>NC_050078.2:20931430-23815597 GCF_009764565.3 Dermochelys coriacea | reverse complement strand
GTAGATGCGCAGGTGAACGAGCCTCTGATAGTGTGGCTGATGTGATTAGGCCCTATGATGGTGTCCCCTGAATAGATATGTGGACAGAGTTGGCAACGGGCTTTGTTGCAAGGATAGGTTCCTGGGTTAGTGGTTCTGTTGTGTGGTGTGTGGTTGCTGGTGAGTATTTGCTTCAGATTGGGGGGCTGTCTGTAAGCAAGGACTGGTCTGTCTCCCAAGATCTGTGAGAGTGATGGGTCGTCCTTCAGGATAGGTTGTAGATCCTTGATGATGCGTTGGAGAGGTTTTAGTTGGGGGCTGAAGGTGATGGCTAGTGGCGTTCTATTGTTTTCTTTGTTGGGCCTGTCCTGTAGTAGGTGACTTCTGGGTACTCTTCTGGCTCTGTCAATCTGTTTCTTCACTTCAGCAGGTGGGTATTGTAGTTGTAGGAATGCATGATAGAGATCTTGTAGGTGTTTGTCTCTGTCTGAGGAGTTGGAGCAAATGCGGTTATATCGTAGCGCTTGGCTGTAGACAATGGATCAAGTGGTATGATCTGGATGAAAGCTAGAGGCATGTAGGTGGGAATAGCGGTCAGTAGGTTTCTGATATAGGGTGGTGTTTATGTGACCATCGCTTATTAGCACCGTAGTGTCCAGGAAGTGGATCTCTTGTGTGGACTGGTCCAGGCTGAGGTTGATGGTGTGATGGAAATTGTTGAAATCATGGTGGAATTCCTCAAGAGCTTCTTTTCCATAGGTCCAGATGATGAAGATGTCATCAATGTAGCGCAAGTAGAGTAGGGGCATTAGGGGACGAGAGCTGAGGAAGCGTTGTTCTAAGTCAGCCATAAAAATGTTGGCATACTGTGGGGCCATGCGGGTACCCATCGCAGTGCCACTGATTTGAAGGTATACATTGTCACCAAATGTGAAATAGTTATGGGTCAGGACAAAGTCACAAAGTTCAGCCACCAGGTTAGCCGTGACAGTATCGGGGATACTGTTCCTGATGGCTTGTAGTCCATCTTTGTGTGGAATGTTGGTGTACAGGGCTTCTACATCCATAGTGGCTAGGATGGTGTTTTTAGGAAGATCACCAATGGAGTGTAGTTTCCTCAGGAAGTCAGTGGTGTCTCGAAGATAGCTGGGAGTGCTGGTAATGAAGGGCCTGAGGAGGGAGTCTACATAGCCAGACAATCCTGCTGTCAGAGTTCCAATGCCTGAGATGATGGGGCGTCCAGGATTTCCAGGTTTATGGATCTTGGGTAGCAGATAGAATACCCCAGGTCGGGGCTCCAGGGGTGTGTCTGTGCAGGTTTGTTCTTGTGCTTTTTCAGGGAGTTTCTTGAGCAAATGCTGTAGTTTCTTTTGGTAACTCTCAGTGGGATCAGAGGGTAATGGCTTGTAGAAAGTGGTGTTGGAGAGCTGCCTAGTAGCCTCTTGTTCATACTCCGACCTATTCATGATGACGACAGCACCTCCTTTGTCAGCCTTTTTGATTATGATGTCAGAGTTGTTTCTGAGGCTGTGGATGGCACTGTGTTCTGCATGGCTGAGGTTATGGGGTAAGCGATGCTGCTTTTCCACAATTTCAGCTCGTGCACATCGGCAGAAGCAGTCTATGTAGAAATCCAGGCTGCTGTTTCGACCTTCAGGAGGAGTCCACCCAGAATCCTTCTTTTTGTAGTGTTGGCAGGAAGGTCTCTGTGGGTTAATATGTTGGTCAGAGGTGTGTTGGAAATATTCCTTGAGTCTGAGACGTCGAAAATAGGATTCTAGGTCACCACAGAACTGTATCATGTTCGTGGGGGTGGAGGGGCAAAAGGAGAGGCCCCGAGATAGGACAGATTCTTCTGCTGGGCTAAGAGTATAGTTTGATAGATTAACAATATTGCTGGGTGGGTTACGGGAACCATTGTTGTGGCCCCTTGTGGCATATAGTAGTTTAGATAGCTTAGTGTCCTTTTTCTTTTGTAGAGAAGCAAAGTGTGTTTTGTAAATGGCTTGTCTAGTTTTTGTAAAGTCCAGCCACGAGGAAGTTTGTGTGGAAGGTTGGTTCTTTATGAGAGTATCCAGTTTTGAGTGCTCATTCTTAATCTTTCCCTATTTGCTGTAGAGGATGTTGATCAGGTGGTTCCGCAGTTTCTTTGAGAGTGTGTGGCACAAGCTGTCAGCATAGTCTGTGTGGTATGTAGATTGTAATGGATTTTTTACCTTCAGTACTTTCGGTATGATGTCCATCTGTTTGCATTTGGAGAGGAAGATGCTGTCTGTCTTTATCTGTGCAAGTTTTTTCATGAAGTTGACAGATTTCCACTCTATACGGCTAAATTCAGTGCCTTGCATAATCACAGGTTTCAGAGTAGCAGCCGTGTTAGTCTGTATTCGCAAAAAGAAAAGGAGTACTTGTGGCACCTTAGAGACTAACAAATTTATTAGAGCATAAGCTTTCGTGAGCTACAGCTCACTTCATCGGATGCATTTGGTGGAAAAAACAGAGGAGAGATTTCTATACACACACACAGAGAACATGAAACAATGGGTTTATCATACACACTGTAAGGAGACTACAATACCCACCTGCTGAAGTGAAGAAACAGATTGACAGAGCCAGAAGAGTACCCAGAAGTCACCTACTACAGGACAGACCCAACAAAGAAAACAACAGAACGCCACTAGCCATCACCTTCAGCCCCCAACTAAAACCTCTCCAACGCATCATCAAGGATCTACAACCTATCCTGAAGGACGACCCATCACTCTCACAGATCTTCGGAGACAGGCCAGTCCTTGCTTACAGACAGCCCCCCAATCTGAAGCAAATACTCACCAGCAACCACACACCACACAACAGAACCACTAACCCAGGAACCTATCCTTGCAACAAAGCCCGTTGCCAACTCTGTCCACATATCTATTCAGGGGACACCATCATAGGGCCTAATCACATCAGCCACACTATCAGAGGTTCGTTCACCTGCGCATCTACCAATGTGATATATGCCATCATGTGCCAGCAATGCCCCTCTGCCATGTACATTGGCCAAACTGGACAGTCTCTACGTAAAAGAATGAATGGACACAAATCAGACGTCAAGAATTATAACATTCAAAAACCATTTGGAGAACACTTCAATCTCTCTGGTCACTCGATCACAGACCTAAGAGTGGCTATCCTTCAACAAAAAAGCTTCAAAAACAGACTCCAAGGAGAGACTGCTGAATTGGAATTAATTTGCAAACTGGATACAATTAACTTAGGCTTGAATAGAGACTGGGAATGGATGAGTCATTACACAAAGTAAAACTATTTCCCCATGGTATTTCTCCCTCCCACCCCACCCCCCACTGTTCCTCTGATATTCTTATTAACTGCTGGAATTAGCCTACCTTGCTTGTCACCATGAAAGTTTTTCCTCCTTCCCCCCCCTGCTGTTGGTGATGGCTTATCTTAAGTGATCACTCTCCTTACAGTGTGTATGGTAAACCCATTGTTTCATGTTCTCTGTGTGTGTGTATATAAATCTCTCCTCTGTTTTTTCCACCAAATGCATCCGATGAAGTGAGCTGTAGCTCACGAAAGCTTATGCTCTAATAAATTTGTTAGTCTCTAAGGTGCCACAAGTACTCCTTTTCTTTTTGCGAATACAGACTAACACGGCTGCTACTCTGAAACCTGTGATATGTGTGCATGAACAGGCATAGAGCCTAGAGCACCCAAAACCACCACCAGTGGTTTCAAGTGCTCCTGACCCTGTGTGGAAGGGACAGGACCACACTAGCACCCGGGGGAGGGATAGCTCAGTGGTTTGAACATTGGCCTGCTAAACTCAGGGTTGTGAGTTCAATCCTTGAGGGGGCCATTTAGGGATCTGGGGCAAAAATTGGGGATTGGTCCTGCTTTGAGCAGGGGGTTGAACTAGATGACCTCCTGAGGTCCCTTCCAACCCTAATATTCTATGATATGGTACCAACAGCTTTGCCAGTGGAATCTGAAGATTTGTACTCTAGTGAGCTAGAGTCTTAGGCATTGGTGCCCCTTCCTACTCCAAGTCATGAGGTTAACCCAGAGGGATTCAGAAATCTCCTGGGCACCCTCACACTCCCAAAGAGCACATTACCAGGTTTGGGACCAATGGTACTCTCCCCTTTGAGTACCATTTTCTCTACCTTATGATCCTACTCACTGGCCCTAATGGGATTCTTGGGATCCTTATTTCAGACCTCCTGATTTCAGAGGTTCTGAGCAGACATTCATACAGAGGTCTCCTCACAAAGATGGGCCTCAGCCCACTTGGAAGTATTATGAGGAGGAGGATCAACTTCAACAGATGGAGCCACTCCTGATAAAGCAGTGGCACTGACCTCACCATTGCCACCTGATGATTTCAGACACTTTCAGGACCTCCTGGGAAGGATTGCGGCATCACTCCAGATTGCCCTAGAGAAAGTCCATGATTCCACTGACCAGTTGCTGGACATCCTCCAAATGGAAGGCTGTAGCAAGATGGCATATCCAATCAACAAATACTATACTGGAGCTGGCCAAGACTATGTGGCATACCTCAGTCATCTATGCTCCACCCTCAAAAGGACAGAGAAAAAATGCTTTGAAAAGTCCACTTTAGTTCCCACTCAAATTATATCGTTTATTGGACCAATTCTGGACTTGATTTCAGCCAGAGCATACTTACCTGAGGTCTGATTCCAGGTGAATTTATTGCTCAGCTTCAACTTAGCCTTCAAAAAGGGTTCAATGCTGCCTGGTACTCCTAGGCCACATGGTCTCCTCCGCTTACATGACACCCTTCTCAAGGCTCCATTACCAGTGTCTTCAGGCATGGTTACAGACAGTCTACCCTCCAAGCAGAGACAACCTGGACAAGCAAGTCTCAATGCCCCACAGAGTCCTGACATCCTTCAGCTGGAGGGAGGACACAGAAGCCATATGTGTAGGGGTTCCCTCCATTCCCCCCTCAGCCATGAAGAGGCTGATTACAGACACTGGGGAGTGCACCTGGACAATGATATGGCTTAAGGTTCATGGTCCCAATAAGAGTTCAAGCTACACATTAATCTCCTTGAATTGTGAGCAGTACAAGAAGCCTGCAGATGGCCTTTCATCCATGCCCAGCATATTCAGGTCATGTTGGACACTATGACTACAGTATACTACATAAGCAAACAGGGAGGACAAAGGTTCTCCTCTGTTTGCACAGATGTTATCAAGCTCTGGAACTGGTATATCTGTCACCAGCTCACTCTCTCTGCAGTGCACCTCCCAGGAGTAATGAACATTTTGGTGAAAACCTTAACAGGCACTTTTACAGGGACCACAAGTGACTTGGTGGTATAGAATATCTTCTGACAGTGGGGATTCTCACACTGTGGGACCTCTTTGTGTCCAAAGACAACAAGAAGTGCCAAACCTACCATTCCTGAGCAGCTTGGGATCATGATTCCAAAGAGGACATGTTCCTAGTTCAATCACTGGAGCCACTAATGTCTGCTTTCCCACCCATCCTTCTCTTCGACTCCTGAGGAAAATCAAGCATGACAAAGCATTGATAATCTAATGGTGCCCTGCCAGCTGAGGAAGTTCTGGTTCCCCAGCATGCTTCAGATGTCAGCATATCCATGCATAGGAATCCAGATGTTTCTGAACCTGCTGACTCAGGACAAAGGCAAGACCAGTCATCCCAACCCAGCATCCCTCCATCTAACATCCTGGTATATGGAAGGATGATGAGCTTAGAAAAATCATGTTCAGAGGTGGTGAAATCCATTCTCAGTAATAGGAGGAAGATCTCTGTGAGAAAATGGAAGAGATTTTCTATGTTGTGCCAATATCCCTAGATATCTCCAGAGGACTCGGAGATCCCTACCATCTTGGACTACCTCTTTTTCCCCAAAAGAATTCAGATTTATCTCTCAGCTCACTGCATGTGAAAGCTTGGGGGCATTATGGCAGATCCTCTCTACACAGTCTTCCATAAAGAGGTAACACCCAAGTTCATTCCAAAGGTTCCTTCTGAATTCCACACGTCAGATCATACACCTACCTGTTTCTACCTGAAACCTTACTTCACCACTGAAGACAGGAAGCTTCATTCTCTGGATGTTTATCAAGCCTTAGCTTACTAGATGCAAATGATGAAACCCTTCAGGAAGTCTCTGGGTCACTTATTTTCATTGCTGGGTGAATGAAGAGGGAAGCAATCTCCTCACACTGACTTTCTAAATGCATCCTGCTTTGTATGAATGGATGGAAACTCCTCCCCCTCTGGGTGCGAGTTTACTTGACAGGTGGCAGGCTACCCTTGGTGACTTCTCTTCAAGGTGTTCCCCTCCTGGAGCTCTGTAAAGGGGAAATGTTTGGCTCTGTGCATACCTACACGGGATATGACACCCTGGTACAAGCTTCTTCAGTAGACACATTCTTCAATACAGGTTTCAGAGTAGCAGCCGTGTTAGTCTGTATTCGCAAAAAAGAAAAGGAGTACTTGTGGCACCTTAGAGACTAACAAATTTATTAGAGCATAAGCTTTTGTGAGCTACAGCTCACTTCATCGGATGCATTTGGTGGAAAAAACAGAGGGGAGATTGATATACACACACAGAGAACATGAAACAATGGGTTTATCAAACACACTGTAAGGAGAGTGATCACTTAAGATAAGCCATCACCAGCAGCAGGGGGGGGGGGAGGAGGAAAACCTTTCATGGTGACAAGCAAGGTAGGCTATTTCCAGCAGTTAACAAGAATATCAGAGGAACAGTGAGGGGTGGGGTGGGAGGGAGAAATACCATGGGGAAATAGTTTTACTTTGTGTAATGACTCATCCATTCCCAGTCTCTATTCAAGCCTAAGTTAATTGTATCCAGTTTGCAAATTAATTCCAATTCAGCAGTCTCTCCTTGGAGTCTGTTTTTGAAGCTTTTTTGTTGAAGGATAGCCACTCTTAGGTCTGTAATCGAGTGACCAGAGAGATTGAAGTGTTCTCCAACTGGTTTTTGAATGTTAAAATTCTTGACGTCTGATTTGTGTCCATTCATTCTTTTACGTAGAGACTGTCCAGTTTGACCAATGTACATGGCAGAGGGGCATTGCTGGCCCATGATGGCATATATCACATTGGTAGATCCGCAGGTGAACGAACCTCTGATAGTGTGGCTGATGTGATTAGGCCCTATGATGGTGTCCCCTGAATAGATATGTGGGCAGAGTTGGCAATGCGCTTTGTTGCAAGGATAGGTTCCTGGGTTGGTGGTTCTGTTGTGTGGTGTTTGGTTGCTGGTGAGTATTTGCTTCAGATTGGGGGGCTGTCTGTAAGCAAGGACTGGCCTGTCTCCCAAGATCTGTGAGAGTGATGGGTCGTCCTTCAGGATAGGTTGTAGATCCTTGATGATGCGTTGGAGAGGTTTTAGTTGGGGACTGAAGGTGATGGCTAGTGGCGTTCTGTTATTTTCTTTGTTGGGCCTGTCCTGTAGTAGGTGACTTCTGGGTACTCTTCTGGCTCTGTCAGTCTGTTTCTTCACTTCAGCAGGTGGGTATTGTAGTTGTAGGAATGCATGATAGAGATCTTCTAGGTGTTTGTCTCTGTCTGAGGGGTTGGAGCAAATGCGGTTATATCGTAGAGCTTGGCTGTAGACAATGGATCGTGTGGTATGATCTGGATGAAAGCTAGAGGCATGTAGGTAGGAATAGCGGTCAGTAGGTTTCCGATATAGGGTGGTGTTTATGTGACCATCGCTTATTAGCACCGTAGTGTCCAGGAAGTGGATCTCTTGTGTGGACTGGTTCAGGCTGAGGTTGATGGTGGGATGGAAATTGTTGAAATCATGGTGGAATTCCTCAAGGGCTTCTTTTCCATGGGTCCAGATGATGGATGTCATCAATGTAGCGCAAGTAGAGTAGGGGCATTAGGAGACGAGAGCTGAGGAAGCGTTGTTCTAAGTCAGCCATAAAAATGTTGGCATACTGTGGGGCCATGCGGGTACCCATCGCAGTGCCGCTGATTTGAAGGTATACATTGTCCCCAAATGTGAAATAGTTATGGGTCAGGACAAAGTCACAAAGTTAAGCCACCAGGTTAGCCGTGACATTATCGGGGATACTGTTCCTGACGGCTTGTAGCCCATCTTTGTGTGGAATGTTGGTGTAGAGGGCTTCTACATCCATAGTGGCTAGGATGGTGTTTTTAGGAAGATCACCAACGGACTGTAGTTTCCTCAGGAAGTCAGTGGTGTCACGAAGATAGCTGGGAGTGCTGGTAACGTAGGGCCTGAGGAGGGAGTCTACATAGCCAGACAATCCTGCTGTCAGGGTGCCAATGCCTGAGATGATGGGGCTTCCAGGATTTCCAGGTTTATGGATCTTGGGTAGCAGATAGAATACCCCAGGTCGGGGTTCTAGGGGTGTGTCTGTGTGGATTTGTTCTTGTGCTTTTTCAGGGAGTTTCTACAACCTATCCTGAAGGACGACCCATCACTCTCACAGATCTTGGGAGACAGGCCAGTCCTTGCTTACAGACAGCCCCCCAATCTGAAGCAAATACACACCAGGAACCAAACACCACACAACAGAACCACCAACCCAGGAACCTATCCTTGCAACAAAGCCCATTGCCAACTCTGTCCACATATCTATTCAGGGGACACCATCATAGGGCCTAATCACATCAGCCACACTATCAGAGGCTCATTCACCTGCGCATCTACCAATGTGATATATGCCATCATGTGCCAGCAATGCCCCTCTGCCATGTACATTGGTCAAACTGGACAGTCTCTACGTAAAAGAATGAATGGACACAAATCAGACGTCAAGAATTATAACATTCAAAAACCAGTCGGAGAACACTTCAATCTCTCTGGTCACTCGATTACAGACCTAAGAGTGGCTATCCTTCAACAAAAAAGCTTCAAAAACAGACTCCAAGGAGAGACTGCTGAATTGGAATTAATTTGCAAACTGGATACAATTAATTTAGGCTTGAATAGAGACTGGGAATGGATGAGTCATTACACAAAGTAAAACTATTTCCCCATGTTATTTCTCCCCCCATCCCCCCCACCCTCCACTGTTCCTCAGATATTCTTGTTAACTGCTGGAAATAGCCTACCTTGCTTGTCACCATGAAAGGTTTTCCTCCTCCCCCCCCCCCTGCTGCTGGTGATGGCTTATCTTAAGTGATCACTCTCCTTACAATGTGTATGATAAACCCATTGTTTCATGTTCTCTGTGTGTGTATATCAATCTCCCCTCTGTTTTTCCACCAAATGCATCTGATGAAGTGAGCTGTAGCTTACGAAAGCTTATGCTCTAATACATTTGTTAATTCTTCGATACAGTAATTCTGCAGTCCGTTGCGTAGCATGGTTCCTCGCATTCCCCTCCTCCATGAATTCTGCTTGGGAGTAAACTACAGTGAAATACTCATAGGGACCACCACTCATAAAAGAAAGGTAGGTTACTTACATTATAGCAACTAGAGTTACTATACATATTCTACTATCTGTCCTCTTACTCCTCTGCTTCAGATCCTTTCTAAAGGTGGTTCATTGTAGAGAAGGAACTGAAGAGGTGGTCAGTACATGCCTCCCCTTTTGCCCTCAGCTTAGAGCACAGGGAGCCATAGGTGTGGAGTAATGGCTGTTAGTGAAAAATTGTCCAGTCTCCGGCACATGTTGTGCATGCAAACCCACAGTGAAATACCCATCTGGACCACACATCTCATGGAACTCCAGTTACAGTAAGGTAAGTATCTTTCTTTACTTAAGCTTGTGCCTAACTTTAAGCATGTGAATAATGCTATTGAAGTAAAAGGGAAAAGTGATGTGCTTAAAGTGAGGCACATGATTGTCTTGCTGAGTTGGGGCGTTAGCACATGAAGGGATTATAATCATGGGTTTTTTTTTTTGAAATGTAAGGAATGTTGTCATAACATCTACAGTACCATGTTGGTAATAAATGCAGTATTATGATGCTGCTATTCTCCAAACATTGTTCAACTGATTCTCTTGCTGAAAATTTGTATCTTTGGATTCTGTGTACTGAAAATCAATAGCGAAAACCATAAGCTACATACAGTGGTGTAAATCATGGTCCAACCCCTCCAAGATTATTAATGTGTTAAATGTATAGTAGTTTTAATTAAAATTTTTATTTTTAAAATAATGTTTTAAAATAATGTGTACATTTCCTTGTTTTCTTTAATCTCAGCACGTTTGGTAATAAAGCACGTTTGGTAATAAAGAATTCAGGTAGAATGTTAGCTTGGTAGTTCTCTTAAATCGACTCACAGCCAGTTATTTATTGTTACACTTTTGAAAATTAAAGTACAAAACAATGGGTTTCAAAAGGGCTTTTATAGGGAAGGAGTAGTGGGTTTTTTTTCTTTTCCTACTATTTTTTTTTCTGGGCTGGATAACTTTAAATTTTAATGTCTGTTAGGTAATATTGACAGAATAATTGGTTTACATGTTAGGGATATAATTCTGAATAAAACCTTGGCCTTTTAAAATAGGTAATATATGTATCAGATATGTCTGCTTCATAGATTAAAGCTACGGGCATTCATAAAAAGAAGTATTTAGGTCTTGGGGTTATTTAAAGATTCCTAATTTTTAACTTGCCTTTTAGACTTTATTTAGCTATGCAAGATATCACCATATTCAGAATTTTTTATAATAAACATGTCTAGTCAAAGAAAGCATTAATGAAGCAATTCCCCAAATAAAACAGCCCATCATATCTGAGTTGCAGCAGAGAGAAAGTGTGGTCTTTGTAGTTTAATCAAGATCACAAGACTTGTTTTGAGCGTCTGTCATCTTTAATTTTACGGCACTTCATTTCAGAGTGGGACTGCCAGGGTCACATGCAATTAAAACACAGGCAAGATTTGTCTTGTGAAATCTTAACATAAAAAGTAATGTGTTACTCTATTTTAACTTTTCTACTGAACTCTGTGAACTCACTAATTACTTTTCCCCTTCTTGTCACCTTTTGATATGACATGTATTTTATAGAGGAGATAGAAGTTTGGAATTCTTTCTATCATGCATATGATTGAGGATAACAAAATTAAACCAGAGAAAAAAGGAAATGTATTTTTCAGAAATACATTTTTAGAAATATCGGAGCATTACTCCTTCAATTACAAAGGGAGTAGAGGATCAAATTATAGGAAATAACCATTAATCTGCTTAACTAGGGCAGGTAGAAGTGTAATAGCAGACCAAGGATTTTATTGAGGCCAATCACATGGGCTGGAGTTTATTCTTTTGCAGGCGGAGGAGCAGTAGAGGGAGGGTAAAGGGACTTTAATGTGGTAGGCCATGAAAAGCACTAAAAGGCAGTGTCTGTGTAGCTTCTTTATAGCTTTAGCACAGTTGTTGCATCATAGTGATCAGTAAATTGCATAGACCCTTATTAACCTTATTGATAAGAAGCTTAGGGAAGTCCCATTCAGTCCACAATATAGTCTTCTTTTTGTTCTCCTGTCTGTCTCAGTTTGCAATACTAGTTTCTTTGTACAAAAAGCCTTTATGTTGCACCTCGCAATTCTGTGCAACTACTCTGCTGATTTAAGTTGGGGCAAGGGAACTGTAGAGCAGAAAGAGCAGGAGTACACATGGGGCCATGGGCCTATTTAAATATGGCTGGGACACTTGGAGAATGTTTGAAAATTTTACTTTTAAAGAATCTTTTATATTGCTCTTCTTTCAATGCAGCTGGGGTCTGTGGGGATCAGGGGATTATTTTTGATACCTGTCTAAAAGAGTTATGTCTACACTGATTTCCATCCCTAGCTACTAATTGACCTTATTGTATACAGGAAACAGTTTATTTAATACCTGCATTCTTTCTCTAATGTCATGTAAAATGAAATCTACTGTGAAATCTAGTTAGCATTTGTCTTTTTGAAGTCATTTTTAAGTTTCCAGTCCTGGTGACTGTGACCTCAAAACTGATAGCTATAAAAATGGTGAGCCAGTCCCAATTTCAGCTTCAATAGGAATTTACTTAAATGTTCTCCATTCACCTGAATGTGCTGATGCACATTTAGGGAAGTGCACATTTTGGCACTTAACAGTGATTTCACAGGAACCATCCATTTCCAGGTCATCATATCCCAACAAGGCCATATGTTCCTGCATTCTCTCCTAAGTAAAGAAGCTCTTTCTTTTGACTGGTGAGGCTAGACTTTGACTGTTGCAGTAAAAGGAAAGATATAAAAAATTGAATTAGTGATGACAAAAGCAGATCCATTAAAAAGAAACAGGAAAAGATGTTTTAAAAATCCTACCCTCAAATTTAGAAGGTGGCAAGGACTAGATGAAGATTGAGAGATTAATTTAAACTGCATAAAGGCGATGTGGGAAACCCTGCACATTTTCAAGGTTTTTTAAAGTCTGGTGCCTGATATAAATTTTTGAACATGTATAAACTATGCTATAGATGTGCAAGTCATTGTCCTGCATCACGCTTTTTTTTTAAAAATTATTCCCAGTAACCTAAACTTTTGCATATTGTTCATTTTTCCTTTTGTACTTCGGCAAGAAAAGGAGTTTGCATCAGTAATGCTACCATAACACTCAGCCAAGCCTTTGCATTTGCATTCACTAACATTTCCCAGCTTAATTACAGAGTGTGAGCTAAAACAAGGGTAGGGAAATTTACTGCTAAAGGAACTGATCCTCCAGCTTCAGCAACAGGGTGTTTTCAAACTGTGAAAGAATGCAATTCCAGAAAAATGGATGTGAATAATTTGCCATGTTTTCCTCCCTTTTGTGTTTGCTTTTTGCAAACGGTCATGTGAGTGAAGTTTTGTTCATATGAATATTAATGGAAAATGAATTTTGCGGCTGATAGTCCTAGTGGGCCAGACTTTTGTACTTTTACTCATGTTGAGTAGTTTCTTATCCTGTCTGATGTCATGTTGAAATCAATGTGGCTATTCATGAAATAAAATACTACTCATCATGAGTAAGGGTATCCAGATCTGGCCCCCTTTATCATAGGAAGGGGCCTTCAGAGGTCATCTAGTCCACCCCTTTCCCCCGTCCTCCTTACTGAGGCAGGACCAAAGTGTACCTCAACCACCCCTGACAGGTATTCGTCTACCTGTTCTTAAATTCTCCAGTGATGTGGATTCCACAGCCACCCTTGGTAACCTTTTCCAGGACTTAAATATCCTTATAAGGAGAGAGTTTTTCCTAATATCTAATCTAAATCTCCCTTGCAGAAGATTAACCTGATTACTTACTGCCATATTTTTAGTGGACACAGAGAACAATTGATCACTGTCCTTTTTATAACAGCCCTTAACATATTTGAGAAGTGCTCTCAGGCCCTCTCAGTCTTATTTTCTCAAGACTAAATATGTCCACATTTTTAAAAATCTTTTCTCATAGGTCATGTTTTCTAAATCTTTTATCATTTTTGTTGCTAGGCCTCAGCTTGTACATTCGCACCACAATTGCTGATATGTTGGTGTTAGCGATTGTGATGAATAGCTAATAGCTACTTGAGAGCAGTAAAAAACTCAAGAGCACTACATTCAACAAATGCATGATTTAGATCAGAGTGGGCAAACTACAGCCCCTCGGGCCGGATCCGCCCTCTGAGACATTTTAAGCCGGCTCCTGCTGGGGCACCGGGTAGGGGGCCACACCATGCAGCTTGGCCCTGTTCCGGTGGTCCAGCTGGGGTGCTGGGTTGGGGGCTGCACCACATGGCTCCCGGAAGCCACGGCATGGCCCCGCTCTGAGGGTTGGGGGCTGCTCCATGCCTAGGAGCAGAGAAGGGACATGTCACTGCTTCTGGGAGCTGCTTGAGGTGAGTGCCACTCGGAGCCTTCATCCCTGAGCCTCTCCCTATGCCCCAACCTTCTGCCCCAGCCCTGATCCCCCTTCCGCTCTCTAAACCCCTCAATCCCAGCATGGAGCACCCTCGTGCACCCCAAACCTCTCATCCCCAGCCCCACCCAAGAGCCCGCAACCCCAGCTGGAAACTGCACCCCTTCCCGCACCCCTGCCCCAGCCCTGATCCCCCTCCAAACCCCTTGGTCCCAGCCAAAAGCACCCTCCTACACCCCAAACTCCTCATCCCAGCCCCACCCCAGAGCCTGCACCCCTAACCAGAGCCCTCACCCCCTCCCGCACCCCAACCCCAATTTCGTGAGCATTCATGGTCCGCCGTACAATTTGTATTCCCTGATGTGGCCCTCAGGCCAAAAAGTTTGCCCACCTCTGAGTTAGACAGATATATAAAGATTGCTGTATTTGGGTTGTGATACAATGCTTAACAACTATACAGCATTATGGGTAGTGTTTACAAAACCCTGCCTCGAGTCCCGGCCCATCTATGAAGTTAAATGAGATAAGCAACAATATGTCACTGCATCTTTCACAACTAGGATCATGCAAAAGTCCAAAAGCCAGAGAGCTCTCTTTTAGAATAAATGTAGTGAAGATGAAGATGTGGTTGCAACTTTTGCCTCTGGGTTTGCACATACCACCCCGCCTCCGCTCCAACACACACAGTTACTTTGTGTTAGTGTGACTGAATATTGATTTTAATTTTGGCCTCACCCTATCACCCTAATTTTTCTAGCAATGATATATCAAGCAAGGCCTGACTCAGGTGGCCTAGAAATGATAATATTTAAATGTCCCCATACTTCCCTTAATACGTATGGCCTAGTTCCTCCTAGGGTCACAAACTGCTTCTACCTTCTCTGTGTTAGAGAATCAATTGCAGATTATTTGGTCATCCCATCCCATATCTCCAATCAGGGAACAGAAACAATATCATATGACTAAGGTATTATAAATAATGAACATTATAAATAATGAAGAAAGGTGAATACACTGAATGAACATAGTTTGTGAATAACCCATAGATTAAAATGAAATCTCATAAAGGGTCTTTTGAACAATTTTAAAATAACAACTTAATTCAGAAATAAAACCTGTGCACAAACAATTTGCAAATAGAAAAAAGGCTGAAATTCAGCAAGTAAATTGTTTGAGATTATTAATAGTTCAAGCAGTTCTACTGATGGCTTTTTGATTGCACAACTGCCTTGAGTAATATTCACTGTGCCTGACACTTTTGCCTCATGCCACTTTTGTCACTCACCATGAAAATCCATCTATCCCTCTGCCTCCCCTACTGTTGCTCTCAATATGCCATGTCTTCTCCCTGAAGCTGCCATTTCTTGTTGAAGACAAGGCCAAGAATGCAGTGGTCTTTAATTGGTCATTTTTGCAAATTCCATTTATGCATTTTCAAAGCAAAAGTGACTGCAGCAGAATAGATGGGATTGAAAGCAAGAGATATAAATGACTGACAAATTACCATTGAGGAGGATTTCAGGTTTCAGAGTAGCAGCCATGTTAGTCTGTATCCGCAAAAAGAAAAGGAGTACTTGTGGCACCTGAGAGACTAACAAATTTATTTGAGCATAAGCTTTCATGAGCTACATCTCACTTCACTGGATGCATACAGTGGAAAATACAGTGGGGAGATTTTATATACACAGAGAACATGAAACAATGAGAGAGATCATAGCTGCTTTCATTCCTGGTGTTGGTTGTGAAGCATAAATGCCCTCATAGACTTGGATTCTGTAGCAATAGCATCTAGAGCATACCAGTAAGTCATGGTTCTATATCATGTTTCTTGTTGTTGTCTTCAGCAATGAGCACAATGTTAAGTTATATATGTTCATCTGACTTCCATTTGGTGCTTCAAATTTTCTCTTTATATTTCAGTTGCATCAGGCTTACTGTGGATGGATGGCACTCTTGACAGTATAAACAATGTCTCCAGATGCCTAACATTGCAAAAGTCTATTTCCCTTTGGATATGGGGAAATTTCTTGAAGAAGTATGTGGATGTCTTTGTAATTATCTTGCTAGAGGGCTGATAATAAGTAACTTAACTGTTGGAGAATCAGTGAAGGCAGACAGTTAGCAGACTTGGTGAATGGTCAGATACTTTACACTTACTTGAAAAAGGACTTTTTCCTCCTCCTACCCTACCTCTAACACATGATGTATTTTGTACATACCATGATCCAGGTAAGCAACATTCACATACATTTTACACTTTTCTTTAGAAACCACATTTGACATGTACACCCTGCATCATCTATTTAAAAAAATTAACAGAAATAATCTGGATTAATTTCAGAGTAGCAGCCGTGTTAGTCTGTATTCGCAAAAAGAAAAGGAGTACTTGTGGCACCTTAGAGACTAACAAATTTATTAGAGCATAAGCTTTTGTGAGCTACAGCTCACTTCCGATGAAGTGAGCTGTAGCTCACGAAAGTTTATGCTCTAATAAATTTGTTAGTCTCTAAGGTGCCACAAGTACTCCTTTTCTTTTTGCAATCTGGATTAACTGTGAAAATTGTTATTTTTTTTTGCCTCTCATACTAAACCCCTCTGCAAAACAGCTAGAAATTTACATTTTCAAAACATTAGTACAGCAAATTGCCATCTTTCTGTGCATGGCATTCTCTGTATTCTCATCATTTGAATGATTCAGGATCACTGTCTGGCAGCATGAGTCACAGCATGCCCTCATGCATGCCTCTTTTTCAATTATATCTAAGAGGAAGACTGTTGGAGTCCCATTTTTTCATCTTACACAGGACCCCAAAAGTGCCAGCTCTTATTTCAATACAATATTATGACAGTATGATAAAATGGATGTTAACAGGACACTGACAAATACAATCCATAGAGAGAGAACACAATACATTCTAGGGCAGAATGTATTACTCCTGTATTTTTATGAACACAAAATTATCTTTGTAAAGAGGGTCCTAGGATTTTATACTTACACCCTGCGATACTCTATTTACTGTAGTATTTAGATACCTCTTCATTAGAACAGAGGTTTTGCACATTACATATATTTTTATTTTATCACAGAGTCACCAGTATCACTCTCAATTTACTAATGAAAACTTGGCATTCAAATGACTCATCAGCACGTTGGATGGTACAAAACATAAAAGTAGATTAATACAGAATACATTTTCTTTACCCATAAAAATGTACCTACTTATATTCTGTGCGCTGCCTTACTCAAAGCAAGCATGTCATTTCCTTACCATAGCAGGTTGCATTAAAAATGAGCTTAATGTGTGAGAAAGCCATTATTGCACTAATGAAAAACCCTATAGTATTTGAATTTTTCATCATAGGCTATTTGTTTTGTAGCACACAGCACTAGTATTTACTGTCACCAGTACAGTACGCATTGTAATTAAGTTTCAGTAATCAAAATGGTGAATGCTTAAAAAAAGATGTTAATCTGCAAAAGTGGACCCCTTCCAGGAGACATTTCCTTTGAATGTTCGCTACAAACTTTTAACTCTGTTTAAGTGAGAAAGCTCATGTAAAGGTTCCAAAGGGTTCAGGTTTCCAGAAAGTGATCCTTTTCTATTCTTTTACATAACAACTGATTTTACCATTTGTAAAATAACCTTTTATAGTACCCTTTAGTATCTATTTTCAAAATATATTTCATACTGGCTAGCACTGCATTGGAACGTTAGTTAACATGTCACATGTGTACAGTTTTCTAACCCATACGTGTATACATCTAAGTCTGCAGTTTATATATCTGCTTAAATTAAGGGTTTGTTTGATATTTTAGTTTTCATATGTTTTGGCACAGGCTCTGTCAGGCATGTAGGGACATGCATATATTAGAAAGAGACCATCTTCATTGGCTCTTTTATCCAGAGATATATCAATATGTTTTTCCTAGACAGGAAGGAAAGCAGGCTCCTCCATCTTGGGCTTTGCCACCATATAAAATTGTACCTCTTTAAGTATACCAGAATAGTTCAAGAGATACAAAAGAAGGGAATAGACTATACTGGTATAAAGCACTTTTATACCTACCTAATGGGACTTGTACCAGCATAATTATAGCAGTAAAAAATCATGCCCTTAACTGAAATAGTTATCCTGCGTGTGTAGATCAAGCCATGCTTATCCATCTGTGCCAGGGCATTGCAAGTTCTTCCAGAGAAGACCATTTCACACCCTTTAGTATTTGTCCCCCATGCAGGGTTCGTTAGTTCTTAGGAGATCTAGTTCTGATACCCTGGCAAACCAACGTAGGGCTAAGAAATAGGCCAGTTTAGCAGTTGACTCTGTGGGTACTGATTTAAGAAAACATTAGTGTCCCCTAATGAGGAGTCCTATTCAAGATTTGGGTACGGCAAGGGAGGCAGTTCTGGCTAGAATGCCAAATTCTCTGATTCTGGTCACTCCAGGGTACATACATTGAAGGCTGGGGCACAAGTTTTGATTGTGTCAGTAGATTTACCACCAACTGCTTTTGCAGTCAAATAATTCAAGGTTTTCTCCCACAGACTGGGAGTCCTGTTTAAGGCACCAGAAGTCCTTTAATGTGCTGACTAGTTACACTGTGTTTCTTACTCTGACACATCTTCCCATTTTGTACTGTCAAACTGGTCATCCCTTTTTACCTGCTTCCCCCTCATGTAATGACTTGGGCCACCATGGTGCTTTTATTTTACAGAACCTGTACTGGGCCTCTTGGAGGTGTCCATTGGCATCTGTTGTTTTGTACATTCACCTAAGTTTTGACACTTAGGCATGGGATACATTTAAATAAATAAATCCAGGATGTATTTAGCGCTGTCTAAACCTCAACAACTTTGGGCTTGTTTATACTCTGATGGACTTCTGGCAAATCCCACAATTTACTTATTATTAGGTAAGCAAAGAAAACCCTGCAAGTTGACTGTGAGGCATCTGTCTTTAAGATTTCTAAAATGAGCATGTACAGGAAGGAGTGGGCTCTAACAGCAGAAGATTTACCTCTCCACCACATTATATTTGACAAGCATTCTGAGACAGATGCACACTTGCTTCTTAATTAGTGAGCTTTTTCCTTACACCCAGTAAATTCTTCTAGATGCTCTTACAATGGAGAAGAAAGGCAATAAACAGAGCAACCAGTGACCTTGGTAACCTCTCAAAGCACATTTGAATTAAGGGAGGAAAAAACATCACAATCTGGTGTGTGTGTGATGGATTCCCCCTTTGGCTAGGGAATGTTGAGGGTCAAAGACCTGGTATCTTCTGTGAATCCTAAACAATACAGATAGGGAGAAGGGATTTTATGGTAAATTTGAGGCCTCGCTGGTTTAGGGCATATTTGAACACAGTATCTGTTATGGTCTTGTAAAGGTAAATAAGACTTTTGAGTCCCAGAAACTTTATCTGGCTATTCATACTAGTCTATAACTGTGCAGAAGATGAGGAGTACTTGTGGCACCTTAGAGACTAACAAATTTATTAGAGCATAAGCTTTCGTGAGCTTTCTACAGCTCACTTCATCGGATGCATTTGGTGGAAAATGCAGAGGGGAGATTGATATACACACACAGAGAACATGAAACAATGGCTTTGTTGCAAGGATAGGTTCCTGGGTTAGTGGTTCTGTTGTGTGGTGTGTGGTGTGCAGAAGATGGCATTACTGTCATTATTATGACTAGGTGAAGTGACATGTAAGATCCTGGAAATGTTGTCTTTTGTTATATGTGCTGCTTGGCTTGGGATATAAGCACTCATACCATAGGTTTAGGGATGTCACCTTTTTTTAACTTTGTCAATATAACATTTTCCTAGCAAGTGAAAACTGGCCATTTTCAGGAAATTTGGTGGTTTGCACAAGGCTTTGCCTCTGAGAGGAAGCTATACAGAAAAAGCGAGTGTACCAGGATCACAGTCTTTTGTAGCTAGCAGGTCCAAAGGTATTCTCATGAGGAGAGTGGTGAGTCAAGAAAGCCCATGTGTAGGTGGTTACCCTTCTCTGGAGTTGACATCTTGTTATGATCCAGAAGTAAGGGCCTGGGGGGAAGCTCAGGTGGACAATGTTTGCTGGAGTAGAGACACCCTCCTCTTTTCATTCATTTCTGGAATTGCCCTTTGACCAGAGGGAAGCCGAGTGAGGGCTGAATAGGAAATAATTGGTTGTGACACCATCTGTTTCATTTCTTCAAGAAAGTTTGAAAAAACATATAAAGCCAGCATTAGGAGAGAGGCAGTATTGACCAAATCCCCCAGGTGGCCATCAGTGGAAAAAACTGGTGACACTAAGGTAAGTCCTATTTGATAGACACCTTGCTGATGGGTACCTAAGAAATTATTTACAATTATAATGATAAATTCTAAGGCAAGAAAACTTTGAACTTTTAGGCTCAAGGTCTTGAAATCTGTATATGTCTTTTCTTTTAAACAAACATCCACATTTGAATGATTATATAGCATTCTTCCCTAGTATGTAAAATAATAGACCATAAGGCTCTGCTACTCAAAACATGAATGCACCTGAGTAGCTTTATGCACAAAGGGCTACTCATGAATGTAAAATTACTTATGCTCATAAGTGTTTTCAGGACTGATGCAAACTTAGCAAAATAAAAGAGAAAGGCAAAGGCCTCTGTGTTTCACCCAGTTCTGCCCCCCACTTTCTGCAGTAGTTGTAGTACATGATTAACTTAGGGTGATCAGAGGTCATTTTTACCAATACCCCAGTATAGTTTTGTCACTGAGAGTCCCAAACAACAACATTTAGGAGTATCTGCGTTCTACCAAGTCTAGTCTTGGGAGGCCTCTCCAAACCCAAGAAATCCTTCTCTATTACATCAGTGCATGGTGAAACATCCCAGTGCATGATCAAACATCCCACTACATAACCAATGCTGTGGGAATTGTGCCCTTACCCTGGCCCGTATGTCAGAGACATCCTGAACTTTGAGGAGTGCACTGTAGCCGCAGGACATAGGTGCGCAGAAAACCAGCCTTGCTTCAATTTTGGCTCAGATGGTTGCACTCGTGAGCATTGCAGGGCCTGCACTGAACTCTCAGAACATGGAAGAGTTTTGATTTCAAAACAACCTTGTTAGAGAAATAAGAAAAAAAGGGTATAAAAGCCAGTTATTAATAAAACATATATTATGCCCACAGGACTGAGAGCTCCTTCCTTATTGTTTAGATAGCTCATTTATTGTTGACGTCTCTCTTTCCACTAAGTTTGCACAGAAGCCCTGAAATCCTTTTACATTTTTAATAAGATTATTTTTTTCAAACTAGTGCAAGAAAACATGTATGCAATACTGCATAAATACTCTATAGAACTACATCATCAGAGGGAAAACATTCTCCAGTGTCTTCAGCTATCTGGGCTTCAAAGAGAATTAATGTTGTGAGAGAAACTGTACAGTTTTTAAGTTCTGGTAAAGGTGCTTCTACTATGTATCTCAGTGTATTTATGTTTAAAGCATCTACTATTATCTTTCAGTATTTGCATTCTAGGGGAAAGCACACCTTTAAGTGTTTAGTGAAACTCAGTTCATTCTCTGGTGGCTAAAAGCCAAGAAAACCACATTACCGTATATTACTATATCAGTTTGTTGTAATTGGCAGTCTCTTATCAAGTGGGATAATGATCACCTCTACCCTTTAAGCAGAACTGAGGATCCTGGGAAGAAAATGCTCCACATCTGTAGCCTCACACTTGTCTTAAACATGAATAGGAATCTCAACTGAAAAATAACAGTTTATGAAATATGTTTTTTAGTTCTTTGTCTTCAATCTACAGTAAAGTTAGCTATATAGTAAATTAAACCATATATATACACATTCAGAAATCCTGTGGTGTTCGTTTTTGGTTTTTATTTTTTTCTTATACTTCCACAGAGAAAGAAGTGCAAATGCATGACTCTAGTTTATTGTGTGTCAGTTTGGGTTTGGACCCTGGCTGCAAGTTCTTCTGTTGCACTAACCTATATCAGCATAAAAGTTCCACCATTCTTAGGCTAGTTATGGTGTGAGGAAGGATGGTTAGGGTACTAAACTAGAACTTAAGAAACCTGGGTTCAATTCCCTGTCTAGCGATAGCCTTCCTGCATAAGCTTGGGCTAGTCACAAAAGGCATGTCTACGCTTACCGGGGATCGACGCTCCTGTGATTGATGCTCCAGGGGTTGATTTAGAGGGTCTAGTGAAGACCCACTAAATTGAGCACAGATCACTCTCCTGTCGACTCTGGTACTCCATCAGAATGAGAAGAGTAAGAGAAGTCGATCGGAGAGCATCTCCTATCGATGCAGTGTGGTGTAGACACTGCAGTAAGTTGCAGTAAATTGACCTAAGCTATGTCAACTCCAGTTACATTATTCACATAGCTGAAGTTGTGGAATTCAGGTCGACTTACCCCCATAGTGTAGACCAGGCCTAGACTCAGATCCAAAAAGGTATTGAGCTCAATGGCAGTTAAGCACCTAAGTACCTTTGATGATCTGTAGCTTCAGTTCCACTTCTGTAAAGAGAAGGGTAATAGTATTTCATAGGGGGTTGTGAGCCTGATACATACATTAAAGATTGTGAGGTACTTAGAGACTGTGGCAAAGGGGCCATATGACATAAAAGTGCCATACAGAGGTACTGGGTGGTTGCTTTTCTTATCTAAGGGTAATTATTTGCTGGAGATCAGGTCACTCACACTTTACATTGTAACAAATCTGTGGCAAGCTAAGAGTTTATGGCTGTCACTGTGCTGCACATTAGGGCAGAATTCACTGGAAGAGCTTGTGGGGGTAGAACACCTTGCTTGAGGTAACAGAGAATCTCCATTATTAGCAGGAAAGGACAAGACACACAATTGATTCCATCTACAGAGGGCAGAGCTCTATGCACGCACCAGCCAGTTCATGACAGCATTTTTTACAGCCTTTCATATTATTATGTGTTCAAACAAGGAATGTAGTAGATGGATGTAGATTATCAAATGGCATACTTCTTATTATTAACTAATTTTAAAATGATCCAAGCTCCATGGTGCTTGCAAATTCAGTTTACACATTATATAACAAGAGGGTTGGCAAGACAGTGGAAAGTGTAGGGAAGAAGTGGATCTGCAGGTAGGATTTAGAAGAGGAGAGGGATTGGCTTTGTGGAAGTGAGTTCCATGTGAAGGTACATTGTGGAAAAAATACTGAGATCATTATGGGAGAAGTGGACAAACCAGGACCACTGGTGAGCAGAGCAATCAAGGAGGTGATGAGATGAGACTATATTTATTAAGCAGTGAGGAGCAGTGTTGCGTAGGGCCTTGATGACATGATTTCTGAGTAGAAAGTCAAGAAAACTAGTGTAACCTAATAAGTTTTATACGAGAAAAATCTTTTTCCCCCCTTGAACTTTAGAGAAAGTATCAATAGGCGAGGGGAGGCAGAAGGAATTTGATGTTCTCTTTTTGGGATCCCAAAAATGGAAAGAAGAATTGAAATGTACCATACATGCTGATATGTTCTAAATAAACAGTATCCACTCAGGATAAAAACCTAAGGGCCACTGTGGACAGCTCAATGCATAGTAGCAGGCAAAAGCCAAGAAGATATTTGTCTATGTTAAGAAAAGGAAAGAGCATAATACTGAAATGTTACAGTGCCATTATATAAATGTACGGGATGTACTTACCTCTAGTACTGTGGGTTTTGTTCACCCCATTTCATAAAGGGTATAGTGGAAATAGAGCAGGTCCAGTGAAAGGCTGTGAAAATTATTAGCAGCTTGGAAAATCTTCCATATGAGGGAAGATTAAATGGATTAGGACTATGTAGTTTAGAGAAGAGAAGATATGATAGAGATATATAAAACAATGAATTGTACAGAGGAGTTCAGTCAGACACTCCTATTTAGTCTTTCCCATAAATCAAGAACAATGGGAAGGACACACAGTGAAACTAAAAGCCAAAGAAATTAAAACTACTATGATACAAGTAAAATACTTTTTTACAGGGTGCATAATTAACCTCTGGAACTTGCCAGATATCACTGAGACAAAGAACATTGTAGGATTAAAAATGTATTATAATCTTCTATGGATAATAACAGTTACAGTAGGATAAAAATGTGTATGGGATGAAAGCCACTAACTTTCTGGGTTGGGAAGAAATATCTCCTATAGGCAGGTTATTCATAATTATGGGGTTTCTTGCATCTTCTCACCATAATGGCTGCTGTTGGCAACAGACTACTGAACTAGTGGGACCACTGGTCTGATCTAGATAGCAATTCACATTTTCAGGAGCAGAAAGCACAGCTACACAGGACCAGAAACTCCATAGCAGATGTTTTGGTAGCTACTGAGCGTGCTCAGTAGCAGTTTAAAAACCATTACAAGGACCAGAAGAACATAGGACTGGAAAGGTGGATCATTGAGTCCAGTTCTCTACTATTGCCGGCAACCCTGGTGTATAATTCAGCAAAAAGTCAAACATTTCTGCACTTTACACGCACCCATAGTCCAGAAACACCTTGTCATAAACAACATAAATTGAGTCAGGGCATGAGGAGAGAATCTCTGTAGAGAGGCTCATTGGATTTTTACCACTCAGCCCTGCATTAGGCAAGCCCTTGGCAAACTAATTTGTGATCCGATGTGGAGTATTTGAAGGCATTTAGAGGGTTGGAAGTTCTGTCACTCCCTCCCCTCCCCACAGGCTGCAAAACCTATTAAAGTCACAATTATCAAGCTCCTTTAAATTGAAATCAATCTTAAGAAGAGCATAAAAGAGGGGCTGAATGAAATGCTGCTCTGTAAAACTCCTGGAAGTTCAGTGAGAGCAGAGTTAAGCCAATCCTGCATGCTTTTGAAAAAAAATCTTATCCTGTATCCATACAGCACTTGCATAACCAGACTGTCAACTTGGTTGGCTTCCAGAAAGTACCAAAATATAAACGTTAAATAATTGTGTCTGTTCTGAAGGGGTACGCTGTAGTTTTCCTTAAAGGTTTATTTAAGAGTATTTTAAGTGCTATCATGAGTAGATGTTAAATAGTGTGCATTCTGAGCTGGTACTTTGCAAAGGTATAAATGATGCACACAAGGTGTAAGATAGTGGCGATTATAGGCCCACTGGTAGCTTTTTGGAGGTAAGTGGTCACGAAGCCTTGCAGTAAGGTGGGTTCCATGCACAGTTATCTGTTCTGAGGTGAAAGCAGCCCAGCCTGGCTTTTGATTCTGCCTATCTGACACAAGGTTGGCTTCTTTTGCTGTAAATGCTGCAGTCTGAACACTCAGGAACTAAAGGAGGAGCAGGAAGTAGACACTTTCTACAGTTTGGCAGCTCCAACCTGTGGCTGCAGAGTTGAGCAGCTGTTCTTTCTGGTTGCTGGTGGGGGCGGGGGAAGGGCACAGTGAGTCCAGTTACACTAACTGAGGGCAGGGAGACTGTCTCTCCCATACTTTCAGTGCTGCTCCTGCTCCTGCCCAGGCAAAAAGGAAGAGGAGGAACAAACTGATGGGATACATAACAGAGTGGTGAGGAGCTGAGCCTGTGGGCGGCGGCGATGGGGCCTACTGTGACAAAGGTCTGCACAAGATGCACCTGCTCTTGTGGTGAATTGGGGTGTGTAGTAAATGACTCAGGGTTTATGGGCCATGGACTAATTGATAAATTTAACCCTTGTGTGCTTTGGAATGAACAGGATATCTCTTGTGAAGGAGCCTTTGGCTTTGATGGAGCATGGAATGCCCATGCAGCCCAGCTGGAATATGTTGCCTGCTCTGCAGCTACTTTAACAGGAAATTTAACAACAAATGACAAAATGTATTCATAAAAGGGGAAAAAAAGACACTCATGATCTCCAGTCTTAGAAATTTACTTAGGTTCTCTGATCTTCCTGTCAGCCATGGAAGTCACAGTACAAAGGCTGCTGCATTTGGCTGCCTTGCTATCCCAGGATGCTCTGTACAGAAAAAATCCTGTTGACTTGGCCTTCCTGGAGAAATATTAAGGCCTCTGCTCTTTATCCTTCTTCACTTC
This sequence comes from Dermochelys coriacea, assembly GCF_009764565.3. NCBI lineage: Eukaryota > Metazoa > Chordata > Testudines > Dermochelyidae > Dermochelys > Dermochelys coriacea. The sequence goes on along the minus strand of NC_050078.2, from coordinate 23,789,719 downwards.
TTTGATGCTTTTGACACTGCTGATTATAGTCCCCTGCTTGTTCTTTTGACTGCCTTTTTCTGTGGCTGTGCTCATTCTGGAAGAAAGAGTTTCATACTCTTGGGCCAGCTGCAGAGAAAGCTCTGCCAGGCATGAGTTTGACTCTTGATGCATACTTGGGAAAGTCTGTGGTCTGAGAGAGAATGATTGTCTTCTGTAGATAGCATGCCACTCAGGGTCTAAAAGGTCAGAATCGAGAACTTGAAGAATGTGACCTGATAGCCAGTGTGGAGCACAGAGAACAGTGATGTGTTTCTAATGATCAGGTTCATTCAGGGGCCAGGCTGCTGCAATGTGGCCTGACTGAAGCTTCGCAAGCATTGGAAGATCATCCCCAGTTTGCCACTTTCTTGCACCTTGTGTAATCACTTAGTCATAGTAAAGGTTAGTGAAAAGTGGGTCTCACATGCCGCCAAATCAGAGGGGCTTTGTATCCACTTACACAGTATTAAATGACAGCCCAAGGAGCAAAGCAGTGGAGAAATAGGCCCAGTGAGTTGTTGTAATCCAACCTGGAGGACATGAAGACTTGGATCATTGTGGCCAGATCATAAGATGACAGTATTTTCTCCAGCCTCCTGGCTAGCCACTGATGAAGGAGGTGTTTTGGAAGCTGTAGCCATATCTATCCAGGAGTCCTGTTAGGACCACAAAGTTGTGAACTTGCTTGATTGAGAACAAACTCCCTCAGCAGAGGGTGAAGTCAGAGTTGTCATCATGGTTTTCAAAGTTCTTCTCTTTCCACTGTTATCTCTGTTTTGCTAGTTTCAGTAACAGCAGCTTTTCATCCTGAGGAGCTGCTCTCAAGTAGGCATGGGGATATGGAGCTGAGTTTTTAAGTCTGGTTGGCATTTGAGTCAATAATTTCCTCCAGTGGATTCATGTGGCTGTTAAATGGGATGGGGGATAAAAATGGTATCTTGAGAAATGTCACATATGAGTGCACTGATTGCAAAGGCATCCTTGCTTCTCTCCACGATCCACAGCAAGGTCTAACAGGAAGGGATAGACTCTGCCCCATTCAGATACTAAAATGTTGGGACCCATATGAGTAGTTACACAGACATTACAGAGCTATCTTTTAAGTCAGGAATCACCAAACTGAGGCTTCTGCAGACTTCACATCCACGCAGTTAAGGGGAACCTCTGTGCTCCAGGGAAAGCTTTTGTTTGTATTTTTAAGAATAACTTCTTCTGACCCTTACAGGTTCCAAGTAACATATGAACGTTTCACTGCGGACAATACTGGGAATTACTTCAGTGACTGTGAACCGGGGCTGTAGAATCATAGACTTTAAGGTCAGAAGGGACCATTATGATCATCTAGTCTGACCTCCTGCACAACGCAGGCTACAGAATCTCGCCCACCCACTCCTGTAACAAACCTCTAAACTATGTCTGAGTTATTGAAGTCCTCAAATCGTGATTTAAAGACTTTGAAGGGCAGAGAATCCTCCAGCAAGTGACCCATGCCCTACGCTGCAGAGGAAGGCAAAAAAACCCCCAGGGCCTCTGCCAATCTGCCCTGGAGGAAAATTCCTTCCCAACCCCAAATATGGCTATCAGCTAAAGCCTGAGCATGTGGGCAAGACTCACCAGCCAGACACCCAGGAAAGAATTCTCTGTAGTAACTCAGATCCCACCCCATCTAACATCCCATCACAGGCCATTGGGCATATCTACTGCTAATAGTTGAAGATCAATTATTTGCCAAAATTAGGCTATCCCATCATATCATCCCTTCTATAAACTTATCAAGTTTAGTCTTGAAGCCAGATATGTCTTTTGTTTGCCCCCACTGCTTCCCGTGGAAGGCTGTTCCAGAACTTCACTCCTCTGATGGTTAGAAACCTTCATCTAATTTCAAGTCTAAACTTCCTGATGGCCAGTTTATATCCATTTGTTCTTGTGTCCACATTGGTACTGAGCTTAAATAATTCTTCTCCCTCCATGGTATTTATCCCTCTGATATATTTATAGAGAGCAATCATATCTCCCCTCAGCCTTCTTTTGGTTAGGCTAAACAAGCTGTAATGTGAATGGTGTTTATTAAGGAATACACTGAGTCTTGAAGCCAGATATGTCTTTTGCCCCCACTGCTTCCCTTGGAAGGCTGTTCCAGAACTTCACTCCTCTGATGGTTAGAAACCTTCGTCTTAATACAAGTCTAAACTTCTTGATGACTAGTTTATATTCATTTGTTCTTGTGTCCACACTGGTACTGAGCTTAAATAATTCTTCTCCCTCCATGGTATTTATCCCTCTGATATATTTATAGAGAGCAATCATATCTCCCCTCAGACTTCTTTTGGTTAGGCTAAACAAGCTGTAATGTGAATGGTATTTATTAAGGAATACACCGAGTTTCTGACCATCATTCTTCCAGTCCTATAAACAGTACCTAGTATGTTGCTGTGCTTATTTAATGATGCAGCACCATCATTATACATTTATTCTCATAGATGATCACTCTAAGGAGCAACCTCTTCTGCTTAACAACTTGGTATTTTGTAAAATGCTGTTGAACAAAGCCAGCGTAATTCATGACCTGTTGGGGTGATACTTGAGACATATCTCTCATGAACAGCAGATCTATGCATTAATCCTGTGTTTTGGGGTCTTTAATTGCTTTAAATATTTGCTTCTAGATCTTTGTTTCACACATTTTATTTACATGGTTTATTTTTCATTTTATGAAAAATCGATAACCAGACAGACTCTTTACCACACTGGATTAGTTTTATTTATTCTCTTTGAACTTGATTAAAAAGCTGTCAAACATAAGTGTACATTTTATCAGCAGAATACTTTTACAAAACAGGGTAGAAGATGTTTATAGCTGGAAACATACATTTCAAAATAAAACAATATTTGATATATTTGAGACAGTTACCCTTTTGTTTATCCATGACAACTGAAACTAACCATCAAATGCATAAATTGATTCAAGTCTAGCCAAGTAATCCTAAGGGCATATAAAAAGGCTTTTTTTAAAGTTCTTTCTAGATGAATTTAATGTAGTTCACCAATAAAGCATCCTCAGGAGCATAATAAAAATTCTACATAACATGACATAGCTAGGGAAAGAGTGAAGATGTACAATGTGATGAAGAATCAAAATGGATGTTACATTAAAAATGAGCAGTCATGCAATTTCTAAATTTCATGTACAGCATTTAAGGATAAAACGTCTAGGCTTTAATTTTGTGTCTAATTTTTTAGGCAGAATGTTTATAATACTGCAATAAGGGCAGCTTGCTCTCTTTCTCTCTCTTTAAACATATTCATTGGAAACTGTTTTGAACTGTCACTTTTGCTAGGGAAAAAATTACCATTCAACATGTCTCCATAACTCTCACTGTACATCAAAGGGAAAAGGTATGTTATATTTACACCAAAATCGGTTATGAATGATGAAACATGTCTGTTTTAATTTAATTGCTTTTAATATATTTTTAAACCATTAATCTGTATTGCTGTTTATCTTGTTGTACCATTGTATATGCTGGTAAGCAGCACTTCCTGTGTTTTTTTGACCACATTCTATATACCCAGCTTGAAAATAATGGGATGAAAAATGAGCCCTGGAGTTTTAGCAGAATGAAACTCTCAAAGGGTTAATGTAGAATACATATAGCAAATGTTGACACTATTTTTTATTCCAATGTTTGAAAATTAAACACAAAATCATCATTAAGTTTTCACAAAATGAGGCATCTGTCACTTGAAAGAAAAAGAAATATTTCAGAAATATGTTTACAGAAATGTAAAAATATTAGACATCAAGACAGATGTGAACATTTTCAATAACAGGCCCTGTCTGTCAGTCTTCCTCAGAGCTGAAGATCTTATTGTACTCACTTAACATAAGTTCAACTATCTGGTTTTGGTACAGCATGTGTACTGCCATGTTCCCTGACTCCTTTTCAGGTCTAAGGAGTGTTGGTCCAAACACAATTCCTAAGCTTTGTGTTGACATAAGATTCACGGATTCCTTGGCTGCTATCCTGTTGACAAAAGGAAAGAATTGGTTAAAGATGAGGGATGTCAAAGGAGGCGCTATTGCATTTGAAGCAGAGAAATGCATTTTATTGATTCTCCTATCAGTAATGTTTATTTGGTTAAATTATAAAAAAAAAAAAGCGAGGAGGGAACAGGATTCAATAACTTCTGGCAACATGACAAATGATAAAAGCAAATGTATAGGTAGACAGCAAGACCTTTATTGGGTTGAGATCTAGGGCCTGAATTTCAATGCTCAGGTAGGACACAAACACAACTAGTTTATGTAGTCCCTTTATTTTTTGTTTGTGTGTACTCATGGCTGGATTTAGACACTGGGAATGAATATCAGGCTCTGAGGATTGGGAGACAGTCAGATTTGTTAGGGGGCTCCTGGAAGGAACCTACCAGCTTCTGTTAGCACAAGTTCCTGTACTGGTGCAGTGTTGGTGTGCATGGAAAAATTAAATGAAAGACCACATGAAACTTTGCCACTTCTGCCAATCTCAGCCCAGTTACCTAAGGGGTGCAGGAATGAAAAGATACTTTGAGAAGAAGGGTAAAATATATAACAGTATGTGTGACATATCTATCCTGACATAAGGCTTCCTAAAAGAAAATAAGACCCTACATCTTAATTAAAGGCTTTGGAAAATAATGCTCAGGATTACAGCATTAGACATATTGGTTTTCCGTATACTTTATAAAGCTGTTGGCCACATTATTAATACTAAATGTTGACAATCATGCATTCTTACAGATAAGACCTTAAGGATCAAGAAGTCTGATTTAAGAACAACACAGATTTAGTGGATGAAGTTTAGGTCGCCATTTCTGAAAATTTGACCCACTGAGCCAGATCCTCACATGATGCAAATTAGTGTAGTTCCACATCACTCAATGGATTTACACCACTTGGGGTCTTGGCCTATAATCTTGAAAAATACTGTCTAGTCAGAGAGTGGAATAGTCTTTTAAAGAACTACTTAAGAACTGTAACTTACACTCGGGGTCAGCCCCAAAGCCCAATGAGGTTAATGGAAAGACTCCAATTGACTTCAGTGGGCTTTGGAACAGTCCTTATGAAAGCAAAACTCCAACATGTCTGATATTCTTTCCTGGAGAACCCCAGTGAATAGAAATCTGTTTTCTTTAAAAATATGTAAAATGTAGTAGAGTGGAAAGAGTCTAATATATGCATTTTTAATAGAATAAATTATAGTCAGAACCTATCCATGAATGCAGACTAAAGTTACCCTCAGAACTTAACTATGCACTGATCTGCTTTTCATTTGTGAACACTTTACAACAGAGTAGTTTTAAGACTTTTTGTCATTCTGAAATGAGAAGTGGCTTAAGAAGCAGAGTGAATGTTTTTGGGAAAAGTACTGTCTAGTACTCTCTTTCTTTCTTCATCAGATGTATCTTTTAAAAATCTTAAACATTAAAAAATAAAAATTCTTCTGTTTCTAAATACTTTTCGCAGAAGCTACACTAATGGTGGCAAAAGCTGCATGAGACATCATCTATTCCATCCCTTAGAGAAAGATTTCTCTCCTGTTAGTGGGTGGGTCATGCAGTGAAGACTATCTTGTAGTGGAGCCCTGCCAAACTTGTAGTTTACCGCATTCCCTAAACACAAACACTCATTTAGGTTTTTTTGCATGTATAAATAGGAAGCATTACTGTAGTTCTGTCTCATGTGTAGCTGTGGTGTCCATTACACAAAGCACTCTCCATATGGTACTAATCAGAACATCTTATTAGTTTCTTTAAATATAACATCTTTATTATAAATGAAAAAGAATACAGTATATTTTCCACTATTGCAATATTACCATAGCATGGTTCTTCTCAGGGAGGGGTTCAGAATGTCAGAAGTTAGGAAGAAAAACTACTTGTTAATAGCTTTGGTGCCAATTGAGTAAGTGTGAGCATCTGATCACTGTCATATATTTTATCCTAGTTATTTATTACTACAAACATTTTTTTCCTAATACCACTCAAGCAGTTGTCAGGTGATTAATAAGGGTCCTGATCCTACAAAGATTTATTTGTTCATGTGCTTAACTTTAAGCACATGAATAGTTCCAGTGACTTCATCTGGACTGCCTCATATGATAAAAATGACATGCATAAATAATCTTTGCAAGATTCGTGTATACAACATTATATTGGCAAAGATATGAGGATCCATTTCACTCAGGAAAAAGTTATGTGCAATATGTCTATTATGCATATTTTGAGGGGTAAGCATTCTAGCATTCTAGGTTATCGAGTGAGATGATATGCCTATTATTAAAATATGAAATCATCCCCCAGATATGCAAAGCTAAACACTAATGTTCACATGAAGGAACAAGCTACAATACTGGCTTCTAACCTAGTAAATTTCTAAGCCAATTATTATTTCTTAAGTGCCAACATTGTGTTGGTTGCTGTAAGACATGAAAATCCAGAGCCAGCTCCTTGGCCTCAAGGAGGCTACTTTGCACCTCTCTGGCATGCTGCCATTCATGTGGGAGCAAAGTGGTGAGGTAGGATGTGAGAAGAATCAAGAAAAGAGTTATAGGCTGGGATAGAGACGTGCAGCGTCTCTAAAACAAGGGCAAAAATTTTACATGTGCTTTGACATGTTAGTAGATTTGAGCAGGGTAGAGATTTTAGCAGCGAGTAACACATTCCAAGTCATGGGCAAGGATGATGATTTTGGCTGGACTGGGAGGCAGTGAGATAGGCAGTGGAGAAATAAAGAGGGAGTGAATGAGAGGATAAATGAGGTGGGGGAGGGGGGGTCAGAGAGTGACAGCAAATAAAGGGAGTGTGAGTCAACAGTGGTGGTGAGGTGACTGAAGTGTGTAAATTGTGTGGAATGACAGAGGCTGAATGTGGTGGGCGGGCCGAGGAGCTTGGGTGGATGAATGGGAGAATGAGTTTCAGGGTAAGGGGGGTAAGTGATGAGGCATCACCACTTGATGTGACTATCACCAATGGTGTTTGGAGAGAAAAAGTTTGAAGTAGAGAGGAAACTAAGCAATTATTTGAAGAGAGCGAGAGTTGGGCTGAGGTAGGAATGGGATTGAAGAATATATCTAGTTGGCTGGGAGGAATGAGAATGGTAGGGAGAAGACAATGTCATGAAGAGAGAAGAAGAAGAAGAAGAAGACAAGCCCAGCCACTCAAAGTTATTTAAGCACCTAACTCCAATTGATATCAAATACTTTTGAGGACCTGGGCTTTATGGCCTAATCCAAAGCCCAATGTAGCCACTGGAAAGACTTTCACTGATTTGCAATGGGCTTTAAATCAGACATGTAGGTTGTTGGAGAGGTAACTCAGGGCTAGATCCACAACTGCTACTTAGGTGCCCAAATCTTCAAAACCCATGGTAATCCTGTAAGCACCTAAATTCCCTTGGTGCTTAAATTTTCGTTAATATAGTCCCTAGGGTGCCTACTGAGCATGTGTGCTTCAAATTCTGATGGCTGGGTGCCTAGCTCACATCTAAGCCCTAGTGAGATCCTTAAACTAGACATTGCCCTGACTTCTTCCCTGTGGGCCCAATCCGGTCGGTGTTCTCAGAGGCCACCTACCAGATTGGACCTTGCACCAACAAGTGCTGATGGAGAAGGAGCTGGAGCTCCCCTTATAACCTTTCGTCCACTCACCCAGAAAATACCAGCCTCTGACAAATGTGGAGAGCAACTTGAAGATAGGTCTCCCTCAGGGGAACCAAGTATCCTAACCACTGGGCTATATGATACAATAGGAAGGGCTCTCTGAACCTCTCCTATTGAAGCTGTTCTGTATGGTATAAAATACTTAACGATTCACTGGACGGAGAGATGAACTTGGGTCTTCCACAGCCCAGAGCAGTATCCTAACCACTGGGTTATAGAGTCATTCTTACTTTTTCTCTGGCCCAATGAATATTTAATTAGTCATACAAAGTGGAATAGCTTCAAAAATGCCCTTCCCCAGGGTACCTATAAGCCAGAGGCTTGGACACTCACTTGTAATGTGGAAGACCTATGTTCAACACAGACAGGGGAGGTGGGGGAAATCTGATCCCAGGTCTCCCACATTCTCAGTGAGTGCTCTAACCACTGGGCTAAAGGATATAAAGGGCAAAACACCCCATCCCCCTTTTTTGTGAAAAAGAGCTTGGGCATCTGACTTCAGGAGAGGGTTCATAGCTGTGAAACCTGAATGGTGACAGGCATCTCTCTCTGACCTGGACTTAGGTACCTAAATCTCTTTGACAGGTGAGGCTTATGTCACACCCCTCTCCTGCTTTTGGCTACCTTAGATGGTTTCCTGCTCAGGGTGCTAGCTTTTGTGGATCCCATTCTTAGCCACCTAACTCTCCCCATGAATTGTATAGGTGCCTGGATCCCTAACTTGGGGTTGTGGATTCCACTTGGGGGTAGGATGCCTAAACATTAGGCATTGCAATGCTGAGCCTCAGTCCCTTTTGTCAATCTAGTCCTGAATATTTAAATACCGCTCCCTCCCTGGCTCAGTCCTCACATGGCATCAGCCTGCAGTTGCAGGCCATTACATAAGTGATAGTATGTTGCAACCTCTTAAGGTGTGTGGTAGCAGAAATGCTGCCCAGGAAGGAATACTGTCTCTCTAAGGCAGAATGACTCCCTGTGCTCTTCCTGAGCCACATCCCTTGAACACAAAGATCCGTTTGAGCCCTACATAAATAACTAGTGGTGTCATAATGTTATGGTCCAGTGGATGGGGCAGTGGACCACATGTCAGGAGACTTGAGTTTTTATTTCAAACTCTCTCACAGACCTGCTGTATGACCTTGGGCAAGTCACTTTACCTCCCTGAATCTCTCTTTCTCTGCCCATAGGTTGTCTGTCTTGCCTCTGTAGATTCTAAGTTCAGTCATTGTGGATAGTTCTCTGAGAATATCCACTCAGTGTGCAGCATCAATAAAAGAAATCTAACAGAATGTTGGGAACCATTAGGAAAGGGCTAGATAATAAGACAGAAAATGTGATATTGCCACTTTATAAAGCCATAGTACGCCCACACCTGGAATACTGTGTGCAGTTCTGGTCACCCCAATTCATAAAAGATATATTAGAATTGGAAAAGGTACAGAAAAGGGCAACAAAAATGACTTGGAGTATGGAACATCGTCCATCAGAGGAGAGATTAAAAAGACTGGGTCTGTTCATCTTAGAAAAGAGACAAAGAAGAGGGATATGATAGAGGTCTATAAAATCATGAATGGTATGGAAAAAGTGAATGGAGAAGTGTTATTTACCCCTTCTCATAACACAAGAACCGGGATAATAAGTTTACAACAAACATAAGGAAGTCCTGCTTCATCCAACACACAGTCAACTTGTGCAATTTATTGCCAGGGGATGTTGTGAAGGCCAAAAATATTAATGGGTTCAAAACAGAATTAACTAAGTTCATGGAGGATAGGACCATCAATAGCTATGACCCAAGATGGCTAGGGACACAACCCCATGATCTGCGGCCAACTGTGTCCACATATCTATTCAGGGGACACCATCATAGGGCATAATCACATCAGCCACACTATCAGAGGCTCGTTCACCTGCGCATCTACCAATGTGATATATGCCATCATGGGCCAGCAATGCCCCTCTGCCATGTACACTGGTCAAACTGGACAGTCTCTACGTAAAAGAATAAATGGACACAAATCAGACGTCAAGAATTATAACATTCAAAAACCAGTCGGAGAACGCTTTAATCTCTCTGGTCACTCGATTACAGACCTAAGAGTGGCTATTCTTCAACAAAAAAACTTCAAAAACAGACTCCAATGAGAGACTGCTGAATTGGAATTAATTTGCAAACTGGATACAATTAACTTAGGCTTGAATAGAGACTGGGAGTGGACGGGTCATTACACAAAGTAAAACTATTTCCCCATGCTAGTTCCCCCCTCCCCCCACTGTTCCTCAGATGTTCTTGTCAACTGCTGGAAATGGCCCACCTTAATTATCACTACTAAAGGTTTTCTCCCCCCCCCCCCGCTGGAAATAGCTCATGTTAAATGATCACTCTCGTTACAGTGTGTATGATAATACCCATTGTTTCATGTTCTCTGTGTATATAAATCTCCCCACTGTATTTTCCACTGAATGCATCCGATGAAGTGAACTGTAGCTCACGAAAGCTTATGCTCTAATAAATTTGTTAGTCTCTAAAGTGCCACGAGTACTCCTTTTCTTTTTGCGAATACAGACTAACACGGAGGCTAAACCTAAAAGCTGGACTGGATGACAGGGGATGGATCACTGGATAATTGTCCTGTTCTGTTCATTCCCGCTGAAGCATCTGGCACTGGCAACTGTCAGAAGACAGGATACTGGACTAGCAGGCCCATTGGTCTGATCCAGTATTGCCATTCTTATGTGTTTTGGGGCGGTGACTGTCTCTCACTATGTTAGTGTACAGAACATGGCATGGGCGGCACTCATTTTAGATTGACCTCTCCGCACTAATGTAACATTAATGACGAATAAAAGCTGAAGTAAAAACTTTTTTTGTATAATAGTGACTGTATTGCTGACTTGTGATTATCATCATCAAAATATGAACTACTTATCAACCTGGTCTGAGTCTGATATAAATTAGACCTAGAGAAAAAAGTAACTCTTATTTGAAAGGCAATTTTAAATGCTATTTAATCCAGTACAATTTGAAGAAAATAATTATGACTTTTTGTTTTTATATCTTTTTCTTTCAAAATAAAAATTATTTATCAATGAAATTATGGTTGCTGTATTATATCCACAGTGTAAATTACTCCTGTAGTTGTGAAGTGAAATTCAGTTTATTAAAAAAAAGGTTAAAATGGGCAAGAATTCATTTTTGGCAAGAAAACATGATATACAGCCGACAACATAAAAAGAGAAAGGAAATGCCAGAGCTACTTTTTGTCAAGCCCAAATGGAAGGAGCAATGATCCATCCATTTAAGATTATTTTAGAAACAATCTATAATCCAGTGCTACAGATGTTGGAACCTCGTCAAAAAAATTGTTGAGCCTTATGCTGTGCTAGGTTTTTTTTTCCTCCAAAAAGTCAGTTGAATTGCTAATTCAAAGAATGTTTTATATGCTTTAAGATCATAAGCCAAAAGAAACTCATATTGAAAATACAGATCTCATTATTAATAATGAAAAGAATTAGTCATGTATTAAAACAGTAAAGTATCTGATTGGAAAACTCTAATATCAAGGACAGCTATATAAGCAAAAATACTTTTTAAAATTTGTGCTTTGGCTGTTACCATGGTAACTGGAAGCTGGAAGCGATGTAATTGAGTGTAGGACAACTATACAGTTAAGGTCATTACTGTATAGTGAACATGGCTCTCCAGTTCTATGTAAACTTACTGTTTTCAGACAGGTTTCAGAGTAGCAGCCGTGTTAGTCTGTATTCGCAAAAAGAAAAGGAGTACTTGTGGCACCTTAGAGACTAACAAATTTATTAGAGCATAAGCTTTCGTGAGCTACAGCTCACTACACTAACTGTAAAATCATTATTGATTTTGAAGTTAGGGAGTCATGGTGAGTGTGACAACCCGTTCAAACAAACCATCTGTTAAGACGGGTACTTTGTGTGAGTGACTAAGACAGAGGTAAATCTTTCCCACTGGTGACACTGATTCCTTTAGCACTTTAAAATGGAAAAGTGTTCTTACTGAAACATACACCAAAATCTATAAAGGTAAATCAGTTTAAATTTTCCCAAAGGAAATTATTTAGTATTGGTAATTCACTATATATTGTAGTGAACTGGCTAATGTGTATTAGATGGAATCAGAACTGTTCAACTTTGTGTCATCGGCCCTATATGGCTACTGAAACCTCTACCTTTACTCAAATGTTGGGGGAGGAGGGCATCTCTGCTTTTGGAGAAACTGATTTTGGCAATGTTATTTACTATTTATTTTAAATTAGATTAAAAAGTTAATTTTAAGAGCCTGATTCTGCCACTCTTGCAATGACTGGGCAAAATATAATATGACTAAAGAGCAACATGAGGGAACATTAACAAAACCAATCAGAATAGTTAGAACAAACAAATGGCTCAGCTTTTGAAACATAAATCCTCAGCTGGTAGAATGCCTGCTTTATTCCCTGAAGGGAATGGAGCTACACCAATTTACACCAGTACAGAGTGTTACTCTCAGGGGGGTTGTTGTCAAGAACATCACAGCTTCTTCCAAAGCGTGGAGAAAAGTAATCAAGGAGAAAAATAATCTCGCAACTAGGCAGAGTATAGCTCACTTACAGCATTATGCACATGCATAATTAACCTATGGAACTTGCTGACACAAGATATTGAGACCAAGACTTTGGCAGGATTCACAAAAAGATTAGAGATGTATATGGATAACGAAAACTCTGTTGTTACATGAGAGGGGATAAAAATGTATACATGATTACACTTCCTTATTTTTCTGGGGACAGCCACTAAAACCTGGAGTTAGAAAGAAACTTCCTCTCTGGATACATTATTCTTTACTTGTCCATAGAAGGGGCTTGCATCTTTTCTGAAGTCTGGTACTGGCTACTGTCAAATACAGGTCACTGGACGAGATGGACTATTGGTCTGAGCCAATATGTAAATTCCTATAACCTCATTTAGTGGGTAAAAATCTGCCTATTCCATTGATTCACTTTTCCAGTAAGTATCCCAAAATTAGCTAATATCCATTTCCCTATACGTAGTCAGACACATGGAAATGGAGCGTCTTCGCTTCAGAAGTAACATGTTATGGCAGTAGTGGGCAAACTATGGCCCGTGGGCCGGATCTGGCCACCAGCCATTTTAATCTGGTCCTTGAGCTCCTGCTGGGGAGTGCGATCTGGGGCTTGCCCCGCTCTGGCGCCCCAGCCGGGGAGTAGGGTTGGGGGCTGCTCCATGCGGCTCCTGGAAGCAGCAGCATGGCCCCTTCCAGCTCTTACGTATGGGGCAGCCAGGGGTCTCTGCTCTGCATGCTGCCCCCGCCCCAGTAGGAACCATGGCCAATGGGAGCTGCAGGGGCGGCGCCTGCGGACAGGGCAGCACGCAGAGCTGCCTGGCTGCGCTTCCGTATAGGAGCCGGAGAAGGGCCATGCCATTGCTTCTGGGAGCCATTTGAGGTAAGCGCCGCCTGGAGCCTGCACCCCTGAGCCTCCCCACGTGCCCGAACACCCTGCCTCAGCCCTGATCCCCCTCCCACCCTCCGAACCTCTTGTTCCCAGCCCAGAGCACCCTCCTGCACCCCAAACCCTTCATCCTCAGCCCCACACCAGAGCCCGCACCCCCAGCCGGAGCCCTAACCTCCCCCCCCCGGCACCCCCTTCCCTGCACGCTGAACTCCTCATTTCTGGCTCCAGCCCAGAGCCTGCACCCCCGACCAGAGCCCTCACCCCCTTCCGAACCGCCAACCCCAATTTTGTGAGCATTCATGGCCCACCATACAATTTCTATTCCCAGATTCGGCCAAAAAGTTTGCCCACTCCTGTGTTATGGGAATGGTTCAATTGCTTGCTATACTGAGTGTACTGGCATTAGGAATATCATTAGTTAACAGATCTCTTTGCTTTACAGTTGCAGGCTTTTGGGTTGGCTTTACACAGTAGTTTCCTGATTGTTCATATTGCATTTCTTTTAATCAGTGTTGACATATTAAATTTTTATTTTTATGATACACTGATCCTAGCTGAGCATTTTACACTTTCCTTCCCCGCTGCAAAAGCTGACTTGCAGAAGTTAAAAAAAAAAAAAAAAAACTACACACATACACAACAACAGGTATTGCATTATATACTTTGCCTTAGTGACAAGATATTTGGGGAGAAATCATCCAAGCTTGAAATAAAATCTTTATTGCAAGTAACTCTACCTCCATGCCAGTGAGATGCATTGTAGGATCCGAACAGATGTCCCAGGGGGAAACTGTGCACCAGTCAGGGTTGATTACTTAGACCTCCTGTCAGTTCTTAACTCACTGACAATGGCTGAGGCATTCAGTACAACTTTGTTTTCTTTATTTGGAAATAAAGTTAATATGCTTACCTTAACTGTGCCAAATGTACTGGAAAATAACCTGATAATAAAAGTGCCGTCCTCCAAAGTGATAATGTCTGTGTGTATAAGCACATTTTGACAGGGCTTTTGCAGCCTAGTAGTGAACTATTAGGAAGGAAGTACATGTACCAAATGATACAAGATAGCCTATCAGGTTTCCTGTGACTACATTTGCTTTTTATCCAAAGCCTCTGGTACATACTTTTCTGATATACAGCATATTATCGTAAAGTTATTTTCTATTGCAAACTTACTTCCACTCAGCGATGTTAGCCATTTTTCATGACCATTGTTGTGTTATTTGGTATTACAAGGATGACCAAGATATGGAGTTTGATTCTGGGAGTCATTTTAAGACATTGGCAACAGTAATCATGTAGAGATAATCTGTATTCTCAGGGGACTATGTCCAGTTATAGGGTGACCCAACTCACCCCAGATGGTGAAATTCATTCTGTGCAGACAACTAGTATGAGGCCTATGCACCACTTAACCCATTTTAAGAGATTTACCAATGTAATCAATATAATTGAGCTCTTGATACCAATACCATAAGTCCAATTTGTTTAAACTGTTAGCTTATTGCAGTACAATGGAGATAAATTTAAAATATAGTAATAAATTGGGAGTCTCAATATTTTATGACTGCAAACAAACCCTAATTATTTATGTACTTTATGGATGATTTGCTCAGTTGCAGTGCAGTGCTATTCACTAGCTGATGAAGCTAAGTAAATGCAAACACTATCAAGGGAATCTCTAGATTGCTGTTTGTTAACTTCATATACTATGTTTTGGGGGGTTTCTCTGTGCATATGTACATAGCATCTCTGATTTATACTTTATAGTGGAGTGCCAAAATATTATATTACAACATATGCCCTTTTCAAAAGGTACTAGGTGGCTTGAATGTATAATTCAAAGATTATAGGAAATACCTAAAATGATTAATATAGTTACAAAACTGCTTTATTTCACCAGCCTGAAATACTAATGTGCTTAAAATTCCTATTTGCTCCAAAATGTTGAAGTCAAAATAATAATTATGTAAGATCAGTAATGGAGAAACAAAGTCATAGTGTGTGATATGCTATCTAACAGAGGTCAGAAATAGTTCAGACATACTTAAGAGCTTGCTTTAGCTGCAAATAGCCTTAGTGGCTCCCTGGCCTACAAAACTTCATAGCTTCCTGCCCTCTGCAGCTGCAGATGCTAATCACAACTCTTTGGGGGAAATCCCTTCTCCTCAGAGGCTCTGGGACACAAGATATGGAATTTGGTGCTGCCTCCTTCTCCAGAATAGCCTTCAGCTCTGCTCATTCAACTACCATATATGGTAACTGGGCAGCTGATAATGACATTAAGGGGAATGGGTATCCTCCAAAACAATGGCTAAATTAAATCTGAGAATAAGTTCTTTCTTGGCTCAAAGATCAAGCTGGAGGCAAGCTGGAGAAAGACATTCATTCTGGCCATTTGGCTTTACCCTGAGTTGAAGAGGAAGGTATTGCAAAATTTCACTCCCCCCCTCACCGCATACCAGAACCAGGGCTCCAGCTGAGCCCAAACGTTTATACCACAATTAAACAGCCCCTTAGCCTGAGTCCTATGAGCCTGAGTCAGCTAGCATAGGCCAGCCATGGGTGTTTCATTGTAGTGTACACGTACTCAGAGAGACTAAGGGTGGAATCCACAAAGCTACTTAGGAGACTAAACCCAGATTTAGACACCTAATTCCCTATTGTGATCCACAAAACTCCTGCCAAACTCTCTAGGCACCTAAATTCACTCGGTGCTTACGTTTTTCAAAGGAAGAATTCCCTAGGCAGCTAAGTTTGAAATGATCCACTACAGAGGATTTAGCTTGGAAGTTATACTAAGTCAGGGCCTCTTGCAATTTTTAGCTGGTGATAAACTTCCACATCTTCTATTATATTTGGCTTGTACAGTATTTAATTCATTATTTGTGACTGAGCACAGAGCGGTTCTGATTAATATTTGAAGGGGATACAACTAACACATTTGGGCTAATCACCTTAGCACAATGGAACATTCTACCATTAGTGTAAAGCTAGTCCGTGCAGGAGGCAGAGCTTTCTGAGGAGGTGGTCCAAGATTGTGGAACAAACTCCCCCACAATTAAGGACCCTCACAAACCTCACCACCTACTGCTCCAAGTGCAAGGTGCATATCTTTGACCTGCCTTCTCTAACATAAACAACTAGCAGGGTGTACCTTTAGAAACCCCAAACCAAAACCCTAGTAAAATAAAACACTGCACATGCAATTCTCCTCATAGGGGAGAGGATGAGAGAGAGAACAAACCATGTGTACAGATGTTAGACATATTGCGTAATACATGCCTTGAAGAAACTTGGGGCTAGATCCACAAAAAGAATTAAGGCATTGCAATGCCTAACTTTTAGGCACCCTCCCATCTCGTGGAATCTACAACCCTGAGTTTAGAGCCTAGGCTCCCAGTACAATCATGGGGAGCATTAAGTGTCTAAGAATGGGATTCACAGAAGCCAGGAAACTGAGCAGGGAACTGCCTAGGATAGCTAGTAAGAAATGCTGAAGAAGAGAGGTGGACCTAAGTCCTGCCCCTCAAAGGGAGCTAGGCACCTAACACAGGCATGTTGGAGGCACTTCTCTCTGCTTGGGATCCCAAGTGTTGAGCCTGGCTTTATGTGCTTACAGTTGGTGGTGGAGACCTAGGTTTGGATCCGTATTCTGCCTGACTTGAACACAGGTCTCCCATGTGAATGCTCTACTCAGCAAACTACTGAATATTTTGGGTTGAGTCTCTAAAATATGTATTGGACCAGAGTGAGAATTACTCCATAGTCTACTGTTTAGACTGGGGTTCTGGTCCCTGCTCCAAATCAGGCAGAACAGAGATTTAAACCTAGGTCTCCTACATCCCAGCTGAGCACTCTAACCACTGGGATATTGGTTACAGTGAGAACAGCCTTTTATGTACATTAGGCATATATTCTGAGGATGCCTACTGGATCAGGCCCCCACAGGTGAGGGAACCCCTAGTTTGAGAATTCTGCTGGGGCTTTAGGCGCTGAGCTGAACAGCACCATCAGGACTTGGGCAGCTTTTTCATGCCCGCAGCCAGAAATTTAGGCACCTCCAGGTTTAGGTGGCAGTTGATCAGGGTTTTGAGGATCTCAGTGGCACCTAAATGATAGTGTCAGGGACCTTACGTGGCAGTTAGGTGTCTAAGTCCCTTTGTGGATGTAGTTCTTGGATAGTATAGTGATGAATGTGGTATAAGAACCTATACAGAAGAGAATAGAATCAGACTCAAATATATGGATAGTTCTACTCACTACATCCTTGACTGGCTTTGTAACTTTTGCTTCTGGAAGCTCTTTTTTTGTTTATTATTGACTCCTACACCAGACCAGCCTAGTAAATAGCTCAACCTGTCCTGGTGCCAGGATCTATAAGCTTTGGGGGTCTGCATGTCCCAGAAGGCAGAAGATACTTTTATATGAATACAGCTTTAAGTTTCTAAATTAGTTTAATTTTTGTAATTCAAGAATGGCTTAAGCCACGTTTCCTTGAAACATGAAAAAATAAAAAACAGTTCGGTAACAATCTCACTTGAATCAAGAACTGCAAAAATAGAACCTTTATCATCAGCACAGCACATCCAAAAATGTCTTTGTAAAATAAATCAAATTATATGAGTTAATTGATTCCAGGCAACATCAGCAACTGCAGGTGGAAACTGAATAACAGGATGCTTATTAATGAAGGACTATTAATCAAAATTGACAATCCCAATTCCTGTTTCTTTTATTTGAATTCTACCTGCAATGGCCATAGACACATTTGCCAAATTTTTAAATACAGATTCATAAGAAATGGAAATATTTAACACTTGGGATTTTATCCAGAGATATAGGGCTATTTGTTTAAACAGTGAAAGGATATCCTAAATCCAATGTGACAAGCAATGCCAAAGATGCCAGTGGTAATTAATTAGCACTTAATTTAGACCACAGAACAACAGGATATGGAATTGGTGCTCAGTGCCATTTCCCCTTAGGCTCCATCTCATGAGGGTCAGGAGTATGGCTGTTGTGTTGAAGGTCAGTAAATAAATTGGGGGAACACATTGACACTGGACTTTTCATGATAGATATCCTTCACCCTTGTAACTGCTTCTGGCTATCATTGACGAGAAAAGGACTGTGGCTGTTTTGTGAAGAATGCTGTGTACTAGCGTGAT
Organism: Dermochelys coriacea; assembly: GCF_009764565.3. Lineage (NCBI taxonomy): Eukaryota > Metazoa > Chordata > Testudines > Dermochelyidae > Dermochelys > Dermochelys coriacea. Next base: position 23,771,341 of record NC_050078.2, on the reverse strand, counting down.
TCAAGCAAGGTAGAGTTTGAACTCGCATGTCACACACTAGATTCTTCCTACAGAAACAGAACTATTGCAGCATGTGTCTGTCCTAGAAATACACTTTTAAACACAGCTGGGAAAACTTGAGAAAGCTTGACAAGCAAGCAAATTTGCTTAAAAAGTTCTCAAATTTGCTAGATTTGTGAGCTTAGTTTTTACCTTAAGCTTAATTACAATCAATGGAAGATTTTTCAAGTGAGGGGAGAAATTAGGTCAGCAAGGAAAAATGCACACATTTGTTCATTATGCTGTGGACTTTGTCTCTAATAATAATGTGCAGCACTTATATAGAACTGTCCATCCATAGATCTCAAAGGTGGGCTAGCATTATTATCTTCATTTTACCAATGGGGAAACTGAGTGTCTGAGATACGAAGTGCCATTTCCATAATCACACAATGATTCCATGCAGAAACTAAATACTAGATCTCCTGATTCCTAGTCCATTTTCCTAGTCATCACATATCACCTTTGGACAACACATTCAAAACAGAACATGAAAAGCGTGCACGAGGTCCTGCAAATGAACTAGTAAGGTTGTACACAATTGCACATAACTGGAATGGTTTATTTTAAATATGCTGGTGAGAAAAATAAAAAGCTGATATTACGCCTGGCATTGTATACAATAATAGAGTCCTCATCCTTCCGAGCAGGCTTAGAGCTTCAGCCAGACAGTGCTATTCACTAACCCTCTCAGCTGCTGTAGTCTTCTCCCAACAACTGCAAGCTCTGGGGAAGGAGATGGATTTGGCATCCATAGAGAGGGGGATATGATACTGTCTGATACAAATACTCATACAGCCCATTTTTTCCCCTTTGCCGTTCAGCTGAAATGGCAGTGGGCATGAGCATTGCTGTTCAGATACCAGTATTTTTCTCAAGCTGCCAGCAACAAATTATACCCTGCTACACTTCAGAAAGTCATATTTTCTCCCAGGATACCAGATGTAGAAACACTAGAAATGGTAGTGTGCCCCCAACACACAGATTTAATTGCTACTGCAGATCCTGTGCTCATTGTGCGACCACAGCTTTATATAGTAGTTTCCCCAGCAGGGCTGTGTGGTCTCATCAAAGAAATTCCTGGCCAGGCAACAGCCCTCAGAAAATATCCCAAAGAACCACTGGGTCAGTATTTACCTTTGCTTTTCACATCACCATACGCCTTGCGGTGCCTTGTACATATCACCTCTCTAGCCCATGGGTGAAAGTGCTATTGAAGTCAATTATAACTTCTTCAGAAGTGGTTTTTTTACCCACAAAAGCTTATGCCCAAATAAATTTGTTAATCTTTAAGGTGCCACTGGACTCCTCGTTGTTTTTGTGGATACAGACTAACACGGCTATCCCTCTGATAATTGAAGAAAATTACAAAACTCCCATTGCTATCCATTCCATAGCCTGTTGCAGTGTGTAGACACGGTCCTTTTGTGTTGAAGCTGCAATAATCTATTGGGAGCAAAGATGTGGACCCAGAATATGTTTCCAAAATGTCCAGTTTCTGACTTAATGTAGTCATTTGGCAGAAATTTTCAAATTGGGAAGCTCAACTTCAAGCAACCTGTTTGAAAATGTCTCTGTTCCAATGAATCTTGAAAGCTCTGAGGACAAACTTAGCTTTATCCTGCCAATAAATCATAATTTTTATCCAGTATCATGAACAAATGTTTCTGTTCTATATGGCATGGGATGTTCTTTGGAGTTGCGATCAAGAAATGTTGGCGGCGAATAGCTTCATAACACAACTGTACTTCCTGTTCTGTGAACTGCTAGATATATATGTTCTCTGTATGCCATTTTAAGTGATTCCAACACCTGAAAAACCTGAGTGTATTGTCCTACAGTCTCCCTCTCTTGTTGATACGATTAAGATCTATGCAAATTGGTCTGCCTAAGAGCAATGATTGAGTATGGTATGTGAACCCTCTACAAGCTACTAGTGCAACATACATCCACAAATTTGTATCACATTTGAAAGATGCTTTAACATGCCTCTCAGCATCACAGTTGCTTCAGCACTGATATCAAATATGAATGGAATGAGGGTCTTTCTTAAATGCACTGGTGAATACATGCTGCCGAGAGTTTTTGATTTAAATTTATTTACGTTTCACATCCTCATGAACAATGTATTTTTAATATCAGCATTGTCTTTTCCACTCACACTTTGTCTTGTCCACTCACCTGAGCTTGATATTTATTCTTTATGCACATATGCAGCCCATTGCACTAAATGCAGGAAATGTCTGGAATGGGTAACTGTGGAATGCACCTTTTGCATGAACTGCAAGTTTTGTAGGTTTTCATGTCTTCCCAGTTTTAAATAGGGGTTGGGTAGCTCATTGGCCCTCTTATGTATTCAACTATCCATCTGTCTGCAGGAGTGTTACAGTGGGTCATGTGATCGTGGCTGAACCCATCCTAATTGCCTCAGATGCTGTACAAATGTCCACTGTTCATTTTCTGTCATGCTAAACTCACAATGTCTGGCTTTCTGCCTCAGACCCATTAAATACTAGTTTAAGCCACAAGTTTGTAATTGTGCGAATGTCTAGAACTGAAGGTGATCAAGAAATAAGGCTTATTTTTGCTTTACGTTTGTTTCTAATTGTGATAATCCAAAGCTACAGTACCTGTCTGATCTGCCAGTGGACTGCAGCTCCCCAGTGAGTTTTACTGGCATAGGGAAAGCTCCAGACAGTGTACAGCCAACTATGCCAACGCTATGCCAGAGCTCCTGGATAAGGGGGGCATAACGGGCCTGCTGAAGCAAGAAGAAGCTGTGGCCAGGGCATTGCACATGCTGGCCAGAATGGCCAAAGGGACTGTTGTAGCCAGGGTGCAAAATTAGGAGACAGAACTGTCCAACGTGTGATGGTGGCTGAACTACTCCCCAGCAAGCCCCTGGATTAGGGGATGTGCAAAAGTGAGGTGCTTCCGTGTTAATTACTACACGGCACTGAGTTGAGGCACAGGGATGAATTAGCCTCCAGTTTGGACAGGGTCACATGGCTACCTAGAAGGCTGCAGGTTTCTGTGTAACCTCTCCTTCAAATACACTTGAAAAAACTCTTCAGATCACTGCCAGCTTTCATGTAAATTTCCTTAAAATTGTAGGGGAGGGGGTTTGAAGTGCACCATATCTGAGTTGCTGTGTCTTTTCTATTAACCCTTTAAATGAGTACTCAGCTGCAACTTGTGTATGAAAGCAGCACTCTGTTAATGGAATGTCTGCAGTGGAAAGAGGACACTCCAGATATACAGGATACTACTCCAAATAAATTTGTTAGTCTCTAAGGTGCCACAAGGACTCCTCGTTCTTTTTGCTGATACAGACTAACATGGCTACCACTCTGAAACCTACTCCAGGTGTGTTTTGCCCATTGTGTAGTTAGGCAGTAGCAAAGTGGTTAATGGTTCATTCTCATAGTCTCTAAGGCCCAGATTTGTTAAGGTATTTAAGTGTTTCTACATTCAGTGGTGCAGTGCCTAACTGATTTAAGAGCCTAAATCTCATTTTCAAAAGGAATTTAGGCACGTAGGAGCAAAAAATCCCATCGACAGGTCATGGATTTTGGGTCCTAAGTGCCTAAATTCCTTTCAAAAATGAGATTTAGGCTCTTAGGCATTGCAATGCCAAGGGCAGCAACACCTAAATACCTTCAAAAATCTGGGCCTAAATTCCTTGTAAACAGTGAGCTTTCTGTGCACTCACCCTGTTGGTCCTTGCACTGAGCTCAGACCTGGAGGAAAGATGAATTCAGCCAAAAGACAAGTCTAGATCCTTATAGTCACCATATTTGTCTTGCAGGACCCTCTGGTTGGACTTGCAGATCTCTACTTACCTGCTCTCTGGAATTTTTCTGAAGTATGAATAGGAATTTCATTAATGAGGAGGATTAAGTTTGCTTGTGACTGCTGGACGCCAGATAAATACAAACTGCATGTGTTTTGTACAGGACGCCCCTGCACTATTTGCAGCTGCTCGATATAACTGTACATTTCTTAGGGACAGTAGATATTAATTCAAGTGTAACCTGAATCCAGTGTACAGAAAAGAATGATCCATTCAGTCACGAGGAGAGTGTATGGATCATAGTTATGTGACAGTGCAGCATTACCCAGAATATATCTAAAATGTAAAACTAGCTAGCATATAGTATTATGTATGGTAAATATAATGTGGAGCATAAGCCTGTCTGGAGACAGGGGCTCAGATTCTGCATTCTGCTTTAGCCCCTTTATGGCTCTCCAGAGGTGTCAAGGGACAGATAGCTGATGAAACCACCAGCTCAGGAATATCCAGCATAAAGGGGTTTGCAGATGGCGTAGAGGTTCCAGAACAGCTGTATGCCACCCGTCTTACAGCCCTCAGTGTAGCAACATGCCATGGTAGGGAGGGGGCAAGGCGAGAGCATCTAAATTCTGAGTCTGAAATCAGGCTGAATAAGCATGCTAACGGTGAGACGATTATCTGAAACAGCAGGACCCTTTCCACATCTGCCTGCTTCTCTCGATCATTCCCTCCCAAACTTTTGGTTTTCTCTATTCCCCTGGAGCCTCCTTTTCCCTTTACCCTGACAGAGGCTGTTTCTAGAAGTAGCAGAGTGGGGCAGACAGCGCTGATGAGTACTTCTCTTCACACTGCTCTCCTCCATAGCTCTCCTGTAGGGATGGGCTCACAGCTGGGAATGAAGCAACTGACAGGAGAAGTGCCAGGGAGGAGACAGGTAGCTTCTCACAAAACAGCAGCAGTGCCTCCTAGTTGCTGGGTGTGAGAACTGTAAAGGAAAAATCCCAGCTTCTGAGACAGAGGCAACTTGTTGGGACTTGTGACACAGGAGAGGATACATCTATCATACACTCAGCTGTGGGTTAGCCATTCCACAGATTTATGACTTTACATTGCATCATAATGGGTAATGTATGAAAAGATACATATTTTCCATTTAGTAACATCTTGCTGGGTTTTCATCTAACTCTTATAATTTTAATTATAAAATGAACATAACCTGTATCAAATTATAAATATGTTAACATATTGAATGAGGAGAAGAAAAATAAGCACCAGATTTTATGCTATACAGGCACATGAAGGTATGGTAAAAAAATCTGGTTTCCTTGACCACATTGTCATAATATGCATATATAACTGCTTATTGAATCCAGGCTGTGTAGACAACAGCAAGAACACTGGCTCCATACCATCACAATGCATGCCCACAACAAAGAGGAGGAAAGAACAGGCTCTGTCATTGTGTGTTTCTAAGTATTACCAACATAAGGGCTAAAAACATTACCTCTGTCTGAAGTATATCTATGTGTCCATGCATAAGTTATTAACTGTGCTCCCTGAGCACAGTTGCTGAAAATATTAATATATTCAAATTATATTCTAGCTACTGCAAAAACAGTACATCAGACAAATGTATTAAAATCTCTTCAGACAAAAGAAGTGTTATTTATATAGTTTCTCCCCTTTTTACTTAAAGTCTTGAACATAAACCTTCATCATATATAACATACTAGAAAGCAAGAGGATCCTTAACTAGCTGAATGTGGATTTAAGTTCAAATGTAACCATTGCACACTATTGTACTTCTTATAAACAAATTTTCACTGATTTTATGTGACTTGCAGTGTTTATAGAGCAAGAAAGAAGTAAAAATACAATGCTGACTGTTATGCAAGGATGCCTTCTTTCAAACCCTGCAGGTCAAAACACCCTGGACCTAATCCTGAGGTTTGGCCAAACTGCACACAGCAGGAATTGGGAGTTGCAAAGATGCCTTAAAGCCATGTTTGCCTGTCCCTGATCCTAGGCCACCATGTGTAGGGCTGGTTCCCTGGCTTAATTTAGAGAAAGATAAGGTCTGGTTGAGTTTCTCAGTTACTAACTGCTCTAAGGGGCCAGAACAACAACCAGAGGTCAGCACAGTCATGCCAATGTCTCCTTTGCTACAGCTATGCCCCTTTTTCTCGTTATGCCAGCAGCGGTGGCCAGGAGAGTGGAGCAAAAGCTTTTTTGTTACTAGAGGATTCTCCCTTTGCATTGGTGTGATCCTTCCGGGGACAGACGCTCCAATTGTGGGATTATTGTGCTGCAATAATGCAGCAGAAAGTGTCTGCACCCACATGCAAGAATCTGGCCAATTGACATTAATTCTAAATATTTACCCAGTGTGCATGGTGAAATTTCACCAAGCTGACATCCAGGTCCTCATCCAGATCCTTTAGACAGCACTAAACTTTGGTTAACAAATATGAGAAGATATTTCAAGTTAAAATGCCTTTGCTGTGGTCAATAGCCAGTCATCCATAAAATACTTCCCTTTCTGCCACAGTTCAGGATTTCTGAATGCCTTGCAAAGAGATACTATGCATGTGACAAGCAGATTTGCATCTCTGCCAGTGGGTGTACTAAGACCTTTTATCAGTGACAACAAACAAAGTAGGTGGTCGTCTACCTCTTTTCTCACTTAAAAAAAAAGATGAAATTTTTCACTGTCTGAAATGATTTTTTTCAGAGTAGCAGCCGTGTTAGTCTGTATTTGCAAAAAGAAAAGGAGTACTTGTGGCACCTTAGAGACTAACAAATTTATTAGAGCATAAGCTTTCGTGAGCTACAGCTCACTTCATCATCCGATGAAGTGAGCTGTAGCTCACGAAAGCTTATGCTCTAATAAATTTGTTAGTCTCTAAGGTGCCACAAGTACTCCTTTTCTTTTTGTGAAATGATTTTGGAAGCAGAGATACTGGGTTAACTCACTATGAATTATTAGTGGAAAAGTGGATCTGAGAAGTGTGTTACATCTGAAATATTTTTCATCACTTGAACATGTGCTGTCCAGAGCTGGCCATGTTTTACCAGTCACAGGGAACAAACATTTCACATTCACAGATGCTCCTAATTTGGTGCGGTTTGGAGTGTAATTTAGATCAAACGTATCCATGTAAATAAGTCAGGGTTTCTTAATTAGGTGCTCTAAAGGAAAAAAAAACTTGGACCACATCAGTAGGTGTGGGTGTGGTGCCCACAATACTGGAGTTTTTCCTATAGACAAAGCTTAGTTTCATTCAAGAATACTTTAGGTCTTTTCGTTTTTTCAGGCACAATAATAAATCTGCAGATGGCATAGACATAAAGACACTACTTCAGAGGAGCTGTCTAAAAACACTGTCTCTTTGGCAAAAGCCTTAAAGTAGGTCATTCTGCTGTGATTTAGGTTTATATTTCATTGCCAGCTTTTTGTTCCTATTATAAATAGGGTGCATTCCAGTCCACAGATTTGCTCTTAATTTTTTCAAACTGGTATTTGTTTATGAGGATTTGTAGATCTTCACAAGAAAATGGCCAATATCCTGTTAGAAGTACAAATACTGCAGTAGACCACAAAAAGAGATGTATGTTGCTGATAATTTGGAGATGCTGAAATGTGAAATGCTACTCTCTGAAAGCAAAAATATATTGATTTCTCTTAGTATGATGATTGAAACGGTTGTTGCATGTTTTGCAATGTGTGAAAAATGATCTGATCTAATATGATTTCTGCAGTCTTATAAGTGGGGTATATCCATTGGCCTGGCTGATCAGAATTTTTTTTTTGAGCTCATATATTTGCCACTGACAAGCATGTATTTTATATATCTCTATCTATCAATTTAAAAGGAATATCAGGGTCTATTTTCCCCATCAAAATGCTGGGGATCTACTTGCCAAACATTCACTAACATTAATGAGTTACCTGCATAAATTTTTTCAATTGACGGTAGAATAAATCTCATTGTGTTAAATTATTTTGTACAGAACACTGACATTTTGGCATTTGTCTTCTTTTTTTAATTAAAAAAAAAGTTCCAATAAAGATTTTAAGAATGAAAAACACTGAAATTAACCCTTTGGTGACTTGGTTCTGCACTCCAACATGTTGGAGCCCCCAATCTTTTAGGATACAAAGACCCTTCTCCAGTATCCTGAGCACCCTCAGATATTTGGGTTTAAAAAACCTCTAAACTCAAAGCAAAACTCAGGGATTGCAAAACCACATAAATTAAACTCACCAATAAAGTTCACTAGAACTTGTGAAACCCAGAAAGCAGGACCCTTGTGTGGGTAGACCAAGGGCCTGACTATTTCACAGTAAATGAGGAGCGAACCTAGAACTTGCGACATACTGCATGAGCTTCAGAAAGTTACTTACCTAACTTTTCATGTGTCAGTTTCCCCATCTGTAAAATTAGGATAATAAAACTCATCTACCTTAAAGGAGAGTTGTGAGACTTAATTAATATTTGTAAAAGCGGCAAAGAGTCCTGTGGCACCTTATAGACTAACAGACTCAAAATGTCCTTGTTCCCATTGTTGCAGTCCTGGCTCTTTAGCGCAAGGCTAACAGGGAGACTCACAATCCTAAGTAAGGCCCTGATTCAGGAAAGCATTTAGACACATGCTTACATTCTGTTGATTTCACTTAACTGCTGTTTGCTTTTGTGATTTCCTGAATCAAGACCTAAATCTCCATTTACCTCTGTCTTCAGGCCTCCTGCAATCTCTCTGAGATCTGCTGAACTTCTCTGCACTGTGGAGTGCTTCATAATGACTATCTAAGACTGATGAATTTTGTCTGATTTTGGGTTTCTTTGTGAAAGTTTCACAGTTGTATATGTGATTTGTTCTGCTATGTAGAAGAGAGTTTTTTTGAGCCTAGATTTACTATCTAAGCCTGTATAAACATGCTGATCTTCTGGTATAGTACATACTTTAATAAATGAAAATCACATGTGTAACTTGCATCTTTTCTCCTCCACTAAAAATAAATATGGAAATTTTGCAGACATCCCATGCTAAGTATTACTAGTTGTCATACAATAGCTTTAATTTCTGATTTATCCTTGGCATTCTAGGTATTACTGCTGGACTTGTCATCACATTGTCATTCCTGCCTCTTGAGTGGGCTATTGTTCAGCTCTTTGTACATGTGGCTCCTTTTTTTAAAAAAATAGGTAAAAATAAATCTATTTTGTTTAATGTAGTTTCCAGAAGTTGGTGCTCTTTGGAATGCAATAAAGCTGACCCATACTGCTGTGTTTGTTTGTCTGTTTTCAGTCACTGGATGCTCTGCTGTTCATGGTGCTACAAGGAAGCGGGGAGCCAATTTTTTTTTTTAAATCAACTAATAGACAAACCTCTTTAATACTTTCATGGCTTGTGTTAGAGAATATATTAGGTCACAGGGTATTTGCTGTTGTTTTCAATCAACACCGCCACTGCTTAACAAGGGACTTATTTTTAGTGAAATTGATTCAAGTCATTATTATTCAAGAACTAATGGTTTTAATGGGGGGCCAGGATTCTGATAATTTCATTTCTGACTGAAAGGAGGAAAAAGCCGGGATTGCATGTACCATGTGAATGCATGTACCATAGCAAAGCATAAGAGGTCTAAAGCATAGGAAAAACAGAGTGAACTAATTTTGCAGAATCAAAGGTGAATCAAAAGGAATTGGCTTCCACACAGACAAGGCAGCCAGATAGGCCACAGTACCTGATCCACATGATAAACCAAGAGGCCAACTGCAAAACTCCCCAGACAACTTGCCTGAAGTACCTGCCAAGGAGCCAGATGCTGCTGATGGAAGATTATCGTCCATACTTGGGCATCTGGGTTTGATGCTTTCCACTTAAAGACATGGGGAGAGGGATTGCTAAAAGGCATCCAGGTCACTGTCTTTTTGTTTAATTGTTATAAAAATACTTATTAATATAGTAAATAATATAATATAATAATATTAATATAGTAAATAATGCTTTTGAGGGAAAAGTATGAAATTTAAGGATCTTTGTCTCTAATATATCGTTTGATACTTTTAGCTGTTTTATGTTAGTGCATATTAGAATAGAGGGGCAGAAGAATCTTGTGGCTACTGCAGCGGACTCTGTGCAATGACTTTGAGCTTGCTGGCTCTGCCACTGACTTATTCTCTGACCCTGGGTAAGTCACTTAAATTCCCTGTGCCTCAGCTTTTCTATCTGTAACATGTTGATAATAATAGCTACTTCCAAGAAGGGTTAGTTAGTTAATGTTCATAAAGCACTTTGGGAGTCCTGGATAGAAGGTGCTGTTTATTCCTCACTTGAGATTACAAATCTCAGTTTGTGAATTAGTTGCTGTGGAGATAGTGATTTCACAAACAGAGGGTGGTTACTTCATGTAGGATGACATTCACCCTTATGCAGAGGGATAGTGCATCACTGATGGCCTGTTTAAGCCCTCAAAATAGGAACTGAATGGGATTTATGGTTTTACATAGACTTTGGTGATTCCTAGGCATAGCTGGCTTTCTGCATGGAGGTGAATTTATCTCCGGATGAAAAAACAGGAAGAAAGGGTAGAACGCTGAGCAGTCACAGTCCCGTTTTCAATCAGAAAAAGAAACAAGGATTTGAAGGGAGTGTGGGGACACACACAATGCTGCATCAGTAGAATATGCTAACACAGAATGGGTCATATTCTGCGGCCTTTTTACTGAGAAAAATTCCCACTAACTTCAGTGGGAGTTCTGCTGTATTAAAGATAGTAGAATCTGGCCTACAGTTTGTGTTTTAGATTTTTATAGAAAATGTCTGTGGCCTCTAAGATGCAACTACTTTTTAAAGGCCATTCCTTGCAAAACACTTGATGTGGCATTAAACTGGCATATGCCATATGATATGTCTAACCAGCCCTGAGCTGTGTGTTTTTACCTTACATGTTATATGTACAGATTTCATGTAAAATCAATTGGAAACTAAAGGTTTTGCCCTTCCGTTGCAAAATGCTTCAAACAGCAAGTGCCCTAAAAACCTGATATCCCATTTGCACTATAAAATAGAGCTACATTTGCCCTAGTGGGTGCTACTCTCTGCACTTAATAAATGACATTGTGATAATACAATTTAACTTGCAATGTTAAATGTTTCCCTTTAAAAAAACATGAGATTTCTTTAATGTGTGTTCTGTACATGAGGGAACTCAGTGCAGTTTAGATCTTATGGATGTTCTGTGAAACAGACATGCCTGCTAGCGTGGGCAGACACTACAGATACTTTCCAGTTCAGTTCTGTCAGTACCTCACTGTTCTGTTCTGCTATTACAGCACTAGACCTCTCTTGCACATTAATGACTGATTGTATCAAATATTCTGGATGCACTTCTAAAGACTAGAAAGAGAGACCGTTCTCCTCAAGCTCATTTCACATCTGATCTGAACCTACTTCTCCAGAACTGAAAAGCCATAGATAGAATCTGCTGTGCAACCTTTCTCTCACCAAGATTGATAGTGGTGTCTTCTTTATAAAGGCCAAATTCTCTCACCAGTGCCAAGTGTACGTCACTAGCTACCTCTACGCTTGGAGCTAAGGATGTGATTCCCAGCTTGCACAGACATGTATTAGCTGTTGTCAGTACAGTAGCCCTGGTAGCATTGGGGGTGGCAGACGGACTAGCTGCCCTGAGTACACATTGATGGGGTTTGGGCAGGCTTGTACATGGGTGGCTAGCCCATGCCGCTGCTTGCTGCTACCTATGCTACCACAGATATACTATTTTTAGTGCACTAGCTTGATGAGAACTAGCTCAAGTATGTCTATGTGAACTGGGAATCATATATTTAGCTCCAAATATAGACATAGCCACTATGCTGGCTGCTGGGACAAATGGAATTCTCCAACTCTCCTCTGACAGTCCCCAGATGTACGTTACATAAGAATTCCACAGTTGATACTCCAGCCTAAGTGTTCTAGGGTCTTGCTTCCCCCTTTGCCCCTACGCGGAAAGATCGGAGGATCTGAGTAGTTGTAGATTCTTCAGCTACTCCTGTCCTATCCTCCTGTGGCAGCAGTAGAGATCCCCCATAGACTTAAGCTTCATGGTGTGCAGGGGATGTGCACCTCCAGCACATTAGGTTCACAATGTTAAGGCCTCTCTGTAGAAATGAAGTTGAGAAAAGCCTTTTCCCCTGAAATTGCATTCCTGAGTCAAATCAAACCAGTTTACTTAAACAAACAAACAAACAAACAAACAAAAACTGGCAACAATTTGGGGTAAACACTATCTATGCATATTGAGCAAAGTTCTGCCATCATTCACCTTGTGCAACTCCACTGATTGCAAAGGAGCTGCCCGAGTTGAGAGCCAGTACAGCTGGATCATTGACTATAGTCTTTCAGAAGAGCCACTGAAAACATCCGAGTACCCAATTCTGCTTTCATATATGTCCATGTAATCTGTTTATGTCAGTGGGATTGCACAGGTGTAAATCAGAACAGAATTGTTCCCCAAGTATAGGGGAAGCATTCTAATGATGGTTTCATACATACATTTATTCAGAATCCCAGCAAACAATCTCCTTCTTTAATTCCTATGGACTCTGATTACATGCTAGCATAGCTATTTAACAAAAGCTCCCCTAGAAATGTTAACAAGCTTCCAGCATGGAAGATGGGGCACAAGGGAGATATGTGACTGCTGAGCTACACTCACAAAAGCATATGTGCTCAGTAGATGTGCTGGCTGCACCAACAGAGTGTGGAGATTTCCACATCATTCTCAGTATGGTGAGTTGAAGACCCAGCCTGCACCCAGATATGTATAGGTGGGAATTAATTGGAGGAGTACAGTGAGCATAGCTGGGGCAATAATGGAAGGATCATGTCACCTACGGCATGCTAATGAGTCAAACAAGTAATCATTTTTGTGGCTTTTGCTGCAAAGTAGAATTAAGGTTGCTACACTGGGCTGGGATACCAGGAGCAATGGGGTGGCCACTCTTTCTCCACCTTCTTCCTCTCCATTGGATGATGAAGCCAAAGCAAAATCATGTATGTAGTTAGAATCAATTGGAAACTAAAGGTTTTGCCCTTCTGTTGCAAAATGCTTAAAACAGCATTTAGATTCTGCATATAGCTCTGATCAGTGATAGCAAGATGGGTCATTGTACAGGAAATGATTGGTAGCTTGTATTATAGTTATACTTTAGTAAGATGTTGCTAGACAATCTCAGTCTGAAGGAGAGATAATTACACCTGTTGTTGGACCTAAGTAAACCAGTTCTCATTTTAACTGCTTTAGTTCAAAACAAATACAAAATGTCTGCATTTACCACATTAAAATACCCTGTTGTTAAATAATGTATGTATTTTCATTGACCCTGACCTATTGGGCCTCGCTGGCTCACAGAGTGGGTCCTTTCTTGCCCATTGATAATATGTGGTACAAGACAGCATAGACCAGGGGTGGCCAACCTGTGGCTCTGGAGCCACATGCGGTTCTTCAGAAGTTAATATGCGGCTCTTTGTACTGACTCTGACTCTGCACTGACTCTGTGGCTGGAGCTACGGGCGCCAGCTTTCCAGTGTGCTGGGGAGTGCTCACTGCTCAATCCCTGACTTTGCCACAGGCCTTGCCCCCACTCCACCCCTTCCCACCCCCTCCCCTGAGCCTGCCATGCCCTTGCTCCTCCCTCCTCTCCCCCAGAGCCTCCTGCATGCCATGAAACAACTGATTGGGAGCTGCGGGGAGGGAGGGGGAAGCGCTGAGTGCTGAAGGGCTGCCAGTGGGTGGGCGCTGGTGGGGGGCTGCTGACGTATTACTGTGGCTCTTTAGCATCCATTGGTAAATTCTGGCTCCTTCTCAGGCTCAGGTTGGCCACCCCTGGCATAGACCTTTATGCCACCCTTTCAATTTTGGATGACATTTGTTTCCAATATAACCTTCTACCCCAGCTTCCATATCATGGAACCAAGACTCATTAAATAGTTCCTTCTTTCCATTAGGATGTGCTTATACAAGTCAGCATCACATGCTGGCTTTCTTCATATAGATTAAGAATATTGCTTCCATAATGCTTATAGTCCCAAATGGTCCAATTTATCATTCTGTCCTATCTTGCACTGCTGGTGTGCTAGTATACTCCACTATTATACCAGCTGATTCACTGGGCTTTGCCACACTGATAATTGGAAATGCAGCTATTCATAGTCGGATGAATAAGAACATGTGTATATTTAGATAACAAATCTGCCCTCCTTTCTCCTGTGGAGGTATGAGGACATATACTGAGGATATATGCAACTAAGTGTCATTATTTAATTATTTGTATTTCAGTAGTGCCCAGCTGTGCCAAGGTGCTCTATAAACACATAGTGAGAGTCTGTTCTTGCTCTGAAGAGATTACAGTCAAAATAGACAAGACAGACAAAGAAAGTATTATCACCATTTTATAGAGAACCAAGGTACATAGAAATTAAATACCCAACGTCACACAGAAAGTCCACGGCCAAGCCAGCAACTGAACCCAGGACTCATGAGTTTCAGTCCAGTGGATGAACTACAAGATCATCCTTTCAGTCTTAAATAGCCCTTGTGCATATCTGATGTGATTTTCCCTTACAGCCTGGGTAACAGTAGTTTCTTCTTGGTGGGTCCACTTCTGGAGGGTAAAATATATCTTTATATATAGACCTATTCTGACAGCACACACATGGGCTGCTGGGAATAGAACCCTGGTCCTTTCGGCACAAAAACATAGGCCTCCATCACTTGAGCTAAGGTTCTCTTTTAGCAGATACCTTCTCTTATAATTCCTTGATTGACAGTAGGTCACGCACCCTTCCTTTAGGCCATGCACTAAAGGTCAATTTATACACACAGGGTACATCACAGGGAGACTGGGGCAATGGTCTTTCCGCAAGGCCAAATTTACTTTTTTTAATCTCTTTATGGACTTGCTTAAACCTTTCCATGCTTCATTAAATGCGGCCATCACACAACTAGATGGATTTCTTTTCTCAATTCAGCATTTATTTGGTAGCCATACACCCATAAAATGATTTACATATGTTGTATGTAGTGAACTATAGAGTGCAATAGAAAAGTATAAAGGTACCATTCATTAAAAGCTGGGTTTGGTCTGTTTTGTGGGGGTCACTCTTACATATAACTTCACCCCTGTGCCAAAGGCCTGAATGAGTCCATACAAACCACTTAGGCCATACATACACCTCATGTTAAGAGCAGTTCTACTCTGAGTAGTGACTTTGTAAAATGGCACCTTCTTGCTGCATTGATCTGTTCCCAGTTTCTTATTTCCATAAACTCTACAGAGCCAGCACAGTTAAGAGAGGAGCTGGATTCTATCCTTTGTTGTTTACTACATTGTAATCTGTTACACCTGTCCAATCCCATTGAAAATAATGCAACTTCGGCGCATCACTGAAGGCATTATTTGGCCTACAAACAGTGCTTAAAGTGTCCCTGGTAGAAAGGAGTCACACAACCAGCAAATACAATTTCTACAACTAGAGCTGGGGATGTCATTTCAGCCCTTCCTACGCGTAAGCCCCCTTTGATTGACTGCTTCCCTCAATTCCTCTCTTTCTGAGGTATAAACAGCAAATCAGAGCCACTGTAGGCAGAACTCTCCCCACTCCACACAGGAGCTGAAGCTATTCTTGGGACAGGGCAGGGGGAGAAAGGGGACCAGACCAGAGCCTACTAACTGATGGTGGCTCCATTCCTCAGTTCACAGTCAAGCTGGAAGGTCATATTAAGTGGGGTCCCAGAGGGACCAGTTTGGGATTTGGGTCTGTTCAATATGTTCATCAATTATTTAGATAATGGCATAGAGAGTACACTTATAAAGTTTGCAGACAATACCAAGCTGGGAGGGGTTGTAAATGCTTTGGAGGATAAGATTAAAATTCAAAATGATCTGGACAAAATGGAGAAATGGTCTGAAGTAAATAGGATGAAATTCAATAAGGACAAATGCACTTAGGAAGGAACAATCAGTTGCACATATACAAAATGGGAAATGACTGCCTCGAAAGGAGTACTGCAGAAAGGGATTTGGGGGTCATAGTAGATCACAAGCTAAATATCAGTCAACAGTGTAACACTGTTTCAAAAAAAGCAAACATCATTTTGCGATGTATTATCAGAAGTGTTGTAAGCAAGACATGAGAAGTAATTCTTCCGCTCTACTCTGTGCTGATTAGGCCTCAACTGGAGTATTGTATCCTGTTCTGGAGGCCACATTTCAGGAAAGCTGTGAACAAATTAGAAAAAGTCCAGAGAAGAGCAACAAAAATAATGAAAGGTCTAGAAAATGTGACCTATGAGGTAAGATTGGAAAAAATTCAGTTTGTTTAGTCCGGAGAAGACTGAGAGGGGATATGTTAACAGTTTTCAAGAACATAAAAGGTTGTTACAAGGAGGAGGGAAACAATTGTTCTCCTTAACCTCTCAGGATAGGACAAGAAGCAATGGGTTTAAATTGCAGCAAGGGTAGTTTAGGTTGGACATTAGGAAAAACGTCCTGTCAGGTAGTTAAGCACTGGAATAAATTGTCTGGGGAAGTTGTGGAATCTCCATCAGTGGACATTTTTAAGAGCAGGTTAGAAACAAACACCTGTCAGGGATAGTCTAGATACTTAGTCCTGCCATGAGTGCAGGGGAATGGACTAGATGACCTCTCAAGGTCCCTTCCAGTCCTATTATTCCCTCCTCCCCACACCTTCTCCTCCTGTGAATATTGGGATAGCTCCTCTGCTTCTCCCCCAGGAGGAACCCTGCTCTGTGTGTGTGTGTGTGTGTGTAGAACCCCTGGAATTGTAGGTGAGGCAGAGGTGAGGCAGAATTGATGTGGTGGTTTGGGTCAGAACAGATGTTGGGGCAGAACTGATGGGGGGTGGGCTAAAGAACAGGCAGAGGTACTCTCTCTCTCATTTCTGTAGAAAATGATAGATCCTTTCACTTTTTTCAGACCACTTTAAATAATGCCTTCAGAAACTTCATTACTACTGATGCCACAAAAGAAAGAAAGAAAACCCAGCTTGATCAGTAGATTCCAGGTTGCTTTTGTACGGCTGCCATATTTCTCTCTTGTAAACTGGGCACAGTGAATATGGAAATTGCCAAGAGATGATAAACATGGAACTCAACAATGCTGTTTTTACAAATCTGGATTTGTGAGCCACGTCCATCACCATAGTATTTGAATGGAACATCTGTAGTATCTCATCAACTTTTCCAGAGGAGATGGGCACTTTAAATCTTTCCTAAGAGCTTGTGTAGGCATTCTCCACTGCACTGAACTTCACTGTAAGGTAGAACAACTAATTTTTGATGTAAACTGCAGGTCTTTTTTATGACTTATGCATACACAAGAGCCATGTATATGAATAGAAACTTGTTGATGACATATCTTACAGTGTGCATAGCTCAAAAATAGAAAGAAACCTGAAGGAGAATTTTCTAATCCATAATTTACAAAACCAACTGCATATATGTATACTAGATTATTCTGGGTAATACTATATTGTATAATTCAACATAACCTAGTGTACAGTAATCCAAAGCATTTTACCCCATATGAAGAGAAGTACTACTGTTCCATTTGCTAGTAAAAAAACAATGAGTATTTAGTCTAGCTGAACAGATTTTCTTGTGAGTAGAGATAGAATATATGTACATATTTGATAATCATTTTCAGTTTTGCAAAACGAGTATACTGCATTGATAGTGTTAGATATTTAGGGT
Source organism: Dermochelys coriacea (assembly GCF_009764565.3). Taxonomy (NCBI): domain Eukaryota; kingdom Metazoa; phylum Chordata; order Testudines; family Dermochelyidae; genus Dermochelys; species Dermochelys coriacea. The sequence goes on along the minus strand of NC_050078.2, from coordinate 23,753,726 downwards.
AGGATTTGGGCACCTAGCTCCTTTAGGCCCCTTTAAAAATCTCACTCCTTTAGTACTGTTAGCTTAACTTACTTTTTTAGATGTTCAAAGAGGATTTTCATTGTGTCACGGTTTGGTCTAGGGAGCTTCTGTAAAAGATACCTTATGGACTTAACTCGAGTGCTGCTGTCTGGATTTTCTGATGGGGAAAAATAGAAAAAAAGTATAAGATTTGAGTGTCACTTTAGGATATTGTTTGCATACAGTTATGTCAGACATCTTAGTAACTAGAGCTTAAACTAGAGGGCACTGTTAACATGGTTACAAGTGTAGCTATCTTAGAATGTCTTACCCCATGTGATACTGATGGAGAGCCTACACAATAGCTTCCAAGGGATGGAAAAATCTTTCTAATTGTTCAGGAAACATTTTCTCATCAGAGAATTGACTTTGTATTCTATGCATTTATTTTAATAGGCCATTTGGATTCGTACAAATGCAAATATTCCACGGCTGGCCTACTTGCAAATAGTAAGCAGCCTTCTTATAAAGTAGAGTTTCCTATTCTGGAACTACATTCCACCAGTGCCCCAGGATCTGCACTGGACACTTCCTTAAACTGAGTAACCATGTAATCTTTACTGTCTTTTTTTTCCCTGTGCACTCCTCCAATGACCAGATTGGTTCCCTTTCTTTACTGCTAATCTCCCTATATCATGCTTTTGATCCACACACTTATGGATATTAATTTAATATTATGATTTAACTCATGCTTTCTAGCGATCAGCAGTTGGCCACACACAATTCAATTTTTTTAGCTGTCTTCTATAATTGATTGTATTGGTACCATCATTTTTAACTGCCTTTTGGTAGGAAACAATTACCATTACCAATATACAATCAGTAACAAAAGAATATGGGACTAAGAATGTTACTGCTGTCTTGGTCAGGATAAGCATTGTAGTTTAGTGTGATTCATGGTTTCAAGGACATACATTTTTCATATGGCTTATGCTTGTGATATTTGCATTTATTTGCATGAGATGTTGCTACTAAAACAAAGACATGTACAACTGTGGTTTCATTTAGGAACAGCTTAGATAAGGTGACAGTAGGCCTGATATAGAGAAAACATTTTCCAAGCTGCATGTTCTAGATAACCTGAGAATTCTTTTCTGATCTGATCATCTATAGCTTAACTATCATCTATAATTCTGAGTATATTTTAGTATTTAATATTTATATTGTTCTAGCATCCAGATTCTCCAGTCAAAGTTGAGCCCTCTTTGTGTTAGGTGCTGCATAAACCATATGAATACACAGTTTCTACCCTGAAGATTTTATAATCTAAGAAGCAAATTTATAGCACCCAGATCCATCATTTAAACTGAGTTTAATTGTGCAGTCTCTTCCTAGGAAGCTCAATGTATTTTGAGAAAAGACTAGACCTCCGAATAATCAACGTACAGATTATTTTTTCTTTTCAAAATCTTTCATGTGTATATAGTTTCAGGGAAAGTAGTGAGACTGACAACCCTGGAGAATGATCCACAGAACAGACATAGGATGACAACAGACAGAGGTTTCTATGCACAGCCTTATCGCTGTATTTTGACCATGATATCTAGGGACCCAACTGTACAGTGGAGAAGGTAGTTCAGTCTCAATGCTCAGTCAGTCCTTGGCCTCTCTGCTGAGGCTGCCAAAAGTAGTGGTTATTTTTGTCATGTGGACACCCTGTCCTGTGAGAATTGAATTGAAGATGCTATCCAAAATTGTATAAAATTATAGCAGGTATACTTTTCAACTGATATCACTCAACAGTAGTTTCCATTCTATTTTCCAGAAAGATTTCACTGGCCTTAAACACAGATGCACCCACTCAGCTCAGATGTGAATCTAGCCTAGGATTTTTAAAAAACAGAGTTATGAAAGAAGTTCAACACCACAAATCAAAGCACCTGATGCTTGCTTATTGTTGAGTGCACAGTACTTCAGGGGAAATGCAGTACAGGAAGGATTTATTATAGGCATCTATGGAGATGTTTTCCTGTCCCACACCCCCAGGTTGATTTGCACAGATATCTACCTGGGTGTCACCCTCCATCCCAGAAGTGACTGCATTTCAGAGATCGGGGAAGTGATTCTTACACAGATATAATCCATGAAACATTTAGCATTACATAAATGCACAGTGATATTCTAATACCCAATCCCTTTAGAAAATGGAAAGTATGGACAGTTCTTTTTTAAAGGCAGACTCTGCCTCCTTTTTAAAGTGCATAACCAAAGACATGGCTAGGAGAAAATAGGATGAGAGACAGTTAACCAATTTCTAAAACACAGAAATCCTAGAAGAAATGGTGCATAAAATTATTTTATGAATCAGCCTATTGGTTAATTGTTAGCCTATTGTAAAAGAGGAAAAACAGGCAACATGTGGTAACTTTAGTCAGCATTTCTGAACAGGGAATGATAAACACCTCTGCCTGGCTCTGGCATTTATCAGTACTGAGATATTATTACCACATAGAGTCACAGCATGGTTACTGTTATCATCGAAAAAAAGAGCCAGCTAATCTTAATGGTTTGTAAAGCCGTTACCTGCACTGGTCTGACATTTATCATGATCATTTTACCACATGGGTCCTACATAGCAAAGGTATTTTATCTGGAAGGGACATCACTATGAATTATTATTTGCAGCTAGGTAGAAAATTGTATGTTGTAGATACCCTTTCTCATTATAAATCACAGTCACATTTCACCATTTCCCACACAAAGCTGCTGAGCCCAGACTTTTTGCCACAATGCTTACTCCCTCTACCTTTTATAGTTCCATGAAAACATTGGGTACTTTTTCATTAAAATGCTTGATGTTGTTTTTTTAAATGCTACATATGCTTGATTTTTTTGGATGTGTTTAAAACAATTTTCACCAACTTAATAAACTGAAGTTGATAAACTGTCTACTTTTTTAAAAACCTTGTTCCTGCTTCTGTCTTAGCGGCCAGACTTGTCTCTGCTCTTGACCTTGTCAATGCAATATTTAAGAGTAGATCGGATGCAAGTCCTTATGCTTGATTTTGAAATACCTGTGCATTTTCTTCTTTGCCTGAAATCCTTGCATTCCACTTTAAAGCCACTGAAGATTTTCTCCTTTCATTTTCCTAACTGGGAAGATTTTTTTCATGGATGCCTCTTTATCAAACTAAAAAGAAGGGGGAGGGAAATCCTACCAGAAGATTTGTGTAAATAGTCATCCAAGAGGTATCACCAAACTATCTGTTGCCTAATGAAGCCCAGTAATTTACAGTACAAAGAAAGAGAAGACATTTTGTAGATCTGACACTTGTTTTTTGAAACTCTAAGGCTAAGTCTAGAATATGAAATAGACTAATATTTTTAAGTTAAAGTAGCACAAAGGTACAACTTGTAATGGCAGAAATCAACAAAAATCCCTGTTAAAGGATTATCAGTAAGTTCTGGAAAGTTCTGTTTTCTTTTCTCTAAACTGTTTCAATAGGAATAAAAACAACCAAAAATGACACACACACATAATAAAGAGGGAGAACATTTAGCCCCCCCCCCCTTTTTTTTGCATTTTAGGATAAATATGGAAGGAGAATGTAACAATTTTAGCAAATTAAGATAATTTCATGTGAATTGCAGAAGGTACTTTTATTTTGCTAGTACATATATTTAGAAATTGGGTTCCTGTATTTAAAATAAGGTTCTCTTTAAGAAAGCAAGACTGTAGAGATGCTCCTGTTTATATTTAAACGAAGACTGCATTAAACAAGCTACAAAGCATTTAATATTATATAGGCTCTTTTGAAAATGAGCTTTGGATAAACATTTGAACATGGAAGAAAACATGATGTGCCTGTAACATTAACTGTGGCTGGGTGAAAATGAACAAAGAAAGTAACCTTTAGCTTTTATGTCCATAAAGAATACTTAAACAAATCCCATTGAATCTTTCTTTTAATCATTAATTTTAAATGGACATAGCTATTTACAACAAACCACTTTGTTTTAGAACAGGAAGTCCAAGGTTTATCTCCAATAACTCACATTTTCTAGGAAGGGATGTATGTCTCTAACCTGACATGCATTCATTATTTTGCAAGGTACTGGAGTCTGACCTTTGACCCTCCTCAGACCTGCTGCATTATTCATGCCTGACTTACTTTGTGTAGTTTTACTACAGTACCCATTTCCCTTTACCAGCAGCTTCAGTTACTTGTTCATGTTTAACGTTAAACTGGCATTTATGGCTCACATTAATGCTTAATTTTATTTCAAGCCATCATCTCTTCTTTTTGTCCTGTTGAACCTTTCTGTGTTGTGTGGCTGGGGAAAAGGCGCTATATGATTCTGCATAAAATATTGAACTATTGAGCTGTCACCAACACTAAGATTTTTTTTGAAAAGTGTGTTTCCCTCCTAGCTTTTTATATTGTACTGCTCACCATTTTTTTGAGAAACTTTATGCTGTGTTCAAAATGTCACACACTATTGCAACAGCAAATTCTGTAACCAGAGACTACGTCCAACAATTCACGCAATTGATTCAACTGCCAGGTTTTGTTTTTGTTTTTTGTTTAATCAGAACTGAGTAGGTTAGGTGGATTTTTGAGTGCTAATGAAATTGTGAGACTTATGGTGCTGGCTACTGCCAGCCATAGTGTGGGCAGACGCTCTGCAAGCTTCCCCACTGTGTAGCTGTGCAAGCATCCCTGCTGTTATGTTTGCTATAGTTTTAATGTCTGTGAAAAATTCCTGATGAAACTAAATTATGTTATGCTCTCTTGTTTATGTAAATAAAATACCCGATTTGTCCTGCCCTTGCCCATTTTAGAAGCTCTCCCATAGTACAAGTGCTTAACTTAACCCCAAATCCTATCAACTACCTCTGTTTTATCAGGATATGAGAATTTACTTAAAACAGAATACACACTGGGCTTCATTTTTCAGTGGTGCTGAGTGCCCACCTCCCCAACTGCCAACAGTTGATTTCAGTATTCAGAACAAAGACCACTGTGGTTAAAAAAATATGAAGTTAGATTTTTTAAAAAAAAATCTGATTCCTCATATAATTTGAAAAACAAGGATATTTCATCTTGTGTAACATTAACGTCTCAATCTTAATCATCTGCTATAGACAATGCAAACCTTATTGCATATATACATTGTAAAATACTACTACATTAAAAAAAATCCATAAGAATGTGCAAACTAACTAATGTTTGCTATAAGGAGAATAAATCAATTCAGACCACAAACTGGTTACTTTTTATTCATGCCTCAGAAATAGATGTTGCAAAAAATGAACATTACAAGAAACCTTTTTATATATCCAATTGATGAATTCACCAAATGTGATACAGAGTGGAGTTTTCAATGAATATTCATACAACTCTTGTAATCCATTAGCAAGACTTAAGACAATGAGTTTGCAACTCAATCCCATTTAACAAAAATATATGTGGAATTAATGGGAAAAACAGCACTTACAAAACTTAAACTTTAATGTATCAAACTCCAGGTGCCAGAGTTTGAGGGAAATAACCAATAATAGTCATTTTTTACATATTTGATGGGACTGATTATGCAATGTGCAACTCTAAATGGCTTATAGCACATTGTAGCATGGTTCCATCCCATTGGCTACAGTAGGGTGCAGGCAGATGGATGACAGTGACAAGGAGAGAAGTGCTTTTGCTTAGCCGTGCGTTAAGATGCCATCCAGAAGCTCTGTGCACTGCAGACACTTCATTAGGATGCCAGGATAATGGTAAACTACCACTCAGAGTGACACCCCATTTCCTGCTTACTGAGCTCTCCAACCTCGGCAGATGTCAACAATCTCACAGTGCTACAGACCAGACCTAACTTTCCAGTCACTTTGACTCCAATTTTTTCCCCCTTAACAGTGCCATACATTACATGCAATATGTAACAGCAAATACTAAACGGAAGACAAAATTTGCTGCTCTAATTATAACAAAACAGCATCTGATTTAGGTACTGTATGTTCAGAGTACATACAATCAGCTGGGCATTATAAAAGAGAGATGTTCTTTGTTAGTCAGTTTTAAGGGTTAATTAGACTTAGGACTTTAATAACTAATAGTTAAAGTGTGATCCCAGTAGAGATGATTGTGCTTCATGACTAGTTTCCATTTAAATATGAAAAAAATTTGCTGAGCTCTTTTCTGATAGATTTCATATTCAGTTTCAGCCTTGTGCATGGTTTTCTGTACAGAAAGAGCACACTTAAGCATCTGGATGGTGTGATATTTTCTCTGCAAATGCACAACTTGTGGACGTCACATACCTTCCTAACAGCAGTTATAGCCAACAGAGATTCTGTGCTACAATACTTAACCTATACTTCTTTCCAGAGATGCAAAAATAGCTACTTATCCTTTTAAAAATGATCTCCAAAATTAAAAACATTTTTAAAAGGCCCCAAATCATAATGTAATTTTTCCCTGGTCCAAATTTTATTTTTCAATCCTCTGTGTATCCATAAACAGACTCTCCCATGAAAGAATTATTGATGTTTTTGAAACCAGAAATCCGTATTTACTTTACAAATGTTGCATTTAGAATATTTCTTTGTGGGCCAGGTTGATGTTTTAGCAGGAGTGCTCTGGACTGCCACAAAGATAACCGAGCATCTTATTATCTTTGGAAGGGGAAAGAGCATGATAAGGCAGCACAGTTAGCCACAGAGCTTTCTGTTTGCTCAGAAGAGCGACCCCTCCCCAAGCCTGTGTTAAGGAATGACTTTGATTGGCATTCTAGTCTTCCCAGAGTTGTGTGGGGTGGTATAAATGTGAATAATGGAAGTAGGTTAAAAAAGAAGAAAAAATAATAAGGATTCTGAGATTTTTGGGATGAGATGAGACAGGTTTCCCACCCACTCCCCCACCCCCGTTCTCCTTGCCTGGAAATTAAGATGCTTACCAGGAAACTTTACAAAATAGCTGGAAACATGGGGCCAATTCCTGAAGTCTTTCCTAAGATATTATCCACTCTTACTTGGGCAAAACTCCCATTGAAGCAAGCAGAAATTGAAGAAATTGAAGAAAGCAAGAAAGAATCTGCACTTGCTGATGTTAACAGGATATTACCACGGCCTTCTGTGGGAACAAGTCTGGTTCCTAAGGGAGGACTTTAGGATTGGATCCATACATGATAAAAGCAAATATTTTTTACTTGATTAAAATGTAAAGTTGTGATTATTTTAAAAATCTGTTTAAAATGCACTGAAAATATTTTTTTAAATACGCATTCCCATAACATTTTGCTGCACTATGACCTTTTATCTGATGTCTCCGAATTCTGCAGAAGGTTAAGAAGGGAGATTCCTCATATGTGCTAATACTGGCCATATTTGGGGGTTAGAAGTTTCAGGATTTTTAGGAACAAAAGAAATATGCACATTTGATTCTTTTCCCCATCCAAATTATTTTTAAAAATCCAACAACAGTAAACAGTATCTCCCCAAGGGAGATGTAGATTTGAAGACTGTTCATTATATCATTTGAATAAGACTAGACCTGGCCTTTTGACTTTGAACCACTACCAAATTTCAGGCTGTGAGGAAATTGTTCTACATTTCCTGACAAATTGAGTTAAGCAGACATTAAGTGGGCTTTAAGAAAACAAATGGCCATCTTTATCACAGGTGGACACTGATGGCTTAATGGGGCCTGGGCTGATTGTATCACTTCTAATGGCTTGACGGGAAGCATTAGGGTTTTTGCATAAAGAACTGGCATTGCGAACCCTGCTAACACAGACCTGTCAAGCATTCTGTATCCCTTTGTGCATGGAAGCAGATGTTTGTATGTATACTATGAACTGGCATTAGAGCAAGCGACAGATGCCTGTATGAATGCCAGGTTTGTGAATTTTTACAGCAGGAGCATGTTCTGAGGAAGTGCAGCCCTGCCCTCTATCATAGGTAATTCCCACTGGAACTTACTAAATCCCAGCTATGTTTTCATTATTTGGTTTTCCTAGCAACTGGATGAATGTATCTGTCCTGAAAATGTAAGATGAGAACGCTACCACATTCTTACAGATTTGCAGTACTGGGGCTATTTTGAAGTTATTTTCTGTAATTTCCGTTGCACCCTGTAATCTAAACCAACATTCCTCAAAGGGGAAAGTGGTATTATAGCTATCTAATTAAAATGTGTGTTAATGTTAGCCTGGTAACCATTCCCTCCACTCCCTGCAGTCTCCTGCCCCCCCCCGCCAAAAAAAAAAAAAGAAAAAAGAAAAAAAAAAAGAAATGCTGAATTAGATTCACAGCACTTCATTGCCTTCCACATACAGAATTTACACTGTAGTTGTCTGTCAACAATACGAACAGGTAGCTTGCAGTCCATTAAACAAACACCGTGCCGCCCTCACTTTTATTTGACATTTTATTTGGCTATGACAAATGAGCAGCAGTTGGATTATAACATAATTTGTCTTGTCTTTATTACCAGCACAAAGGACACCATTCATTAATTATTCTGCCGTTGCAGCTTAACACTAACTGGAAAGGTCCCTCTTCGGACAGATGGCGGGGACGATGTTATTTATATCAATCAGCCAAAATCCTCAACAAGGATTACTGTTCCTGAGACTAAATGATTTATTTCTTTTTACCTCACCCTCCCTCAACCCCTTCTGCTTTCAGAGTTTCTCTATAAAAACAAAATTTGATAGGAATCTTAAACCAACGCCATATTTAACCTGTTAGCTTGCAAAACAACATGCATGTTACATCAGTTTAACTACACGACATTAGTTGCATATTTTTAACTGTTTTAGCTTTTTTTTCATCTTCAACTCCACAGAAAAAAGATTAACTGAGCGTCTAGGAGCAGCAAGTTCAGCAAAAGTTTGCCTTTTCTGTAACACCATACTGCTGTTGTCCCCAGAGACCACCAGGATCAGGAAATGGTGCCAGCTGTCAGGATTTCTGTCTCTGATAAGATGAGATGACCCACCTTATTACAGAAAGACCAGCAATAGACCTTTTGCAAGATGAACTAGGATGTTTCGTAAAACTCCAGGCTAAACTGAGGGTCAAATCAAACATGAGACAGATGCTCATCTATTCCTACTGGATACAAGTCTTTATTCAGTATCAAGGGATGGAGGGGTTTTACTTTACTTGCTCAGTCTTGTTAATGACTCTGCCTAACATGTAATCAAACAGTAATAATTTCTAGAGACTGAATCCATATGCAAAAATCTTCTGAACGTCTTTTTCAGGACTTCTGAAATGGTGCCCTTTCTTATAGACATACTCTTTAGGAAAGAAATCCATATGGATTGTTATATCGCATGAGGATTAAGACATTTAAAGTTTTATCCAAGTTGTACACTCTGTTATAATAAAGACTAAAACACAGAAACTTTTATTGTCTGCAGAAATTATTGGTATAACCTTGCTTTCCTGATTAGTTTGCAAATATTAAAAGTCCCATCAAGACAAATATCAGCAACATGCAAATACCCTTGCAGGTTGTGATTAAGATTTTAAATGTATCCTTTTGCTTTTAGTTAATGAAAAACAAAGTCTTGGAGGATCTAAGTTGTAATTTATTAAACATGAAAGGCTCCTTGATGAAATATAGAAATGAGATATATTTTGCATTTCAAAGATTTAAGCTGACAACTTACTTGCATGCAAATAAGAGCAAGATTTGTAAAAATATTTGAAAAGAAATTATTCCTGAATGTACTTATTACAATAATGTGGCATGTAGATAAGAGAAACACACAGCATTAAAAGACATTCATTTCTCCAAAGTCTTAAAATTAGCTTCTTTCTGCCATTGTGTATTAATGTTCTTCTTCAGGAATGCAGCATATTAAAGAACTGAACAGAATTAGTAATAAATTTGTTAATTACAAATTTAAGCAACACAACTGTGTTGTTTCCCCAATATGTTTTTTTCAAAAGCAGAATTGCTAATGCATTTTAATCATTTATGTGTAAACATTTGAGGATAAAATATTCTGAAGTTTATCAATTTCAAGAGCTGTTTATTTGCTGGCAAAATAGGGCATGTTATACAACATATATCTTATCATTTTTGCTCATCAAATCCCCATTTGCTGAATGCAAATTTCTCTGGTCTAAGTGCTCTTGCACCTCAATTTAAATGAATAATAGGATAGACTCTATTAAAATCGGTTTAAGGTTGCCATGGGTGACATATCAGTAGGGTTAAAAATGAGAAAAAAGGTCACAGAAGCAGTCCTTACAACCTGTTTTTTTATCATAATGAAGCATATGTAAGTATCTGTGTAAGTTTAACAACAACATATGGAAATTGGAGACAATACTTAATTTGTAGATCTTTTTAATTTTTTTTTAGACAACATATTCCAAAACAAATGAATGGAAAATCACAGTACCATCAATAACTGGGAATGTATTCAGTTGCATTGAAAATTGGAGAGTAAGCCCCAGTGCAGTAACATAGTACTCTGACAGATTGTGGATTAGTAAAAATAATAGAGAAGTCAGAAGAATACTGTATTTTGATTGTAGCAAATCCTTCATTTCAAGGAACCAGCAAGGTACTCTAATCATATTAACAAAGAAGCCAGAAACTATACCAAAACACCTCATTTAAGAAGATTTTTGAGTCCTTGGCTAACCAGATTTATGGGATTATGCATGCAGTTATTTCATAAGTATTGAAAATATTACCACTTCACAAGGAAACCTTCCTTGATCTATCTCTTTTGTGTGTGTTGTAGTCTTATCCTGTTTAAAGCTGAACAAATAACACTACTGACCATTTTGAAGAATTGAGGAATGAAATAAAATCACAACCTTTTTGAATTTTTAGATCTGTTTTAAAAGTCAAAATCTATTTGTTAAGGTACTACACTTATTGCTGTCTTTTTATATTATTTATGGTTCTCATTTGGATTTCACAGAATCAGATTTTTGTTACAAGTGTTATATTTCCTCTCTTTTTAACCTATATTAAAAAGAAAAATCTCCTTATTTGCTAAGGTTACAGTGTTAGTTTAATTTTCATAGGAACAGTGGAATATGATGAAGCGAGTAACATTTACAAAGTCATTAGTTTTATGCAAACTAGGAAGGAAGATGAAAGAAAAAAATATCAATTATTTATAGATTGTTAAAATGTATCTTAGTGCAGTGCTACTGTATAGAAATGACAATTAGCCAAACTTACCTTCTATAATTAATAATGCATACATTATGCTCTTTGGGCAACTAATCACCAGTTCTACAAATTTGTTTGACACTCTTGAAGATACCTATCACATGGGTTTAAAAAAAAAAGAAAAAAAAGAACAATGGTCTGCCATTCATGGCCAACTTTAAAAGGCTTTCTGCTATCCCAGAAGTGATGAGTGAACAAAATGATGATCTATAAATTGCTTGACTACGTGAATGAAACGTAAGATTACAATCCAAACATTCCTAACTAAAGAACTCGCAAAAGACCAAATTCAAAATGTAAGCTTGATACAACCTATTACATTTAGCAATATCTTTGTGGATACAAACTTAACTCTTAAGAAGATCTGTCAGAAGAACTTCCTGTTGCCTGCAGATCTCTGAGCATAAACAGGCAAGCAGATCACATTACATGTCCTCTTTTTCCTGTTCCACAAATTTGAGTATGATAGATCTGGCTGTGGGAGGGGCATATATTCGATACAGACCTATAATGTTGCTTCATCAAACAGTAGGTTCTGAACCCCGTATTCTGCTGAAATAAAGAACGATAACAGAATCAGCAATGCTAATTCTGTGTTCTCTCACTCCTTGGGGACATGCACAATTCTTGTGATAATCAACCATAGACTTCACTATGCAGTCACAGGCATCAAAATATGGAAAGAATATGCCGTGTTTGCAATAGGGAAATGTTATGTGTGGCTTCCTCATCCATGATGATATCTATTAGGCTGCTTTGTGAGGTGTTAATTTTTAAGGGGGTGTTTAAAATAATTTTTACTACATATTTGGTAGTCTTCATGTTGAAAAACTAATCTTTGGATGTTAAGACATGTGGCTACTAGCATTGGTTTCCTGTAGATCTGAATGTCACCACAGTTTGTAGGTTTCTTGGAAAACATATTTTCCAGTGATTGCCCTCCTGATTGTTCATGTTTGTTTAGTGATCTTTATCATAGCAGATATATACGTGACTGGCTATACCTATAGGTAGGTCCAACCATTTCTCTAATGGCTTTTGGTTTACAGTAGCTTTTACACACCAGTTATTCATTCTCAGTGGTTTCTGTGCCTGATATAGACTTCATTTAAAACAGATTTAGGATGGCAGGATGTAGAAGAGTGCTGCACTTAGGAAAAACACCACCTTGTGGTCAAATCACCTGTCATATGGAGATTTAGACTCAGATCTTAATATGGCGTGCAACTGCCATTAACCCCTCACTGAACAATGGATTCATCCAGAGAGAGTTTATCTCCACAGTGAGGGTCAGATACCTCACTATTTCTACTGAAGTTCTTGGCTTTGACCCACTTCATGGGGGATTTTCACCTTTAATTTTTTCCTGAAGATCCTTCTTCCTCATTCACCTTCCTTCATAACTAATAAATTCAACTAATACTTTATAGCTGTATAAAGGTGGAGTAGCTAAAAGAAGCTTTTGTGTAACAGATTATTAGATGCCTCACAAACAGACATATTTCTGTCATACTAAATTCTGCACTGGTCATTGGCTATCTGTTAATACATGGGAAAAAGATGTATTTTACTGTCACAGAGGATAACACAGAATAATTTTTCCTATAGTTTTATTTGTAATAAGAATATTCTTTGCATTAATTTGTGGATAATCTTGCATTTATAAATATTAAGGCATTGCCAAATATTCCAAGTATCCCTCCATGGCAAATTGTCTTTAAATACTGGCAGGTTTTTTTCTTTTTAACATTTACTTGTGGACCAGAAACACTTTCAGTCTATTGCCCCTGGCCTTCTGTGAGAATGTTAGTTAGTAATGCTCATAAAAACTCAATTCATCAATGTGAACATAATTTGCTATGAACAGAAAGCTCACAAAAGGGTGAATTTGTCAGATAGACAGGTGGCCTGAGATCTCTCCCTGATACTGAATGATATGAATAATAGATTCTGGTAAATGTATGCCAAGACTTGAGCTGTAAACACAGCTGCCTCCATTCCCTTCCAGAATAACAGCTTCGAGAACGAAAGCCCAGGAACCACAGTTCCACCTGAGGACTAAGCTTGGGTACACACGCACACACACAAATGCATATGCACGCTCACGAACAAAACAAGTGTCATAAAAAAGAACACAGCTAGTTGTTTCTAACTTCATTCTCAAACCCCAGCCATGAATGCATTTAACATATGTGAAGATTACAACATTTAAAAAATGTTATAATCTTCAAACTACTTAATTTTGCACCCATTGAGTCAAAAGGAAAACCTCAGATGACTTCAATAAGTTCAGGATCAGGCCCAAAGATAATAAACTTTGTGATATTACTGCTTTTCATGTAAAAATAAACATCTTGGGTCTCTCTCTGTACAAACATTAGAAAGGTTAAAATCATCCGAGTCCTGCAAAATGCTTTGTCTTCTAGACTGTAGTATTTTTTAAGGCTCATGCCTACTGTAACTTTTCCAATTTTAGCTAAAAGAAAAGGAATACTTGTGGCACCTTAGAGACTAACAAATTTATTAGAGCATAAGCTTTCGTGAGCTACAGCTCACTTCATCGGATGCATTTGATGGAAAAAACAGAGGAGAGATTTATATACACACACACAGAGAACATGAAACAATGGGTTTATCATACACACTGTAAGGAGAGTGATCACTTAAGATAAGCCATCACCAACAGCAGGGGGGGGAAGGAGGAAAACCTTTCATGGTGACAAGCAGGTAGGCTAATTCCAGCAGTTAACAAGAATATCAGAGGAACAGTGGGGGGTGAGGTGGGAGGGAGAAATACCATGGGGAAATAGTTTTACTTTGTGTAATGACTCATCCATTCCCAGTCTCTATTCAAGCCTAAGTTAATTGTATCCAGTTTGCAAATTAATTCCAATTCAGCAGTCTCTCGTTGGAGTCTGTTTTTGAAGCTTTTTTGTTGAAGTATAGCCACTCTTAGGTCTGTGATCGAGTGACCAGAGAGATTGAAGTGTTCTCCAACTGGTTTTTGAATGTTATAATTCTTGACGTCTGATTTGTGTCCATTCATTCTTTTACGTAGAGACTGTCCAGTTTGGCCAATGTACATGGCAGAGGGGCATTGCTGGCACATGATGGCATATATCACATTGGTAGATGCGCAGGTGAACGAGCCTCTGATAGTGTGGCTGATGTGATTAGGCCCTATGATGGTATCCCCTGAATAGATATGTGGACAGAGTTGGCAACGGGCTTTGTTGCAAGGATAGGTTCCTGGGTTAGTGGTTCTGTTGTGTGGTGTGTGGTTGCTGGTGAGTATTTGCTTCAGATTGGGGGGCTGTCTGTAAGCAAGGACTGGTCTGTCTCCCAAGATCTGAGAGAGCGAAGGCTCGTCCTCTACAGCAAACAGGGAAAGATTAAGAATGAGCTCTCAAAACTGGATACTCTCATAAAGAACCAACCTTCCACACAATCTTCCTCGTGGCTGGACTTTACAAAAACTAGACAAGCCATTTACAAAACACACTTTGATTCTCTAAAAAAGAAAAAGGACACTAAGCTATCTAAACTACTATATGCCATAAGGGGCCACAACAATGGTTCCCGTAACCCACCCAGCAATATTGTTAATCTATCCAACTATACTCTTAGCCCAGCGGAAGAATCTGTCCTATCTCGGGGCCTCTCCTTTTGCCCCTCCACCCCCACGAACATGATACAGTTCTGTGGTGACCTAGAATCCTATTTTCGACGTCTCAGACTCAAGGAATATTTCCAACACACCTCTGACCAACATATTAACCCACAGAGACCTTCCTGCCAACACTACAAAAAGAAGGATTCTGGGTGGACTCCTCCTGAAGGTCGAAACAGCAGCCTGGATTTCTACATAGACTGCTTCCGCCGACGTGCACGAGCTGAAATTGTGGAAAAGCAGCATCGTTTGCCCCATAACCTCAGCCATGCAGAACACAATGCCATCCACAGCCTCAGAAACAACTCTGACATCATAATCAAAAAGGCTGACAAAGGAGGTGCTGTCGTCATCATGAATAGGTCAGAGTATGAACAAGAGGCTACTAGGCAGCTCTCCAACACCACTTTCTACAAGCCATTACCCTCTGATCCCACTGAGAGTTACCAAAAGAAACTACAGCATTTGCTCAAGAAACTCCCTGAAAAAGCACAAGAACAAATCCGCACAGACACACCCCTGGAGCCCCGACCTGGGGTATTCTATCTGCTACCCAAGATCCATAAACCTGGAAATCCTGGACGCCCCATCATCTCAGGCATTGGCACCCTGACAGCAGGATTGTCTGGCTATGTAGACTCCCTCCTCAGGCCCTTCGTTACCAGCACTCCCAGCTATCTTCGAGACACCACCGATTTCCTGAGGAAACTACAGTCCATTGGTGATCTTCCTAAAAACACCATCCTAGCCACTATGGATGTAGAAGCCCTCTACACCAACATTCCACACAAAGATGGACTACAAGCCGTCAGGAACAGTATCCCCGATACTGTCACGGCTAACCTGGTGGCAGAACTTTGTGACTTTGTCCTGACCCATAACTATTTCACATTTGGTGACAATGTATACCTTCAAATCAGCGGCACTGCGATGGGTACCCGCATGGCCCCACAGTATGCCAACATTTTTATGGCTGACTTAGAACAACGCTTCCTCAGCTCTCGTCCCCTAATGCCCCTACTCTACTTGCGCTACATTGATGACATCTTCATCATCTGGACCCATGGAAAAGAAGCTCTTGAGGAATTCCACCATGATTTCAACAATTTCCATCCCACCATCAACCTCAGCCTGGACCAGTCCACACAAGAGATCCACTTCCTGGACACTACGGTGCTAATAAGCGATGGTCACATAAACACCACCCTATATCGGAAACCTACTGACCGCTATTCCTACCTACATGCCTCTAGCTTTCATCCAGATCATACCACTCGATCCATTGTCTACAGCCAAGCGCTACGATATAACCGCATTTGCTCCAACCCCTCAGACAGAGACAAACACCTACAAGATCTCTATCATGCATTCCTACAACTACAATACCCACCTGCTGAAGTGAAGAAACAGATTGACAGAGCCAGAAGAGTACCCAGAAGTCACCTACTACAGGACAGGCCCAACAAAGAAAACAACAGAACGCCACTAGCCATCACCTTCAGCCCCCAACTAAAACCTCTCCAACGCATCATCAAGGATCTACAACCTATCCTGAAGGACGAGCCTTCGCTCTCTCAGATCTTGGGAGACAGACCAGTCCTTGCTTACAGACAGCCCCCCAATCTGAAGCAAATACTCACCAGCAACCACACACCACACAACAGAACCACTAACCCAGGAACCTATCCTTGCAACAAAGCCCGTTGCCAACTCTGTCCACATATCTATTCAGGGGATACCATCATAGGGCCTAATCACATCAGCCACACTATCAGAGGCTCGTTCACCTGCGCATCTACCAATGTGATATATGCCATCATGTGCCAGCAATGCCCCTCTGCCATGTACATTGGCCAAACTGGACAGTCTCTACGTAAAAGAATGAATGGACACAAATCAGACGTCAAGAATTATAACATTCAAAAACCAGTTGGAGAACACTTCAATCTCTCTGGTCACTCGATCACAGACCTAAGAGTGGCTATACTTCAACAAAAAAGCTTCAAAAACAGACTCCAACGAGAGACTGCTGAATTGGAATTAATTTGCAAACTGGATACAATTAACTTAGGCTTGAATAGAGACTGGGAATGGATGAGTCATTACACAAAGTAAAACTATTTCCCCATGGTATTTCTCCCTCCCACCTCACCCCCCACTGTTCCTCTGATATTCTTGTTAACTGCTGGAATTAGCCTACCTGCTTGTCACCATGAAAGGTTTTCCTCCTTCCCCCCCCGCTGTTGGTGATGGCTTATCTTAAGTGATCACTCTCCTTACAGTGTGTATGATAAACCCATTGTTTCATGTTCTCTGTGTGTGTGTATATAAATCTCTCCTCTGTTTTTTCCATCAAATGCATCCGATGAAGTGAGCTGTAGCTCACGAAAGCTTATGCTCTAATAAATTTGTTAGTCTCTAAGGTGCCACAAGTACTCCTTTTCTTTTTGCGAATACAGACTAACACGGCTGCTACTCTGAAACCAATTTTAGCTGAATTTTTCAATCGTTAGTTATAGTGCCCAGAGCATCTTAGGACGAGATTGCATGTGCAAAAGTGCCCTTTGTACTTTCCTACTGCTCTGCTCCTGGGCTGGTATCCAAGTGTATATTAGAGCAGCCTTCAGGCTGCTCTAAATTAAGCCAGCTTCATTTGGCCCCAGGGGATGACTACAGCATCCATGGTAGCAGTAGTTGGTAGAAGGCAGAGTACAGGACATAGGAATTGTTATGCTGGCTGTAAACCACTGAAGGATTTCCCCACCTCAAGAAGGAACCTCTTGTGGCCAGTTACACCTGTTTACAGATTCTACCAATGATGTGGCTCAAAGTGGCTGTGACACACTTGAGAATCTGGGTTTTATAATCTATTTTCCAAATCCTTGCCAGGCACTGCACATACATAGAAGAGAAGGACTGTAATATATTTCAGAATATTGTGGGTGGTTATCGTGTTTGTTTTGGTCTATCAAGCACTTTCATCTTCATAATTCTAGTTTTGCCCAGAGCTTATCAGAGTTATTCTTCTGCCAAACATGGTCAATGTTTCCTGTATACTTTGACCCATATAGGTCTGAACTAAGGCATTTTCCCACCCCCACCCCAAGGTGAGCCTCATTTTGGCTTCTCGGCACCAAGTGGGCTCCCTAGTCACTTCTTCACTGGAAATAACAAAGCCTAGCAAATGAACTGGGGATTGCATTATCTAAAGCTGATGCATGTTTGTTCTGATATTTGTTATCTAGGGAGAATGTTCTTTATAATGAGTTGGCTAAGGTGTGGGACATGTTTTTTGCTCTGCACTCAGAACTGAAACATCCTAAAGCTCCCGAAATGTGACAGAATATGAGGTATTGATGGCAAAAGGGAAGTTTTTTGAATAAATGAGAATCATTGTCAGAATAATGAAAGAGAAATGAGCTATGATTTAATCTGTTTTCTAGCAATGTCACAGAGGAACTATGAGACAAGCTATCTCCAAAATTCAGAATCATTACCCATACAAAGCCATTCATACACGTTATGACTTTGGGCAAGTAGAGGGAACATGGACGTGCCAAAAAACTGTATGCAGATACTTCACTATTAATTACACATTTACACAAGTTCACACACCTAAGTAATTCCACATTCAGTTGACTGTAATTTAAGCTCACTACGATATTAGGTCCAGCACTGCCTGTTTCTGATTGTGGTGTGTGCACTTGGCTTACTCCCCCCATTTCTGGTGAAACTCCAATCTTTTCTGGATATCCATTGTAACTGTGGAAGATATACAGATCCAGTGTTTTGCATTTTTTGTAGGACAGAATAAGCCAGTCAGATCCATGGCTGTAACCTACCTATCATACATATTACCTTGGGACATGTATAGCAAACTTGGATAGAGAAAAATCACAGGTGTAGTGGCCTAGCAGAAAAGTGTCAAACTGTTTTAGTGCCTTGGAACAAGGTATAAATTGCTGTCCCAATTACTCCGCATATATTTGTAGCCAGGGTGTGAGCACTGAGCATGTAGAAGGGAGAGGTGGTTACATGGATGCTGCTGCCTCTGTCACCTTCACAGCTAAGATCTGATAGCTGTGAAGGCTGGAGGAAGGTATGTCTGGAGTAGTGAAGAGGAGGTAGAGAAACAGCTGCTTTATATGTTCCCTTCTCAGGGCAGATATAATAGACAACTTATAGCTGCCATCAACAGTGGTAATATCTCCTCTGTGACTTTGCTACCGTGCAGAAGGGGTTTAGGATAGGCAGCTGGAAATGGGGCTCAGCCACAGAGAGCACAATAGGGAGCAGAGCTCAGCTGCCATTGCTACAGGCAATGTAAAATGGCAGGAGCAGGTAAGAGCCACAGGAAAAGGCCTCACTGAACCTATATATTTCAGACAGTATGTAAGAAATGGCAGTTCTGATCATTGGCTTGTCTTCTTTGCACCATCCCTGCTTTAGTGGCTGACAAAGCAGTAGAATGACAGATGCTAAGGGCCAATGGAGCTCTTACGTGTTTGCATGTACACCTCTGTAACTCACCAAACATGAAACAAACATTACTTAATGTAAAGGCACGCTTCCTACAGAAGGAGTTAGGTCCTACCCACATGAAGGCCCACTGAAACCAAATGAGCCATTTTGAAACATCAAGGGACAAAGACTTTGTTGATTGCTTCCCCCCATAATCAAGAAGAGGAGACGTGCATGAGGACTCTAGAGGAAGGGAATAAATATCCCTGACCAGAAGAAACTGGATCTTTATGCTGTTGGGACTTTGAGAGGGCAAGATTTCTACACATAAGAAAGGGATCCCCAGCTACTTAGTTTGGGTTACCCGTAGAGGATATACAGAGCTTGCATATTACAGCAGCTTCTATTACCTTTTGTAACCTAAGACCATAACTCATTTGTGTGTGTGTGTATGTTTACCTGCTTTAACCTTGTAAATAACTCTCATTTCTTTCTCTTAACTAAGAAATCTTTAGTTAATTTAGCATAAGCTTGGCTACAAGGGTTGTCTTTGGTGTAGGATCTAAGGTGCAATTGATGTGGGGTAAGCAACTGGTCCTTTGAGTAACTTGAATATTGTGATTTTTTGTGTAAGAGACCATCTATCACAAAGACAGAGTGGCAAGATAGACCAAGGTACCCAAAGGGACAGTCTGTGACTCCGTGTTAAGGCTGTTATAGTGCTTGAGGAATTCACACTTGATACTTGGTTGGTGAAATCTAAGCATATAACTCACAACCAGTGTGGGCTTAGTGCCCCCCTGTTTCTTAACAGCCTGTCCTAAGGGAGGTACTCATGCTCCTGAGCCACTCCAGACAGCTTGACAACAGGCTTGTCTACTGGGCCAGAATATTGCTGTGAGGCTAGACCTGGGATTGCAACGGGAGTTTGACACTTCTACGATGGCATGGTAAATTGCTGTGAAGCCAGTTATGATGTAAGTGGTCTAGAGATCTCAGTTGTTCATCAATGTGTGGAACTGGGGGTTAATGTACAGGGAAAACCAAATGGCATTTCATGCTGCTCATGTAATACTTTCCCAACACTTTACTGGTGTAATTTGTAATCTTACAGATCTGCCTACATTTGCACAGCAAAAAAAAGAAAAAAATATGCATAACATTCATATAGCCAATGTTTATGTAAATTTTAGATACAAACCTGGGCAATCCACTACTCAACTCCCCAAATCTATCAGCTCTCCCCATTAGTTGCCTTCACACAAATGCATCACTCTTCTGCCCATATTCCATTAATTTTTCCACCTCTTCAGTGCATTAATTTTTCCTCCACCCCATTCCATTAATTTTTTCTCTTCCACTGATTTAATTCTGCTCTGAAATCTATTAGTCTCACTTCCTGCTCCCACCCCATTAACATCCCCAACAAGTTCCTCTGTTCCCCATCTCTGTCCCTCAGTTCTCTTCCTCATCCAGGTCTAATTTCCCCTACCCTGTCTCTGTCAATTAATCATCCCTTCCAAATCACCCATTCTACACTTAGACCACTTTCTTCCTAATCTCACTCCCCCTCAAGTCTGTCAGTTCACTCCTTCCTCTTAAGTACGTCTCCCCCTGGTTCTCCCACATACCCAAAATGGTGTTATGCTCCTTTGGTAGTAGCTACAGTAGCTCTCATTGCTGTTCCTGGACTCCCTCTCCTTCTTGAGACAGCTTTTCAGTGCTTCCTACCCTGGGCTCCTTTACCACCTGGTCTTTCTCTGCAGGAGCAGACAGGAACCAAGGACAAGAAGAGAGCCTGACTGGCTGTCAGGGTCCAAGAGAGAGAGGAGGAAATCTCGGCCACAGATTCTGCTCACCTTGGCAGCTGCCCAAGTAAGCCAGAGACTCAGAGTGGGGGGCTTAGGCATCAGAGAACAGATTGAAAAAGTGGACCCTCTGGCCAAAAGCATGAGGTGAAGCCAATTTGCAGGTGCGAGCTGACAGGTGCATTACATTCAGCTATAGTAATTCACCATCAGGAGGGAAATAAGTCAGATGGCTAGAACATTTATGGTCTCCATCAGGGAGGCCTCAGGTTCATGGAGAAGCTGGGGCCAGTGGTTAGATACTGAGGTCAATGTGTTTATGGAGAATATAAAGGTTTTGTTGAAGGGGATGAGGGCCAGAGTGTAGTTAACTAATCATTGATGATTCTGTGACAACATTTCTATGGTGGTTGGGTTAGAATTGGAGGGTGGCCCAATAGTCAGACTCTAGGATCAGAGTGTTATGTTAAAATGGGCCATGGTAGGTGGGAAGAGATGCTGGGAGGAGCTATTGGTGTTGCATATAAATGTGTGTCCCCCTTCTGAGAGCCTGGTTGTTTTCAGAAAGACATGGCTGTGTGGATTTGTGGTTTAAATGAGATTGCATCCCTTTTGTTTGGTAAGATAACAAATATGCCTGGGGCCTTCAAGGCTCTTGACTGTGAAAAGTGGAGGACAGGGACTCAGTGCAAGGTACCTGAACAACATTGTGTTTGGTTTAGTGGCACTGAAATAAAAAGTAGAACCAGAAGAGTGTAACCACACTTAATACGTCTGGAGTTTTGGTTTGGATATTTGGGGCTCGATCCACAAAGGGAGTTAGGTGTTGCACCCACTGACTTTTAGGCACCAAGAAAATCACTGTGAATCACAGCCTTGAGTTAGATGCTCAGGCTCACTATACATTGAATAGGGCGGGATAGGTGCCTGAGAATGGGCTCCACAAAAGCTATCACGTTCAACCAATGGGAGATACTGACTAAAGGAGTGGGCCTTAAGACTTGTCCCCTCACAGGGTATGTCTACACCGTGGCTCTGAGCATGCTTCCCAGCTCGGGTAGACAGACGCATGCCAACAGTGTAGCTAAAAAGCAGCAGTGTAGCCAGGGATAGCACAGACAGAGACTTGGGCCAGCTACGAGTACATACCTGGGGTCTGGGTGGGTTTGTGCTCAGATGGCTAGCCCAAGCGGCTGGCTGCTCTACCCCTAGCTGTGCTGCTATTTTTAGGTGCTAGTTAGAGTGCAGGTAGTTTGTGTCTGTCTAGCTGAGCTGGGAAGAATGCTCCCAGCTGTAGTACAGACATACCCACAGAGTTAGGTGACCTAAGTCTGGGCTGCAGGAAGGCACTTATCTCTGCTCGGGACTCTTGGCTGTGAACATCTCATAGAGTCAGACACTTAAGACGATTCTTGCAATAAATGCTGGAAGTGGTATGGTGGTGCTGCTGCTCACCTTATAACTTTCTGCCCTGTGGTTACAGTACTCACCCAAGATGTAGAAGAACCACGTACAACTCTCCCCTCTGGCTGATAGGAGAAAAGATTTGCCCTCACCACTCTCTTTCAATCTCTTCTGTTGAAGCTATTGTATTTTGGATAAATAATTACAAAGTCCTGGATCCTAGTTTTGCCACCACCCAGGTAAGTGCCCTACAAACCAGGCTCTAGAATCATTCTCACTCACTCACTGGCATGACCTGTTGTTCCCATTGACCCATCTTACAATGAAAAAGTGGCTTGTAGTGATATTGTAGATATTCAAGCACTTGCACTCCCCCAAATAAAATGGAAGTTACTAGTTAGCTCACAATCAACCAATAATTTAAGATTTGTACATGGACTGCCTGACTTACAACCTTCCCCCAAAAGTCACACTAGAAACCATAGGGTTCCACCATTTCAAAACTCCTCTAGTGCTACTGAAGGATTGCCCAGCATAGGGGATTCTTTAGTAAATTCTTACAGCTGACTTATCGGCTCCTATGGCACACGCTCTTCCTGCAAGCTAGTGCAAACAGGCACAGCCGGTGCATTCCTGTGACCCAGCAATGCACAACTGCTCTATTAGCTCCTTGAGGCTATCAGCAGTTGGTACAAAATAGATCAGCATTTTGCACCTTCACATCCCCCCCTGAAGTGTGGCCACAAGATCAGGGTAGTGCAAAGGTGGTTAGAAGCCACCTGTTCAACTCTCCAGGACTGTGCTGAGCACTGCTTAGTTAGACCCCATGATCTGGCCCATAATCCCCCAACAGAGGTGTGCCATAATACACAGGATACAATTTGACAGAAACATCTAACAAAGTGTAAATAAAAGCATGATAAACAAAGCTAAAAAGCTGCCATTTTTTCATTAGTGGGGGGACCCCAGGAAATTAAAAAATCAAAATGCTATCCTTTACATGGTGTATTGACATCCATACCAATGTAAAAAAGTCTGACAGGCTGTCATGGTGTAAACACTCCACAAAAGAATATGTACATAAACTTGTAGAAATATGTTGTTTTACTCTGTTTACATAGCATCTAGCATCATGGGACCCCAATTCTGACGGGGGCTTTTAGCCTCCACCCTAATATACACAATAACAACAAAAAATAATACTTAAAATTTGGTATGTTCCAGCCTTTAAGCTTATGACAAGTTATTAACATGTTGTTGCTCTTACTACCTTCTCTCTATAAGTGGGGGAAAAAATAAAAGCTGTAATCAATTAACGTTCAATATATGTTTAACCTGGAGAGAGTATAACAAAGTAAAAGTGATTTGAGCACAGGACTGGGAGTCAGGACTGTTTTATGCCTGACTCTGCCCCTGACTTACTTGTGACCTCATGCAAATCTCAGTCTCTCTGTGCTCCGGTTTATTCTTTGTGAAATGTATACAATCTTTCTCTTACTTACCTACCTCACAGTGATTTTGTGAAGTTTAGTTAATTAGCTCATAGTTAGGATTTTAAAGCATTCTTAGATCCCTGGATGAGAGCAGAGCTAGGTGAACAAAAGCAAAAAAAAAAAAAATTAAGATCCAAGGCTGTTCTTGCAAATCAGACCTGCTGACTTACTTTGCTGATGTTTGTGTATTCATGAACAGTCAGGTGAGCACTTTTATTCTCGAAGACACAATCATTGTGAATACCAGCACGGATAAATATATCTGAGAGTATTCATACCAGATGTTTTCTCAAGCCCATTTTGAAAACCCTTTCTATTAGTTGTACAATGATTTTTCAATTAGTTATAAAATGCTTAATAAATTATTTGCCAAAAGAAAAGTTTCTTAGGCCTGATATCTATATTAGAAACTGGTGCAATTCCCTAGTGTGGACACGGTTATACCAGGTACTCATATTTTGTTGTTATATATGTGTCTACATTGTGGGGATGCACAAATGTAATTACATTGATTTCTAACCCAATATAGTTAAAGCAGCACAAAAACTGTGTGTAGATTAGCCATTAAATTTAGGTAATCCACTCAGGGAATATGAACAATGCCATGTTACTTAAGCGACTAAATTACACAGTGCAAACAACATAGGGAAAAATGATAGCTACCAGTTCAGGACCAAATCACAGCCTGAAATGTGTTCACAGGAAGTATTTGCAGAACAATTACAATAATTAACAAAATAGTAAGAATTATCGTCTATTTGATATTAATGCACAAACAAAAAAGGCTATGTTCATCTCTAGATTCAACCATCTTGCAAATAATTCATAAGCAGAAAAGGGCTAAATTATTCTTAAGACATAATTCAACCTGCTACAGCAAAATATTAGTATAAATTGAAAAACAGGCATTTCCATGGTACTTTATTCAACAGCTCAGGAGAACATACACTGTAACTGCAGGATAGCATTTTTTTCACCCTCCAGATGTCTCTTTTTCTTTCCAGAAGTTGCAAAGCATTGGACAAGCAATAACAGATGATGAACACATGCATAACTACAAATGGGCAAGCTGATTGTTTTCAAAATTGGTATAAACATTTGCTCTTGGATAGAGATTTAGCCCATAGCAAATCTTTACATTCTCGTTATAAACCTCTGACAAAAAAAAAGAGTTTATAATGGAAGTGCTGACAATGTGAAAACGTGGTTACGGTCAGGAAAGTGAATGGATAAAAGTGGCATTTTTGTAGTTCCATATGTATACACAATCAATGATTTCCATGCCTGATTTTGCTAAGATTATACTTCAGAGCAAGAAATTACTAACTGATTCTATTGCCAGTTCCACCTAGGACCTGAAAATAAAACTACCATGTGCATCATCACTTGCAATAAAAATTCTAGAATAAGAACTCTGGCAACCTGGCTGAAGAAAGCACAGGTTGCTCTTTAGCAGTTGTTGTTATTATTTATTTATATCATAGTAGCCCCCAAAGATTCTAATCAGGATCAGGGCCTCCTTGTGGTAGGTGCTGTATAAAACACATTGGAAGACATGGCGGGAACCTGTAGTTGAATTGAGGTAGAGTAAGAGATTGTTAAGATAAAAGAAGGAGTGGGTAAAATGAGAGGAAAACTAAATGGAAGCAGGAAGTTGAGAAAGAGCAGAAAGAATATGACAGACAGTGAGCTTAGGCAGAAGTAAGAGAGGAGTGAGATGAGGGACCAACAATCAAATGAGAAAATGGGGGAATAAATCCAGTATCCAAGTTTCAAGTGAATGATGATGTCACATGGCTGTGAAGGTTGCTTCCAGCTGCTGCTTCTGTTCTCCATGTGGGAAGTGTAAAGGGAGGCCACTGGGCGTAAGTTTCACTGGATCTGGTGTGACAATTTGAGTAGCTAGATGGCCTCCCACACTCTCAGGTGTAGATGTTGCTATCTGCTTTGATAAAAGAGCCTATTGAGTCAAATATTTCAATGAGGTGGTACGGTGGGAGAAGCTTCTGGGCCCAGTGATACTCCTAGTATTTTCATGAAAAAGGAAAAGACAAGAAAAGAAAGGGAAAAGCAAAAGATACTTCAGAGTCAAAGGGACCCATAAGACCTTCAGAAGTACAATACATAAGGTGGTTCAGCACTAATGGCAATATTAAGAATGAGGGATATCCGAAAGGATGCTGGGAATTTCTACGCCTTGAAATCCATATGAGAGAAAACAGCAGCAGTAAAGGAAGAGTTGAGACACTCAATAATGATTTCATGGGGTTGGGAAGAAAACATAAAAGGAAATAAGAAAAGAAGTACTTGTGGCACCTTAGAGACTAACAAATTTATTTGAGCATAAGCTTTCGTGAGCTACAGCTCACTTCATCGGATGCATTCAGTGGAAAATACAGTGGGGAGATTTATATACACAGAGAACATGAAACAATGGGTGTTGCCATACACACTGTAAAGAGAGTGATCACTTAAGGTGAGCTATTACCAGCAGGAGAGAAGCGGGGGTGAGGGGGAGCTTTTTGTACTGATAATCAAGGTGGGCCATTTCCAGCAGTTGACAAAAATGTCTGAGGAACGGTGGGGGTGGGGTGGGGGATAAACATGGGAAAATAGTTTTACTTTGTGTAATGACCCATCCACTCCCAGTCTCTATTCAAGCCTAAGTTAATTGTATCCAGTTTGTAAATTAATTCCAATTCAGCAGTCTCTCGTTGGACTCTGTTTTTGAAGCTTTTTTGTTGAAGAATAGCCACTCTTAGGTCTGTAATCGAGTGACCAGAGAGATTGAAGTGTTCTCCAATTGGTTTTTGAATGTTATAATTCTTGACGTCTGATTTGTGTCCATTTATTCTTTTATGTGGAGACTGTCCAGTTTGACCAATGTACATGACAGAGGGGCATTGCTGGCACATGATGGCATATATCACATTGGTAGATGTGTAGGTGAATGAGCCTCTGATATTGACATGTTTATCCCCCACCTAGCTACCCCCCACTGTTCCTCAGATGTTCTTGTCAACTGCTGGAAATGGCCCACCTTGATTATCACCTTTTCTTTTTTGCGAATACAGACTAACAGGGCTGCTACTCTAAAATGGAATAGATGCAGATGAACCTCTGAGATATCGTTCTGCTGCTACAAGTGAAGGAAAGAAAACTGACATTGGAGACCAAGTGATGGATGTGCCAGTGGTGTAGAAAACAGGGCTCTAGATTCACAGATCATCTGAATGCTTTCTGGGATGAGGAGCAACTGATCGGTTAGGTGGGCTCCATTTGAGCAGACAGGGAGCCTATTTCTGGGTTCAAAACTGTCAGGGCTTATCAGGCTGGCTTTAAGCTGTCAACTAAGGACTTAAAATAATAGGAAAAATATATGGAAAATAATCCAAATCACTAATTTTCAACAGGAAGGAGAAACCAGTAATGTGAAATGCAACCTAGGGCTGATAAGAAATAGTAAATTAGACACACATTGGCAATGTGATACGTCAGGGGAAAAAGGGCCACTGAAAATTTGGGCTGTATTCATAGAGGTACCACCTCTCAGGTGAAGAGGAAATAATCACTTAAGGCTAGATTCACAAAAGAACTTAGGTGTGTTGATGCTGAGTGTAACTGTCTAACTCCAGGTGCTTAGAAAATCATTGGGATTCACAGAGTCTGAGTTGGGAGCCTAGTCACCTTATATAATGTTTGGGGAAAGATAGGTACTTCAGAATGGCATTCACAAAAGCCAAGATGCTACATGGCTCCTCACGTAAGCCAATGGAAGATGCCAAACTGAGGGGGGTGTGCTAAGGCCCACTCCTCTCTTAGAGATAGGTGCTTAAGTCTGGACTTCTGGGAAGCACCTCTCTCTGCTTGGGATTCACAGCTGAAAATTCTGTCTTGTGGTTAGGTGCATACACAGTTTTAGCAAGAAGACCAGCATGTGCACCAAGAAGGACAACCTCCCTTATAACTTCTATCTGAGCAGTTAGGGTGTGGGAGACCCAAGTTCAAGTCTCCTCTCCACCCAATGGGGGAAAAGGATTTGAACAGGGCTCTGCCACCTATCAGGTGAATGTCCTTGGCACTGGGCTATGGGATGTTCTGACCTGGTACTTCCTCAGTCTCTCCTCAATGAAGCTGTTCCACCCTGCTCTCATGTGTGCAGAGCTGGCTCAAGCCTCCCTCCCCACCTCCATAGGAGCTGGCCAAAGTCCCTCTCCCCCCTGCCGCTGAGGAGAACTGGTCCAAGCCACTCGCCTGAGCCCACCTCCTCCCCCCATGCCGGGCTGGCACTAGCCCTGTCACTCACCCCCCTGAGCCCCTTTTTGTCAAAAAAAGTTGGGATGCCGGGGCAGGGCTTAAAAAAGGGGACTGTCCCAGCCAAAACATAATGTTTGGGCACCTGTCTGTGTCAAGAGCTATCCAGGGATCCTGGATCACTGTGGGGAGACCTGGACTTTGCTTATGAGAATGTCATGTCGGACCGTGTCAAAAGCCTTACTAAAATCAAGATATATCATGTCTAATCCTTTCCCCCATCCACTAGGCCAGTAACCCTCTCAAAGAAAGAAATTAGTTTGGTCTGGCATGATTTGTTGTTGACACATCCATGCTGGCTCTTCTTTATAATCCTATAGTGCTTCTTTATAACCCTAATGTGCTAACAAACTGATTGCTTAATAATTTGTTCCAGTATTTTTCCAGATATCAAAGATAGGCTGACTTATCTGTAATTCCCCAGGTCTTCTTTGTTCCCCTTTTTAAAGATAGGTGCTATGTTTGCCTTTCTCCAGTCTTCTGAGACCTCAACCATCCTCCAGGAGTTGCTAATCAAAAATGGTTAGTAATAGTTCCCGGATTGCTTCAGCTAGTTACTAAATATCCTAGGATGAATTACATCAGGCCCTGCTGACTTGAATACATCTAACTTGTCCACATATTTTTTAACCTGATCTCTCCCTACTGTTGCTTGCGTTCCTTCTTCCTTGTTAATATTAATGTGTTGAGTAACTGGTCACCATTAACCTTTTTTAGTGAAGAGTGGAGCAATATAGGCATTAAACACCTCAGCCTTCTTGATATCATCAGTTAATAGCTCTCTTTCCCCACTAAGTAGAGGACCTACACTTTCCTTCACATCCCCATTGAAGTCAATGGGAGTTTTGTTATTGACTTAAATGAAGCCAGAATTTTACCCTAAGGAGTGAGAAGAATTATTTAGCATAATAAAGGTGGTATTAGCTAGAAGTAATGCTATCAAATAAAAAAAGGGAATATCAGGAAAAACTTGAATATCAGGAAAAGCTTCCAAACAGTGAGATCTATTGTTTTTTCCACCAAATGCATCCAATGAAGTGAGCTCTAGCTCACGAAAGCTTATGCGCTAATAAATTTGTTAATCTCTAAGGTGCCACAAGTACTCCTTTTCTTTTTGCGAATACAGACTAACACGGCTGCTACTCTGAAACCTGTCATTATGCAAGGCACTGAATTTAGCCATATAGAGTGGAAATCTGTCAACTTCATGAAAAAACTCGTACAGATACAGACAGACATCATCTTCCTCTCCAAATGCAAACAGATGGACATCATACCAAAAGGACTGAAGGTAAAAAATCCATTACAAACTACATACCACACAGACTATGCTGACAGCTTGTGCCACACACTCTCAAAGAAACTGCGGAACCACCTGATCAACATCCTCTACAGCAAACAGGGAAAGATTAAGAATGAGCTCTCAAAACTGGGTACTCTCATAAAGAACCAACCTTCCACACAAACTTCCTCGTGGCTGGACTTTACAAAAGCTAGACAAGCCATTTACAACACACACTTTGCTTCTCTACAAAAGAAAAAGGACAATAAGCTATCTAAACTACTACATGCCACAAGGGGCCACAACAGTGGTTCCCGTAACCCACCCAGCAATATTGTTAATCTATCCAACTATACTCTTAGCCCAGCAGAAGAATCTGTCCTATCTCGGGGCCTCTCCTTTTGCCCCTCCACCCCTATGAACATGATACAGTTCTGTGGTGACCTAGAATCCTATTTTCGACGTCTCCGACTCAAGGAATATTTCCAACACACCTCTGACCAACATATTAACCCACAGAGACCTTCCTATCAACACTACAAAAAGAAGGATTCTGGGTGGACTACTCCTGAAGGTCGAAACAGCAGCCTGGACTTCTACATAGAGTGCTTCCGCCGACGTGCACGAGCTGAAATTGTGGAAAAGCAGCATCGTTTGCCCCATAACCTCAGCCATGCAGAACACAATGCCATCCACAGCCTCAGAAACAACTCTGACATCATAATCAAAAAGGCTGACAAAGGAGGTGCTGTCGTCATCATGAATAGGTCAGAGTATGAACAAGAGGCTACTAGGCAGCTCTCCAACACCACTTTCTACAAGCCATTACCCTCTGATCCCACTGAGAGTTACCAAAAGAAACTACAGCATTTGCTCAAGAAACTCCCTGAAAAAGCACAAGAACAAATCCGCACCGACACACCCCTAAAACCCCGACCTGAGGTATTCTATCTGCTACCCAAGATCCATAAACCTGGAAATCCTGGATGCCCCATCATCTCAGGCATTGGCACCCTGACAGCAGGATTGTCTGGCTATGTAGACTCCCTCCTCAGGCCCTACGTTACCAGCACACCCAGCTATCTTCGAGACACCACTGATTTCCTGAGGAAACTACAGTCCATCGGTGATCTTCCTGAAAACACCATCCTGGCCACTATGGGTGTAGAAGCCCTCTACACCAACATTCCACACAAAGATGGACTACAAGCCGTCAGGAACAGTATCCCCGATAATGTCACGGCTAACCTGGTGGCTGAACTTTGTGACTTTGTCCTCACCCATAACTATTTCACATTTGGGGACAATGTACACCTTCAAGTCAGCGGCACTGCAATGGGTACCAGCATGGCCCCACAGTATGCCAACATTTTTATGGCTGACTTAGAATAACGCTTCCTCAGCTCTCGTCTCCTAATGCCCCTACTCTACTTGCGATATATTGATGACATCTTCATCATCTGGACCCATGGAAAAGAAGCCCTTGAGGAATTCCACCATGATTTCAACAATTTCCATCCCACCATCAACCTCAGCCTGAACCAGTCCACACAAGAGATCCACTTCCTGGACACTATGGTGCTAATAAGCGATGGTCACATAAACACCACCCTATATCGGAAACCTACTGACCGCTATTCCTACCCACATGCCTCTAGCTTTCATCCAGATCATACCACACGATCCATTGTCTACAGCCAAGCTCTACGATATAACCGCATTTGCTCCAACCCCTCAGACAGAGACAAACACCTAGAAGATCTCTATCATGCATTCCTACAACTACAATACCCACCTGCTGAAGTGAAGAAACAGACTGACAGAGCCAGAAGAGTACCCAGAAGTCACCTACTACAGGACAGGCCCAACAAAGAAAATAACAGAACGCCACTAGCCATCACCTTCAGCCCCCAACTAAAACCTCTCCAACGCATCATCAAGGATCTACAACCTATCCTAAAGGACGACCCATCACTCTCACAGATCTTGGGAGACAGGCCAGTCCTTGCTTACAGACAGCCCCCCAATCTGAAGCAAATACTCACCAGCAACCACACACCACACAACAGAACCACCAACCCAGGAACCTATCCTTGCAACAAAGCCCGTTGCCAACTGTGTCTGCATATCTATTCAGGGGACTCCATCATAGGGCCTAATCGCATCAGCCACACTATCAGAGGCTTGTTCACCTGTGCATCTACCAATGTGATATATGCCATCATGGGCCAGCAATGCCCCTCTGCCATGTACATTGGCCAAACTGGACAGTCTCTACGTAAAAGAATGAATGGACACAAATCAGACGTCAAGAATTATAACATTCAAAAACCAGTTGGAGAACACTTCAGTCTCTCTGGTCACTCGATTACAGACCTAAGAGTGGCTATCCTTCAACAAAAAAGCTTCAAAAACAGACTCCAATGAGAGACTGCTGAATTGGAATTAATTTGCAAACTGGATACAATTAACTTAGGCTTGAATAGAGACTGGGAATGGATGAGTCATTACACAAATTAAAACTATTTCCCCATGTTATTTCTCCCCCACCCCACCCCCCACTGTTCCTCAGATGTTCTTGTTAACTGCTGGAAATAGCCTACCTTGCTTGTCACCATGAAAGGTATTCCTCCTTTCCCCCCCCCCCCGCTGGTGATGGCTCATCTTAAGTGATCACTCTCCTTACAGTGTGTATGATAAACCCATTGTTTCATGTTCTCTGTGTGTGTATCAATCAATCTCCCACCAAATGCATCCGATGAAGTGAGCTGTAGCTCACGAAAGCTTATGCTCTAATAAATTTGTTAGTCTCTAAGGTGCCACAAGTACTCCTTATCTATTGAACTGTGGACCAAGAAAATCCACACCAAGCTTCAGGTTGTTAGAATTAGAATATAACATGCAGTTAAAAATTATGCAAAGCTTAAAATATTTTAACTCATTTAAAATTCTGACAGCAAATTAGAAAAGGTACATCAGTAACTTCACATGCCTGACTCAATAAGAAGAAAAATTGGTATCTATTTTGTCAATAGGGACACTTTATAGACACTGGATACACAAATAGAAAATCATAATGTTGGTAAGAGATAATTAATTAATTCAAGTTTAAAGATAAGAGCACTAGGTCCTACTGACCCTACACGTTAATCAGTTGATTGATTAATTGCTACAATCATAATAATTATAGGGTATAAATCTAGATACATTTAATGATAGTCTACAATTAGAATAAATATGTTTTCAGTTTGCTTATCTTCCCCATTTCTTGAATCACAGGCATTCTTTTTGTCATAAAAAACCCTCAGATTCTTTGTTAAGGTATTTGTGTGATGAGGTGAGTTTACATTCTGTTCATCCCATCAGCAATTTTTTGTAGTCTCAGCTTACTGTCTAATGAAAAAATGTACATAGATGAAAACCAATTGATTATGTGCAATACTCAGTACAGCTTCATCAAAAATCACTTCCTGAGAAGAGAACCAATGGCACAGACCAATATGGTAACTGTATAGTTATATAGTGCCTTTTATCCCCAAGCACTTTAGAAACTGAATACTACTTCTACCATTGAAATGCTGTAGCCTCTGAGGTGAAAGGCAACAACTGTTCAATAGCATAGAAAAATGCTACATCACAGTAAACAGACAGAAAATGAAGAATACCTGACCCTATGGAGACTGAAGAGGAAATTTTAGTAGGCAGAATGCAATTACTGGAGCTGAAATATGCCCAGGACAATGCTATCAACACTCCTCACTTTGCAAAAAAAAATTCCTATGGGATCTTTAATGACCACATCTCACTCAAAAGATAGAAACTTCAACCAGCAGTACCCTCTAATACAATGCCAAAGCTACATAGAGAGCTACCTACTAAATCACGGGTGGTGCTCCCTAGAATACCTACATGGCCATCTACATAGGCGCTGACTTCCCCTCTGCCCGGAAGGAGCTCAACCTCCCCCCCGCCTCTTCCTGCTCCTGCACCGCCCTCATCCCACCCCCATTCCACTCCTTCCCCAAAGTTCCCGCCCCACCCTGCCTTTTCCCTCCCCAGCCCCACCCCTTTCCCACCCCATTCCATCCTCTTCCCCCAAGTCTCTGCCCCTACCCTGCCTCTTCTCCGTCTTCTCCCCTGAGCACGCTGCATCCCCGCTCCTCCCCCTCCCTCCCGGAAAGTCCTAAGTGCCACCAAACAGCTGTTAGGAGGCAGAACGGGTGGGAAGCGCTGGGATGGACCGGGAGGAGTGGGGATGTGGCATGCTTGGCGGGGTGGGGGGCGAGAAGGAGGCGAGGAGGGGGGATCTTGGCTGCTGGTGGGTGTGGAACACCCGCTAATTTTTCCCCATGGGTGTCCAGCCCCAGAGCATCCACGGAGTCGGCACCTGTGGCCACCTATATAGATAACAACAATCTGACTCAAAGACTCATAGACTTTAAGGTCAGAAGTGACCATCATGATCATCTAGTCTGACCTCCTGCTCATTGCAGGCCACAGAACCTCACCCATCCACTCCTGTAATAGACCCCTAACCTCTGGTAGAGTTACTGAAGTCTTCAAATCATGATTTAAAGACTTCAAGTTACAGAGAATCTGCCATGTACACTAGTTTAAACCTGCAAGTGACCCGTGCCCCAGGCTGCTGACTCTGCTTAGTTTGTGAGATCTAATGGGATTATGGCAAAAGTAGGAGATATCCTTCTCACATCAGAATTCCATGCATTCTTGATGCCCAATTCTCTTTCTACAGCCTTATTCAAGATACAAGTGTTTCTGTTGACTTTAATGGAAGTTACTCATAACCTGTGGTGAGAGCACTGGGCAGCTGAGATTGCCCCCATCCTTGCCTTTGCTTTGTACCTTTTGTCTTTACACTAAATAAACTCAGTTATGTTTTACCTATGTGAACCTACCATAAGATTGTATTTTAAAAAGGTATGGACCATAAAATCAAAGTATAACCATAAAATCAGGGGTTCTCAAACTGGGGGTCAGGAGCCCTCAGGGGGTCGTGAGGTTCTTACATGGGGGGTCATGAGCTGTCAGCCTCCACGCCAAACCCTGCTTTGCATCTAGCATTTATAATGGGGTTAAATATATAAAATAGTGTTTTTAATTTATAATGGAGGTCGCACTCAGAGGCTTGCTATGTGAAAGGGGACACCAGTTCAAAAGTTTGAGAACTACTGAGCTAAACTAATTTATAGAGAACTTTCAGAGTAGCAGCCGTGTTAGTCTGTATTCACAAAAAGAAAAGGAGTACTTGTGGCACCTTAGAGACTAACAAATGTATTTGAGCATAAGCTTTCGTGAGCTACAGCTCACTTCATCGGATGCATCCGATGAAGTGAGCTGTAGCTCACGAAAGCTTATGCTCAAATACATTTGTTAGTCTCTAAGGTGCCACAAGTACTCCTTTTCTTTATAGAGAACTGTTTGTCTTTCTAAAAGTACATGTGAGAAACAGTTCTGAGAAAGCAAGCAATGAATTTTCTTTTTCTTACGTGCAGCTTACCTGAAGTATATCCATATATTAATTTAAGGAGTGCTAGCATTAAAAAGATAAGTAGTTTTAGTTATTAATTCAGAACAATCTAGTATCTACCACATAATGATCACTAATTAGCACTCTCACTAGAGAGGCTAGGACTAAAACAGCCATAGACACCTAGCAATGCCTACAAGGGATCCCTGCAGATCAGGACTGAGGTGTCTTGGTGGAAGTGAGCTGTTTAGCTGCACCTGTCCTGAGAATAAGGAACCAGAATCTCTAGTGCAGTCAACCTGGCAGCTTTATCAAGCACCACATGCACGTTTGGGCCTTATTTTCACATATACACAAAGGCCCCTTTATACTGCTCTTGAAGTGTAAAAAGGGGTTATAAAGTGGAAATTACATTCACTTCCACTTTAAAGCCACTCTGAGCACTGTAAATGGGATTTGGTGTAAATGACAATCAGGCCCATTTACGTTTTTAAAATTTTTTTAAAAGTCATCAGCTTAATTTTTCCTCTTTGGGCTAGGAACTTTGGGACAAAGGAACTTAGGCATGGTGACACTGAGTGTTGCCACACCTAACTTTAAGGCACCTAGAAAACTACTGGGATTCACAAAGCCTGAGTTCAGCACTTTGGCTCCATATACAATGAATAATGAGAGACAGGTGACTGAGAATGGGATTTGCAAAAGCGAGCACAGTAGGAGACTACCTGAAGGGAGATGCCAAGCCTAGTGCTGTGTCTTGGAGATAGGCACCTCAATCTGGACTGCAGGGAGGTGCCGCCCTCTGCTTGGGATTTTCAGCTGCAAACCCTCTTTTGGGGTTAGGCGCCTACTGTGTTTTAGCA
The DNA here is from genome assembly GCF_009764565.3 of Dermochelys coriacea. NCBI lineage: Eukaryota > Metazoa > Chordata > Testudines > Dermochelyidae > Dermochelys > Dermochelys coriacea. The sequence continues at coordinate 23,717,733 of NC_050078.2, read as the reverse complement.
AGACGCCTAGGGGGTGGGAAGAGGACAACTTTCCTTATAACTTTTAGTCCAGAACTTAGGGTACTCACCTGGGATGTGGGAGATACCCAGTTCAAGTATCTCCTTCACCAAAGTGGACAAAGGGATTTGAACTTGATCTAGAGCTTGATCTACTCTCAGTCTCTCCTGTTGAACATATTCCACTGTGTACATATAATTAAAAAAAATCACTGTAATAGTGGGACAGGATCTTGGGTCTCCAACATTCCAGATGAATCCCCTAGCCACTGAACTAAAAGTTATGAGGGAAGTCTTCTTTCTGCTCCTCCCTAGCAGTTTTGTGTAAATGCCTTTATAAGGGCCCAATCCAGTAGGCAAGTTCTGAACACACGTACTGGATCAGGCCCTGCAGGCGAGTTAGGCCAAGGAATGCCTATCTTTCCATGGTTTGTGAATCACTCTGGGGCTTAGGCATGTAGACACCTGGCATGGGCTGCTGTACACATATTTAAAGGCAGAAACAAAGCTAAGGGAACTTCTACTGAAAAAATGTAGGTGTCAAGTGAGTTTAGGTACCTATAAAGCTAGGAGGCAGCTGAGCAGGGGCTTAGTGAATCCCTGTGGGGCCAGATTCTGGGATTTAAACATCTAAAGTGGCAATCACGCACCTAAGTCCTTTTGTGAAACTAGTCTGTTGTGTTATTTCAGAACAAGTATCTCAAGGTTTTAAATAATTATTCTGAAGCTGTATTTTAGGGGGAAAGCACTACCCTAATTAAAGCTTTGACATTAAAATCCATCTGATGTTGATTCAACTTTGTAATTTTGGTACTTTAAGGAACATTATTTTCCATAGTTGGTATCCATGCTGCAATTTTGTGCTTCCTGTTTTGTAATGATGTTTTGGTAAATGAACAATACTGAAATGCTTTAAAGAGTAATAAAAGCCACATATATATATTTTAAGGAACAACTGCAGCAATTTTTTGCACTATTTTCAAAGAAACATGCAATTGAGCACATTTCACTGAGTGAATGAACTTTTACAGTCTTTAAAGGGTTATTGGACCTTCTCCTTCTGCAGCTTGCTTGACTCAAAGTTACGGCATCAGAGGAGATAACAGTGAAACTGTACTATAAAAATAAATTACTATCATGAATATTAAGCAACAGGAATATAATAAACATGATTGCTTACACAATTCTGATTTATTGACACTGATTTGCTTGTAAATTATCACACAAAGTGCTCATTTTAGTTTTTCAGGAACATGTGCAAAATAAAGCTTGGTGGACAGTTCCCGGAGAACTTGACATCTGCCACTGAATTCATACTTCATTGTTCCTGGTGTCTACTTTCTCATCTAGGTTGCAGTGGTGTAATTTACTTCCTCATTTCATGAGTTTCTTCACATTTCTTGAGAGGTTGTTTTTTTTTTTTTAGACTTGCACTGTTTTTAAAACTACTATCACAGAGGTTGAGCTCTGACACAGTGGAACAAATCCAGCTGCAAAATCTCCTAAAGGCTGTTCATGCTTGTTCTGTTAAATAGTGCTCACTTTGAGTCAAGGGGTTTCATTACTATATTTATGAACCTTTTGGCACTAGGAGTTGGGATTTCTGAATGCTAAGCATTAATGCATTTTGCATCAGTGTTTGGCAATGGGAGCTCTGGATCACTGAGGGGTTAAAGACAATAGAGGAGATATTTATTTCCAGATAGAAATCTTGTTTGTATGTGTATAATGTTAGAGGTATGCTAAGCCACTATCAGATAATGGCGGTAGTCAGCAAACTGCCACAGTTGCTAACTAATGGAAATGGCAGGCATTAAGAATTCTCAGCATTAAAAGCCTAGTGCATATATTCTGGATCAGATATTTGTTATCCAAATTAATGGAAAGTATCTCATCTCAAAATAGGATTATTCTCCTTTAAATTTTAAACACTGTTTTGTGTTTATGTGCTTATATCACTTTATGACATGGTGTGTTATGTCAAGCCTAAGATTATTTTTTGAGATTTCTGAGACAGAATTTCCTCATTTTGCCTGTCATCAGCCTACAACATATGCCCAAAGACCCCATTTTGAGGGAGTGATTCAGAAATACCATCTAAAATAAGGGACAGCTACATCTTCAAAGAGAAAAGACTTATCTTGGATCAAATCCTACTAACATTTCATTCGGTGGCTACTGTCTCCACAGTTTTGATAGCTCACTGCAGAGGATTTGTATTCGCACAGTGGGCCAGGTTTTTTTTATGGTAATACACTTAAACTTGCATGCTGGAATCTGAGTGCATGAGGTGCTCCCAATCTACAGTCTGAAGAAAAATGAGAAAAGAACTCAGCTGCATAACATGTGGGTTAGTTCTGGGTGAATGTGGAGCTACAGATGCAAATCAAACATGAGCAGAGAAAAACACCATTCTAAAAGTGGCACTTGGTAGCCAAGGGTTGGAACTGCAGAAGCGTGTATAAAATTGCCTGCTGGGCAAGCCCTCTCTGATGCTCTCTCCTTTTTTTTTAATAAACAAAAAGAACTGCTGAAGCTTGCATGCTTCCCTCACTTGCCCTCAGCACTCACTTTAGTCGTGTAGGCACCCAAGTGTTTTTCTCTCAGTCCCCCTTTCTCCTCAACAGCAGCTGCAGCAGCTAGTGATGGTGGACAGGACATTTTGGTTGGAGATTTTAGCTCTTTTCATGGTTCACCCCACACTCCTTCTGCATCCATTACATGACACCTTGACTATGTGCTAACTCCAGACCTTCTGCCTTTTACTACCAGTGCTCTGCTTGACACTGCCTTATTGCCATGTGCATTGTCAGGATGGCTCTCTCCATTAGCTCACTATGCTAACCAGAGTGGATCATACCACTTTGGAAGATATTTTCTTTTTGCTTTGGAGTCAAGATTCTTGTTATTATCTGTTATGAAAGATCAGTGAGCTCCACAAGGATTTATGCAGACATGCACTTGCATCTAAACAGTACTAGTTATTACCTATCTTTTAGGCCACTAAAATCTTGAAAAAGTCTGCATTCCCACTTGGCTAAGGTCATTTTCTTTTTATGGTTGAGTAAAATACAATTTGATTTTAAGCAACATTATAATGGTAAGTGTAGGCATGTAGATTTTGTGCCTGGACTGGTAAATTTTATGGTGATTTGCAGGGCAGCACTACTTGCATACATTGTTTTATTTGATAAGGGCCAGATTGTGAAACCCTTAGTTACATTAGTGATCATACAGGCAGAGTTACTGATGTCTGTGAAATCACTCTTGTGAGTAACTGCTCATCAAGGTGAGTAAGAGGTTTTCAATCTGGACCTACTATAGACATAGCCTACATGAGCCAAGTTAACAGACTTACATTTTCATATCTAAGAGAATTGAACAGCAACTGTTTGACTTTTGGAGAAGAATTGTGTTATTTTATTCAGTTTTAAGATCATGGATATTTAAAATTTAATACTTGTGCTGTATGTACCGTGGAGCCCACTTACAGAAATACCATTTAACAGAAGAAAAATACAAGTGAAGTGCAATAAATTTTTGCTGAACAGGTTGCCTTTGTACTGCCTATTCACTGCCATCACTTTAAAAGTGAGGCAGACTCGTGGTATTACTTATTTCTTCCATTCCCTCACTTTTTCTTACTTGTCTCCTCTTTTCAGCTGTCATCCAGTACAGCAGGTGCACGTACAGCTGCCAAGGATGCTTTTCCATGGCCAGATTGTCAGGTTTTCCAGCAGCAGGTTTCCACAATTTGTGTCCCTCAAGAGACAGTATAAACCACATTAACTTTGACTGAACTCTGTCCCACTCTTGGTAGGAACACAGAACCTGCCCTCATACTTAAACACCAGTCTGATTTGACAAATGTTTCATGCAACCACATTTCAAACTGTGTTCACTATATGTATTCTCTGTAGTACTTGTATTATCATGTGATTGCCCACCCTAGCAACATTATTTCTTCTCCCTGTTTGGGTATGTGCTGCTGTAATAAATGAGCAGGTTCTGGCTAAGTCACCAGATGTTGATTCTCTCAGGGAGAGAGCGGGACTAGTTGGTGGAGTTTTTAAAACATTTAAACTCCCCCACCCCCCTGCTTTATCAGCCGCTTGAATCAGGCCTCATCAGAGATATCACTTCTGGAAAAATTAGGCTGCTGTAATGTTTTATTGATTTAAAATTAATTTCTCCTATTACTCTTGCACAAAGTGATTGAGGTTGACACATGCCTACATGGTCCCAGCTACTAAAGGTATTGTCGGAGCCTTACCTTGTTTGTTTAACTGCCATTTTACCAGGACTGTAGCCAAGGGGACTGGCATAGTCCTTGCTGTGAAGGCTGCAGTCACATATCCTCTTACAGCTGGTGTACATGAATGCAGCCCAGAATGTGCTCTCATTCATGCCAGAAACCAAAGTGGTCTGGGGTAATAAGGAAACACAAATGTAGCACCTTTCCCTCCTAACCTCAGGCACTGCACTTAGCACAACTCGGCTAGACCGAAGGATCATGAGTGTTTAATTTACTGGGCTTCAATTTTCAGTGACCTATCATCATTCACCACAGTAAATATCAAATTAGTAATTTCGGTGTAGATGCAAATGTGCATTCCTACGTCTGATCCCCAAGACAGCTTCTGTGTCAGAATTTTGGCCAGTTCTGAGGAACAACATAGTCACCTTCTTCTGTGTTGTTAAGCAGTGTCCCATATACCATAGTATTTCACGTATAGTGTGGTGGGACTGGAACAGCAGGATCTCCTATATGGCAGGGAGGTATACAGACAGAAGAGAAGGACACAGCATGGGAGATCAACCAATACCTCTCATCTATGTCATTTTTTTCTCTCATAGCAAGTTCCTTTTTCCTTTCCTCTCAGGTCCTCTTCTCCTTATCAAGGGCTCCTTCATCTTCTCCTTAACCAGGCTGTGTGTGAATGTGCAGAAGTCTCCAAGAAAGGTTCAATTTTGCAATTATAGGATTCTGAAGGTGTGTCTGTATGAGCAGCTTTCCCTCAAGCCATTATTCCTCCTAACGCGAACGTTGCTCCCTCAGGGTGGAAGCTGCACCCATTGCTCACAATGAGGAGAAACAGCTTTCTCCATCAGAGCCTCCAAGTAATCCCACAGGGCTGAACTGTCCAACCTGCCCTCATCAGAACTTCAGTTCACCTGTCTTTCGCGGGAATCTCATCACAGGCGATAAGAGTTTCCTCATCCTTTTTTGTTTCTCTTTCCCTCAAAAATGGGCTGCCTCAAACTTCTCTCCCTCTTTCCTCCTCCATTCTCTCCCTCTCTGAACTCCCTCCTCCACTACTAACCCCACAGATGAAATTCTTAGTGGGTTGGTTCATTGCTTCCTTTGCCCCCTCCCAAATTTTTTCTTAATCACAAATCAAATTTAGGCTACAAAACCAAAATCCATTTGCTATGACTGTTTGTATGGACAACCTTTCACTCTGCTGAATATTTGCGAAAAGTGAGTACAACAGGTGTGCAATATGCAATCTGGTTTTAAATTCACTGCAACATTTGCAAATATTCTTCTTGATATTCGCTCAGCTATTATACTGTGTAACACCAATGGAGAATCACTGGCGCACCAGGACTGAATCTGGCTGTAAATTAGAAACACACTTTTTTTTTCAAATGAAATTGAGACACACTTTTCATATGGGTATTTTTGGACCAAATGACATTCCTTCTAAAGAGCCAGTGGCTGTTTCCTCTCCTCCACAGATATGGAATGCTGTAAATACAGCAGTTCCATGGAGGGTAGGAGAATGGAAAAAGCATTTAGTTTTGCTAATGTATAAAAGTGTAGACAAACTTAATGGATTGTCAGACTGGTTAAAACAAAGATAAAGATAAAAACAGGATTAAAGCTGAATAAGATCCTGTGAAAGAATATGCAGTCTAGGGATTTTGGAGACAAGGCATGCTTCAGCACGATCCTTTCTATTAGCACCTACTCACAAGTACCCGTTTCAAAACACTACCCTGGCACACTGTTAAGCTCTACCTTTAAAGGGGTTCTCACTGAAATGATTACCACAGATTGGGGTCCAGTGATTTATTGTCTAAGCAATAAACCATTCATAACAAAGACACCTGTGCAAGCCAGTTGGCTGTAGTCATTCTTGTTTAACATTTAATTATGAATATAATTAGCATGAGTTAAGAGACAGGCCAGGCACAAGCAATAAAATTTCCAATATGCTAAGAAAAAAACAACAGCCCCCAAATACAACAACAAAATATGCAAGATACTGGTGAGAATATGTCACTGCTGTGCAAACGTATATCTCCCCCCCCAAAAATTATGCTAAATATAATTTCATTTAAAATTTTAGTTGCCTTGATACAGTGCAGCAGAAGATATCTTAAAAGTCTGCCCTATATTTAGAGTTCTGGTTACTGTAAGCACAATTTTTTAGAATTGTTTTTTTTTGTTCCTCTCATTTTTTATGCAATTTGTTACCATCAGCTTTTTTCATTCAACAAGCATTTTCTGTTAAGTGTCTCAGGAAATTTGCTTTCCTTCCCCTTCTCTTTGAAGTGCAACATAACCCATTACATGATGCCTCAAAAAAAGTTTGAGTAAGGGGCAGCATAAAGTCCACAGAAAAGAAAACAAAGACACTGGACTGAGATTTTCTCAAAAATCTTACCTGTGCAATATTTGCAGAATAGCTTTGGGCTAGCAAAAGAAAGGAAGTAGCAAAATACTGCAAAAGATCTCTTTTTAGAGGAGGATTTTCATGCTCAAAAGAAAAAAACAAAACAAACAAACATCTAGAACCAACTTTAGTTTTAGACGAGTATTTTGCAAGCTTACTGCTTATAATGACTCTGTGCAATATATATCAATCCTGATTTGCAGCACCTTTTTTTCATTTCTTACCAAACATACATGTGATCCTGCAAGCACTCTGTGTGTAAGAAATGAAAAACTACCTGTGAATTTTCATTCTACCCTTTGTTATCTTTTAAGCCGTTATTGAGCCATGAGAGGACCTTCCCTCTTATTCCATGTCCGCTTAGTTTGGTTAGTAGCCTATGGTGAGCGACCTTGTCAAAGGCTTTCTGCAAGTCCAAATACATTATATCAACTGGATCACCCTTGTCCCAGGAGTGCCAGAAGATCCCTAAAAGTGGGGGGGCTACTGGTGCCCAAACTGTGGCCCCACCCCTACGCTGCCCCTTCCTCTGAGGCCCAGCTCCCGCGCTGCCTCTTTCCCCCAAGATCCTGCCACCTGCTTGCTCCTGTCCGCACCCTCCCCACATTGCTTGCCCTTATAGCTGGTAAAAAGGGGGAGGACCATGGTCCCCTACTCCCCCCATTCTGGTACTCCTGCCTTGTCCAAATGCTTGTTGACACTTTCAAATAATTCCAATAGATTGGTGAGACATGATTTCCTTTTACAAAAGCCATGTTGAGTCTTCGCTAACATATCATGTTTATCTATATATCTGATAATATTGTTCTTTACTATAGTTTGCCTGGTACTAAATTTAGGCTTACCAGCTTGTGATTGCCAGGATCACCTCTGGAGCTTTTTTTCGGCATTACATTAGCTACCCTACAGTTATCTGGTACAGAGGCTGATTTAAGCTATAGATTACATATCACAGTTTGTAGTTCTGCAGGTTTCAGAGTAGCAGCAGTGTTAGTCTGTATTCGCAAAAAGAAAAGGAGTACCCGTGGCACCTTAGAGACTAACAAATTTATTAGAGCATAAGCTTTCGTGAGCTACAGCTCACTTCATCGGATGCATTTGGTGGAAAAAGCAGAGGAGAGATTTATATACACACACACACACACACACAGAGAACAGTTTCACATTTGAGTTCTTTAAGAACTTCCTGAATGTCTCCCTGACGACAATAATACCCACTTTGTAACCTCCTGTTGGAACCCTAGAGGCAGGAAGGGGATAAATGGGAGGTCTATCTTCTAGGGAAGGGGATCTGAACAATTTCATTCCCATGCTACCTGGAACTGAGCAAAGGAAAGACCATTGTACAGAATGAGGAGTGAGCTGCAGCCACTGGACACAAATGGCTCATTAGTATCAGAAAGGTTGCAGGAGTTGGCATCTTTCATGCAAGCTTAGGATTTGCATACAAAACAGCTTGTGGGAAGGAGGTATGCTCTGCGGCCTTCTTAACTATCTCTGCACAGGCGTTGCCTTCCTCTTGGTTGCTACAGGGGACCTTGCCTTCCCCTGAGAGTAATAGGGATCCCATGCATAGGGGAGAGGTAGAGGGGCTTTGCAAAAATTTACCCCCTTAGATGCTACTGGTTCTGGCTTGATCTAAGTGAAGGAGCTTCCATGTGGCCTTGTCTGCCATTTCAGAGGGGTAAGGGGAGGAAAGGTTCTGTCCCTCTACCCTTCTCAGAAAGCCAAAAGATTTTTTTTTTAGTTTAACAGTTTTGAGAAGAAAACTTCAAAGCCAACATAAAAGCCATTGAGAGGCATTTAATTAATACTCTTTTAAAAAGCTTGTGCAAGCTCTACTTCAAAGGGGACCCCTGAAGTCTGCCATATGTGCCATTTGGATGCAGGTAATTCTGGAGAGCTCATCCTGAGGGGCAATCCTATATCCAGACTCAGAGCAAAGATCTGGTCTGCCTCTAGTTGTCATGGAGATGGGGAACACCCACTTTGAAGACAGTCTGACATGGAGGGGACAGAGAACACATTATTGTCACTGATACCTTACCCAGATTTTGAAATAAGTCTCAAGTCCCAGTGGAAAAAAAAAAAACACTTTAACCCTTAGCACTACTCTATATCTAGGATGAAATCATGGGAATTGAAGTCAATGACAAAACTCCCACTGACTTCACTGAAGCTAGGATTTCACTCTTGTTGTTTTAAGACCAAAAGCAATGTTAAAGTATTGTGTACTTTTGCAAACAATGTAATACATTTTTTTTTCATTCCGGTAATACAGCTTGCTTCTGTATTGTATTGTTTCTGTGTTTTAAAAGAACATGACTTTATGGACTTTGAGATTGTCACACAGGACCAAGGGACATCAATTCTCCATCTGGCCAAAACAGTACTAAACTAAAATCCAACTTCCTTTATTAACTAAAAGAGTTGGCAATAATATATCGTGTTCAAAATCCTAAGCATCCATCTTCTTAAATTTTCATATATAATAGGACTATGCCAAACACTGTAGGGTCAATAGTAATGACATTCCTAATTTCACTTAGCTTGCACAAAAAGACACTCACAGATATGAGGTGGTGTCTTATTACTGGTTAATTGACAGGACATGTGTGAAGTCATTTGAAGAGAGTGTTAATGGTCCATAGAAGCAACCAAGGCCAAAGGGGGAAAACACACTAAGGGACTGTAGGTGGGAAGCCCATAACAATAGGAAATTACAATTTCATTCAGAGAATTGTTTGGGATAGGAAGAGCAGATCAAAATTCCATAGTCATCCAGAGATACTTAAAATACCATTTAGCCTTTGTCTGGATTAATTCTGTTTTTCAAAAAAGCAGAATGCTATTTAAATTTCCAGGTGAATCTGATGCAAAGCTCTCTGTCACTCCTCTCCATGAAATGCATCACAGTCCTGGACTCACATAAAAGGAAGAAATAGCTTCTGAGAACCTGGCAGATTTTTGTGCTTATTGGATTGGCCCACTTCATAGCTGAGACTCTGAAAGTCTGAAACCTTAGTACATCTGAGATGGCATTAGTTACAGAGCTATCCTTTTTATTATGCATATTTCAAATTTAAAGCAGTAACATGGTTGTGGCTCAAGACCACAACTATTCTTGGTAATGAAATTAAAGCAGACTTGAAAATAAGAACAGATGAAGAGAGAAGAATGAAAAATGCTGAAGATGCAGAAGGACTGAAAACAAGAAAAAGTAAATAAAAATTTGATTTGATGTCATCAAGAATTAATAAAAACATAATAGGTAACTAGATGGAAATATTTTGAAGAAAAGCTAGACTAAAGATTAAATAGATCGTGACATTGGCAAAAAATGTTCTTTTTAAAGGCTTTGACAACTAAAACTATTTTATTTTAATAAAAAAGAGCTGTGATATAATTCTTAAAAATAACTCAGATCTATGATACTTTTATGTTCTCTATTACCGAAGTATCTGAGTGCATCATAATATTTAACACGCTTCTATTCACAACACCTCTATGAGGTGGGGAAGTTATTTTCCTCCTTTTACTGCTGGGGAGCAGATGCACAGAGAGACTACAGGCTAGATCCACAAAGATATTTAGGTTCCTAGCTGCCACCTTAGAAGTCCAAATCCAAAATTTAAATCTTCAAAACCTCTGCTCAGCTCTGCCTAAATTCTCTAGGTGCCTACATTTCTGCCAGTGGGTATGCAAACAGCCATCTAAGACCTGACATTATTGAGCTGTTTGGTACATAAGTCTGGCTGGATTCACTAACTGGGTGTTCTCCCTCCTATCTCATTTGCAGTGCCTCATCTGGCAGGTAAGGTCATAGCATGCCTAATCAACACAAAGCAAAGAGGTGGTGGTGCTCTCTTCTGTCCCAGGACCCAAAACATTCACCCAGGATGTGGGAGCCCCAGGTTTAAATCCTCCCTCAGCCTAATTGGAGGAGGACTGTTTGAAACTGGGTCTCCCACCTCTCAGTGGGTGGGATACAGGGTGTGTCTCTCAATCTCTCCTGTTGAAGCTGTGACATTTTGTATGAAATATTTAAATAGCTATTGGAGCAGAGATTGGAACGGAGGTCTTCCAGGCGAGTGCACTAACCTCTAGGTTATAGATTCATTCTTTCCTCCTGGCCCACAGAGCTTGCATTCAGGTCTACTAAGTTCTAAGCTAGTGGCCTAATCACTGGACTATCCTCCCCCACATAGATACTGATTAAACTACAGAGCTACACTTTGACACGTTAATGTCCATGCAGCTTTTCTCCTCTCATAAGGATCTGAGTATAGTATTCTTCACCTGAAATGATACCAGGCAGTAGGCATGATAACAAATATTTCTAGATTTGAACTCATTATTTTGGGCTATACAATGAAGGTGAATCATTATACCACATGACCAAAGGCAAAGGACAAAATACACTTTTCTATGTCTTCTCCCTTATACTTTTACACAGGGCAAGTTAACTACCCATTAAAAATCTGTGTGCTGCTAGCAAATAGCTTAACCCTAGTGGATTTCTTTTGCACTGTCAGTGACTAGAGTGGAATGGCAGAAGGCAATACAAATTAGATCCAGTGACAGAGGTGATTAAACATTCAGACTTTGGTCCAGATTCTGTCATCCCTGCTCATGGTAAGCAGAATTTTATGTTGCATCAATCTTATTCAAATCTATGGGGCTACTCAGGGATTAAGGTGCTACTTAATGTAAATGTGGCAGAACATAACCTTATATTAGCATTGTTGTACTTACATCACAGATATACATGTTTACCCATAGTGACATGCTTGTGATGTGCAGGCAGAGTTCCAGAAATATTTGTGTATCTAATGCCCAGGACTTGATAAGGTAGAGTATTCATTGGCCGAGGCCTTGTGATCTTCCACTCCTTACTGTTTGTAAATCTTCAAATATACTTCATAGGGGTAGTGATTACCCACATTCACCAGGGCAAGCAACACTGTATGATTTCCCTGAATTAACTTTTAATGTTATGGCCATTTCTAAGTTTGTTTATAAGGGGGAATGGAATGTTGAGAGATGATTCAAGCAATCTGACTGACTAATACACAGTGTAGTAATTTTCTGGAGCTATCTACATACCAACTGAAGCCAAATGAAACTACATCATCCGGGGGAAAAAATATCCATAGGCTTATTGTGTAAGTTACTTTTCATTTAATGCTTAAAATAGCATTAGCATAAGGATAGCATGAAAGTTCCTGGGAATTAACTTCTCCTACCTAGCAGGCTAAATCCTCAGGAAATGCCCTGCTTCTTGATTATTCCCAACTATTACAAATAACAGGATTTTAGACTACTTCATCTTCCTCACCAAATACATGGATCTAATTAGTGCTCAGTGCAGAACCCAAGGTTCGATGGTGGGGTGGGGTAGCTCTAAATTACCTTTTGTCCTTTAATCCTAGGATTGTTTTGTCCTCTTCTGTAATTTAGGGCATGTCTTCACTAGCATTGTTAAAGCACTGCCACGGCAGCGCATTAACGTGGCTGTGTTGTCATGGCACCAGTGCTGGGAGAGAGCTCTCCTGGTGCTCTAAAAAACCCATCCCCACAAGGGGAATAGCTACCAGCGCTGGGACGTGCACTGTCTACACTGCCACGTTACAGTGCTGAAACTTGCAGTGCTCAGGGGTGTGTTTTTTCACACCCCGAGCGAGAAAGTTGCAGCGCTGTAACCTGGCAGTGTAGACAAGGCCATAGTAAGGACCCATTATGGCTGCTCTGCTGGTCCAGGATCACCAGAGTGTGCTGTGCTTTGGAAATACGCCCTGATGGAAACTAGGCATCAGTGACATAGACCCAGCTAGCTCATCTTTACACCACCCAGGGGACTCATCTACAGCAGGGGAATCCCACAATACTCACTTAAGGCAGCTTTCTATCTGCTTAGTGTTTACTGAGCAATGCAAACTAGCCAGACAGGGGCAGTGTCAAGGGTTTGGTCTCACCTCGTTCTCACTGAAGTCAATGAGAGTTTTGTAATTGATTTCAGTGGTATCATGAAAGGGCCCCTGTATTATCAAATGGATTATTAAAAGAACAAAAAAGACACCCCTCCATTCACACCACATAAACACCTGACTCTAAGTCTAAAAACAATAAAAAGGTTCCATGCAGGTTGTTTTGTAAATTGTTAAGGTGATTTCTAGCTAATCAAAAGCATATGGAGGGACAGATACTATGGTTGTAGGGGCCAGATATATAGATTGATTGAATAAATATAATAGATTATATTAGATGGATGGATTAGCTAGAAATCATCCTGAGGTGTAACAAAGGAAGCAATAAGGACCAAGGATTACAAATAATAGCAAATAATGTTTTTATCAGACTGCTAGTATTTTATTCTTAGAAATAAACTGTCTTAAAACCCCTTCATAAACATCTGTTCATTTGTCTATCAATGTGTATAGCAGCTTTCAGAATCATAACAAGAATTAATAATAGTTAAAAGAGCAGAAACATTAATTTCTCATACATTAATATTAATGCACTAGTAGACAGACAGACAGATGCCAAACCCATGGAAAAAATGCAGAAATTGGGCTTGTTTTTGGCTTAATTGGCTTGTGAGTTGCTTGTTCACTAGTTTTTGGCTTGTAGCTGGTTTGGCTTGAAGCTTGTTGCTTCTTTTTTTTTTTATCGGCTCCCAACAAGCACGGGCAATGGGGGGAGAGAGTCAGGAGTGCACAGTGGGCCCACCACAGTCCCACACTGCATGCCGTTGGGCTCTAGTCACGTAGAGCATTGAGGTTCTTAGGGATTGGCTTGATTTGGCCTTGTTTTGAAATGGGATTAGCTTGATTTTTGGCTTATTGTGAAAATCGGGGTGCTTGTTTACTCGTGTGAAAGTTGGCAACTGTGCTAGTAGGGTGTGTGTGTGACAAGCTTTCAAATATTAATGCACACATTTATTGCTAGTTACCTGTTATTTTCATCAATAAGAGATGGCAAAAATGAGCCAACAGAATATTTCGCATGTGAAGGCTAACACAAAGGGTGAGACCATAAGATAACGTGAAGGATGAGATCATGGAATCATGATAATGTGCTTCGGAATGTGATTTTGTTTTCTTCTGACTCAGCTGAAGTACAAACACAGGACTGCAAGGGGTAGGGATAAGGATGAAGAAAGCCTAGATTTAACCCCAAAAGAGCAGTATTATGAGGGGGAGTCTGCACATCAGAAAGAAAAAGAGATTAAAGGCAGAGAATATGTATGAAATACTTGACTGTGGCATAAAGTAAATGGGATGTGAAGCAAAATGCACATCAGGTAGAGCCCCATGTATCTACTATATCCTCTTGAAGCACCAAAGATCCAGCACTTCAAGAGGATATAGCAGGTAGATGGGGCACCACTTGAAGTGCATATTGGAACGTCAGTACTCCAAAGGAACTTCTCTTCATTCCAATGCAGCACAGAAACTGAAGCTGAACACAATAAGGAAATGGGTATATTTTATTTTTTTTCCTCTTTGAGCATTACAGAGACTGTGAGATGTGACTGGATCATACCCCAGAAGACACTCTTTAGTCCTATTTTTCTTGTGCTATGAAAGAAGATGATGGGGGGCCATGAATTGAGCCTCTGAAAGTGAACTTTTACATGGTGCATTTTCTTTGCATTGTATATTTAACTACAGGATATCTTTAAGTAGCCGAGAGGGGAAGAGAAGGATTTTGAGAGATTTATTCAACTTCATTATATCTGATGCTAGTCATGAAGAGCTTTAGTTGAACCTAAACACTCTTATGAACATAAAATCAAATTAAACAGCACATTAAGGTTTCCATATTCTCTGACGGATGTGTGCGCGCGCACAACTCTCATTAACGGTAATGGCAGTTATGCGTGAGCGTCATTTGGAGAACAGATCCCTAAGTGCTGTATTGTTTTTCCTGGAGATTTTTCTTTATTGGGCTTTATTTAAGCTCCTGTTAGGCTTACAAGCTTTTTTTAAAGGGAAAGAAAGAAAGAAAGAAAGAAAGAAAGAAAGAAAGAAAGAAAGAAAGAAAGAAAGAAAGAAAGAAAGAAAGAAAGAAAGAAAGAAAGAAAAAGCAAGCCCCAACTCAGATTGTTTAGCAGGCAATTTCCCCCCCAAGCTGTCACAGTTTACAAAGTGAACTCTAAGATATTAAATTTAGAGAAGTGTTGGTAGAATACAACCCCCAGCTCTATGTACCAGAAGTTGCTTTGTGTTTTGAAAATACTGGTTCTGCTTGCAGTTATTTTTTAAACAAAATTAATAAGAGGTATGAAAAATAAAATATCACAAATACTGTTGCATTATACATATGATCATTGTAAGACACAGTATGCAACCTGGTGCAACCTGAAATGTGCATCTCATTCTGGATACATACTGCTGAACTTTCCCCTCAAAACATGAGTAGATGCTTTTGTAATTCACAAATATTGGTCCTGAACTAAAGTACTGTGGTTGGAGGTACACAAATTATCAGCCTAGAATGTCTCCAGTGAAATGAGACAAAATATGAACATTTTATTCCTTTAGTCAATTTCTCTTACCCATTTAAGATAAATTGCATATTTAAAATTTGTACATAGATAATAGTTATTTTTCCAGTTTGATAATAAAATATTTTAAGATATAAAAGACAATCAAAACCAATAAAAGCACAGGATCAGGGTTAATGGAAGGTAAATCATGTCAGAGATGCCTCTGTACTTCCCTTTTTTTTTTTGGTTGATTATTTTTAACTGATAGGCTATTTCACTAGCTGCTACTACTGTATGTGATGTACTTACTTATTGCCTCCAAAAACTGTTCAAAGAAGCAGTATGGGAACAGTGGCTCAGGCAGCTCTCTGAAAAACATCTTGAGTGCTCCGGTGACAACGTGGATGTCCTCCCACTGGCTGTCGTCCAAATTCAGCTTCTCTTCTGGGAAAACACGAGGAGAAATGGAACAACTGGTTTTAATGAAACAATTACAAGACACTAATTATTATGTTAATGTTTGCCTACTATCATCAGCAACCGTTAACAGCCTTCTGCACCTAGAGGTTTGGTGCTGTGCATGTGTGTGTGTGCGTGTGTGTGGTTTTTTTTTGGTAGCAAGAGCACATTTTGAATGGAATACCATCTGTAGGAATGCAGCTGACAAAAAAACAAGAGATACAAAGAGACAGTACCATTGACACAGTATGTCAGATACATTTATTCCCATAATGCTTCAGTATGAAAATTAGCATCACAGCGCAACATGATTCAAAGCTATTTGGTTTTGAGGCCGAGGGGCTAAGAGTTGCCAATGATGGCCGGCTCAAGGGACCGGCCTAAAGGCCTTGCTGAGCCAACAGGAGACATATGCTAAACATGGCAATAGAAAATGAGTTATTGCTTTACATGTGTTAGCCTTGCTATGTACAAGGGAATAATGAGTAACACTTTTCTCCTTTTTTGTTTGAATGCAATGTCAGCAAGGAATAGAGTACTGTGAGAGAAAGGATATTAATTCCTTCTTACTGCTTCAAAAATATTTTGTTTGGTTTTCATCTCTGGGAGGAAGATTTGCCCAGCAACAATATTAGACAGACCCCCTGTTGGACTACCTAGGCTATGCAAAGCTGTCAAAAATGATAACACACTAAAGACAAACCACAAGTGCTTCCAAAACTGTTTTTGCAAACAACAAAAATGTTTTCTTTTGAAGCTTGACTGAACTGAGGAATTTAAATATAAAAGAAACTAAATGCTAAAATAAAGTTTCTAATAAAAACAAAGAAAGATTGGATGATTATTATTCTATTTTGTCTTCTTGTTATAAAAGTCTGGTGTTATTAGAACACAATAAACAACAGAATCATAATCCATATAAAACTCTGTGAAAGTGTAAATACCCCTTACAATTAAAAGGACACATATTCTCTGGAAGTTCTGCTATCCCAAAAATGGATTTGGCTTTTTAAAATGTGTGGTGTGATTTTAACTTTTAGACAAGTTTTAGTCTGTGTTCAAATCAAGAGACAATCATGAAAACGATCAAACAAAATCAAAACAACATAATCCTGGCAAGCTATACCAAAGTTCATTGAAATTGGGTGTTTAGCAGTTCAGTTGGACTCAAGTCCATCCTGTTTACCCAACTTTAACATCATTTTTATCATTCCATTCTTTATACAAAATAATGGAAAAACCTGGACACCATTAATTTCAGTTCTTCTAATGGTTTTTCTCTACAGAGAATTTGCTTTTGGGCAGAAGTTCAACTTCAGGATGCACATTTCTTTGTGTTTCTCTATAAATGTTAATAAATGTTTTATGAAATATTGGACTCAGAAGGTGTCCACAAATAAATTAATGCTCCCATGCCTCAATTTATAGTAATGTGTGTCAATGAAGTTGAAACAGTGAAACTTGTGTTTATCACATGGGTTTTTACTTTCCTTTTCTCTCTTCTTTTTTTAAAAACTTCAAATTCTTACCTAGATCATAAAAATAATGATCTGAAATGAATTAGCAGAAGGGACCTTGTTTAGACCACAAGATCATATTTGATTGATTGTATTTCAACAATTAGCCTTTTATTTTGCCACAGACCATTGAAATAGATCAACGGCATCTTAGCAGGCCAGCTTTAAACAGTCAACTGTTCACAATAGCATCAAAAAAAGAGACCTAATGGAGTTTACTGTCACTTTAAAGAACAGGGTGGGTTTTCACATTGTTGAAATCTGTCAGATATTTTGAAATGTCCCTCTCACTATGGTGCCACACCCCCTGCGTGTCCTTATAATAAAATTGGTTTTACTCCTGATTAAATCATTTTCTCCCTACCCACTACCATACTTCTCATAATGGACCTGTGTGCTCTACAGCTGGTGTTCTTCCCATGGTACCAATTCTTACTTTATCTTTTAAGCACTTTGCTGCTAAGATCTCATGCAGAGTGCTTATGTTTTGTTAAGAGCTTCATTCTTAGAGAAATAGCTTAACACATGTTCTAAAAATGTTGTACAACTTATTGCTTAAAACACATTTAGAAAATGTATAAGTACTGTAGCTCTGCACAGAACTTTAAGTAGAAACCTTAAAAAACCCTTTGTTTTTGCCATGCATTTGTCTTAAATGTCTAATGAGAAATGCTCTGCTTCTAAGGCTTTACGGAGACTTATCTTCCCAGATTTTGCACCATTTCCAGCTCTTCAAGGGAACGTGTATTTTCCACTCAATACATCCAATGTAGTGAGCTGTAGCTCATGAAAGCTTATGCTCAAATAAATTTGTTAGTCTCTAAGGTGCCACAAGTACTCCTTTTCTTTTTGCGAATACAGACTAACACGGCTTCTACTCTGAAACCTCTGTTAGGAATGTATCCTCTTGAAAGCAAAGAGTGTCACTTTACCCTCTAGCAATAAGAGATTTTTTTAAAAAAATGTTTGCTAGAAGGGACAAATGTCAAGTAAAAATATTACACAGTAAAAAACAAATTAAAAAGAAAATATCAGTCCATTCAATGTAACTTTTTAATTCTGTTCCTACTGGTTGCAGTCACTCATATACTGTGGTGATGGGGCCCTATTCAGACCTAGAAGATATATACATTTGAAATGCATTTCAATTTAAACAAAGAGCCTGATCCTATAGAGTTTACTCAGCCACAACTCCTAGTGGAGTCAGTGAGTGTTTTAGATTTGGATTTGGAGAGATCTGGATCCAGAGTACATAAATATGGTAGCTGATTTCCTTGGTAATGGAGGATGCTTAACACCTCATAGAATCATGCCCTAAAATTGCTGCTTTTAAAAAGCATTTGATTATTTCCCCAGATTATACCATTGCCATTATACTAATTGCCATATTATACCATTTTATTGCCGATACGGACATAAACACCCCTAAGGAGCCTCACAAAAATATTATGCTAATATAATGCTAAGAATAAGAAGTGACAAAGTGAAAAGAAGAAAGTTAGAGGGGCCCCATCAAAGCTTTTAGGGGAAAAAATGTTACATTTGTTTTAAATTCATGAGGGGAGTGTGGGCTTTAATGATTTTGTTATTTTTTTAAATCAACTTCCTCAGTAGTATATCATTTAATTTTTTTTCTTGTATTAGTTACAGTGCAAACAAATATGTGTTCACATGTGGGTGACTGATGTGCACCATAAGGGTCTCCTCCTCAAAAAGGAAAAAAAAATCCATGGAAAGATCGATTGAAAAATTAAATAAAATAATCTGGACAGTATTAAGACCCACGTTTTAAAGAGGATCATATTCCTTTAGAGGATGTACTATCTTGCATACGGATCTGTCTCTGGAAAAGAGTAGTGATCCTTTGAGCCCTCCTCTCAAGTGTTCTTTATTTTGTGAAGCATCCTTTTTTTTAGACCATTTTACTGGTCATATCTTGCTGTTATGCCACATTGCTAGTAAATCCCATAGGGCCACAATAGGCTGTAGTTCTTTCTGCAAATTGTCCCATTCATTTCACTGGGATCACTCCCAGAGTAAGGGACAGTCCAATGTGAATACAGATATCAGAATCTGGCCCATAGGTGTGTGTACCCTTCATGAGGGTCTTTTGCCACTGAATCCACCTCATTTAGTGTAATCAGTGCAATAGTTCCACCGCTAACTGGTGATCTGTTATGTGTTAAAAAAGAAGGGAAAGGAGTGTGGATCACAATTTAAAAACAGGGGACCTGGAATTGGTTAAAATAAGAAAGAGAGGGGAGAAAAGTGGAGGACAAAAAGAGCAAGAGAAAATATGAAGAAGGATGAGGAATAGGACAAACGATGGTTAGAAGGGGAAAAGAACAAGTTAGGGAAAAAGAAATTAAAGAGAGGTTAGGAGAAAGGATCAAGGGCAAATACATAAGGTGGCAGCGGGAAGTGACAGGGTCAAAGGGGAGGAACAGAGACAGATTGGGAGAAAATTAATGTCTCACAGTTAGAGGTCAGGTCAGTTTCTCATGGTGCATTGGGGATCATTGTTCTACACTGCTACCATGGAATACTAAAAAAGGTGTGTTGGAGTGTGGACAGACGTTTCTCGAGAGCTGGAATATCTTATTCCAAACCATTTCCAAGATAGCATCTCTTTTTATTATGCTAATTGGGGGCATTCAAAATAGCCATTTGTTTATTTTTGTGGGAAACAAAATACCAAAACAACAAAACAACAGTACATTATCGGTTATCTGACTGGCCTGTGAGAAATCTGAAACTTTCAGACAACTGGGAACTTGGATAACTGGAAGTGCTATTAATTAACATAGGGCTACATTGGGGACACACTGTAGATTCAAATAACTAGGATTTTTGGATATCTGGAAGTTGGATAACTGGAATTATACTGTTTGTAAAGAAAGAACAAGAGCAGAACTTAAGCTCCTGTTCAAAGCTGTTTTCAAAAATACCTTCTCGAAAGAAGGAGCCTACAGTTTGTCATCTTGAAATGGCTCCTTTTGATATTAAATACGTATATTATTTTTATTATTTCCCCTCAGGGAAAGCCTTGCACTGTCACATTTACAAAGGCCCACATTCCCTCCCTTATCTGGGTGCTGAGGAAGTGCAATGTCTTACCCATTCCATGTCATTTGTGGATTCCTCCCCAGGTGACTAAAAGCCAGGGAAACTGTGGGCCAACGTGACCCAATAGATATCTTCCAGCTGAGAACTCCAAAATGGAGCCCCAAGACAAAATAAAGCCCTCTCCCATGGCAACGGAGAAGGAGAGAAAGGACAGTTCTTCAACAAATGGCCTCCCCCTTAATATCCTTTCCACCATTTTTGTGTGGACAGGTTCTTTTGGAGACACTTTTCTGATCACTCACTTAACAACAGCATAACAAAGTATCTACACAGGACAGCTTAGTCTGGGGTAAGCTGCATGAGATCCCTGGCCACAAAGCAATGCTGTATCACCTGACCATAGACTAGGTGCAAGGCCCTACTATTCCTTTTCACATTGGGTCTGAACATCCTCAGGATTGGTAGGATGCTTGTTTTGTTTTAATTTGTGTTAGCTTGATTGACAACATAAATGCATGTTAAAAATGACAAAAACGTGCCCCATTAAAGATGAAACTGCCTTTGGTAAAACCCCTGTAATGGTGGGATCTCATCAACCCTGTCAGGAATAAGGAAGCAACCAGCTGTCTGTCTTTTTAAAGTGATGACACTGCATTGTAAAGAAGTGATGGAAAATATCAAAAGTTTTGGAGTTTCAATTTAAATAAGCATCCAAACATTCAGACATTTATCTGAACTAAGACTGAACCTTAGAGCATACTGTATGGAATACCCATCCCATGCAGACCAACAAAGTTTTCTCCTCCTTTGTGATACTTCTGTCCAACCTGCATGATTCTTTCTCCTCTCCCCTTCTATAGGCTCAAAGTGGCCTATTGTCTAGATTTGCACAGTCCTATCTTATCTTTCTCTTCCAGGACTTTTCAAGCAGATGAAAGAAGAGGGAAATACCAGTGAAGTAAATCACTGGGTTGTATTGGTAATATGTTCATGTATATAGTTTCCACTCTGGGTGTCCACAGGGGCGCAGGAAGGATGTAAAATATTCATGAATAGCTTTTTACTTAATTCACCAAACTTTATTGTTGACACATCTTCATGGATCCAATCAGTAAAACAAAAACAGCATTTACTACACTACTGTGTAAGTCTCCACCAGTTCAAAAGAAGGGCCTCTTAATGGAAAATTGAAGCCTTCACTTTACAGCATTTGATGTAAATAGATGATATATGGATAAAAGGCCAAGCAAATAACCTACGTATGTATCTCTGTATTACTAGTTTGCCCTTTATCATGGTGTTTAGGTGCAAATTACTGAGCAACTGTAACTAAAAAGCAAAACATTTTAATGTGTGTTAATGGTGTTGTTTATTCCAGTTCTCTGAAATGACAATTCACTGACCTGAGGGCAAGTTGGAACAACCCAGTGCTGCTAACTTAAATCTTAATGTGTGCCAGAAAGAAATAGGATTTCTATACTTGGATACACTGAACCATATTCATCCTCAGAGTAACTTCACAGAAGTCCATGGAGTCACACGGGGATGTTCATTGTTTCTGAGGACAGAGATCCAATATAGCCAAAAAAAATTACAAGCAGCTCAGAAACAGTACACCATGAAAACATTAAAAGTAGTTCAAAAGTTTTGCGACATGGTCAGCTGGTGATTCCACTACATCAAATATGTTACCACTTTATCAGTTTGTGTAAATAACTGGAAGCATAAAAATATATAGTGACCCGAAATGAAGACTGCAATTATTATGCAAAAACAAGCTTTATCATTACCATATTCTTCTCTGTCCTTCTCTCCAAATACCATTTTAAGAGTTAGATGTTGGTGTTATTTGTTGCAGCACAACCATTAATAACTTGAAATAATAATTACAGTAATAAATTGCATTATATTTACAAATACTTAAAAAGTCAGAAAAATAAACTGAATCCACTATTATATACTGGAAGAATAGTCATTTTATATATCAAATATTTGTCCTCAAACATACAATTAAAATATGTTAAGAATTATCATAAAACATACTACCATAAATTAACCACAAGTAGGATCAGATATCATAACCTACTTCCAGTCTGTCAGCTGTATAATCTGAGTATACTAAGCCCACAGGGCAAGATTCTTGCTTCCACTCCAGCACCATTGCAGCACCCTGGGGGTCCATGGACAACAGGTTGAGAACCGCTGCCTTGGAGAATATACCCCAATGATAGAAGTTAGCATAGCTATGAGGCTGCTCTACTTATGCCAGTGCCAGCACTTACCAAATTACAGAATCCTGACAACTATCACCCTTCCCTACACTAAACAAAGCTCAGATGTAAGGCAGAACCTGGATCACAGACTTTATATAGCCCACACAAATAAGAGGCATGAGAAATAACGATGATATTTGTTCTTATGCAGCTCGGAAGAAAATGTCTTCTTGCAAGTGGACATTTCTTTTTGTGACATGGCAACTTTAATTTCATAGTCTTCAAGCACCCTTCATGTTGCTTTGCTCTTTTTGTTTGTTCTCCCAACTGTCTCCATTATTCTGCACCAAACATATGTATTCCTTATTCCTAAATCTCAACTATTTGATTTCATTCAATTTTCTTGGTAAATGCTAACAACAGTCTACCATACATCCTGGATTGTAGGACACAGGTGACAAATTATTTCTTATATAGGTAGCTTGCTTTTCATTATATATGTTACCATCCGAAGACTTTCTATGCAGCTTTATTTCTTCCCTTCCCCTAATCATTCTGATTTAATACAGTATAGTATAAATTAGCCAGGGTAAATATCCCCCTTCCCAGCTTCCAATTCGTTGCCATCTTTTTGGTTTCTGTAACTGTGTAGTAAACACAATTGTGGTATAAATTTACAGTTCATACAGTCACCCTTTTATGTTCAGGTCTTTGATAATTTCTTTAGGTACTTCAGCATAGATGACAACACTATCGCAAATTGGAGGTGGCTAATACTCTACATTGTTCTTATTTAAGGTTTTTCGAGATCTTGCACAAAAAGGAAATGAAGATTGAGGATGAGACAGTGTCTCTTTGTTCAACTCCATGCTTGAAAAATATCTCTATATTCCGTGTCATTTTTAAATGGATTGTACTATTAAAGCAGAGTTTTTTGGGATTCTGACATATAGTTCTTCAATTCCCTCCCTTTTTCACTGCTTCTAACACTGCTTCTATTTCCATCTTGTCAAAGGCCATTTATGGCCTAAAATTCTATGCACAATGTTTTGCAATATTTGGCAGATTTATTCAAAATGTAATTCACTGTCTGCTTGTGATCCAAGGGTCATAAATTACTTCACACATACTGTACCCCAAAGGGTAAAAAATTCTTGGGATTAAACTGTAATAATTTGATTAAAGAAAAAAAGGGAAAAGTAATTTTTCTAGCTACACCATTAGATTTAAACTCAACAAATGGCTTACTGTTTTCCCACAAAAATTGTTAATTTATTCATTACATAAACAATTTCAATAGGCTAGATGTGAAATCAGGTTTGTTATAACTATCCTGTTATAACTAGGGGATCACAAATACGTAAAGGAATCAAGAAACACAAGATGTGAGATACTGGATCGGACTACTTGCTCATTAAGTCCAGTATCCCATCTCTAGATGTCGTTAATCTCTAATGTTTCATAGGAAGACAAAAACCAACCAAACAAATGTCCAAGCTACTTGGTGCACATAGTCAATTATATTACTAGGATTAGGCATGGGGAGGAAATTCCTTCCAGATTCCAGAAACAATCTGTTTATTCCTTGATTAATGAGTTTTGATAATCAAAGGAGGTCAAAACAAGAAAACAATAAAGATCATAACTTCTTCCATGGGCAATGGATGATCAACATCAAGACAGATTGATACCTGAACTAAAGTTAAGCAATTCCTCTTTTCCAGCTACAGTACTTTAAAGAAAAACTTCACATACGTATTGGTATATAGAATATTTTACCTATGGATCATTAGTTTACTTTGATCTATTAGGAGAAAATAAAATTAGGTGCTCGATTCTACAAAATTTAACTCACATGAGTAGTTCCACTGATTTACGTGGGGCTTCTCACACGAGTAAGCATTATTTGTATGAGCAAGTCTTTGCAGGATTCAGACCCAGGTTTGCAGAAAGTCAGGAACATAGCTTCATATATGTGAGCTTTATGAAATTGATTTATGCCACAAGCCAACAGGAAAAGCTGTTCTGACACAGTGGTCAGGTATTTGTATATCCCATGTATAAAAGTCAAGGACAGAATCTTTTATTTTGTATAGAATTTATCTTTTGTTCAGTAAAGCCGAAAACAATTCTGTTCATCAGAACTTTATAAAGAGCTGTTACTAGTTTCATAATGTGAATCCATTTGGATTATCTGTCCAAAGATAAGACTTCAATGGATTTACAGTATCATTCACCACTTTCCCAGTGCCACAAAAGGGAATTACAATTAATTGGATTATGTTGGTCTCCACCCGCTGATAGTAGAAGAGGAAGTCTGAAACTGTAACTATTTCAAACAGACCATATCTCTAATCAACCATGGGATTTGCACTTTAACTTATGAATAAGGCTTAATTTTTTTCTCTGTACTGTCCTCTGGTTTGGAAGAGGTCATTTTAAGCACTTTATTCAAGTTACTCAAACTAAAAGGAAATTCCCTTCGTTATTTTAATTGGCTGTTTATAGCACTTATACCTGACCTTTTCTTTTTATATTATTTAACTGATTTATTTGTAGGGAATGGAGTACTCTTGAAAAATGAAGATCAGACTGCCCAGAAAACCAAAGTCTCTTTATCCATATAATAGAAATCTCCCTATACTGCCTCATCAACATGCTTCAAACCTTTTTTGAGGTAAAAGGGTAGGTCAGTCTTCCTCCCCACACACTCAGTGCTTGACATCTTTGTTGAGAATGTCACCTAAGGTAACAATTATTTTCAGTTGTGCTACATATAGCTAGGAACTTGACTGAGCCTACTAAACTCATGTCAGATAGGCCACTTATCAGCCACCAGGTAGCAACAGTGTTCACTTGCTACTGTCCTGGGCTAGATTTAGGGCTTGTCTATATGGGAAAGTTATACTGGTATACACTAAGGTGTTAATTTAAATAGCTATAAATATATTGGAATAGCCCCCTGTGTAGACCCACTTATTCTGGAATAAGAGGGGCTTTTTCAGTTTACTTTATGTGGCATATAAACTGTACTGAAAAAAGGCCATTTTTATTTCAGAATAAGAATGTCGGCACAGAGAGATATACTGGTTTGACTATACCACTATAACTATATGGGTATAAATAGTAAAACTTTGGGGTGAAGACAAACCCCATAACTGGTGACTTAGAGGGAACAGGATCTTCTACCCATTATTAGTCTCCTGAATTATCAACTTCCTAACACCTTTTCTTTTTATGAAGGATACATGTGGATATTTGGTTCACTCCGCTTTGGAAAACTTTTCATTTATTTAAAGTAAACAAATAACCCCCAGCACTTAACTTATTTTACAATCTTCATTTAACAAAAAACTTTGTTTAACTTGCTTGCATCTAAGGCTTGATGTGAATGGGACTACCCACATGTTTAAGGTTTGATATGTGCTTAAACTTAATTGAATCAGGACATGAGATGATCATTTTACATGCATAAAATAAAACTTTCAAGAGGGAAGACTTTATAACTTCCATGAAAAAATATCCTGCTCACCTCCATTGGTATGTTTTCTAATATTAATAATGAAGTCTAATTATAATAATTATCATCTCGATTTGCTCTGTCTCTTTAATGTGAAAAGGATCTGGTCCTTATTGATGTTATTGATTTTCAAAGTTTATCTTTAAACTACATATTTTAAAGTTACAGAACAGTGTAAAAGTTTTCAAAATGAGTCTTTCATTTTAATAATTTATTACTATGTACAATTCAATGGCTAAACCACCGCACACTCAAATACTCATATGCAGTGTGAGAGTCAAATAACCCTACTCAGATGATCAGATGCTCATCAGCTGTAAATTGGCATAGCTCCACCAACTTCATTGGAGCTACATTGATTTCTACCAGCTGAGGGTCTAAAACTGAAATAAATGTAGTTCTTTGTATGATCATGGACATAAATATGGTGCTGCAGTGGTTATCATTTTTAAAAAAATCAACATTTGCCTGCAGTTATCACATTCTGATGTCAGGGATGCCATAGTCATTTCTTGATCTAGCCATAGGGTGAGGTGGCATATTCAGATATGAATGTAGAGTAATTGCTTACAAATGTTGACTTTTTAATGGCACCTACTGTACCCATGTTAAATGAATATTAAGTTCTTAAAAATAAGAAAATCATGCCTTAAGGACCAAATTTGTGTTCACATGTACATGTGTCTATAGGAAATGTGGAGGAACAAATTACACATGAAGAATCTTTTTACTACTTTCCCCACAAATCTTTGTGGCATGACTTGCTTGGGCCATGCTTAATAGCAAAAAGGTTGAGTTAGGGGTAGACAGGACAAAGATGGCATGGCATGCTTGAAAACATGTCTCTGCTTACCTTGCCAAAACACCATGTGTTATTTTGTGTGCACCCTTGCTTATTTAACCTTATATGGAAATAAACTACATGAGGGGCACATGTAAGTACATCAATAAGTTTTACAGTTCCTCTTTGGCAAAGAACTAGTCCAATGAAATGAAGATGATTAATGTCGCATGATTAATTTCTACACATTCCTCATAGTTTCACGTGAAAATAGGAGACATGGCCCTTTGTGCAGTTGGGAGTAGTTATTAAAGTCATGCCTTTCCCTCCAACCTTACACATATAGAAATGTTCATCATGTTCTAAGACAGGAACTGCATGTTCATTCATGCTACTTTAACTGTGTATGTTTGCATTCATATTTTTGGTTTACACAGTTCTTCCTCCTTAGTTCCTCTTGCTACAATTATAATTCCTGGCATGATGGGAAAAAAAGCAAACAAACAGAAGGGTGAGACTATACAAAAACTTTGGACACATTTTACCAGCTGTTTTTCCTAAAATTAATTTTGGGAACAGATGAGCATAACTTGATAATTTAAGTATAAAGTAGATTTTTTTCATACCTGTAGTATATAGATATACCTACAGATACACGGGTGCCCACACACCCTATTCCCCCAATAGATATATTAAAATATTGGGTAGCTTACAGTGACATTCAAAAATTCATACTTCCTTTTGGGTACAAAATTATATGAAAAGTTTCAAGGCAGCACACAACAAAGCAATTGACAAGAAAGATAGCATCTGCTTTTCTGTCTATTCAAGCTGAAGTTTTTCATTCTAAATGCAAGCAATGTTTCCTTAGTTAACATAATTAACTCACAACAATCCTGGAACATCATAATATAAGATACAGATGGAAATTCAAAGCTTTAAAATGTCTTATAACTGGAACAGAATTATCATTTTTAACTGAGCAAATCTGAATAGTAATTAAAACAGGTGTTTTTATTTCAAACACTTTTGCACACTGTGAAATTACCAGCAGGGTTATTTATGTATTAGTCTACTATGAAGCATACCTTTCTTAAACAATGAGATGTGTGATAACAACAAAGTTATGAGATAAAAAGAATGACACTCAATGCTGCTTCCTGAAACAATAAAAGACCAGTAGTTCAATTAGTTAGTAATTTCCATGTGACTACTTGACAGATTCTACTAATTGTTAAGCTCTCACTATTGCTTTACATAATTAATTATATTCAAACACAAACAACAAAGACATGTGGGCTAGCTGCCCTTTTGACAATGTTTGTAACAAACTGATTTGCTTTCCAAAATATTTTTAGAACAAAAAGATATTAATCTTGCATGGAAATACACATTAATATCTTAGCACAGCTCTACATTTTACCATGGTCAGAAAAATATGCAGATTGGTTAACATGATATAATTTCTGCTGCATGCATAATAGCTGAAGTCTTTCTAGTTGAGATCTTTCATATTAATTTAGCATTGCATAAAATTCAGAGTAACAGGTCCAGAGGTCAAGCATCATTCATCATTAGTTGAAGTGACATTTGCAACCTTTCATATAGCAGCTGCTTGAAAGGGGAAAAAAAAGGTATTCTTTGGAAGAACGGGGGGTAGAACACAATCCTAGCTCTATCTGCGGAAGGGAAAACAAGGTGCCACTATGTCAGCATGGTAATATGCTTAAATTTAGTGATGTCATTCTTCCATAACCCCAGGAGTCACAAGGCACAAGGCAGCTGCATTCCTGAACTTAGTAGTTCTGGTGGAGATAAGTAATAACTAGAAGTAAATGAATTACGTTAGTGTGGTTGTGAACATAGCTCTGTGCATCTAAATTATGATTTATATCAGGATTCTATCTTGTTTTTGAGAGTTTTCTACTTGTTAACAAGGCAGTCCTTGTTCTCATAGCATCCTCCAGGCACCATAGTTTCTGGGAAGCCAAATAAGATCACTGTTGAAACTGCAAGACAACATTCCAAGACTTTGCAGCAGAACACATTGGCCAAATTAGGACTTCTGAAGAGAGTTAACAAACAAATAAAATCTTTTTTCTTTGTGTCACGACTTGCCTATTATAAAACCTTAAGATCAGAACAGGAAATATGAGCAATTAAAATGAAAAAGTAATCATTGCGCAAAAAGATAAATATATATTAAAAGGCTAATACTTCACAGTCCTTTTGATATAACGAGTACATTTTAAGGAAATATATATTTTATATCATAGCAATTTTTATATGAAACATGCAATCTCTTTGGAATTATGCATATTTTTAAATCACAGTCATTAAAACAGCATGCAATACAAAATAGTTAGATTTTGGGGCTTTGTTAATATTTTGTGGTTTTAACTTTGACTTTTGTATTGTACCTGTATTGTATTGTATTTGATTGATTCATGTAATAAATAATCTGTTGTTTTTTAAAGCACTCTTATGTTTAATATCTAGATTATTTTATGGTACAAACAGATTTGATCAATTTTACAATGAGAAAACTAATAATTTTTAAAAGTCACCTAGAAGAATGAGCAGAATGTTCAAGGACATTATTATGCATTACATTTCTATAAACAGTTATTAATTCAGGTGTGTTATGTCAAAACACCTTTCCAGTAGCCACATAAAATAATTTACTAGTACCCATTCTGTCCTTAAAAAAATGTCTTATGAATGCACTGTCATGGAGAGTACTCATCCTACCTCCAATGTACAAACAAAACTCCCCTTGACTTCAATGAGAGTTCCATGTACCTAACAATAGCAGCATTGGACCCTTAAATCAGATGGTTAATTTCACTACTGACTTGCAAAAATGGCTCAGTGAACAAGTTATTCATGTACTAAAAAATTTAGTCAATAAGATGGCCACTCATCAGTAAGTACACCCCAACCTAATCAGACATGAGGCATTTCCCCAACAATCAAAGAACCAGGCAAATTAGTTCATTAATCTTTTGTTCTTCACCTTCCTAAACAATTTAATAAAAGATACAGATACCGGAAAGGAAGAATAGCTGTAAAAGGAATAGAACAGCAGAGGCAGGATGACTGGCAGATAGGCTTGCTGCATCCCTCTAAGATAGACTGCTCCTTTTCCACACCTTATGTCTCTTGTAGCATAAAAATATGCATAGATGTATGTGGGAGCATCATAGCAGATTTCTTGGGATGCGTGCCATGCATGTGAGCTTCGAAGCTGGCTCAACGTTGTCACCATTAACTTGCAGTGTACACAGCAACACTTCAGTCTAATTTCAATCAGTGAAAAGTTACACAGAAACTTTGAGGAAAGTACACGACCCTGCACATTAATACCAATTAAATTCAGTATTATCAGCGCCATTGCAATGAATGCTGATACCAAAGAAATTCATAATGAGGAAGTACTTCATGCTTTACCCAGGACAGCAATGAATAATGCTAAATTTGGACTCCCAATAAAAGTAAAGGGGTGACAAAATATATTCCAATGATATTTTCAGGTCTGGCATCTTCTAAATGACAAAAGGTAGAATGGTGTATCATTTTGCATGATAATATTGCAGTTTGGTAAACAATGAAAAGCTTAGTTTAATGAGGTGCTCTGAATGTTGTGAGTTGAGTCAGATCAGACTCAGAAAATAATACAACACAAACTTCAAATATCTCTTACACACAAGGGCTCATAAAGCCCCCAAATTGGTCTATCTGCCTAGCTATCCATCGATCCTAAACTCAGTACAGTTCATATTTAAAGGATATTCTTGTGTCATTAAGATCAGTTAGTTCATTTTACATGTTCATTCATTTTCATATGAACAAAGTGTGTAGTCGTTTAATCTAGAGCAGCTCTACTTTCTTTTGTTAGATGAGTTATTTTTTTCCTTTTAGAGACGATGAAACAACTGCAGCAAGATGGGCTTCGGTTCTTGACAACCACTTTTCCATTAAAGGCAGATCCCTTTAAAATGCAATCACTTTGGATAGACTTAAATGTGTTTTTTTAAGTGCAGATGCTCAAAGTTCACCAAATAAACAAAAACGGCAAGAAAATCAAGATGACAACTCATTTTAACAGTTTTAAGATTCTCTGCATCAACATCATTCATTGGTGACTGGGGAGTTTTTAAAGTCTTTCAAATCCTAGAGTTCTTTCAATCACTACATGCCTTAAAGGGACAGAAAGCCTTAAAATGTGCTCCCTAACTCCCCAGTTGAGAAAGATACGTAGAAGAGGAGATGGGATGGGGGAAGGGGAGAAACAACAATACAGAAAGCATTAATGCAGAGAACAGTGGGGTCTCTCCCTAATTTGACTTTCTCTACAGGTGGTCTGCAGCTGCATCCAAACAGGTTACACTATTGCCTTCCCATGAGTACTACAACAAAGTGGTATCTGTATTCACAAGAATACATTTAGTGGCATGGACTGATTCAGATCTAAAAATAAGAAAAAAGCAATTTCCAGCATAGCCCGAGGTAACTCCCTGCACCAGCAGAAGACAGTAGCACTCTTGTCTCACTGGCTGTGTGTGAAGATAAAGGATATGAGAAACCTACTTCACATGACTCGCTGAGGCACATAGTCAGCTTCTAGTTGATTCATTCTATTTGTATCAGCTTGTACTCCATCGACAATAGTAACAGACTAAACAAAATCAATACGCAATATTCGGTTTTCCATTAACTCAAAGGTAAATCACATTGGCCCCTGTGATTGATATATTTGATTGCATAATATTGTACATTACCATGTATACAATAGGTCTTAGAGACAGCTCTGTGACAGAAGGGAATGTGTAAAGACTGCATGTTCAGGGCCAGATACAGGTTTTTAACCATAGCTCATGCTGGAAGGTGTCTGGTGGGTCTGTACCACAGGTGGACCCCCTTGAGGAACTGCTTGCTGTAGTTCAGCCACCCAAACAGAATTTATTTCACTGTGGGCCCAATCAGCTTTACAAGTTGGTATAAAGATGAAGTAGGGACACCCCCCCCCCCCATGAAAGGGTAGCTAGCATCACAGATGCTTCTCATGAGATCTGTACTTACTTACCTGTTTAGCTTTTATATATATATATATGTATTTATATATATATATATATATATATATATATATATATATAGTGGCTATTGCAAGGGTATGCAAGTGTCTCAACAGGACTGTTTCACACTGGGAAAAGCTACATTATCAGCATGTCTTCAACAGGGCATTTGCATTGATGCAGCTACGTCTGTGTAGCTACACAACTACAAATTTCATAATATAGACAGGCCCTAGGAAAAGTGCTATCTCTATGTGTATACCAAATGCCTCTTGTTGATAAAATTATACCTGGATCATTTAAGATGCAGTTTCTTATGTAATTTTGCCACTTTAATGTGTTTCAAAATAGTCACGTTAAACCAAATTGCTTTCAATGTTTCTAATGATGTTTGTATGTGACTGTCATTGAGACAGATCTCTCCCATTGCCACAGTACCCTGAAAAAGGAAATTTGTTTCGTGTGCCTCCCAACTCCATGATAGTAGGTAATGGGAATTTTCACTCCAATCACTTCAACATGGGCTTATTTCTTTTGATTTCCAACACTTTGACCCCTTTGCACTAAGTGGCTGAGGGCTAAGTGAAGAGATTTTCTCCAAAACCTGTACCAGATCCCCACATGGATATGCCAGCAGGAATCGCAGTATGTGCAATATAACTGTTAGCACCATTCCAGGGACTAAGCATGTCACTTTTATAATGCATTCAGTCTTTGCTTACCCAAAAAGTGTGAATCCCAACTCCATTCCAGGACTCAGGTTTCCTGAAGTTGTTGTTGTTGTTATGTTATGACCACAGTGCTAGGCTGGCTTTTTTAGTATCTTTATCAACAGTGACTTTTCCATTCAAGATAGAAATAATGAGCCATGACCCATTATCATGGATGGATGTAAATGAGAGCAGAATATGGCCCTTGTGGTCTTTCTATCAAACACACATGACAAACTTTAATGAAAAGTCTTCTCTAGTTCTAACAGATGTTTCCAATTTTTTCTCTCCTTCAGCACTTTAAACCACCATCTTTAGTTTTCACGTCTAAGATACATTATTATAGGATACATCATAATGATATACTGTACATTCATATACAGTATCCTATACAAAGACTACTTGATTTATAATTCAGATCCAATAAAGAGAAAAATGGTTTAACTGATGACTAGTGAAATACCAAATGCATTAAAATGTTTGAAAAGAACATCATTTTCTTGTAATAGTGGTGACATAATAAAATTAAATATGGATATAAGATAATGCCTCTTATTATTAGGCAAGTGAATATAAATGGGGCAAGGAGAAAAGTAACCATATAAGATCAAGGGATAGCGAACAAGCGCTTCCCCTTCAAATAAACCAACAAATGAACAAAGAGAAAAGAATAAAAGCCCACCAAAATTAAATAAAGTTGAGCATCCAAACATTGCAATATAAAGTCTAATTTTAATATATTTTAGTAAGGCTTTTGGTACCATAGGATGACTCTGTTACAATATCAGAGAGATCTGTGTGAATTGCTATACTGTATACTACATCGATAGAGGTTTTTCAAGATGTTACTAAATGTTTTAAAATCAGTTGCTGAGTATATATTTTTACTGTTCTATGGTATAATTAATTGCTGTGGGTTTTGGTATTGAAACCCCCACCCTTTCCAACCCACCTCCATGCTGAAATATCTGTCGGAAATTAAATAAACTTAACTCTATGGGCCAATCCTGCTGTTATTCCTCATGTAGACTTCCCATTCCATTCAAAGGGACCTTGCAAGTGAAAGAATTGCTGGAATTAACTCTACATATTTGATATTTAATTCTGCCCATATATTTCAATGGGAGGAATTAAACAGTAAATT
Organism: Dermochelys coriacea; assembly: GCF_009764565.3. Lineage (NCBI taxonomy): Eukaryota > Metazoa > Chordata > Testudines > Dermochelyidae > Dermochelys > Dermochelys coriacea. The sequence goes on along the minus strand of NC_050078.2, from coordinate 23,684,077 downwards.
CACACAAGATTATGAGCACAGTTCCTGCACTGTGACCAAACAGCAGTGGACACAGATAAGAAAGGGGTGTACGTAAGAGTTGTTAGTGGCTCCTTGAGCCTGGTGTTAGTTCTGTGTTGGACTGCTCTGTGGTCTTGTTTAGGGCAGCTGGGGATTTCTGGATGATGGGCTGCTCTTCCAATTCCTTTTTGGTAGAAGGGGTTTTGAGAAGTCACCATGATTCTCTGAAATATACAAAACTGTTCCTTTACATGGTAGGGAATTCATTTTGTGGAGCCTGAGGTCAAGCTTTCCAGTCTTCCAGAGTAGGAATCTAGTCTATGTTGTATCTTTACAGAAGAGTAAATTACTTACAAGGACTGGATACTTTTATTTGCAGGTGATTATGGATTGATGCACACATCATTATTAAGAGCCCCTTTTTACAAACCTAATGCACTAATTCAGCCACATCAGTTAGCAGAATATATAAATAATCTCCTCTGGAATTGGAGCCAATGGGGTTTATTACATGGAAAGTATCATGGCAAGACTCATACAGTGCCTGAGATGACACCTGAACCACTGTGTTCTGTGGTACACCTCATTGATACTGATACATCAGACCAACTTAAATTACTATTATTTTTATGTAATAATAATTATAATTACAATCATAATATTGTTGCGCTAGGAGCCCCAAGGACCAGGACCCCTTCGTGTTAGATACTGTACAAGCATAGAACAGAAAGCTGACACCTACCCCAAAGAGCTATTTCAGGTATATTAGAAAGATTATTCTCATACTTAAGCAAAGTTGTAACGGATGTAAAATTGGGAAATCTAATTTCCAAGCTATGGAACATTATAGGGGAACATTTTCAATGCACATTAAAAATGCACTGCAAACTGTATGGTTCACTTTACTTGTACTCAAACACTTACATTCACACATACAAAATCAGGTAATTATGCTCCTAACTATCCAATTCATGTGCACAGATGGATGCACCCACACATTTTTTGTGGGAGCATTTTTGGAAGCCTATAGAAAATATGGCCCTTAAAGATTTTAATAAGGTTGGCAAAAACATACTTTGCATAAAATTATGTGGTTCCAAGGTCTAAAATTACTTTGATTTAAAAAATGAAAACTGGCAAGAGATTAATCCATAATGTGGTCTAAGTATATTTTTTTCTTTAAAAAATTAAATGGTCAAGATCTTAACTTTGACAGTAGTTACTGTTCATGCACTGAAATTAAGAAATAGAACTGTATGCAGATTTTATGTTTCTAAATATATATTTAGCTAATGGATCCTTTTACGTAAGGGTTGAATATCAGGTACTATAATTGTGAGTGCATATTTCATTTATAAATTAGAAGTACAGGCCTCTATTAATGTTATTTTTCTAAGATTGAAATGCAAACTGAGCAAAGCCTGAAATTGCTAAGTAAAGCTGATTTTCCATCATTAACTTGCCCTTTTATATATTTAAAATGCAAGTGTGTATATATATATATATATATATATACACACACACATCTTTTTAAATAATGATCGATGAAGGCAAAGATTCAACACTTACATCTTGGTCCCTACATCTGACAGACTTGGCTTTTGTCAGGTTGTCTCAGTATCTTCATATTGTTTTTAATGCTGTAGTTTTTATCTTTATTATTCACTGAATGGGCTTCACCATTGTTCAGAATATATTTGTCAATTGTAATGTATACAGTATTGTAAAATTTGCTCAATCAATGGATCAGATTTTCTGTGAGAAGTGAATATTCTCTGTCATGTTGAATAGAAAGAACATTTAAAAATAATACTTCTCTATGCTCTATGATATTTTATTATTTCTTTGTTTATAGAGGTTACTTACATAAGTAACTAAATACCACTTTGTTCTTCACCAATCAGAACTGACCAATTATAAGACTTGTGAAACTAGATCAAAATCCTAAACTGTATGGTCATGTTACCACTCATATTATTACTAAAAGCCACATCTATATTCCAAACTGGGATACCATAATCTCTTTGTCATTTTCCAATAAAAAAGACCATACCAAATAGGCAGAGCACACCGTAATTAGCAGCTGGCAGAGAAAGCTGTAAATCTGTATGAGTTCTGAACGATTTGCTTACATTGTTGCTTTGTTGACAAATGATGCTGTACATGTTAATGTTCCTGAAATGTCCCCATTGCACCTGACGTGCCAATAAATGCCAGCCAGCTGTATGAATTATGGAAATAAGATTTTTGTTTATGAAGGTATCCTAGACATTTATTTTACTGCATGCCTCTTGACAGATTTAATGTCTGGAGTTACATTGAGAAGATATTTGTTACTTGACATAATGGTGAATGGTAACTTTAGAGGCTTTTTTTTTTTTAATGATGAGACTAATATATATATATTTTTTACTTTTACCTTGTGGCTACACATTTTACTCTCAGTATAAAGTGTGCATATTTTAAATGAAGTGATACTAAATTGTTCCTAATGTACAATAGATTGGATATAACCAGTGCTGCCGTATATGATAAATCAGAAGAAAGGTCTCTCCATGAGCTACTAAAATAGGGATGTTACAATACGTTATCTATTTTTTCATAGATTTTTTTCCTCTTGTTTGTGATTGCTAGTACCTCATTAATGTACAAAGAAAACTGTACAAATCTGGTATTTTTAAGTGTTATAAAAACCTCATAACGTTTATTTATAGCAAAACCACTAAAACATTCATTTAATATGCTAAGGCAAGTTGGAGAAAGTTTAAGAACATTTGCATTTACTAACTACCTTCGACATTCAGTAGACTTTTAACCAGAAAACCAGTCACTAGCCTCTGAATTTTAAAAACAAAATGTTCCTAAACAGCACAAACATTAAAGTAAAAACTCACTCTTTTTAGCATTAGAGAAGCAAGGACTCATATACTCAGCCTGACTTTTAACAAGAGACCTCTCTTCTTCAAGAACTATGTTATCAGGGACCACCTCCCTGAAACATAAAAACTTTGATAAGGCTAGAAACGTGCTATCTTCAAGATACACATGTTTGCAAGTTACTCTCGAGTTTCCTCAAACATGTATCCATTTTTTTTTGGGCTGAGCTGTATTCAGAAGGCGCCATAAAGAACTCACAACAACACGGCTGTATGAAATGGCCAGCAGGTGTTGTGTCCTCATGGAATTTAAGCATGTCATTCTCACTACCCTACAACTAGGGAACCACTCTTCATTTCTTCCTTTAGTAGCATACATCAGTGTTGCTGTCAAGAGGAACAATAAGCAAAGTATTTATTCCATTGGGAGCAATTTTATTGTCTTTTCTAGGTTCATTTCCAGCTTTTGAAGCTTAACAGAGCAAACTTCGCTTGTTCCTTAAAACTTCAGACATTACAGACTATTTGTAACATTCATGTAAACGGTGGTGGTAACCAAATTAACCAAATTCATTCTGCGACTGCAAATCAGTCTTTACTAAAATGTTCCCTTCCCACCCCCATCTCAAAAGGAGAGGAGGGGAAAAAAAAGAGTCCAGATGGTTAAAATTATTTTAAGCAAATATTTAGTGGTTACAGTTCAGTTCTTCTGGCCCACATTCTCCACTTCAAAAAATGACACCCCACATTTACTGTGTTAATCATTTTCCAGTGTGCCAGCCAAATATGTGCATAGGAGTGCATCCCTCCCTCACACATACACCCCGGAGGCATCATTAGTGACTCCATACATAAGGTTCCTTTGAATTTGAACTTAAACTGGGCTAAAATCCCATTATTTCACACTTTGCTATTGAATTTAATCCCCAGATGTAACAAAATAACTCCTCCAAGGACAGCTGAATTTTCCATAATATTCCTTTGGTAAAATATTTGCCAGTATTTGCAGAGGAAACATTTAAAATTGATTCCCTTATGGCAAAGGTTCCCTGAGAATCTCATTGGGGGGGGGCGGGGTCCACAGTTATCACAAACTCAAAACTTCAGACACTTTTCAAATGTTTCACTTAAACACAAAATGAATTATCCACTTATTTGCTGTAAGCTAGTTTACCTCCCAAAAGAAAACCCCCTAGAGATGTCAAATTCTGATAGCTGCCTCTGTTCTCCACTGTTACATTCCTGACTCACTAGTCCTCCATTCCTGGTTCCTGGCTACACCCAGATGAAGATGCTGTTGCTGCAGAGGAATTTCACAGTCTGCTTCTCAGGCAGCTTTCAATGGAAGTTTACCCCTCAACATGGTCTCCTCATCAGGCCCTAGCCACTACCATCAACAAAGAGGCAAGGAGGGATACAAAGAAAGGGGGAAGTTTCAACAACAGGTACCTCAGAGGCAGAGCTTACAGCTTCACTAAAGACTGTAACTCCCTCTGCTGTAGTATAGCCAGTCTGTGGAATGCTGAGTGGGGGAAAGTATGGATAGCAGAAGTAGCTTACAGAAAGCTAGAGTGAAGGATAGCCAGAGGGTTTGGCCATGGAGGGGACCAGGTTTATAGGTGCAGGGAGGCAGGCTGTGCAAGGAATCAGAAACAGGATTTGAGAGTTGTGCTGGGCAGTAGGGCTCCCCACTCACGCCCTGGCCTTCCTGCCTGACACACTCTGCAACCTATGTGCACAGGGAGCTCCAGTCTGGAGTAACTAGTACAGTTTGTCGGAATGGGCCTCCACTCTGGTGGATCAGAGAAAGTTTGCCAGATGGAGCAACTCTTTCTGTAAGAGAGCTGCAACCTGTGCTTCTCAGGCAACTTTGTGCTGGGGTTCTCCCCCATTTCCGCCATACACCCTGTTGCTGCCATTTTCCTCTCAGTTACAAAATAGAAGCAACCAAAATGCAAACATATAACTCCTCACAAACATAATCAAATGCACAAACTTAATGTAGATGACACATTTTTTCTTGTAAAATTAACATGATAACCTTTAAAACGATATATACTGTTAGAAGGAATGTATCTTAATACATTCAGTTGAAACTGTGCTTCCAATTATGAGGAAATGGATGTGTGTATTATGGTTGCTTATATGTTGGAGTAGAAAGGTGGTTTGCTGTAGAGTTGCATATTCTGGGTATTGTGATGGTTGGATGATAAGTCACATGAGTTGATTTTGGTGTGGATATTAAATGCTGGTTTATCTGGTGATTTTCCTTATCTTTCAGTAGTTGTGTTGATCAAGAAAACTGGCCTTGACAAAACTTAACTGTAAATTATTAAAAAAAACAACAACAACTAATGGCTGGACTACATACATTGCCTTGGAATAAACTGAGAATAACCCAAATAAAATCAGTGGAGCTACACCAGTAAAATAGGTGTGTGTGTGTGTATATATATATATACACACACACTCTCCATCATTTGAATATATATATTTACACCAGAGCAAGTGAAAGAAGAATCAAGCCCATAGTGTGCAGCCTCAAAGGGTTAATCCCTTCTGTATTTGACACTGCTGCCTGTATTTGCTCAGAGGAGGATTAAGGCTAATGTGTAGCAGAGGAGCAATGTATGGAAGCCTGTATTATGTCTCCCTCCTCCTCCATGAACCTACACAATGGGAACTCAGCCTCCAATACCCATCTTCCCTTCCACAGGCATGGAATTCATTGAAAGTAATGGGAAGGAAATTATAGTAGTCTCACAGGTCTCTAACAAGAGGGTTCTGTGTGGAAAAAATTACTTGTCAAGACTTCTTATGATACAATGAAAGTAAAATATATCATAAAGAATAGCTGAAAACCTAACACACTTACATTCCTTTTCCACCATTAAATCAAACCAGATATTAGTAAAAGGTGCAATTTTGACTGGAGACTTACCAAGGTGATAATATTCCTATTTCTTGAGGCCAGTAGTATTCATAGACTAGACATTTGATTCTAACAAACTACCTCATCAAGGTTTGCATTATTTTTCTCTAGAATTTTCCATTTAAAATTTAGATAATTACTTTACTTCAAAGAAAATAAGCAATAAACATACAAGCAAATAAATAAATACAGTAAATGAGTCAAGATTAAGGGCTTGAATAATTATAGCCTTTGAGGGACACTTTTGTGAGTAGTCCCATGGATTACTCATGTGGTAAGGGCTCCTCAGTTAGGTCCTGAATAAGAATATAGTCCTCTATGGACTTGATCTCACAAAGATTTTGTAATCTTTACTTTAGTATAGTTGCTCATGTGTATGAGTATTTGAAGGACTCGGCTCTAAGGTATTAGAGCACACTCCATTAGAGAATAATACGGTGTAGAGAAGCAAAACCAAATCATAGAAAAAGAGTATGGGACTCATAATAATTAATTTTAATAATAAATATGCTGCTGAATAGCAACGTCTCAAGGTTCCTTCCCCATTCTGAAATCTAGGGTACAGATGTTGGGACCCGCATGAAAGTCCTCCTAATCTTATTCTTACCAACTTAGGTTAAAACTTCCGCAAGGTACAAAGTTTGCCTTGTCCTTGAACGGTATGCTGCCACCACCAAGCGTTTTAAACAAAGAACAGGGAAAGAGCCCACTTGGAGATGTCTTCCCCAAAAACATCCCCCCAACCCCTACACCCTGTGGAAGGCTTGATAATAATCCTCACCAATTGGTACAGGTGAACACAGACTCAAACCCTCTGATCTTAAGAACAATGAAAAATCGATCAGGTTCTTAAAAGAAGAATTTTAATTAAAGAAAAAGGTAAAAGAATCACCTCTGTAAAATCAGGATGGTAAATACTTTACAGGGCAATCAGATTCAAAATGTAGAAAATCCCTCTAGGCAAAACCTTAAGTTACAAAAAGACACAAAAACAGGAATATACATCCCCTCCAGCACAGATTATTTTACCAGCCATTAAACAAAAGAAAATCTAACACATTTTCTAGCTAGATTACTTACTAACTTAACAGGAGTTGGAAGGCTTGCATTTCTGATATGTTCCTGGAAAAAAACATCACACAGATAGACAGTTCCCCTCCCTTCCAGATTTGAAAGTATCTTGTCCCCTTATTGGTCATTTTGGGTCAGGTGCCAGCAAGGTTAACTTAGCTTCTTAACCCTTTACAGGTGAAAGGGTTTTGCCTCTGGCCAGGAGGGATTTTATAGTACTGTATACAGAAAGGTGGTTACCCTTCCCTTTATATTTATGACACAACGATACAGAGGATGGATGATATTACATCAGTCTACTGGTCCACAAAGTCTGATCCAGCCTCTGCAATGGTCAATAGCTAATGCTTCAAAAGAAGGGTCCCATGAAACCTTGCCTCGATGAAATCTGAAACATCTGGCTCATTGTGTAATGACATACATGGCCTTCCTGACCCTTATGGTGATCATGTTTGAGGGGGATCTGTGTCTCTGAAGAGTGTTTTTCCCCTGATATTCTTCAGGGTAGATTGAAGGAAGTGTGGTGTAGCGATGAGAGCAGGGAATTGGGAGTCAGGATTCCTGGGGTCTATATCTAGTTCTGCCATTATCTCAATTTTTAAAAAAAATTAACTGTCTTTAAAATAGATTCTTAATACTAACTTGCTCCACAGGAATGTTGTGATGATTAATATTTCTTATGTACTTTGAGTTTCTCAAATTAAAGGTGTTTTATAACTCCAAAGGAGCTTTACTAGATTGGGACCTTACATGGTATACTGACCAGGTAGGAAAGAAAAGGCAGTTTTGAAACAATAAATGCCTTTCCTTTAGAAAGAAAGAAAGAAAGAAAGTAAGAAAGAAAGAAAGAAAGAAAGAAAGAGCATCAACACAAAAACACACCACCAGAAGTTTTTCTTTTTTATTAACTTGTGAAAACACATGATTTCTCCCCATGGAAGTGTAAGTTTCTTCCCACTTCTCCAAAAACTTGCCCTGGTTATCATTAGCAAGAAGGGTCAACCTGAAGTACTAATATCAAGGGCAGATCTGCTGGATAGTGTTAGAACTATGGAACACTGATTGGAGAAAATGAAAACCAGAGGGTAAAAATGTTTTTCTTCTCTCTGACAGATTTTTATTTTTTCAGCTTGCTTGGTAGTGATGCAGAAGAGACCACAAAGGACAGAAAAGAAAGGCAAATACATAGAAAATATTGTTTTGGAGTATTTCTGTTTTCCTTAACTGGCACTTTGAGTTCACCACACTTCATTTACAGGAGATTTTAATAGTATATACCATACCTGTGAGAGAAAGAGAGATTCCCACATGACAGAGGCTCTTGGATATTGTTAATTCAACCAAAACTTTGCAAAGCAAGAGGTTGGTTTTGTGTGCAACATATGATACTTTTTCCTGGTCTTAAAAACTTTGATGTACTTAACTGTTGCCAATGATGTGATTCAGGGAAAGATAAAGAAAGAAGAGGCTGAGAGAGAAAAATGCAGCTGATGTCTTCATCCATTTGATTACACAGAATTATATGATACAGCAATTAGTACAGTATGCATAAAAATGTCTACAAAATAAATACCAGTATCAAAGAAAGAATACAAAAAGACATTGTTAGATATGTCCAATAATAACAGCACAAGCCCCAGTAAGACACTGCTCAAGTTTACTAAATTGCATGGTAAGTCTGAAGGTGTTCTTTCTCTCTTCAAATAACATCTCTGATCCAGAGGTAGTCGACACCACCTTGCATCTTTCACAACTGTGAAAAGATTGGTAAACTGCTCAAGATGGTTAAGACCAAAGCAGACTGTGAAGAGCTTCAAAAAGATCTCACAAAACTAAGTGATTGGGCAACAAAATGGCAAATGAAATTTAATGTGGATAAATGTAAAGTAATGCACATTGGAAAAAATAACCCCAACTATACATATTATGGGGGCTAATTTAGCTACAACTAATCAGGAAAAAGATCTTGGAGTCATCGTGGATAGTTCTCTGAAGACGTCCAAAGAGTACACAGCGGCAGTCAAAAAAGAAAATGGGATGTTAGGAATCATTAAAAAGGGATAGAGAATAAGACGGAGAATATCTTATTGCCCTTATATAAATCCATGGTACACCCACATCTTGAATACTGCATATAGATGTGGTCCCCTCATCTCAAAAAAAAGATATACTGGCATTAGAAAAGGTTCAGAAAAGGGCAACTAAAATGATTAGGGGTTTGGAACAGGTCCCATATGAAGAGAGATTAAAGAGGCTAGGACTTTTCAGCTTGGAAAAGAGGAGACTAAGGGGGGATATGATAGAGGTATATAAAATCATGAGTGGTGTGAAGAAAGTGAATAGGAAAAAGTTATTTAATACAAGAACTAGGGGCCACCAAATGAAATTAATGGGAAGCAGGTTCAAAACAAATAAAAGGAAGTTCTTCTTCACTCAGCGCACAGTCAACCTGTGGAACACCTTGCCTGAGGAGGTTGTGAAGGCTAGGACTATAACAGGGTTTAAAAGAGAACTGGATAAATTCATAGAGGTTAAGTCCATTATTGGCTATTAGCCAGGATGTGTAAGGAAAGCCTCTGTTTGTCAGATGGTGGAGATGGATGGCAGGAGAGAGATCACTAGATCATTACCTGTTAGGTTCACTCCCTCTGGGGCACCTGGCATTGGCCACTGTCGGTAGACAGGATACTGGGCTGGATGGACCTTTGATCTGACCCAGTATGTCCATTCTTATGTTCTTATTGTAATAGAGTTGTAAACCTTTCACTTTCCTTTCAATACCATTCCATTTGGTAATATTTCTCATGTAGCTGGCTTTTCTTCTTCCTCTTCCTGGTTTGCCTGTGATCTTCCCTGATAGCGTAAGTGCTGGAATTGAAGTGTTCTGTGATTGGCGAGCAATGTGTTTGAAGACAGATGTTATTCTTTTACCTATAGTCTCCAGTAATTGTGCTTTTTAAAAATTCACCCTTGTCATCACCTCATCATTTTTAGTTTTTGTTATCCAGCTGTTTTTTAACATTCTTCTGTAGCTCCAAACTCAAATGTTCTCAGTGTCCTTTTTAAGAATACAACTCTCATATCTGTACAGGAGGGTTGACGATATGTAGCACTATAGCAATCTAATGTGGATGTGCAGTTTTAACTTTAGACAACACAGTTAGAAGTCTTTGGAAGTTATTAAATACAATTTTGCAAGCTGTATCCTCATGATTTCTTCATTATACCACCTGCCTGATATGATTAGACTCCCTAAATAGGGGAAACTATTCACTTATTCCACCACTTGACCATCCACATACATATGTTGCCTGCCTGTGCATTACTGTATTTACTTATCATCATACTTGTTGTCTTCCTAATGTTAATTGTTATTCCATATTTGTTGCTGGCATTGTTCACAGCAGTGAGTATATTCTAATATTCTTCCCTAGTCAAAGTGATGCGAAGTATCATTGGCATATCTTATGTTGTTGATGTATGCACAATTGACCTGGTTGGTGTCTTTTAAAGTTTCCCTCATTATACTTGCTATGTATATACTAAATAGTTGTGGAGACAGAATGCAGTGATGGCATACACCTTTCTTATGCCGCAAAACACTGATATTTCATAGTTCATTTGGATTGTTGTTTTCTGTCCCCAATACAGACTTTTTATTAATTATAGATCTTACATTTTTAAGACTATGTATCATCTTGTTGTGTTGGATTTTATCAAATGCCTTCTCAAAATCCACAAAGCATATATAAATTGCCTTTTGCATTTCTACTGGATGCTTACATAAGATCCTCAAGCCAAAGACACCTCCCTTTTGCTTGCTCCTGAGCAAAATCAAAACTGACTTCTGCTAATTCTTGTCTTAAGCTTTTGATGGTGCTGATGATTTTCAGTCAAACATTGAGTGTGTGGCTTATCAGGCTTATAGTTCAATTTTGTTCACATTCTCTAGCATTATTAAATTTCAGTAGGGAATGAAGACTGACCACCTGAAGTCCTCCAGAAATTCTTCTTGTGTGTATTTCTAATTGAAACATTTTAGCAGGTACATTTTTAAATCTTCATTTAGGGATTTTGGCATTTCAACCACAATACTATCCTTCCCCAGTTGCTTTTCCTTGCTTTCTACTATTTTTTGCATTTTTTTCTAGTTCATATATTGTAATATGCAACACTTTTCCTTCTCCTCTTTCAATGTTGATATCTGCCAGATTTTCAGGATTGTCAAGATGTTCCTTCACATATTTTGTTCATCTGTCCTGGATGCTGTTGGTTTCGTAGCATACTTTGCTGTCCTTAGCTTTAATGCAGCTAATTCCTTTTCTTTACTTCTTTATTTGTCTCATAATTCTTTTTCCAGTGTAACAAATCTCTTTGTGTTTGTATCTGATTTCATATTCTTTGATTTCATCGCATCTTGTTCTAGCCATTTTTCTTTGTCTTTTTGCACACTTTTTGAATTTGTGTATCTTCCAGTATTCTTAATTTTGCTTAACTTTGCATTCTCTTCTTAAATGTATTAGGTTTACAATTTCCTCAATCATCCATGATTGCTTAGCATCACAGCCTTTCTCGCCCATTACCAACATAGTGACTGTATGCACTCTATCTTAAACTTTTTCCAATTTTCCTCTTCAGTGTTGTTTGTATTCATGAGAGACATCAAGAGTTTGATTGACTTTCTAATTGTATTCTGTGCATTTTTGTTGTTGTTCAAGTCCATCCACATCAATCTGTAGTCTTTTATGCCTTGTAGGTTGTTTAGGTAGTGTGCTAAGCTTTAGTCTCAGCTTCATGGCAAGCAGATTGTGATCACTTCTGCAGTGTGCTGTTCTAGCATCTGAATCTGCATTAAAATCTTTCTGATATTAAAATGTAATCTATTTGATTCCTTATAGTATGTCATGGTTTGTCCCCAGGGCTTCTCCATTTATATAATATGCTCAGGTGATGCTGAAACCACATATTGCAGATGACCAAGCATTAGGCATAAGGAATGAAAGAGGAGACAGACTGAATTTGCAACAGGAGTTCTGCAACATGTGGTTTCAGCATCACTTGAGAAGAAGGGGTTAAAGTATGACAAAAAATATAAGAGATGAAATTTTGACCCTATAGATGTCAGTGGCACAACTACCATGGAGGAAGTTGAGAGAGCTCACAAATATTTAATGACATATATTCTGGAGAGACAATTGGAGAAGCAAGTAAGGATTTTTGGTGCTATGACATAGATTCATAGATACTAAGGTCAGAAGGGACCATTCTGATCATCTAGTCCGACCTCCTGCACAGCGCAGGCCACAGAATCTCACCCATCCACTCCTATGAAAAACAATGGCGATGTTGCATCAGAAAATTGTATTCCCAACCAGCATCACAACATCACAATGCAACATCGTCAAGTGATGCAGAGATAAACAGGCATGCTTTGCCTTCTGGGAACTATATCAAGCTGCACTGCCTTTGAAAGAGCAGAGGCAATGTTCTTTCTACATTTTTTGTAGAAAAGGTGGAGCTGACATTCTAGGGATCTCCATGCTTCTTAAATCACTTATGTCTCAGAGAAAGTAGAGACATGATTGACATACATACACCCTATGAGAAACTATTGATGTTACACTACTTTCATGCTGCCATAGAGTGATTTGGTGATTGGGATGTGCAACCACAGGTGCTGGCTTCCAACTTTCCCCAGGGATGCTCAATCCCTGCTCAGCCCCAGAATCCTACCCCCACTTCACCCCTTCCACCAAGTCCACACCTCACCTTTTCCCACCCCCGCTCCACCCAGGCTCCACCCGCACTCCACCCAAGGCCCCACCCCCACCTCGCTTGCTGTTCCCACTCCACCTCTGCTCCTTCCCCACCTCTGCCCACCTAAATCTGCCCCCTGCATGCCATGGAGCAGCTGATCGGCAGCAGGCAGGGGCGCAGGGAGGGAGAAGGAGAAGTTGGTCAGTGGGGCCATGGGAGGCGCTGTGGGGAGGAAAGGGAGCATGACTGCTGGTGGGTGGTAAGCACCCTCTAATTTTTTTTCCGTGGGTGCTCCAGCCCTGGAACACCCACAGAGTCGTGCCTATCTGTGCAGCCAAGATGATCCATTAAGAATTTTGAAGGTGGGGTTGGACTGCAGTACAAGCAAACCTATTGACTCCCCTGGTACCATGAATAAAGAACAATTTCAAGTTTAATGTCACTGTGTAATAATTTAATCTTCTGCTGAGAGAACAAAGCATTGGATCCTACCAGATGCTTCGTATTTCATATGAACTTCAGTGTATCCTAAATTCCTATTGACTTTAATGGGAGATGCGAGTGCTAAGAACTTTTCAGAAGATGATCCTTGGGATATTTTTTCAATGGAATTCATTAAGCGTCGGCAAACCAGTTTGGAAGAAGAAAGAACCACCCTGTGCTCCCATCAAAACATTGTCTATTTGTAAAACCAAAACTGAGCCAAATAAGTCTGAAGTATTTGGATTCCAACCTCTTACCTTCACTTCCAGGATCGGTCCAGACCAAAATAATGCAAGAAAGATTGTTCTCCTGGCATCTCCTGCCAGGACAGAAAGTGAAGATGCAGAAAATATCTTGAGAAAGATTGTTCTTACAAAGTGTTTATTCCTGTTTTGCACAGTATAAGAGGTTCATATAGTTCAGAGAAACATCTAGCCTTTTGGAATCTTGTTTTAACTAAATCTGAACTCTGAATTTTGTGAGGGTTGCTCATCAGTATTTATTATATGTTAAATCTTTTTATCTTAACAAGGTTTAGTAATGGATCAATCAGAGAGTTTTCAAATACAGCATATTGCTTTTTTACAGACTATTACAACCTGGCTCAGTTCCCTTTTGATCAATTACCAGTTTGTTGTGTGGACCCATCCCCTGGGTCCCTTGTGCTTCTCTAAGTCTAATGGGTCTGGGCTGAGTGTAGTCACTGTTCCCAGCTCTGTGTCTCTATGGCACCCCTCTCTGGTTGTCTGGGTCTGTCTTGGAATATGGGACACTGCAGTCCAGCTGCTCCCAACCCTGGAGTGCTTCAGGGCCTCCCAAGCCCTGTAGCTGCTCCCCCAGACTTCCACCTTGCTGTGAGTACTCTGGCTTCTGTCTTAACTACTTTAGGGACCATGGGCAGTTAGGCAAAGAATACAGGTTTAGCAAAGGCTGGTCGTTGAGAGACAGAGTCAATGCCCTAAATTGTTGCCTTGATGCCTCATCAGAGACTGTCCTTTAATGAGGTGTCAAGCACCTTTCTGTGGCAGGACAGCTGCTTGGAATAATCATAATAATCATGGCTTGGGTGAGGTTAGACATCAATTCAATACCTAACAGAAAATGGATGCCCTAATCCAAAATGGTGGTTACAATACAAAATGGAGTTCACAAGCAGACATATGATGGTTAGATGCTGTATGGCCATATTGAAATACGATTAATAATAGTTTACTTTTAGTTCTAAACTAATGTTTGCTATAAAATTATGTCAAGCATAATTTCCATAAAAAATCAAAATAGATATTGAAAAGTAGTCAGTTAAAACTCTCATTGACTTCAATAGTTTCAATTGAATAACAAGGGTTGCATGATTGAGCCTTGACAATATTATTTTTGTTATTATTATTCATTTATTTATTTATTATTGTTATTGTTACTTTGTATTACCGTAGTGTCTAGAGGATCTAACTGAGATCAGGTCATCATTGTGCTAGGTGCTATATAAGCACATCGTAAGAGACTTTGGCCAAAGAGCTTACAATCTAAGTAGATAAGACCAAAAAAAAAAAAGAGTAGAAGGTGAGATGGAGAGATTAAGTGATTTACCAAAGGTAACAAAATAGGTCAGTGATAGAGCCATGAACAAACCATAACTATCAGTTTTCCAGCTATACTGAAAGAAGGACAGGAGACTGGTCTTGACCAGACCTAGTATTTCACCAACTAAAGGGGAGGGAAGGTGGGTGCTGCCTCAGCCTGCCCTGTGTAAAAGGGGAATTTACCGCACAGGGCTGCCCCTTTTAAGTCCCTTCTGCCCACCCAGTTTCCAAGGGATAAGTCAGTGTTGCTGTACTGGCACTTTTCCCCATTTTGCAGCAGTTGGATCTCTCTCCCACACCCAGCCATAAGCACAGTTCCCTTCATTTGGCCAGCCAGACAAATCCCCTCTCCCTCCCCACCCGCACCCGCTTAAAGGTGCAGTGTCTTTTCAAAAATATAAATGTTTTTCTTACAATTAAAACATAATAAGATAAAAAAGTAAAAGTTACTTATATTAATATTTTTCTTACATAAAGTATGTTTTAATCAAAAGTAGACAGATTAACAACATCACAGTACAATGCAAATGTGGAGCTCAGTTCTTCAAACACTTATGCAGGTGAGTATTTTTACTCTTGTAAACAGTCAAACTAAGATCAATGGAGAATAAAGTAATTCACGTGCAAAGGTATTTTGAGGATCAGGGCCATGGTCTCAACATAAATCAACAACAAAACGACTGTTGGCATAGAGAGAGTAAACAGGAGAATCAATGTGACTCCTATTGAGGAAGACACTGGTTTTGGAGAAGGCAGACTCTGCATTTTTTATAGCATTTTGTACTGCACAATGAAGGAAATTTCTATATCAGCTCTTTGAAATCACATATTAACACGTTTCATGTAGAGTGAAACCTCTCTCTTATTCTGCATATTAGATAACAATAACTTATCTACCAGGAATTTAAAAGCAAAAGGGCATATTATCATATTTCAGTTATTTTTCAGATACTGCCTAAAGTGCTGTAATGATATCCTCTCTCATACATTTACTTTATATAGTGTCTGGCAGAGACTTTTTTTTGTTTTAAATGGAGATTGTTGTAAAAATAATTACATTTTATATTATAGAATTAAATAGGTCAGATATTTTAAAATGGATTAAAGACTTGAATATGCCCAAAATATTTCAGCTGTTTAAACCCTTTCTCTGTGTTGTTTTTAAATACTTAGTTAATTTTTGAGAATTAGTATTTATCCTGGAGTTATTTAAAATCTCTTCCTCTCAATTACGAGTAATCTAGAATTTCCAACTTCACATAGGGAAATTAATAATTTAAAATTCTAGAACAGAAACATTTTATTTCCAATCTTGCATTAAACCAGGAAAACAAAAGGGATTTCTAGTATAGTGGGAAATAAGTTTGTCAAAACTGGAATTTTATTTGCTTTTTAATAAATATATTATTGACATAGTGTACAGTTCAAATGTATAAGCAAAAACTAGCAACTTGGCTAAATGATCATATTTCTTCTGAGGATCTACTGTGAGCATTGTACAGTCATTGCTATCCAAAATGCTTTTGTCTGAGCTTTAAATTTTACTCAAATTTGAATAAGCCGCAGAGCTAGCAATGTTGCTGAAGAGCAATATCAAAATATGTGCCTCATGGATCTAAAAACCACAGGTTATTTTAGCTTTTGTAAGAATTCAGGATGTTGGGTTTTTTTAAGTTTAGCACAGCAAATAAATAAATATGTACATTATCTACCTCTATGACCTTTTTTTTCTGAAAGCAAACAGCGTCCATCATTTGTGACGTGACTTTCCGTAAAAGTAACAGTTCATAAAAATCTGCGAAACTACTACTGGCAACAAACAAATTAAACAATGACAATGTAATAAAATAAAACTGCTGTTGTACTGCTATGGTGGAAGAATTGCTTCTTCGCTGGGATTAATACATCTTGCAGAAAACAATTTTAAATAATGTGTAACATATGGATTCAGCTTTTATTATTCTTCTAAAAGAAGACAATTATATTTATGTGATAAACTGTTCAGTGTTAGTAGCATAATGTTTATATTACTGGCCACTTAAATAGTCTTTGACATACTTTTATAAGGAACAGCAGTCTCCAGATCTTTTGAAATCCATCTTACAAAGTAATTCCTGTCTGTTACTGGAATGCAATGGCTCTTACATACTTCTTCCTTTGCTTACTGAAAACAAAAATTGTACTGCAGGTAATTTAGTTGTAAAACTGAACACGTAAAACTTTCTAACATTTTAGATAGAATGATACAGTTAATATGTTATTTATGGGTTTTTTTCTTCCCAATGAAGAGCATGGAAGGTCTGTAGCATTTGAGAAAATGGATGAAAGGCAGTTTTCTATTTTAACTTTTTGGAAAGAAGTTATTATCATACAGTATGTACATTAGCAAGCCTCTTAGAGTTATTTTTCTTAATTTTCTCATCAGCCATAGGAATGGGTAGTTTTTACACTCTCCTTCTAATGGAAAACATTACAATAAGAAAAGAAAGACTTTGGGGGTAGTTTTCAAGGAGCTGCTTTTGTCCCCTTTAGATTATAGATACTTTTCAAAAAGGATTACATAGAAACATTTATCTCCACGTCTTCTAGCTTCTCTGAGACTAAACTGCATACATTAAAAAAGGGGTGTGAAAAGGTTTCCATATTATTTTCTGTTGCTGTTGTGTGCATAGACTTCATTGTTAGCATCAGCGACAACAGAATTTCTGCATTGCCTCAATCCTGCTACCAAATATTTCATTCGTATTACAAAATCAGCTCAGTGACTATGTAAAGTGAAAGAATGTGTTTATTGCAATCTATTAAATACAAAGAAAATAAGGAATAAGAATAAGTATGTCAGCTTTGAAACTATTTGTGTTCTAATTATTCACTCTTAAAGTACAAGTTTAGTATTGCTAATAATCCAGATTTCATTTGCTTTAAATGTTAAGGTCATTGAAAAAAGATAAAGTGAAGGGAATGTCATTTTAAAAAGTGGAACCTAATGGAAGTGAAATCTGCGTATCCAGTTAATTTGGGATTTATTATCCCTGTAACTAGACTTGCAACTGTTCTGAAATCATGTTGACTGAAGACTTGAGAGCAGAATGAGTGGATGGCTACCCCCACCCCCATTCTTAAAAGAAACCCTGTGCCTGCTGCTTCCAATTTAGTGCAATCATGCCTCTTACTGGCCAACACAAGATGCAGCATTAACTGACACATGCAAATGAGTATTCATGGAGACTCTGAAATGTACAATAAAGAATAAAGACATGCATTCTCTGTATAATTGTTTTCTTTTATAAAACTGAATCCAAAAGGGAGTGCATTTCACCCAAAATCTATAGACTTCTATGGTTACAATCTGCTGTTGAAGCCAGATATTAAAAATGAAGTGTGGATAAATGGATAGAAATGAAATGTGGATAAATGGAGGACTCCAGTTTCCAGTGCTGTCAGTCTTTCACTGGCACTATATCTGCTTAAAGAGAAATGATCCAATACACTTTTGTTTCTTTCTTTCTCATTTTCTTTTCCAAATGGCACTTTTAAACACACAAGGAGGTTATAAAGCTGTTCATCTTATTTTCTCTGTTTTATACAAAGACTGACCAAAGCTCTTTGATGTCAGAAGGACGGATACATCAAATGACATAGCAGTGCAAGCTTCACTATGCACCCATTGCCCAAAGTCTCTGAAATCTGTTTGGAGAGATCCCTTTTAGAGGTGAAAGAGGGTAGTACAGGTTCCATTGCCTATTTAGTCATCGGCACTTCTGCTGAAATTGCCATCAAGGATACCATCTGGTGCAACCTGTGATGACAATCATGCTGGGTGCTAATATGCACATCTGTCCATGAGGGCTGCATCTAACAACTCTTTTCACATTGGCCAATGAACAGCCATGAACTTTCAACTATTTTCAGTCACTACCACCTTTGGGCTTGATTCACTCCCTAGATTGTGCTTGCAGCATCTGGGATGCAATCTCGCCATGGTTAGAAGCCTGTCTGGAAGACATCTGCAGCAACAGTTTTGAGCTGAAGAGTTCAGAACTGGCTGGTGTAGACCACAAAATGGGCAAAACTCAATCTCCTGGATTATATTTTAACCAGCAACCCAGAACGGAAAGGCCAGTATTTGTTTGTTAATCAGCTGAACCAGTGTTTCTCAATTACTGTGACACAACTCTTTATCACAATGGGGATGGGGGGGGTGTCTTAAGGTGTTGAAAATTTTATTACAACAAAAGCAAAGAAAATCTTATTCCCCCATTTCTCGCATACCTATATCTTCAAGGTCAAGTATTCTTGCTCAACCTTTTGAAACACACACAAGTAAATTATATGGTTTATCATTGTCATCAATGATACATTTTTTACTCTTGCTTTTACAGTAAATATATGGGAGTTTTGAAAATTTTTGATTCTGCATAAGGATTTGCCAATCTGAAAAGATTTTAAGGAACACTGACCTAAACCATCATATTTGCTAAATCCTAAAGTTAGAATAGAATGTGTGCATGGCCAGTTCTCCATGACTGAGCCTGAGTTTGGGCCTGCACAACGCTACTTGAAAAACCTGAAGAGGTGGAAGAGGATGATCTCATGGCTAAGGCAAAGGATTGGGACCCAGGAGATTTGGGTTCTAGTCCTGACTCTCCTGCAGACTTCCCATGTGATCCTTGGAAAGACTCTTAATCACTCTACCTGTAAAATGGGGATATTACTACTTCCATACCTCATAGCAGTGTTAGCATAAATCTATTAATGGATGTGAATGCTCAGATGATAAGGATGCTATGGTGATGAGCTTCACAGAAATGACTACAAATTAATAATAACAATAATTATTAAATAGACAATAAATAATACATAGAAATATATAGAAAAGAATGAATACAAAAATCCTTCGGGTGTTTACCTTAGGAGTGAATTAAGATAAACCAAATTAAGTCCACTCTAATTGTGAATGAGAGCTTCCACACAGGTTTAACTAATCCTCTTTAAATTCACACCTTTAGTTAAATTGGATTAACTTTCCTGAATGTTCCCAGGTAGAGCAGCCCTAACTTTCTGTGGGAACTTGACAAATCAATTAACTTCCGTATACCTCAATTTCCTTATCTGTAAAATAAAGAGAATTGTGAGGATCTGCCTTTACAAACTGAGATCTATGGATAATAAGTGCATTGCACATACTAACTATTATTTGTTAATATTATCAGCATTGAGTTGAGGGGTCTACAACACCATATATGTGGAGGCCTTCCCTTGCTCCTGTTAGCACTGGCCTGACTATCATTAGCATCGGTCAGATTAGTGTGGAGAAAGCTATGTGGGTTAAGGAGATTCCATTTCCCTTACACTCAGATAACATGGGAGCAGGATTTGGCCCATTAAAATAAACAAAGAAAAGCCTCCTCACAAAGATTTCTCATGTGATGTAGCAGCTGTGTCCAGCAAATCATCTTATTTCTAGCACAAGAAGAGTTTTGGAATTGTTAGATAACCACAGGATAATATTAGTGCATGTGTTTGTGTGTGTGTGGTTATTATACTCAGCCACAACTGTAGTGTTCACAACTTGTGGTGGAGACCCTTGCCATTAATAGGAATTAACCACCACTTTATATACTTTGATTCAACCATCACTAAAAAGATATTTAGTGGATGCATTTAGCTACATCCTATCATGCTTTATATACTGCTCAATATTCAAATGAGTTAATTGAACCAGATTACATTCTATATCTTGCATTTATACAAAAATTACAAAAGATGTTTTATAAAATATCAACTTGCATATTTGTATGCTGAATTTTCAATATTTTTTACCAAAAATATGTAACAGAAAATGTACAGTGGAGATCATTTGGAAAAATTTATTATTAATGCATGGTTTTCTCTACTGCTGGAAAAGGAAGAATTTTGTTGTGCATGTTATAAAATGTTAAATATTAGCATTATTTAAAGTTAATAGGATGCCAAAGAAAATGACTAATAATACATTATACAATTAGATGCCTTTCATATTAGTGCATCCATTAACAAAATAAAATACGTTCAAACAGAGGAGTTCTGATTTGCAATTTTTAGCAAGGATTGCCCATGTGTAAAAGCTGAATTATTTATTCATTTTTTGAACTACTGGATGCATCAGTTTGCAATTATTTGCATTATGTTTGAATGCTTTGTCATGTGTCTTTGATTAAAAAAATAAAAATACAAATCTCCTTTTATAAAGGCATTTTCATTTACACAAATGCTTTAAACTTGCAAAGACCAAAAGTATTCCTTCCCCCCACCCCTAAATTAAGTGAATCATCTGTTATATCAAGACTGGCTAGAAATACCGAAGACCTCAATATTCTTCTGCCAGCTACTACAGATGTCTGCTTGTTATCACTGTTTAACTTAGGCCTCTCAATACAGAGCTCCCTATCTCTATTTTTACCTTCTAACTGTATTCTTTTTCCTGTGCATAACCAATTCCATCTTGTTCCCAGCATATAGATCTCAAGTCAGGCATCATGTAGCTTTTGCCTATAGTTATTTTCATGCCATAACATGCTTTGTTTTTGCACCCAGAGTCCTACCCATTTTAATGTCAGTTATTCTGACTTCTCCGCTGATGTCAGCATTGTCCTTGAATAACACATTTTGAAAGCATCTAACATTTGCTTTATGAAGGACCCCGTTTCAGCACTACACAAACTAGACTTTGACCTCACATATTGTCCTTTTCCATTCCCATGTTGCACACTATCTCCAGAAAAGTTTGTATAATCTATAAAAGACACTATCACCAGCACCTATACATCTCTTCATTTCATTCTCACATCCACTGTCTCTCCAGCCCTGATATCTCATTAATTCAGCCATTCTCAAATCTTTACTGTATTATAAGCACACAATATTGGGCTTTGGAAAGGTGTTCTGAAGTCTCCCATTTTTAAAAACTAATTACTGTGGAAAAATATAACTCACTGGTGGCAAGTAAAAATACAACAAACAGTAGTGAAGTTTGCTTTTTTTCCAGGCATCCTATAATTTCATAACGTCAACATGGCAACTAAACATCCCCTTAGCCTGAGCCCTGCAAGCCTAAGTCAGCTGGCATGGGCGAGCCGCAGGTGTCTAATTGCAGTGACATACCCCGAAAGTCCAACCTATTACACCTTAGCTCTGTGTTACAGTAAACAGAGAAAGAGCAACATAACAACAATATAGCTCTTACTGGGGAAACTTTATACCCTGAAAAATACTACATATTACAAGCTATAAACAAAAGACCGAATTATGAGCTTGGTTATGTGCTCACAACTACCAATGATTTCAGCAGGAGTAGGGCATGTGCATCTGAGGGATGACTATATCTCAAAATACGTGTGTCATGCACATATTAAACATAAATTAGTTATATCAGTTTCTTCGAAGTAGTCATCCCAAATCTGAATGAGAAAAAAATGTATGCTCTGCAATGCCTAAGTGCAATGACCTACAGTAAGATTAAATCTTATTCACATGGGTTTTATACTGGGCTTAAGTAAAAAGAACAGATTTTCTCCACAGCTGAGCTCTGTTCAGTGCCCCAGAGTGTGGGGATAGGGAGCATCTGGGAGCCATTTATGCATCCCTGTTTCTGAGGCCTAACTTACTCTGACCTTGGCATGAATTAGAGCAGTTTAAGGGCTGCTCTTACTTATGCCTGCTGTAGATCTGTACGGCACAGCATAGCTCTGCCCTGAATCGACACACCACCCCCTGTCCCAGATATGTCCACTTTGTCAGTATGGATTGCAGCTGATGAAAGATCCAGCTCCCCAGATTTACACTCACCCAGTGGGGGGGGATATCAATGGTCAGAAGGGTGAGAATCTGGCTCCTTTGCACTGCCTGAGGGCTAGAAAAGGGCTGGAGATCATAGAATCATAGAAGATTAGGGTTGGAAGAGACCTCAGAAGGTCATCTTGTCCAACCCCCTCATCTAGTCCAACCCTCAAATGCTGGCCAAAAGCTTTCATTTTAACAGTAAGTAAGGTACTAGCAGTTTAAACAGGTAATCTATATACCTGTACTGAAATTCACTCTTATGTATAACATTTTGCCTCATTCTGTGGGAAATCCTTAGCTGGGGAGATATGGAAGATTTTTGGTCTTTCTGTGCCATCCAACCATAGCAAAGATGCTCAAACATGAAAGAGAATCTTCAGTTGAATATATTTTAATAGTTCCAAAATGTTATATGCAATTACGTTGCTATATAAATAAATTAGAAGAATAACAGGAGAAGATATATTAAGTGCAGGTTCACACACTTATGGGCTGATTTTCAGTGAATCAGAACATCCACAATCTCACTGAAATCACTGGCCACATTCAAGGTTTTGAGTCAGACTCACTTTTTATATCAGAGTTAGGAAACGGTCCCTTTGACCTCAAGATGTCTAGACACAGTCTTATGGTGACTTTCACTGATAACAGATATAACATTAGAGATTACATAGTGCTGAAATTCAGGATGTCGCAGCTGTGCACTCACTTCCAAGAATCAGGTACCAAGCATAACTTCAAACTTTAAGAGTATTTATAAGTTTTTTTCTTTGTTTAGAGCAGCACAGTCAAGAAGAAAAATTACAGAATAGTAATATCCTTTTAGTGGTATTCCTAAGGAGAAGATTTTGGGGTTGGAATGGAGGAGGGGGAGAAGAAAATACATATAGGGAAGAGTATTTCAGGGAAACAGTAATGATGTGAACATTTAAATGGGCCCTTTAAATGTCCACAGAATACTTTAAGGGAACACACTTCTCAGAAATGGGGCAATTAGCTAATGAGATAAATTAATTCAGGTCACAAGGAATAAGAAGTGATTTTACTGAAAACAGTAATTTACAATATGAAAATATAAAAAATTGCATGAGTGATTTGAAAATTTCTTAAAAAGGGCAATTCCTTTTCAGCATGAAGATTTTCCTAAGGCACATTGAATCTGTGAAGTAAAAATTCTTGGAAAAGAGCACACCCCTCTGGTGATGTTAAAACCTTTCGAGGAGAACTCCTCTTTATAAAGCTCTTTATATCATATATTTATGGGGAAGTAAATTATCATTACAATGGGCCTATGATAATTTACATCAGTGGATAATCTGCCCCATAGAAATTAAGGCTGGAAGCTATGTCAGAGGTCTTCAAGTCCACACCTTCCTTTGTTGCTTTTCTGAGTATTATCTAGCCCCTTTTCAACCATTTCCACTGAAGGTGTCTCTGGGACAGCTCATGGCAGTTGCATCATTGTCCAATTTATCTTACTGTTATTTCTAAAATCTTTAGCATCAAACTAGTTCTTCTTGTAATATAGCTGTGACCAGCTGTGACTAAATCAATACTCCCACTCTGTATACATAATATACAGAACAATCATATTCCCGCATCACACTAATACTTTCTGAGACCATAACAATAAAGTATTTTTTAATCTTTCTTCTTTTAGTACTTTCAAACTCTTTACACATATATTAGTATTCTTTGTAGTCTTGCTGTTTTGTTTTATTTTGTTTTGACAGTGAAATTCCCAAAATTGTCAACAGTACTCCAGGTCAGGCCCTACTGACACTTTGAATATTGTTACCTGTCACTACTATTACATGAAGTACCTCTACAGTGGAATATACTACAAAAAATCAACACTTGTCATCTATGGTAGCGACAATTACATGGCATTTGTGTGGTTTTGCCCATTCTATGTATAAAGAATACCACAAACACCATGAAAAAGTCAAATTCAACAGTGTGGTAAATGTTGATTTCTTTTTCTAATACCACCCAGCACAATATCACATAATGTACACCCATAAATAATATTGTTTTTTTCTGTTGCAGGCTCATATTGCAAGCTCCTAGTTGTTTGCCACTATTACATCTTAATCACAGAATTATAGACATTAGCTACAGGGGGAAAAAATCTATTTGGTCATATTGAGCATCATCCTACAAGACACTGAATGTCACCATCTCTTATTTGGGGCTCTACAACTCACAAAACAGGGCCCTTAAACTATACTGTACAGAACATTTCCCACACTTTGTACAATCCACTTATAAATGTCTCTAGTACATTTTCATTTGCTTCATTTAACCTTGATTTTCACTGTGCCATTCTAAATAATTTATCTTGATCTTTTGTTTTGGATCCATTTTCTTCAATATTAACATTTTCTGTACTGTTGCTATCAGAGAAGCACAATTCATGAAAGAAGAAATGATCCCCAAGGACTTACAGCATCCCAATATGTGGCTACCTCCCACAATTTTGTAAAGTCTTCAAAAGCAGGGTCCTTTCAAACTGAACTTTTTGAAGTGCTAGTACACAAAACACCTATTATGATGTAAATAGTTATGTGAAGTAGAGAGGAAATAAAAGGCATGTCTTATGGGAATGGCCCAACAATGCATGCCATAAAATTCATGGTATGAATGCGGCTGCTCACGCTGACCTATCTTATTACCTCTTCTTCCTCATTTTATTGACTTATTCACTGAGTGGGTTAAAAAGGAAACTGTATGACAACACATTTTGTAGCATAAAATATTAGTTCTAAGATTGAAGACTGGAAAGCCATGTACGCCAATACTTCTAAGTCCTTGGTCCTTACGCACCAAGAACAAGGTTAGCTGAGTGAGAAAAACAATTACTATTATAGCAGTTATTTTTTAAAATTTCAAACGAGCAAACAATAAAAATACAAAAATGGGGTGCAGTGAAAGATAAACAGACTATTTTCCTCATCAGGTCTGGAAATCTGGTTTCCATTTCCAAAATGGATATGTTGGTGGTATTGTACCTATTTCTTCTTCCTTCCCAAAAGAAGAGAGTAACGTGCATATCCTTTACTTAAACGGCCCACTTCCAAATGAAAATGAAAGGTCTGAACCTTAGGATAGGTCATTTAAACACCCTTCCCCTTTTCCTTTCAGAAAGAGAAAAAGAAAGCTCCTCCTACTGGAGCATTTAAAGGCTTAATCAATAACATATGCACACCAAGGGCATTAAGACATCACTTCTGTGCAGTTGAAGTTAATGGTCAATTTGTCCTTTCCATTGTATTCCTCTGTTCTCAGGATTTTATAACTTGGCAAAAATAGAAGAATGATGTTCTTGGCTGCAACTTGGCATATGCAGGTCTTAACCCAAGAACAAATTGTTTTATAATTATTCCTGGGAATTACTTCAGTCTGTTTTATTTTTCTTTTCTTGCCTGAGCAATGTGAAAGAAAAGGATAACTATTTTTTGATGCTTTCAAGACATTTTGGTTCTTCATCTAGCAAAAAAATCAAGCAGAGCCTGATGTTTCAAAAGTGAACTTTAGCACACATACAATGGCTTCATACCTCTTGACTTCCAGAAGGACTATTTATGTGAGTAAATGCTCATCAAAGCAAGTAAGAGATTCACAATTAGGCCCATATTCAGTAATGCAGGTTGGCTCAGGAGTTCGTCTGAAAAGAAGTTATTTGTGCATGTTTTTGAGTTCTAAATTTAGAATCCAGGTTTAGAGTTTGTTAAAAAGGAGAAAGGTGTAATCAACTACTTCATAAAAGCTGTCTTAAAATGCACAAATTGGATAAAAGGAGGAATCTAACCTGTTTCACTATACTTGCATGAGCTGAAACTTACTGGCCACACTGCCTGCCATATATGTTTCTAAAATAGAAGGAAAACACATAACAAAAGAAGAAAACTATCTGGAAGAGGATTTTCCCTTCTCCACTTTTGCATTTTTAAACATTCTTACCACACTGTTAAAACACTGCAGACATTTGGATCCCATTGGACCTTTAAGTTTGTAGCTGCTATCTGGAAGTTGGCAGCGTGTACTGAAGTCACTCTGCCTCTGCCTACAGAGCCTTTGTTAACTGACAGAGGACTGAAGCTGCTGGCTGCCTTTGAAATGGATATGTTGGGTCAGTGGAAACAGTTGGATGTTTTTGAGCGGAACCTCAGTTTTTCTTATTTAAAAAAAAGCTGTGAAAAGTAGCTTCTTCTTCTTCCTCCTCCTCTTCTTCTTCTAAATGCTTGCTTTAAAAACACCCAACCCATTTGTGTTGACCTGATGAGTCAATTTCAAAGGCAACTTCAATCCTCTGTCAGTTACAAAGGCTCTGCCAACAGAGGCAGAGCTGAATCAATGCAGGCTTCTCTTTTCTTGATAAGAGCAGCTCCAGACATTAGGCTCCAACAGGTTCCTAAAATCTGTACTATTTTAATAGTACAATAAAATGATCAAAAATAGCAGAGAAAATATCTTCAGAACGTTTCCACTTGTTTTCTTCCTCTCACAGGCTTCTTAATAACTGATATGGTAATACAGCTGAGGAGTCCTGATGTTTGAAGGTGTTCTAGATGCTCATATGGTTCAAAACCCTCACTTGCCAATTAGATTCTTGCTCTTGTCCAAACCATTGTAGAACAATAAATATAAACACAAATGAAAAACAATAAGCTTCAAGCTGTCTGAATTCCAAGATTGGCATTATTGTATAACATGGAAAAGAAAAGGATAGTGAGGTTTTTATTGGTCATTCAAACTGCAGCAAAATATAAATAGGAGCCAGATATTCATAAAAGCCCATATGTGAATAAAAGTTCAGTGATTTTACTAATAATGCCACTAGTGAGTTACCTTTAGAAAGGGAATATTGCACCTATAAAGTCAATATACTAGGTATGTTGGAATCCGTAAAAATTCCAATTACTGCTTCAGAATTTATTGTGCACATATGGAAAATAATACTTGTAAAAGAGAAAGGGGTTTGTGCCTGGTGCTGTCAATACTGTGAAGGATGGGGTGATTATAAAGCAAATTAACAATACTTTTAAATGTGCATTCACTTATCTTTCCAATTAAATCCTTGTTAAACAACTGCACAGACAGTAATGGTGCTTCTGCAAAGCACTGATCAAGACAGTTTTATTGTAATTTTTACTCTGTAACAATTAATCAAGTAGGCATTTTCTTTATTATTAAATTATTTTGTTAATAAATATTCACAATTGGCTAACATATTTGTAGTTTAAATTTTTTATTTTTTTTATTCTGGAACCTATATTTGAGTATTTTCTTGTAGCAGGCTCACAAGAGAAGTATTTTAATTTTTTTACCAAAATAATATTTGTTAACTTGAGATGATAGTTTTAATAATAAATGTACCTTTTCTAATCTAGCTCACTTTAATAATTCGAATATCTTTGGCATTTCTCTTATGCATACCACAAACATGCTGTTTTCTGCAGCAATATTTAAACTCCATAAAAAGTTATATTTCTTTTTCTTCTTTAAATAGTATATAAGAACTAAAAACACAGTAACTGATATTTGGATGGTAAATTGTGTTTTACAGTTAACACAAGGTATTCCAATAGAAATAATGATGTCCAAAGTTCACCTGAACTGCAAATTGCAAGCATTTTGCAAACAAAGGATTGAATATAAAGAAAATTAGGAGCTGCCTTGTTTGCTGTTTGAACAAGTAAAGACGGAAATTTGTATTTCTATGGTTAGTTTCCCTGAACATACATGCAATTGCATAGGATTATAGTGCTTTCTTGAGGTATTATGAACCCTTTATAGCTGTATTTTTTAATGTAAGTGCTTATGAAAACTGCTTCTTTGACAGTCCCAGAAACTGAATTCCTCTCTAGCCACAAAATAGGTACAGCATAGGAAGTGTAGCAGAGTAAAGCTGTTAGCACACCAATGTATATTAACCCTATATTGGGAAGAATAATTCAGTCTCCAAGATAATATATTCATTCCCTGCACACTACAGAAAAATGGGCATGGAAACAAGGGTGCCAATGACTTTCAACTGTAGTGATGCTTTCTGTGAGGTGGACACTTATATGCCATAACTAGACTGGGATCAGCACACATTTCACATAGATTAGCATTCTGTTGAAAGCATAGGTCTCTTTTTCATAGGGTTGACAGTGAAATTAAAGAATATTCTGAATCATGTCAGCAATTTCAGCTGGTTGGACTGGATTCTAACAGCTATGAGTTCATAAATTTGTTTATGTTGCTCTTATCTGCACATAGTCATCACCTACAGTATGACTTATTCCAGTTTATTTTTTCCCAGAAAACCAACGTAAAGATCATCAAAACATGTAGTACCTTTGTTGGCTGGATCCTTCAGAATGATCGTAATGTCACCAGTATACTGCCAGTTAGTGTTTCTGTTTACTACAGTCCACTGGGCTATCTCACAGGGTCTAGATGCTTCCAGATTTTAACTGCCAGAGATTCAACTGGCAACATGAAAAGTAGCGGGAAGAATGGACATCCCTGAT
This sequence comes from Dermochelys coriacea, assembly GCF_009764565.3. Taxonomy (NCBI): domain Eukaryota; kingdom Metazoa; phylum Chordata; order Testudines; family Dermochelyidae; genus Dermochelys; species Dermochelys coriacea. Next base: position 23,655,036 of record NC_050078.2, on the reverse strand, counting down.
GAGTTCCTCATGATAAAGGTTGAAACCATTAGAACAGCAACCAATTGTCTAGGCCACAGTTCTCATATTACTGTTAACTTACTCTCCAGAAGCCCCATTCTTAAAACATTTCTAAAATAAGAAAAATTATGGCTATCTTTATGTCACCAATAGTCTTTGCAACTTCTAGCTCCTTGAATCAATGATGCTGAAAAATGATGACTCGGAAAGTTTCCAAAGTACTAAAAGATGTTATAGTCTGGCCTGTTTATGATCAAGTGATCTTTTCAGCTTTTAATGGGAAAAATACATCATTGGTAAAAGATAATCTTGTCACACGAAAGCAAAAAAAGATGCAATATCAATAGCCTTCCATACAAAAAAGAAAACCCCATGCAATGGGCTGAACAAATAAAGTAGTTTCTTCTGTTGTTGGCAAAAACAAACAGCTTTAGGAATTACTTAACTTTAAGGAACAATAATAAAAGAAAAATAAATTCAGTGAATAAAAATATTAATGGACTGGATGTGGAAGGTTTGTATTTATAAAAAAATGCATTCATAGAATTTGAAAATCCTCTTTTGATTTTCCCCCTTTCTTCCTGTTCCTTATTTAATGATTAAATAGTCAATTGTCATCTTGCTTGCTTTTTCTACCTTCCCCACCCACTCTATTTTTTCTTTCATCCAGTTTTTGATACTGAAATGTTAACAGTACAAAGACAGGGACCAGACTTTGTGCTTTGCTCTTGAGTTAATTCTATTTAAAACACTTGAAGTACCGTAGGCAGCCTGGAATTTTTCCTATGATAATGAACTTGCACTGGTAAGTACAGATTCCATCTATTATAAAACCAGAGAATCCTAATATTTAATACAGATGAACAATACAGATTTTTTTTGGGTGGGAGTAAGGGGGGAGGGGAATGCCAAAATCAACTGGGCATCAAGAAATAAACCCCCAAGCATTTTGCATATATAAGGCTGAACACATGTTCAACTTTTGAAATTTAAATGGCCCTTGGTGGCAGTGTTGATTAGTACTTATAGTTGAATAAATTTTTTACAAAAACAAAATACTTACAGAAGAGAAATGAAATAAACAAAATAAAAAGTCATTTAAAATACTATTTGTCTAGTTTAGACTAAGTAAAAAAATAAATGAAGACAGAGGGATTAACAAAAAGCAAACATAAAACAAAAAGTAAAACAACTCTGTCAAGTATACTACTGAATATCACCCTATTCTAGCACTTTCACGATTTGTAAATGAGCAGGTGATGAGGAGATATGAATCAATCCCTGAAACATGTAGGCAAAGTGTGCCCATTCCCCCTCCTCATCCTGTGTCAGTATCAGGGTGTGATTTTGATTGATTGGCAGGGGTTGAACACCTTTAATAGCCTTTGTTACCTCAGGGGTGGGGCTGGCTATGCTCCACTCCAGCACGTGACATGTAAATCACACTCCCATCACATGTAGGAAAGTGTGCACAGGAGGTGGAACTAAGTCACTTCTGGGGAAGCAACTGTTTTTTTTGCGGGAGGCTGGGGAAGCTGATTAGCTACCGCAGTGCTCATTCTGTGGGGTGAGTTTTCATCTCTGCACTGTCCACAGTCAGCTTGTGATGAGTGCACTCACCATTCCCCCTTTATTTGTTCCGAGTTGCCTGTTGGGGTCCCGGGTATATTGTGAGCCTAGTCTTTCTGGAGTGGGGGAAGGGACTTACCTATTAGACTAGACTGGCCAATGTCTGGTGGGTTTTTTACCTTCCACATAACTGTCTAGAGGTTGGGCTCATTAGTCAGGAGTAAGTTAGCAGGATGCTAAAATTAAAAAAAAAATAGTGTCGTGCTGTGTGGATAGTGTCCAATGCAGGGAGTCTAGCATAGTCTAGCTTTTGGGGTAAACCCAAATACATTACCCCAGGAGGCCACTGGCAGCAACCCAGTGTAGTGTCACGTGGCAACTGACTTAAGTCTCATACAGACTAATGCACTGCTGCCTGCCTCTTCATCCCCTGCACCAGAGAAGGGTTCTTGTCACTTAAATTAATAAAGTTGCAGCCTGCACCTTGAAGGCATTTCCTTATGGCTGAATCATTTCCTAGGTGTCCGAACCAAAAATACTGATTCTTTAAAGAATGAAATCATAGACTCTTTGAGCTCATGGCACACACTATTAAGAGAGCTAGCAGGGTTTGAAACCCTTGCTAGAGGGCTGTGGAAAAGATTCCCTGACACATTCCTATGCGTGCACCTGCGTGAGGACTAACATGGTCTGGCCTAAACAGGTCTATGGCTGAGACTTCCAAAGCTGTTCCAATGGGAACTGGGCATCCAAGTCCTTTAGGCAGCTTTGAAAATCTCAATCTGTACCACTAGGATGATGCAACTGAATCAACAAAGTCTTTTAAATGCAACAAATAGATGAAAAGTAAAACATGTCAGTAATCGAGAGATACCATTTTTCTTTGAATTTCCTTTGACCACTTAATAGAAAGTTAGGTTTCCTGAGTATGGCCACGGTAGACAATGTCAAAATGGCCCTAATGTACTATTAGTTTCACCTTTGAGTATTCAAATTTGACAGGTTTCAGAGTAGCAGCCGTGTTAGTCTGTATTCGCAAAAAGAAAAGGAGTACTTGTGGCACCTTAGAGACTAACAAATTTATTTGAGCATAAGCTTTCGTGAGCTACAGCTCACTTCATCGGATGCATTTGGTGGAAAAAACAGAGGAGAGATTTATATGCACACACACAGAGAACATGAAACAATGGGTTTATCATACACACTGTAAGGAGAGTGATCACTTAAGATAAGCCATCACCAGCAGCAGGGGGGGGAAAGGAGGAAAACCTTTCATGGTGACAAGCAAGGTAGGCTAATTCCAGCAGTTAACAAGAATATCAGAGGTTTCAGAGTAGCAGCCGTGTTAGTCTGTATTCGCAAAAAGAAAAGGAGTACTTGTGGCACCTTAGAGACTAACAAATTTATTAGAGCATAAGCTTTCGTGAGCTACAGCTTACTTCATCAAATGCATCCGATGAAGTGAGCTGTAGCTCACGAAAGCTTATGCTCTAATAAATTTGTTAGTCTCTAAGGTGCCACAAGTACTCCTTTTCTTTTTAAGAATATCAGAGGAACAGTGGGGGGTGGGATGGGGGGGAGAAATACCATGGGGAAATAGTTTTACTTTGTGTAATGACTCATCCATTCCCAGTCTCTATTCAAGCCTAAGTTAATTGTATCCAGTTTGCAAATTAATTCCAATTCAGCAGTCTCTCGTTGGAGTCTGTTTTTGAAGCTTTTTTGTTGAAGTATAGCCACTCTTAGGTCTGTGATCGAGTGACCAGAGAGATTGAAGTGTTCTCCAACTGGTTTTTGAATGTTATAATTCTTGACGTCTGATTTGTGTCCATTCATTCTTTTACGTAGAGACTGTCCAGTTTGGCCAATGTACATGGCAGAGGGGCATTGCTGGCACATGATGGCATATATCACATTGGTAGATGCGCAGGTGAACGAGCCTCTGATAGTGTGGCTGATGTGATTAGGCCCTATGATGGTATCCCCTGAATAGATATGTGGACAGAGTTGGCAACGGGCTTTGTTGCAAGGATAGGTTCCTGGGTTAGTGGTTCTGTTGTGTGGTGTGTGGTTGCTGGTGAGTATTTGCTTCAGATTGGGGGGCTGTCTGTAAGCAAGGACTGGTCTGTCTCCCAAGATCTGTGAGAGTTATGGCTCGTCCTTCAGGATAGGTTGTAGATCCTTGATGATGCGTTGGAGAGGTTTTAGTTGGGGGCTGAAAGTGATGGCTAGTGGCGTTCTGTTGTTTTCTTTGTTGGACCTGTCCTGTAGTAGGTGACTTCTGGGTACTCTTCTGGCTCTGTCAATCTGTTTCTTCACTTCAGCAGGTGGGTATTGTAGTTGTAGGAATGCATGATAGAGATCTTGTAGGTGTTTGTCTCTGTCTGAGGGGTTGGAGCAAATGCGGTTATATCGTAGCGCTTGGCTGTAGACAATGGATCGAGTGGTATGATCTGGATGAAAGCTAGAGGCATGTAGGTAGGAATAGCGGTCAGTAGGTTTCCGATATAGGGTGGTGTTTATGTGACCATCGCTTATTAGCACCGTAGTGTCCAGGAAGTGGATCTCTTGTGTGGACTGGTCCAGGCTGAGGTTGATGGTGGGATGGAAATTGTTGAAATCATGGTGGAATACCTCAAGAGCTTCTTTTCCATGGGTCCAGATGATACCATCATAGTGCCTAATCACATCAGCCACACTATCAGAGGCTCGTTCACCTGCGCATCTACCAATGTGATATATGCCATCATGTGCCAGCAATGCCCCTCTGCCATGTACATTGGCCAAACTGGACAGTCTCTACGTAAAAGAATGAATGGACACAAATCAGACGTCAAGAATTATAACATTCAAAAACCAGTTGGAGAACACTTCAATCTCTCTGGTCACTCGATCACAGACCTAAGAGTGGCTATACTTCAACAAAAAAGCTTCAAAAACAGACTCCAACGAGAGACTGCTGAATTGGAATTAATTTGCAAACTGGATACAATTAACTTAGGCTTGAATAGAGACTGGGAATGGATGAGTCATTACACAAAGTAAAACTATTTCCCCATGGTATTTCTCCCTCCCACCCCACCCCCCACTGTTCCTCTGATATTCTTGTTAACTGCTGGAATTAGTCTACCTTGCTTGTCACCATGAAAGGTTTTACTCCTTTCCCCCCCTGCTGCTGGTGATGGCTTATCTTAAGTGATCACTCTCCTTACAGTGTGTATGATAAACCCATTGTTTCATGTTCTCTGTGTGTGTATATAAATCTCTCCTCTGTTTTTTCCACCAAATGCATCCGATGAAGTGAGCTGTAGCTCACGAAAGCTTATGCTCTAATAAATTTGTTAGTCTCTAAGGTGCCACAAGTACTCCTTTTCAAATTTGACAGTGGCATAAACCAGAGGAAAGGCCTCCTGGTATTTCTATGCTACCAAAACAAGCTAAGTACTTTAGCTTTCTGACCAGCTTCACTCCATCAAACCTTCTTCTTTAGATGGAAACTTGAGCAGTAATGTAGCTTTGAGTAAGCTAATGTTTGGATGGACAGATCTAATATTGTTATGGAAGAGTTATTTTCCCATTCTTCTGATAGTGTTGAGCAAAGATTTTAGGAAGTGAATAAAGATAGGGAATGCTCTAATTCCTGTTACTGGTTCTGCCCCTCTGTTTCCCAGGAGAAATATGTTACACAACCAAACTATTATGATCTTAAAACTATTGGCCTGATAATCCAATTACTGATATTTACATAAGTGTAAAATAGTTGTAAATCGGGGGAGAATCAGGAAGTGTGTCTCTGGAGAAATAGAAGGGATGACATCAGTATTAACCTACATTCAACACAGAATTCATACTTCAAGCTGATCCATTTTATTTCCAGTCCTTCAATATATCTTTGTGTGTTCTTCTTTCTGCCATCTTGCTGCCTGGCAGTGATATACAGCCACTACATGAAGGATCTAGTTTTGCTTCACACTGCGAGGTCACAAGTTAACTCTGATTACAATCTGCAAGAGTTTGTACCTTTTCAAATGAACAACAAAGCTCAGACTGAGCCACTGAGTTTTACTTGGCTTCCAAAACAAAGTCAAGGTCTATATCCTCAGTTATGAGGCTTTCACTACACATTTTTGCTCCCATTTTTTTTTGCTGCCTCTCACATTACTTTAACACTCCCTTCCAGCCAGACTTTCACTGTGACTCTTGCCATTCCCATCTTTGTGCGCTCTTGCATGTGGACTACTATGCTTGGCATCCCTCCCTTGTTGGGCAAACATCCTTCCTTCCTGCATTTGAATGACTTCTGTAAAATTCCACAAAGTCACCCTACATTGCTTATGTCTACACATTCCAGATATTCACACACTGGGTTCTGATGGATTTTATGCCCAGTTGCCAGTCATACGGCCACTACTTATAGCTTGGAAAAGTGCAAAACAAATTCAAGGCAGATAAAATACCTGAAAACTGACACTATGTCTTTAGAAAATTTAAGATAATAAATGCTGCAAGTCCAGCCAGTCTTGAGTGCTTTAATACAGAAACTATCGATTGTTTTCATAAATTTAAAACATCCAGACACTTGCCAATAGGCACCAAAATAATTTCTAAATAAACAACAAAGAAACAATAAAGATTTTTGTCTTGGGATGCTATAGACCACATTTTCAAACTAGCAAATTTTGCATGGGCAGCCTTTGAAATAGAGAAAAGCCTCAATCTGCATATGCAACTTAGATAATTGTGCATCTAATTACTTGATTTGCATGTGCAAGAGTGCCCACCAAAAATAAAAAATAAAAAAAATTACAATTTAGACCCGTGATTGGAAAGAAAAAAAGAGGCTCTTTATCTCTCATAGTAGTTTATGCTAGAAGAAAGACCAGGGAATGAAAAGCTGAAACTACTCCAGAAATGGGAGAAATTTGAACTGTTCTCTGACTAGAGCTTGCACCATAAAATATGCAATTTGAAAACTCTGTTTGTGTGTACACACACACACATATGCACACACACACACACATACAACTCTCTGCTGTAGCTTGGTTTTGGATGAATTTGGCAGTTCAGTTTTTCATAAAGATACGGGGCTAAATTCATCCCTGATGAAATTCACTTTCAAAGTGGTGACATTTTCACTTAGATTTGATTAAAAATTCACAGAAATGTTTTTAGATTGAATTGAATGGAGTTATATCAGGGATGAATATGGTCCTTATAGTTTTCAAAAATAATGTCATGCAGTTGTATTCACAATCATAAAGAATTTCTAATATATCCTTTAGAAACAAATATGCCATGCTACATAGCCTTGAAATTATTACAATCCATGATGAATGACAGAAGAGTGAACATGTACCAAAATTTGGGATGGGGGAAACTGAAATATATTAATAATACCAAGCACTTATATGAGAGCATTTATAGCATTTTACGTGTTCAAAGTTAAGTGCAAACATGAAATAACATAAGGAAAAACTTTCTACCCTTCATTTATAGGAGTCAAATCCAACCTGTGGCTCTGAATAGTTCGAGAAAAAACACCATCTTTTCTATTGTGTCTCAAAATACTTGAAAATACAATAATAAAGTAAAACTTCCTATTACTACCTTAAGTTAAAAATAACAATAGAAACTTTTTAAAAGCATTGAACACTAAGCTGAACTGTGGGCAATTTCCTATTATGACAAAATATCTTTACTATTGTGAAAGCTCTTGGGTCCACTCCTACAAAGTGCAGAGTGCCCACACCGTTCACTGGGTAAAATCCTGACCCTATCAGAATCGGTGGGAGTTTTGCCATTGATGTCTATAAAGCCAAGACTCCAGTGGCACTGCAAGGCACTCAGAACCTCACAGGATAAGGCTCAACTATACTCTTAGGGGCTGAGGGCAGATATAGAGGAGCTCAGTCCTGCAGGCTGATAAGCTATGCTAAAAAAAAGTGTGGAAATCCAAAATGCTAGAGTTCAGTGCTCAGCATGGCCAGCCCTAGACCAAAAGGTCCCCAAGGTGAGGAGTGTCTTCAGCACCCGTCCATTTGTTAAACCTTTGAATGCCTTATTTTTATTGCATTTGTAGTCCACTTAATGATTTGCATGCATGATTATCCCCGTCATATAAGACTAACTGGTTACCCTCCCCACCACCACCTTTATATACCCGCGAGGGTATGTCTGACAACATTCTAGGAGGTTTGAGGAAAATGTAGTTCTCAGAAAGTCTGGAAGGTTCCACGAGATTCTAAAAAGGTCCAGACAACTCTAGGAGGTTAGTGAAAAATGAATCCACATATGGAATACCTGAAGCCTTTTACTTCAAACACTCTATTTTCTGTTTTGTCGCTAACAAAAACAGCACCCCTAGCCCAGTACCCCTCTAAGCCCAGCACCCCAGGCCGTTGCCTGGGTCACCTGCCCCCAAATCTGGCCCTGATGCTCAGGATCTGAGCAGACAGGATTCTGCACAGTGTGGAGAAACATATACAATGCTCAGCAATGTGAGGAAAATTCTATTCCAGCAATATACCGAGCACTGGAGAGCAGGGGAAAAGTAGGCATGATGAGTCCAAAATAAGATTTAGCCTGGTTATAGCTGCTTGAATGCAATCCAGCAGCCTCAAAATGCATGTGTGCAGGCCATTTTTATGATTTTCAGTAGGAGTTACTGTGAACCAGGAGACATAGCTTAGCTCAATAACACAGAAATGTGTCTTGAATATTCTTTGACAACAATATCTCAGACACCTGCTCATTTGCCCAATGAAGATGTGGGGGCACAGTGTTCTTCATGAACTGTTAGCCAGCAGCATTCACTCCCCTCAATGTATTTTGCCATATTGGATTGTTAGCAGCAAAGGGAGTGCTCAGCACTCCGAGCTGTTAACTTACAACCCTCTCCTACAACTCTGTAGGACGGAACCACTTTTTGCAAGGTCAAAAAGAAGGATTCCAAGTCTACTTGTTGTTTAGCTCCCCAAACTAGAGTTCCAGGAAGCCATCTCTTCAGCACAACTCTGCCGAGCGTGAACATCATCTGATTCCCTAAAAACATGTTGCTGTGCTAACAATAGTCTTTAGGCAATTTTGTTCAAGAAAAACAATCAAAAGAAGGAAGAGTTATAGCAGCTTCGAATTTGGAATTAGTTAATTTACTAATACACCTCTTTTGGAATCATTAATGTATTTTAATGTATAAGATTTTACTTCATACTTTCCATACACTGCCTAGAGACTCGTTGTCAACAATGTTTATCAATTCCTTTATATAATGGTGATGCTGTATGCTTAACCCTTGCTGAGAACAGTAAAATGTTCAACACTGTGAGTGGCTTTGGCATGTATTTGTTCATTAGCTGCCTATACTGGCTTTCACACCTGTAACATATTATCTGTTGATGGATGCAGGATTGGTTTGGGTAATATTTGTGAAATACCAATACAATTCTAAAATAAAATTTAATTTGAATATTGACTGTATTTCTGGTTCTCATTTGCTCATTTTACTGTTCATCATCCCTCATTTTGTAAGGTGAAATTTTGATCCCATTGAAGTCAATAGCAAATCCCCCATTGACATCAACGGAACGAGAATTTATCCCCAGTTCTTATGTTTCTGTTTTTCTTCTTTTCAGCACCTGTATTTTATGTATTCTTCTAATCTTTCTTTGTTTCATGATTTTTTTTATTCTTGCACCACTTCTAACTTTTGTTTCACATTCAATATTCAGTTTACTTTCACTCTTCCTTTTTTATCCCTTTGCTTACTCTCTTTCTCTGATTTCCATGTTTGCCTCATTCTTGTCATTTTGTTTAATTTTTTCTGTCATTTTCTCTTTCATTCTCCTTCTCATCTCCCTTCTCCCTACTACTTTTCCCTTTTTTTCCTGTGCTTTATTTATCTTTCCTGTTTCCTAACCCTACCTACTTCTTTGGTTGTTTGTTGTATCTCTCCACCTTTTCTATCATTCCACAAAATGTGACTCATCATTCTGTGCCACTATTGTATAGAAGATCCTGAAATAGTGTCATCTGAGGCAGTTATGTACTAAACAAAATATTACCAGGGTGAAGGAATCACTTACCCTGATTGACAACAAATCTTAACTTCTGTATTGTTGCCAGATTGCCGCTAACTCTGTAGATTCCATCGACATCCAGACCTAAAAAAGAAAAACATATTTCATATTGGCTCATGTGCGTACTTTATTCAAGATGACAGTCAAGAAAACATAAATGTCCTAACAAATATGGGGAAGAATAGTACGGTGAACTACTAGATAATAAATCACCTGAGAAAGACCAGAATTATATGATGCCTCCTGCCTGATTAAAACAACACAGAAAAACAAAATTGTACGTTAACTCAATTGAACTCAAAATACTTTACTATAATGTTGTAGTAATTCTCTCACAGGTGTACAGTAAAGGTTGAGATATTTCAATTAGCTTGGAAAAGAGTAGTGTATTAATGTACAAGTATTAACTTGTGTGTTCATGTACAAATACCCTCCACAAGATGTAAAATCAAATTTGCATAAGTGCATATTAACTACTTATACTAGCTGGGCTAACAGAACTTTGCAGGTAGAGACACAGATTTTTTGAGTTAAAGGTTGTGAATTGCATTTCTGGTATTGCATATATTCAGTGAGATGATTGCCATGTAACCATGACATGTAAGACTATGTATCGTTTCAGAGTAGCAACTGTGTTAGTCTGTATCCGCAAAAAGAATAGGAGTACTTGTGGCACCCTAGAGACTAACAAATTTATTAGAGCATAAGCTTTCATGGACAATAGTCCACTTCATAGGATGCATAGAATGGAACATATAGTAAGAAGATATATATATATATATATATATATATACATACAGAGAAGGTGGAAGTTGCCATACAAACTGTAAGAGGCTAATTAATTAAGATGAGCTATTATCAGCAGGAGAAAAAAACTTTTGTAGTGATAATCAAGATGGCCCATTTAGACAGTTGACAAGAAGATGTGAGGATACTTAACATGGGGAAATAGATTCAATATGTGTAATGACCCAGCCACTCCCAGTGTCTATTCAAATCCAAGTTAATGGTATCTAGTTTGCATTTTAATTCAAGCTCAGCAGTTTCTCATCGGAGTCTGTTTCTGAAGCATTTCTGATGCAAAATTGCCACTCTTAAGTCTTTTACTGAGTGGCCAGAGAGGTTGAAGTATTCTCCTACCGGTTTTTGAATGTTATGATTCCTGATGTCAGATTTGTGTCCATTTATTCTTTTGCATAGAGACTGTCTGGTTTGGCCAATGTACGTGGCAGAGGGACATTGCTGGCACATGATGGCATATATCACATTGGTAGATGTGCAGGTGAATGAGCCCCTGATGGCGTGACTAATGTGATTAGGTCCAATGATGGTGTCACCATAACCTCAGCTGTGCTGAACACAATGCCATCAACAGCCTCAGGAACAACTCTGACATCATAATCAAAAAGGCTGACAAAGGAGGTGCTGTCTTCATCATTAATAAGTTGGAATATGAACAAGAGGCTGCTAGGCAGCTCTCTAACTGCACATTCTACGGCCATTATCCTCTGATCCCACTGAGGATTACCAAAAGAAACTACACCATCTGCTCAAGAAATTCCCTGAAAAAGCATAGGAACAGATCTGTGCAGACACATGCCTAGAACCCCAAACAGGGGTATTCTATTTGCTACCCAAGATCCATAAACCTGGAAATCCTGGCTGCCCCATCATCTCAGGCATTGGCACCCTAATAGCAGGATTGCCTGGCTATGTGGACTCTCTCCTCAGGCCCTATGCTACAGGCACTCTCAGCTATCTTCAAGACACCACTGACTTCCTGAGGAAACTACAATACATTGGCGATCTTCCAGAAAACACCATCCTGGCCCCTATGAATGTAGAAGCCCTCTACACCAACATTGCACACAAAGATGGACTACAAGCTATCAGGAACAGTATCCCCGATAATGTCACGGCAAACCTGGTGGCTGACCTTTGTGACTTAGTCCTCACCCACAACTATTTCACATTTGAGGTCAATATACACCTTCAGGTCAGCGGCGCTGCTATGGGTATCCACATGGCCCCACAGCTTCAAAAACAGACTCCAACGAGAAACTGCTGAGCTTGAATTAATATGCAAACTAGATACCATTAACTTGGGTTTGAATAGAGACTGGGAGTGGCTAGGTCATTACACATATTGAATCTATTTCCCCATGTTAAGTATCCTCACACCTTCTTGTCAACTGTCTAAATGGGCCATCTTGATTATCACTACAAAAGTTTTTTCTCCTGCTGATAATAGATCATCTTAATTAATTAGCCTCTTACAGTTTGTATGGCAACTTCCACCTTCTCTGTATGTGTATATATATATATATATATATATATATATATCTTCTTACTATATGTTCCATTCTATGCATCCCATGAAATGGGCTGTAGCCCATGAAAGCTTATTCTCTAATAAATTTGTTAGTCTCTAAGACTATGAGAGCTGTGCACGTTATTTACAAAGCATTTTACTATGGCACTGTTTTGTACCAAGTTGATTGAGTTTGATGATTTAATGCCCTGGAGGTTTTATTGCAAATAATGAAGAGTGTTTTCAAGGACCCCTGGGGAGTCCCATTTTTCCCTTAAATCTGATCAGGTATCATCTTTTGGAGGAAACTATCTCCTACAGTAGGGTCTGCTGATATACCCTTTTAAAATTGAAAACTTTAAATTTTAAAACTTAAAATTGGAAACTGCCAATCTCATAAGAACAGAGGAAGAAATCTGCATGCTCCAAAATTTAAAATACTAAACGGTATAGTGCCACTTGAAATGTGCACATTAGCATGTGCTACAGCCCAAGACAGGCTCAGCATTCCTCCTATGTAGTAAACTAAATTCTGCTTTTAATGCTACCTATTGAAAGTAAAAAAAGAAAGAAAACAGCTCATATTACAACACCAAACAGTTCTATAACTTATATACTACATTGCAGGACCAAGCAAAATTCAGATGCGATTTGAAATTTTAAAATAACATGTCAACAAGATGCAGAGGAGGGATTATGGGGAATCCTACTGCTGGCAAATGGGAGAATGGGTACACTCCAGATGATATGAGTGTATTTTAGGGCTGGGCCCTTGAAATTGAGATTTTGTGGAGAAATGTCCCCACAGAAGTCACTAGCAAAACTCCCATTGGCTTCAAAGGGGGCAGAATTTCACCCTTGAGATTGCAAATGGATAACTGGTCATTGGACCTCAGTCCCATTCAAAAAGACTTGTCTATTCAGGTAACAAATGGGTAAGGGAGAATGGTGGAAAGGAAGAAGTGCTCGGCTGATGCCTTCTGTGTGTTGAGGAAATTGGGTAATAGTGTTGGTAAGAATCTTCAACTGATTTTTCTCAAACTTCCAAAAGATTTGACTATAGTTTGTTTAAAAAGGCAGAAAAAGTTTTCAGAGGTTGGCAGCAGTACTCATCCTATCATTTAATATTTGACATCATAAACATTAGCACAGCAACAAACTGCATATAAATATTAAATATTACTAACCATATATTACTATAATATTAATAATAACCATACATGCATACTAACTCCAAAGGTAAAATAACATTACCTTTAACATCCTTCATATTTTTCAACCCTTGCCCACATGTAAACTCACACATTGCAGACATTCTGAACCCATCTCTGTCTCCAAAGTTCCTTATACATTGATACACAAATTCAATGTATTTTTAGCAGCTTGAGAACTGAAGTATAACAGGCATATTGTGACAGAGATTTCCTAAGCAAAACAAGATCTATCTGAAGCTGTTCTAGTTATATCAGTCTCATATAATTTAATGTTTATTATTTCTGAAAGGTGCTTTGGGATGCTTTATATCCAGGTTACCATACTGATTTAATAATTGAAGGTTACTGTCATGCTTCCTATTCAGTAAGGGGAATAACCTTTGGTAACTTAACTGAGTTGAGTTGCTTACAGATTTGTTTGTTTGTTTTAAATATTGCTGCAGACACATCTTGCTTCAGTTTATCTTGAACAATTTATTTGAAAAAGAAATAATAATTCCATAATATATATAGATTATATATGTCTTTTATCAGTCCATTTCATTGTCTACCCTTCACCAGTGGGAGCTCTGCAATCTAATACTGAAAATGATGGTTCATGTCAGGAAGATCTCCTTTGGTTATAGAGGGCTAAAGAGAAAGTTTATTAAGAGAAATAAAAAAGAATTCAGTAATCAAGAACACTTGGAAAATATCCATGTACAGGATACATAACATACGAACAAATGGAAGTTACTAAAATGCTTAAGTAATGCAGCTCTATCTTAAAACTCAACAATCCCACTCTCTTCTTGGAAGTGGGGGAGTAAGACAAACAGAGTAGTTCCCAGTTTAAGAATGTGGATCTCTTGTGGTCATAGATGAGAATTGCATAACACTAAATTGTGAGTTGATCTAAACCAGAATGTAAAGGAAAAAAACAAAGAAACGTTAACTTCCATTTGAATCTAGCATGACTCAGTTCTCAAGCCTTCTGGACATGGAATAAGAGCATGTGAAAGCCACATATAGAGGTCTGTATGTGATAATAATCTCTCACATTAGTAGCACCGATTTGGAAGAGCTTAGCCCCCTTGGTATCATGCTATTTAAATGATCTGAACCAAGTAAAAATGACAACCTCTGTAGTAAACTGGAGGACATTACATCTTGCAAAATGATCTGGAACATATAAGTAAATTATTATTGTTATAAATTTACTTGGGTCCAGAATGGAGGCCTGATTAGCATTTCATTTGGACACACAATATGGCAGACAGAGAAAAACCTGAAAATATTACACCAATTATAGTGTTCACATGCCATTAACTTTCTGCTCCAAGAACTTTGAAACTTAAGCTAAACGAAACCAATGTAAATTGGTAGATTTGGACACCCTTTTCGTTACCACATTATCCTAGCTGGAAACTACTTATTTTGGAAATCCAATTAGACCAAGTGAATTTTTTTTTTTAAAAAAAGAGAAGGTTCTTATGTTCTGATTCTGTGAAGAAGTTTTCAAAGAAAGTAATTTTTAAGGGCACCTTTATCAAGAATAAAAACATCACTGCTCTGCTGTCAGCGTTTCTTCACGGCAGGCTATAAATACTTAGGGAACAAGATGAAACAAAAGTATTTTCAAAGTGTCCTATCTGGTGCTGGCATTAAAGTATAGTGGTAAAGAACAATTCAGAAAAAAATATTCATTGTATTAAAGTCAGACTATTTGTCCACCATGCGCTGACCTTCTTGTGTTTCAAAATGGTTTTTATCATTGAGAAAAATAACTGGTCTTATCCCCAGAGGGTAACAAGTATTTTTTAAAGAAGCTTAGAATAGGATGCAAAAAAGAAAAGGAGTACTTGTGGCACCTTAAAGACTAAAACAAATTTATTTGAGCATCAGCTTTCGTGAGCTACAGCTCATTTGCACACAATTAGGAATTATCAGACCAAATGGTGGTCAAAACTCAGTGGAAACAATGCAGCTGTCCCAAGCTATTCCCACCATAAATCTTATAAGCTTTCCAGAAAAAAAATTGGATAAGGACTGACTCCAGAATTTAGCTACCAGAATATAGACAGAGTATAATAATGCTCTTGTTAAAAGCAATCATATGTTATAGATTAGGATACACTGGTATTAGTAATGGGCAAATCTAAAAGGGAACAGAATACAGGTTTGGGTCAGATACATAAACATCAAAGTTATATGAACTACTTTGTGTAAGTGGGTTGAAAATCTCAAAAGAACACTTCTGGTGCTCTTTATTTCTACTGAGCTGGGAATATTGCAAAAATGGCCTTTCTTGCATTATTGTTGCACTTCCAAGTGCAGTCCCAGCTGGAACCTGGAAGTATAGAGGAGCATTAGGAATAAAGAAATACTACAGAGGATATAAATATAATCCCAATATTTCAAAACTTCTAAATTACTCAGTTTGGATTCTGTAATAGGAAATAGGCAATTATCTGAAGAAGTTCTTATGTTTTCTGAGCTAGTTTACCCCTCCCTAATACAGGAGTTGTCATATCTATCCACTGGCTAAAATCCTGCTCTATCTCATACCAATGAAACCCTTTATTGTGATTAAGTTTTAAGATCATAGCACAAAGTATGGGTGCCAACTCATTATCTTAGAATCCATTAGATCTTATCTGTTATCTTAACACTTAATATTTTGTGAGTTTCATTCAATTGTTTTTTAAAAAAACTTCAATAGTTATTTTTATACACTTTTTCTAGATCTTAAAATCCATTATATTTTATTACTGAGAGTTTGATAATTTCCTATACATGAGCACTCAAAACTTTTAACAATAACTATTTACTGAAATTGATCTGGTATTGAGACCTGTTTGTAGTTATATGAAAAGAAGCATCATACTGGGTATAACAAAGTAAAATGTAAACTTGACGAAAGGCATCCCTTGGGCAGTACTTTCATTTAAAATCAGCTATGTTCAGGGTAAAAATCTTGTATTTCAAAGGAACCTGGTATGCTTCCCGATAAACAGAAAGAAAATATGTTTTAAAACTAAAAAAATATTATGTAATCAAGCATTTGTCATGTTTGTGATGTACTGCACAGGACTCCCATAACTGTGAGCCACTGTGTTACCTTCTTTGCCTCAGAAAAGGAGAGTTTTGCTATTACTAAGCTATATGTCAGTTCCCTGACATACCAGCCTGTTTGCCTTGCCAGCAAACACTTCAAGACTCTACCAATCTAAACCTTGTCTTGTAGCTAACAATCAATGAACCCCAGTTCCCAGTGTCCAGCCCCTCTCACTGGAAACTCATAGAAATTATTAAGTTTGCTCTCTCTCTCTGGAGGCAGCACACATCAGCCTGTTAGGTTAGCTAAAGACTCACATATTACTTTAATACACAGCATAGAGATGATTTTGTAATAAATCAAGAATAAGTTTATTAACAAAGAACAGACATTAAGTGACACTAAGAAAGAATAAAAGAGACTGGCATGGTTACAAATAAAACTAAATAAAACAAGCTTTTTAGTGACTAAAAATGGAGGTTAGTTACCTCTAACTGGAAGTTATTCAAGATGGGTGGTTCCTACACGTATTCCATATGTGGGTATACATGCACACCTGAGTCCAGAGATTCTTAACAAGTGTCCATTGGGTTGCACAACTGGGCATAAGATGTAGTGCTGCCTTTTGACTAGGCCTTTTTGGAATCTAATCTGTTGTTGGGCGAATAAAAATTCCACTGGCGGAAGAAAGGCACTGATTGCTGTGAGATGACTTTCAGTAAACTAAGGGAAAGATCCAAATTCTTCAATGACAGAAGACAATCTAAAATGACTGAGACATCTGCAGAGCCTGAGGAAGACTGATTGTGCTGTGCCCAGGTAGAGAAACATTTCCATTTAACTAGGTAGAAGTTCCTAGTTGAATTTTTCCTAATTTGAGTAAGAATGGCTTGGGCAGCTTCCAAACATGAGTATTCTAGTTCTAATGCTTATCCAAAAAACAGACTGTGAGGTGAAGTGGGTCTGGACTGCAGTGTCTGATTTTCCTGTCTTACTGAATTAGAAGATCCAGGAAGGGACAGATCCTGATTGGAGGATGGGTTCTCAGAAGTTCCAGGAGCCAAAACTGTCTGGTCCAGTTGCATGCTATAAGAATGACTCTGGTCCTGTCATGATGGATGGGGAGATGGACAGAAAGGAAAGGCATAACTGAGTTGGTGGGGTCATGATAACAGGAGAATATTACCCTGGGAGTTGTGGCCCATCACTGCTCTGGAGCAGTACAGGGGAAGTTTCCTGTTCATTTGGGACTTGAAGAGATCCCACTGGTGTGTTCCCCATGGAGTGAATATTTTGCTCAGGACCAAGTAGTGTATTTCCCATTCATGGTCTGCAGAGAAGTGCTTGCTTTGGTTATCCACTAGAGAATTCTGAACACCTGGTACATATGTGGCTTGGAAAGTGATGTGGGTTCTGATGCATCAGTTCCAAAGCCCGACTGCTTCCAGGCAGAGGGAAAATTCTATACTGTTTATCTAAAAGACAGTGGTAATATTATCTGACAGTATTTGGATAAGTTGTATGAGTGGGAGCAATACCCTGCAGGCCAGGTGGACCACTCTCACTTCCAGCAGGTTGATTTGCAGCCTCGCATTCCATGGGATCCAAAAGCCATATATGGTGTGGTCATTTAGGTGGGCACCCTATCCCAGAAGGAATGTGTCTGTTATGGTGACACTGGGGGGTTGGAGTGTTGAAGCGTACTCCCAATCCCACTCATTATGGGTTCAACCATAATGTGAGAGAGGCAATGACCTTGGTGGAAACAGTCACTTCACTGTTCATGTGGCTCCTGTCTGGGGTGTAGAGAGACCAAAGCCAGGCCTGTCAGCAGGGTAAATGAAGTCTGGTGAATGATGTCACATAAGTACAGGAGGTCATGTGGCCTAGAAGAGAAAGGTGTACTTTGACTATAGTTTTTGGTTTGAGTACCCTGTGTCCTCAGATTTCTCATTGACTGACATCTTTCTGTGGCGATGAAAGCTCCTGCTGACATTAAGTCCAGTGTTGCTTTGATAAAGTTTATCATCCATGTGGAGCTCAAAATGGATTTTTCTTTCTTCACAGATACCCTGCACTGCTAAAAGATGGAGCAGGCACAAAGTTGCTGACCTTTGTTGGTTGGTTGGAATGACCAGTTAGGAGCTAGTCATCCTAGTATGAGAAGACTGTGTAGCCATGACATCTCATTAGGGCTACCACCACATAGAAAACCTTTGTGAATACCTTGGGTGTTATTGACAGTCCAAAGGGAAGGACTCTGAACTGGTCATGTTCCTGACCTACCAGTAATTGAGGAAACTTTCTGCGGGGAAGAGGAATATCTACATGAAAATAGGCATTCTTCATGTTGAGAGCCACGAACCACATTTCCTTCTGTAAGAAGGGGAATATTGATTCTAGTGTAACCATTCTAAATTTTGACTTTTGAATAAAGATGTTCAGTTGTTGAATTTCAAACTCTACATTTTCCTGAGCTTCCCTACTTCATAACAGCCTTCTGATTCTCTGTATAGGACCAAACTGACCAGGGACTCTTTATGCCAGGGAACTTTCTTGGGGAGTGAAGTGGTCATACTGCTTTACAGTCACTTTGTGCCAGCATAGGGCTATTTTATATGCCCAATCCTATAGCTGACACAGATCATGCATGCTCCAGGAAAATTTCACATTAAGAAATACAAAACAAAACAAACAAACAAAAAAACCCCAAACAACCCAACAACAACTGGCCATCTAGGCATCCCAAAGATAGATCTTGGTGTGAGGATTTGGTGAAACACTTCAGGAAATGAGACAAGCCTTTGTCACTCTGCTTGAAAGACATATAAGTGAAGAACATGATTTTGTATTTTATCAATGTTGTCTGACATGATCAGAGAGATATAGTAGCATTCCAACATGAAGAGAGAGTCAGATTTTCCTTGCAGTGATAAATAAAAGGTGGAACAAAAGGAGATGGAAATCTGATGAAGAACTCTCTGTATTTCAGATACTGGAGAAATTGTTCCAAAACTTATCCACAACAGAAAACTCAGGTGTCTGGATCTTAGCAGTCTTTAGCTTGTGCCTCCTCTCTTCCCACCATGCACACACTAGCGAATATACTTTTGAAATATTTAGTAAACTTTGAACTTTTGAAAGCTTTCACTTTCTGGTTCTAGATAATTCTCCCTTCTCTTCCTCTCTTTATAGACTCCTTGCCCACTACCAAGAGTACCAGCCAAATCTCTTGCTTCATGTTTAAAAATCAAGGTAGGAAACCCAATAATTGAACATCCTCGAATGGGAATGATTGCAACACCTGAATTAAGTAATGAAGAGTGTGTATGCAATCTATACCATTTCAATAATGTTGTCAATATTCTTTTCCTTTGAACTGATGTATTTTTGTGTTTCAGTCCATAAACGTGTCATGTAATTTACTTTGTTTCTTTTCATATCACTTGGTGGCAGATTGTTTACTTAGACATATTTGTACAATGGAATAAGGTCAATAACAGTGTAAAATATGAGTGCAATTTAACTAGTACTCGTCTCATCATCATACTGTGTTACAGTTAAATACCTAAATCAAGTCTGCTTAATCTTCCCCTCAATTGTATAGCACTGTTTTTAATGTTTGTAGTTTTAGTACAGGAACAGCAAAACTTATTTAGAAGGTTCACTGTGACAAACAAGAAAACTAAACTTTGAAGATATTTGTTTAGAATGTGTCATCAAAGTTACATCAAGCACGCAGTATGTTGACTGTAAAAATGCAATTGCTACTAATACATATTCTTGCCATCTTTTTATTCTCATTTTTTTTGTAGCTAAACAAAGTGACCTCATTGTTTTCCACTGCATTTTCTCTTAAACATTGGCTGGGAAGATTGAGATTAAGGAATGTGGGAAAATAGATTCCCAAGCCACGTCCATCCCCTTTAATTCTGAGCTGTAATTTTTGGCTTGGCTTGAATCACAGTCATCACATTTCATTCTGAATCTCTCTGTAAAGTGATCTTTCTTAAACATTTCTTTCACTCATCATGGGATCAGAAACAAAGCCATTCTAGTCTTTCAGTGAAACACTTATAAACATCTTTTTACAGAGGAATCACAGGAGCTGAATTTCCTTTAAAAATATTTGAAAGAAAGGAGGTTTTTTATTGCCTGATTGTCCTCTTTGTGAATCTTGTCATCTGTATGCCATGAGCTACAGCTATTTTAATCTGTTTTTGTTTGCAATCCATTTGGTGTCCGCCCAAGAAAATGCAGGTGATTCTAATTAACTTACTGCTGAAGATGTGGAAAAATCTCAATTGTGTTACAGAAAATTATACACTTAAAACCTTCCCTCTATTATTTATAATGTCTTATTAATGAAAATGATTACATGAATATATTTACCACCTGATTCATCTTTGTTCACTTTTTAAATCAACAAGGTTTATGACAAAGGGAAAAAAACTACCAAACACAGACCTCATGTACACATACCAGCTCTTTGATTTAACTGGAATAGCATTTTAAAAAATAACATTACTTTATGGAACACGATTTAATATCGGAAATAACTACAATCCAGTTTTCCCCCTGAAAGACTTTTAAAATGCTCTAAAGACCAAATTCTGCCCTTAAAATGTAAGTGCTTAATTGGAAGATTTTGTCTATCTCTGAATATTTCCTAGAGAACTTCCATTCTGCTCTCTTTTGCTGGATCTGATTGTGGGCAGTGTTAATATTTTGAAGTTTAGGCTAGCCAGGCCTGATATGGCTAGTGTTTAATCCATATGGCTAAGCATGGACAAAGTACTTTAGTTTATGGCATGTGCCTCATTCTAGCTATCCAATCCAAGCCAAATGAGCTTCCAGGAGTTAAAGTAGAGCTGACAGCACTGGAGCACCAGTTCCATCTCCTTCAGAAAATAGATACATCTCCACTTCCTCCTCATAGGAAACAACAGCACCTACTCAAATATGAACAAGACATAATCTACAGTTTTAGGATCCAGACAATTGTGTAGAATGAATGATAATTGCCATAGGAACAATCCAGTAGCCAAACCTTTCTCCCACCCACAAACAAAATTAAATCAACTCAACTAGCCAGTAATTCAAAGCCGCCCAATCTATCCCAATGCCCATCCCGCCCATACACTCAGACCTTCCCAAGAGCCCTAGCAAGCGGAAGGTCTGTGCAGCATGTCCGAAAAGTCAATAGATCCAGGCTATTCCACACCAAGAGAGGACATATGTTCCAAAGTTGAGGAAGCCCTAAAAGTGAGTGTCCTGCTATCATTTCCCTCTCTTTTACATAGAGGGGTCTCCAGCCCCTCTGAGCTGAACTTGAACACTTCTGGTAATTGCTATTCTGGCAGTACAGCACTACGGGTATGAAAACTGATTTTTCAGATAGGCAAGTCCCAGGCAATTTAGGGTTTTATAGGTAAAAAAAAATAAAAATTGTGTGAAAATCAATAGGCAGCCAATAGAGATCCCAGAGCATGAGCACCATGTATTTCCTGTCAGATACAATGATATTCATCGTTACTGCTTTCTACCAGCTACTGTTTCTGCTTGTGTGCCCCCATGTAGCACACACTGAAGTACTCTAATATTGATGTGATAATGGTGTGGATAATAATAGTGAAGTCCAGAAGAAAAGTCTATCAGAAAAAAGAAGGTGCAGGTGGAAACAAGCAACTTGGCTATTTTTAAGAGATGATCTCAAAAGAGTAGCTGGGGATCTAATGAATGGGGGGGGGGGAGAGAAACGGTATATCTATGACCAAGAAATATGTACAACATTTCCATTTCTTATATCCCAGCTGTGTCTGTTAACTTCTCAAAACATGTACAGTCGAGGAATAAAGCATACTTGACTGATATTTATTGCAATATGCTTAATACAAAATTTCTATCCGTATCTGTTCTGTCACACATTATGTTCTCAAAGAGTTAAGTAACATGAAAAATACAGGCTCAAGATTATATCTGTCATGGATGAAAATACTACATTTATGACTCAGTGTAATCCATTCATTGGTTTATGGACCCAGGCCCTCCAGGGAGTGTCACAACTCCACATGATATCCTTGAGTGGTATATTTTGCCTTTGGATCTCTGGTTTAGCTGAAAGAAATTTAAAAACACATGTAGCCTGACAACTCCCTACTGGCTACACAACTGAGGAGGGTCAAGAGCATAAAATATTCCAGCAAAAGCCAGCTGTAACTTATGCTCACTAGACTGGCTCAGGATCAGTCTGTTTCAGACAGTAGCATACAAAGAATTTATGCACTTTGCTAAATCCTCCCACTTTCATTAAACCATGCCCCATTTGGGGATCCATCATCATAAACATTAGGCCTGCATTTTCTGAGCAACAGCAGAATACTAATGAATGCTGTACTTGGGGGGTCTAAACTCTTCACTCAGGGTTATACACTGCCCTGAGTCAGTCTCATTAATTTCAATGGGGGCTGTGGGTGCAAACTGAAGGGCAGATATAGCTCTTTAGGCAATTCCTCTTATTAATAGTAGAAATAACCTAGTGCACAATAGAGACAAATCCTGACACTGTCTTTAACAACAAGAGTCAAGTTAACTCCTTAGTGCTGTGTATGCTGTTTCCTCACCAGGCTGACCAATGCTGATGATTATTTGGCTGTGATTTGATGAAGGTGGAAGCACTCTGCAGCTGGGTGCCATGAATCTGCTTGGGCAAGGGTTGATGGGCAGCTTATAGTCCCTGGATTTTGGTACCCCCATTCCTAATTCTTGGCCCCCAGAGATTACTGCAGAAGGACAGTGACTGGGACTGTGTTATATCTAGGAAGGGATATAAGAGTCACTAGGAAGATCTCTGACTTCTCTATCCTTGGGCTGCTTGGTTATGGGTGAAAAATCCAGTTAGGCCCACTCCTCTTTTCTCCATCTGACACCACCATTTTGGATATGTCCCTGAAGAATGGTGCTCCTTTAAGAAATTTTCAGATGCCCCAGAGTTATCTGGAAAGAAACTAGCTTTGACTTCAGGGATAGGTACTGTGTAATGTACACCATGTGTACATCTCTGACATCATTTCCCAGTACTGTAGGCTGGGAGAGAGAATATAACTCTGCCACTGGGTAGGCAGGCTGTGCTCAATGAGTATAGAATCCTAAGGGGACATCTGATGGGATTCAAATAGCTTTTCACATCCAAGGAGCTGTGTTTGGCTCATACAGTGAGAAAAAAACAGACCATCACAGTTAATTCCAAATTTTGTAGTTTGAGAGAAACTGGGCCTTTAAAATGGAGATTTAGGACCTGTTTTTTCAAAAGGAGCTTACCTTCAATTCCCATATTTCACACAATATGAAATGAGGGCATAATTTTGCAAGCATATTAATATGTGCCTGATTTTTAAGTACATTCAGGTCGTTAGATGTCTTTATAGGACTATTTATATTCATTCACAATTGTGTTTGCAAAATGGGAGGGCTGTTTTAAAAGTCAGGCCCTTAAATCTAAGCACTGCTGTCAGATAAATGTGAGTGCAGCAGAGTGTACCTTGTAAAATCAGGTTTCAGAGTAGCAGCCGTGTTAGTCTGTATTTGCAAAAAGAAAAGGAGTACTTGTGGCACCTTAGAGACTAACAAATTTATTTGAGCATAAGCTTTCGTGAGCTACAGCTAACTTCATCGGATGCATTTGGTGGAAAATAAAGTGGGGAGATTTATATACACACACAGAGAACATGAAACAATGGGTTTTATCATACACACTGTAAGGAGAGTGATCACTTAAGATGAGCCATCACCAGCAGCAGGGGGGGAAAGGAGGAAAACCTTTCATGGTGACAAGCAAGGTAGGCCATTTTCAGCAGTTAACAAGAACATCTGAGGAACAGTGGGGTGTGGGGTGGGGAGAAGAAATAACATGGGGAAATAGTTTTACTTTGTGTAATGACTCATCCATTCCCAGTCTCTATTCAAGCCTAAGTTAATTGTATCCAGTTTGCAAATTAATTCCAATTCAGCAGTCTCTCGTTGGAGTCTGTTTTTGAATTTTTTTTGTTGAAGAATAGCCACCCTCAGGTCTGTAATCGAGTGACCAGAGAGATTGAAGTGTTCTCCGACTGGTTTTTGAATGTTATAATTCTTGATGTCTGATTTGTGTCCCTTCATTCTTTTACGTAGAGACTGTCCAGTTTGACCAATATACATGGCAGAGGGGCATTGCTGGCACATGATGGCATATATCACATTGGTAGATGCGCAGGGGAACGAGCCTCTGATAGTGTGGCTGATGTGATTAGGCCCTATGATGGTGTCCCCTGAATAGATATGTGGACAGAGTTGGCAATGGGCTTTGTTGCAAGGATAGGTTCCTGGGTTAGTGGTTCTGTTGTGTGGAGTGTGGTTGCTGGTGAGTAAAAGACACTGAACAGTCACAAATGCCTATAAAAACTTTTAGAGAGTCTTGAATTCAGTTACATATATCAGAAAGTGCTTCTTTTTGGAAACTGGCAGACAGCTTCACTGTTTTGACAGAAGCAACTCCGCGGATCATTGGAAATGTATTCCAGGCCACAGTTTGAGAAGCACTATTACGCTGTATTACATTAAAATAATCCATATTTTAGATTAGGAATTGCTCTGGTACTATATGTTAAAACAGGGTGTTTTTTAAGTATTACAACATTTTTAAACAGAACAAATCACCTTCTACATATACCATATTCAGATACAAAAATATTTTAGTTGAAACACAAATAATGTAACTGCAACACAACAGAGACATGAAGCAAACAGAAAAGGAGTACTTGTGGCACCTTAGAGAATACAGACTAACACGGCTGCTACTCTGAAACCTGAAATGAAGCAAACAGTCACTTTTGAAAAGAAATAATCTACCTGCCTTCTTTATATACAGCAATGTGCACTGAGTATTTGTTATCTGATTTGGAGGTAAAATAAATGCAGCAAATATTGCACAACAATATCAAATTATAGTAAGAGTTAGATTTTAAGCAGTGGAGTTACAGGTATAATTTTTAATTGCATCATCCCCTTCGCTTATGCAAGTATTGAAGACCCAATTCTGGTTTAATTCCTGTTTGAGTCATGGAATGAAGTAGAAGGATGTAGATGAGTGCAGCTATCTCCTGTGTGAAGGATGTCTTGCTATATGGAAATCAATGTCCTGTAGACTGGGGGTCAAAACCCAATCTCCTGCCTCTAGAAAAGGGTTTATAGCTGCCAGAGTCACCATCCAGAACTTTAGAGACTTTACAAATACATTCAGTTGTCTTAGATCTAAGATTGGTCTCCACCCTCTGTCCTTCTTTGGCATAAGAAAATACTTTGAATAAAACCCTTTCCCCCTGTGTGGGAATGGGACTGGTTCTACAGCTCCTAAACAAAGAAGGGAGTGTACTTCTTGACCTGTAGTATAGTTTCATGAGCAGGGTCCCTGAAGAGG
Source organism: Dermochelys coriacea (assembly GCF_009764565.3). Taxonomy (NCBI): domain Eukaryota; kingdom Metazoa; phylum Chordata; order Testudines; family Dermochelyidae; genus Dermochelys; species Dermochelys coriacea. The sequence continues at coordinate 23,629,376 of NC_050078.2, read as the reverse complement.
GATGGGGAAGAGGGTGTGTAAAGTGAATAGAGTAGCCTAATATTATAACCTCTATGAGTCACGTCTGTTATAATATGCTTCCTGGTCCGTTGGAAATGGGAAAGGCACTGTCCAAAAGTGCGAAGCATTGTAGCTTGCAAATTAGAGGTGAGGGAGGAATCAAGCCATCGACTAACTCATCAAAATTGCTGTTTTGATGGTAAAGTGGTACTAACTGAAGGAGTGGGAAGCACTTTTCCTCTGGAATCTCTGTCTTTTTCTAGCGGATTTGGTGGTTCTGTGAAAACCAGAGATCTGAGCCAATCATGATCTCTGGGCAGTTTGAGACCTGCTAAATCTCCTATTGTCTGTAGAAGTATAACCTCAGTGTTGTCCTCCTGAGGGAATCTCCTAAGCAATAGATACACTTAGACTGGGATAGCCTTCAGACAAGAAAGGCAGTATTTGAAACCTGGTGAGCCAGGTATGCCTAGCCAAGCCAAATAAACTCCCCCAAAAAAATGGACAAGAAAAAAGGGGAGAGGAAAAACTGAAACCTCTCACAACTATCTAATTAATTCTATACTAACAACAATTAACAGTAGCTAGAAACACTAACCTAACTAATACAACTACAAAACACGCTGAGGCACAAACAAGGCAGACAGGCTGAAGCAGAAGAGAAGGAACTGAGGTTGGTTTGCCCACAAATCTTTACATACCCTCGGCGCACTGCATGAGGTTATATAGAGCACACACCCAGGCCAAAAGGGCAGTGATAATGAAAAATCTGCAATCACGAGCTTAAGAGGCACATGTGCCCCTGAAGTGGAACACCCATAGGAACACTACTCAAAGAAGAAATTCCAGTTATTGTCCTAATGCAGCTTGACACAAATCATGAGCAAAAAGTTAATTATATAGTAAACAATTTATCATTAATCATTTAATATACTAAAATGTACCGTTAATAAGAAGTGAAAACATTAAACTACATAATTGCTTAAATAAATGTATATAGTCATAGTATACCCTACTTGGTAGCAAAAGGATGTACCAAATCTAGTGCAAAGGCTCAATTTAGTTGTAAATCAACATGTTTTAATGGTTATATAAACCAATTAAAATGCACCTTTCTTTAAAAAATAACTGAAATCCAAATGGAAAAGTTGATTACAATTGATTATTTAAATCAAGGCTTTCCACTTGGTGTTAAATCAGTCAACCTGCTGCATCAATCCCTGTGCTCATTTGGATTCTGGAGGTGCAGAGGAATATTTGTATTTCAATGATATACGTGCATATGGGCTGGCCATGATCTGGACAACTGATTTACATGCCTTTTGCCCTGAGAAAAACCTGGAAGTTTAAGATTTCTGGTCTGGATTTATGAATTGTTTAGGGCATCATAAAGCTCCAATTCAACAGAAAGCACTTAAGCATTTGCTTAGCTTTAAGAAAGTGAGTAGTTCCATTTACTTTAATGGGACTACTCAGGTGCTTAAATGTAAGCATCCGCTTAATTGCTTTGCTGGATTAGGTCCTATTTTAGTACAACTAGGAGTAGTGGAAAGAAATTAAATGTAGCCAATCAAAACGTAGGATGAACATCAGGAAATATTTTCTAATAGTAAGATCTACTAGACTATGGAATAGTCTCCCAAGTATGTGGAGGAAAACACATCACTGGAAAACTGGACAGAAGAAGGCACCAGAAAATATGCTGCATGGAGTAATCTTTCATTGACAGATAGATTAGATCAGTAGTTCTCAAAGCTGATCCGCTGCTTGTGCAGGGAAAGCCCCTGCCCAGCCTGACTGGTTTGTTTACCTGCCGTGTCCTCAGGTTTGGCCAATTGCGGCTCCCACTGGCCGCGTTTTGCCGCTCCAGGCCAATGGGGGCTGCGGGAAGCGGCACGAGCCAAGGGACGTGCTGGCCACCCTTCCTTCAGCCCCCATTGGGCTGGAGTGGTGAACCACGGCCAGTGGGATCTGCGATTGGCTGAACCTGTGGACATGGCAGGTAAACAAACAGGCCTGGCCCAGCAGGGGCTTTCCCTGCACAAGTGGCGGACCGGCTTTGAGAACCACTGAATTAGATGCTCAAATAGGTCAATTCACTCTCTAAATGATATATTTATGGTATATTATGAAATGACTAGGAAACATTCTGTGTAGAACTCCATTCAAAGCAATGAGGTTGTTTGCATGTAACAAAGCAGAATTTGGTATATATAATTACAATGTGGATTCTTAAAAACTCTTCTTGGACCAATAACCTGTTAGGATCCTGATTGAGCTAGAGCAGTCTATTAGGTTAATGTCTAATTTGGGGATATTTAAAAGAAACACTAATTCAATAGCACATAATGGTTTAACATGTAATAGCCTATTTGGGGATTTCTTAGTTACCAGATTATTAACTCCATGCAATGTAAATTTCATAAATCCATTGGGTGTAAACTGAGTTACTGAAACAACCATAGGGCCTGATTTTTAACCTGGCCTCTTCTTTGCCCCAGAAATTATTTGTGAGATCAATTCTCATTTAGGCATCAATCTGATTATCCTCTCATATCACATGGTTAGCCTTTTATATGACACAAACTGATCTAGTAAATAATTGCAGTAATAAAACTACAACAACAATTAATTGTTCCTAAAAGTTGCAGGCTAAAACTTTTTAAAATCCACCTCATAGTGTGCTATATGGACACTCTACAATTTTTATTTAATTCCTTTTATTGCATTAGCACTTCCTTTTAAAAAATGTCAACCCAGGTACAATAATGTTTATTTTTCCAAAATACAAAAAGCAATTAGTCTACATTAAGGAATAATTGCATACATAATTTTATTTAAAAATCATTTTAAGCCATTTCTGAGGCGCACATAGCTTGATGGTATACATGCTGCTACTAAGCTATAGCACTGTGCCTCACATCCTGGATTTTGAGGAGGAAGGGAGAATATTGTTTATTCTTTAATATTTTTTGTAGCTGGGAGATGGATATTCTCAAGAATGAGCTTCCCTTCATATGGCTCTAACTAGAGGTATGTCAGGGCCTTCGTTTTCTCATTGACATAGAGCAGTGTTTCCCAAAGTGTGGTACGCATACCACTGGTGGTACGTGAAACGGTTTCAAGGGATACACGGCAGAATTTTTTATTTTACTTTATCATAGTTTTATTTTAGCAGCAGAAAACAATTAACTAAAATTTAATATATGAGAATGGTGTACACTTGCACAGTAGAAATACACAAGATTTACATTGTAACTAATATGATAACATGTTTTGTAACATCTAATAACACAGCAGAGCCGACGCAAACCAAGCGTGCGCGTTACCACGGCTCGGGCAATACACTTGCCTTTGTGACATGCGCAGAAGTCATACTGACTGATAAAAGATAAAAGTGAATAACTACTCATAGTAATCTAATGATCATAGCAAGTACATATTTGGTGTGTATTAATATACAAAATTTCTCTCTTTTTGTTTTTGTTAAACCCATTTGCAATGGATCGCTGGCTAAAAACGGGAGTTTGAAATGTACAAAAGAAAATTACGAGTAAAATATGAATGTTAGTGATAATTATGCCAAAAATGCAGTTATATGGCTACATCAGACAATTGTGATGACAAAATTAGTGAACCGTGTGAACCATCTGTAAGTTTATTGAACATATCAGCTGCAAAGAAAATGAAAAAAGCCCGCAAATATGTTGAAGAATATCTTAAATTTGGATTTTCGTGGATTGGCAATGAGGTGGAGCCTGTTCCACTATGTGTGATTTATTACGAGACTCTCACAAATGAAAGTATGAAACTATCCAACCTAAAATGCCATTTCGATAGCAAAGAATACGAGGGAAAACCTGTAGAATTCTTCGAAAATAGGTGTAAAGATCTCCAAAAGTTCCAGAAAACAATTCGTAATGTGATGAGAGGTGAAAATATTAAATTCTTGGAAGCTTCATATAGTGTGGCATACTTAATTACAAAGTCTGGAGCTGCTGAAGTGATTGGTGAGACATTAGTAAAACCTGCAGCCAAAGTAATGGTGCAGGTGATGATTGGAGACAAGGCTAGCAAAGGTATAGATTGTGTCTCCCTCTCAAATAACACTGCAAGCGGATGAATCCACTGATATTGTGAATTTAGCTAATCTTTTGTTGTTTGTCAGATACAAGCTGAATAATGAAGTCCATGATGACATTTTGTTCTGCCAACCTATGCCAACACATACAACTGGAGAAGCTATTTTTAAAGTTATTGATGACTTTATCAAAATCAATTACTTGGATTGGAGTTGTTGTGTTGGAATAAGCACGGATGGCACCAGAGCCATGATTGGTTTGAAGAAAGGAGTTGTTGCACATATTCAAGCTGTTGCACCAGAAGCAAAATCAACTCATTGTTGCATTCACAGGGAAGCACTCGCCACCCAGAACATGCAGGCAGATCTAAAGCAAGTACTGGATGAAGCTGTGAAAATAAACAATTTTGTGAAAGGCTGCCCTCTGAACGCCCAGCTGTTTTCTCAGCTTTGTGATGAGATGGGCAGTGATTACACACAACTCCTATTTCACACTGAAGTGTGTTGGCTTTCGTGTGGAAAAGTTCTGAATCGCCTGTTTGAGCTGTGAGAAGAACTGCAAGTGTTCTTAGATTAAACCTTTAACCTGCGAGACCGTATACACGACTGGAAATGGCTATGCAAACTTGCATATATTGCAGATATCTTTGCTCATTTAAACAACCTCAATCTATCCTTGCAAGGGAAACTCATATCCATATTCCATGTTCAAGACAAAGTGAGTGCCACGGTCGCAAATTGAAATTGTGGCATAAACGTCTTAGTCGTCATGAATTGGATTCCTTTCCATCTCTTCATGACTTAGTAAAAAACTTGACTAACAAAGTTGATAGTGATGTGTTGCAAACCATGAAGCAGCATTTGGAAAGCTTGCAGAAAGATCTTCGTAAGTATTTCCCTGAACTGGATGGCACCTTTGAATGGATAAGGAACCCTTTTATCATCAATGTTCAGACATTGCCAAATAACCTCTCTGCTTCAGAAGAACAGCTCTTGGAGCTGGCTTCAGATAGCTTCCTGAAAACAAAATTTGAACAAAATATACTGACGTCATTTTGGCCGGGGGTTAGCTCTGAATATCCAGCTCTATCGGACAAAGCTGTCAAGTATCTTCTACCTTTTCCCACCTCGTATTTGTGAGAGATGGAATTCTCTGCACTGGTTGGCATCAAAACAAAAAACGAAATCATCTTATTGATGTGGAGCCCCATCTTCGTCTTAACATCACAAACGTTAGCCAGATATCCCCACGATAGTGTCTGGTCAAAAGCCGTTCCATCCCTCGCACTGAATAGTTTGGTTTGTACTGAAAATTTTTCAATACTGAAATAGTAATTATTAAAACTAGTGCTTTCTTCACTAACCTAACCAAACCAGCATATTTTAATTTCAGAATTATATGAATTCACCATATATATATATACATATATATATATATACACATACATACACGCTGTTCTGCCAGACTGTTGATTTGCTTCTATTATTTTAATTATTTCTAGTACTATTTCTATATGTAACTATTATTTCTATTACAATTTTTGTGTCAACTGTATGTAATATAATTTTGTATTTATTTCTAATAAACATTTAATCCACAATGAAACGAATTAGGAGTGTGTTATAAAAATGTGGCTACCATCTCCCCCACCCCCAAGACAAATGTCTCAAAAGGGGTATTGCAACTGTTGTAAGTTTGGGAAACACTGACATAGAGTAAGCCAATGTGCAAATGGTTTTATATGGTTTTATTTTCTCCATAGTCTTGGCTCTAACATGTGTCAACATCACAGATTTCATTTATAATGTATTTTGAAATTGTTTTAATTTTTAGACGCCTTTGTATGGTACTCAGTTTTATTTTCATAAGTTACATGGGTTTACTTTTTTGGTAAGCAGGTTGAGAAAGGTTTCACAGAAAATTCTGAACATAAAATCTCCATCTCCTTATAAAAGGTTACACAGCGATCCATTATACCACATTAGAAAAAGGCAAAAGCTCAATTTCATCCCTGGTGTAATACCAGTGACAGCATTGTATTTACACCAGGATGAATTTGGCCCAGGCACTGCAAATGTTACTGTGGTGCACTCAGTGTCCGCGTGATGTTACTGGCAAAGAGGCAAGGAGGATACATTTCTCTGGAACAGATTAGTCAATGAAACAGGCATCAGGTAACTATGACAAAGATGTCAACTGGTTCAAAAGCTTGTCTTTTTTCCAGTACAGTGCTCATGTCAAATTTCCTTTGTCTAGCTTTCTGTACTGTGTAAGCTCAGTTTTTTTATTCTGCTGTCTCCCTCTTTTCCCCAATTTGCCCTTGCTTGATGTTTCCTGTTGACACTTCTTGATTTTTTTTCAAACTCAGAATGTGGCTTTCTAGCAGACACAGAGGCCCCAGAATGAATACTCCTACAGAGCCAATTCTATCTTGGACCTTGCACAACACTGTTAACTGGCTCATGCTCTAAGAAAGGTGGCTATAGTGGGATTGCATGAGTCTGAACATAGAACTGGTTGAGGAATCCTTGCCAATACATTTGCACAAAACCAAATTCCTGTTAATTTCTACTCAGAAGTAAAAATACAACATTTTAAATCACAAACTTGCAAGGAGTCTTCTCTGAACTTCATTCAGTTGTTTCACATTGCATTCATCTGTACATTTAACATTATGGTTGATGGCCACTTTAAAGTAAACATAGTTCATTGCCCTCAGGAACATTTTTGTTCATTCCACAAATATTCCCTTGAAAAAGGGTTTATCTGCTGAACCGTTGGATTTTTTTTCAGCATGTAATTTTTTTATCAGTTTGTTTTGATTCTGTTCCCCCACCCCACACACACGCACACACACACACACACACACACACACTCAGTGCTTATAAAAGTAGGGAACAGAAATCTCCTTGGAACAAGACAGAATCATAAAAAGACTTCAAGAATTTCATCACAAGCTAAACAGTACAAATTGCACATTCTTTATGGAAGTGTTAGCTTTTACTGTGTGCCTGGATCTAACTATAATAGATTATCCCAAAGTGGGAAAGAATGAACAGTAAAAAAATTAGCAGAACTAGGAGCTCAGATAGTTTAGTGGAGCAATATGATCTCTGCACTTTCAGGGTACTGAATTCTAAGGCAACTGGAAGCAGTATGTAAAATGATATCAAAGTAAGCAAGCAATTGTAGGCCTGGAAGCAGGGGCAAAGATAGAAAAAAAAGTTAATAGAAAGAAAAAGTACATAAATATATTCCAAATAAATGAAGGAAATCATAGAAAATGAACTGCTTGTTATCATGGATGAAATCCTGTGTTTATGACAGAAAAGCCTGCAACAATAAAAGATATACAAGGAGAAACAAGGAGCAAAGTAGCTTCTAAACTGTAATTCATGGCCCATGTCCTACGCTGCCTTAGAGCAATTTTGCACTCAGACAGTAGTGTAAAACTGCCCTAAAGACAATGTAGCTGACCACTCAAGAATTCCCCCTTACATAAGGGAATCCTGATTCCCAGCTTCCAAAATGCCCTGTTGGGACAACTGTCAGAGCCTACAACTCTAATTTATGTCTGGGACTAGCTGGCACGTGGACAGACCCAGGACTGGGGGAGCACAAAGGTGGATTCATGCATCTTTTCTTGAACTGCCCTGTGCACTTCTTGGCTCCTGCTCAGGAACTGGCCTAACACCATTCCTTAACCCAATGCCTCCTGGGTCAAACAGATCATTTAGTCCAAATCTAATAACAATACAATAGCTTATTACTATATACACTGATAAACTATGAAAAGTTGTGAATGAGTAGGCTGTTCATACATACTCTGGCTGTCCTGGCTTTGTGTCATCTACAACCCCAAAAGTGTCTACTAATGGCTGGCCATTATTAGATTAGGCTAACTAATTTTTCCTTTAAAAAAAAAGTCTTACTAAATGTCTCCTTCCACTATAAAAAGTAGTTCTTAGGAAAAGGATAAATTAGGAAGAAAATAGTCACCTTTATTGTTTGCAATTATTTTTAACTTTTTCCATTTATTCAATTCCATAGACTATTTGGACTGTTAGGTGCTTAATTTGTCCCCCAGAAATGCAGCTGTCTTTTTAGGAACAATTTATGACCCAACAGCTACTTTGTCTCACTTTCTTTTATAAAAAATCTCCCAACAATTTGGACTATAGAACAGCTCCCAGTTTCTCTTTTAGAATGTTAGTTAAAAGTGGAGGAAAAGGCTACAAGCTGCTGCCCAAATGGCATCTTGGTAATTTGCAGGAGAGGGTAGTTTAACCTGCTATTTTTCATCTTCATCGCTTCTCTCCTTCAGGATCTATTCTACTGTACTATATTCTATTCTATTTCTTATACTGTGCTTATCACTGTAGTATCTGAAGAACTTCCAGTAGTCCATCAAGCACATGACTACACATCTTTCATATGTTGTTTGTTCTCTCATCCTCTCCCTAGAGGGAGAAGCAGGTGGAGTGGGGCGTCCTGTTTTAGTAGGGGGGATGTGTGTGTATGTTTAATATAAATACTTGTTGCTATGTGTTACAGAAGGAAAGGTTGAAGAAACACGCCTTGCACTTGGAGCAGAAAGTGGTGTGGTTTGTGATGGTCCTAAATTCTTGGGGGGAGATGACTGCATCACTTCACTACCATCCCACAAGGTACCTTATTTTTGTCCCTACAAATAAATCTTCTCCCTCAACCACTGAACACAGGGAAATAGGGATTTTTTATTTGTGTTTATATGATGATATCCCAACCAATCAAAATGGAGTTTTAGACAATCAGGCCAACATTTTCAAAAAGTGACTAGTGATTTTGTTGTGCCCAACTTGAAACAACTTCAAGAGGTCTGATTTTCAAAGGGAGCTGCTCAAAAATTCCTGAAAATCAGGCTCTTTTAAGGTTGGGCACCTCAAAATGGAGGTACTCAAAATTATTAGTTACTTCTGAAATATTAGACTCAGTGTGTCTAGCCATAATCTAATAGAATGACCAACAAATCTGAGCAGAACTACTAGTAGAGGTTTTGTCACTGCTCCTGTTCAATGTGATTTTCTCATTGTAAGCTCAGAGCAATTAAGCTGGTAAATAACATGTTAGACTAACATAGAAGATAACAAAAGGAAATAGTTAAGGTACTGTAATAATTTTAGCCATTCTTTTTTTCAGGTCACTATAATCTACCCAAAGATAACTAATTGTTCAAAGTAAACATTCTACTTCAACCACAAAAGGAATCCATTACACAAACATATAATTCACAGTCATTTTTAGTGGGTTGTAAACAGTTTGGAATGAGCATAAAATGGGACAAAAATCAAAGTGAGCATTTAGAAATGAAAAAGTGTTTGCTACAAAAGGTCAGTCCCTTTGCTTGGCAAACTATGTAGAAAAGCCTGGGAAAATGTTGAACACACAAGCAGTAAGGGAATTTTAAAGCCAACAACCTCCCTGTTTCTTTAAACAGACATCGGAACCTATAACTGGATCCTGTCAAACAAATGACAGCAAAAAACATAACAGCTGCTAAGAAGCAAAGTTGAGAGATAAAGTTTTCTGAGCTAAGAACCTTCTCAAAAGTGGACTAAAGGTCTTTCTTAAATCTTTAGGCAAGGTTATGAATCTCAGGGTGGCTTTTCAGCACTGAGTCAAATATGCAATTCTATGTATCATTCCTGTCACAGCATATTGTGCTCCAAAAAAACAGAGACAAACAGTGTCTGCAATGTTCACGTCAATAAAACCTATACCTGTAATCATCAACTGTGGAGTTGATGATATCATTTTAAAGTCATTTAAATTAATTTGTGCAGAATAAGTTGGATTTGGAAATGTAGGGGAAGAATGAATTGTCAAAACCATGTTTCAATAGATGGATGACAAGATAAATGAAATCAAATTTCTCTGGAAAACTAGCCCCATTCCTTCACAAACCTAAAATATACTGTTTGCACAACAACATGTTTAGGGTAGTAAAGTATTTGATATGTTAGTTTATTGTGCCATTGGACACAGAGAAATTATCAGCCCTGGAAAAGATTTTAATATCAGTTCACTTTCACATGATCAAGTTTTGATATGAAAAGGTACTGGTTGGCATTTTGTTAAGGTACTACAGAGTGATGTTTCTAATTTTTTTAATTAGTTTTACTTAAAAACAGCCGGTGGAACTTTAAAAGGTCTGTGAATAACAAAATAAACAAATGATTCAAGAAATGACTGGAAATAATACATGGCATAGGGACATAAAAACTTGAGATGAGAGCCCCACCCTTGGCAAGACTGCACAGTCTGTGAATTATTGTATAAGCTGTGGTTTAGATTGTCACAAGCTTTCCTTATTCCAATACTTGGCCCTGCTCAGATTGTGTCCCCAGCTACTCACCCAATATTCCCTGCTGGGAACAAGCAGAAATGGGTAGGGAGCTCTGGCCTCATCCTAGTTAATCTATAACTAAGTAAACTTCTCCATGAAGAGAGGCAAAGGAACTTATTTCTTAGTTAGATATCTTCAAGTCACCAGGGCCAGATGAAATATGTCCTAAAATACTCAAGGAGCTGGCTTAGGAGATATCTGAGCCATTAGCGATTATCTTCGAAAAGTCATGGAAGATGGGAGAGATTCCAGAGGACTGGAAAAGGGCAAATATAGTGCCAATCTATAAAAAGGGAAATAAAGAGAACCTGGAGAATTATAGACCAGCACCTTAACTTCAGTATCTGGAAAGATAATGGAGCAAATAATTAAGCAATCAATTTGCAAAACACCTAGAAGATAATAAGGTGATAGGTAATGGTCAACATGGATTTGTCAGGAACAAATTGTGTCAAACCAACCTAATAACTTTCTTTGACAGAGTAACAAGCCTTCTGGATGGGGGGAGAAGGGGCAGTAGATGTGGTATATCTTGATTTTAGTAAGGCTTTTGATACCGTCTTGCATGACCTTCTCATAAACAAACTAGGGAAAAACAACCTAGATGGAGCTACTATAAGGTTGGTGCACTACTGGTTGGAAAACTGTTTGAAGAGAGTAGTTATCAGTGGTTCACAGTCAAGCTGGAAGGGCATAACAAGTGGAGTCCCACAGGGATCAGTTCTGGGTCTGGTTCTGTTCAACATCTTCCTAAATGATTTAGATAATGGCAAAGATAGTACACTTATAAAGTTTATGGTTGATACCAAGTTAGGAGGGGTTACTAGTGCTTTGGAGGATGGGATTAAAATTCAAAATGATCTGAACAAATTAGTGAAATGGTCCGAAGTAAATAGGATGAAATTCAATAAGAACAAATGCAAAGTACTCCACTTAGGAAGGAACAATCAGCTGCACACATATAAAATAGGAAATGACTGCCTAGAAAGGAGTACTGCAGAAAGGGATCTGGGGGTCATAGTGGACCACAAGCTAAATATGAGTCAACTGTGTAACACTGATTTTAAAAAGGCAAACAATTCTCAGGCATGTTGTAAGCAAGACATGAGAAGTAATTATTTCTCTCTTCTTGGTGCTGATTAGGTCTCAATGGGAGTAATGTGTCCAGTTCTGGGTGCCACATTTCAGGAAAGATGTGGACAAATTGGAGAAAGTCCAGAGAAGAGCAACAAAAATGATTAAGGTCTAGAAAAAACGACCCATGAGGGAAGATTGAAAAAACTGGGTTTGTTTAGTCTGGAGAAGAGAAGACTGAGATAACAGTTTCAAATACATAAAAAGGTTGTTACAAGTAGGAGGTAGAAAAATTGATCTCCTTAACCCCTGAGGATAGGACAAGAAGCAATGGACTAAACTGCAGCAAGGGAGGTTTAGGTTGAACATTAGGAAAAACTTCCTAACTGTCAGGGTGGTTAAGCACTGCAATAAATTGCCTAGGGAGGTTGTGGAATCTCCATCTCCATTGGTGATTTTTAAGAGCAGGTTAGACAAACATCTGTCAGGGATGGTCTAGATAATATTTGTCTTGCCATGAGTGCAGGGGACTGGAGTACCTGACTTCTTGAAGTCCCTTCCAATCCTACGATTTTATGATTCTATGATTCTTCCCACTCCGAGAGAAAGTGGGAGCAAGAGAAGAATTGTGACTCTGTCATTCACAGTTTTTCCCTCAGTGTACCCATCAGGTACACACCAACCTTACTCAAGGCAAAATGTTCAGTTACCATCTAGCCTTAAGGAAATAATAGACACTTTCTCTGTAGGGACTACTACACTGGACACCAAGAGTCCACTTTTTCCCCCAGTTAAGCTGGTAGCAAAAGTCCTATTGACTGAAAGGGATCAGGGTTGGGCTTCTCATATTTTTAGGGGCAGCATTTCACCAAATATCGAAGAAGGAACAAGTAAAATGGATAGGAAAAAAAATAATGAGCATGCTCCTGAAAACTTTAAGTCAATGGACTACTCAGGTAGGGTTTGCAGAAACATTTTATTTTTTTATTTTTTTAATTTAATATTTATGATAAACTATGTTGACAGCCCTGCAATATGGCTCATGAAGAGAGACACTCTGCACCCAGAGTGTTAACTGCTGGAATTAGCCTACCTTGCTTGTCACCATGAAAGGTTTTCCTCCTTTCCCCCCCCTGCTGCTGGTGATGGCTTATCTTAAGTGATCACTCTCCTTACAGTGTGTATGATAAACCCATTGTTTCATGTTCTCTGTGTGTGTGTATATAAATCTCTCCTCTGTTTTTTCCACCAAATGCATCCGATGAAGTGAGCTGTAGCTCACGAAAGCTTATGCTCTAATAAATTTGTTAGTCTCTAAAGTGCCACAAGTACTCCTTTTCTTTTTGCGAATACAGACTAACACGGCTGCTACTCTGAAACTCTGCACCCAGTTCCATTTCCACGGTTAGAAATAGTAAATGAGAGATTACAAAGCTGGAGTTCACAACTGTATAAACAAATGCGTTTGGACTAGTTAGATCTGCATTATGGTCTGAGAAGAGAAGTTTATTGTACACAAAGAAATCTTGTCCTTTCCATCTATATTAAAAGGCTGGCTAAGAGGCAAACAACATCCAACAGAATCAACAGACCAGTCTCTGATCTCAGTTACATCAGTGTGATTCCAGAGATAGTCTGAATACAAATTAGTGTAACTAAGATAAAAAAAGGCCAATAGCAAATTACCTACCCAACGGTGTCAGTGTATCAGAAAATCCTCTTGTGGTTTGACAGTATAATGTGAAACCATCTAGATAGGGAAACATACTAAATGGTATGTTTTATTTAGCTCATTATTAGGATTTTTTCCTATGTGTGGCAACAATATGCTAAAATTGAAAAAAGTAAACCATATTTTATTGGGCACAGTATGTGACATATAAGCACCTTTGTAACGTAATGGTTAAGATTATCTTGTTAACAGCACAGTTGTCCAGCAAAGCATGAATATTTGTTCTTTCTGGTTCAAACAGGCAACATATAGGGCTGGACTCTTAAGATCTGTTTTTTGGATTTTTTTAAATGAAGTATATAAGCAACATTTTTGATACAGTACAGTATGTAGATTATATATTTTCTAAAAAGAAAAAGTAACTATGAGGGAAAAAAAATCTTTTCCACAATAGCGAATGTGCCAGCTGTTCTGAGTATTTAGGCCATCTTACTAAGGCTATGAAAGTAAACATAAAGTTTTCATTAAATGTGCCTTTCCCATAATTGGTACATAAGTATTTCCCATGACTCTGCAGTTGAGTATCTTGGCTGGAGGCATATCTGGCCATTAGGAGGAGGGCTTTAGATCTGTTGAGTCTCAGCCATGCCGAGAGACTTGGCACCTCCACATACTGCTTCCTAATACCAACCCCAGTATAAAATGTCATCAGAAGCTTGCATAAACATTGGACTTAGCTTCACATAAATTACTGCTGTTCTGAGATAGTTTATGCCAGAACTTAGTAAAAACAACACTTAGAGTAAATAGAATATGAGTAAATGCGAGGATCTTAATCCAAGAAAATGATAATAGAAAAATGTATATCAAGTACAAACTCGTAAATACAGCACAATGAAATTTTATCTCATACCACTGAGATTAGTTTTTATTTACATACTGTATTAACTAAAATGATATACTTGCTTAAAGTTACAGCAATTATGAAAAAAGCACATGAACCAAAGAACAATAATGCAATGCTTTAAAGGATCAATTGCTCTGTAGAAACAGTGAACACATTTTCCTATTAATCCTTATGAATTCATTTGATATCCATACCGATATCTTACATACTTTGGATTTTTCTGTTATAATTTAGCATTAGCAAAGGACACTAGGATAGCGAGAATCTGAAACACACAAATGATTTATACCAGCTTTCTTTTTTCTTTTTAACTTTTAACGCTTTTTATTTTGTTTGCACAAGAATGGGGTCTGGCAAAGAAAATGCAGGACAGACACCTGTAGGCATATGTAAAATACATCTATTTTAATTATTATTTATTCATCAAGAGCCAGTATCATGACTAATGGTATAAATCTTTGGGTAGGATTCTGGCCCCAGCTGCAGCCCCCTTTACATCACTCTGGCATGAAAAGGGGCTGTAAAGGGGCTGCTATGGTCCTAGGGAAACTCCTCAAGTGCAGAAATATGGAGCCAGTATAAGCATCCCTATGTCACTCTTCCATCAAGGTTTAGAGGTAAGGGAGTGATGGTCAGTGTTGTAGGGTTCAGAGCTGGAGCGCTCTGCACTCTGGATTTTAGGCTGAAGAACAGCCCATAGTCAGCCTAGGTAAGGATGCCATAAGTTACAGATGCCTGGGAGCCTTGTACTGGGAGCCCACACCACCACCCCCGTAGCCTGGATTTGGGGAGGCGCAAAGGTGTGTAAAGGCACCTTTGCCTCTGTCCTCCTGGGTTACTCCCAAGCTACTCAAAACATCTGCAAACACAAGGTGCACCTTTCGATGAGCCTGAGCCTGAGCTGAGACTGAAACATGGAACTAGGCAAGTTGTACAAGGTTTGGGGTTTTCATAATGCAAATTTTGAAAAATAAAATTGATTTTCTTTCCTTTTGCAATCTGCTTCTCTTTTTCACTACTCCTCCTCCTCCTTCCCCCGCTGTAAAACTTTCTCATTCCCCCCCTCTGTATTTCTCTCCCTGTCCTATCCCCTATCAGATGGTTGTGCTCCTTTCTTTCCAAAAACACTGCAACTATTTCTCCCTGTACAATACCTCCGTTCTGTTATTCTGTCACTTCCTGTCTACCTACCACTCCGGGAATAACACTATTTCCAGTACTGTCCTTTCTACTTAATTAAGTCATGAATTTCCAGGAGTTTGAATCTCTAGGCCAAGTTCATTGCACCCTTCACATAAATCCAGCTAACAATCATTAAATTAAAATTGCTTTCTCCTTTGTGGTTAACTGTCTAAAGATCTTTTTATTTTCCACTGGTTCTCTTTTTTTCAGATTCTAGACAACAACAGCACTGGGTTGTTCCATCTTTATTTTGAAAACTATCTTTTGCAAGATATACTTTTCCCATGACCCCTGGAACAAAATGTAAACTTGTAAGAAATGGTGATTAAGCCTCACATTTTTATACAATACATTTTTAGGATTCTGTATATACTTCCAATGAAAATGGCCTTCAATGAGAGAAGAAGAAAGATCAAATGTCTTAATTACATTTTATTTTGCTGTGATTATTTATGATTAAACAAAAACTCTTAAAATACAAATGAAAGTGAATCCTAACCCTGGGACAGTACTATAGCTTTGAATAATATCAATAAAAACAGGCACCAAAATGCAGAAGAGGAAAAAAATGTAAGAGAGACTCTAAAATTACTTACAAATTAGAATGGCATTTGTTTTGGTTAGGTAACATTGGGGACTTACCAAAAAATATAATGGCATAACAACCACAAGGGATCTTAGTATGAATGTTATGAGGGTTCTAGCACTGTAATTATTGGCATTTTATGAGTGTTTTAGCATTGGCTTCCACACAAAAAGTTTGCAATTGAATCAACAATATGTCAAATGGACAATATAGAGACATTAATTAGCATTAATTTGTTTTATTAATATCTCTACTGTAAAAAATTAAAAAGAAAGAAAGAATCTGTAATAGTTGAGTGAATCACTAAAGTATAATTTGAACTGCATGGCTTCTCTGTCAAGACAAGTGGAGTTGTTAAGTTAAAGCATCAGTTGTAAATATGGCTGCAGGAATGAAAAATTGTGTTGAATATTAAGTTACCCACCTCTTTTTTCAACAGCTTCTATACACCGTTTTACAAATAGGGGGACTGTGGAATTTTCGTGCTCACACACTAAGTGCAAATGGGAGCCAAAAACTTGATCTAAACAGAGTAAAGAAGATAAATATATTAAAACATGATAAACAATAACTAATAAATAAATGATAATAATGGGCTTTTTGCTTCTTTAAAGGCTTGTGCATTAACCAACTACTCCTGTGTGTTTGTTAGACAGATAAAAGAAGTACCAAAGCCTTCCTGACTCCTGCAGGTTTTTATTTTATGCCCCAGTTGGGATACAATTGCTCTTATAAACATAATTTGCTGAAAATTAGAGAGAATCAAGCCACAAAATTGTGATTTGTATTTTGAACATTCAAAGGTTAAGGTGTGGAATTTTGGTTCAGTAAAGCATTATGATAAGAGCCATTTCTGAAATCCAGATCTCTGTCTGGTTCAAATTTGAAACATCCCAAAGTAAATCATGCTGTCCTTGATCCTGAAAGCTCACATACGAATAGACCCCTCCACCCACATGGAGCCCCATTGCTTATAATGGAGCTCCATGTTGGTGCATGGGTTCGATTGCACATACTAGCTTGTAGAATCAATGCCTATTCCCATCTCTACTGTAATTATTGGTCATAAAATTATCCAGCCTTTTAAAAAGTCCAGCCACAGTATTTGATTGCATCATTTCCTGCAACAGTAAATTCCATAAATTGGGATATAAGTGGTTGCTCTGAAAAACTTTTCAGTTGCCTGAGATAACCAAATGCTTCAGCATTTACAGTTCACTCTAATTATGTCCTATGTGAAGTTCAGGAAAGTTTAAGAACCACAATGGTAACGTTAAGTAATTATAACAGCAACTTTGGGAAATGTTTAAGGGCAGCAACTGTACACTAAACAAAGTTATATTTTCTTCTTACATTTGCCTTTTTTATTTGTTGTCCTTGTAAAGAAACTATTTTGATAATTTATCTTGTCTAGTGTATCTGGATTTAGGAATACACTGTTAGTAGTTATGGCTTTGACCTTCAGTGTCAATTGCAGCTCTCAGAGTAGCAGCCGTGTTAGTCTGTATTCGCAAAAAGAAAAGGAGTACTTGTGGCACCTTAGAGACTAACAAATTTATTAGAGCATAAGCTTTCGTGAGCTACAGCTCACTTCATCGGATGAAGTGAGCTGTAGCTCACAAAAGCTTATGCTCTAATAAATTTGTAAGTCTCTAAGGTGCCACAAGTCCTCTTTTTCTAATTGCAGCTCTGTTCCTCTTAGTATTCTTTTTTGTGTAGAAGGCAGTTGGCAAAAATCCATATTCTGTACTTTTCTATTTAAAAATGATGTACTTTTGATGAGAATAGCAAATAGGCTTCAGTGACTGAACTTGTAAATCACGTTGTTTACATACTGAATTAGAGTTTAAGTAGGTAATGCCGCTTTTTAGTTTTTTAGCTTTTAAACTTTGACCGTCATAGGATGTTCATCTCGAAACACAGCATAACCAGGTTAAATATCTCAGATTACAAATTAGCTTTATCTTCCTCATCTCCACTCTATATTTTCTGACAAAGTATGAAAAGAGCACTCAGTAATGGGAATTTTGTAATCTAGAATCAAAATGAATCAAACAGATAAGGAAAATCACTCAATAAGAGCAGTTTAATGCTCAAATAATCTGACTGCATTATCATTATTTACCCAAAGAGACAGTCTCCATATACCTTTTCAACAATGTACTACACTTTGAAAATTAGTACAAAGGGCTTTGATAAAACTTCTGTACTTGAGATTTTTTAGTACTATTAGAAATTTAGGAGAGCACATATAACACACCATAGTAACTCCCAGAACTCCAAGGATGAGTATAGTCATCCTTTACTTTCTGCACAGCAGTACCAAAGACAAACAATCTATAAAAAGAAAAGGAGGACTTGTGGCACCTTAGAGACTAACACATTTATTTGAGCATAAGCTTTTGTGAGCCACAGCTCACTACATCGGATGCATTCAGTGGAAAATACAGTGGGGAGATTTATATACACAAGTGGCAATTTTTCAACAAAAAACCTTCAAAATCAGACTCCAACGAGAGACTGCTGAATTCGAATTAATTTGCAAACTGGATACAATTAACTTAGGCTTCCCTGGAAGGTTTCCCCCCATCCCCGCTCTCCTGCTGGTAATTGCGCACCTTACCTGATCACTCTTGTTACAGTTTGTATGGTAACACCCATTGTTTCATGTTCTCTGTGTATATAACTCTCCCCACTGTATTTTCCACTGAATGCATCTGATGAAGTGAGCTGTAGCTCATGAAAGCTTATGCTCAAATAAATTTATTTGCGGATACAGACTAACACGGCTGCTACTCTGAAAACTGTCAAATGCATTTGTTAGTGTCTAAGATGCCACAAGTACTCCTTTTCTTTTTGCAAATACAGACTAACACGGCTGCTCCTCAGAAACTAATCTATGGTACCTCAGCTCCTCCCACTCCTACAGAACAGGAGCATTGTCTCCCTCCCCCAAAACTATATCCACCCTCACCCAAAATTCAGTTGCACCCCTCCCATAAAGTAGTCCACAACTTGTCCTGCCCTTCTTCACAGCAGGCCAAAAGCTTCATGTTCATCATTTGTCTTCAGGGGTGCTGGAATAATTTTTATAGTGGGAGTGCTGAGAGCCATTGAATCAAGCTATGAACCCTGTATATCACAGAAAACACTTCAAGTCAGGAGGTGCAGTAGCACGTCTAGTGCCCCTAGTTCCAGTATCTCTGTTTGCCTAATAGGGTCACCAGCTCTTGCCTCCTTGTTGTTACTCTCCCCTTGCAATATAAATTGCCTTTTCTCTGTTTATGGTCGTCAGCTTGAGGAACAAGTTGGGAAAGGGGAGCAGGGAAGCAAGGCAAGACATAGTGAGAGTGCAGGCCCGGGCCGGAAAATGGTTCCTAGCACCGAAGATTCAGAACCAAAACTTCTGCCAAGAATTCCACTCTGCCATGTCTTCAAATAGCCAGAAAGCCTCCCCTCTCCCTGGGTCAGGGCTTTTCAAAATCCTTGGCAAACAGACAGGTCCTGGTGATGTACACATGTTATTATGTATA
Source organism: Dermochelys coriacea (assembly GCF_009764565.3). Classification (NCBI taxonomy): domain Eukaryota; kingdom Metazoa; phylum Chordata; order Testudines; family Dermochelyidae; genus Dermochelys; species Dermochelys coriacea. The sequence goes on along the minus strand of NC_050078.2, from coordinate 23,609,955 downwards.
TATTTTTTAACTTAATTCTAACATTTAAGGTGCTACTAATTTCAAATTTTTAAAATAGAAGTACTTAAATTAAAAACAAAACAAAACAGACCTTCTCATGTAAAATGGGAACATCTGAGCAATTTTTAGATTTAGATTGTAAACTATTTGAAGTGTAGGCCTCATTTTTTTTATAAAGCACATTTCTGCACTAGATAATTATTAATAAACATCATTATAATTTTTTCTGTGTGTGTGTCTGTGTGTTTATTCTCCGAACAGTTTAAGACTGAATTGTGTGTTTGGAAAATGTAGTGGGAGTTATATAAATAGGATAGGTAGAATTTATTTTCATTTTTTAATAATTTTGACAGATAATATATGTTTATTTCTATTTTTAAAATATTTTTATTGATGTAAGTTTTGACAGTTGCAGGAAATTATGGGAGTGTTAGACAATTATGTAATGACAGTAGACACAGAGTCAAAAAGTTCAAGCTGTATAAACCATTAAAACATAAAAATCAACATCACATGTCAAAATATATGAAGTAAATAACCATACTTGATTTTACTATTTATTCGCTAGTCCACTTGTAACAAGCCAATTCAAAAGTCTACATCACTGGATTTTGACTGTGATAAGTTCTCAAGCAGCTTTTCTCTTACTTTGTCTATCAGTAAATGTCTATTATTATTGATGGAAATATTTTTTCATCCATTTGTGTGTGTACGGTGACATTGCTGATAAAAATATAATCCTTCCAAGCCTACATATAAACTATCTCAGATACACAGAACCAGATCCTCAAAGGTATTTAGGTGCCTAACTCCAGGAGTCTGAAGCCATAGTTACTAAGAACTAGATTTTCAAAATGTGCATTTTAAGTAGGGACTTTGGAGCAATGATGTGCAATATTTTAACCCCAAAGGAATAGAACTAGAAATAAGAAATAGGCAGTGACCACCTGTTTCTCCAAGTTATTGCAGCCTGCTGAATCTGCTTGCCATATGATACAGGGAAAGGAGTTCTGAGTTTTCTGAGTCAATATATAAAGGAAGGTCCATTTCAACTTATCCAAATATATGTATTCTGCAGACTGATATATATTATGCAGTTTTTTACAACCCAAAAGTCCACTGAGTTAGTCAAACTTCTGGGTACAGAAGGAATGCACGGATGGGGTCACAGAAATACACTCTAAAAGGTCGTGTGCATGTGTGGCAATTACATATTAGTGAGTGATCTGTTATATGTTTTGGGGTTATGTTTGTGACAAAGAATGGACAGGTTAAGTTTTCTTCATGAAAAGTTTATCGTTTCCTCCAGTGGTAATTATGTATACAGAGATTATGATTAAAATGTACTAGTACTTCCTCCTTTGACATCTTAATTGTTTTTTAAAATTTCAGTGAAGACCTGTCAAATTCTTCACATGACATGGAATGTTCTCTGATGCTAATTATATTAAAAAGATGTAAAACTGTATCTCATTTGAGGGGCAAGGGTGTTTGTAAAATGATAGATCAGAAATGACAGGGGCAATGGACTGCATTGTCTATAGATAGCCAATGTATCAACGACTGAGGAACAATTAATTCTTTATGGTTCAGCAAGTTACTGTAACTACTATAAGTACATCATGTCTGGCATCCAGGGATCTCAAGTTACTTTCACAATTTCCAATAAGTGTTATACTTTGAAAAAACAAACAAACCCACATTGGTTTAGTGAATGGTGGTTCGAGCAAGGAACAGAGAAGTTGGAATTCCAGAGGTGAAATCCTGGCTCCACTGACGTCAATGTCAGAACTCCCATAGATTTCAGTGAGGTTAGGATTTCACCTTTGGATTTTATTCTTGAATCTGCAAACTGCTTAACCTCCGTTTATCTACCTGTAAAAATGGATATAGCTTTATTTACTTATCTTATAGTTAATGTTTTGAAACACACTTTGTCATCCTTCTTAGATAACAGGTGCTAAGTATTATTATTGTCTTCAACTGAAGGACCATAGAGGCAAAAGGGCAACATGAGGCTAGTTGTCACACCACTGTTATAGTTACTAAGCAGTGAAAAAGGCTACAGTAAACATTTAAACCAATCTACTTCCTTCTAAAAAGTATTATTTTAGCAATGCAAGATTATTTAGTGACTGAATATGCAGCTGGAGGCCAAGAACTCCTGAGTTCAAAACCAAGTTCTTCCCATGACACTGTATGACTTAGATCCAAGTCACTTAATTTCTCTGAGTTTCCATTTCCTTGTCTATAAAATGGAGATGCTAATACTTACATCACAATATGTAGATTCTTATAACTCACATGCTTGTGCAATATTTTTATGCTTGTACAATGTTTTGAAAACACTTTATACAACTGCTAAGAGTTAATTTTTGTAGGCAATAATTTGATATTTCTTTTCTTTTTTTAACTCACTTATTGAAAAAATAAATTATTGTTCTTAAAAATGTTCTTCTTTAATATCTATAAATATTTTAAATCACTGTAAGAGAAGAAAGTAACCAGAACATATGTTCATATAATGAAAACAATAACTGTTCCCAATAGATAAAGGAAGCAAAAGAGGTTTTTGTTTGATTTATCTGTATTAGGGCACTTCAGAACTCCACTTTTTATGACTTGGAAAAAAAAAGATGTACACAACACTTCTAACCTCTTGTTATAACAGTTTATGTTTCCTATCCAGCTTATTTAATTCAAATGCCTGGGCAATAGACACAATTACCACCTTATGGAATGCTACTTAAATTTAAATGCTCCCCTCTGAATAGAAACCCACTTCATCTTCTCTAAATTTATTCCAGCTTCTCAGGAATTATTCCCTCTATAAGCTCCTAAAAATTCTCTTCTTCTTTATTTAAAAATTTTAACTAATGATTATTCAGAAGTATCTTTTATTGTAACAAAGGAAATTCTCATAGAGTGGACTCTGTTCACAAGAACTTGAACAAAGGAGCTGCATACTATGCCCGTATATAGCTTTAATCATTCACTCTTTCAGCTGTTATCAATTTAAAACCAATGAAACTCCCACACTGAGTCCATTTGAGCATTCAATTTTAATATTTTGGGCATCTGTAGTTATTCTGAATTGGCTGCAAAAGCAGAACTAACAAGTTAAGCTCTAACCATAAGTCTACATCAGGCTGGTAAACCATGCATCAAACACAGACAGTTAGTCAATACCATAGAATGAAAAACCAACAAGCATTTTAAAGAAGAGCAATATATTCATAATATGTTTGGCAATATGGTTTGCATTACACATCCTTGATATCTATGCATTAAACTTTCTATTCAAGATGGTGGTATCTGTGACAGCATTCTATGCTGATATAAAATGAGTCATCAAAAGGGGATGGCATGGACACCAACAAAATTGTAAGATATAAAATGATAACTACAGCTGCTATTAATTGCTCATTATGGTGAATAAGCCCCTTCAAGTTTGCAAGCTCAGTGCCAGGAGCCTGACAGACGTACTCTTCACATGCAGCTTGTGCAGCCCAAGTCTGAGCTATTTACTCTAAGCTGCAGAAACCTAGAAAATGAGAGACAATACTGCTGTAAAATGAACATTTAAAACAAGATCACAGAAGTCACAGCTGCATTCAGAATGTTACTGCTTAATTATTTCTGGTGTATATGTATGCAATATGGCCAAGTCCTCACAGAACTCTTAGAGCGTCTATTTCTTTGATGTTTTTATTAAAATACAAGCACAGGTGCACCACTGGAAAAAAATATTAGTGCCATTGGAAAAATGGAACATCACTGTTCTAATTCTGGAAAAAAGAGTAGGTGGCCTGGTAGTAGCATCCCCACAGGGTTTTGGGAAGACAAAGCTTTTAATGAGATGCAATGCAGTGCTTTCCAAAGGCAAATAAATGCTGATCTATCTCTGCTACAACTTAATTTGGACAGTTGGCTTGCTAACAATTTTTATCAAAGCCTAAGTTGAGAAATGTATCCTCTCTACACCCTCTTAAATGTTGAGGGTAAGATAGGGATAAAGAGAGGCAGAGAGACTGAAATGAGTATCAAAACAGCAATTTTACAATTATTGGGTTTGGGGGGGCATTGAAAAAGGCAGTTTCTATATATTAAGTGTATGTGGCGGGCAGGGTGTCTTGTAGTGGAAGCTGTGTTGAAATTACAAGCCATCACTTAAGTGTGAGGGGATTCCTGGTCCTGCTTGCAGGCTCTGTAGGGAAGTGTGTGATTTGGGTCTTGTGCAGTCAATCTGCAAAGAGCAAGCCTAATGCAAGGTGTGGTGGGTTGTGCCTCTCTGCCTTAAGGAGCACCTTGCTTTCTTTCTCTATGTTTTGGGTTCTTATGTGTTATCATTCTGAATGCCAAGAAATAAAGTAGCATTATATTGCAACCTTCCAGCATAATGAAATCATTATGGTCTAGTCTTACACACACTAACGATTCACATAAGGAATGTAATTCATGTATATAGGACCGGGGTCCATATCATTTTAATGGCATTAATTGTTTAAGGTTTCCATAAGAAATTATATACTTCTACACAGAAAGATATGTAGGCCCAATTTTTCAAAAGTTATTAGGTGCCTAAAGATACAGATAGAGGCCGAGAGGGGTTTTCAAAAATATCTAGATGCCTATATTCCATTGAGTCAGTCGCCTATGTGCTTTTGAAAATCCCATTAAATGCCCATCTGCATCTTCATCTACCTAAATATATTTCAAAATCTGGCCCTTAGTGCCCAAATAATTAGATGACATTGAAAGTAAGTAATCACATTTCCATGTGAATCTGTCACTCTCCTTCATGCAGTAGTCATGTTTCTTTAAAATGAAGTTTTGTTAAGGGTTAAGTGACAATTACAATCTCCAGATTTTCTAATTTCTATACTGATGGATCAAAGTACCCCAAGAGAAAAAAGTACAATTTAATTTTGAAGCATATATATCCCAAGTTAGGCTACTGTTGAGAAATGTGTTGAGTACTCTGACCAAGAGTGCACACATCAGTGACAAACAGAGAAGAGGACTGCATTTAAGTGAACTTTCCACCTTAAAATGTATTCACTATTGCCTATAATTTACGTGTTAAATTTATTGGAGTTTTAGTTCCAGTGTGACATACAAAGTAAAAAATCAATACAGATTTGAGAGTTTTCTAGTGCCCCTGGCAAATATGAATGGCTCTTGATGAAAAGTGAAGGTTTTCATAGCACCTACGGTGCCACTGCTTTGGTGTAATTATCACCACATGCTTCACAGATATTTGTATCAATTCTTCACTAGCCCATAGAACAGCTTTTGTTATAAGTTTGGCACTGTGATGTCCTGCAAGGCTACAGATGTACTTTTATTGAAAGTATTAATTATTTTAAGGGATTTATAATTCTGACAGAAGTATTCCCGTCTGGGATTAAAGTTAGTGTGTATGTTCTCAGAGTTGGAGGAATTTCTTGTAAAAATTGGTCAACATTCCCCCACCCAGCCCCAGAATAGGGGAAATAAACAGTTTTGCGATGTTTCTGAAGCTATTTAATTCACCTTTAGGGAAAAAAATAGATACATTTTAAAACATAAATTTGTAAACCCTTTATTTTTAATCTGGATAGTTGCAATTTGCTATTTAAAATATTGTAATATAAGCCTAAAAATTAACACTTAAAAGTGGTCTATGTGTAAGCACTGCAACTGCATTTTCATAACATTATAACAGATTAAGGGATAAACTCCACTGAAGACAATGAAGGAACCTTATCAAATGAGCATTTCACATAGACTTATTGTAGATTGGAATTAAGCCCTGCTAATGAATCCTGACTCATTTGCATGGCCAGAACCTAATCCTAATGAATCTTCTTGGAAAAAAACTAACATGTTTTCTGTACAGTTACGTTAGTTTATTATTAAAACTCTGCTAGGGAATGCAGATCCTGACTCTCTATGGCAGAACATAATGCATCTGGGTTTTCCATATAAGAACATCCCAATTAGAACCAGGCTATGTTAGTGAATCAGGACTCTAATGCAACCATATCTGAAAACAAATGCATCTGGTTTTCCTACAGAGTTACATTAGAGGATGGATTTGAGTTATCCTAATGAATCTGGATTTGTTAGTAGGGATCACATCTGATCCCTGTGTGACACCACAGGAGATTCATCAGCTACACTTTATTAAACTGCAAAAAACCACCCTTAAATACAAAAATTAAAAGACTATAAATTACAACACAAGCTTCTGCTCTGATACTGTAATAACTGAAACAAACTAAAATGATGGACTCTGATCCCACCCTCAACCCAAATTGTGCGGTAAAGTGGCATCCAAACCCCTTACATATTATACTGAGGTACACTAGTTAATTAGGGACAGGTTCTGAAAGTTAGACACACATCTGCACACATAAATGTGCATGTGACTAATTTATGTTTGCAAATACCTGATGTATATGTGGGGGAAGATTTTCAAAAGTGTCTAAGGGATCTAGAATCACAAGTTTCATTGACTTTCAGTGAAAGTTGTGCTCGTCAATCCTTTAGGCACTTTTAAAAATCTCTCCCAAACTAATCAAGAATTTATGTGCACATGTTTGTGTGTGCCTAACTGTGAAAATCTGTCCCATAATATTTTAGAGAGTAAGGGTCAGATCCTGAGGTGATCCCTCACATTGCTCTGAGCACTGTGGAGGGCTGGGTGAAAGCAGCTTTCTGCCACCACCTTGATCTTGGGCAATGGTTGTAGGTTTAACCCCTAAAGCCGTTGACTGGTACCTGACTGATAACTGACTGCTGCTGGCTCAGAAATGCTGGAACCCAAGGGGTGCCAAGGCATTGTGGCAAAGAACACATATCTAGCCAGTCTGCCTATACAGTTGTAGTTTTTGCACATACTAATTGGTGATTGTGCAAATTTTTCAAGCACAATTCCAGAAGATATTTGAATATATGGTCTTGCTTGACTACTGGTGGTCAGAATACTAGCAGTTACAAGATAACAGTACCTACACTTCGGAAAACAGCATTCCTGAGATCAGCTAACAAAAGGTAACAATGTTTCTCTCTCTCTCTCTCTCTCTCTCTCTCTCTCTCTCTCTCTCTCTAAAAACTAGAACTTCTAATACACACACACACATTCTATCTATCTATCTATCTATCTATCTATCTATCTATCTATCTATCTATCTATCTATCTATCTATCTATCTATCTATCTATCTATCTATAAAATTTTATCTTACAAAGAACTAGATATATGGGTTAGACAATGAAGGTGTATAGCATGCTTCTTTACAATGTAGATGGTGTAAAACTGTGTGAAGTGTGAAGATGTCTAGAATATGCACACCGAAATAGCAACTGAAGAAGCCAAGCAATACAGAGATACATTTAGCTACATGTTGTTTTAGTCAGAAAAGCTAAATTCTTACAAACTGAATGAGTTCTCTGATACACAGCAGAAAAAATATCTAGCAAGAAATGCCTGCAAAATCCAAATAGTCCTATGCATTTAATTGGTGACAGGAACCAAAATATTGTGAAATAGAACACTCATTAATGAACTTTCAGTTTTTACTCAGAAAAATAGATAAGAGAAAACACACCTTTAATAAGTCCCTTTTCTTGCAATGTTTTCAGTGAGGGTCTTCGGTTGATAAACTTCTTTAATCTGCTTTTGACTCGATTTCTGTCATTTGTATCAGAGGCACTGTAGTTCAGTCTGAAAACTGGAGAAAAAAGAAAAGAAAAGCTACATTTCTAGTAAAGCTACATGTTTAAAACTAGTAGTACTTTGTGCAAATTTTCTTTGAAAACAATGGCCATGTCCACCCTTGAGAAATCACACAGTAGGTCAGCAGTATATCTGGTTGGATAGTACAAAGAGTTTGATTAATATATGTGTGAAAAAACATGATGTGTTCACTCAGTATTATTCGTGGAGTCATATTATTTATTGTTCATAAATATTTGGATGGCCACCAGTTTACTTGTGAAATGTTCATGAATCCCAAGAGTTTCACATGGATGGTTATTCAACTGAAAGTTCCAGTTGGAAGTGTGCTATTAGCGGGATACTATTTTTATGAGAAGGGGTGGGTTGATCACAGCACTGGTGATGGTCTGAATCCCCTTGCCAAGTCAGACTAGGCATCCCATTTTGTTAATACAGTTGTAGAAAACACGGCTTAATGGTAAGAAACATATGCAAGATGCATTAATTTATGGAAGAAAAAGTGTTCCAATTCTAACTATTACATTTTATTATATTTAGGTATTTACTGCACTGTAACAGAAACCTTTGGGCTAAGTTCTCTTATGGCTTATGCCAGCAAGATGTAGGTCCCACTTCCTGAGAGTCCACAGGAGCAACCCATGATGATGCAAGTCAGCTATAACTTCTTGTCTGCTGGGGTGTCCACAGAGAACTGTCACAGCCCCCTAAATGGGCAATACTGATGGCAAGAGGCATCCCCAGGACCCCAGAATATTCCCTACTTCAGCATTCAGCACATCTCCATGGTTATATTGTTCCACCCTGTGTTTAAAGCAGCAAGTAGGGATTCTGTGTGAGAAAATCTCTGTGAGGATTCCCCAACCTCACACATCCTAGGAGATCTGTGGGAGGCCAGAAATATCCATTTTTTGCCCCTCATGAGGCTTTTCCAGTTCCCCTGGCCCTGGCTCTGGCAGTCCCTAAGTCACTTGGAGGGCTCTGAACAAAAGGTTATATAGCAAGATGCTGTACAATCTTTTCCAGTAAGATCTCCAGGGCTGGAGGGGGATGATATCTGTCTCTTGGCCCACTCAGTCTTCATCTCATTCCTTTTCATGGACCATTGACTGCAGAGAGCACCTCCTCACAGAATTGCTCACCAGAAAGGTGAGAAGAGGAGATCCACAAGTTTACAGTTCCCTCTGTGTGCTCCTCTAAGAGAGAAGATTCAGCTTCCAGTGGCAGGGCTTCTATGGAACATTCAGGGCCCCTCTCCTTTCATAACTTCTATGACAGCATGGTTATAGAAGTACAATCCTCCCCCTACATGAAATCTCCCCCCAAGATGCAGCTGTCCTCTCTAGCAGGATCTGAGAAAAACATTATAGAGGGAAATCATGATACAGATTATGCTGGGTTTTGTAGCAAGCAGTTTCACATTAGTTATAAATAAAAACAGAATGCTAAGGTGCACAAGTATAAAATAGTGATGATATAAAGGGTCCTTTTAAGGAACAGTACAAAATCCGGAATAATGTGGTTTATATTACAAATCTGATTTTAACGGCCAACCTTATAAAACGGTTTACGCTGTGCTGTTGTCAAGGGAGCAAAACTTGCCAAATTGTTCATTTTAAGTAAATATAACCATAACCAATTAAGGAAAGCAACATTTAAACACATGCCTGTGATAATCGGAGCATAGTTTGCTTCTGATTTCACTACTGATTTTAACAGAAGAGTGTTCAATTTTCCCACAGCACTAAAATGACCCCACACATACTTCCACAAACTAGTAATCACACAGGACAAATAAAACAAAACTTTATTGGAAAATACACAGTTTGGTAAAATAATCCATCATTTATGAAAAATAGACTTCACATTTTTAATGGTAGCATTCTTAGGGCAATGCATCATAGAATATAAAGATCAGTGTTCAATTGATGGTTGAGTCTTTTGTTCACTTTATATTTTAGAACTTTTTGTTCAAATTAGGCAATCCTTGGCAAGGATAGGCTAAAATTCCAAGTCACTCAGCCTTGCTATAAAAAGAATAACAAATGGATGCTTCCAGTTTTGCATCTTAAGGGTACTTTGGAACAGTAATGTGAATTGTATTTAGTTTTCTGACTGTGGCTATGTGGCTTAAGTTCATTCTCTCCATAGTAGTTCAATTTTTCTTTCCTTGCTCCCAGGGTGCAGCCTCCCTATTTCAAATATGGCACAAGTAAAACCACTCAGTTTCTTTATGCCTGTCACATTTCTCAGTCTGCAGGATTCTGAAATTCTTATAAATTATAATTCACATAATGCCTGCTTGCACTTCAGTATTAGCTCTGACTAACACTAAATTTGTTAAGATGATTTAACAGATCCCAATGTGGTTCACATTGAAGAAGAGTTTGATAGGGGATCTACAATTCAATTTGTGGGGTAAATAATCCTTATGCACAGAAAGATGTTTTATTCCAGCTCTGTAGTTGTATACCTAAAACAGCAACTATGGTATTAAAACTACATCTAGAGGTAGGAAACATTATTGTCATAGACACTTTTTCTATATTCCATGTCAGATTATATATAGCATGGGAAAAACAACAGCAAAGCCAATTTTGATGAGTTTCTTATATTATGCTGGTAAGCACATGCAAGTCACCAGAGGGAAAACTCCCAGAAATTCAAGGGTTTGGGTAATATGATCCAGAATTGAGCACTGGCTAGAAATACTCTTGCTGGGATCTTGTTTAGAAATATATTTTTTCCTGCCAAACCACTGCTCTCGTGGTATCCCCATGTAATAATGGCTTTGTTTTATATTTGGAAATGCAAAGAGACCTAGATGTTGTTTCCAAATGAAAAAGTGTAGTTATACAACAGAAAGATTATAACAAACAGTTTTCTATAGTATCAGAGTAGCAGCCGTGTTAGTCTGTATTCGCAAAAAGAAAAGGAGTACTTGTGGCACCTTAGAGACTAACAAATTTATTAGAGCATAAGCTTTCATGAGCTACAGCTCACTTCATCGGATGCATTTGGTGGAAAAAGCAGAGGAGAGATTTATATACACACATACAGAGAACATGAAACAATGGGTTTATCATACACACTGTAAGGAGAGTGATCACTTAAGATAAGCCATCACCAGCAGCGGGGGGGGGGGAGGAGGAAAACCTTTCATGGTGACAAGCAAGGTAGGCTAATTCCAGCAGTTAACAAGAATATCAGAGGAACAGTGGGGGGGGGGGGAGGGAGAAATACCTCTCCCTCCCCCCCCCCACTGTTCCTCTGATATTCTTGTTAACTGCTGGAATTAGCCTACCTTGCTTGTCACCATGAAAGGTTTTCCTCCTTCCCCCCCCCCTGCTGCTGGTGATGGCTTATCTTAAGTGATCACTCTCCTTACAGTGTGTATGATAAACCCATTGTTTCATGTTCTCTGTGTGTGTGTATATAAATCTCTCCTCTGCTTTTTCCACCAAATGCATCCGATGAAGTGAGCTGTAGCTCACGAAAGCTTATGCTCTAATAAATTTGTTAGTCTCTAAGGTGCCACAAGTACTCCTTTTCTTTTTTCTATAGTACTTTACTTTTTCAAATTTCAGACTACAGGTGTGACTAGTGAAGATCTTCCATTAATGGAAGTTGGCAAACTCAAACAAATTAACTACCAACTGTATGTAACAACTTGGCCATCTAGCTGGCCATTAGTTAAAATGACTGGCTGCTGTCAGTTTGGAATCCTTGAGTCTTCTTCTTCATGTTCTGCATCTGCCATCTGTAGAGGCTGCTCTGTTGATTGTTCTTTCTGAGAAACAAACTGTATATATGTCAACAGTTTCTGTTGAACTCCCCATGGTTGGTCTCACTTACATATGATCTGGGCGCTGAATTCTTTTTCTTTATGGCAGCTGGAGTTGTCCATCCTTTTTCTCCATCCAATATATGAACACGATCACGAGGTTCTAGACCTGGCAGTTCTCTAACTGAATGGCATCTGTTGTAAAAGTGTTCCTAAGCTCTTTTATCCTTTTTATCCAATTTAGCTACTCTATCTGTGTTTGGCCACTTTGGAGATAGAACTTCTGTTCCAACTTTGGAAAAGAACCTGAGTTGTCTTCCCAACAGGAGTTGTGCTGGACTACATCCAGTAGCTGCTGTCGGTGTTGATCTGTAACTCAGAAGAGTGATGAAAGGATCTTCCTGCTTTACGATTTTCTTGGCTGTCTATATAGCTATCTCAGCTTCTCCATTCACTTATGGACTGCCAGTAATATGATCAAAATCATATTTCATTAGGAATTACTTAAATTCTGCTGCAGTGAATTGTGGTCCATTGTCCATCACTGGTTGTTCTGGAATACTGATGTCAGAAAAAGTGCACTTCAGTTTCTTGCTAACACTGCAACACGTTAGGTATTTCAAATACATGATATTTCTGTATGACTGGAAAAATAGTCCATTACAATGAGGTAATGATGTCCTCCAAATTGGTATAAATTTGCAGCTAGTCTCTTCCAAGGTCTGTTTGATAGAGGTGTTTGTATACTGTATTGTTCAGCATCATCTCTGAAGTTGATTTGTACTGGATCTCCTTTCAAAAATCCAATATAATCAAATCCTCGACAGAGTTCCTCCACCTTCCTCACTAAGCCCATCATGGCTACTGTGCTGCAGTTGAGAAGCTGTTGGTCTTTGATCCTTTGTTCACATGAACTCTGAATGAACTTTGAGCAGGGGGTTGGACTAGATGACCTCCTGAGGTCCCTTCCAACCCTGATATTCTATGATTCTATGATTCTACGAATGGATAGCTTTGTCTTTCTAAGTTATTTCTATGGTGAAGTGGTCCATGCAATTCAAAATACCTGCAGAGCTAGTCAGAGCTGTGTCAGGTGACTTCAGCTCTGGGATGGATTGAAGGTGATTGTAAGTGCCTCCTGAGATGACTGTGATGTCAGCTCCTGAGTTCATTTTAAAGTCAATAGTCTTTCTGTGAAAATTCAGTTTCAGTCACCAGGCAGGTTCTATCTCGTCACAAGTGATAGACCCCAGAAACAATGGTTCTTGATTGTCTGTAATATGAGTCAACTGCCTGCCTGCTTTGGTGAGGCAAACAGCTGCAAAATGTCCATATTTCATGCATTCATTATACCGAGTACCTCAGCCTGGACATGCATCTTATCTTGGGATGTTACTTTTTTCACACCTTGCGCATGTAGGCTGGAATTTGTCCCTCTTAGGCATTGTCTACACTATCAATGTAAGTCGATCTAAGTTACACTAGTTAAGTTACATACGTTACGTAACTTAAGTCTCCGTAACTTACATCAACTTAAAGTGGCATCTACACTGTGCTATGTCATTATGTCAATGGGAGATGCTCGTTGAGGTGGAGTACTGAAGTTGATGGGAGAGCACTCTCCCATCAACTTAGTGCGTCTTCACCAGACCCACTAAATTGATGCCACTTATTAATAGCAACAACGCCAATTTAGTGCAATAGTGAAGACAAGCCCTTAGCCTAGGAGTTCTCTCTCCTTCCCTTGGGGTTTTATGATAATGACTTTTAACACTCAAGTTTCAGTTTGTAACTTCTCAGTTAGTTTCAGATTTTTCAAGTTGCTCCTCACTTTTGTTCTATTGTTTGACTAATTCTGATGTTTTTGCAATCTGTATAGCTATATGGTTAAATCTCTCAGCTACTGTGAAAGGTTTTTGCCTGTTAATCCAATAATCAGCCTGTCTGATTTTCTCTTTTTGTATTCCCCAAGTCAGTTTTTAGCCAATCCTTGCAGCGCTTTTGTGAAATATGCAACATTTCCCACTCGTTCTCTGGTGACAGCTTGCTCTTTCATAAACCACAGTTCTCTGGGGGTATAAAGTATGCATCAAAGAGCCTTTTATAGTAATCTTTGTGTCTGTCGTCAGGAAAGTCAAAGGATTTAAAGGTATGCTCTGCTTGCTTCCCCATAGCATATATTAAAGAAGATACCTGTATATCTCCATTTTCTTTGTGGAATTTATTTGCAATGTGAAATCTTACAAAATATTGTTTCCAGTCTGTCCATTGTGAAGGTTTGTCAAAGCTGGAGTTCTCTGGGCTTTGAAGAGTGGCAAGTTGATGAGATCCTGCAACCTTTGTTGCTTTACTCCCTCTGTCTGCAAGCTTTGTTGCTGTTCCTTTTGTTTTCAACCTTAGTTGCTATATTCCTTCTGTTTCCAATCTTAGTTGCTATGTTCCTTCTGTTTCTGTTCTTAGTTTACTCTTGATACCACATCATGATCTTGTGTACCAGATACGGACTAATCACAGAGCCTGCTTACACACCAGATATGTTCAGCATAAGATCTTTCCCTGCTCTTCCTGGTATGGCTGAAGCTCATTTAAATAAGGTCTTTTATGCACAGTGGCACCTAGTGCCTGAACAGTATAATACAGTTTAGTATGCCATTACACCTCCAACACTCATTTTAAATAGGTATTTCAGTTGGTACCATTTTATTGGCTATTCTGACATATGATGAAACAAATTCTGGAGCATTTGTTAAAGTGCACTACACATACATGCTTCAAAAACAACATGATCCAACCTGTAAAGACCCATGTGAGTTTCATTTCCCCTCTCTCCCTGCACAGATTATTTCCACTGGAAACACAAATAGTTTTTGAGAAGAAAGGGGAATGAATGCTTGTCTGTGCTGGGCCAGGAAACCTTTACAGAATGTGTAGGTGAAAATTACAGAATGCAAAATGTCATTCTAAATTTTTCCTTGCCAAAAATGAGATCAGAACACTACATTCCAGGAGCAAAAGGATAAGGAGAGGTTGCACTTTCACGATAAAGAGATTGCATTATGGTACTTGTATGAGGTGAACTGAAAAATACTATTTCTTTTGTTTATAATTTTTACAGTGCAAATATTTGTAAAAAAAATAATATAAAGTAAGCACTGTACACTTTGTATTCTGTGTTGTAATTTAAATCAATATATCTGAAAATATAAAAAACATCCAAAAATAGTTAATACATTTCAATTGGTAGTTTATTGTTTAAAGTGTGATTAAAACTGCGATGAATCATGATTAATTTTTTTAATTGCGATTAATTTTTTTAGTTAATCATGTGAGTTAACTGTGATTAATTGACAACCCTAATCATAAACCTCTGAAACTGTGTAAGTCATCAAACAGGAAAGGATTAATTAATGTAAAATGATGGCTTCCTACAGAAGATGTTATGTCCTGTCCACCAAGGAGGTTCATTGAAAGCAAACGAGCCATTGTGAAATATCAAAAAACAAAGACTTTGTTAATTTCTCCCTCTGCATACCCATGAAGAGGAGATGTGCATGTGGACTCGTGCCATCAGCTTGAACTCTGTCAGAAGAGAATAAAAAATCCCTGACAAGAAGAAAATGGATCTCTATGCTGCTTGGACTTTGAAAGGGCAAGATTTCTAAGCACATGCAAGGGATTCACAGCTGCTTAGTCAGGGTTGGCCCTTAGGGACATAGAGAGCTTGCATATTACAGAAGCTTCAATCATCTTTTGAAACCTAAGACTATAACTTGTATGTATGTATGTTTACCTGTTTAATCTTATAAATCACTTTCATTTCTTTTTCATAGTTAATAAATCTTTAATTTATTATAGAATTGGCTACAAGGGTAGTCTTTGTGTAGGATCTAAGGTGCAGTGATTTGGAGTAAGTGATTCCTTTGGAACTGGGAGTAACCTGAATATTGTTGTGATTTTTGGTGTAAAGGACCATCTGTCACAAAGACAAGCTTTCCTGGGTGGCAAGATAGACTGGAAGTACACAAGGGCACAGGCAGCACATATAATAGGCTGGGGAAGACTCAGCCTCCCCAAACAGCCACATGTGGCTCCACCCACTCTCCTCCCCAAAGCCCCCTGCTGCTTACCGCTAGTTGGCTCAGCCCAGGCAGGGCTTCCTCTCTTTTGGGAAGCCTGCTGGGGTTGAGGCTGGAGCTAGGGAAGCTGGGACTTGGGGTGGCTGGGGCTCCATGGTAAGGCTGTCACTTAAGGATCTTAAGTGCACTATATATATCTCTAGGGAAGCCTGGCAACAGGAGACAAGATGGTCATCACATCACGAATCATGGACCAGGTTACAGCATCAGCTTCCTATAAGGAGGCCAGCAATGATATTCTTGCTCAAAGTTGACATACAGTTATGAAGGCCTTAATTTGCTTGTGGTGCTTCTCCGATAAATGTTTAATAAAGCTGTTAAAGTTATTGTAATTAATAAAGTCATACCCTGACATCAACACTGTTGATTAGCAATTCTGAATTGTAAAGTCGCTGAGGAGTAATTCTTGTGATTGGATAGATGGCGTAATTTCTGATCTTTGTTGAAAGGGGTAGACTTTGTACGGTATTGTCTACCAGGCTTATTAATTGCTTCTACCACCAAGGAATTCTGTGACAGGTGTGAAAACAGAAATTCTGAGTATTTGGCTGGAACATAATATACAGGTGAAGGTGCTGGAATCTGCCAGATAGCTTTAACAGGCTCAGTGAAGCCTCATTCACAGAAAGGGCCACACACGCAGAAGCTGTACTATATAAAATGTCCAGGAGTTATGCTGAGAGGCCTGGATATCCTTTAAAGGAATTTGAAGCGCATCTGATATGTGCTTCATTAGGTCCTGAAACGATCTAAAATCATCTTCCCGTGAGGGTGCTAGAGGCATTACAGCCTCATCTGGTGATAATGAAGAAATGTTTGTATAGAGTGTTACCTCTTTGTCAGGTTGATGAGAGGGGAGTGATGGTTCAGGAGAATGGCTCTCCTTAGGATCCCTAGAAGAGGCACTCAGGACCCTTACCAATGGCTGATTATATAGAGCCCAGGGATCCCAAGAAGGCCACTGTGGGGGCACATAGAGCATAGGAGGAGGAATTGATCATTGGTCACAGTAACTGGATGGGAGTCAAGGTTGTCTGTCCTCAACTGTCTTTCTCTCGGTATAAAGAGTAGTATCGTGTAGTGCAGAAAGGGGATCCCTGAACAGAAAATATGAGAGTTAGAAGAATCATCCTCAACAACTTTAAGGGGAGGTGATAATTGTTCACCCTGAATAGTAGGAGGTCTTGATGAGAAATGCAGAGTTGGTGACCCGGAAGATCTCGGGATGGACAAGTGAATGGTACTGCTAAGTAATGGAGACTCCAGCTTGTCTGAAACAAAATGATTCCTAGAATGTCTCAACTCCCGCAGTGCTGATGGTACATGAGCAGAAGTTGAATGTGATTCTGTAGAGACCATCATCGGTACCAAGATAGGAACCTGTACGGAATGTACCAGTGCTGCAGGTACTGAATGCTTTGAATGAGGATGTCCAGACTCAGATGTACCAATATAGGGAGACAGTGGTAGCAGGGAAAGGCTCTACTAGATCCCCATTGCTGGAGTGTTTTCTCACAGCAGAATTTTCCAGCTGCCCATCCTGCAGCCAGGAAAGACTCTGGAAGCAGGAAAAGTCTCTGGCAGGGAGAAGCAGTGGAGATTTCCCCACAGCTTCCCCCCTACAGAGCTTTTCACTGATACATGTAGTTACATGCTACAGCATATACACAGCTTGCTTTTCATTAGTGTGTGCACATGCTCTAGATCCCACTGTCAGTGGGTGTAGTACAGGCATAGCCTAAGTGTGCGTGGAGGCCAATGTACTTAGGATTCTCTAAGTCAGTACTGGAGGCTGGTCTTTGGGCTTGCTCCTTCATCAACAATTTAAACTTCATTTCTCTATTTTTGAGATCTGCCTTTAAATGCAGATCTTATACTTGGACAGTATATGGGAGTCTCCCAAAAAACAGAGCCACCAAGAGTGGCCATCTGGTCTGTTTTGGTAGTTTACAGATTAGTCATCATGTAAGTATGATGAATCAAGCTTGAAATTTCAGGGGGGAAAGGTTTCCAAAACCTTTATCCAGAAACATGGTGCAGATGCAGTTAAATGAACCAGAAAAGACACCGATCCTTTCAGAATTAGGACCATGATTGCATGTGTGATTACTTTGTGTGAATGTGGTGAGAGAATATTAAATACAAACCCTGCAACCAGACAGTACATTTCCAGCAGTCTAATTTTTGAGTAGCAATGCTTTGGACAAGGCCTGTATGACCCAGAAAGGAACAGGTTTAACATTTTCTAAATTTCCCTATATGGCTGAATGATTTTATTGACATGGTTTACCCCTATATCCCCACACTAGACAATACGATCCTACCTTCCTCCCAATGGCTTTTATTTCACTCTCAATTTACAAAACATTTATACAAAATCCCAAGGGTTTACCTATGATTAATTCCTGCCAAATACAGTATATTTGAGTACTTTGAACCTGTGTTGAAAGCATTGGTTTTTGAAGAACTATCCATTAACGACTTTCTGGACTGTGACAATGGATATTGACAGTGCTTGTCAGACTAAAGCACTATTGATTGTTTCACATCATGTGTATAGCAAAACCAATTTCTTTCAAGTGCCTCTTCCTAACTGTAATACATTATAACAGTGCCTATCTGTTTATCATAACTCCCAAAATTATTGTATGTAATGCATTCAAAAAGAAAGGGTTCAGAAGGAATGAATGGCACCAGTAGGAGAAGTTAAGGCACTAAACAATGCAAATACTTTAGCATTGCTAGTTTCTCTTTCATTGAGATTTATTGCTGAAATTAAAACAATACAACAGTGTGTGCTGTGCTTTCTTTAATAATCTTGAACATTTCCTGTAAAGTAAAGCTGATTTGTGCTATGAGAACAATACTTATACAATATTTCACTAACTTCTTCCCAATACACTTACACAGGCCATTATTTCACTAATAAGAGCCACAAGCTTAGTCCTTCAAGGTACTGAGCACTTTGGTCCCAATCCTGAGAAACAATTAAGCATGTGCTTAACTTTAAGAGTGTGAGTAGATCCATTGGCTTCACTGGGAATATTCATATGCTTCAAGCTAATCACTTGCTCAAGTGCTTTGCAGAATCAGGGCCAGCATGCTTAGCACCTTGCAGGACTGTGCTGAATGTAAGATACTAAATGTGAGCATAGAGAAAACGTCTCATAATTCCTTGGATACTGGAAATGTGAGTCTAACAGTGACACAGTACTGTATAGTCAGGGCATAGATTTTCAGTTCATTGTGTTGGAATTTTGGCCAAGGCAGCACTTTACCTGTTCCTTCCACAAGGAATACAAAATCTTTTGAAAGTCTCCTTAATTTATGTACTCACTAAAGTAACAGGTACAATCTCACCCTTCATGGTTGTATAGCACCCTTCATCTGATTATTTCAGCCTCCCACTATTCCTATGAAATAAGTAGTTATTATTATTATATAGTGTTTGAAAATAGGTAAATTAAGACATGGAGAAGATAAGTGGTCTGCTTTACAGGAACCCAGCAAGCCAGTGGCAGAGAAAAAGATAGAAAGCAGGAGTCCTGACCCCTAATCCCCTCATCTTCCCTTAGATCTTAGACTTTATTTTTTGTGAACAGGTTGCATGGATCTGAAAACTATGCAGCAGCAGATGATAGCCAGAAGAGGCTAGAGGGATTTCTTGAAGATATTTCTACTGTGTAAGGGCATGATAGGCCTAAATGCATGAACTTAAATTACATTCAGTGTGTTTAAAACAGGTGTTTGAAACAACCAAGTAGATTTGTTATAGTAAATATTTATGCAACAAACTCAGAAATAAATAATAGGACAAAGAAAACAATGATTATGTAGCACATATAATTTTGCTGTAATATGACAGCCTTACAACTTAAGTGCCCAATACTGTCCTTATACTTCATGAAATCCATGTCATTAGCAGTAAAGATGCAATATAATGACTATATAATTCATATTTCTTATGCTCATCAAACTCTTATGCTTCTAAAATTTTTGTGTTTGTCAGATCTGCTAAAATAAATGAAAATAAATTGAAGGTACATATTAGTTTTGCTGTAAGTTTACATTATGAACTGAAGTTGCACTCATAGATTTTGCATTTGTTGTTTGTAGCTTTTATATGGAGGAAAAATAATGCAGTATTTCAGAAAACTGATTGCATTTTGTTATTGTCACCATCTTAACAATGCCATTATGTTGTGTATACATTACATTTATTTTAAGTATACAAATCACAATACCAGAAATCAGTGAATCTGTTTTATTCATATAGTGTGACTGGCTTATGTTAATGTAACGTGAAAAATGTGTCACTGGGATGAAACCTGCCCCATTCACACAAAGCCAGAGTATTCAGATTCCATGTAGGTGGAGCATGGAACAGTTGGGCAGGTGATTTTGGTTCCTCCATGCCAGTGCCAGGGTACAGGACTCCTGCGCTGTCTGACCACAGAATCTATTATGGTCTCTGGGCTCAAATAGAGGTCACCTCCTCTTTGTGCCACTGGCAGAGAGTACGGGGTCACCGGACCTGCAGAAACATGGCTCTATGGCAACTCCCTTGGTCTGTGCCTATTGCAGCCTTCTGAGATAGCTTATTTCTGTCTCACATATCGGGTATCCACATATCCTATGTGGCCCCGCCAGCAGCAGAACTCATGCACAGCCACCACAGCACATGGCTTAAATTTTGTCTTTCACTCTTGATGAATAAGATAAAGTAATACCCGAAAAGCATCTTTTTCAGCATATAACAGCAATGAGCATTCAAACCATATTTCTTCTGGTAACGAATGCGCTTGTAATAAACTATCACAAAACTCAGAAACACTATGGAGTACATTTTTTTTTCCTTCAGTGCACTTCTCTATAGTGAAAGCAACAGAGCAGCATATGGTATAAAATTCCCAGAAAAACAGAAACAAACATTCAACAATTTCACTGGAGTTGGAGTTAGGAGACCAGGATTATATTATTGGTTCTGCCATTAGCCTGCTGGGTGGCCTCACCCAAGTCAATTTCGGTCTCTGTGCCTCCATTTTCCCATCTATAAAATGCCTTTGTAAATCACTTTAATATCTGCAGTGGAAAAGCTAAGTAGTATTTGACCAAAATATGTTTTTCAAAGTTCACCTGTAGCAAATTTTTAACAATGAGGATAATACCATTGGAGCAACGTAGCAAAGCATCACCGGCAATTTTTAAATCAAGATTGGATTGTTTTTCTAAAAGATATGCTCTAGTTCATAGAAAAATTAATACAGGGAAAATCCATGGCCTGTGTTATACAGGAGGTGAAACTGGATGATCACAGTGGTCCCCTCTGCCCTTATAATCTATGAATATCTTAAACATAGAATGTGAAAATGATTTGAATAAGGCTTTTTTGTATGTAGAATTCTCAAGAAGTAACAAGCAGGGACATGCTTCCCCCAAAAAAGAGCAGAGAAGAGTGAACCAGGAACTGGCTAACATTATCACAGCGTTGAGAAGATAATTCACAACAAAAAAATGTATTGAAAGAATTTAGCCTGTTTTTTTTCTGGTTGTAGAATAGGTATGAGCAGATATTGATGCCGCTGTTGTATGAATTCACTTAATAAATACCTTTTCAAATTTTTGCTCTATGGATTGATTGTGAATATTTATAATTTAAATTAAATTGCTCAGTTGAATGGTCTGATGAGTTACATGGGTCCGTATTCAATGGCAATACACAAGTGGACTGCTGTAATCACACAGAGCCCCACTGACTTTAACGGGGATGTGCCTGGTCTGACAGATAGGACAATTTCCTGCAATATCCTTGAAAAAAAAACAACATATTGAATTAAGATTAAGTATCTTTGGAGTCCATTGTATTAAACACAAAGTTTATGTGTTATTGTGGGATCGCATGTAACTTCTTGGGGAGGAAGGGGAAGGGGGTGATGGAAGGGACGGACACAAGAGCCAAACAAACTTTGGCAAGTTATGAGCTTCACATGACTATTTTAAACAATATGCCAGACAAGGAGGAACTTTTGGGATGAACAAAAGTTAAGTGGGTTTTCTAGGGAATATCTGGGGTGCGGGGGTGAGGAATGCAAATTCTCACATCTGGACCCAACCTTTCAAAGCTATACACTGGGGAGATAACCATTGTCTGCTGATCGCCTGTTACTTGAGGGCAAAAATCAAAGGCCCATGATGTATAAAGTCAAGAATGAAGATTCTTCTCCTGAGCTAAAGCAGTGATGAACTTGTGACGACAGAAAAAACTCTGTGTGGGGGACTGAAGAACTGATCACCTATCAGGGTCCTTGTTGGAGTGGGGGTGGTCTAGGATAAGCTTATCAGCATGTATGCATTTTCTTTTATTTGTTTAAAAATGTTTTCTCTAATGCTTTCATGTGAAGAATAAATGTGCACACTTAGAAAGAGGTTATAAATTGGCAATTACAACTGTTCATAGCCTCTGCGGAGAAAGCAAAGTACAAACATTGACCTTTCTAGGCAGTCTGGTTTGCTGGGAAACTCACAGTGTAGGCAGGGAACTATGCAGCATGGAGAAACCCAGCTCACCATGGAGAGAGATGTGCATCTCTTCACAACAGAGGTGATGACACTAGGAGCTGGAAGCCTAAAGTGTGTGCCCTTGCTGGACCACGGAAGGGCAATACAGGTGCAGTAGCCCTGAATTGTGATGCATGGATGCTGCAGTCTCTCCATGCATTTTCAATTTTAGGATATTATATATCTGTAATTTACTGTAAGATGTGTTATTAAAGGTAAGTGGATCTCATGCTTTGGGGCACAAACTAATCACCTGCAGAGGCCAGGAAGGATTTGGTACTCCTTGTATCTATCTAGATGCCATACATGACTACAGTGGGATTACTCAGATACTGAAAGATACATGCAGTGTTGTTGCAACTGTGTTGGTCGCAGGGTATTAAAGAAAGAAGGTGGGTGAGGTAATTTCTTTAACTCGACCAACTTCTGTTGGTGAGACAGACAAGCATTTGAGCTTACACAGAGTTCTTCTTCTGGTCTGAAAGCTAGGCATGTGATTAAGTACCTTGCTGAACTGGGGCCATTCTGAAGGAATATTATCACATGAAAATCATTTTTCACTGATTTTTTGTCAATAGTGCTCCATTGCTCAAAGTGAACAAAAAAGGGATGAATTAAATGCATTTAGAAATGTGATGGAATATCAATAGCATTATTCTTCACATTATTCACCCAGTTGTACCACCATGTGTATAACCTTATTTTTTCTAGACCCAAAATGAGCTTATTAGTGCAAGCCATACAGTAAAGGACTGGATTTGACCTATACTACATATAATATACGTTGTAAGAACTAACAAGATGATAATGTTTCCTTCCAATGAATAGCTAAAGACACGTGGTATTATTCATATTAAAATTTATTATTTGAATACTAAGGAATGTTAGCATACCAGGAAACAGCAAATGCCAAGATATGTGTGTTTGTATTTTAAATAAGAAGTCAGCTGCAGAGTTTGAATAAAAAGGCAAATGGAATTTCTTGTGAAGAAGACCCACACCTATTGTCTTGAAGGTAATCAAGGAATAGCCAGTCAAAGAGCTGAGCTCCATTTTCTATACAAACATTATTATTAAATTTGTGTCTTTTCTATTTTATCAAGTTATCTCTACCACAAGTAAATCATTACTAAGTGTACTTGAACAAAGGTTTTTTTAAGAGAATAATTTCATATGCTAAAGAAGTAATTTTACTTCTTTCCTTAAACAAAAGCTCTTGTAATAGTTTCCTACATTTATTTTCACAGATTGCAGAGGTCCTAGACAGACTGATCTTTACCATCATGAGCTTCACTTTACTTTTCTGATCCAAGTAATATACATTTATTAATTAAAATACAATTGAATTTACAAACATTCAAACACTTACAGCCTTTTTTTACAAGACAGTTCCTTAGGTAATTCTATATTACAAAATTATGTCAACCTAAGTTACATTGACATACAGCCACCACAGTAATTAAATCATGTTTGCAGATCCACACGACACACCTTGTGTCAGCGGTGAACATCCTTATCAGGAGCACTTGCACCAAGCTAACTGTCAGTGTGGGGCAGCAACAGTTGATGTAAGCCATGCAGAGTCTACACTGACACTGCATTGACCTAACTATGTCAACGTAAGAGCTATGCCTCTCATGGAGGTGGAGTTATTATGTTGGCATAGCAAACAAGTTACATTGGAGGGTCACAACATTTTGGGGGAGATGCTTACAGAGTTAGGTTGATGTAAGCTGCCTTACACTGACCTAACTCTGAGGTGTAGACCATGGCTTAGTGTTGAAGAATTTGCACAAAGGAAAAAGGTCTGTAATGAAGGTGTTTTAGGAGCTATGTGAAATAAGCACACAACTAAAAACAAAGGAAGGGAAAGTTTATGGGCTCAGTTTTGGTTCTTCTACGAGTCTGTTCTACACTGGGTAGGGGGGAAAGGTGTAAAACAGACGGTGGGTTGGATTGTTTCTTGTGTGGTGTTTGTATGTTGTTTGTGGGTAGCAGGGAGAAGAAGAAAAAGAGAGGAGGAACTGCATGAGGAAGCTGGTTATGGCTCCTGGATTCTTAGGCCAACTTGCATGATCCCAAAGGGCCTGCTTTCATCACACACCTTCCCAAGGAAGTGTTTCCACTGACTTCATTGAGGGTTGGAGCAAGCCATAATGGACTACAAGCCAGCTAAGAAATGGCACAGAAGCTGCACTGTGACCCATCCCTGTTTTATGCCAACACATCTCCTCTCTCCCATGAGATGCTCCTTATGCTGAGGTGAGCATGGCAGCTGGTGTAGAAGTCAGCTTTGCTGGCTTTATGCCAGTTCTCAGATGGGCAGCTGCAGCCAGATACTGGTCCCTTTGTGTCACTAGGGATCAGAGAATGTAGCCCAATGCTTCTAGCCACAGGAGAGGAGCACAGGGAGGGCACTACTTGCTCTAACTGCTCAAAGGAAGTGAACAGAATTTTCATGACAAAGCCATCTTGATCCACAGATGTAGGGGAGGAAGGCATGATTCAACTGTCACCTTTCTCAGAATACTCCCTTTAGAAGCACTAACACTGCCAGTAGCCCTTGCTGACCCTGATTCTCCGACCATGCCTGGCGCCCCTGTGAGTGTGCTGTGGAGGGCTTCCTGTAACCTATACATATCTCTAGTGGATGAAGGAGCCATTTCTGAATGTAAGACCTTATCTACACTGGGGCTTTCAGCCATCAGCGTCCAGCTGCCAGTATAGCTGAACTGGTGCAAATTGCTAGTGCAAATGGGTAAACTACTATAAATCACAATTGATACTGTGTATTTTATCCTTCCTTGAAACAGGGGCAAGCTAAATTGGTGCATTGTGTAGTTTAAAGAGGCTTACTTTGACTACACTTGGGGTTTATACTTCTGCAGTTACAGTGATGCCTGTCCTACCATGGCTAAAACTGGGGCAAATCCCAACTGTTGACCTGGCCTAAAGGAGAATGGTTTTAGCTTTAAAATCAACACCCCAGTTGATAAACTGAAACAGGATTTAATCTATATAAAAACATATTGAATGGCATAATTTAGCCTTTAAAGTGAGAAGCAAAACAACTAATGAAGGACAAGCTTTAGAGTTTGGATATGGTTCAGATAAGCACCCAAAACTTGAGATGCTTATCCAAAGTTTATCTTGTGCACAAAAAGCCTTATTTCAAGAGCTCTAATAAATGTAAGCAAAAGTACTGTAGAATGGAAATTCTATTATCAGGAAACAGCACCTTATGACAACATTCACGTGTTAAGTAGTTAAGCATCAAAGTTTAAGCAAAACATTTTCCAGAAAACTACTTCATGGAAGTACAAGACTTGGATGAAATCCAACACAGAGAAAGAAAATATTATTAAGGAGAAAGATAATACAAATGCAATTAGGCTATCAAGCAATAAAACTCAATATGTGCTTGATATTTGAAATCTTCCAAGCTTACAATGAATAAGTAAAGCAGAAATCAGAGGCCTTAATCTTCTGAAGTCTTACTGTCCAAATTCATGGTACTATTATCTGAGTGTTTCAAAGATATTGTGACTATTTATTCTCAGAATATGAAAGCTTTATTTCTATGAATAACCTAAAACTTGGGTAGGGACAAACTATGTATCCCTGATTCATTCAACATTGAAGAATTGTTTCAGAAAAGTACACTTCTTTATTTCTAACTGAGTTTTCGGTACTAATAACCAGAAAGGAGAAAAGGTTAGTGTTGAAGAACATTTTTCATTCGGGTATCCTGTCCTTCCCGTTAATGACAGAAAGCACTTCAATAATAGCTTGCTTTCCTACTCTACATTTTACCATTCCTAAATGACTCCGAAAAAAATGTCATACCAGATGAGACCGTGGATGCATCTAGTCTGGCATCCTAATTCTTCCAGTGGGAATATCTGATACTATTCTCCAGAGGGAGGCAAAATTCTTACAAATAATACAGCAAGCCAACTGTGCTTCTGCCTCCCCCATCTGATTTCTCCTCCCTTGCCTCTCAACTCTTTCCTCCTTAAGCTTGCCCACTCATTACCCTCCTCTCCCCTCAAATCTGACCGTTTTATTGATTCTCAGCTTCATTTTTCCAGTGTCTGAATCCAGAAATCTAATTACCACCTCCCCAAAATCTCAAATTGCTCAGGTGAAAGTTTCTAAAAGGTGACTTAGTATTTCTCTGTCTTAGTATGTCTCAGTTGGTTTGCAGAGTTTAAACTTTTCAATGATGTCACTTTTGCAATACTACTATATTCATAGCAAGGGTTCAACTGGGAAATTAGAATTCCCACTCTTTGATGTTGTACCTGGAGAGCACCACAGCATTTACCAATCAAAATGAAGGACCTCCCAAGACCATGTATTTTTTTCAATACATTTCTCTATCCATTTTGCACCTGGCTTTAATTTTGGTTAATATAGAAGTAAATGGAAAAATCCCCATTGATTTTTATGAATAGACTTATTGAGTATCTTATGAAGAAGTGTCTGAATGTTTAAGCTATCATAGAGTGTCATCATTTTCATCTTTAGTGTGAACTCACCCAACTCAGAGAAAAATACAGAAACTCATTTCCCAGTCAGGAACAGACTGCACAGTTTTTTTGCTAAAGGGAAAAATGCAGGTGCAGATTTGGTTAACATTGGCTAATAATACCAATTTGTTATCCCAAAGTCAATTTACATGGGAATGGATAGTCAGCTCCTCACTCTCACACCTCTCCAACTGACTTCAAATGCCACAGTCTTTGGTTATCTTCTCCTCACGTTCCTAAGGCATCACTGGGTCCGACTCCTGTTACTGTAGCTTAAGCTTCTTTCAGTAGAAGGCAATTATGTTATGTAAACAGGCTTACTTAGTAGAGATTCATATCTATTTGCTTTTTAAACTGCTTCTGTGGAGTAGACAAGACATCTTCATTAAGGTACCCATGATTATTCCTAAGGCTTTTTCCCTACCAGTGATTGTGTGAGTGCATAGTCCATCAGCACATATGAGAATTATAAACTGTTTTGATATTTATTTATGGTAAATGTTATTTGACACCATGTTGCACAGTTCCTAAGAATTTTGCATTTTCACATCATTTAAATGGCATGTAATTAAAATCATAACATCTAATTGTTGCATCCACTAACTTTAATAGAAGATGGAAACTTATTTTAATGTGATAGATTGGAATAATGGCAAAGTTTGCGCTCATTTTTGGAGTAGCTGGACTTCCAGTGAGCCATGGGCCAGATTTACCAGTAAGCTTCAACTTAAGTAATGCAAAGAGCTATAAACCCAGTTCAACTGCCCAGTCAAGATAGATTTAGGGCTGCATTGCATCACTTGAATGATGCAAAGATCCAGAATGCGTAAAAGGCCACTGTGTTTTATTTTTGTCCCTGCTCAACTTTTCAATAACAATAATAGAGTTGAGTACAACTGGGTGAAATCCTGGCCCCAGTGAAGACAAAGGCCAAACTTCCATTGATGTCAATGAAGCCAGGATATCACCCTTGTGTTTATAATGGAATAAAAATTGTTCACAATTTACAATGATCTTTTAGGAAACATTATTCAAAGCCACCTCACTGAACCCTTTCATTTCACATTTCCTGGGAACCTGGAAAACAGTAAAGGCCAAATTGTGGAATTTAGCACCTGCCCAAGCAGGAGGAAGCAGAGATGCTTTGTTCTTGTGGAGCTCAGGGAGACACAATCCCATCTGTGCACAGGCAGATTGTACAAGCTGCACCATAGGAACCCTCTCATCTATGGACTTGTGCCGTGGAGTGTGGAGCAATAGCGCCAACTCTCCACTAGTCCTGCAGCTGCACGTGGAGGGATCAGGTCTGGCTGTCTTCACAGGTGCAGCGAATGTGATTCTGAGAGGCCCTTGTGAAAGCCATGCAGAGGGCAAAGCTCTTGATGCTCTCCCTCGGCATATCCACATAAGGGCCTGTCATAGTCTGGCCTTAATTAAGCACCTGACTTCCTCCATCCTTTGATCTTCCTGTCAGGGAGGCTTTTTCCTGAGGTTTTTACCTACACAAATCACAATTATATGCAGTTGGCACCCCCTTACAGTTTGAAAGACTGCACTGGTTCTAATGGAAATTCCCAATTTAAAGATAGGGGACAACCCTGGGTACAGTATTTCAGACTAGTGTAAGTTTTTAAGTGCTACAACTGTACATGCTTCTTTAACATCTTGTCCTTAAACTGTTTATCTGGCATGTCAGCAGGCAGCTGGTGGAACAAATAGGAGGTCCTGGGAAGCACATTCATTTTCAAAGTGTTAATATACCCAATCCAAGAGACAGTAATGTGCTTCCATCCATAAAGTGCTTCTTTAAATGTTTAAAGGGTCATAATTTAAATGAAATCCTCCAACCTGGAAGGTATAAACATTTAAATGATTTCTCTATCAGGAAAAAAAGGTAAACCTAACCAGTAAGTAATCCCTATCTGCATCTGAGAGCCTGATTTACAGTCTCCCTAATTTAGTTTAATTTAGACTTTTATAACCTAAAAACCTTCTTATTTCTATTACATTCCTTCCAAAATACCAGGAGGATTGTATTTGGATTAGTTATAAATAGCAGAGAAATCTCTGAATACAATGCCATCTGAGAATCAGTTTTGCTGGCATTGCCATTGGGATAGTCATTTTAATAATCATTACAAGGGATTTCAGAATTACTGCAAACAGAAGTGGTAACAGACTACCTTTACCGATGCCTTTTCACAAAACAAAGTTCAATAAGTCACATCCTTTCATTCCAGTTCTCAGTTTTCTTAGTTGTGGCTGAATGGGAGGGGAAGACAAAGTTTCAGTAGTAGAAGATATTTCTAGTAGTAGTGAAAATTCATGGCTCATTTTAGCATCTACCAGTAAAAGAATGAAAATATGTTCTTTCATAGTGGGGAATGGATATAGAAAATGAGGCAAATGATGATGCATGGCTGAGAGGGATGATGTGTTTCTGGAAGGTACCACAAAATATTATAATCCACCATAATATGCAAAAAGAAATCAAGATCCGCCTTAGAAAATGCATCAGAGTTCACTTTGTGAGGCATGCAAAGACTGCACCAAGTTGGAGCAACCAATGTTTGATAATGGGGCTTGAAAGCAGTATAGTAGAAGCAAATATTTTTATTCAGCTCCAAATAAGTTAATCTTTGATTGAGAATACAGAAAGTCTTGAAACAGAGTTGCCTCCACTAATACTTACATTTCAGAAATGTTGTTCATGATTTCTTCATGGTTCTCCTGGAGACATTATATGGTTGTGCTAAATTAGCTCTATACATTTTTTTCAAAATGTAGCATCCTATAAAAACTGTCATTACAGTGTATATTTTAGTTCAGTGGATGCAAAGTTAGACTATTTGTTCAATGCCTGATAGCTTCTTGCCCTTGTATGAATTTTGTTCCTCTATCAATAGGAATTTATTTTGTTAAAAAAAAATATATGGCGGCTATCTTCTTTGCAACAAAGAAGAAATGTTTGTAAAAAATGCATGTGTAGCTGGTTTTTTTAACTTAAGTCTTTCGATGCTGTTTTGAACAAATTTATAGAGATTTCAAGACAGACATTTTGTATTATAACATTCCCAAGGGTCATATGTACGATCGTTTTTACTAAAGCTTCTTTCAGTCCCAGTTGAATAAATATGTATTTTATTTCACTAATCTTGAAACAACAGGAATAAAGTTTACCCAGGTCCTTTATACCTCAGAGAACAAAACAACTACAAATCTTTAGAGAGAAAGGATATACAAAAGGGCTTGAGGTGAATGTTTCAAAGCAAATACACTTTAAATGAGTGCAAATTATTTCAGCACTTGAACATGATTTATGAAAGGGGATTAGTCCACTGAAACAAGAACCCAGTCTAAACTGTTGGGTTTCAAAGTCAAATATGAGAAGTGATTGCAGGAGAAGGAAGAAAAAAAACCCCAGATAATAATCTATAGTGAAGATTTCTGATTGATTTTCTTTAACTTACATTAGCTATCACTGTCATTCAAGTAGTGGGCAGTATAATATGTCTTCCTTTATGCTATAATTCTCCATAAAAATTAAGTATGCAATAATGATAATTACCTAATAATGAGGTAATTAATACCTCACTATCTTGCTAGTCACTAGTATGACCCACAAATGAGTATGAGAAGCATGAAACAATTAAAAATTATCCAAGCTCAAACAAATAACTTCACAGTGAGTTGTGTGTCAGCGAATAGACCAATGAGTCACAGGTCACATCTATAATAATATATTATATTATATTGTAATGTACCCACATACTCTTCAAATAATGGGTAATAGCTACTCTTAAGTACTATGAAAATGATCACTTCTATGTAATTGTAAAGATTAATCAGTGAGCTAACTTTTCATGGTTCTATAATGACCCTGATGTTCTAGTAGGTAAAGGAAAATGTAATGATCCCGTTCAAATATGATTAATATCTAACTTCTTCCTGACTTAAAATCTGGACTTGGTTCAATAAAAATGAATTAAGTGAACATGCAGCAATTCTCTGCCAAACTTTTACATGGAAGTTAGTTATGCCCAATTTAAAAATATGCTATTAAACCCAAATAATACATTCTGGAAGGATTTAGAAAAGTAAATACAAATCATTGTGCAAGAAATGACCTGATGCAACAATAATAATAATAATACAATGACATATTAAAAAGCAGCAGAACATTCAAATTCAGGAAACATCTATTACTTTTAGACAGCAACACAGTAAAACCACTTCCCCAAAATGGAGGAGAACCATGGTTGACCTACTGAGGTTGATGCAGGGTGAGGGTAGACACTGCATGACTTGTACCGAGAGTCTTCCAACAGTTGTCCCACAATGCCCCATTCCCTGAAACACTGACTGCACTTGTCACTATTTTAAATTCCACTTTTTCTTATCAAATGTGGAGCTTGCCAAGCCAATTTGCAGCAGCCTCATCACCAAAGTACAGATCCTCAGACCACAATCAAATCTGGTCAGAGGTTAGTAATCAGTGATGTGTGACTGTTAAACTTAACTGCTCTGGCTTCACTGAGACCAGAAACAATACACCCCTGTAATCTCCCCTGCCAAACATGTTTTTGAAATGCCTTTTCCTGGTTGCCAACCTTCCAAACACACCTAGCAACTCTCCCCTTATTCTGTGCAATTGCCCAACTGTCCATGCCAGCTCCATGCACTAGACATGCTCCTGCTTGGAGTAAATAGGAGATATAGGATCTCCTGGGCCTGTGTGGAGCATAAGTTGTGCAAACACAGATGTGGACTAACCACAAAAATGTGGATATGTATGAGCAGATTGCATGGGGGCTGCAGGCAAAGGGGTATGACAGAGATCAACAGCAGTGATGTGTAAAAGCAAAAGAACATAGCCAGGGATAGCGCAAGCCTTGGGAAGCCAACAATAGATGTGGTGCTATGCTGCAGACCTGGTGCTTTTACAAGCACCACATGTCATATTGCTGTAGACTCCAAAAGCACTCTGCAGACCACTGTGGATACCTTGGTGAA
This sequence comes from Dermochelys coriacea, assembly GCF_009764565.3. Classification (NCBI taxonomy): domain Eukaryota; kingdom Metazoa; phylum Chordata; order Testudines; family Dermochelyidae; genus Dermochelys; species Dermochelys coriacea. The sequence continues at coordinate 23,578,210 of NC_050078.2, read as the reverse complement.
GCCTGAGGAAAAAGACCCCTCCTATGAATAGTAAAGAGGAAGATGAGGACAAGGACAAGAGGGAAGACTTGGCAGGGGACTCCAGACATGTCATGAGCCAAGCCCTATTTGAGACGCCACCACAGTCTAGCCATTCCCACCAGCAGAGCACAGATGAGATGATGAAGGGGAAGGGACTTTGTTTTAAATGTTTGCATAGATTTTTCCTTATAATCCTTAAATGTAAAGATGGTGCAAGGCCCATCACCAAGCTAACAAAACAAAGTATCAACCTTTTATTGTTTTACTCATATAAGAAGAGTTAGAGGTACAACAAACAGAAGTAGAGCCATTGGGTTAGGTGGCAGCAGGGTGGGGGGCAGGGGAGACCACGTGGAGCAGTTTGTTTATATTCATAGGGATGCCCCTTTTATCCTACTGACATATTGTGACAAAACTTTCATGGAGATACTTTGCAATTCTCTCCTGAAGGTTGCCAGGGATGCCTGCTTTATTTCTTCTTCTGTGGTAGGACACTTTCCCACACCACTCTATGATGAATTTGGCTGGCACCATTGCAGTACACATGCTAGCAGTACATAGGCCCAGGAAGGACACAAGTAGTAGTTGTACTCACTGTGCCTTTGTGACCCTCAGGAGCAAGATATCATATTACCACTACCTGTGGAAAATAGTGTCAATATTCAGTGTCATTGCCCTGTACTCATACTGATGGAATAGGGATTAAAATTTTATCTCTCCAATCAACAACAAAATCCTTCCCCTCCATCCCTGATGGGTGATATTTATCATGGCTGGGATGGAGAGTGGTGCTTGGCTGAGGTGCGCCCAAGCTGATGTGTCAATAAGTATTTCTTATTAAAAATATTTAAGAGAATAAGAGAAGGGAGTTTTGAAATTTATGCTTCTCTCTTCCTTGTGTCTTTAAACCAATGATACATCTGTCTGTCTTTATCAGCAGTTTTTGGCATGGCGTCCTTTGAAGAGTGCCTCCTCCATAGATGCAGAACTCCTGACCCAGAGGAGGAGGAAAAAGAAGTGGACTAGTGAGGATATGTCCAACAAGATCCTGTAAGCCAATATGACTGACATCATGGAGAAAGACAGAGAGGACAGGAAAAAGACCCAGGACTCCAAGCAGGACAATGAGGAGGAAATGAATCAGGTCATAATGTGTCTTCTTAGGCAGCAAATCAAATACTGCAGATCCTGATTGACCTAAAGGGGCAAAAATCCCAGACTCTCCATCCTTTGCAGCCCTTGGAAAACTCCATGATTACGGCTCCCAAACCCCACAACATATTACATGCCCTCACAGGGTGCATCATTACCCCTACCACTCTAGCAAGGAGAACCACAGCTTCACATACACTGACCTGTGAGAATGACGGTGGGTACAGATGTACCCACAATGGACTACATTTAAATAGATAGAAATATTTACATCCTTCTACTTTTAAATTACCACCCATTAAGTTTATGTTAAAAATTTGTATAACATTGCCTGTGAGGTTTTTTGCACATTGAATTTCTGCAGGTTTTTTTTCTGTTCAATAAATTTCTAGTTTTGGAGAATCAAATTTTTTAGTTCATGATAAATATTCCAGACTGTATAGCGGTAATCAAAGCAAACAATACTTGTAAAAGTATACCAAGCACATAGATTCAGGAAAACACCCAGACTTATTTATAAATGAACAGCAATAATTCTTAGCAGCACCCAAAGCTGCCGGCCCAGAGAACATTCCAGAACAGAACACTACTGGATGGATGACTGTTAAAGTGTTCTTTCAAAGCATCCCTCAACCACACAGCTCCACACTGGGCTTTTATAACAGTCCTTGTGTCTGGCCACTCAAAATCAGCAGATTGTTACTCCGCATCTGCCCTGCACTCTGGCAACTGCCTTTCTACTTTTGTCTCACACATACTATGCAGAACACAACAGGCAGCTATAAACACGAAAATGTTTCTCACTGAGATCCAATTTAGTGAATAAACACCACCATCATCCCTTCAATCTGTCAAAAGCACAGTCAGCAATCCTTCTGCACTTTCTGAGCTGATAGACGAATCTTTTCCTGGAGCTGCCAAAATGACCAGTGTACAACTTCATGAGCAAGGGGAGCAAGGAGTAGGCTATATCCCACAGAATCACTGTTGGCATTTCAATATTGACAATGGCAAGGTGGGCTGGTACCAAAATATGGACTACTGTCTATTGCCCCACTGCAATTCGAGTACCCCATTGCTGCAGATCCATCCACTATTGCCTGCAAAGGAGGAGATGATTAAAGGCCCTACACATTTGCATTACAGTAATAATAAATAACAATACTAATAATAATGCACCAGCAATCTTCTGGACTTTCATTTTTTACATCTCATTTGGAACTTGTATGCCTTTATAAGTGGGATTGGCTTCCAAATATAACAGCCAAATATAGAGAAAAATGTAAAATATTCAGAGTGATTGCATGAGTAACTCCTAGATTTTAAGGAAGGTACAGGATGTTTACCAGAAAAAGGACATTTTTAAAGATAAGGGAAAATTACAAGTAGAAACAATAAAAAATAATACAGTCAGTTCAGTCAGTTCTAGCTCTTATACAGTATACAGCAAACAAGGAGATCAAATTGGGTTTTTCTAATATCACAGGGTTGCTATTTAATTTCTAAAATATTTAATTATTTTACCTTGGCAACCTAAAACTGAGGAACAGATTACTGTTCCCACTGCATAAGGAAAAAACTGACAACAATTAGTATTTATTCTTGTTGCTTTTGTAATAAAAATAGAATTCCATCACTTTCAAGGAAATGTAAAATATTAATAAGAATGTGATGAACTGAGTAAATGTGACGCCATAAGGAAATGATGGAGAACAGGTTGGAAATATAGTGCTTTTGGAATGTACTACATTATCAAGCTTGTGACTGTGCATTTTGACAAGAGCAGCCCTCAGATTGATATAATAGCCAAAGGGCACTCTTCCTACTGAGAAGCCGTTTGTTTCCATTTGGAAAAGGGAAGAAAAAAATGGATTCCAGCCTACAATCAATAGAGAAGCTTCTAGCTCCTCAAGCCCTGTCTCATTCACAAGAGATCACTAATGAGTGAAAAAAAAAGCATGAGATATGGACCAAAATGCAAAAATCACCACCCCCATATGCAACACAAAAAATGTTAAGCCTATTACAGAGCAAAAAGTTAGATTTTTATTGGTTGTGGACAAAAAGTTAATATTTATAATTGACAACACACAAAACAAAGTCTACTTTCTAGAGAACTTGATTATTTAGGAGAATAGAAATGAATTATAGGTCTATCTATAGGGGTATCTAAAGCATCAACAGTTCAAATCCAACCCAGATTAGTGTTGAATTTAAATGGTTACCATAAAATGTCTTCTCAGTGCCAGTGTAAAATGAACCTGCTGATCACAGGCCATTTCCTAGTGAACAGGTGTCTACACCACAGAAGGCACCATTATAGCTGGCACTAATTAGCACAGCTGTTGGCAGTCTTAGGAAAACGGTTAAGGTCTGAATGATCATGTACAGATTATGAAATATTCCCACTAATTAAAAAAAAATCTGGCTGGGTTTGTACCCAGGCCGTTGACTAAAGAGTGCTGGTGTTGCTAGCTAAATTTCTTGCGCCAAAGGTATAGGATCCCAGAGTGCAAGATTCTGCTTTAATGCAAAAAGTGTTCCAACTGGGGCTGAGCACTCCTATTACCATTGACACAGGGCAGGAGGCTACCCTACTGCATAAGTAGTAGCTGTATAAATTAAAGCTGTGCAGTGACTACTGTTGTAAAATACCAGGTAATGGATCCCTGCATATCAGAGGGCAGGACTGAGGTCTTAGATTGTAATGATAATGTTTATGAATACTAGGGTGACTATATTTCCCTATGCTGAATATGGTACACCTGTAAAATTACTTGTATTCAAGCGAGTTCAACAGCAATCAAGCAGAACTATGCAGTACAAACATTCAAATTAACATCAAGTTGACTGAGCCCCGGTTAAAAAGAAATACTGTGTAACTGAATTCTTTTTATTTACCTTCTTATCCTTAAGACTAGGGTTCATATGGGGAGAGGTGACACACACACACCCCTACCTCCCCCCACTCCTGTACACCTCTTTCACATGGAGGGGTGACCGGCCAACCCAACCCTCCCTGCCCAGGACTCTCCACCCTCCACGCCTGGCTGGGCCCCCAGGAGGGACCTGTGGGCTGGGAGGGGGAATGACCTAGACTATGTCTTTACAAAGCTCATCTCTTCTCTCCCCTCCCATCCACCCCCCCCCCCATGTGGGTGGAAACAGCTTGTCCCTTCCTGCCCACACAGTGTCAAAAGGCAGCTAACACCTCCAGGATGCTGCTGGCCATCAACATAATCCAGCTGCCTCCTGTCCCCAGGTACAGCGTGGGCAGGAAGGGGTGAAGCCCTAAGGATGCATTGTGCACCAGGGCCCAGGGAATCTGACTGCAGGGGCTGCAGCGAACCCAGTCAGAGAGGTGGCTCAGCAGAAGAGGGTGCTAGGGGATGGAGCAGCCCCGCGTTCCCTGGGAACAGGACCCGGAGCGGGTGAGGAGGGTGCTAAGCCTCAGATCTGGGGCCTGAAGATTCAGGGCATAAACAGGCTGGAAATTGCTTTCATAGATTCATAGATACTAAGGTCAGAAGGGACCATTATGATCATCTCGTCGACCTCCTCCCCTCCCCCCGCCACTCCAGAGCTTAAATGAGGGGCAGAGAGAATTCCCTGTGCCAGCGCTGTGTGTGCCTTTGGTTCATGCAGGGCTCACTTCCTCCTGGCCAGTGCCCTGGGCCACAGAGTCTTGGGCTTTCCCAGGGCTCTGGCCCAGCCAGAGGCAGTGGGGGAAGGAAGGAACCTGCCCAGCAAGCTGCTGGTGAGCTGAACGCTCTGACCAGGAGCTGGGTCTCAGCACAGCACTGGGAGTGGGACATGCCCCGCCAGGGGGATATGGAAGAGCTGTGGGGATGAAAAGCCAAAGCAGGGAGATGATAGTGAGAGGGGAGCTCATAAAGGGCCAATGGGTGGACAGCAGAGGCAACACATAACTGGCCACCGCCCTGCACCTATCCACACTCACCTGCCACAGCAGCTCGTAGTATGCAGCTAGCGCTGGCTGGAAACAGAACGGGGTCTGGGGCCAAGAGCTGGCATGCAGTGGGGGCTGCACTGACAGACCAGAGGGGAAGTGCCCGGCCCCACACGCTGCATCTTTGCCACGCCACCAGCCTTACACACCCACTCCCGTCAGCAGTCACTGCACACTCCCCTGACTGCTGGTGGGCAGGCGGCTGACAAGCAGGGATCCAGCCAGCAGCAGGACACCCCAGTACTGATGGGGGGTGGGGTGGGAGAGACAGAAAATATGGGACAAAATTTGCCCATTTTAAAGAAAAAATTGGGACACCAGCAGGAGGGCCTAAATACGGAAATGTCTCTTTAAAAACGGGATGTCTGGTCACCCTAATCAATGCCACCATATCAACACAGGGAAACTTTACAAACTATCAATTTAAAAAGAAAAATAGATATTTGGTCATTGGATTTAATCCAGACCAGGTTAGTGGTGACTGAAAATCTGTATGACTGAGTGACCGATGTTCTGGGGCCTGCGTAAACTGAGTTTGCTGATTTTCCAAATTGGAATTGGTGTCTCAAAAACCATCATCGTTAGTGGTGCTAAATGCCACCATTTCTGGGAATCTCCACAGAGGCACTGAGGATTAAATGAGCATAGAAACCTAACTCTCAGTCCTCATCACCTAGAGGTCTCCTCAGATCTGAACTGAGGCATACACTGGTGGGACAGTTTGGGATGAAACCCGAGATAGTTGTTGTCCCCACAATACTTGCTCAGTTCAATAAGCAGAAACTTTCAATATCTTGTGACAGACCTTTGACACTTTTTTATCAGCATTATATTTAAAATGTAAAGAAAAAATTACAGATTAATCTGAATTGTCTCTGAATAGTAATTGAAGTTTTCCAGGCCGTGTCAGTAGCCCTTTAGCTCACACCAGTTGCCTTCCTTCCCCACAAAGAGTCTGCCTAAGCTTTCAATTTCTTGGTTTCTGTCAGGCTGAGAAATAAACATACTTTAAAAATCCTATTTTTTTTTTTAAAAAAATGACTTTGCTGACAGTCATCAATAAAATGGAAGTAACAGAAAGATGATAACGGTTTGAATTTTGCAATAACTTTCTAAGTGCACTTACTGCAGATACTTCACATATCTTCTCTGTGCTCTGCAGTCAAACTGGACAATGAAACGACCACCTGTTAACTGCTAACAATGTGTCATTACCAGTTCTCATGCCTTTTTAAAGCAATTTTGGCTCTAGCTGCCAATAATTCTGGCGACGATACTTGTGTGAACATTAAGGGCACAGAAAGCCAAAGGCAGAAAACTGACAATACAGTTTGTGCTTGGACTGCTAATAAGTAAGTGAATACTATGATTTTTCTAATTCCAAATAATTACTTAATCTCATGGGGAAAAAAAAATCCAGAAACATATTTTTAAGCAATGCAATCTACAGTATTTAAATATAAGCTTCAGTTCGGTGAGATTTCACACCAGATACTTTCAAATTTTAAACTGTTTAAACAGCCTCTAACAAGAAAGAGGCCAATCACAATTCTCTAAGGTCTAAAAAAGAAATATAGACTAAGTTTATGTCATTGGTGGTGATCAGTTTCTTCTGTTCTGTCTCTTAAATCATTGTTGAGTGAAATATAAGAATTATGATACCATGAAAACAAAAAACGTCAGCAAATGGTGAGACAGTTGCAAGGCACTTTGCCATTAACTTTAGTTGAAATAGAATCAGGGCCTTAGACTGTTTCACGGCTTGTTGAGCCTTTTTTAAAATGTGTAGCAAAGAATACAATGTAATAATACAATAAAAGATAGATAAAAACATTCTTACATGCTACAACCAAAGCTGCTTTACACTCTATTAAAAAGAGAAAAACAAATCTATTCAACTGGACAAGCTACAGAAACCAAATATTGCTATAGGTTTCAAAATGAGGGAGTTAACTGAATTTACTTTTGTATATACATATGTAATTCTCACTGTTGCTACCTATATTTACATCCATTTATCATGGAGAATAAATCATCCATCCATCTAGCTGTGGTATTTCTAAGGCTTGTATCACCTTAGCATTTAATACCCCGATCCTCCAGAGAGTTATGCACAGGCAAATTCTTGTGCCTGCACAGAGCTCCACCACTTGGTGAATTTCAAGACATATGCGAAACTGAGTTTATCCTAGAATCAGTACATGTATCTCATATAGAAAAAGAGAAACAATTCTAGTTTTGAGGGTGTGTATGGCATCAGGAACCCATGAAAAAGCTCTGTGCCTTTAGTCCTCACAAAATCATAAACATCTCAACAAAATTTCAGAAAGAAAGATTATCTGGAGCAGAATAAATCAACACCGGTTTCAGAGAATTTTCCCTTATAATCATCCTAGGCAAATAAAGTAAAACTTCAGACTTTTGGAATTTAGTTTTTTTCATAAAATTATAGTAATGTTTCTAGTTGTCTGAAGCAAAGGATCTGCCTTTTCCAGTACACAACTGAAGTGCACAAACTTCTATCAGATAAAATTCCTCTATCAAAATTAGTCTTTTTCCTGAAATAGAAATAAAGTCATTGTAATAGAATGTTAGGATAAGATCCATGTCTCTTACTTCTAAAATAAACACCTTGGATATATGTCTTTGCTTCATGTGAAATTTATTTAGGTTAGAAAACAATGTCCCCCCAACTCAGATACCTGCAGATAAAAATTGTCCTTTGCTTACAGTTATTTACCTGAACAAGGGCAAAAATAGGCCCTAATATTAAGTTACTAGTTTCATTACATTTTATACATAAAACAAATTATCTTATACAAACAGTTATTTAGTTTAAAAAACTTACTTAGAGATCTTCTGTGTTCAGACTTTGGTTCTTTGGACTCTGTACTTAAGCTGCTCAGTAATTCACTGCTAGAGGATTTTTGAAGTTTGAACTCCAGATTTCTTGGTTTACAACTCTGTTCTTTTGGCTGGAAATAATGATTTTTTTAAAAAAAATATTATATGGAACAATTAAGTACAAAATTACAGAACATTCATAGAATCAGAAACGGATAGACACTTATACCAGATGATATAATGAATATTTAAGTTAAGGAAAGTGTAATACAAAACCTGTTCACCATAAGACTGCTGTTTTATAACCCTTACAGTTGGTTTTAATTTCTCAAATAAATTTCAGATGCTAAATTGGAAAACAAAAGGCCTAATTCTTTATGTTGGTGACTGAAATGATTTCCCCACTGCATGTGTTTCCAAAGGGTGTTTCTGAATTATTGCAAAGAGGAAGTTTGTTTAAAATAGTCTGCCTTCCTATCTTGGAAATTACAGTAATTGTTGAGTTTGAAGTACCACTAATGTGGCATTGGATTCAATTTGAATGCATTTGGGAGGTGGAGAGAAGGGGAGGACTCAATGATCCCCTCTTCTCCTACTTCACCCATATGGAAGGTGACTGAACGGGACTGGTCTCTTACAACAAGAGGGGCAGTGCTATTGTAGCTGATGATACTCAACACTCCAAAAGGGGTATGACCAGGCAAAATAGAGATGTAATCACTCTGGTGCCCACAAGCTCAGATGAATTTTTAAAGAGAAATGCATATTACACCTTTTCATAGTTATAGTGGGGGGCATGGATCAGCGTTCACGTTGCCCTCCCCATTGGTACTCAGCCCAAACCAGGGAAGCTAATCATCTAACCAGCAGACCAAATTTGGTGATGAATCCTGGTCATGTGGTACCTCAGGCACATTGCACATACACTAAGAAGACAGTTATAGCAATTGCTGCATCTGTGTATAATCCTCAGTCTACGCTGACTTGATAACATGCACATGCCACGGTCCTGCATGGACAACATGGGGCAGACAGTCATCTGGTATAAACTGTCATATCTCCACTGATGATGATAATTTACATCAGCTGAGCATCTACCTTTATGTATTTCTTTGTACTGCCCACCAAAGAGGCTCAGCCCCTTAAAGCCAGGATTTCACCCTTAGAGGCATGTTAAAAAAACCCGGCAACTGAATTTATGGGAGCTTAACTGAACAACATAAGCAAGAAAGAGCTTCCACAGAAACTCCACCCAAAACGGTCTAATAGTATATCAAGTGATAGTATATTTGACCAATGAAATACAATGTATGAAGACATACATCCTCAGATCAAACTTCCCTTGGCTGAGTATAGCTTGCAGGTATTACATTGTTTATAGCTCTTTAAAGAAGCTGTCGCCATGTACAAATTAACCCTTTTGGATGTGTCAGACAGACCATGTTCACATAGACCAATTTCAGGTAACATCAACTCAGTTTAAGCAAAATCCCCTGGAAAATTCAGCAAACAAAGATAACTTTTCTTACTAAATTTTGCAGTATTCAAGAGGGGTCAATGTCCTATAAAAAGAAATCCATTCTTGGATCAGGCACAGATAGAAAAAAGGGATTTGGAATTTATACTGAGTATAGCAAAAAGAAAAAAAGAAAAAACTATGGCTGAATTGGGTTGGGTAATTAAAAATGGTTTTCAGAAAATACAACCCTGCTTATTTCTAGAAGAAAAAACCCAGCCTTCCTGGGAGAATAACAGCAATCAGTTACAAAGGAATATTATTTGCTAGTGCTATTCTTGTGAATAAGTAATATGAAAATGCATAAAAGGCTCAAATGTATTAAGAGTTCTATTGAAGATTATATACTGTAGGCTGCATAAACAGAAAATGTAAAAATTCATTAGTTATTAAGCGCTTATGTGCTTTTACAACCCACAGTAAACCAATGCCCTTGTTATTCCAGAGAAATAAATGCAGCATTCTGTTTTAAGACAGGAATCAAATGACTTTTTAGTTCAACAACCTTGTTTATTTGACTTTTTTTTTACAAGATATACATACATACATATTTATGTATCCTTCAAATAAAGGAAAATCTCTGTAGCTAGCTAACTTTCTGCATGTCTAAAACCTGTATAGATGCCTAAGCAAATGAAGTTTAAATTACTACATCTTAATTAATAAAGGTAACAGCCAAAACAAATACATACCAATCTGTCAATTGCATTTTTGATAGCGTGGAACCAATCCAATATGATGAAGTCAATATCAGACTGAAGGAGGAATTCATTTCCTGATATTGTTGTGATCTGGTTGCAGGAAGGGGGGGAGTAAGAAATGACAGGTAAGCAAACCACACAAGATAGATCATTTTATTTTATTTTATTTTATTTTTGGTAATATATATTCTCTCACACACTGAAATGCTTTCTTTTTGTGCCAGTAATTATCTCTTAGAGTACTGGGAGTTACCTAGCAGTTTTGAACCTCTCTTTGAAAACTGTTAGTCTATGTCACAACAAATGACTTATTGTATCAGTAATATAACTATTAAATACAAAGAATACTAAAATAATGTTAATGTGACACAAACTAAGAAAAGCCAGGGAATTCAAAGTTAAGGCAGACGGTTCAAATTTAAGTTAAGGCTCTCTGGAAAAAAATGCGTGTGTTAGAATTAATTGTGAATTTCCTATCATTTTAGACTTCTGTTTCAACTCTGCTAGCATTTTTTTATATTTGATTTCTCTATATTGAAGATTATAAATGTATTTACCTAAGATCCCAGAATGCCTCTTTCTGAACACTTCAGTCAAATTCACATTAGTGTTATTTCTTTTTTTTAAAAAAAAACATACAGATATATATATAGCAAAGTAATTAGGAGCCCATTTACCAAGAAAAATAGTTTATTTGAATACAAGTCAATTTACATTTTTGACCCCCCACACTGGGAATATTTACCAAAAGAATATTAATTCCCCTGACATGCAGCTCTACAATCTAAAGTAGCTGGTAATATTTGATGCAAATATGCAGACATTATCTTTCTCTCAGTCTGAACTTTTTCTGAAGTGTTATAGGAATTATTCATATTTTGAGAAAGACACAGAGAATGCCCATGTCATCACATAGAGGGACTGTGCATGAAAGATTCACAGTATAGGGGATGTACAAGTGGTCTATAAATTTGGCCATTCAGACATGCTCCAAACTTTAAAACTGGGGACCAAATCCTGAGGCTCTTACTCAGGTCTTTCACAAGCAAGAATCTCACTGAAATTTTTGTCCAAGTAAGGAATGAGGAAAAATGTAATAAGGTTGGCAATATTTGGACTTGGATGTTCATTTAAACAGAGAAACATGATATGGTGTGGTGTTACTGTCTAGTCTCACTACACCTGGAGTTCATTTTAAGGCATCAATTGTCATTACCACTAAATTGCAACGCTATTAATTTGACCACGCCCTGGAGTGCTTAATTGCTAGTCAAACCTTCATCATGGAGTGATATCCACAAGCACAGACCCTTATGACCACATGAATCCCACTGATATCAGCACACATCATTTCCCCATCTCCTCTTCCCTGCCATGACACCAGAAAAGGTGGCAAAAGGCAATGCAGCCCAAGGTTTTAACAACTGATCTGTGACTCTCTCTGTTTTGAGGAAACTTCTCTAAAAGGTTCCAGAATCAGCAGCAGCTAAGGAGATTCCTGGCAGCACAGCTCCATGAAGCCATCCTGTCAGAGGGCTAGGGAAGGTGGGGCAAAAGGTCCAGGACTTAGTTTCAAGTCACAGGGCTTCTGTGAAGATATACATCTGCAGACTCATGCAGATCCACTGAGATTCCTGGGCACTGGAAGTGGACATGCTGCCCATTCCATTATGAGCAGGAAGGAGACGACAGACTTTCAGAATGATTGGGGAAAATTCAGAGCCCCTTCCAGAAAGGAGCCAATCAGCTCATAGCTAATTATATTAACCCCTAGCATAATCACTATCATGTAGATCTCAAACACTTGATTCCCAACGCCAGTGTTGTTATCCTGCTTGTGAACTACAAAGGTAAAATCCCCCTCTCTTTTTTTAGCGACAGTACAAATTCAAAATCCAATTTAAGGTAACCAGATCTCTGATTATTTCTCTGGTTTACACTGAAAGCTTTTGGGTTATAAATGTATTACATAACATCACAATTTATTAACATACAAATGCAGAAATTAATTCAACCAAACACAGAAGACAATCCTATCTAATACATCTCTTTCACTATAAACAAATAATTATTACAATTATAAAAAGGAATAACATTTTCAAAGAAAGAGCAACATACATTATTAGATTTACTGTATTTTGAAGGCTTAAGAAGGACACAACATAGTTCAGTCTTCCGTTCAGTAAATTCAGGCTTTATTAAAATACAAGTATTTCAACGTTGCAACAACATTGTACTGTATGATATGAAAAAGAGATACTTCATTGCTAACAAGACTAAAGCAAAATACATTTTGAAAGTTTCTGTGTCTGAACATGTTATTGTAATAATCATATATAAATGGTGATTTATGAATAAATCAGTAAAATAGATCACAGAGCTGTAGGAAGAGAATTCATTCAAAATACTTTCTGTAAGATATAGTTCAAGTCTGTTTCTCTCTTTCTTCATACTAATCTTCACAGTAACTAGGCAATTTCAAGAAGACTGCTACTGCTCTCTACAGTTTAAATGCATCCACTTCTTAATTACAGTCAGTAATTGACTTTGTTCTGCTCCATTCCAGTCTTTCACAGGAAAGCAGTTCCAAAGGCTTTGGCTGGTAAATCCCATTTAATGTGTAGGTTTCCCATCCCTCTTTTATATATTACCTCTTTAGGATTTCTGATAAATGGTTCTTGGAAAGGATTGCTAAACCATACTTGTACTTTGAACAATCGAATTTCCAACACCCTTGGGAAAAGACATCAGTAAAGAATTCTAGCTTTGACTAAACCTTGTGATTGAACAATTTATGATCACTGCCCTAATGCTGTATAACTAACAAGTGTAAATGGTTCAATATTAAGGCATGCTAACATGCCATCTCTGTATCAGGCATAGCTGAAATAAACATAGGGACTAGACAAAAATTAAACACAACTCTGCAAAAGAATGAAGAGCTCAAGTTAGAGCTACCAGTCTCCATTTTGACTATTACTCCCCTTATTTAAATATCTCCTGAAATCCCGTCTCTCTGCATATCATGTTTTCAAGGCATGTATTCTGGCAACTATGTGTTGATGTACCTTTAACAAATTGCTGATATTGTCAATATATACTAGATACCTTAAAGGAATAAATAATTGTGTAGCGCCCTGTTATTTGGGGAGGGAGTGTCATCCAGTGGTTAGAACAGATGACTAGGAATCAGGACTCCTGGGTTCTCTTTCTGGTTCTGTCATTGACTTGCTATGAAGAGAGTATCCCATAGACCACCTTCCCTTCCATTGGTCATTGAGTAACATTCGTTTGGGCAACTGCATCAATTGCTTATGGGGAAAATATTTTTAACTATCTTTAGTGCAATTTTGGAGGTGGAATCAAGGGGGAGAAGCCAGCATGACATTATTAGCTAGCTTTCCACAGGCCATTGGTGGCCTGGACCTCAGTTTGGTAATCATTGTACTAGTTCGAGAGAGCCAAAAGGGCATTTTTACATGACCTCCAAGATATTCCTTGAAATATCTGTATTTCTATTTGCATACACATTTCTATACGCACATTACTTTACTTCCTATGTTTGCTTTAGCCACATTTAATAAGGTAGAAGAAAAATTAAAGATGCTATTGACATACAATTTATATAAGAGCCTTGGAAACTCCAGGGAGGTTAGGAGAGAAATTCATATGAGAGAACAAAAAGACAAAACAAACGTATAAGTGCCCTTATATCAAAGTGCACATTTTCATCTCTTACATTTTAAGGCCTGTTTTTAGTGATAGGCTAATTTCAGACAGTCTAGAGCAAATCTTGATACAGGGCACCTAGCAGTGAAGTGAAAAGTCCACTGTGGGTGAATGGTGGGAAGAAGTGAATGAAAAAAGATGAATAAACCTCTCCTCTGAAACTGGAGGGGCTTGAAGGAGCAGGCCAGAAATCAATGTGATAGTTGATGATAAGACCAGGGCCCATGGGGAATGTGGCCATTCAATGAGTCCTTGCTGCAGCTATTACCATTTCTCTGGAGCTCTCAGCAGAACACAATTCTGTCTCCCATCAGGGGAAGGTAATTTGGCCTTATATAGCACTTTCATTTCTGAGGATCTCAAAGCACTTTACAAACATGGATGAATTAAGCCTGACACCAATCCTGAGAGACAGGTAATATTAATCCCAATGTACAGATTATGAAATGGAGGCACAGCAATGTTAAGTGACTTCCCCAAGTTCATAGCCAAGAAAAAAACCAAAGTCCAGAACCCAGACCTGAGCTTAAGTCACAAAAAAATCCTTCCAGTCACAATATACACAAGATATGAGATCATTGCTGGAAATATACCATATATCTGAAAGCTTTTAAAGGAAACAATAGCAAAGAATCATGAACTAGTATTACAGAGCTTATCAGTTGAATTCTGAGTAGGCCATCTGTGCTTTATGAACATCTGCATCAGAATGGGGAGCAGACAGAGCATAGGCCAGGACATGGAATCACCCTACAGCAATTACTTCAGTCTGAGGCTGCAACCTTATGACCCAGTGCACTCTTAATGTAGTGGGGATGACAAAAAGATAAAAGATTTGCACAGTTCACTCCCTAAAATGTCTTGAGTGCTGGGATGCAGGCAGCCTATGTAGAACCATGCCTGTTGACATTCCAACGTCTGAAACCCATCATAAGCTCCAGGGAGCCCATAAATGCAATGTAACAGTCTTGTTCACTGGATGTCATCTGGTACCTATGCACCCAGCATTTCCCCCTTAGTGAACAGAAAGTATTTTTAATGGTGAAATTAGAGGACACGTTTATGTTTGGAATTTCGGTGATGTTCCTCTTGCAGAGATTCACCCACATCATTTCATAGGGCATAGGGTTTACCCCCCTGTAAGATAGGTGGTTGGAGAACTTGTTTCTCTGAAACAGCACTGATCCAATTCACATGCTCCCCAATCCTTGAACTCTGGAAATGTGTATCTATTGTACCATGTTCCCAAGGTTGCCCTTCAGTCATTGCTAGCCGTCCTGATCCCCCTCTTGGAGAGGGGGCACTGAAAGGATAACAAAGCCTCATGCTGTTTATTTTCCTCAGACATTTTGGAGGGCCAAGCATGGAGTCTCTCTGCCCCACATAGGGCCACCATATCCCCATCCCCAGCCCAGCCAGTCACCATGCTTGGGAAAGAAATGGTGCTGTGGAGGTGGTTGACCTCCCACCTTTTCATGTTGGGGAGCGGCTATCCCTGTGCAGAGGGTTCCCTCCATGCACAGATCTGGGGGTAATGATTTTCTCCTCATATAATTATACAGCAATGCACTGCCCCTCCCCCCCCAACCCTATTGACACATGCTTGGGCCTGCAAATGCCTGAATTTCATCCAGAAACAAAAGGTTAAGAAATTAGGTTTTTTCCCCCTTTTCTTTACATTTATCATTAGAGCATAGCATAAATTTTGGTACAGAATATAGCAGATATTCATGGGTTTATCCACACCCTAAGTGAGCAGAAGTAGAATTTAATTAAAATAAAGTTTGGAGATATTTGGCACTTCTTAGTGGTTTAATTAATTTGGTATGAATTGTATTTGAATTGAATTAAACAGAAACAGAGATCTGTAGTTTTTTTAAAAACACCTCAAAAGTGTATTTCATTGCTAGAAATTGATCTAAATTATTTTCTCTTTGATAATCAAGTCTCTTGCCATGTTTGTGCTGAATAAGTAAGCAGTAAAAAGAAGACTATATAAAATACTTATTTGTGCTCTACTATAATGATGTAAATATGCAACAATGAACAAAATGAACAAAAGCAAAGAAAAAATCAGCATTCTATGCATTTTATTCACCTTGCATCATATACCCATGCTATGATATCGCCTATCAAGCTAACATTGTCATGGTTATGCTAATACTTAAATTACTTAGTGGACTGAAAGGTGTTTATGACCACCACAGAAATTACATTATCAGACAGATTGTCTGTCTCAAATTACAGTCTGGTTTAATTAACCTCTAATAGTCCTTCTGACATGTCAAGTAAAGTTAATATAAAAATGAGGGTGAAATATCAATTTGAAGAAAAAGGTCTTCTATCAGCTCTCCAAAAAAATGTTTCTTGTTAAAACATTTTGTGAGAAAGTATTTGCCTTGTGTTCCCAATGTTGCTAGATGTTAAGTAAATATATGCTGGTTGCAAAAAAGTTGCTTTGGCAACTCTTTTATTAAAATGCATTTGTAACCCCCATCTGTCATGAAAGTTTTGAAAAGTTTGTTTACTTTGGATAGCCGCCTTATCCAAGGTTACCCCAGCAAACAATGATGGCAGTCTTCAGAAGTTGTGTGAGGAACAAGCCACTGGGGATCCATTTTTGTTTTAATTGGCACACACAAACACTTTTCTGGTCTGTCAAAAAGATCAAACTAATATGCATGGAGGGTGTTATATTCTCAGCTTTTGGGAGTAGTAAAGC
Source organism: Dermochelys coriacea (assembly GCF_009764565.3). NCBI lineage: Eukaryota > Metazoa > Chordata > Testudines > Dermochelyidae > Dermochelys > Dermochelys coriacea. The sequence goes on along the minus strand of NC_050078.2, from coordinate 23,561,555 downwards.
TCCCTTTATTTAAGTAATTTAAATGATAGACTGCAAAAACTTTGCAAGTCAAAAAATGTTTTATACTTTCTTTGGGAATATTTGTTTTGAGCAACAGCAAATGTTCTACATATCTAACAATGTTGAACCTTATGTTATAATTACCCTGATTCTTTTGACTCTTCAAAAAATTGTTACTAAATCCAAACATTGCTAAATAAAAGAGGCAACAAATAACTCCTGAATTTTTACAACTTCCCCAGTGTTAACAATTGCGAGCCCATTTTATTCCAGAAGTTATGGGCTATGTTTTCAGTGTGTTTAGGTATGATTGATTTGCATGTACCTTTGGTGAAAACCTCAGTAGTGTCATAAGATCAAAACAAGCTGCTCAAGTAAGTAATTTGTTATTTTACACAAATGTTTGGGCTACAAGAAAGAGTGGTTTTCAAGTGGATACAAAATTCTACTGGTTTGAGGTCAAACTTACAAGAAAGAGTGCTTTCTTAATTGACATTGAGATGTCTCTTTGATACCCCCAAACAATTTTGTCCTCAGAGTTCTTAGAACAGACACTTCTTCAGCATAATAAAATCCTCTGTACTCAAAGTTTGGATTGTTCAAAACAGAAGATGTGTCTCTGGGTCTTATTCTTTCCTCTTTCACTTACTCTTTACCAGTTAATTGTACTGGTTACTCCTGAATAACACCAGCTTTAGTGAGGAGAAAATCCAGTCCTCTATATGCATTATAGGACATATTCTTTCCCTTCTTCCTGGGCTATGAAGGATCCCTGAGGCAGTAGAATAGATCTGATTCCAATTCCAAGGCAGATGGATGGTATTTGGGAAACTCTGGAAGGGGAAACAGACCTTCTGAGCAGCAGAAGCACAGGTAGAAAGGCAGGGAAGAAATGGGCTGGAGCTGGTAGAGCCTATGCTCCACAAATAAGTCAGCTATTGTCCCCTGTGTGAGTCACAAGAATAGACAGAGATAAGCAGGCTCTCACAGCCTGTCTTAGAGGGTTAACGTGCAGAGAACTGTAGGTATAGAGGACTCATCCCCCTTAGCTTGTTCAGAATACCTTAATGCCAAGCCTGGCTACTCAGACTGGGAGCTGAGAACAGGATTTGTGTTTGAAATAAAAGGACTGTTAGAGGTTAGTAAAGCCAGACTGTAATTTGAGATAGACAATCTGCCCACTGCATATCAAATTGAATAAAGTTGAATTTTCACTATTATAATTTAAGTTATAATTATCTCTAGTCACCTTTTTTTCAACTCACAAGCAACAGTTTCCATGATAGTCTTCAATTAAAAAATATTATTGCTCTTCTGGTTGAAGAAGTAACTGATGAAGGATTATAAATAATGTCCAAAGTTATAAGCTGAGAGCACTTTTATCCAATCAATGCCACATTTTACTCCCATAGGGCACAAATGATTAACTTCAGAAATCCTGTTCAGTCAATGTCTGGCTAGTCTTTTTGTCAGCAAAATACTACTGGCCAGCTTGGATGTCAGTATTGTCAAACTATTTTTAATGACATGATCATGTCTTGGCCTTTGAAATTGTGTTTTTCCACTGACAAGTATAATACGTTCTCTCTCTCTCTCTCTCTCTCTCTCTCTCTCTCTCTCTCTCTCTTCTCCTCTTCCCTCAGGGAAGAATGGAAATGTACAATGAACACAGAAACAGACCATGCTGGATGTCATGACATTGAACGTGCTCTCTTGCAAACAGCAGCCAACGCTGCCCATCACCACTAAGACCCAGCATCAAGCACCAGTGTTGCACTCCAAAAAGAGCTGGTTAATGTATGTTAGGATTGAGCACCTTCAGCTGAGCCTGAAGACTAGCCAGGCCAGCCTGTTGGGTCACTTTTCCACTTCTTGTCCCCCTCAGCCTGGTTCTAACCATTGAGCTAGGTTGCTGGTGCTTGCCCCTGACAGTGGAATTGATGAAACACTTCTGGCTTCCCCAGCTACAAATGATGTAATGGGAGTGGGGCACATTAGACTTCTGTCGGTCATTCAGTCAAGGGAGCTGGGGATGGCCGCCATCCAGGCATAACGGTTTTAAAGCAGAAAGCATTAGGAAGGTAAGAATGGGGGAGAGGGAGACAAAGGCAAGGAAAGTAGGAAGGAAGATAGACAGAACAAATGATTGAAGATGGAGAAGCAAGAGAGAGAACAATTTAAGACACAATTTAACAAAACTCTCTGACTAAATGGGGAAACGGGCGAAGAAAATTGTGCATATTGTTCAAAGATTAAGACAGAGGGTAATATAACACAATCTTCTCCAAGATACTTTTTCCCTTGAGGCAATAATTTCCTGCTATTGCCTTCATAATCTGTATCTATATATTACACATACACACACGTATTGGCAGTGGTTTCTTGAGGAACCCCATCTTTCTTAGATTTACCAGTGGGACAAGACATTGTGATTAATAGTCCCGCTGTCCAATTTTATATGCACGTTATCACACATTACGATATATGTGAATGAAATGCAACATGATAAGTCACTGTACCAAACAACATCAAAAGGATGATGTGTGCTATGTTTTCAGTACAATCGGCCTAAAGAATATACATGTTTATTTGTTTTAAATACTGCATGCGTGTACATTTTGTTTTGTTGACACTGTAGATTTATTCAACAGTAGCTGAGAATACTTACAACTACATTACTTGAAGGCAAAAGCAGGTAATGCTCTGGGTATTTCATTTCCTCACACACGTCTCCTATTAATAAGTGCTGAGATTACACAACAGGAAAAAGAGACGTTGCTATAAGTATCTTTATACTTATAGTAACGTATTTGGCCATGATTATAAGTGTTTATAAAACATCGAGAATCGTTCCTTGTCTACTTATACTAATGAGAACACCTGTTAACTTTAGAGCTGCACAGACTTATTTGCATTGAATTCAGGCTTTTGCACACTATACATTGCTTTTGAAACAATTAAATGTTTACAGAGAAATATAGCTAAAAGAGGAACAGCAGCTTGAATGCCCTCCAGCCCAAATGAGTGGTAATCCAGGTTTGAGTGAAAAACAGAAATCTGCTGAATTATAATAGTGACGCTAATTCTGTTAGCAGTGAACAAAGGTGTACCTGAAAAGTATGGAAAGCAGATGTGTATTTCTTATTTGTGCGGAGAAGTACCCACTGCTGAGAGAGGTAGTTCATAAGGATGAAATAGTGGTACTGAATATATATTTTTCTCATTCTTATTTTTGCTGCCTCCTTTGCATGAAGTGTTTTTCTTCTTTTTTTCTAATGATATTCCTTCCACATAATGGAAATGCAGCATGTGTAGTCAGTCCTCTAAAAGAGTTGTTCACACTACTTTATTCATTTGTCATTAGACAATGCAATAGAAAAATGCAGGAATCCTTCTAAAGCTAGAGACCCAAACACCATTCTCTGCTATGGAACTTTTCTCAGCTGTCTGAGGGCAAGGGAGGCAAAAGGTCTCTTCCCTCAAACCAGGTCTGCTGAATGATAGTGTAACATTGTGCCAGGATAGCTGATTTTTTGGGATTCTATTTAACAATGATACGAAACATCAAAGCTGCCCATGATAGGAACATGTATCGTGCCAGCTGTGTCAAATTCTTAATCTTAGCAGGCAGGAATGTAAATCTATGATGGTTATCTTTACTTTTCTTGCACAGAGCAACTGGAAAACATACACACAAAATCTGTGCTTTCGTCTTCATCTCTCCATCCTCATCAGCACAAAAATATTAGGAAAAGTTATAGCTGACTATAAATTGTGTGAAATAAGGCTGTTTTAATCATTCATTTAGGAAAATGTTTCCTGTAAAGTAGTATTTTCTTTCTATTATCTGCAAAATATATTCATTAAAATCTTTTTATTTAGTTATTTAACATTTTAAATTTAAAATTATGCTGTTGATATTTACTAAGAATGTAATTATATTGTTAAAATCTAAATGAGCTATGTAGTTGAAAAATTAACTATTTTGTTAGACAATACTTACACAAGTATTTATATTTATACAGCAACTAATAGGAATGCACAGATATCCATGCTATACTTCATAAAGACCAAAGACACACTAAATGAGGGGACACAATCCTGGAACAATTATTCAATCCAAAGGATCTGGAATCAATTTTACTTTATAAGAAATTCAGGATCACTGAATAATCTGGAGCATGGGTTTCTTTTAAAGAACTGCCATTCAGTATGTAAATTTGCTAGTCTAGGGATCCACAGCATGGACTTTTGCATCTCAAAATCCCAGGACAGGTGATGTTGCAATCCCTAGATTTCAAGATTGGAAACAATTAGAGGATCATAGGATTCTACTTTTTCTCAACTCTGGAACTGCATTGACAGCTGTGGACAAGCATTGGCCCATACATAAATATGGAATTCTAAGTAGTATTATAGCAATGCCGTAAATAAACAGCCCAAAATATTATTTCACAATATCAGACAATCAAAATTTCTGTCATTTAAAAAATAGGTGTCTCAAAGTAGCTCTTATAGGGAAAGGCAGAAAATAACATGTAACTCATTATAAATGCACTAATGCTGAAATTCACCCTTTACAAAACTTCAGCTATCTTTATAGGGGTTGAGAAAAACTAATTTCAATAGATTCATAGATTCATAGATACTAAGGTCAGAAGGGACCATTCTGATCATCTAGTCTGACCTCCTGCACAACTCAGGCCACAGAATCTCACCCACCCACTCCTATGAAAAACCTCACCTATGTATGAGCTATTGAAGTCCTCAAATTGTGGTTTAAAGACTTCAAGGAGCAGAGAATCCTCCAGCAAGTGACCCGTGCCCCATGCTACAGAGGAAGGCGAAAAACCTCCAGGACCTCTCCAATCTGCCCTGGAGGAAAATTCCTTCCCGACCCCAAATATAGCGATCAGCTAAACCCTGAGCATATGGGCAAGATTCACCAGCCAGATACTACAGAAAATTCTTTCCTGGGTAACTCAGATCCCATCCATCTAATATCCCATCTCAGGAGATTAGGCCTATTTACCCTGAATATTTAAAGATCAATTAATTACCAAAATCACATTATCCCATCATATCATCTCCTCCATAAACTTATCGAGTAGAATCTTAAAGCCAGATAGATCTTTTGCCCCCACTGCTTCCCTTGGAAGGCTATTCCAAAACTTCACTCCTCTGATGGTTCGAAACCTTCGTCTGATTTCAAGTCTAAACTTCCTGGTGGCCAGTTTATACTCATTTGTTCTTGTGTCCACATTGGTGCTGAGCTTAAATCATTCCTCTCCCTCTCCTGTATTTATCCCTCTGATATATTTATAGAGAGCAATCATATCTCCCCTCAACCTTCTTTTAGTTAGGCTAAACAAACCAAGCTCCTTAAGTCTCCTTTCATAAGTCAAGTTTTCCATTCCTCAGATCATCCTAGTAGCCCTTCTCTGTACCTGCTCCAGTTTGAATTCATCCTTTTTAAACATGGGAGACCAGAACTGCACACAGTATTCCAGGTGAGGTCTCACCAGTGCCTTGTATAATGGTATTAAAACCTCCTTATCCCTACTGGAAATGCCTCTCCTGATGCATCCCAAAACCACATTAGCTTTTTTCACAGCCATATCACATTGGCAGCTCATAGTCATCCTATGATCAACCAATACTCCAAGGTCCTTCTCCTTTTCCGTTACTTCTAATTGATGCGTCCCCAGCTTATAACTAAAATTCTTGTTATTAATCCCTAATTGCATAACCTTACACTTCTCACTATTAAATTTCATCCTATTACTATTACTCCAGTTTACAAGGTCATCCAGATCCTCCTGTATAATATCCCGATGCTTCTCTGAATTGGCAATACTTCCCTGCTTTGTATCATCTGCAAACTTTATAAGCACACTCCCTCTTTTTGTGCCAAGATCATTAATAAAAAGATTAAATAAGATTGGTCCCAAAACCGATCCCTGAGGAACTCCACTGGTAACCTCCCTCCAGCCTGACAGTTCGTCTTTCAGTAGGACCCATTGTAGTCTCCCCTTTAACCAATTCCTTATCCACCTTTTGATGTTCATATTGATCCCCATCTTTCCCCATCAATACCTTCTACCAGCCATAAACCACCCACAAACATGCACTGCAGGCCCTCCTCCACAACATCTTCCACTGTCCTCCAAATTATAACAGGGTTTGGGTTACTGGATCTAATAAATGTAGATTCAGTGATCCAGACCTTGACTTACCCTCCCTATGCCTCAGCCTATTCAGAGCCAGAATGGAGAGACCATCTATAGAGACTCCTTTCATGGAAGCATAATCTGTATCTGTCAGTGCAGGACCACTTTGATGTTTTGTGCAAGGCCTTCAAGCCTCCAATGAATTTCATCCTAAAAGTGCAGCTTCTAAAACTCCTGACATATCTGTGGGGGCACCAAGTTCCCTGGTGAGTCAGGATTTACTGAGTAAATTAATCTCACCTCAGGTTGGTTAAGGGACATATTGAGAAATCACCCTCACAACTTTCTTAAAAAATGTCATGATGTTATTTGCTTTATGGACAATAATAGAGATGTAGAACAGACCAACCTGTCACAAAAGATTATTGAAAAAAAATGATAGAGGCTCTGAAAGTATTAACTCTAACCAGAACTCGAATTATAGATTCATAGATTCATAGATACTAAGGTCAGGATACAGTCAGGATACATTCCTGCCCACCCCAATCCTAGGAAAAATACAGAATATTGTGTTGGACAAGTAGAAACATTGATTAAAGTCGAAAGTCTGAAAATGGAGAATTTTAAATGATCCAGGCAGACTATTCTCTTAAACTCTAGCCAGTCCAGTTGAAGAAAGAACACATGGGAAACCACCATTAAACAAGACATGACTATTGTCTTTTAGTGACTTCTCTTAAGGGGATGAGAATGGACTCAGAAATGAATTATTATCATTTGTACTGTGGTAGCACCTAGAAGGCCCACTCAGCACTGGGGTCCCATTATGCTAGGCACTGCACACACACACAGAGTGAAGAGAGGGTTTCTGTCTCAAAGAGCTCGCTAATTGAATATAAGAGAAAAGATAACTACTGGGTACCACAAACAGATGAGGTGAGCACACAGTAACAGTGATATGGTTATGATTAGCATAAGGCGCAATCATAGGATGGAGATTCATGGAAATTTTCCCACAGTTCTCAACCAAAATGAAATCCAAGATACTTCAGTGGGCTGAAATTTATCAACTCATTCTCAGTGACACTGTTGTCTGCGTCAAGTGAGAAATTATAATAATTTTTGGTTTCAGATGGAGCTAAAATTAGAATGCAGGAACATAACTAGAATGATATTTGGATGTGAAAAACTACTACTTATGGGCCAAATTGTGAAACCCTTACTAAGATTAGTGAGCAAGTACTCACACATATAGTGCTGCTGAAATCAATGATACTAAATGGGTAAAAAGAAAAGGAGTACTTGTGGCACCTTAGAGACTAACAAATTTATTAGAGCATAAGCTTTCGTGAGCTATAGCTCACTTCAATTGCTCACCAGCATGAATAAGTGACTCACAAAAAGGCCCTATAAGATAATGTCTAAATACAAGATTAACAGTTTGGGCTGATTTATTAGTTTTTTATATGGAAATTAAAAGGATATAACAAGAAAAAAATAACTCTAAAGTGCTGCACGGAGAAGGCACTATTTAGATAGCTACCCTTAACATGCACTAGGGTATTCCTAATGCCAAACATAACACTTTCCAAGGATGAAAGGAATTATTTTAAACATAAAAATAAAACTTGTGTCTAGGGTTGCCAAATTCTCCAGGGTTGTCCTGGAGTCTCCAGGAATTAAAGATTAATCTTTAATTAAAGATTATGTCATGTGATGAAACCTCCAGGAATATGTCCAACCAGAATTGGCAACCCTACTAGTGTCTGAAATTTTGAAATACTAGAGTTTCCTTACAAAACACTGTCAGTCAAGTTTCAGACTCTCACACCATTTACAGTAACTGGATGATCTGCAGGGTTGTGCCACAATGTGATATAGCGGGCAAAAAAATTGAAAAACTCTGGTTCCCAGAAATGAAATCACATCTTCTAGATTTAAACAGAGAATAATCGCAAAATATTTGGCCATCAACTCATGATTGAGGTTGGATAATCAATAACTTTTGTGGCTGAATTACTGACGAATAAGTAATTTCCTGCTATTTGTGAGTAGAATTAGGAAGTGGTTGCTTGGATTTGGCAGGCTCTCCCTATTTTCTAAATATGATGTGTCTTAAAGCTTAGTATTCTTTGTATATTTCTAAAGGAAGACTTGGGATGAGGCAGTGTTTCCAAATGTGTTTTGGGGTGGCATTTCCTGCAATCACTTAAGAGACAAAACATGAGAATCTGAAATTAAAAAAAAAAAGCTAAATTATCAGCCCTGGAAATCACAAGCTATTTAGTTCATTAACCATGAGATTTTAGTTGGATTTTATAGCTCCATGACAATCACTCCACTTCCTGTCATTAGAAAATATACAGTACACACAATGGGAGAACAAATAAAGCATATGAAAACTGTTATGGCTTCTTCTTCTAATGATGTCACAATGCATATTTATTCAAGTACAGTTTAGGTGACTGGAGACCCAGTCTTATCCCACAAAACAAACTACAAAGATCGAATGTCCATTAACAGAGCACTATTTTATAGACCCCTGACTCTCAGATCCACTCTCATTCCTATCACACTATTACAGATATCATATAGTAGTGAGTGACACTTGACAACTAGAAAGCAACATCAGGTCAGACAGATATATTTTAAACCTTAAAAACTGCCAAACAAAACAAAAACTCTTAAGAAAACTGGAATTTTTGAGCTTACTTACTAAGGTTTTATGTTACACCACATTACAATCCCACTCATACCCTAAATCCTGAATTTTTTGTTTCCTTACCACTAAAATAATTAGGTATGTTAACGGATTCTTGAGGCTGATAAGTTAAATTGAGAAGTTAATTTTTGTTGATGTGGGATACTTGCTTATAGGACAAGAGCTGGAATGGCTGATTCTCTCCCTTTAATCATGCTGCTGATTGGAGATGTGCTCAAGACTGAAGATATGTGAACGATTTTGCATTGTAAACAATACCAATGAAATTAACATTTTGATCAGCTTCACAATAATGCTAAAAATTGTTTGCTCTGCAAAATCATGTCCCGCTATTGCTAATAAGTCAAAACATTGAATTAAAGGAAAAACTTTCAAAGTAGAACCTGCCAGTACATCATCTTATTTGTTCTTCTTTCATCTTCCTGGTGTTGGCCCTGATGCAGCAAGGCACTTAAGCACATTCATAACTTTCAGTGCATGAGCAGTCCTGTTGTCTTCAGCGGCAAGACTTAAGATTAGCAAATAAAACATTTAATATTATGTGGCAGAGCAGCAATAGCAGAAAAGCTGACCTTGTTCCAACAGAAGGGTATCACAGATATTGTAGAGAATAAAACATGTTTCAGTGACAGATCGTAGGTACACTATATAAAACTAAAGAAATAAGAAATGAAAGCAATTGAGGTCACTCCTACCCATTCTTGCTTAGATGATTGTTTTGAGTAAAGAAGTAGCCAAATACAACAAACTAGAGACAGGATGAGGCAAGATGATTTTGGTTTGGGTTTTATTCTACCATACCAGCCCTAGGAAAGCAAGTGAACTGGAATTAATTTGCAAACTGGATACAATTAATTTAGGCTTGAAAAAAGACTGGGAGTGGATGGGTCATTACACAAAGTAAAACTATTTCCCCATGATTATTCCCGCCCCCGCCCCGCTGTTCCTCAAATGTTCTTGTCAACTGCTGGAAATGGCCCACCTTGATTATCAGTATAAAAGGTTACCATCCCCCCCCCCCCCCACTCTCCTTCTGGTAATAGCTCACCTTACCAGATCACTTTCATTACAGTGTGTATGGTAACACCCATTGTTTCATGTTGTCTGTGTATACAAATCTCCCCACTGTATTTTCCACTGAATGCATCCGATGAAGTGAGCTGTAGCTCACGAAAGCTTATGCTCAAATAAATTTATTTGTGGATACAGACTAACACGGCTGCTACTCTGAAACCTGTCAAATAAATTTGTTAGTCTCTAAGGTGCCAGAAGTCCTCCTTTTCTTTTTGTGGATACAGACTAACACGGCTGCTACTCTGAAACCTGTCAAGTGACAACAGTCTCTGCTAACCCTCCTCAGACTATGGAGTGGGGTTAGCTCACTAAAGAAACAGAAAAGCTATCATGTGATTTCACTTATGTGAGAAAACTCAAACAACCTAACACTCTGTCCACTTGCAGATCACTGAAATGGAAAATGAATGCAGTTTCCGTCTAACTTTGGATAAGATGAGCCAGAGTCAAAACACAAACTACTATATCTGTTAGAAAACTGGAGGGGAAAATAGCAAATGGTTTTCAAGGAAATTGTGTGTTTAACAAAATATTCTGACTAACTCTACAAGACACTTGCTCATATCTGAGAGGAGGGGAGGTTGCTCTCCTTTGCACCTGGCTTTATAAGAGAGGAAACTAGTTAAGTGGATCAGTGAAAATACCTTGAGGACATAGTATAAAAGGATGAAATCATTGAGTGACATATTGTGAGGGGTCAAAATAAATATGACCTTTGCTGCTGTCTCCGCATGAGTGTGACCGGAGCCCATTTTGAAATTAACAAATGTATTACTTCAGCTACCACTGAAATGCAGCTACATCTGGGCTGAAACACATTAACAAAATATATAACAAATACCTTACCTAACTCTAACTGCAGGGACATTTAGGTCATTATTACAATTAGTAATAACCAAAGTCACTATTTAGCCAAGATGCCAGAGTTAACAAGATGCCATGGGATCTTTTAAATATTACAAGAGAACAGGAACTCAGTTTTACATCTCATCCAAAAGACAGCAGATTCCAGGGTTTACATTGCTTCTATATGATCTTGCTGTCATTCAAATCTATAATTTTTATTTTTTCCATATTACAATGTGTTATATAACAATTTAGAAACAAGGAACTAAATCTAGATGAATTAACTATAGTTGTAAAATAAACAAATTAATTAATTATTTAATTAGTTAAATACAAGTAAGTTCGTTTGGGGACCATCTAATTTCCTATAGGTTCTCTTTTCTATTACAGACCAGTATAGAAACAGTAAATTATTTCACCACAATTCCAGGTTCGCTAGTGGCAATGTGCTTTAGGAAGTCATTCAACCTTGAGAATTTTCCCAATGTATCAGAATTACAGAAACACCTGTGCTAAATAACTTTGTGCTGAGCCACTGTGAAAAGCTGCAGTGTTAAATGGCAATCAGCATATCTTACTCAATGGAGCAAACTACTACTTACACTCTGAGCGGCAGTATAGAACATATATGGGTACAAGTTTTAATCTTCTTGCATGATTTTTTTTTACACTGCTGTATGCAATTGGATTACTTTATTTATCCAGATGTATTTCTATGTTTCCACATTTATAGTAATAGAACCTCATATAGTGAAGGTTGAAAACAAGTTTTGAGCATAAACCCCTTTTCCATGCTCATAAGTATCAGAAACTTTCAGCTTCTGAGCTGAAATCATTCATTGCTTGATCACTGCAAGAAGGTGATTTCTTGTTTTGTTTCTGAAAGAAAAAAAATGAGGAAAATCCCTTCAGCCTACTTGAATTTGCCAAGAATGGGAAAAATGTACTTTTTTCTATTTTTTTTAAATTTCTAACCACATTTTATAAGACAAAGGTATCATTCAAAAATTACCTGTTGCTTGAAGCAGGAAACTTGGTGTGGACCTAGGCCTTACTAAGGACTAGAGTCTTTGCTTGACTTGAAAAAAAAGTCAAATTACTTTTACAAATGACTGCACCACACGTTAAGTGGGAGGGAAGGAGTGGGTATTGTCTGGCTTGCCAGGGATAGAGGTATATCCCTTTAAGGCAGAGACATGGATGTTGCTGTCGGTGCAGAGCAGTCAGCGTGAGGATGCTGACTCATGCCCCTGCCCAGGGGGTTGGAAGATAGGGAGTACATAGGTACAAGCTGGGTGGGGGAAGCCCTCTTTCACCTGGACCAAGCAGAGAAGCACCCATCCTCCCTCCCTTGAAAGTAGCAAAATATCAGGTTCAGTCAGGATCCATTGTTGGCACTGCACTAGCTCAGGAGGCTGGGCAGGAATTTTTCCCTCACTGCCAGATTAGCCAAGGCAGAGTGGGTTTTTTTTTGCCTTCCTAACAGCAGGTTGGGGGGGAGGCTTAGTTGGGGTAAACACGGAATGGGACTTAGGCTTTGATGTAGCAATTTGTTCTGTAAATGTGGGATGGATGTTCAATCCAAGTACTCTATAGGGAAGAGATACAAGGATTAGATAAATGGTTTGGTAAAGAATATAAAGGAGATGTTTGTTAAATCAGTGGAAACAGGGGGGTTGGGACTCCTATGACTGGCATGGCAAGGAGCCAGTCTCCCCTCTTTTGTAGCCCACCTGAGCCCTCATTTGAGAGAGGGGGGGTGGTAAGGTCCCAGCAGCAGGGGACCAGGACAGAAAAAAACGGGGGCTGATGGAAGATAGACATTGAAATGATCATGAAGTTACCTGTATACTTTTATCTGCCGAGTACTGCCAGACAGTGAATAATAAAATTGCAGCCTAGTGTCTCCTGTTCTTTTTCCAGTGTAGCTGGACAAGGAAGAATCATTTAAAAATTGCATACTATGCAATGGAAAATGTTCTTAAGTCTACAGGGACACACTAAAGCAGATGTACTGTGCATGCACGCACACCTAGTGAAAGGTCTTAAGTGTGTAGATAATAAGATGGCTCACACTTGATGATTTAAATACAGGAAGGGGTCTGTTGGTAAATACCAGAGAGCTTGTAAGTTACTGTAAGCAAGTGGGAATGCTGCAAACAGGAATAGGGGTTGCAACCATCCTGCTTTTCCCACAGTGCTGAATCTGAGAGAGGTCCTGGCTAGCTTATAACTAGATGGGAAGGAAATATTAATATGGAAAATGTCAAGAAACATTGTTCTACACCTCATCAATGGGCATGGGAGGTAACTAAAAGCAAGTGCCCATGGTCTGCTTCCTATGTGTCACAGTTAAAAATGGTTTCAAAGTTTATAACATTGTCCCTAGTGAATGTGTTTCAAACTCACAATACCCACTGAACAATTCTGTATGTTTTCCAAGCCCTGTTCAGGAGACGGTCGAGATAAGTGGGAGAAGGGCTATTGCTGACTGAGATTAATCTGCAATGGCACAACTATGTTAGGAAGATTGTACAGTGCCTTCATGTACCATACCTAGCTCCAGGTATAGTTATGAGAAGTAATGGTAAGCCTCCGAAAGCGTAATTTGATTAATGTGTGTGTATCCAAAACCTTTTTGGGCTGAAAAAATTCCATCTGGTTATCTCAAAAGAAACTACTTTTTCAAAAAATGTCCAGTAATTTCTGGTTTTCACTGGAGCGGATTGCTATCAGAAAAGCCTTTTTGGTAATATTTCAATTAAATATTTCCAACAATATCACAATACAGTCTACTGTGGTAATGACCACAAAATGCACCAGCAACATAACTGAAAACTGTAGTGGTTTGAATCATTACTGAAGAATATTGTGTGTACTATTTTAATTTTGAGCCTGATGCAGAAAGATTTATTTATGCAAATAATCATTTCTCATTTGAGAAGTCCATTAATTTCAGACATCAAGGATTACTTGTGTAAGTAACCCTTTCAGAATTGGTATTCCATAGAAATAGGGGGAATGTTTTCCAGTGTCATGTATCTAAGGAATTCCAGGATCTTGCTTAGTCAGGTTTTTCTTTGTTGTCATCATTCTCATTTATTAGCTGTAATACTACGGTTTTACATCTTTAGTTTCTATAAGGAAAAACTGATAATTTCAGTATTTTTCTTCTGACAAAGAAGCCCATTGAGGATGGCCCCTGGACAACTCCTCTAGTCAACAGCAAAAAAGATAGACAGATACGTTATTTTCATCAAGGTCCCAAAGTGGCCTTCAATTAAGAAAAAACAATTGACTGATGTTTCTCTCTTTGCTGCCAGGAAGCTCTATGTAGTATTGATAGAGCTTTTCTTTCACTCTGCCCAACATGTGGGCTCAGTGTCAAGCTGTGAGTTTGTAAATCTTTTTCTGCACTTATCAGAGCTCAACATGAATTATAGTATTGCCAAATCTGCTTTATGTGCTTTTTTACACTAAAATAAAATGTATAATTTTATGGTCAAAAAAGAAATGTCTACATAATTTCAATTGGAAAATATAGTCAGTTATGATTGAACTCAGGACAAAAATACCTCCCTGCCTATAATACCATGCCTATAAAGGGATCTGAAGTTTGGAAACTTCAGAGCTTTCAATTCTTATACTGTGCTTATTGTTTTATTGCTTTACATTTATTACTAAGACAATGATTTGATTAACCTGATAAATGCTACAAGCCATTGTTACTTTCAGAGCTGATTTTTTAAAATGTATATTAACCTCCAAGGAAACAACAAAATATCTTATTTTTTATTGTTGACTACTTAGCATGTCTCACAAACCAGCCCTTTTGTTGGGGGCCTTAGGAAACTTATTTTGTGTGTGTGTATATGGTTTTTTAAATATCATTATAATAATATTATATGGCAGGCAAAAATATAATGAAAATGATAATTTGCCAAAAAGATTTAAAAAACACTGAGGTGTTACCTATCAAAAGTTCTCCTTCTGTCTGTGATACAGCACAGATTGCAATCGTGACAGTAAATCTGGTGCTATTGTTAATGCCATGGCACTTTGGTTTTTGGCTTGCTTTAGTCCAATCTGTGACATGCTTGTGAATATCTTTCTTCTGTTCTGTCTGTATGGCATATGGATTTCTGGGATACAACGTCAGACCTATCCACATAACAAGTGTTCAGAGCACCTTATCATTTTAAAAAGCCAATTACTCAAAAAGACAAATGTGAAATGTTTCACATTTAATGATGAACAAATCTGCAAAACAAATGCAATTTTGCTTCATCTAAAAAAGTTTAGTTTAACTGTAAATATTGCAATGGAGTCTTTAGCAATACACACCCCGGGTAGGGACTAGCTCATGTTATGCATATTGTACATCATCACTGTCATTTAAATCTGCAGAATTTTAAATGCTGAGTTGGTTTAAATAAATAGAAAGAAATGGAATACAAAATAGTGAAGTATAAGCCTCTAAACACACTGTAAAAATGTCAGTGCTAACATTGAGCATTGGACACTTTAAAAAAAAATATTTTGAAAGTCTCACCCAAAAAAATGAAAACTGCATATGTCTACAGAGGTAAAGGTCAGTAATGAAACAATTAACAACAAAAATACCAATCCATTTTTTAGAAACATTTGTCAATATATAAAGAATGTTTTGTACTGCACATAAGTTCCCAATTAATCCTGGATAAGTGGCCGTATGTTATATTCCCAAACTAAAATGATTTCAGTCGAAAAACGTATATACGTGGGTTCAAAGCAAGATTTTACAAGGACTTCATGGGTGTAGAAATTGCTGCTTTCTGGTACTGTACTAATAAAGGTCCTGATTCAACAAGGTACTTAAGCACACACATAACTTTAAATATGTGAGCAGTACCACTCAAAATATGTGAGCAGTACCACCAGTCAAAAAGCAGTACAATGGATTCTATATATCTGTATGCATAGTGTGTGTGGGAGTGTGTACACTTGTGTGTGTGTATGACACGCTCACATACACATACATATACAGGTTATGCTTAAAGGCATTTCACAGGCTGCTGAAATATTGTAGGTGCTCAGCATCTCTAAGAATCAGGACTAGAAAAGGAATTAAAGTGACTACCATTAGCACCTTGAGCTAAATTTTGCTTATTTTACTTACACAAGAGATCCAGTGATAATAATGGGACTACTCAACTGAGTAAAGCAAATGGGTTTATTATAATTATATTATATTATATTATATTATATTTGCTTAACTCAGTCAAGTAATCCCAATTTTTATTTATATACACATATAAATGTTTTTAAATTTTGATTTTTCTTATCAATTTTATTGAAAAAAAACCTTCTAGTTAAACTGTGAACATTGGTAACAGAATACTATATAACATGGGAAAATGAATGCATCTGGCACTGGTAATTTTAGAAGAAACTAATCTTGATATTTATAACAACATGTAGCAAGCGGAACAGTTTTACCAGGCTTGGAATGTGGAAATATAAAAAAGTCACCTTTCAGTTCTTGTGCTTTCGTTCTGCATTAGTAAATCAGCTGCTGTAAACACAGGCATAAAGTTTTTTATATACTTATTATATACTAGTATATACTATATTATATACTTATTGAAATACTTTTTAAAATCTATCGGTGCATATATTGTATTTTATGTTAAATTCTTATAATCTTGTTCAGGGGTTAAGTGTGCACAGCTGGCCAATCAGTTCATACATTAAATTTATCAAGACAGAAGGTATGTCAGGCCATAAAAATATGATAAGATTCTTATTTTAAATTATTTCCTTTTATTGTAATTTTTCTTTTTCAGAAGGTCAGAAGCTCTCCTGCACAATTCAGGGGTTGGTGGGTTTTTTACCTGAAGAATGCCAACAGTAAAGAGTTAGTAACTGATTTGTGAAAATCAGGTATTGTACCCTAATCCTGGGTACAACTGTAACAATAAATTGCTAATGTATTGCTATTTTGACAGTAATAAGCATAAAATGATAATGAAATCTAAAAGAAAATAAAATTAGCTCATGATTTCAGTTATTATATTAATTTCTAATGTTTGGGGTTTTAATAATCCTAAAATAAAATGGGCCAAATCATAAGATAAAATGGGCCATATGTGGTGTATGCAACTCTATGTACATTGCAGCAGGGATGAACTTTGGCCCACTAATTTTAACATTCAATGAAAGGAAGACCTAAGGATGTATGATTTAAAACTTTGAGCACTAGGAAACTCAGAGATTTCAGTTTTCATTGTTTTTTGCAAATATTTTCCTTGCTTTTCATCTGCGTGATTTCATTCCCCATTCCCTATTCTCCACTTCCACACCCACACATACCAATTTTGACTTTGATTTTCAGGTCTGCATGAAATAAAAAACTCAGTGGGAAACTGTTAAAATGGTTATGTTTCTACTAGATTCACACAAGAACCAGACAAAACCATGAATTTCTCATGATCTGAACACAAGCCTACATATCAACCCATTTTCCTCTGAAACTGGACCAACATTTGCTCAAATGGGTTGGTGAGCACTGCTGAATCTTTCAGTAGATCTGATCTGAATATTGAGTTCCTACAAATACAACTCAATAGCAAGCAAACTGTACATAATTTTGGGTTTTGTTGTGAACATTTCACACAACTCTAGTTAAACCAACATATATTTACAAACAATAGCTTCACTGGCCATTCTGTTAAGAAACTAGAGTAATAACTGAATAAGAGTAAATAATTGAAAGGAAAAAGAACAAAATTAGGATTTGAACATAGTTATATATAACATACTGATTTGCACAAAAGTGTCAATGTTAGATTTAGTTATTCCAGTGCTGTGTAACTGAATGAGAAGCTCAGACAGAAGAAAACAGTTATCCACTACAGTACTTTCACCCCTTTAATTTCATACATGCTTTGGCCTGGATTTCTCCTTATTTTATTTGTATTTTTAACCTCTGTTACCTTGTGGGAAGTGGGCTATTCAAAGAATGTTTGGAAGCAAAGCTCTGCTTTTACAGATGGATGTAAAGCACTGTTAAATGAGAGCTTTAAGAAGGACTTTTTCCAATTTACTCTGAGTTTAATCTGAAGTGGTTTAATCATAGCTCGTACACATCTTCTTAAAAATTGTTATAAGGGGGGCAAAAGTAATAATCATGTAAGAAGTCATTATGACAGATGCTGGTTCCCATGATCCTATTTACACTTTAACATTATTATGTGAAACCCTATCTGGGCAGTACCTGTGTCAATAAAATGTCAGGTGGTCAATTGGCAAGAGAGAATAAAAAGGAATCAGATCAACATTTCGTAAATGCTTTTTTTTTTGCACCTGTTATTCTAAAATTTCTTTGAGTTACATTTCAAAACACTACAGTTGGGATCTCCTTGCCAACCTGAGATGGCATAAGCCTGGGTAACAGAACAAAATGTGAGAAGGTCCTTCTGTCTTTAACGCCTGTTCATCAGTGAATCAGCCTCCAATTAATCTGTTTCTTCAGTAGGAGTTTAATAAAAGTCAAGCACACACATGTTCAGTCTTGTTTAGTATTAAAGCTGTGTTAACATTATCTGCCTAGCCAGGTCAAAAATCTCATATAATTAAACACCAGAAACCATTTCAGAATTTTAAGGGTTTTACAATTTTCTGTCAGTAATTGATTATGCAAGGCAGAACAGTTTAAATTTAAAACAGGATAGCGATGAGAGTGATGTCACTTTTCATTACATATCTCAGAAAAGTTTGTTTCATGGCCAAACTATACATAAACCCCAATTTATTAGTTTTGCTATTTTGCATTTTTATGAACCAGAAAAATTCAGCAATCCAGATTTCCTTTCCATATTGTGAAATATAAACTGAATTGGCTGTGCACATCCCAAATTCCCAGTATCAGTTAGCTACCTACTTTAATACACAGTGGGTGTTATCGCAGTCAGTGGTGCCTCAAACTTTGTTTGTAGAAACACAAATATTACAATATGATTGTGATAAAAATGTATTTTGGAAATATCATGAATGTATTTTGTACCACAAGCAGCCAAAGACCCTGCCGTCTACTTTGTGCACAAAGTGGCAAATCAAGCTCTCACCATCACAGCCATGGAAATCCACACGGTAGTAGAACTGGTGTGGTTTTACTGCACAAGGGAATGGATCCCCGGAGGTCACATCAAGGGTTAAATTACTAGATTCTTAGCGTTTGAGTCACAAATGTGTCTGAATATAGCTGATCTGTAGACTTTATTCAGAAAAGGGTGTGAAATGCCGGAGCTCCAAGTAAATGCTAGCTTTTAATATTGATTAAATTTCAGCTTCACACAAGCATACACCCAGCCAATATGGCCTAAAAGTCACAAAACTTGAAAATGGAAAAGACAAAGAGGGATGAAAAAGAAATGTCATTATAATAAGCCATTTACTAAAGAAGATCTCTTTATGAAATAACTGTTCATCACTAAACCCGGTCCCTCTCTAGGGCCTCTGTTCCTCACAACACAGTCCTTCCTATGAAAGAAGAAGCAGGCTTAAATAATCCACATACTTGACAGATACAAATTATATCGACCTAGGTGTAGATAGTGCTATGTCAGTGAGAGAGCTTCTTCCGCAGACATAGCTATTGGCTCTCATGGAGGCAGGTGTTATTAAGCTGGCAGGAGAGCTCTCCCTTGTCAGCTTAGAGTGTCTCCACCACAAAAGCTACAGAGGCGCAGCTGCACCGCTGTAAGTGCTGCAGTGTAGATGTCACCTTGGAGGCACCTTATTTCCAACTCCCTCTACCTGTCCTGTAATGTGTGTAACAGCTCCAACCACTTGACTTCATCTTCCCTCTCATTCTAAAAAAGAAAAAAAAAGTGTCTGAAATGTTCTAGTCCCTACTACTTCTCACTCCAAGAGTTGCCTGAGCCGTTCATCTCATTGCCTCCCCTTTCCATCTGCTGAAAGTGCAGCAGTGCCTGGGCTGCTCTGCACCATGCCTTGCTTGACCTCCAGTATTGGAGCGACTAGCAGTAGTGGAAAATTTCTACTGGAATAACTGTGTCTTCTGGTGGTTTCTTCCCAACCTGCTCCCCCCTGCAACTACAGTTTTCGCAGTCTATTTGAGCCATCACTGGGGTAGACAATAGCAATAACACAAGAAGATAATAGAGAAGGTTTATGGGGAAAAACAGGAAGACCAGTTTTAGATATATTCAGCTATATATGTCAGTGAGACATCCAAGAACGGAAATCAGAAAGGCAGGGATGAAGGTGGGACGGTGAAAAGACAGATTTGGGAAACTTCCAAATTGAAATGATTGCTCGACCAGTGTTAACAAAAGAGATAACTAAGGAGGGGATAGAAAGGGTACACCAGAATAAATCGCAGAGGGATTCTAACAAAGAGGCAAAATAGAGGAAGAGGAATCCATAGAAAAGGAAATGAAGACATAGGTAGTTGTACAACAGAAGAACTAGTAGAGTACACAATGACGGGAATTCAGGGGAAAAAAGGGTGAAGGGGATAATCAATGGCATTAAAGGAGTAGATAGATCAAGTAAAATGAGGGCTTAAGAAGATGTTAGATTGGCACAAGGAAAGAATGAAAAAGAACAGGAATAAAGAACATGCTGGTAGTGAAGAGGGGGATTCGATTAGCAGGGGTGCCACCAGCTGCAGGGATGGGGAGAAAGAGAAGGAAGTGAAGGTGAGCAGTACATGTATGTTGTAGGGAAGTACTTCTATTTGTCCAGTGTCTATGCAGTATGCACTCATCACCACTGTATTGAGTATTTCCTAAATGCTAAGGGGGGAGATAAATGGCAGCAAAAAGCGCAAGCATCAGAGAAGGGAAGAAATGGTTCAGAGGGCGGGTGGGAGGAGAAGAGAAAAAATGAGATGAATAAATATTCAGCAGTTAAAATGGTGTGATAGAAAAAATTGAAACAATCAAAGCAATAGGAGTCAGTCTTAAGGCAAATAGAAATATAGCAATCAACGTAGTAACAGTAGGTGAATTATGAAGATAAATAAAAAATAATATGATAGAAATAAATCAATAAGCAAATAGAGAGCACTCAATATAAGAATAAGATCAGTAATTTGGTGGAATTATTATGGCAAAACAATGTATAGAAAAATGTCAATCAATACAGCAACAGCAGATCAATATACAAGACATCCAATACAATGGAAGACAGTATTTCTTTCAATATAATAACTCAGTAAAGTAAAACAGATCAACAAACAAGTTAATGATAATCAATATGGTGAAAGCAGATCAATGTGCAAGCAGTAATCAGTCAATTTGATAACAGCTGTGAACTGGCAATCAATAGAGTAAAGGAGCCCAATAGTCACGGAAATGACAATCGGTTCAGGAAACACACGCAGGTAGGAGAGGATCAGTATAGAAGTTTATGGAACCCCTCCCACCACCACCATCACACACAAAAGCAATAACACACAAACAAAAAAAAAACAGATAAAAAGATCAGGGAGTTATCAAAGGGACCAAGCTTTGCAGTCTCCTCTATCCTGGCATGCCTATGATTCACTGCAGACTTTTCTGTTATTTTTTATGATAAACATGCTAAGATTGACAATTTTTAGTTCTTATGACCCAGACATCTGTTAGGCATGGCTAACCCCAAATAGAACAAAGGCAGATGTCAAGGAACCTTAACTATGACCTCCAACAACCTTAATATTATGTCTCTGGGTTTGTACAAGAAGATGCTGAAGAGCGGTATGTTGTGGTTTTGAGATGTGAGCAAGTAAAACCACCAAGCATAACATTTGTGTACTAATCTAAATTAGTATTCAGACCTAAACACAAGAAACTCCAAAACCCAGATTGTCACTGCTTATACCATCTCTACCCTGACACCATAAAAAACTTCCTTGAAGTATACATGTTAAAACATATTGTGAACTTCAAATTCCACATTATTTTATAATCAAATATCAGTTTGTTGGAAATAAACAAACTGGCTTTCTCCATTTGATTTGAAGTAAATAAATGCAAAACTAAAAGGTCCCATATTATGGCTCCATTATTTTAAAATTAGTACATAATAAAACATAAATAAATAAATAACTTAGATCAATCTTCCTTACTACTGCAAATAAAAGGGCATCAACTGAATGCTATCTCTGTGGGGAATAGAAGATTGGTTGACACAAAGACATCTGGAGTTCCAGGCAAGTACGTTTTCGGTGTTGGTATGTGAACTTTACTTTGGGATTAGAGCAAAATGGCAGCCTCATAAATATCTACACCAATATCTACACTCAGACAATAGGAGGCAACCTCTTGAATGACAACAATGAATAGTTGTCTTTCCAAAGCACATTTCAACTGTGCATAAGATTTCACAATATGCTGTAACTCTTCTCTCTTTGAAACCGATATAAAATGCTTTTCATCTTCAGGGCTCTAGACAAACACTGGCTAATCCTCACGGCATCCATGTGAGGTAGATAAGTATTATTAACACCATTTCAGAGTTGGGGAAACTGAGGCCAATATGTTATGATCTAAACTGTGGCATTAAGCCACGGCCTAGCATGATGAGTGGTATGGAGCTGCACCACCAGAAGAACTCCAGCGCTGCAGGGAAAGCATGGTTGCTGCACAACACCTATTGGAGTTACATATGTAGTCCCTTCTGTGGCTGGCAAGTTTTTTCTGGCTGGCAAGAGTCGAATGAGACAACGACCCCACCTTATCCTTGTCCCTATTGAGAGAGTTATTCAGGAACAGTCCTTGAACTCAGAAGAGCACAAGGACTACATTTTTGACTGGTCCCTCCATGACGAGTGAAGTTCTTTGCACCCCTTTATGTTTGTGTGACCATACAGGGATCAGCCACAGTCATGTCCTAAATTATTTACCCCAGGTCAAATGAGTCAGTGGCAGAGTCAAGATTAGGACAGAGGAGATCCTGTCTCCCAGTTCTGTGCTCTGATCACTACATTACCACACTTTATTCTATTCTTTAAAGATTCTTTAAAGATCTTTTTCGACTGAGTCCTAACACAGTCACTGTGTCTAATACAGTCACCTGTCACTAATGTTAAAATAAGGAAAGATCCCACATTCACTCCAGGAATCTGCTGGGTGGTTATGGATTGAATGTAAAGGGAAATTCAGCATTCTCATTTATTCCCAACATGAAGTAACATAAGAACAGTCTCTCTTATAAGATTTTAGTGACAGGAATATACTGGCAAAAACAAGAGTCTTGGATCCATAACTAAAAAGATTTTTTAAAGAATTAATTTAATACAATGCTTATGTGGTTTCTGAAAATAATTTTGCCCACACAGCACTGGAATTATAGGTGAACACAGCCAACTTTAGGAGAGTATTGACTGTCAAATATATTTTAGTAGCAAAGGTGGTTTCTATGTGGCTAACATACCATTTTCATTTACGCCTTTATAGTTGCAGCCACAAGACTAAAGGTTTCAATACCTGCTGAATGCTTGCCCGATACTGTAATTTACTGTGAGACTGAAGGCACATACTTGACAACCAAGATAAAGAAATGTTTTGTGAAATGTAACATGCTATGGCACCCAAGAGGAAATAAGATTTTCCCTCACATAATGGCATCAATGTTTGTCTGCAGTTGCACCTAAGAAAAGTATCACAAGGGTATGAATCAACAAGGGTAACATATTTCACTACAGTTAATTATCCTGATTTATCCCAAGAAACTAGGTTTTAGTCTGTAATCTGTGAGGAAATCTGCTGTTCTAGTCCTAAATCCTTTCCTCAGCCTGGTGATTATCAACTACATTTTTGTACAGGAGGGAATTAATGCCACATACTGCCTAAGCAGCTTTGAAGTAAAAAGGCCTAGACCTGTAATAACTTTTGCACAGTGTATTGATTCAGGGAAAGAGAGAGCCTGCAGTCATTGGGGTTTCCAGTGGATTTTTATGCCCTCCTTTACCTCTTACATTCTCTAGCCCTTCTAACATTACTATGAACCCTCATATTAACTCTCCACAGGAGATTCCAGGTAACTCTGCACATCTGCTAACATAGGCTGTGTGTAAAACCATAGGTAAAAGGCTGGAATTACAATTAAACCTGATTTTTCAGGTAGCAACAATAAATACAGCTTAGGAATTTGCTAACAAGGAACCTTTATAGAAAATAATAATGTTTTCTGTAAAAGGCCATGTATGAGACAGAGGTAATTTTCCCAGGAGTGTATGCACCCCAGTTGTAGTAACATTTACATTGACTTTGATTATTAAACACACCAATTTGGATTTTTTTACAGTGCTTTTAGTAGAACCCAAATAGGATGGAATCAGAAGGCTTTTGTTGGAACTGGTAAAGCAAACTGGGGGGAGGAGGGGAGAGAAGCCTATCTAGAGCCATGAATTTATTCAAAAGCATTTCAATCTGTGTGCACATCTTCATCACTTCAGTGATAATTAAATCTCGGAATCACAGGTGATGTCCTCACATAGTCTCTTTGCCTGGCTCCCACTGGGCCAATGAAGCAGGCCTCCCTGTGAGGCCTGTTAGCACAGATCAGGTGGTAATGTGGAGGGACAGATGAGCTTTAGTTGACAGATGGCAGGATGACCTGGAAAACCTGCCCCCTTTTCTGGGATCAGGCAGCAGCTGACAGGTATTATTTCATAAAATAACGTCTAAAAGGAATCGCCAGGGTCTTCGCATTAATCTGAGGCTGCAACCAGCCATGTAACGTTTATGTCAGAACAAATCTGTCTCTATGCAGGAGAGGGAAAGTGGTTTTTGATGAAGTTGTTCATAAATTTTAATATAATATGCCTGATGGTGTCAGATATAGTCTCATATCTCTTTTATATTTAAAGGCTCTAGTGAAACATAGAAATATTCAATCTCCAACAGGCTACTTTTAAATAACTAAAAAGTTAACCAAGGATACCTTATTGTTTTTTTCTATTTTCAATAAAGAATTTGCATATATAATCTCCCTGTTTTTAAATGAAAATTATTTCAATTGCATGAAGCTCCTTTTGCACTGGCACTAAACAAAGGGAGCACTGAAGATTTTGCAAACTTGGATTTTTTATAAATATAGGAAAACAACAAAAGGAAACTTACATAAAACTGCTGGTTGGGAACAGTTGAATGACAAACTTTTCAATCAAAAATATTTCTGTTTAAAAACCTGAACAATGTCTGGTTTGAGGAGTTAAATGTCCTTTCCACACACATGACATTTGAAAGTTTAGGCACAGATGAATATTTAGGGAATTCAAACATTTGGACTGGGTCTGAGCTTGCCAGCCCTCTGAATCTTTTGTAAACTAATAAGAAAGCAAGGTCGTGCTTCCTACCTCATGTCTTTCTAGGTACAGCAACAGCTAGTTTAGCTAAAACCTAATAAATACAAGACTTAGTAATCAGTATTAATATGCAAACAAATGGACTAAAGAGAATAATTATACTGTTATATTCTTCTGAAGGTTATATGAGACAGAGACATTTAATAGCAATGTGCATGTCTCACTTTCTTTGTGGGGCCACCTATAAGACCCCTGTTCACTTTTTTATCTTGTATAATCTTTTAGTTGTAAAAAATCACCTGCTTAAATATCTTTAAAGGGTACTAATAAAAAAAGAAAAACTACATACATAACAGATGCACAAATGAACCTCGGGATGAACCATCATCACACACCTCATAATCACATTTTCACCTGCCCATCTGGTGCTGACCTGTGGCTTGTTAGTAATGCACTTGGGATACAGTAAAATGTGCTCATCTAAAAGGAACAACTAAACAGAGTGATGTAGTGTGATGAAGCTACTATGAATTCTGAAGAAATATTTTACAAGGCAAAATGAAAAACAGTAAAATGCACTTTGCTTTTTTAGAAAGATTGTAAAACATGGCTTTATATTTAAAAATATTAAAATTAAAATTGAAAATAATTTAATGCATGTAAAAAACAGCATTCAAATATAGTCCTAAACTGACATCCTGTAGACTAAATTCCTCTGTTTATCCATTAAATAAGTACAGAGAGGCAGTGACAGTGCAAGCTTCCCCAAACTACTGCCTCAACTCTGACCTAGAGAGATCACCTATAAGATGAGAGGTTAATTCTGTCTCCATGAGCACTGAATCCTTGGTGTCTCTATTAAGTCTGCAAACAAGGGTGCCAAGTGTTATGATGACTTTCATTAAGTGGACACCTGTCCACTGGAAACTGAAGTGAAACCAGAATGGTCATGACTTTTGAGCATCAGTAAAATAGGCTAATTTCAAACTGGTGAACTAGAGGTGAAAGACTCCAAAGCATAATAAAAACATTGACACGATGTACAATTTTGCCTCATTTGTGTTCCCTCCGTTTCCCTCACTGTTTATTGCATCACATATCCCCTTTGTGTTCCTTCTTATTGTATTCCAGGGAGAACTCGAAGAGGTTTCTGCATGTCCCTATCAAACTCTGGGAATAAGATGATATGTGGGCTATATAGAGGGGTCTGTTCTCTTGAAGACATGTGGGGAATTACATGTCTAATACTCATTAGTGTTTGTTAGTTACCTAGTTGAATCTCAGCACTTAAGCAAGAGAACATATTTACCAGTGTTCATTATCAATGGACAAACATAACTCATTAATTACACAGTACTCCTGTGTGCTAGGTAATTATCATCATACCCATTTTACAGATGAATTAATTGTGGCACAGAGCCATTAAATGCTGGATTTTCAGAAATGCTCTGTTCCAGCAGCTCCAATTGAAAACCTGCTGGGCACTGAGTTCTTTTGAAAACCTGGCTACTTATTTAGGTGTCTGGATAGGAGCTACTGCATGCTGAGCACTTTTGAAAGTCTGGGCCAAATTCACTTTTAAAGGTTTCACAATGGCCAGAATGACAGTAGAACCTAGGAGCCCTACTGCTCCAACCACTGATGAGACCCCTCAATCAGTTTGAAACTCTTTAGCAGGGTTATGTGTGCACAAATTACTATTATTTATTATCTGTATTATGGTAGCCTTTAAAAGCTCAGACCTCCACAAATACACAAAGAGATGTTGTCCCTGTCCTAAAGAGCTTACAAGCTACAAGTTTACAAAGTGAGAATTACAATAAACTAATAGGATAATTTTATCATCATGTGAAAAACAATAATAAAAAATCTTGCTAGTTCACCAACTACAAAATTTGCAGTGCTTAGTTTTCTCTGCTAGCCTTTCTGAAAAAAGGCAAAAGTTAAGAGCATTAAAATGGCCAAAGACAAGTCTCTGTCCATTCTTGTCCTGACCCTTTCAGCCCTCCATCATCTGTCTGAATCTTGTCACAGTAACATTCAGAGAATTGCTGCTTGCTCAACAACATTGTTTTCTACCTTTGTATAATATCTGTGCTACACAAGCCTATGGCTTATTTTACTCTGTGTCTGGCACAAAAGTTGCTCCTGGGTATGAAAAATCTGGACCTTGCACTTCCTTTCATTGTATTTCATGCTGCCAACTACACAGCAAGAAGTAACTGGAAAGCTGTTTATTATTGGAGTTTTCTAAGAGAAAGTGTTCGTATCATATTATTTTATTGAAGCCGGAATTAATACAGATATTTTTTTACAAAAAATGTATGAATGAATTTGTAATAGTCTATGCAGAAAAAGAGAAATTAAAACTAAAATTTACTAAACTTCATCTTGTTTAGATTTAAAATTGCCTAGCATGTCAATGCTCAGATGCAACTTCAACCCACATACAGGGAGCTCAGTTTGTTCCAGAGACCTTTTCTTAGCGAATGAAATGCAGCCTGAGTATAACTCATCTCTTCATCGATGATGTGAATTACAGCTTGTATGTTTTAAGGAAATCATTTATTTTTATGCTAAGTTATAAACCGGACTATGAAAATGACTCTAGCTAAACAAAAACATTAAGGAGTCCAAGAAATGAATGGGCAGGAAATAAGTACTTATGTGTCAAAGCATTAAGACTGTGTTAAACTGTCAAAGATATATGCAGGGGTTCCATTTGCTACTGAACTGATTCTTGTACTGATAGGACTTCAGGTTGGTTAGCATTAACAGAGATATCGAAAGGATGAGATTGTGTGTGTGCATATATATACACAATACAGCTCAGTATTTGCATAAGGACCTTTATAGTCCCCAGGCCAAAATTTGCTTGATTAGTTCGTTACACCTGCTACAAATAATTGGCTCTGGCTGAACAATTAAAAGCACAATAGCTTCTCAGCTCTATTATTGAAGTTTGAGAATCTCACAGTTTAGAAGTTATCACATGACCATGCACCTAATTTTCTCACACAGTGATGGTAACATTAGTGCTGAGAATCCTGTGACTGCCACATAAAAAAAATTCACTAAAACTCCACTCCCCAGAAAAACCAATGAGACACATCATGAATACATTCAGGTAATTGCTTGTAATCAAACATAGTAAGCTTTTGGATAAAAATATGCTGTAATATGGGCATACATTATCTCAAATACCAAAGGCTAATTTTGACTGATTGCTTAGTTTATTAAGAAAATTTACTATTGTTAGATAAAACAAGTGACTAAAATATTTGATGTTTGATACCCAAATACCCATAACAAAAAGAAATTCTGGAATTAGTGCTACAATAGAATCTTTAACTCAGCCCAATTGTGTATACTACACCAGTAGTTCTCAACCAGGTGTCCACAGCCCACTAGCCTCAAGCAGGTTTCTGGGGGACCTCCAAGCAGAGCCAGCATTAGACTTTTTGGGGCCCAGGGTAGAAATCTGGAGCCCCACCACATGGGACTGAAGCCCAGGTCCCTGAGCCCTGCCACCGGTGCTGAAGCCTGAGCAATGTAGCTTTGTGAAGGCCCCTGTAGCAAGAGGCTCCAGGCAACTGCCCTGATTGCTACCCCATAATGCCAGCCCTGGCTTTTATAGGCAGAAAACAAGTTATTGCTGCATAGGTGGACGTGGAGTTTTTACAGCATGTTGGGGGAACCTCAGAAAGAAAAAGTACTACACAACACCGAGTATTGATATAAGGATCTTCTGGCTGTATTGAACCTTTTCTTCAGCTGGAAGATTATTTTACCTTCTACCCTGCCCTTTTCAGGAGTGTATGAAGGAGTCTTTCTTACCCACAATGCCAATTGTTGCATATATTAACCCAGAACCAGATTTTATTCAGTGCAAGTGCACACCATTTCACTTAACACTCAAGATGAGATCCTTTCCCAGAGTCAGCTCCTCTGTCAAGTGAACTAATGAAAAACCTCATTGTGGCTAAAACAATAGAAGTTGTTCTTAGACAGTCCTAATAAGGTAACAAACTATATACCAACTTTCAGCCAAATCAGCTTGATATGATTGATATCAGAATTTGAAATGTATGATTAAATATCCAGCTAGCCATCCACTAGAATGGCTGCTACTGTATAAGGAATGTATGAATTAATTTGAAAAAACAGTAATGATCCTTCATTTACACAATACCTGTAATCAGGGATTAATCCCCCTATGATGAACATATTTTATTAACTGAATGTATAAATTATAAACTGGACAGCAAAACTATATATAGTGCCCAGTACGCCTACCTACCTCAGTGGCAACCCTCAGCAACTGTGTAATAGTGAACAGCTCTCCTACACAACATTTTAGGACAGAAAGTTTAGAAACCCTAGATATACTTAATCCTACCTCAGCACAGGGGCATGGACTAGATGACCTCTTCAAGTCCCTTCCAGTCCTACAGTTCTATGATTATTTATTATCAGCATCATTCAAACACGAAGACAAAAAGACCTTCCTGGCAGAATTAAATTTCTTTCCTTTACCTGTTAAATTTTTAGCTTTCCTAGTCTCAGGATAGCTCATTTAGTTTGTCTATAGCACTGAGCTGGCCAATGTTACAATGTTGTATTATAGAATAACAAGTTTTAAAAGTACAAGGTATGAAAAATGTATTCTAAAAATGAACGAAGCAGATGGAACATGCAGTTCTAACTTAGTCCATTTGCATGTGGTTTTTTTTCCTCCCTCTCTCTTTTTTAGGTTCTCAGAGATTTATCTAGTGGAAAAGGTCAGCCTGCAGCAGAAGGGAAAACAAAATTCAAGTCTTCCGGCTTCAGGGTATGAAACTGCATAGCTGCTAAGGAAGAAGAGAGATTGGGCACATAACATCCTCACCTCCCACACTTGGCAACTTTTTATGCCTGGAAGCTGCCACCCAGGGCAAGCAGCCCAGGGTTTTCTACTCCTAGACTAAAGATCTCCTCACAAGTCTTCCACTTCTTGGAGGTGGCCCAACACTCTGTACTTAACTGGGACATAGCTGTGTCTTTCCCCAGCTAGAACTTCAGTGTATTGTACTATAGCTTCCTTCATCCCACTTGCTGGCAACATCCTCTCAGAGTTCTGCCAGAGAAAGCTTGTTTCAGGCTGCAATCCCTTTAAGAACCATGTTGTGACTGGTCATTAGATGAGTCCATAGGAGAGTGGGCACATAAGTACCTAACCAACCCATGGCATGGGCTGTCAGGGGCTCGAGCCATTGCACTTGGGACAGAAGAGGGACTGTTTCCCCATTCCCCCCTTTGTGTGCACAATGTCCCACAGGGAGGAGTAGGGAATAGGCAAGGCCATATTTCAGACCCCTCTGCACCAACTCACAGAGCTGGCTGGGAAAACAATCCATGGAACTTACCCAAAGACTATTCTTGTAAAGGTTTCAGGATCTGCCCTGTCTCTCTAGTTCTAAGGTTCTGTCTTCATCATAAACTAATTATTTTATATTTCTTAATGTAAGCAGGATCTGAATGAATTCTTCCCAGGCAGCTAGCTGGGAGGGGGAGAGACTTCAAGAGCAAACTGTATTTACATGAATACACCTACTCTGCTTAGCTATCCAGCAGATAGAGCAGTGTGTTGATCAAATTAATCAATTTTGGCTGGTTTTGGGTTACAAATCACTTTAGTACTGAATGGGAGGGGTAGTGAAATGCTGTTACCAATGTTGTCATTATTGTATGAATAAAGGGGAGCAGAACTGTGCTTAAACTGTCCCAAATGAGGGAGTCTCCCTCTGCTGAAAGGACCTTACTAAGCCAGGGGCTCAAATGCCAGAGCCCTGTGAAAGTAAGAGGTGTGGGGACAGGTGTCCCAGCCAGAAGGTGTGGACTCTCCCCAAGGGCTCTCCCCAGACTGGTTTAACTTGTTTCTCTCCACTCTTTCAAAGAAAGAGCTAAATAGGCTTCATTAGGAGCCTCTTTGTTATTTTAAATGCTGAATCAGAGTTAAAATCAGTTGTGGTGGGGTAGTGTTTTTGTCCAGCCTGCAAAGAGCTGAAAATTACTAAGAGACTCATGCGCAGAGGTCACAGCAGAGAGGCAGGTGGTAGCAGATGGTGACTGACAGTCGGCTGGCAAATAAGTGGCTGGTGAGGTGGTGAGCAGAATAAGTGGCTCACGAGGCAGCAAGAGACCACAGCTGGCTGGACAGAGAGCAGATTGGTGCAGCAGCTGGGGGGATGGCCTGCAAAGAAGAGGAGCAGCAGCTGGCTGGGAGGCCAGCAGAAAGGAGCAGCGGTTGGTGGGGAAGAAAGCCAAAGCAAGTGCTCAGATGCCAGAGCAAACAAGGTCACTTCTTCCCCATGTTGGAGGTGAACTCACAGATGTACCTCTGAACCCGGGCTCCACTCTGACCAAGGACAACCTCTGTGAATGGGGCATAAAGAGGGAGCAGAGAGGGACACGGTAAAGGAACTTCTGATTGTGGAACTCAAGAACATGAGGCAGAAGACACTGCCACACACGCTCTGAAGTGGGTGTCCTGCTCACAGTTTTATAATTATGAATCCCGCTTGTGGCATTTTCTCTAATTAATGTCAGGTGACTTCCCTTCTTTCATTAAAAGTTTCTTTTCTACACTCAGACTCTGTACTTGCGAGTGGGGAAGTATTGTCTCTCAAAGGCCCAGGGATGGTGTGTAATTTCCCCAGGTTACTGGGTGGGGGCTTGAGCCAGTTTTGTGTTGTATTGTTGGACAGGAACCCCCAGATATTGAACCCTGCCTCTCACACGTGCTCTTCAACAGCCTCTTTACAACAATCTACCTACCTGTCTAGCTACAATAAACTTTCCCCATACCTTATGCTATCCATTTAAGGGCCAGTCATAATCAAAATCCTTGCACTTATCTGTATAAGGTTTGCACATGGATCACACAGCTTAACATGTGCAAACCTTATACAGATAAGTGCAAGGATTTTGATTATGACTGGCCCTTAAACGGATAGCATAAGGTATGGGGAAAGTTTATTGTAGCTAGACAGGTAGATAGATTGTTGTAAAGAGGCTGTTGAAGAGCACGTGTGAGAGGCACATAACACCTTCCTTTTGAAGCCCTTGACACAATTCACAGTCAACCTGTGGAACTCCTTGCCAGAGGATGTTGTGAAAGCCAAGACTATAACAGAGTTCAAAAAATAATTAAATTCATGGAGGATAGGTCTATCAATGGCTATTAGCCAGGATGGGCAGGGATGGTGTCCCTAACCTCTGTTTTCCAGAAGCTAGGAATAGAAGATAGGGAATGGATCACTTTGTGATTACCTGTTCCATTCATTCCCTCTGGGGCACCTGACATTGGCCACTGTTGGAAGACAGCATACTGGGCTAGATCGACCTTTGATCTTACCCAATATGGCCATTCTGATGTTCTTATTTCTTCCAAGCAATACTGGGTATCTCCATCTTCCTTTCTTTACTTTTAATTCCATAGTTTCAAACATATATATTTTTAAAAAGATTTTATCAGTTAAAAGGTTTCTTGCAGAGGGGATTCTTTTAAAGAGTGTAAGTGGGGCATTACTTTTTATCTTTGGTTAAGTCTAGAACTCTTTTTCTTTTTTCTATTACAACTCACAGAACAAGTTGACAATGCAGAAAAGTAAAATCCAAACAAAGAAGACAGCAGCCAGTGGCACTCTGGGTCCCATGGGATGTTTCAAATTGCTAAAAGCTGTCACCATTGCCTGAAGTATCAGGTGTGAGGAGCATGCTGTTGTTAGTTGTTATATCTAGTGCCACTAAGGGCTACTCCTAAAAACAAAACAAGACACAAAGCTACCATTCTCCAGAGCACTAGGCTTCTAAAAGGCAGCTATGAGTGAATACGTTCCCTGGAAAAAAAGAAAATTCTCTCACCAAAGTGGAAAGTGAAACAAGGCAAATGTCCTGCCACAGAAATGGAAAGATTCTCTTTATCAGTGGTTCAGAAAATGTCATCTGTGGCCCATGAGTGACCCATATAGCTTTGCTGGTGGTGCACAGACAACTCATTGGTCACATGATGCTGGCTTCTCCTCCTTTCACCTGCTAACTTTTATTAAAAGGTAGCTATATTACAGGCCTTGCTAATATTAGCTTTTCATGTAGTAACTGTTGTTGCTAATCATGTGCTTTGGATTGCCAGTGTGAGAGGAGGTGATCCACACAAAAGCAAATGGGAGCGCAAGTAATGCACAAGACAATACATTAGGATGGTTTCTATGCTCTGAAAAAAAAAGGCTGGGGGCCTTTGTGCTGGATCTTAAGTATAGACACAAAGAATCATTTGAGATTGTTCACAGTGACTTATGCTCACGGAACAGTTATAGAATCGGAATAGGGATTTAGAAGTTTTAGTAAAACTGAAAACATATCAAGTTGCAGGAATGAGAGGCAGAAGGGGGAATGGTTAGGATGTTTCAGATGGCTTTAGATAGAGGGGAGGGGACAGTGCCAGTCCAAAGAGACAGAGGTGTCCGTAAATCAAAGTGTAAATATACAACACATGAACACTTCACCCAAAGTCAAGAACTAGTCAAGCAATGCCAGCTGTAAAAATGAAAGTGTTCAGGAAGTGTAGGATTCCTCAAGCATCTGTTGGTGCTATTAAGAATAAGAAGTAAATCCACATTGGCAGTACTTGAGAATTATTTTTCTACATTAACCCTGACAACAACTGCCAAGTTCTTTGCTCATTTGCCATACAAATATTCATTGAGGGGCACAGGAATCAAAACCAACTGAGAAAACAACTACAGGTGGAAAAATCAGGATCAAGACAACTTAATAAAAGACACCAAGTGGCTGATATGATTAAGGGAAAGGCAAGGAAACAGAGAGGAAAAAAAACATGCATTTGAGAACATGCATTGAAACTTTCCTGAAAATACTGCTAAAACTAGAGGATACAGAGTTGTAATCTCTCTAGGATATCCTCACAAATGGAACATACATCCATTGAAATAATCCTGTGTGTGTTACTAATGCACATGCTGCCACTCCACTGAAAATAACAAACTAGTCTTTGGCATATAGCCACATCCCTACAGGAGAGGAGGTGATGCAAAGCCATTGTTGCAAACTCAAGGAGGGAGGCACAATCCCTTCTTGAATCCACCAGTGTGTAAAATGCATCATTGCTACACCCCTGCCTCCTTCTGGGCCCTCCTTACATTTTGGGGATATTTGAACTTCTACAGGTGCATGTAGGGAGTGTTGCCTGTATTCCCCCGAGCATAGCGACTTCAGTTATCCACAGGTCTTGCATGGGAAGGGGATGCTCCTTGAAATTCCTTGCTAGGAAAAAAGTCAAACTGTCCCAAAGTGCTCACCTAAAAGCTAGGTTAGTAAAAATTGCAATCACTGAACTCTTTAAAAGCTAATATATTTTAGTATTACAATAAACATTCAGTCCCCCTGTCATATTATAATCAAAGTATACTTAAAGCAGATGAAGGCACTTGGGTCTCTCTTTTGCTTCATGATGCATGCTCCATATGGATCTCCCAGCCGTATTGTGTCTTACTGCTTAAGCAACACCTAAGTGTCACATCTCTTTGGTGCTCATTTCTAGGTCATGCCAGTTTCTTTATGCATCATGAGCTAGGGTTTCCTAATTATTTTTTCAAGTCAAGACTGAAAACAAAATCTGTCTTTTGTGTTACTGGTGTCATTCTGCTGTGGGTGTGCTCCTGTCTGTTCTTTTCTTTATCTCAGATAGGAAAGAAAGTACCTTAAAACTACTTTGTATTTTCTAATGGGTTTCCACCTCTTTGCTTCACTTTCTATAAGAAATGTTCTTCCGGTAATACATTTATTCAGAGGGTAGTCACCCAATTTTTTTAAACTCCATTTCAGGCTGCCTGAGGGATGCAAACAAGGTTTGTACCTATCATTAGTTGGGATAACTGGCTGTAATTATCATTTTTTGGTAAAACACAGTATATTTTCTGCTGAACAGGTACAAAACCATATTTTAACTTGAAGCACAAAATTCATTCATTTAAAATCAATATAACATTTAATTCACGTATACTTATTTGTGCTGTCTTCATATCTAGAATGAAAGTCTATAAATAGTCCAAATTCACTTATTCTGTACAAAATCTTAGTAAGTTGATTAGTTCTGTGTGGGATTCATTAAGTAACACAAAACTGCCTTCCACCCTTCCAGACCTAGTACACATAATGCTTTTAAATAGATTGTACTTTTAAACTATACATAAGCCAAGACATAAAACCTTTACTATGTTTTATGTGCAGACAGAGTAAAATACTTTAATATATTTCCTGGTTACATACAAGGAGTATGAAGTTTGTAGTGAGAGAAAGTGGCATCCATCAACAGGAGCATTATCAATCGTGGTGTCAGTACTCCAATTTACTTTGAATTATTTATTGTTATTTTCATGGGGATTAATCAAGGTCAAATGGGCAAAGGCCAAGTTTTGGCCTTCTAGTATACAAGTTTTGCCCATGAGAACAACATGGAAGATGTGGATAACAGATTCCTTTGTGCCCAGTTGTTAAGTAGGGACCTTGGTATCCCACAATCATACCACATCTGCTACACTCTGGCTGACTATGAATTTGGGAGATGGTGGTCATAGCCTACTGCTCCTCATCATCACATAGAGTATGCTGTTTTGCCCAGCGAATACATGTTATTCATACGCTTGTTAGCCATAATTCATACTTTCCCCCAAACCTATTCACACAGAGCAGCACACAGCTTCTGCAGAGTTCAGCATTATGGCACTCTGTGGCATATAGAATCCACTGACCAGTCTCCTGGTGGTATTTCCATTGCATTTTAGGGCCTGATTCAGTGCATGTGGAGGGCAGAGATTAGAGAGCTAACTAGCTATGACTCAGTCTGGGTAACAATGAGGTGATGTTGATGGTCTGGGTCAAGCAATCAGAAGACTATACAACAAAGATACAACAAAGATTATATCTGCCCATTTGTATACACATACAACAAAAATGATATCTGCCCATTTGATTGAGAGGAAGAGGGTGTAATTGGATCCTTAGCTGCGGTTGATTGATCAGGTAGCAGTCAAGGATGTAATAAAAGGAGAAAATACAGGAGTTCTCGTAAATGACTGACCTTTATTCCCTGGGTTAAATCATTTGATATATGTCAGGGTTATTAGAGGTGGTTACACACCATTACCTGTGAGGTATCCACTGAACACAGTAGCTACTGTAAGTACAATCTAGATAGCATTTAATAATTTGCCTCAAGGCAGGATATCGTCACTGAGTTTTTTTGGATATAGACTTTTCCAATAACACAAGGCTATTGAAGCATATTCTGCTAAAGGGTATATCCCACCATAATCACATTACAACTTTCAGAGTAGCAGCAGTGTTAGTCTGTATTCGCAAAAAGAAAAGGAGTACTTGTGGCACCTTAGAGACTAACAAATTTATTAGAGCATAAGCTTTCGTGAGCTACAGCTCACAAATGCATCCGATGAAGTGAGCTGTAACTCACGAAAGCTTATGCTCTAATAAATTTGTTAGTCTCTAAGGTTCCACAAGTACTCCTTTTCTTTTCACATTACAACTGTATCCCATGATCTGCCCTGGGTCCCAGCTGGTTTCCAGGTAGAATCAGTGTATTGGTTTTGACCTAAAAAACCTTAAATGGGTTGAGATCTGTCTCAGATGAGACCAGTGGAGGCACATGAATTGGAGCTTCCTCAGGTTTGGAGTTCACTCCCTTTCTAGTCTGAAATAGTACAAATTTGTTGACTTTAAGGGCATATGGCAAGGCTCATCTACCTTCAAAGGATTTGGGGAGGGAGGGAGGGTTCATATGCTCTGGGAAAATAGGACATTTTAATTTAATTTGACTGGTTGGTTATTTTGTTGAGTTTTGGGAGGGAAGGGAGTGCTAAGCTGCTGAATTTGTATATCCATTATATTCTATATAATGCTATAAAATATATTCCTATATCATGGGATAAATGCTTGATCAATGACCTATAAATCAAAATAAATCAAATTTATAAAACTTTGAAGCAATGGGCAGTTGTTCCCACAAGAGAGCTCAAGGTGTAGACTTCAAGGGAATTGATTCCTCAGGCATGTTAGAAAAGACATTGATGTAATCCAATATTACAAAGAAATATCTCAGCACAATTTTGGCTGTTTAAAAAAATCAGTATATTTAATCTGTTAAATGACAATAACAGAGTCTCAAAATATGGTCATGTTAGGGTCCATCCCTGATAATCTTACTAATGTGACTAATCTTTGCTCAGATAGTTTCATTAAAAGTCAGTGGCCCTATTCATGTCAGTAAGGATCCCTAATGAGGATATTTTATGTGATTACATCATTCTTCCTCTAAAAAACTTTTTACATTACATTAAATGTACTCATATTTTTTGATAATATACATAAAAAAGACATTCAGTACTATTGGAAACTCTCAGAAAATGAAATTTAGAAAATATATTATATGGGCCAATCCCACAATCTCCACATTAAAAGTGGGGTAGGAAGGAGGTGGGTCTTATGTACACAGTCTACATTAAATTGTAGGGAGAGAGAGAAAGAGACCCTGATTCTGCAATGGGATCAGAATGGGCAAACTTGTAACCACATGGACTCCCTCTAAAATCAGGATCCACCAGTATGAACCACATTGCAGGGTTGGAACTTTATTTGGATTTAAAAAATGAGAAGGTAGACAAAGTGGCAAATATTGGAACAGATTATATCCCTAGTTATAGGCCCTGATACTGCAAATACAATCACATTTCAATTTAAAGCATGTTAGTAATCCCACTGCCATTAAAATTAAGAATGTCTGTGTTTGTTAGATTGTTTACTTAATGAATGAGGAGAGCAGAGAGACCAAAGGCCAACACGTTAAACTCTACATTCCTAAAACAAAAGCATTGAGAGGAACAGCGTAAGGAATAGTAAACTGCCCTAAATATCACTATCCACTTTGTATTGCAAGGCACAACTGCAATATACTTGTCATTAGATGCTACAAATACATTGATTTAACTGACATTGTAACATTTGTATATTTTGTTTTATAAATACAAAATCATTTTTAAATTAAAAACTATATTCTTACTTTTATCACTGAAGAAAACATGCTTTGCTTTTCAGATGTTTGTAGCAATATTCTCATTTGAAAATAGGTATAAATAAGTGCCCTTTTTATACATCTGTTCCTTTATAGGCACTGGATTGCATTTAATCGATTGTATTACATTATGTCATTATTTTACATCACACTCTTTGCTAACTGAATGTGAAGATATAAAATGTGACCAGTGGATATCACTCAATGTCATTAATTGGATCATTTTTCTCAACATCCCCTTCCCGATATGTAACCTCTGGAATTGATATCTGTTTGGATTTAAAAAAACCTCAAAGAAAGCTACCTGTCAGTGGCCAATTCAGAAGTACTTCAGAGAGCACTCCAGGGAGTTACAAGAACTACAAAAATTACACAAATCCTTTCCAACCTACCATCAGTAATAATGTAAAAAGATTCAATATCTGCGCTCATTTCAGGAAGACCTAAAACTTACAAAGTGCCTTGACAGTAAAACTGGCATTATATAACATTTTCTGACTTGCAGATCTACTTTTTCTATCATGCACTGTCAGCAAACAAACAAAAACAAAAAATAGCATTCAACTAAAAATGAAACAAGTGGTGACCTCCGTAGTTTTCCAGTATGTACAAATTCGCTATCATTTTCATAAGGTAGAGTTAATTGATGTTAAATAATGCTGCACTACTCACCAAATTTTTTTTTACAGACTATGGGATTGATCTTGTTGTCAGTGAAATCAATGTCAAAATTTCTATCATCACCAGTTTGAACAGGGTTAGGACCTTTCAAAGGTCCTGTATCTTAAGCTGAAGACCCGAATAAAAAAAGGAAGTATCTTATTGGACTTAAAATTCAATAAGGGGTATAAACCTCAAAAACAAATCAACAGGTCTTTTCAATATTTGTCACTTTCCTGTATTCTCCTGGATTTATGTATTTTACTACAAGAGGTACACTGAACGTTCCTAGTTATTTTCTTCATTAACACATACATGTTTGGGAGGAGCAAGAGCTATGGAAGACAGAGAAGCTGAATGGAGCTGGTATACTGGAACCTGAGAATTTGCCTGAGTGTAAAACACCTCACAGCAGTTTACTTTAGTTGCAGTGGACATGCTTCAATGCCCAGTTCCCTTCTTTTTGGATGATCTCTTTTGGAATGCTACAGTAATCAAGTGGTTAATGCTTCAAAAGTTACCAGTCAAAATGCTTTTGGGATTAACATGTGATGTACACGGAAGCACATGAGATAGACAGGCTTATCTCCATTTCCTTATAGGTCCTATTGCAGCAGTGGGTTCATGGAAGATTCATGGATCAATGCTCTAAAGGAGACCACAGAGCGCAGTATTTCAGTTACCAACAGCATTGCAAATGTTACCCTATTGGGAGGCACCACATGGTGATGGAAACATAAAGAAACTGAGGTCCCTTACACTCAATGTTATATCCATCCCTAGTGATCTGTACTACTGGTTTCATTGGCATTGAGCCAAATCCTGTGGTCCTTATTCAGTTTTAATCAGATAAATAGAAACTCTGACTCAATAGGAACAAAAATGAACCATGATGTGTAACTGAAGTAGGTCAGACCATGTAACAGTCCCTGAAATTCAAACCCAGTAACAACTGGATATTTAACATGAAAACAGTCTGAAACCATCTGGTATCCCAGGTGTGGCAGCTATGAATTTTCAGATTAACCTGGAAGAGCTGTTATCTGCACTGATGTTGAAGTCATCCAGGACAGAAGGTCCCCTGGCTCCAACATTCAGATGAGAAATATCTCTGTCAACTCAGCGGGAAAACAGTGGAGTAGCAAGGTGCCTGTACACCACAACTATTCCTAATTTAAACTTAATCTGGATTTCTAACATAAGAGGGACAAACTAATCCAGATTTGGTGTAGAGCACAATTTACGTATTAAATCAACTGCATCTCTTCTCTGATCCTCTCTTGGCTCTGACTGAATTAAAGAAAAGTCTGGAGATTCTAAGCTAATAAAGACCCTATGCCATCATCCAGCCAGGTTTTAGTTATACCAGTAAGTGCATTTATACAAAATAAATACCTGGTAAAGGGAAAGCCTCTAGGAAAAGTTAATCAAGTTGTGAGATTGGATTTATAATAACCTGTATTACTGTCTGATCGCAACAAGCTTTATCTATGTGTGTGTGTTTAGGTGTGTATCTATATAATGTGCTACACTGTATCTTTGAATAGTTAAATTTTAAGTTATTACATCTGTATAATCAGAAATGTATGTATCACATCACATACTCCCTTTGTATGCATGTTGAACTGTAAAACTTTAAATAATATATATGGGAAGTACGCCAACTCTGAGTGGCATGGAAACCCTGGAGATTGGTGAATAATATATAAAACCATTTCTTTGTTAGCAGCACGTGTCCTGGCTTACTGAGTCTTGCGCTGATAGCTCACTTTTAGGAACTTACTATGTCAATCAAACTTAAAAATCCTTCCCAAACTTTCTCCCACTCTTTTAAAAAAGAACAATCAGACAAAAACCTAACTTCCAAGATTGAAATAAGACCTCTTCTTACATCTCTTCAGGGGGAATCAAAGCCTGTGTGGCATTCAAGAATCACAATATGCAAATCATGCCAAAATGTTTTAAAACATAGAAATAGCAGTAAGTAAATGGAGCCTGCTGTATAACCCAACAATTTGACTTCAAGCCAAATCTAACCATTAGACATTTTTACTTTAGGCCACTGGGGGTTTTGTGCACATCACAGAGGTGAAGTTGTCAACACATGTAGGGAGATGTAGACTGCATTATTCTCTGGTAATCCTTAGTAATTGTCCACACTGCCATCAGAGCCTCTAGTACGTGGGCAGCAATTCCACACAAAGGGCTGATGGTTTTAGAAGAGACATTCCCACTGTAAGGAACTGGTTAACCACTCCCAGTACCATTTGGACTGATTAAATAGCCCTTAAAATGAAGAATGTAAAGAAGAAAGGCACCTAAGCAAATAAAAGTCACCATTAAAAATTAATGTGATAATTGTTGGTATCCAAGTACAAGAAGATGACAAAGAAGTTACTAATTGTGTGTTGTGTACATAAACAATTATGACATCATACTTTTAATCAAAAAAGATTTAAGTACAGTACTGGAAAAGCAATGAGATATAGATCCTTTGCAAAGAAGGCAGGTAAGAGAAATTGTCAGAGAACACTTTTATATATTAAGAAAGAAGATTTGAAAAAAAAAATAACAGGAGCAAGCTATCTTGGAGGAATTGTTGGGATAATGTCATGATGAAAGAGGATAAAGTATGTATTTATCAAAACAACTTTAAACATCATGATTGAGGGAACTGAGGGAACTATAAACAAACTGGCAAAGGGAGGTAAGAACTGGGACTCTCTACAGTAATATTATAAATAGAGGGATCTATTTGTTGATGTGAAATGTAGGATTACCTCTTTATATAAGGCAGGGCCCTTCTGATAAGCTGGAAAACCTGTGGCAGCAGTAGGGCTCAGGGTAAGAGGGGCTTCACAAGGATGCATATATTACTGTGAATATTAGCTGTACTCCTCACTCCCCCACACAGCCACATATAGAGAGTATAGCAGCCATGTGAACACTCAGGCTCTCTCTCCTGAGTGGGAAAAGGGAAAGGCCCACCGACAGAAATTCTGGTTCCCAGGGCCGAAGCAGGGCCCAGGGCAGAAGTGATGAATCCGTCATTTCCGGGACTGCCCATGCCGGCCTGCAGGGCCCCCCAAAGCACAGGGCCTGGAGAGGTCTCACGTGCCTAGGCACCCTGTGGCCTGCCCAGATGACTTAAAACGGCAATTGCCCCCTTTACCCATCCCCGTCGGTGGTCTGAATGAGCTAAAGCTATGGAGGAAAAGGAGGTGGAGGACAAAAGGAAAGTCTTCTGAAAGAC
Organism: Dermochelys coriacea; assembly: GCF_009764565.3. Classification (NCBI taxonomy): domain Eukaryota; kingdom Metazoa; phylum Chordata; order Testudines; family Dermochelyidae; genus Dermochelys; species Dermochelys coriacea. The sequence goes on along the minus strand of NC_050078.2, from coordinate 23,519,387 downwards.
AAATTAAGATACAAATAAAGAGTGTGTTTTATCTGTCCAGTAATAAATATACCATCAGTTAAAGGAGGCTGATTAGGATGAGCGAGAATATGCAGAATGATTAAGAAAGACATATGTGAGGTATATAATATCAGATACAGAAGGGAATGGAATGAAGTCGAGTGTAAAAAATGATAAGAAAAGTAAAGGTGGAGAACGAAAGGAAGATTGCTCAAGATGATAAAGATAAATAAAAATGCATTTTTCAAGTACATATAGTCCAAGAGGTCAGTGAAGGAGACAGAAGATCCTCTAAGAGATGGCTTGGGTTATTCATTGGCAGCAGAGGTAGACAGTGATAACAAAAATTGAATACTTCCCTTACGGTTCACAAAGTAGTTTGAGGGCAATACAGCAGAAACAGACATATTGTCCATTTCTCAAGGGAAGAAAATGACACAAATGAAAGAAATTAAGATCACTGTATAATAGGTGATTGTCAATAGGCTGATAACGCTATGAGAAAGACAGGTTTCTGAAGACAGTGGTGCATAAAAAGAAAAGATTTCTTAGGATATGTTTAAAAGGCTTTTTGGAAAGGAAAACTCAAAGATACAGGGCCAAATTCTGAACACTTATGTGCATGGACAGTTCCCACTGAATGAAGGGGAGCTATTTGAATGCATCTAAGGGAAGACATTAACCCATAATGGGAAGCAATTAAAATTAGCCACTACAGAGTCTTTTGGAAATATCAGAGTTACCAATGGCCTGGAGAAAGATAAACATAAGAGTGGCTATTATATACTTAACCATAGATCTACGAAACTCCCAGGAAACTACAGACAAGGAAATTTGCCTTCAGCAAACACTGAAAGTAAGAGATGGGTGAAGAAGGATCAAATCATACCTAACATTTTCAAGTAGTCACATTATTCTTAATGGGATTACTCACACAGAAAGGCGAGCAGGGTTTAGTTAGCACTGTTCACCCATTTATTAAAAATATTCAAAAACAATATCTTCCTTCATCTTCAAAGAAATAAAAGAGAAGCTTGGAAAATTCTAAAACAAAAAGCCTTCATTTCATAAATTAGTTAAGGAGCTAAATTAAACTAATATAATTGTTATTGTATCATTAACAAACCTAAGTACTTAAAAGACATTCATAAATCTTACGCTAAACACCTACTTTACTAATTCACACCAGCTGAGAATCTGGACAATTTTTTTATTAATATACACATTGGCTCATTACAATACAACTGTCTCAACTCTGCCCTATTCTGAATCAATAATTTAATGTCCCCACAATAGAAATCCCTTTTGAAAAATAGATTTTATAATCATGTGTATAGCCATTAGTGACACAGACAGATGAGTCTCCTATAGTAATCCACTTAGAGACACAATTTTACTGTATTGTAAGTCAGCAATAGTATACACTTCTATTATTAACTGATATATTCAACATTATACTCAAAATTAAGCAATTTTAACTATGAAATTAATATATTAATTGACATTTCCCACTTAACAGTATCCCGTAGAAGAATATATTTAGATACTTATTTAAAAATAGCAAAAATAATTTATAACAAAATCCCTATAGTCCATGGGCCAGAGTTAAGGTTGTAATGTTATCATAAAATTTGAATTTCTTTATACTTGATAACATATTTTATTATGTGCAGATTGTAAAATTTATTGTCCTTAACTATTCTATCCTTAACTATCGTCCTTAAATATATTTTTTTTTATTTTCAAAATTTGAAAATGCACAGTCTCCAGTCTTTCTAGGTGCTGTAGTTCAGTGGAACTATGCATATATGTAAAGTTAAGTACATGCTCAAATGCTCGGTCTCTCTCTCTCTCTCTCTCTCTCTCTCTCTCTCTCACACACACACACCTTAATGCATAATCACTATATTGCTGTAACTTTTTATGTGTGGCAGCCTTTTATATCAAATATTTGCATTAAACAGATGGAACATCCATTTCCCCTTTATTATAGCTGAATAGGATTTGGCTGTTTGTGCAATCTTTTTTTGAGATAATCTGTTTTGGAGGTACAATATCTTGGTTTAGAATAGACCAGATATTTAGCAAGAGAAAGAGATGGGTCATGCTGTGTTTATTATATGCAGTGATTATTTTTTCTGTGTTTGAACATTATACTTATTACTATATATACCTTTTAATATATAGTAATAAGACTAATGTTCACTCAGTTTGAAGTTAAGTGATTAATTAAAATTAATCATAATCATGCTATGAACTAAAAGTCTATATAAACATATAAAATTGCCTTACATACAGGAGCTTATAAAAAGAAAGCTATTTTCTTTCCCAAAATGAAATGTAAGCACTCTTTTAAAAAAAATTTACATCTTGCAATCAAAACAAATGAAAGTTCATTTAAAATAAATCTTTTCCCCCCCCAAACTCGTATATTAAATGTGGCTTTTAATGATTGGTTTTGATTATTTTTGAAGATTTTTGTATTTAGATGGCATACACATTTTCAATCATGTCTTAATTACTTTTAAAAATGCTGCTCTGGCTTAGGGACAAGACAGATAACTTGTTAAGCATTTGAAATTTCTGAGCTGTTTTCTCAGTTCTGGCAGTCAATACCCAAGTCCAGATTGTAACCTCCTTTCTGCCTCCAAAGCCTGCCTTGGCTGCGTGTCCAGTGAGGGATTATGGATTTATCAAGGAAGGTAAGTGTGACTACAAGCATTGGCTCACCATCTGCTCCCCAGCAGAGTTTGGGCCAACCTGCATAGCCTGCAGCAAGACCAGGGCACTGTTCTCAATCTAGCCCTTTCCAACCTGGCTCAAGAAACACATCACATTCAGTCAGATGATTAGATCTAAGTAGTCCATATGTAACAGAATATTTTTCCTAAATACCAAAATGAAAACAAAATGAATGCCTTTTTTTATTCTTCTTACTTGATACATCAAGTTTTACACAAATAAATACTCTCTTAAGGTTTATGCAAATTATAGAAAAATAAAACTATGCATTATTTAGCAGTTCTCCGATTTCAAGATCTAACAGACTTTATTCACAGCATGTTTTTCCCTAGTTTATGTTGGCCTTCTTTTCTGATTCTACTTTTTAATTCATCTTTTTAAATTATTCCTTTTTAAATCATTATCTTATGTGTCTTCATAGATTTTCATGTATTAATCTATTATTAATTTTTACTATATTCAACTTAATCTTAAATTGTTTAAATCTCTGTTAAATTTAAACACTGGTGCATGGACAGCTTTTAGAAATACTCTGCTCTTTAACATTTGGAGCAATTCTGTTTGTAGCTCATAACATTATTCAAAAATTTCTTATCAGATATGTTCTTTTCTATTAAAGGTACCTTAGACAGAATAACCAGGCACCACATGGGAAAGCCACCAGTGCTATATTAAAAACAAAAACAAATTGTTGGTATAGATTTTGTCTTGTTGAATAAAAAAAATCTGTATTGTACATTAAAACCTTGACATCTGCTTGGAGAATGTAAAACTAGATTATCACTATTTCCCATATTTATTCAATTTTCTTTATGTTGATTCAGGTCAAGATTTTTATCTTCATGCACAGCTCCAAAGAAGGCAGTTGTAACTAGCTTTCTTGCTTTCTGCAGCTCAGCAGTGAACATGAAAATAAGCTGAATAAACATCTTATCCTTTTTAGTTAAACTGTTGTCTGCCCAACTGCTGAATGCACACAGAAAACAATGTAAAATTGTATAACCCATAATACAGTATATTAAATTACAACATTGGTCAGTAATGGAAACTTATTCCCAGATATGAATTATTTACAGCCCATTTAAGTAATCCATATTCAGGTGTGGCAATGAAAAAAAAAGTGCAACATAAATCTTTAATGTTGACCGGTTGAGAGAGCAGAGTTGAGGATTACAGACATTTTAAAGAAAAAAAAAACCCTAAACGAATTGATATAGCCTGTTCAGTGGTTTACTGCACCAGCGTGCTAATAAATTGACGGATGGCATGTCAGAGTATGAGTTGAAATCCCAGCATTTCTAACTAGGGTGGGATCTAATATCAGTGTACCAAAATAAAGAGTTTCTGGACCTTGATGTCACAGAACACACTCTGTGCCTCATTTAGTACATCCTGCAGGAGCTTGGCATATTGTATTGCAATACAAAAATCCTCACTTTCTGTTTTAACCCCATAACTGCATTAGTAATTTCCAAAGCCATTCTTCAGTGTGTTGTAATGTGAGGAAGGATTATTTAAATATAAGCTTTTATTTTACTTTCTGAGTGTAGTTTTAAAGTATCTGATCGTATTACCATCCAAAGCTAACATAAATCCACATGATTATAGTTTAGATTTCCAAGTGAAAAACACAGTGCATGCATCATAAAACAAGGTGTGGAAAATATAAATTATGGGAAATATTGTTGGATAGTTGGTTTTTGTTGGCTTCTTTTTGTTCTGTTTTGTTGCTGTTGTTGTTTCCCTCAAATCATGTAGATTGTAAGCTACTTCAAAATGAGGATGATGGTGGGGAAAAAGCTCTTATATAACAATTTCTTTTGTTTCCTGGAGCAGTACCTATATTAATTCATCTTACAAAGATCATTGCTCAAGAACTAAATTTTGCATATATTAGAAAGCAGAATTAGCATTGCACTGTGTACAACATTCCATGCTAACTTCTCTCCAAGCAACCATTAAAGGTCATGTTTTGACGACTGAATGGCATGTAGGCACCTTGGTTCCTTAGAGAGGCATTCCCCAGGTACAGGCAAAAGGTTATTAAATTACCTTCCAAGCAACACTATCTCCTCGGATGAAAATAATTACAGGCTTTTAGAGGCATCAGAATGCTTTCTATTTTTTTTAAATAAGATGAAGATGCAGTACCTAATGACCATTTTTGTGTGTGAGTCATAGAGCCTGTCAGCAGTGACAGGACAAATGAGCATAATGGCATAGCTTAAAGGGGAAAGGTTCATTTTAAATAGTGACAAATAATATTTAAATGGCATTGTTGGAGACCCATCATGCTTGTAAAATGTAGTTTGTATCTCTTCTTCATCCTTTAATTTCATCACTGTCAAACGGTATTAGCTGTTAACATGCAACATCAGGTGCAGATATAATTTTTAACTATTAAATGTGCCCATAACCAAATACTATGCATCTTGATTGTTCATATATTTTGTGGTAGAATAAATAATGTATTTGATAATTCACAATTTTCTCTGCTAAATTGTTTTGCCATATAATGGAGGTCTTTACTAAAAGACATTGGGAGGAAGGGAAAGGTTTAAAATGGATATCTCAAACGGATTTCTTGTTGCCAACATGCTAAAATGGAAATTACTTTCTTTTTAGACTAATGTAATTCACAGGTTTGAAGTGCCAAGGGCAAGACTGTCAAATGTAGTAATTTGGTCAAAACAGTCGTGGGCAAACCAATACAGTGACATATATATAGTATATACGTCAGTTAAGGGGGGCTGACATTAAACTTATTCATCCTTACAAAGGCACTTGTTCCTACCAGAAAATGTCTGAATTTGAATTGTCCCCGCGACATCAGACATTGCTTAGGGCATGAACAGAAAATGTCTACTTTAAAATATTTAGTAACAATCATTAAGCAAAACACTGCAGAACAAGAATTCTCCAGCACAAAAGCAATTATATAACTTGAAAAAAGTTGATCAAAAGTCAATCCTATACCTGCTAAAAATGACATAAGTGAATGCCAAGTCACAACATTGCAGGAAATAAAATCATGACTGTGTGAATGCACTTAGGTAGAAAATTACATGTTCTGGAACTCAAACTTTCATAAAGAGGCTTCTAATTTTTAAATATTTTTGCACAGCTTCATCACATTTATTGCTATTTTATTTTCAGATCACTTAAGCCAAAAATGTAGACAGTTTAGGTACCTTTGAGTTGTTAAAAGTTATAGCCAATTTTCTGAAAAATTATACCAGCTAAAAACACAACATTAAATATTTACCCTGTTGGATGTTAAAAAACGCTTACAATGACAAATGTTCACATATTGACTATTCAAAATGGCCTTCACTTTGAAATTGTGAAATGGAAAGGATTGCAGATGTACAAGAATAAATATAAAAACAAATGAGTTGACTTGAAGTGTTGCCGGCTTTCATAAACATGCTACTGCAATAACATGTGACATTAATATTTAATTACAAAAGCACTGCTGCAAAATCTTTGAAATTAATGTTTTGCAAAATTAACATTCAGTGCACAGAAGCAAAGTCGTTTCAGGCGCGACTGTGATTAACAATGCCATTCACTTTACATATTATATTAATATATTATTCAAGCTAAGAATTAACACCTCCTAATTTAAATAAGGTGCTACATATCATGATGAGCTAAAATGCTTTTTCTTAAAATGGTCCATCTGATTTTAAGCAATCAGTGTTTATCATTTAATATTTTGTTACTGAATACTGTTCTCTTACACTTTAATTTCAGAATGAAGAGATCTCATTAAACTGGTGCCTTCAGATTCCAGGATTACTAAACCAGTTGAGCCATGTTTTGTTTACTAGTACACCTGGTATTACTACTCTTTTCCATTCTATTCAGGTTCTCAACCCACACCTATTTTTGTGATCTCTGAATGACTATTAAAGAGTTAAACATTTATTTTTCTTAAGGAATTATGGGTCAGATCTTCAACCGATGTAAATGAGTATAGTTCCCTTAAAATAAATGGAGTTACATTGATTTACACCAGCTGAGGATCTAACCCATTTTGTCAATATGACTTTTAATTGCATTTTTGGGAATGGGATAATTTCTATGGCATTGATTTTGTGGTGGTGTTTTCATCTAGTAACTTGTTTCTACTGATATATCTATTCTTCTGTTGCAGGCTGTAGTGTTCCCCCTATAAGGGAGGAAAAGACAGATTGAGGGCTCATGGGAGGTGGCTAGTTTAGCACTCCAAGTACTTAGTAGAAAGCCCTCTCTGCCCTCCAGCTCTGCCTTTCAGTATAAAGAAATGCAAACTTGTATTGAATTCCTGTGGAGAACTGTAACTTCTGGTGGGGCACCACTGCTAAGCAATCAAGCCCGAAGGACTGTAAACAGGTTAACATATTCTATAGTAGGTCAGGCAAACCAGTTATTTTGGTTTGAGGAAAATATGGATGAGACAGATGGGTAAATCACTTCAGTTTAACTACACAAAACTTCATTTGCCATCTTTCATCTACTGTAATTGTTTGGTTCTCTTCTTTTTAAATCAGTGAAGTAATGCATAACCATCCTTAAAGGGCTGGCAGATTTTTAAGTGATCAAAATCCCAGTAGCATTTTTTAGTCTCAATACTTATGAACTGATTGGCTATAATTTCACTCCAGCCTTCAGTTAATTCTAGAGGGTAGCAACACAATACCAAGAATCTTTCATCCTTTCTAGTCAGTCACCAGAGGTGGGGGTGGGCCATGTAAGACCTCATGAATTGAGAACTCAGTAATTAAAGTTATGTCTATTTAGCTATTAAATCTCTCCAGCTGTTTGCTTAAAACCTGCAAATCATCAACAATTTCCTGTTGAAAACTATTTTACAAAATCAGTTATGGGGATTTGATTCCTCAGTTTATATGTTCTTAGTGGTGAACATGGAGCAACAATACTTTTTGGTATGTATTTTTATATGTATATACCTTCATAGATGTGATATTGATATAAATAGTCTAGGTCAGCATCAAATAACTAGGAAATCCTCCAGTCGCTCTGCCACCCTTATGCAGGCAAAAAATATAATCAATGTTGTTAGGAGTTTTGTCTACATAAGAACTGTGTAACAAATGCAAGATTCAGATCTAAATGAGAGAAGGGGACAGAGTTATACATAGTGGTGAGCTGGAGCCGGTTTGCACCGGTTTGCTAGAACCGCTTGTTAAATTTAGAAACCCTTTTAGAACTGGTTGTCCTGCGAGGGAGAACCGGTTCTAAAAGGGCTTCTAAATTTAACCACTGGCCAAAAGTGGCACCTTAGGCGCCAACTCCGTGGTTGCTCAGGGCTGGAGCACCCACGGGGAAAATTTAGTGGGTGCAGAGCACCCACCAACAGCTCCCCGCCTCGCACTCAGCTACAGCTCACCTCACCTCTGCTCCGCCTCCTCCCCTGAATGTGCCACCCCGCTCTGCTCCCTTATGATCATTGGTTATAAATGACAGTTAGTTATAGATTCAGTCTTTGCTCACTATCATCAGTGTCCTACACCTGCTTTCAGATGCTTTTTGGTATCTTAGACTATATTTTTGCAAGGGTCTAGGCAGAGAAAAAAGCCACAGAATGTATACTGAATAGGTGAATCATGGGGTCCACAGGTTTTTGGTCCCAATCATGTCTCCCTCAAAACCCATTGAGTAGCCTTTCAGAAGACCCTCTACAACAGGAAGCTTCAAGAAGCCATTTACAGAATGAAGCCTCAGAGTGAGGGAGAATGGTCAACTTGCTTTTGCACATTCACCCCTGCTGTAGGAATGGCCACACATGCATTATTCAGGGTCATGGCAGTCAAAATCAGTATGGGTGAGGCTTGCTATCAGAATGCAAACACATTTTAATACTGCTTTCTGCAGCATCAATCTGTGCCCATTTTAAGGCATATCCAGGGAAAGCCTACATTTGTCCCCTTGATTTGATATTAAATTGGATTCAGGCTCAGTTTTGTGACAATGGCTTGAGGGCTGTATCCTGCATTATTTGTTTTACACAGAACTAGACTGAATGAATTGATGACAAAATATTGTCTTGATTACATGGCGTTAAAAACCCCCACCCTAGACTGCATCATCACATACAGGCCTTTCCCTCTCCCTTGTGATTTTGGAGGCACTGAGGACATTTAAAGAGGGAAACACTAGAGCACAAAAATTTCTACCTTAACAAAGGTCACTTGTTAAATGTCCCATTACCACTTGTGACACTATGACATTATTATGGGCATATCTAAACACCATATATCATCAATTGGGCAGCCTTAGCTTTTTAATTAAAAAACTTTTTTTTTAAAAGAAGCCATTTTGTTCACCAAGGAGAATAATGATTCATTTGTTGTTTTCAAAACAATTTTTTTTTCTGAAGTCATCCTTATTTAAAAACCCGAAAGAATTATTTTAATATTTGATCACTAAATCTGAACAAAATAACAACATGACCAAGATTTTCAGTCAAAAACATGTGGTACCATATTTATGATTAAGGAAACTGTCTACCCCTCTATGACCCTTCCTTCCGCCAATATCTCCAAAATAAAATACTCTAAAACTCAATTGGTAGTATAGCACATTTTAAAACGCCACATAAGGCTGCACATACGGTATCCAAGTGGATGTTTTAAAGTTTCATTTTATTTGATTAAAACATGGCATTTCAAAATGAAATAAGAGAAAATAGAGAGGGCAAATGTGATAAAATGGTGACTTGTTAGGATACTATCCAAAAATGTTACTAACTCTGAGTATAGTATGTGGGATACTTGCAGTATTATGGTATATAATACACTTGTCTCACTTTTTATAAAATAGGGATCTGGAAATCTAATTCCAATTAATAAATATAAACATACCATAAATTCCCCCTAGTAGAATTCACATTAAAGGTGAAAAAGCTTGGGAAAAGCCCCCTGAAAGTACTACAGTACTTCTTTAAAGATCAATGTTCACAATTTTTGGAAACACTGATGTAAGCACAGGAATTGAAGTCTGGGAAAAGGCTTAAAGAAAACCCTTAGGAATTACTGATCCTGCAGTCTATGTGCTATCACACTCCCACTCAACCAATGAGAGTTCTGCCAACATGAACACTACAGGATCAGATCCAATCAAAGCAGTTGTTTCACATTGTTACTTAAGAATGTACTGGACTGTGCACTTGACTTCCTATCATAGGCAGCAGGTGAAAATAATCTTTGGAGAGGCTGAGCAGGGGCGTAGCCATGGCCCACCCAATTAACACCAAAACCCACCCAAATTGGAGCACCAGGCACAGTGCTTAAAGTGAAGGGAGTGGCGGGGTGCGGCCACAGCTGTTTGGTGGTGCCCCCAATCAGCTGATCGGCAGCTTGGGGAGGGGCTTGGGGGAAAGCAGAGAGCAGCGAGTAGGCCTCAGGGAGGGGGTGGAGCAAGGGGGTGGGAAGAGGCAAAGCAAGGGTGGGGCCTTGGGGGAAGGGGTAGAGTGAGGGAGGGGCCTGCGGAAGAGTAGTGTGGGAACGGGGCCTCAGGGCAGAGCGGGGCTGGAGAACCCCCTGGGGAAAAGTAAAACTCAGCGCCTATGTGAGAGCCAATCAGGTTTCGGCCAATCCCTCACCTGCCAGCAGTGTATAGGGGCAAGGCACACCTTTGCCAGTGGGGATGAAGTTATCAGAGCTGGGTGGCATGGGACTGGGCCAGAGCCTGTGTCTGCTTCTACATTTGAGCTACCCCTACTAGCTCTGCTTGGCTAGCACATTAAAAATAGCAATTCAGTCAGGGGAGCCCGGCTGGTGACTTGGGCTAGCTCCCCAGATATGTAACTACCCGTATTCCCAGAATACATACTTGGGTGTCTAGCCCAAACTGGTTACACTGTTATCGGGTGCATCCGATGAAGTGAGCTGTAGCTCACGAAAGCTTATGCTCAAATAAATTTGTTAGTCTCTAAGGTGACACAAGTACTCCTTTTCTTTTTGCGAATACAGACTAACACGGCTGCTACTCTGAAAACTGTTATTTTTAATGCACTAGCTCTGCTTAAACTAGCACAGGTATGACTCTGCGGGAATCACACCTCTCAGCTCAGGTGTAGACATGGCCTTTGTCAATGGGAAGTGGAGCAGAGCCCAAGACTGGAAGCAGGAAGCCATGGACCACATCATAATACCAGTCATTGACCCAACCACCTTGCTGTCACTCACACAGGGGAGGGGCTTCCCATTGGCTCAAAGATCCCTCAGCCAATCGGAATGTAGCTAGCCCCTTCCCACAACCCTGGGTAGACCAGGATGCACCTCTGTCAATGGGAAAGCAGTAACAAGACTGGGTAACATAACAGCAGAACCCCTTCCCTGCTGGGATGAAGGAGTGGCTGGGCCAAATTTGAGCAATCTTGTGACCTGGTACTAGGGGTTCTGCTGTTCCCAGTGTCTGCATCCCCCATGGACATATATGAAGAGGAAACCAAGATTGGAAGCAGGAGCCCCTATGTGGGGGTTGCAGCGCCACTCAAATCTCGCCCAGTCACCCCTCCGTCAGGCTACCAGGGAAGGGGCACTGTTCTGGTTACTGCCTCCCAGCTGGTGGAGGTGTATCTTTTCCCTACCTGCTGACTAGCACCTGATTGGCTCTCACCTTCCAAACAATCAGCCAGTGGCAACACAGTAACTGGAACTGAGTGGTGTGGGATGGAGTCAGAGCCTGTGTTCATGGGGAAGCAGAGCTGAACAGAGCAGTCTGAGTCAGTAGCAGTTTTACTAAAAGGCTATACCCCAGCAACCTAATGCAAAGAGTTTTTTTCTGGAGCTGCAACTTCCTGTCACAGCCCCTCATTGAAAACACTGTGCCTGGTGCTCTGACTTGCATGGGCCTGCCTGCTAATTCCCACACCCTTGGCTATGTCCCTGAGGCATTGAAAGATTTCACGGTGGGAGGCGGGGGTGAAACCCTTCTAACCATAATCATCAACTGCATAGGCTTCTAATTACAATCTTCTCAAAAACCCTTTAGTAAAGAAACTCATGTAGTGTGCTCTCCATGTGGATCAATATGACAGTCTGCATATGCAGCACAGAAATATTTCATTTTGTATTTGATGGTTAGTCATCAGGAGTCAACTTTGGTTTGGTAAACCACAGGTGTTGCAGAAACAGAACAGAGTAATCCACTTCATGCTCAAAACAATAAAGAAGGGAGCCAAGATTGCTTGAGAAATATGGCTCCTTAAGAACTACTCGTCCATCATTTTGCCTACTAGGTATCAGCTTCCCAACAGCTGTATCAAGCAGGAGGGACTGTACCCAGGATTTCGAGTGTAGGCTGCAGATGTGCCTTAATACTATGGGTGCACCTCACTTAACTCAGCCTCTGCATAAATTTTACATAAATTATTGTAGCCTCTTCTTCTGTGCCCATCCATCTTGCACAGGCCCGTGATGCAAATGGCCAGCAGTCCACTAGCCTGATGGACAAACAACCACCAAGCTAGGTAGCTGTTTTCCACAGTTTTTATCCTTCCTTCCTCCAAATTTATAAAGCCCAATTTCACTGCAGCAGCTATGGAGGAGAGGAACAGGCATATGAGGGGGTGGAGAACATAAAAGAAGCCACCCTTGCTCTTTGTCTATAGGAAATTAAGCAGCAGTCCATTTCAAATATGAAGAAAGAAGTCAATAGCCCAGAGACAGAAAAAAGAATATTTTTTCTACATTTCTGATATAAACTCTCTCTAGTAAGGTCACCGCTTGAACTAAGGATACTACAATCACACATGTCCAACAATGATTCATTATCAGATGCTCTACATTTATATGCTTAGTGTCTGGAGAAACCTGAGTCCAGGAATGATGGTAACTTCTATTGACTCCAATGGGAATTTTATCTGCTTACATGAGGACTGAATTAGGATTTCTATGTATAACACATGCTATAATTTGTTAAATTTGTCATTTATGGTTTGTTCAGTAGAAGAGGAGAAAACAGAAATTGGGCTATAGGTGTTAATTAGTAATATCATTGTCCTTATATGCTGAAACTGAGCACTGCCTTCAGGCAGTGCTATTTTGTCGAATGTTCCCTATTAGCATAGAAGCAACAGTAGAGGCATATACAATGTCAAAAACTTCATATGTGCTTTAGTGGTTGATGTTGCAGAAATTTGTGTGTAGCTGTGGGACCCCTAGCAGTCTCTCCAGCTATTAATTTTCATATTTATGGTTTAACCTTCTACATTTTGGTAAACTTGTTGCTCAAATTAGTCAATTTCAAACTGGAGATGTCACTGGGACACAAAACACCACCAAGTATGCAAATTACACTGACATAGTTATGTTGGTAAAGAAGTGAAATTCCTGACTAATATTCTGTGTAACCATATGTATATTGGATAAACAGTGCTGCCCTATAAAAGAGGAGAATAGGATTACACCGCTGTAGATTTTGTGCAATGAGCCAACTCCACCCTTATTTTCACAGGTAAGACTGTTCTGTAGTCAATGGAATTGCACTGGTTTTACACAAGTGTCCAATAATGGATTTGGCCCAATGTATCAAAAAGTTTGTAATCAATACATTCACTTTATATACCTAAATTTATTGGACCTTAAAATTTACAACAAAAAGAACATAAATATCTTTTATTAATATGAGTGTACAATGAAGTTGTGTGTTCTTCTGTAACCACTGTAGCAAGTTTAGAATGATGTACAAAATGAAAAATCTCTGCATTGTCCACAGAGAATGCAGACAGTATAGTGCAATCTCTGCTGGCTGCTGTGTGGTAGAGATGCAAAATCAAACACAACAAAAACCAAAACAAAAAAACCCAAAATACTCAGAGGGTTTCCAAGCCTTCAAAAATAAAATGGAGAAAACTACAATTTGTTCAAAAATAAGCTGCCGACCTCTGTACTCTTGCACATTTTGTGACATAATATGTGATTTCTGCCAAGATCTCATAACAGTTTTCATCACTGCAAGAACTCATAGAGTGACATATTAACATCATAATTAATGCATTTCAGCACTATACTTTTCTTTCTTCATATAGACAACCCTTCTCCAGGCACCCAGATGTTTAGGGTCTGTATAAAGATGTTCCTTCTCAACACAATCAAGTCTCTTCTATAGACCCAAAATATTTTAATGTGTTAAAACAGCCTTTTTATAGTGTTTTACCACATCCTATTTTTCAACTGAAATTAAGTCTAAGCCACAAATTTCAGATCCAAATCTAGATCTGAAGTTCCACAAAACCCAAGGAAATTCAGCTCTCGCATTCCAATCAAGGCCAACCCTACATACAATTTGATAAACTAGAGAAGATAAAAAGTAAAGATGTTGATTTCCTGTTTTGACAGTTTTAAGGCTCTCTTACTAAGGTCACAGCAACAATAATACAACTTACAATATTAAATCTCTACAGGAAAAAAAGATGCAATTAAATCTCTATTGTGCTTGCTAAATCCTACTCCTGGATTGCTGATTAATCACAAATAATAATGTAAAATTATTATGTGATTCATCTTTTTTAAAGTGTGTGATTCTTGAAACTTAACATTCATACTCAACTCCCATAGACTAGTTGGGAGTTTGCATGAGAACAGCAGGAGTCAGGGTTATGTCTATATTCTTTCCCTTCCTGATATAATCTTAGCTCATGCACACAGTTCAGCAAATATGGGCTTGATTTAGCCATTTTAATCCTCATTAACAGCCTAGCAAAATAAGCCATTTTAAAGGGACAGCAAGTTGACCCCACAGAGTTCTTCCCCAAGGCATTGTTGAGCAATCCTGCCCAAAATAGTACTGTAGCTCTGGGAAATGTCATGTGGTTGGCCTGGCACTGTTCCTTGTCCTTTTTTATTTACATATTAGTTTATCCCACACCCATCACAGTAATATCTGAGTTACTCCCAACAGCAGTAAGTAGATGAGGTAGGATTTAGCCTTTTCACAGCCTGTGTTTTTGAATGGGATTTTTTGCCAGAGGAAGTCTGTGTTGAACATCTTGTTGTAGATGTAATAAAAAGCAGTTCAGGAAAAAATAAGAATCCCTGACCCTTCACCATTCAATTCTGAACCTTCTGAAGGTTCTGAAATGTTCAGACTGGAAGTGTTTCCTTTCCACCCCAGGGGGAGATAAGAGGGTGCCAAATATCCTCTACACTGTCCTCTGATCTAGTGGCAGGGCTCTTATGGGGGAGATCTGGTGGCATACCACTTAGTCTAGTTCCCACACCTCCTCCTTTGGGACAATCAAGTAGCTGCTTCCACCACACCTTCATATCCATCCCCAAATGTCTTCAAGAGTTTTCCAGCCAGCCTACTCCCCTTAATCAGTTTGGGTTTGCCTGCCCTTTTCATTGACACTACCAGGTGGCATACCATTAGGCCTTCTCCATCTATTTTATCTTGTGGGGGCAATCAGACATGTGGTTGTCCCTTGAAGAGAAGATTAGATGTTGGATGAAGAGAAGATGGTAGCTAGTCAAGGGCCTCTTCTCCAATAAGACCTACTACCACCATTCCTCAGAACATGACAAATTACAAAGGAAGCTTAACCTTGACATAAGAGGATCCAGAGGAAAAAACATAAATTTCCCTCATGCTACAGACATGCATTTACACTGATATCTTTTACATTTTCATCCATAAGAAATCTTGTAAAATTATTAATGCAGATAGTGAATTTAACATTTCAAAAATCACTATAGTCTCTATGTATAGTTACAGTGACATAGGCTAATAATGCTTTATATGTGAAAAAGCATTGATGATCATCCTCAGCGGTTTTAAACAAACAAGGAAAATCCATTTACAATATCCATCTCCACTCCCAAATTGTATTCAGAAAGAGTTAAAATATCAAATAAAATTATAAAGGCACTGATGGTATTTTTTTTATAACAGAGCTATTGCTAGTAAGCTGTATTTCAGAGAAACATTGCACATTCTGATGACTGTCAAAATTTACATAACTTACTCTACATGAATTAAGTATGAGGTATAAAATGCAACTTTGGCTAAATAAACCCACAGCAATTGTAAAGCAGTATTTCAGGCATTGCTAGAATAATAGAAGACCAAACTACCAACCAAAAAATGAATGTTGTGCGGGGTAAGCTCCCCAACATTTAGTTATTGTGTGGAAATAAATTGATGGAAGATAATCTTTAGAAATACGGATCACAATTCTGCAGTTGCTATAGTACTTTTTATTTTTATTTTTAATTGGTGTCTATGATCACAACTCTGACATATTAGGGTAATGAACTGGGCCTGGGAATTACAAGAAAACACATAAATACTAGTATTTCTTTAAAACATTAAGTGTTAAGAGAAACAAATTCCAGTCTTTAACATCTGTCCTACGGATTCTTACCATTTATCTGCTGATCAAAAATTCAAATGGTGCCAAAAAAAATCATGAAGTCAAAAGGACTTGGTGGGGGGATCTTTGTTTCTCTCTAAAAGCCTAAAAGTTATACTCAACTGCAGCACAAAGAGTAAAGAGGTTGTTATTCATATTAACTACATTTACATTCCTATCGCAACATCCAGAGAGCTAATAGTGGGGTTATTAACATAACAAACGTAAATGTTCTATATAAATAATACTGTTTCAGGCCAGCAACCGCTCATCTGACAGCATTTAGGCACAGGCTCAACATCTGTTTATGAACACTTTGCCTAATGATATCATCAGATATCATTAAGTGCGGCAGAATACAGCACAGAGGCAGGTGCAGCTGCCTTCAGTACCCATCACAGAGGAAGAAAAGAGCTGCATTCCCGATCCGAAAACCCATCATTAGGACAATTTTCTTCGACAAACCAGCCCTGTGATTTCAATCTGTATATCACCTGTAATTGTAGTTTTTAGCAAGAAGCTGATTCTATACATTTAGCGACGAATCACGTTGATGGCCTGAATACTGGAAACACATTTGTGGTACCAGCTGCGGCAGCTTTTTTTAGAGCCTGTGTTAACAAAATACTGCTAACAAGGCAATGCTTGGAGTGCAGCTTTGTTTCTCTTTCTTGTTCATAGTGTTTAGATGTGCATAATTATGGAGATTAGCAATTGATTGCTTCTCAATAATAATTGATTATTGGTCACTGAACCTACTCCAAAGCACTTCACTGGAGGTGAGGGCAGGTGATAAGTGCATTCTTATTGGTTCTAGAAAATATAAAGGAAGGGTCCAAAAGAACCTTCGATTTGTACATCAGTTTCTATGATAAATAGACCAAAGGGATAATAGAATATCCCAAAGCCTCGTTTGCCCGAGGCAAATTGTAGAGATCATAGCAAGCCTGCAGAATTCTCCCTGTGGACTATGTAAGAAACATACATCATTTTTATATATGTCAGTTGTTCTTTGATTTGAAAATATTTCTACCCGTTTAATTTATCTTTTTCAGACAGTTTTCTTAAATTGTACAATTTAACGATTATATGAAAGAATGAATATCAATTTTGAATACCCCTTCAATTGAAACAAACTGACAAAATAATGCAAACCTTTCCCAGATCAGTGTAGCTTGAAAGATTGTCTCTTTCATGAACAGAAGCTGGTCCAATAAAAGATATTACCTCACCCACCTTGTCTATCTAAAATAATGCAAAGTCTGTTTAGTAGACATGCAAATATAGAAGGCTCTATTATCACAAACAGATAGTGATTTTGAAGTTAGGACTATACCCATTTTTATCAGCTTTATATCTATCAAAACTGTGGTCTGTGGTGACTGCCTTGATGCAACATAACATAATGTTGGCAATAAAACATGATGCCACCACTAAAATTTAAAGGATACTGCTCTTATTTTGGGCTTAATCATGCACAGTCAGTTTGGACAGCAAATATCCAATTTAAATTTACTGGAGTGCATGGAAGTCACTCAGACAATGAAGTATTTATAGTGTTTATAAAATGGTAAATATCATTTCTTGTTGGCTATTTAAAAAGTATTTTGAACAGTTCAGAATGATATTTCTAATGCTTTTATGTTAACGGGAAAATATAATTGTAAGTCTGACATCTCATTCTACCCATCTTAAGATAACATTTTCTTTTAACTCCTGAATTTTACAAAAATATGTTTCCTCTGTGGCAGTGAACTTTATAACCTGATTCATGAAAAATGCAGATTGTTTAAAGTTAGCTTGCTCTATTTCCACATTTTTATGCGAGAATGGGAAACAGATTTCACAAGCATGATTGAAAAGGAAAATGCCCAAGGTACAGGGATGAGGTTTAGGAAAGAATAAAAGGCTGGGATCTGAATCAATGCTCTCTTTCCGCTCAAAGAAGGGTCTCTCACACAACGAAAAGGCACAATTCTCAGGGAGCATTGTTCAGTCAAAAAGCCAACGCTTCTTTTTTGCTGCTTTCTCCAACAGCAACACAGTGCTAACATTGTGGCAGGAAATACTCAAAGTTAACTTTACACTTAGGACCCAATCCAGCCCAGGGATATACAAGGTTATTCTGTGCTTGTCCCCTGCCTCCTCTTACCAGCTTCTATTTAGAGAGCACACAAAATAGAGAATGAGGTTTGGGTGGAGATATTCTACATGCTAGCAACCGCTTCTGGAGTCCAGGAGTTACTTTATCCCCTTTCATGATGAGGTTTTGAATTCAGGTGATGCAAAGCATTTTCATTCTTATTTTATATAAAGGGCTTGAGTTTTAAAGGAACTTTGACCCAACCTCCCGTTTGTGCCCACAGCTAGATGTAGTCATAATTTTCCCAAACACAATGACTTGCAGGTGCGAATAGTGATCTAGATAACTAACTAACTGATCTATGAGCACAGCCAGATAGTTAGACATAATTGTGTCCATAATTATTTACAAAGCAAAAGAAAAGGCCAGGTTTTTACAATATGTACTTGATACATTGCATAGAGTTTTTGGTGGTAAGCCCTAAAACTGGTAAGCCAGGAAACTGTAAGCCAAGAAACTGTATGCCAGGAAAACTGATGTATCACAACTCCCCACTATTACTTCCCTTCTCCCAAATATGACATATCCATAATTGTATTTTCTTTTTAAAACTAAAAAATGTGGGATATTTGCACCAGTATAGCTAAACTGATGTATCTGCACTGATGGATATCCCTAATATAGACATTCTGCATCAGTGTAAACAATGGCTTGCACCTCACCACAGATTTAAACTACAGCATGTCACTTTTCACACTAGTGCAGTAAATCTATACTCAGAATTTACATGGATGCAGCTACACCGGTGTAGCTACACTGATGCAAAAAGAAAAGAAAAGGCCTACACAAATTTGTGGTAACTAAGTGTAGACATTTCAAATTCCCTTCACCTCCCTACCACCAAAAAACTTGGGCAGGAATATGTGCTTAATAATTACTATAATTATACTATAATATAATATAAATCACACACACACACAAAACTACATTAAAAGAATATTTTTGAGGTTACAAATTCAAGCACTCAAATGTTAGGAAATGCCAGAATTATGGTTGCCTATGCAATCTTAATCTGCTTTCCTTGTGCATATGCATTATGATGCAGTCTCTAATTATTTGATCACATACTATTTTTTCCACAGGATTCCTCTCTTATTTCGGGCACAAGGTAGACCTGCTCTGAGGATAAACAAAGACTATGCAGAAAAGGCAGCAGCCTGCCAGACCCTTGGCTCATTTGTTAGAGTAGTTGGAAAGTGTGTAGTGAATGAGGCAGGAAACTGTAAGAAGAAAAAGCATGGGCTCATGGTTAAGGCTCTTGCATGCTGCCCTATGGAACTGGATTCTATCCAATGCTAACCTTATAGCTTTGCCAAGCCAGTCCTGGTTCAATCCCCATCCCATAGCTCTCTTTCAGTTCTATCTCTCCTCCCACTCACTGCGTTTTGTACTAATTCCTATTCCCAATCTCTTTGTCTAGCCAATCCCAATCTACTCCCCCCCGCCCCCAGTTCTACCAACTCCTTGTCTAATCTCAGTGTTTTCCCCCCACAGTCAACTGGTTCCCAGTCCCCCTTCCAGTTTCCTTCACCAGCTCCCAGTCTCACTCCTGGCTCCCAGTCCCAGCTTCTGAACGGATGGAGCATGCTTAGTCACTCTGTGGGAGTAATGTGTGTGCAGTATGGTAAGCACTATGAGCTGAGAGAGACTTGCACGTACTCAGGGAAGATTTCAGAGTAGCAGCCGTGTTAGTCTATATTCGCGAAAAGGAGTACTTGTGGCACCTTAGAGACTAACAAATTTATTTGAGCATAAGCTGTCAGGAACAGTATCCCCGATAATGTCATGGCTAACCTGGTGGCTGAACTTTGGGACTTTGTCCTCACCCATAACTATTTCACATTTGGGGACAATGTATACCTTCAAATCAGTGGCACTGCGATGGGTACTCGCATGGCCCCACAGTATGCCAACATTTTTATGGCTGACTTAGAACAATGCTTCCTCAGCTCTCGTCCCCTAATGCCCCTATTCTACTTGCACTACATTGATGATATCTTCATCATCTGGACCCATGGAAAAGAAGCCCTTGAGGAATTCCACCAGGATTTCAACAATTTCCATCCCACCATCAACCTCAGCCTGGACCAGTCCACACAAGAGATCCACTTCCTGGACACTACGGTGCTAATAAGTGATGGTCACATACACACCACCCTATATCGGAAACCTACTGACCGCTATTCCTACCTACATGCCTCTAGCTTTCATCCAGATCACACCACACGATCCATTGTCTACAGCCAAGCTCTACGATATAACCGCATTTGCTCCAACCCCTCAGACAGAGACAAACACCTACAAGATCTCTATCATGCATTCTTACAACTACAATACCCACCTGCTGAAGTGAAGAAACAGACTGACAGAGCCAGAAGAGTACCCAGAAGTCACCTACTACAGGACAGGCCCAACAAAGAAAATAACAGAACGCCACTAGCATCACCTTCAATCCCCAACTAAAACCTCTCCAACGCATCATCAAGGATCTACAACCTATCCTGAAGGACGAGCCATCACTCTCGCAGATCTTGGGAGACAGGCCAGTCCTTGCTTACAGACAGCCCCCCAACCTGAAGCAAATACTCACCAGCAACCACACACCACACAACAGAACCACTAACCAA
The DNA here is from genome assembly GCF_009764565.3 of Dermochelys coriacea. Classification (NCBI taxonomy): domain Eukaryota; kingdom Metazoa; phylum Chordata; order Testudines; family Dermochelyidae; genus Dermochelys; species Dermochelys coriacea. The sequence goes on along the minus strand of NC_050078.2, from coordinate 23,498,512 downwards.
GGAACCTATCCTTGCAACAAAATCCGTTGCCAACTCTGTCCACATATCTATTCAGGGGACACCATCATAGGACCTAATCACATCAGCCACACTATCAGAGGCTCGTTCACCTGCGCATCTACCAATGTGATATATGCCATCATGTGCCAGCAATGCCACTCTGCCATGTACATTGGTCAAACTGGACAGTCTCTACGTAAAAGAATAAATGGACACAAATCAGATGTCAAGAATTATAACTTTCAAAAACCAGTTGGAGAACACTTCAAGCTCTCCGGTCACTCGATTACAGACCTAAGTGTGGCTATCCTTCAACAAAAAAACTTCAAAAACAGACTCCAATGAGAGACTGCTGAATTGGAATTAATTTGCAGACTGGATACAATTAACTTAGGCTTGAATAGAGACTGGGAGTGGATGGGTCATTACACAAAGTAAAACTATTTCCCCATGTTATTTCTCCCCTCCACCCCACCCCCCACTGTTCCTCAGATGTTCTTGTTAACTGCTGGAAATGGCCCACCTTGATTATCACCATAAAAGGTTTTCCTCCTCCTCCCCCCTTCCTGCTGGTAATAGCTCATCTTAAGTGATCACTCTCCTTACAGTGTGTATGATAAAACCCATTGTTTCATGTTCTCTGTGTGTGTATATAAATCTCCCCACTGTATTTTCCACCGAATGCATCCGATGAAGTGAGCTGTAGCTCACGAAAGCTTATGCTCAAATAAATTTGTTGTTCTCTAAGGTGCCACAATTACTCTTTTTCTTTCAGTGAAGATGGAATCTTTAGATATTTTAACTATTCAAATCGAAGAAGTCTCTATTGAGTATGTGCAAACTGTTCCAAAACTTATAGGTTCAGAGAATTTGGGTGGATTTTCACAGGGACAGCAAAAAGCACATCTCTGACACAAAGGCTACCCCTTGCCACATTTCAAGTCCTTGCTCCAAAGCATATAGGGAATAGAGTTGTTTCAAGAATTTTTTGACATAGGCAAAACAACACATTTTGCCCTAGTTTCATTCTCAGAAATGGATGAATTATTTTGGCTGAAAATTTCCAGAAGAATTCAGCCTGAGGCTGACACCTGGCATGGAAAATACCAGTCCAAACAGTTGAAGTCTGCTAAAGTTAGAAGATCATAAGAATGGCCATACTGGGTCAGGTCAAAAGTCCATCTAGCCAAGAATTCTGTCTTATGACAGTGGCCAAAGCCATATGCTTCAGAGGGAGTGATGAGAACAGGTTGATCTATTGAGTGATCTATCCCCAATTGTCCAGTCCCAGCTTCAAGCAATTAAAGGCTTAGGGACACACAGAGCATGGGATTGTGTCCATGACCATTTTGGCTAATAGCTATTGAAGAACCTATCCTCCATGAATACATCTAATTCTTTTTTGAACCCAGTTATATTTTGGTCTTCACAACATCCCCTGGCAATGACTGTACATTGTGTGAAGAAGCACTTCCTTATGTTTCTTTTAAACCTGCTGCCTATTAATTTCATTGGACGATTCCTGGTTAGTGTGTTATGTGAAGGGGTAAAGAACACTTCCTTATCCACTTTCTCCACACCTTTCACAATTTTATACATGTCTATCATATCCCTCCTTGGTCATCTCTGTTCAAAGCCAAACAGTCCCAGTCTTTTTAATGTCTCCTCATATGAAAGCTGTTCCATACCCCTAATCACTTCTGTGGTCCTTCTCTGTAGTTTTTCCAATTCTAATACATCTCTTTTGAGATGGAGCAACCAGAACTGCAGGCATCATTCAAGGTGTGGGCATACCATAGATTTATCAAGTGGTACTATTACAATTTCTGCCTTATTTTCTATCCTTTTCCTAATGGTTCCTTACTTTCTGAGTGCCACTTTTTTGAGTGCCACTGCACATTGAGCAGTTCTTTTCAGAGAACTATCCACAATGACTCCAAGATTTCTTGAGGGGAACAACTAATTTAGACCCCATCATTTTATAAGTATAATTGGGATTATGTCTTTGCATTTATCAGCCTTGAATTTCATCAGCCATTTTGTCATTCAGTCACCCAGTTTTGAGAGATCCCTTTGCAACTGTTTGAAGTCTGCTTTGGACTTCTCTATCTTGAGTAATTTTGTATCATCTGAAAACTTTCCCACCTGACTGTTTACCCCTTTTTTCAGATTATTTACGAATATGTTGAACTGGTCCCAGTTCAAATCCCAGTTCAAATCCTTGGGGTACCCCGCTATGTCCCTCGCTCCACTGTGAAAACTGTTTATTCCTACCCTTTGTTTCCTAGCTTTTAAGCAGTTACTAACCCCTTTTATCCCATGACACCTTACTTTGCTTAAGAGCCATGTTAACTCCCCCCAAAAATATCATGTTCATCTATGTATCTGTAATTCTGTTTTTCCTATAGTTTCAAGCAATTTGCCTGGTACTGAAGTTAGGCTTAGTGGCCAGTAATTGCTAGGATCGACACTGGAGCCCTTTTAAAAAAATTGGCATCTTATTACCTATCCATCAGTCATCTGATACATAAGCTGATTTAAGTGATAGGTTACATACCACAGTTAGTAGGTCTGCAATTTCATATTTGAGTTCCATCAGAACTCTTGGGTGAATATCATCTGATCCTGGTTTATTTTGTTTAATTTATCAATTTGTTCTAAAACCTCCTCTATTCACACCTCAGGCTGGGACAGTTCCTCAGGTTTATCACCTAAAAAGAATGGCGCAGGTGTCGCAATCTCCCTCACATCCTCTCCAGTGAAGACCGATGCAAAGAATTCATTTAGTTTCTCTGCAATGGTTTTGTCTTCCTTGAGTGCTTCTTTACCACTTGATCATCCCACTGATTCCTTTGCAGGTTTCCTGCTTCTGATGTACTTAAAAAAATTGCTTCTAGTTTTTGTGTCTTTTGCTAGTTGCTCTTCAGATTCCTTTTTGGCCTGCCTAATTACGCTTTTACACTTACGTTGCCAGACTTTATGCTCCTTTTGATTTTCCTCAGTAGGATTTGATTTCCAGTTTTTAAAGGATGATTTTTTGTCTTTAACCATCTTTTTTATTCCCTTTAGCCATAGTGGCATTTTTTTGGTCCTCATAGTTGCTTTTTTATTTATTTTTTTAAGTTGAAGTATACATAGAGTCTAAGCCTCTCTGATGGTGTTTTTAAAAAATTTCCATGCAATTTGAAGGCATTTCACTCTTATGACTGCTTCTTTTAATTTTCGTTTAACTAGCCTCCTCATTTTTGTGTAGTTTCACTTTTTGAAGTTAAAAGCTACTATAGTGGGTTTCTTTGGTATCCTCTCCCCACCCCCCATTTAAAGTTAATTACATTCTGGTCACTATTACTAAGCAGTTTAGCTATATTCACCTCTTGGATGAGATCCTGTACACCAATTAGGACTAAATCAAGAATTGCCTCTCCCCTTGTGGGTTCCAGAACTAACTGCTCCAAGAATAGGTTTTCTAGAAGTATTATCTCTACATCCTGTTTTGAGGTAACATCTCCCTTTTTCTCCTTCCCTAAAATGTCTCTATTCCCCTTCTTTCCTTTTCCTTTCTTCCTGTTAATTTACCTTCTTTATCCATTTCCCTTGTCTTATCTGTACCCCACAACAAAGATAAATAAAACCAAAAAACTTTTAACTTTCATTTTCTTTTATGTATATTTCATTTTCCTTACTCTTTGCTGGCCTAACTCCCCCATCCCTATCATTGAAGACTGTATGTAACCTCTTCAGGTCAGAGAATGACTCTGGTCTCCACATGTGTGTTTAGGAAATGCCTAGCATATCTTGTCTGTTATTACCATATAAACAAATACATAGTAATAATAATCACTTTATTTGTATTTGCTGCATACATTGTATATGAAAGTTTAGCTATATGGACTGTGCTTTTATGACAAGACCTCTCCCCCACCCCCATCAGCTAATTTAGCTATGATAGCTATTGAGACAGTAGCAGAGTAGTATCATTTGGTCAATTTACCTTTTTTAATTGATAGCTTACAGTATGTTGTTCTAAGAGAGTCCATTTAAAAACATTACTTGCTATTTGCAACATTTACCACCTGCTCTTCATGCTTTGCTCACATGCTGTACAAGGTAGCTGTGGATCACAGCAAAAGCAAAACACTTCAGTTATGGACGTTTGCAGTATTAATCATAGTTTCTAGTCTTATGTTTTGTTCTAATTCTATAAAGTTTTAACAGCAGATTGAAAATATATAGTCAAATTGTATTATACAATCAGATCACTTGTCTTTACTATGTGAAATCAGTTTAACTTCACTGTCTTCAGGCCTCAAACTTAAATGTCAAAACATATTATATAGTATTGAATATTGCATTGTACATAAACACTTGTGTACTCTATCTGATGTGTATGTATGCCTTATAAATGTTATATAGTTTAAGAGAGAGAGATCTATTATGTGACTACCTAATGCAGCCTAATACAATATAGGCTTTTATAGGACTTTGAGTTTTAGGTATAGAATCATAGACTTTAAGGTCAGAAGGGACCATTATGATCATCTAGTCTGACCTCCTGCACAATGCAGGCCACAGAAGCTCACCCACCCACTCCTGTACCAAACCTCTAACCTATGTCTGAGCTATTGAAGTCCTCAAATCGTGGTTTAAAGACTTCAAGGTGCAGAGAATCCTCCAGAAAGTGACCCGTGACCAACGCTACAGAGGAAGGCAAAAAAACCTGCCTATCTGCCCTTGAGGAAAATTCCTTCCCGACTCCAAATATGGTGATCAGCTAAACCCTGAGCATGTGGGCAAGTCTCACCAGCCAGATACCCAGGAAAGAATTCTCTGCAGTAACTCAGATCCCACCCCATCTAACATCCAATCACAGGCCATTGGGCATATTTACTGCTAATAGTCAAAGATAAATTAATTGCCAAAATTAGGTTATCCCATCATACTATTCCCTCCATAAACTTATCAAGCTTAGTCTGAAGCCAGATGTTTTTTACCCCACTGCTCCCCTTGGAAGCCTGTTCCAAAACTTCACTCCTCTGATGGTTAGAAACCTTCTAATTTCAAGTCTAAAGTTCCTGATGGCCAGTTTATATCCTTTTGTTCTTGTGTCCACATTGGTACCGAGCTTAAATAATTCCTCTCCCTCCCTGGTATTTATCCCTCTGATATATTTATAGAGAGCAATCATATCTCCCCTCAGCCTTCTTTTGGTTAGGCTAAACAGGCCAGAAATGGTAAATAAACAGTGACTCTTACTGAAGATCATTTTCGGGTCTTAAATTGGCCCAGGTCAGTGATGCAGCACTATTTTATGGCTGCCATCTTGTTCTATAGAATCTAAGTTTCTTCCATTAAAATAGAAAAAGTTTCTAGCCATTATGGTTGTGAAGAAAACTTTGAAAATGAGAAACATGCATCAACCAATGGTGCAATATCTACCCAAGTCTAGAGAGAGACCCTGAAATAATAGCTCTGAGAGGTACCAAGTGCTCCATTCCTCTTCATATCCAATGATGGGCAACTTAGATGTCCAATGATGATTATTTAAATGCCAAAATTATTAACTATTTCTCTGCTATCATAGCAATTAAGAACGGAGATGGAGGATCTACTGTGTACAACCTACTAGAGTAGCATATCATTTTGATGACATGAGTGAGCGGTACATGGGAGAGAACACTGTTTCTTTCTATTGGGGCCCAGAAGAGCATCCGAGTCCTACTGACCTGACAGTACCCTCATCTCTGTACCAACCAGTGAGAACCAAGTCTGCACTGGGGGTAGCTGCTGGGCAGCTTCCTCTCTGGCTCTAATAGCTGCTTTCTTCCCTCTGCTGCAGGCTTTCTGCAGACTCATGTAGACATAATTGCATCAGTTACACTTAGTTCACGTGTCCAAGCTTTTCTTCACAACCATGAAGGCTAGAAAGCTGAGATTATGACACCATCACATGACTCTCGGAGCTGATGCCCTAAACATGTACCTATTGTGCATATGGTTTATCTGAACCTCACAGAGTGAGCCAAACCTGAGGAGGCCAGAAGAGCACATGTGTTTGCAAGTGGTATCTTCTCATTTTGGCATCTTTAGGAGGTGAAGTTTGGCTCCTGGCCCAGTTTGAGCCCTGACACTATTAAAAAAGATAACCTGAATATAAATAGAAATGGGTCCAAACCAAAAACTTGGATCCAAATATTTTGAAATTTGGCTGTACTTTACATCTGCACTTGAATCTGGATCTGAGTCTTTCACATTGAATCCTTCCCTCTTTGTAACCACATATTCCATGTAATGTTCGAGGATAAAATTACTCTTATAACTCTCAGGGCAGTAGCACAGCAGCAGACTCAACAAGATACTGCACAGAGCCACAGAACAAGGATCAAGCCTCAGTTTTTTAAAGGAATTTTAGTTTTTAAGCACAACATTGCTTTAAATGTGCCTAGACTGACTATTTCATTAGATGAACAAGGATAGAGAAATTAGGTGAAGATAAGCAATTTCAAATACATTCAGATAGTAAGTGATAGAAATTGGTGTTGAATGAAAATCTGAATACTCACATTAAGTTCCTCTGGGATTTTTTTTTGTAAAAAAGTATTATTTTAAAAAGTAATATATTTTCAACACACATTCTCAATAGGAATGTGGCTTAATATTGTATAGTTGGCTTTTTACCAAATTCCGCTGGAGCAACTTCCTTGCCATCTGAGCAGGTTTTTTCCTAAATGCCACTGAAGTGGCTTCACTTCAAAACAACACTAGAGAAGGTTTTGTTTGGTTTTGTGTTTTGTTTTTAACATGGCACTGCAGTGACTTACCAACGGGATGTCACACCAATGAATTACTGTGGACAGACAACAACAAATTCATGAACTATATGTTTTTTTGTATATGGCAGAAGTTTGTTTCAAGCTGATATCCATGTAATATTGTAAGGTACTCAAAAACAACAAAAACTGCCATATGTCATGCAGCCCTGTCTATATTGTTTGTAAACCAGTTAATAGCTTCTGATTTACTGCTTGATTCATGTAGGGAGAAGGAGGAGTTTGTAACCACACTGTTCCCTTCTCCTTACCTTGAGAAATATATACATTAGATTACTGCAAATTGATTTATTTGGGAGTGCCATGGAAACTAATTTGTGGATTTCAACTACTGTTCAATATGGCAGCACAAAAGCTCAGGGCTTTTGCCTGTGAGATTCTGTGACATCTGAATTTTGTGTATTTCTATAAACATGTACAAAGCCCATGCATTTAGTCAGAGTTAGCCACAATTTGAGAACTGAAATCAGCCCATATCTAAATTAAATATACTAACATAATACTAAGGATCTTATTTATAATCACACTTAGATATGAAATTTAAACTATATCCTTAATCCACATTTTTACTAGGTAGCACAGCACATATAAAATCTCCAACTGTCTGGAGGCTCCTGCAAACCCTACTGCAAGACGAACAGAGGGTGTTGATGGTAATGCAGCTTTTATTGAGAATTTTTAGTGTTTTGTTGGTCTGATATTAATTTTAACATTATTTTCAGTTCTTGTTTTATGTGATGGAAAGAACACACATCAGTTAAATAGTTGAAACAATAATTATGAAATTACTATGAAAATGCTCTGAGAGTTGTAAAAGGGTGACCATAAAAATAATCAAAACAGAGGAGAAAAAAGTATTAGATATAATTTTCAAAAGCTCATGTGATTTGTCAAGAAAGGATTATTTCTATCATTTTTTGTGGGACATTAAGAAACAGTACACATCTTATTTGCAACTTTTTAATGGGCAAATTATACAGACACAATTTTCCAATCTTGTAAACAGATACAAATGAGTTTATAAAATTTGATGGGAAGATATGTTATCTAAGATTTCCATTTCTAGTGTACATGTGTAAACCATTTACTAGTGTACAGCTTTTTAAAACAGAATAAGATGGAAGTATCTGAACACTTAGGTTGTCACCTTAAAACAAACTGTCACACATTTTTCTTCACACATTTGAAACCCAACTTATCAACTTTAACAAGTGTTGTTATCAAAAGAATTTTGGTGCCTTTGTTCTTTCCCTTTTGCAAGTAAATTACACTTTTAGGATTTATTAAGACAAGAAACAATTTTTGAATAGCAGGTCAAAACTCTCTATGGAAAAATTCTCATTACTTTCTAGCCTGAAGCAGTATTTACCACTCCAACTTATCCATCTTTTCCTGTTTTTTATATATCTATATTTCCAGAATCTTGTTTCTGTGCCTAATGCTATAACACTGCAGCAGTTTGTTCAAAGCAACACTCTTATTTTTGCTCTTAGCCGGTGCTATACAAACCCTGATCAATTATTGAAGTGTAAGCCCTGAAGTAACACTGCCATTACTGCAGCAGGCAGATAAAAATGGAACACTTTTAGCTACAGTATATTTACTTTAGAATTTCAGCAAACAAACCAACAAGTTAAACTACCTTGTCTTTCACTTTGTTTGATGTACTAATATTTCCTGCATGTTCAAAAGTCTCTCTTTTAAAACAAAGTTACTGAAAATGTTATGGCTGCCTGTTTGTGGGAATACCTAGCTTCAACATTTGCATGAAACACCCTTGAGATATAGAAAGAATGGCATTAAAGTAGCAAAGATCTAATACAGAAGCTGCTATCTGCGGTGCCATAAGAACCACAGTTTTTTTATGAGCTGGTTGGTATTTTAAGTTCGCCAAACTGCAGAGCCTGCATATGGTAATGATATTAAAAATGATGCTGAGCTGCATCTAAAACAACAAACAACATCACTGAGGAAAGTATTCATTAAAGAGAAAAAAATCAAATTAGAGGTGCTGTAAATTTCTCATGAAAATCAACTGCTAATCACTTGTGGACTTTTCTCTCTCCGTAGCTTGCTCCTTTATTCACAAAGGAATGCACAAGATGTTGTAATTTTTTGATAAAATGCTTTCTTATTTAATTATACAGAATCTATCTGATAGAGACGCCAGTTCAAGACTACAACTATTCATCTTCTGATGGTACTACATGTGCATCTGCAGACGAGATATAATGTCTTCCAGTTTAAATGTCTGTTCTGGGTTTTAAGGACTAAATGATAGTGAAGATGACTGGAAATGTTCCAGATCTTCCCATACATACTGCATAGCAGAAACAAAAATTAGTACTTGTACTACAGAACTAATAGTGTTTGACATTTGCATTTATCACTTATGTTATGAAGAGTGGGAAGAAACTGCCCCAGGAAGTTTGGATGAAGCTATACGAATTCAGTTTAAGAAATGGATGTTTAAAAAATGTTGTGTAGCTGGAATTACTCCTCAGAAGCTCTTTTTTAAGGTCCCAGAGGAAAGCAAGCTGAAATCCCACTTGAAGGTATTTGATATCTGAATGAACTATCCACAAGTAAAAAAAAAGCCATATGAACTTGGATGCTTTCATAAGTTTGGACAGATCATCTGAAAAGAAAAAAAGTATTTATGAAAAGATGTTCATTTTTTTGCACAGATTCTCCAGGGGCCACATTTGGCACCATTTGTACTGGTGAGCATTTACTTACACAAATGTTTGACTTCACTGGGCTACTTGTGAGCGTAAGCAATCACCTACATAAGTCCAGGTTACACAATGTAGTTTTAAATTTCTGCATGAGCTTATTAGTATAAAGTATAAAATATCAGACTGCAATATAGAACTAAATATTTTCTCAAATAATATTACTAAATACAAATTCACATGTAAATCTGCTGCTATGAAATGTTATTATATCTCATGATAAAGACAATAGGAACATCTACCCTTTTTTCCCGGCTGTAGCTATTAGAAATAACTAACAATGTCAAATTATTACTACTTCTTTTTTTTCTTTACCCTTTACTTATTTCAGTATCTCTTATTATAAAAAGCAGAAACTGTAATAAATGTAAATAAATCCTTTATCTTCCATTTCTTTATGAGCAGTGCCTATTAGCCTGATAACGTATTCAAGGTATGCCTCAAATACTTGGAAGCAGAAACCTTTTCATTTGAACATTACATTCATCGAAAGTGAGGTAGCCAATTTGTTGATGCAAGCGTCTGTGCTATTATTTTTAGAGCTTTCTAGCAGACAGCTCATGAAAGGTGGCTTGTATAAACCAGCAATATAATTTGGAAAAAAAAGTGCAAAAAGGGAATCTATAGTGATGTATGCTTGTGTGAAGCTGCTCTTTATTTAAACAGTGTACTGGATGGCAGAAATAGGCTGACTTTGAATTTATGAGGTGTGAAGCTATGTCTCATAATGATTAACATTAGAATCACAATTTAAACCTGAGGTCAGATTCCAGAAACTATATTACCCCCTTTGCCATCAGCAAATCTGGAGCTCCCACCATTATTACAGTTGGTGATATTTACCATTGCTGCCACAAACTTGAGGCCTGATCCTGAAACACCTATTCAAGCAAAACTCTCACGGAATTCACTGCCAGTTGTACCCAAGTAAAGAATGTGGGATCAGGCCTTTAAACCTTCCTGCCCTTATTCTGTTTGCATCCAGTATCATTACTGTAGATTTAAAAAAAACCTTACAGTTTTCAATTGGAGCATTCTATATTTACCTACAGGGCTACACAAATGACTCCTTTTCACAACACTTATGTAATACAACCTAAACTACAGAAAAACATTGAGGGAATTTAGCTTGGAGTTTCCAATTTAGATAGAGTTGCATGAAATATCCACTTTGCCAATTTATTCAGGTGAACAGACCCTTAACATGTGAACATTCTCTGTTATTTGCTCAGTAATAATAATAGTAATAACAACAATAATAATGCTTAGCACATCTATAGTACTTTTCTTGTCCAGACCATTTCACAAACACTGGATCTGAATCAATCCATGGTATGCACCAATAGAAAATCTGCCTGGAGGGCACTGTAGCACTGAAGGAAAACAGATGCCCAGAGGAGCCTCAGAAACTCAGTGCTGCTGGCTGGAGATGGGTTGTGTGGGGCCAGGACACTGAGGGATGCCTTATTTCAGTGCATGCACTGGAAGCTTCCTCCAGCAGGGCTCCTATGAAGCTCCAGTTGCAAATGAAAGCTGTTTCCCCGAAATGGAATCCTACAGATGGCAATAGTTCAAATAATCATGGGTGAATGACTCTGCTAGTGCAAGGTGTTCAGTCTGAAAAACACTCTTCCGGCAGAGATGAATGAAACCCATTAAATAAATAGTCCTCTTCACACTATTTATTCAGGTAAGTAAGTATAACTATCCACATTCTACAGATAGAAAGATTCAAACAGAGAGCTTGAGTGACTTGGAGTAAGTCCAAAAGAAAGTCAATGTAAGAGCAGAATTAAAATTCAAGACTTCATGATTTCCATACCCATATTAACTGGCAATGAACTGTTACTTCAAACAACCAGCTATCCTGCCAGTATGAAATATAAATTTTAGAAGACACAGCAAAGTTTCTGGAAAGAGAAGTAAAACTGTCATAATCTTCCAAGGGTAGACATTTTTATGAGCATGTGACATGAAACTAAGGGCACTCTGGCTACCAGGAGACAGGGAGGAAGAGAGGATCAGAGACTGGAAGAAATGAACATTAAAAACACTTGGGCGGGGGGGGCGCAAAATTCTTATCTTATACCCTGTGTAGCCCCACTGAAATACATGCGGTTGCACAGGGCAAAAGTGAGACAGAATTTGTCAGTTTGGGGAATGGAAGAAAGAAGAGGTAAGGATACAAAAAAAATGTTCGCCAAAAAAATCTCACATCTACAACTAATTAAATATTGTGGATGTTATTCTTTGGAAGCACCAAAATAACACTTGTGTTTCAAAAAAAAAATTCACCTTTTTATTTATCAGGCTTTCAAAATAGCACATATGGTTTTGCTCTTCACACATTTTTTCTATTCTTTTTCTGCCTTAGTTTAGACTGAGGTGGTCCCACTGTTGTTTTAAGGTATTAGAAAATAGTTGTTGGAAGGTTGAAACCACCTGAACAGGAAAGTCGCCTTACAGATCCCACTTTCCAGGGGCTGGTCTCACAAAATCACAGACACATTATCGAATCATGTCAGAAAAAAAGAATTGCAAAACAGACTATCATAAAAACCAATGTAAGATACTGCTGGAAACAGATCTCCTAGATTTCTTCTAGCCCTTGTTAGATACTATAAATAAAGCCAATAGAGAGAAGTCTCTGGGAACATATTTTGTGTTTAAGAAGTCCAAAACTGATAAATAATAGTCCAAATAATATTTTGTTTATTATCATCATTTAGTGATAGGATACATATTTCTTAGCAGTACAATGTAATGTTTTATTTAAGACTGGAGTCTAGAGTATCCAAAAGATTTAGACTTGAACAAATGCAATTCTGTTGGAACCAGGGTCAAATGTAGGAAGATTTCAAGAAAATGTTCTGACCCAGGATGAATCTTTTTGACTGATTTTAATTTTGCTTGGGGATGTGAAAGTCAAGAACCTTTGACCAAAGACAGTATAGAACTACTGAAATATACCCAGTTTTTAATTATTTGTCTATTTAACCAGACTTTGGTATGAATTAAATGATGATTTTTCAGGCACACTAGCACCACAGAATTATACCATGTGCAAAATTCTTTTCAGAGGCAGTTATAAAACCTCTAGGTTACACAGTAAATAGTCTCATGATCTTATGCCATCTGACCTACCGTAAGTATGCTGGAGAATGACTCTAATTTTGCATATTCATTAATATCATGGGTTTAAAAAACATTTTAATGTCACAGAGAAACAAAAGCCATTCATGGGCCAAAGCCCAGTCACTTACGTTTACCACAGATTGATGATAATACATCAGAATGTCAGAAGATCTGTATTTACCAAGTTTGATGAAGAAACTCTGACAAATACTATTTAAGATAAGTGGCATTTTCTCCTAATTGTTTTAAAATGTATGAATGAAAACCTAATGCCCTGCTACTTTGGTGGAGCACTAAATGGCTTTAAGTCTCATGTTTAAACAATGTATTGGTACACACACTAAAAGGAGAATCAGGATACTGTATGAATGTATTTTAGGGATACATATAGTTTGAATTGGAGGGAGGGGGCGCAAGAGGATGCCCCAGATAAAGCAATAAATTTGCTTGTTAACCTTTTATATTCTCAGTTTCCTATTCCATGTCTATCATCCTCATCATCTTGTGGAGCTGTTATGGTTTTAACAAATACAAATGTTATATCCATACATTTTGTTTTGAATGAAATATATCAAAATGTATCATTTAATATAGTTGGATCAAATAATAGAGATAAATTGTTCTAGCATATCTCTTATCTGAAATAGGTAGAAAATCAAAGTTTAAGTGTCCTAAAACACCTACAACAACAAGGAGAGTAAGACTCTGATCCTGCAAACTGCCATGTGCAACTTGTGCCACACATATTGAGCCCTATTGACTTCAGTAGGAGTTTTCATGGGGGTAAGAGTCCACACTCATAAGGAACAGGCTGCACACATGGGCATTAGGTCCCACTCCTTCAATGAGCTCTGTGCATGTGCAGGGGTCATTGCAAGATTAGGTCTTAATGGTGAAATTGCAGTTTTATCTCAAGCTTTGAATAAAGGGCAGCATATAGGAGCATACCGTGGACTATACTGTGACTCAGAGTCACAGTGTGGCCTTTGGCTTCCCCATTTGGCTCGGGGTAAGTAATTTGCACTGGCCCTATTCCTGGCACAGATTACTTCCTTTACTTCGTTGGATGCAAGCGGGTATTCACCCATGAAAGCTTATGCTCCAATATGTCTGTTAGTCTATAAGGTGCCACAGGACTCTTTGCCGCTTTTACACATCCAGAATAACACGGCTACCCTTCTGATACTTGTTCCTTTACATGCTTGCTCAACTGCACTTGTCAGTACATTGGGCAGACAAAACCAAATCTCTGCCCACTTCCTGCTCAGATACACATTTATTATAACACAGCTTTACACATCTTGAGACAGGGATCAAATGTGGATTTAATCCTAGAGATGAATATGACAAATTAGCCAAAATAAGGATCAACAAAAACGCAAATTAAATAATATTTTTTTTCAATTAACTTCATACAAATATATCATTGAGTTTCATGTGACTCTGCCCAATAGAACAGAGAAATCCTTGAGAAGATATAGAAAAGACAATTTATCACAAGAAAGACCATTATCAAGGTGGTTTAGCCTGACTGAAGGAGAAAGTACCAAACCCACAAAGATTTTTTTCTCATAAAATTTTCTGAAGTTTGGTATGTTATTTCTGTAAAACAAGGGACTAAACTATAGGCCCTTGAGCAGTGATGCGCTGCCAAAATCTTAACAACCGGTTCCCTATAAAAAGTTCTGATTTAAGGGATGTGCCCCAGTATGTGTTTTTTGTACCAACAGGGTTATCATACATCCATAGTTTCCCAAGAGAAATTTTTAAATTTTAAAATTTAAAAATTCCTCGCAGACGGCGATTTAAGAACAAAAAGCCTGACCTGTCCAGGAAAATATGGATGTATGTTAACCCTGCCTAAAGTTCTTATTTAAAAAGATGGGCCTGAACTAGAAATGAGCTCCGTTTCACATGTGTGGGTCCCCACCACCCCCTGCGAGTGTGCTAGGGTGACCAGATGTCCCGATTTTATAGGGACAGTCCTGGTTTTGGGGTCTTTTTCTTATATAGGCTCCTATTACCCCCCACCCCCAGTCCTGATTTTTCACACTTGCTGTCTGGTCACCCTAGGGTGTGCACATGTGTGGGTCCCAGCTGCTCCCTGCCTCCCTCATTTAATGCAGGTGCGCAGGGTTACTGCCCTGGGAACTGCAGGGCACTAGTGGACATGGGGCCAGCTGCAGACAGGGGCGTGAGGCAGGGCTAGCTGGAGGCAGGGGGTGCAGGGCTGGCTGGAGGCAAGGGGGTGTGGGGCTGGCTGGAGACAGGGCAGAGGTGCAGGGCTGGCTGGAGACAGGGGCTTCTGCAGGCGGGGCAGGGGGTGTGACGGGGCTGGTGTGGGCAGGGCAGAGGGTGCGGGGTGTCTGGAGACGGGCTGACTGCGGGCAGGGCAGGGGGTGCGTGCGGCAGGGGTTGGCTGGATATGGGGCAGGGGGTGCGGCAGGGGCTGGCTGCAGGCAGGGGATGTGGGGGTGGCTGGAGGCAGAACAGGGGGTGTGGCAGGGGCTGGCTGCAGGCAGGAGGTGCAGGGGTGGCTGGAGGCAGGGGCTGGCTCCGGGCAGGGTGGTGGGTGCTCACAGGGAGAGCAGCAGGATGCAGTCCAGGCCCAGCAGAGCAGCCGGGGACCCACCAGGCAGCAGCGGGAGCCCCAGGGCCAGGGGAGCAGCAGCAGCATCAGGGCTCGTGGCCAGGGCCAGGCGGCAGCCCACATGGCTCCCGCAGCGCAGCGCCCCCGGCGGCCGGAGGAGGAATTACATCACTTCCCGGCCGGAGCCCATCAAAGCCTCAGCGCCCCCTGCAGGGAAGCAGGTTAACAACCGGTTCTAAAACTGCTTCAAAATTTAACAACCGGTTCGCGTGAACCAGTGTGAACCAGCTCCAGCTCACCACTGCCCTTGAGTCAGGCCCCAAACTTCCAAATCTTTCAAGACTTCTCCATCGCTGATTTATCAGGGATTTATATTTGACATTTTCAGACTTCGGCCTTCTGATAGATCTCAGTGTCCATATAAATAAACTACCATACAAAAGAGCACAATTCTGTATGAGGTATAACAGGGGGTTACTGAAAGCCAGCAACAAGTTCTATTGGCAAAGTCATAAGGAAGCTTGCCTACAGCTAAACCTGTTAGTTGCAAATAGTATCCATTCATTAATTAATTAACGACTATTAATGTTCACTCAAAACAAAAAACAAAACCAAAAAAGACCATAACCAAAAACTAATTCACTGAGAAAAAATAGTGCAAATATCAGGTCAGCGGGCAGCAAATTGTTCCCATGTTAGTCCTTAAGCCAGGTGCATGAAGGTGAGAATAGGGGAGGCAACCAATACTTCATAAGGCTCAAAGCAATGTGAGGCAGAACCACACTGAGCTGTGCCAAGCCCTCATCCTCAGTTAGATATGGGTGAGAATGGGGAAATAAGGGAGATCCACCGCCTAATCTGAGGAATAAAATAGCATAAAGGGAGTGCATTTCTCTGGCTTTCAGTCACCCATTTATATATTGTGTGTGAAGGGTCATAATCTTCCTCCTAGAAGCCAAAAGCATTCCCCAAGATAGTTCCCATCTGAATACATTACCAGCCAGAATGGCATGCAGGCTGGTGTCACTCTGGCAATTGGGGCCTGCTCTGAAGCCTAGAGAAATCAATGGATAGTCTCCCTTTGACTTAAATGATGTTGGTAATTATTTTGTGACAGTTGATATTCTTCCCCATTTTCCATTCTCTCCTCCTTTGCCCCACTCTAGCCACCTTTTGTCCCTTCCACTAACAGTAGTTGGTCTAATAAGAGATATTACCCCACTTGCCTTGTGTCTCTCACATCCTGGGACCAACATAGCTACAACAACACTACAAACAAGATATCATGTAACCTCTTTATGATGAACCTGGATATAACAAAAGTCCATTTAGAGTGATATATGAAATTCTAATGATAGTGAATTGCACCTTCAGTTTAAATAAAGACAGCTCTAGGATGCTTCCTTTGTACATCAGTATGAGCAAATTTACGAATTCAACCTCATATATATTGGCAGTACTGTCACTAACCAATAATGTTGAGACAATTCCTAGTTGGCATTTGAATTGGAGACTGTCACAGTACTCCCTCAGCTAGATATCTGGTCCATGCGCATGGTTTCTTATTCACAACATACACAACAGTCCATTTCTTTCCCCCACATGTAGCTTTAATCTTTAGATTCCAAGCATTGCAAAAATATAGCACAAGCATATATTGGAAGGAGTCTTCCACCAGCTTTCTCCATCACATCCAACTCACTCTCTGCACTCCCCACTTCCTTCCTGGTCCTGTCAATTATACATCTTCCCTTTATTGAGCTAATTACCTCATTAGCCCAACCATTGCTCCCAAGTGTCAACAATCCCTACCAAAACCATTTAATTAATTCCAATTAATCCCATTATTTTTTCTGTTACGATATTACCCAAGTGACCAGGGTGCTACAGCTAGCACTCTTTCAGAGACAACTGAATAGGTTAATTTCTAATGGCAGAGTTTGGTTTTCCTTGTTGGGTAAAGTAAAATCACAGTGGTCGTGACCTTAAGACTTAATTTTTGTGGCTCAATAAGTACCATGCCAATGAGCATGAACATTCTCTGGCTCCTATCCTTCACAATAAGAACATGATGTATAGTCACTTTGCATAGGTGGAAATATGTACCTCTGGTTGGAGTATGAATAACATAAGCTCCATTTTATTGAAAGTAACTATATTAGACTACTTAAATTAGTAAGTGGACTGAGTGTAATCTGTACAATGTATTTCTGACAGATGCTTTTCCTCCTTTTTAGCAAAGCTTTAAGCTTTCAACTGTCTTTTATGTTTCCTACCTTAATAGACACAAAGTCATTGAGAACTGGTTTAATCATTCTGAAATGACTATTTTAAACTTTTGGAAATCTGCTGAAACAAACATCTGTGTGAGTACGTTCATACACACTCACAGAGATGCACATACAGAACCACAGGAACTTTGAATAGAGTGCACACTATAAATATAAACAATAACATTTTATCAGTTTGTTTTGTTTCTGCACAATGAAATGAAAATTCAAAATACAGAAAATAACTATTACTGTTGCTAGAATGTGTTCAGTTATGTGATCATTTGGTGAGGTGAACAAATGCCTCCAAAGGACTATGTTCAGGTTCCCAAATGAATTTTATTAGTAATTTAAGGCAGGTTGGAGCATTGCAGCTCTGAAACTCTAGTTCATTAATTTTTACACCAACTTTCTCTTGCTAATTCCCAGTTATATAATAGGCAGTTTAATAAAATATATACTTTCCTTCTTAACTTATATTTCAGGATATTATAGATGTGTAATATTGACAGGGATTATTTTAAAAAAGAAATTATGTGTTAAGGTGTGTACTTACATACAATTTCATGTGATTAATAGGGTGCTTTGTGTTTCTGAGGTGATGTAATTTGTCTACTACTATTTCTGCCAACTGGTGACCAGACACTAGAGCACACATAACCAATAAGCAGAGTCTATCATCTGCTGGCAGGAGTTGCAGTATGTGTGCCCTGCAGAATATTATATCTGAGACCGAAACTGGATTTATGTAGTTCACAGAGAATAGTTTCCTCAGGTGAACCAAAGGGAAACCTCCCTTTTGTTAAACTGTCTCACCTGAAAGTCATTTTTTTATAATTTACATCTGCTCCTTTATCAGCTTCTTCCTAAATATGGATGACTTAGTTGGTCTTTATTAAGCATTTAAGTATCTTTTAAGGCTCTGATTAATACTTTTGCACATAAAAGTGGCTACACCATGGTTTAGTGTGTTGGCTGGTAGTCAAAACTAAATAAGATGAATCCCAGACATAAGCCTCATTTGCCAATAGCTAGGTGCTCTTCTTTCTTGTTCACCAAGCCTATTGCACGTGAACTGGCATTCAAAATACATTTTCTAATGGCAGAAAAAGCATGGCAATATGACACCATGATATACTGTGAATGGTACACCATGAATACTGTAGATATACTCTATTTCAGCCACATGTAACACTAGATGACCTCATGTATTATGCCACTCAATAAAGATGTCCATGGCCAATCAAAGTAAAATCAACAAAGTGAGAATTCTAGTATCATCATTAATCAATGTGTTGCTGTATTTGACTTCAATAAATCTTATATTAATTTGAAAATATCATGGTCTGAGTCAATTATACAAAATAAGAGATCACTTATCTTGTCAGATAGGCTTTCATAGGTCCATATTACACCACATATATGAAGATGAACAACAAAATGCTGAAAGTATCCTAATAGTCAAATGGAGAAGATTGAAACACTGTAGATAAAGTAAACACTCTAAAAAGATATGGCAATGTTGACGATAACAAAGTAACAATAATTAAAACATTATCAAATAAAGCACCATTTATAAATAAATTAAAAAACAGAAAACTGCCAATCAAAAAAGAACAATACAAAAGGAGAAATATTGTACAATGAAAACAGAGATAAATTCATAACAAGTGGTAGCAGATGCTGAAAAAAAGGAATAGTAGCAGGTAAAACAGTACAACATTACAACCTTCTTCTGTACCACTGAAGAGGTTTATGGGCCAACATCCCACAGATTTTCTGTTTTACCCACTGATCAAAGTGCATGACTAGTACTTTCACTGACTGAAAAATTATTCTCAGGTGCTGAGCCTAATATCTGAGCAGTGTCCTCAACAGACAACCTAACAATAAGAAAAAATGTTTCAAAAAATGGAACAAAACGTACTAAAAGCAAATGTTTCTGAACTATCTTCTGTAAATGAGGTACAAAATGCTGTTAAACAACATGTATCTGGCAAGTCAAATGGTTCAGATGGCATACCTATAAATGCACGTACTATTGGTAGTTTCCAACTAATAAGACATCTGCTGAAAATCTTCCAATTAAAATAATTTCTTCAATGTTTAAATGTTATTTTCACTATCTATCATACATCAATAAATGGAAAGGTTATCAATCTTTGTGTGATATTATGTGTAATAATCACCTTGGTAGCTCTTTCCCAGACACAGCAGGTAAAAGAAGCATTTAAGTACTACTGCTCATTGCAACTCTTTTTTTTCTGTTTAATTTCTTATGTAAAACACAGTGCTTCCGAATCAACTAGAGGTGAGGAGGCAACAGCAGGTAAGATTTGTTGGTTGTCATTTATGAGAATACCTGTGAAATCGACTGTAAACAGAAGAGACAGTTTCTCTTACCAGGCTCTAACTAGATTAGGTTTTGCTTAAGTCAGGCACGAATAACCCAGGAAAAGAGAAAGACATGAACATTCATGTGCACCAATGAAAATTCAGAGATATCTGAGCCCCAATACCAAATCATATTATTCTGAGACTCCTGTTAGCTTGCCCAGCATGAATGCCATAACACTTACTATAAAGAGATATACATGTTGAGGATCTGAGACATTTGCCTGGAATAAAATTGGTTAAAGAAAATTAAGGAATCTTATTAAAGTTTAAAGTGAAAAACATTTATCCAGAAACTATAAACCACTATAAACCACTGTCAGAGCATATCCTCAAGAAATATATTTCAGAACAAGGGCATTAGTAAGCAAACAACATTAGTAATTCTAAATTAAAAACTAGATTTTTTTTTTGAGGAACTAGAAGTTCCTCAGTGCAAGTTTAGTCCTGATATCTCCATTTGTACAGAACCAAGCACTGTGTTCATGCTAGACAAATAAATACATTAACACAGTGTTTCTCAACCTTTCCAGATTACTGTACCCCTTTCAGGAGTCTGATTTGTCTTGTGTACCCCAAGTTTCACCTCACTTAAAAACTACTTGCTAACAAAATCAGTCATAAAAATACAGCACACTATTTCTGAAAAATTGCTTACTTTCTCATTTTTACCATATACTTATAAAATAAATTGATTGGAATATAAATATCATACTTGCATTAAAGTGTACTTGAGGCCTGAGCCCCACCATCTGGGGCTGAAGCTGAAGTCTGAGCCTCACCACCCAGGCTGAAGCATTTAACTTAGCAATTGCCCTGCTTGCCACACCCTAATAGTGGCCCTGCACTTGTGACTCCCCATAACCCGTTGTGCGACCCCCCTCCGTGGGTTGTGACTCCCAGGTTGAGAAACACTGAACTATGCAAATATCTAGATGCGTTGATGTGCCCCCTGGAAGACATCTGTGTATCTTCAGTGATACATGTACCCCTGGTTGAGAACCACTTACCAGTAACAAGCAGTGGTGAGCTGGAGCCGGTTCCCACTGGTTCGCTAGAACCGGTTGTTAAATTTAGAAGCCCTTTTAGAACCGGTTGTTCCACGAGGGACAACCGGTTCTAAAAGGGCTTCTAAATTTAACCAGCCAAAAGTGGCACCTTAGACTGATTCCATGGGTGCTCCAGCCCTGGAGCACCCAAGGGGAAAATTTGGTGGATACAGAGCACCCACCGGCAGCTCCCTGCCCCACCCCTGGCCCCAGCTCACCTCACCCCCTGAACGCGCCGCTCCGCTCTGCTTCTCCGCTCCCCCAGGCTTCCCACAAATCAGCTTTGTTTGAGCAGGAAGCCAGGGCGGGCTGAGAAGCAAGTGGCGGCTTCCTGCTCAGGCCCAGGGACGTGGAGGTGAGCTGGGGCGGGGGGGGGGGGTGCGAGGAGGGCCACCCGTGCTGCAGCAGGTAACCCAGGGGAACCGCTCCCCGCCCCAGCTCATCTTCTCCACCCTCAGCCTGAATGGGAAGCCGCCGCCTGCTTCTCAGTCCTCCCTGGCTTCCTGCCGAACAGCTGATTCACGGGAAGCTGGGGAGGAGGGGAGGGCATGGAGAAGCAGAGCGGGGTGGTGGGTTCAGGGAGGAGACAGAGGCAGAGGTGAGGTGAGCTGGGGCCGGGGGTGGGGCGGGGAGCTGCCGGTGGGTGCTCTGCACCCACCAAATTTTCCCTGTGGGAGTTCCAGCCCCAGAGCCTAAGGCACCACTTTTGATGTGATCAGTGGGGGAGCAGCCGCTCCCCCTGTTCCCCCCCAGCTATGCTCCCCGCCCCAGGAGCCAGAGGGACCTGTCGGATGCTTCCTGGGAGCTGCCCCAGGTAAGCACCACCGGGACTCCCCACCTTGCTCCCCGGCAAGTGCCTCTGGCTCTTAGGGGTGGGGTGGGCATCCACTGTGGTGGCCCACGAGACCCTCATGCCCTGTTCTGGGGGCAGTCAGGGGAGGGGGTGAATGAGGCAGGGGTCCTGGGGGGGCATCAAGAAACGCGGGGGAGTTGGATGGAGCAGGAGTCCCAGGGGGCGGGGGTGGGCAACAACCCCCTCGTGGGGTGAGGAGGGAACCCGTTGTTAAGATTTTGGCAGCTCATCACTGATAACAAGCAATAAAACATAAGGAAGGACTATCTCTTGATTCTGCTGAAAATTGGACAGGTGTTATAACAAAGAATGGCACAGTAAGTAGGACAACTATGGACTTATGGAAAACTGGAAGGAGAGGTTATAAACTAGAGCTACCATCTCAGATACTAGGCAAACAGGAGAAAACTGCTACCAAAACACCCAAGTATTTAAAGTGTTAAAAACTTTAAAGGAATTTCCTTTATGGAGTCCAGGGGTCACAAACACTATTGAACAATGCATTTAGCCTATAGGTAAAGATTCTCAGAGCTTTTCTAACCACAAAAGTTATATCAGTTTTATAGCTATTCCTGTATGGGAAGGGGAACAAGCTATATTAGTATAAGGCACCTTTATGCTAGTCCATATTATGAATTGTACTGGAAAAGAATATTAAGAATAGCTAGTTTGGTATAAAATCATCCCTGTAACTGAAATAGCTATATCAGTATAAAAGATGTGCATAATCCAGTTTAACAGGAGGCTCCATATAAAACAAGACTCGAAAGAACAAGAGTGATGGGACAAACTAAACACTGGTCTGAGGAGAGAAGGCACTTTGGCTCAGGGGCTGACTAATGGTGTTCCTCTCAATAGTCCCTTATCTATTCCCATAGCAGTAGGAAAATGTTTTTGGAGAAAATCAAAGTGGCAGGCAAACCTTTCTGATTGTTTTAGAGATAAGAGCTGGCCTCGCTTCATCTTTGAGTATGAGGGCAAAAAGAGACATTAGCAGCTGATCATTTGCTTTTAATCACAGGTGTCTTCTGGGAGGTGGAGGCTTGACAGCAGAGGAGGGATCCTCCAGATGCACTTGGGCCACTGGGGAAGTTTTGATTATCAGTTGAGATACACCTTTCTCCATTCATGCCAGGTGTAAGAATCATGTAATCCAGAGATTCTCAAACCTTCATTGCACCGCGACCCCCTTCTGACAACAAAAATTACTACACAACTCCAGGAGGGGGGACCAAAGTCTTAGCCCACCCAAGCCATTCTGCCCCAGGCAGTGGGGTCCACAGCCAAAGCCTGAGACCCATTGCCCCTGGTAGTGGTGGGGTACAAAGCTGAAGCCAAAAGGCTTCAGCCCCAGGCAGAGGGCCTGTAACCTGAGCCCCACTGCCCAGGGCTTGGGCTTTGGTCCCAAGCAGCGGGGTTTGGGCTTTAGCTTTAGCCTAGGGCCCCAGCAAGTCTAAGCCAGCCCTGGCGATCCCATTAAAATGGGGTCACGGCTTACTTTGGAGTCCCAACCCACAGTTTGAGAACCCCTGAATCTATGCAGACTTCAATTTTGGGGTCCAGGGGTCTATCCATATCAGAGGTTCTTTGGCTGTAAGCATCGTCACCTCTCTGGCTGCCATTCAGGCTATTAAGAAGTTAAGTGTTAGTTAGTTCAAACACTCCCAAATAAGACAGTTGAGAGATTTAGCATGTTTAATGGTGACAGTATGATCAATGTGCATGACTTTGGCACACAACAAGTTCTTTCTCTTCCTTGGCTTATCAATCATTAGATGCATCTGCATCCCTTGTGAAAAACCTCCATAAGAGAAGACAAAAATGACTTCAGGAAAATTTTGGGGGAAAAGAGAGAGAGTGCTATATACCCATGCTACTCATTCTACTCAAGGCAAAAATACAAGGGGAAGTAAAAAGAAGCCTGTCCTCAGCCTGTGTAGGCAGTGAAATATTCTGCTATTCATGAATTTGCTGTCTGTTCAAATATGTTCTAAATTGAGACTGACCTTGTCCATCTTTGGCCTGCAGAAATTCTGAATATAATATATCTGGTTCATAGGAGCTAGCCAGTCATCATGCAATATCTCAGAAGCTTCCCATATAATTTTCATTACATCTATAGTTGTGATCGTATTTAGTAGAGTGATGTGATCTGAATTACAGTTTATGTTAGATAAGCATGTTATCCAAATTATCTGGAACACTGTGCTTTATAAATTAAAAAAGAAGAAGAAGATGATGGACAAGTTTTAAGAACTATAGGATAATATAAACAAGAAAGAGGGAAAAGGTGGAAGGAAAAGATACAAAAGGAGATAAGTGGGGAGAAATCAAACGTGGAGGAAACCAAAGGAACAGGTAATTGATTTATCCTTGAAAACGCAATTAAGAAAAATATCACCACCATCACTGAGCTGTTCATGTGACAAGAGTTAGAGAATGAGCAAAAAAGGAAGAAAAAAGGACTGAAGGACTGAAGAAGAGATGGGTCAGACTAATGAGAAAGAGAAGAGCAGCACATATCATGCTATTCCAGGAATGGGTTGAAAGTGGCTGTAGCTTGAAATAATATTTTTTATTACTAAAATAGAATCATAGAATTATAGGACTGGAAGTGAGCGACCTTGAGAGGTCATCTAGTACAGTTCCCTGCACTCAAGGCAGGCCTAAATATTATCTAGACCATCCGTGAGAAGTGTTTGTCTAACCTGCTCTTAAAAATCTCCAATGATAAAGATTCCACAACCTCCCTAAACAATTTATTCCAGTGCTTAATTACCCTCACAGTTAGGATGTTTTTTCTAATGTCCAACCTAAACCACTCTTGCTGCAGTTTAAGCCCCTTGCTTCTTGTCCTGTCCTCAGAGATTAATTTTTTCTCCCTCCTTCTTGTAACAACCTTTAATGTACTTGAAACTTGTTATGTCCTCTCTCAGTCTTCTCTTCTCCAGACTAAAGAAACCCAATTTTTTTCAATCTTCCCTTATAGGTCATATTTTCTAGAGCTATAATCATTTTTGTTGCTCTTCTCTGGACTTCCTCCAATTCCTAGAATGTGGCGCCCAGAACTGGATACAATACTCCAGTTGATGCCTAATCAGCACAGAGTAGAGAGGAATAATTATTTCTCATGTCTTGCTTACAACACTCCTGCTAACACATCCCAGAATGATGTTTACTTCTTTTGGAACAGTGTTACTGTTGAAAGAAAAGAAGTACTTGTGGCACCTTAGAAACTAATAAATTTATTTCAGCATAAGCTTTTGTGAGCTACAGCTCACTTCATCGGATGCAATCAGTGGAAAATAAATGCATCCGATGAAGTAAGCTGTAGCTCATGAAAGCTTATCCTCAAATAAATTTGTTAGTCTCTAAGGTACCACAAGTACTCCTTTTCTTTTTGCGAATACAGACTAACACAGCTGCTACTCTGAAACCTGTTACTGTTGACTGACTCATATTTAAACTGACTCATATTTAGCTTGTGATCCACTATGACCCCCAGATCCTTTTCCTAGGCAGTCATTTCCCATTTTGTACGTGTGCAACTGATTATTCCTTTCTAAGTGGAGTACTTTGCATGTGTCCTTATTGAATTTCATCCTATTTACTTCAAACCATTTCTCCAGTTTGTCCAGATCATTTTGAATTTTATTCCTATTCTCCAAAGCACTTGCAACCCCTCCCAACTTGGTATTGTCCAAAAAATGTATAAGTATACTCTCTATGTCATTACCTAAAGAATTAATGAAGAAATTGAACAGAACCAGACTCAGAACTGATCCCAGTGGGACCCCACTCAATCTACCCTTCCAGCATGACTGTGAACCACTGATAATTACTCTCCAGGAATGGTTTTCCAACCAGTTATGCACCCACCTTATAGTAGCTCCATCTAGGTTGTATTTCCCTAGTTTGTTTGTTCATGAGAAAGTCATGCGAGACAGTATCAAAAGCCTTACTAAAGTCAAGATATACCACATCTACTGCTTCCCCCCATCCACAAGACTTGTTACGCTGTGAAAAAAGGCTATTACATTGGTTTGACATGATTTGTTCTTGACAAGTTCTTCTCCAGCTTCTCCCCATGCCACCATTCCCATCTAGAATATTATTCCTAATCCTGCATGCCAAGAAAACTCACTCTTCTTTAAATCCCTCCTCGGGAATCATTTCTAGACATACTTCTTTCACCTTGAAAACACATTTGTTATACAGGTTCAGAGTTTGTTTGGGTATGTCTATACTGCAGCTGTGAGGGAGCCTCCCAACCCAGGTAGACAGGCTTGTGCTAGCAGGCTCATGCTAGCACACTAAAAATAGCTGTGTGGACGTTGTGTCACTGGCAGCGGCTGATAGAGTGGGCTTGGGCTGTGGTGGTTATCCAAAGCTTCTGCCAGCGTGCCAACCTCCACATAGCATTTTTAGCATGCTAACATGACCCTCACTAACACAAGTCTGGGAGATGGGTGTACAGAGGTGGGTTCACAGCTGAGGGAGAGGGCAAGGAAATTTACTTCAGTCCCTGCATAGCACACATTAAAGCCAAGCAGGATTCCAGTGCCTCAATTTGCAGAAGCACAGTGACTACTCCCTTCCAACTTCCCTGGGGCTGTGCATCACCTCAAAGGGGGTGCTGGGCAGGTCATAGCTCATATCATCAGTGTACTGACAGAAGTGTAATAAACCTCTCTAAAAACAACCAGAAAACATGTATTTTTTTGCTATGGACAGGGAGACATAAAATATAAAGTTAAATGCTCCGAATAATGTATGATGAAACTATTTTACTGTCAGCTTCTGTGGCAGTATTTAAACGTGCTGCATAGAAGTTCACCACTAAATAACTAAGTATGGTGTGCAGAAGCACACAGTAAAAACAAAAAATCTATATACCTGTAGCATGAATGTGACTCCTTTGTGTTGCAGTATGGTCATTATTTAGAAAAGGTATTGGCCCTTTTTGAATTTCTTTATTGGATGCCTCTGAACTGCATTAACACAATTCTTCAGAACGGAATCTGTCCCGCTGGGGTTACTAGAAGAAACTTTTGTTTCATCTTCCTTGGCTTTCCAGGTACAGCACCGTAAAAACTTTTGATACAACAAAGAAAACACTGACTCATCTGGTAGGTACAAGACTTACACCAGGAACTTCATGATTAAACTGTCTAGTGAACACAGGCATTCCATCACACAGTCCAGAGTGCTGCCCATAAAATGTAATCTCACCAGTTCTATTTCTCCAGGTAAGATTAAATACATTTAAATTAAAACTGCAAGCTATTTTTGTATAAACCTGGTATTACTAATTTGTTAACTATGACAATTTCACACAGAAACCCTTTTGTTGGAAACTGAATTTCTCATGTAATAATTAGCTGTGGAATATTACCCCAAACAGGTGTCTGTAGCCTGTCAAAGTCAGAACAGGTGATTTAGAATTAGCGTATTAAAAGAACTGTGAATTAGCAAAGCAAAAACGTGTTAATTTCTTGTTCCATCTGTTAATATGAATTCACTGCCAAATATTTTACTTTGTAGAACTCTGCTGGGATTGGCAAGAATATACACTATAAAAAAAAGTTTAAAGGCCTGAATGTTTAAAAATCATGACATACGTTACTGCAAAAATAACTTTTACATTTGAACAAGATTTTTTTCTTTTGTATCTTTTAGAACTTCATAGTGCAGAGTGCCACACAATCCAGAAAACTGAGCTACAACCCTCTTGCAATTAAATTACAGAACTTTAAAACCAAAATCTAAATATGTTACAAGAAAATGCTTTCAAATGGCTTTATTTAAATGAAGACTAGTGCTTTACTCTACTTTTACATTAGAGGCATATCCAAATGCTTTTACATTCAAGATGTGGGCATTTAAATGCTCAGTTCCTATGTCAGCCTGAAGAGAGTCTATAAAACCTGTGGACCATCTGAACTATAACATATACTTGGAGCAATGGATATGCCCTTGGTCTCTTTTATAAATTGTGGCACAGACTACAAACTATCCATCTTACTCATAGGCCTGAATATTTATGAGGCTATTCACAGAAATATGTATGACAGATTTATTTTTGGAAATAGTCCCCCCCACACACACACTTTCCTGTTCTTTCTTCTTTAACTAGAAGTAAACATTTCCCCAGTTAACACACACAGTGTTTGAAACAGAACAGGATATAATCCTTACCATAGAAAAATGGTAAAAGAGAAATGGGTGAGTGAGACAGCAGAGTGAAGTTTTGGAATGGTATAGAATCTGCTCAGGTTTCAATAGTCAACCCATTGATGTATTTCCTACCAATTATACTGTGTTCAGAATCTAATCCCTACTCTCTTTTGTGTAGGTGTTTAGATAGATTAATATCTAGATAAGGTATATACTAGCCAACAACTCCTAAGCCTGGCCTCCTGACAGTTACAATAGCTTTTACATTAGAATCCTTATAGGATTCAGTGATTCAGCATAGTTCAACCAATTCGAAATCCACCCCTTCATCACTCTACCCTGGTGCAACTAATAAGCTCTTCTGGAGAGAGGAAATGGAAAAGTGACTAAATGTAGTGAAACAGGTGGACACACACATTCCCTCAACCTTGCAATACTACGGAGAACTCACGCTGCTATTTCCAAGCAGCAGGTCTGGGTTATGACTGAAGAAGTCTTGTGACTTTGGCAGATTTCACAGATTTTATTTTCTGTCACATTAAAAAACAAAACAACAAAGCCCCATAGAAGCCCATATTGCTGTTTGGTTTTAGCAGAGCTAATCATCCATACCCCATTACTATAAGCACTTTAAATAAAGCTTAAAGATATGCAGCATATTCTTAACTGCAAAGGATATTATAGGTAGTTTCTTCTCCCAAGTTTTATGCCACATCCAAGAGATACTTACATGAATCATCTATAATGACTAGCATAATTTGGGGAAGTGAATGAGATTTTCCTGCATTATTTATATTGTGAACTCACAAGAATATGAATAGTGGGTTATGTAAATTCAAATTGTGTTTACAGTAGCAAAGTGCAGAAAAAGGAAGGCAAGGGTTAAACTGATATTTTTGGAGTGACTCCTTTGTAGCCTATTGCTTATTACTTTACTGGTGAGTGATATGAGTTACAACCTATGAATTACATATGGGAAACTTTTATTGTTTTCCACATTTGAATGGAAAAATAATTATGTTGCTCACATCTTTTACATACTTAAAATTAATGCATCAGATTCTTTCTCAGGGTGTGGGCCTGGATGTCTACCTTTAAGAAATGAAGGCTGCCAAACGTTTAACCTTCTAGTCATAAAGATTCAGTATTTTATGCTTGATAATTCATCCTAAATGTCAGATTAGCCTTTAAAAAAATAGAACACATCATAATGTTTAAGAAATACAATGTCATTATGCTGTTATCAGTGGTAAAACTTGTCTAATCTTGATATAGCATCACCTTTAACAAATGCTTGTGGGGAGGGGGGGAACCTAGTAAAAACATAAAACTTTTTATGTAGTTTTAAAAATATACAATATATTGAAGTTTTAGTTGACTTATCTGAAAAGACATATTTTTGGCACATAAATAAAAAAAGGCAAGAGAAGAACTTGTCAAAAGGAAAATAAAGTATGTAAATTAAATCAAAGGTAAGGCAGCTACACTTTTTGTATAAATAACTGTGTTAACAGATTTTTATGCATATTACAATATATTCAGATGCATTGCTTTTGCAAAAACAAATTCATTGCTTCTCTCCAAAGAATGGATTAAAACAATTTATTTTATAAAATTTGGATAGATAGGATAAGAAATGTAATAACCATCTATGGAAAATAAATATAAAAATTATTCAAGCTCCATCTACTTTATATTAGTAATGAGATGCACTTCATTCAAATTCCTTTCAATTGAAACAGTGCTGAGAAAGCAAGAACATGATTCTGTAGGAAATGATTTCTAATCTTCATGATAACATACCAATATAATACAATTATTTACAATTGACTAAGAGTTAATTCCAATAGTATAACATCTTTCTTGCAAAAATGTCAGGTTTTATTGATGAAACAAACTAAGAATAAAACATTTTTACTTGTAGACTAACTATGCTGTTTTTCATTCTGTTAACCAAAACAACATAGCAATACTGTAAACAAAAAAACAACATCAAACTGGCTGTGTTTGCATGATTTTATCAAGAATCATAAGCAATGGAGTGAGCATGGGATTTGTCTGAAGCATTAAAAATGGCTTGACAGAAAAAATATTGTTTTTTCTAAAGGACAGGTAGTGAAAATGAATCTGTCCTATAGTCATCACTAGCTATGTCAATATACAGTAATGATGCCAGAGACCAAGTATTTAATTGTAAAGGTAAACATGATGAAGCTGAAGCTTCAAAACTTAATACACCTGATTTCCAATACACCATACTTTTTTGTAAATTTGGAAGAATGACATATTAACAAATAGCTAACATTTAATCTTCCTTATGTGTGAACATTGTACATATGTGGGGTCATCTTTTACTGGAGTTGACCCATTATTTTATTGCTAGCAATCCCCTCCCCTGAGAAGTCATGATTGCATATTTCACCTATGACATATTCTTAATATTCGTATAAAGAAAAGAGATAATGTTTAATTACTTCTTTGCCACACAATCTTGTGCTAATTCTCTTTTATAAATAAGTTTAAATTGATTAAACATAACAAATGCTACTTACAACTAAACAACTATTTGAACCTCTTTTACAACACCAAAATACATACCTCTGAACATTCTTAGAGTCATCATTCAACATTTGGCACTTGCTTCTGTCTTTGATGCACTATGTGTAATCATTTGCACTACTGCAAGGTGGGGTTAAAGTGCTACGAAATCAGAATAATAGTTATTTACACCCATATGACACTGGTGCAAGTGACTATGAGTCATGAGGCAATGGAAAATCAGGGCCTTGCTCTTTGTAAGGTTAATGGTGTAACTAGATGACTGTAGCTCAATATTTCTATATTATTTTTAGTGTTTTTAGGTGTCTCTGTACATGCAGCTGTTTGAGGATGAAGAATTAATTTAACTCTTTTCTTATGGCAGAGCAAGGAGAAATTACAGCAGTGTGCCAAGCAACAAAAATCACAAGGAGCTGAAGTTCACAAGAAAAGCAGCTGCTTCATCCAATCCATTTGGGGTTACCCCACTGAAGGCCTACAACTAATATTAAAATGCATGAACAAGAATGCCCTTATAAACAGAACATAGAAATCCTGCCTTATCTCTTCACATGGGCTGGCCCAACAAACTTGAACACTGAGACAATAAAATGAAACAGGTGGTTGAAAAAATATCTTATATCCTCCAAAACAGCTGCCCTAGAAGAAATTCAATCTAGGTATCCACAACAAACTTCCTTTTCATCAAAGATTATTTATATGAGATGCACCGTGTACCTATTTAGAATATATTGTACTGTACATTATAACACCAACTGGTTCTGTTTGATTGGCATAATCTTGGCTCTTAGTAATATTTGTATTTTTTAAAACTGTACTTAATTTGTTTACAACAGTTGCTCACGTTCCATTTGTACAGAAGAGCCGTTGTTCCCAAAGGCTCAAGGATATTACTGTATGTCTCACATTACTGTTTTTCTCCTAGGAGCACAGCGACCATTAAAATGCCAAAAGAAACAGCAGTAATGAATGGACTGACCTCCCAAGTTTCAACAATCTGAACTATCTGAAGTTCAGAACTCAGAAATGTTGTAGCAGGTTAGAGTCTGTGAGAAAGGATATGTGCAGGTGATGAATGACAGGTTATGCCACTTGGACAATGGAAAAAAATGTTTTACAATATAACTATTTCTTGTAATTTTACTACACCATTTTAATGTTTGGATTCCCTGAGGGAAAACTCAGAACCTATTTACAGTAGCAACTGAATCCAACTCTTTTGTAACAGCTGAAATTTTCATTGGACACAAAAAACAATTATTCATCTTAAATGCCATAAAAAAATCCATGTGTGTGTGGCTTCACTCAAGAAGTTACTTGCAACAGAAACAGAAAAACAATATGGATTGCGAAACAATCACTCCCCGTCAACTCATCCTATCGCTTTCAACATTAAAATCCACCTATTTCCAGTCAGACAGTATTGGACTGAAACACAAAAATATTAGTTACAATATGCCTGTATAAGACATGATGAATTAAACTTTGTATAGAGTTAAGGACAGATTCTGTGATGTGCTGAGACCCTCACATTTTAAACTGTTAATGACATTCTCTCTCTCTCTCTCTCTCTCTGTATATATATATTCTTTGTATTTACATATTTTCTTTTAATTTATTTAGACATATAAATCTATATATAAGTGTAAGGAAAATATATATTATGACAATTTGAACTAATTATTGCATACTTCAGTCTAATATTCTTGGCAACTGACTGTGATACGTAACGCTGGGAAATCAGTATTTAAAATGGAAATGCTAATCCAACTGTGTATTGCTATAACAAAGGAGGGGTGGGAAAGAGGTGTTTTAAGGTCAATGATGGCAGTTGGGGGCATTCAGTGCCTCCAGGGGGAACTCAGAATACTGGACACATAGTCATTAGTGTCAATTTATATGTCACCAATATGATCTCCTTCCATGCTTCTGTGCCCTGTCATGGCTGCTGTGATTGACTGAAATACTTCTAGCATCTGTCATCTGAGGAAGAGGGGGATGCCAGGACTGTCTGAATGGAGGATTCTGGACTCTGGAATTCTCTCCCTTCTTGCAGGCTACCAAGTGGCAGCCTTTAGGACTTGATGGCACACCTGTTTGATTTAACTTTGTATCCTGCTGGGAAGTTATTATTGGCAGAGCTGGGAGGCTAGAAATCTGTTTGGATTTGTTGGACAAATTATTTGGGCATTTGCTTCAGCTTTTGTTTGTCTATCACGTTGCCTGATAATGACTAATGGGTCAATACACAGAATTCTATAATATAGGAAAATCTATGTATTTGAATAGCAAAATATTAAACTTTTAAAAAATAACTACAGATCATGGAGAGTAGTTATTAGCTGCAGCGGTTTCCCTCATGACACTAATTCCTCATTCCTTTGAATGGGGTTTAATGGTGCTGTCACAATAATCTCACAGTGACACCAGTGGAAGTTCATAAAACAATGTAACAATGTTAAGATTACATAACTTGATGTCACTGTGGTTTATTTAGAAACATATTCTATAGTTTCTATATTTGGGAATCTCAATTATATAGAATTTATTAGTCTGACATATTAACCTCATTTTTATAGCTTCCTCAAAAGCTTCCATATTTAATGATATAATTCTGCACAGCAACACAAGCTATTGACTTCTCTTCAGTGCATTTATGAATCTTCTCTATTCTATAGAAGATATGGTGTCATCTTACAATGTCAAAGTGATTTTGGACTGTGACAGAGTGCTGGGAGCTAGCAGGTGAGCAAGCATTCTGGTCATTTAAGCATCAGTCAGCTCCCACAGAGAAGAATGGGCGGGCTGATGAACCGATTAGCTCATCATCTGAAGGGTATAAGTAAGAGATGGGAAGCAGTGGAGGAGGCAGGACCTGGCCAGTTGAGAGATCTCAAAGAAGGGAGATCTCAGTTCCTCTCGGCCTTGTGGGAAAGGGCTAAAGGTGGAGAAGCACTGTAAGTAATCTGCTGCATGGAACTGTGTTGGTGATAGGAATGTAAATAAATAACATGAACACGCTACTTACTGGACTGATTCTGAAAGGTTCCTGAGGCACTTGAGGAAAGGGATGGAGCATGACCTATTACACATGGGGTCTTGTCTGGGATCTGACTCCCCCAGCTAAGTGATAGAGAAACTAGACGAATTAAGCCACTGCGAGGATTCGGCCTCTGGGTGATGGAGCAGCAGAAGGAGCTGAAAAAAGATTATGTAGTCCTTCCAACAAGCACACCAGCTGGAAAACCAATCCCTGCTGGCATGCCAGGTGGAGCAGCAGAAGAGCCTGCAGGAATTTACCAGGGCGCAAGCATGAGGGCAGCAGCGGTTCCTTGAGAAAATGGTGAGTCCCCATACAGGGAACAACAATCAGACACAGGGGGTTGGTCTATGTAAAATGGGGCCTGCAGATGACCCCAATGCTTTTCTATTTATATTTGAAAGGGTAGTGATCAGAATTGGACAGTGGAACGTAGACCCTCTGGTTAGCACCCTATTTAGTGGGCGTGGCTTAAGCATGACCCTGAGCGACAAACTTACATGACCCTGAGCAACAAACAGACCAGTGACTATGATATTGTGAAGGCAGCCATATCAGAACAAATGTGCCTGTTCACTGGCAAGTACCAGCAGCAGTTTTGGGCTGCTAGATGAGCTGGAGATGTACGGCCTAGGGCATTTGGCCGAAGATTAACAAGTAGCACTACCCACTGGTTAAAGCCGGACACACAGAGTGTAGGTGAAATTATGGATTCCATAATTCTGAAGCAATTTCTACAAGGCCTCCCTGAGAACACCCATGTATGAGTTAGGAGGCATCAACACTCGGAACGGGAGGCGGCGGTCATACTCACAGGGGAGTTTGAGGAAGCTAATTTCCCCCAAATGGGATGAGTCTATTTAACAGATCAGAGCCAGGAAAGAAGTTTAGAGAAATTGTCAGGGATAAAGCCTTCAGAGAAGAAAAGGGATGAGATCAGAGGAACTTCTTTGAGGAGTCAAGAAATTAGCTGCTACCAACATGGGAGACTGGGATGTAAAAACTGACTGCCCCTATATGAACTGTTGGCTGCTGAATTTTGCAGTTGGGCTGAGAACTTGGGGTTGTGGTGGAGAAAAATGCCAACCATTGCTTTAAAAGAGTGTTAGAGACTGGATTGTGGGTGGTCTTGTCTTACGGTTAAAGCAAGAGTTTGGCCTACCAATTAGAGTTGAGTCCAGGGTGGGCAGAGTTCAGGAATAAGCTGAGGGTCAGTAGTGAAAGGACTGAAGCTGAATGCCACAGCCAGATGGTAACCAAAGTCATAAGCCAGAGGCAGAGCTGAGGATCAGTAACAGAGAGACCAGGCCTGAAGCAGAGCAGGAGCAGGGACAGGCAGCAGGCTGAAGCAGGGACTAGAGCAAGCACAGCCGCAGACATGATACATGCTGAGCAGCCAGCTGCCCTTTCTGTCCAATCTGGTAGTGCAATCCATCAGGCAGCCTGATGCAGACCAGCTGTGCTTATTGGGTTTCCAGGAGACTAATTCTGCTGCAGGCCCCAATCCCTGACAAAGCAGAGAGGAGATGGGAGAAAGGGTGTTCTGGCCTCAGCGCGTTCACTGGCCCGTAAAGATGTGATAACGCCACACTATCTCCTGCCATGGGAGTGTATGGGTAGAGAAAACTCTGCCCAATGCCCAAGATACTCCTAGAGGTCCAAGGAAAGTTCAGGTGGAAATGGGCTAGGGTTATAGATAGGTTGCCCCAATCGGTGGTGTTAGGGATAGACTGGAGAACCTTCTTATACGGGAAGAAAGCTGGCATCTGGGGTCCAGAGCAGATAAGAATTGAGCCACTGAGAAAGCTAGAGAAAGGGCTCGAAGAAGGAGAGCCAGAAAAGAAAAGGTTTCTTACTGCAACTCTGGTTCTTCGAGATCTGATGCAGCCATGTATTCCAATTAGGTGTGTGTGCGTGCAGTGCACCAGAGCCGGAGAAATTTTATTAGCACTCCCACAGGAGGCAGTGAATGCACCTCAGGCTCATAGCCCCTCCCTGGCTACATGAGGCAGCATCTCCTCATCCTCCCACGATTCGCATTGAACATCTAGAGACTAGATTCTGATACAGAGGGGACAGGGAGAGGGTTGTGGAATACATGTCTGCATCACATCTCAAAGAAGTTTCTTCTTCTTCATGTAGCTTTTGCTACCTGGCATTGGAAAAAAAACAACTATCACAAACGGATTGCTTATTGCAAGTGTATTCCCCCTTACCTGTTCACATAAGGCATTACCATGGTATAATCAGCAATTATGCAAACCACTGAGCCCCAATGCATTCCAGAAAGGCCCAAAGCTTCAGCACATTGATATAGAATGAGGCTTCCTGCCCCAGTCACAGCCCCTGAAGTTTCAGTGGCCCCAAATGCCCATCCGGGAAGCATCGGTGACAACAGACCTTGGTGAGGGCTGGGTGAAGGGAACACCCTGACATACTGACTGTTGACCACTATAATGACAGCTTTTCAGTGATGGGGTATACACCCCTAAGGAATGCAAGGTAGCATTAGAATCCTTCAAAGGAGTGCAGAATCTTGTCCGTTTTGTCTGAAAAGAGCACCCAGCCACTTAAGGGAAAATCTTCGTTAACATGTTGCACGTTGGGAGCAATGCCCAGACTCTGCAGTCAGGACACTCTTCTCATGAGCACTGCTGAGGCCATCACTCTGGCAAAGTGTCTGCAACATCCAGCATGGACTCTAACAATGTCCTAGCCACGAAGCAGCCTTTGTGACGAATGCTCGAAATTCCACCCTGGATGCTTCAGGCAGCTGGCTTACAAATTTAGACGTAGCTGTCCAATTCACAAAGTCATATGTGGACAACAATGCCTGCTAGCTCACAATCTGCATTTTCAGGGAAGAGGAAGTGTAGCTCTTTCTACTCATCAAGGCCATCCTCTTAGAATCCTTATCCTTAGGAGTGAACTTAAATTTGCTCTGCCAAGCTCCGCCGTTCCATGAAGTTATGACCTGGGAATTAGGAGCCACTGACATGTATTGCGATCTCACCTTTGACAGAGATCAAGAGTGTGTCCTCTGTGACCAAGGAGTGTCTCATGGATTCCAGGAGGCCACTGGGCATACTGTGGATGTGTAAGCTAATTGGCTGAACAGGCTGTGAGGGCTCATGAACCAATTATCCCATCAGCTAAGAGGTATAAGAAAGAGACAGGAGCTGGGTTGGCTGAGCCCAGTATGTTGAAAGACCGCAAGAAAGGGAGACCTCTATTTCTCTCTGACCCTGTTGGAAAGGGCTAAACAATTTGTGCTGTTCATTTCATACACGCAAATGAGTATACATGAGAACAGGTGGATGAGCACACCTTGGTAGCCTTCTGAAATCTAGCCCATAATGTCAAATTAATATAATAAAACAATCTGTATGCTAGCTGTATTCTGATAAGATAAAGACCAACATAAAAACTCCTTGGAATACTGAACTAAAAGTTTTTACTGCTGTTATAAAAATCTGGCCCTGTTTTAATTTTATTTCACCTACCAGTGACAAGTGCACTACTCAACCACTGGACAACATTACCTCTATTTGGGAAAATATTAATGTTATCATTAGGATCAAAGTATGTGGGTGAGTACTGCCATGTATTCATGTTCTTTTTGAATCATGAAATGTAAGCAGTGAAGTGTTTGAGATCTTTTTCTGTCCCTGGAACCCACAGGTGTTTGCTGCACCAAAAAGGCAGAGGGTGCCTTACAGCACTTATGGTCACAGAGACATTCCTTATTAATTTCACACTATGCTTGGCAGAAACAGAAATCTGACAAGCATCAGCACAGTGATTGGCAGCACCATGATGGACAATGCTAGTCAAAGCAATTGGCAGCACAGCTATGCGCCCTCTCAGAGTCCAGAATTTACTTATAAGCAATGTGAAGTTCTTTTTCCTTCAATTACTTGCCGGCATAAGTCATCAAAGGACACCTGAGAGATTGTAAGTCACTGCCCATGACTGCCCATGTATATCATGTATATCACCCTTTTATTAATGCAGATAAGACTTAGACATTTTAGAAAGGCTCATTTGGAATAAGACTACCAAAGTCTAACTGCTTAGAGAAAGACGTGGACTTGTTGTCTGAAAAAAGCACTGGGGCCAGGAAATTTTGAGAAATAAAACCAGCTCTAACACTCACTTTATTTGGGGCCTTGGAGAAATGATTTAGAGAGCAAATTTTCAAAAGTGGCCTCTAGTTTTTGGAGATGCAAGTACTGAGAACCTCCGAAAAAATTAGGTCTTTGGTGTCTAGAGCTGGGCACCCCAAAATAGAGACACACAAACTTAGAGACCAGTTGTGAAAATTTGGGCCTTAATGTCAGTTTCTGTTTCTCCAAATGTAAAAGAAGATAGAAATCTTTCTATCTCAGATGGCTGCTGTGAGGATTAATCAGTTAATGTTTATCATTGCACTTTGAGATGAAAAGCATTATGTTAGTGTATGACTGTTTTTAATTATTTCATTTGGCAGAGGCTCTCTCTGTTGTGCCCTACTACAACATATCCCCAATTTCCTTCTCTTCTCCTCACCCAGCTAGATCCTTCTCCTTTTCCCTGATTCTCCTTATTTGATTCTCAGCTATGCTCCCTTCCTCTCTCTTAGGCTACGTCTACACTACCTGCCGGATTGGCGGGTAGTAATCGATCTATTGGGGATTGGTTTATCGCGTCTAGTGTAACACTCCCCCATCAACTCCGCTTCCGCCTCTTGCCCTGGTGGAGTTCCGGAGTTGACGGCAGAGCGATCGGGGATTGATCACTACCCTCCAATTCGGGGGGTAGTGTAGACGTTGCCTCAGCTCTCTCTAAGCTCATGGGGAAATGCCCAGAGGGTTAAAAACCAGTTCTGCTCAGACCTCTGACAAATATTTCAATATAGAAGCAGAGAGGGGACCTTTGGGTGTGAGCGAAAAGGAGAGAAGTACTTATCTGAACCAGTCCCAACCTTCAGAAGAAAGGTCATACTGGTTTTTCATCTTGTTGATACTAATTTATCCCGTCAATTTAACGATTGACACTTCTTTCTCGGCTGCAGTTAAATATACACCATAGCCATTAACACTGGCAAAATATTTTGTTTAGGATTTTTGTATCATGCCCATCATGCGGTATCTGAGCGTGTTTTCATGTAGGGCTGTTGTAGGGAACTGGAAGAGGCAGGCATTTTGGTCACTGGAAGACAGGGCCAAATCGGGTTGTTTACCAGGACTGACTAGCTATGCTGAAAACACTGCTTGCCATCCCATCCTGCCTGCCATCTCAATGTGCTCAGTTGTTAAGCTACCTAGAGACCAGCAATCTTGAGATGAATGTCATCTAATCCTATTACTCAAACCCCCTGAAGCATCCTGTCCTCATGCTGTTTTGTTACTGAGTTAGACCCTTATTTGACATGATAGTAGGTCTGAATAAGCCATATATCCTATTGGCAATTTTTTCTTTTCTTTTCCTATAAGCCATATATCCTTTTTTCTTTCCTTCTTATATTTTGTTTCCTTGCTTTTCAACACAGCATTGCATAAAAAAGAGCAAAATCTAGCACAAAAAACCCCACCCACCTCTAAATTGATATGGCCTCTTTTTAGATGGCTTAAGGAAAACATTTTCAGGAACACACCCCCAGCCATCATGACTAGTGCTCTAAAAACTAAGCAATTTTAGAATCTGTGTGTGTTGCAACACCTAGGCTCAGCTGGGTGGATAAAGAGTGGCTTTAGCCTTAAATCTGAACATTGCGC
Source organism: Dermochelys coriacea (assembly GCF_009764565.3). NCBI lineage: Eukaryota > Metazoa > Chordata > Testudines > Dermochelyidae > Dermochelys > Dermochelys coriacea. The sequence continues at coordinate 23,459,127 of NC_050078.2, read as the reverse complement.
AGCTTATAAATTCTGCTTCAAACCCAGGCTTTATGTCCCCTAAACTGCTGTAGTGTATGTTGCATTCCACAAAGATTTAAAATTCATCAGACAGACAAAGTGTACATTTAATACTCACATGAGGGAATACAGAATGCCTTTCAATACATCAAACTCCTAAACCTTTTACATCTTTCATTTTTAAGCTACATGGATTTTGATTTGTACAATTTAAAAAATATTCTGAAGCCTAGTCAATCTAACACTAAAAAGCACTGTTGCACAGTAAGAAATCAAGAAATACAATTCAGCAAACCTGGTATAGTTGGTCCCCAGGGAAGTTTTTTTCCAATTCTGTTTGTCATAGCCCAGATCCATCATGTCATGCTAGCCTAACTTACTACTACTTTTTTTTTTTGCACACTCCAACTATTTTCTGTTAAACTAGTGCTGTCACAAGAAAACATATAAAAATGCTCTTTTGCAAACATACAGTTTGGTCTCTACTGAACTCTCTAGAGCCACGGATTTCTCTCACTGTCTTTATCAGGGTGAATGTTGACAGATCACTGAACCTTACTGTCAGCGGTGACAGGCTGAAAGCTGTTTTGTGCAAGGTGGATAAAAAACAAAAAAGGTTTCTGTGCCTTGCATCTAGAAGGTCCCTGATTCAAGAACAAAGACTTATGTTCAAAGATGATTAGCTTAAAGGCATTTCAGAAAGTTCTGATTGTACCAATAGTTGGGTGTCTTGCTAGTGAGTGAAATATGTATTCCCATGAGAACAAAGGCAGCAACAATTCTTTTCTGCTGAGATGGCAGCTTTAATAATTCCATGTATTTATCAGTATGGTGTCAAAACCTTAGGGATTTTGCCTTTCAGGTGAAGTTGAAGGTAGCTGGAATGGATATAGTCCTGAACAATCGCACTAAGACGTACATAGAAAATTGTCCAATAATGTCCAGAGGGAGAAATAGAAGAAAGGATCCCTTTGGGTCCAAATATACATAATGTAGATAAATGTCTCCAAGGTTTAGAAAGAGAAAGGTGAGGGTTTTACATGGGCATAACCCTGAGTCCTGGCATCTTTTTCCAAACTGCGAAAGAAAGTCTTAGTCATGTAAATCACCCAGTGTTGTTTATACTGCACAAAGTTAAATCTGAAAAAAATAAGAACTTGGATTAATCATTTAAAAATATAAATATGCTTTAGTGGCTGCTGTCATGGATTTATTATACATAACCAGGAGTGTAGATATCACAGTTGGCTGAGAATGAAACAGGGAGTGTTACAGAGATTGGTAGTAGTACGAAGCCACTGGCTGAGCACACACACTGCACCTGAGCTAAACTCAGACAGTGCACAGGAGGGCACAATGCAGTCCGTATAAGTGCACAGTACTTTACCGTATTCCAAGGCATCAGGACAGATTTCATTATTCCACGCTGATAATCACCAAGGTGAAGTAACGAGTAATTTGGTGTGGAGTAGATATAGCTGTTCATGTGCCAGCAGAGGGGACTTTCTGGAGGAAATGTCTTCTAATTAATGATAGTACAGAGCCTTACGAAGTGTGAAGGAATGTGTAGCATAAGCATGATTCCAAAAGGTCTGGTAGCATAGCAGTAGGAAGCAATAAAATTTTAAAGCTAACATACTAGACAGACACAGTACTAGGTAGCTGGAAGAAATCTAAGGTCAGGTTTAAATAATTTGGACTCCCTAGAATGATAGGTTGACATCCTTAGAGGGCATGACAGGCCTCTCTCTTTCAAAGGTCAATAAATTGGGAACCACACATTTTGAGAGGGAATTGCATTTTACTGTATCTACTTAATAAAAATGATGCGCTGTTGGTGCTGTCTCATTAATAAAAACTTCATGACACTTTAGGGTTTGCCATGATGTCACTTGTCATGATTCCCTCTCCCCCAACCCTGCTGTGAATGTACAACTTACTGGTTGGTTGCTGTCCTGAATACCAGTAATGACTGCAAAGTATACTTGGCTGAAAGGTAGTACATATTAGTACACATCTTTTACCAGAGTGTAAGCTATAAATCTAAACATAAGAAGAATAGTAATACACATTACAGTTTAAACTGTAGAGATGTGTTAATTCCTCTGAAATTATGGTAATGGAGAATGGTTAAACTATCAGAAACAAACTTTCATACTGTAGAAAACTGTATGCAGATCAGTTTACAAATATATCATTTCTCTTTTGACATGTTTTTCTCATGATGCACCAAATTCTGGAACGGTGGAGACTGGCCATCTGTGGAAAAATAACATTGTGTCCCCAGATTCTGGCTGGCAGCAGCTGCATACTTAGCCTATACTGTCCTTGGGACAAACTATCCCTGCCAGATGGGAGAGGCTGTCCATAGGCCATTGCTTAGTGTGCTGGGCATACATGCAAACCCATGTGAACCACTATCCCAGATCCCAAGAACCTACCCCAGAATGCCCTCCATGTTCCTTTTGTGGAAGGCTTGTTGATGTTTTGGCCTCTCCACATGTTTTTTTGAGAGGACACAGAACAGCCAATTTCTAGTCCACACTCCTTTTGTACAACATGGGGGTTCTGGCATACACTGATACACAATGTCTGCCAGACTATGGCCACATATTTGCAAATTACTGAATCTTTTTGTGATTAAACAAGTATATGTTTCCTGGGGCCCACTGCCTTTTCTGACTTGATTCTGTGTTAAAGTCACAGTTCTGTATTTGGGCCTTGGGAAAAGACTAGGATTACAGAGAAAGGATTTTTTTTCAGGATCTACGAGGAGATGACAAGGGCTGGAGGAAGCAATATAGGCTGCCCAGGGACAAGTGGGCTGTGCTGAGCAGAAATCTTATTATAATGTCAATATATTCAAAGGGAGCTGAGAACAATTCTAGCCAAGTACATTTCTAAGACTGTGAAGCCCTGCTACACCCTGCCCTATTACAATGGATAGTAAAAGGGACATCCCACCACATACACCAAGCCATCCAGAACCCTGGGTTTCAGAAGTTAATATTCATCCAGTGTTCAAAGGCACCCCAGGAAGACACTACAAGCTGGCAGCTAATGAAATGCAGCGGGAGATGTTCAGTCTAAATACCATAAAAACCAGGTGTGTTACTGTCAGAGCAGAACCATACCTGTAGTGTATGGTTTGTGTCCGAGACTGAGACAAACCTCGCTCTCTCATTCTGCCTCTGTCTCTAATACAGTCCCTATTAAAAATGGTTCCTTATATGGCTTTCTCTTCTGGGGCAGGAATTGCTGGTTCTTTGCCACCCTGAAATGTGAATGTTTTGCTTCTGTCTAAAGACCAACAGTCTTATTTTAAAATTATTTCCCAAAAAGACTTGTCAAATGAAATGTGTGAACAAGGCATCTTTTTGTAATGGCTATTTATCATTGGTGTTTAAGTAGTAATGACTGGGTATGTATAGTAAAGAATATAAGGATTGCCAAAATATTTAGTCATTATTTAGATTTGTAAAAAACTTATCAGACTCCTGAATAATTTGCATCTTTAGGGGTCCTACTTTTATTCTCTTTTTCTCCCTCTTTGTCTAAAACATTTTTGCTCCGAAAATATTGCTGACACTTTTGATTTACCTGAGCCATTGACTTACACTGCAAAATTTTGCATAGCATATTTTTGGGGTAAGAACTATTTTAAATGCCTGAAGATAAGTTTTTCATATGGAAAAAAAGCATTTGAAATAATCTAAAAAATACTAAATTACTCTATATTAGATTAATTTTCGATTAAGGGAAAGCAACAAAACAAGAAAGAACAAGGTAAGGTCCCCATAATAAATTACAGTGTGTTTCCTGTCTCCCTCAGTACTGAACACAAAATGGGATCTCCATCCAGCAGACAGCAAAACACTATCCAGCTATACACACCAGCCAAAATAATTAAACAGTGGTGAAAGAAATGTACTTATGAGGTCCTATCCCTTCAGCAGCTCTACAGGTCTCAGCACAGAACAGGTGCAACACCTCTGTAGCTACCCCTTCCACACTGGCCTGAGGACTGGCCAGGCTGGAGCAGAGTGGCATGCACAATAATAAAGGGACTAATATTACACGTAAAACAAGGTTGGGATTCAGCCCTATAAAATAATTCCACTGTAAATGGTTCTCACACTTAAAAGATTTCTTAAATTCCATTAGTTATTTGTCCTTTGCAGGTGTGATATGTTATGAACTCAAGGTGTAATATTAGCTCAATAAGTAATTTTTTCCCACTTAATTTCTAGAAAGAAGCTAACTTTTCTCATTAGTCTGGATAATACTAACCTAACTAAACTATGTGTCCATACATACAGATGCCAGGAGAATTCTGAATTCTGAAAGTCTTCCTACACAGTTTTCAATTGTGATCTATTAAAATATTGGTTTCTAGAGAAAGCAAACAGCATCATATTGTGAAATAGACCCATTCCAAAGAATTCACCATCCTGTGAAAAAACAAAGAACTAATAATATTTCTAGTTAGCACCATGAAAACAAAAGTAATGCAGTTAGGGCCTGATCCAAAGCCCATTGCATTCCATGGGAGTCTCTGCATTGACTTCCATGGGTTTTGCATCAGGTCCCTGGTCAGTTACTTGATGTATCTACAGCCAGCAAAGCATATTCACTTTTATGCTGGTAGATATATTGACTTGTCTGGGAAGTTCTGAACAGTTGTATACATTGTTAGATTACTTTTTCCTTCCTCATTTCCTCATGTCTGAATAATGTCCTTTGCAGCTTGTAAGGATAATCAAGTATGATCAGATGATAAATCCAATTTCTTTAATTTGCCATTATATTGTTGACTTGAAAGTAGAAGTTCAGCTTGCACTGTTCTACATTGAGAAGTATTATGCTGATTACATTTTTTAAAATATTATTGATGTAGATGGAGTATACAGAACCTTTGTTTACACTTTATTTCATCTGCATACATCTTGCCTCTCTGATAAACTGGTAATTTTTGACCATATCCTTATGAAGGGTCAGGATGTCGTATTCCCTGTAGTCAACATTTTAAAAAGCTAATTTGAGTGAGTAATTGCATTCCAGTTGGAAAGATTATTAAAATAACTAGTTTACGTGAGTACATCCATTGTAATCATAACACATATTCCAAAAGAGTTGGAGAAATAAGACTAACATAAAAGCTGTATGAAATTCAGCAGCTTGTGCTTACAGGACTGCATGTGAAGAGTATTCTTCAGTTTTGGGTCACATGGGTCTGCATTCATTGAATATGCTCTGAGTTTTGGTTCCAACAGACCCAAAAAATCAAAGGGCAACTCAGTGAACTGTTGAGTTATAACTAGCTTCACACAGAAAACAGGCAAAACCACTGTGTTTTATATAGTTCCTGGCCAAAATCATCATCTGGCCCAGGACCTCACAATATCAGCCCTAGTTTATTTGGCATGTCATCATTTAAAACTTAGCCCAGGTTCACTGAAAGGTTGGCAAAACTCAGCGAACATTAAAGTGAACCTGGCCAACTTCTAGGTTTCACCTTCTTTTGTTTCACTGTCACAGTGCCACACAGTGACCCCAACAATCAAAAAAGAAAAATACAAGGAAAAATTAAGAGAAATCAGGTCTGTGTACCAATTCTTTGTTTTGTCTGTTATGTCTGCTACTTGGTTACATAGGCCAGGTATACATTAATGAGGTAAGTTGATCTAAGTTACACTAGTTAAGTTACATAAGCTACATAACTTCAGTCAGTGTAACTTAGATCAACTTACAGTGGTGTCTACACCATGCTATGTCAACGGGAGACATTCTCCTGTCCACACAGCTTCTGCCTCTCAGGGGGGTGGAGTACTGAAGTCAATGGGAAAGCGCTCTCCCAGTGACTTATCGTGTCTTCACCAGATCTGCTAAATCGATGCTGCTGCATTGATCACAGCAGCGCCGATTTAGCTGGTAGTGAAGACAAGCCCATAGACAATATATCTGAAAGCCTAATCCAGACTAAAAGGATAAGCAGTATTAATACTTACTATACTCACACCAATGCACATGATGCTGCACAGAGGCAGATCAGTACCAAACATAAAATGGATAACTATCCTGAACTGCCCGCATTCTAAGATTGCATCTGCATTGGCAAGAGTCACTGATGGAAGGTTGGACTACATAGCAGTAAAAATGTGTGAAATATATCTATGCCAAGTTAAACGACATGGTGGTAAAAGTATTATGGCCCCATCAGTTCTGGGAGCCATTTTTCCCAGATCCCTCTCTCAATCTGACACTCTAACAGCAGTTCAGAGTTCCTTCACTGTGGCGGTGCCTGTCATTCTTACTCCTCTCAGAGATCCAAGCATTACTATTATTTATTAGTTGTAAAGTTCTAATGCCCAGAGGTGCCCAACTGAGACTGGGCACCACTGTGCTAGCCACTGTACAAACACCTAGAGAGACAGCCCTGTACTTAGACAAGATGGTTAAATTATAGGAGAGGAAACAGAGCCACAGAGAGGTGAAAGGACTTTTCCAAGATCACATGACAAGTTAGAGCACTCGCAGAAGAACTCAAGTCTCCTGAGCTTCAGTCCCAACACACTTGTTCTCCACTGGGGCAATGAGCGAGGAAACTAAAGTAACTGACAACTGGGCACCACTTCGCCTGACTGCCATACCACCTGTTATACCTTTTAGAGTAGGTTCCAACAATGGCTATTCTCAGAGTAATATGAATTCTAATTTCATTGTTATTGAAATTCATTGCTAATTTCATTGCTACTACTATTGCAGTAAATATTTGCATGGATATATACAGTTAGAAATGTACAGACAGAAAACAGACCCTTCCTGGTCCTTACGAGTTTGCTTCTGTCTGCTCACAATTTCATATTAAATAATAACAATATAAATTAACTCCATTCCACACTCCCAGTTCTTTGCTACCAGATATTTGTTACCACGTGGCTGTTAAACATTGATTTGTTAACAATGTATACCAAACTGGAATAAATATTGTTTTTCTTTAAATGTACAGCATGCATCAGAGCCAGGTCATATTGTTTTCAGTGGCAGGACACATTCCAAGGTAACATATAAGAGACATTTAAGGGGAAGAAGCATTTTATGCATATCAGCTACTTCCTATCCATTTGATTCTGAAATAGGTGGGGAATTAAAAACAAAATGAACTGCAATATGTCATCATATTGAAAACATATAAAACACATTTTGCCAGCTTCTCAAATTATTTTGTGGGAGTTTTACACTTCACTACTAATGTTAAAGATCGGAGAAGATATAAATAAATTCAGAGGAATGAGTACCGGTCTGTTAAGAATTAAACATTATTACAGATAGGAACAGAAGGACTTTGTGCTGCACAATAGTGATCTTCCAGTGTACATCTGGAGCACTCTGCCTAAACCCTGATGTGCTGTGCAGGTTGAGGACATCAGATGTCATTAGTGGAAAAAAAGTGTTACTGGGAAGAAATCGTAATGTGTGCATAAGCACACAGAATGGTCATAAATAAGGCAATGCACCATTTGTAGATTTGTTAGTCAATTATTCTTTATTTGTAGCCCCAAGGCTTCTGAACATTCATTCTCCTTCCCTGCACCTGGCCCTGACTACAAAATGGTCAGGGTGGAGTTCTTCAAATTCCCAGTGCTTTCATTTTTGGAAGCACTGTCGTTTCAGCCACCACCAAAACATTGACCCCTCTACTGACTCCTTTCTAGACAATTGCAAATTAAACACACACAGTCTCACCAGGAGGACAGGAAAGCAGAGCTGTGGGAAGCTATCATTCTGTGTATTGTGAATGTTCCCATTTCCCACAAAGCTTGTTAATTAGGTCAAGGGTGAAATCACCATTTTGATCAGTGAATACTGCCTTCTGCAGCAAAGCTGGCCAAATGCAGCAAAACCAGTGTTCACAAACATCAATCTGAATTCCACTTCAGCTATGCTCTCGCCCGTTTTCATTCACTATGCACAAATAGGGAGTTGTGGACATTAATGTTTGGGGAATGACTGTTCTTCATTTAAATACCAGTATCCACCAACAAACAAGGGATTTATGCATGAAGACGAGCACGCCTATTCTTTATTTCCTATCCACCTTTATCCTATTTAAAATGTTTTAATCCTCCAATCAGGGACTGGAAAAAAGCCATCTAGGTATCCAGCCACAGGCCATGATTAATAGATAACTGATGAGAATCGTTTAAAAAAAAACTCAGAGTTTGAAATTCATTGGTCTCAAATGATTGAACAATAGCAAATAAATTCATAAAAATCAAAGTCTAGTCACATACAAATAGCAAAGAGCAAAAAGGACCTAATAAGTCAGATAATTTATTTGCAATGAATAGTTTGATCAGTTCTGTTCTGAAGTTTATGTGAGAATACTGCAGATTTTAAAATGTTATATATTTACCAAAGAGATTGTCAATGGAAAATCTGTAGGATAGTAAAATGTGCATTGATCTTTTCTGACATTTACAAAAGTCATTAATTAATATGATTAAGCAAATTAGACTGAGCCAAAGTCTGACTGATTTTAAGAGCATGCTGCAAGAGCCACCTGTTTGCTAGAGAGATTAGATCCTCTGGTGATGGGAGCTAGAGAAACAGAGAAATAAAGATAAAAGAAAGAGATTGTTCTGTACGTATAGATACTGTTTCTTATAACATCCATCAGCACAGCATCCAAAGTCCTCCAGATAATGCGGTGGCCCACCCTACTTGTTAACTGAAAGAAAAGCCCCTATCCATTAAACAAAAGGAATATCTGCTTTAGTTATTAACATTAAATGGTCTAAGACACACCCATGAATAATTCTGATTCCACCCAGCTCAAGTACTTATCACCACAGTATCTAAGAAAGGGGAAGGGAATAAAAATAGGTGAAATTAAGTCAGAGATTGAAAAGTGGGGCAGAAGTGAGACCCTCATATGGCCTAATGTACTTCTACAAGAAGTTCAGTTCTTTATCTGTTATATATCTTCTACTCTCTATTACTCGATTGTACCATCTCCACTGTCTACAATGTATGTAATACTTCAACTAATACAGGATCAATCTGTACATGTTTTGCTTTCTTAAATCACACAGGATAACTGGATGTAAGCAAACATTTTGTTTCCTTTTTAGGTTATGGGTTGCTATTTTACTCACTATAAGTTGGGGGGGGGTTATCTTGTGGTTTCCCCCATCTTTCCATTTGTTAAATCAGGAATTTACTGGGCAGTGGTTTTAGTTATGTTTTGTGAGGCTCCAAGAGGCCCACAGGCACCATATAAATACATTTTTACTATTCTATTATTATGCCATTTTGAAGCGAAAGCAACATTATGAAATAACAGAATCATGCAGTTTGAATGTAGTATTATTAGTGAATCACTGGCAAGTTATCCAAGGCAGTTAATATTGTGTTTCTTGGTATTGCGATATTGTGACTTCCTCCTCCTAATGTGATGGAATTAATTCATACAACCTGATAACAAGGTTATTACTATGCTAACAATGGCAAAAGGTGGCTCAAGTGGAACAGTCTGGCACATTTGAACATTTCAGATCAAAGGTCTATTGAACTGAAACAACAAATAGAATCTATTTCTTGAACTGTTTCTGTATTTCCAAACTTGGAACATTACACCACAGAATGTGGCTTAATGAAATACAGATGAGTGGTGCCATGGAACAGCCAGTCCTACTGCAACAATGAAAATTAATGTAGCACTCTCCTGGCTGGGGAAATGAACCAGTTATTGAAGACAGCTTTGCACTTTAACACTTCGGTCTTTGAGATAGTCAGGGCTGAGATAACTTACTTAGTCACAGCTAACTAAGGAGAATTGGGAGAAACTGAGGGAAATATGTAGTTTACTAAAAATTAAATGAGCCTTACCAATCTTAGTGATTTTTCACTCTGAACTCCTTTTGTTCCTTGCACAAGTCCAGTACTCTGCTTTTATTAATTTCAATAGTGCTGCATACAGAACAGCAAGGAAACAGCCTCCAATCCACAGACCTTATTGGACATTAAAGGTATGTAAAGTATACATCCATGGGCATTCTTGCAGGTAACAGCAGGGTTGTTAAGTGAATTAGTTTAATAAATAAGCCTGAAACTCATCCCAAAGGCAAATGTTTTGTAAAGTTCTGATCCACTCAGGTAAGTTTTGTATATCCAATGAGAGAGCTGCAATCTTCTCAAAAAGGGAGAGAAGAAGAGAGAGGAACTGGAAAAAAAAGTGGCATAGGAAGAATAAAAAATGGAATTAAAAGGGTCAGAATGTACAGAACAGATTTATTACTGTTGTTATTAATTATTATTATTTTATTTTTACAAGGAGGATCAAGGATTGATAGGACTGACAGGAAGGGAGCATGGATTTTGTGGAAGGATTTTGCTGACCTGGAAGGAACATGGTATATCTATATTGGAAAAGGAATAAGTAGATAGAGATTGTAAGTATGGGTACAACATTCAAAGGAAATGATGCAATTGTAGCTGACGTTGCCCGGGCCAACAATGGAGTTTGAACCCCGGACCTTCATCATTAAGGGCTGATCCAGCAGAGGATCTAAGCACATGCTTAACTTTAAGCATGTAAGTAATCTTATTGAAATCAAGTGCTTAAAGTTAAGCATGTGTGTAGGTCCTTTGCTAGATCAGGGTCTAAACACATGAGCCTCTAGAGCTAAAGGAATAAGTCCTCGGGGGTGAAGCAGAAGTCCACAGACTGAGAAGCCTCTCGGAATCAGCGGCTAGCAGAGAATAGTGGGTTATGCAATATTAGTATGATATGGTTGTATTATTGTTAAGCCTGTAAGCATGCTGAGTGGGAACTAAATGTTTTTAGAAATTTGGGCAGACTTGGAGTGAGCTGTGCATTTGTACAGTTAATAAAAAGTTCTCTGCCATCTCTCCTGATAAACCTGACCCAGGAATGCTTACTGAACAATATAGGGCATGAGGGAAAAACAGCACAGAAGGCATAGATAAGTTTCGCATAGCCATCCACACTCTGGAACCACAGGGTACACCTAGAATGCAATAAAAAAACCCATGGCAGCAAGTCTCAGAGCATAGGCCAACTGTTTTGGGCTAAAATAGCCCAAGCCCAAATGTCTGCCCTGTAGTTTGGAGCCCTGCAGCCCCAACTCTTCAAGCCCAAGTCAGCTGACTTGGCCCATCCACAGCTGTGCCATGGGTCTTGCATTGCAGTTAGACGTATCCTTTGGGTTTGTCTGCATTGCACACTCAGACTCAGGTTTGAGCCCAAGTTCTCCTTCTGTCCCCACACAAATCAGTCCGACATGGGTCAGCAAGCGCTCAGGACCTAGGACCCTGCTGCAGTAGCGTCTGAGCCTGCTAGGGGAGTGGGACAGGTCCAAGTCCTGTCATTCTGCAGTGTGGATGCAGCTGCTGCAGACCTGACTCACCAGATCTGCATAGTGCAATATGACACGTTAGCATGCCTGAGACACCCAGGTCCTACAATTGTAAGCCCAGGTTCAGAATACAATGTGGACACTCAAGCATGCGCTTCGAAACACTGAGTCAATTGGCCCAAGTCCCACAGACCCAGGTTTATAGTGCAGTGTAGACATACTCTTAGATCTCAGCCCATCATTGATTAACATCCTGCTAGGTCTTTTGATTCCATCTCTTGCTTTACACAATGTGAATACTTTAAATGAAAATCAGAATGAGTTCCCTTGGTACATTCCTAATAAAACTTTTAAGAAATGTTTAAAAGTATCATGTCTCTGCTCAATCACCACTCCACATACAACTCCATTATTTAACTAGTTTAGAAGCAATTAAAAGACTTATTTAAAACTTGTGTTATTGGCAGCTGTTTATTCATTGACCCCACAGAACTAAGGCAATAAATGTCTAACTTGTTGTGTTACTAATAAGTCAGCATTTTAAAGACAAAGGAGACAGAATGCAAATCCATGTAACATAGCAATGCCTTAAAACAGAAAAGCTAGTGTCTCCGAGCATAGAAATAGAACATTTATGTAGACAGGACAGCACAAATAATCTATTTAACCTAATATTTTAATTACAGAAAACATCTCCTAGCAAGACATACAAGAGCAATGAAATGTCCCACAGCTAGAAATCAAGATGATATATTTGTGCATGTGAAAGTAACACTAGCAGAATTCATAAAAGAAAATCTCCTTGGGCATTATTATCTTTCCATCAGGACATGTTGTCGTCACATGGCAAACAAGAGAAAATGGGTTTTTAAAAAAAGTTATTAAAATACAAAAGTGTAAAGTACAGAGTAATGAAAAATGGAGAAAGAGTAGAGTCAGGCAAGATTAGAATGAAAGATCCAGGTAGGAACAAAACCTCATTTGAATGGAAAAAGCAGCATCTTGAAAAAGCTGTAGTGAAAACTAGGGCCCAATTCTGATACTTTGAGATAATGAATAGCATCTTATTCTGCAAGAAGTTTCATTAATTTCAGTGGTATTATTTGCTCATTTACATACTACTGAGCATGACAAGGAGGTCAGAATCTGGCCTTATGTGGGGAGTATGCAAATCTTTTCCGACTCCTCTTAGAGATTCTAAGGATAACTGTCAGAGACCCCTGAAGAATCCTGGCAATGCCACTTTCTGCAGTGGGAAATTAGCATCTAAGAGAACCGCTGAGACAGTACTACTCCCTCAAATCTCTGTAAGTGGAAAAGTACTGGGGGGGAGGAGGAAGAGAGCATGTGCTCAAGAGAATAGTAGTAATAATAATAATAGTAGTAGTAGTAGTAGTAGTAGTAGTAGTAATTATAAAAGAATCTCAAAATATCAAGAGATGGGAAGATTGAGCTTTAAAAAAATCTCTTACCTTCCTTTCTCTCTGTTCCCCTTTCCCATCTCTGATAATTCTGACCCTCTTCTCTGATCCTTTCCCTTACTGCAACTAAGTTATTATCCTTATAGTTGAAAAAATTGGCTTCTATCCCTTTGATCCACTATTATTTCATTGCATTCTTTCTATGACCTGCACACAATTCCTCACTCTCTTCCCTGTTCATATCCCTGTTTGTTTACATTCTATTTTACCATCTTCCTCCATGGTTTCTTCTCCAACCAATAAAGCCTAATGTCCATCCTATGTTATGGTCCAATACATGCAACTTATTAACTCTTATTCCTTAGTTTGCAACTTCATGCTAAGTACCATATTTGTTTCCAAAAACCAAGGGGAAAGGAGAACAGAACGGACTACACAAGGTCAAAAGTACAGTCTTTTCTTTACTCCCACTCACATCCTTATATAAACCTTACTGTCATCCTTTTCCCAACAGAGGACTTGTTTTTTCAAACCTGGGAATTCCCATCAGTTTAACTGTTTGACAAAATTTTCCTGCCTTTTCTCAGAAGGTGTGAATTTTTCAAATGCCAGTAACATACACTACAGATTTTTTATAAGTAGGAGGTAATAGTGGCTTGGATTGCTGGGGCTATTGTTCAACAGCCTTATTTCCACACAAGCCAACTCATCTGAAAACAGAAAAATCAGAACTGAGAATTGACATCTTGTGAGTCAAGACAAAACTCCAACCCATGTGCATGGAAACATTGATAAGATTCATACTGCAGAATTGCTACACCTCTTTCTTGGACATTAGCTGTTGATTCTGTTAGCACTACACAATATCCTGTAACTTCAGCTTGTGATTACAGTCTTTGAAAATATGATCCCAAATCATTTTAAAAATGCAGGGACAAACTTCCGACTTCACTGCAGCCCCTTTCTGCCATTCCAGCTGTACACGGGCCATAAAGGGAGTAAAATGAGGAACACTCCTAGGGTAGGGGTACCTAGGCTGGTATATGTTGTCCTACACTGCCCCTAGGGAGCCATGTTCCCCAATGGGTAGACAGACATGTGCTAACTATGCTCGAGCTGTATGCTAAAAACAGCAGTGTGTCTGCAGCAGCATGGGGAGAGGCTTGAGCTAGCCACCGAACCTTGGACCCAGGGTGTCATGCAAGCTGGAACTCAGGTGGCTAGCCTGAGACACCATCTGTACCCCCTTGAGCAGAACTAGCGTATGTCTGCCTATGTGCACTGGAAAGCAGGCTCCCAGCTGCTATGTAGACCCTTAGAGTGAGGGCATTCCAGGCCAGGACCAAAGCAAATACCAGGAGGGGCAAACCCCAAATGGGAGGGGGAGTGAACAGAGCACTCTGGTAATTCTGAGCAGCCCTTGATAAATGTGAGGAGGCTGCTGTACAATGGCCACACCAAGAACACCCCAGAATCTGTGATGCACAAAGGTGACTCAATATCAACTTTGTCATGTCCCTACACTTCTCACGACTCTCAGCGCTGAACCTGGCCTGTAGTCTGTGCCTCACCCGGAAAGACTGGGAAATATTTTTCTGAATAAAGTATATATTTTTCTACATATTCATTTACACTAAAAAACTCTTCTCTGCCTTTAATCAACCTAGATACACTATAAGGCACTTTTTCTGAGAAGCATATGTGCTGCACAATATATAAATAGACTAGTGGGACAAATCTTCAGCTGGTGTAAATCAAAATAGCTCAACTCACTTAATGGAGTTAAGTCACATTACACTAGCTGAGGATATACCCTCTACTGCCTACCACACATAGCTGCACAACACACAGGAATGCAAATGTGGACTATGCACAGAAGAGGATACTTCAATGCAAAATGAAACAAAAGCAAGTTACAATATAAACACACTCTTAATTGATTTAATACACAGTAATACACAGTGCTAAATTAGACAGTTGCACACCTCTCTGGGATGTTCCAGGATACTTGCTTCATTGCTCCTCTTAGCCTACCAACCATGAACTATGGCATTGTTCTTAAACAATACAATCTACTAGAGAATATCAGATGAATTTGTGCAAGTTATTCATACCCTTTTAATGTATTAAGAGTGGCCAAGGCATGAGTATTGTATTTGTTTATTTGAGTTGGGAGCCCTGAAGTATGATGAGTCACCTCTGAGCCTGTCTCAGCCTGAGTTACCTCTGAGCCTGAGCCTGCTTAAGCCTGATGAATCATCCATGAGCCAGAGACTCTAATGAGTCATCAGAGGCAATTATTGGCAGGTCTTGTGATATGCCCCACACCATACCACCAGGGTTTGGACAATCCACAGGAGAGGACCAAGGTCTCCTAAGGGAAGCAGTCTCTCCAGTCTGTTCAGTGTCACTACCTGGCTGGGAACATTCCCATTGCCAATAATTTCAACAGACTGCCATTGCTCCTTCTCCAGCCATGCCTGCCAGGACCTTCGCCAGACCTGGAAGCGGTTTTGGAAACCAGGTTCGTGGTGGCCACAGAAGAGGCAGATCTCCTCGTGGCGCCCCTGCTTCACAATCCTCAACTTGGTGTGCAGGTGGCAGAATGCCCCTTAGTGCTCCAGAAACTGGTCCTGGCAGGAACCCCCAGAATCGGAGATCTCCTGGACTATGACTGGGGGAACTGGATGGATCCTCTGGCACTTGGCCGGTGCATGGGGCTTTTCACCCTTTATACTTACCGGCATGTACTGCAGGAGGTGAGGGCAGCCTTACTGCCTGCTGTCGGGCCTTCCTTGAGTGGGTGCTACAGGAGGGTGCTTCCTGCTTGCCCCTCACTCCGCCCCTCTGGACCTTTTCATCAGCCCTGCCACATGACCTCTCCCTCTCCCTTTCTGCTGCATAACCTGAGAAAGCTGAATAACCTGCAGCCAGTTCGTTTCTGAACTGTGCCAAGGACATATCGGTACATGCTCATGCGCCATACTTTTCATTTCCTCACACTTGTGTCCCACCCTCACACCAAGGAGCAGGACCTTCTGCCATCTGAGGAGGGTAAGGAATTCTGGTGGGCCAGTGTGTACTCCACTTTGGTCTCACGGCCCGCCAGAGATATCAGTTGATGGCTCCTTCATGGAGCCATGAGCACAAGCATGTACCTGGCCTGGTTCACCCTCATCCCCCACACCTGCCCTTTTTACAGCATGAAGGAGACCCTGACACACATTTATCTTGAGCAATAGGCTCCACACTATACAAGGCCCCTTCTCTGGCTCCTTCAGAACCTTCTCCTAAGCTTCTGCTGCACTTTTCTCCACACCTCCTGGTTTATGCACCCTATCCATGATCCCACAAAGTCACGAGACCTCCTTGTCAATCTCCTCCTGGCACTGGCCAAATACCAGGAGGAGGATGCTGGACTGGGAGGTTCTCTGTGACTGTGAGGCCTATTTCCGTTCCTCCCTCCAGTAAAACATCCAGGCAGAGTTCCTCTGGCCTATGTCTCCCTAGAGATATTTGAGGAGCAATGGGTGCTGTCCGGGGTTTTAGGGCTGATCAGTGTCCTCCTCTGGTTCCCTATTTATGCCCCTGTAACCCTCATACTGGTTCCTGATTTTTTTTCCATTTGTTGTCCCCCAATCTCATTTGAACTCTAGGCTCAATAGCTCCTCCACATTGCTGGTGGAGGGGCTTTTAGACACAGGAGGGCTTGCACCCAGCCACTACCAGAACTCAATAGGTGCTCCAGCCATGACTGTTTACATGCTAGTGAGCACCTATTCCAGTCTGCACCTGCTCCTGTCTCTACCGGCCTTCCGGCAGCTCTGACACAAAGTCTGTGGCAAAATAGGTTATTTCTGATCATTCAAGTGGCAAGTTAAACATTTCTCTGCTCTTCAAGGAGCTATGCAATATTAAGTCACTTCCAACACTGCCTCTCTTAGATTACATGCTCCCTAGAATATTTAAGCTCCATCTCCACCTCATGGTAAATTTATACAGATAGCAAGAAAGAGGATTATTGTCTCTTATTGCATAGAATCTAAAAATTGGCTAGCTGCCTCCTGTATGTATAAAAAAATGTATGGTCCCTGTCCTGAAGAACTGCCAATCTAAGTCATAAACCTGCAGGCTATGACCTCTGTGACACTACATACATACTAGAAATTAAGTATGAATCTGTAAATAAAGTTAAGTTTGCAGGATTGGGGTTGAAGAATAAAAAGGTCAGACAAGGGATAGGCTGATTCAGAGGAATGGGAGCCACAGTGATAAAATCACCTAATAATTTAAGTTGTTGTTGCATATGTATATCATGGCAACTTCACACTTTTGTAAACATTTTTACGGTGTTAACTAAATTAAAGAGATGTTAATGTATACTGCACTTTTTGTGAGATGAGGTAGGAGAAGGAGGAGGGAGGGCATATCCCTTCTTTGGAATAATTTGTGAAGGAAAAGGTCTGCTCATGTTTCCTTCTAATTTGCATCAAAATAAAAACATCTACTCCTGTGTCCACACTGCATTTAACACAGTGTCCTTGTACCAGCAGTTTTCTTACAGCTCCTGTTTCTTTTTTAATCAATAAGTTAAAATTATAATTTATTTTATTTAATTTTTTTTATTTCATTGTATAATATATATCAAAAGGCTCCTACTTTGGGTTCTAGCCCTCTATGTCATCAGTTAAAAATACAACCACATCAGAAAGTTAAAACAACTGCTGTTCACTCCAAAATAGAAAAATAACAGACAAGAAATAGAATCCAAACTCAATCAATATCCCCATCCACATGTAACCCAGGCTGGCTTGATGTGGCACTCTGTCCCCCTCTAGTGGTGGCTAGACCAGCTAGAGATTGTTGAACCTACTACAGCCTTGGCTAAGAGACACATGTCTTTTAGTTCATGCAGTAGAGGCTCATACCTTTAGCTCCAGAAGTCCCAGCTTTGATCCCTGCTGCTGATGCCCCTGTGTGGTTCAGCTTTACACAGAAATCCAAGCCTATAAGAAGTCCCCTTTACCCCCAACAACCAAGGAAAATGTGATGGTTTTGAAGTGCATCTTTGAGATCAAGAAACTCAGGGAGTTGGCTCCATAATTGAGGACCCCATATGGAAAGTGTCTCACTGGCAGCTCCAGCTTGTTTTATACCAAGTGAGATGCTAGCTCAAGCACTTCTGCTGACTACAGTTACTGCATTATCACACCACTAGTGGTCTATGAATCACAATTGAAAACTACTCCTCTACATGAAATGGAGAGGTACATTTTCTAAGAGGTATGGAGGGTATTACTTGTGTGACTCTGTTAAAACCAAATTGCCCTCTACTGCCCCATGCATCCCTTTGAAACAACTATCAGGACTGTCTTTCCCCAACAGGATTTTTTCTATGTAAACCACTCACACAGAAATATGTGATTCTCTACCATAATCTGGCACACATTTGTGTGCAAATGTGAGGTGCTGTCTTTCAAAGAGAGGAGAGCCAAGGCTCTGCTTGCACAGTCAAAATCAAAATATCTGCCTCACTCATTAAAGAGAAACAGAAAAATGGAGTAAAGTGACTTAGCCAAGTTTTTAGAAAATGTAGTGGCTGAATACAGAAATACCAGCTCCAAACATGTAAACAAGTCAGATTTGATTATCTCTGAGTGAGTTCATTTGCGATTCATGTCTCTGCTTTGCATAAGTTTGATACATTAAAGAAATGTGCAATGTTTGGGTACATATAAAAACAAATATATAAATGTAATATAATATATTATATTATAATATATAATTTATATATTTAAATATATATTAATTTTTTTATCATGACCTTACATTAATTTAGCAGCTTTTGTTCAGAAGGATCCCAAAGCATTTAAATGACATACCAAAGCCTGCCCGCAGAAATATATACACACTTTCCACTTCTGCAGTGCCTTTTACCTACTGATCTCAAAATGCTGTAAAAACAACACTGAATCAAGTCTCACAAGTTCCCTCTGAGGCTGAAAAAATATTAATAATATCCCCACTTCACAGCTGGACAAACTGAAGCAGGGCCAGATCCTAGGGAGTTTCGGTGACTTTTCCAAGGTCACATGCAGAATATTCTCACCCTGTGCTTTAACCAAGACATCATCCTGTAAAAGTTATTTACAACTACAAAGTATCCACCCACTTTCACTACAGTTGATCAGATGCTCTATAGTCATTCACTGTTTTAAAATATAAAAATATTGCTGCATGTATAAACTAGTGATTATAGGTTTATAATAGCAATATTTCCTTCTAAATCAAACATTACCTCATTTAATAATCAGCTTGAAAGAGCAGGACTGGTAAAAAACTATTTCCTTGGTAAGAATTTTAAAACTTGCTTCAAATATCAGTTGCAAATGACTACTATTTGTTACACCTGTAAAACATTCCCTTTTAAAAAAACCTCTCTCCCATTCAAAGATCAGTTGAGAGTCTAATCCATGCAAGATTACCCAAAAATATCAAAGAAAGTACAAGATCAGGTGAAATTATGTTATGTCTCTGTAAATTGTTTCACTGAAACAACAATACCATACAAAACCCCGCTCTTGGAAAGCATTCCACTTTTTAACTGTTAACCTAGCAACAATAAAATCAAACCAGAGAAAGCCAGTGTTGATACACATACTGTCCACCAGATGGCAGCAATGTGTTTTATGAATAATGCAGTAACATTGTGTAGTCCACTTCCATTTCACATTTAAATTATAAAACAATAGTTACTTCTTTAGATATGAATAAACCAAAATGAATTCAGCCAAAAAGTAAAGTAAAATAAACAGCTTTGCATTCATAAAGTTGGTTACGGCTGACTAGCTGAGATTGCTCTTTCACAGTATATAGTGAAAATCAATGCTGCTATTGCTTTTCCTACTCTGCAACCATCTATTTGGGCCTGTACGTTCTTCAGCAGTTCTGCTCCACCAAAATTACTTCACATGCACATTAAGCATTAACTGATGTTACATTTTATTTTTGCAACACAGAAAATGCCCGTGGCTCAAAATAAATGTTTTTCTTTCTGATGGACAAATAACATCTGCAGTTATGAAAGCTGCAGTGTAGCTGTCAAAAGCTAAGTGAGTCACATAATATCTTGAGAAGCACATGTGTATTTATACTCACCCCCCTTGCAGATAGAGACATATTAGAAGTTACATCCCTACCTACATGGGGTCAATTAAAAGGACTACTTTAAAACAATTTTTTTTATTATTATCATCATTTCAGACAACTGAAATTAAATGTCTATTGTCTGGTTAAAGTTACTTTTCTTAAATCAATCAAATCATTCTTCACAGCAACCTTTGACTAGATTTTCATTTGTGAGTAGCAAGGATTTACTAGGTTTCAGAGTAGCAGCCATGTTAGTCTGTATTCACAAAAAGAAAAGGAGTATTTTTCCGATGAAGTGAGCTGTAGCTCACGAAAGCTTATGCTCTAATAAATTTGTTAGTCTCTAAGGTGCCACAAGTACTCCTTTTCTTTTTAAGGATTTACTAAACACATAGGGCCAAATTCAGCCCCAGTGTAAGAGCAGGCAACAACATGAGGCTTGATTATCCACTGCCTCTGTACCTCATGTACTCATTTATATTGTGAGCCAGATGCAGCTATGTTGGCTTACACCAACTGAGGATTTGGCTCAGTGAGTGTAAAATGACACCATTTCCACTTGTAACATTCTACATGCACTTTCCGCACATGTAAACGATTACCTAAGGGGTAACACAGAGGAGGGTCATGCCCAGGGAGGCAAATCCCGCTCTCATTCACACGCTGGCTTCACTGGAGTTCAGATATACCCCTTACAAATAAGAGCAGAATTCCACTCCTGGTCTTCAGTGGAACTATGGCCATTTAGGCCAGGCTGTTTTTGGCCCACGGTGTGTAAACATAGGAGATTTCAGTACACAAAAAGACCAGGAGATTCACCAGTCCTGTCCCATACTTCAGTTAGCAGCTGTGCCCACTGTGACAAGGTGAAACAGCCAGGAAAGAGGTAAAGGCTATTTGCCCATCACAGGGCCCAGCAAGGAATTTAAGGGAAGGAAGCAAGTAACCTTTAACCCTTTCCTGTCAGTATCACCCCGTCACACACCAACAAGATACTCTTCCTCCACAGCCTTATCTATCTCCTTTTAAAGTAGTGCGTGGGAACCGCAATTCTCAAGAAGTTATTCCAGACACAGTGAAAGCCATCTTCAGTGGACTAGAAAAAGAAGATTGTCCATCCAACAAGCTGTTACTAAAAGTCTACCGCATTTGCACTGGAAACCTTGGGTCTATTTTAGAGTGACCACTTAGTGTGGTTTTGTTCAACATCTTCATAAATGATCTGGATAATGGGATGGATTTCACGCTCAGCAAGTTCATGGATGACACTAAGCTGGGGGGAGAGGTAGATACACTGGAGGGTAGGGATAGAATCCATAGTGACCTAGACAAATTGGAGGATTGGGCCAAAAGAAATCTGATGAGGTTCAACAAGGACAGATGCAGAGTCCTGCACTTAGGACGGAAGAATCCCATTGATTGTTACATGTTGGGGATTAACTGGCTAAGCAGCAGTTCTTCAGAAAAGGACCTGGGGATTACAATGGATGAGAAGCTGGATATGAGTCAATAAATAGTGTGCCCTTGTTGCCAAGAAGGCTAATGGCATATCGGGCTGCATTAGTAGGAACATTGCCAGCAGATTGAGGGAAATGATTATTCCCCTCTATTCGGCACTGGTGAGGTCACATCTGGAGTATTGTATCCAGTTTTGCCCTCCCCCCCCCCCGACTACAGAAAGGATGTAGACAAATTGGAGAGTCCAGCAGAGGGCAACAAAAATTATTAGGGGTCTGGGGCATGTGACTTATGAGGAGAGGCTGAGGGAACTGGACTTACTTAGTCTGCAGAAGAGAAGAGTGAGGGAGGATTTGAAAGCAGCCTTCAACTACTTGAAGGGGGTTTTCAAAGAGGATGGAGCTAGACTGTTTTCAGTGGTAGCAGATGACAGAACAAGGAGCAATGGTCTCAAGTTGCAGTGTGGGAGGTCTAGGTTGGATATTAGGGAAAAAAACCTATTTCATTAGGAGGGTGGTGAAGCACTGGAATGGATTACCTAAGGAAGTGGTGGAATCTCCATCTTTAGAGGTTTTTAAGGCCCAGCTTGACAAAGCCCTGGCTGGGGTGATTTAGTTGGGGTTGGTCCTTCTTTAAGCAGAGGGTTGGACTAGATGACCTCCTGAGGTCTCTTCCAACCGTAATCTTCTATGATTCTATGATTACAGGAGATTGCCTACTGGAAGTGGCTGTTAGTGTAGGTTTCGTACTATCAATAACTTGGGGGTTTAGATTTTTTTAGCGGAAAGAAAAGCAAGTCACTCCTGGCAGAGAATTAAAGGCTCTTTACAGTCCCAATTTTGTAGTCATGAAACATACAGAACTCCCTTGAACCCAATGAGAGTTCTTTATGTTCTGCATGTGGCATGGCTACAGAATCAGGATCCAGATAGACGCTCAGATACTAAATGTAAAAACTTCAATAGACGGATAAAGGGAAGAAATTCTGCCTAAACTTTTGTAGCAACTGTTTCTTCATTTGCTTACATAGCCAGCTCATGAACAAGTAGATGTTCCTTGAACCTTCTCTTTTAGAAAGGATAAAGAAAAATTGAAAGAAAAGTTCTATGATTCTATGACTTTGTTTCCCAGACTCTCTCTATATATAAAATCCTCAAGTCTTGGCCTCAATCCAGCTTTTTTCTACCAGATCTTCTCTATTTTTTCATATACAGTTTGAAATAACATGATAAATACTGTGCACAGCACAGGGGCTCTCTCAGTCTCTATAAAGTACCTGTATAATTTCAACTTCTCTTTATTGCTTTTATGTATGCAATTCAAGGCCTTGTTTTCTTTTTTCTGCTATTAAGCAGAGAGCAAAGATTCAGGAATTTTATCCACCAGTACCCCTGTATCCTGATCACTGATTTGTATCACAGAACCTCTGAGTGTATATTTCCGTTCCTTTTTTATTTTCTTGCCCCAGACTTATTACTTTGCATCTCCCAAAATTGAATTTCATCAACCATTTATCAGAATGTGAGCCTATTCTATCAAAAGCAACCTGAGTTTTATTTTATTTTCTCGTAGTGGTACTCCAATGGGCAAGGTGGACAATATGAAACCATTTACTGGTCATACATGTCATGTATAATGCACAAACTTCTAGGCAAAATGGTCCCTTTCTGGTAAGCACAGCAAACACAGGGCTAAACTGGATCCTCAGCAGCCCAGAAACTCACTGATTTCCTAAAACTTTCTGATAATCAGGTAAAATAAGCATTGTTGGGCTGTTTATATTCATGAAATAAAGAGTCAGTGGCATTTGTGTCACTGTCCTAGGTAAAAAAGAAAAGGAGTACTCGTGGCACCTTAGAGACTAACAAATTTATTTGAGCATAAGCTTTTGTGAGCTACTGCTCACTTCTTCAGATGCTGTAGCTCACAAAAGCTATGCTTAAATAAATTTGTTAGTCTCTAAGGTGCCACAAGTACTCCTTTTCTTTTTGCAGATACAGACTAACACGGCTGCTACTCTGAAACCTGTCCTAGGTAGGGGGCAGTAATGACCTGTGCTACTTCAGGAGGAGCCCCAGGGAGCTCTGCCACAATCAGCAGGGGAGGTAATGGATACAGTGGGGCTGGAACAATTTGTATAGTGGGGGTGCTGAGAGCCATTGCACCAAACTGTAAACTCTGTATATGATGGAAACCATTTCAAGCCAGAGGGTGCGGCAGGACCCCTAGTTCCAGCACCTATGAATGAATGGAACAGATTGTATTGTCTACACACCACTGGCTGAGGCAGAAAGGCAATGAACTTGCCTTCTCACTGTGCACTTCTCTGGTATCCTTTTTCCAGGGGAGAGCAGGCACAACAAATGCCTCACATACACACCCTGCTCCATATGCCACCAAGGCATTACGACGGTTCCTCCACATTACACCCAAAGGCCCCAGTTCAGGAAGTGCTTCTCCTGTCTCCCAGCATGGTCCTCACTCAGACAGGCATTAGCCCTTAGAATGGAATTGACATTTCAACCTTATAATGTTTGCAGTGTGCATTACACACACACACACACACACACACACACACATTTTGTACAAATGTGTTCAGTTCTCCTAAAACCAGCTATATAACCAGTTACTAGCTTTCCTGCTTTTCATTGTTAATCAGGGATAAAATATTCTGCATCCATGCAGTGAAAACACAGCTCTACCTGGCATTACTTGCATATGCTTCCATCTGGTTTTGTGTGACACAGTGTTCTACTGTAGCAGTAATTTCTAAAGCAAAAGTTGAGATTTAATGTGTGTCTGAATTTTCTGCTTTTGACACGTATAATAATTGCAGGTATCAAAAGGGTGAAGCAGAAAACTGGTGAAAGCATGGGCTTATTTTTAATGCAACTTTATGTAAAAAGATAATAACATAATTAAGAAATGATGAATAAATAATTCTCAATTCAGATAAATCAAGAGTAACTCCAGTGATGTCAGTGGAATTGCACCAGTGTAAAAGTGGTAAGAGAGGAGAATCAGGGCCATTAATTCTGATATCAGTAAGAATTTGTACTTATACAGCACCTGTTATCCAAAGTTCTTACTGCGTTTTACATACACATCTCTGTAAGATACAGTATTATACTAATTTTAGAAATGGAAAAATAAACCACTCAGAGATTAAGCCCCCCACAACAGTGTATGCACTTCTGCCTTGCACCCAAATTGCACAAGCAAAGTGCAGATGTGTTCATGAAGCAGAAATTTGCACAGGCACATAATTTTCCAGGTGTCCACCCCAGTTTTCACATATCCCATAGATGTTCTGTGTACACTTTTGCATGTACACCTTTAAAAATCCGAGTCCAAGTTACTCACCCAATAGTGTTAGGTAGCAAGTCAATGGTAGAACTGGAAATACAATCCAGCAACCCTCTTCTCCCATTTCAACATACAAGTAACTCTCACTGACTTCAATGGGAGTTATTTATATCATTCCTGGGTGGGAGGGAAAAAATACTTCAGGAATCCTGTCGGCTAGTCCCTGGTTAAGCCTCTTTCTTTTGGTCCAATTTCCTATTACTTTCGAGATAATAATTGCAGGTTATTAAACTAATGACACTGTCATACCATTATATATGTAGTCAATTATTTAAAGATATGAAATTGGATTTGGATAAATTCAGATCTTTGGGTTGTCAGTTAAACCCACAAAAAATAAAAGTAACTTCCACACATGGATAAATTAACATAAAGGTATCTAAAACAGGGCCAGATCCATCCACTATTTATAAAACACAAGGCCAGCAAAAGTTAGTACACTGACTGTATGTGTCACAGACAAAAGCTTTCTGTGGATCTAAAGCTAATGCAGAAGACAGAGCTTTCTTGGGGGCCCATTGGACTGTGGAACAAACTCCAAAAGGAACTAAGGATCATCACAAACCTGACCATCTACTTTTCCAAGTGCAATCTTTGATCTGCCTTCTCTAAAACACACACAGAGCAGTGCATACATTTAAAACAAACAAAATCAAGCCCCCAAACTCTACCAAAATGTTATACCATGCACACAATTCTCGCCCTGGAGAGAGGATTAGGGAGAGAAAACAAACCACATGAGACAGATGTCAGTCATGTCACTTAATGCACTACTGGAAGACACTCAGATACTATGGTGATGAGGCTGTTTAAGAACCTGTATTGTACAAAAGAGAACAGAAAATTTATGGGTCAGATTCTGATCTTGGTGTAAATCTGGAGTAACTCCACTGAAGATAATGAAGTTGCTCTGGATTTACACCAATGTAACTGAGATCAGAATCAGGCATGTTATATGCTTACTAGCTGTAGGATAATCTCTTTTATATTAGGTGTAGGTCCAACTATACTTTCAACCAAAATACAGACCTTTCTAGTATTATTCACTACATTTCTTGCCTTGTTTTCTAGGCTTTCACATGTTAGAATTTTATGAATATGAGTAAACTGACAGAGCTGAAGCCTTTTGAAATTAAAGTCAATATCACATTAAGGCTGTGGCAAAACCCTGAGTATCAGTCTGTTTAATTTATGTAACAAAACCTTTATAAACAAATGAATTTGGAAAATGAACAGAAACACCAATGAAAAAAAATAATGACTGTGTTTCTTAAATGAATGAAGCTATTAGGGGAATGAAGCTGCTTACTAATTCATGCATATGCTGCATAATGACTTTTTTAACATTGACTTTTTTTTTTAAATCAGCCAAAAAGAAATCCCCCTACAATTCATTATTCCATTGCTGCAGGATTTTGTATTAATGAAACCTTAGCATTGTGGAACCACAGGTATATTAAGGTCAAATGAACACTGCAACTTCCTCCCAAGCATCTTGTCATAATTTTAAACTCACAAAGGGCGGTTTGGTTTACATGTGAGGAGGAAGAGCGTGAGCGATGCAGAAGAAATGGATAAACGCTATTCTGAAAAGTTCTCCACAAGCACACAACATTGAGCATCAAGAACGTTTTTCAACTAATTTAGTTACTAATGCCTCTGTTACCATATTAGTGCAGGCTAAAAAGCATTCCATCATTTTGTAATTTTCTTCAGCTATAGCTCACATCAAGATGTACTTATCCGATGCAAAATTTAACTATGTAAAGGAGAGAAAGGAGAATGACGGGATGACAGAGGCACTCTTTGTGTTCCAGTTGCTGATTGACAATACTGCCATCCCGTAACATGGTTTTATTTAGTTATTACAACATCTCTCTGTAAATGACACTTAGGATTATTTAAGATTATGTTGTAATCCTTTTAATCCTTGGTGCTTTAAATTTCAGGCTAAATACCAAAGAGCAAACTAGCACTTAGCAGAAATGTTTAAAGCATGTGATTTGAACATAAATCTTCTTTTATTCACCACATCTTTGATGAAGACCTAGAGCATCACATCAGTTAGCCATAGAGAACAATACAGTATCTCACTGCAAATTGCTCTGTTTGCTCAGATTTTGTGGAAACTGCTTCAAAGTAGTTCTGTTTACTGATGCTATATCATCAACAAAATAAACAAAGGTAAGTCATGCTGCAGGACACTGCTATGCACTATTTGATGAAACTGAAGTGTTCAAAATGCACAGAAATAGGCTATTATGCACACATTTTAAATTAATTAGTCCTCGTTCTGATCAGATTTACCTTACTTTAGAAAAGGAATAACTCCATTAAAAACAGTGAAGTTAAACATGTGCAAGATCAGAATCCAATCCCAAAACCTTCCAGCCTGAATTTCATTTGCTGTAGGTTTATATATTTTTCCACCCAGATAATATAGACATTTTTCCATCCATATTAATTAATTATGTATAGTCCATCTCTTTGTTGGCATGCATTTACTAAGACATGTATATTTCTTAGTTAGAACTCAAATTCCACATTTCCTGTAACTTTGGGTGTTCGATTTTCTTTAACACAAAATCTCAATAGTCATTTTCTATTTGTAAACTATAATTCTTGGTCTCAGACTGAGTAGTCAGGGTAAATCAAACTGAGAATTCTGTAGCCAGTTCTGATACAACTCATCAACAGAAACTAACATTGCTCTAAAAGAAAAGGAGTACTTGTGGCACCTTAGAGACTAACAAATTTATTAGAGCATAAGCTTTCGTGAGCTACAGCTCACTTCATAGTGAGCTGTAGCTCACGAAAGCTTATGCTCTAATAAATTTGTTAGTCTCTAAGGTGCCACAAGTACTCCTTTTCTTTTTGAGAATACAGACTAACACGGCTGCTACTCTGAAACCTGTAACATTGCTCTGTTTTAGTCAAGAATGAATGCTTTATTATTGGCAATTTAGAGACTAACAAATTTATTAGAGCATAAGCTTTTGTAAGCTACAGCTCACTTCATCGGATGCATACAGTGGAAAATATAGTGGGGAGATTTTATATACACAGAGAACATGCAACAATGGGTGTAATGCATCCGATGAAGTGAGCTGTAGCTCACGAAAGCTTATGCTCAAATAAATTTGTTAGTCTTTAAGGTGCCACAAGTTCTCCTTTTCTTTTTGCGAATACAGACTAACACGGCTGCTACTCTGAAACCTATCATACAGACTGTAACAAGAGTGATCAGAAAATGTGAGCTATTACCAGCAGGAGAGCGGGGATGGGCGGGAACCTTTTGTAGTGATAATCAAGGTGGGCCATTTCCAGCACTTTACAAGAACAGTAGGAGGGGAAATAAACAAAGGGAAATAGTTTTACTTTGTGTAATGACACATCCACTCCCAGTCTTTATTCAAGCCTAAATTAATTGTATCCAGTTTGCAAATTAATTCCAATTCAGCAGTCTCTCGTTAGAGTCTGTTTTTGAAGTTTTTTTGTTGAAGAATTGCCACTTTTAGGTCTGTAATTGAGTGACCAAAGCGATTGAAGTGTTCTCCGATTGGTTTTTGAATGTTATAATTCTGGACGTCTGATTTGTGTCCATTGATTTTTTTACATAGAGACTGTCCAGTTTGGCCAATGTACATGACAGAGGGGCATTGCTAGCACATGATGGCATATATCACATTGGTAGATGCGCAGGTGAATGAGCCTCTGATAGTGTGGCTGATGTGATTAGGCCCTATGATGGTGTCCCCTGAATAGATATGTGGACACAGTTGGCAATGGGCTTTGTTGCAAGGATAGGTTCCTGGGTTAGTGTTCTTGTTATTGTGGCACCTTAGAGACTAACAAATTTATTAGAGCATAAGCTTTCGTGAGCTACAGCTCAGAGCTGTAGCTCACGAAAGCTTATGCTCTAATAAATTTGTTAGTCTCTAAGGTGCCACAAGTACTCCTTTTCTTTTTGCGAATACAGACTAACACGGCTGCTACTCTGAAACCTGTTCTTGTTATGTGGTGTATGGCTGCTGGTGAGTATTTGCTTCAGGTTTACTGGCCTGTCTCCCAAGATCTGTCAGAGTGATGGGTCATCCTTCAGGATAGGTTGTAGATCCTTGATGATGCGATGGAGAGGATTTAGTTGGGGGTTGAATGTGATGCCTAGTGGCGTTCTGTTATTTTCTTTGTTGGGCCTGTCCTGTAGTAGGTAACTTCTGGGTACTCTTCTGGCTCTGTCAATCTGTTTCTTCACTTCAGCAGGTGGATATTGTAGTTGTAAGAATGCTTGATAGAGATCTTGTAGGTGTTTGTCTCTGTCTGAGGGGTTGGAGCAAATGCGGTTATATCGTAGAGCTTGGCTGTAGACAATGGACCGTGTGGTGTGGTCTCGATGAAAGCTGGAGGCATGTAGTCATGAACCAGTCAGAGAACACTTCAATCTCTTTGGTCACTCGATTACAGACCTAAAAATGGCAATTCTTCAACAAAAAGCTTCAAAAACAGACTCTAACGAGAGACTGCTGAATTGGAATTAATTTGCAAACTGGAGACAATTAACTTAGGCTTGAATAAAGACTGGGAGTGGATGTGTCATTATACAAAGTAAAACTATTTCCCTTTATTTATTTCCCCTCCTACTGTTCTTGTAAAGTGCTGGAAATGGCCCACCTTGATTATCTCTACAAAAGGTTCCCCTCCCCACCCCCGCTCTCCTGCTGGTAATAGCTCACCTTTTCTGATCACTCTTGTTTCAGTCTGTATGGTAACACCCATTGTTTCATGTTCTCTGTGTATATAAAATCTCCCCACTATATTTTCCACTGTATGCATCCGATGAAGTGAGCTGTAGCTCATGAAAGCTTATGCTCTAATAAATTTGTTAGTCTCTAAGGTGCCACAAGTACTCCTTTTCTTTTTATGGATAGAGACTAACACGGCTGCTACTCTGAAATCTGCTTTATTATTCAGTTTGTAATGAAATTAAAATTCATGCTTTGTTGCCATGCTTTTGGACATATAATCATATTTATTGTGATAATTTCAGAGTTAGGCCAGCTAATGTAGCTAATCAAATAGCAGTGCAAGTCACCTAGATTTAGTTTTCCCGCAGAGCCTTTTGGATTCTTTCCATTCCAACAGAATGATAAATAGGTAGATATTCAAAGGATAGCTATATATTTTAAATAAATAAAACATCAAGAGTGTTTCCAGCACATTTAATATCCAAGTATAAGCCACCTTCCTTGGTTTTAAATCTCTACCTGGACTCTCATTTTACACCCCTTCCTACTGTTTCCATTCAACTAGCATCAATCCTTTCAGTCCTTTCCCAAAATGTCACCACTGTTGGTACCAAATAACTCTTGCAATCTGGCATAAACTTCTAGTATATCTCCATGATCCATCTAAACAATGCTCCACCCTTTTAGGTTTATATCTCTGATTTCTCTCACACTCAGTTATTGGTCTTATGAACAAATGATTTCATGGTTTCAGAAGAGAACTGAGCCTGATTCTTCCCTATACTCATACTCAAATAGTTCAGTGATCTCCATTAGCTCTGCTAATGTGTAAGGGTTTGCAGAATTTGGCTAAAGTTATATTTTATTACTTTTAGGGAGACAAAACTGAAGAATGAGAGAAAAACTGAGTTGTTCATTCTACCAATATGCTCTATGGATTAACCAAGAATTGTCAAACCTCATATTTTATAAATCACTGTCATATTTTAAGAGGATAGTTGCAAAAGCACTTAAGGGAGTTAGGTGCACATGTCCTATTGACTTTCAGTGGTCTTAAATCCTGTAGGTACTTTCAAAAATATTCCCTTTACCTCTTTAGATAGCATGGATCCAAATTATCTGTTGTACTCACAGTTGGCAGGTAAGGGATGAGCCCTTTCAGGAAGACTGTTATAGTCCCTGATTTTTTGTCTCACCCCAGTCACAGCTACAAGTAAAAGCTGCCTGGTGACTACTCTAACACTTTCAACCTGGCAACAGTCCGTAAGGGAATTTGAACTAGCTGAAGATATCCAGAGCTCAGCACATGCCAGCCATGTCATATCCCCATTTGATATTCTGTCACATTAGTTGCTGTAGGATAGATGGCATGGAGCCTACTATGCCAGCTCTAAAAAAGGGCCTCACCTACAGGGCAGGGTTAGAAGCAGAATGGCCCATTCTTTGAAATGATTCTAATCCAGTAGAGATCATTGTGACTCACCTATGGAAGCATCACTGATTTGGAGTGGACCTGCGGAAGTATCACTGCTTCACTTTGTAAAGACCTAAATTTCTATATAGTCTTCAAAGGTCTTGGCACAGCATATTAAGCAGTGTTGACTCTTACTTCTCTCCAGCATCTAATCCACACCTGCTCCTATCTTGGAAGCAATTCAATAACTTCTAGTGATGCCACGTGCAACCTGGTTAATTGACATGCACATTTTTTACTCCATCTGGCAGGAATTATATGTCCTGAATATGCATCCTCCCCTCCTCTGTGTCCTAGATGCAGTGGGGCACAAGTCTAGCACATACGGCTCTTCATGGATGACATGAGGAGCAGGACAGAGATCCAGGGGAGATGACTGAAGGGACAATGAACCTCTAAATAGGAGAACTAAGAAGGGTGAATAAGTTTGATGACAATAAGACCTAAATCTTTACCCAAAGTTCACACGTTATTTTGAGGTTTGAAATAATTTTGTTACATTTCCCTTCTTCTACTAATCTTTGCTCACCTCTCTGCTTGTTCTTCCCCCACTCCAGAAGCATAAATGGGAAAACATTGCAAAAAAGGTATGAGTCCCTTTTGTGTGTAGACAAGATCTAAGTTTCAGATAGTGACCAATTTGGTGAAATAAAATACTGTTAAGCACAATTTTATACTCTCTTACCACCTAAATATATAGTCATCTCTTTTGTAAGGCTACTATTAACTGACTCCCATATTTACCAAACTCACACTGTACCTTTACCTTACTGTAAAACCAGGGTATGAACTAGAGGTACACTAGTTGCCTTACAAAAATAAATCAATTTAATATACAAATAACAGCTGAAGAAAGGAAAGTTCTCATTTTTAGATCCTCGATACTGCAGCCCTATATAAAACTCCAAATCCTTGGATAGAAAAAATATCATTATAGTGCTTGATTCAACTCCCATGACATCAACAAAAGCCTATCCATTGATTTCAATTGGTGTTGGACAGGGTCCGTATAGTGGAAGTGTTGTAACAACCTTTTTTTAGCATCCAGATCCTGGAATGTCAACCCTAGAATAATGCCTTTCTCATCCTTGAAAGGCATTTATCTTGCCATTCAATAAAATGGCACATTGGATGAAAAAAAATTAAGCAACATTGTTTTTCATCCAATAAAATTATCAGCACATGAGAAATATATAAACTTCTGAATTGGCTCTGATGGATGTCAGGTTCTTCTCCTTCCAGCCCTCTCCACTCAGGAATGAACCTGGGTCATCACAGCCGTGAGCAGCAATAAAAATAAACAGAGTAACCACACTCAGTTGGATCAGAGCTTAAATAAGCAATTTGAGAAAGTTCTGTTTATGGAAGTTCTTTAGGTCAAGGATTCCAGGCTTAAACCCAAAGCAATTACCTGCTAAGTTTTAAAAACAAATTGAATGTGGAACATTAATCAATAAATCAACAGGTTCTCAAGTGTTTTTAGTAGATTCAATCATCAGGACTCTTTAGCCTAGAAAAAATAGTAAACTGAGGCTGGATAAAATGTTACGGTTTTAAATTTGTTTAAGAAACAAGTGCTGTATTAGATCAATCTGTAGTTACTAAAATATTTAATCACAGAAATAAAACCTAGTTCTTAACCTTAAAGGCTTTATACCCAAAGGGAGAATGGAATGAACAAATTCTCTCTTACCTGAAAGACATTCTTTCTACTAGATTTCTCTGTAGTCCATTCAATGTGAGCACCACACAAATCCACCCATTCTGGTTTATATCCTGCTTTCTGCAAATAAAAATTAAATACAAAGTATAAATTGAATGTACAGAAATGGGGACAGTTGACAGATAAAAAGAGAGTGGATCACGTTCAACTGGCAGATAATTTGAGCATTGTTGCTAGCACCACTCTGAAGGGCCTATTAATCCTCCCTTTAATACAATATATATATCCCTTTTTCAGGGTTCTCAGTGGGAATTACATGTGTGTGTACGTGTGTGTGTGTGTTATTTTAAAAATTCATTAGGCTATTTCCTAATTAAAGCAAAAGAAAAAAAATGACTAGATATTTCCTGGTTTTTTTAATGCTTACTTTGCACCACTGAACCTGAAAAATGCTTGTGCAGAATAGATTAGTTCTTACTGATTCAGCTGGAAAGAACTGAGACTGTAGAAGAATGTGTACCTCAGCTCCACAGTAGGCCATCTTTTTATCTGAGCAAGCTACCAGGGTCTCAATCCCATAAGATGCCCACATCAATGAGTTCCACCAAAGTCAACAGGTTTGAGATGCACTAAGTATCTCTCAGGAGCTACTCAGCACCTTACAGGCCATCACACATCCTGGACAATAATACTTTAAAAAGAAATTAGTTCCATAAAGTTCCTTCTGGAGTTTGATCAGGGCGATAGCTGAGTGATGTTAATAGTCACCTTGACTCATCTTTTTTTCCCTCATTTTTACTACTACTACTACTTATATAAGCAAAAAGAAAAGGAGTACTTGTGGCACCTTAGAGACTAACAAATTTATTAGAGCATAAGCTTTCGTGAGCTACAGCTCACTTCATCGGATGCATTCCGATGAAGTGAGCTGTAGCTCACGAAAGCTTATGCTCTAATAAATTTGTTAGTCTCTAAGGTGCCACAAGTACTCCTTTTCTTTTTGCGAATACAGACTAACACGGCTGCTACTCTGAAACCTACTTATATAAGGTTTGTCATCAGTAGATCTCAAAGCACTTTACAAAGGAGGACAGTATCATTTTGCCCTTTCAGATGGGGAAACTGAGGCATGAGAGGGGAAGAGACAAATAGGAATACAACTTAGGTCTCCTGAGTTCAGTGCTCTATCCACTAGGCCATATTGCTACTTTAAACAACTCTAACATTAAGAGTGACATTGGTTGTAAAGAAAACTAAATGGCAGCAGGCACCATGGCAATTCCAGCACAATCACACTTTTCAGCTTCCTAAAAATACTAACTAAATTTCTCTGACATTGTTATTAATGGCTAAAAACCATGTATTTCCAGAGTTGCTTTGAATTGGCTAAAAGAAAGGATCAATCTGTGTTGAGAGAAGCACAGTAACAAATTGTAGTGAAAAGCTTTGCAGTCATGGAACCTGGCATTTTTCAGGACTGGAGTTATAATTATACTCATCATTTGCCAAACCATAACACTTCCGTGTCTCAGGATCCTTGGCAATAGCAGGCCCTATAATTGGTCTTTATTCCTTGTTTCCAAAAGGGAAATACAAGATATGTTAGTCAAAAGAGAAGGATGTTCTTGCAGCTAAAGCACTAGGCTGGAAGAAATAGGTGCATTCTGTGGGGTATTGAGGACTGTCACTTTAAGAGTGAGGAAGGGACGGTTCCTGGTTCTGCTTGCAGACTCAGGGGCTCTGCAGGAGGTTCTGCAGTGCACTCAGAGTCACTCTGCAAAAGCCAGCATAAAAGCAATGTGGGTTGAGTTGTGCTTGTCTGCCATAAGGAGTAACCTGTTTTCTCTTTCTCTGTTTTTGGGTTATTGTGTGTTAAAAACATAAATACTCATTTTGGAAAGTTACAATGTAACACTGCTTTATTTTTAGAATCCAGAATTTTATCTAATTTTTCAGTGTGTATGCTATGAAATTAACAGGTTCCATATCTAACTCTGCCACAGACTTCCTGTTTAGCCTTTGACAAGCATCTTAACCTGCTTAAACCTCAATTTCTCATCTGCAAAATGGTAATATTGATACTTAATTTCACAAGGCTGTTGTGAAGCTTAATTAATTTTTTTAAGCATTTTGAGATCTTCAGATAGAAGATTTTGAGGGGCAAATTATTATTACAAGCAAAATATTTTAATAAAAATGTCCAAATTACAAAATTCAGTACTGCACAACTTTTAGAAATATATATGTACACACCATATTCATGGGAAAGATCAATCACTCCAATTGTAAAATCGATAGCAGGGGCTCAGAGACAGGAATATCTATGAAGCACCTGTCAAGGATTCCATCCAAAATGCTCTATCAAGAAGTGGGGTTTGCACTCCCGCAGAATAGACATGTGCAGTTCCCTGGGGAACTGGTGCAGATTTTGTCAGACAAATTTGATGGCTTCCTCTCTTTGGATAAAATCACAAAGTTATTGGCTGCGCCTGCAAATACATACATATCTAGGGTGAAGGAAAAGACCACCCACTCAAACAATATTTGGAAGGTGTAAACACCAGTGAAGGAAAGAAAATCTTGAAAAACATAAGAAAAAAAGGAAGAAAGTAAAATTTAGGATGAGATCAAGATAAAGCTCCTTGACAGTGAGATCACAGAATCATAGATATGTAGGGCTGGAAGGGACCTAAAAAGGTCATCAAGTACACTCCCCTGCACTGAGGTAGAACCATGTAAATGTAGATCATCCAACCTGTTCTTAAAATCTTCCAAAGATAGGGTTTCCACAACCTCCCGTGCAAGCCTATTCCAAAGCTTAACTACCCTGATAGTTAGAAAGTTTTTCCTACTATCTGACATAACACTTCCTTGCTGCAGATTAAGCACATTACTTCTTATCCTACCACCAAGGGACATGGAGAACAACTAATCGCTATCCTTGTATATACTGTAATATACTTGAAGACTATTATTAGGTCCCCCCTTAGTCTTCTTTTCTCAAGACTAAATGTGCCCAGTTTTTTTAGCCTTTTCCTGAAAGGTCAGGTTTCCTAAACCTTTTCTCACTTTTGTTGCTCTCCGCTGGACTCTCTCCAATTTGGCCACATCTTTCCTAAGTATGGGACCCAGAATTGGACACAGTGCTCCCTCAATTTCCCCATCCCATCAGTTTCCCCATCCCTCAGTTTTCCCATCCCACAGTGCCTCAGTTTCCCCATCTGTAAAATGGAGACAATAATACTGACCTCCTCTGAAATGTGCTTTGAGATCTCTGGATGAAATTCACTATATTAGAGCTAGGTATCATTATTACCAAAATGGATCTCCAGAGGAAACATGTGGTCCCTATTTAAGTCTACAGGAAGTCCATGAACATGTCTGAAAGAATATGGCCTTGTGTTGTCCTATGTGTTGTACGATTCACAGTCTGCTTCATAAGCATGTAGGCATAACTAACACATCCTGTAATTGAGTGAGTTAAGGCTACCATGAGAGACCTAATACTTAATTACCTTGCTTTGTGCTTTTCAGTCAGACCATTTATGTTATATCAATGTTGTTGGTGGGGGTTATACTGTACATTGATATAAGTGTCTGTTAGAATGAAATCTTCCTCTGCATGAATATGGATTTTGGAGTCATTTACAAGGCAGTTTGCACATGTGTTAAATATCCTCTATTCAATAAACTCTTCAGAAAAAAAACTGTACTCATCCTTCTCTCAGTCAATTACAAATCTTTGAAAACAGAATTTTATGTAGGGAATTCTTGACAGCCTGATACAAACAGAAGCTATTAATGGAGCTATGATCCTTTTTGATCATGTTATCAATTTAAAAAAATAGGAGTTCAACAGATTTTGTGACTTCTATAAAGTGGAATGAAACACAGATTTTTGACTAGGAATGATCAAATCAGGAGCAAAAAATACAAATTCATTAAACCATTGCATTTTTTTTGTATTTTTATTAATATTGTAACCGTTTTTAAACAACCCTCTCTCAATCTCTCCTTCTATGCTTTACACTAACATTTTTTTCTAATTAATGCTAATGATGAGGCCATATGTCAGTGCTCACCTGAAAAGAACAATGGGCCCGATCCTTCTGTCATTGAAGTCAACAACAATTTTATTACTAGCTTATCTGGGATCAGGCCCTATTTCTGCAATAGGGATACAAAAGCAAGGAATAACACAGTAAACTGTGTGGCTACAGGTAAAATCAATTCTGTGTATTAGATTATTATTAAAACTATGGTAAATATGTATTTAAATTGCCAATAAACATTACTTCTTCAGTATTAAGAAAGGGATTATGTGTATGTGATTTCATTTCCCCCTCATGTTGCCTGAGTGACTTTACAGTGAAGTATTGTTCTTTTTATCATGATTCATCATTACTTTAAATTTTCACTTTATATACAGTACTTAAGAATTAATGAATTAATAACCTTATAATCCAAAGCAGTATTTATCTTTTTGTTAAATCACATCATTTTCCTGTTATAAATAAAATTGCTATGTTATTAAATTTATACTACAATGAATGAACATTGACTTTATTGCATTATTTAATTAATGGTTGAGTTCCCCCTTTGCCGAAATAAACAATATTTGAAAAAAAAATCAGTAAACAAATGATTCTTAATGAAATTTATTATATTATTCCTTTTCTGCTATCAAAATTATAGCAGGATGAATGGGTTTAAAAAACCAAACATTGCATTAGATGCATCAGATAGAGTCAACTTGCCTGGATTTAGCTACTTTGAGCAGGAACTTCTCTGATGCGTTAGGTTTGGGTTTGACATGTTGGATTATGACATAATTGGCAGTGATAGTCATCTACTGTTTCTCCATGTAAAATATTTGACAGTATGGCAAAAAAAAGCAAGTTCAAATCTGCAGTCCCAATTTTTGATTTATTTCTGAACTTTCAGACTAATAACTCAAAAGCAAAAGTCTAGCTCATTTTTGTTTTGTCCCCAAAATAAACAAACATACAGCAACATTAATTCATGCCGGTAATTTTGTTCCAGGTAGATACTGCTGCCATAGCCCCACCACCTAAAAGATCATTTCTGGGAGAGGAAGGCTAATCTGAGTGAGGGGATGTGTATGGGGCTATTGTAAGATCAGAGAGAACACATGCTGAAATGGGTCATGACATAAGATGTGACAAAATGAGGAAGGCCAGCAAAGAGAAAGGAGAGGATTGGGCCAGGACCTGGAAAGTTACTGCAAATGGTTTCTCAGCTTGGTCATGTGTACATAATGGTTGTTCTGCTAAATTTGACCTTTTATATTAAAAAAAAAGTAAGATAAAAATACAAGGATGTGAATATTATTTCACTGACCCTGAGCACTGCTGAAGAAGTGCATTTTCAGGGCAGGCAGTTGGTTTGGAATGAACTGCTGTTTCATAACATGTAAATACTTATTTCACATTTAAACAGAGTTAGATTTAGATTTGCACTATATCCTCATTCTCTGGTAAGGTCCATGTGCACCACCCATTAAAACAGCCCTAAAGGGGCTGATGAAAATTCTTCCAGTTTGGGGGAATCTTGGACTAACATAAAAATATGTTGCTTTTACAAAAGCCTGTAAGTCTCCTGTAATACAGGGAGGCAAGAAGCCTGCAGAGAGCCTGGAGGAGATGTGATGGGGGTTGGAGAAAGTGGAGCTGGGGTTGGAGTATATATAATACACTCTAACAAACCTCAGGTGGTGGAATGGTCCTCACTCCTAGTGCAAGTTAGAGTAACCCTGGTGGGGTTCTACATTTTGCTAGGGCTGGCTCAACACCGTGACTAGCCCCCCATCCTGGAAGATGAAAAGGGAGTAAACAGCCACCTTTCCTTCCCCTGCCTAAGCTGTGCCATGTGTGAATTCAGTGCAGCTCATGACCTTCATGGAATCCACATCTAACAGGTGATCTTTTCTGGTCTAGTTTTAAATATCTGGCAAACCCAAAGATGAGTTTTCTCTCAACTTTGGAATTTCAGGCCTGACCCTGTACCAAATTAATTTAATGGAATTTTAACTAGAGTGGGTGCAAGATTAAGTATTTGGAACATGAATCTACAAGATGTGGAGTCGTTCCTGCAAGCAGCTGAGCATCCTCAATACCCTTGTAGAGTAAGCCCTTACCCATATGGGGGAGGGAGCTGTGCCAACTGATAGAGTAGGATTCAGCCAAAGATCACGCATAGGTCCTCTGAGAGGCTATAGCTTGACTTCAGACTTGTTCTGCTATGGCAACAGTCTAGATGACTTTCTGATCAGTTTTATTCTCTGCAGGTAAAGTGCCTATGCTCATCTTACATCAAGGAAATGGAGTCCTCTCTCTTCACCAGAACATGGGCTTTGGAAAAAAACAAAGGTAAGTGAATTGACTAGTTTATGTGACATTTTAAAACTATCATAGGAGTGAATTTTGAGTGTTCTCATAGCCAGACTTTGTCCTTATGGAATATTGTGTATGGCAGATCAGAAATTAGTGCCCCAAGTTCACTTATCTTTCTGGGTGAGATGATGGCAATGAAGAAGGTAACCTTTATTGATGGCTGAGACATCGAACATGTAATTAACAGTTTAACGGGTGACTGAGTGGGTGCCGAAAGTACTAAGTTAAGGTTCCAGGAGGAATAGGTTTCTTTACTGGTGGAAATGTTCTGATCAGACCTTTCAAGAATTTTCAAACATATGGTGGTTACTGAGTGAATAAAGATTGAGTAACTGTCCGATGGTGACTTACATGCATTGATTGCCACCAGGCGAATCTGTAGTGAGCTAAGGGAAAGAGCTGTTGTCTTGAGAGTAAGAAACATCTGCTGCCTCTGGAAATATATGGTTTTGCTGCACCCAGATAGAGAAATATTTCAACTTGACTAGGTAACATTTTCTGGTGGAATCCTTCCTGCTATTATTAAGAATGGTTTGCAGAGTTTTAGATCAGGAACAGTCTAGACTTACTGCTCACCCAAATACGAAGCCATGAGATGAAGTGCTTCATGGCTGGGGTTTTTGACTCTACCATACTGCTGAATCAAGAGATTCAGAAAGGAAAAGATGCTAATTGGCGGATGGGATGCCATTCATTGGAAGTTTGGAAACCAGATTTACCTGGCCCATTTAAGGATGATGAGGATAACTCATGCCCAGGTGTGTCAAATCTTCCATAGACCTCAAGGCATACCTTGAATAGGATGGGAGAGAAAGCATACCTCAAGTGATCTGACCAAGGCATTAGGAAAGCATCACCTCTGGAGTGATTTCCTTGAGCTCCCCTGGAGGAGTATATGTTGTATTTCCTGTTTGTCAGAGTGGTTCCCCACTGAGTGAAAATGCTGTTCACTACTATATTGTGTATCTCTGACTTGTGATCACTGATGAAATGCCTGCTCAAGCTGTCTGCCAGTGAATTCTGGGTTCCAGGAAAGTACATTGCCAATACAGTGATATGGTTTTTCATGTCTTGGTTCCACAAGGTGACTGCTTCTATACACAAGGATCTTGCTCATCCCTGCTTGTTAATATAAAATATGGTTCTCATGTTGTCAAATAGTATGAGTATACAGTGAAACTGGTTGAATGGCAGGAAAAATTACAAGTCTCTCAGACAGCCCAGAGTTCCAGAAGATTGATGTGCATTCTGGTCTCTTGGCATTCTGGTCTCTTGGGCATCCAAGTGCCCTGGACCATATCTGTGTAGGATCCCAAGCCTATCATAGAGGCATCCATATTTAACATTTTGTCAGGTGTGAGGGATGGGAAAGGAATACATACATACACACTTGCTTGGGATTTTTCCACCAGTTATTGAGGTCCCCATCCTGGCAGGGATTGTCACTATGGTGTTCATGATGTGTTTGCTTGGTATATATACTGTTCAGAACCAAGCCTGAAGGCAATGGAGGTGGAGTCTGATGAATGGAATGAGGTAAGTTCATGATACGATGTGCCCCAAGAGAGAAAGGCAAGACTGGAAAGATATTTGAGGGTTGTACATAACTTGGTCTATCAAGTTGCTCATGGTATGAAATCTGTACATGAGGAGATAAGCCCTCAACCTGACTGAGTCTATGGTCCCTCCTATAAATTCTATAGTTTGCATCACAGTCAGAATAGACTTTTCCAAATTCACACCGACTCCTAGGGATGAAAGAAGCTAAAGCAGTGATGAAGCTGATGCAAGGGCTTCTAGATGTGTCCTGATAATGAGAAGTTCATTGTTTAAGAAGGAAAGACTGTGAAGCCACTTCATCTGAACTGTGCTGCTACTACTAGAAACACTTTGGTAAAGATTGTGGGTGCAGTTGCTAGACTAAATGGAATCACCTGTAATGATAGTGATCAGGACCCACCATAATACTAAGGGAATCTTCTGTGGACAAAGTAATTGTCCATGTGAAAGTATACATCTTTGATATCGAGAGCTGTGAACTCTTTTCCAGGGATGGTATTATTGAGGCCAGTTTAACATTACAGAATTTTAGTTTAAGAATAAAAACATTGAATTGGTGCAGAACAAAAACAGGTCTTATTGCACTCCAGTTGTGGGTAAGGAGTGCTAGATGGCCACCAATATGTATTTGAGGATTGAGTGGAGATGACACCAACAGTGGCTTACAACTCCCAACCCTGTTGTGCGGTCTGAGGCCTTTTTCTGCATCAAAACAATGTAATATTGGGGTGTTTAGGAGGCGCTTCTGTCCTAATTGGACCCACCATTACCAGATAAAAAAATAGATCTTAAGACCTTTAAAGAAAACTTTGTCTGATGTCATTCCATCTGGCTAGGAATCACTTATCAACAGCTGTGATTGTGAAATCTATACTTTATTGTTTTGCCTTTACAGTCTCTACTTCTCTATTGTTTGTCTGGATGGTTTCTGTCTGTTGCATAGCTAATTTTGTAAGATTTAAATCAACTAAGGCAGTGAGGTATGGTTGGTTAAATAATTGTTCATAATGGGCTAGAATTGACGAAAAATACTGTTTTGTAGTAGTATTTTAAAATGACTGGTTAAGATATAGCTAAGCAGGACTCAAGTTTAACTATATAATCTGAGGTTCAAAGGGAAGTCCTTTCGAATCTAAATCCAGGACACAGACCAAGAACAGAGCTAAGATACCTCAACATTGTGCCAACCTTACTGTGCAGAAGTGGGAGCCCCAGATGATCTAATCTTGATTGACCATCAAGAACAGTTTATATGCCTTATTGGGAGAGGTGAGCATTGTATGCTTAGCGTGTGTATTCTGTTTTGGTACCTGTTAATAAATAGAGGTTAAGGATATTACTGTGTAAGGCTCTTTCACTGGTAAAAGACCCTGCAAACCCCCAGAAGATTACACCCTGAGCCCGAGGAACTGGGTAAGGTTGCCCTGAGTCCTGAAAATGGATAAGGGTGCATCACAATTGCAGTTGCCATTGCCCTTGAAGTAGTGTCTATAGCAACAACTGCAGATTGTAATGCAGATCTGGCCAAGAGCTTGCCTTCATTACTAAGTGCCAAAAATTGACCTCTCTCTTGCTGAGGTAATTTGTCTTTAAAATCTAAGAACTTTGAATAATTCAGAAAATCAGACATAGACATCAGTGTCTGATAGTTCAACATGCTGAACTGGAGGCTACTTCCTTCCCCATCAAGTCCATACATTTGGCCTCCTTATCAGAGGGGATGGATCTTGGATGTTGCTGCATTGATCTTTCTATGACAGCCTGAGAGTTCGGTGCATGATGGTGAATAGAAACTCCATTGCCTTAGCCAGGACAAGGTAACATTTCTCATCCCTTTTGGGGTAAGGGCACATGTTGCTGGTGTATGCCGTAAGGCTCTTGCTGTTTCCAGTGTGGCTTCCTTCACCAGGAGTATTATCTGGCTGGACCCTATGGGTTGCAGGATGTCTAAAAGCTTGTGTTGTGTATCCTGGGCCTCCTCTAGGGAGATATGGAGCACCTTCAACATCCTCTGTGGCAGCTCTTGAAATTGCTTGTGGTCATTGTAATGGACACTCACTCTCCCGCTTGAAGGGAAGCCACTCATTCAAGTTGCCTTCAGGCTTGTTTGACCAAGCCACAAAGCTTCAGAACAGTCTAGGACCCCTTGTCTCCCCTCAAGGTGGAGCAAGGCCCCCCAGGTCCTCTAGTTCCCAGCCCCACAACAGGGCTGGGCACCAGACAGTTGTGGCCAGGCTTTAGCCTAGGCTAGTGGAGGCTGCAGCTGCCAGCAATTAAACACCAGTTATAGGTGGCTGGCTTCAGCCTGCGAAAGGCTCAGGCAGCCAGCAAAGCAACAGTTTAGAGGTGGGCGGGGCCTGGGCTTGAGGACACTAAGGCAGCCAGCAAGCAGTCTTAAGGCTGGCTTTAGCCTGGGTGAGGCTCAGGCATCCAGCAAAGCAACAGTCTATAAGGGAGCTGGTAAGGGAAACTCCTTTTTCAGGGCGGGAGCTTCTCTGCACAGTGTAGGGACTCAGCCACCCCAGGGTGGGAGGAGGCAGGGGGACACCCACCCTATTCCACCGTGTCCCAGCCCAGGGCCCTAGCAGAGACAGGACTGACTGCCCCTGCTTCAGCGGCGATCCAGCTGCAACACACCAACTGAACCACAGCTGGCTGTTCCGTGGCTGCCACTAGGACACATCCTGCCTCCCTGGGGTTTGATACCTCTCGCTTCCAGGGCTTGTCAGGCTCCTCGGGGTACATTCCTCATCGGGCCACTCCTTGTCGGGGTCTTCCACTTCTGCGGCTATCAGATAGCCAGGGGTAGGTTCCCCTCCTGGGCATGGCAGTATGGCAGAAGCGTCCTTCTCCTCCCGGGATTCCACCCCAGCTGGGCTGCAGGGCCTTCCTCTTATGCTTCCGGCCCCAACCCGGCACTTCCG
Source organism: Dermochelys coriacea (assembly GCF_009764565.3). Taxonomy (NCBI): domain Eukaryota; kingdom Metazoa; phylum Chordata; order Testudines; family Dermochelyidae; genus Dermochelys; species Dermochelys coriacea. Next base: position 23,415,573 of record NC_050078.2, on the reverse strand, counting down.
GCAAGGGGGTGGAGCAGGTTAGGCTCTGCCCACCAAGGGAAGTGTAGTGGACCCTCGCTCTCCCACTCGGAGGGAGGCCACTCGGCCTCACTACAATCATCCAGAGGGTGGCATAGCTGGGGCAACTGCTTCATTCGGAGATGAGGAAGATAGTGTTTCAGGTACCGGTAGAACCGCCGGGTCCAGCTCATAGTTTTCCTACTCTATACGGTCAGGAGTAAGCTCTGGTTACTGTCTTAGAGGGAAGGGGTGTAATGATTCCATGTTAGATAGGACTGACCCTGGGAATCATATGTATGGGTCCCATGGGCCCCAGTAGAGCCAGTAGGAATGTTTGAAGTTGGGTTGCGGAGGTCCCCAAGGCATGGGTACAGTTGGTTCCAAGGGGACATTCTGGGTGCAGGTTGGTTTCAGGAGGTTCTCAATGTCCTGTCTGGATGGATCTCTCCTGGAAGAGGTGATAACAGTTCCTCCAGTAGCTCTGAGTTTCTTGATGACAAAAAAAGACCAGATCCGGTTCAATTGGCAGTACCAATAGCTCCGTGGGAAAAAAGTTGCCTCTAGTAGACAGGATGGAAGAGACTTTTCCTGTACCCTTTTGACCCCTCCAGGGGATACATCACCCTGGTAAGGGATGGTCCTGTCAACAGAGGAGATTGCAGACCTGGGGGAATTAAATATGTCCTCTGGTGGAACAAAGATGTATCTCTTTATTCTCCCTGGAGTGCTCAGGGTTCTGTCTGCCCATACTGACAGAGCCAATATAAGGAGGCTCTGGGTTAGCAGGTCCACATGAGGTTGTGGTGGCACCATCAGAAGCTGAGGTTCCCAACGGTCTCTTCACAAGAACTGGTGGCTTTTGATTTTTAATCCTGGATTTACCTTAGGTGCTCTATTATTTACTTTATATGAAGTTATTTTAGGAGAATGTATTGCCTGTGAAAGGTTTCAAGCTGACAGCCACTATCTGGTCAAGGACAGAGAGTCATAACTGTGATATAGAGGGATGATCTGCAGGTGTGAGACAGCTGCCCATTTAGTCTTTGACCACTCTGTTGAGACTCCTATGAAAGGTATCAGTTGGTGCCAGTTGTGGGATTGATGTGGACAGTTATCCAACAGGTGCATGTCTGAGATACTAGCCCAAAAATACATGCTAACAGAATACATTTTTAAAACAGATCACTTTAATTAAGCCAATATAATTTTCTAGCCTATATCTCAACATAATCAACAGAATTCCAAATAAATTTTAATTTATGTATAATGTTTGTCTGCATAGCTTCTGAAACATGACATCATCCAGCCATTTCAATATAAAAAGATATTGAAATGATCAAAAAGAGCCAGTGTCCCCTTTTCTTTTTTATTATTTTTTTTAAACAAACAACCCTTTGCACATGGGAGCAAGGAGGGCCAGGGAATGATACCCATTTAGAGAAGAGGTTATGGCAAACAATAGTGGTGATTTAAGAGCATAGAACTAAAACACTTTTCATCACCTGCAACATATAAATTAGTTTATTGTTTGTGACTTCTGCCAAAGAATGCACCTTCTTGACCACCCATCACTTCGATAAGGTATGGCAGGTTTGATCAAGCCTTGGGAACCTTTCACAACAGGGCTCTGTCAAACTATTCCTGTTCTGTCCACAGTGTCATACACTTACTGACTTCTCTTTCTGGAGCCCATACAAAGGTTTGTAGGCTCAGACTCCACACTAATTAGCTCTGAAGGGATACATGCCACTATTGCTTGTGCAATGTAACTGTCACATCTCTGAAAACTAAGATCAGTGGCCTCTCCTTGGGGCACAATAAAAAGGTATGCCAAATTTCACTTTGTAGTAACTACAGCTTCAGAAATTGCATTAACTGTATTAGAAGGAGTCATAAGAGATGTCTGTAAGGTTAGCTGGATATGGTAGGTGTCACATCTATACTAAGATGAAAAATCACTTTGCTAACTTACAGTGTTTTTCCCTTTGGTAACACCCTTTATTAAGATGCCATTTATAAATAGTTAATTATTATTTATTAATGCATAAGCCACTTTATAGCATGCTGGATAACAATTGAAATTCATGTATTAAAGATGCACACACTTGGTTTAATATAATTTACGTCTTATAATATCCTTTGCAACAAATTCTCATCGCATCATCTGTTAAGCATTTATTACTAATGCATTTTATAACATGCTTTATAATACATTATTTGAGGAAGTAGCTGCATTTAGTGATCATTTCATAAATAAGAATAAAGCATTTGTAAATGGCACCTTAATTTAAAGTGTTACCTTCACATTACTGCATAGTCGTTCACCATCCGTCTCACTTTGCAATTATTCTCAAAATGCACCTCTTAATAAAAGACACATTAAGTTGTATTCCTTCCCCCACCCTCAACCTGATTAAAAGTTTGGGTCATTTTCTTACAGCTGTTGTCAGCTGTCTTATAGTTGGCTACTTAGTTTGATTGCATTTATTTATTTATTTAGATGATGCCAAACTTTCTATTTAGTAACATCATTTCTGAAAAGATGAGCACAATAAGACAGATAACTGCATACCAGATTGGCCAATGCTGGCTGTTTGGATTCTTTGTAGAATTCTATTTTCCCACCAGCAAGAACAATCCAAGAAGTAGACCAGTTTTTCCTTAAAAAAATAAAATAAAATAAAAATTAATGGATCAAGTAAGCATGAGCTATCTTGGTTGAGGAAGATGATACCATGGATTAAGCCAATAACACTTCGTATTTGAAGACCTGTGTTCCAACCCTTTTTTCAGAAATGAAAATGGTCCAAATTCACACTCTGTGTCAACAAGTGCACTTTTGTTGATGTTAATGGAGTTGCACCTGTTCATACCATTTGTTCTTCATTTGGCCCAATGGATTTGATGGGCCAATTCCCTGAATTCACATTTAAAGCCCAGCTTGCTCCTATCCATCAAAGCACTTAAGCACATGCACAACTTTAACCAAATGAAGAGTCCAATTGAAATCAGTGGCACTATTCACATGTTTCAGAGTAGCAGTCATGTTAGTCTGTATTCGCAAAAAGAAAAGGAGTACTTGTGGCACCTTAGAGACTAACACATTTATTTGAGCATAAGCTTTCGTGAGCTACAGCTTCATCGGATGAAGTGAGCTGTAGCTCACGAAAGCTTATGCTCAAATAAATGTGTTAGTCCTAAGGTGCCACAAGTACTCCTTTTCTTTTTACTATTCACATGCTTGAAGTTCACATGCCTTAAATATTTTACTGCATCAGGATCTCCATGATTGGGCACCATTTGGAGATTGATATTTTAGATAGGCCCAGGACAGAATAGCAAAGATGTCATAATGTCACTGTGAGGTATACAGAGCTGTGTACAGGACCTATATTTAAAGATCAATACATTTTCTCCCTGTCCATAATAAGAAAAAAATAGAATCAAACAAGAGAGGTTTCCAGAAGATCAAGATACACATTAGTAGTATTTTATGTAAGTTACAAGAAATTGTAATGACATATAGAAGTTCTTCATTTGTCAAACACAAATAGCAACAACTTCTGTGGAGAGGTATAGAAAGGACAAAAACATTCTTTGAAGATTGTTAGCAGCACACTGGAGAGAACCACAAAAAACAGGTAATTACAAACCACACAGTAGATTATAATATTCATCACTCTGATGGACGCTTGTTCAAAAGCATTGCACTATCATTACCTAATTAACAGAACTAGTCTCACAGAAAAAATATATTTGCAAATAAAAAAAATTAAGTTTGATTCTCTGTGATTTAGGGGGTCATATTGTCATCCCCAAGAATAATAGACACACCACAGACAAAAATACTGCAAATCCTAAAAGTGTTGCAATTTTTAGCAGAAACCATTATTCATTCCAAAATGTGTACCAAAAGTGATAATTAATCACAATTCACTATTAATTACTCTCCTATTTAATATATTTCAGTCATTCTATCAAGGAGTAGAAATAATACCTTGGGTGAAATCCTGGCCCCCTTTGAAATCAAAGACAAAACTCTCACTGACATTAATGTGGCCAGGATTTGACCTCAGGTATATTAGTGACCACCCAGCCTATATAAATAATGAGCAGCAAAACCAAATATCTGAATAAGCAATCCATGAACAACCCAGAAGTTGAAAATTATTAACCCAGTTTATTTGGTGAATATTTACCAAAAGCAAACACATTTGAAGAAAATGTGGATCCATTTGAGAAGACTTGCTAACCCAAAAAAAGGCTAAGGGTGGGATTTTCCAAAGTACCTAAGTAACACAGGAGCATAGGTCCCACTGAAAGTCAATAGAACTTATGCGCCTAAGTGATTTAGGAGCCTCCCTCTCAAATTCCCAATGAATAACTGAGCCAGATCCTCAGCTGATATAAATTATGCTGATCACAATAGCTGAAAATATGGACCATTATCTGCAATAAACATATCAACCAGCTCTGCTAACTAATCAACACAATATCCTTATGAGGTAGTATTGTAACTATCTGTTATTATCTGGTGTGACAAAATTCCTTCACTACCTTGGTGTGTCTTGCATTTATTGGTGGATTTCCTCGCCTTGGAGTTTCACGGCAGCCCTCAGCTTGGCTGTTTTTTTGCATTCACAGTCCAGGCCGACTCCTCCTGTGTCTGACCAGGAGTTGGGAGGATTTGGGGGGAACCCGGGCCCGCCCTCTACTCCGGGTTCCAGCCCAGGGCCCTGTGGAATGCAGCTGTCTAGAGTGCCTCCTGGAACAGATGTGTGACAGCTACAACTCCCTGGGCTACTTCCCCATGGCCTCCTCCCAACACCTTCTTTAGTCTCACCATAGGACCTTCCTCCTGGTCTCTGATAATACTTGTACTCCTCAGTCCTCCAACAGTCCGCGTTCTCACCCTCAGCTCCTAGTGCCTCTTGCTCCCAGCTCCTCACACACGCATCACAAACTGAAGCGAGCTCCTTTTTAAACCCAGGTGCCCTGATTAGCCTGCCTTAATTGATTCTAGCAGCTTCTTGATTGGCTGCAGGTGTTCTAATCAGCCTGTCTGTCTTAATTGTCTCCAGAAGGTTCCTGATTGTTCTGGAACCTTCCCTGTTACTGTACCCAGGGAAAAGAGACCTACTTAACCTGGGGCTAATATATCTGCCTTCTATTACTCTCCTGTAGCCATCTGGTCCGATCCTGTCACACTGGGTTTCAAAAATGGCTATCAATAAAAACCAAGGGGAAGGGTTCTCCAGCCAAACCTTACCTCCAGCTCCTATTTTACTGAAGGATCTTCAGTGAGAGTGTCCTTTCTACCACTTCCTCTACCAGACCAGTGTGAAATGATCAATGATTTTGGTTGATGTCCCAAGTATATTACATTCCCAGCGAGGACATCTGAGGCAATATCGGGCGGGTTATTTGACCTATCCAGTGTCAACCCAGTATGTGTTTCATAATTAATCCACACATGAATTAGCAGTTGACCTCAGGTTGAAAGGACTTGCAGGACCTAGTCTACTCAGGCAGAGCTAATGCAGAACTAAGATAGGGACCAGTATGTAAGAGATTTGCATACATGTTTACCAGACCCCCCTCTAGTAGTCATATAACTAGACTTGCTCAAGAGTACATAAGTTGGCTTTATTTGACTCATCAACATAAAACCTGTGTTTTGGGTGCTGGGAATCAAAAAAAAAAAAGCATGTGAAATATTCACAATGATACTGAAAACCTACTACATTTCAAGTCTCCTTACGAACTCAGAACTCAGATCAGATTAATCAGAAGGTTCCCTAAGATTTGCAACCTTTCCTGTTAACTTGGGCTCAGCTTCAAGAGAACCTGGAGCTATTTACAATTTTGCACTGAAGATGTGAAATTTCCTTTTAGACCAAGCCAGGTAAGACTGTTGTTTTGACTGAGCATATGTCTACTCTGCAATCACAGAGTGGGGTTGCAGCTTGTGCAGTCCTATTGGACCTAGGTTTAATCTAGCTAGCTCAGGTACTATATCAGCAAGGTCAAGGCAGCACAGGCTTCCGGATGGGCTGCATAAGCCCACCCACAACCCTGGGCAATTACTGGCAGGGCTAGCCCACACTGAAGTATGTGCTGCTGCAGAGTCACTCCTCTGTTATCCAAGCTAGCTAGATTAAAGCTAGCTCACGTATGTCTACATGAGCAACAGTCTGACTCTGTGATTGAAGTCCGGACGCACCCTGAGTTTCACTTTGAGTGTTAGGGTTCGTGTCAGCCTGAAATCCAGGGTGCAGATAAAGGGTGTAGAAGGAAAATAGAGGAAAATTGAAGAATAATTTTAAAGGATCCCTTGAGAAGTGAAAGAACTGAGCTTCACAAGAGCTGTTATTGGAGGGATGTTCCTGAGGATGCATATGTGCGGTTAGCTAACAACCACTGCATCTATATATTGCATGTAAGCCTGGATTGTTAGTGTTATGGAATACTGAGGTGTTATAGTGCAAGACCATGTCTCAGATAAGGTCATTTCAAAGCATTCTGCATCAAGACTTCAGTACCATGTGGCAACGAGCAGTGTTAGTGAACTTTGAATTCTCTTTTTTAGGGGTTGGTTCAACCCCTCATGACATATGAAGATTCAGAGTGCTCTTGCAGGATACTGTGTAACAGAAGCAGACTTGACAAGACAATGACTATATCGTATTTGAGTATGGCTTCAGGACAAGGTTTTTTCCCTACTATTCTCCCTACATTCAAAATTATCTTTAAATCAAAACTTCATGGTTTCTACTTATTTACCTTTAATTTTTAGTTCACAAAAGCAGTCTTTGTTTATGAAGTGCTTAGACAGACCTTAATAAGGTCAAATATAGTTTTGGGGGTTAACTGGGTTTTCTATAGATGGACATTCATACATAGAATTTCACTAGACATGTAAAATTGTGGGCAAGATTTTCAAGCCCTTTGGGTAAGTCAATTAAGCAGTGACTGTACTCTTTTCCAGATGCATATTCCATAGCTTTGAAAAATTCACTCCCAGTGAATGAGCAGTAAGGGCTAAATAAAAAGAGGGAGAAGATGGATAAAGTATACATAGAACAAAAAAAAAAGTTATCTTTGTCTGTTTTTCATCTACAAAGAGAGACAGATAGCCCTCCATATCAGTATGCAGAAAGATCCAAAATGAAAACCAGAAAGTATATTGTATAAAATCATCTTTTTGAATCAATAGAATTGTTTTATATAAAGTTAAAAAAATGGTGGCAGAGTCATCAAAGTGTGAAATCTGACATCTTCATATTGTAAAATGAAGCAATATACTCAATACATCAACTTTACAGCAGTTGCAGTATTTGCATTCTATCAAATGGACACCTGATGGCAGCACATTATAACACCAACACTGTTCACAATTGCTCTGTCTCTTAATATAGTAGTGTTTTTAAAATCTGAATGGACAATACCATGTTTATAAATGCAATAGTAATATTCTGAATTTTCCATGTGTGGCCATATGAGTTGGAAACAAACATATTCTGCATGCTTCTCTGTTCTGAATACTACATGGTATTAACATATGCAAAGCCCCACTTCTTACTTATACATACCCTTTGTTTAAGTAATCTTAAATGCCTGATAGAAAATCACAAAAAAGAAAATTATTTCAAAGTTTCAGCTGATACTCCTTTGTACATACGTCATCAACATAGAATGAGACCTTGAGGCCTACTCAACTCATCACTAATACTGCATAACAGTTGCAAGAAATGAATGCATTCTTCCAATCCAAGATTGCCTGGAAACTATGTTGCTTCTTTTCAAACTAGGATCTGGCCACAGTGAACCATGTGTTTGTCACCTACAGATTGGACTATTGTAACACCAAATCTGGTGTTGAAGGGAGAAAAAACACAACAAGTCCAGTGTGACAGGGTCAGGCCAGATGACTATAGGAGAGTAATCTTATTGGGATCTGGGAAGTGGGCGGGCGAAGCCCGTCCACTGCTAAAGGATCCCCCCCAGCCTAAAAGGGGGATCCACAGGACCTAGATACCCAAAAAATTCTGGGGGACAACTAATAAAATAACAAGGGAACCGGACAGGGACACCGAGCAGAGAACCCCGGACAGCGCCCACTGCTCCTCATAGGCGTCAAGGGAGTCAGAGGTCGCCGCCCAGAGGAACTCTGCCCAGATACTTGAAGGGACCGAGGATCGGAAATAGGCTCCACAGTCACAGGAGACTCCATCATCCAACCTCCTCACTCTGGTTTTGTAGATGGCCATTTTAGCTAGGGCCAAGAGGAGGTTGACCAGGAGATCCTGTGACTTTGTGGGGCCACGGATAGGGAGTGCATAAATGAGAAGGTGAGGGGAGAAGTGCAACCAAAAACGTAATAAAATATTGGTGAGGAGCCGGAATAGGGGCTGCAGCCTGGCACATTCCAGGTTTACATGTGCCAGGGTATCCCTCACGCTGCAAAAGGGGCAGGTGTCTGGGATTGAAGTGAATCACGCCAAGTATACGCCCCTGCTCACAGCTCTGTAAAGGAGCCACCACTATAGGAGAGTAATAGAAGGCAGATATATTAGCCCCAGGCTAAGTAGGTCCCTTTTCCCTGGGTACAGTAACAGGGAAGGTTCCAGAACAATCAGGAACCTTCTGGAGACAATTAAAACAGACAGGCTGATTAGAACACCTGCAGCCAATCAAGAAGCTGCTAGAATCAATTAAGGCAGGCTAATCAGGGCACCTGGGTTTTAAAAAGGAGCTCGCTTCAGTTTGTGGTGTGCATGTGAGGAGCTGGGAGCAAAAGGCACTAGGAGCTGAGGGTGAGAACGCGGACTGTTGGAGGACTGAGGTGTACAAGCATTATCAGAGACCAGGAGGAAGGTCCTATGGTGAGGATAAAGAAGGTGTTGGGAGGAGGCCATGGGGAAGTAGCCCAGGGAGTTGTAGCTGTTGCACATCTGTTCCAGGAGGCACTCTAGACAGCTGCATTGCACAGGGCCCTGGGCTGGAACTTGGAGTAGAGGGCGGGCCCGGGTTCCCCCCAAATCCTCCCAACTCCTGGTCAGACACAGGAGGAGTTGACCTGGACTGTGAATTCAGAAAAACGGCCAAGCTGAGGGCTGCCGTGAAGCTCCAAGGTGAGCAAATCCACCAATAAGCACAAGACCCACCAAGGTAGAGCAGGAACTTTGTCACAACTGGTGTTAGCAGTGGAATCTGGTGTCCACAGCGTGGTGGAAGAAGGAGGGTATTTGGAAGGAAAAAAAAAGAGGAAGAGGGTCTATTTTTATTTTTTTTCCCCACCATGGAGGACGTAGTGTGGGCACTGATACAAGCCACGGCTGCCCAGCTGGAAGCTACTCGTGTCCAGGCAGCCGCCCAACTGGAGGCAGTGCTCCTGCAGCAAGAGACTAATCGCCTGCTGATGGACCAGGCTACTCAAGAACTGGCTATGTTGCGGGAACTGGTAAACCAGGTAAAGGCCCTTACAGAGCTGAACCGCGACCATGATGGGATGCAGATCATGCGGGCCAGCAGTTGGCTGCAGAAAATGATGCAGGAGGATGATGTAGAGGCATACCTCCTGGCCTTTGAGAGGACAGCCCTGCGGGAGGCTTGGCCCCGAGAACAGTGGTCTGGCATCTTCACTCCATTCCTGTGTGGGGAGGCCCAGAAGGCCTACTATGATTTGCCTGAAGAGGCTGCAGCAGACTACCCCCAGCTGAAAGCAGAGATCCTGGCCAGATCTGGGGTAATGACCGCAATGCGGGCCCAGCGATATTATGAATGGAGGTACCAGGAAAACAAAACCCCGTAGTCCCAATTATATGACCTCATCCATCTCGCACGAAAGTGGTTATGAACTGAGTCCCAGAGTCCGGAGGAGATACTAGAGGTTCTGGTCATCGACTGGTACATGAAAGGACTACCGCCAGACCTTCGCGCCTGGGTAAGCCAGAACAAATCCTCCACCCTACAACGAGGTTGTCCCTCTGGTAGAAAGTTGAAAGACGGCAAGGGAGCTGACCCGACCAGTTAAGGAAGAAGCACCCCGGGTTAAACTAGCAGCACCAAGCCCTAGAGCTCGGGTGACTGGGCCACCAGGAGAACCCAGGTGGAAAAAGAGAGGAGCTGGAAGCCCACCAGAAGCCACAAAGAGTCGGAGCACTGAGGGGGAAGAGAATCATGATGTTAGACTACCCAAACCAAGAGACCGGGGAATGCCTAGGGCTCCATACAGATGTTATGCCTGCAGGGAGTGGGAAACATAGCTGCACAGTGTCCCAATGCCGAGGAGCCTATGCAGTGTAACCTGGGGAACTGGGCAGATCCATGCTTTCTAATCCACCTTGTGGGGGTCTCACTAACCCCACATATGTACACTAGACCAGTGAAGCTAAATGGGGTAGAGACCACAGCACTGGTTGATTCGGGGAGTGCTATCACGCTTCACTCGGGGAAGCTCGTGAAGCGTAGTCAGCCGCTGTGGGCTAAGTGTACGGGGATAACATGCATCCATGGGACAGTTGGTTATTACCCCACCATCCCAGTAAAAACTGAGATTCAGGGGAACGCTACTGAGGTAGCAGCAGGTGTAGTCCCTAAACTCCCATACCAAGTGCTCATAGGCAGGGACTTCCCAGGGTTTGGAGACTTACTGCCGGTAGGGGAATTGGAGAAAGGGAGAAGCCCTGAAAGTAGTGAGGCCTCCATAGTAGACTGTCAACCCCCAACCTTCTCTTAACTATCCCCAGATTTGTTCTCCTCTCCCAGACAGCGTAGAAAGACGAAAAGGGAAAGAAAGGCCGCTAAGGCCTTGGGAACCCAAATACTGGCCCAAAGCCAAAGGGTCGCTCTCGTAGGTAGGCGGACCCGAGCAGCTGAAAAGGAGGCCACCCAGGAGGGAGAAGCATCTGAGTCTGACCCACACCCTAACGCCTCTGAACCAGGAGAGGCAACAGAGACTGGCCCCCTAGATGTCGGGCAGATTATCCCCAGGAGAGGAAATTTTGGATGGAACCAGGCTGAAGACCCAAGTACGACAACATTAGGAAGGAGATGACTGAAATAGATGGAGTCCCCGTGGAAGGGAAAACCCAGGGACCAGGATCCTACTTCATAATGAAGAATCTCTTATACCGGGTTGCACCAGTACAGGGGCAGAACCTTCGTACAGCAAATCAAAAACACCAGAATGCTGTATTAAGTCTGGCCCATAGTCATCTTTTTGGGGGGCATTTGGGGGTAGAGAAGACCCTGGCACGGGTCCTGTGACAATTCTTCTGGCCCGGAGTACATGAAGAAGTGTGGAAGTACTGTGCATCTTGCCCGGAGTGTCAGCTGCACAGTCCCTGTCCCCATTTCAGGGCAGCTTTAGTACCCCTTCCCATCATAGAGGTCCCCTTCAAGCGAATAGCCATGGATCTTGTGGGACCCCTGGAGAAGACAGCCTGGGGCCACCAATATATACTTGTCATTCTGGATTACGCTACTCGCTACCCAGAAGCTGTTCCCCTGAGGAACACGGCCTCTAAAACAATAGCTAAAGAGTTGGTGGGGATCTTTGCCCGAGTGGGGCTACCAAAGGAGATATTAACAGACCAAGGTACCCCATTTATGTTGAAGCTAATGAAGGACCTCTGTATGCTGCTCCACATACATACCTTGAGAACTTCAGTCTATCATCCGCAGATTGATGGACTGGTAGAAAGGTTTAACCAAATCCTCAAGGCAATGATAAGGAAAGTGGTAAGTCAAGATGGGAAGGATTGGAACACGCTATTACCCTACCTTATGTTTGCAATCTGGGAGGTACCGCAGACCTCAAATGGGTTTTTCCCCTTTGAATTATTATATGGACACCACCCCCGTGGCATACTAGATATTTCAAAAGAAATCTGGGAAGAGGAACCCAATGAGGGGAGAAATATAATTGACCATGTGTTGCAGATGCGAGAACGGATAGCCCGGGTCACCCTTATTGTACAGGAACATTTGGAAAAGGCCCAGCGAACCCATTATAATCACAAGGCAAAAGTCCGACAGTTCCAACCAGGGGATCGGGTGATGGTGTTGGTACCCACAGCAGAAAGCAAGATTTTGGCCCAATGGCACAGGCCCTATGAGGTGGTTGAACCCATGGGGGAAGTAACCTACAAGGTGTGGCAGCCAGGACACTGGAAACAAGAACAAATTTATCACATTAACCTCTTAAAGCCTTGGCACCAATGAGAGACTTGTGTAGTGGCCCAAGAGACCCCGATCCAGGGAAATAAAACGCAGGAGCAAATCAGGATATCCACTGATCTGACACCAAACCAGAAGAAGGAGGTAACTGAGATGATCAACCGATACCAGGACATGTTTTCAACCAAACTGGGCCGGACCACCGAAGCATATCATCACATTATCACAGACCCTGGGGCAAAGGTAACTTTAAGGCCCTATCGAGTCCCAGCAGCAAAAAGGGAGGAGATCAAGGCAGAGGTAAAAAGGATGTTGGAGCTGGGAGTCATCGAAGAGTCCCACAGTCAGTGGTCAAGCCCGATTGTGTTAGTGCCCAAACCCGATGGCACCACTAGGTTTTGTAATGACTTTCGCCGGCTGAATGAGATATCCAAATTCGATGCATACCCCGTATCGATGAATTAGTTGACCGCCTGGGCAATGCCCGATTTTTGACCACCCTTGATTTAACAAAGGGATACTGGCAGATTCCCCTTGCTAAAGATGCGAAAGAAAAGACGGCATTCTCTACACCAGAGGGTCTGTTTCAATATACTGTTCTTCCTTTTGGACTGCATGGGGCACCTGCCATGTTCTAGCGTCTTATGGACAAGCTCCTACGGCCCCATACCAGTTATGCAGTGGCATACCTGGATGATGTGATTATTCACACCCCTGACTGGGAAACCCACTTAGGAAAGGTGGAAGCGGTTCCGGACATGCTAAGACAGGCTGACCTCACTTGGCCCCAGCCAAGTGTGCAATAGGGCTAGCCAAGGCTAAATACCTTGGCTACATTGTAGGAAGGGGCATGGTCAAGCCCAAACTAAATAAGCTAGAGGCTATCCAAAATTGGCCCCGGCCGAATCAGAAAAAGCAAGTCCAGACATTCCTGGGTGTGGTGGGTACTACCGACAATTTATTCCCCATTTTGCTACCAGAGCAAGTCCCCTGACAGATGTGATAAAAGCCCGGGGTCCAGACATGGTGAAGTGGACAGATGCCGCAGAGAAAGCATTCATGGATCTACAGACAGCCCTCTGCAGTAACCCCGTGCTTATAGCCCCAGACTTCAACAAAGAATTCATTTTACAAACAGATGCAACTGAAGTAGGATTGGGAGCTGTCCTATCGCAGATGGTCGGAGATGAAGAACACCCAATCCTCTACCTCAGCAGGAAACTCATCCCGAGAGAGCAGAAGTATGCCGTGGTTGAAAGAGAGTGCCTAGCTGTGAAATGGGCCATGGAAACACTATATTACCTTCTGGCACAATGGTTTACCCTTGTGACCGACCATGCACCCCTCCTGTGGATGCAGCAAAATGAAGAGAAGAACGCAAGGGTGACCAGATGGTTCCTGTCCCTACAACCTTTCCAATTTACCATACAACACCGGGCTGGAAGCCACCATGGCAATGCAGATGGCTTGTCACAAGTACACTGCCTAACGTCCCAAGTTGCCCAACCCTGTAGTGTTGAGCAGAGGGGGGGATATGTGACAGGGTCAGGCCAGATGGCTATAGGAGAGTAATAGAAGACAGATATATTAGCTCCAGGCTAAGTAGGTCCCTTTTCCCTGGGTACGGTAACAGGGAAGGTTCCAGAACAATCAGGAACCTTCTGGAGACAGTTAAGACAGGCTGATTAGAACACCTGCAGCCAATCAAAAAGCTGCTAGAATCAATTAAGGCAGGCTAATCAGGGCACCTGGGTTTTAAAAAGGAGCTCACTTCAGTTTGTGGTGCGTGTGTGAGGAGCTGGAAGCAGAAGGCACTAGGAGTTGAGAGTGAGAACGCGGACTGTTGGAGGACTGAGGTGTACAAGCATTATCAAGACCAGGAGGAAGGTCCTATGGTGAGGATAAAGAAGGTGTTGGGAGGAGGCCATGGGGAAGTAGCCCAGGGAGTTGTAGCTGTCACCCAGCTGTTCCAGGAGGCACTCTAGACAGCTGCATTGCACAGGGCCCTGGACTGGAACCTGGAATAGAGGGCAGGCCCGGGTTCCCCCCAAATCCTCCCAACTCCTGGTCAGACACAGGAGGAGTCGGCCTGGACTGTGAATTCAGAAAAACGGCCAAGCTGAGGGCTGCCGTGAAGCTCCAAGGCGAGCAAATCCACCAATAAGCGCAAGACCCACCAAGGTAGAGCAGGAACTTTGTCACACCAGTTATTAAAACAACAGCCCCATCCTGAGCAATATTTGCACTTTCCAGGGGCTCTTAGTTTGCTTTTGATGTCAATTCAAGGCTCTGGTTTTAATCCCTTAGGCTCTCTATGGGTTCAGTATTAGCTACATCACACCCCACCTCTTCATTCTGAACCCACCAAGACCACCCACAGAACAATGTCTCTGACAAGCTTATAGGAGGGAGGTAAGGCATGCTCTATTGGGGAATCCCCCTTGTGAAACAGCCACTGGAGAAGATGAGACTTAGCCCAAGTTTGGCCCTTTTTAGAGCTCATTACTGAGACTCTACATTTTGCAAAAGCCTTCTGTCAAAAACCAAAACCAAGGAGTGACAACAGAGAATGACAGAAAGACAGACATGTCAGTGGTCTTACTCCATCTTTATACATCTTTAAGGGAAAGCTCAATCAGACCTTCTATTTACTTGTGAATGTCTCTGTTTTGGTCGGTTCTGATCATTTCTGTATAGCAATTCATTTTTTGGTTAAATTTACTTTGTATATAGGATTTTTCTACCAGAAAAAAATATAATGCCTCAGAGATGATGAGGGGTCATACAACATGATCTTGGCAAAGTATAAGGGCAAAAGAATATTTGCTTTCAAACACCCTGGGTCACTGACCCAAAAGACCCACATGGTTTATTACTATGTAGAGAGTTAGGAACTTTAAAATGTAGATCTTTCTTCAGATAGAATTTTATAATATATCATATCAATTAGCTAGTAATCCTCAAGAAGGAAGAATGAATTGTGTCAGTTCTGCTGCCATTTAGGTACCAATAAAGATAGGTAAACACTGAGAGTTCAGGAAAATCCTAACTCTGCTCCCACTGAAATCAATAGTGAAACTCCCTTTGACTTCAACAGCAGTGGAGATAGGCCAGCTCTGACTGCTTTTAAAAGTCTTACCCTAGGTGCCTATATGGAAGCAGCAATTATATGGGTGTCCAGATCACACCCCTGAAGTCCACACCAGCTGTGCCCAAACATTGTCCAGCTGAAAGCTGCATTGTCTATTTGCCTAGAGCCCAAAGGCTGCACCTAATGTGCATAAAATGGAACAGAATTGCAGCTGTCCCCATTTTTAATATGGAAGCAGGGCTCATGGTCACATCATACAATATAGCCTGGCAGCTCATATCAACTATATTCTGAGAGCTGTAGCCTCAGCAAGCTACAACAACATATTAAACATGAGAGCACCCATGTGCAGAATAGTAAAACTGTGGATTGCATTTGGTTTGTATGCCAGACATTGGCCACTTTTGATATTCATGATATGGCCCATATGACTTTTGATTAAAATTTATATAATTGACACAACATAAAGTGCACAATACCTTAACTTCTTGCCTCCATCTGCAATTTTAGCTTTTAGAAGATATCCTTCTTTTTCCACTACCTGCAAGAAAGAATATTTATATCATAACACTATCTTTTATTAATATGAACCAATTTATTTAGTACATGCTACAAGACTCTGTATATAGGAACATCTAGTGTTGTAGCACTTTATCACTTATTCTTATTTTAGTTATCTCTGGTCAGTTCTTTTTAAGTGTTGGCAAATTATCTTTAATGTCAATCAAATATATAGTAATAAAATGGAAAAGAAACTCTGAACATTAAATCTGGAAAAAAAACCTGTTTAAGTGCAAGTAAAGTTTCTGGTTATACATGAAACATTGGTTAAAATGTATTATATTGGTTCACTAATGCATCTTCAGTTATATGAAACGTCTACAGGAGTTTTATGTTTGCTTATAAGCTATGTAGAACATATTTTATCCTAGAGCCATAGCACCCTCTGCTGTGCAATTTTTAGCTCTTCTAAGCTACCTAGGGTCAGATATATGAATGGCAGACCTCCAAAAGATTATCTAATGTAGGTGCACCTCTATAGGTGGCACTTTTCCCTTTGAGTCAGTACTAAATCAAGACTCTTGTAAGGTGCAGAAAAGCATTATGCTTTTAGTGGTGCTGTCTTTCTTTGTATTACATGTAATACAAAGGCCCTCGCCTCTTGCAGCCATTAAAAGGTCACACTCAAATGGGAATTGTTTATGTTCATGTGAGGGCAGCATTTGTCCTTAATTTTACAATTGTACCAAAATGTTCTAGTGATATAACCTAGGGAAAGCACTCTGTAAGTAGCTCATCACTGCCACCACAATCTTGAGTTGGAATTACAGATTAAAACATCACAACTTTTATGTATCTGCCAAAACTGGGTTAGAACATCCAGTGAGGCCAAACTGGCCAGAGCACAAATGCGTGTGTGTAGATGTGATTTAAACCTCACCTTTGTAGTTCCCCAATCCTGGTGCTGCTCTGTGAAAGCCAATTCTTCCTGTGCAGTGTTAGAGCAGTCTAAGGACTGCTCTAAATTACACTAGGCTGCAACACTCAAAAGGGGCCAAAATTACAGTTGAGGATTGGCAGAGCACAGGGGCATCCTGGCTCACTCCTTTCCTCAAACTCCCCCCCCACACTCCCCCCTCCACACTCCCCCCCCCCATTTTATTTGTTAAACAAGCAGCAAGGAAATTCAATAGTGTAAGAGTTCCTAAGTCAGATCTATGGCGCTATATGATCATCCTTATACTCGGGAGATTGAGGGGTTGGTTTCACCAACTTTATGGCCAGATTATGATGGCAGTGCAACAAAAAATAAACACACCTTATTGAGGGATTTGACCAATTGTTCTAGTGTATGTTGAAGAAACTTTTATTTTGGCCTTCAGCTAAACCACCATTACCTGTGAACCCATCAGATTGCATTAGCTAAACAGGATCAAATCGGGTCAGTACTTGGAAAAGACAATTCAAGGAACACCTAAATGGTGCAGGAAGGGAGACAGGTGATTTAGAAGATGTCTTAACTTTCAGTCATTATGAACTAACGCCCCAGGAGGATGCTGGTAACTTCCTATAGTCTCTGCTGAGTCATCACAGATCAGGGTGGAGCAGATGATTTCCTAAAAACTGTGATAGGCTTTAGCCTTCTGCAGGGTTATACAGAGCAATAGAAAACATGCTTTGTATATAAGGGAGGATTATAAAATCAAATATACAAGTCTGTTCTAACTGTACAAAAATATGACTATATAAACAGAATAGTGTATACAATGGTTCCCAAAGGGTACTTCAGTTTCTCATTAGAGTTTTAGTTTGTAATATACAGTACTGTGTACATATATATACATATTTGCACATGCATACTGAAAATCTGTATGCTTACAAACAACATTTTGGGTGACATCCTCAGCTGACCATATAGGAATTTGTGTGTGCCTTTTTTACAATTTGCACTTATTCCATTTATAGATTCCAAGGCCAGAAAGTCCATTGTGATCACCTGGCCTGACCTCCTGTGTAACACAGGCCATAGAACTTCCCCAAAATAATTCCTAGAGTATATCTTTTAGAAAAAAAAACATCCAATATTGATTTATAAATTTACCACATCCCTTGTTGGATGTTCCATGCAAATCCCTGGGTGTCAATATGGAGTGTAGAGAGAAAAAAACATTTAGGAACACAGGCATTGTTCGGCAGAATCACATCATTGCTCCATCTAGCTAGAGAAGGGGGAATAATTTCAGATAAAGTAAAAACTGACCCCCAGTACTTTTCAATCATACTTGTAACAAACCCTTAGATCATTTTCCATCACTTCTCAGCCTTAAATTTTTGTTGCTTTACACTTCTAGTGTGTAGTTAGGGCCAGAAGTGCTAAATTTCAGATGAGAAGGTTATTCTCCAAATATTTCCGTCCACCTGGAAATGGCAGTTGGGAGAAGCTTTTACTAATTAACAAGTTGTTGATCGCTTCTCCAAAGCAGACCCAAATTTTGATCATTTCAAGGTTTGCCTATCGCTATATCTAGATTGGTATTATATTCAAACAGAAATAGAAGCAATATTGAATTTCAGTACTCAGTCTGAACAATCCCTATCCTAAAATTTGGAGGATTTAAGAACAAGATTCATTTCCAGATTAGAAAGTTGCTGCTCAGATCTCTCTCTCTAACAATCCTGAACTGGCACAGCAAATGAATACACCACCCAAACTGAGAGATCTAGGGAATTCAAATCCAAACTGCACAGCTGAAACCCATCTCTTGTTTTAATTTAGATGTCTAGTTCTAACTTAAATATTTCAAAAACACAAGAACTAGTATTCAAATCTCATGGTTTATCCTGGTACTAGAAATCCTCCAGGTAATATTCAGAAGGCTCCTTGTTTCTATATATGGTAGTTGCTTATATATTATTCTGATTTAATAAGTACAATGATTGCCTTTAAAAATGTTACAGCTGTCGTTGATAATTTGATGTTATCATAGCATTCATTGATATTCCCCATAATTAGTACAGGGAATACCAAGGGAATACTACAGTAACATTTTTTAGTTACCAAGGCAATTGAAAAGGTTTTAAAGGTACCACTCTATCTTTACATATACATATACCCTATAAAGAAATATATGCACATATATTGCACAGTGCATCTGCTAATGTCCCTTTTCTTATCTTATGAGATTTCACAGAAATCCTTCTAGGACAATTCAGTTTATTCTTTCAGCCCTTCATCTGATGGATGACATGGGGTTACAAAATCATGAAATGTCCTTATAGTACTCTCTTTTCTTTCTGCCTCAATGAATATCCATCATTTGTTTTTGAGTTGTTGACCTTCCTGCACCTTTCCAGCTGAGGAAAGGTTGAGAGAATAATCCAAAATACCCTGAAAGAATTAGCATAAAAATAAGATACTAGGATGATTCTGAATTTCATATTAATGTTCTTATAAAAATATAATCTTTTCATTTGCCTCTGTTTCTCTCTAGCAAAATTCTACAGGTAACTAATTATGTACAAAAATGGAAGTTAAAACATAGTAGCATGGGCAAAGGCAGAAAACTGGCTTCACTCTTCTCAATATATATTTTTCGCTTCACTAAATTTCAAACATTACTAAAAACAAATTCACACGTAGTATGTTCCCTTAATTTTGCTTAGTCTGCTAATCCAAACGAATAATTTTTGGAAAAGAAATATAATCAGTTCATTAAAATCCAACTATTAGTATTGCTGAAATGTCAGCATAATGCTACTAAGTCAATAGCAAATTGACATTGTATATCATTAACTAAAGTGCTTTGTCATTTCTAACATTATAATTTCCATTGAGTAACAAACTTTCCACACGTTTTTGCTTCTTTCTACCCCCTTAACATATTAAGGCATACAGAGCATCTGTAGGCAAAGTGTTCATCTTTAATACAACACATACTATATTTCCATTAAAAACATTTAAAGTAAATAAGCAAAGCACTACATAGATTCTGTAATACAACTGCTTACCGTTTGTTCCTTTGGGCTAATGATGTCTGTGAGTAATAAGTTATGTTGGGAATGATTCCTTCTATGACGAGATATCTGAAAATATATTAATTTACAACTTAGAATCAGCTTGATATAAATTTACCAAATCAAACAAGGTTTACATGTAAGGATAGAATGAAACAATTTGTTGACAGGACATGGGCAGTGAGTGTATATGTATATGTGTATTCTATATATTAAATAAAAAATCAAGTTTTTGAAAACCTGGTTCCCACTGAACATGAACAGACTTTAGGATCATTCTTAGGATCTAGTCCTAATGTTTGCAATGCAACTCTGGCAAATTAAACTAAAATCAACTGGCATATAAATACACCTTCTGAGCTTATATAGAACACTTCATTCACAGGATCTCAAAGCAGTTTTAAAAGATGGGTAGTATTATCCCCATTTAACAGATAGGGAAATTGAAGTACAGAGAAGTTAATGATGAGCCCAAGGCCACATTACAAGTCAGTGAGAGAAACAGGAGATAGACTAGAACTGGGAAAAGAACCTAATGTATCTAATATGTTCCAGCAATTGTAATGGCTATCCCTCAAACTTCCATGACTAGAAAGCTACATAAATATTTGGGTCCTTAATTTCTTTCCCCTCTTCTTTCCCAGGAGAAAAATGTACAAAACTGTAACTGACAGAAACATTTTACACATGACCCTCGGAAATTATCAGAGCTACATGAATCTTTCACAATGAACCTAAAACTCACCTGCGTTCAGGTTTTCCTACAAACCTGAAACTCAGGCAGGTTACCCAAAGATATGCCAGGTCTTTTTGCAAAAGTTGGTTGTGCTTTAATTGAGTTTAAACACAAAAGAGGGTGATTTACAGTTGGGAGTTGGAACCAAAACAAGAAAAAAAATCAAATTTGGCCTGAATTTTATTCCCCATAATCCATTCTCTTATTGCCTACTAAAACACAGCTAACAAAAAGCCATAATGTATTGTGTTTATATTTAAATATCTGAATCTACCAACTGTTCTTAATTAATCCGTAGGGCCTCCCTTAAAAAACAGTCAACCACATTATGATCCCATATTTTCCGGCACAATTTTCCTTCATGTTTATATGTAACCACTAACATTTTAAGCCCCAAAATCTATATCTTAGATAAAGCTCTACTCTCCTAGTCAGAGCTAATAAGCTTAATGAATGACCAGTTATAAATTTAATACAAATCTTTCAGATAAAGAGATAAACATTCTTCACAATTCAAAAAGTTTCTCTGACCTATTTATAAAGAATATCACTTAACAATTTCATTAAGGGTGAGTAACAGCTGGTGACATGGCTGTGTCCTAAAGTGTTTTTCTCTCTTAATATTCTGCATCTTAAGCAATCGAGCCTTCATAAGAAATACTTTAGTTAGTGGCAGTCCCTCCTTTGGGGAGAAAAATATGTCAGACCACATTTTCTGTATTTTGCAGTCTTGTTTTCAGGAGTGTCATGTTCCTGTTTTATTAGCATGTAGGGTAAACAAGAATGATTTGCTGATGCTATTGAGAGAACTTCTAAGACTGTGTTCTTTCTATTTAGATTTTGGATTGAACTTAATATTAATGCAAACAGAGGCATGTGTATAAATTCAAAATAAATTAATGCAATTTATCTTTTTTTCTTTATCTTCAGCATTACAAATCTGGAGACTATATACTGCACAAGACATATAACTAAACTATTCAGGTCTAGATCATATAATTCTCTCCACACCTAATTATTATTTTCTTGTTAACACCCTCAAAGAATTCTAATATATTGGTGAGGCAGGACTTCCCTTTACAAAAGCCATGTTGACTCTCCCCCAACAAATCATGTTTATTTAAGTGTTTGTCCGGTATTGAAGTTGGGCTCACTGGCCTGTAACTGCCAGGATCACCTCTAGAACCCTTTTTAAATATGGGCATTACATTATCTACCCTCCAGTCATCTGGTACAGAGGCTTGTTTCAGCAGCAGGTTACATATTACAGTTAGTAGTTTTGCAATTTCATATTTGAGTTCCTTCAGAACTTGGTGAGTACCATCTGGTCCTGCTGACTTATTACTATTGCATTTATCAATTTGTTCTAAAACCTCTTATACTGATAAATTAATATGGGATAGTACTTCAGATCTGTCTCCCAAAAAGGATATCTCTGATGTGGGTATCTCCCGACATCCTCTGCAGTGAAGACAGGCAAACAGACTGACAGAAGATACTGCATTCAAAAGATTTCCAGAAAGCAAAACAACAATTGCCAGTTCCAGATATAGATGACTTCCTTGTCCCATTATGATATTAATTAAAAACCTTCATTGTGCATGCAGCACCAGAAACATTAATGGAAGCTGCATGTATGTTAAGAGAGAAAGGGACTCTTAGTTGTTATTTATTAAATGATAGATAGATTAGTAGTTTTGTGGAAATGATACCCAAGTTTCTGTAAAAGTAGAAAATATGAAATCATGTCAAGTACTAATGGTGGATTCCAATGTAATTCAGACAAGAACCTCCTTCAGCCCCCAAAACTGAATCTAGATTTAGACTTTGAATCTGTGGCCTATCTCTACAGTGAATCAAGCTAAACCAACACTTTCATTAGAAATTTCCCCAAACATCTGGCTCTCAAATGAAATGAAAGAAAACTTTAAACGAAGTTTTTTCTACCCATTGTAATTCCTGGTGGGCATTTGGTTTAGGGATAGTGCCACTCTTTTATTCAGATCTCCATAAACTGAATCAAAGCATCTTGACAGAAACTCCCAACAGAAGTAAAGGCATACTGTGGAGATTTGTCTAAAAACTCATCAGAACATAAATATTTATATTTTGTAAATATCCCATCTATTAAAGCAGTTTACTGGTCACATTACATCACTGCTTCCCAAATATACTCTTAGTCAGTAGGAATCTGTTCTGAACAGGACCACTTGATTGACAGAGGGCTGCTTTGGAAACAAAATTTACAAATAAATCCCCAATTTTGCTTTATGTAAATCTAGGTGATTATTAACAATGGTAAGGGGCACATTATAAGAGTTGTGTACATGCATCTAGAGAAGGCTACATTCCATTAATTTGGTTCCAAGATATTCTTGTTTTATAGGTACACAATAAGGGGCATGATTTAGGAATTCACCATCCCAATACCACGCACCCCATTATCCTAATAAAGTCAAGCTGAAACTAAATAGTATCTGTCATAACATCTCTATCTCATCCCATAGTGTGTTATGAAAAGCAGAGATTTATAAGAGTAGTTCTAAAAGGAATCTCAAGGAAAGTCATCTTATCAGCAGTTTTCTGATTTGATGAACATTCTTCAGTCAGCAACAATGTCACCTGCAGCATTAAAACTCCACTCAGTGAGCGCCTGCAAGTCTGTGGGCAAGTCTGGTTTTGTTAAATTCAGCCTCAGCAACTTCTTCTCCCCTCCTCCCCCCAGTTAGCTAAAGGGTATCCCTCTACTGCTGGAGTTATTCTAGCTTCCAAGAAATGATCCAGTGTCATACTTTGTGTAAACACATAAAATATGCGGTAAAATATGCCTGCTACCCCAGTAGGAACTGATAACTCCCTCACAGCTACTATTTATCATAATTAATTCAATGTAAATAAAATACCTGAACTTTTACAATTACTTGATCTCTAATTTAATTTCCTTCTGTGTTCCCATTTGTTTTCAAGATGTTTTCTGAAAATAATATGCTTTGTTTTGCAGGTTCACTCTTTGTGACGATAAACCAATCCTAGCAAAACACAGCTCGTTGCTCGTTATTCTTTTATCACAGCAGAACCCAGATCCTAAAAAGGGGCATTGGGACTCAGTATTCACACTAGAAATCTGATTCTAATCTGACTCATTTTGGCAATGAACAGAAGCATAATCTGATCTTTGTGTCTAACCAAAAGTAACCAAGACAGCTGGGATTTCAAATATGGACGTCTCCTAACAAACTGCTCAAGCACAATCTACAAAGAATTATTACCTGGAATTATCTGCTGAATAATTATGAACAAGCAAATTCCAGGTAATTGTAAGAGGTTTGTGGATAATTCACAAACAGAAAAAGAGATTAAATTTGTTGAATAAATAATTTGCTGTGAATTATTCACCCAACAAGCTCTACCTTGCAGCATACTGCCAGAATCTCAGCCTGCAGACCACTAGGATTTCCCAAATATAAAACTCTGATTTGGTTAACAGAGTTAAGATGATTTGCCACTATAAAAATTTCCTCAAAAATGCTTGTCTCACGCCACCAAGAAAGAGATTTTTTTGGATGTTTTAGTAAGTTTTTTGCAAGGATATTTTCACTCTCTCCAAGTTTTGACCTCCCTTTTAAGGGACCTCTCCAGGGGTTATGTCTATTATTTTACTACATCAAAATCAAATTGCAACTTCCATAATGGAGAATCCCTTGTAAACACCCCAAATTGGGACTGCACTTGGTAAGCTCCCTGGCCCTGATCCAGGAACACACATAGGCATGTACTTAAGTGGTTTGCTGGATCAGGGCCAGCATATTCAGTGCATTGCAAGATTGAACTTTCCAGCTGCAGCTTGTATTTGCTGTACAGAGACAAAACTAGCCATGTAAACTTCTGTTACTCCCTCCATACAACAAAGGAAGGGCAGATAATCCGGATTCAATGATACTGATTCATTTCATCTGCAGTCACTCAGATACCACAGAGATCGGCAGCTCCTAGACAGAGAGGTATGATAATTTACAGTCAATTTCTTAATAGCACCATCTATGGACAAATGTTAAACACTGAAACATCTAAATTTACTACTGGATTCCAAATAAAATATATTTTTAATGTTTAAGACCCATTCTTAGGGGTTATGGAACAAACCACCACCTCTGTGAATGGATCCTTTATGGAATTTTCTGCCATCTCCTACTCATCTGGAATATTTCACCAGAATTCCATCCCTAATCATTCCATCCAATGAGGATGACCCACACTATTAAGATATGGCTCCTGCACTCTCCCCAGAATCAGCAAGTCCTCAGGGTCTGATAACTTCAGCACAAGCTCCACAGCCCTTGTAGCATTCCCAGATTTCCTCATAGCATAACTCCAAGAGAACTGCACTGGAGCCACCCTGTCAGGATTATCCCCAGCAATTGCTGCTCTAGGGACTCCCTATAAAGTAGAGAGGGGAATTCCCCCAGGTAGAGAGGGTGATGGAAATCTTAATGCAACATAAGGCTGGATTAACTTTTTGTCCTGCCTTTTCCGCGTGGCTTCATGGGAAGAGGGAGGAATGATATATGTCACCTGAATCTTGCCTCACTTCTCCCCGTGCTGTTCCTAGCCTTCCCCTCTCCCATGAACAGAGGCTGCACAGGATCCATAGGAGGTAGAGGGATGGTGCCATGGAAGTGACTAAGACTTCTCTGCAAAGGAACAGGGATTTTCCTGGAGGGAATTTTTGTGGGCCTGCTAGGAACCAGAATCTGTCGGTACATCACTTAATAAGGAAACCATTTCACAGTCCTCACACATTTGAGTATATTACATATTGTCACCAGAATCTGTACACTCAAGAAAAAATAGGTTTGTGTTACATTCCCTCTGCATGTCTCCTTCAAGCACCCTGCTCCCTATATTCAGTTCAGATCTCTTGAGTGTGAGAGAATAATGATAATGATTTTGTTTCTCTTGACCTCTTGATCACTTATAAATCAGAGTCCTATAAACCTTTTCCACACTGAGAGAGTCTTTTTCATATTAAGCTTATAAAGGTACATATTTTATATCAAGGAAATTTAGTAGAAAAGGGAGTACTCTACAGGATCAAGGTTTAGTCTGGATAAGCATCCTAACAATCAATTTACTCCTAATGTAACCACATTTATTCAGCTGCTTTGGTCAATAGGAGTAAGAATACAAAAATGTTCAGGTCCTAGGTTAAATTTGGTAATAAGGTAATAAGGTCAATCCTTAAGGTGTACTGGATGACAATAAGAGCAGTAATTATGAGTTCCATTCCAAAACATGGGGTTCACTGAAACTGTGCCATATTTCTCCCCAAAGTTCTTGCTAGACTATCTGATATTTTTGTCTCTTAGAATTATTTCAAGAACTCCTCTTCTTCCTATATCAGACATTAGTTATTTATTTGAATTTACAATACATTGATTCTAAGAATCAAATCCCAGCCCAAACTATGATCCTTTTGCACCTCTCTGGCAGTGCAAAGGTTAAAGCTGGCCCAGTTGGGAAAGTGATAATTTCCCTGCCTTGAAGGAGTCCCCATCTCACGAAGCAGGCTCTAAGTCACTCTTTTCTAACCCCTCTGGTTTAGGAACCATGTCCAGATCATGCATGGTGGAGAAGGCACAGTCCCCAAGGGCTGTTACCAGTCCATGTAAGAGAACCCCTAAGGCTGCTCTAATTTATGTCAGGGCTATTTTGGCTCCTGTCAGCCATGGAGTTGAAGAAGCACATAGATAGTACAGCCATATTTCCCTCTGTCCCCTATTTTCTTCACCCTGTGCCTCTCAAGTGGACCCAAAGGTCAAGATCTAAATCTACATTAAATATAATACAGGTTGGTTGCACAGTTGACCATTTCAATCAGTAAACCAATAAGTAACTTGAGAGGTAAGGGGGGCTTTTTATGTTTTGATATCCATTTCCCCCCTGTATTATATACTGTAATCTTTATACACTTCAATAAATAGTATTCGTCTAGTGAAAACAAGTCAAAATACATTAATAATACACATGTATCCATAAATCAGCCCTCTTCAGTTTGCCTTTCTATTGTTCATAACATCCCTAATACCTTTGGTTAGTAGATTAGTAGTAGCAGATACCATGCTGTTCTTAAATACTGCAGGTGTTTTGGGTTGGATGGTACTTTAGTGAAACTGGATATGAAACAGAAGTAACAGGAGGAGCACCAAGGGAATAGAGTCCTCAACAGTAGGTTCGTACACTGTGCCTTCACCTGTCACATGTGTAACTCTGCATTTCTTGATGTGTTTTTTCTATAAGAGCAGCAGCTCACATGAATTGTTAAAAACAGAAAGCAACAGTATACTCTCTGTCCAATTTATTATTATTTTAATTAAAACAACAAAGTAGAAAAAGAAGAAATGTATGGTCTCCATGAAAGAACTCAGTATGTTTAATTCATTATATCAGCTATTTTGAACTGAATTTGCTCTCCAAAATGGTAGCCTCAAGGCAGATGGGCAGACAGAGTCCTTAAAAATTGAAAGCTACATATACAAAAACCCATTACATAACAGTTGCACTAAAACCTGAATGTATTACAATAGTGGTTTAATGTAATTTCTGTAAGCATCGCCTTATTGGAAGAAGAACAGTTAATAATAATGTCACAATGTTATAGATCTGCAAGTACTATATACTCATATATATATATATATATAAGAAGTATTCTTAATACTCTAAGACCTACAAACATAAGCCTTTCTAGTAGATGCTTTGTTAATGTATCTCTTTATCTTGCCCTCCTAATTCATTCTCCCAGAGTTAGACAAGCCAAAAGCTCACCTTATGCTACTGCAGAAGCAATTTTTATTTTTGAAGGTTAATTCAACTCAGCAGGATTTAGGGATGGCACTTTTCCTTGGTCGTAGGCACGTTGGCGCCGGCCAGACAGCTGTTTGGACATTCTCCACTGGGAATCTTGCCCTCAACACCCACAGTTGATGCACATACATGGTCTACTGGCTGCCTACTTCCATGCCCATCTGCTCAGATGGCATGGTGCCCACTCACAAGTTCGCTGGATCCTTGCCCTTAGTGTGTAGGTGCCAGGCAATGATGGGCTTAGATGGGCAGCCTGAAAAATACTGCAAGTGATAATTTTTTTTCTTTAGGAAGTCCTTCCTCTGTTATAGCACTGCAGCATGGATACCACATGCTACCCTACACTTAATCACACCTGTGGACATTTATGTGCCAAAAATAACATAACAAGGGCTACTGAAAAAGGAAGAGATAGGAAGATGCAGAGAGATAACAAAGACTCTTCTCAGAGATTGACAGGTTGTGCTGAAACCACTACCTTGGCTATCCAACTGCATTGGGGCTGTCAAAAGATTTTTAACAAAGGTACATAGTTAATTTTACTGTACTGCAAAAAAAGCAGTCTCTCAGAAAACAATGGCACTAATAAAAATGGCCAGTAAAGAAGCTAATTCAATAGAGCTTGCATTTTAAATTGCTACTTCTTCTTTGAAAAGTCAAAAACCTGCAGCAATAGAATAAACCCAAATAAACCCTTACAAATAACAAGTTGTGTGTTGTCCTTTTACAAGGGCAACACATAACAAGGGATTTTTTCCATGTTCTTTAGGGCTGAGAAGAAACCTGACTGTGGATGTTATAGTAAAAAGCAATACCATTAACAATAAAACATCATTTTCTTCTCAAAGACAGAGTTTAGTTTATAGTAGATTAACATACAGTAGGAGTTTATGACTTTAATGTAGCAAATAGTTTATTTGACAAATAAAACATTTTTCTGTTTGTGAATTATCCACACATAGACTTTAATTTTTACAAATATATTGGTTAAATAATTTCAATAGCAAACACTTTATGCAAATATATTTCAGCCCAGGGCTGATTTGCAAATATTCACTACAACTATATTTTCACCTAATTGTTATTTGTTGGTTGTGTAAGATTAGTCACCAAAGGGACATTGCACTTTTTTCTGTTCCCTGACTAGATGACTGAAACTTTTAAAAAACAGGAGGAAGGAAATCAGTGATTTCAAAATGAGAATATTTTCAAATGAATATTCTAAGACTCTTGCTTTCAGCCAGCATTCTTGTTATGCACCAGTCTCCAGTTCCAAAGATTATAAATGCTTGTTTGCAGATGGAACAGAGACATAAGAAATATATGGCTGGATCTGCATCCTGGACTGGGACTCTAGATGCAGTTAGAAGGCAGTGGAAGACTGTGGCTAACTTAGGGCTGGCCTACCCTGGGATCTTATTGTCATGCAGTTTGATTAAAGGTGACCATTTATATAATTGATATTACCCCTGTTATCCAAGTACCGTAAATCTTGTACAAAGCATATCATGTAAGGTGTCAATGGAAAAGTTATGATTTGCTAAGTATGATTATCCTGTTTATATGCATGCATCATCTTCTTATCTGAATTATGAATATTGGCTATGCACTTGTATCTAAACCTGGGTGTAACCCGGAATACAACACATCAGATAGAATTTACATTAGGGCTAGACAGCTGTGTGTTGATGCCCTATCAATGACACTCCACTTTCACTATGGGCCATTGAAGAAACTCATCCTGTCCAGATAGCAATTCCTGA
Source organism: Dermochelys coriacea (assembly GCF_009764565.3). Taxonomy (NCBI): domain Eukaryota; kingdom Metazoa; phylum Chordata; order Testudines; family Dermochelyidae; genus Dermochelys; species Dermochelys coriacea. Next base: position 23,386,424 of record NC_050078.2, on the reverse strand, counting down.
GGATGCCTCAGAAAGCAAGGAGCTAATGGCCACTCCCTGTGATTCAGCCTGTAGGGTCATGTGGTATTCTCATGTGACCCTGGACTCGGGCCAGTAACTTTCTACAGACAGGACTTTGTTTGTGACAGTTAATGGGCTTTGTTTGTGACAGTTAATTTCCATGCACATGGCAGAGGATATACAAAGACACCAGAAACATCTCCATGTTGCCTCTTTTCTGCTCTGATTCCCTGGACTGTGGATTTGCAACTAAAAGGAGCATCTTGAACTACGGACTGAGGACCTTCCAATCTTTTGGAAATTAGCAGAGAGACTTTACAAGCCAGCAGTCTATTTTTTCACTGCTACAAACCTGATATAAGGACTTTGTAATCATTTGTATGTATATGATCTGTTAACCATTCATAACTTTATTTTATTAATAAATCTTTAGTTTATTTACTAAGGATTGGCTGACAGTGTGATATTTGGGTAAGATTTGAGATACTTATCGATCTGGGGTATCTGATCCTTTGGGACCAGTAAGAACCTCATATATGGTCAAATGGGTTTTCAATAACCTCTCGCTATATTAGACTTGGTTGCCTGGATGGGAGGCAAGTTTTAGAATGCCAAAAGGGAACTGTGTTTGGCTTCTGGTTAACCCATGTGTTACTGCAGAAGTTCTTTTGTTACTGATTTGATTAATCTAATTATGTAATAAACCACCCATTTGGGGGAATGTCTGCCCTATTTCTTGCAGTTTGCCTTGAGTTGACATTCTCAATGTGGTCCATCCCAGGCACCTGGTCACACTTATATCGGCATAGCTACATCGTTCAGGGGTGTGAAAAATCCACAACCCTGAGCAAATTAGCTGTTCATTCTAATCCCCCAGTGTAAACAGTGTTAGGTCGGTGGAAGAATTCTTACGTTGATCTTACTACCACTTCTAGGGGATGTGGATTACAAACACTGATGGGAGAACCCATCCCATTGGCATAGGTAATGACTACACTGAAGTGCTACAGTGGTGCAGACATCCTGCTTGTCTTTGAGCATGTTCAGCTGAATCAGATGTGTGACTACTTGATCTGTTCTAGTCTGGACATGTTGTCAATCTGCTGACTCCAAATTTCACTGGAGCAGTGCCAAAAAACTGATGGCTCCAGAATCAAATTATATTTAGCTGATACACAAGCCAAGAAAGTCTATATGAATGTCCATTGACCAAACCCAAAGAATTCAAATGTTGTTCTAATAGAACTGTCACATGTAAAAGTGTGGAAATTGCTTTGTTTTGAAGTCAAAGCTTAGTTCAACTTTTTTAGAAAGAAGAACAGATCAGTGTTAATACCCTCAAGTATCTTTACTTGTATTTTCACCAATCAGGTGGTTGACTGCATGGCATAAGAGGAAAAACATTGCAAAACATTTACAGTAAGAATTCTGTTTTTGTCAGTGGAAGAATTTTCAAAGACACCATGTTCTTACAAGTGTTCACGGATAGTTTTATCTCCTAGCACTATGGAAAGTCAGAACTCATGAACCCCTGATTTAATGTTGTTCTTGCCAGAAATCTTTAGTGATCAAAAACAGAGATGGGATGAAACATTTGGGTACCACTGAACATAAGGATATGTAGACGTCTGTCTGCTTTACCACACACTCTCCCTCCTCTTTCAACCAGCAAATTGAGGAATCCTCCAAATGCTTCCTATTGGCTGACATTCACCTCTTTATCAAATCATTTCCTGTCATCTAGCAAGAATGTCTCAGTATTGCTTAAAAGAAACCCAGCACTCATCTGGAAGATGCAACAACCTTAGCCCATGGTACAAGATTAAAAAAAAATCAGCTACAAGCTCCCTAAGCATTATTATAATATCAATATGAAAAAATGGTTACCAACTTTTATAAGTACTATATTTAAAGTCTCCTTTCAAGTGAAAGGGGGATTTCACAGAAAACCATTGTTAGGAAGTTTCCTTCCTTTTTTCCTACTCTACCTGGAAGCCTGCAGTACTAGAAAAAGCACAAATGTTTGTCTTTCCCTTTACTTTTTCTATTATATTTCTTAGTTTTTCACCTAATTTGAACACTGAAGCAAACCGCACAGGTAACAGTGATTGCTACTGTAATGGGATAGTAAGATAACTAGCTCATGGTTAGGCAGTGAGCCTACAGTTTCTGTTGCCCTAGTTGTTCAAAGGAGGCTCAGCCAAGTTGTATGCAGTGGGCTTCAGTCACGCCTGAGTGATTCTATTGCTTCCCTTAGGGTTCTGCTGCTACCGGGGGGTGGGGGTGTATAGAAGGCCAACTTCAGTCTATATTCAGGAATGAGGGGGAATCTATCAATTTTCCTTGGTGAGATCAAGGATGGATATGTACCTGGCAGCCCCGGCCTTTTCAGTAATTCATCGACTCATGGCTTAGGATTGGCATTGAATTTGGATACTGCATACACTTTTTGAAAGTCTGTGCATAACTGTGTTGAGCCATCTGGTTTGGGCACAAGTATTATTGGACTCTGCCATTCACTGTGTGGCTCTTTGATGACTCGCATGGTTAACATGTAGCTCTTGTTTCACAGCCTCTCATTTTTCTGGGTAGTGGTCTCACACTTTCTCATACTTTTTTTCCAGGTTCGGTCTCTATACAGTGGAATACTAGGTGAGTCTGGCCTGAGGTCACTGAAAACTGATGAGCCTGTGTAACTTCTGTTCCTGTTTGGGTTGTAAGTCTTTTCCCAACTGACACTGTCTATGGATAGGGAGCTGTTATAGTAGAGGGGCTGGGTTTGGGCTCAGGAGGGAATGGAGTGATGCAGTCTTTCTGTGCTTTCCATAGGTGGACATGATATATTTGGGTGGCCCTTCTCTTCTTGGGTTGGCAAGCTTCATAATCTACCTTGTCAACCTATCTCACTAGTTCAAAGGACCCCTTTCCAACATGTTAACAGCTTGGATTCAGATGTAGGCAGCAAGAGTAACACTTGGTTCCCCATTGGAGTCCTCGGACACAGGCACCTTGTAGCTTAGTCTTGTTGCGCCTTCAATAAGTTCTCCTTTCCAAATGTTCCCATGGACTTTAGATTTTCTTTTAGTAGTAATATATACTGTACTGTGCTTGTGGGCAGAGGTGAATTACAGTGTTTTGGGATCCTGGGTCAGAGCAAGTGGGGCCCTCTCCTTACCCCTTCTACCTGCAGTCCCTCCCTTCCCCTGGTGCTCCTGCTGGAGAAATGGGGCCGTCTGGTGCTCCTGTCGGGGAGCAGGGTCAGGGTGCGGGGTCTTTCCCCCACTACCTGGCGGGAGCACCAGGCAAGTGGTCAGAGTGGGACTAGCCCCTGCGCCCCGATCCTGCTCTCCAGAAGGAGCACTGGGCCAGTGTAGAGGAGCGGGACCGGGGTATGAGGGTGCCCATTTTTCCGGGCCCCCCCAATTGGCTGGGCCCTTGGGCACAGGCCCCATTGGTACTGATTCCAGAAAAGTAGTCCATGCATATAAACTGTTTGGACTCATCCGATTTTCGGCTTGCTGCATGACACTGACAGTATAGGCACATATCCTTAATATAGTAGATAAAGAAAAGAAGAAATGGAATTATTCTGTTTGAAACTTCTGAAGCATCTAAACAGACTGGAAATTGCCACTGATTTGATTGTCCTTGCACTGCAATGATAGAAAAGTCAACCAACTTACAAGTAATAAAAAAAAGAAACATCTGTTGCTGTTAGAAAATTCTGTGGTGTATGAATGCAGTACTTCGAACACATTTCAGTACATTGCGATTGTATTGACAGCAAAGTCACAAGAAGTATAGATACATATTTGTGGGAGGGGACAAAACTTGTGTGACAAACTGGTTATTTACAAGTGTGTTGATGTCTCTCTCTTATGTCTAGTGAAGGCTTCAAAACAACATCTTGCTACTGTTTTCTCCTTGTTTTTCCACTCTTTAAGAGAGGGAACATGAATGAGAGCAGAATGGCACAGAATTAGCTCAAATAACGAGAAGAATAGAGATGGAAAAATATCTAATGGATTGTACTTGGTCTAGCAGCAGGATTTCTATTAGAGGTATATGTCCAACCTCTGCTTGGAGTTAGAGTCACATTTGATCTATTGCCACACTTAAAATCCAGATGACAGCAATGAGATGAAGTATCTTTTTCTGACCGATAGCTGCCCACTCTGTGACTGTTCCTCCCTAATAAAGACTTCACAATGGTAATCAAAACCTTCATAATCTTAAAGGCAGATTAGTGCAATGAACTTCCCTTGTGGTAATCTTTGAAAAGCAAAAAGCAGCTTCATCTGGTGCAAGCAATCTTTGAGTTGGGCAAGCCACAATGAGCATATCTCACCAATGTGCTATGCTCTGTATTGGTTACCTATTTGCTTCTGACCTAGTTCAAGGTATCAGTTAGAACCTACAATGCCTTAAAATGTCTAGGATTAGAGAAAGAGTGGATGGCGGGCCCATGAATCTGGACTCCTGCACTGAGAGTTCATCAAAGCTTGAGTCTGGCAAGCTTCATCGTATATATAAAACCACTATGGTCAAGCATTTTACTGACCATTGACTTCTCCTCAACAGTTGAGTATAACTGTTCTGAACTATGTTGTGTCATACTGTATATCAGAAAGATACAGAACTACTGTTTCAATATATCTGTTTTCTTTAAAAAGTAAACAAAACAGCATGAAAAAATTAAAGAGTTTGATTTTTCCAAAGCTTTGCACCTCGTATTGTCATTTACCAGTGTTCAAAATGCTGCTAAATCAGAAAAGCAGCATTTTACAGTCACTTTGTACAGGCAAACACAACATAAGCAGCACGGTAGTGGAGAATCAGGCCCACTGTGTTATCTCTCTAATCTTATACACTTAAATCCATTTGATAACAATGGGAGACTTGAGGCTTAATGGATCCTAATTCCTTCAGTGATTTACTATACATTGCAATAGAAAGTGCCTCCAAAACTATTTTCTACATGGAACTAATTATCAGAGTTAAACAGATCATAGAACCATAGAATATCAGGGTTGGAAGGGACCTCAGGAGGTCATCTAGTCCAACCCCCTGCTCAAAGCAGGACCAATCCACAACTAAATCATCCCAGCCAGGGCTTTGTCAAGCCTGACCTTAAAAACCTCTAAGGAAGTAGATCCCTAAGTAACCCTTCCAGTGCTTCACCATGCTCCTAGTGAAAAAGTTTTTCCTAATATCCAACCTAAACCTCCCCCACTGCAACTTGAGACCATTACCCTTTGTTCTGTCATCTCATACCACTGAGAACAGTCTAGACCCATCCTCTTTGGAACCCCCTTTCAGGTAGTTGAAAGTAGCTATCAAATCCCCCCTCATTCTTCTCTTCTGCAGACTAAATAATCCCAGTTCCTTCAGCCTCTCCTCATAAATTATGTGCTCCAGCCCCCTAATCATCCAGATCTCTGAATACATTTTTTAAAAAGGCATTTCTGTGGGGTATTCAAAGGGCCATTTCAGCCACAGTTTAGTTATCAATGACACAGTAACTGAGGCTGTCCTGAAAAATAGCTCCTAATTCTAATCCTATAGACACTAGTGATTTATTTTACACACATGTGCACACACACACACACATATACTAGAGATTGGTGTAAATTTTCAGAAAAATGCACACAATTACCTTCCTAATTGCAGGAGCAGTTAAAGTAAGTACATGAGCAAATGACCAGACAGACATATAACTGGTTATTTTGTATTCAATCCATGAGAATGAATATATCTGTGGTAAGTGTGCATGCAAAGCAGGTGCACAATTTTATGTGTGCTTTTCTGAAAATGTATGCCGTTATATTTAAAATAATGGTTGAAAGTATAGTAGGTACTAAAAGCATGCTAATTACACTTTGGACTCTCTTCTATTCTGAAAATTGCTTACATATGCTTTATAAGTGATTTTTGTATGAGTCTAACACTATCTGCTTTGACGGTCATAAGGATATATTTCGGCTGTGAGGACACCGAAGGCATTTGTCCTTTAGCCTTCTGCCTCACAACATGATTGAGCATCTGTATACCTTACAACCATACATCCTGTCAAGTGTTATTCTTTTACATATCACAATTTACCTCTCATTCTCTATTCAAACATGCTTCCAAGGTGAGCAACAAGCTACTTTAGCTGCCATGTCATTTCAGTTTTTACACATTTTCTCTTATTATGTGTGCTCTACATCTCAGTGATGTCTCACCTCCCCATTCTACAACCAAGGGCTAAAAGTCAGGAACAAAGCTCGGTCTCAATGTCAAAGAGTGAAAACAGGGGAAAAATATCACACAAGAGACAGTTAATGGTCACAGACTCTACTCTGCAGCTTCTATTCTTATGGATTTTGCAAGTTTTTGCAGCTCATCAACACAACATGAATCAGAGAAGAATGATGGCATCTCTGAGGTTAATATTGTGGTCTGTGTTGGTGCTGTCTGCTGAAGTGAACAGTACAGTTATACACGTGCAAAGATGGCTTGTACTTTCTTCACCCACTAAAATTTAAAAATGAGGAGCTGCCTAGAGATGATGAGAGCTGCAGAACTTGTAGTATGCATTACAGTCCTGCTTACATGTCATTTGGAAAATATGACAGACAATCCAGATTAGGGAAATTAGATTAAACACACATGTATTGTTCTCAGTGGGAACAGGTTTCTGCTGAGCTTTTTTTAAATTCTGGCCAACTGAGTATAATCCAAGCAGAAAACAATCACCTGGAGCTAAGGCTGAACAGACATAACATTGACGTTACAAGAATGTGTTAAAAGAACGTTCAGTTAAAAAGAAAAGCTACATTTTGGTAGCAGTAAAGTTGCACTTTGAAAGAGAAACAGTAGAAAATGGTCCTGTATTACCTGCATCATTAGCACTAGTGGTGACACAGGGGTGCAGTCTTCCACTTTTCTCCCTCCCTTTCCTTAACACCTTATTGTGTAAGATTTAAGTTAACATTTTCAAAATGTGATTTAAGGTACTTAGTCCCTGTTTAACAAGTGACATGCCTAGAATATACCAGCAAACCCTCCTAATGTGGAAACAGTTTATGTTATCAAAAGAGTGATTTTGCTGGTATAGCTTATACTTGCCACCTGAACAAAAGAGCTTAACCATCAAAAGCACTTGTTTAGGTGATATAACTGTATCAACACTAAAGCTTTTTTTTCCAGAATAAAAATGTTGTAAAAACCATACCCCTAACCAACATAGTATCTAGTGTAGACATGGTTGTAGACTCTTAGGGTGAAATCCTGGCTCTACTAAGGTCAACAACAAAACATCCCTATCGGTAGGGATCTGCAATCATCTTTAAGTGCCTACATCTCTTTTGAAAATAGTCATTAGGTTCATAAGGCACTTAGGTGCTTTTGAAAATGTTACCTTTTACTTTTCTTTATAATTTTCTTGAATGACTTTCTGATAAGAATATTTTTATTTTTGTAAACAATATAAGACATTTTCAGCCTATGTTTAAAAAAGCCACTGCATGTAGGGCTCGATCCTATGCTCACTGAAGTCAATGGCAAAGGCATTGACTTTAATGGCATAAGATCAAGGCCTTGGATTTAATACTAGCTCTATAGCTGATGACACTTATCTATGTGCTATGAGCCTTTGGGAACAGTGGGGAATGTGTATGGTTTCAAAGAAGGCAAGAGTCCTGGAAAATAGTGATGGTCAGTAAACACAGGCCCAATTTGTTTTAAATATCATCATCATATATAATCGCTGTGCGCTACATTGTGCCCATGATCTTCAATGTCTCTTCCCCATATGAATCTCACTCCAACAATCAGGAATAATTTTCCTCCTGTACCTCTCAAAAACTGGTAGCTCCCTAGAAAATACAAGACCTAACACTTGTGTGACAGATATTTGCATAGGTGACATTAGTGATTTGGTTGGATCCCAGATACTTGCTTAACAGTGAGTAGGTAGGTGATCTGTTTGGGTTATTTTGCATTAATTTATGAGATAATACAATACTTTGTGCAACCTGAGGCCATCATTCCTGAATAATAAAATCTCATTAAAGAGCTGATCTGGGCGTATTGGGAATCAGTTTGATAACCTTATATATTGACTTTTTTTGCTACTAGAAGTGTTTTTTGATCAACTATCTCACCTCTTTAATTCTCCTACATTTTTGTTGTTTGAAATGCATCATTCACTGGAGATTTGGGACCTAATCTTTCTGTTGTTAACTGTGAGTTTAATAAAAATAATTTCCTTGATATCTTTGGTGTGAGTAGCTCATATTGAATGAATATAACCAACAAAGAGTAGCATTTTATTTATGAGGCATCTTGACTTTGTTTATTAAGTTATCATTTCTGGGTACAAGTGTCAACACAATTTGTGTTTTGAATAATGTGAAGCAGATAACCTCAACTAACAGGTAATTAGAATTATTTTCATATTTAGCAGTTTCCTTAATTGTTTCTGAAACCTAAAACTAAAACTGTAATAAATAATGAGCAGCCAGAACATGTCCCTGCACAGTTTCATCCAACTCCTTCCACTGGAGTTTGCTCAAACAGCAGAAGTAAGATCCGTGTGGATCTTGGGAAATGGAGCAAAGGCTACATTATGGGCTTGTCTACATTACCAAATTAAGTTGACTTTATCTAATTCAATTTTGAGCCTCCGAATTAATTAAGTCGATTGTGCGTGGCCACACCATGATCATTGTCTCAATAGAATGTGTCCTCCCTAGACATGCCTGCATCGATGCACAAAGCAGTGCTTCATAGATAGCTATTCCAAAGTGCAACTTGCCACAGTGTGTTTTGGGAAGTTTGTGCAATGCCTCATGGGACCAAAACATTGTCGCAGGGGCGAATGGGAACATTGTGTCAGCATCCCATGATGCACTGTCCTCCCTCTCTCATATAAACAGCAAACAATCCAGTGGTTTTCATGCCCCAGAAGCATGGAGCCTGCTCAGTTGTGCACTCTTGCTGTGAGCATCTCAAACACCTTGCACCTTCTTCTGCAGTATTTCCAGAGCCGAAGTAGGGTCCGCTGCATGGAATATAGTGATGTCCTGTAAGCAGCCCTGCTGCAAGCCATTGAAAAAAACAATTCACAGTTGCTGCTGGCAGTCACAGAGCAGCTGCACTCTGTTGAGCACCATTTCTGGTCCTGTGAAATGAGCACTGACTGGTGGGACTCATCGTTTTGCAGGTATGGAATGACGAACAGTGGCTGAAGAACTTTCAAATGTGGAAGGCCACCTTCCAGGAACTTTGTGCAGAGCTTTCCCCTGCCCCACAGTTCAGCAACAAAAAAAGGTGGGTTGCTCTGACAGTGGAGAAACGCGTGGTGATTGCTATTTGGAAGCTTGCAACACCAGACAGTTACTGGTCAGTGGGGAATCAATTTGGAGTAGGTAAATCAACCGTGAGAGTTGCTGTGCTCCAAGTGTGCAGGGCCATTAATCGACTTCTGCTATGAAGTGAGACTGGGAAATGTGCTGGACATAGTGGATGGTTTTGCAGCGATGGTATTCCCTAATTGTGGTGGGATGGTAAGCATATCCACATCTTGGCACCAGACCACCTTGCCAAAGAGTACATACAATGAAAGGGATACTTTTCAATGGTGTTGCAAGTGCTGGTGGATCTCAGGGGGCGTTTCATCGACACCAGCGTAGGACAGTCGGGAAAGGTTCATGATATGCACATCTTTAGGAACTTGGGTCTGTTCAAAAAGCTGAAATCCGGGACTTTCTTTCCAGACCACAAAATGAACACTGACAATGTTGAGATGCCTGTAGTTATCCTGGGGGACACAGCATACCCCTTGCTCCCATGGCTTATGAAGCCATACACCTTCTGTCTGGACAGAAGTAAGGAACAGTTCAACTATAGGCTCAGCAAGTCTTTGGTCATTTAAAAGGGCGCTGGAGAAGTTTACTGACAAGGTTGGACCTTAGTGAAAAGAACATCCCCATGGTTATAGCTGCCTTCTATGTGCTCCATAATATCGCTGAAAAAAAGGGCGGAAATTTTCCACAGGGATGGGCAGTTGAGGCAGATCACATGGCAGCCATTTCTGAGCAACCAGACACCGGGGCAATAAGAAGAGCACAGCAAGAGGCAATGCATATCCGCAAGGCTTTGAAAAGCCATTTCAATAATGAGTCTCAGTAATGTGAGCTGCTTGTCTGCATTGTGCTTTCCCAAAGCTTCACCTAGCTTGTATCACTTTCCCTGTAAATCCAACCCCCCACCCATGCCCACTGCTTCTATTCAATAAACAACACTTATTTCCCGAATCCATTTACTTTATTTAACAAACATAAGTAAAGAGGGAGAACAGAAAAAAAAAGTTAGCCTTGGGGAAAATGGGTTGTAAATTTGGAACAGGAGATACATTTTCAGCTGAGTAACATAACACCACATTCTAGACCATCAAAGGTCTGTGAATGGACACCTTCTGTTCCTTGTACCCCCCCCCCCGAGTTAAGCAAAAGGGATAATGGACTTTTCTCTCACACCTCATGGAATGCTTTGGGGATGGTGATTCTGTGCCAGGCAATGCTGGCTGGCTGTCCACCAGGGTCTGCAGAGGGACTCTACCCTCCTGCTTCTGTTCCTGCAGTTCAACCAGATGCCTCAACATGTCTGATTGGTTCCTCATAATCCGAAGTATCTCATCCTGCACCATGCTCATGCTCATGGGAAGCCTTTCTGCTCTCCATGTCCATGTCTAACTACTCAGACAGTGAAATCCTCTACACTCTCAGCTCTGTGTCAGCTATCCTGGAGGCGTTCATTATCTCGGTGAACATGTCCTCCTGCATTCTCTTTCTCCTCCTTCTAATCAGTGAAAGTCTGCTTTCAGGTGTTGATGACATGCCGAAGGACACTTTTCCAGCTGACAGTCATGGGTAAAAAGAAAGGGACCATTGCACATGCATAAAATGTTTCCAATAGCAAGGCTGTTTTCATTAAAAAAGAAAACAACCAAAAAACAAAAAACCAACCCTTATTACACTAGGTGCAAGCTATAACAATCAGAATCCATAACCATTCACTGCTGTTCCAGCCATGGTGAGTAACCCCCCCCCAAGTCATGGGCGACCACACTTTTAATTAAGTTTATGGCAGGCTCATGTTGGGATCAGAGGTAGCTAGTCAAACAATCGCCCATCCTTGTAGCACCACAGGAAGCTGTTTATGAATGGGATGGGAGGGAAACATTTTCACTCCCAAATTGCAGAATCTCACATATGGGGCCCCAGTCCATCTATCAGCCACTTAAACTACTTGCCAACCCATGCCGAGCACAGTAAAGGCACATTAGTGGCAGTGTGGCTTGGTGATCCAGAATGTGGGGTGGGATGGGTCTACATGCTCTTTTTCTTCTTGTAAGAGCACTTTTAATGAGAACTTTCCCCTAGGTGACCCAACGTGATATCAGTCTCCTGAGGGTAACAGAGACGGAAAGGAAGGAGATGCTGCAATCATCTGGGTATAGACCTGGTCCTGCAATGCTGCCAACAGACTTAATTCAGGAATTGCATGGGAAGTGTCCTACCAAAGACTGCCCTGCCCAGAAACCTTTTGCAAAGGATTGCAGAGTACCTCCATGAAAGTTTCCTAGAGATATCTATGGAAGATTTCCGGGCTATCCCAATACATAAACAGTCTTTTCTGGGGGCTACCTTCTGCGTAGCCTGAGCAGCCTCTTGTAACCAGAGAACCACAGCACCTCGCTTTTCCTTCACAGTAAACATGCAGTACCACTGAATGTGTGTGCCTGCTAAAGTTTAACTGGACTTCGATTGTAACTGTATACTCACCAGAGGTGGCTTCCCCAGCATCATGGTCAATCACTGTGATGTGTCACTGCAAGCCACAGAGCTCCAGGGTTAAAAATATTTCCTGGCTTTCCTGGATCCATAACTTGCCTGTCTCCCATTTTCCTCCTCCTCCTCATCCACCATATTGTCCTCCCTGTTGTCCCTAGACTCACACACCTGTGAGGTGTCCACGTTGGTTGTGGGGGTACTGGTAGGGTCACCCCCAAGAATCACATGCAACTCATTGTAGAACTGGCATGTGTGGGGTTCAGCCTTGCCTTCTGGTATGCTTGGCGAAGTTCTTTTATTTTCACATGGCACAGCTGTGTGTCCCTCATGTAGCCCTTCTCCCCCATTCCACGAGTGAATTTGCATAGATGTCAGCATTTCTTCGGCTGGATTGGAGCTCTGCCTGCACAGACTCTTCTCCGTACACATCAGTGAGATCCACCACTCCTGTGCAGACCTGGCTGGAGCCGTTTGGGGCATGTAGTCTCCATGATCAGCTGTGCTCAAGCTGGCATGCTCCCAATTCTGATCAAACAGGAAATGGGAAATCAAAAATTCCCAGAGCTTTAGCAGGGGAGCGGCTGTTTCCTGCGTACCTGGCTGCAATGCTGCAGCATTGAGAATGATCTCCAGAGCAGTCACAGATGAGCATTGTGGGACATCACCTGGAGGCCAATTAAGTCGAAGTACACAATGCTGCATCTGCACTACCTTGCAGTAAACCCATGAAAATCGAATTAAGTGCTACATCTCTCGCAGAGGTAGATTACAGAAGTTGACATTAGAGGTGACTTAAGTCAGCGTAAAGGACCCGGTAGTGTAGACACATACATTAACAGGTCAACTTAAGGTGGCTTCCTTCGACCTAACTCTGTACTGTAGACCAGGCCTATATCTCTGCACTGCCTCCTGCCCCCAGGGCTCTCCCCTGCTTCTCTGCCAATATGAATTCCTCTTCTTCTCCCTGCCTTTACCTACTCCTCTCCTTCCTTCTGCCAGGACCCATCTTCAGAACTGGTCACATAGGAGAAGTTTCCATTGCATTATTATAGTTTGCAGTAGAATGAATAATAATAAATTATTGGCTACTGTCAAAAGACAGGATACTGAACTAGATGGACCATGGGTCTAACCCAGTATGGCCATTCTTATGTTCTTACATTTTTATATCTAATGTCAAGTAGCTTGATCTATTCCAAATTATCATTACTTTCTTTCCTATGAACTGCACATTTTGTGTGTATAAAGGAGTCATTAAAACTTAATGGTGCTCTTTTTCCATGAGAATCTGTGTGTAAGATGCATACTTTTGCTATTGGCCATCCCAAGAATTTGTTTGCATTTTTGCTATCCTGTTCTTTAAATAGGTGTCATACGTCAAATGTCTTATAGTAGGTTGGTTCAGTAAAACAAAGAAGTTAAGATTTATTTAGTTTGTTAGTTTTGTAATAAATATACTCATCTTGGTTTCTAGGTGCCTTTGCAAAAATCAATAATTAATAATCAAACGAATAATCAAATTCAGAAGGAAAGCCAGAAACTGCTTGCCACCCCAAAAACAAAACAAAAAACCCAACCAGCAAACTAACAAAACCCCAAACCCTAATCATAATAAAACCAAGTCCAAAACCCCCACAAACCTTGGCCCTTGTCAGAGGCTTCCCTTCCCAAAAGCTGGTATAAGGAGGCAGGCCTTGCAGATGCAGATGCCAAATTCTGCTCCTGGGAAGGCCACTTGTATTAATAGGGGATATCCACACATGAAAGGCCAGGCAGCTACCCTCCCACAAGGGTTCCAATGATGAGGACTTTTAAAATCTATCCATGGCTTCAAAGGAATCTCAGTGGCAAAAGATTGCCTTGAAGAGGCACTGTATTGGTGCATTTTCCAACTGGTCTGTCCCTCCCCATCTACTACTGGGAGAGTGTTGGTTGGCGTTCTGTCCACATACAGAATACAATGGTGCCATTGCACACCCATGCCTGGTAACTACAACCCGGGTTGTGGCAGAGGAAACCAGGAAACAAAACGTAAGGGTAGGGTAGGGTGGAAACCAAAGAGGAAACCAAACGTAAGAAGAGAAACAGACCCATATTTTTATATACATTCCAATATTGTAATAAACAAAACTAGGGCTTTAAAAACAGAAGGAAAAATGGTATCTTTAAAATTACAGGAAAACATTGGCTGTGACACAAGGACATCAGCTCTCAAGGAAAGGAATACAAGCATTTAAATAATATATCTTGCTGGAAATTAAGCTTTGTGAGAAATCCCATTGATTCCTTTTAAGTCATTTTATTAAAAGGTCTATTACTGCTTAGCTTGCACTTTGTGGCTATGAAGGATGTTGGAATGAAGAGCTATCAAAGGTGGCTATCGAAGTTTTTTTTTTTTCATTTAACTTTTTCTGACTATTAAGCAGCTCATTTTGTGGAGACAGTCATTAGTGTCTTTAATGTGAAACAAAGCTTCTGGATAAGAGCTGCTTGGTGAAGATCAATACGAAAGATATCATTTCAGTTACAGTTTTAATAACCTTTAATAACTGTAACAATAGGGAGCCTGGCATTGCTGGCTGTATGCATTAATGCAATTTAGAATCTACCAGGTACAAATCTTATCAAACATTAGCAGTAGTCGCATTGGGAATTTCTAGGTAGAGGAACTGTATGATAAATGAGAAGTGTTTTAAAGTTAGATTTCAATGTACCAAGGCTCATCCACCATGCTAGAAACACACCAAGACAAATAAAAACAAAACAGATTCCTGAAAACTGATTACAGCTTCTAATGAATTAACAGCATGTGTGTGTGTGTATGTGTGCGTGTGTGCACATGTGCACACATGCATGTAGATGTATTTCATTCACACTTACCTATATACTTGTATTTTTATTTCATTTAAGATCATCAATGATTCCCGGAGCCTGGGACAGGTGCTGTCCTGTTGTAGCTATGGTATAAATCTCTATATCTGTAGGAGTAGCATCTTCCTTAAAGCAAAGAGCTGTTTGGTGCAGGATGGGTAGGGCATGTCAGGAAGCCAGATGCATCTACCTGGTAGCTATCTAAGCTATAGCAGATGAGGAGATATTTTAATTCACATAACTGGTCCCTAAGGGATCCAACATTCCCAGCTAGATGTGAACCTTTGTACAGAAGAGACAGGTCTCCTGAGCCAAGTCTTTAGCCCCTCCGTGTGCCAGTATTCTGCCTCTTCAACCTCTCCACCAGCTGGGAGACAGCCTCTCAACTACACACAGCTGCAGCTCCCCAGGGCAGCTCACTGGCCTCTCCCCACACAGCTTCTTTGGATCCATCTGCCTACCAAATCACTCCTTTGCCTACCTTACCTTTGCCTACACTGCACCCTACCCTACCCATTCCCCACAGTCCAGGTATCTTTACACTGTTGCCATATTTATTCACCTTTTCTCCCCTTCATCAGTCTACCACAGTGGTTCTCAACTTGCGGCCCAATCAGCACACAGCTGCGGCCCATGTGATATCCTCAGTGTCATCCTGGTAGTATTGGATGTGGCCCACAATGGAAAATAGGTTGAGAACCACTGGTCTACCACAACCAGCTGCCACTTACTCTCTCTCTCTTCCCACCCCCACACCCCATACCTGGATTTAAAAAAAAAATCAGGAGTGAATAACCTCTTATTTTGGATCTTTTACAACCAGGTGGCATTTTAAACATTTGTTTAACTCATGTCCAAATTTCTTCAGATTCTAGTGCTTACAGGTAGCCACTCATGATTTACATTTTCATTTTAAAAAAGATCTAAACTGGGAACACTATGAATTTTCAATTTATTTTTTGCTGATAAAAATGGAAAACTCAAAGTTGAAGTAGCTACTGAAAAGAATAACCACCTGGCTCTTGAATTTTTAAACTTTTTTTTTCTTCAGTGAGATTATAAAGTAGAAATCTGACTTCACAACAAAGAACAATGGCCTTTTATGGATAACAGAACTGTTTATTTGAACCTCAACTGAATCAAAATTCAGGTTTAGTTCAGATAAGCATTCACATTTTGGATGTTTATATGGGTGCTCTACATCCCTTGCGGCTAGAAATGTCATAAGAACAGACTCTTTCATCACTGCTTCCCCACAGCTGAAACTTTCCACAGAGTAACCTTTCTTGCAGTATTTTTGCAGGGACAGGGAGAATGTGTCTGATAATTTCAGAACCCTTTCAAATTTGGTTCCAGAAATGGAGGAAGGGATTCTTAGTTATTTATAACCAGTACATCCATTCCTGAACCTCTTTTTATTTTAGTTTTTCTATGGTCCAGCAGGATTTTTCAAAATATGTCAGGTAACCATTCATCATGAAAAAAATAGAGGTAATTTTCACAAAAGCTTAGCCATACTCCTCACTGTTATGAAGTAGCTAGTATGTACATGTAGCACTGCCCTCTGCTAGATAGAAGAAAATTATTCTGATGTGTATCATAGGCCCTATACTGTTAACAACTAAGATTCACCTTCAACTCCAGTTGTAGGAGGCCTGGGTTCTTTGAACTGGAGGATCTGAATTCCACTATCTCTACCCCATGATGTGGAATGGAAAGGAACCATAGTGTGTACCACAGTAACAACTGTGTAGTCACAGATGACTAAGGATTTCTTTCAGCACTTAATGAGTGAACAAAGGATCATCAAATATCATGTAAAATATTATAAATCATGTTAATATTATTAGGCCTGGCCCTGCACTTCTTACTCAGGCAAAAGAGACACTGACTTCAGAAGGAATTTTGTCTGATTTAGGGCAGAATGATTCTCCTGTTATTTGTTTGTCTAACAAGGGCTTTCTAATGTCTGTTTTTAAATCTTTTCTCTGTATATTAAATAATAACATCTGGAGGTTGTGTCTCTGTGTTGTGCATATATTTAAGGCAGGCCAGAATAATTCAATATTGTTTCATTATTTCAGTATTACGATTATTTCACTACTATAGTATAAAAAAACCTGTTTCTTTACCTCTCCTGTCATGTTGTATTGGGTCACTTTGTATCACATGATGTGATGTAATGTAACTCAATGTAAGAAGACACATGTCCCTTCTCATTGGAAATTTAAAGAAACACAGATTACTTTTCCCCTGTGGGAAACAAAGCAGGTCAGGTGCCCAGAACTAGCTGTAGGAAGTTTGACATAATTATCTCAGTTTCAGTACCTATGTATTTCTAATCTAATGGCATTTTGAAAGGAAGTCTATTAGATACCACAATTTAGCTGCAGTAAATCATTAAGCAAAAATAATGTGGAAAGAAAATCATTCCATGTTGTTTGCACTCCTTGCATCTATTTTAACATATTACTAGGGAAAACTCTTCTAAATAAAATTATTGTTGGAGTATTATTTCCAAATATATACTATGAAAGTGGAAAGCCCCTCAGGAAAAAATGATACAGCTGGAAGGCCCATTTGCACTGAATCCAAGTAGAAGGAAAGAAAGCAAAACCACTTTTTTTTCCTCCTCTTTTTTTTTTTTTGAGTAAAAAAGAATCTGGAGTAGTGAAGTACTGATACAGGAGAACAGCACATGAAGGCAACTTAAAAATTCTACTCCAAGACATACCAGTGTGAGTAATTCACTTTACATTGATGTACTTACCATTATGAGAGTGAGCATGGTTGAAGGGTAATATTGCATCTAGCTGCTTGATGGTTTTTTTCATCTGAAAATTTCAAAATACTTTACAGCATCATCATCCCAATTTTACAGATGGGGAAACTGAGACAAAGAGAGGTGAAGAGACTTGCCCCAATTCATCTATCCGGACAGTGGCAAAGCCAGGAACAAAATCCAGTTCCCCAAGTGCTAGCCCAGTGCCCTCTTTACTAGGCCACACCAGAGAAGGAGAAAGGAAGAACATAGAATCCAACTAAAATACTACTTATAAAATATTAAGTACACTCTCTAATGCCAGATATGTTGTTTCTTTACATCCAGCTCCAGCAATGGGGCCAAAAGCTTTAGTTTTGTATTTCTTGATGACATTTTAGTTCCAGCATACAGAATGCAATGCCAGTAGTATGTCTCCTATGGGAGTCAGCATATGTCACGTGACAGAGAACAAAAAATGAATATTTAAAGAGCAGCATATTCACAACAGATGCAGAAAAACTTTTTTCTCTCTCTCTGTCTCTCTCACTCACGGTCACACACACACACAGCATGTGCTTTTTCGAATGGCCTATTAAGCAATAAAGTTGACACAAAAGCACTGGCACCATTTCAATTTGATTTAGATATTAAACTACAAGAAATAATACAATTAAAGGTTTACTATGTATTTAAAATCTTAGGTTTAATCTCTCAGACTATTCCGTTCCTTAACTGTGATAGCTGAAAGAAAAGGAGTACTTGTGGCACCTTAGAGACTAACAAATTTATTAGAGCATAAGCTTTCGTGAGCTACAGCTCACTTGCATCCGATGAAGTGAGCTGTAGCTCACGAAAGCTTATGCTCTAATAAATTTGTTAGTCTCTAAGGTGCCACAAGTACTCCTTTTCTTTTTGCGAATACAGACTAACACGGCTGCTACTCTGAAACCTGTGATAGCTGAATGATTGTACTTTGCAAAGGTTTATGTTAAGCAGGTTCTGAGCTTCCTGCATTTCCATTGACCCCTCCTGAGTTGTAGATTGTCTTTTAGGTTTGAATAAAGAGAAACTCAGCTGGAACAGTTAAACTTCATCTCACCCACAATTTTTACATAGTTTTGATGGAAAGCCATAAATCAGCCTTTTTTCACTCAAAACTGGGACTGGGCTTACTAGAAAGATTTGCAACCCTTACAGAGTCTTTCAGTAAACTTGTTCTGAGTTTTGAATTTGTAATGAAAATAGACAAGTTTAATGGAGTTGTGGATTCATCACACATAGGTTGTACAGCTCTAATCATAGGTTACCTTCAACAAAATGATTAAACAGTAACTATTCCATAATCTTACCTGGAACAAATTTAATCAATATGACCCTCTTGCATATCCTATGCACCTACTTCCATAAACGGTGCCTTGCAAAATTTCCATGAATTATATGTAAACAGCAAAACTCATTAATTTCAAAAGGGGTAATAATCCATGAATTTTTGTTTACTTTCTAGTGCAGCACTAAATTTCCTAATCTTGAACAACTAGCATTAATCTCAAAAATAAATGTTTTTCCTTGAGTTTTACTGTTCAGAGATGCTTCTGTTTGCCAATTTTTAATATACTCTTTGAAAATTGATGAATACTTTACCCACTCAAATAAGTGAGGGATTCTAAGGAAAGGTAAAACACCTCCCTGCTTTGCTACAGAAACCTGAAAGGGCAATTAAATAGATGGTAAGAATAAAATGAATTCTGAGACGTCAGGGAATAGGGTCCCTTATTAAAAGTGTTGCACAATCAAAGGAGGAAAAACTCTGGGGAAGGAGTTCTGCATCCCACACCTTTGAACCAGGTCGTACCTCCAGAATGGTATCTAATAATCCCTTTAGGGAAACATTTGTGCTTTAAGGTCCAAAGTGCTGTAGCTCCACCCCCAAATTGGTAAGGAAAAGAATAAAGTAGTACTTGAGAGAAACCATGAGAGTCCTCAGGAGCTGTAAGTCAGAAGGCATGTGTGTCAAGCCCAGAACATGTATGCTCAAACCAATGCCTGAAAATAGGATTTAAGGATTTAGATGATGACTGCGGGTCACAGACTTTTCAGCAGGCATGTATGCCTTGATGTTGCCAAAAGCCTGCTCACCAAATCAAGAGGGGGAACTGCAGCCAGACATCTTATGTGGTGTTTGTGTGTTTCCCTGCCTGAAGCTCTAATGACCAAAGTAAGAGAACCTACAACAGACAGAGCATTTTACAAGTGTCAGCTCCTGAATATTTTCCATGGTGGGGAATTCTGAAAAAGCATCCCACACATGGACCTCGGTAGGTTAGGGACTGGGTACTAGTGCAAAGAAGCTGATAAGAATTAGACAAAGAAAATGTAAAACAAAATAAGTGAAGGGTTTGTTTTTGTTTTTACACAACATTCATTTTGGTAGATGCTGATAATATTTATAACCTACTTTTCAATTTTTCCCCTAAGGCGTGGTTGAGTACAGCAGATGCACAAAGCAAGAACAATCATACCACCGCCACACACAACTACATGTCTTCCTTATTTGTGTGCCTTCTACCAACTTGTACTTTTGTAATGAACATATTTCAGCTAAATTGTTTCCTTTGAAACCATAGATGACGTGTATGTTTTTTGAGAAATAAATTCGTATTTGATCAACTTCGCAAAAGGCTAAAATGGATCTACTACTATGGCAGTACAAACACCTTATTCTCTCACTAAATATTGGAGAAACTGGAGGGGAAATCTTTTTGTGGAGCATACTGTGATGGAAAACTTCTTAGCACTTTTTAAATTATTCATTAGAAATGTATATCAGTATTCAGTAAACCTTATAATTAAGTATGTTTTGAAATTACAGATTATGGAAATATAAGGATTTTGATTAATCAATTATTCTTCTTTAGAGCATCTCCCAAATTTAAAAACAAGAGAGCTATTTGGCACACACTTGAACCTCTGTAAAATCAAATGCAACTAAAGTATCTACTTTACCTGTAATCTCTAGTACTGCTCTGCCCCCTTGTGCTGCTGCAGTGAACTCAACTGAATAACAGTTTAGCTTAATCTTTGTACATGAACTACACACACAAAAACCACCACTGTCACTTCTCACTTTTCTGGCAAGTTCAAGGTCAGTGCCTAGCTATTTTCAGCTCATCTCTTCTTGATACATGCAGAGAAATGACAAGGTAACATGATTCGGGGTCAGCTGTATTACAGGAACCGTTACATAAACGGAGAAAGTGGAAATCAATCCTAGCTGACAGTGTCTTCAGGATAATCAGCGCTCACTCCATGCCGCTGTCAGCTCCCCTGCATCAAACACCATGTTACTTCTGTCAGATCTTTTTAATAAAGCCATATTCTCACTTTTAGTAAAGTAAATAAATATTTCATTTGGGCTTGCATTTAATTCATTGTTTAGCAAACTTTACCACTTTGGATTTGCAAACAATCCTCATATTTACTGAAAAGACATCTCATGCTGTCATATCCATTTCTGCCTAGGAAGGTTGTTGGCAAAGATATAATCTTCTCTTATGACATATACCATTCTTCATGCTATGTGTTAGGTTTCTTCATGCAGACCATTGCCTTATGATCCTCTGTTTTCAACTAGATCTCAGCTTCCCAAAATGTTTACTTAAATGATCATCATTATCTAAAGAATATTAGAGCTCTGCTGTAATGTTTTAGGAAACCTTAGTGAATTTGTTTGATTATTATTACTTTATCTGAATCATTTCCTCCTATAACTAGACATCTTTCTTAATGTAGAATTATGAACATATCATTTCACAAGATGTGCTGTGTTAGCTGCGTTTCAATGACAGCACATGGTATGTCAGTTTAGAGAAAGAAAAGCTATTCTATCCCACCCACCTTGTGCTCCCATGAAACTGCCAAGCCTGCAGTACTCCACTGAAGAACAATTTACCATAATATTAGTTGTCAGTAAATTCAAAGACGGAACTCCTAAAGCTATAAAATGGATTAGAAGCAATTTAAAAAAGAATTAACAAACTAGAGTAAGAGTATACTGTCAACAAACAAATGCTTCATCATAGCACTGTAATTTGGAATTTTAATTACCCCTCTGCTTCTGTAACAAAACAATGTCTGAACTGGCAGCCATTTGAATCTCTCACAGGTCATTGAGCATTCTAGTTAATTACTCTATGAATAGGCTGTTTTTCTCCCCTCTGGAAACACGTTTCTAATGGCAGTCAAGGTCTGACAAATGTGTCATCTACATAATTAGCTAGGAAGCAACACAAAACATTAAACATGCTTTGTGCCGACAACTATCAAAACATTTCATTTGTTGTCAATTATTCATTACTTTGTAGGTTCTGAAGGGGTTGTTATTATGGAAATAAGTCCAGATGCTAACAAGGTTAGCATTTTTGATTCAAATTAGTAATCAGAGGACTAACTTTTAAAAAAATGAATCTGATGTACCTTTATGGCTCTTTTCAATCAGTAGTAAAGTATAAATGAATTTAGTTAGGTTCAGGTTAAAATACCCTGGCATAGTACATACACTAATTTGTCAAGGTGCGTCTTTCTTTGAAGTGTTAGTATCTAAACTGAAGTTGTAAACTTTCAGAACCTTTGGCAAGACCAATTTGTACTTAGTAAATAGGGTGAAGATTTTCACAGCATGAGGCAATGTATGATTGAAGAAAAAAAACCAACCCCACTCGAAGTTTTTTAACCATTTTCCTATACATGTGTCACATTGAGTAAAAGTCAAAAATAAGCAATTCCAATTCATATAATATTTGGTCTGAACTTCAGTTTGATTTAGCAAACACCACAAACTGGTTACATTCACCACTTCCTCAGCAGAGCTGAAATGAATTTAGTCCATCTTTCAAAAAGAAATAGTGCTGCTTATTTCTTTTTCTGTAAGACCTTATGATGTTGTCTATCAAGTTATGTAGCTGAAATGTTATACTGAAAATGCCTTGAATATAGACAGATGGAGATTTTAACAATAAAATTAACATCCACCTTTTTAGCCAAGATCAATTCAGTTCTGGTACCTACAGTATAAATATAAAATACACATATAGAGACACAGACACACACACTGTAACAAAATACACAAACAAAAGAAATTAATAAATTCTATTTTAGAAAAAAAAGTGCCTTCCTAAGCCTTGCTTTCTATATGTGAAAAAAATGACAATATATCTGACAAAAAAACAGTTTGATAAGAAATCATTGGTCATGAAAAATGGCAGGCAGTAGAGCAAGTTATATTGTTCAATGTACCTTTTTATCTTGACTAATTCCTCAATACCTTAGTTTTTCCTTCTAAACCAATATGTGGGCCCAGTCCAGCACTAAGAAGTGCAGTTGGTTTCAATGCACTTTCACCGAAGTAAAGACTAAGGCCCTATTCCTACAAATGCTTATTGACTTCAGTTGACTAGTCATGTGCTTAAAGTTAATATATGTAAAAGTAATTGAAGAATTGGAGCCTAAGGAATTATGACTTTACTTACAATTTGTGAACATTTTAGATGTACAATATTCTACTGTACAACAGAGAATAAAGGTAAAATGCCATTTTGATTCTATGACATAAAATATATTTGAACTACACAGAGTAGAACATAGAGATGAGGCTTCTGAAAATTCTGTTTTATTTTCCTGCAACGGTAGGGAAAAGAATGGGTTATCTAACAGGTCTTTTCCATTCCTAACTTCTATGATTTCCCGAACAATCTTGTTGGAGAAACAAGACTGGAATTAGTTTCATACAAGTCACTGCTTTAACACAAATCTACTTATTTTATATATAACACTTACATGCTTGATTAAATTAAAGTGGTTGCCATTAAAAAATAAGCATTTACCAACAGTTATCACATTGTGTCATCTTAGGTACATTCATATTTCTAGCCCTAATATTCTAGTACTATTTTTTTGAACATGCAACAACTTAGTTACCTCAGATACTCGGAAGTCAAAACTGTTCCCTTTTAATGGTGTCTACCATATTTTTTATTGAAAGCTAAAGAAAAATACCTATGTATATCTGTATGTTTTTTCTATCAATATTGATGTAGATATTTCTCTCTCTCTCTAGATATGTAGAGATCTATGAGACACAAGTCTGAAGAGAGTCAAGTGTGAACAGCCCTTTTCAGAATAAAATAAATAGATTTTATTTTTTGCAATTTATAGTATTGTGAATGGGGAGAATGACTTAATGGATTAAGCAATTACTTGTTGAGAGAACATTTTTATCAATGCCTATTTTTCTCCAGGAAAAAAAAAGTATATGGAAAAACAAATCTTCCAAAACTTCCACTAAATATACTATTTTAAAAAGGAGCTCCAATGATCTTACAGAGAAGGAAATAATCCATTTTCAGCTAAAACTTCCTACAGCAATAAGAGAAATATCATGAAACTGAAAACATTTTTTAGGAAGGATGCAGTCTGTCTTTTAATGAACATTAAACAGATAACATATTTATGAGGAAGTCAAAATATTTTGGAAGCCAATAATCCTGTAAGTCTTAACATGCTATAAAATCCACAAATAAATGCAAAGTGTTACTGTTACACATGCCTGCCTGATCAATGGTTCTCACATATTGATCTATAAATGGAGTTGACAGTCTGTGTTGGCTGTACATTTTCCAAGCAGCTCTATTTTTGTACAAAACCAATACGGGCAATTACCTTTGTTTGAGATGCCAAGTCTTATCAATTCAATGTGATTTAGTGTCATTTTAATTAAATATCAGAATCTACTTCAGGACAATCTATACAAAGCCTCAAACTTGACTATAAGCTTGATTTGAAGTAAACATGTATAAGCCCCATAATCTCATAATATGGCTCCAAAACTCTGCTAAACAGAAGGCTTGTATTTTTAACCATTTTATTTCTCTTTTTTTGGCTAGTCATAACTTTGGCAAGTATTCTATGATCACGGGACTGGAGTAAAAAGACAAAAGAAAATTGCTTCCTGCTTCTCTGATAATGTATCAGAGAGCTAAATAAACCAACAAAGTCTGTTAAATCAAAAAGAACTCTAATACATTAGCATTTTGGAATGTCTAAGATAGACTGTAATTCTTAATCTAAACACCAATAAAAAAAGACGTTTCATTGGTGAATTTGCTCTGATTGAAGCAAAATGCATTTCCCTGGGTTTAAAAGATAGAAATACTGATGTACATTGGTGGTTGAGATACTAATATTAAACAATGAAGGAGCTCTTGCCTACTATAGTCTGTGTCCAGCTTCAAGATTTGTGCTCTTTAAACTCTACATTAATATCAGTTCCAACCTCCAGCAGAATACTTGAGCATTTCCATTGTAAATACCACAAACTAAAAGACATGAACATTTACATTAAGCTTCTGCATCAGCTAGCTTCTCTATTATACATTCAGCATCTTTACTAATACAAAATGCACAGTTCATATGGCCTTATTGACGTACACTTCATATCCTCCATTGTCACACCATAGAAAATAATCTGTTCATCTTCAAAAAAGGATAGTCCAAGGTGTACACACAAGCACAACACTGAATACTTTAGAATGCCACAAATCACTTAGACAAAATTATATAGTCTCTTCTCTACAAATCACTACTAGAGGTTCTTCATAAATGTGTTTTATTTTTTTCAAACATATTTTAGGAAATTTTTTTAACTGTTCAAAATGTACCAAATCCTGAATTGCCTTAATTTAGACAAAACTCCAGCTGAAGTGAATGGGTTTTGCATGAGTTAGGCAAGGAAGATTTGGCCAAGATCAATAGAAAAAGAAACATGTTCATTAACAGATCACAGATTAGTAGATATTCCTAATACATTTCCATAATTGAAGTAACAGAGTAACATGGAGCCTCTTATGAGTTCACTCATATTACTAATTTTTTTAAAAAACCTAACAGCTGAAGACAAAGAAATACAGTTTATGTGAAACCAATACAAAATGTTTCCAAACGTTCGATAAGCCAACCAATGACATACAGATCCACCCAGCCACACCAAATATCTTAACAGAGAGTCAGATTCTCAACTGATATAAAACAGCATAAATCCTTTTTTGCCCTGCAACACAGTGTAATAAAATCCAATTGATATTTTGGTATATGTATCTTTAACCTCTGATCTATATTTCTTTGGATGCCTAACTGAAGGTTGTTTATTTAAGTGCCCAGAAACTACAAAACAAGAATACATTACTCCAAACAACCATAATAAAGAACTCTTCACTTTTTCAAGGCACTTCACAGACAAAGGTTCTATCTTCTCCCTTTCATGTCCTCCCCCAAAATCCTTTACTAATCAGGCATGGAGGATCTGATATGTCAACATGAAAGCAATACAGATATTTTGGTAAATCTTTTACATTCAAACAACATTACACTTTAAGAACATATTTGAATATGTTTGAATTCTTGTTTAAGAATTGTGGTTTTCGTTTGGCTTTAGCAAACAGGCTTATCTGAGTAAATATGCCAAAATACTTTTCAGTATGTCAATATCTAGTCAGGAAATTCTGCATGGCAAAAAGAGATGAAAAGAACTGAAACAGAAAGGAAATCAGTAGCATGGAAAGCTTTCAATTTATGATATTGGAGCCAAGTTTGCTTGGAAAAATGAAATATACTGAGCAAAATACCACTTCATATAATTAGCTACTAAACAAATGTAACGCAAAGCAACTTTTCAGCTCCCTACTAATGAACATACATTGTACCTGCTATGGTTATGGGAATGCAGCAGTGAATATTTATGTCTAATTTAACTTTTTAGAGCCCTTGCTCTATAACAGTCCAGCATACTAGCCCCAAAACTAAAGTTATGTAACAAGGTAATATCAACAATGAGAAACTGCATGATAAAATCCTTCCCAAAAGTGAAAAATGCTAATTTTGTCTCATTTAGCAGCTGGATACAGAAATGCTCATTAGTTTTAAGAGGGTTAATCCTTTTAACTTTTGCATATTGATATGCCAATTATGCCTAATTGTACAAGAGGCATCAGTCAAGGTAATAGTGCATAAACACATGAAAGTTATTAAGTACATCCCAACATGTAATAAAGTAGGTGTTAATTGGTAGCTGAGTTCTGCAGGCTATTGAGGTGGATAATTCATTGAGAGATGGATCACTTGTAATTTCTCTACATAATTCCTTTTGCAGTCTCATGCTGTGATGTTTTCATGCTTGTCAAAAACAACTGCAGCCTAGTGCCGTTTGTTAAACACAGCCAATAAAATATGTTAGGCATCATTAAATATACTTAACTTTTAAACTTTTTCAAAGGTACAGTTCTTACTGATAATGCATTATAGTATTTCCAATAAATTACTGTAAACACTATTTTAAGTTCATAACTGAGGAACATTTCACTCGGGATAAAAACAAAGCAATATGTGCAATGTGTCTGAGCCAAATGATACTTTTAAATTGGAAAGTAAACATACAGAAATGAATCTCTCATCAGTTGCCATGATCTAAAGCAATGTTTTCAGTACAGAAATATAATGATTTGCTTCCCTGAGCTAAATTCATGTAAGTATGTATGTAAATAAAAAGAATAATTAAAATCATATACTTTTCAAACTACCTTGATGAAAGTGTTGTGGGTTAATTTTGTCTTTGAACTTGGAGTGAATAATGCAGGAAAAATACAATTTCTATAGCAAGCTTATTCCGTTTAATAACTCAGTTAGTATAATGGATTCCTATGAAATATTCAGCTCTCTATCAGAACAGCAATGAATGGCTGTGAAGACTGACAGAGTCTTGGGGGTCTGTCCCCAGCTAACCTAACTCGTTCAGATCCATTTTGTTCTCAGTGAATGTGGAGTCCAAAAAAGTAGCTAACATTGCATAAATAATTTTGTAACATCATATGGCCTCAGCTGCAAGTTGCCACCATTACAGAAGAAAATTAACCAGGGGAGACTCATACCAATCAGTCTGTTTAGTAGCTCAGAATGAGTACAGGGGCAGGGACATAATTGGCAATAAAGTTAATCTCTAACTATTTTATTTTAAATCATTTTAATGGATAAAAATGACTCAACTCTGTTCATGGTTAACATATTAAGATAAGTTCAGTATCAGAGCACTGCAAAACAGTAATTCCTACAGCAAGACTATTTTAGGTGTGTTAGTTGCAAAGTTTCCCTTTATTAGAAGAGTTTTAATGTCTTTTTTTTACTCCTTTTGTCTGATTTTAGCCTCTGGCTTTTAGAAGTGATATATATTAGGAAACATAAGCACTATACACCTGCACGGCTTCATTTTTTTATTACACTGAAGCATGAGAATGGAGATCCTGATTAGTCATTAAAGGTGCTAGCACCAAATCCATGATATATCTTTGGATTAAACAGTTGTACTTTCATAACTGGTGACACTATTTGAAAGGTGGCATTTCTTACTGCCTGTAGGTGGATGGGTTCCTACTTGCAAGAGTTTCAAGAAGAATTAATAATAAGCCTGAAGATAATAATTTGGTTTTACAAAAATCAGATCAGGAAACACTTGTGGAATTTTACTTACAGGTTCTTTGACCTTCACATTCTCAGAAAAGATCATTGATTTACTTTGGCTATGCCTGTCATGGTGGCTGTTAGCACTTTTGATCCTCATTTGAACAGCCCCTATATTTTGGTGGGTAGGATTTGGTTTTTCAGAGGAGGTATCGGAAGCTGGAAGTCCTTGCATGATTACTGCGTTGTCCTGAAAAACACAGAACAGTAAAGTTATTCTAGATACATGTGTTCTTTACCTAAAAACATATCAGTGCAGCCAGTAGCAGACACAGGTTGAACCAGTTCAGGAAACCATGGTTATCTTTGAACACTGGGGTAACCAACAGTTGATTACTGTACTAATCACTCACATAGCCAAACTGACTTGGAAGAGTTAATGCAGTGTTGTTGTAGCCATGTCAGTCTCAGGATATTAGAGAGACAAGGCGAGTGAGGTAATATATTTTATTGGAACAACTTCAAGAAGTTCGTCCAATAAAAGATATTACCTCACCCATCTTGTCTATTGGAAGAGTTGAGTTTATGTAAAAGATTATCCTTATCTCAAATGCCATTCTCCTCTATGGTGTAATCTCTCTGTAACCTTCTATCATATCCAGCTGGCAGCTATCAAACTTTGTCTTTGGCCCTGTTCACACAATACATTTTTAGACCATATGAAGGAAAGTGGTTTGAAAGTAATTAACCTGACTGATTTGTACACTACAGTACTTTAAGATACATGCTACAGGCATGTTAGAAAACTATGCTGGAGCCCTGTTAGCACGTCTTCTCAAGCACAGATCTGTTAAACCTTTCTTAACTTCAATCATTTCGTCTGTAGCTGAAACTTTTTCTTTTTTATATAAAATCTGTGTCCTTCAGCGAAGCCTGAGCACATCAGATTCCATACACACAAGGAGGGTCAGGCCTGGTTAGTACTTTGGTGGGAAAGTACTATATGGAATGCACAAGTCCTGAATGAAGTAGTACTAATGATGTGATATAAATAACTTACATGTGCACCTCTATGATGCTAAAGGGCACTGTGACTATGCATGGGCCATCTTTTGAATGAAATGCAAAGCCATGGTTCTGGCTCCTTGTTGTTATTTAAAGTAAAAAATCAAAACTGCACGTTCTTCTAAAAAGTATGCTCTAACAATATTCTGGGGAAGTTCTATGATTATGCAGGAGGACATACTAGGTGATGCAGGAGGACATACTAGATGATCAGAATGGTCCCTTCTGGCCTTGGAGTTATGAAAAAATTCCCACGATCTTCCAGTAGAATGGGTAATAAACTTAGTGTTCTAGTCACAATGGAACTCTAGTCTTTATATTCTATCTAAATTCCCCATACATTTTCCATTGGTTAGATACTTTGTATTTCCTGTGCTAAACTGTGTCCCTTGCTGCATTTTCACTCACAAGTCGTATATTTCAAAAATAGGTGAAGTGATATGTGATACTATGACAGCAGAAGGAGGGAGTCATAGCAACCCACATATTTAGTTGCTTAATACTTTTAATTGACACTTTTTTAAAAAAATAGCTCCACCACAACCACTGGTTGCAGTAGTTCTTTGAAATCTGACATATCGATTACTTTGGGGCCAGGGACATGTAAAATCATTGAGATTTGGCTGAAAGTCACCAATTCCTGTGTGTGTTTTCAGGGAACAAAGCTTTTTCTGACAGCACCCCAAAAACCCTGAAGCTTCTGTTGATCTTTGACCCATAACTTGAGCTCAGATGATCAGGTAAATAACCATTTATATCTTGCTAAATTAGTGCAAATGAAACTAAAACTATAATACAAGTAGGAATAAGCAAAGGAACAAAGATAATTTTAAAATGATCTGGAGGATGGTGTGGATTGCACTCTCAGCAAATTTGCGGATGATACTAAACTGGGAGGAGTGGTAGATACGCTGGAGGGGAGGGATAGGATACAGAAGGACCTAGACAAATTGGAGGATTGGGCCAAAAGAAATCTAATGAGGTTCAATAAGGATAAGTGCAGGGTCCTGCACTTAGGATGGAAGAATCCAATGCACCGCTACAGACTAGGGACCGAATGGCTCGGCAGCAGTTCTGCGGAAAAGGACCTAGGGGTGACAGTGGACGAGAAGCTGGATATGAGTCAGCAGTGTGCCCTTGTTGCCAAGAAGGCCAATGGCATTTTGGGATGTATAAGTAGGGGCATAGCGAGCAGATCGAGGGACGTGATCGTTCCCCTCTATTCGACACTGGTGAGGCCTCATCTGGAGTACTGTGTCCAGTTTTGGGCCCCACACTACAGAAAGGATGTGGATAAATTGGAAAGAGTACAACGAAGGGCAACGAAAATGATTAGGGGTCTAGAGCACATGACTTATGAGGAGAGGCTGAGGGAGCTGGGATTGTTTAGTCTGCAGAAGAGAAGAATGAGGGGGGATTTGATAGCTGCTTTCAACTACCTGAAAGGGGGTTTCAAAGAGGATGGCTCTAGACTGTTCTCAATGGTAGCAGATGACAGAACGAGGAGTAATGGTCTCAAGTTGCAATGGGGGAGGTTTAGATTGGATATTAGGAAAAACTTTTTCACTAAGAGGGTGGTGAAACACTGGAATGCGTTACCTAGGGAGGTGGTAGAATCTCCTTCCTTAGAGGTTTTTAAGGTCAGGCTTGACAAAGCCCTGGCTGGGATGATTTAACTGGGACTTGGTCCTGCTTTGAGCAGGGGGTTGGACTAGATGACCTTCTGGGGTCCCTTCCAACCCTGATATTCTATGATTCTATGATTCTATGAAAATGGGCTTTTCAGTAAGCCTGAAACCTAATATTTATCTTGAGGCCTAGTGGTAATAATAGTGAGCATAAGGCCACATTAGGCCTAATAAAAGTTAGCGTTAGTCAGTAACCTTGAGACAGAAGATTTAGGAATATACATCTTGTGATAAACTGTCTAACACTTTATTTGGCCAGAGTTCCTTAACTGCAGTGCATGGGGAACCTGTTATTAGTAACAAGTGCATTTTGCACCCCAAATTAATCATAAGGCTACGCTTCTAAACGTCTGCACACATGCCCTGCTCACTTGCTTCACTGCAGAATTCCACAGAGAGCTGAATCTTCCACAAGACACAGACAAAACACATCAAGCAGTAGATCTGGGGGATGCAGAACACAGAAGAGGGGTTACAACAGCACACAGAACACTGAGGGGTGCAGCAACGTGGTAGAAAACATAGGTATGGGGAAACAGATACACAACTCTCGGAGAGAGACAGAGCACGGGAGGGACAAGGGGACACAAAGTTGGGGGAAGGGGTTAACACACAGCATGCAGATATTATGGAACACAGTGCACTTGAAGGTGACAGAAGAACAGTTTAAGTGCCCTTCTTAAGGGGCTTGTCCACAGAGCCTAATAGCCATCTCCTCATGATAGCTAGTTGTTAGTTCAAGTGGTAAAAGTCTGTTCCAGTGGTGAAGATCCAGGGTTCAAATACAGATCTTGATGCATCATGGGAGGTTGGTACAGTTGCATATAGTAGAATTTGTTTTTTCCTTTAACAAATATAGGAAGTTACATACAAAAACTGTGTCAAAAAATGTTATTTAGATTGCAAAGTTAAGCATTCAAAAGCTAGGAAATGCTGGAATGGAGGTTGCCTGTGCAACCTTAATTCAGCCCCCTTCTGAATATTCATTATGATACAAGCTTTAATTATATGGTCATTTTATTACTTCTAGAGGACCCCTACCTCATTCAGTGCAGGTGATGCTCAGTGAATTAATCAGGGTGGTGAAGGAAATGAGGCTGTTGTCTGTAGGACTCCTACAGAGGTTGTAATGGGCTTAGAGAATGAAGGAGAGGATTGAATGAAGAGTTAGGGTTGTCTTGTAATTAAGGCAGTTGAATGTTAGTTTGTATAAATAATTAATTCAATATTCATTAGAGTAGGGACTAGAACCTTACTCTCCCGCATCCCAGGAGAATGCACTAGCCACTGGGCTAGAGAATCATTCTTGGTTGCTCATTGACGCCATGAATATTTTATACAAAGTGGAACAGCTTTAACAGGCAAAGCTGAGAGTCACAGTGGCCCCCTGCTACCACAACCCTGGAGCCAAGTAGCTAGCCACTCATCTAGGATGCAAGACCTGAGTTCAACTCCTGCTCCTCTCAGGTACAATGGGGCTCTGAACCAGCTCCTCCCATATTCTGGGCAAGTCCTCTTGCTATGGGGGGCACCGCTTACTTATTTAGAGAAAAGGAATGGTCTGATGTATGCACCTAACTCTAGCAGAGGTGTCACACCTATGAATCCCAAGTGGACACTTGTATTTGGCTTCTGTGGTTCCCATTCTTAGCACATAACTGTCCCCATACATTGTATGGGACCCTGGACACCTGATCTGGGGCTGTGGATTCCACACGGTGACAGGGTGCCTAAAGTTAACCTTTGCAACACTAAGCCTTAGTTTCCTTTGTGAATCTAGTTTCTGGTGCCTGAATGACTAAATAATCGTCTGACCTTGGACAAGTCACTGGTTTTCCATCTACGTGCATCCATCTGCAAAATGGGAATACCCATACTCACTCACCTACATCACAGGTGTTGGGAGGACTAATCACATAATGTGTGATTTGAACACAAACTGCTATTAAAATGCTATGCACTATGACAAAATCAGGCCAGGTATATAAAGTTGGAGCACAAACACTGAGATGAACAAAGTTAATAAAGATTTTGACCTTGGTCTCATTGTGCCACAGTTTCCCCTTTGTAAAACTGAAATAATAATACTCTGCTGTCTCAGAGAGATGTTATTCAGTAACGCTTATGAGGGCCTGAGATACAATAATCAGTGCCACAGAAGAAGTGTCATATAATACTTTAAAAAAAAACAAGTTACAGCATAGTGAAAACTTGCAGAATCTCAAGAAAACGAAGTACTTTACTGCAGATGCTACTCTAAATGGCTGCAGTCAGGAAGCCTTTTGCAATGCATAACAACAATTTTATTATGCTTGTAAATTTACAAACAATACAACACATTTTTGTATGCCAGTAGATGACACACTTTATATTAACTACATGCACAGTGTAAAGGCACGTGCCACTTTTGTACAGAAATTCTTTAGCAGTTCTCTTCTTTGGAACCAGGAAAGAAAAGATTACAAAGGCCAATGGGGGAAACTCACACCTTTGTTTGGATGCATCCAGACTTAGCAAGAGTTACTGGTAATGCCTAAGGTCAACCTGAGGCCTCATTTTCTAAGGCTGGCAGGGTATTTTGTCCAAACCCATGTGGGGCATTTTATGCTAATGATTTAATTAGTTAATTTGCATATTTACGAACGAATATCAGATTTGAAAACTCTGCTTGGATTTAGTGCTAATGAAAGGCATTGAATTGAGTCTGAATTTGCCTTACAGCAATCCCTGGAGCAGTGGGAACAGGCATACAGAGGAAAGATCTTATTGCCCAAACCTCTCTGAAGAGGACTAAGGACTTATGGGGAGACAGAAGCAGCATGGAGGGAGTTAGGAGTAGCTACAGGAGTGTTGTGGGAGGCATTATTGGACAGAAGAGAAACCAGAGGATGGAGGAGGTTGCTATGGGTTGCATCACCCTGTCTTTCCATTAACCCTGTCACTCTCCATGCCCCGTTTTCACATCACTTGCTTCTCCCTTAAAATCATAGAATATAAGGGTTGGAAGGGACCTCAGGAGGTCATCTAGTCCAATCCCCTGCTCAAAGCAGGACCAATCCCCAACTAAATCATCCCAGCCTGGGCTTTGTCAAGCCTGACCTTAAAAACTTCTAAGGAAGGAGATTCCACCACCTCCTTAGGTAACGCATTCCAGTGTTTCACCACCATCCTAGTGAAAAAGTTTTTCCTAATATCCAACCTAAACTTCCCCCACTGCAACTTGAGACCATTACTCCTTTGTTGTGTCATCTGCTACCACTGAGAACAGTCTAGAACCATCCTCTTTGGAACCCCCTTTCAGGTAGTTGAAAGCAGTTATCAAATCCCCCCTCCTTCTTTTCTTCCGCAGACTAAACAATCCCATTTCCCTCAGCCTCTCCTCATAAGTCATGTGTTCCAGTCCCCTAATCATTTTTTGTTGCCCTCCACTGGACTCTTTCCAAATTTTCCACATCCTTCTTGTAGTGTGGGGCCCAAAACTGGACACAGTACTCCAGATGAGGCCTCACCAATGTCGAATAGAGGGGAACAATCACATCCCTCGATCTGCTGGCAGTGCCCCTACTTATACATCCAAAAATGCCATTGGCCTTCTTGGCAACAAGGGCACACTGTTGACTCATATCCAGCTTCTCGTCCACTGTAACCCCTAGGTCCTTTTCTGCAGAACTGCTGCCGAGCCATTCAGTCCCTAGTCTGTAGCAGTGCATGGGATTCTTCCATCCTAAGTGCAGGACTCTGCACTTGTCCTTGTTGAACTTCATCAGATTTCTTTTGGCCGAATCATCTAATTTGTCTAGGTCCTTCTGTATCCTATCCCTACCCTCCAGCATATCTACCTCTCCTCCCAGTTTAGTGTCATCTGCAAACTTGCTGAGGGTGCAATCCACACCCTCCTCCTGATCATTTATGAAGATATTGAACAAAAACAGCCCGAGGACCGACCCTTGGGGCACTCCACTTGATACCGGCTGCCAACTAGATATGGAGCCATTGATCACGACCCGTTGAGCCCGACAATCTAGCAAACTTTCTATCCACCTTATAGTCCATTCATCCAGCCCATACTTCTTTAACTTGCTGGCAAGAATACTGTGGGAGACCATGTCAAAAGCTTTGCTAAAGTCAAGGAACAACATGTCCACTGCTTTCCCCTGATCCACAGAGCCAGTTATCTCATCATAGAAGGCAATTAGGTTAGTCAGGCATGACTTGCCCTTGGTGAATCCATGCTGACTGTTCCTGATCACTTTCCTCTCCTCTAAGTGCTTCAGGATTGATTCCTTGAAGACCTGCTCCATGATTTTTCCAGGGACTGAGGTGAGGCTGACTGGCCTGTAGTTCCCAGAATCCTTCTTCTTCCCTTTTTTAAAGATGGGCACTACATTAGCCTTTTTCCAGTCGTCCAGGACTTCCCCCGATTGCCCTTAGCTCCTGCTGCTTTTTAGTTCCTTCCAGTAGCTTCTGTCCCCACCTTTTCCTCAAGTAGCCCCCCCCTTACTCCCAACACAACTGTTGCCTACCCCACCAGCCCCTGGTTTTCTTTATCCACAGCCCCTCATCTCCCCTGGTTGGGTGCTGACCTCCATTACAGCCACCTCTCTGCAGTTCCGGTCACACATCTGGGAATGGCAGCAGGAGCAGATAGCCCTCAAAGAGGGGAGCAGAGAGGATGCCTGGCTCAGGGTCCTATAAAATGTATAGGACAGTTAGGTGCTAAGAATGGGAACCACAAAAGCCAGGTACCTGTCCGCACTTTGGATTCAAATGTGTGAAACCTCTGCTGAAATTAGGTGCATACATCAGACCATCCCTTTTCTCACCAAAAAAAAAAAAAAAAAAAAAGAGGTGCCTCCCCCATCTCAAGAGCACTCTCGCAGGATGTGGGAGAAACTGGGTCAAAGCACAGCAGCCCAAACCCCATGGCATTCCCAGAGCCCTGATGAATACGTAAAGGGGCTGCAGCAACGGGCAAAGGACACCTTCTGTACCTTCACGCGACAGGCATGACACTTGGCAAAGTGGACAATGGATTTCCCCAACCCTAACTTCTGAACACGTACTCGGGGACTGCAGGAGGTAAATTCTGTCTTTGGAACTCTGGGTGAAAAATGAACACAGGTAATTGCATGTGCAAAGTTGTGCACATTTAAAAGTATAAGAGAGGCATGTTGCTGAGCTCATCCAGAAACAGAGGGTCTCAGCGACTCAGGAATTGGTTGGTCCAGGCAAAACAACTATAGACAGACCCTCTGGAACACAGAAGCTGTACTGACAAATTCAGTTTTTGTACTCAATCCTGCCTGCTTGTCCAAAAATGGTGTTTCAGTTGAATCACAGT
This sequence comes from Dermochelys coriacea, assembly GCF_009764565.3. Taxonomy (NCBI): domain Eukaryota; kingdom Metazoa; phylum Chordata; order Testudines; family Dermochelyidae; genus Dermochelys; species Dermochelys coriacea. The sequence goes on along the minus strand of NC_050078.2, from coordinate 23,350,355 downwards.
GTCTCACAAAAAGCCCTTTGATTTCTTTAAAATCCCCTATTTGATGAAAATTCAAAATGATGCATTTGGTATAATTTTTCATTTCCTTGTGGTTGGAAAACTCCCACTTTCATTCTTTTAATCTCCAGCAATGAGGGAAAGGATGGAGGGAAGTGAGAGAAAGTGAATTTTTCCCCACTGAAAGAAAACAAACATTTTAATGCTCTTTAATTAATGTAATTTTAATTTTAAACATTTAATTTTTTTGTGAAAGTTATTTTTGTGACCAGCTCTACCCATTACCATCCTTAACTTTTGGTTTAACTGTGATTATGTATGAGGAAGACAGCCATTGGGGCTCTGCTTAGGCACAAGGGTCTACCTGGGTTAATCCATTTATGCATTTTTCTACAGAGCAGTACACAATACCACAATGTTTGTTTAGTTATATGGTGCTGTGCAGGTACTTTTAATTTGTAGGAGTTTTCATACATTATTTATAACTACTTGCATTGATTCCATAAAGTCAGGCCACGGCCTTACCACAAAGTAGAAAGATGATTCTGAGGGGAGGATAGCATCATTTCTAAATTCTGGTTTGTATGCATTTTATTTGGTCATATGACAACACAATATACAGTGCAGACATAAATTCATCTCTATCTCAGAGCAAGAATGTGCAGCGAGTTGTGGTATTATAAGTCATTTTTTCCCACTGGAAAAAAATTGTGGCTGTGGTAACTCAAGGAACATTACCATTTGTGTTTATTTTTCATGACAAGATGACAATTATCTTGCATTCTAATTGTAGGTGTCAGTTACTAAAATAACCTTTTAATTTTAGCTTCCTTCCAACTCACTTTTCTCTTCTTTCCTCCTTGTGATTTTTGCACCTCTATTAAGTCTAATTTCCCCAGACTACTTCTGTAAATAGAAAGGCTAATGAATAATGGCCATGAAAATGCCAAACGTAAGAAAATGGAGACTTTGCAAGGTGAAAAAAATGGACCTTGTCACAGTTTTCACAGGTTCAGATCTTCGTCTGCTAGTCTGTCTCCAGGGTTAATGGGATATTGTACATCAACAGTTAATATTACCCTTACCAAGTATTACAGAACTAAAAAGGCCAAATACTCCTTTCATTATCCCACATTCACCATTAAACCAACCAATAAAAAGCCAAGGCCTGTGACTGAGACAAAAAACAAACTATAAAAGCTGAAGGTGCTATCTGTACAGGAAATGAGAATTACAAAATCATGCCAGCCCTAGTCAACTCAACAGGAAAAGCAAAACAAAACAACACATACCTCAATGGCTGAGTTATCTATTCTAGAAAAAGGAGAGGGACGTTAATTCATAGACCCGGTCTGAAATTTTTTGCTAGTTATTTTCAGTTTTGTGCTCTCAGTGTACAAGATTACTGTTCACATTATTTGTATTAAAGTAGGATTCAAAGCATGCTGGATGCTGGGCAAACACATAGGATGACACTCGCTGCACCATGGAGCTTACAATGAGTGGATAAGATAGACAAACCAAATACAAATGAAATGACTGAAGGGATAGGAACCACCAGTAACCATCCAGTTACTTTTTTCACTGTCCTGAGTATCTCTCACCTGCCCTCCCCTCCTTCTTTCACTTTGGCTAGTGAAAAGCCTATCAGCCCGTTCTATCATGACTACCCAAACATGACCTCCTTCTGCAGCACAGATTCAGCTAGAGAGCTTAGGAGATGGACAGAAACAGCAAGTCATGGGGAGACAATATTAATGGCATCTGATTAATGGTGTTTGAAGGTCAGAGGCTTGCTGGGGAACAAGGCTCATATGGCTTCTCCTGTTCCCTGTAGTCACTTGTGCCATCCCCCAAAAACCAAGGAGTGGAGCACAACTCTGGTAGATATTTTCCCTCCTGGAAGGTGACAGCTCACGTAGCAACATGTTATGAGGGAGCAGATGGCATTGGTGGCCCAATTACAGAGACAATGTGTAACTGTTGATAGTGGGGGAGCATATATTTTGAGCCCACTGTCTGCAAAACAAATAAAAATAAAAATATAAACCCTGACAAAAAACTTGGGGGGCACATGATCATGTATGCCTCCCTCATCCCATGCATCGCCTCTGCCCAATTACTTATTATTATATTTATTATTTCTATCTTGAAGTCACTATGGAAATACATGGATACACTCTCTCAAAGATTTAGAGCAAGACAAATATATTTGAACCACACGAATTTCAGAGGCAATGTAAAAATATTATGGCCCCAATTCTCAGCTGTCTTGGGGATGTTGTGTGCCATGCTGGCAGCCGAAATAGTCCTTACACCAATATATCTTATATAACATAACTTCGTCATTTTGGTCAGAAAATGCTGATTTGTTTAAACCAAAGCTTTTCACAGAAACATATCTGTTTTGTTTGTCAGGTCCAAGTTGGAATTTCTGAGCAAAACCAGAGAAAGAGAGCACATACCTCTCCCCTCCACCCCCCAAACAGCCAGTAGCCCAGGGGTCATAGCAGTCATTTGGGATGTAGGAAACCAGGTCTTTGCTTTGTCTGATTCAGAACAGGGCCTTGACCCCATCCCAGGTGAGTGTCCTAACATCAGAAGCTTAACTTTAAAAAAAAATTCTGAAAGTATGATATTTATTACAATGTGGAAGGGAAATAGGTTTTAAAACCTCAAACTTTTTTGCTAAATGGAATTCTTGTTTTCCCAGTGCAGAGGGAAAGGAATGCCATTGTGGTCTGGGATCATTTGCAGCCACTTTAATTTAGAGCAGCATTCAAGCCCTCCCCTGAGTCACGATGAGCGCATCTCAGCCACAACAGATCAGGAACTATGATCAAGAACTATTCTACACAGTTCTTCTAGGTGAGATTCTCATCCTTGTTCCTACCCCATATGATAAAGAAAAGGTCCAAAGTGGTGTAAAGGCCCCCTTTCCATCCAAGGGAGGATTCCTCCAGGATAGGCTTAGTGGAAGACAGCCATAACTCTCTCTTCTGGTGACTCCCTCACAAGCTCAGGGGTAAGGAGAGGCTACGGATGGGGGAAGCAAATGTTGCTATGTTGCAAGGCAGCCCTGAAGAGATTCTGAGCAGCGCTGCAGTCCATAGGCAGCTTGCCATAACTTAGGCTTTCTCTACACTACCCAGCTTTTAGTAACACAGTTGTGCTGCTGCAGCTCTGCCTCTAAAAGGCACACAGTATAGCTTCTGTTTGTCGGCAGGAGAGAGCTCCTGCTGACAAAGTGCTGTTTAGACTGGTGCTTTTTGTTGGTAAAACTTTTCTTGTTCAGGATGTGTGTTTTGCCAATAAAGTACCTTCACTCCAGATAGACCTAGGGTAAAATTACCTAAGTGACTAAGAGCCGACCAATAACTTTCAATGGAACATAGGTTCCTAAGTTGCTTAGGCCCTTTTGAAAATTTTAGCCATAGTATCTTCTGGCTCCTCCTGATATACACCAAGTTACGGATTACCGTATCTTCTTTGTCAACCAGTTTTCTTCCAATATTGTGAACAAAGAAAATCAGCATCAATCCTCCTCATAAGACTGTCTTCTTTACTGTTCACTTGAAGGACTCTGTCTTCTTCCATTCCTTTTAAAGTTAGGTTGACCAACAGGAAATAACACATTCCACCAAATACCAAAGAAAAACAACCTGCATAAAAACTCCTTAACATTAAAACCAAAACGTAGTATCATCAGAAGACAGCAGCCACTCTAGCACCTTGTTTATGCAAATCAGTAGTCAAGTTTGTTCAGTATTTTATAGTCTGCTACAGGTGGAGACAAATTCATTAAAGCATTCAGAAACTAGTCTTATATCTCTTACAAAGACACAGATAAATATAGTTCTTGCCCGAAGGAGTTTACTATCTAAGAGATGATAATGAGCTGACAGGATACACTGGGAAAACTAGAGAAAATAATAATCTAAAGTTTGTTTTGTTTTTTCCTTTTTTATTGTAAACTCACAATTTGTTCCAACAGTTAATGACCCCCACTGTTGAAATATATGTCTTCTTTCCGGTTTTAGTTGGTCTTTCTTCAGCTTCCAACAATTGGATCTCTTTATGTCTTTTTATGTCAGATTAAAGAGCCATTTATAACACATCTTTTTTTCCATATAGGTATTTGTAGATCACGATCAAGTGACCTCTTGACTTTCTCTTGGATAAACTATATAGATTGAGCTTCTTTAGTCTCTCATTATCTTTTCCAGACCTTGAAACATAATTGTAGTTCTTTTCTGAATTCTTTCCAACTTGCCAACATCCTTTTTGAAGTTTTGACACCACAACTGGACAGAGTATTCCAGTAATGGTCTCCCTGTTGGTATATACAGATGTAATATCACCTCCTGACTCCTCTTGATATTCTCCCCTGCTTATACAAGAATCACTTTCGCCTTCTTTGTTACAGCATCACACAGAGGATTCATATTCAACCAGTAGCCCTTTTCTGTGCCAGTGCATTCTAGAATACTGTCTCCCATCTCGAGTGATTGACATTTAGCCATATTAAAATGTAACTATATTAAAATATGTGTTGTTCAGATGAGCCCAGCCTGCCAAGCAATACAGCTGGATCTGTATAATTGATCTGTTCCCATAATTATTTACTACTCTATCAATGTGAATCATCTGCAACTTTTAAAAGCAATAATTTTATATTTTCTTCCAGAGTATTGTTAAAGATATTGAACAGCATTGGGCCAAGAACAAATCCCTGTAGAATATGGCAGGGGCCATGTTTTAGAATATATTTGCACAGTTCCTAGCACAATGAGGCCCCAATCCTGAATGGTGGCCCATAGTCACTACTGTAAAACAAATAATAAAATGTTTTCATACCACACTCTCCTTAAGCAGCCTTAAGATCCCAAACTACCAAATCCTGTATTCTGTGAGGTTATGAACTATTCTAGTATATAGGAAGGCTATTTTCAACTTCTTTCATTCTCTCTCTCTTGCAGTTTTAAAACTTTATATATTTTTTTCTGGATAAAGACTAGTTTGACCAAGGAAAGTAAATATACAAATTTTCAATCATGATAAGCAAGTACAGGAAAAATCTTTAATGGTTCACACTTGGAATAAGAACATTGTAGTTCTTATGGGATTCTGTTGCCATTTAACAGTTTGCTTATAATCTGTTCAAAATACATTATGACTACAGCAGTTAAGTACCCTTTTCTTGATTCTGATCTCACCAAAGAATCCACCTAAGTCAATGGAGTTACAATAGCAGACAACTGGAATGAAATTAGATCAGACTCAAGCATTGACTCACCACATTTCTTGAGAGAAAAAACAAACCAACCATTCCTCCACAAGGCTACGAAGACAAAAATGGCAATGTCATGTGTGTATATATATCATAGTCAAACTATGTGACTGTTATAGTATTTTGGGTAAGATTTTGATCTGCTTTTTTGCTTCTTTTCTACTTTGAACTCTACCATCTACAATTCTATGCATATGTTCTAAAGTTTAAGAACAGCACAATATTTCATCCTACATACTTGAGCACCAATCTAAAATATAGCTTACATCCACACTTTTTCTATGGTTCCACAGAGTAGGTGCCTACATACTCTTATGTTTTAAAATGTACACAATAATATAACTTGCAAACTGTTATTCTTCAATTCAGTGATTTCCTTTGTGGTAATAATAATATTAAAAATATGTTAGGTGTGGTTTGTAGCCTGGAATAGTTTGGTTGTAGCTTGTTATTCAGATATTTGTTTTAGTGGCTCATTTACAGTATCTCAATTGGCCAAAAAATTAAGACAAAAGAAAACTAAACCAAATGACTGCTTTGTTGTTGTCCTCCTTTGCTTTACATTTAAACATAGCTAGGTAGGTGGCATGTGCCTACCTTTTTTTATTCTTGTTACATGTTTTGATAAAAACATGAAAATTCAGTAAAAGAGCTGTGTATTTACAAAAGCTGTAGTTCAGTTTGCCTCCGGATTTGGTGAAAGGAGATGTGAAGGAAGAGAAATAGATTGGGTACACTGTGGACAGGGTGAGAGATGTGAACAGTAGTCCCATAATAGCGTGTTGGTGATAGTTGCCCTTGCTAGGTGTAAATAGAAGACTAAGGCCCAGATCCTGTCCTGCATTAGGGCAGCTTTGTGCTACTCTGGTATCTTGCCTGTATTATGACTGCAGTCCCAGCTACAAAACCTTAAAACCTGCCCCCCAGCCACGTATGGGTGCATAGGCCCCTAAAAGAAGCAGAATCAGGGAAGCAAGCCTCAGAGTTTATTTCTACACTGCAGTTGGAAACATGCCTACCAGCCCAGCAAGACAGAGTCATGCTAAATTGGCTCCAGCTAGCATGCTAAAAATAGCAGTGTGGACATTACAGCAAGGGCAGCATCTTGGACTAATCTCTCAAGTCTAAGCCCATATGACCCCTGGGTTCAAGCTCACATGGCTAGCTCGAGCTGCCATCCATGCCACAATGTCCACACTGCTACTGTTAACATGCTAACTTGAGCAGAGAGAGCGCAACTCTGTGTACCCTGGCTGGAAGGCATGCTCCCAGCTGCACTGTAGACATACTCAGAGAGACAGACTCATTCAGAAGGGTCTCTGCTGTGCTCTATGATGCTTCTTCCAAGATAGCATGGGAAATGTTTGAGGGACCAGGCAAGTAGTGGTAGACTCTGTGATGAGCAAATAGTTGAATAATTAATCAGATCCAGCGCTCAGCCCCATAAACGTACTTTTATTGACTTCAGGCTCTTTTTCTGTCATTCTGTGACCAGGCAAGTGAAGATTCCATTTCCCTCCCCACCAATCCCTGTGGGACTGCATAACACTTGGTTAGTGGGGAGAGGATTAGTATATTGCACAAAGGGAACATTAGCGAGTATGGGGTCAGAGAGAATTTTAATGTCTATAAGTGACTACTGCATAAATCAGTGCACACACGTCACTTGGTTCTGAGTTGCATCATATGAGGGTTATTTTAAAGCATCAGGTGTTTTACAGTTTTTCTAATGTCCAAAATCACGGTATGTGACAAAAATCACTGAGGCTTTACTCCCCCGCCCCTTCCATTTACTGAAAATGGGATGTGTGGTCTTAATATTTCAGTTTTTTAAAATAGAACCCAAAGCTCAAAGTGTACTATATGCATTACATTACTTTTGTGGCTTACTTAAGTTACAAAAACATAACAAGCAATAGAAAGAATCCACGTGAATATGAACTATTGCAAAAAAAGAACCCTCCCCATGCAAACTGCTACTTACAGTACTTCCTGTTTGCAACATATTTAATGTCTTACCTTAATCTATTTGACTCATAACCAAGGTGATTTCCATTATTAGGCTGCGTAAACTACATAAAATATACTCCAGATATGTTGAATATTGACTCTATTTCAGTGCCAAAAACAGCTGGAAAAATATCAGCTGTTGTTCAACAAACTAGAAATTGTTTGCCCATTATGCTGTTGACAGTAACAATTGCTGTCAGCAGCAGAGCTAGGATCACATTGATCCAATTAGTTTAATGCTAGACCAGATAGAGCTAGAGAAATGCTGATCGATGTGTTCCTATCACTGCCCAGCTTGGGCAATAGTGTTTGAGCTACTACAGGCCAACTATACTCCCAACTATGTGTAGCAAAGGGAAAGAAAAACCCTCTATCAATACAGAAATAAAATTATGAAATTCTAACCAGTGTATTCAAGACTGACTAAATCTAAATGCAAAAGTTTCACTCTATTCATGCATATGATGCTTCTTAATGTTGTTTCCAGAATACTGCAAAATGAGAATTTTTCATTTTGTATAAGAAACGTTTTTCACTAGGAAGTTGGATGTCATAAAAATCCTGAATTTTCACCGGTTTTTAAACCCATATTGAACTGTACCTTTTTTGAGATTCTAAATTGTTTAAAAAAAGTGTTGTTTCCTTCATGTTACCAGACCAGATCAGAGCCAATGAAATACCATGAGAGATGTTGTTTTTGCAACAGTTTCAGTGGCAACAAGAAGTAGAAGTACTAGAAATCTCACAGAAAACCCGTTTGAGATATTTCTAGCACCATTTTGCAAAACTTACCTGGGCAAGATTCAGATAAGCACCCAAACTATAGATACTTACCTGAAGCAGGCACCTGATGATGAGAAGTTTGGCACAATTCTACATCTAATACCAATGAACGTCAAATGAGTGAAGCAGTCAGAATTATGCAACAGACTGAGCCATCTGACAAAGAATTTGAAAAAGCCTGAAAAATGTATTCTAGTGACTCAAGAAGATCTTCCTGTGTTGTACAAGTTCTGACTTCACAACTGTGCTAACACAAATTTCACTTTCATTTTGACTATAGCTGGGCCTTCACTAGAAAAAAGAATGTGTTTTTAACCCATGTTAAACTAACCCCTGTTAAAATCCAAGTGAATACAAGGCAACAGTAGATTTAACCTGTTAACTGGGTGAGGAAAATCCAAAGAGGGGAGCCTCAACCAGTTTATACAGGTTAAAATCATAACTGTAACTGCCCTATCTTCAAAGCAGATTAGTTAATACAGATTAAAAACTCATTTTTTTCCTAGTGAAGACAAGGCCTGTACAATTGGTGGCTCCAAGTTTATTGCATGGGAAAGGCAAAAGAACAAACTTTCCCAAGTATTTAAAAACATGATAAAAATGTTTAAAATGGTTATGCAACGAAAGGCTTTTTCTTTCTGATGCTATGACAAGTTGCAGTTGGTGTCCAGAATAAATGGTAGGGATTTGGCCAGCTAGATACACCCCAAATATCCCCCCTGTGCACACACAAAATTATTTTTGATCTCTCAAATAAAATCCACCAATTAACTAACCCACCTGGAGTTCTTCCTATCCCACCTTGTCTACAGAAGCTCCTAATTTATAACTCCTAGAACAGCTTTCCTAATCCTCCTGAAAATGAGTGGTGTCCCTGCCTTCCACTTCCCACCTGAAACAAACAACAGGAATCTAACTGATGTATTTCCTACATTCCTCGCTCCTTGCCTGGTCATAGGCTTCTACTGTTTCCCTTTTTTTCCCAATTACAGTCCTCTGCCTACTGTTTACTTGAAATCACAAACTGGCCAGCTCCTGAGTCCCACTTCAGGTTTTCCCCATTGGGCCTCTGGTGCAATTCCTGAAGTGAGGGTAGTACTCTGCAAAGGGGCTGCAACTTTTCACTCTTTGGGGCAAACTTTTTTCAGCCCCAGCAGCAACTGTAAATGCAGCCTTAGTGGCTACAAGCCAGCAAGCCCCTCTGGTCTCTCCCTGTCTCTTCTGCACTCCATGGATCTGCCATAGTGAAGGAACTGGACACTGCCAGCCATCCCAGATTGCAGTCTAATGGATGGGCTACAAGCTGGCCACAAGCAGCTCTTTCTTCCTTCACAGCACTCTTCTCCCCTATCCCTTGAACTTTTCTCCATTATGCTGCTGGAGAGAAGGTTGGAAGAGAAAGGCATCTGCCCCAAAGGGGATTTGTTCAAGGGAGGTGATTTAATTGGTGAGGTTTAGTCTCTTTTGCCTCGATTTACTTGACATCATTGGCTATTACTAAAGCACCTGGTTGTCAATAAGGGAGAAATACCTATGGTACCTTAAGTTATTTTTAAAGGAGGTATATGTTTAAATATTAAATATTCTTTAATCATATGCACGCTTAGCACAAAGTGAAGAACCCAAGAAATAATATCTCATTCTTATATAGTGCTTTCCATCAGCAGATCTCACAGCACTCCAGTATCTCAAATCCCACATTAGTGTCCTAATCACTGGACCATAATGCATACCCAGTCCTACTTTACTGTGACAGACATATCCAAAGACACCATATTTCTCAAGAACAATAAAACAACTTCCCGTTTGTACGTAACATATCACTGAGTATCTACACCACAACAGATAATATAGAACTTTTCATTTTTTTAATCACTTTGTATTTATGTATTATTTTCACTTTGATTAATGTATTATTTTGTGTTCCACATCTTAAACTACATCTACACTACAGCCGGGATTGACACACTGAGATCCATCCATCGGTCTAGTGAAGACCCACCAAATCAACAGCAGATTGCGCTCCAATCAACTCCTGTACTCTACCCCCAGTGAGAAGAGCAAGGTAAGTTGATGGGAGAGTCTCCTGTCGACCCCCTGTGGTGTAGACCCCACAGTAACTCAACCTATGGTTCAAGGTGTGTGTGGGGGGAGAGCAAGTTCCACACCCTAGTGCCCAATGCAGCAAAGGCACAATCACCTGTGGATCTAATACACGATAGTGGCATCTCTAAAAGGTGGATATTTTGTGAATGTAGACATCTGTCAAACTGAGGTTCAGAGAGCTCCCCAGTATAGCCCGGGGCATTCAACGGGCATTCAAAGCCGGAAGCGTCAACTTAGAATCAATCTGCCCCTAACTTAAAGAAGTCAAGACAGCTATAACACGTTCACAATTGCTCAGACAAAAAGCATATGTGCTGCTGCTTTCTAAACAAGCTGGAAGTAACAGAGACCCCTGCTGTGAGCCTCGCTAAGAGGGTATTACTATAATTAGGCCTCATAGTCACAACAGCATCTGTTCCTGTTGCAAGGTCATCACAGGATAAATAAGGGCACAGATTTGGGCAAATTATGCAACTAGAAAAATCACTTTTGTATTATGTAGGGCAGTTGGCATACCATGGACGAAGCATGGCCAGAAGTTATGCTGAGATTTTTAACCTGGCTCACTGCCTCTGAAGAAAAACTTTAAAGAAGACCAAAGCTGCTTCATATAGACAACTTCCACCAGTAACGAAGCTGTAGGTTCTGATGCATCCAGGAAGTGATATCAGATAGTGGAGAGAATGAACTACTGAGACCAGGCCGAGAGAGAACTGTACATTCTCAACTCAAAGAATAAATCCTGTAAGTTTGGGGAGAATACCCTGTACTTTTCATACAAAAGAAAGTCATTTAAGTGCAAACTGGAAAAGAGCCTTAACTAAGGAACCAAAACCAGTGTCTCCATAATTACACCAGCATTCTAACAATACTCAAAACTGTCTTTTAAAATGATCACCCCAAAAGGCATTATATATATGCTGTGTAGACAGGAGAACTTAACAGGTGCCACATTTCAAACCTCTCATTGATAACACATGTGTCCATTCTCACAGATTGTCTGCTTTCTTGTGTGCATGACTGGCAAGCACTCCAGCATCAAGAGAAGGTTTCTGGAGGAGGGAATAGATCTCTGTAAGTTTAAGAACAGTTAGTAGCCTTCCCTGGCTGAGGCACAGTCATAACACTTGCTTATAGAAAGATGGGAAAAGATCAGAATTGCAGGTGGTCAGCTTCAAAGAACCCAGAGGACATTGCTTTCGACCAGCCAACAGGAGATAGTCCATCAGTTGCCTGTAATTCCAATCATCCAGAGGCCCACCTCTGAATCAAACTCCAAAATCTATGCAGAGTATAGCAAACACATCATTTGGAAGACCTAGTAAAGGGGTGAAGCGTTGTGAATTTATCAGACTGCATACTGCCTGAAAGCTTGCTGGGAGCTCTCTATTTAGTATTCATGGCTGGGACAAGTAACAAATCTTGGCATTAGACATAACTCTTCTCTACAACTGTATAAAATAGTATGGGTTAGATTGTGGCTGTAGTGCTAAGTAGGGGGCAACACATAATAATACTTATCCAGGAGAAGTCCAGAGTCACAATTTGGCTCCTACTTCCTTTTTTGCTTCCGAGTGGAAAAAATCTACACCAGCTCATTACCTGGTTACTTCTCTCCTCACACCAGTTTACCTGCATTGGCCAGCACAGTGGGGAGAGAGTGGGGCACAGTCAAAGGTACCTGTCAGTTCTCATTCACACATTCATTCTCCATTCACCTATGTGCAAGAGGAGTTAGCCTCACAGAGGTTGTGTTAAGATACACAGAAGACACCATCACAACCTAAACATTTGCCACACTTTCAAGATCACGGTATGGTAGTAGCTTCTAAGTATAGGAAGATAATGTGGACACTGTCTATACATGTGGCAGAGAATGATCTATCACATTTCAAATAAGCACCCATATGTACCAGCATAGGGTTAGGATATAATTGGGTAGATGGGGACCTCCATCTGGAAAACAGAGCACAGACCTTTCTTTTCTGGCAAAAGACCTATGTTTTTAAGTTGAATTACCCTTGGGAAAAGTGGGTTAAACTACAGGGGGAAGAAAGAAAAAAAGAAGTTTGTGAATTCAAACAAATTTTGCAACTCTCCAAAAAACTGAATTTCAAATGACCAACAGCACATTGCAACAGTAAACATTAAAAGTATCAAACAGACAAATACAGACTCTTTTTATATAATCTATGTTCCTTGTCTTTGACTTCACTGCTTTAGTATACACAGAATGCTTTTGTCTCTGAGAAGTTCAGACACTTTGGGTTGTCATCACAGTAATAAAAAGCTTGTCCTCCAAACACAATACAGTTAGTGTGTAAATTGCAAAAGGGAACTTCAAACCATGTATGATTTCTCTCAGCTATGACCCAAATTTCCAGAAAATAACCAAGCTATTTTTTGTGATAATGGAATCAGTTACAAATGTGACTGAGTTTTGCATAATATGCAAAGTAACCAAAATCAAACCTTTATTATACTGTCACACAAAATGAAATCTTAGAATGCTGACCATCATTAAAACATAACAGGGTCATGTGTACCTCTTGCTGATTAGTTATTTCTCTGTGTAAGATTAAGGGGCAGATTGTGAGATTTATACACAGCACTATGTTAAGGGCAATTCAAAGCAATATGGCCCAAAGGGAAGCTCTGGGAGAGACTGTGATTCAAGAAGTACAACCCCTCTCTGAGCAGATCAGAGTACAGAAAGAACGTGTATAATGCATCATCCAATAGGCTGTGTCTACATTAGCATCTTCCAGGAAATATCCCACCATTGCATTTCCACTGAAGCAGCTCCATTATTATGATAATAATAGGAACACTAGTGTAGATAGGGCACAGATGTTTTACCACCCTATTATGTAGACTTAAAAACACCTGTCTTCTATCTGCATTAGCACTCCCACTGTTGCTATCATAAATGCTGCTGCAATGGTGATAATTTAACAGTGGGAGATTTCCCAAAATACGCTAGTGTGGTCCTGTAATGGTGCAATGTTCTCCTCTCTCCCTTTCCAGCCAGGACAGGGGAGACCATAGTTATAGCCTTGCCTCTTTCTCACCCCCTTTGGGATGGTTTGCACATGAGGTGTTACAGGGAGAGAGTAGTCACTTGGCTCATTAGACTGCACGGGCTGCAGTTGTCTCTCGTCCTTGCACTGCAGTACAAAGAGTGTAACAGTAGCTCCTGGCATCTGTGGAGCTACATGACCCCATCATGTAATAAGCGCATTAGCTTCCACAGAGAGGAGAAGGCTTTTTTTTTACTCTCCCTCCTTCCTTTTCAGAACAGTTTAGCCCCAAACAATAAAGTTCCAAACTCTGCCCTAAATTACACAGTTGTGTGAATGTAACTGAGGGCTGGTGTTGGCCCTTTAATGACTATATACTTTTGTGCACCCTTCACAGTTGCTTATACTATATGCTTATAGTACTAAAGTTAACAAATAATGCCAAGAGGAATAAAATAATCATTTAAATATTAAAATTTGCGTCTAAAATTGTCTCTGTGAAAGGATATATAAACATAACTCTTATCACACATCTTTAACAATAGGCTTCATGAATTGCATTAAAGTTAATGTAAGGTTCCTTACCTACAGAATCATGGACGTCTTCTTCTTATCTCCAACTGCCATCAACTTGTAACTGTTTAACTGTTTCTAAAACCGGAAACCATGTAGGTCACATGGCTAAAGGGTGCAATTGGTTTAATCTCCCTCAGTTTATAAAGACAGAAAGAAAGCAGGGTGGGGGAAAGTAAAAAACCCACTTCCTGCAAAGCAGGAGCTAACTATCATACCAATAAGTCACTTGCATCGAAGTCTATAGAAGAAAACCTTGAGTCTTGGATAACAGGCAGCACAATAGGACAAAAACAGATTTTTTTCCGCTAAAATTACTATAAATGTAGAGAATAGCATTAATTTTTTGCAGATGGTAAATATGTGGTTTCAAAGGAAATGCTGGGAGGAATTGTGCTGCTAAGCCCTGAGACAACTTCCCTTTTCTTACCTTCTGTAAATGCTTTGAGTGCTAAAATAAAAAGTTTGCAACAAATCTGCTTGTGTATTTTTTAAAGGGAGGTTTAGTAAACATGTTGCTTATCATTCAGTTACTTAGAGTTTGTAAAACAGTAATTCCAACCACAGTAAGTACTCAGAAGGTTTACTAGTGAAGTTATATGTGTTTCAACTTCAGGCTGGTTAAACCCACACTGACAAACATTTCTGTTTCTTTAATATTCTGTTTTAACATATCCTCATGTGCCAGTTCTTAGGAAACCAAGCAAGAACGTCTGTTTCTCTGGATAACTTCCCATAGTTAGTCTCAACTATTTCCTCACCCAGACAGAGTGAACCTAAGGAACTGAAATTAGAACTATTTATATCTTATGAGCTCCACAAAAGCCCACTTCACTACCTTATACCTCTATAAATAGCTTCCACACTTTCCATTCCATCACAAGTGACTTTCCTCTGTTCAGTAGAGAAGGATGAGACTTCTTCCATTGTGCTATCAATGCTTATTTCCTGGCTGACTTGCTATAAAGGGTCATCAAAATCATCGCAAAGTTTGGCCCATTCGGACAATGCAGGACAGCCTGCAAAACTCTCTATTGAGCTTTTGGTAGGATATTGTAAGCAGGGTCTGAATGAACTCTCACCTGACAGCTAGTTGGGGAGGGGGAAGAGACTTTAGGTGCAAACGGTAATTACATGTTTCAGAGTAGTAGCCGTGTTAGTTTGTATCTGCAGAAAGAACAGAAGAACTTGTGGCACCTTAGAGACTAAAAATTTATTAAAGCATAAACTTCCGTGGGCTACAGCCCACTTCACTGGATGCATAGAATGGAACATATAGTAAGAATATATATATATATTGTGGCGGGGCAAGGCCAGATGGCTATAGAAAAGTAGTCTTATTGGGATCCGGGAAGTGGGCGGGCGAAGCCCGTCCACCGCTAAAGGATCCCCCCCAGCCTAAAAGGGGGATCCACAGGACCTAGATACCCAAAAAATTCCGGGGGACAACTAATGAAATAACAGGGACAGGAGGTCAAAGGGTCAAACGAAGGGAACTGGACGGGGACACCTAGCAGAGAACCCTGGACAGCACCCACTGCTCCTCAAAGGCGTCAAGGGAGTCAGAGGACGCCGCCCAGAGGAACTCTGCCCGGATATGTGAATGGACCGAGGATCGGAAATAGGCCCCACAGTCACAGGAGACTCCATCGGCCAACCTCCTCACTCTGGTTTTATAGATGGCCATTTTATCTAGGGCCAGGAGGAGGTTGACCTGGAGATCCTATGACTTTGTGGGGCCATGGATAGGGAGTGCATAAATAAGAAGGTGAGAGGAGAAGTGCAACCAAAAACGTAATAAAATATTGGTGAGGAGCCGGAATAGGGGCTGCAGCCTGGCACACTCCAAGTATATATGTGTCAGGGTATCTCTCACGCCGCAGAAGGGGCAGGAGTCTGGGATTGAGGTGAACTGCACCAAGTACACGTCCGTGCTCACGGCTCCATGAAGGTGCCACCAACTGACATCCCTGGCGGGCCTTGGGACTAACGTGGAATATAGGCTGGTCCACCGGGGCTCCTCACCCTCCAAAGGTGGCAGGAGGTCCCGCCATTTTGTATTGGGGCGGGATATGAGAGTGAGGGCATGAAGGGTGTGGCGCATGAGCGTGTAGAGATGTTTTTTTGGCGCGGTTTGAAAGCAGACCGGCTGCATCTCGTGCAGCCGGCTTCCAGTGAAGGGGTGAGGGGGTCGGTTGGGTCCAGGGGGTAAGAGTCCAATTAAAAGGTCCGGCGGGCCTGGGGTAGCGGGTGGGAAGGGCGTGCCCTCATGCAGGACCCGGTCGAGATAAACCCGAGCAGCGGGCGGCAAAGCAGCCTTCACCTCCTGAAGTATGCGCCGGGGAGTACAAGGTCTGGAAAGCCCCATGCACTGAGCGAGCGTCAGAGGAACCAGCCAGTCTCCCCGGTCATAGTCCAGGAGGTCTCCGACTCTTGTGACCTCTGCCAGGACCAACCTCTGGCACACTGAGCAGGACTCTGCCACCTGAAAACGGAGCTGGGGGTTGTGTAGCAGGGGCTCCGCGAGGAGATCTGCCCCCTCCGTGGCCGCCACGGACCTGGTCGTTAAAAAGAGTTTCCAGGTCCAGAGGAGGTCCTGGTAGAAGACCGGCAGCCCAGAGAGGTCTCACGGAAGACCTCTCGGATGGAGATAAAGGAGCTGCCGGTCATATCGGAGCCCTCGGAAGCGGCGCAGGAAGGCGTGCGCCAGTATGCTCCATGCCGGACTACCTGCACCATAAAGGAGCCTCTGCAGGGCCTGGAGGCGGAAGACATGGACCTGAGTAAGCAGACATTTTAGGCCCTGTCCTCCCTCCCCCAAGGGAAAGATGAAGAACCCCTTCAGGGACCCAGTGCAGTCCAGCGAGCGTCAGAGGAACCAGCCAGTCTCCCCGGTCATAGTCCAGGAGGTCTCCGACTCTTGTGACCTCTGCCAGGACCAACCTCTGGCACACTGAGCAGGACTCCGCCACCTGAAAACGGAGCTGGGGGTTGTGTAGCAGGGGCTCCGTGAGGAGATCTGCCCCCTCGGTGGCCGCCACGGACCTGGTCGTTAAAAAGAGTTTCCAGGTCCAGAGGAGGTCCTGGTAGAAGACCGGCAGCCCAGAGAGGTCTCACGGAAGACCTCTCGGATGGAGATAAAGGAGCTGCCGGTCATATCGGAGCCCTCGGAAGCGGCGCAGGAAGGGGTGCGCCAGTATGCTCCATGCCGGACTACCTGCACCATAAAGGAGCCTCTGCAGGGCCTGGAGGCGGAAGACATGGACCTGAGTAAGCAGACATTTTAGGCCCTGTCCTCCCTCCCCCAGAGTTAGATGAAGAACCCCTGCAGGGACCCAGTGCAGTCCTGACCAAAAGAACTCCAGAATCGATGTCCGGAGGTTGGCCAGGAAAGCCGGGGCTGGGACAAGGGTGTTGAACTGGTACCAGAGCATGGACAGGACTAGTTGATTAAGCAGCAGCACTCTCCCTCAAAGGGAGAGGCACCGGAGTAGTCCTGTCGATTTCCGGAGCCGCTCTATCACCCCGCCCTCTAAATTCTGCCAGTTCTCTGGCGGAGAGGGATGCGTGGCAGAAAGGTAAACGCCCAGATAGAGCAACGGACCCATGCTCCACCGGATGGCCAGAAGCGCAGGTGAGAGGGAGCTCGCCTGCTGCCAGTCCCCTCCCACCAAGCCAGAGCTCTTGACCCAGTTGACCCGCACGGAGGAGGCTGCCGAATAGATGGCCTGGCAAGCCTTCCACCCACGGCAAGTCGCCCGGGTCCTGGACCACGAGGAGCATGTCATCAGTGTACGCCGACAGGACCAGCCGCAGCTCTGGCTCCCGCGGCACCAACCCTGTCAACCTCCTTCAGAGGAGACAGAGGAAGGGCTCGATTGCCAGAGCGTACAGTTGGCCAGAGAGGGGGCACCCCTGCCATACTCCTCGCCCGAAGCTGACCGTTTCGGTCAGGGTCCAGATGAGCCTGACCAAACACTCTGCAGAGGCGTACAGCACCTGGAGAAAACCCACAAACTTGGGTCCGAAGCCAAACGCTTGCAGAGTGCTCAGGAGATACCCGTGATCAACCCTGTCGAAAGCCTTCTGCTGATCTAAGGACAGAAGGGCGAACGACAGACCATCCCTGCACCCGAGTTCCAAAAGGTCCCGGAGCAGATATAGGTTGTCGAAGATGCTGCGGCCCAGGACAGTGTAGATCTGGTCTGCGTGGACCACGTCTGCCAGCACGGACCCTAGCCGCAGGGAGATGGCTTTTGCAACGACTTTGTAGTCCGTGCTGAGGAGCGAGACGGGACACCCATTTCGTAAACCGCAGAGGTCCCCCTTCTTCGGCAATAAGGCCAGCACGGCTCGCCTGCACGAAAGAGGGAGGACCCCGCTCTGCAAAGACTCGGCCCAGACGGTGACTAGGTCTGGGCCCACGACGTCCCAGAACACGCGGTAGAACTCCACGGTCAGCCCGTCCATGTCCAGAGATTTATTGGTGGGCATGCGACAGAGGGCTTCCGAGAACGCGGCCAGAGTGAGAGGCAGCTCTAGCCGGTCTCGGTCGCCCGCGCTGACCATCGGGAGCTCCTCCCAAAGCACTCTGCAAGCGTTAGGATCGGTCGGATCCGTGAGGGGGGTGCCATCTTCTGCCAGTAGGCAGATATGTTTCTTAGCCCCTGTCTTTTTCTCCAGGGCGTAGAAGAAGCGGGAGCCATGATCCATCTCCTGAAGGAGATGGATGCAGGATCGAACAAAGGCACCCCGGGCCCGATGGTCCTCGAGAGTCCGGAGCTCCTCCCGTTTCTCCCGGCACGTTCCGCAGAGGGGTGGATCCTCGGGGCTGGCAGCCAGATGCCTCTCCAGCTCTAAGACCTCCCGTTCCAGCTGCTCTATCGCCGCATCCCTCCGTCGGCTGGTGCCCCGGGTGTAGTCACGGCAGAAGAGCCGGGCGCGCACCTTCCCTACGTCCCACCACTGCCGCGCTGAGGGAAAGGCAAGCCGCTGCCCTCCCCAGGCAAGCCACAACTCCCGGAAGGACGCCACGAAGCCCGCATCCTCCAGCAAGCTGTTGTTAAAATGCCAATAGGCCGGCCCCGGCCTCTCCGCGCAGAGGGAGGCTGTCATGGTTGCTATATGATGGTCAAAAAATGGGGCCGGCCAGATGCTGGAGGAGTGGGCTCATGAAAGATGAAAGTGTGATAAATAAATGCGGTCCAACTGGGAGTAGCGCGACCGATGGGCCTCCACCCGGACAAAGGTGAACGTGGAAGTGTCATCCGGGTGGTGGTCACGCCAGACGTCCACGAGGGAGTGGTGTTCGACTATCTCCTGGAGGACGGCAATGGCAGCCGGGCTGTGCTCGGTCCCCGAGCGGTCCCGCTCCTTAAGGGTGATGTTAAACTCCCCTCCCAGGACCAGGCACTCCTGAGGATCCAAGGTGCCGAGGAACGCGGACGCCTGCAGATAGAATTGCAGCCGCTCTGGGCTCGCTGCCGGGGCATAGATGTTGATGAGGTTGACTACGAGCCCCTCCATGCGGACCCGGAGGTACAGCAGGTGGCCCAGCACAGCCTCGGCGACCCCCAGCACCTCGGGCCGTAGGTCGGGGGAGAACAGGGTCACCACTTCAGCCGTACGAACTGTGAGGTGGCTAAAGTAGACCCTGTCCCCCCAATCCAGCTGCCAGCTGTCTTCAGCTGTCGGATACGTATGGGTCTCCTGCAGGAAAACCACAGAGTACCTCCCCTCCCGAAGGAAGGAGAGCACCTGGGACCTGCGGAGACCCATCCTACAGCCGCGGGTGTTCAATGTTGCGATGGTAAGAGGTGCCATGAGGAGGGTTAAGGGGGGATCCTCGCCGGCAGGGACGCTCGCGGCTCCCGGCGGGCCGCGCAGCAGTCTGTGACCCACCCCGTAGGTGAGTAAGGAGTCACGGAAGTGGCGGACCCGCTGGTAGGCCGCGGCGCCCTGCCTCCCGTTCCTTTTACCCTCCCGCATGAGGGCTCTTGCGGCCCGGAGGATTTGATAAAAGTCCCCCCATCGCTGGAGAGCAAGCTGTACTTTGTTGCGGGAGCCACAGATGTCTTCTAGAATCTCCCACAACTCCTCTCGCAGCACATGGGGGGCTGGGGTTACGGTCTGGTTACTCCCCGACAGGGCTCTTGGTACAGCCCCATGGCCCTCCGAGACGAGCAGACAGGGTGCGGACCCACGACGGGGCTCCTTATGGGTTGGCCTGAATGCTGGGATGATAGGGGGCGGCGGAGAGAGGATAGCAGCCCCTGGTGGGTCGGGACGGGTAAACACAAAGGCTGCTCCCTGGGAGTCATCTGCTGGAAAAGGGAAGGAGACAGCCCCGGGGCGGCAATAGCATCTTGGGAGGTGGACGGGATAGGGGCAGGGGTAGAGGTGAGAGTATGGGCGGGGAGAGGGCTCTCAGTGATGCCGGGTGCAAGCTCTATGCTGGATTTGGCAGCTACGGCATCAGTAGGTGGACTCTCTTCTGTAGGGCCCTGTCCCGGGAAGGAGGTCAAATGCTCCTCACCAATGATGGGTGCCCCTGGTGGCTCAAGTCCCGGCTGCGTGGCACTGGACGTCGCCTCAACAGGCTCGGTGGCTCTCAGCGGGGTGCCCTCTGCAGCCGGGTTGATGGAGGAGTCCAGGGGTTCCTCGGAGGTGGGAGCGGAAGCAACGGTTAGGGGGAGGGAACATGGGGAAAGGGGAGCTGTAGTGAAATCGTCCAGATTGAGGCCCGCTGGCATAGGGTCGTCCTCCTCCTGTGTAACCGGGGTCAGACCCAGGGCCTCGATCTCCTCGTATATGGACGGGAAATCCTTTTCTGCCATCCCAGGATGCTCCCCCTGGCACCTGACACGATGGTTGCTTCGGGGCACACTGGGGTTTCAGATGGCACCTCGGGGGTCTTGGAGGGGAAGGACACCCGTGGAGGGGAGATACTGCCTTCCAGTGCTGCCACAACATCCCCAGCCGGCTCTGGTGGATGGAACACACCCGTGGGTAGAGCGGAAGGCTTGGCTTCGGTGCCCCCCTTCTTGGTCTTCTGGGGGGCCTCTGCATCAGATGGAAGAAGTGGAGCTCGAGCCTTCTGCTTGCCCCGCTTCCCCTGGACTAGGGCCCAGCCCTCCATGGCATTATCCGGGGACTGGCTAGCCCGGGTTGTGTCAGGGGGCAGAGGCGGTGGCTCAGGGACTCGAGGGGGTAATGGTGGGGCAGCACAAGGGAGGGAAGATTCCCCTTGGGGCAGGCCCTCTCCCATGCCCGGTGGTGTCCCTGCTGCACCCTCCTCCACAGGCCCCGCCAGATTGCAAGCAGCGGGGGTGGGGCTCTCCCGCTCATGTGGGCATAGTTGGGGAGGTGCCCCTTGTGCCCAAGTGGGAGCAATGGTGGACTGGGAAGGAGGAGAGGTGGTTTTGGGCACCATGCAGTCAGGGGCGCCGGCGATGATGGGGCCGGTGCCCTGCCGGGCTCGGGGATCCCAGATGCCCCTCCTTGCTGGGCCAAGAGGCAGTCCCTCCGGACATGCCCCATCGCCCGGCAGAAATAGCCCCGGGCCTCCCCCGTGGCATAGTGCACCCAGTAATGGGCCCCCTGGTAGGGGACTAGGAAAGACCCCTCCAGCGCCTATCCATCACGCGCTGCCAGCAGCAGTTGACGCTGCACTTGCCGGTGGAACGAGAGGACGTGACGGAGGGAGGGGTCTTTGCATCCCAACGGGAGAGGGCTGATGACAGAGATGGGCTTCCCCAAGGTAGAAAGGGCGGGTAATGGGCGGCATTAGGGAGAAAGGGAGGGACGGAGGTCCGCACCAGGCGGACGCCCAGGTCCTCTAGCGGCTCTAGGGGGACAAAAACGCCCCCTACCGTCACGCCCTTCTCCACCGCCTCCTGGGCAGCAGCCTCTGATGTTAAGAAGAAGATGACCTTGCCATATATTTTGGAGGCCGCCACAATGGCCGTGGGTCCCATCACCTTCGCCAAAGCCCGCAAATAGGTCTCCACGTGGGGCGAGGCGGGCACCAGGAGGCAACGAATGCCATGCTTCCTGGTCATGGTGGGAAAGGGGCCCCGGCCGCTATAGATGGTAGCGGAGGCGGTGGGCTGGAGAAATGACGTAGCGGCAGGCGGGGGGGCTGCCGCCACCTGGGCGTATGCTCTGGGGGCCGGGGGAGGGACACCTGCAGAGCTGGTGGAGGGAACAGCGGGGAGGGGCGCCCCAGCTGGAGATGGGGCCGGGGCATCGGGGGCAGCCCCTGCCATGGAGGGCCTGGTCTTTTTAGCGGGTCCCTTCCCCTTCTTCTTCCCCTGGCCCTTCCCGCCGGCTGGGGGGACTCCCCCCAAATCTGAGGGGGTGAGAGACGTGGCAGCAGTGGAGGTCACCCTGGTGCCCGTCGCTGCTGGTGCCCCAGCGGGGGCGGTGGCAGATGGTTTGGCAGCGGGGGTAGAAGCTTGGGGGGGTGACAGAGGGGCAGGCGGGGGAGGGGGAGCTCGGGCTACTGGAGGGGTCTCACCCGTCTCATCCCCCGCCATCATGAGCAAGGAGGGAAAGGGGGACACCAAAAGGAGGAGGGGAGAGGGGAAGCAGGTCGACCACTCCTCCCCGCTAGGCTGCAGGCAGGGGAGGAGGGCGCCAAAAGGGGTGGGCTGGACGGGGGGCAATCAGGGGTTAGGGGTCAGTCACCGACACAAGGTGGAAATTCCGGCTCCTTTTGGTGCACTACGGGGGGGGGATTCAACAACATTGAGGGTGCAGTGAAGAGGGCTGCAACTAAAATGGGGAATTGCACAAGCGCATGGGAGGGGGCATGGGCACACGGAGCGAGGGGCTAAGCGGTCTGGGGGTAGAACAGGGAAACCAAGGGCTAGCTTCAGAGGCTGGGGCGGGGCAAACAAACAAAGGCTGCAGAAGGAAATGGGCGGGGCAGGCAAACAAACTGAAGCTAGTAAGGGGGGCTGGGGCAAAAGAGGAGGCAAAGCAAGTGGCAAATGGGGCAGGTAGTAAAGGGCAAAGCTGGGGGTAGGCAGTCCGGGGGGGCATATGTGCCCATGTGCGCTTGCAGAAGTCTTTTTTTAGCTGGCTGCTGCTTCTGGCCCAAAGGGTGGAAAAATGGCGTGGCAAGCCAAGCAAGCAGCTGAGTCCAGAGGCAGGATCTGAGGCAGATGGTATACAGCCAGTGGGGGTGTGGAGGGGGCAGCGGTGGTAGTAATAGTGGTGGGGGTTGGGGGGGACACACAGATGGATCGGGGGCAGCTCCACGCCACACCCCCGGTGTCCCTACAAATCCAGTCAAAACCCCCACCACAAGAGCACAGTTTGAAAATTACTCAGTCTTAGGGCCCCCTCCACGGTGGTCTGCAAAGTCTCTAGGTGCTGCCCTACTGGCAGATGATCCTCTTCTTCTCCTCCTCGGGCTTCAGCAGCTCCAGGCAGCGGCCTCTGCAGCAGCAGCAGCTCCAGGAACTGCAGGTGGTCGTCCAGGCAGGCAGAATGGACCCCTCTCAGGTGGTGGTGCTGGTGGTGGTGGTATCCACAACAGCAGTGGCTGGGGTCCCTCACTCCTCCTCTCTGGGGAGTGGGCTAGCAGCCCCCCCGGGGCTGCAGTTGCACCAGTAGCAGCACCCAAGAGTGGGGGGTCCAGCAGCCAAGTAGCATTGAATGGGGGGTGTCTGGCTCAGCCAGGGGAGCAGCTGGAGCAGCAGGGAGAGCTTAGGGTCTAGCAGCAGCAGGAGTAGCAGCTTCCCACCTCCCTCCAAGATAGAAGGCTATGGGAGAGCAGTCTTATTGGGATCCGGGAAGTGGGCGGGCGAAGCCCGTCCACTGCTAAAGGATCCTCCACAGCCTAAAAGGGGGATCCACAGGACCTAGATACCCAAAAAATTCCGGGGGACAACTAATAAAATAACAGGGACAGGAGTGCGGTCAAAGGGTCAAAAGAAGGGAACCGGACGGGGACACCGAGCAGAGAACCCCGGACAGAGCCCACTGCTCCTCAAAGGCGTCAAGGGAGTCAGAGGACGCCACCCAGAGGAACTCTGCCCGGGTACGTGAACGGACCGAGGATCGGAAATAGGCCCTACAGTCACAGGAGACTCCATTGGCCAACCTCCTCACTCTGGTTTTGTAGATGGCCATTTTAGCTAGGGCCAGGAGGAGGTTGACCAGGAGATCCCGTGACTTTGTGGGGCCACGGATAGGGAGTGCATAAATGAGAAGGTGAGGGGAGAAGTGCAACCAAAAACGTAATAAGATATTGGTGAGGAGCCGGAATAGGGGCTGCAGCCTGGCACACTCCAAGTAGACATGTGCCAGGGTATCCCTCACGCCGCAAAAGGGGCAGGTGTCTGGGATTGTGGTGAACCGCGCCAAGTACACGCCCGTGCTCACGGCTCCGTGAAGGAGCCGCCAACTGACATCCCGGGCGGGCTTTGGGACTAAGATGGAATATAGGCTGGTCCACCAGGGCTCCTCACCCTCCAAAGGTGGCAGGAGGTCCCGCCATTTTGTATCGGGGCGGGACACGAGGGTGCGGGCGTGAAGGGTGTGAAGCACAAGCGTGTAGAGATGTTTTCTTGGCGCGGTTTGAAAACAGACCGGCTGCATCTCGTGCAGCCGGCTTCTAGTGAAGGGGTGAAGGGATCGGTTGGGTCCACGGGGCAGGGGTCCAATTAAAAGGTCCGGCGGGCCTGGGGTAGTGGGTGGGCGGGGCGTGCCCTCGTGCAGGACCCGGTCGAGATAAACCCGAGCAGCGGGCGGCAAAGCGGCCTTCACCTCCTGAAGTATGCGTCGGGGAGTACAAGGTCTGGAAAGCCCCATGCGCTGAGCGAAGGTTAGGGGATCCAGCCAGTCTCCCCGGTCATAGTCCAGGAGGTCTCCGACTCTTGTGACCTCTGCCAGGACCAACCTCTGGCGCACCGAGCAACCTGCAAACGGAGCTGGGGGTTGTGTAGCAGGGGCTCCGCGAGGAGATCTGCCCCCTCGGTGGCCGCCACGGACCTGCTCGTTGTAAAGAGTTTCCAGGTCCGGAGGAGGTCCTGGTAGAAGACCGGCAGCCCGGAGAGGTCTCGCGGAAGACCTCTCGGATGGAGATAAAGGAGCTGGCGGTCATATCGGAGCCCTCGGAAGCGGCGCAGGAAGGCGTGCGCCAGTATGCTCCACGCCGGACTACCTGCACCATAAAGGAGCCTCTGCAGGGTCTGGAGGCGGAAGACATGGACCTGAGTAAGCAGACATTTGAGGCCCTGCCCTCTCTCCTCCACAGGTAGATGGAGAACCCCTGCAGGGACCCAGTGCAGTCCTGACCAAAAGAACTCCAGAATCGATGTCCGCAGGTTGGTCAGGAAAGCCGGGGCCGGGACCAGGGTGTTGAGCCGGTACCAAAGCATGGACAGGACTAGTTGATTAAGCACTAATGCTCTCCCACGAAGGGAGAGGCACCGGAGTAGTCCTGTCCATTTCCGGAGCCGCTCTATCACCCCGCCCTCTAAATTCTGCCAGTTCTCCGGCGGAGAGGGATGCGTGGCAGAAAGGTAAACGCCCAGATAGAGCAGCGGACCCGTGCTCCACCGGATGGCTTGAAGCGCGGGTGGGCGGGGGCTCGCCTGCCGCCAGTCCCCTACCACCAAGCCAGAGCTCTTGACCCAGTTGACCCGCGCAGAGGAGGCTGCTGAATAGATGGCCTGGCAAGCCTCCACTCGCACCAAGTCGCCCGGGTCATGGACCATGAGAAGCACGTCATCAGCGTACGCCGACAGGACCAGCCGCAGCTCCGGCTCCCTCAGCACCAACCCTGTCAACCTCCTTCGGAGGAGACAGAGGAAGGGCTCGATCGCCAGAGCGTACAGCTGGCCTGAGAGGGGGCACCCCTGCTGTACTCCTCGCCCGAAGTTGACCGGTTCGGTCAGGGTCCAGTTGAGCCTTACCAGACACTCTGCGGAAGCGTACAGCACCCGGAGAAAGTTCACAAACCTGGGTCCGAAGCCAAACGCCTGCAGAGTGCTCAGGAGATACCCGTGATCCATCCTGTCGAACGCCTTCTCCTGATCTAAGGACAGGAGGGCGAACGACAGACCATCCCTACACCCAAGTTCCAATAGGTCCCGGACCAGATATAGGTTGTCGAAGATGCTGCGGCCCGGGACAGTGTAGGTCTGGTCTGGGTGGACCACATCCGCCAGCACGGACCCTAGCCTCAGGGAGATGGCTTTTGCCACGATTTTGTAGTCCGTGCTGAGGAGCGAGACGGGACGCCAATTTCGTAAATCGCGGAGGTCCCCCTTCTTCGGCAATAACGCGAGCACGGCTCGCCTGCACGAAAGAGGGAGGACCCCGCTCTGCAAAGACTCGGCCCAGACGGTGACTAGGTCTGGGCCCAGGACGTCCCAGAACACGAGGTAGAACTCCACGGTCAGCCCGTCCATGCCCGGAGATTTATTGGTGGGCATGCGACGGAGGGCTTCCGAGAACTCGGCCAGAGTGAGAGGCAGCTCTAGCCGGTCTCGGTCGCCCACGCTGACCGTCGGGAGCTCCTCCCACAGCACTCTGCAAGCGTTAGGATCGGTCGGCTCCGGGGAGAAAAGGCTTGCGTAGAAGGCTCTCGCCCTCTCGCACATCTCCACCGGATCCGTGAGGGGGGTGCCATCTTCTGCCAGTAGGCAGATGATATGTTTCTTAGCCCCCCTCTTTTTTTCCAGGGCGTAGAAGAAGCGGGAGCCGCAATCCATCTCCCGAAGGAGACGGATGCGGGATCGAACAAAGGCACCCCGGGCCCGATGGTCCTCGAGGCTCCGGAGCTCCTCCCGCTTCTCCCGGCACGCTCCGCAGAGGGGTGGATCCTCGGGGCTGGCGGCCAGACGCCTCTCCAGCTCTAAGACCTCCCGTTCCAACTGCTCTATCGCTGCATCCCTCCGTCGGCTGGTGCCCCAGGTGTAGTCACGGCAGAAGAGCCGGGCGCGCACCTTCTCTACGTCCCTCCACCGCCGTGCCGAGGGAAAGGCACGCCGCTGCCCTCGCCTGGCCAGCCAGAACTCCCGGAAGGACGCCACGAAGCCCGCATCCTCCAGCAAGCTGTTGTTAAAATGCCAATAGGCCGGCCCCGGCCTCTCCGCGCAGAGGGAGGCTGTCACGGTGGCTATGTGATGGTCAGAAAATGGGGCCGGCCGGATGCTGGAGGAGTGGGCTCGTGTAAGATGAAAGCATGATAAATAAATGCGGTCCAACCGGGAGTGGCGCGACCGATGGGCCTCCACCCGGACAAAGGTGAACGTGGAAGTGTCATCCGGGTGGTGGTCGCGCCAGACGTCCACCAGGGAGTGGTGTTCGACTATCTCCTGGAGGACGGCGACGGCGGCCGGGCTCTTCTCGGTCCCCGAGCGGTCCCGTTCCTCAAGGGTGATGTTAAAGTCCCCTCCCAGGACCAGGCACTCCTGAGGATCCAAGGTGCCGAGGAAGGCGGATGCCTGCTGATAGAATTGCAGCCGCTCCGGGCTTGCTGCTGGGGCATAGATGTTGACGAGGTTGACTACGAGCCCCTCCATGTGGACCCGGAGGTGCAGCAGGCGACCCGGCACAGCCTCGGCGACCCCCAGCACCTCGGGCCGTAGGTCGGGGGAGAACAGGGTCGCCACTCCACCCGTATGAACTGTGAGGTGGCTAAAGTAGACCCTGTCCCCCAATCCAGCCGCCAGCTGTCTTCGGCGGTCGGATCCGTATGGGTCTCCTGCAGGAAAACCACAGAGTACCTCCCCTCTCGAAGGAAGGAGAGCACCTGGAACCTGCGGAGATCCATCTTACAGCCACGGGTGTTCAATGTTGCGATGGTAAAGGGTGCCATGAGGAGGGCTGGGGGGGATCCTCGCCGGCAGGGATGCTCGTGGCTCCCGGCGGGCCGCGTAGCAGTCCGTGACCCACCCCGTAGGTGAGTAAGGAGTCACGGAAGTGGCGGACCCGCTGGTAGGCCGCGGCGCCCTGTCTCCCGGTCCTTTTCCCCTCCCCCATGAGGGCCCTTGCGGCCCGGAGGATTTGATTAAAGTCCCCCCATTGCTGGAGGGCAAGCTGGACTTTGTTGCGGGAGCCACGGACGTCTTCTAGGAACTCCCGCAACTCCTCTCGCAGCGCATGGGGGGCTGGGGTTATGGTCTGGTTGCTTCCCGATGGGGCCCTTGGTACAGCCCCCTGGCCCAG
The DNA here is from genome assembly GCF_009764565.3 of Dermochelys coriacea. Classification (NCBI taxonomy): domain Eukaryota; kingdom Metazoa; phylum Chordata; order Testudines; family Dermochelyidae; genus Dermochelys; species Dermochelys coriacea. The sequence continues at coordinate 23,322,389 of NC_050078.2, read as the reverse complement.
CGAGATGGGCAGACAGGGTGCGGACCCCCGACGGGGCTCTTGATGGGTTGACCTGAATGCTGGGGCGATAGGGGGCGGCGGAGGGAGGATAGCAGCCCCTGGTGGGTCGGGACGGGCAAACACAAAGGCCATTCCCTGGGAGTCATCTGTTGGAAAGGGGAAGGAGACTGTCCCAGGGGTGGCAATAATATCTCGGGAGGTGGGCGGGAGAAGGGCAGGGGCAGGGTTAGAGGTGAGATTCTGGTTCGGGAGAGGGCTCTCACCGATGCCGGGCGCAAGCTGTCTGGTGGATTTGGCAGCCACAGCATCAGGAGGTGGACTTTCTTTAGTAGGGTCCTCTCCCGGAAAGGAGGTCGAATGCTCCTCACCAGCGAGGGATGCCCCTGGTGGCTCAGGTTCCAGCCGCGTGGCACTGGCCGTCGCCTCAACTGGCTCGGCGGCTCTCAGCGGGGTGCCCTCTGCAGCCGGGTTGATGGAGGAGTCCAGGGGCTCCTCGGAGGTGGGAGCAGAAGCAACGGTTACGGGGAGGGAGTATGGGGAAAAGGGGGCTGGAAAGAAGTCGCCCAGATCGAGGCCCGATGGCATAGGATCATCCTCCCCTTGGGTGACCGGGGTCAGACCCAGGGCCTCGATCTCCTCATATATAGAGGGGAAATTGTTTTCCGCTACCCCGGGATTCTCCCCGCCGGCACCTGACGCGATGGTTACTTCGGGGCACACTGGGGTTTGAAATGGTGCCTCGGGGGTCTTGGAGGGGAGGGACTCCCGTGGAGGGGAGATACCGTCTTCCAGTGCTGCCACGTCTTCCCCAGCCGGCTCTGGTGGGTGGAACACACCCCTGGGTAGAGCGGAAGGCTCGGCATCGGTGCCCCCCTTCCTGGTCTTCCGGGGGGCCTCCACGTCACATGGGAGGAGCGGAGCTCGAGCCTTCCGCTTGCCCCGCTTCCCCTGGACTAGGGCCCAGCCCTCCATGGCATCATCCGGGGGCTGGCTAGCAGGGGTTGTGTCAGGGGGCAGAGGCGATGGCTCAGGGACTCGAGGGGGTAACGGTGGGGCAGCACAAGGGAGGGAAGATTCCCCTTGGGGCGGGTCCTCTCCCATGCAGGGCGGTGTCCCTGCCGCACCCTCCTCCACAGGCCTCGCCAGATTGCAAACAGCGGGGGAGGGGTTCTCCCGCTCGTTTGGGCATAGTGGGGGAGGTGCCCCTTGGGCCCGAGCGGGAGCAATGGTGGACTGGGAAGGAGGAGGGGCGGTTTCGGGTGCCGGGCAGCCAGGGGCGTCGGCGATGACGGGGCCGGTGTCCTGCCGGGGCTCGGGTGTCCTGGATGCCCCTTCTTCCCGGGCCAGGGGGCAGTCCCTCCGGACGTGCCCCAACGCCCGGCAGAGGTAGCACCGGGCCTCCCCCGTGGAATAATGCACCCTGTAAGGGGTCCCCTGGTAGGGGACTAGGAAGGACCCCTCGAGTGCCTCTCCGTCGCGCGCCGCCGGCGGCAGTTGAAGCTGCACTTGCCGGCGGAAGGAAAGAACGTGACGGAGGGCGGGGTCTTTGCAGCCCAACGGTAGAGGGCTGATGACAGAGATGGGCTTCCCCAAGGTAGAAAGGGCGGGTAACAGGGCGGCATTGGGGAGAAAGGGAGGGACGGAGGTCAGGACCAGGCGGACGCCCAGGTCCTCTAGCGGCTCTAAGGGGACGAACACGCCCCCCACCGCCAGGCCCTTCTCCACCGCCTCCTGGGCGGCGGCCTCCGATGCTAAGAAGAAGATGACCTTGCCATACATTTTGGAGGCCGCCACAATGGCCGTGGGCCCCACCACCCTCGCCAACGCCCGCACATAGGTCTCCACGTGGGGCAAGGCGGGCACCAGGAGGCAACGGACGCCGTACTTCCTGGTCATGGTGGGAAAGGGGCCCCGGCCGCTATAGATGGTAGCGGAGGCGGTGGGCTGGAGAAATGACGTAGCGGCAGGCGAAGGGGCTGCCGCCACCTGGGCGTATGCTCTGGGGGCCGGGGGAGGGTCACCTGCAGAGCTGGTGGAGGGAACAGCGGGGAGGGGCGCCCCAGCTGGAGATTGGGCCGGGGCATCGGGGGCAGCCCCTGCCATGGAGGGCCTGGTCTTTTTAGCGGGGCCCTTCCCCTTCTTCTTCCCCTGGCCCTTCCCGCCGGCTGGGAGGACTCCCCGCAAATCTGAGGGGGTGATAGACGTGGCAGCAGTGGAGGTCACCCCGGTGCCCGTCGCTGCTGGTGCCCCAGTGGGGGCGATGGCAGATGGTTTGGCAGCAGAGGTAGAAGCTTGGGGGGGTGACAGAGGGGCAGGCGGGGGAGGGGGAGCTCGGGCTACTGGAGAGGTCTCACCCGTCTCGTCCCCCGCCATCATGAGCAAGGAGGAAAGGGAGGACATCAAAAGGAGGAGGGGAGAGGGGAAGCAGGTCGACCACTCCTCCCCGCTAGGCTGCAGGCAGGGGAGGAGGGCGCCAAAAGGGGTGGGCTGGACGGGGGGCAATCAGGGGTTAGGGGTCAGTCACCGACACAAAGTGGAAATTCCGGCTCCTCTTGGTGCACTACGGGGGGGGGATTCAACAACATTGAAGGTGCAGTGAAGAGGGTTGCAACTGAAATGGGGAGTTGCACAAGCGCATGGGAGGGGGCATGGGCACACGGAGCGAGGGGCTAAGCGGTCTGGGGGTAGAACAGGGAAACCAAGGGGCTAGCTTCAGCGTCTGGGGCGGGGAAAACAAACAAAGGCTGCAGAAGGAAATGGGCGGGGCAGGCAAACAAACTGAAGCTAGTAAGGGGGGCTGGAGCAAAAGAGGAGGCAAAGCAAGTGGCAAATGGGGCAGGTAGTAAAGGGCAAAACTGGGGGGTAGGCAGTCCGGGGGGGCACATGTGCCCATGTGCACTTGCACAAGTCTTTTTTAGCTGGCTGCTGCTTCTGGCCCAAATGGTGGAAATAGGGCGTGGCAAGCCAAGCAAGCAGCTGAGTCCAGAGGCAGGAGCTGAGGCAGATGGTATACAGTCAGTGGGGGTGGTGGAGGGGGCAGCGGTGGTGGTAATAGTGGTGGGGGTTGGGGGGGACACACAGGTGGATCGGGGGGCAGCTCCACGCCACACCCCCGGTGTCCCTACAAACACAGTCAAACCCCCACCACAAGAGCACAGTTTGGAAATTACTCAGTCTTATGGTCCCCTCCACGGTGGTCTGCAAAGTCTCTAGGTGCTGCCCCACTGGCAGATGATCCTCTTCTTCTCCTCCTCGGGCTTCAGCAGCTCCAGGCAGCGGCCTCTGCAGCAGCAGCAGCTCCAGGAACTCCAAGTGGTCGTCCAGGCAGGCAGAATGGACCTCTCTCAGGTGGTGGTGGTGGTGGTGGTGGTATCCACAACAGCAGTTGCTGGGGTCCCTCACTCCTCCTCTCTGGGGAGTGGGCTAGCAGCCCCCTCCCCACCCCAGGGTTGCAGTTGCAGCAGTAGCAGCACCCAAGAGTGGGGGGTCCAGTAGTCAAGTAGCAGAGAATGGGGGGTGTCTGGCCCAGCCAGGGGAGCAGCTGGAGCAGCAGGGAGAACTTAGGGCCTAGTAACAGCAGGAGTAGCAGTTTCCCACTTCCCTCCAAACTAGAAGGCTATGGGAGAGCAGTGGGAGAAGGAGAGAGAGATTTGCTCCACGCTAAACAAATCCCTGGTACCAGGATCAGTGAAATGGAAGCTGCTCCAGGTCAATTAAGACACCTGGGACCAATTAAGAACTTTGCAGAAGGCAGGGAGAAGGCTAGGTTGATTGGGACACCTGAAGCCAATCAGGCTGGCTGAAACTAGTTAAAAGCCTCCCAGTTAGTCAGGTGGGTGTGCATGTTAGGAGCTGTGGGAGGAAGTTGTGCTGTTGGAGAGGCTGAGTAATACACACTATATCAGGTACAGGGAAGGAGGCTCTGAGGTAAGGGTGAAGTGGAGCCTGAGGAAGTAAGGGCTGCTCTGGGGAAAGTAGCCCAGGGAATTGTACATGTCATGTTTCTAAAAGGTCAGCTATCATAGCTGATACTATTCAGGTCCCTGGGCTGGAGCCTGGAGTAGAGGTTGGGCCCAGGCTTCCCCCACCTTTGCCCCCTGATTAATCACTGAGACTGGGAGACAACAGAGACTGTGCAAGGAAGAATAACTTCTCCTCACCTCCCCAGCTGGCTTATGATTAAAATGGCCCAGTAGACTGTGACCCTTGTCTCTAGAGAGAGAAATATTATATGCAGGGTCATCGTGAGCCTCTGAGGCTAGCAAAATCCACCAGAAAACATGGGACCCATGAAGGCAAGGACAGAGCTTTGTCACAATATATGTTGGAAGTTGCCATACAAACTGTGAGAGGCTAATTAGTTAAGATGAGCTACTATCAGCAGGAGAAAACAACTTTTGTAGTGATAATCAAGATGGCCCATTTAGACAGTTGACAAGAAGGTGTGAGGATACTTAACTTTAGAGAAATAGATTCAATATGTGTAATGACCCAGCCACTCCCAGTCTCTATTCAAATCCAAGCTAATGGTATCTAGTTTGCATATTAGTTCAAGTCCAGCAGTTTCTCATTGGAGTCTGTTTTTGAAGCTTTTCTGTTGCAAAATTGCCACCCTTAAATCTTTTACCGAGTGGCCAGAGAGGTAGACTGGTTGTTGAATGTTATGATTCCTGATGTCAGATTTGTGTCCGTTTATTCTTTTGCTTAGAGACTGTCCAGTTTGGCCAATGTACATGGCAGAGGGGCATTGTTTGCACATGATGGCATATATCACATTGGTAGATGTGCAGGTGAACAAGCCCCTGATAGCGTGGCTAATGTGATTAGGTCCTATGATGGTGTCATTTGAATAAATATGTGGACAGAGTTGGCATCAGACTTTGTTGCAAGTATAGGTTCCTGGGTTAGTGTTTGTGTTGTGTGGTTGCTGGTGAGTATTTGCTTCAGGTTGGGGGGCTGTCTGTAAGCAAGGACTGGTCTGTCTCCCAAGATCTGTGAGAGTGAGGGATCATTTTTCAGAATAGGTTGTAAATCTTTGATGTGCTGGATAGGTTTTAGTTGGGGGCTGAAGGTGACAGCTAGTGGCATTCTCTTATTTTCTTTGTTGGGCCTGTCCTGTAGTAGGTGACTTCTGGGTACTCTTCTGGCTCTGTCAATCTGTTTTTTCACTTCAGCAGGTGGGTATTGTAGTTTTTAGAATGCTTGATAGAGATCTTGTAGGTGTTTGTCTCTGTCTGAGGGATTGGAGCAAATGCAGTTTGCTTAGAGCTTGGCTGTAGACAATGGATTGTGTGGTGCATCCTGGATGGAAGCTGGAGGCATGTAGGTAAGTATAGTAGTCAGTAGGTTTCCAGTATAGGGTGGTGTTTATGTGACCATCGCTTATTAGCACAGTAGTGTCCAGGTAATGGACCACTTGTGTGGATTGATCTAGGCTGAGGTTGTTGGTGGGATGGAAATTGTTGAAATCATGATGGAATTCCTCAAGGATTCCATCATGAGTCCAGATAGGAGCTGTGTAGCTCCAAGTGATCAACTTTGGCTGGTACTGGATTATAAATCACTTTAGTACTGAATGCAGGGGCAGTGAAGTGATGTTATTAATGTTGTTGTCTTTATTGTTCGAGTAAAGGGGATCAGAACTATACTTAACCTGTCCCAAATAACGAGGTCAACCTCATCTGAGAGGATTTCATTAAGCCAGGGGCTCGAATGCCAGACCCCTGTGAAAGTAAGAGGGGTGGCGACAGGTGTCCCAGCCAGGAGGTGTAGACTCTACCTAAAGGTCCCTGGTCTGGTTTAACCTGTTCCTCCCTAGTGTTCAAAGATAGAGCTAAATAGGGTCCATTAGGAGTCTTTTGTTATGTTAAGTGCTTTACTAGGAGCTGAAATCACCTGTGATGGGACATTATTTCTACTCAGTCTGCTAAGAGCTGATAATCACTAAGAGACTGACCTGCGGAGGCCACAGCAGAGAGGCAGGTGGCAGCAGAAGGTGACTGACAGCAGGCGGAGCTGGCAGAGTGGCCAACCAGACCAAGTGCTCAGATGCCAGAGCAAGCCAGGTATCTTCTTCCTCGGGTGGGAGGTGAACTTACACAGATGCACCTCTGAACCCTGTGTCCTCAGTAATCAAGGACCTGTGAGTGGGGTATGGTGAGGGAATCAGAGAGCGGCACAGTAAAGGAACTTTTGGTTGTAGAACTCAAGAACATGAGTCAGAAGGCACTGCCCCATGCATACTGGGGTGGGTGTCCTGCTCACATTAGTATATTTATGGATCCTGCTTGTGGCATTTTCCCCAATTAAAGTCAGGTGGCTTCCCTCCTTTCATTAAAAGTTTCTTTTCTACACTCAGACTCTGTACTTGTGAGTAGGGAAGTATTGCCTCCCAGAGGTGTCCAAGTATGGTGTGTAATTTCCCCAGGTTACTGGGTGGGGTCTTGAGCCAGTTCTGTGTTGTATTGTTGACAAGGAAGCCCTACATCAGGAGTGGCCAACCTGAGCCTGAGAAGGAGACAGAATTTACCAGAGTACATTGCCAAAGAGCCACAGTATTATGTCAGCAGCCCCCTAGCGCCTCCCACCTTAATCAGTGCCTACTCCCCCAACACACCACAATCAATGCCTCCTCCTCCCTCTCCCCACCCACTGCAATCAGCTGTTTCACATGCACAGGAGGCTATGGGGGGAGGGGGGAGGAGTGAGGACATGGCAGGCTCGGGAGAAAGGGCAGAGGTCTTGGGGGAAGGGATGGAGTGGGGGCAGGGCTTGGGGTAGAGCAGGGGTTGAACAGTGAGCATCTCCCAGTGCACTGGAAAGATAGCATCTATAGCTCCAGCCCCGGAATCAGTGCCTAGGTAAGGAGCCACATATTAACCTCTGAAGAGCTGCATGTGTTCTAGCCCTGCCCTAGATATTGAACCAGGCCCTGGTTGCTGTGGCTCCATCTGGCAGAAGGGTTATGATATTTTGATTTTTGTTTTTTGTCGTCAGCCACTGAAAGATTAGCTCCCAGCTATCCTCCTGACACACATCACATGCTCACAGATCACCCAATGACTGAGTAAAATTCTAGTGCATCAGAAACAGGTGGATGGAGTCTAGAGGACCCACCCCCAACTCCGCAGAAGCAAGTAAGGGGTTGGGAGAGAAGAAGAGAATGTGATGGTGGATTGGGAGATCTAAGGGAAGGGTTGGAGAAGTGCAGGGACTCTTAAGAGCTGGAGGGATCCTGGAGCACCCGGAGAAGAAAATGTGGTTATTAAGGTTTATCAAGTGACCTGGAGAGGGAACTGGATGGAGGGGGACGAGGGATGATTACAAGATATTGGAACATCCTTCCCATTGATCCATCATCCATATTAGTCTCCTTTCTTCTGTCCCTCCCCAGCCATCCCCACCTTTCAACCTTTGTCACCCACCCTGGTCTTCATTTTCTGTCCTCCTTCTTCCAGCTTCTTTGCCTTGTCATCAGAGAACTTTGGCAGCTTGGATATCATAGGGGAGCAGATGAAGACAGACAGTTTGTCCACTCTGTGGCACAGCTGCCCACAGTTCCCAGGAGGAGAAACTGCATGAGAACCCCCTGAAGGTCTGTTGGATGTTTGACCTTTCTGCAAGGCTGCAATGACCAGCCACCCCTGAGTGACTTGTCACACTGGAAGAAGGAGGCTGTTCTGAGCATAGGAGGCAGCATGAAAAATGGGGAGGTGATGAAGTGTTCATTAAGGCCAAGCATAAAGGCATGGGTCGGGATGTGTTAGGAGACAAGGAAGAGATGGAGGCAGGAGTGGAACTGCACAAGCCTTTAAAGGTGAAGAGGAAATTGCTATGGTTACAATGAATGACAGTACAGCCCTGCGTGAGACTATATTTAATCCCACTCTTATCCTGCCCTGCAATACCCACTGCCATTCCCATTCAGTCCCACTCCATAGCTCTACAATGGTGCCACACAGGGTTCTAACTGACAGTTTTTCCAAGCAGAATGATAACATTTGTTGCAAGAGGATGGAATCTCCATTTGATTTTGCCTGGGGAAGAATTTCACCATTTTCACCCTGAGGAGGTGAATTGATTAGCAAAAAATATGAAGTTTTGTTCAAACTCACAGGTAACATGGGGTTTTTTTGGGGGGATCACAGCAGAAAATAGGAGGAATCTATAGTTCTCATTGATTTCCATTTGTTTCTTATAAAGCATCTGAACTTTTCATCTGTGAATGCCTAAAAAGTGGAGAGACTCCAAAAATTCAGTAGCAAAACACTAATCTTTTGTAATTTATAGATACCTGGTTTAGGAATAATGCAATTTTAAAACTATTTTGTGATATCTAGCAAATCTTAGGAAAATATTCAGGGACACATCCCATGTAACTATATGAATTTTCTCAGATTTTTCTACAACAGAAGTGATTTTCATCAGCTTTATATAGTACATCTCTGAGGACTAATGATGCATGACTAAAAAAAAAATAGAATAGTTACATTTACTTTACTACTAAAATGTGAGCCGAGTATCAGAAACCTTATACGATACATGCAGTAAAATTTCAGGCAACTATATAGTAAACTCTGTATATCATATCCAAAACCTAAATAACCAGAAGAAGTGCCATTCTTTAGTGAAAATTATTTGAAAATGTTAAATGTACAGTGAAAGACTACATTACTTCCTCCTAATTTCCCTAGCATCCAGTTGGCAGTATTGCCAAAACACTATAAAAAGAGATGGTAGTTTTGCATATCACTTAAACTTATGCAGTACGAACTTCCTGCGTGATCTCTGGAACACTGAAAATATGCTAGACGTACACGTAAGACCAGTTTAGTCAGAATGTGAAAGCTCTAAAATCCTAAGTAAGCTAAACAGGAAACAAAAAACACAGAGGCATTACTTGAAACAGGTCACTGCTCAGAGCTCTACTCTTGCATGACTATTTAGGCAGGTGAAAGCAATGGTGCACAGATGTTGTTCTGCTCCTGTCCTGACCTCTAGTACCTGGCATTTGAAAAATCAGTTTGGTTATTCTTCTTTTCATAGCCCCAGCCGTATGCTGTTTGAGCCAGGTGGTAGGTATCTAAATGTACGCAAACCACAGCTGAAAGCAGAAGAGTTATTCTTACAGACCATATAGACTAAAAACATAGTCTATTAAGGATACTGATTGCTTGAGAGTTTTTACAGACTGAAGTCTAATATTTGCCTGCATGACAAGTAATAAACAAAGGCAGCAGGAACACAAAATTCCTCATGTTTTTGGATACTGTGCCTGAGTCCTCCTATGGACTGACAATTTCTAAGGGTGAGACTTTTTGTCTATTCAGTCCTTGGTCTCTGCTAAAACAGCTAACAAGGAAGTGAATCCATGCTAAGCATAGAGTGACTTCTGATATGAACATTAGGAACTGGAACAACTAATTTCAGATAGGGTATTGAGTATAGTCGGGAAGTTAACATCTTTCGTTCACTCCAATCTTGGCAGGAGCTAAGCAGATGCCTAGAGGTGAATGGCTATATGTCTCACTAAACCAGCAAGCTCCAAAAAGAACTTCTCAGATGGTCAGTTGATTTTAGATTAAAATAAATTTGTGATGATAGAGATGGAGAACTCTCCAAAGTTTTGCTTTGCAATAATTTCACTGAAAAAAAAGTAATGTATAAAAGACTTTGTGAAATTCAAGAAGCAATATTTAATGCTAAGTTTTGCCCACATTTATCATAAATTGGTCAACATTTTCCAGATTTTGAACACACTTTAAAAAAGAAGAGAAGCCAAGGATTGTATCAATGTGGAAAATAAGACATCCTATTGCCCAGAGCGACTATTCCTCCAAGGCAATGGGATGGCAAGTAGTGGAGAAAAGCTCTGCCTGACGTTGCCTACACTATACCTATTATGACTTAATGCTCAGATGATGCTTCATATGCTAAAAATGCTGTGAAAATGTAAGCTCATTAGTCCCTATAGCAACACATCTTGGACTGTATTAGCCCCCTTTTACAGGTTTTAGAGTAGCAGCTGTGTTAGTCTGTATTTGCAAAAAAGAAAAGGAGTACTTGTGGCACCTTAGAGACTAACAAATTTATTTGAGCATAAGCTTCATCCGATGCATCCGATGAAGTGAGCTGTAGCTCATGAAAGCTTATGCTCAAATAAATTTGTTAGTCTCTAAGGTGCCACAAGTGCTCCTTTTACAGAGGCAGAGAATTGAAATGACCTGCACAAGGCTACTCAGCAAGTCAGCAGTTTCTTCCTCTGTACTATGCTGACGCTCATAAAAGACAGCAGTCTCCAGTACTTACATGCATATACACAATAATTTATTTCTGGGCATAGCATGCTGTCCATTTAAAAAGCTACATTTCCACTGAACAACGCATACTGCTTGTGACAGATATGGCAATTTCCTCCAATATCTTTGGGTGATTGTATTGAATTAAGTTCAAATAGCTTTGGAATACATTGTATTATAAATGCAAAGTTTATGTATTATGGTGGGATTGTATGCAATTTCCATAGGGGGGAACTTTTGGGACAACTGAAGTTAAGTGAGTTTCCTAAGAAATAGTGGGGAGGAGGTGACTGCAAATTCCCACCTCCAAACCCAACCTTCTGAAGCTGTGCCCTGAGAAGAGAACCATTTTCTGACTGACTAACTATTAAAGGTCTCTGAAGATCAAGAATATAACCTGCATAAAGGAAAAGCTAACCTATTCATAGGGTGCATGTTCTGAACTAACAGCTGTTAGGAACTTGTAATCACAGATAAACCTGTGTTCATCTACCAGGGCCCTTATTGGTACTGTGAGGGGGAGGAGGGGGAATCTTTGGTAGGTTTGTTAGCATGTGTGTAGGTTCTTTTATGTTTTAATGTTTTCTCTGTAATGCTTTCATCATAAGAATAAATGTGCTTGCTTAGAAAGGTCTGTGTGGTAACTTATAACTGTGGGAAAGTATGCCATTTATAGCCTCTGAGGATAAAGCAAAGCCTAGATAGAGACCTGCTTAGGTCATCTGACTTCCTGGGGAACTCTCAGTGTGGGCAGGGAACTGTGCAGCCTAGAAAAATCCTGGCCAGGAAGTAGAGAGAGGTGGGCCTCTGCACAAGAGAGGAGCCAGGAGACTAGAGTGGGTGTCCTTGCTGGACAAAGGAAGGGGAATACAAGTGCACTTGCCCTGAACTGTGGCACGACTCACAATAGGAAATCATCATTCTTAAAATTACATGTGAAGTTCCATTTATCATACCTTTATCTTAAAGTGCAAAAAGGTGTGATAAATGTTTAAAAATAATCTTAATTCTTCAGAAGTTATGTATGGTATAAAATGCCTCTCCTCAACACCAGTTCAATGCATAACACACTGAAGATCTAAATTCTGGAGTGACTTAAGGTCAGAAACATACACTGTACGAGGTGATACTCACCTTCTTGGAAAAAAGTTACTTTGGGCTAAAATTAGAGCATTTCTTGGTGCTGATTTCAGTATCAGACAAAAGCTATGGATAAGTTGTACCTTGCAAAGTGGTCTAGATGTTTAGAACAGAGGTATATGAAAACTTTATATCTTACTGGATCAGTCTCTTTTGTTGGATATCAGTTATATCAGGAAGAGTAAAGAATAAATTTCAGCTCTTCCTCCAGTGTATACTTCTCAGTCCCAATCTATTTACAAGGTATATGGCACTATTCTTACATTCCATATTTCCCGAGCCCAAACAAATCAGAATTTTAATCTTTTAAAATACATATATTAGAAATGACTAAGTCAATGTTAATGAAATTTGCATGTGGATAAAAGAAAATAATCTCAGGTTCTTTGTATTTTGGATTGTGTACCTCTTACTTTGGGGTACTGTCAGATATGTTAAAGGCCAGTGTGAACTCTTTGACAATTTGAAGACAAAAACGCACCAAACATCTTTATAAGTAAAACTGTACTAAAAAAAAAAAGTAAAAACAAATATATGTTGATGCATTATTTAAAGACTATTTGACTGGGTTTAGTAGCATGAAAACTTCAAATGCAGTGCAAACATTTCTGTGATGTTAGATCTTTGTGTGCTAAAAGTGCTAGAGTTGGAGTACAGGAATGTTAAAAAAAAAAAAAGGTAACTCGACATCACACAGTAAAGGACTTAAAAAAAAAGACAGGAATGTTTCACCCTACTTTAATATATTGCTCCATAGTGAAGCTTGCAGCCAGGTTCAATTAAAATCTTCTTCAAAGCACTTCTCTCTTCTTACCAGCATTAGCTGGGATGAATTGTGACCAGCTACTCTCCATACAAGTGATCATTGCAGCCAAGTGTTAAGAAAGCTGGGATATGCTGCCATTTATATTTGACATAAAGTCAGTATAGAAATTGACAGATTTCAGAATAGCAGCCATGTTAGTCTGTATCCGCAAAAAGAAAAGGAGTACTTCTGGCACCTTAAAGACTAACAAATTTATTTGAGCATAAGCTTTCATGAGCTACAGCTGAAGTGAAGCTCACGAAAGTTTATGCTCAAATAAATTTGTTAGTCTCTAAGGTGCCACAAGTACTCCTTTTCTTTTTATAGAAATTATAGTACTTCTGGCACTTCAGCCCATGCTGTTTCTACCACTATCTCAATGGCTTCATATGGATGCTGAATAACATGTGGGAGAGGGTTGAGCCTTGTAGGACTCCAAGTGATAAGGACCAGTTGCCCCTTGGTTGTTTGAGAGGAAAGATATTGTATGTTTCAGGATATTTCTGTTTATTCCTGCTGCCTTTTGAAGGACTGGAATATTAAGTGATCAAAGTATCAAATGCTATAGACAGGGCCAATAAAAAGTATAGATACACTGTGCTGCAAGGCACATAAAGAGTTAATGCCGTTCATACCACACATGGCAGCAATGCCAACTATTTGTATCACTTGGGGGCTATTACTTGTAAAGTATTTACCTATGTCATGGTTTCTCTGTAGTCCTTGTTGCCGCCCACACCACAACACATGGTGTCTGAATCGCTTGGATGCCACCTCCAGGAAAAACAAAGAAACAAATGGAAAGGAAGAAAGAGTATGTGAAACTTCTCTATGGAGACAGGGTGGTTTGCTTTCCTCATTTCCAAAAGTTGGAGCAGCTCCCAGAAGAGGCTGTGCTGCTCCAGCTGAACTGAGAAGAGGAGGAGGAGGAGGACAGGGCATTTTGCTAAAGACTGTAATTATACTAAATTAGGGGATTCAGTACCAAGTTTATGAAAAAAGTTGTACAGGGTCCTTCCTGCTTGAAGCAGGTAGTTGGATTAGATGACCCAGGATGTCCATCCCAATCATCTTCTGCGAGTTTTTACTTGATCAGACAATACAAGGATATGTCTATACTTTCTTCTTCCCTGGAGAACTCTACCTTTAGAAATATTACCCTTTATTTGGAGCCTAGAGTGGGTGTCCTTGCTGAACAAAGGAAGGGGAATACAGGTGAACTGTGGCACGACTCACAATTGGAAATCATCATATTCTTAAAATTACATGTCAAGTCCCATTTATATCAGACCTTTATCTTAAAGTGCAAGAAGGTGTGATAAGCATTTAAAAATAATCTTAATTCCTCATAAATTATGTATGGTATAAAATGCCTCTCCTCAACAGCAGTCACAACAGTTCAGTGCATAGCACACTGAAGATCTAAATTTTGGAGTGACTTTAGGGCATACTTCATATTCCATATGAAATAACAATTTCATTATTGCTAAGTGGAAGCTATTAATATTTCCAATGAAAAATAATATTACCCTACCTGTTCCCTTGCTGCTGAGTCCCCAAGATTTTTAGTTCCCTCAGCAGTGTGGAGAAGGCCCCCATAGTGGGAAAAACTAAGATATTGAGAACCCAACAAGCAGTTGATAGAAGTCAGGGGAAATCTGTTCCCTCCCCCGCAAAATGTAATGAACCTCAGAAGGAAACTAAAGCCAATATATTAATCTCTGCTAGTCTGAGCGAAAAGGGCTTTTACTTTAGCGAAATAAATATTATTCATTTGAGCATTACCATAGTAAAAAAGTGGGCACCAGCTGAGATTAGGGCCCCATTGGGCTAGATGTTGTACACATAATAAGAGACCATCCCTGCACCAAATAGTCTAAATAGACAAGACAAAAGAAGGATTATTATCCACAGTTTACAAAAGGGGAGGAAGAGATTAAGTAGCTCGTGCAAGATCACACAGACCCGTGGAACTGAGCCAGGATCACCTAATCACAAGAGAAAAGATCTTCTTTCCTCTCAAATTCTAGTCTCACCCTTATTGTCTCCTTTGTTTACTGAGACGTTTGTAAAAATTTCTCCTAGTGCATGGTTGTATATACAGCAGACGATAGTATCACACCTCTAAATACCATGGGCCAGATCCTTGGCAGGTGTTCCATTCCAAAAGGGCATAGTTCCATTCCTTTAATTAAAGGCCTGCTAGCACAACTACAAGCCCCCTAACCAATAGTCCATGCCATCCTAGTCCTCACACTCAACATGTGCCCTCTTAGAATTCTTCCCTGCTATATTTGCGCTATTTCCTACATCCCCATATCCACGTCAATCTACATTTATAAATATTTACAAACAATTTTTGAACTTGCCCTGTGTAGCCATGAAAACAGCTCTGCACAAATATTCAGCCAGCCACTTTAAATTAAACTTATTTTATAGAGAGCCTAACATACTGGGAATCAGAAGTGAGTCTCTTTTCAGACACGTCCAACTCCCCCAAGCAAACCACAGATAACTTAAGCTTGCTTTAACCAGGGAAAAATAAAAACCTAACAGCTCCTACCTCACAGCTTTTAAGCATGATAGTCCTCTAGTTTCTCATCTTCTCCTTGTTTCCTGACCCAGTGGCCTGGCCAAGAAAACATTGCCTCTTCCTTTTCCCCATCAGGGCTCCTCCTTCAGCATTCCCCTTGTTTCTTCCTTTATAACCCTTTTTAACAAGCCCCTAGTTAACCCCTTCCATGTCAAATTTAGACTGATGTATCACAAAGCACCACTATGCTGCTGGCATATTCTAAACCTAAAGATGGTGTAAATGGTCATGGGAGGATCACCCCTGTGTAAGCGGTTCTTTTAATGTTAAAGAGCCAGGATAGCAGCTCTTACACCTCCCCCACTATAGGGGACAGGATAGGGAACATAGCCAGGACTATATACCATGCTGTTTCCCTGGAGGCTGTTGCCATAAATTAAAACATCCTTATTTCCCTGTGCTATGTACCCCTCATCCAGAGCACTGGATCTGGGCCCATAATGTCTAACTTTTACCAAACTTCCCAGACCAACTACTGTGGGATCAGAGGTGACAAGCTAGTTTTCAGAGAGAGAGGATGAAAGGTACAGTCCAGAACATGCTGTCTCATTGTTTGGCACTGCAGTCACCATGCCTCAGATCCCCTGTCAATGTCCACAGCCAGGAGTGTTAACATAATTGTCCCTCTCTAGGAATGAAATTTATTAAGCCCTCACAAAATAAAAAGATAGCTCCTTTGGCCCTTCCAGGTTCAAACCCTTCCTCCCTCATGGCTTCTACCCATATTTCAGGGCTAGAGGCACCATTTCTATTGGGTTTCCAGGTCCCTCAGAGCAAAGGAGGTCTCTGCCAGTCCTACTATGGATTCCGGGCCTCTTTGGAGAGAGCTATCCCAAGATATCTTCCTAGAACTTCAACTCAAAATCCTTCTTTCCTTGGGGCAGGGTCTCCATAACTTTTTCTTGGGGCTGTGCATGAATCGTGGCAGGCTTCCCCAGCCTACTGTCACCCTGATTCTTCCAAAAGAGAGCATCCCTGCTGGTCACCCCCAACTCTAGACGTTCCTTCCCTATTTCTTGACTGAGCTAAGAGCATCCATTTGCAATCTTAGCCAGTAGTTACATAACTCAGGTACCTGGGCCCCCTTTCCCAATTTGGTCTGGTGATCTTCCTCAGAACTACATGTTCTTAAAGGGGCCATGACTTAGAAGAGGGTCTCCACTACCCTTAAAGGAGACAGGCCATCTTTTTTTACAGAATGCTTTGAGTTTGGGCTTTTAGGTCCCAGCTCAACAAGGTACTTCAGCACGTGCATAACCTTATGCATGTGAATATTTATGTTGTTCTGCACATACAGACTCACCTTGCAATGTTGCTCCTGCATGTGCCAGAATGCAAAGGCCAAAATGCCAAGTAATCATAATCCTTAAAAATCACACAGTGGCTACCACTGCTCCATAATGTTATGGCTCACTCACTACAAAACAGTACCTCCCATCAGATCTAGCATATATATTACATGCTTACTGACATTTTAAATATGGTATTAAGTTCTTTATATTACATGACTAGATTAAAAAGAGTCAGCAGTGATTTTATGAGATCAGCTTGACAATAGATCCCTTTATCCTTCCATTCTAAAATTTTTTTCCCTCTTCTTAGTATTCAGGGCAGGGTGCACATAAATCCCCCCTGAATCACTGGGAAAATAAGCCCCTAAATTAATGACTGTTGAACCTTTTCCAATATAAGCATGTGAAAGAAAGATACTTAAGGGAAAAAGAAAATGACCTTTTTTCCTGATCTTTTGAAGACTGAATGATTTCCCCCCATTCTACAGAAACAGATTCCAGACTAATTTTTCCTACTAGAGGCTTTAAAGTATAAAACTCATCAAACATCTTGTCCTCTGAGACAATGTCATCTAAGTTCAAAGGATGTATAGCCCTGCAAAACTGATGTCTTATTGCAGAGCTAACGCCTTAGCTTTCACTGAATGTTTGATTTGATGAAATGAAACCAGTTTTTACACGTTCTCTAAATATGAAAAAGAAAAAAAAAAATAGAAGACACAGCCAAATCTCATAGGCTTCTGGAAAAGAGTATATATATAATAAGAATACGCAAACATTCTTTTCAATCCATTTATGCCTATCTTTTTCCAGGATAGATTTATAAGATACTGTATTTTGCAGTTACTTTTTAAAGATTCTTATGATTGAAAACAAAAGTCAAGCACATTATTCATTTTAATGAACATCATTAAAATGAATGAGCCTGGTTTAGTGATGGGTGAACTTTAAGGAGTTCGGAGATTTTGTTTGGTCTGTGCTGCTAAACAAGAGTCATATGGAAAATCTCAAGATAACAGATTCCATTGTCTGAATTTTGGTAATACTGACTCAAGTTAGGCTTTTCTCACAGTATTTCCAGACTTTTGAGGGTATTTTCTGTCTCAGCTGAAACAAGAAAGTGCAAAAATAATGAAACCTAGAGATATGTTATAGATCTACACTTCCTCAAAGGTCAGACTTTTATAATTCATTGCTCCTAGCCATGGGCTGGGTGAAATGAGGGACTAACCCCACCTCCAACCCTGAGGTGGAATAACAATCTTTGATTAATTGGTTTAATTTGTAAATTTGAATAAAGAGGTATTTCTTTTTTCCCAACCTCAACCATTCTCAGTGATTTTTTTCAACCATCTTGTAGCATGTGATGCTTCAGCTGATAGGACACTATAGCAACAGGAGAAAATTAGCTGTAAGGAGATTTGAAAGACAGTCGACTCTGAACCAGCTACTTAACTATGGCTTCAACCTATAATATTTGTGTTTAATGATAGCAGGTGATTATTTTCAAAGGCACCTAAGTGCACAAATCCCAAAGATTTTCAGTGGAACTTGCACTCCTAAATCACTTAGGCCCAGATTTAAATGGAAGTTAGCTTTGAGGATCTGGGCTCACTCAATGATCATATTTATACAATGACTTTCATCTAGAAGGATAGGATCACACATACAGGAGGAACCACCATAAATAGTTCTAACTAACTAAATACAGCCAGATTTTCAGTCCCTTTGTATTCTTCTGAGGGAGAGCTCTCTTTCCAAAGTGAGATTCTAAGGCATCTTTATGGCATGTTTCTTTTAAAAAAATGTTTATTTTTAATCATTCCACTTTGGTCTTCATCCTTCTTACTCGAAGCTGGGTCATCCACTGATCTGGTCTCTTTTCTGCTCACTGGACTCCAAACCATCACCTGCAACAGTCCTACAGTTGATACTTCTTTCGTTAGTCTCACCAAGCCTGAGTCTTAAACCCAGCGAGCAGGCTTTGGAGAAACCACTACTTCCTATTCACCTGATCAAGAAGGAACCAAGTCCAAGAAGCCATACGCTGCCCACTAGGGCATTTGATTTCCCCATGGGCAAGGCAAGCTCAAAAAACCCAATGGGACCTATTTGTCTCCCTGAAGAGAAGACACGTGAGGAGCCCAGCACACCTCATGGATTTTTTGTACTCCAATGAGGGGCAGATGAGTCCAAATAATCCTGGAGAGCATGCCTGGCCTTATTTTTAATACTTTACTGTGTATGGCATCTCCTTTGGGAAAAGCTTATTTTGTGGGTGGCACTTAGGAGAATACCACTACTCTTTTGCAGCAGCTCAGCCTAGGAAAGAGAGTAATAGCCCTCACAGAGTCAATGACAATAATACTTAGCATGTGTGATGGGTGGCCCTTAACAAACAACTAACTTCTCTCAAGAGACCTGTATCCTGCTTTCTGGGCAGGAAGTATCATTATAGGAAAGTCTAGCAACATCTCCAGAGAAGTGCTGCCATTTCAAAGTCCCCTAGTTGCAAGGATCTGAACTGCTCCAGTAGGCTAAAAATAGACTAGCATTAATGTTGGCATCTGTGACCCCATTTTAGGGCATTTGATTTAGTATGTGCAAGATAAAGTAAAATACTATACGTTGGGGGCATCCTAACAGGGTGCATTCTCAAATTTTTAGTTGAATGACACTTCCAGTCTTATCTTTCTACTTCCTATCTCAGAAACTGTTTGTTTGTTTTCAGTAATACTTTGCATTCTAGTGGATTCCATTAAAAATAACCAAACAAGCAAACATTTACTGACCCACAATATCTGACTGTACCACAGTATTCTCTTTACATAGAAAGTAAATATATCACATAAATTTTACCTGTCAAGGCTGGGGCTGGTCACATTATTTTTTGAAATAATGTCTGACTTTAGGACCTTTTGTGCACATATCCAAGCGTATTTTGCAATCATTAATTGCCAGTAAGCCTTATGATACACATGTACTGCTGTAATTTGAATCTAGGAGTCCCATCCCATCCTCCTGCTGGAACCACTAGACAACACTCTCTCCACTGTAATGGATATTCTCAGTTCTGTGAGACAGTTTTGTTGGTGCTCCATGTAATTTTGAATCCCATACAAGATGTTGCAAATGGTACATGTCAGGGCTTCCTAGACTAGGCCAAGATGAAGGCCCACCAGAGAGTCATTACTGTCAAATTTTGGTGGAATCACCAGCTGGTTGTGTGTGTGAGAGAGAGATCTTTTTATTTAAGATGTGCTTTAACTAGGAAATTACTGGGACAGTTTCCACATATCTTTGTATTTATACCTGGCGATGATAAGAATGCAGTTGCCTTTCATTTCTGAAAAAGGGTTGTCAGTGTTCCTTGTCCCCAGACATACTTTGGAATCCTGCATAAAGCTTATCCGCATCTTCGAGTCACTTTGAGTAATGATTTGCTATGCCTCTTCTGCGTTGATGCTGCCTCATAGCAGAAGAAAGTTTGCTGGATATACAATTTGGTCATATTTTAACCTAATGACAAAGTATTTAAAATCTTTCTGTAAAATGCAAGTAACAAGTAAATAATACTCTGATTAACTTCCCTCAGCGAGTGGCTATATGCATTGTACCCTGCAATCAAGTTATAATGTAACAACTTTTTGGATACGTATTTGAATGCAGGATTTGTTCCTTATTTTCCAGAGCAGTTTCATATTGTTTGATTAATTTCTGAACATGGAGATAAAGGGAACTTTGAAATTCATACCTTAGAGTACTAACATGTACTCAGGACTAGATGTAAATGTCAGAGAGAAAAAAAAAAGATCTAATGAACTCTTTATTGGTGAAATACAGTATTGTAGCTGCATAGAATTCTAAATGGTTTGTAGCTAGCATGTGACTTTAAATCAAAATAACCATAGAGAAGCTTACTTAATACATGGACTTTCATTCAACATTTATAATGTCTTCTTCTGGGCACTGTAGAAGACATTTGGTGTGCTAGAAGTTGTACCAGCTGGTCATTTCATTGAGGTTTAGTAGATTTTAGTAAGGTTAGCAAATTGTCCAGGAAAGAAGCTGTGTAGCCATACGAGTACTTTTCTTGCTGGAAAATTACAACACCATAAGTTTTCATTTTCCCTGATGCCTTCCCTGCCATAATAATGGCTTCAGGATTTAAATCCTTTGCAGTTATTGTGACTTCAAAGCCTTAAAACTGCAATTGAATGAAGCAGTTCATCTGTCATTATTCAAATATGAAGCAATTATGATGAAATAAAGATAGAATTCCACTGAGAAATACCCCCAATCAATTTTCACTTATATTTAACTAGAAACATAAAATGATACTTAGACAAGTAAGTTAGGTAATAAAAACTAGGAACATAAAAATATGAATTGCTGACCTATAAGTTATTCATTTCTAAATGTTGGAAGCCCTGTAAATATATTTCACAAATATTGACAAAAGTCTAGGCTTAGCATAGAAAATTATTCTTCGGCTAGTTGGAAAAAGTGACCAACAGCCTTCTGTGGGTACTAAGGCCAGATACACAAAGGGATTTAGGCATTGCAATGCTCATTACTGACATTTAGGCACCTGGGAAATCACCTAGGCTCCCTGTACAATGTATGGGGAGAGTTAGGCACCTTGGAACGTAATAAGCAAAAGCCAGCACACTAGGTGGGGAGCCACCATAGGAGACACTGATGAGAAAGGTGTGTCCTAAGCCTTTCCCCTTTTTGGGAGTTTGGCACCTACTTCTGCTTGTAACCCACAACTGGGTGCCCCTCTCCCAGAATCAGGCAGTTCAGGGGCCTAAGTAATTTCTTGCAACTAATGCCACATAACCTGATAAGGGAGGAGGGGAAGAGAAGTATCTTATAACCTTTAGCTCAGTTGTTAGGGTACTCACCTGGAATGTGGAAGATCCCAGGTCAAGTCCCCACTTTGCCTGATGAGAAAAAGGGATTTGAATGGGGAGCTGCTATTCCTCAGGTGAGTGCCATAGCTATTGGGCAGTAGAATCGTTCTCACTCTTCATCTGGCCCAATGAATATTTAATTAAAATGGAACTCCAATAGGAGAGATTGAGCACACCTCACATCAGAATATCCCATGGAACAAGGTTGGTATTTGGTACAGGCACTGATTTGTACCTCCGATTTTCCCAGGTCAGCTGGGGACAGCTATGAAGCCAGGTTCCAGAGGGACCTGAAGCTGCTGTAGAAGAACAGGGCCTCCAGTGACTCCTTCAGTGTACATCTTGAGAGATGAACAACTTCAGGGGACTGAATTCCCTGTTTGTTCTGAAAGGAAAGCTCTGCTCTCTGTAACCCCCTATCCTTCCAATTATAGTATCTGGGCAAAATTCTGCAAGTAGAACTTGTGCACTTTCTACTTTCTGGGGATTTTTCAGCGGTTGTGCATGATCTGAGCCCAAGTAATTAAGGAAATCTACGTAACAGTAAATTGTCCTGTTCAGAGATGGATGACACAAAGGTTTTCCTCTTTTCCCCCCCTGCTGTTGGTGATGGCTTATCTTAAGTGATCACTCTCCTTACAGTGTGTATGATAAACCCATTGTTTCATGTTCTCTGTGTGTGTGTGTATATAAATCTCTCCTCTGTTTTTTCCACCAAATGCATCCGATGAAGTGAGCTGTAGCTCACAAAAGCTTATGCTCTAATAAATTTGTTAGTCTCTAAGGTGCCACAAGTACTCCTTTTCTTTTTGCGAATACAGACTAACACGGCTGCTACTCTGAAACACAACTGACAGACTCCCCTTCTCTTTGGTATGAGATTCCCATTTATTGTCACAAATCTCTGTCAATCCCCTGGCATTTTTTTCAACACTACCAGAGTATTTTTTCCCTCTTGCATCTTTAGATCCTTACATCTTGTAGTTTAATTTGAAAATGTAATTTCTTCCAACCATCCTAAAATTAAATCTCATCACAATTAAAATCCAGTGGTACTGAATACTGAATTTAAAATCAGAGACATAATTAGCTAGAAGCATTTTGGGGTGTATACAACTAATTACTTTAGCACATAATTATTTCTGATTTTACTTTGACAATCATAACTAAAAGCATTTGAAAATGTAGTTTATAATATTCATTTCTTATACAACAGTTTTTCCACTAGATGTTTTCTCTGAATAATATGTAAAATACTGACACCTAATGTTAACTTTCAGTATTATTCATTTCATAAAACTTTTGTATTGAGTTTGTGGAAAATATTTAAAATTAATTGCTGAACTGTAATTTTACTTTGGTAAAAATCTTGATAGCCTCTAACATTTTAAACATAAGATGTTTGGATACATTATGGATAAGCAGATACTGAATATATGTAAGAGAATGGGGGTTGTATTTATCCTCAGTGTTCACTAGTGGAAGTAAAAGTATAAGTCAGAAAAGCTGAAGTATCAAGTGAATTTTGCTGTACCAAACTTAACCCAAATAGAATATACATATCTTACACAGAATTAGCTAGTTAATGTTTACCCAGAGCATTTTAAGTGTCACAGAAGGGTAAAGTATATAACATTCATTAACAAATTGTTTTCAGGTCATCGGTTGAGCTCCACAAGGAACAGGAAGAAATTTTCTTCCCCTCCCTGCATGTAGTTTATGAACCAACAAAATATTTAGGCACATGCTTAATTTTAAGCATATGAGAAGTCGTATTTAAGCCAATGTGTTGAAAGCTATGCAAATTCTGAAGTGCTTTACTAGACTGAGAACACAAACTTGTATCTCCCACTAAACCAAAGGGACCAGTGCCTGCGAGTGACTGATCTTCTAATAGTTATTTAGGACCAGATTCCAACACTCCTACTTACCCTGAGTAGTTTACTTGTTGAGTAGTCCTGCTAAAAATCAGTTGGACTACTTGCTGAGTAAGGTTTTATTCAGCATGAGTGATGGTGTCAGAATCTGGCCTTTTATTAATAAACTTACTAAACATTGTGTGAAGGACAAATTGTGGTTACTACACAGTATTATAGAGCAGTGTGATTGCTTCACAGGTGCTAGCAGAATTTCTCTTCTGTTTTATGTCCTACATAATGTTCAGGAATTCTTTTCATTCACTACACTATATGTGAATTGGTACTTTTCTAACTTCATGACATTATATGAACTGAGTCATCTCCTATCTACAGAATGTCATGGATTTTATAATGACAATACCTCTCCTTTAATCAAAAGAGAAAACAAAGCTGTAACCACTTATGCACAGATACCTGAGCTTCAATTCAGTAAAGCTTCTTTAATTAAAAAGAAACTGTTTTAATGTTATTATAACCTTTTTATTATCATACTTCCCAGACCATTAAAAATCTTCTATTCCTTATATTGATATTAAATATATTGGTGATCTTATTTTTGGCAGGCACGGATAATATCAATAAATGATTTATTTTGTAATTATTTTTGTATGAACTGACCAGAGCTACATTACATTCCCTGAAACTGGGGTAACATTAGTCACAGATACCACCACAATTGGTGATTTAACCATCATGTTGCCCTCCTCTTGAATGGTTTCAGATCATGATACCATTAAGGCAATTGCTATTCTATTCCCCCCAAATCCTTGGGGAAATTCAAGAGGCACAGGAACAGAAAGTCAGTGTTTGCTCCAGACCTAATAGATAAGGCTTTTGGGGATCCCCCTGCCGTGCCCCCTTCACATAGAAACATCCCTCGTTGGTCTTGCTCACTGATGTGTAGAGATGCGTCAGAATAGGAGAGTGTGTGGAGGGCATGCCTAGTGCTTTGGGAATCTCATTTTATGGAATGGCTTTTACTACCCAATGCAGTTTAGTCCTACGGCTTCACCCACTTCTCTTTTGGCTTAAAATTCCAGTAAAGAGAAGCTCTGAAGTAGCACTAGATGCTATTTTCAAGAAGTACTGAACATCACATGAGATGTGATATTACCTGTCCTGTTTGGCATACCCTTGAATTACAGATAATCACATACACAAAGTTCTTATCACATGAGAAAATTTCCCCATTTAACTTAAATCAGTTTTTAAACTGATCTAATTGAACTGGGGCAAATCCCTGTGTGGAGGCTGATATTTGAGTTTAACAGTAGAGAGTGGGTTATAGACAGCCATACTTAGTGGTTGGAGCACCAGTTAGCAGATAGATGCCAGGGTCAAAGTCAGAAATCAGAGCAGAGGGTAGGAGCCAGGTTACCTGGAATTAGAAAAGATGGGAATGGGGCTGGGTCCAAGACAGGAGCAAGGATCAGAAGAAGCAAGCACGGCAGCTGTCACAGGTAAATACTTTGAATCACCACCAAATTGCTGCTGGGGTTAAGAATGGTCTGCTGACTTTTCCCACCATTCAGGCAGTGTAGCTAATCAGGCAGCCTACTATGCAGGCCAGCTGTGCTTGTTAGGTTCCCCAGAGACTGGTTCTGCTGCAGGTCCTGATTCCTGACTATTTTAACTTAACCCATTTCCTAACTGACTTAAGCTAAACCAGATAATAAGCCTTGTTTAAACCAAAGTAAGTGTTTAAAATCAGGTTTCAGAGTAGCAGCCGTGTTAGTCTGTATTCGCAAAAAGAAAAGGAGGACTTGTGGCACCTTAGAGACTAACAAATTTATTTGAGCATAAGCTTTCGTGAGCTACAGCTCACTTCATCAGTTATATAAACCAGTAACTTTCTCATGTAGGCAAGCCCTGTCTACATGGGTGCAAATATATTACTCTCCTTGAAAGTCCTTTCCTTCATGCTGCTAACATGGTATAAAGTGGCTGTAATATAATGAGAATTCACCACTTTGGTCTTTTGAGTGAAACAAAAGCTCAAAATGTTTGCTCCATTTAAGATTCCTCAAGCACTAACTAATGACTTTACCAAAAAAAGCAGATTTTCTTTTTAAAATGTGCCTATGCATTTAAACAGAATTGATGCCAATTAAAACTGCAAAATAGATAGCAAACTTTTGGTACATTACTGAAGTAATAAGCCTAATATTTCCATTCTTTGTTATGCATTATATTGTTATAGTACAATGAGATTTTATTTTTTTATTTATTGAAGTCTTCACCTGTTCCTCTTCTCAAGCCTAATGGAATGAAATTATAAAATGTTTTAGAAAGCCCCCTTAAAATGTACAAATCATAAGAACTTGTGGAGTCGAAATCAAAGCAAAGAGGAAATATTAGCTTTAATAAAAAGTACAGTCTGTTGTAAATAACTATTCGACGCCCCCCCTCCCTTTTTTTTTTCAAATTGCAGTGAATATAGCCTAGTCTACTAGAAGGACAGAATTGCTCAGAAGAATAAATGCATCTTAGTCAGAAATATATTAAAAGATACAGCTGAGCCATCAATAAAATCAGGATAGTGCAGCATTGTTTGCTGCTTGTTTTGCAGATGTAATTGCAGATCCCAGGATTTCAATAAATCTGTGTACATCATGGAAAGAATTGTAGAGAGGAACTGGGGCAACACGAAGAGCATTTGGTTCTCGCATGTCACACTGCAAAACAGAAAAGGAACATTTAATAAATTAATGCCACTTCAAATGTATTTGTCACAACAAAAAGCTCACCTCTTCCTTGCCTTCATGCAATAACACTAACTAAAAACCAGTCCACCCTCTCTCCCCAAAGTCTGGCTACTGCAAGTTCGAGGAAGAGAGATCCTTCTGTTTGCCAGAAGTTGGGAATGAGCTACAGGGAATGGATCACTTGATGATTACCTGTTCTGTTCATTCCCTCTGGGGCACGCGGCACTGGCCACTGTCAGAAGACAAAAAGAAAAGGAGTACCCGTGGCACCTTAGAGACTAACAAATTTATTAGAGCATAAGCTTTCGTGAGCTACAGCTCACTTCATCGGATGCATTTACCAATGCATCCGATGAAGTGAGCTGTAGCTCATGAAAGCTTATGCTCTAATAAATTTGTTAGTCTCTAAGGTGCCACGGGTACTCCTTTTCTTTTTGCGAATACAGACTAACACGGCTGCTACTCTGAAACCTGTCAGAAGACAGGATACTGGGCTAGATGGACCTTTGGTCTGAACCAGTAGGGCCATTCTTATGTTCTTATGTAAACCTTTAAAGTTTAGACAATAAAGATACCATGAATAATGGCATATTATAAGAACCTACCTGTGGGGGCAAGATTCTGGTCCATGCTGCTACCTCTTACATCACTCTGGTGAAGTAAAGTGCTTCCAGGGAACATCCCCAATACAGAAACAACATAGGCAGCCCTACACCCTCCTCCCTTCTGTGCAGCCCCTAGCCTGGGGAATGTTATGGGGAGTGGCCAGAGCACTCTGAACTCTGGCTATTCTGTGCTGCAGAACTGACTTATGCCATGATCTACATCGGCCCCTGGAGCAGCCCAGAATTAGGGAAGCACTCAGCTGGCAAAAAAGCCATCTTTGCCTCTCACCCATGGGCTACACCTTCTGCACTAAGGAAAGGAGCACTTGTGGCACCTTAGAGACTAACAAATTTATTTGAGGATAAGCTTTCATGAGCTACAGCTCACTTCATCGGATGCATACCTGTCATTAAATGCATCCGATGAAGTGAGCTGTAGCTCACGAAAGCTTATGCTCAAATAAATTTGTTAGTCTCTAAGGTGCCACAGGTACTCCTTTTCTTTTTGTGGATACAGACTAACATGGCTGCTACTCTGAAACCTTCTGCACTGTGAATCCTGAGAGGCACAGCACTGAATATGGCCCAGATTCTTGATAAAAAGTATGCACAAAGTACAATAATATGTTTTATAATAAAGGTACAAATAATGCCACAAGACTTACTGTGATTCTGAACTTAAATATTTTGCTGAATAGGATAATCTCCTAAAAATGAAACATTACTGAGTCCCAATGACAAGGCAACAGTATTATGCCCTATGCCCTCTTAAAAGCAGTAGTTCCTGGAATTCCTTGGCAGCACCAAAACACATAAGTGTATTCTGCCTACAAGTACTGCCCTTTGGAAATGCAAGTCACCAGCAGAAATAGATCTACTATATCATTTATATGGCATTAGACTATCATCCCACCAACACGTCTAACCTCCTAATACAATACCTTAAATTCAGGCTCTGATTCCTTCACTTTTTTTGACCTGTGTTCACTGGTTACCAGCATGATTGGCTTTCAGTTGCCTTACTATCTGAACTCTAGAATATTTCTCTAAGGAGATGAGTGTTTTTTATCTCTCCTGTTGTACATATTGCTAACAACAAGGTTCTGTCTTTTTGCAGATCATTAAAGGAATTGGTTTTATCTGAGAGCTCCTTACTGAGCATTATACATTTTGTAGTGTTTTTGTAGTCATGTTGGTCCCAGGGAGAGAGACAAGGCAGGTGAGGTAATATCTTTTATTGAATCAACTTCTGTTGGTAGAAGAGGAAAGCTTTTGAGCTTCACAGAGCTCTTCTTCAGATCTAGAGAAAATAACCTTTTAGTTAATAAGTGTCAGTTAGAGGAAGATGATCTTGTGGTTTAAGATATAGGGTTTGGGTTCAAATTTCTGACTCAGCCACAGACTTCCTGAGTGAGCTTTGGGAAGTGACTTCATCTCTCTGTCTCAGGCTTCCCATCTGTAAAATGAAAAGGAGTACTCGTGGCACCTTAGAGACTAACAAATTTATCTCTAAGGTGCCACAAGTACTCCTTATCTTTTTACGGATACAGACTAACACGGCTGCTACTCTGAAACCTGTCATCTATAAAATGTTTCTGTTTCTTTCTATTTAGATTACAAGCTCATTGGAGCAGGAATGGTCTTCTACTATGTGTATAGGCAGCATCTTCCACAGTGCAGCCTTGATCAGAGCTGTGTGAATTATTGATTTTTCAGATTCAGTTCTGGAAAAAAAATCAAAAACAAAACAAAACCTGTTTCAGGGTCAACCCAAGCACATTAAAAAAAAATTCAATGAATTGAAAAATCAGAAAAAAATGGTTTCCATTTTAGGAAACTTGAACTGTTTGATTATATATAAGCAAAGGAAATGAAGGGCTAGATTCACAGGGAGATGTGCTTATACTCACTACTTAGGGCACTCACCTGAGAAAGACCCAGGTTTAAATCCTAGCTTTAGGGCAGGGACTTGAACTCAGGTGTCTTATAGGCCAGATGAGGGCCTTAACCACCACATTACTGGCTACGTTAGGGAGGGCCTATCTCAATCTTTCCTGTTGAAGCTGTTCCATTTTGTATAAATAATTATAGCTGTTCATGGGCACATGACTAGAACCCAGGTTTCCCCCTCTCCTCAATGAGCACCAAAGCTAGAGAGTCATTTTCCCTTACTGGGATGAAGTCCCCCTCAGTTTTGTGAATGGTGCCTACTACCCATTGTGAATCTAGCTCCCTAAAAAATCAAAACATTTTGGAAATATCAAAATTAACCATTTGGACATTTCTGTTTTTTCCTTTGACTGAAACAATTTACCAAAATTAGCACAAATTCATGAAGTGTTTCAGTTGAGCTGAATCTGCATTTTTCAGCAAAAAAAAAAAGTTTCAGCCACAAAATTTGTCCCAGCATTAGTGCTATTCCTAGTTAATGATAATAAATCAATGCTGTACAGAATATAGAGAAAAAGAATGATGGTCTGGACAGCCTACAGTCTAGCAAATGATCTATATAATGTGGGTAATAACATGCACTTATATACATTTCTTTCAGAGCTAAAGATGAGTTATGAAAATATTTTATTATTCCATTTATTCAGTATATAAAATCAGAAGGCTTTTCTGAATTAGCCACACCTCTTCAGTCAACAGAATTAGCCTGGAAATCTCAAGATGTCCTTCTTGTTGGGATGCCTGGCACTCTCCAAATGGGTTGGAAATAGCCTTCCTTTGTAGTATTTTAAGCTGAAACATTTCATCTTGACTGGGAGAAAGCAGAGCAGTGCTGTATAAAACTACAGACTATTTGTTTATGGTGTCTGTGGGGGGCAAGGAGGGGGGGCAATATGAAGTGAGGGGGAAGTTTTCCAAACATTTCTCAACCTGCAAAAAGAGTTTGTTCAAGTTTAGGGTGAAAAAAATCATATTATTGTAATCTGAATATTGATAAAGCTTCTCTTTTATTATAAATAAGAAATTTATCCTCTGTAGGCTTGATCCAAAGCCTACTGAAATTAACTGGAGTCTTTCTCAGGTCTTATATGAAACTATACAGGAATAATAACAAAAATGATTAACTCAGTGCAGTAGAGTCATAAAACAAAGCATGGGGAAATCTGCAGCAGGGAAGACTGATTTACTCACAGCTATTCCTCTTTTTTCCAGTTCTTTAAATACAGATTTGATTGGAGCAGAAAAAACTAGTGTGAGCTGGCATCCTCTTTCCTCAATCTGAGGTGGTGTGATTATTTTTACAAAGGGTTTCTCTGGATTTGCTTTATCCTCACTGTAGTAATGCTTTATCAGGTACTCCAAGTAACCCGTTAGCAGAATGGATTTCCTTCTCAGTGCTTTCATTGTAGTCTGCCCAAAGACCTACAAGGATGTAAATAATTAGAAAGATAATCCATTGCGGCATTTCTGTTCTGAAAACAGAAACAATAAAACAGAAACCTTCCAAAGTAGGATGAGGCCATTTTTATCCTCTTCAATAATTTTAATCATTTCAAGAGCCACAATATTCTGAGGCCCAGATTCTTCCATCCTTAATCATGTTAAGTAGTAGCTTTCTCTGTAAGTAGTGCCACTGGAACCAAGTAATAACATGCTACCCAGTGTAAATGAGGGGAGCAGAATTGAGCCTTAGAAAATACAAGACTATGTACTTTAAGGGTCAGATGTAAAGGGTCTCCTTATCTGCTGCTGCAATTGTTCTGACCACATTTACCTATGCACATGGGAATCTGAACACATGCATCAAGTGGCTAGGAGAGCAGTATCCCGTATAAATATTGTCCATAAATACTGCAGGCTCAATAGTGCCACTACAATAAAAAAAATATGGGAGCTGGACCAGGACTAAGAATGAAAATAGCAGTTTCAAAAATCATGGGTTAGGCCTTGGAACATCTTGATATTGGCTTAAAAACCATGAGGTTTTTGTTTTTTTTTAAATACACTTTGAGTCCATTTTAACTTGCATTCTGGTCTTTGGAGCCTTTAGGATTCATGTTTTTAAGCTTTTCTCCACTACTACAATGTTTGAAAAGAACTGTTTCTTTCTCTTTTTCTTTCTTTTTAAAAAAGGCTCTTATATGATTCAAGGAAATGGTGTTTTAAGACAAACTTCACATTTCACAAGATTCACAGTAAAATTGTAATAGGTGGTGACACTGCTTAACCCTGCTGCCACATTGAGGGGGACAAACCATATTGCCAGAATCTGTGAGAGATAAAAAGGAGGCATGTCGCTCTCACTTCCCCCATTGGCATATGGGACGGCTTGGTTTAGGAGAACAATTGAAAATATGATCTTAAGACCAAGTTTAAAAACAAAACAAAACACAACATTTTGGTTTGTGCATGTTGCAGGGGCAAATGACAGAATAAACTTCAAAGAAGTGATTGTCCCTGAAAACCAGGTAGTTAAATCTAAGGCCATATTCCAGACCCTACATTTTACTTTATGTAGTTGCAGCTGATTGTGCCCTCTAATGATTGCAGACTCAAAATATCAGACCCTGAGGGAGAAATTTCAGAATAATATTTAAAATGATATTACACTATAATATGAAAATAAAGCGTATAAAGTAATTACAGGAAGAGATAGCCAAGAGATCCCACTTAATTTACAGCATGCTGTCTGGAGAGTACTCTCCTCCCTGCTGAATATCCACAGGCCATTGACCCCAATCCTATCATGGGCCTGGAGTAACTTGGCCTAAACACAACTGAAATGATACATCTCCTGTATGCAGTGGTGTGCAAGATGTGGCTGGTCAGGCAGAGGTCTTGCAGGGAGATATTGCTGCAGTGGAGGTGGGTATAGAATGTGAAAGGGGCAGGAGCATTAAGTGAGCTGCACTGGCATGGATGGAAAACTTAAAACTAGAACTGCTCCTTTGCAGGAGTTATACAGAAGGCTTTGCTGGTACTACAGAGCTACTGGGTTTACAGGATGAGCAGGATTCTTGGTCCCTCTCTTGCTGCTAGAAAGCCTGGTTACTTAGGTTTTGTTCAAGAAATATGTGCCCTCTGAGTGGAATTTTTCTAAAAAGTTCTTTTTAATATGGCGATGGAGATCTTCCCACCACACGCACTTCAATCCATAAAAGGGAACAACTAGTGCCATAACAGTCACTTTAAGCATTATTGAGGCTTCAACACTTGCAGTTTTCATTGTTTCCATTGGAAACACTGCCTTCTGCTTAATGTGTCCCAGTGCAGGATGGCATAGAATTTCACAAGCCATCTCTTGCCAGACATGGAAACTATTCTGTTTCCCACTGTCCTAGAGCAATTAGCACTTGGAAATCCTGTCTGTGCCAAAAGGGTAATGTAGGCATGAAAAGGGGAGTCAGTGGAATATGATCAGTTATTGCTCTTTGAGACTCCCTGAGGTGAGTTAAATTACATTCACCCACACAAACTGGAGCAGTGACAATCTGGGTCATAGCAAAGCTGCTTTTAGCTTATCTCTAAGGTCACTGAAAGTTTAAAAATATATTGAATGTTTAAGGACTAACAAAATAAATTGTCAAACAGAACAAGAAGTATTTCTGTGACCTTTTGCAGTCCTTCAATTTAGTATGTAATGCTGGAGAGAAAAGATAGCCTCAGCTGGCAATTTTCTGACTTTAATGGCTTGTTTTATACATGTCTAAGATATTTTTGTTTTTCATAACAAACAGATGAAAAGATAGTGTGAGGGGGTTGTCTTTTTGTTCCAGAATTGGCTTCACCAGTACAACTAATGCTAATAAAATGGTTTGGGAAACTTTTTTTTAAAAGTATACCCCATTCAGACTGGCCACAGAACATTGTTAACCAAGATTGTTTTAAGTTTTTAAACAAGTTTCTCAAGATTGTGAGTACTGCAGCATAGAGAAAGCTATGCATAACTGCACCTTTCATCCACAAAGGATCCCTGAGTGATTGAGAATCATTTGTACAGGGATAAATTCACCCATCACAGAAATGCAGCCATGTCTGGAGATGAAATGTGGCAATATGTGATTGCACTACCACACAGGACATCTAAAGGAGTTCTGAATGCTTTCCTAAATGGGCTGAATTCTGCTCTCAAGGTCTAATCATGGGACCTTCTGTGCATAGATTACTCCTGTCCTACCATCATGGCAAAAACTCCCTTCCCATGGCCATCAGAGGGGGCACTCTCCTGGTTCAGGAATTAATGCAGGAGGATATAGCTTGAAGTGTGTGGGCCAGGGAGATGCATATCATCCTTCCACTGCTCTGATGTACTTCCCAAGTATACTAACTGCCCCAGGCTGTAATTTCTTTTCACCCCCAAACCTTATCGTGGTAATCCCTCTTTGAGGAAGGCTCCAAAGGCCAAATACCAGCTGCTGTGGAGTTCTGCTGCCAGGGAATAGAGGAGATGGATTCCCAGAGCCAGTGCAATCACCCAAGATCCATGACACTGGGTGGCCAGATCCTGTTTCTTCCATATTGAACAAACCTCACTCTCCTGACAAAATAATTAAGAAGAAACTCTGTGTTGAATTTCCTGAAGTTGAGTTTCACAGGCAAACTGCAGTGAGGCACAATCTGCCCAGGTACATAGGTGTGAATCTGGAGGAACTCCACTGAAAACAGCAAAGTAAGCTGAAGTCAGGAGGAGACAGTCTGGAGCTAGAGGTGAGTAACTGAGAGCAGAATTTGGCTCTGTACATTAAGGACATTGAAACATTTAAAGTGAAATGTCAAACCAGGCAAGTTCAATGAAGCCTGAAATCAAATAAAATCTTGCCTGATTCTGGGTTTTGAGTCTCACCAACAAATGCTGCCAAGATTAATTTTATTCTTTAGGCAGAGGCAGATAAAATGATTCTGTTAAAAAACTCACCTGGAAAAGGTCAGTTTTACCACAATGATTTTTACCCATCTGGTGAGTTTCCATAAATTTTGTTTTATTTTCATCTTGAGTTCTTGTATTCAGATCAACCCAAAATGTAAAACAAGTGTGGGGTTGCCAATAGAAAGGTTTGCGAAAAGTCAACCATCTCTCTCATAACCACATGTAGTCCTGGTCTAAATTTTACATTTTTAAAAAAGATAATCTTGATGAAAAGATTCTAAGATTCCATTCTACAATTTGCAGATTCTTAAAATTCATAGTCATAAGAAATATAACTACCTACCTCTAAACTAGCATGCAGTGCACAGACCAATAAAATTGGAGGATTTGATAACCGATATCCATTGATTCCAGGACTTAGTTGCAATTCTGGAAAATTAATAACTTCTGTTAGTTATATTTTTTAATTTGTTTTATTCATTAGGACAAATCTTGACTTTTCACTCAATTAAAAATTTCACTAAAGTCAGTGGGACATTAGGATTTGGTTATAAGGAAACACGTTTAGTCCACTTGCAGCTACTATTTTTCACATTGGAGGTACTCAAATTTTACCCAACTGAAGCTTACATCAGCAGCTTCCCAGGAGCCAGAGGACTGCAATTAATTTGCATACAATGGAACATATTAAAATTGCCTTTAGGCCAGATTCCCCTCTCACACTGGTGTAAACTACAAGCATATCTATTGAAGTCAATGTAGTATAAAAGGAGTACAGTAATTGAGAGGAGACTCAGGCTTTTTATCTTTAATATGAATAAGTGGCTTGTGGAGACTGCACATTGCAGTGCTCCATCTTGAGCTAAACAAAGTCCACTTGAATCAAATGGAATATCATATCCAAGGGACATGTAGTGTCCATAAACCCATTTAGGCCAATACGGAACTTGTGGGGGCAGCTGACTTCCAGGCCAGATTTTGGCTACCACTGCTTTAGGCTTTGAAATTTCATGTGATCTGTCTTATACTGCATTCTTTGAAATATTGCATCGTTTATCTTTTCAGTGCAAGCACCAGAGCTCTTTCGATGGAAAGGAGCACCTCTCACTCACTGTGAGGACTTATTAAACTCATATAATTTTTGCCTATCTTCCTCATGTGAACTGCCCCTACAAAATGACTTCAAGACTAGCCTTTTGTGAGTAGGAACCCAAAGGAGAGGGAGTGGAGAGCATCTGAGGTGAAAGATTTTATTTTTTATGCTTTAGAAGATGACATGTCTGATGATGGTTCTCCAGCAAGACTAGCCCAGTCCCTCTCTATACTTTTGGCCAGAATCCTTGCAGTATCTCAAAGAGAGGACTGAGGCCAGCAGTGTTGACCTAAAGTCAGATTGGCAAGGACTCGCATGGTAAAGCCTCAAAGCAAGCTTCTAACCCTCCTGCAGGCTGAGGTCTCCTTTAAGATGGGGTTGGAGGAGAGACTGACCTCCAGATTTAGAAAGTACTCCTATGTGTCCATGCACAAGGCTGGAACACAGACATTTCACTTCTTTTGAAACAGGTCATTGTTTTATTTTATACCTCATTGAGTTCTAGCTTGGGCTAGTAAAGCCAAAATAGATGGCTGTTTTCAGTTAGGGCCAGATTCTGCCTTTATTCACATTTCCCATTCATTCCAATGGAGCTACTCCCACCATAAAGTACTACTCAATATGAAGAAGGAAAGTAGTCTCTAGCCCTTACGGGATCTAGTAGGGTGAAAAATTTACCCATAGTCCAAGTCTGAATTTGAAAGGCCTTTTTGGAGTGTCTGTTTGAGCAACCATAAACAACCAACTAGATTGACGTGACAGTAGATCAAATTCATTCTGGTTGTTTCTTCACTGCTTTCAGTGAAGCTGCACAACATCAAGGATGAATTTGGTTTTAATAGGTTTAACACCAGTGAGCAAACATAAAGTCTTATCATTTCTATTCAAAATAATAGTGAACAGCAATGTATGCAAGTTCTATATCATGTGACATATTTAAAGAAGTATACATACTGTTTTCCATGAGAAATCTAGTTTTGAATTCATGACCCCACCAGCCTATTAGCCTAAAACATAATATGGAAAAAAAACGGAAAAAAACAACAAAATCACGCATTGATATATATTTAAATCTGACATGAGTATTACTAAATAGCTTCTGATACACTAATCAAATAGGGTTCAGAGTAGCAGCCGTGTTAGTCTGTATTCGCAAAAAGAAAAGGAGTACTTGTGGCACCTTAGAGACTGTAGCTGTGGCTCACGAAAGCTTATGCTCTAATAAATTTGTTAGTCTCTAAGGTGCCACAAGTACTCCTTTTCTTTTTACTAATCAAATAGTATCAGTAAGTTATGTGGTTAACTGGCATTAATAACTTATTTATGTGACTTTTCAATTTCTCTTCAACACTGAAATATGATATTTATTATAGTTTTCAAACAATCAATCAATCTATTGGGGCTCTATTAATGTTCATTTTGTCTAAATTCATCCTACAAACTGAAAAATAAAGCAGAAATATTTCCAGTGTTATATTCCTAATGGCTAAAAGGACAAACACAAATCCGCTTTGGTAAATACTGAAAACCAAAGGACATTATAAATCTGACTTAAATCCACAAAAGGAAAGATATGAACAGCAAACAAAAAATAGACGAAGAGGCCTCTAAGAAAAGGTTGCAGTTGCTTCATCGTTCCATTGCCATGTTGTGCTGATGTGAATCCCAACCTAGCAATAAGATTTCAGATTATGAAACTGGGTTTATTACTCAATAATATAACCCTTTTTTGAATGAAATTCAGTCCCATTTAATTCACAACTAGATTTTTGAGACAATATTCTGAAGACATTTCAAGGTGGTCCCCCCCCAAAAAATAGAAATATTGCAGAAATTTAAATAAAACATGAACACATAAAATTTGAAGTTTTTCATCAAATATTTTGCACTGACCTAGTATTTACTATGAGCCAGATCATAGCCCCACTCATGTGGCCATACAAGGATATGAGGGGAGTAAGACAACCCCACCTCAACTCGTGTGTGGTCTTTGTAGACCTGGGGTCTCAGCACAAAGAGTTAAACTGGTGCTGGGTGCCCAATACACATCTCTAAGCAACTAGGTGGCTTTGATTTCTGTGGCTTCATCTTCAGCATCCAGCCAGCACAGCTGAGCTATCATTGTGTTGAAGGCTAGAGTGTGTGTGTAATTTGCTGCTAGCAACAGCTAGTAGCAAATTACTTTCCCCTGGAGCAAACAAGGAGGAAAGGAACTGTGCTTCTCCTCACTACTCCTGGAAAGGCCTAGCCATATGCTGCAAATTAAAAAGGCCAAACTGTAAAAGTCTAAGATAGATGGGACTAGTTTGGTCAGTCATACTGTATGTAAAGAATTGTTATACAAACTATGCACAGTGCCAAGTAAAATGCTTACTTGTTATTTCTGGATAATATGGGTTTACATTTCACCCCTATGAATAGATCCATCACTCTCATCTCATTGTATTAAATAAAGCAGACGTGTGAAATATTATATTGCTAAAGAATAGTCTTACTATTCAAAGTCACATGGAAATCAACAATGAAATCATCCATTCATTTCAATGAATTTTTTGTCAAAAATAATATATTACAAATAAAACTATTTATTTGCTATTGCCCAAATAACTCAGATGCGGATGCTTTGAATAATAAAAAATGCATCAACTGTTTTATAGTATTTTACAGTATCTTTCCTCTATAATAGTTTACCATAAAACACAATATTACACAATAATATTATAACAAAATCCCATTGAAGTTAATGGTGCAAGTATTCCATTCATTCCAATTGGCTTAGCATAGCAAAAAAACAAACATGAAGTACACTACCTAGAATAACAGTGTGTAGTAAGGTTAAAAAAATACTAAAGAGCAATTTACTTGTTGAGCCATGCCATGCACTCATTCCTCAGGCAATAGAAGTCAACAGGAGACCCACAGACATCAACAGGAGTACTGTCCCAGTAAAGAATGATGAAGGACTAACAGTCCTGGACTTCAGGTTTTAGTTCAGATGAGACTCCAAATGCTTGGTGTTGTATCTAAACTTATTGACTCTGTGCAACTGGCCTAGAGCAGGACCTATCCTGTGGTTTGTCATGTCTAGAACTTGGAAACTGAAATTTCAGAAACTGATTAAAGTTTGGTGATAGAAATGCATGAAATTTAAAGGTGGCACAATTTTTTAAAATCATTTTGCCTGTCCCTACCATTACTAAAACACTGACAAGCTGACATTTCTTTTTGAGATTCTAGAACTCCATGGGCATCATACATGATGGGTGTTTAGATACAATTCTGGTTCTACACCGTCATCAATCCAATATTTCCTATGGATGTCATTTGTTTGATGTACGATATGTCAACAGGATTCAAAGAGGTTTTATATCTATATACACACACACACATACACAAGCTTTATAAATTAGCAATTAACAGTTAATAATTTTCTGTGAAAGAATTGAAATCAGGGCTGCCATTGTTATGCCAAATTTTAGCCTGTTATGATGTGAAATAGCTGAGATGTTATATAAGGGTATATAAATGCATAGTAAAAATAATAGGCAGTAAAATTGCACAGTAAGATGAGGTAGTAACATTTCTTATTAAAGAGTAGCTACTCTGCATGCAAAGTGGATATTCTGAAAGGAATTAATTATTTCAAACATTCTTGTTTTCAAAACACCAAGGCAGCAGCTTATAACTTTTATTTTAAATCTGAGCCATGATTTTGGCAAAATCTTGTAATACTAAATGCATGAAATAACAAAAAACTTGTTTTTTTATGTTCCTGTATTTAAAGTAATTTGTCCCCAGCCAAGTTGGGGCATTAAACTGTATTAGGAGAACTAGCTGTTGGCATGACTGTTTTACAGACCATGATAAAAACATGCTTTTTAGATTAGAGAAGGGACTTGTTATGGAAACATGCTTTAATAATCTCTATTGGGAACTGACTCTTAATGGACATTTGCACATATGGACACACATAGGTACAACCAAACTGGAGATTTTTCACATTTTATTATAACACAATTTGAAATGGCCATACCAGCTTTGTATGTATATTTGTGTTTCTGATATACATTGGATTATTAGCCTTCTGACATCCCACAAACAGCTAGAGAACATACAGCTTCTCAAGATTGCCGTGCCAATATGTTTCAGGAGTGAGAACCTCTCAGTGTGAGAAGGTATTTCAGTCCATGGACCAAATGGGCATAGAGACTCACAGCTGAGCTTGTCAAAAAGCAATGCTAATTAGGATGGTGTTTTTTGTGAGATACATGTAATCACATAACCCTACTTAGAGCTAAATAATTTTAGTTTTTTTGTTTTTAAGTAAAAATTCCATTAAAAAGGAAAAGCACTTTGGTCCATTTTGTCTCTAAAATAAAGCAGGAATCCTAATGTTCTGACAAGAAAGAATATTTTTTGCGTATTTCTGAGCTATACACATCACTACTTTTTAAATGTTTAATACGCTGGG
This sequence comes from Dermochelys coriacea, assembly GCF_009764565.3. Taxonomy (NCBI): domain Eukaryota; kingdom Metazoa; phylum Chordata; order Testudines; family Dermochelyidae; genus Dermochelys; species Dermochelys coriacea. Next base: position 23,283,735 of record NC_050078.2, on the reverse strand, counting down.
TTAATGCACACTGTTACTTGCCCAAGTTCATGACACAAATAAGGCATGTAATTAAAGATCATTACACATATTTTATTGGTCTTGTTATACCCAAAAACATTCTCCCATTTTACAAATCAAGAGGCGTAGACAGCAGATTTATGGAGGGGAAAAATTATACCAGATAGGCGCATCATCCTTTCATTTTGTTCCTATTTCTTTTAAGCACATTTACACCAGGGAACAATCCCTTCAGTAAGTATTTTTATTTAGCTCAGTTTTTTCTCACATCTGTGTGTGTTAGACAGAAGCACTGGGCATTCATAACTTGAGTCGTTTCGTTTGTAGTTGCATTAAAGATGCAAGAATGGGGGATATAATGATCACTATGTATGTGCCGTGAAGACATCAAAGAAGATCCAGTTAAAGAACATAGAAGAAATACAAAAAAAAATCCTTTGACCTTTGCTTCTAAGTAACAGATGATTATGCAACTCATTTATAATTTACAATGTGAAGAAACATGTGGTTCATTTGCCTTCTTGGGGGGGGGGGGAGAACCCCTCTGAAACTATTGAGCAGTGATACAGAAAACAAGCAAACACTGTTAACACAGCCTGACTTTCACAACCCAGGACAAAGCCTTCTATGAACCATTCTATCATCATATTTTGTGAGAAATCATTTTAAGGGTCTATGGGCAAGTATGCTAAAAGATATAACAGGAAAATAACAGTGTAGAATTAATGACACTAAAAAAATTAAATTCTCAAACTTCACTATGTATGGAGTATACTGGTCTCCCTTTACTAGTCAGATCACATCCTTGCCTGGAAATGTCTTATGCCTTACTCTGATGATATAGAAATACTATATTATTGGATTTCTGTAGTTTACCTATGCTTGGCTTTTTAATCCTAATATCTGAATGGATTAAGAAGATGAAAAAACAAGAGGTAGGCAAAGCAGATAAGGACAAAAATACAAAAGACTCCCCTTCTCTCCTGCCAAACCTTTGCCCATTCTTAGAAGTAAACTTAAGCCTTTAAGAATTGAAAACAGTGGATCCTGTCTTTCAGCATACCTTCTTCTGCTAACCAGATGGGAATGCAACCAGTAATGCTGGAAATCTCATGAAAAAGTCTGGTCTATAGCGCTGATCAAGACATTTCAGTATTCAAAATTCTGATGAAAAAAATATGAATTTTTCACAAAAATATTAGTGTCAATTTTGACAAGTTAAATTGTTCTCATGAGATTTTCAGCCCACTTGTGCTGACCCAAAAGATGTGCATAGTTTGGAAATACATCTGAATGTTTAGATTCTTATCTAAACAGAACAAGAACTCTGAACATCTTGTGATGCTCCCATCATTAGAAACAATCCTTATTTTCTCACAGGATTAACAAATGCTAAGAGGAAGGTTACTTTAACTGGAGGTTCTTAAAGATGCGTGGTCCCTATCTGTATTCCTCTGTGGGGGGTTATGCATGCACATCATGCACCTGGAGTCAGAGAATTTGAAAGTAGTGTCTGTTGATTGATGAATGTGTCCTGGCTCACCTTTTGTGTCCAACCGAGGTGATAAAGGGTGGTGTGGACCAATCACTTTGTCAGTTCCTTTTCCACCATGAATCGGATAAGATCCAAAATAGAGGGGAAGGAGGGTGGTTAGTGGAATACAGATAGGGACCACATGCCTTGAAGAGCCTCCAGTTACAGTAAGTAACTTCTCTTCTTCTTTTTTCTTCCTATTGTATTTAACTGTGGGTGATTGAGAAGAAGTACCCAAGTAGGAACAGAGTGCGTAGATGAAGACAGTAGCACTGATCAGAGAACAGCCATCCGACAGGTGGCATCAGCAACTAAATACTGTACCAGGCATAACGCCTTACAAATGTGTGGATGGAGCTCCACGTGGTTGCTTTACAGCTATCCTAGGAGGGTATGTCCTGGAGAAATGCTATGGTAACTGGTTAAGCTCTAGTGGAATAAGCTCATAACCTTGTAGGGGGAGGGACGTAGAATAGAATGATAGAGTAAAATTCAACCAGATATCCATTTGGAAATTCTATGGGTGGAGATGGTATGCCCTCTGACTCTCCTCACTACAGCAACAGTCTCAAGGACTTCCTGGTTGGTTTTGTTCTCTGCAGGTAAAAGGCTAAGGCTTGTTGGCCATTGCACAAACATGCAGTTTCAGGAAGAATACAGGTAAGTGAATGGATTGGTTAAGGTGAAATTCCAAAATCACTTTAGGGATAAATTTGGGATGTAGGTGTAAAGAAACTTTATCTTTGTGGAATACAGCTTATGGGGGGTCTGCCATCATTGTTCCAAGTTCACTCACCCTCCTCACCAATGTGATGGCTACAAGAAAGGTGACCTTCATGGAGAGGAGCCTTTAGCAAGTAGCTAAACACTCAAAAAGGGGGGCATTGTCAGTACTGAAAGAACAGGATTCAAGTGCCATTGTACCACAATCTTTTCAGGGGGTGGGAAAGCTCTTATCAGGTCTTTCCAGAATTGATTGGTTAGTGGGATGCAAAAATAGTGTAGCCTTCAGTAGGTGGATGGAATGCACTGATTTCTGCTAAGTGGATTTGCAAGGAGCTGAGGGAGAGACCCAATGTCTTCAAAGATAGGATACAATCTAAGAGAGTGGAATATACATCTCTTCTGGTAGAATGACTCTTTGTTTTATCCAGGGGAGGTCCTCGATGGTATTCTGGACCTCCCAGGGGAACCCTGAGGCATGAAGCCAGGACTCCCTTTGCATAATAATGGCAATAGCTATGGCTATAGAGTTAGTATCAGCCACATGGACTACAGATTGGAAGGTAGTTCTGGCTATTAATTAACTTTATTTTATCAAAGCTTGGAAACTAATATGATTTTGCTGTGGGAGGCCATTGGTGAAATCCTCAAACTAAGTATAGTTCAGGAAATAATATTTAGCCAATTGCGCATGATAATTGGTTATCGTGAATTGAAGACTGGAACACGAGAAAACCTTCCTCCCCAGTAGATCTAAATGTTTACCCTACTTGTCCGTGGGAGTAGATCTGGGATGTTATTGCCTGGACCTTTCCAAAGTGACCTGAACCACCAACAAGTTGGGAGCTTGGTAAGAGAATAAGAATTCTGAGCCTTTAGCCAGCACATAGCATCTTTCCATCCCTTTGAGGGTAGGAGCGCAGGTGGTAGGGGTATGCCACACTCTCCTAGACAGCTCCAGTATGGCATCATTGACAGGGAAAGCAATTCTCATAGACCCAGAGGTATGGAGGATGTCCAAAAGCCTGTGTTGGGAGTCCTGGATCTTCTCTAGTGGAATCTGAAGTTCCCTGATGACTCTGCAGAGAAGGCCTTGGAACTGCCTGAAGTCATCCAGGGGGAAAGGGATGTCGAAGTTACCTCTTCATCCAGCGATGGTGATGGTAGTCTGGCCAGTTCTTATGGAACCAGAGCATAGTACTCCTCCTCCCCTATCAGATCCAGGGGAAAATTTGATGGTTCCCTCAGAGGGAAGAAAGGTGATGACTCCCTGGTAGATCGGATAGATTCTGAAGAGGGATACTCATACCAGGGTCACCAATATGGCCAGTAGCATGGGTTGACAGATGGTCATGGGGGTCCCCATGGCTGAGTCGGGGAGGCAATGGTTGATCCCAGGGCCATGTGGATCTCCTGAGGAATGGGTAAGGGTGGTATGGGAGAAGCGGTTCATCTGAGGGTTCCAAATCTCCCAAGAAGAAAAAGCCTGACTTGGGTTAAAGTGGTGGTACCGCTTGTGCTGTTGGAGAGGTGTAAGTTGTCTATGGGGGGCGCCAATAGGCTCTGTTCTGCAGGCAGGTCTCTTGGAGAAGATATAAGCTCCCTGGAAATGGAAGGTCCTGATGGAGGGGATATTCTGAATCAGAAAGCAAAAGTGTCCTATCGTGTGTCTATGGATCTGGATCTCCCCGGTGTAAAGGGGACTCTTTCTGTCAGGGCAGTTGGTGCCAGCAATGATGATGTTATCTGGAAGCTATTGGTCTTTGCCAGTGGTGGAGGGTTCCAGGTCTTGTGAAGAGCTGGGGACGGTGGTACCGATGGAGCATGGTGTGGAACCCAATGTTTCTGAGCTTTTTTGTGCCTGTGGGACTTAGGACATACTAAGTCCTCATGGGCCGAACTGGTGGATTTGCTTGCAAGCATGTCTGACTTCTTTGAAGTGGATTTAGAGGAAGGCTTAGTCCCATGCTTATGTGATTACTTCCTATGTCCTGCAGTTGGATCTGTGGGGATGGATTCTCTAGCACAGAGTTGAACTTTGCAGTGGGAGGCACACTCCGTGCTGATTCAGGTTGATGTACTGGGGGGGTTCCCTGGCATGGATCTGATTGGGGTCTCATAGTCATCTTCATGAGATACTTTCAGAGAAAAGTGTCTACCCTTCTTAGATATGGCTGGGGAAGGACTAGCAAATACTGCACTGAGTTTCGATGTGAGCTTCTCCCAGACAGTAGAGGCAGTGTTGATGGTTGTCACTGAATGAAAAGGATCACAGGCAGGAAGTACAGAGTTTAAAGCCCAGATTCCAAACAGGGTACAGGGCGAAGAGGGTGGCCTGTAGCCTAATTTAACTCTAAAGGATATTAAAAACTACTAGATCTAAAAAAGTTATTAAGAACTATTAAAATTTTGAACTATTTACAACTGAATTAATATTGTTTTTCAAAATGGCATCAGAACTGAGGATACAAAAGGTTCTGAAAACCCAGTTTTCTCCTCAAAGTAATTGTCACTGTGAATCCATAGAAACAGCTTCGCTTTTATGACAGGTTTCAGAGTAGCAGCCGTGTTAGTCTGTATTCGCAAAAAGAAAAGGAGTACTTGTGGCACCTTAGAGACTAACAAATTTATTTGAGCATAAGCTTTCGTGAGCTACAGCTCACTTCATCGGATTCACCGATGTACAAGGAGTACAAGTACTCCTTTTCTCTTTGCTTTTATGGTTTCATTCCAGCACTTCACAAAAATGCCAAGAATGTTAGTGAAACTGTTCATTTTATTTACCATTTTTTTGTGTTTTATGGTCGAGAAGTTGGGGGCCCATGCATGGGACTTGGGAAAACTAGGTTCCATTCCCTTCTCTGTCACACACTTCCTGTGTAGCCTTGGGCAAGTCATTTAGGTTTGGATGCACAAGAGTTAGACACCAAATCCATGTTTCAGGCACCTAAGTCCCTGTTTTAGCACTATTGTGATGTACAAAACTCTTGCAAAAGCCTCTAGGCACTTAAACTCACTCAGTGACTACGTTTTTGAAGTAAAAGATCTCTAGACATCTAAGTTTCTGCTATGGGCATGCATATGCTGCCTCTCTCTGGGCATCCAGACATTATCTACTGCTGAAGCCCCAGCACAATTCACAAACCAGGGGAAGATAGGCCTTTAGCCATCTGAGGTGCATGCAGGGCCCAATCAGGAAGGCACCTTCTAAGCATACCTACCGTATCAGGCCCTGCATATGAGATCACACAAAACAGTTGTGGGGGGAGGGGGGGCAAAAAGCAGTTAATTTCCCTCATAACTTTTAGCTCAGTGGTTAAAAAACTCATCTGGGCTCTGGGAGATCCCCAGTTCACGTCCTTCTTCCATCTGATGGGGAGAAGGGATTTGAAGTAGGCTTTACCATCACCCTAATGATGAGTGCCCTAATCACTGGGCTATGGGATACTCTGAGGTGGGCTTCTCAGTCTCTCCTGTTGAAGCTGTTTCATTATTGCTAAATAATTTACAAATTAAGTGCAAAATTCAGAGGTTTTATTCCTGCTGCAGGTGCAAATCTCATTGTAACCTTAAGTATGGAGTAACTACCTATGGCTCTGTAATATATATGGTTGGCCAGGATTTGCATAGGATTTGGCTCTCATTGAATTCCAATAACATTCAGGCACCTAACTCACTTTGTCTCCTTGGAAAATCTCTGCCAAGATTCCCAGCAGCTATGTTTAAAACCCTATTTGTTTCTTTCTGTCCAGCGATTCACTTATTGGAATAGTAACTTTTATATGATAAACAAGATTTTCAGTAATCCTCATCGTATTTGACTTGGCTGTCTGGGTGAGAGCTCAAGGCTAGGTTGCTTTAAGGGAACTGTGTTTTGGCTTCTTGGTAACCAGTAAGGTATTGTAGAAGCTGGCTTGGTAAATCTAAGTATTAGAATAAACACCATTTGGGGGGATTGTCTGCCCCATTCTTTGTAGTTTGCTCGGATTGAGCAATCTCACAGTGCCCCCCCCATCACATGTGTCAAGTTTCAACCATTTCATAGTTCTCTTGTACACTAGATCAATACTTAATTATAAGTAGGATGTTTACGGAGTTTGAAAAGCTTTGGAACTACAGGTAATTATTAGTCTCATATTACTGTAGTTTTGGTCTTTCACATATCCTGGTATACTTTCTTTGCCCTTTTCAAACTTGCTACAAATATTTTGTAATTATTAAGTGTATATGACTCATTAATATTGCTGTATATTATTAATGGATTGCTCTCTTAGAACTCAATAAAAAATCAAAACCCTTTATGAAAGGTGTTACTATAAAAATAGTGACTTTTCATATTTAATATCTCTGAAGCTTTACTTTGTCAAAAGACCAAAACAATAAGATTATACAATAGGCTAATAGTGTGATGTCTCTTCTGTTGAATTGTTTGCATTTTCAGCAACAGCTAAAATAAGTAATTTTATTTTATTTTCTTAATTTTCATATGTTTCATTTAAAAATGGCCAAACTGACTTTCTCCCCAGATGCAAATTTTAATGGCACAAATCTAATTCTCTAAGAACAGTTTTATAATCCAAGTACTGACACAAGCTTAACTCTGCTGTCTTGGTTGGTGATATTATAAAATGACCTAGATTTGAGTAATCATCCTCCTTTCCCCAAAAGTTGACCAATTCAGGTCTCACTTGTGTCACAGGTGGAAATTTTAATGTATCAGGTTACAAGGTTAGAGAATAAGACAACTTCACTCCACAGGTGAAAAAACCTAGACTGTTTGGTCAACCAAGTGTGAGTTGATTAACAGCTGATAAGTATTTGCAGATAAAGAGTGCATATGTCCTCCTCTTGGATTGATTTTTTTCCTTGTTAGACTTTTAGACTCAGTACAACTGAGAATATTCCAATCTCAGAACATGTCCACTCATATTATCCCTTCAGGTCAAAACAAACGGAGATTGAGTTCACTTTTATAACAGGAAACAAGTTTCTGTGATCAGAGCATGTGAAAGAGAAATGACCATTATGTTGGGAATCCAATCAGAGCTTGGTGAATTCACCCAGAACAGTTTAGGAAACCTCTAAGGCATTCACAATGAGGGATGATAATTTCATTCAGTTGCCAGACTGAAAAAAAGGTATGATTAAACTGCAAAAAAAGCTGGAGCTTAAATTAAATCCTAAGAAAAGATCTTACAAAAAACAACCCCTCCAAGGCTAATCAAGTTGAATGAAAAACTGTTAAATAAGCTCATGAGCAACTATTATCAGAGTGCTCATATATCATCACTTCTACTAGCCAAATATAAGATAAATATGTTAGCACATTTACTAAAAGAAAATCAAATTTCCTGCCTAACATCAGAAATTAAAAATCAAACAGGGAGCCAATTTACTCATAATAGAGATATTAATAAAGTTCTCAGTGTTTTCTATAAAGTCCTGGATAATACTATATTTTGTAAAGAAATATGGTAAATTTTTTAGGGTGTTTCAACAAGATTAAATTAAACATGAAGCGACAATCCCACCTAAAGATATTTCTGAACTGTGACTTCTGACTTAATAATCAAAACCATTTGAGTCTTCTTTATGATATATTTAGTGAACCATTCACACACTCCTTAATCCCTTGAATGGATCTTTGGGGGAATAGTATCTAGATGAAATTCTAAATAAATGCATACATCTGACTGAACTATAAAATAAAAATTTAAAGAACCAGGGAGTTATGCTTCCTGTAGCTCTTGATTGTTCCTACAGGTGTAGTGGGGCAGGGCTGGCTGATCTTAGAGCAATTCCTTAACCCCTTGTTGTCCAGAGTGGAGTTTGTATATCCCATCACACTCTAGTTTTAGAAGTTCCGTTACATCCTCTTTGTCCTACAGGATTTGAATAATATCTCATTTGTGTGTGATGTGGAGGAATTGTTTTTTTATTTTCAAGGTAAATTAACGCAATATATACTGAATGTTATTTGTAATGTGGTAGTGGCACCAAAAGCCCCAGTCAGCTTTAAGACTCCATTGTACTGGGCACAGTAAAAAACACTTAAGAAGTCATTACCTCTATTTTTAATTATATGAAGCAGCAAACAATCTTAAAGGTCCAAACAAAAGCAACTTTGAAGACTGGACAGGAGAAACTGAACATAAGTGGATGGTTTATGCTGGTAAATTTTGCTTTGAGTGTTTGTGATGGGTATGGCCTTGATCACCCAATATAAATTGTGTGTGCTATATAAAAAGTGATGACTATGAATTAATACTGAAGGATGAGTTGTACTCTATGATAAATTACCCTTTGTTCTATTCCAGCAGCACAGAGGATTTATAGCTTCCTGTAACAGACTTTGTGCTACTGCCTTCCTGTCCTCTTTTAATTTCCATTCCACAGCACATTCTAAAATGTTAGGGGTGCTAATAAGAGTTGTGTGATTATATATAAATATATAAGGCACCAGACAGTAAATGGCACTCAAGAATATACAACATAGTTCCTGGAGTTTGCAGGACTGATTAAAGCTTCTGCTTGTAAATGGCAACTGGCTTCCTTCCTGCATCTCTTTACATCAGCCCTTCACACAAAGAAAAAGAGGTGCTGGGGTCCAGAAAATCCTCAGCCACTGGAAGAGCTCAAAGCTACTGTAATATAGACAAGGAGCCAAATCACCCTGAGGGTTGGGGGGAGAAACAGAAAGATAACATAACAGAACCTGCATCCCTCCCCTCTTCCATAGGTCAGGTGAACTGAAATAAAGTGTGTGTTCATCATCTGGCAATTCATAGAATCTTAGACTTTAAGGTCAGAAGGGACCATTATGATCGTTTAGTCTGACCTCCTGCATAACGCAGGCCACAAAATCTCACCCACCTACTCCTGTAACAAATCTCTAGCCTATGTCTGAGCTATTGAAGTCCTCAAATCGTGGTTTAAAGACTTTAAGGTGCAGAGAATCCTCCAGCAATGACCCATGCCCCACACTGCAGAAGAAGGCGAAAAACCCCCAGGCCCTCTGCCAATCTGCCCTGGATGAAAATTCCTTCCCGACGCCAAATATTAGCAATCAGCTAAACCATGAGCATGTGGGCAAGACTCACCAGCCAGACACGCAGGAAAGAATTCTGTCGTACCTCAGATCCCACCCCATCTAACATCCCATCACAGACCATTGGGCATATCTACAGCTAATCGTTGAAGATCAATAAATTGCCAAAATTAGGCTATTCCATCATATCATCCCTTCCATAAACTTATCAAGCTTAGTCTTGAAGCCAGATATGTCTTTTGCCCCCACTGCTTCCCTTGGAAGGCTGTTCCAGAACTTCACTCCTCTGATGGTTAGAAACCTTCATCTAATTTCAAGTCTAAACTTCCTGGTGGCCACTTTATATCCATTTGTTCTTGTGTCCACATTGGTGCTCAGCTTAAATCATTCTTCTCCCTCCATGGTATTTATCCCTCTGATATATTTATAGAGAGCAATCATATCTCCCCTCAGCCTTCTTTTGGTTAGGCTAAACAAGCCAAGCTCTTTGAGTCTCCTTTCATAAGACAGGTTTCAGAGTAGCAGCCGTGTTAGTCTGTATTCACAAAAAGAAAAGGAGTACTTGTGGCACCTTAGAGACTAACAAATTTATTAGAGCATAAGCTTTCGTGAGCTACAGCTCCCTTCATCGGATGCATTTGGTGGAAAAAACAGAGGAGAGATTTATATACACAGACACAGAGAACATGAAACAATGGGTTTATCATACACACTGTAAGAAGAGTGATCACTTAAGATAAGCCATCACCAGCAGCAGGGGGGGGGAAAGGAGGAAAACCTTTCATGGTGGCAAGCAAGGTAGGCTAATTCCAGCAGTTAACAAGAATATCAGAGGAACAGTGGGGGGTAGGGTGGGAGGGAGAAATACCATGGGGAAATAGTTTTACTTTGTGTAATGACTCATCCATTCCCAGTCTCTATTCAAGCCTAATTGTATCCAGTTTGCAAATTAATTCCAATTCAGCAGTCTCTCATTGGAGTCTGTTTTTGAAGCTTTTTTGTTGAAGTATAGCCACTCTTAGGTCTGTGATCGAGTGACCAGAGAGATTGAAGTGTTCTCCAACTGGTTTTTGAATGTTATAATTCTTGACGTCTGATTTGTGTCCATTCATTCTTTTACGTAGAGACTGTCCAGTTTGGCCAATGTACATGGCAGAGGGGCATTGCTGGCACATGATGGCATATATCGCATTGGTAGATGCGCAGGTGAACGAGCCTCTGATAGTGTGGCTGATGTGATTAGGCCCTATGATGGTATCCCCTGAATAGATATGTGGACAGAGTTGGCAACGGGCTTTGTTGCAAGGATAGGTTCCTGGGTTAGTGGTTCTGTTGTGTGGTGTGTGGTTGCTGGTGAGTATTTGCTTCAGATTGGGGGGCTGTCAGTAAGCAAGGACTGGTCTGTCTCCCAAGATCTGTGAGAGTGATGGGTCGTCCTTCAGGATAGGTTGTAGATCCTTGATGATGCGTTGGAGAGGTTTTAGTTGGGGGCTGAAGGTGATGGCTAGTGGCGTTCTGTTGTTTTCTTTGTTGGGCCTGTCCTGTAGTAGGTGACTTCTGGGTACTCTTCTGGCTCTGAGGGTAATGGCTTGTAGAAAGTGGTGTTGGAGAGCTGCCTAGTAGCCTCTTGTTCATACTCCGACCTATTCATGATGACGACAGCACCTCCTTTGTCAGCCTTTTTGATTATGATGTCAGAGTTGTTTCTGAGGCTGTGGATGGCACTGTGTTCTGCATGGCTGAGGTTATGGGGTAAGCGATGCTGCTTTTCCACAATTTCAGCTCGTGCACGTCGGCGGAAGCACTCTATGTAGAAGTCCAGGCTGCTGTTTCGACCTTCAGGAGGAATCCACCCAGAATCCTTCTTTTTGTAGTGTTGGCAGGAAGGTCTCTGTGGGTTAATATGTTGGTCAGGGGTGTGTTGGAAATATTCCTTGAGTCTGAGACGTCGAAAATAGGATTCTAGGTCACCACAGAACTGTATCATGTTCGTGGGGGTGGAGGGGCAAAAGGACAGGCCCAACTCTGACATCATAATCAAAAAGGCTGACAAAGGAGGTGCTGTCGTCATCATGAATAGGTCGGAGTATGAACAAGAGGCTACTAGGCAGCTCTCCAACACCACTTTCTACAAGCCATTACCCTCTGATCCCACTGAGAGTTACCAAAAGAAACTACAGCATTTGCTCAAGAAACTCCCTGAAAAAGCACAAGAACAAATCCGCACAGACACACCCCTAGAACCCCGACCTGGGGTATTCTATCTGCTACCCAAGATCCATAAACCTGGAAATCCTGGACACCCCATCATTTCAGGCATTGGCACCCTGACAGCAGGATTGTCTGGCTATGTAGACTCCCTCCTCAGGCCCTTCGTTACCAGCACTCCCAGCTATCTTCGAGACACCACTGACTTCCGGAGGAAACTACAGTCCATTGGTGATCTTCCTAAAAACACCATCCTAGCCACTATGGATGTAGAAGCCCTCTACACCAACATTCCACACAAAGATGGACTACAAGCCGTCAGGAACAGTATCCCCGATACTGTCACGGCTAACCTGGTGGCTGAACTTTGTGACTTTGTCCTCACCCATAACTATTTCACATTTGGTGACAATGTATACCTTCAAATCAGCGGCACTGCGATGGGTACCCGCATGGCCCCACAGTATGCCGACATTTTTATGGCTGACTTAGAACAACGCTTCCTCAGCTCTCGTCCCCTAATGCCCCTACTCTACTTGCGCTACATTGATGACATCATCATCTGGACCCATGGAAAAGAAGCTCTTGAGGAATTCCATCATGATTTCAACAATTTCCATCCCACCATCAACCTCAGCCTGGACCAGTCCACACAAGAGATCCACTTCCTGGACACTACAGTGCTAATAAGCGATGGTCACATAAATACCACCCTATATCGGAAACCTACTGACCGCTATTCCTACCTACATGCCTCTAGCTTTCATCCAGATCATACCACTCGATCCATTGTCTACAGCCAAGCGCTACGATATAACCGCATTTGCTCCAACCCCTCAGACAGAGACAAACACCTTCAAGATCTCTATCATGCATTCCTACAACTACAATACCCACCTGCTGAAGTGAAGAAACAGATTGACAGAGCCAGAAGAGTACCCAGAAGTCACCTACTACAGGACAGGCCCAACAAAGAAAATAACAGAACGCCACTAGCCATCACCTTCAGCCCCCAACTAAAACCTCTCCAACGCATCATCAAGGATCTACAACCTATCCTGAAGGACGACCCATCACTCTCACAGATCTTGGGAGACAGACCAGTCCTTGCTTACTGACAGCCCCCCAATCTGAAGCAAATACTCACCAGCAACCACACACCACACAACAGAACCACTAACCCAGGAACCTATCCTTGCAACAAAGCCCGTTGCCAACTCTGTCCACATATCTATTCAGGGGATACCATCATAGGGCCTAATCACATCAGCCACACTATCAGAGGCTCGTTCACCTGCGTATCTACAAATGCGATATATGCCATCATGTGCCAGCAATGCCCCTCTGCCATGTACATTGGCCAAACTGGACAGTCTCTACGTAAAAGAATGAATGGACACAAATCAGACGTCAAGAATTATAACATTCAAAACCAGTTGGAGAACACTTCAATCTCTCTGGTCACTCGATCACAGACCTAAGAGTGGCTATCCTTCAACAAAAAAGCTTCAAAAACAGACTCCAACGAGAGACTGCTGAATTGGAATTAATTTGCAAACTGGATACAATTAACTTAGGCTTGAATAGAGACTGGGAATGGATGAGTCATTACACAAAGTAAAACTATTTCCCCATGGTATTTCTCCCTCCCACCCCACCCCCCACTGTTCCTCTGATATTCTTGTTAACTGCTGGAATTAGCCTACCTTGCTTGTCACCATGAAAGGTTTTCCTCCTTTTCTCCCCCCCTGCTGCTGATGATGGCTTATCTTAAGTGATCACTCTCCTTACAGTGTGTATGATAAACCCATTGTTTCATGTTCTCTGTGTGTGTGTGTATATATAAATCTCTCCTCTGTTTTTTCCACCAAATGCATCCGATGAAGTGAGCTGTAGCTCACGAAAGCTTATGCTCTAATAAATTTGTTAGTCTCTAAGGTGCCACCAAGTACTCCTTTTCTTTTTTCATAAGACAGGTTTTCTATTCCTCGGATCATCCTAATATTCCTTCTCTATACCTGTTCCAGTTTGAATTCACCTTTCTTAGAAGTGGGAGACCAGAACTGTACAAAATATTCCAGATGAGGTCTCACCAGTGCCTTGTATAACAGTACGAACACCTCCTTATCTCTACTGGAAATACCTCGTCTGATGCATTCCAAGACCGCATTAGCTTTCATTGGTGGCTCATAGTCATCCTGTGATCAACCAATACTCCTAGGTCCTTCTCCTCCTCTGTTACTTGCAAGTGATGCGTCTCCAGTTTATAACAAAAATTCTTGTTATTAATCCCTAAATGCATGACCTTGCACTTTTCACTATTAAATTTCATCCTATTACTGTTACTCTAGTTTACAAGGTCATCCAGATCTTCTTGTATGATATCCCAGTCCTTCTCTGTTTTGGCAATACCTCCCAGCTTTTTGTCATTTATTTATTAGCACAGTTCTACTTTTTGTGCCAAGGTCAGTAATAAAAAGATTAAATAAGATTGATCCCAAAACCGATCCCTGAGGAACTCCACTAGTAACCTTCTTCCAGCCTGGCAGTTCACCTTTCAGTATGACCCGTTGTAGTCTCCGCTTCAACTAGTTCCTTATCCAGCTTTCAATTTTCATATTGATCCCCATCTTTTCCAATTTAGCTAATCATTCTCCATGTGGAACCATATCAAATACCTTACTGAAACTGAGGTAAATTAGATCCACTGCATTTCCTTTGTCTAAAAAAAATCTGTTACCTTCTCAAAGAAGGAGATCAGGTTGGTTTGGCATGATATACCTTTTGTAAATCCATATTGTATTTTATCCCAATTACCATTGACCTTAATATCCTTAACTACTTTCTCCATCAATTTTTTTCCAAGACCTTGCATACTACAGAGGTCAAACTAACAGGCCTATAGTTACCCAGATCACTTCTTTTCCCTTTCTTAGAAATAGGAACTATGTTAGCAATTCTCCAGTCATACAGTACAACCCTTGAGTTTACAGATTCATTAAAAATTTTCAATTTCATGTGCCAGTTCCTTTAATATTCTTGGATGAAGATTATCTGGGCCCCCCAATTTAGTCCCATTAAGCTGTTTCAGTTTGGCTTCTACCTCGGATGTGGTAATATCTACCTCCATATCATCATTCCCATTTGTCATCCTACCATTATCCCTAAGCTCCTCATTAGCCTCATTAAAGACTGAGGCAAAGTATTTGTTTAGATATTGGGCCATGCCTAGATTATCCTTAACCTCCACTCCATCCTCAGTGTTTAGCGGTCCCACTTCTTATTTATATGGCTATAGAACCTTTTATTATTGGTTTTAATTCCCTTTGCAAGGTCCAGCTCTACAGGGTTTCTGGCCTTTCTCACTTTATCCCTACATGTTCTGACCTCAATAAGGTAGCTTTCCTTGCTAATCCCTCCCATTTTACACTCCTTGTAGGCTTTCTGCTTTTTCTTAATCACCTCTCTGAGGTGGTTGCTCATCCAGCTTGGTCTACAACACCTGCCTATGAATTGTTTCCCCTTTCTTGGGATGCAGGCTTGTGATAGTTTTTGCAACTTTGACTTGAATTAATTCCAGGCCTCCTCAGCCTTTAGGTCCACAAGTTCTTCAGTCCAATCCACTTCCCTAACTAATTTCCTTAATTTTTTTAAAGTTAGCTCTTTTGAAATCAAAAACCCTAGTGAAAGATCTATTTTTGTTTATCTTTCCATTTAGTTTGAATTGAATTAGCTCATGATCGCTCAAACCAAGGTTGTCCCCTACAACCAATTCTTCTATGAGGTCCTCACTACTCACCAAAACCAAATCTAAAATGGCATCCCATTTAGTTCAGCAACTACTTGACAAAGGTATCCATCAGCTATTGCATCCAGGAAAATCTGAGCCCTATTATTATTACTAGCACTTGTCCTCCAGTCTATATCTGGGAAGTTATAGTCTCCCATGATCACACAATTCCAATTAGTATTTACCTCATTAAAAACATTGAAGAGGTCTCAATCCATATTGTATCCTGCGGTTTATAGCACACTCCAAGCACTATCCCAGGGGAGGATCTAATAGCTTTCTTTCCCAATATGATTTTTGCCCAGACAGACTCTGTCTTATCCATTCCATCACTTCTTATTTCCTTACAGTCTACGTCATCATTGATATACAATGCTACTCCACCACCTTTGCCTTTATTTCTGTCTTTCTTAAACAGCACATACCCTTCAATACCTGTAGTCCAGTCATGACTACTATTCCACCATGTTTCTGTTATCCCTATAATATCTGGTTTCACTTCCTTCACCAGTAGCTCTAGTTCCTCCATTTTGTTACTTAGGATCCTCGCACAAACATCTTAATTTTTGCTGTTTGGCCTCGCTCACATTCTTTACCCAATTGGGCACAGACATTTTACTTCCAGTATCATCTATTAGACTGGTATGTACACTACCCTTCCTCCTTATGTCCATTCTCCTACCCACGGCTATATCCTTTCTTACTTCGTTTTCTTCCCTCTCAATGTTAAAATCCGATGTGGAGATTACCTGGACATCTCCCAACCATCTCCCTCAGATTCCTAGTTTAAAGCTTTCTTGATCAGTTGTGCCCTCCTCCATCCTAGAAATCTATTTCCCTCCTTACTCAGGTGAAGTCCATCCCAAGAGAACAGTCCTCTGCCCATGAATGCTTCCCAGTGGCCATACATCCCAAAGCCCTCCTTATAGCACCACTACCTGAGCCATCTGTTGAGCCTCATAATCTTGTCACACCTTTGTTGCCCTTCTCTAGGAATAGGCAGAATCCCATTGAAGATCACTTGAGCCTTGATTTCCTTATGCCTCTTCCCCAGCCTGGCATATTCTCCCTTGATATGTTCAAGCAAGAATCTAGCTGTATCTTGTTCCCACATGAAGGACAATCAGAGGATATTTTCCCACTCCCATTAGGATCCTCTTCAGCCTCAGCTCCACATCCCATACCTTAGCACCCAGCCGATAGCACACCCTTCTGTTTTCTGGAACAGCTCTTGTTACAGGCCTGTCTATTCTTCTCAGTAATGAGTCCCCAGTCATGTAGACCTGCCTTTTCCTGGCAATCAAGCAATTCTCCAGTATATCCCCTGTTCCCTCTGGCTGCAAGTCCTCTCGATTCCTATTGTCCCTTGCATCCCATATCATCCTGGTGCTCATATTTGGTGTTGTTATTGCCATGGACTCTTGCCCTCTTCCTATAGGGCTAGCTGCTCTTCTCTTCTCCCCTTGCCCTCTTACCTTCAGTGACCACCTGCTGTGCCCCTTCTTCATTTTCCAACTCCGCAAACCTACCTGAGCTCTGTTTCTCCTTCACTAGCCTGTCTTTTCCTCTGCCTGGTTCTCTTAGTCACATGCTTCCACTGTCCACTTTCCTCACCCAGCAATATCCCCTCAGAGTTCTTTGGTCCTGCTTCCATCTGCAAGTCTGAGCTTTTCTCTTGAGCTTCCTCATGTCTTTGCGCCATCATCCATTCCAACCCCCTTCTAAACTCGACCAGAGTTTCCACCTGCATCTCCAATCCTCAGATCTTTTCTTCCATCAGCTCTATCTGTCGGCACTTCATGCAGACGAAACTCTTTTCAGGTACCTCCTCCTGGATCATGTGCATGCCGCAGCTTCTACATCCAGTCATCTTAATTGTGTCTTCCACTACTGGGGTCACTACCACTGTTGCCTTTGTATCTGTCATCGCCTTCTCACCTAAGTCCTGTTAGTCTGGAAAACAAAACAAACCAAAATACCACCACCCACAGCAAAACAAACCCCCAATGAGCACCAAAACGCTGCCAGACCACCGCACGCTCCCTTCACTAGCCTGTCTGTTCCTCTACCTGGCTCTCTTAGTCTTCCCCCCAAACTCCCCTAACAAACTCCCACTCAAACTACCCTGTTTACAGCTCTATTTGCTGGCTCCTGTGCCACTGTAGCTGTCTATGCCGCTGCCTGCCTTACTGGCTGGCTACCTTTATAGGACCCCTGGTCAGAGAAGCCCCGCCCCCTAATCAGGGTTCAGCTTCTCTCCCAGCACACTGCCCCTACCAGCCTCTATAAATACCAATACAAATACAAATACCTTCTCCTCCAACAGAACTCCCACTCAAACTCCCCTTTTTTACAGCTCTGTTTGCTGGTTTCCATCAGGATTCAAGCTGAACAGAGAAAAGTAATTCATTTTTCTGTCAGATTTCAATATTTCTAAATTTGATTTAGTTCCCATTTGGAACAACCCCCACAACATTTCAGAATGTGCTGTGAAATGGAAATTCAAAGAGGAATGCAGCTCTTGATCCTGGGAGCCCTGGGTTCCCCAGCTCAGAGGCAGGTCATCTGGTGACCTGCTCTGGAAGCAACAGACCCTGGAAGTCCTAGGAGATGAGGCTTTCAAGGAGCCAGAAACCTGGGAGCCAGCACACCCAGAGTCCCAGCTACCTGTTATTGTGCCTGATGGGGAATTGGGAGGCTGCAAGCCCAATGGAGCCAGTATCCTATGGTCTTAGGAGCCAGGGCTTGCAGGCTCCTGGATCCCCATCAAATTGTCTGACAAGCTGAAGAGAAGCTGGAGTCTGGGAGCTCAGAAGTCAGGGCCTCCAAACTCTTGGCTTCCTGTCAGTCTGCAGGTGGTCTACTGAGCAGCTAGGCAGATAACCATGCGGCCTATCACAACTTATTCGAAATCAAACAGGCTCCAGGAAATATCTTGATTTTGGTGAATCAGCATTGGATATGAGAGAACTTTTGTAGAAGATATGGCTGTAAATAGGATGCTCTTTCACTTACAGCATAAGGTTTGGTGTTTTGAAAGGAATAAAGTTGTCAGAGGGCAACATTTTAAAAACATCATTCATAAAATCCAAAAAATTATATGGTACATGAGATGTCTCCAGCCACACATGGGTAACCAATACATTTTATCCTTATTGTATAGATAGGAAATCTAAGGCTCAGATAATTTGAGTGATTTATTTAAGAGGCTCACTGGATAAGTTGATTTCAGCATGGGACAGAAGGCAAAAGTCCTGGGCTCTAATTCTGATACTGATTTACTTTGTGATCCTCAGCAAGTCACCTTTCCTATTTTTTCCTTTGTAAAATGTAGGTAATAATATCTATGGACTAGATAATAATTTTAAAGTTCTGTATGAAGGTGCAAAGAAATGTCAAGGCTAGCTAGTGGAAGAGGTGGGAATAGAACTCATGACCATGCTTTTCAAAATTGACACATACATTGACAGATTTACATGAAATAGGATTCTCAAGTTTTCACAGGTGTGATGGTGCACCTGCCCCACACTGGGCTCTAAGCAGTTAATAGAGCCCTATGGAGGCTGCACAGGAGTCAGCCAATCAGAGACGGACTGAAGGGAGCAGCCAATCAGGGCCAAGCAGGCCCATATAAAAAGGGAGGGCAGAGAAGGAAAGTTCTTTGCCCAGAGTGGAAGGATTGTGTCCCTGGAGGGCTGAGAGAACTGCCAGCACCCTGTACAGAGCAGTGCTGCTAGAAGGGACTGGGGGAGTGAGAGACAGCTCCTGGATGGCTGCTGGGGTTTGCAGGATGAGACCCTGAAGCAAGGGCAAGGAAGATGTTGGGGCCATGAGGAAGTGGCCAGACAATTCTTTGCAGCAGCCACTAAGGGGAAGTGGCTGAACAGTGGACTGCAGGTCCCCTGGAAGGGGGGAGCACAGTGTGTGGCACGGCCGGAGGTCTGTGTTGCTGAAGAGGATGCCGCGGTCCTTGGAGAGATGTGGGTCCTAGAGCAGGAGTGATGGTGGTGAGCCACCACAAGAGGAGGGCGCCCTGGCAAACTGAGCTAATCCCCAGGACAGCCAGCAGGAGATGCCAGAGTGGTGAGTGAACCCCATTACCACAGGTTCTACTGAAAACTTTCAGTTCCCCAAAAGTTTGTGGAAAACCATAATTTTGGGAAATGTGATTGGATGCAATGAAATTGTGAACGATTGTCTAGGAATGAACTGTTGGGTGACATGGAAAGAATAAAGAGAATGTGAGTGGCATATTCCAGGCACACACAAAAAATCAATTTTACCTAACTCTGATAACATTATTGCAACATATTTATGGTTATATAGGACTACAAATATACACAGCACTTTATAAACAGAAAGATACATTCCTTGTCCCAAGGATATTAAAATCTAAATAAGTCATAGAAATATAGAGCTGGATGGGATCTTGAGAGGTCATTTCATCTAGCCTTCTGTGATGAAGCAGGACCAAGTATACCTAGACTGTCCCTGATAGGTGTTTGTGTATGCTGTTCTTAAAAACCTCCAATGATGGGAATTTCACAATATCACTTGGAAATCTATTCCAGTGCTTAACTATCCTCATAGTTAGAAAGTTTTTCCTAATATCTAACTTAACTTAAATCTCCCTTGCTTCAGATAAAGCCATTGCTTGTCCTACATTCCCTGGACCTGGAGAACAACTGATCACTGTCCCCTTTATGACATTCCTTAATGTATTTGAAGACTGATCAGGACCTCCCTCAGATTGCTTTTCTCAAGACTATTCATGCCAAGGTTTTTTTAACCTTTTCTCATAGGTCAGCTTTTCTAAACCTTTTTTCAATTTACTTGCTCTTCTCTGTACTCTTTCCAATTAGGGCACATCTTTCCTATGAAAGGGGACGTCCCAAACCAGACACCATACTCCAGCTGAGGCCTCACCACTGCCAAGTAGAGTAGGACAATTACCTCTTGAGTCTTATACATTGACACCTCTGTTGATACACCCCAGACACTTAGGCTTTTTTGCAATTACATCCAATTGGTGACTCATATTCAATTTGTGATCCACCAAAAACACCTAGACCCTTTTCAGAAGCACTACTGCCAAACCAGTTACCCATTTTGTAGTTATGCATTTGATTTTTCATTCATAAATGTAGTACTTTGCACTTGTCTATTTTGAATTTCATCTTGTTGATTTCAGACCAGTTCTGCAGTTTGTCAAGGTCCTTTGAATTTTAATCATGTCCTCTGAAGTGCTTGCAACCCCTCCCACTTTGGTGTCATCTGCAAATTTTATAAGCACACTTTCTACAACGTTATCTAAGTCATTAATGAAAATATTGAATACCACCAGACTTAGGACAGACCTGTGTGGGATGCCACTACATATGTCTCACTAATGAGACATCAAACCATTGATAACTACTCTTGAGTATGGTCTTTCAACCAGTTTTGAACCCACCTTATAGTACTTTCATCTAGACCACATTTCTCTAGTTTGCTTATGAGAATGCCATGTGTAATTGTGTCAAAAGCCTCAAAAAAAATCAAGATATGTCATGTCTACACCTTCCCTGCATCAACTAGACCAGTAATTCTGATGCAGACAGACATAATTGGCCCAAAGCTGAAAAGATGAGAATGGGAATAGATGGAAAGCACATTAACCAGCCTCTCCTTCATAACCTAAAACTCCTTCCAAAGCTAAATAATGCTCTTGGATATTTGCCATTCACATGGCGAATCCAAGAACATACCCCTGCAGCCCCATCATGGGTCTAGATTGGCCTAATAAATCACTTCTCCCAAGACAATGCAATTAAACCTAATTAGCCAGTGCCTTTATTCCTAAAGTGTCTCTTCCCATGGGAGATTTTAGGTTTTGGTTTTTAAATTAGCTTAAGGAGCTAAATTGCTCGCATTGACTTGGCAGGGAAACAGTTTACTTCTGTCATAGTCCAGGATAGTTTATGCACTCAGGAGACACTTGTTGCATTTCATGAACAGCTTACAGCTACATTACCCAACTATTTGAGTCCACTGGTACTAACAACAAATCTTTCTACAAACTCCACCCAGTACATTTTTTTTATCAGTTACCACTAACTTTTGACCTTGCTCCATTGAGCACAGCTTCTCATAAGACTCCTACATTGCTCCTTCACATCCTTCCTTTGGCCAGGTTACTGTTTATTGGCTTGATTTCAGAAGGGCTGAGATCTGCTGCTCCAGTTGGCCTCAAGAGGAATGAAGGTCAATGAAAATCAAGCCATGTGTCTATTGTCTGTATAAACACCTTCACAAAAGCATCCATAGTTTTTTCCAGCATAGACTAAGCAACATTACTGCCCTATTTGAGAATCATTTTTTCTTCCTTAGAATAACTCTATTCCCAAAGATGGGCAGATGCATTATCTCTACAGCAGCTTCAGCCATTTTTGTCACAGCACTGAGGGCTCGAATCCCAAAATATGGTTATGTAGCATTTCCTCATTTATTTCCTCAAAGGAATAAAATAACAGTAATAAGAAACCCAATAAACTGAAGTAAAAAATGTCATAAGAGCCAAGAACACTTACCAGCTGGAGGGATGGAGATAGAACAATCAGATGCAAAGCAGACAGCTTATAGGTTTGATTTTCAGAGATGCTGAACATATGCATGCTGTCAATGGAGTTGTGGGTCCTCAGGACCTCTAAATCGTCAGGCAGCTTAGATGGTATTTGCTTGTCTTTAATCATCTTAAAACCAGGAAGGCATACTGGGATAAGGTTTTTGTAAGAGGACAAACCCAGGCCCTTGAGTTTTTGTTAGGGACCATACAGTCAAAAAGAAAGGCAATCCTCCAGAAAAGGTTGAATTCTTGCCTTTCTAACAATCAAGAAACAAACAACCAAAATCTTGTTTGAAGATCCTAAGCTTTTCAAAGTGGGAGCCTGGTGTGTATGAAATAGCTATGGCCTTCTTGTTTTTCCTTTGATATTTTGTTTCTATAATAAAAATGAGATGCTTTTTGGGTATCAGCTGTTTCCTGTGTGTACAGCATTTCTCCACCACATCAAACAAACGGTTTATTTTTAAACTCAACTTTAGCGCAGACAAGCGGCAGGTAAAGGCTTGATAAATCCTTTCATTTTAAACACTAGATGGTGTAGAATATTTATTTACTCTTCTACCAAGGCTTATCTATTATTCTCCTGGCTGCTTTACATACATTTTCTTTTCATCTTATTAAATGGTGCTGTACTTTTTAATATAAGGTTTCAGCTAGGAACTTTTTTTTTCTTTTTCCTCTAAGCCAGGATTCAGTCAGGTTGTTTTGCACAGCGGTTGTGCCAGTAGACAACAGGGTTAAAGAAACTACTCAATTATAACTACAAATACTACAATAAAATATTTTTCCCATAGTGCCTTCCATTCCAGACACTTTACAAATATTAGTTTTTCCTTATAACAATCCTGTTGGTAAGTTTTGTTCTCATTTTTATAAATTGGGAAACTGAGGAACAGAAGTTTAAGAGGGAGAAGTTCACAAAGGAGCTATGCACCTGTCATCTGTATCTTTGAACATCTCTCCCTGAGTGATCCGCCTGAGGCTATACAGCAACTGTGTAGTATAGTCAGGAATAAAACAAAATTTCCTTCTTTGTAGCCTTAAATTTACAGAATTAGATCCTCTTTCTTCACCAGAAAAAAAGAAACAGAGTATTTGGGTTTGTTGCAGCCCCAAACTTAGGGAATCAAATGTTAAATCATACAGCTTCAGTCCTGACACCCAGTCCTTGCTCAACAGACCACACCTCTTTACATTATAAAATGTCAATGTATACCTATGTGGGGAAGCCATCTTAGTCCAAGCTGACTGAATCAGTTTGCATTCTAAAAGATGGTACAGGTACTGAAAGGCTAAATTCAGCCCTGGTGTCAGATGTGGTCTCAACTCTTGTCAAAGTCAACAGACTAGCGACCATTGACATCAAAAGTCAATTGGCCCAAAGTTTCCACTAAAGGAGGAAAGGAAAGATAAGCTAGAAAAATGCCATCTGACTTTTTAGGTAAAGATACTTAATAATGCTGAGCAGGAATACCCTGACTACTGGGCTCTAGAGTCAGTCTGTGTCTTATGCTCCTGTTGGAGCTGTTCTGCTTTGGCCCAGCAAATATTTAATTATTTATACAGAGAGGGAGAGATACTGACTCTACAGCCTAGGGGTTAGGGTACTCATGTGGGAAAGTTAATGACTGTTTACTTATAATTGCAAAGTGGAACAACTCCAAAAGGAGAGATTCAAAGAAACCCATCCCAGAATAGCCAGCAACCTGATGGTCAGGGCACTCATCTGGGATGTGGAAGATCTTCAGTCAAGTTCCTGGTCTACAGTAGGCAGAAAAGGACTTGGATGTGGGTGTCCCATCTCCTAGATTAGTGGCTTGACCATCAGGCTATTAGCTGTTAGGGTTAGTCTCTCTCTCTCTCGTTTTCCACCTGCTGTGGAAGACGAAAAAATGTTGAAATTTCAAAAAGTTTTGCAGGACGACAAAACCATTTCTCACCCTGTGCCCTGGCTTTACTTTGGCCTCTAATTTATACTTGCTAATTACAGGCAAGAGGTCCTTTGGCATACACCTCGGATCTTCATCTTTGAAAGATGGCCAGAATGTACATTTTACATTACAAGGCAATAAAACACTTTGATAAATATAATTGCCTAGTCAATAGCTTGAATATGAAGGATGAGATAAGTTAAAGAAATCAATATGGTTGGTTAAAGTGGTTTACATAATATTGGCCCTGGGTTAAAAACAATCTGTCAAATCATTTAAATGACAGAGATCAACTGGATTGGAATTTAATTACCTACTTCAGGGTGGCTGAAAGACAAAAATGAAAAGATATTTGAGGCTTCTGTGTTTGAATGAACTTGTCTGGCCACTGGGTGTCATCCTTGATTCAAATGACGATTAAAGACTTTTTAGATACAGCATAAAGTCTGCTACTTCACTGACAGTTAAATTCCATTCTATTTGATTGTACACCACACAGCAAATTATTCTGCATTTGAATCAGCTATCAAATTGAGCACTTTGACATAGACAAATTCTCTTTTGTATCACTGCTTTATTTGGAAATCTGAAATGGCTGGGTGATGTGGGAGGGGGAAAAAGGAATGCAACTGGGGCATATTAACAACAAACAATTTGATTTTCATGTTTCATTATATACGAAAGAACTATGGCTACTTAGGTCTCAACAAAAAATTACTCTTACAATTTTTCACTGTCCTGCTTTTCTGACTTTGTGCCGTCCTGCTATAGAGTAACTTGACTGAGAGATGGGCTCATGTTGCAAAGTTTGCACCCAAAGTTCTACATATCTAACATTTGCAGCTGTCTGGACTCAGGGCTCTGATCCTGAATTCTGATTCGAGCCTGTTATAGAGATAAAGATAGGGCCTTGCCTCAAATTTCAGATGCAGATCTTGATCTGAACTTCAAAGTTCTGTGATGCTTAGACCCACAGTTTGGCTTCAGCACCATCTGCAATGTATACAGCAGAAATCTCTTAACCGGGTCACAGCTTGGAAAAGTATATAACATGTAGCTATATTTATACTTTAAAATGTTCATTTATCTCAGCATAGTACAGGACTTAATGACTGTGTATGGGGAAATTGGTTCAGTAACAAACTCTAAACTTAGCCCTTCCACAAAGTCAAGCTGGTAAATTTACTAAGGTTTCAACAGCTGAGGAAAGGGATCCAATCCCCTATGTGTCTCTTTTTCACACATACCCCCAATGTAAATCACTCCTCCCATTCTGTGTCTCCAGAAGGCTCACTACAAAGTCCCCTTCCTCTCTCCTGTCCCCAACATCTTCCCCCGCGAGACCCTGACCCCTTTCTTCTCCCACCCACCCCAAATAGGCTTGAAGATCCTTGTAGGATCCAGCAGGCCTGGCCACATTAGTGCCAGACTGCATTGTATGTATCTGACTGGGGAGAGCCTAAGAGTACTCTTGAACACAGCAGCAATAAGAGATGGCTATTTTGTGTGTTCTGTTGGAAAAACTCCACGAGGACCATAAAAAGATGACCAAGCCTAGAGTGATGGAAAAGTACAGAGATGGGCTAGGTAGTTTGTTTGTTTTTCTGACCTGAAAGCCTACTGGGAGGTTAAGGAGTAGAGAACGGAAGGTGCATCTTTTGGAGCAGATGAGTTAATCTTTTGAGTGAAGGAGAGGGGGCATATACAGAGAGGACAAAGAGCATGTAGTTCAAGGAAAATAGTAATGAGGGAGGGAGAAAGAAAGATGAGACACCGAAAATGGAGGGAGAGAAGTACTTGGTGGAATAGTTCAGAAGAGCATTCAGTCTTGCTGGTGTTTGCCTCAAGCAAATAAAAACTTGTGATGATCAGCTTATAAATGGCTGTACGCCCTACAATGGGTTCTCTATTGTGAGCAATTGAGATGTTTCCAAGAACCAATCAGCATTATTGTGTTATCTGTTAAGAGTCTAGACAGTCTAGGAGCTGCACATAATGTAATGCAACTGGTTATAATAATATTATTTCTCTTTGAAACTAGATTTAGTTTTCCTTGTCCCAGCTAAAATAAAAATAAGTACCAGCAATTTCTCCAGGTGTTACGCCAGAAAAGTAGTGTTTACATTTGTTGATGTATTAAAAAAAATCACAATCTGACTTTTTTTAAATATGACAGCATCTATATAACATTTTAACAAGTATTTCTTTGTATGCAGCCAACCTCTGTTCAGAGAATATAGCTTTACATGAATTATAAAGACTTTGAGAAAACAGATCTTTCCTAGCTTTAAAAGTAGATATTATAATGAAAGCATGCCACAGTTAGAGAACTATTAGTCAGAGCTAAAACTGTCTTTGATTTTGTTCACCAATCACAGACTCAGATTTTTATTTTTAAAGTCTAACTTTAAAAGGGAACTTAAAAGGGTGAGATATCTTTTATTGGACCAACTTCTGTTGGTGGAAAGGACAAGCTTTTGAGCTTAGACAAAGCTCTTCTTCAGGTCCAAGAAAGGTACTCAGTGTTTACATTTTAAAAGAAAATTTGATGTATTTTCTTTACATTAAACGGTCTTTTAGCCATGATTAGGGTTACTTATTTTTAATGTTATAACTGTTTCCTCTTATTAGATTGCATGTAAACCTGAAAGCAGAGTCCAAGAAGACGACCTATTTAGAGGGTGCACATATATGTGTTAATGGAGTTTAAAACTATTATAATTTACTAAAATTCTCAGTCACCAGATTAGTATAAAATGAGGTTAATTAACTGTTGCCTGAACTTGTATTAGCCAATATTTAGAGTATAGCTGAAAAGTGAAATTGCCAATTAAAAAAACCCTTTCCGTTAACAAAAACTGGAAATCACTATCCATTTTAGGGCATGCATGAGCACTTACTTTCTGTAATGTAATCTGAAATCCCTCCCTGCATATACACTTTTAATTTCAACACCCTTATATACTACTATTTATAATTTAAGGTCAAACAGAAGATTTAAGCAATTCTATATTATAGATGCAAGAAAACAACAATCCACACCATTTTTTATTGGTTTCATGTAATGGGTTAGATGTTTTTGTTTTTAAACAAATTAGGCCTCTGATTCTGCAATGCACTCTGAGCAGATGGAACCCCACACCTCACTAATTTCAATGGGACTCCATACAGACATCAGGGGCTACACATGCAGAGCTCATTGTAGCACTGTGGTCTTAGTCCAGAACCCTGGTAAACTACTTGCGGACAAAGATAACCCTTCTTCACATGAGTAATCTCATTCAAGTTTGCAGTGTTATTATACCCATGCTGGTCCCAGGATATTAGAGAGAGATGGTGGGTCAGGTAATACTGGTTATTGGACTAACTTCTGTTGGTGAAAGAGACAAGCTTCTGAACTTACACAGAGCTGAAGAAGAACTCCGTATAAGCTTGAAAGCTTGTCTCTTTCACCAACAGAAGTTGGTCCAATAACAGATACTACCTCAGCCACCTTGTCTCTCTCATCCCATTCATGTCAGTGAATTATTCTGAAAGTACATATTGGCTTGACTAGGCATTTAAACTCAGCCTATGTTCGTTTAAAAACCCCCTGAGGTTTGAAATTTGGATGCCACTTGGTTGGTTTGACTGCATAAAACTGATTCATTTAACCACAAATTGAAAGCAAAAGTCACGAGGTGAAAATCAAATGGACTGAAATGGAAAAAAAATATCATGAACCTTTGTGAAACAAAACTGAAAGGATGTACAGAGCTTTATTCCTATCCCCTCTGAGGGGGAAAAAGACAGCTTTTAGTTAAATTTTTCAGATGTGGTCATGTTCATTTTCTTTTGGCTGGGAGGAGGGAAGGCAAAAATATTAGATGTTGCATACTGATCTAGCTTCTTCAACCATAAGCACCATTACTTACTTATATAAGACATGGTCCAACAGGAACTGTACAATTGAATTTCTTCAAATTTGGGAGTGAGGATTGTTGATATGTATCCCTAATTCTGAACCCTCCCTAAGTGCTCTCTGTTTCAAATGAATCTTAAGACATCAGTCCAAAATTGTGGGAATTCTCACAAGAATAAATTATACTTGTGATTTCCTACCCTCAAGATATTGAGCTCAGAAGACTTCCAGTATTTGGGGCCAATATCTCAGAAGAAGAATCTTATGAAATTCTAATATTGTTGAACCAGAACTCCAGCCTTGGTTGGACCTGGAACCTGAACCTCTAAAACCTTATCCTCAGTCAGAAAAACAGAATCAATCAGCAATGTCACAAAGGCAACAGTGTATTTTGAAAGAGAAAGAGAGAACTGTTTTCGCATTTAAACTTTACAACATCCCTGTGGGCTTTCTTCGATATATAGAAATACTTACACTGGTTTTATAGTCTGGGAATGTTTCTCATGAATGTAGGCACCAGCCAGGCCCCCAGCTCCAGAATTTAAATACTGTAAACAAATATTAACATGTATACATTTTGCTGTCATTATTTCTCACATGCAGCATTCCCTCATCCTCCCTCAATAAAGACAGGATGGTTATACAATTTCAATAAGGTTTTTAGTTGAAGCTCTTTGGCCTCATCTATTGTCTTAAAGTAATGAGCTTGTTGAAAATAGATATTGTTAAATATTTTATTTCTTCAGATTTGTCTTAAAAACCACCATACCCAAGGTAGCTGTATTTACACCTTAGACAAAGCTTCTGTTTGAGTTTTGGTCCAAGGAGCCGGTATGATTCCTATTTAATCTGATTCTCTTTGCCCACCCTTTGCTGAAACATAATTATTAAAAACATTCTCAAATACTATAGCAACTCTCACCTTGTAGGAACACCAGCAGGCAAAATCTACCCCCCAGTCATGTAAATGCAGTTCTACATTACCAACAGCATGAGCCAGGTCAAAGCCAACATAGCAACCCTAGAGGAAAGAGAAGCCGTTAATAGACTCCCTAAAAGGATAATCACCATAAAAGTGACTCTGCAAAAAAGGTAAATTGTTCCCCATATCCCAGCACCAAAGTCTGTTTGATTTGGTGATAGAAACAAGTTGTGTACAGTGAGTGTGTGTGTGTGTACACATGCACACACACATCTATATCCATCCTCAAATGAATAATTTTATGGGCTTCTATTAGGCCCCCAATTTTGTAACGCTGGGATGGTATGTGAAAAAATATTAACAAATAAAAGATTATAGTTAATTAAAATATATGTTTTGACATGCTGCAAAGACAAGGATAAATAATTTATTTATATCAGTTACACAGTAAGGTCAGATTTTCAGAGCTGCTAAATATTTGAAGCTCTCATTGCCTTTGCAATTTTGGGACCTTAGCACTTATGGAAATCTGTCCCTTAGAATTTTGCAACAGGTAAGGTAGCATCACATACTGTACCATGCATTTTAAAATTTATTGTACTTGTCCCTACAATATACTAACACCACCACTCCACCCTCTACTCCCTGTAAAGGTTATAGGATGGCCATATCTAGGGAACTGAAAATTTGGAACTAAGGAGCATGAAACAAAACATTTTATACACACAATAATCACTAGATGGCAGCATTTTTAAATTAAAAGTGATCTAAAACTTGTACTATAATGCTACACCATTAAAGTGAAGAAAAATAGCATATTTTGTGCATGGACTACAAGTTAATACTATTTTACATTTTTCTCTCAAGACACAAATGGCCTTTTTACAAGTGGCATGGTAAGAATGAGAGTGAGAGCATGGACTTTAATACATCTAAGCCCTGTAATAAAACAAAGGGTTTTTTTTTTAAATCTCTTTTGCCATTTCTTGTACAAAAGGCATCTCAGCTAAATTATTAAAATACTTTAGTATATTTAATCCCCTCTAAAAACTATCTAGCTAATCAAATGAAACAGCATGTATAAAAGTGTGACAACCTAATTCTAATGAAGCTGCTAATGAAGTTGTGGGGCTGTAAAATTCTCTCAAAATGATGGGATGAACTGCCAGCACCTAATCACTTGCACAATATAAATATTAATAATGGGTAAACTGAAATAGGGGCAGAGTTCAGGTTTGGTTTGATAAGTATTCTAGCCCTCACACAGCAAGAACTTGTCTACACAGGAACATTCAGGATATTTAAGATCAATCAACTAAAGAAGTGACGTTAATGTGCATTAAACACCTCCGTGGATGCTCTCATTCTGGCCTTAGTTTGCAGTAGCTTAATTC
The DNA here is from genome assembly GCF_009764565.3 of Dermochelys coriacea. Classification (NCBI taxonomy): domain Eukaryota; kingdom Metazoa; phylum Chordata; order Testudines; family Dermochelyidae; genus Dermochelys; species Dermochelys coriacea. The sequence continues at coordinate 23,253,680 of NC_050078.2, read as the reverse complement.
TAAATAAACTACAGCAAGTTAAGGTCACTTAACTTCTAAATGAAGGCGTCCACAGAGGGGTTTATTGCACATTAACTTTGCACTTTTTGTTGAGTCATTTTAAATTTTTGGAGTGTAGACATCCCCTGAATTGCAGCTCATCTGAAGATCTTTCACTAGATTCTCATTAGTTCCAGTCAAAATCCAGATTATTCTGGGAATAGCCTTTAAGGTATTTTGATATTTCTAGTCTCAACAGAAACTGGTAAGTGGCCAAAAACATATCAGTAAAAATTTAAATAAGTTACGTGTTTAAGTTGTGTGAGGACCAGTTCTTCTATTAAACTGGTTGACCCATTCCCAAAGAATATGCCAGCTTTCTACAAAAGCTACTTTGAACGCAAAAAGAAGAGAACAAAGAAAGCCTGTTTAAAATGTCTGTCATATTGTTAAAAGAAAAGGAGTACTTGTGGCACCTTAGAGACTAACAATTTTATTAGAGCATAAGCTTTCGTGAGCTACAGCTCACTTCATTGGATGCATTTGGTGAGCTGTAGCTCATGAAAGCTTATGCTCTAATAAATTTGTTAATCTCTAAGGTGCCACAAGTACTCCTTTTCTTTTTGCGAATACAGACTAACACGGCTGCTACTCTGAAACCTGTCATATTGTTGTTGTTGTACTTGTGTTGGTCCCAGGACATTAAAGAGACAAGGTGGGTGAGGTAATATCTTTTATTGGACCAATTTCTTTTGATGAAATAGACAAACTTTTGAATTAAACAATGCTTTTCTTCTGGTACTTCATACTGTAAAGAATGAGAAGTTCAGTGAGGTAGCACAAGACTCCTTACAAGAATGGATGGCCTTGTGGTTAAGGCACCAGAGTGGGACCCTGAAGATCTGAATTCAGTGCCAATGGACTTCCTTTATGACCTTGGGCAAGTCTTATTTCCCTTTACCTCAAGTTGCCATCTCTGAACTGGGGATAATCATGCTTCCCTACCTGATGTGTGGCACAGCTATGTAAACAGTAAGACTCTATATAAAGGGAGATTTTAAATGGCAATTAAAGCAAATTGAAAGAGCTCTCATTGCACCAAAAGAGCAGGGAGGGGAGCTGTGTGGGAATGTTACTTACAGAGACCATGGGGAGCTCTCCATCTGCTTTTGGTAGAGGAGAGGGATATGTGATCCCCACTGAATCCCCATCTTTATTTCAACTTCTGAAAGGCATTGTTGGAAAGTGCCTGGGTAGTTGCTGATAACTGGCAGGTAGCAGCTCAGCATGGTCAATGACTTTTGGAGAGAAGGAATTGACAGCTTCATGAAAGCACAGCTGGGACATTTTAGAAAGGAAGTCAGGAAGAGAAATGAAGATGAAGGATTTTAAAGCATTTCCTACTGGGACTTGAGAGATTAAAAATAGTCTACATGTTGTACACAGAGGGCTGAAGGCATAGTATTTTTATTACATAATGTATTATAGAAAAGTGAACTTAGAAGTTAGTTTCCTAGAAGTTGGCTGTTTCTTAAGTGGTTCAGGAGATTAGAGGGTTAGCCCCTAAAAGCAAAGATGAAAAAAAGAAAGTAATGCTATACCCTCCACTGCCTACACGCTGCTGAGGAAAGCTTGGCACAATATGTAGCAATTTTCATTTATCTGAGAGACTGAAGATGGAAAAATAGCTTGAGGTGATTTTTCAAGCTTAATTTAGTTCATTTAATATTTAATGGCTTAATGAAGCTGTCTGTGTTCAGAGTTTTCACTCTGGGAGGAATCTTAGTTTAAGCAAAGAAGTTAGGAAATTGATTTCAAAAAATTCAAAAGGAAATCAGTAATTTAATTCATAAATAATTGACCTCAGTCTTCTTAAAACACTTTTTCAGACCTTTCTGAACTTGCCTCTTAAATCTCTGTTTAAGCAGTTTTAGGGCAATCATTGTGGTGTATCATTTAACCTTCACGTTTAAAAGATTTTAAAGACTTCCTGTGAAGAACATTTCCCTCTGCTATATTGTTTGACTATAATATTTAGTGGGTTGTTCTACAAATTATATTTTTTTCTTCTCTCATCACACTTGCAATTTTCATTTTACATTTCCTTGTTTCTTTTCTCTTCTGTTCTTCCTACTTTACTTTCTGATCATGAGATGTGCAGGTTTATTAATCGTCAGTGTAGTGGGTCTTGCATTTTGATTTGAACATGAGATGATTACGGCCCATTCCAATCTTTTTTGGCATCCCAAAGATTACAGCTTACTTTTGATAAAGTTTTTCCACTGGCTCTTAAGAGTTTCATTCTAGCCACTAACAGTTTAATCCCCCACCCGAAGAGGCAGAAAGATGTTGTCTTTAAGGTAACTGAGCCTTAGTCCACCAGAAACCAGAAAGACTAGGAGTTGAATGAGTAACCATGGAGAGTACAGAGCAGTAGTGTGATGTGATACTGCAAGTCTTCCATGCCTTAATATCAGACCACTAAGTGCTGACATGGAGGACAGATGCCTTCAGGGGATGTGAATGAGATCAGTTCAGCATAGTTTTTCTAGTTATCACTTCTGTCTTATCTGGGTACATCTTAAACCAATTTTTATCCATCTGCTTATTTTCATGAAGCATTGTGACATCTGTGTGATGGCTTGAGTCCTGTCCACTGAGGAGAGAAAGGTAAGTATCAATCACATATTGGTTGAACAATCTTTCCAAGATAGTTCATATCTAAACTGAACAGCTGAGAGGAGGGGAGATAGTTCCATGCAGAACAGTACTTGTGAAAACTCCTGTGAAAGAGGAGCACTTGCTCATCATAACTATCTGGGATCTGTCAAAGATGAATGAGTTAAGTCAGCTCAATGCTTTCTGGGACTACTCTTCCTAGGCTGTATAACTGAGATAGCAGCATTTTGTGCCAATGGTGTTGCAGGCAGTAGTGTAAATATAGATATTTCATTAATGGTTGCTAGTAGATTGCCTAATCTGAAGAAGGAATTGATGAATTTGGTAATTAAAGGGCTCAGATGTTCCGTGCGAGTTTTCCATCAGCCACAAGGGGCACTATTCCTCTAGGACTTTTATTTGGGTGATTAGGAGCATAAAGAATTTATCTCTTAATCTACTCATAACCCAAAGATTAAGATTTGGATATAACCTGAGTTATTCCTATTGTTGCACAGTGAACATGAGTTCTCCAGCTAGTGTGCCTGTGATGAAATACAATATAAAGGAATACCGTAATTCAGTCTGAAGTAAACCATAGGTGCCTGAACTTGTTTTTTTTTAATACAGTGTGGACAACATTTCAGCAGAGAGATCATCAGCCTCATAAGTTTCCATTGACAACTGAGCAACTCACCCTTTTATCAATAGAGATTTCATAATAGTCCTGTCAGTTACATCAAGAGTTTATATGATAAAGCAATACTGACAAATTATTCCTGTATTTTAACCATCTTGTATATGAAAAATGGGTTGTCTTTCTTTTTTAAAAAAGAATTAAAATACCTAATTTAGTATTCAATTAATCTCTCCCTCCTATGTGTACAGTTCTTCCTGCCCCTGTTGATCAACTCTGCATGCTTCTCTGCCATCATCTCTTCTCCCCTGCCACTTAGGCCTTGTCTGAGTTTAAAAACAGCTTATTTCAGTTTAACTTATACTACTTTCTAACTGAATTCAGCTAAACCAAAATAGGGCTGATTTAAATCCAAATAAGAGTGTTGACACAGGGATTTGCACTAGTTAAACTAAATTGGTTTAAATCATACCCTTAGGTAAAATGGTGCAACTTTCCTGAGTAGACAAAGTCTTGGTTCCCTTTTCTTCTGGACATTTCTCTCTCCTTTGTGGCTCTGGTCTAGGGGAATGGCTCATGTTCCACTACCCCTTCTCTCATATAACAGTGGCCCCTAATATATGCAGCTAGTCTTGATCCCTTCTGTTTCCAGTTGCTTTTAAAGGCTTCTCAGATCTTCCCTGTACGGAGAAGCCTGGAAACTTGTGGAAGCAGCTGCAAACCAGATCTGTCAACACCCATGTCACCTATGAACTTGTAGGGGAAGGATTTTAGAATTGCACTACAAGAATGAATGTATGATTTGATTTCATTCTGTTAGCCATCCCATTTGAACAATAGAAAGGAATGACCCTCTGGGACTATGAGATTCTGTTTTTCCATATGCATTATAAATTGCGCCCTCTTTAGTTCTTTGTTTTAAGGTTTAGTTAGTAAGAGACAGGACTCTGTACTGTGTCTATGTTAAGTAGATTAGAGGAACATTGAAGGCCTGGGTCTCAATGTAAATTGTCTTGGTTATTGATTGTAAAAAGTTTTGTAGCAAGGTTTAATTTGCAATGCTTTTTTGCCAGATATAAAATACTACTGTTTGTATTCTCAAAGTCTCTGTAAAAGACTGTTTGGTCTCTTTAAGAGACTGCTTGTGTGAATGAGGAATGCACGCATCAGGAAAAGATACAATGTGAAGGCCATTGTTAACCAGATGATCAAGAAAGAAGGAGCAAAGACACTTAGAGATTTGTTGATGCCAAAGAACCAGAAACGTGTATCCATGATTGAGGAAGGGCGAATTTACAACCCTGAGGTGAAGGCTGGCACCCCTACGACAATTGATTAAATCGAAACCAGGACAGGATGACCCTCTCAAAGGTGTTTTGGAATGTTAATACCAATAAAGGAGTAACCGGTCAGAAATTGACACAGCAAAATCTATAGACTTCAACAGAGAAAAAGGACTGTAGGAACAGGGTGCTTTCCCATGGGACTTTGGGTTCATCTTGCCACACTCCAGGAGCATCGGATTGCAACCGAAAGAGCCCTACTCCCTTCTGCGTCCAATCTGGCTGGCCACTAGATTGATCTAGACTCTGGACTGGGAACGATAAACATCAACTGGCAGAACTCTGTGTGTGTGTGTGTGTGTGTGTGTGTGTGTGTGTGTGTGTGTGTGTGTGTGAGAGAGAGTTGCCTTCTTCCCTATAAAGATCCCATGTGCTTCTTAGAAGTATAACAAACTCTCCACAATCTGGAAATTGCTGAAGTAAATGTCTTCAATATTTAGGGTGTCTGAGTATGATAGAAGAGTCTGTTAACTTTTCTTTTTGCAGATACAGACTAACACGGCAGCTATCTGAAACCTGTTAACTTTGTATAAATGTATAGTATTTAGATATTGCAGAGGGTAGTACCTATAAGGGTCTTTGAATGTCTAAAATTTCTTAAAAAGAAAAGTTAGAGTAGCAGCTGTGTTAGTCTGTATTCGCAAAAAGAAAAGGAGGACTTGTGCCACCTTAGAGACTAACAAATTTATTTGAGCATAAGCTTTCGTGAGCTACAGCTCACTTCATTGGATGCATTCAGTGGAAAATACAGTAGAGAGATTTATATACACAGAGAACATGAAACAATGGGTGTTACCATACACACTGAAATGAGAGTGGTCAGGTAAGGTGAACTATTACCAGCAGGAGAGTGGGGTGGAAAATACCTTTTGTAGTGATAATCAAGGTGGGCCATTTCCAGCAGTTGACAATGAGGGGGAATAAACATGGGGAAATAGTATTACTTCGTGTAATGACCCATCCACTCCCAGTCTTTATTCAAGCCTAAGTTAATTGTATCCAGTTTGCAAATTAATTCCAATTCAGCAGTCATAGATTCATAGATACTAAGGTCAGAAGGGACCACTATGATCATCTAGTTTGACCTGCACAGCGCAGGCCACAGAATCTCACCCACCCACTCCTACGAAAAACCTCACCTATGTCTGAGCTATTGAAGACCTCAAATTGTGGTTTAAAGACTTCAAGGAGCAGAGAAGCCTCCCTCAAGTGACCGGTGCCCCATGCTACAGAGGAAGGCGAAAAACCTCCAGGGCCTCTCCAATCTGCACTGGAGGAAAATTCCTTCCCGGCCCCAAATATGGCAATCAGCTAAACCCTGAGCATATGGGCAAGATTCACCAGCCAGATACTACAGAAAATTCTTTCCTGGGTAACTCAGATCCCATCCATCTAATATCCCATCTCAGGGGATTAGGCCTATTTACCCTGAATATTTAAAGATCAATTACTTACCAAAATCCCATTATCCCATCATACCATCTCCTCCATAAACTTATAGAGTAGAATCTTAAAACCAGATAGATCTTTTGCCCCCACTGCTTCCCTTGGAAGGCTATTCCAAAACTTCACTCCTCTGATGGTTAGAAACCTTCATCTAATTTCAAGTCTAAAACTTCCTGGTGGCCAGTTTAAATCCATTTGTTCTTGTGTCCACATTGGTGCTGAGCTTAAATCATTCTTCTCCCTCTCCTGTATTTATCCCTCTGATATATTTATAGAGAGCAATCATATCTCCCCTCAACCTTCTTTTAGTTAGGCTAAACAAGCCAAGCTCCTTAAGTCTCCTTTCATAAGACAAGTTTTCCATTCCTCGGATCATCCTAGTAGTCCTTCTCTGTACCTGCTCCAGTTTGAATTCATCCTTTTTAAACATGGGAGACCAGAACTGCACACAGTATTCTAGGTGAGGTCTCACCAGTGCCTTGTATAATGGTATTAAAACCTCCTTATCCCTACTGGAAATGCCTCTCCTGATGCATCCCAAAACCGCATTAGCTTTTTTCACAGCCATATCACATTGGCAGCTCGTAGTCATCCTATGATCAACCAATACTCCAAGGTCCTTCTCCTCTTCCGTTACTTCTAATTGATGCGTCCCCAATTTATAACTAAAATTCTTGTTATTAATCCCTAAATGCATAACCTTACACTTCTCACTATTAAATTTCATCCTATTACTATTACTCCAGTTTACAAGGTCATCCAGATCCTCCTGTATAATATCCCGATCCTTCTTTGAATTGGCAATACCTCCCAGCTTTGTATCATCTGCAAACTTTATTAGCACACTCCCACTTTTTGTGCCAAGGTTAGTAATAAAAAGATTAAATAAGATTGGTCCCAAAACCGATCCCTGAGGAACTCCACTGGTAACCTCCCTCCAGCCTGACAGTTCGCCTTTCAGTAGGACCCATTGCAGTCTCCCCTTTAACCAATTCCTTATCCACCTTTTGATGTTCATATTGATCCCCATCTTCTCTAATTTAACTAATAATTCCCCATGTGGCACAGTATCAAATGCCTTACTGAAATCTAGGTAAATTAGATCCACTGCATTTCCTTTATCTAAAAAGATCTGTTACTTTTTCAAAAAAGGAGATTAGGTTGGTTTGGCACAATCTACCTTTTGTAAAACCATGTTGTATTTTGTCCCATTTACCATTGACTTCAATGTCCTTAACTAATTTCTCCTTCAAAATTTTTTCCAGGACCTTGCATACTACAGATGTCAAACTAACTGGCCTGTAGTTACCCGGATCACTTTTTTTTCCCTTTCTTTAAAATAGGAACTATATTAGCAATTCTCCAATCATTCGGTACAACTCCTGAGTTTACAGATTCATTAAAAATTCTTGCTAATGGGCTTGCAATTTCAGGTACCAATTCCTTTAATATTCTTGGATGAAGATTATCTGGACCCCCCGATTTAGTCCCATTAAGCTGTTTCAGTTTCGCTTCTACCTCAGATACGGTAATATCTACCTCCATATCCTCATTCCCATTTGTCATGCTACCATTAACCCTAAGATCGTCTTTAGCCTTATTAAAGACTGAGGCAAAGTATTTGTTTAGATATTGGGCCATGCCTAGATTATCCTTAACCTCCACTCCATCCTCAGTGTTTAGCGGCCCCACTTCTTCTTTCTTAGTTTTCTTCTTATTTATATGGCTATAGAACCGTTTACTATTGGTTTTAATTCCCTTTGCAAGGTCCAACTCTACTCGACTTTTAGCCTGTCTCTCTTTATCCCTACATGTTCTGACCTCAATAAGGTAGCCTTCCTTGCTGATCCCTCCCATCTTGCACTCCCTGTATGCTTTCTGCTTCTTCTTAATCACCTCTCTAAGATGCTTGCTCATCCAGCTTGGACCCCTTTCTTGGGATACAGGCTTCCGATAGCTTCTGCAGCTTTGATTTAAAGTAATCCCAGGCCTCCTCTAAGTTTAGATCCATAAGTTCTTCAGTCCAATCCACTTCCCTATAGTCCTATAGGAAAAGGGGAAGAGTCAAGGGAGACTACACCAAATATGAGCCCCAGGAGGGTACAGGATGGGTTGAAGAGGATTATAAGGTAAAATAGGAATGGAAAGAACTTGCAGCCAGAGAGAACAGGGGAGAGACTGGAGAATAGCACTGTCACCAGGAAAAGGTGACTAACTAACTACCTTAATTAACTAATCCCTAACTAATTACCTTAATTTTTGAAAGTCAACCCTTTTGAAATTAAAAACTCTAGTTGCAGATTTATTTTTGTTAATCCTTCCGTTCAGTTTGAACTGAATTAGCTCATGATCACTTGAGCCAAGATTATCCCCTACAACCATATCTTCTATGAGGTCCTCACTACTCACCAAAATTAAATCTAAAATGGCATCCCCTCTAGTCTGTTCAGCAACTACTTGATGAAGGAATCCATCAGCTATCGCATCTAGGAAAATCTGAGCCCTATTATTGTTACTAGCACTGGTCCTCCAGTCTATATCTGGAAAGTTAAAGTCTCCCATGATCATGCAGTTTCCATTAGTATTTACTTTATTAAAAACATTAAAAAAGGCTCTCTCCATATCCAAATTAGATCCCGGAGGTCTATAGCACACCCCAAGCACTATCGTAGGAGAGGCTTTACTAGTTATCTTCCCCAATGTAATTTTTGCCCAGACGGACTCTGTTTTATCCATTGCATCGCTTCTTATTTCTTTACATTCTACCTCATCATTGATATACAATGCTACTCCACCACCTTTACCTTTATTTCTGTCTTTCCTAAACAGCACATACCCTTCAATACCTGTAGTCCAGTCATGACTACTATTCCACCATGTTTCTGCTATCCCTATAATATTGGTTTCACTTCTTGCACCAGTAGCTCTAGTTCCTCCATTTTGTTACCTAGGCTCCTTGCATTGGTGTACAAACATCTTAATTTTTGCTGTTTGGCCTCGCTCACATTTTGTACTCTATTAAGCACAGTCATTCTACAGCCAGTATAACCTATTAGACTAGTATCCACACTGCCCTCGCTCCTTATATACATTCTCCTACCCACGGCTGTATCCTTTCTTTCTTCGTCTTCTTCCCTCTCAATGCTAAAATCTAGCATGGAGATTACCTGGACATCTCCCAACCATCTCCCCCAAATGCCTAGTTTAAAGCTCTCTTTATCAGTTGTGCCAGCCTTGATCTTAGAAGTCTATTTCCTTCCCTACTCAGATGAAGTCCATCCTGAGAGAACTGTCCTCTATCCATGAATGCCTCCCAGTGGCCATACATCCCAAAGCCCTCCTTATAGCACCACTGCCTAAGCCATCTGTTGACAGTCATAATCTTGTCACACCTTTGTTGCCCTTCTCTAGGAACAGGCAGGATCCCACTAAAGATCACCTGAGCCTCAATTTCCTTAAGCGTCTTCCCCAGCCTAGCATAGTCTCCCTTAATACTTTCCAGCAAGAACCTAGTCATATCATTTGTTCCCACATGAAGGATAATTAGGGGATTCTTTCCTGCTCCCTTTAGGATCCTTTTGAACCTCAGGTCTACATCCTGTATCTTAGCACCCGGAAGACAGCACACCCTTCTATTCTCTGGATCAGCTCTAGTTACAGGCCTGTCTATTCTTCTCAATAAAGAGTCCCCGATCACAGACCTGCCTTTTCCTGGTGACAGTGCTATTCTCCAGTCTCTCCCCTGTTCTCTCTGGCTGCAAGTTCTTTCCATTCCTATTTTACCTTATAATCCTCTTCAACCCATCCTGTATCCTCCTGGGGCTCATATTTGGTGTAGTCTCCCTTGACTCTTCCCCTTTTCCTATAGGACTAGCCTCTCTTCTCTTCTTCTTTACCCTTCCACCTTTAGTAACTACCTGCTGAGCTCCTTCTTCATTTTCCAACTCTGCAAACCTGTTCCTAAGCTCTATTTCTCCTTCACTAGCCCGTCTTTTCCTCTGCCTGGTTCTTTTAGTCATATGCTTCCACTGACTACTTTCCTCACCCAGTCTCCCCTCAAAATTCCCCAGCCCTGCTTCCATCTGTAAGTCTGAGCTTTTCTCTTCAGATACCTCATATCTTTGCTCCATCATCTGCTCAAACCCCCTCCTAAACTCAACCAGACTTTCCACCTGCATCTCCAGACCTCAGATCTTTTCCTCCATCAGCTCTATCAGATGGCATTTCATGCAGAAAAAACTCTTACCAGGTCCCCACTCCAGGATCATGTACATACCACAGCTTCAACATCCAGTCATCCTCATTGTGTCTTCCACTACAGGAGTCACTCCCACAGCTGCGTCCGTATCTGTCATCGCCTTCCCACCTAAGTCCTGTTAGTCTGGGAAACACAAGCCACACCAAAAAGGCCACCCCCCACAGCAAAAACAAACCCCAAACAAGCACCACAATCCAAACTCCCCTGTTTACAGCTCTGTTTGCTAGCTCCTGAGCCGGCTGCAGTCTCTCCTTGGAGTCTGTTTTGGAAGTTTTTTTGTTGAAGAATTGCCACTTTTAGGTCTGTAATCTAGTGACCAAAGAGATTGAAGTGTTCTCCAACTGGTTTTTGAATGTTATAATTCTTGACGTCTGATTTGTGTCCATTTATTCTTTTACGTAGAGACTGTCCAGTTTGGCCAATGTACATGGCAGAGGGGCATTGCTGGCACATGATGACCCCCCCACCCCGTTGTTCCTCGGAGGTTCTTGTCAACTGCAGGAAATGGCCCACCTTGATTATCACTACAAAAGGTATTTTCCCCCCCGCTCTACTTCTGGTAATAGCTCACCTTACCTCATCACTCTCATTACAGTGTGTATGGTAACACCAATTGTTTCATGTTTTCTGTGTATATACATCTCCTCACTGTATTTTCCACTGAATGCATCCGATGAAGTGAGCTGTAGCTCACGAAATCTTATGCTCAAATAAATTTGTTAGTCTCTAAGGTGGCACAAGTCCTCCTTTTCTTTTTGCGGGTAAAGACTACCACGGCTGCTACTCTGAAACCTAAAATTTCTTGTCATGCTTTTAAGTTCTCCCAGACCAGCAACACTTAAATAGTGCTTAGAACTGCATCTTTGTGTTGCATGAATTTTTAGTAAATTTAGGATCCTGAATCCACCCTTCCCAAGTCCTGATCCTTATTGCATCAAAGGGGTTAAAGCACTTGACTGTCAATGGAAATTGAGCATCTAGCTCCCATAGGTACTTTTGAAAATCCCTAGAGGAGCCAACTGATACATTTCTCACACCACCTTTATTTAGAATCATTAAAGCTTTGTAGATTTTCAGACAGAAGAGACGGCATTTGGCTTCCAATTTTGGATGCTAATGGGATGAATAATTGCTGGAAATTCACTGTCCTCTAAAGTATTTCTATCACATAGAAGTAATAAAATAGGTGACTTAGATATATATGCACAAATCCACCAATAAGCTCTAATGGGGACATTGTGGTTTGTATGCCTTCCTATACACACCTCTAGCTCCTAATAATAATAATAATAATATGCTAACGTATAATATACTACTTGGATTGCCTTTCACAGGATATCAGAGGATTTTCCGAAAAACCATGGGTGAAATTGTGACCTTATGAAAGGACAGGATTTCATCCTAATGCTTGTAAATACCCCTATGAGCTAGGCAAATTGCTATTCCATTAAGAGATAGGCAACAGGGACAGAGGTTACATGACTTGCCAAGGTCATAGAGCACCCACAACCCCCCCAAGAACTTTTCTCATTCTGATTTGAAGACTACAGTTTGTCCTGTGTCTAAGACCCATTACAGGCAGTCACCTTCACCTTGCTTTGCCTACTCTACAGAGTTTACTTTTTCCTCTAGTCAGCAACCAGCAGTTGCATCAGATAACACTGAGATACCAGTCCCAGAAAAGCTTAAACATAGTAAAGTATGTATTACTCATTTTCCTAATATTGAAAACATATAACAGTTAAACACATGCATACCTAAACACATAGGGCCTGATTCTCCACTGGTATAGAAAGAATCTCTCTATTCTTAATGGAACTATACTGATTTGCAGTAGATGTGGATGTGGTCCAAACTATGGAGAACATCTTTAGACGGGCACTAAAGTTAGAGGCTTGCAAGTTTACCTGTATTTACAGTTTAGTATAAATTTTTCTGGGCTGTCTGACATGTGTCAGACATCAGCAATGACAGATTTATGAGAGGAAGCATGCTCTGTCTGTGCACACATATACACGTGTATGCGCACACATATACACGTGTATGCACTTAGCTCCAGCTTTCCAGGGAATGAATGCTTTCATCACCCCCAGTATAACCTTCTTTTATGAACTGACACAGTACCCTAGCATTTGACTACATCATCTTTCTATCAGACTATCCATCCCTTTAATCAAAAGGCAGTGTTGTGAAGCTTGATTCATTAGAGTTAGCAAGAGGCTAGGTGATCCTCAAGATAGATCTAGTAATTATGTTTTTATACTATGTGGCTCTAAAATGTGCGGACCTAAATTCAGCCAAGCCCGTGCAAGGAAGTGCAATGCCAGCTTTAAGCCTGGCAGGGGGCAAATGCAATTGCCATTGCCTGTCCTCCCTTGAAGTTTCTGGCACCAGGGAAAGCAGCTTTATGTTGCATTAGAAAAAATAGATTGTTCAGAGGGTGTACTCAATGTTTGCATCCCATGGTCACTATAGCTAACTCATGGACCTGCATTTGTGCCCCAGGGGTTCAGCAGAGGAGAGACAGAAGGTATAACAACAGGTAGTGGAAGCCCTGGTATGATCAGGGCTGAAGCCTCAAAAGGGGTAACTGTTTAGATACAGCTATACTGCAGGTTTGTAGGAATCTAGTAACATCCAGTATGTTAATTCCTTGAGTATCTCAGGTCAGATAAGATATATCCAATAAAAAATGTGCCTCCTGATAAGTGTGCTGATCTCTTGTTGATAAGAAAACTTAATTAAGACTCAACCTTCCGCTGCATTCCGGAGGCAATCAAGATGGTTAAAAAAATTCACAGTAAGTCTCTAATACACTGGCTGCAAGTTTCCAAGTCTGAGTTATTGTATTGAAAACCAGTCATCTCATGAAGATGATATACTCAGTATCCTGCCTGTCTCCTGTTAACTGATCAGCTGAGTCAGAAGCTGTCAACTCCACAAGGAACTCACCTTGCCTTGCTGACTGGAGGCAAGATGCTGTGATAGCAGCTGCCAGTGAGTGGGTGAGAAGAGAGAACATAGCTAAATTCTGTTTAAATATAGAAGTCTAACACACAGTGCTCTATTTATTTTGAAGAGTTTGGGATGATCATTTCCTTCCCCATTCAGAACTCTTAAAGAAGAGGCCTGCAGAATTTAATAAAGAATAATAGCCTTTCTGTAGATTTTTTTTAAGCCACCCTATAAGAATTGTTTGGGAAATGCAAGAATAAGATTATGATTTCCTATAAATCTTTAGAGTGATTAAGATAGACCACCGATATGTTACGTATCTGTCCAGTTTATAGAGGGGGAAAGGATTATTTTAAACCAATTTTAGAGAAGTAGTCTTGGAACAATTCTACCTTTTTCTGGCCAGCCTTTGTTATTCTGGGGATGTCAAACAGCTGTCCTGTGTAGTACTGCACTCCACTCAGCAAAATTACAGCAACAGAGTCCCCTTCCTTCTCAATTATGTCAAGAATATCTTCAATTCTCAAGGTCTCCTCCCCCTAAAATAAAGTTAAAGCACATGTTTTACATCTACCCTGGCAGTAATGAAACTGTCATTTCTTATTTCATAATCTATATTTTACTATGTGCTGTGCTGCCTGCATAGGGAGAGCAAAAGCGTATCCTAGCACAACAATGATCTACAAAGGTAATTGACAGGAAATAGCCTTTGAGTAGGTTACTGCAAAAAATGAAAAATCATTAGCAACTTATTTTCAAGGTGGTAGATTCTTAAAAACATTTGTTTTGCTTTCACCCCTCTTAATATTTCAGACAGTTTTAATTTACAATATAAAAAGATCTTGGTGTAAACAGAATACATAATGATTTTTATGTGGCATTTGAAAATCATGATACCCACAAGTATTAAAAGCTGTCTATCAGGTCTCTCCCTCACCTTTTAGTACACTTCATTTCCCAGAGGAAACTATTCTAAATCTGCCATATTTATATTTCAAAAAATGGCAAGTCTGTCATAATCAGAAGTACAAAAAAATCCCAAACCTAAAGTCATTAAATATAAAGAAATTTCAACAGAAAAATTTAATTTTTATTTTTGTAGCAAGGTTTTCTGCCTCCTTCTCCCCACAAAGTAGCCACCACCCACTACTATCTCAGGACACCAAGGCAGTTAAAACTCAGAATGAAATTAAATTTGTTACTGCAATGAGCTTGGGTAAAATTTGCTAAATTGGAAGTAACTGCTATTATCTTAACAATCTTTGAACATCTATCAAGGATTCAGGAGTAGCCTCACTCTCCTCACAAGATTACTCAGAATTTAGAATCCAGTGGTCATCATCCATATTATAGTTAAGTGGCAAAGTTCCTATGTTGAGAAGGGATCGTAATGCAATCTCTCAACATGATCTAAATTAAATATTTCTTGAAGCAGGCTCTTTCCTTAGGTTGTGATAATAAAGATATAGTATGTTGTCTTTATGGCAATCTTTTAAGATAGAAAACAATAAGGAAGATATATGCTGATGCTTCTGAATTTTGCATTCTTTTAGGAGCCTATTGTGTTATGGCAATCAGAAAATACATTCTAAGTAACTGTTTTGAAAGATTATTTTCTTCCTAAGAGATAAGTCCAGCAATTTAAGTCAGACAACAAAGATAATATTGGTCCTTAAAGTCAGAAATGTATGGAAAGCAACAGAATAGACAATTAGTGGCAATCGATAAGTTTATCTGAAAATTCTAGGCACATGAGTAGAAATATAAGAAGAGATGCATATACATAACCAACGACAGCAGATGCTAAAGAATTTGGGAGACAACACCTCCATTCTTGTACTAACTACACATTTATAGCCCATGCTAATTACAGGTATATAGCCAATGTTAACAAGGAGAGGAGAGTTCTGACATTTATATCCCTCACAAACCTTGCGTGGCTGTACCATGAGCATGCATTTCTCCACATCAAGTCCATGAAGCCGAAGCTGAGACTCAACAGCATACTGAAAAAGAATTTCATGTACTACAGTTTAGCAAAACAAATGGGTTTTAAAAGAAATGGCTTAGATTTTTATATCAAACCTACACACACATCTTTCATTAAAATTAGTGGGTGAAATCCTGGCCCCATTAAATTCAATGGGCCAAAACTCCTATTGACTTCAGTGGGCCAAGGCTCTTTGGAGTAGGGACTGTCCTTTGTTCTGTGACTGAACAGTGCCTAACACACACAATGGGGTTCTAGTCCATGACTAGGGCTCATAGGCACTACAAAATAGTACTACTACTACTAAGTCCACCCAATGTCTTTATCTCCAAGCTTTAAATATCTCAGCCAATGATTTTATCACTAACGATACTGTATTGATAATGTTTGGGGGACAATGTCAAATATAGTCAATCAGAAATATTGTGCTATAGACAGTTAATAATTATAGTATAGTGGTCTAAGATGAAGGCAGTTGTACAGCTTATTATTGGGGTGTCAAAGGAACATAGAAGGCACAGAGTGTGCACAAATGAAGCTATCGTGAGCAAAGGCAAATGTAACTGTTGAGCTCTGGAGCCTAGAATAAAGGCAATCTGAAGTTCATGCATCCGGGTTACAGATAATCCTATGAGTGATATTTGGAGTCATTTTATTGTGCCTTAAAGATTAAAAAAAAATACCAATTTCCAAGAGTTTACTGAGTTGATGATTAAGTAACACTGGGCCACAAACTCGAAGATTTATTTGCTGTAAGCTGTGATGCACAGACTATTGTCTCCTGTTTCATAGCACACAAATTATGTTTGAACTAGTAATTTAAAGTGCTAAAAAACAAGCATTTCCACCTCTGTCTGGGGATATACAAGTGTTAATGTTGTGAGTTTTCTATTGACTTGGTTTCCAAGTAAAACAGCAACATGAATTAATAAAAAACAGCTACAACTTCAGTTGATTTAGGCCAGCAGTTTGTTCAATGTCTTTAAAAAGGCTAATAAATCAATGTACCCATTCAATCTTTTCATCTTGTAACATTTTTTATTTGAACGAAAGGAATAAAACTACAATCTGTAAAACATGCTAAGCTCAAAAGCATCTGACAGTTTTTATTTTTATTGTAATGGTACTTGGACAAGTTTATCTAATAAATATTCAAATCAGGCTACTGATACTCTTTCCAGTATATGATTAATAATACAAATATGGTGAAATATGAATTGCTTACATGGTCAGAGGGAAAGGCTTTGGCTTCTAGAAGAATTTTATAGCGACTTGGAGTAGGGCTAAAAAAAGATAACTGTTAAAAAAAATATGTTAAAACATTTATCTAAACCGAGACTAAAGAATTCATCCCCACGTATAATTTAAGAAAAATACAAACAATTTGCATTTATGTAGAGCATGTCAAAATAATCCCAGAGCACTTGAAAAATATTTAGTCTTTACAATACTCTGATGTAGAAAACTTTTATAACATTGTACCCATTTTACAAATTTGTAAGTATGGCCACAGAGAGTTTAAGGGTGAAATCCACATCTTTAAGATAATGGCAACATTACCACCGACTTCAGTGAGGCCGGTATTACACCCTACATGATTTCGTCGAGGTCATACAAGCAAATTACTGGCAGACAGAAATAAAAAACACAGTCATCCTGATTTTCCATCCCCCTGCTCTAATCACCAAGATCCAGATTATTCCCTTCTGTAGCAAAGCCTGCAGAGGGAGCGCAGAGCTTTCTGCAAAGTTCCCACATCATCCTCTGGTGATGGGGGTGGTGTTGCTGCCATCCTCCTGTGATGAATGTTGTAGGGCCTACCTCCAAACCTAAACGATCAGCAGAAACCTGGGCCATTCATGCAGACAATGTGTCTGTATACCAGCTGTGGATCACTGCATCACATGCATCTCCCTGACAGAGAGACTTGCAAGGTGATGCTCCACAAAATATATAATACAGCCCCAAGCTGAATGTCAGTTCCTACCTATACTCTGTCTGAAGCCACACCCACTAATCATGGCCCATCCACTTTCTACCCCTTCATGTAGTGTGGGATCCACACTGACAGAATGCCTTTCACAAGCTCTGGAAAAAGTGGGAGCTCTGGGACTGAGCACAGAACTTGGGGGGCTGTGAAGTGATCTGGGCCTAATGAAGGCAGCTTTATAATTCCTTACCGAACAGTGAAAAGATTATTTACCAGGTGTTATATTTAGGGCCCTACCAAATTCACAGCCATGAAAAATGAGTCACGGACCATGAAATCTGGTCTCCCCCCCGTGAAATCTGATCTTTTGTCTGCTTTTACCCTATACTATAAAAATTTCAGCGGGGAGATCAGCGTTTCTCAAGTTAGGGGTCCTAACCCAAAAGGGAGTTGCTGGAGGGTTGCCCTTACCTCTACGCTGCCTTCAGAGCTCGGCAGCTGGAGAGTGGCGGTTGCTGGCCAGGTGCCCAGCTATGAAGGCAGCATTACCAGCAGCTGTGCAGAAGTAAGGACAACAATACCATACCACTCCAACATTACTCCTGCAATGCTGCATTCAAAGCTGGGCGGTCGGAGAGTGGCGGCTGCTTAATGAGGGCCCAGTACTGTTGAAGTAAAGGTGGCAATACCATACCATACCATACCATCCTTAATTCTGCACTGCTGCTGGTGGCGACTGCCTTCAGAGCTGGGCTCCTGGCTAGTAGCCGCTAGTCTCCACCTGCCCAGCTCTGAAGGCAGCACTGCCTCCAGCAGCAGTGCAGAAGTAAGGGTACCAGTACCACAACCTCCCTACAATATCATTGCAACCCCCTCCCCCACAACTCCTTTTCGAGTCAGGACTCCGATAATTACAACACCGTTAAATTTCAGATTTAAATAGCTGAAATCATGAAATTTACTATTTTTAAAACCCTATGACTGTTAAATTCACCAAAATGGACTGTGAATTTGGTAGGGCTCTAGTTATATTTATATACTATAGTCCTTCACATGATGAGCCCATATACCATGCATTTTTGACTTAAATTGTAGGGAAATTATTAATACCTCAGATGAGAATCTTCTTCTTGAGCTATGATGTTTTAAGAGGACTCTCAGAGCAGCTATCAAAATGTCACTCTGGAAATGTGTCTGGAAACCCCCAAAAAAGCAAATAGGTATTTGCACACATCTCCTGAACAAGAGTCTCGAATGCTACCCTTTAGTCATTGTTTTATAGTGTACATGAGAAAAGATCAAATTTGTCCTTAAAATGTTTGTGGAAAAAAGCTTTGCTGCCCAGCTTTTTTGCTTTATGTTTCCTATGGGCTGAGCAAGGTACTGTATATACCAATACATAGGTCAGAGCACTCAGCAAGATCCTCAAGTCTTTTGAAAAAGGCATCGAGATCACTGTCCCGTGCTTTCTTGTAGGAACCTCCACAAAATATTTTAATTAACATAAATGAAGAGTAAAATCTTTTCAAATTCAAGATATAAGGACTAAAGTTAGTTTGACAATATCAAATGTACTAAATACTGGAGAAAAAAAGAATGAATTTACCATCTGGAGATGCAGATTAACAGTCAGGCCATTCATTAGGGCTACTTCTTCCTTTCGAGAACCTGAAAAGTAATAACACAGAAGTTTCTATCTCTTTTCACCCTGTGTAAAGTCTGGTAAAATGATGTAAAAAGCAAATGCATGGTTTTCAGTCAATGTCTCTCAAAAGACTAGATGGCAAACATATTTGATGTGTCATCCCACTGAAATAAAAAGTTCTCCTGTCTGACTCACTGGGTCAGTTGACAAAAAGTATGTCTTTTTCAGGTTTGATATAGCCATTAAGAGATAATGAAGTATCTTCATTTCCCAGCAAACCACCAGTTGATTTATTCTTATCATTAATACTTTAGCCAAATTCAGCAACAGTGTATGTTTGCCATAAGTACATCTCTAAACAAATATCTCTAGATAAAAAATATATATTAAGGAAAATCATCTATTTTTAAATGGTTAGTATACAATGCCAAGGTAAAATGCATCCTAAATAAAAAAGATTTTTGCAAAATATAATTAATTATTATCCACAGCCAAGCTTTTGGATTCAGCTTTGAGTACATAGCTCTCAGATAACTATATAGATATATGGAGGCTAATAGGAACCTCAGGCACAACTAATGGATTTTTCCAATATTGTTCTTACTGCTTATTTATGAACCAATTCTCAAACACCTATCAGCTGCTGGGGAGGTTTTAGGCAGGATAAGGGGCTATATGTTATACAGGGCAGAGCTTAAACATGAAAAATTACCGGTTCCTGGCTTTGGTTTCATGTCTTTTTGTTGAAAAGAATTACAACCATCTGTACACCCTAGAGATGAATTAGCACTTTGCCAAGTCTCTTTTGCTGGAAGATGGGCTTGTCTGAGTTGCCTGATAATCTCTACAGATGTGGGATAGGCTTGAGGAGAACAGAAGCCCAAGAGAGGACTAAAGCTTGAAGGGGAGAATGAACACATACACAAAAAAAAGGAAAAGCAGATGAGAAGGACCCAGCACCATGATTCTGCCATCGATTGGGTTCCAGAGAACTGTTCTGTCAGGATTGTCAGTGCACCGGTGTAGGAAAAATATAGTACTTGTGAATGGGCCTGAAGTAGAAAGGTGCATGGCCAGTGGGTTTGGAAACGACATGAATTTACTGTCCCAAAACCTCTGTATAAGGGATCACATACCTGCAGTAGGCCTTATTTGCTACTACTGGATGAACGGCCAAGCACTATGCTGTCTAGGATGATTTATTGCTGTTGTTGTTATTATCAATCAACCTTATTTATTACAGTAGTGCCTAAGGACCAATCAAGAGTGGGAACCTATTATGCTAGCCAAGGTACAAACACAGTATTAGATGATCCTTGCCCTGAAGAGTTTATAATATAAATAGGTCTTCAGTTGCTCCTTGTGTGTGTCATTCAACCTGCCACTGTATGAGAGGGAGGGAACTGTGGCAAGATTCTAAAGAGTCAGGAGATCTCCTGAAGAATTCCTCACATGGATTTTCCAGACTCAATGGGCAGAGGTTTGAAGCACCGTAAAGTTTGTTGGGGGCAAGCACATCAAGCCTGGTCATCTATAGGTACAAAACTGCTTCACCCTCAGCCAACCTATATTTCTCTACTACCCTTTCTTTCTCTTGGCAGCATGCTCCTGCAGATGCCATGCAGTTACATAGCTGCTCAATAGCAGCTGCATGAGGGAGCCAGAGGGAGTTAGTGCAGCTCAGAGCTATATTAATTGCATCCTTTGTTTTGATATAGAAACATGGGGCTGAAAAAGGGGTGGCACCATGAAGTGATGGGTCCCCTGCCCCTATCTCCCCATCTCCATAAGCACACAGAGCCCCTTCTAACTAGAGCCGCAGTGGAGCTAAAACTACCATTTCTCTGCCTGTGTCTTGTTGTACTGTTCAACACATTAACAAAAATGGTTGACTGCATGCCAATATCCCAAATTAAATATGACACTGTATTTATCACATAAGTCTTGCTCTCTTGTAATTTATATATTTAAAATTTAAAGCTTTCTTTTATTGAATTTCATGGCCACAAAAAGCAAGCCTCATCCAAGCCATTGTGTCCAGTTTTGGGCCCTACAAGAAGGATGTGGAAAAACTGGAAAGAGTCCAGTGAAGGGCAACAAAAATGATTAGGGGGCTAGAGCACATGATTTATGAGGAGAGGCTGAGGGAACTGGGATTATTTAGTCTGCAGAAAAGAAGAATGAGAGGGGATTTGATAGCTGCTTTCAACTACCTGAAAGGGGGTTCCAAAGAGAATGGATCTAGACTGTTCTCAGTAGCAGCAGATGACAGAACAAGGAGTAATGGTCTCAAGTTGCAGTGGGAGAGGTTTAGGTTGGATGTTAGGGGAAAAAAATCACTAGGAGGGTGGAGAAGCACTGGAATGGGTTATCCAGGGAGGTGGTAGAATCTTCTTCCTTGGAAGTTTTCAAGGTCAGGCTTGACAAAGCCCTGGCTAGGATGATTTAGTTGGGGATTGGTCCTGCTTTGAGCAGGGGGTTAAACTAGATGACCTCCTGAGGTCCCTTCCAACCCTGATAGTCTATGATTCATTGGAATCCTTTATAATCTGCATTGTATTTAAGAAACAACCCTTGTATGATCCAATTAACCTATTACTATATTCAAAGACCATTCAAGAGACAAAACTATATTTGCCATCACTATCTCCTATCTTTATACTATATCACCAAGACAGAATAACCCTCTATATATTCTGCTTGATAAATCCTCTCTTTAGTGAAAGGAAGCAGTGTTTGTAAAACACCATCCTTGCTACAACATTGGAAATAATTCTGATTGTGTTAGGCAACCACTGCCAGTTTTTTCCCCACCCCTGCAGCCTTGTGACTGCAACAGGCATAGGTGATGGAACCAAGGGTGTGGGGGATGCTGCTGCACCCCCTGGCTTGAAGTGGGGTTCCATTTTATACAGGGTTTACAGTTTGGTTCAATGGCATTCAGCACCCTGACTATAAAAATCATTCCAGCACCCCTGGCAACAGGAGTCTGGTTCTCACCAGAATAAGTAAAAAGCATTTTGTGCAATGATTGGAAAAGGCTAAAAGCCCCAATCCTGAAAACAGGTTATCGCTCAAAGTCACTACCAATCTGCTCAGTACTCAGTCTTTTCTCAACAGAGACCTGCCTGAGCACATTGTACAACAGCAGCAATACAGTTAGTTTGATTTCATTAGAAGGTGATCCTGCCAAGGTTGTAATGTTTTAATAAAGTATAGTAGGAAAAGGCAATATTACATTTTCCCTGTTACGCCATTTGGCTTAAGAAAAGAAAAGAGCTTTGACATCTAGTGACCTTGACTCTGCACTTCACAATATATTTACCATTGTAACTTTCATTTTAAAAGAAAGTGTGCACATTTAATAAGCAAGGTGTTATAGGGCTATAAACCTTTAAATGGACAAAAGAAAATCTTTACAGCCTTTAGTCCATTCCTAAATAAATTCCACCAGACAACATATACTTACTGCTTCTCAGCATAAGCTATGACAATTCTTCCTCCTCTATAATATGGTAAATATTCAGTACCAAACAGTGTTAAAATTCTGTTTATGTCTTCACATTAAACCTACTAAAGGAAAAATTCAGAATTCAGCCTTCCTCTCTCCTTGACACACTTAAATACTTAGCATTGCATGTTGCTGGGGAGAATGCTTAATTGTAAATACCACATTGGAGAAGACATTTTAACAGTGTTGTTGTTCATATTTATTCACTTCACTTTTTCACTGTTACATAAAAGAAAAAAAGAGCCTGAAATAATCAGTCCATATTATGGAGATCTTACCAGTCTAGATAGTTGACAATTCATCCATTATTTGGGGGGAGATATTATCTTAATTAGCTCCTTTTCAAAGAAATAATCATTTAGATTCTGTAAATTAGTTCTAAGGAAATTTCCCACAAATAAAATCCTGCTGGGCTGATTATCTTAATGCCAAATTCCAACTCAGACCACATTTTACAGCTCAGTACATAATGAACCTTAACTGCCGTAGAGTGCAACAGGGCTACAGAATCCTGCCCACTGAACAATTGAAAACAAAACAAACGCAGGTTAATAGCGTGTTGACCTTTATTCATTGTTCATGCTGCTTAAAATGGATAAAGGTGTAACAACTTAAAAACATTTTGACTCTGGTGAAAGACCAGAAGAAATATTTATAAGATACACAATAAGTGTATGAGTGCTCTAAAAGAGAAGGGGTGAGCAAGGAGATTAGCAACAGTAGAAATGAGATGGCTGCTACACAAAGATTTAAATTTCTTCTCTCCGAGCTGTGCATAGTTTTTTTAGTTAAAGGAGTACTTTAAAATACACTGTTTTGATGGTGAAAT
Source organism: Dermochelys coriacea (assembly GCF_009764565.3). Lineage (NCBI taxonomy): Eukaryota > Metazoa > Chordata > Testudines > Dermochelyidae > Dermochelys > Dermochelys coriacea. The sequence continues at coordinate 23,230,499 of NC_050078.2, read as the reverse complement.
ACAGAATGCAGAAGTCTGACAGATCTGCAACACAGAACACATCACTCCAATTCCCTACTTTCTGTCAGGCAATTAAGAGTTGCAGCTAGATTCATCCCTGCATCAGTGCTAGCACACAGTCTGAATAGAGAATGCATGTACCTCTCCTATTGTCTGCTGTTGTGGGACAAGGTACTGGCTGGTGGGGCTGAGACTGCAACTCAACATGCTGGCTAATACTGGCTCATTGTTTCTTTATACTACTGTTGGACTGTCACGATCCATTTGTTGTCTCTTGTCTTATACTTAGATTGTAAGCTCCTTGGGGCAGGGACTTTTGTTCTGTGTTTGTACAGTATCTAATATAGCGGAGGTCTATGACTGGGGCTCTTAGATGCTACTGTAAAACAAACAACAAACAATAAAGGCTAGGGCAGAACCAGAGCTACTGTAACTTGCATCTCCTGTAGCCATAACTCATACAGGGCTTGTGACAGTGGAAAAATCAGGGTGCAGGTCTGCCTTGATTATGTCTGCTCCCACTTCAGTCTACCCCCTGGAGTGCCTCCTATGCCAGGGCTTACGTGGAGGCAGTGCAGAAATTGCAAAGCATCTCTGCACTGGGTAGCTGAGGGTTGTTCTATGCAAGGGGATGTATTGTCCCCTTGTAGGTGGCACAAAATGGCCACAGCACTCAGATGTGCAGTTCAAGGTTTCTGTCCTGACTTTCAAAGCCCTGAATGGAATTGGTGCTAGCTACCTGAGAGATTAAATGTCTCTCCTTAAGCACAACCTCCCATAACAGCTACCCAGCACCAGAACAGTAAATGTTGACCAGTGGAAAGAAACTTGTGACTGTGGGAGACAGATCGTTCATAGATCAGAACTATGAAACTCACTGCCAGATGAAATAAGAATGACCACTAACTTCTCTGTATTCAGTGCTAATTGCAAACCCCACCTCTACAAAGAAAAATATTGTTGTTTCTCTTAGCCAGTACTATGTGGTATGCTTGATGGGTACCAATGTTAGATCCTAGACAGAAAAACAATTAAAGCTGTTTGCACTATTCATGCTGAACAACTGATCAGACTTGGTTTTTATTTATATTTTTATGACTTTCCCATGAATATATTGTGATTTTTATACATGTAATCTTTTTGTAATCTTTTGCTGGGAAAGTGAATATACTTGTTTGCAAAGAAACAGATACCTGTAGTCTCACAAATAAAAATTCTTCTCCAAACATTCACATGAATGAAACCCAGTTGCACAAGTGTGTGAGGGAAATTAAACAAAAAACCCAAACAAATATAGCTGCCTATGATTTTCCTTTTAAGACTGAGCCCATGATTAAACTTCCTCCCATTATCTCAAGTCTAGTTATCATTGCCAGAACCCTAGCTGGCTGGGAGCTTTGTTTAACAATCTGATATTTAGAAATATTTTTCCCTCATTAGAAGTAAATATGTTCATAAAATAAAATAATGAAAATTTCTTTCACAAGGTTTAAATATCGTAAAATTAATTTATATGAGGAATAGTCAAATAGGATGGTCAGCATTAGAGAATGCTTTCCAGGCATTCTCTCCCATCACCCCAGAGTCCTACTATTCTTCCCTTGGCCACAGGTATGGATCCTGGATTTCCCATGCAATGTGATTCTCTATAGTAAGAAAAGGTCTAGGATACACTGGGTTTAGCTAACATGCATTAATCTGATCTAACCTTGACTTTTCCCTAGTGTAGACACAGGTTAACACCTTACACCTCAATTTTGTGGGTTTAGCAAATTGAGGCCAATCCTTACCTCAATTTGCTAAACTGAAGTAAAAGATACTAGCCAACTCCAGCCTAATCTCAGTTTATTTTCTTATTTATTCTTATAGTTCTTATTTTCTATTTCTTATTTATTCTTATAGTTCTTATTTTCTATGCAAACTCTGTGATCTTTGTAGAGAGAAAGGGACAAGAGGAGACACTGCCTACACCATTTCTTTTCCCCTCAGAGCAGTTTGGAAGGCAGCCAGGGTGGAAAATCTATGTCAGCATTTATTTGTGGCTCTGGAGAGGAGCTACGAAGGAAAATTCATACTCAAACCCAATCCATTGCATGTGGGCCTGCTGAGCTTCCAGGAGCTCTCTCTATGGCTGCCTTTTATACCTCTAAGATATTAGAGACACAAGGTAAGCAATGTGATATCTTTTATTGGACCAACTTCTGTTCGAGAAAGAGATAAGCTTTTGAGCTACACAGTCTTCTTCAGGTCTGGGAAAGTTACTCAGTGTCAGATAAATACAAGGCGAAACAGATTGTTTAGCATAAGTAACCATTCTAAGACACATTCAAGGTGAAGTGGCCTCTTAACACCTTTGCAGTCCTAGGATGAAAAAGGGAGGGTTAATGGGTTACAGGGTGTTGTAATAAGCCATAAATCCAGTGTCTTTATTAAGACCATTATTTTTAGTGTCTAGCAAAATTAAAAAATTAAGCTCCAAGGCTAATCTTTTGAAGGTGTTACATAGGTTTCCTTTGAGGATGAAGATCAAAAGGGCAGATATTGAGTGATCATTTTGTGAAAAGTATTTATCCATGTTTGATATGGTGTTTTTGTCTTATTTTTCTGAGCCAGTTCTTTCCAGAGCCTAGTGCTTGATTGACACTAAACAATGCCCCATATAATCAATTTATCAAGACTACCCTTCACTGTAGTTGAATTGTCTTTGATCTCCAAGGGACTGAACTTCTGCTCTGGAACCTGATACCAAACTAACATGGAGAATTAGAATTATTTTGCTGACTCCACCTCAAAGAATTCTTTCACAACAATGACCACATTACCACAACTACCGTGTCCCCACCGACAGTCATCAGAAAAAAGAATCATCTAATTGGACACCCCACAGTGGATGAAACCACACACTTGATTATATTGATTGCTTCAGGGGAAAAAAATTGACTGTGAAATTCTTAACAAATATCACTTCCACCACAATCTCTCCACTGTCAAGAGGGCGTTTATGCAGTCCTTGAAATCCAACCATTATATCAGCAAACAAAGGGGTTGCCATCATAGTTCTCAACTGTGATGAGTACATTGAGGACTCCAACCAAAAACTCTGACACCATCCACTATAGAGAACTCAAAGAAGACCTCCCACATCACAATTCACCCAGGAATTTTAACAATATCAGCAAATCCTTCCCCAAACAACTCCAAGAAAAACTTTACAACCTTGTCCCCCACAAACCCACCCCAGGGACCTTCAACATGTTTCCCAAGATATATAGACAAGGGAACTCAGACAGAGCCATCATATCTGGCCAGGTCACTCTCACTTAAGAAATATCAGGACTTATAGAAACCATTTTCAACCCATTCACCACACAGAGGACCAGCTTCTTCCAGGACTCAACCGACATTCTCCAGAAACTCTACAATATTAACAACCACCCTCAGAACACAATCCTTGCCATCATGGATGGCACCTCCCTATACACCAACATTCCTTACAATGATAGCATTTCTGCCTGCTTCAAATATCTACAAGACAACACTCAGATATTCACTCCAAACACTTTTCATCATCACCCATAACAATTTTACACTCAACAACACACACTTTGTCCAAACCATGGGAACAGCCAGGAATGCTAGGGATGGTTCCCCAATATGCCAACCTTTTCATGGGCCACCTTGAGGAAGAGTTTCTGGACAAATGGATCATGAAACCTGTCATATACCTGAAATACATTGATGATATTTTCATCCTCTGGACAGATGACCTAAATTCCCACATGAATTTATGGTGGAAATATAACTACCATCACCCATCCATCAAATTCTCTCCAGAACATTCCCTCACTGTCACCTTCCTGAACACTACAATCAGCTACAACATAGGAACCCCACAGACAAGTATATACAAGAAACCCATGGATTACCACATTTACTTTCAAAGATCCATTAACCATCCCAAACACACCAAGAAACCAGTTACCTAAAGCCAGGCATACAGATTCACAGAAAATGTTCTGAGGAGAAAGTCCAACAAACCTTAAACACACTTAATTTCACCAAACAAGGTCATTTCACCAGAGAAGCAGATCACACAATGGAAAGGGCCACCTAAATACCCTGAGAAAACTTGCTTCATACATAAGCAAAAAACAAAAAAACAAACCAACCAACCACTCCTCCAAACACACACTCACATCCCTTGTCATCTATCACCCCATACTGGAACCCATACAGGGTACAATTAAACAGTTACAACCCATACTCGATGGGGACCACATTCTGAAATAAATCTTTCCTAAACTCCCTCATCTGGCCTTCAAACAATGCTTCAACCTCTCCAAGCTCATTGTCAGAAGTAAGCGCCTCACAAACCACACCGACCAACTCAAAGTGGCACCAGACCCTGCCATGAAAGATGCAAAACCTGCAGCTATAATGATCAATATCCCTCACAACACACCTTTCAAGATCCATGAGCCCTACGTATGCCTATCACAACATGTGGTGTACCTCATTGGGTGAAATAAATGCCTCCAAACAACAACTATCACTACACTCTTGAATAAATTAAGACACAAAAATGATAAGACAAAAACACCATATCAGCCATGGCTGAATACTTTTCACAAAATGATCAGTCCATATCTGACTTCTCAGTCCTTGATCTCAAAAGAAACCTGCACAACACCTTCAAAAAATGAACTTGGGAGCTTAGACTCCTAACTTTGTTAGACACTAAAAATCATGGTGTTAACAAAGACACTGGATTTATGGTCTATTGCAACAATCGGTAACTCACTAACCCCATTTTTTTTGTCCTATGACTGCAAAGGTGTTAACAGGACTATTCACCATGAGTGGTCTCTTAGAATGTGTGTTAAGTATTTATGCTAAAAAAAATCTGTTCCACTTCATATTTAGCTATGACACTGAGTAACTTCACCAGATCTGAAGAAGAGCTCTGTGTAGCTTGAAAGCTTGTCTTTCACCAGCAGAAAGTTGGTACAATAAAATATATTACCTCACCCACCTTGTATTTTTAGTATCCAGGCACCAACATGGCTACCACCACACTAACTCTAGAATAAACAAGTGTGTTCATTGTTCTTTGGCAGATTCTTTAGAGGGGTGCAATGAGGGGATTGGTGCTCACAAGAGGTGCAAGTCAAATATTCTTTTTTGGCAGCTGGTTCTGCCCCCATGCTGATGAGGTAAACAACTCTTAACATGGGGTAGGGTTTCATGCTAGATCACAGAGTCATAGACTGTAAGGCCAGAAGGGACCATCAAGATCATCTAGTCTGAACTCCTACACATCGCTGCCAACTAAACCTCACCCACCCACACCTGAAATAGACCCATAAGATGACTACTGAAGTCTTCAAACCATGATTTAAAGAATTAAAGTTACAGAGAATCCACCATTTACTCTAGTTTAAACCAACATGTGACCCATGACCCATGCTGCAGAAGAAGGTGAAAAACAATCACCATAGTCTGTCAATCTACCCTGGGGGGGGGGGAAATTCCTCACCAACCTCAAATATGGCAATCAGTCAGACCCTGAGCATGTAGGCAAGACAAGGAGGAAAAGCAGTAAACATCTAGACAATCTTTTGCTTAGAACCAAAGGAATTATTGTTTCACTCCGACTCTCCCTTTAAAAGAGAAATGAAGTGATGTTCACTGCCCTTTAAGAAGGGTTTTGGCTTCATATACAAGAGCAAGTGGTTTATGATGATCCTAGAAGCCCTCACTGCAATTAGTTTCAGGATATACTCATGGTCATATTATCATCCATATTCATCTCCTAAATCATATAGATCTTAAAATAAGTTGGACTCCGGATTGAGCAGTCAGAAAGACTACTGTGAAACAAAGTGCTGAGAATTAAGTTTTGGATGTAAAGTTTCTGGGTTCTCCATCACAAGACAAAAAATTACACTTTTTCAAAAACAGTTTTCTCTCTGGCCCACACATACCCACAATATCAGCCATAAGCTCCACGATGCACTCATCTCCTAAAGCCCATGGGCGCTTACCATTGAAATGACCATGAACACCTCTGAAAAGGAAGAGAAACAAATGATGAAAATGTATTCTGTTCCCTTTGGTACATTGCTAACAACACTAACTCAGTCCTCCTCAATATGGGGCTTGTTTCATCTGAACACAGTACATTTATTATACCACATGAGCACGTAACAAATAGAGTCACCAACAAACAATGCATTTATTGGCATCTAAGAGGGGTTTTAAAGACTGGAAAACATCTAATTCAAAATTTTGACTAACAAAACAAAGACAAATAAACCCCAAAATGGATGTTTTGTTTAGAGAACCACAAAGGGTTAGATAACACCTTTGTCACAAGTCCTATATAAAGGGGCAGTACATAGTTGCACTGTCTCAGGAGCAGACTGGGTACAAGATCGGAACTTGGTGGGGCTTGCTGTGTGTGTGGAGAAGGGAAGTAATCTGTACCAGCCATATACCTGGCATAGCTGTGCTGGCTGGTGCATTGGAGTAGGCACTTCCTATCCCTGCCCACCAACTCCACACACATGTGCAGAAGGGAGACTAGTGACCCTTCAATGCTGCTTTCCCACCTGCATTGCTAACGACAATTCTGGTAGCCAGTGCAGGGGAGTAAGGGATGCTTTTTACACTCCCTTACTCTTGTGCATGGCTGCATAGCATAAGGCACAATCTAGTCCAAAAGCAGCATTTACATTGAAGGGGGGCTACATAGGGTGGAGGGGGAAGGACAGAAGGATTTCCTTGCTGTTTGGTTACAGCAATCCTTGCCAAAGATCATTTAGAGCCTCTTTGAATAGAAAAAGTTTGCCCACTTGAATTCATCATATTGTACAAAATGACATGTATGTGTATGCTGTATATTCAGGGGTGAACCTGCTCCACCAGACATTTCCTTTCTTCACCCTAAAAAATTATTCAGAGCCATAAAACCCCAGATACAAATGTCCTTTGAATTTTGGGGGGTTTATGAAACCATAGCTGGTATTTCTAAATCATATTTTGAAAATTATTCCTTTCTTTATGGGGACCAAACCAAACCTCTGGAGCATTTGGAATCTACATCTGAATCTGAACTACATGGCTGGAAGTCATCTCTGCTACAAACACTGCAAAAAGATAAGTTTGTAAGGTAACCAATGTACTTATAAATCTACGCATGCAAAATTGCAAATGTTTAATCACAAAATCAGTATATGAAAAAATAACATTGGTGTTCATTTAAGGGAATTTTATTCCTGGACTCATCTCTCATACACTGTATAATTTTCCTGCTTGCTGAACACCAGAAGGCACATGTGGAATCTGAAATACCAGACTGCAGGTGGCTGAACTGAAAAAGAATAAAGCTGCCTCAGAAGAGGAACTGGGCCAGTGGAGAAATGGGTGGAGAACAAGAAGAACCAGAAGCTGTGACAAAAGTAAAAAAGAACCGTGGTCTAAATAAACTTTCAGAATTGCAGCAGGCTTATGATGTTCCCCCAAACTCAGCAGGAGCCTTCTGGCATATTAATGCATCAGCAAACACATTGTATGAACCAGCCAGCAACATCAGAAGGGCTCATACCCTTTCCCACCTTCTTTAAAATGTTTTCCCCAAGTAGCTCCAAACCTTCCCCCGATCAATTTTTGTCCTGCAGCACCCCTCTTCCACACATATATGGACTTTTTATAATCCTATGGTTTCTGACTGACATGAGCGACTTTTACACTTCAGCAATTCACTGGTTCAAAGTAAAGAACAATTTCTGAACAAAGCAAAGACTTGTGTTACCTATCTCATCCTCACTTTGCTCAAGAAGAGCAAACCCCTGCACTGTCCCCTATGTAGATGCACAATGGAGCAAAGATGAGCAAAGACACTGCCATCTCCCTCATCTTGTTTACAAGAAGCACAATCTGGCCCTAAGATACTAAATGAGAAGAAATCTAACACTGAGACCAGAGGATATCACTACCCCCAGTGTGGATACAATCATTATGGGCTAGACTAAAACATCTTTTCCCAGCCTTAAAATTAACCCCTAAAGAAATAATTGTAATAGGCATGGTTCTTGTAGGTAAGTAATATTTCCAGTTTGATAGATGAGGAAACTGAGGCAGAGATGCTAAGTGACCAGTGGTTTTGGGACAGAAGAAGTCAGTCTCAGAGCCAGGAGGATTAATCTGAAGGAGTTCCTAGGCTGGGCTCAGTCCATAAAACAATTTCTCTCTGTCTCTGTGCAGAGGATAACAAGTAGACAGCCATCACTAACTTCCCTTCAAAACTCATCTTTATGGTAGGATAGCAACCAACCAAGCTTTAACAATACAGATTGTTGATGGGAAAACAGAAGGATTTTCCTTGGGCTGAATTACCTCCATGTCCTCACTGGATTTGCAGTTCTGAAAAGGGCACCCTTTACATGGTTGAGTGGAAAGTGACAACAACCTATGGCAGGTTTCAGAGTAGCAGCCGTGTTAGTCTGTATTCGCAAAAAGAAAAGGTGCCACAAGTACTCCTTTTCTTTTAACAACCTATGGGATTTTCTTCTTTTCTTAGCTTTCTCTCTTCGATAAACATTAATGTCCTCCTAAGGTGAATTTACTGGTGAAAGATCTCTTCCCCAACATTCAGCTCTGTATCAGAATTCCAGAACTAATTTCCAGTTTACCCAGAAAACTGATATGAACCTTGAACACTTTTTTATTTTATTTTGGGAGAAAAAAACCCCTGGAAATAAAAGCATAATGGAGAATGGGAGAAGCAGTATTAATTATTATTATTCATATTATTATGGAACAGCTTTCAGCCTGTCTCTTTCCTGATGGCCAACATAAATGCTAAGAGACAAAAATTATTACAGCTAAAATGGTACTTAAGGCATATTCTTGGCTCCTTTTTTATTTTAATCACATGGAACTCTGTAGCCTTTGCTGATGGCACAATACATTCTATTACACTTAGGTTGTAAAATTCTATGCTCTGCCTCAGAGAATTTATCTTTCTGCATATTATGCCACCCCATTCCCAAGTCTGGTAGACACTGGGGATAATAATCTTTAAGGATATAGTAACAACTGCAGTTCTCATGGCATTCCGCTCATTGGACATAGATAGCCTACTGTCTCAATTTGTGTCCACTCTACCCTTAGGTAGTGACAGAGATTTTAGTGGAGGTACCCGAATAAATGAATGCATGCCTGGTTTATCAAAGCACAGGAGAAAAGCTGATAGAGAACCATTGTGTAGACTACAGTGAGTTTCTCACTGAGCAAATTAGTATTTATGCAGTTGCTTGTCTGTTTGCAATTTGGCATGACATCTTAATGCCTTTTTCCCTTTAAGACCTTTGGGGGCCTGTCCCCCAGCTGATTATTTCCCTACGGAACTTTAAATTTCCAACTTCAAGGGTCTTCTGGTCTCATCCAACCTTGTACAAGAGGGAGAGAGAGAGAGAGAGAGAGAATCTTCTCCTGTCCCAATCATCTACAAATAAAAGGAAGGATCTTCCTTCACCAGTGTTTTATATCAGTTATTTTATGAGCCAACACATATATTTAAATTTTGATTATAGTTTCAGGCCCAGGTGTGTGGGGGGGCCTATAGCCTGAGCCCCACCACCCAGGGCTGAAGCCCTCAGGCTTTGGCTTTGTTCCTGGGCAGTGGGGCTTGGGCTTCAACCCAGGGCCCCAGCAAGTCTAATGCCAGCCCTGGTGACCCCATTAAACTGGGATCGTAACCAGTGTTCCCTCTAATTTTTCCCACCCATGTGCGGAATAAATTTTGTTACGTGCCCCAATATGGAGGTGGTGTGTGACAAATCACATAACAAAATTCATGGGCTGTGGGAGGGGGATCAGGGCTGGGGCGGATGGTTGGAGTACAGGAGTGTGAGGGCTACAGTTGTGTGGGGCTAGGGATGAGGGGAACAGGGGTGGGGTAGAGGATCGGGTGCAGTGAGTGAGGGCTCTGGCTGGGGGTGCAGACTCTGTGGTGAGGGCACTCCCATTGTTACCTACCAATCACACTGCAAAACTAGCATTGTAACAGGAACTAATGAAAACTGCCATTCCTTGTCTACAGTATTCTTATTACTCCCTACCTCCATCCACACAAGTCTGAACTTGGTGCATGATTATTTGCGATGTATGAACCAAGAGAGAAGGCTGGTTGAGTGCCAATGGCCAAAGTACTGCACTGATTCTGATATCATAAAGCTGCCTCAGCTGTCCATGAGGCAAAGAAGAGATTCTTTGCCTTCGCTAAAGCATCTACTAATTCTCTACCAGCTCATTTTTCTGGGGACATCAACAGTTTGGTTAATCCTGCCTGTCCTCACTGGGGGGTTGATTCAAGAACCCTCCATTTGTTGACTTCAGATCTTGCCACCAAGTGTCTATGCTGATGGCAGCAGATCTGTTAGTTGCTACTGATAATTGCTGGCGGCAGGGTGTTCAACAAAGATCAAGAGTTTAGAAACTTGCTTCCACTCACTTCATCAGAAATAGTCTGAATTTGTTGATCTTCAGAGAGCACTAAAAGGTTCATTTTCCCATCTTTAGAAAGTGGATGCTGCAAGAAGAGTAATATTTAGGGAGGATGGAGTATTTTTCATCACTGTGCTGGTGTAATTAAGTTACCAGCATATTTGGGAGGATTGCTGTTAGTTCCCTGTTTTCATATTTGCTTGATTATTTTTCAGTGTCTGATTAGGATGCCTAGAGAGTGAGATGGGCACCTTTTAACTGTTTGTATAAAGGAAAATAAATAATAAAGGATTCAGGAAAGGGACAGGAAAGTTAAGGGGGTGCAAGTGAGTGGGGGCAAAGGACCTAGAAGAAGAAAAGGAGACTCGGGCCAGTGAAAAGGAGAAAGAAACAGAAGACATGGAGCAAGTTGGAAAGGGCCAACATAGGAGGGTAAAGAGAACCAAGGCAAGAGAGGAGAAGTTTCTAGTCTCTCCCCAGATCCTAATCTGTTTAGATGCTTTAATTACATGCAGCTTAAGATATTTGCTATTCTGCCACTATTCTTGCCGCTACTGGGCAGTGTTCCTTTGCTGCTCTTGCTTACCTGAGAAACAACAAAGGCACTTCAATGAGTGAGCACAGTTTGAATGGACTAGCTTTGAAGTTTATTGAAAGAAGACCCAAGACACTAACAACCTGATAGAAAAGGCGAAGTACTGCTTTACAAGACAGCCAGGATCCCTGAGAGTACTGCTTGTGTAAAATATAGATTTACTTGCTTTCATAAGGATGCATCTAATTTGCATAATGTTACTTATTTGATTCCTTTTATTTAGTTGTACTACCTCACTTATCCCCCACTGCAAAAATCTTACATTGCCAACATATAGGCCATTAAACAGCCATCAGTTGTAACAACCCTCAGACACTACTTACTTGGCCTGGTGTTTACCTAGTTGTGCTTGGTAACCTAAAGGTAAAAGGCACCATAAACCATTTTGAATGGCTTCAACTATCTACATTCTATTTTTATTGTTTTTTTTTTCTTTTGCATGCTGGCTTCTCCAAGTATAAGCTTCTCTACTCTGTTCTATTTTGTACTGACCTTATTTTGACATTCTCATTTGCCTTAGGTGTCTCTATAGCTAATACAGTGATATAGTTTTTTTTAACTTTTTGCTATTTACTGAGTAAGGTGTTTTGGGCCAAATTGTATTTTTCGCAAGAAGCCTTTGTAGATTTGTTCCCTCTATTCAGAGGTTTGGAATCATATTTACCCAGATTTTTTTTTCTAAGACTCTAGGTTTTGTTGTGAAGGCATTTTTGATATTATGAAACCTCATACTCCATCACCTTTCCTTTTGGATGTTTATATTCATTAAGCGGGAAAAAATCCTTCATTGTCACAAAGACAAACAGAAGAATGGAAAGCAAACCAACAAAAAGGGATAGTGAGGGAGCTGAAATATGCTCTCTCTGCATCATTTTACAGAGAATAGTCTATCTGACTTTAACCTTTTGAAAGAAGTCAGCCGTTTCCATGATAAAGTACAATAATCATACAGAAATGGACAGGGTTGCAATTTTTTTTTTAAATGAATACAGAAACTGCAGAGCTGTGCTCAATGAATAGCCAAGAGGAAAGAGTGCTTCACAAAGTTCAAATTCATTCAGAACAACTCCCTCCTCCCCTGTAAGAATGCAACTAGCTATTGTAAGTTCTAAGCCATGTTTATTAACTGTAACTTTCATCTTTTAAGGAGTAAAACAAGGAAGTGCAATGTTTCCACATTTACAGTGTAATGTATATAATTATGCTTCTGTAGCAGCCAGTTGCCTATTGTAGAAAATTTATCCAATTAGTAGAACCTACCTTCCCCAGTCAACCTCCCCACCTTTCCTATGACCACTCACCAGGAACTCATATCTGTTCCAGTCATACCCTTGTGATGTGCCCCAGGGGTACCCAGAGTTCTGAGGCACCTTACCACTACCTGCCTTCAGTATGAAGCATACTTTTCTGTGCCTGTGGTAGCTCAGCTCCCTGAAATCAACAGCTTCTGGTCACACAAGCACTGCCATCCAGGTCTCTGCAGACTTCACTTTTTCTGTGCAGGCTAGTGATAGGAATACACCAATCCCTGAGTGCTCGGAGTGCTCCTTGCAATGTCCAGCCTTTAAGCACTAAACAAACACTCACAGAAATTATCAGATAAGAGGTCCCCAAAGAAACTAAACACACCAGCTTGTTAGAGTCAACGGAAGTTCAGCTCCAATAGAACATTACTGCACTGATACATGTATAGTGAAAACACCCAGAAGTTAATTATCACAGGATAAGATACAAGAGATAGCCAATGAGGACAATAGAAACAAAGGATTACGTAAAAAAGAAACACAAAAAGCAAACCTGGGTCTACACTTCTCTATGGTTACCTTTCCTATTTAATAAAGGAGATTTTTCCCCTAGGATTCAGTCTTTTGCAGAGCTAGCTGGGTTTCAGTCAAACTAGGATCCAAGCATTCATGCCTCAGGGAATGAAAAAAAAATGGTGTCTTTTTGCCTTTGTCTTATACCCCCAAAGTTTTTTATTTTGTCCCCAGAGTCAGGATGTGGCCCTCCTCCACTGGAGTTTATTTTCTAGTATCTTGTAGTCTCCTGTTGGGGCAGCTGTGGAGAGAGATGCCTGTCTCTCCCAGCTCCGGAGTGGTTGCAGAGAGAGACACCTGTCTATGCCAGCCAGGGCTGCTGTAGGGAAACAGGGCTGGGCGTGCCTCTTCAAATCCCCAAACCTATTTTTCCCTAACCCCTTACCGCAGGGTTTGTGAGGTCCCCATAGAGCTTGGTGTAGGTGACAGAATCATCCCTGTGTGTGACCACAGCTCCCACTAGTGTTATTATTCCACCACAGCAGTCTGTGGGCTGCCTCAGCTTTTCTCTCGGGCTGCCTCAGCTTCATCATGGTTTTATATTTATATATATATATATATATAAAGTTATATCATCTAGGGTTTTTTGTTTCTACTGGTGTTGCACATCTGCACATTACCTCGATATTGGTGTTGCACATAACAAAATTCATTCTGCACATGGATGGAAAAAATTAGAGAGAACTTTGCCTGTAATGCTTAATCAACATAGCTGACAGAGAGACAGGTGAATCAAAGTCCTTTGTTTGATCCAAAACATGTTTGTCATCTCTGCCTTGGATACAGATTTTAAAACATAATTTCAGTACCTATACACAACTCCTTAAATATCATCTGTACAAACATCTCACAATGATTATGAGAATCAGTATGACAAATTTGTATTAGATACCGCCCCCTTGACCCTCTTTGGATAAATATCATGAAAGCAATGTGTTCAGCATAGTGAGTCTGCCAGGCCTGTTAGGAGTTTCTGTTATGGAACAGTGAACCTTTTAGCCGTTGGCACTGATGGGTTCTTAAGGTCAATATACTCTACCCAGTAAAACTGTCCTTTTTTCTTCTTTTCCCAAATAACTCAGTCATCTGGTTATTCTCTTTCCTTCTAGTCTCCACTCCGTCATTATTATTTATCCCTTCCCTCTCTCCCCTGTTGCAGTTGCCCAGGTATATGTTGGACACTTCATAAAGCAGGCTAAGATTCCACGCTCCATAGAGCATACTATCTAAATTTACCTGACAATCCCTTAGGGAAGAGGAGAGGGAGGAAAAGAGTGGCAATAAGGTAACATGAGAATTCAATAGTTCAGTTCCTTTTCTCTCTCTTTCTTGTTTCATATATTTTCTCCCCACATGTTTCACAAGTAAGTTTTTAGGTGGGATTGAATGTGCCATAAAAGAAGATACAGAAATTAGAGCAGGTTGAAAAATAGGGCCCCCACTTCCCCATGGAAAATTTTGATTTTTCACAGGGAAAAAAATGCTGAATTTTCTAGTGGAAATAAAATTAAAAATTTTCACAGAAACGATAGATTTTCCTTAAAAATACTTGTTTAGCTGCAAGTCCTGGTGAAAGAAAAAAGGATAGAAAAATTTTGACTAGCCTTAATAGAAAAGTTTGTATGAAGAAACACTAGAAGATTGCAATAGTTGAAGCAGCAGATAAAGGTGTGGAGAAGGGATTTGGCTGCTAAAACAGAAAGGAAGGGACAGACTTCAGAGATGTCTTTGGGAATCTTCTCCTCTGTCTTGTCTCTCTCCTATTCCCTCCCTCTAACTTCTTCCTTCTTCTCTTCTCTTCCTCTTCAATTTTAAAGTGACCCTAGTTCCCTTAGTTAGGCCATTGATGGTGGGAACTCTCCAAGTGTTTCTACATCAGATCCACATTGGAAGCACTTGCACTACTTGGTATGGCTCTTTGCACTTTTACTATAGTACATGCAGTGTGGTTAGCAGAGCTGTAATGTGCAGAGAGACTCTCCACTCATAGCAGTGGGGCTACTAGCTGCAACAGAAGGAGGTCCCCTTTTAGTCACCTGATATAGCTGTTGTCTTTGGATATCATTGTTCTCAATACAGCTGGACAAATTGTGAGCCCAGCAGCTGCTGCCTTACTATTTATTATTCAATTGAAAGTTTAATTAGTTTCTAATAAATTCCCCTTTTAAGCAGCACATGGAGATGTTTGTGAAGTCCCCAGTACTGTAATTTATCCAGCTTTTCTTATGCCAGGTCCACTCTGTGGTGCTAGTTCTAATCCATGTTTGGCTGCTTGCTCAGACTCTGCTATGGACAGAAAGTTTGTTCTTCCCATACAGAATGAATTTTCAGGCATGGTATAGGAACAGCTGGGGGAACAGCCAATGCTAGCGGTCATACTACCTGCACTGAGGGCCATCTCAATGGGAGTTTGCCTATTTTAAGGATTGTTGGGATGAATTATGAGCAATGAGGAATACTAATAAGAACATCGTGGTATCATGTATCATGTATATCAGCAAGCAGCCATAATTATATGACTATGTGTACTCTCTATGACAGGTTTCAGAGTAGCAGCCGTGTTAGTCTGTATTCGGAAAAAGAAAAGGAGTACTTGTGTGACTAACAAATTTATTTGAGCATAAGCTTTCGTGAGGTGAAGTGAGCTGTAGCTCACGAAAGCTTATGCTCAAATAAATTTGTTAGTCTCTAAGGTGCCACAAGTACTCCTTTTCTTTGTGCTCTCTATGTAGAAGCACAGCTAGAGCTTGAATGGAGCAAGCTGAAGTCTGTAATCTGAAGATCTTCCAGGTGAGCCAAATGGGAGCCTCCCTATGGCTTAACCAATGAAAGCCAGACTAAAATGGTCTCCTGGAAGTTTCTCTTTGCCTATTTTCCAGCTCACACCTTCTAAAGAAGATTTAAATTTTGCTAGGAAGAGACTGAATATGCTTTATCTTTGTCTTGGGAATGGTTTGAACATAATATTCTCCTAATAAAATATTTTCAGGCTAGCTCTCCAGATAACATAAAAGGTTGCCCCCTGAAGCAATGAGGGTTAATGTTTTACATATCCTTTAATTACTTACCTTCTAGCCCACATATCCAACTCTTCATCCAGGTAAGCTTTAACTTTTTTTGGCTGAAGTCCAAGAGAATTCCCAGCAAAGTATATGCAGCTTTCATTTTCATTCACTAAAGTTGAGTCGGCTGGGAGGGGAAAAAATAAAACAGCTCAATTATAACTGTACCATTATTCAGACAGTTGTATCATCCCCTTCCACTCGAAAGAAAGCCAATTTCCTGATCAATGAAAAGATCAAATAAATGTATTAAAATACATGCTAGAAACACACATTAAGGTTACATTTCTTTGTGCAGTGATTTGATTTTAGGGCTATAGAAAAATAGATTAAATGACTAGAAAATCTCTTTTGCTTGGTTTTGCAATACTTCATTGAACTGAACCATTAGCACATTTGTCAGAAGTAAAGACAACTTGGGTAACTTCTTAATTAAACCTTAAAAGTCTTTTAAAAAGCATAAATCAGACAGCAATTTTAATCTAATCTGTTTTACAGATACTCTGTGCCTGTTTTTCATGCACATTCTTTTTAACATGAATGATAAAGTGGTGTAAATATTATTCACACTTCTAAATTGGTTCTATTAACTGTTCCTTTGTTATCCAGGAAGACAATAATAGTCTCACTGAGACTAGAGAAAAGAATCTTATTCAGAATTTAGAGCTGTAAATCTCATTAGTACGCCTTAAATTCCAATCAAGCATTAAAACAGGTAATGAATTAAAAGCTAAACTGCTCCTCTGTACTGCAGTCCCCTCTTCAGACAAATGCCCATTGGCTACTAATGCAGAAAGCTAGCCCTATCTCCTTCCCACATTGTTCTACCTTTACATCTGTTATCCTGTGGATTCTCTTTTTTTGGTTATCAATTGCATATAGGGCTTGGGCCTGGGCTTTTACCTTTTAGACATGAAATTAGACGAAGGTTTCTAACCATCAGAGGAGTGAAGTTTTGGAATAGCCTTCCAAGGGAAGCAGTGGGGGTAAAAGATCTATCTGGTTTTAAGATTCTACTCTATAAGTTTATGGAGGAGATGGTATGATGGGATAATGGGATTTTGGTAAGTAATTGATCTTTAAATATTCAGGGTAAATAGGACTAATCCCCTGAGATGGGATATTAGATGGATGGGATCTGAGTTACCCAGGAAAGAATTTTCTGTAGTATCTGGCTGGTGAATCTTGCCCATATGCTCAGGGTTTAGCTGATGGCCATATTTGGGGCCGGGAAGGAATTTTCCTCCAGGGCAGATTGGAGAGGCCCTGGAGGTTTTTTGCCTTCCTCTATAGCATGGGGCATGGGTCACTTGAGGGAGGCTTCTCTGCTCCTTGAAGTCTTTAAACCATGATTTAAGGACTTCACCAATGTATGAGCTATTGAGGTTTTTCGTAGGAGTGGGTGGGTGAGATTCTGTGGCCTGTGCTGTGCAGGAGGTCGGACTAGATGATCAGAATGGTCCCTTCTGACCTTAGTATCTATGAATCTATGAATCTTTAATGCCACATTGCACTGTAGTGGCTGTCCAACTATGCTTGCTTTTCAGCACCATATTAATTATTCCACAACTTCTCTGACTAGCATATTGTAAAGCCATGACATTGCACCAGTCACTACTATTCCCCTTGCATTCACAGAGCTCTTCATTTGAATAGCTTATGCTACTACTTAGCTCTCTATGTAGCTGTTCTGCACCTCCTTTTCTTCACACCATTGGCCATCAAATTATTTCTGGAGGGGCTTAGAGGGATAGGCGTGGGTCTGTATTGCAGTATTCCAAAATACTGAAGGACTGTTGCTAAGCACTAGAGCATAATAGTAACAAAAAGACAACTGCAGTTAAAACATGTGCCCTTACATAAGGCTGAATATAAAACAATATATTCAAATTCATTAGATAAGATATAGTAAGTGGTTTCCAGACCTACTTGAATGATTCCAACAGGTCAGATTTAATAACATATCCTTTTGCACACAGAAGTATAACATTGCTCTACATATAATTTAGAGATGTGTTTCTAATGATTTAAGGTCACCTTTAATCCAAGACCAAGAGCAAGTGGTCTTTCAGTGATGTTCTTTCTAAATGAAGGGGAAATATATACTTTTTTCATTAGCCAAGGAGGAGCTACTGGCTATGCTGGTATATTATAAAGTTATATGCCTTGTTGTAGAATGAAGGGTAGATGGTCAAAGAAGAGATTAGGAGGTTTACCGTAACCTTTTGATATTTTCTTTAAGAAATTATAGTTCAGCAGTTTCAAGATGAGGGCATCCCAACAAAGGAAGTATAATGGAGACTATGCAAAGAAGTGCTTAGAAGTCTGAATATTTATCTAACTTTTCTGCTGTCATCTCACTCCACTTGTTCCACTCATCCATATTCTTGCCAGACTCCCAGAACAATGTGCCATGGAATTAGTCTGTTGGCAGGTTTTCATTTGATTTATATAGTGCAAACAGTTATTACAATGTACATTATGATGAAGTTAAACTATCATTATGATATTTGACACTTTTTAGAGTACATAATATTATACCTGTCTCCTATGGATGTTCTCATCTCCCTCTTTCAAGACTATGTTAAAACCTCATTGTAATGTTTTATGTAAATATATAAAGAATACTTGATGGCTAATATCTGTAATGACATTTATCTTCAGGAGCGAGTTATCTAGGATCCGCTCATGCGTGAAGCTAAATGTCAAGAAAGATCAGTCATAGTATATCTATACAATGTAAATATTGTTTACCCTGCTGTTCTTCAGGACAGGGGCTGTATTTCATGACAGTTTAAAAAAAATGATAGAGGACTCAGGATGTGTGAGAACAATGGGTTCTGAACACTGTTAAAACTTTTACTGCCTTGTATGTTGTTGTGCCATCAACGAAATATGTAACAGTGCAGTCTTGGGGCCTAGATACCATGGTGAATGGAGTTGGAGGTTGGGGTGGGGAGGGAGAAACAACAACATTACAAGTGTGTTAAAATAGAGAAAACAGAATATAGAAATCTCCTTATAGTTGTGTGTACAGAAAAGATACTTTCTTGGACTCCAAGTTGCTGAGATACTAAGCCGATAGGTGCCCTAGAGATATTTGGGACAGAGACAAAGAGAGAGAGGGCTCCATATTCATTTGCCTCTCTGCTATGCATCGTGGGGGAAACAAGAACAAAAGCAGGGTAATCAGCCCAAAATGGGAGCAGAGAAGAAAGCAGGTGTTCAGAAGTATCCCCCAAATGTGCATCTGTCAGAAACCCTCTGTGCAAACTCCATTTCAGAGCAGATGGACCACAAACAAATATGTAACCTGCTGTTAAACTAAAATATCGATGATGTGGGCTCAATCCTACTTCCATTGAAGTCAGTGACAAAACTCCTATTGACTTCAAAGAGAGGAAGGATCATTCCCCACCTGCACATACAGAGAACTAGAGTGGATATCCCTCCATGCTCTGTAACTCAGAGGGGTCACAGAGTGCAGCTTTGCTAGGGAATATAATGACAGTATGGAAACAGAAGCAAATCATGTTGCCAGTATTTAGGATGAACAGGAAGGAGTAGGAAAGCAGAGATACTTTCATAAATTTGTCCATAGATTCATGGAATCCCCTCTGTCTTCTACCATGGATCTCTACTTAACACACAGTTCAAGGACTCACCTTTACTCCATATTCCCCTGTGTTTTCTGATGTGCCACCTGTACCTGGCACTTGCAGAGGAACATGCAGTGGATTATTTGGTAGCAGTTTTGTGGGCAAATATTTATTTCTATGTGTTGTTACACTGAAGATAAACAGAGTGATTTATTTATTTCATAATGGACAAATTTTGCAGAAAGAAGCTAGTTATAGATCTACTAGGTTTCAGCTTTGAATTTTTCTTGAATTGTTTATTAAATGTCTCCAAGTAGCTTGAAACAGCAGGAAGGAACAAGTTTGCTACGCAGATTTACAATGTAAGGAAACAGCATGATGTCCTTGAAGCTTCTAGAATTATATTGATTTGAACTGGTGTGCACTTTGTGCTTAGACTTGCTTATGGGAGATCTGAAACAGATTTGGTTTCCTAAACCAAAACTTAGATGATAGTAGGTGTGCTGCAAAGGTGATTATTTTGATTTCTCTTTATAGAATTTCAGTACCAACATATCCTTTCAGACAGCACCCTGCTACCAAGCATGGCATTGGTACTGGCTGCATGGGGGTGAAGGGTCTGTGTTGACAGTCACTACTAACTGAAGGATCCTTTGTGGACAAGAGTGGTTGGAGGTGGGAAAAGATTAACTGAATTATTAATGACGCTATTATCATCAGGGATCCTTAGTGAAACAAGAAACCTGCTCACCAGCCCTTGCAACTGATGTTTTATACTAATCCTCTCAAGATATTTTACACTAATCCTCTCATAAGAAACCTTATTGGAAACATTTACCATTTAGAACATTCACAATTTAAATTTTAAAAAAATTCCAACATGTCCCCTATGGATAGCAGCATTTACAATTTTCCTCATTTGAAAGATTTTGTTATAAAACTATCATTACTGCATCCACAAATAATATTCACTTACTCTTGTGCCGGTATTCAGCTACCAGATCCATGGTGCACATATGAACAGAGTAAATAACAATAAATAATCACAAAACTCATATATCCTTCCCATGCCCTTCTCTGAGCTTTGCAGTACATTTTGTCCACTCTTGTTTAGATTGTAAACTGTTCAAGACAGGCACTGTCTATGTTTTGTCTTGTGTACCACTCAGCCTATTACTGGCACTTAACAAAAAACAAGTACCGGTAATAGCCTCCAATTACGCACCTGTCAATATGAAGCAGTTGGATATGTCCAGATTATCATTCCTAACCTTTGAATAGGAAGTCTCCTGTAAGATGGATTCATTTCTGTAATGATGGTTCTACTGTAACCACTTTGGGGAAATTGGTTTTTTTTCTAAACCATGTTTTAAAATAAGAGCCTATTTCAATAACATTATTCATCCTGAATAGTAATTTACTATTACAGCAGTTCAATGATTTACATGAGATTTGTTGTTATTAATATCATGAGAAAAGGTATTAGCATTGCCCTACATACATTGGTCAAGATGATGCACACATTATTAAAATTGTACCAGTTTTTTTGCTCGCCCTTTAAGCTGTAAGTTTGTCACTCATTTCTGCTTTTGCTGGTCCCAAGCCTGACATTCAAATGCTACACGTCTGTCTATAATTCAGAGTCCTTTCATAGAAGAGAGAAAATAATGCAAAAAATTAAATAGTTATTTTATTCTTCAATTACTCACTTGAATTTAAGTATTAGCATCCTTTCTTTTTTAGCTTCGCACCTTTGCTTCCTATGAATATCTATTGATGTGTATGATGGCAAGATTGTTTGACGAAACAGGGAATATTAATTTAATATTGTAAAAATGTTGATAAAAGAGACTTTTCAGTATATAATTATGAGTTTTCCCATAAGAAACCTGATTCTAATACTTACGTTGATCCAGTCAGTGGAACAGAAGAAACACATTGTGATTTTATCCAATCAAAAGAGTTTAAATTTCTAGTGCTCACAACGATTTGTTTACAAGCAAACTTCAGACCAAAAATTATTCAGATATTTAGTGATTAATTTTGAATTACTATATTTGCGAAAGTCTTGCTCTATTTACAGACAATTCATGAACAGAAAAAGAGGAGCAATTGTTCAAATAAATTGTTCATACTGAATTACTGGCCCACATGAATCTTTTTTCTTAAAAGATAGCCCTGTATATTTCCCTTAAGATCCTGTATTAATTTCCTCTCGAGTCCTAACAATAAAATATTATATACTCTAACATAACATATATATGGTCTCTTCCATTACCACAAAATAATTGTAACAAAATACATAACACTAAATTATGTTGTACTGAAGAAGCAATCACGCTGAGCTGCAAGGTCTTAGAGACATTGCAGTTTCAATCCACTAGATAAAAATTCTTTGCCTATAATTTTCAATCAGTTACTATATTGTTCAAAGATGCTGAATGACAGCATAAGCATAATGTAAATTCTGTATTTTCACATTTAATTCAGGATGGGAATGAGCATAAAGCATTCTGTGTCAGAATAAGCTGATGGATTGATTTAGCAACACTGAGGACGTACTGTGCTCAGACATGTCTGCAATTGCTCCATTATCTTATAGGTGACAATTTCCAAAGATTTATGAAAAAACATATGCAAAAGATGTAAAACTCCCCAATAGAAGTATGATTCTCACTTGGAGGTAGATCCTTGACTTTTGGAATATGGAAACATTCACGGAGGTGTTTCAGCTCATCTTCTTCATCTAAGTGGAAAGCAAGTTTCTGATCCGCTGGATTGCA
Source organism: Dermochelys coriacea (assembly GCF_009764565.3). Classification (NCBI taxonomy): domain Eukaryota; kingdom Metazoa; phylum Chordata; order Testudines; family Dermochelyidae; genus Dermochelys; species Dermochelys coriacea. Next base: position 23,208,134 of record NC_050078.2, on the reverse strand, counting down.
TCCTAGCTGTGAGGCAGTTAGTTCTAAAACGGTCACTGGGAACCCATCAGAAGATGAATCCATTTTCCAGTCATTCAATTTCACCTTAAAAATGAAAAACATCATAGTTTAAATTCTACAGGATACATTATTCACTAAGGGCTGATAAGAGACCACTAATGCTGATTTAGTTGACATAGAAGATTTATTTGATTCCAAGCTTTTATAAAGTGAAATATTTGAATGTGATGGCAAACTACAATTGATCAATTCAAGCATTTACAAGACAACATATTGCTATAGCCCCAAATACAGATACAGTGCTGTTTCCTCTTTAAATTATATCAGCAGCTTCTAAATTCTATCACTGAACTGACAGCGGTAACAAGTTCTATAGTGTCATTCACATTTGCAGAACTCAAAGCCAGGGGCAGCATTATTATTTTATTGTTTCTTCAATCTGTATTCTGAAAGAGAGCAGGTGTGTAGCTACATTTGAAGTTGTTTTCCAGTCTGTGCAATCTTCAAACACTTTCAGCTTTCTCACTTACTGAAATAAATAAATAAGTAATGAAAGTGAGAGAAAGAAAAAGGAAACACTGATGGCAGACAAAGGCACAATTGGAAGTTATGTTTTCTAGAACAGGATTTGAAATAATATTTCACTCTTACTAGACCACATTCCAGTTTGTTTTTAACATTATACTTGCTCTTGAGAAAGAGGGTGGGAAAACACAGGCCAAGCAGTCAATGTGATAGGCCATATTTTCCAGAGTATGCAAACCACAAATGCAAAATCTGCAAACCCACTAGTCTTCACATGAAAAACAGAGAGTCCTAGAGGTGAAGTGTTTGGAGCATAAAAAACTACCCTTAATACATTTTTGATACATTTTCACAGGCTTATTTGAAAATTTGGCCTAACAGATATTTTGTCAAAGAATATTTGCCTTTGAAGTACTTTTTTGTGAATTAACTATTATGTACTTTATGGGCCAGTTCTTACCGAACCCCTGCTATGTTCTGAAGCACAAGGAGCACTTGGGAAAGACTGACTTAATAAGCTAGTTGGGGATTGGCCCAGTTTAAAGAAATCTCCAGGCAGCTAGAATGCACTCTACGTCACTCCCTTTAACGGCCCAAAGAAAAGGCTTCTACAATTACACACAAGACCAGATCAGCTCTGAGAATTAGGGAAAGAAAACTGGTTTAAAGCCACCTTTCCCCAACCCCTCCAGCTGTACCAAGCAGAACTCTGCTGCAATTGAGAACTGGGCCTATATTCTTCCACTCTTCTTACCTACATATACCTCCAGTAAAAATTATTCTACCATAGAGTAATATGGCCAAATAACCTCCAGCAAGTTCCTCGCTTTATTGATCTGGCTTCATCGTTCCATAAACCTACAGCTACTACAGTGAAAGGGGTCATATTAGTTAGATAGATAGACAGAAACTCAGCCAGACACAAAATCAGTACAGATGAGATCTTATCATCACAGTGCACCATTTGGATGCTAGAGGGGATCCACAAAGGCATTCAAGTGCCTAAGACTGGGGCTTAGGAGCTTAAGGCCCAGTTTTGGCTTCACTGTGATCCATAAAACTGCTGCCAAATGCTGCCTAAACTCAGTTGGTGCCAATGTTTTTAGGGTAAAAATTCCCCAGGCACTTGTGTTTCTACTCTGGGCATACACCCTATTGCCTTACTTTAGGTGTCACAATGCCTAAGAACCAGAACATTTCACAAGCTGCGGAAGACAGACATTCGGCCACCTAGGCTGTCTGCGGGGCCCAATCTGGTAGCTGTGCTAAGGCTGCCTACTGGCTCGGATCCCATTCAAAATCTGGCCAGAGGATGAGGTGGTAATATAACTGTTAGTCTCATAGTTAGAACACTTGCCTGGGATGTGGGAGACAGGAGCTCAATTCCCAATTCTCTGCCTGAGGTGGAGGGGAGGGGACAGGATTTGAACAAGGGTCCCCCTCTGTCATAAATATAAAGGGAAGGGTAACCACCTTTCTGTATACAGTGCTATAAAATTCCTCCTGGCCAGAGACAAAACCCTTTCACCTGTAAAGGGTTAAGAAGCTAAGGTAACCTAGCTGGCACCTGACCCAAATGACCAACGAGAGGACAAGATACTTTCAAATCTGGAGCGGGGGGAACAAAGGGTTTGTCTGTCTGTGTGATGCTTTTCCTGGGAACAGATAAGGAAGGCAGCCTCAGAACTTCTGTTAAGTTAGTAAGTAATCTAGCTAGAAATGTGTTAGATTTCCTTTTGTTAAATGGCTGATAAAATAAGCTGTGCTGGATGGAATGTATATTCCTGTTTTTGTGTCTTTTTGAACCTTAAGGTTTTGCCGAGAGGGATTCTCTATGTTTTGAATTTGATTACCTGTGAGATATTTAAAATCCTGATTTTACAGAGGTAATTCTTTTACCTTTTCTTTAATTAAAATTCTTTAAGAACCTGATTGATTTTTCAGTGTTCTTAAGATCCAAGGGTTTGGGTCTCTGTTCACCTGTACAAACTGGTGAGTATTCTTATCAAGCCTTCCCCAGCAAAGGGGGTGTAGAGCTTGGGAGGATTTTGGGGGAAGATGTCTCCAAGTGGGCTCTTTCCCTGGTCTTTGTTTAAAATGCTTGGTGGTGGCAGTATACTGTTCAAGGACAAGGCAAAGTTTGTACCTTGGGAAAGTTTTAACCTAAGCTGGTAAGAATAAGCTTAGGAGTTCTTGCATGCAGGTCCCCACACCTGTACCCTAGAGTTCAGAGTGGGGAAGGAACCTTGACACCCTCCTCTCAGAAGAAGTGGTTCCTCAATTTCTCCTGTTGACGCTGTTCCACTGTGGATAAATAATGATGTGGATAAATAATGTTTGGAGCAGGGGGACTGGACCCAGGATCTCCCACCTCCCAAGTGGATGCCCTAAGTAATGGGCAACAGAATCATTCTCACAGTCTCTGGTCCAATGGCTGTCCTTTTGTGGATACATACTTAAATGGGTTAGAAAGAACAAGAATTATTTGGTAGCACAGTGGTTAGGGCACCCACCTTGGAGGTAGGCGATCCCAAGTCCAGTCCCCCTTTCATTAATTTACCCACACTGGAACAACTTCAAAAGGAGATGCTGAGGGAACCACAGGTCAGAATATCTTATACCTCAGTGATTAGAGCACTTGACTGAAAAAAAATAGGAAACCCCTGTTTAAGCCCTTTTGTCAGAGGAGAGAATTGACCCAGGATCTCCTACCTCTTTGGCAAGTGGCTAGCCACTGGGCTAGCCACTGGGCTATAAGCAGGCACTGCCTGCTGTGGTTGACTTGTGTAAAGTGAGGCAGGCATGTAACTCATTCTGGCAAGAAACAGCTTAGGCTCCTAAGCCCTCTGACTCCCATTCATGGATCACGAAGCGGAGATAGGTGCCTTCCTGCAGCCCGGATGAAGGCACCTATCTGAGACAACAGTGGGGCTTAGCAAACACACCTCTCGTCTGGCCCTGCCAGATTTTACTTACATAGTAACAGTCCTTCCTCTGCTACCAAGATATAGTTACAAGAAGAGATCACACATATCATGTGGACAGCAGTTTCTATGTAGTTTAAGGCTGGTGCACATGGGAAATTAGTTTTATGTACTGTTCTTGTTTGAATTCATAGTATTCAATTACTTATCTCTACACTCACTCTCTCTTTCAACCAGCAGACACATAGCTCATCTGATAAAAAGAGAGAAAATAAAAAAAAAATGGTTGATATTTAACTTTAAACTTCTCAGATCTTACAAAAGGAGTACTTGTGGCACCTCAGAGACTAACAAATGTATTAGGGCATAAGCTTTCGTTAGCTACAGCTCACTTCATCAGATGCATACAGCGGAAAATATAGTGGGGACATTTTATTTTCACAGAGAACATGAAACAATGGGTGTTACCATACAGACTGTAACAAGAGTGGTCAGGAAAGGTGAGCTATTACCAGCAGGAAAGTGGAGGTGGAAGGGGGGGACCTTTTGTAGTGATAATCAAGGTGGGCCATTTCCAGCACGTTACAAGAACAGTAGGAGGGGAAATAAACAAGGGGGAAATAGTTTTACTTTGTGTAATGACACATCCACTCCCAGTCTTTATTTAGGCCTAAATTAATTGTATCCGGTTTGCAAATTAATTCAATTCAGCAGTCTCGCCTTGGAGCCTGTTTTTGAAGTTTTTTTGTCGAAGAATTGCCACCTTTAGACCTGTAATCAAGTGACCAAAGAGATTGAAGTGTTCTCTAACACGGCTGCTACTCTGAAACCTGTCAGATCTTACAGTTTCTCAAGACTTCAGGGTGGTTATTTGAAGCACCTGGAAAAACGGTAGGTGATGTTTTGTTTAGCTTAGCTGATTAGTGTTAATGGAGCCATAGCCTAGTGAAATAGGAAGTTTAGTATGGTTGACTGTGACAAGTCTAAATGTTGCTGGTATGATCAAGTTCCTTACCCTTCAGCGGCCAGCTGTAGAAGGGAAACTTAGGCCTTCTGTCAGGTACTGTGACACTGCATGGCCAAGACCAAAGATTCCACGTTTGATAACACCTCTTATGGGTTATAATTAGATCTGGGCAATAATTTTCAGACCAATAATTTATTTGCCAACAAATTTAGATTTGGTTGACTCAGAAATCATGAATCAGATATAAAGTCAGCAAATAGTGTAGGCTGGGAGGGCAGGGTAAGATTCACAAACTGGCCAGAAGAGGAGGTGGGGGTTCTAGTGCCCAGTTTATAACTTTTAGACCAGTGGATAGAGTCCTCACCTAAGACAGTGGAGACCCAATTTAGAATCCCTGCTCTGGAACAAAGATTTCAATCTAGTTCTTCTTCCCAGATAAGCATGTTCTCCTAGTTCTCCTTCCTCCCAGCCACCAAGATACTCACTACTCTCTTGTTGAAGCTCCACTTTGCATAAAATACCTGAAGGTTCATTGGGCCAGAGAAAGAACATGAGATTGACTACGTAGTCTGGTAGATATGACTCTCCCCTGGGAGAGGGGAGACCCAAGTTCAAGTGTCTATTCCCATGAATATTTATGTGCACAATGTTAAACAGCTTTGACAGCAAATGTTGAGATTCTGCCCCCCCCACTCCCCCTATGGTAAGGGTGCTTACCTGGGATGTGAAAATTTGAATCCCCATGACAGCACAGGAGAGTTGAACCAGGGTCTCCCACACCACAGGAGAGTGCCCTAAACTTAGGGCTTAATCACATTACCACCACTGCCTTTTCCCTTCCTTCCCTGTCCCACTTTTGTGCCCTTTAAAAAAAAAAAAGACCCCAAACAAAATGTTTTACTGCAAACATGTGTTGTTCTATCCAGAACTAACTATTTTGACTGGCCAAAGGTTTTTGTATTCAGTTCAACACAATTTTTTTTATCATCATTATTATTATTTTGGAAATGCCAGTGAACCAAAAAAGAAAGAAAATCAGTTATTTGCCCAGCTCTAATTTTTGTTGTTTTGCCTTCCCTGATAGTCTTCCTGGAGTCCCTCAGGGGATTAGAACTGGATTAAACCACTGGAGCCACTTGACATTGACCAATTAAATTTTATTTGGTAATCTTTATAAAAATGATGATTTCCCCCCAAATTTGCTAATGCTCCTAAGAGTCCAGAAAACTCAGCTAGCCTAGTTAATAATGTTGGGCATCACTGGCACTGACAACTCTGCTCTTCTTCAAAAATACCACATGCCAGAGGTGACTTCTATGTTCCAGATTTTGAATTCCAAAAACTGTTGACTCAACCATTAGTTCAGAGTTTATGTTCCAATAACTTTCACTGTGCTAATAAGCGATGGTCACATAAACACCACCCTATACCGGAAACGTACTGACCGCTATACTTACTTGCCTCCAGCTTTCATCCAGACCACACCACACGATCCATTGTTTACAGCCAAGTTCTACAATACAACCGCATTTGCTCCAACCCCTCAGACAGAGACAAACACCAACAAGATCTCTATCAACTTCTTACAACCCCTTATAGTAGTCTTACAACTTCTTACAACTACAATACCCACCTGCTGAAGTGAAGAAACAGATTGACAGAGCCAGAAGAATACTTAGAAGTTACCTACTACAGGACAGGCCCAACAAAGAAAATAACAGAACGCCAATAGCCATTACCTTCAGCCCCCAACTTAAACCTCTCCAGCGCATCATTAAGGATCTACAACCTATCCTGAAGGACGACCCATCACTCTCACAGATCTTGGGGGACAGGCCAGTCCTTGCTTACAGACAGCCTCCCAACCTGAAGCAAATAATCACCAGCAACCACACTACAAAAACACTAACCTAGGAACCTATCCTTGCAACAAAGCCCGTTGCCAACTGTGTCCACATATCTATTCAGAGGACACCATCATAGGGCCTAATCACATCAGCCACACTATCAGAGGCTCATTCACCTGCGCATCTACCAATGTGATATATGCCATCATGTGCCAGCAATACCCCTCAGCCATATACATTGGCCAAACCGGACAGTCTCTACATAAAACAATCAATGGACATAAATCAGACGTCAAGAATTATAACATTCAAAAACCAGTCGGAGAACACTTCAATTTCTCTGGTCACTTGATTACAGACCTAAAAGTGGCAATTCTTCAACAAAAACACTTCAGAAACAGACTCCAATGAGAGACTGCTGAATTGGAATTAATTTTCAAATTGGACACCATTACATTAGGCTTGAATAAAGACTGGGAGTGGATGTGTCATTACACAAAGTAAAACTATTTCCTCATGTTTATTCCCCCCTACTGTTCCTCACACATTCTTGTCAACTGCTGGAAATGGACCACCTTGATTATCACTACAAAAGGTTTTTTTCTCTCCTGCTGGTAATAGCTCACCTTACCTGATCACTCTTGTTACAGTGTGTATGCTAACACCCATTGTTTCATGTTCTCTGTGTATATAAAATCTCCCCACTGTATTTTCCACTGCATGCATCCAATGAAGTGAGCTGTAGCTCACGAAAGCTTATGCTAAAATAAACTTGTTAGTCTCTAAGGTGCCACAAATATTCCTTTTCTTCAGACAGCACTGAGTCCCATAAGGGAGCCCTAGGGGGCAGCTGTAATTTAGGTAGTCTGTGGCAGGTCTAAATTACACCAGGGGCCTCCTCTCCAGGCCTAAGGTGATTTAAAACCACCTTACACCCCCACCTACCTCTTTTCTCCTAGGCTGCGAGGTCTGTTCTGCCCGTCTCAGAGGCACAGTATAGAATCTCACCCTTAGCCTTACTATACACTATTTTTAAATAAGGCCTATATATGCCCAATAGTTATCAACCTGAATTAATGACCACTATACTTCAGATGACTATATTTTGCCTGACAAGCAAATATCATTACTCCCACCCCCTACTTGAGGCATGATCCAAAGCCCACAGAAATAAAAATCAGTCCTTCTATTAAGTCCAGTAGAGTTTGGATAAGGTCCTTGGTCCCTTGTCAATGCTGCATCTTGCTATACCTGATCAATGACTTCCATTTATTAAGATTCTTATTTATATCAGGTTTTGACAGCAAATAAAAACCCCCACAAATATCTAGATGCTATAAATGAATAATAACAGTTTGTGGTATGTGATGTGGCATAAACATTATAAAATAAGATAAAACTACCAAAATAAAATCAATCAAAATCCCACTGAGGAATGAAATCCCAGAAACCCGGTTCTGAGACCAGAATGAGTAAACGTTTGTGTCTTTGGAATAGGAGTTAGGCTTGCTGGATGCTAAACCATGAAAGCCTGTGCGGCCTTTATCGTATAATTGAGCATCCTAATTGCTGCTGAACAGAACCATGCAATTATTTCATACAATTCTCAACATTGATTTGTTATATCCTATCTAATATTTTTTGAGAATTTTGTAAACACTGTTTTACCCGATGAAGTGAGCTGTAGCTCACGAAAGCTTATGCTCTAATAAATTTGTTAGTCTCTAAGGTGCCAAAAGTACTCCTTTTCTTTTTGTGAATACAGACTAACACGGCTGCTACTCTGAAACCTGTTTTACCCAGGTTTCAGAGTAGCAGCCGTGTTAGTCTGTATTCGCAAAAAGAAAAGGAGTAATTGTGGCACCTTAGAGACTAACAACTTCATTTAAAAATTTGTTAGTCTCTAAGGTGCCACAAGTACTCCTTTTCTTTTTGTTTTACCCAATTATTGACAGCTAACTGAAAAAAATATATGCTGTATTCCTCTCCAGTTGAAATTCAGAGACCCATTAATGCAAAAGCCTCATCCTACCTTGATGAATTCACTTCAGAATTCTGTCAAAATGGAGCAAGTTTTCACTAACTAACAAGGCTAACTAACGAACAAGGCTAATTTTTTTAAATTTAGTTGAGGTGATGTGATTTCCTCCTCTACTTTTTCTCCTTCAACTTTCTAATGCCTACTTGGCTTTCTAGAGACAGCATTTATTTTTTATAACAGAAAAGAATCAATGTTTCTATGGGAACTAGGGTTACTGCCTGGCTGGTATTTGACTGACCTGGTCAGCTTTTTTATGGATTTTCCAGTGGACAAAAAAATAATTTAATCAGCTGGGGGGGGAATTCAAGTTTGACTAAAGATTTGCAATATTATCACAATACACAAGGATATCTAATATTAAAAGTTTCTGTGTCCAGCTAAAATGCTGCAGTGTTCAGACTTCCACAGTTTAAGCACTAATAGATCAAAACTGTTGAAAATACAGCAACTGTGTGCCCACCAACACACAAGTGCACCACGCATGTGTGATAGAGGGTTTGAGTCACGCCAGAGTGAGGAGACATCGAAGCTCACTTCAGAAACTTCCCATTCAATGACAAGAGGCTAAAAGGAAACAGGCTGCAAAGACCGGCTGGCAAAATTTGCTGATGAAACAAAAGCCCGTTTGTTATCATTGATGTTATCAGTCTTATCTATACATGTTCTCTTTCTGGATACTATAAGTGGGCTATTGCATAGTTGCTTTGTGGTTGGGGTCTAGGGTTGGAGCAGGCTTGCCTTGTGCAATTTTTTTTTATTTCGAAGATGATAACCCTAAGTGGGACTCAGTTTCTTTCTATGTTTCTACCTGTATTTTTCAGAGTCCTCTGTTTCTCTTCTTTCTCCCCTGTGGACTCTGCTGTCCGTTTCCCCACACCTCTTACCATTCCCCCTTTTTGCCAATCCTTGCCCATGCTTCCCTATCTGGACCTAGTTCTTTGTTCTCCTCCGTCTCTTACTTCATATCATTATCCTCCTTGTATGTTACCCCGCCCCATACACACACACACACTTATGCAATGATTTGATGAAAAAGACCCACCAGTGACTATTGGCAATCTCCTGTTTTCAAGCAGAACAGATGCAGCCAAAATTAAGCAAGCTGAAAAACAGTCATTATATAGTCTTTCAGCACAAATATCAGTTTTATCCTTGCATTTCCCATTTTAAAGCTATAAACCAAACGCAAATGCCACTAACAGCAGTGTGGATATTTCTCTTTTGCCATTTATACAGAATTTACTAACTGAAAAAAAAAATCTCAATGAGGAAATATTAACAAACCATCCTATCAAACTTACAGGGAAAGGACCTTTAGGTTAAGAACTATAATTTGATTATTTTTAGATCAATTTTATACTATTTTATAGTCCTATTCTCTGCCTATATAATTGTGTCATCATATCTTCATTATTCAACTATCCCCCAATATTTTCCTACTGTGTTCAGAGCTGATTACTCACGGTACTTTCTGCCTAACACGCTGCTGTCACACGGCATAACATGAGTCTTTACTTAAAGCTGAATCAGTAACCTCTTAAAAGAGGTTATGACATGAAGAAAAAGTGTTCTGCTTTCTGCCCTCCAATAGCAGTTCACCAGGTTGCCAAAGGTAGTTTAACCCATAGAACTTGGATCTTTTCCAAGCTGCTGTCCAAATAAATGTTTAAGAGGGTCATATGCAAGCAATATAAATCCGTAGTCTCAAGGGTTAAAAGACACCAGCTGAATGCACCAATAGCATTACTAGACGTGGTAAAGGACTAAAGAACTACAGACCTGCAGCCTTTAAAAAAACAAAGTTAAGTACAAGAGTCTGATCAAGCAACTCTTGGTCATGTTAGTAATTCTTATTCATAAGAGTACACTTTGCAAGATCAGTCCTTAAAAATGCAAGCCAAAGCAATTTGCTTTCTAAACTTACATCATCCTAATAGGGTTTTCAAAATACTGCATTAAATTCAAGTAAGTTACAGAACTATTAGTAATGGAAAAAATTCTAAATATAATATTCACATCATGACTGCTACAATATAAAGACTGAAATTAATTAATTGGCATTAATTTGCAAACTGGATACAATTAACTTAGGCTTGGATAAAGACTGGGAGTGGATGGGTCATTACACAAAGTAAAACTATTTCCCCATGTTTATTCCCCCCCCACACATACACAGTTCCTCAGACCTTCTTGTCAACTGCTGGAAATGGTGCACCTTGATTATCACTACAAAAGTTTCCCCCTCCCCCGCTCTCCTGCTGGTAATAGCTCACCTTAAGTGATCACTCTCGTTACAGTGTGTATGAGAACACCCATTGTTTCATGTTCTCTGTGTATATAAATCTCCCCAATGTATTTTCCACTGAATGTATCCGATGAAGTGAGCTGTAGCTCACGAAAGCTTATGCTTCAATAAATTTGTTAGTCTCTAAGGTGCCACAAGTACTCCTTTTCTTTTTGCAAATACAGACTAACACGGCTGCTACTCTGAAACCAGTGTTAAAAGTAATTTCACAAAGCTCATCTTTCTACTCCATAGTAAAACTACATTACCCTGCAGCTAGCAGCCATTTCAGACGAAGAATGAGGAAGTTCAACACACAAACAGCGTTGTGGTAAGAACAGCTTTTTCCACAGACCTGTGTTTTCTATGTAAACACTGAACAACATTATCTCTGAACACGTGACCATCTGCAGTTAGCCAGAAGTCAGATACATGAAACCTATTCCTCTGACCACAGCAAAATTAAATGCAACACTTTAAAAAAAAAAGCTAGAAGTAATTTAACTTTCTTTCATGTAGAGATACATTAATGGATCTTTGCTATCAGATTAGGGTGTATTTACTTTTGGTGCTGGGAATGGAGTGTAGCCACAGCCGCAGCTAAAAATAGAATGTAGCTTCAGTGGTGCAAGTAGCTAGTGTGACAAAGCTCTGTCCTTGCCTCCGTGGGTCCAGCGTTTCCTGGCGGATTTCGCTAGCCTCAGAGGCTCACTGTGACCCTCCACATAACCCTTCTGTCTCTAGAGATAAGGGTGACAGTCTACTGAGCCATTTTCATCATAAGCCAGCGAGGGAGGAGAGGAGAAGTTATCCTTCCTTGCACAGTCTCTGTTGTCTCCCAGTCTCAGTGATTAAACAGGGGGCAAAAGTAGGGGGGAAGCCCAGGCCCACCCTCCACTCCAGGCTCCAGCCCAGGGACCCTAACAGTATCAGCTATGGTAGCTGACCTTTTAGAAACATGACATGTACAATTCCCTGAGCTACTTCCCCCACAGCAGCCCTCACTTCCTCAAGCTCCACTTCACCCTTACCTCAGGGCCTCCTTCCTTGTGCCTGATATGGTGTGTACTACTCAGCCTCTCCAACCGCGCAACTTCTTCCCACAGCTCCTGACATGCACACCCACCTGACTGACTGGGAGGCTTTAACTAGTTTCAGCCAACCCCTGATTGGCTTCAGGTGTCCCAATCAACCTAGCCTTCTCCCTGCCTTCTGGAAAGTTCTTAATTGGCCCCAGTTGTCTTAATAGATCTGGAGCAGCTTCCATTTCACTTATCCTGGTACCAGGGATTAGCCTGAAGCGAATCTCTCTCTCCCCCACACTGCTCTCCAATAGCCTTCTAGCTTGGAGGGAGGTGGGAAGCTGCTACTCCAGCTGCTGCTAGGCCCTAAGCTCTACCTGCTGCTCCCCTGGCTGGGCCAGACACCCCCATTCTCTGCTACTTGGCTGCTGGACCCCCCACTCTTGGGTGCTGCTACTGCTCCAACTGCAGCCCTGGGGTGGGGAGGGGGCTGCTAGCCCACTCCCCAGAGAGGAGGAGTGAGGGACCCCAGCCACTGCTGTTGTGGACACCACCACCAGCACCACCACCTGAGAGGGGTCCATTCTGCCTGCCTGGACGACCAACTGCAGTTCCTGGAGCTGCTGCTGCTGCAAAGGCCGCTGCCTGAAGCTGCTGAAGCCCGAGGAGGAGAAGAAGAGGATCATCTGCCAGTGGGGCAGCACCTAGAGACTTTGCAGACCACCATGGAGGGGGCCCTAAGACTGAGTAATTTCCAAACTGTGCTCTTGTGGTGGGGGTTTTGACTGGGTTTGTACGGACACAGGAGGTGTGGCGGGGAGCTGCCCCCCGATCCATCTGTGTGTCCCCCCCAACCCCCACCACTACTACCACCACCGCTGCCCCCTCCACCACCCCCACTGGCTGTATACCATCTGCCTCAGCTCCTGCCTCTGGACTCAGCTGCTTGCTTGGCTTGCCACGCCCTATTTCCACCCTTTGGGCCAGAAGCAGCAGCCAGCTAAAAAAGACTTGTGCAAGTGCACATGGGCACATGTGCCCCCCCCGGACTGCCTACCCCCCAGCTTTGCCCTTTACCACCTGCCCCATTTGCCACTTGCTTTGCCTCCTCTTTTGCTCCAGCCCCCCTTACTAGCTTCAGTTTGTTTGCCTGCCCCGCCCATTTCCTTCTGCAGCCTTTGTTTGTTTGCCCCGCCCCAGCCTCTGAAGCTAGCCCCTTGGTTTCCCTGTTCTACCCCGAGACCGCCTAGCCCCTCGCTCCGTGTGCCCATGCCCCCTCCCATGCGCTTGTGCAATTCCCCTTTTTAGTTGCAACCCTCTTCACTGCACCCCCAATGTTGTTGTATCCCCCCCTCCCCTAGTGCACCAAGAGGAGCCGGAATTTCCACCTTGTGTCGGTGACTGACCCCTAACCCCTGATTGCCCCCCGTCCAGCCCACCCCTTTTGGCGCCCTCCTCCCCTGCCTGCAGCCTAGCGGGAGGAGTGGTCGACCTGCTTCCCCTCTCCCCTCCTCCTTTTGGTGTCCCCCTTTCCTCCTTGCTCAGGATGGCGGGGGATGAGACGGGTGAGACCTTTCCAGTGGCCCAAGCTCCCCCTACCCCTCCGTCACCCCCTCAAGCTTCTACTTCCGCTGCCAAACCATCTGCCATCGCCCCCGCTGGGGCACCAGCAGCGACGGGCACCGGGGTGACCTCCACTGCTGCCACATCTCTCCCCCCCTCAGATTTGGGGGGAGTCCTCCCAGCCAGCGGGAAGGGCCAGGGGAAGAAGAAGGGGGAGGGCCCCGCTAAAAAGACCAGGCCCTCCATGGCAGGAGCTGTCCCCGATGCCCCGGCCTCATCTCCAGCTGGGGCGCCCCTCCCCGCTGTTCCCTCCACCAGCTCTGCAGGTGACCCTCCCCCGGCCCCAGACCATACACCCAGGTGGCGGCAGCCCCCCCGCCTGCCGCTACATCATTTCTCCAGCCCACCGCCTCCGCTACCATCTATAGCGGCCAGGGCCCCTTTCTCACCATGACCAGGAAGCACGGCGTCCGTTGCCTCATGGTGCCCGCCTCACCCCACGTGGAGACCTATGTGCGGGCGTTGGCGAGGGTGGTGGGGCCCACGGCCATTGTGGCGGCCTCCAAAATGTATGGCAAGGTCGTCTTCTTCCTAGCATCGGAGGCCGCCGCCCAGGAGGCGGTGGAGAAGGGCCTGGCGGTCGGGGGCGTGTTCGTCCCCTTAGAGCCGCTAGAGGACCTGGGCGTCCGCCTGGTCCTGACCTCCGTCCCTCCCTTTCTGCCCAATGCCGCCCTGTTACCCGCCCTTTCTACCTTGGGAAAGCCCATTGTCTGTCATCAGCCCTCTCCCGTTGGGCTGCAAAGACCCCGCCCTCCGTCACGTCCTCTCCTTCCGCTGGCAAGTGCAGCTTCAACTGCTGCCGGCGGCGCGCGACGGAGAGGCACTGGAGGGGTCCTTCCTAGTCCTCTACCAGGGGACCCATTACAGGGTGCATTATTCCACGGGGGAGGCCCGGTGCTACCTCTGCCGGGCGATGGGGCACGTCCGGAGGGACTGCCTCCTGGCCCGGGAAGGAGGGGCATCCAGGACACCCGAGCCCCGGCAGGACACCGGCCCCGTCATCGCCGACGCCCCTGGCTGCCCGGCACCCGAAACCGCCCCTCCTCCTTCCCAGTCCACCATTGCTCCCGCTCGGGCCCAAGGGGTACCTCCCCGACTATAGCCAAACGAGCGAGAGAACCCCTCCCCCGCTGTTTGCAATCTGGGGAGGCGTGTGGAGGAGGGTGCGGCAGGTACACCGCCCTGCATGGGAGAGGACCCGCCCCAAGGGGAATCTTCCCTCCCTTGTGCTGCCCCACCGTTACCCCCTCGAGTCCCTGAGCCATCGCCTCTGCCCCCTGACACAACCCCTGCTAGCCAGCCCCCGGATGATGCCATGGAGGGCTGGGCCCTAGTCCAGGGGAAGCGGGGCAAGCGGAAGGCTCGAGCTCCGCTCCTCCCATCTGACGCGGGGGCCCCCCGGAAGACCAGGAAGGGGGGCACCGATGCGGAGCCTTCCACTCTACCCACGGGTGTGTTCCATCCACCAGAGCCGGCTGGGGAAGACGTGGCAGCACTGGAAGACGGTATCTCCCCTCCACGGGAGTCCCTCCCCTCCAAGACCCCCGAGGCACCATCTGAAACCCCAGTGTGCCCCGAAGTAACCGTCGCGTCAGGTGTCGGCGGGGAGAATCCCAGGGTAGCAGAAAATAATTTCCCCTCTATATATGAGGAGAGAGAGGCCCTGGGTCTGACCCCGCTCACCCAGGGGGAGGACGATCGTATGCCAGCGGGCCTCGATCTGGGCGACTTCATTCCAGCCCCCCTTTCCCCATACTCCCTCCCCGTAACCGTTGCTTCTGCTCCCACCTCCAAGGAGCCCCTGGACTCCTCCATCAACCCGGCTGCAGAGGGCACCCCGCTGAGAGCCGCCGAGCCAGTTGAGGCGACGGCCAGTGCCACGCGGCTGGAACCTGAGCCACCAGGGGCATCCCTCGCTGGTGAGGAGCATTCAACCTCCTTTCCGGGAGAGGACCCTACAGAAGAAATCCACCTCCTGATGCCGTGGCTGCCAAATCCACCAGACAGCTTGCGCCCGGCATCAGTGAGAGCCCTCTCCCGACCCAGACTCTCATTTCTACCCCTGCCCCTGCCCTTATCCCGCCCACCTCCCGAGATATTATTGCCACCCCTGGGACAGTCTCCTTCCCCTTTCCAACAGATGATTTCCAGGGAATGGCCTTTGTGTTTGCCCGTCCCGAACCACCAGGGGCTGCTATCCTCCCTCCGCCGCCCCCTATCGCCCCAGCATTCAGGTCAACCCATCAAGAGCCCCGTCGGGGGTCTGCACCCTGTCTGCCCGTCTCGCTGGGCCAGGTGGCTGTACCAAGGGCCCCATCGGGGAGCAACCAGACCATAACCCCAGCCCCCCATGCGCTGCGAGAGGAGTTGCGGGAGTTCCTAGAAGACGTCCGTGGATCCCGCAACAAAGTCCAGCTTGCCCTCCAGCGATGGGGGGACTTTAATCAAATCCTCCGGGCCGCAAGGGCCCTCATGGGGGAGGGGAAAAGGACCGGGAGACAGGGCGCCGCGGCCTACCAGCGGGTCCGCCACTTCCGTGACTCCTTACTCACCTACGGGGTGGGTCACGGACTGCTGCGCGGCCCGCCGGGAGCCAGGAGCATCCCTGCCAGCGAGGATCCCCCCCAGCCCACCTCATGGCACCCTTTACCATCGCAACATTGAACACCCGTGGCTGTAGGATGGGTCTCCGCAGGTCCCAGGTGCTCTCCTTCCTTCGAGAGGGGAGGTACTCTGTGGTTTTCCTGCAGGAGACCCATACGGATCCAACCGCCGAAGACAGCTGGCGGCTGGATTGGGGGGACAGGGTCTACTTTAGCCACCTCACAGTTCATACGGGTGGAGTGGCGACCCTGTTCTCCCCTGACCTACGGCCCGAGGTGCTGGGGGTCGCCGAGGCTGTGCCGGGTCGTCTGCTGCACCTCCGATTCCGCATGGAGAGGCTCATAGTCAACCTCGTCAACATCTATGCCCCAGCAGCGAGCCCGGAGCGGCTGCAATTCTATCAGCAGGCGTCCGCCTTCCTCGGCAACTTGGATCCTCAGGAGTGCCTGGTCCTGGGAGGGGACTTTAACATCACCCTTGAGGAACGGGACCGCTCGGGAACCGAGCAGAGCCCGGCCGCCGTCGCCGTCCTCCAGGAGATAGTCGAACACCACTCCCTGGTGGACGTCTGGCGCGACCACCACCCGGATGACACTTCCACATTCACCTTTGTCCGGGTGGAGGCCCATCGGTCGCGCCACTCCCGGTTGGACCGCATTTATTTATCACGCTTTCATCTTTCACGAGCCCACTCCTCCAGCATCCGGCCGGCCCCATTTTCTGACCATCACATAGCCATCGTGACAGCCTCCCTCTGCGCGGAGAGGCCGGGGCCGGCCTATTGGCATTTTAACAACAGCTTGCTGGAGGATGCGGGCTTCGTGGCGTCCTTCCGGGAGTTCTGGCTGGCCTGGCGAGGGCAGCGGCATGCCTTTCCCTCGGCACGGCGGTGGTGGGATGTAGGGAAGGTGCGCGTCCGGCTCTTCTGCCGTGACTACACCCGGGGCACCAGCCGACGGAGGGATGCAGCGATAGAGCAGTTGGAACGGGAGGTCTTAGAGCTGGAGAGGCGTCTGGCCGCCAGCCCCAAGGATCCACCCCTCTGCGGAGCGTGCTGGGAGAAGCGGGAGGAGCTCCGGACCATCGAGGACCATCAGGCCCGGGGTGCCTTTGTTCGATCCCGCATCCGTCTCCTTCGGGAGATGGATTGCGGCTCCCGCTTCTTCTATGCCCTGGAAAAAAAGAGGGGGGCTAAGAAACATATCGTCTGCCTATTGGCAGAAGATGGCACCCCCCTCACGGATCCGGTGGAGATGTGCGAGAGGGCGAGAGCCTTCTACGCAAGCCTATTCTCCCCGGAGCCGACCGATCCTAATGCTTGCAGAGTGCTGTGGGAGGAGCTCCCGACGGTCAGCGTGGGCGACCGAGACCGGCTAGAGCTGCCCCTCACTCTGGCTGAGTTCTCGGAAGCCCTCCGTTGCATGCCCACCAATAAATCTCCGGGCATGGACGGGCTAACCGTGGAGTTCTACCGCGTGTTCTGGGACGTCCTGGGCCCAGACCTAGTCACCGTCTGGGCCGAGTCTTTGCAGAGCGGGGTCCTCCCTCTTTCGTGCAGGCGAGCCGTGCTCGCCTTATTGCCGAAGAAGGGGGACCTCCGCGATTTACGAAATTGGCGTCCCGTCTCGCTCCTCAGCACGGACTACAAAATCATGGCCAAAGCCATCTCCCTGAGGCTAGGGTCCGTGCTGGCGGACGTGGTCCACCCAGACCAGATCTACACCATCCCGGGCCGCAGCATCTTCGACAACCTATATCTGGTCCGGGACCTATTGGAACTTGGGTGTAGGGATGGTCTGTCGTTCGCCCTCCTGTCCTTAGATCAGGAGAAGGCGTTCGACAGGATGGATCACGGGTATCTCCTGAGCACTCTGCAGGGGTTTGGCTTCGGACCCAGGTTTGTGAACTTTCTCCGGGTGCTGTACGCTTCCGCAGAGTGTCTGGTAAGGCTCAACTGGACCCTGACCGAACCGGTCAACTTTGGGCGAGGAGTACGGCAGGGGTGCCCCCTCTCAGGCCAGCTGTACGCTCTGGCGATCGAGCCCTTCCTCTGTCTCCTCTGAAGAAGGTTGACAGGGTTGGTGCTGAGGGAGCCGGAGCTGCGGCTGGTCCTGTCGGCGTACGCTGATGACGTGCTCCTCATTGTCCAGGACCCGGGCGACTTGGTGCGAGTGGAGGCTTGCCAGGCCATCTATTCAGCAGCCTCCACTGTGCGGGTCAACTGGGTCAAGAGCTCTGGCTTGGTCGTAGGGGACTGGCGGCAGGCGAGCTCCCTCCCACCCGCGCTTCAGGCCATCCGGTGGAGCACGGGTCCGCTGCTCTATCTGGGCGTTTGCCTTTCTGCCACGCATCCCTCTCTGCCGGAGAACTGGCAGAATTTAGAGGGCGGGGTGATAGAGCGGCTCCGGAAATGGACAGGACTACTCCGGTGCCTCTCCCTTCGAGGGAGAGCGTTAGTGCTTAATCAACTAGTCCTGTCCATGCTTTGGTACCGGCTCAACACCCTGGTCCAAGCCCCGGCTTTCCTGACCAACCTGCGGACATCGATTCTGGAGTTCTTTTGGTCAGGACTGCACTGGGTCCCTGCAGGGGTTCTCCATCTACTTGTGGAGGAGGGAGGGCAGGGCCTCAAATGTCTGCTTACTCAGGTCCATGTCTTCCGCCTCCAGACCCTGCAGAGGCTCCTTTATGGTGCAGGTAGTCCGGCGTGGAGCATACTGGCGCACGCCTTCCTGCGCCGCTTCCGAGGGCTCCGATACGACCGGCAGCTCCTTTATCTCCATCCGAGAGGTCTTCCGCGAGACCTCTCCGGGCTGCCGGTCTTCTACCAGGACCTCCTCCGGACCTGGAAACTCTTTACAACGACCAGGTCCGTGGCGGCCACCGAGGGGGCAGATCTCCTCGCGGAGCCCCTGCTACACAACCCCCAGCTCCGTTTGCAGGTGGTGGAGACCCGCTCGGTGCGCCAGAGTTTGGTCCTGGCAGAGGTCACAAGAGTCGGAGACCTCCTGGACTATGACCGGGGAGACTGGCTGGATCCCCTAACCTTCGCTCAGCGCATGGGGCTTTCCAGACCTTGTACTCCCCGACGCATACTTCAGGAGGTGAAGACCGCTTTGCCGCCCGCTGCTCGGGTTTATCTCAACCGGGTCCTGCACGAGGGCACGCCCCGCCCACCCACTACCCCAGGCCCGCCGGACCTTTTCATTGGACCCCTGCCCCGTGGACCCAACCGATCCCTTCACTAGAAGCCGGCTGCACGAGATGCAGCTGGTCTGTTTTCAAACCGCGCCAAGAAAACATCTCTACACGCTCGTGCTCCACACCCTTCACGCCCGCACCCACGTGTCCCGCCCCGATACAAAATGGCGGGACCTCCTGCCACCTTCGGAGGGTGAGGAGCCCCGGTGGGCCAGCTTATATTCCATCTTAGTCCCAAAGCCCGCCGGGGATGTCAGTTGGCAGCTCCTTCACGGAGCCGTGAGCACGGGCGTGTACTTGTCGCGGTTCACCACAATCGCAGACACCTGCCCCTTTTGCGGCGTGAGGGATACCCTGGCACATGTCTACCTGGAGTGTGCCAGGCTGCAGCCCCTATTCCGGCTCCTCACCAATATCTTATTACGTTTTTGGTTGCACTTCTCCCCTCATCTTCTCATTTATGCACTCCCTATCCGCCCCACAAAGTCACGGGATCTCCTGGTCAACCTCCTCCTGGCCCTAGCTAAAATGGCCATCTACAAAACCAGAGTGAGGAGGTTGGCCGATGGAGTCTCCTGTGACTGTAGGGCCTATTTCCGATCCTCGGTCCGTTCACGTATCCGGGCAGAGTTCCTCTGGGCGGCGTCCTCTGACTCCCTTGACGCCTTTGAGGGGCAGTGGGCGCTGTCCGGGGTTCTCTGCTCGGTGTCCCCATCCGGTTCCCTTCTTTTGACCCTTTGACCTCATTCCTGTCCCTGTTATTTTATTAGTTGTCCCCTGGAATTTTTTGGGTATCTAGGTCCTTTGGATCCCCCTTTTAGGCTGGGGGGGATCCTTTAGCAGTGGACGGGCTTCGCCCGCCCACTTCCCGGATCCCAATAAGACTACTTTTCTATAGCCATCTGGCATTCCCCATCACACTACTGACACTGATCCCTCTAAGCTGTGCGCATGTGTACGCACACAGATCCTAAACCCCGCGTACACTGCAAAACACCACACACACAAAAATTTGCACAGAAGCAAACAATTTGCACAGAAGAAATTTTTTGCGCACATGGCCTGTCAAAAATTAAAAGGAACATTGGCTAGCGACCTTGAGGTACATGGCTATTAGCTGGGCCCCTGCTGTCACTCTAGCCACTGTGGCTACACTCTATTTTTAGCATACTAGCTGAGTCATAGCTAGTGTGGGTATGTCTCTTTCAGCTAGGATTTACATCCCCAGCTCCGAATGTAGACATACCTTTAGTGACAGGTTTCAGAGTAGCAGTCGTGTTAGTCTGTATTCGCAAAAAGAAAAGGAGTATTTGTGGCACCTTAGAGACTAACAAATTTATTTGAGCATAAGCTTTCATGAACTATAGCTCACTTCATCGGATGCATTCGGTGGAAAATACGTTGCGGAGATTTATATACAAAGATACACAGAGAACATGAAACAATGGGTGTTACTATACACACTGTAAGGAGGGTGATCACTTAAGATGAGCTATTACCAGCAGGAGAGTGGGGGGGGGGAGGGAAGAAAACCTTTTGTAGTGATAATCAAGGTAGGCCATTTCCAGCAGTTGACAAGAACATCTGAGGAACAGTGTGGGTGGGACGGGGGATAGTTTTACTTTGTGTAATGACCCATCCACTCCCAGTCTCTATTCAAGCCTAAGTTAATTGTATCCAGTTTGCAAATTAATTCCAATTCAGCAGTCTCTAATTGCAGTCTGTTTTTGAAGTTTTTTTGTTGAAGAATAGCCACTCTTAGGTCTGTAATTGAGTGACCAGAGAGATTGAAGTGTTCTCCAACTGGTTTTTGAATGTTATAATTCTTGATTTGTGTTCATTTATTCTTTTACATAGAGACTGTCCAGTTTGACCAATGTACATGGCAGAGGGGCATTGCTGGCACATGATGGCATATATCACATTGGTAGATGTGCAGGTGAATGAGCCTCTGATAGTGTGACTGATGTGATTAGGCCCTATGATGGTGTCCCCTGAATAGATATGTGGACACAGTTGGCAACGGGCTTTGTTGCAAGGGTAGGTTCCTGGGTTAGTGGTTCTGATGTGTGGTGTGTGGTTGCTGATGAGTATTTGCTTCAGTTTGGGAGGCTGTCTGTAAACAAGGACTGGCCTGTCTCCCAAGATCTGTGAGAGTGATGGTTCATCCTTCAGGATAGGTTGTAGATCCTTGATGATACTTTGGAGAGGTTTTAGTTGGGGGATGAAGGTGATGGCTAGTGGAGTTCTGTTATTTTCTTTGTTGGGCCTGTCCTGTAGTAGGTGACTTCTGGGTACTCTTCTGGATCTGTCAATCGGTTTCTTCACTTCAGCAGGTGCTATAGTAGTTGTAACAATGCTTGATAGAGATCTTGTAGGTGTTTGTCTCTGTCTGAGGGGTTGGAGCAAATGCAGTTGTATCGCAGAGTTTGGTTGTAGACAATGGATCGTGTGGTGTGATCTGGGTGAAAGCTGGAAGCATGTACGTAGGAATAGTGGTCAGTAGGTTTCCGATATAGGGTGGTGTTTATGTGACCATTGCTTATTAGCACCGTAGTGTCCAGGAAGTGGATCTCTTGTATGGACTGGTCCAGGCTGAGGTTGATGGTGGGATGGAAATTGTTGAAATCATGGTGGAATTCCTCAAGGGCTTCTTTTCCATGGGTCCAGATGATGAAGATGTCATCAATGTAGCACAAGTAGAGTTGGGACATTAGGGGACGAGAGCTGAGGAAGTGTTTTTCTAAGTCAGCCATAAAAATGTTGGCATACTGTGGGGCCATGCGGGTACTCATCGCTGATTTGAAGGTATACATTGTCCCCAAATGTGAAATAGTTATGGGTGAGGACAAAGTCACAAAGTTCAGCCGCCAGGTTAGCCATGACATTATCGGGGATACTGTTCCTGATGGCTTGTAGTCCATCTTTGTGTGGAATGTTGGTGTAGAGGGCTTCTACATCCATAGTGGCCAGGATGGTGTTTTCAGGAAGATCACCAATTGATTGTATCTCCATCCATCTCACTCACCATCTGTGTCTTGGGTCTTTGTGTGGTGTTTAGCAATCACTCAGAGACAAGCTGCTGGACAGAGATATACTTCATTCAGTTTCTCAGCTTCAATTGCCTCTGTGTTAAATATCTTAAAAAGTATAGTGCCCACAACTTCCTTTCCCAGACAAATTTAACAACCATGAATAATCAACATTTATATAAATACAGAACTTCAAATATTTATAACCATCCTACTAATTACATTTACTAACTATATTCTATTAGTCTCTGAGGTACCTTGTACTGTGTCTTGATATCTCCCTTGAGATATCAATACAACTGTTGTCAGGAGGCAGTAAGTCAATTTGTTCTGATTGTTCCATGTCCTAGGACTTACCTGTCTTAATCTGTTTTGGTTGGTCCCTTTCTGAGAACTATTCAGGCAAAAGTGAAGGCTCTGTGCTTCATATTCTCTCACTAAAATAAAAAATAACACTACCTTCTGGCTGTCTTCCTTTTTACTGGCAGTCATTGCTGGCAGACAGAGAATGAATCACTGTTTGAACTTCCACCGGTTGCCTTTCACATTTCCAGAAAGCATCAGCTCCAGTGGAGATTTTAACTTCTCTGTTCTTCTACTCAGGCTATTTTCTTAATTTCTCTTTCATCATGGTACCTTGGGGCGTTCAGTAATCACAGACGAACTGCTTGACAAATCTGCTTCATTCAGTGTCTCAGTTCCAACAGCCTCTGAGTAACATAACTTTAGCTTCTTAAAGTTACAGTTTCCACACTCCACATATCCAGGAAAACCCTTGTTTAGAGCTTGTCTAGTTCTTGTTAACATGAAAGCAGGCTCATTCTCCAAATGGTGGGAGGGAGGTCTTGTTATATGGGAAGAGAGGAGAGCGCCTCTGCCGACATTGAGGAGACCATCCATCCATTAATATGAACAGAATGAGTCTGGGCTCAGGCCATTGAAAGCCCAGTGTTAGGAAGCCAATGCAAGCAACACTGGAGGCAACTGGGCTGGATATGTTATGAAGATCAACCCAGTAAGAGCAACCAGAGGAGGAAACTGGGTCAACTAAAGCTCACTGTTAAGAAATGAGAAGTTGGAGTGGAGGTGTTTGGGGAGAAACATGGTTATGTTTAGGTACATATTTAGATGATCAAGTGGTTGGGTGCAGAGCTATGTATGACCATATAGGTAGGCTAGGACTAAGGATGCTGCAGTACGAGAACATCTCTGAATAGCAGACTTCCAGGCTCATTTTTAGGACTAACTCGCACTGCTACATTTGTACCTCAGCACTGCTACACCAGGCACTGTGACCCAAGGCCAGTGGTGTGCCATGACTGCTGCTTTTTAATACCATTCAGAATTGTCTCATTGTTGCCTTCCTCTACCCTTCTGTTTGTTTTACACATCTGTCATCTCCTCTTATATTAAGACTCTAAGCTGTTTAGGGCGGATGAAGTCTTTTCATTATGTGTGCACTGCACCTGGATCAAAGGGAACCTTGTTTCCTTATTGGGGCCTCCAGGTCATACTGCAATACAGCCAATCAACCACAGTGCCCCCATCATAACACTGATATAATAAAATGTATACAACATTTTTCTCCCAATCCTACCTAGAGAATAAATAATTTTTAAAAACCCTGTTCAAATACATAAGAAAAAGAAATGAGATTATCCCATAACGTGGCTATTTTGATACTATGTGCCAGGGCATGTAGTTCATGGAAGTGGCATATTTTGCCCTGTTACAACTACCACCAATCACGCTTATTGCTGGAAGACTCTACAGTGCATGTGTCATAAATATAAAGGGAAGGGTAACCACCTTTCTGTACACAATGCTATAAAATCCCTCCTGGCCAGAGGCAAAATCCTTTCACCTGTAAAGGGTTCAGAAGGTACCTGACCCAAAATGACCAATGAGGGAACAAGATACTTTCAAATCTGGAGTGGGGGAAAAGTTTTTGTCTGTCTGTGTGATACCTTTGCCGGGAACAGGTCAAGGATGCAAGCCTTCCAACTCCTGTAAAGTTAGAAAGTAATCTAGCTAGAAAATGCATTAGGTTTTCTTTGTGTTTTGGCTTGTAAAATTTGCTGTGCTGGAGGGAATGTGCATTCCTGTTTATGTGTCTTTTTGTAACTTAAGGTTTTGCCGAGAGGGATTCTCTATGATTTGAATCTGATTACCCTGTAAAGTATTTACCATCCTGATTTTACAGAGGTGGTTCTTTTACCTTTTCTTTACATTAAATTTTTCTTTTAAGAACCTGATTGATGTTTCATTGTGCTTAAGATCCAAGGGTTTGGTTCTGTGTTCACCTGTACCAATTGGTGAGGATATTATTATTAAGCCTTCCCCAGGAAAGGGGGTGTAGGGGGGATATCTGGGGGGGAAGAAGCCTCCAAGTGGTCTCTTTCCCTGTTCTTTGTTTAAATCGCTTGGTGGTGGCAGCATACTGTTCAAGGACAAGGCAAAGTTTGTACCTTGGGGAAGTTTTTAACCTAGGCTGGGAAGAAAAGCTTAGGGGGTCTTTCATGCAGGTCCCCACATCTGTACCCTAGAGTGGGGACCTGCATGAAAGACCCCCTAAGCTTATTCTTATTCTAGAGTTCAGAATGGGGAAGGAACCTTGACAGCATGTGTGTGTAAATGATGGTTAGATTAACCGAACACATTTAGCTGTAATAAAGACCAAGTCTTGTATCTTTCTAGAAGGCTGCTGAAGGCCTTTGGGCAGCAGAACTGGTCTGGTTCATCTGCTCAAAGGGAAATGGGGAAGCTGTGCAGACAGTGCTTTACCTTTATGCAGCTTGATTCTGTTGTCTCTGCTTGGGAAGACTAAACATTTTCAAAACATTCAGCTCAGATGTCTCACATCAAGATTAATTGACCAAATCATCCACAGATGTCATCCCAAGGCACAGCGAACTTCAAAACCTCAAACTTAATGGCAGCAACTGCCTAGTAAATTCTAGCGTAAAATCTTTGCTCTTTCTCCACTGAGTTTGTTATTCCTGTTTTGTTCCTTCCAAAAGTCCTTTGAGACCTCTCTTCCTCCAGAGTTCCAGGCACATTAAAATTCCTAGTATCTCCTGGCTAGTGGAGGGATTTCACCTGCTCCCGCTTAATCCAGTAGTCTGGCCCTTGAGTATCCTCAAGTACAGGGTTATGTTTTAACCTCTTGCAGGAATAGGCTGGATCAAGTCACACATTCATGTCAATTTACAGGTAATAGCTCATCCTGCTTCTGTCAGATTCTAATTTTGGCACCGAGTAAATCTGTGAAATTGTCAGATCTTCATTCCATTTTACTTGACCATGTATTGTAGCTACCAGGCAAGGTCCTAACAAACTTCAACAGGACTTTATTTTTAAAGTGGAAAGCTTTTTACCAAGATGCTGCTGCACCTGCAGGAGCTCTCACTCAGCCCCCTCAACTCCTCCCCCCTCCTTCCTGTTTCCTGTCCTTTCAGACTCCCAACAGCCAGTGTTCCCAGTTCTAATAATTACAAGCAGCATCTAAACACCACATTCCCTCCTCCCTTAAGAAACTCTCCCAATTAAAATAAACATTGTTGTT
Organism: Dermochelys coriacea; assembly: GCF_009764565.3. Classification (NCBI taxonomy): domain Eukaryota; kingdom Metazoa; phylum Chordata; order Testudines; family Dermochelyidae; genus Dermochelys; species Dermochelys coriacea. The sequence continues at coordinate 23,182,499 of NC_050078.2, read as the reverse complement.
CTAACCACAGGAACAAATATGAAACAAGACACTATACTGTTGGCAGAAATATTACACTGAAAACACTGTAGATATTACATAACATAGTCCCTAGTCCAGACAGGTGGTTGTCTGGGTCTGACAGGCCGTCTCTCAAGCCGCGGTTCCAGTGCAATGTCTTGTTGTGTTGATACTATGGTGAAGTCATCCAATGCAGACTGGGTGTTGGCATAATCTCCTCTTAGTGCATAGGCAGGTGCAATATAAGAAACATTCTATACCCACTCATCAGAAAATCGATAGGTGTAAGGTCCCTTCTTCTCTATGATTTTAAGAGGAGCTGTGAATTTATGGTCTCCTTTGTGTAAAATTCCAGATTTTCATATTCTAACGAAGGAACCACACTCAAACTTTGGTTCCTTAGCACCCTACCACTTTTCTGAGAAAGCCTTATACTTTGCTTGGTTCTGTTCAACTGTTTTTCTCACATCATCCTCTGTTGGGGGCTCAGGTCATGCCTTTAACAATCCAGCAATGTTTAGTTTAGTATTCATTTGTTTCCCATGCAGTAACTCTGCGGGTGATCTTTGCATTGTGGCATGTCGTGTAGCCCAGTATGCTTGCAAGAAATCAGTAGTGAAGGTTATCCATAATCACCCTTCCAGTTTAGCCGTTTGCAAACTCTCTTTCAAACTTCTGTTAAACCGTTCAATTTCCCCACTGGCTTGAGGGTAATATAGGGATGACCTTCTGTGTAAAATGTTCCTCTCTGCTAGAAAAGTTTCAAACTCCAGGGAAGTAAATTGACTACCATTATCTGAAACCAGTTCTTTGGGGTTACCTTCCCTGCTAAAAACTGAAGAAAGGAACTTAATTACTGTAGCAGAAGAGATTTGCAATGTAAACGCTATCTCAGGCCATTTACTGAAATAGTCTGTTAAAGTGATGGCATAACAGCAGTCAATTGGAGCAGTATCAAAGGGTCCTACAATGTCAATTGCTACTTTTTCCCATGCAGATTCAGGAAGAGGAACAGGCTGTAATGGAGGGGTATATGTCCCTGCTGTCTTATCAGACCATATGGTGAAGGCAAAGGCAGGTGAGAAAGGCAATCAGCTACCACATTTTGGTTTCCAGGCTTATATTCCAGTTCATAATTGAAAGAGAGTAGTCTTGCAGACCATCTAGCAATATGATATTTTGCTCTTCTCAGTCCTTTTGTGGTGAGCAACATTGTCAAAGGACTGTGGTCTGTGTGCAACTTGAACGTGCGGCCCCAAGGATAAGTTCTCAATTTTTCAGTAGCCCAGACACAAGCAAGTGCTTCTTTTTCAACTGTAGAATATTTTCTCTCAGCATTACTTAGTGTCCTTGAAACAAATGCAACAGTCCTCTCTGTGTTCTCCTCATGAAGTTGTATGAGGACAGCTCCAAGTCCATAATCAGAAGCATCAGTAATCACAAGTATGGACAATGCAGGACTGAATAGTGCAAGTACTGGACTATGTACAATCAAGTCTTTCACCGTTTTGAAACTAGCTTGTGCATCCATTGTCCACACTAAGGCTGAACTTCTCTGTAGTAATTCTCATAATGGTTCAATGACAGAAGCATAATTGGGAATGAATTTTGCATACCAGAAGGTAAGACCCAAGAAGGAACATAAGGTTTGCAAATCTGTTGGAGGAGGAACATTTGTAATTGCCAGGATATGATCTGGATCAGGTTTTAGTCCAGCCTATGCAATTGTATGTCCCAGAAAGGAGTGTTCAGTTTGTCTAAATTTGCATTTGGACCTATTGAGCTTGAGGTCTGCTTTGCTGATGCAGTTTAGTACAGACTGCAGGTTATTGTCATGCTCCTCAGAAGTATTTCCAAATACAATAATATCATCCAGATATTATCAGATAATATCATCCAGATCCATGTTGATTCTTCAGAATCAATTACACCATTTTTTGGAAGGCACTTGGGGCAGATGCGAGACTATGAACACATTTAAAATGAAATAGTCCCTCGTGTAATAAATGCTGTGAGGTCTCTGCTATCTTCATGCAACATAACCTGGTGGTATGCGCTCTGCAAATCAAGAGTAGAAAACATATTTGCTCCATGGAGTTCTGCAAATACTTCTTTTATGTGAGGAAGAGGATGGCTGTCAATCACAATAGCTTTATTTAGCTCCCTTAAGTCCACACAAAGATAATGCCTCCTTCCTCCTTCTGTGTCACTACTATAGGTGAAACCCATTCTGAGGAGTCAATCCCTTCAATAATGTCCTTTTGAACAGGTTTTCTAAGTTCCTCTGAAACAGCTTCCCCGACTGAAAATGGTAAGCACCATAACTTCTGTCATACAGGCATCACATGATTCAACATTTTAACTTTAAGCAAAAACCCATAAGCACAGCTGAGTTTCTCCTCAACCTGGTGTTGGGTCCCAGCTGAAACCGGTGTGTGTACTGCAAGAGTGCTTTGCTGAGGAAGATCAATTCGTCCATTAACTACTCTGAGATTTAAAGCATCCAATAAATCTCTGCCAAGGACAATGTGGACAATGTAGAACTCTGCAGTTACACAGCAATCACCAAAAGTAACTATTGCTGGCAGGCAGGCATGTACTAAAATATGTTTTTTTCAAATAGCATACCAAGTGAAGACTGGGTTCGGTAAGAGGCACATCTTTAAAGTAATGCAAAGAGATGGAATCAGGTAGTATAGATACTGCTGAGCCAGTGTCCAACATTAATTGACTAGAGTGTGATTTGCCTGAGACTATGGCGGAAACATTTACAGTGCACTTTATTTGTTCTGGAATATGTGCAGTAGTGATTTTGTCCTCGCACTGCACAGTAACATCTGGTATTGTAACTCCATGCACCTGTTGATTGAACTGGCTGCTGTGACATACTTCAGCAAAATACCCAATCTTTTTGCAATGATTGCACTGAGCTACTTTTACTTTTGGACATCCTGTGTAGCTTGCAAGGTGTTGTGGGGATCTACAGTGAAAGCATGCTTTTTTTGTGTTTTGAATTTGATGATTCAGTGGTTTTTCATTAGTTTTCCTCTTGTAATTGTTTGTTTGCAGCGATAGTGAACTTTTCTGCAAAGGAGTCGCAGCCTGGACTGAGCCTTCTTTATCCATGCTCATTATTTTGGCTTCAGCTGTAGCTGACTCAATCTGAGTAGCAACGATTATTGCTTTTTCTAGTGTAAGTTGTGGTTCTAGAAGTATGCGTTCTCTTACATGAAGCATGGTTGTTTTCTCAATGAGCTGGTCTCTAATCATCTCATCTGCCATATTCCCAAAGTCACAAGTTACAATCAGACTCCTCAGGGAAGCAATATACTGCATTATAGTCTCCCCTGGTTTCTGCTCACACTGGCAAAATCTGTAGCAATTAGCTACTACATTCACTTTTGGCACAAAAAAGTTCTTTAATGCAATGAGTGCAGTCTCATATTTACTGTCTGCAAGTGTAAAAAGTGTAAAACTCCAAGGCAGTGGATTAGCAGAGCATACTTTCTTACTTCAGAAATCTCTGTAGTACTGATTGCAAGCAGATAATTCTCAAACATATGGATCCAGGCAGTAAAAGCAATTGGCGGCTTTGTAAAAAGGGTGCAGGTGGGTTCAGAGGCAGAAGATCCATCCTCGTCGCCAAAATGTTGTAGCAACTAGGCAAGGTACTAACAGACTTCAAACAGGATTTTATTTTGAAAGTGGAAACCTCTTTACCAAGCTGCTGCTGCACCCGCAGGAGCTCTCACTCAGCCTCCTCAACTCCTCCCCCCTCCTGCCTGTTTCCTGTCCTTTCAGACCCCCAACAGCCAGTGCTCCCAGTTCTAGTCATTACAAGCAGCATCTAAACACCACACCATGTTCCCCTCTCCCCCATGCTTTCTCCTGACTTCTCTCCATAGTTATGATCCTTCCTTCTAAATTTAAACAGCATTGAAGTAGCTCTTGTGAAACTTACTGCCCTTTTGATGGCCAAACTGAGCTTCCAGAATCTTCTTGCTTGTTTGACACACTTTATCCTTCTTTTCTCTTCATTTGAGTTTTCAGGCCCACCCCATCAGCTACATCTGGTGGTTCCTCCACCATCATGCGACCTACAGCTGTCCTCTTCTCTCTTCATGCTTCTGTACAGTTGTAATTTTCATTCCCTTATCAGCTTTTAAGCTAGTATTAGTGATTCAAGGTCCATTTTTCAAGTACAGTATGTTAGAAAAATAAGTAGAAATAAGAAACTCAGAACCTATAGGTTTGTATACAGTAGTAGTTGGGAGAATCTCTGACCATGCATTAGCATTGGTGGTACCGACAGTGGGATGATAATAAAAAAAAAAGTGTTCAGGTGTTTTACCTCTGTGTCACCTAGAACTACTCCAAACAAGGGTATTTAAACAAGAATGGTTACAATGCCTGAGCCCTGTCTATATTAGTGCTCCCAGTCTGGATAACCTCAATGGAGCTGCAACAGTGGCAGAGCAATGCTAGGATAGATGCAGCCTATGAGTACCCCAGGGAATTAGCAAAGGGCTGCCTTCTGCTACCCTTTTGATCTGCTTAAAGCAACTATATTCAACAGAATTATAAAAATATTCCATCTGGAACAAAGAGGAATTGGCTACTGGAAAGTTCCCTGCTGCAAAGGACAACTTATGGCTGCTCATTATCTTGATTTATTGCAGAGGAATAGGGGACTTTTCACATATTTTTACATTTTAGTGGATATTTGTAGTACTGTATAGCAAGGGGACAACCCAGGCATTTGGAAATCCAGTGAGCTTTCTTTTACTCATCCATTTTCGCTAGTAAGCCTGACCTATCAAATAAATATCATAGCAGCAGTTGAGGTGCTAATGAGGGGTAAACTTTATTTCTAGGCCACTATAGACACCATGAACAAAGAAACCCTTGATGATATCCTTTTACAGTCACAGAGATTTTAACTGCAGCTTAGCATACTTATGCTACATCTATACTTGCAGCTGGGTTGTGATTCCCAGCCTGTGCAGATATACTCACTTTTGCTCTCATCAAGCTGGTGTGCTGAAAATAGTAGCATAGTCATGGTAGCATGGGCAGTTGCAAGCAGAAGCATGGGCTACCTGCCCCAACTACATACCCATGTGCAGTTTTGTACTCACAAGCTAGCCCATGCCTCTGCTCCTTGTGCTACCCCAGCTACAGTACTAATTTTAGCACATTGGCTGGCTGAGAGCTGGCATAAGTATGTCTAAGCAAGCCAGGAATCACAGCCCTAGTGCCAAGTGTAAACGTAGCCACAGTTTGATTTCCACATCCTAGCATGGGAATATCATTTTGGACTGGACAAAGTAAGGAAAAGGGATTGAGACAGCAGAGACTTGGATCCACCCATTCACCCCCCTTATTTGCCCATTCACCCATAGGTGCTGGTACTAGAGGTGTGGAAGCACCCCTAACTTGAAGTGATTTCCATCATATACAGATTTTAACAGTTTGGTTCGATGGCTCTCAGCACCTCCACTATACAAATTGTTCAGCACCCCTGCATTTGCAATGCCGACAGATGCTAATCGTCAGGATCGAACCTGGGACCTCTGGAGCTTAGTGTATGAGCCTCTACTGCATGAGCTAAAAGCCAGTTGGCTGTTAGTGAAGGCTGTAGAGCAGACTCATTTTATCTCTCTCTCTTTAAGTGGTCTCAGTGCCACTAGATGGGACAGAACACCACAACCAGCAGGTTCACCTGTATGAGGCTGTGTTTTAACGGCTTCAAAAGTGTTTTTACAGTGAGATAATAAAGATGATTATTATCTCACTGTAAGATCTTAAGTGGAGCCAAGACACTTGCAGTGTTTACCAGGAGGTAGGTAAGCAAGGTCATCACTATACAATCTGCTAGGGTTGACCTTTCCCAAGGCCATCCCTAGCCATTTTGGTGCCCTATACAGCCCCCCCCCCACACACACAGGGGGGTGGGGGTGGCCCCAGGCATCCGTAGGGTGGGCAGGAGCAGGCTTGGGGGGCATGAGGGAAACCGTCTTCCCAGCATGAGCCAGCAGCATGGAGCGGGCTGGGGCCAGGTCACTGCACTTACCACCACCCAGTGAGTGCAGGCCTGACCCCTGCTGCAGTTGTCAGGGGAAGGGGTGGAGCAGGGTGTAGGAGGGGTGGGGGCTTTGGGGAAGGGATAAAGTGGGGACAGGGCTGGGGCGGAGCAGGGGTGGGAAGAGGAGGGGCTAGGGCGGAGGCCATGGGGAAGAGGCAGAGCAGGGGCTGGAGCAGCACGCAGTTGCATACTTTGTGTATGTGTAAGGACAGCCCTGACCCTGCCTTGTCTCACTGTGTTTTTCCACAGGACAGTTTAAACTGCTTTAGTTATCCTTCCCCCTCCTCCCTACCCGCCCACCCTTCTTTGGTCAGTGAAAATGAGCCCTGAGACAGCGAGTAGAGGCCTCTTTGCGTGTTCTCTCCCCATGCAATGTCCTGAGACATTGGTAGCCCATGAATGTAAGTTAGGGTACATCTTTACTGCCTACTTCCTTGCTTGGTCATACAGGTGATGAGACAATTTTGTCTATTATTTGTCACCTGCACAAGTATGATCAGGAATGACCAAAAGAATAGGGAGCCCCTTTTAGAATCAAAGCCACACTTTAATTTGACATAGTATTTATTTTTAAACACATATACTGACCTCTCTACTTTCCCCTCTGAATTCTGGGAAATATATGTCCCTTATCTAGATTTAGTCTTTGACATTCCAATAAACTCATTATGCAGTGAACTAGAAAACAAACTGGCCCAAGACTAAATGAACTCTTGCCAGTTTCTGACTCCTACAGATGTTTATAATCCTCAGATATTCCCCTTATTTGAACCAAAGATTTCAGGCAGTGACTCATCTTTCAGAAGAGCCTTATTAATATTTCCTAAGGCATTATTACACCATTATAAACCAGCTACCTCACTGGTACTTTGGGCAACCTATCAGTTTCTGGTGAGTTGCTGTAAGGAAGGACACAGGTCTCCATAGGGATTGCATATGATCTTTGAAAAGTGCATTTCCCTTGAGCAAGTCATAAAAACTCAGAAGAGTTGCTAAAGATCACTCAAGATATATCACTGAAAGCACAATATCAAAGTGTTCATCTTATTTTATGTTACTATATACATTAAGTATATTAAAATTTTCCCTAAATACAAGGTATATTAAGTATATTGGAATAAAATGATATTTTCTAGAGAAAAGAAAAAGTATCTGTGTATCCTTTAAGGCTTTTCTCAATTCCACAGAATAAATTACCACAATTCCGCCCGCCCCCGCACGGTTCAATTAATGTTATCTACTTCTGTTAATTTCTCTGGATTATTTTATTATCTCTCCTCAGCCAAATGAAAAACGAACAAAACAAAGCTAAACTAAACTTCTGTCTCCTTCCAGTAATTTAGCCTGTTTTCCTCCTTTCAGAATATATTTATTCAGAATAAATATATCCAGGCAGCCAGGCTTCTGAACCAAGTAGAAACAAACAATTAAACCAAAGATAGGCAAAATGCTACAGGCGAGGGAAAAAAAAGTCATCCACTTTAGTGAAATGGGAGAGAAAAATCCAGGAAGAAAGAAACTAAATGCAAATCCAAATATATATTTAGATGTGTTAGTTTATATATATATATATATATATATATATATATATATATATATATATATATATATATGATGTCACAAATCAGACGACAAGAATTATAACATTTTATGATTTTTCTAGCCAAAGTAGTAGGCATCCTTCAGTTTCAAGAGACCAGGGATATTGGCCCCAGAGAAGTGAAGAATTTACTCAGTTGGTTTTATGGCAGCCGTGGCTGAAGAGATCCACTCAAAAGAGACAATCTCTGCCATATCTGTCACATTTAAAGACACCCTTTGGGCTCTGCCTTCCACAAGCTCTTTTCTCCTCTTCTAAACTGGACTTCTTCCTCTTGTAACACTGGAGACTTTTGTTAAGCTCTTGTTTTCAAAGGCTGCAATCCTCAGTGTGATCTTCCCTGTTGTCCACTTCCATGTCCATTTCTTTCAAGGATGTGTGCAAGTGAGACCTCAAGCAATTTTGGGCATCCTTTGGGTCTTTTTCCAGATGCCAGTTCACCAGAGAGGATGTCCTTTGGGATGCACCCATCATTCATTTGGCATACATGCCCAAGCCAGCGGTGGTGTCTCTGTTTGAGGAGCATTTGCATGCTGGATATACTGGCCTGCTTGCGCATTGGTGACTCCGTGCCTTGAGGACAGTGTTTCTCAAATGGGAGTCCATTGGCCCCGCCAATCAACTCCTCCTTCTTCCTCCCAGCGCCTCCTGCACACCGAGAAGCAGATGTTCAGTGGCATATAGGAGGTGCTGGGAGGGAGGGGAGGAGCAGGAATGGGGCATGCTTGTGGAAGGGGGTGTAAAGAGGTGTGCAGAGTGGAGCAAGGGATGAGTGGGGGCCTTGGGTGTCCACGAAAAAAATTAAATCAAACGGAGGGGTCTTTGGGTTGCTAAAGTTTCAGAACCACTGCTCTAGTAGATTCCAAAAATTCAATGAAGGCAACGTACATGAAAGCTGTTGAGCCTCTTTTCATGATGAGAGTACAAGGTCCATGAAAAGTGAGCTGACAACACGTGACCAATACACAAAGATCTCTGTGTTTTCCATCAGTTTGTTGTTTTGCCATACCTGTGACATTCTATATCTTGGGGGAGCACCCTGTAACCTCCATATTCCTTATATATAAATTGTGATATTGCATATAAAAGCATGCCATGTGAAGTATCAGGCAAAAAGTTATGATCTGCTGAAATATGTTGTTCTGTCTAAATATGTATGTCATTAGAGCATACGAAGTTATGAGATTGTGTTTTATGGTTGTCGCTAAAACATGCTGTAAATTGGGGAATCGGCTGGATATTAGCTCCCCAGTAACAACAGCAAGGAAAGTAACCAATGCCCACGTAGGTGTCGAACAACCATCAATAGCCATTGTCCAGCATGGGAGCTATATTGCAATGACTCAGTTGCACAAGGCCATACCAGGTGAATTGCTCAGCCATGCCTGGTGACTCAGCAATGCCCACCAGATATATCTGGACTTATATTCTCCAAGTACATGGACTAAGTGTATAAAACAGAACACAGTGGCCCAATGCTTCACCTTTTTTTCTCCCCTCCCCCCACCATCTATGCTGCAAGCAACAAAGATACTCAGAAGACTGAAGACTCCAAGAGAGGAGGCCGGCCCACATTTCAAGGGTGAAACCTGTGTACTATGAATGGCAATGTCCAGTGGGATGAGAAAAAGTGCTTAATCTAGATGTTGCACAATCTAATAGGGTTGAGAGTTTAGATTGCATGTTTATATTTTATTTTAGTAACCATTTTGACTTTTTGTCTATCTTTTGTAGTCAATAAACTTGTATTATTGTTTATCTTTACAAGTGAGTTTGCCTGAAGTGTTTGGTAAATCTGCTCAGGTTTACAAAGACTAGTATATGTCCACTTTCCATTGATGAAGTGGTGAACCAATTAATAAATTTGCAGTGCTTGTCTTGAGCAGTGCAAGATGGTATATTCCTGAGGTACAAAGCTGGGAGGATTTGGCTGGTGCCTTTCTCTGTGAGATTCATGAGTGGCACAGGGAGCATTCATGCAATGTCACTGGGTATGGGGCTCCACATGCGGTTGTGCTGAGTGATAACAGCACCTGGAGGGGTTTGCTGCTTGTCACTAGCAAAGCATTGTGAAGGACAGCCCAGGCTGGAGTGTTAAGGGGGCACAGCAGTCCCACAGTCCCAGACTGCACTCCAGGGATCCCCTCACAGTACTCCTGCACAGTGCTCCTGCTCAGTCTAGATATTGTTGTGGCAGCTTTTACAATGCTGATGTTGAGTTCCGTTTCAAATGAAAGGTTGATTGCAATAGTGGACCCCAGTGTAAGCGGGAAAATAGTCCTGCTATTGTGGGGAACTTTCCTGGCTTCTGCACTACCCCAGTGAAGTGGGCTAACAAAAGGATCTGAGTCCTTGCTCCCACTTCCTTTACCCAATGGCCTCCCTGCCCTTGAGGACTCCCCTTCCACTCTCCTGTCTGGCAGAGTCCTCATAACCCCAACAAGGCTGGGCCCAGGATTCCTGGGGGGCTCGACCCCCAACCCTGCTGTGGTCACCTAGGACAGGGGCTAGGGTGTCTCCACTCCGGGGTACTCTCTCTGCACTGGGTATCTCTGTGACCCACTGACTATTACATACAATTTGAAGCAAATGCAAGTTATTTAATGAAAAATTAATTTTAAAAAGAACAAGGGAAAATGGGAAAGGTTAAAGAATCACCCCGCTTTGTGGCAGGGAACATCACAAACAGTGTCTCTGGAATGTCAGGGCAGTGCACAGTCTGTTCCTTGTAAGTCCCAGGCCTTCTTCTCAGGCCCTGGCTGCGCTGCAGGGATGCTGCGGGTTGGACACTCGCTCTGGTGGTGGCCACACACTCTCAGTCTCTAGGTGGCAGGACCCTTCTTCCCAGCGTTGCCATTGCCCCTGCCCTGTCGGGGTTACCAATCCCCCTTCAAGTCTGCTTCTGGCTGCAGCGTCTCCTGATGCTAGGCCCACTGCCCAAGGTCCTTCCTCGCTCTCCCCAGCTGCTCACGACACCTGGCTCCGGACTGCTCCAGCTCTACTCTGTCTTAGCTCCAGGTCCACTCTGCCTCAGCATAGCTGCTGCTCTGCCTCCAGCTCCCTTGGCTGCTTCTCTGGCCCTGGTTGCTACAGCTCTCCTCCCAGGACAGCTCTGCTCTGCAGGCTGCTTCTGTGACTCCGGTCCCAGCACTGACCTGCTTCGTGGGCTGCTTTTCTGGCCCCTCTTGCTCTGATTGCTGCAGCTCTGCTCCCACGGCAAGTCTGCTCTCGTTCTGGGCTGTGCCTCTGGCTTTGGGCTGCAGCTCTGCTCCCAGGACAGGGTCTGCTCTCTCTGGACTGCTTTTCTGGTCCCTCTGGATCTGGCACAGCTCTGCTCCCAGCTCAGCTTGGGCCCCTGCTTTCTCCTTAGCTCGGCCCCACTCTGTCTGAGCCACGCTATTCCAGCTCACATCGAGGACAGCACCTCCCTGGCCTCCTGCCTCCCTGATTAGCCTGCCTGCCCTGTCATTCAGGCTGACCTGGAGCATTGGCCTCTCCCCATTGTTCCTGGTCAGTCTCAGGGTCCTAATTCCCCATTGACCCTTCCCCCTTTTAGTACTGGGAGCTAGCAACTAAAACACCCCCACTGAATGTTAGTAATGGGGCAACAGTCCCCTTACACCAGGTATGTGTTGATCTTGGAGGGTGCTTCCTCATCTCCTTGGCACATTAGGTTTGTCTTTTTTAGGCTTATGGTAAGCTCGAAGTCTTGGCAGGCTTTGGCAAAACTGTCCATGAGGTTTTGGAGGTGGGCTCTGTGTAGGTTGTCACTGCTGTGCCATCAGTGAAGAGGAGGTGTTGGATGAGGGCCTGCTGAGTCTTTGTTTTAAACTCTTTTAACCCCACAGTACATTGGGATTAAAATAGAGCGTATGATGGAACCTGGTGGCAATTTATGAGGCTATTGTCAGTCAACAATGAAGTATTTTATTTATAAAATGCATATAATTTTAAAAAGTACTATTCAATTTTATTTTGGAAAAAAAAAACAAAAAAACACAATTTATGCCTGACGACGACAAAATATTCCAGACAAAAGCAAACCAAGCTCCCAATTAATACAGTGAGTGACTGGGGAAAGCATAATAAATGAACAATTCCATTGACTAATGTGTGTTTAGCTACTCCCATCCACAAAAATAACCAATATCCATCCTTTAATGTATTTAGGGGCCTACTGAGGTAATTAGGAGTCTTTACATTAGCTTCAATAGACTTATCAGGTCCTAAATTCCATATAGGTCATTCAGTTTCTACTTAAATACATTTATGCCACTATAATTGCAGGTTCAGTCCACCTGTTCGCAACTTCTAACAGAAAAAAAATACATATTTTGAACATATATGCCTACTTAATTAACTTGTCCCCTACTTTTAATCTGCCTGAAACTCAGATAGCTAAAACAATTCTACAGTAGCCCTTAGGTAATATATATACACACACACACACACAGTTATGTCACATCTTACTTATCATATCTCAAAAAGAAAACAAACACTTGGTTTTTATTAAAACTAAAAATGATCTTTGTTTCTATCTGCAAAGTTCAGACCATTTTCAAGGGAAATTAATGAATGTTGCTAATAGCTGGATCCAAGGAGGCATTAGGAAGAGACAATCATGAGGAAAGGCAATATATAACCTTTAGATGGAACAATTAGAGATCAATTATTAGTCATAGAACAGCATTCTGAAACTGCTTCTTCATTAATCAGAAATGGTCCCAAATTAAAAGGTTTAATTATTTGCAGAGACAACGGTTTTGTATATTCTGTCTCAAAAAAAAAAGTTAATAGGTTCATGAAAAAATGTCTAACTCCCATTGATCATTTCAGCTGAAATACAATTTTAAAGCTGTAGTTAGAGAATGTTTAGTTGCAGCCTAAAACCAAAAGACAAATCGCAGTCCAGAAACATGTAAAGCCAGCTGGATTTCAAGGCAAAAACACTAGTGAGCTATTTGAGTAGTCCCAAAGCTAAAAAGGCTTTTTCAACCAGTTTCATCTGTTGTCCTAGCACAAGGGGGACAGGGGGCCATGGCCCCATCACTTTTTAACAGCCGTAAGGGCAAGTGATGTGGGGTGGGGGAGAGGGGAAAGAGAGAAGCAATCTGGGGGTGGTGTCTTGGGGGGAGGGGAAGAGGTGGCATGAGGGCAGGGAGCTTTGGGAAAGGGGAAGTGTGAGGGAAGCAGAAGGGGCAGTGTGAGGATGCAAAGTTCAGAGAGAAGTGAGCAGCATGGGGGGGCAGGAGCAGAGTTGGGGGGGCAGGGCTATGGTTTGGGTGCTGGTGGCCTCCTGAATTTGAGAGCTTCTGTTGCCCCATCCTAGTGACCTAAACACCTAATATCCCAATCTTTTATTGCAGTCCAAAAATATATTTTTAAGTAACTACACAATAAGCCTAATCCAAAATCCATTCAAATCCATGGAAAGTATCTCATTGACCTCAACAGTCTTTGAATGGGGCTCGGTATTTGTCCATTAGGCATTGCTATGGTGAGCAGAATTTGCTTTCTGTTTACCAGGGACAGTTGAGAGAAACAGAGATGAACAATGTGTTGAATAAAAAGAAAAATCAGATGAGTGTAGCCACTATCAAAGCTACACTCCTAATTTACAGGGGCGGGGGAAGGGAAGGAGGAGGAAAGAGAGAATCCTCCAGTACCGGAAACTAATGCATGTCACTGTTAAGTCAAAAGCTGGCAATAGTGACACCAGTGCATATTTTATAAAGCATACTTTCTCTTTTGTATAAGTATTTCACACCCTTAAAAATGTTTCCATAAGGGTAATTGACTTTTCTTTTGAAAAATAGTCACCTTACCCAAACTAAAATTGAAAAAAGTTCACTAGTGCAAAGATTGGCAATGAAAAGAAAGAGGCTTTCTGCAGCTAGATCCCCAGGCTAAACACAGATAAGGTTTATGCCTAAAGCTTCCTTAAGCCTAGAGTCCATAGAGTGACAGACATTGTCTAAAGTAGAAAGAAAAGGAGTACTTGTGGCACCTTAGAGACTAACAAAAGTGAGCTATAGCTCACTAAAGCTTATGCTCAAATAAATTTGTTAGTCTCTAAGGTGCCACAAGTACTCCTTTTCTTTTGAATACAGACTAACAAGGCTGCTACTCTGAAACCTGTCTAAAGTAGCTTTCCTGTTACTGATTATATTATGTCTCAGAGAATCAGGTGATTGCTCTTTATTAGCCTGATTAATTCCCCCATCAGCCATTTAGTACTGGCCAGTCGATTTGTAACTGTTAGAAGTATAGTATTGTTTTGTTTCAAATACAGAAAATAGGATTACTCAAAATCACAAACAACGAATCCTTCAAAAACACTTGGGCATGTGCTTAACTTTACTACTCTTATTAGTGCCTTTCAAGGGGGGGGGGGAGGAGGAGGAGGAGAGAGAGGAAGGGCATGGATAATAGTAAATTCCCACAGTCACTCAGTAGTTTGACAGTTCTATTAAAACTCTGCTTTTCGTTTTGTTCTCTTTGGGCAGCTTTCTCTCACCTTCACTTGTCCAAGACTTCATGGCAGAAGAGTTTTTAGGAGAGATTTAACTGAGGGGAGGAATAGGGTGCAGCAAACAGGCGTAGTACAGTGGTGTACCAAACTTCTTCAGGTCCTCAGTAGCCCACCCGAGGGACTCAAGGTACTTTAGCTACTAGGCTTCATAGGCACAAGACCAGGTGAGCCCAATAGTCACCCAGATACATGGCTATAGTGAAGGGATATTTTAATAGTGGTCTCAGGGTAGGGTTCCTCAGGCCTACTTTTTGTGGTGCCTTTACCAGTCCATTTCTCGATTAAAGGCAAGTAAGTCACTTGCAAGTTTCCTGGCAAGGATCAGTCTGTGGTGGGTGGGTGTGTCCTCTGGGTTGTCTAGATACCATGCCCCCCCGCCCAGTCAGTGACTCTGTATAGCAGTCCTCTACAAGACCAGTAGCCCTCTTTCTCTCAAGTCCAATAATCTGTGGTCAGAGCACATATCCCCCTTCCCAGGTTAGTCCCCAGTAGATAGGACAGTTTGTCTGCAATAGCCTTCTACTGGTTCCTATCCCTTTAAAAGCCTGTGCTGGCCCCTGGCTCTTGGTCCCTGAGAGTTTCCTCTCAACCTCAGGCCCTGTTCTGCTTCTTGCCATAAGTTCTGCACAGACTTGTACCCAGCTGTAATGTCTTCCAGTTACAGCCTGCTCTTCTTGCAGCTCTTCAGCTTCTGTTCTCTTCATTGGCTTCCTGCTGTGCACATAGCTCCGCAGCTACTGAAGCCTGCTTTCCCACTCTGCTCCTCCCCAGCTTATCATATGGCCGATGCCCACGATGCTCCCAGCTCAGCATCCAGCTTTCATGCTCTGCTATCAACTCACCATTTCATCGCCTCTCTAGCCCATGCTGCTCCAGCCACTGTATTCACAGGGAGAGAAATCATTTTTGGGTGAGACACAAAGTTTCTGCAGATTCACTACACAGGTTTGGGGGGTTGTTTTCCAAGTATATGGTGGAGCATGGAAGCATAGGGAACAATTTGTTGTTGCCCAGCATTCCCTTTGTACTTGTTATACTTGTAGGGCAGATATAAAGAGCTCGTGCTGGTGGAAAGTACTGACAGAGATCCTTTCCTCCAAGCAGAGGGGTGCATCAGGAAATTCTACAGTGGGCAGCGGGTATATAAGGAAATGAAGCCATGGAATCCCTAGTTCCTGATGATTCTCTGAGGCTATAATCTCCATAGGGGTTATGGCAGCAGGACACATGAATTAAGGCAACCCTCATGGGAGGCACAAGCCATTTCCCATTGGTCCCTGTGTAGGCCCTGGTGCCAATGCAGGGATGAATTTCCCCAGAGACATTTGTGAAAGAAGGCTATTTAAAGGGTACCAGGACTGATGTCACTGGCAGAGCAAGGAAGGTGGGATGAATACAAAAAGGAGATCAAGCCTAAAATGTACGAAGGAGCTGTTTGATAGTCTTGAAAGCAAGGCCAAGAGGTTAGAACATAAGAAGGGCCATACTGCATCAGCCCCCAGTGGTCCATCTAGCCCAGTATCCTCTCTTCCGACAGTGGCCAATGGCCGGTGCTTCAGAGGGAATAAACAGAACAGGTAATCAAGTGATCCATCCCCTGTTGTCCATTCCTAGCTTCTGGCAAACAGATGCTAGGGACACGATCCCTGCCCATCCTGGCTAATAGCCATTGATGGATTTATCCTCCATGAATTTATCTAGTTTTTTTTAAACCGTTTGAGCATTTTGTAGTAGGTCAGCCTTTCTTGGCTAGATCTTGGCACACAGAAGGGTTTTTAACCTCCAGCATGCCAAAATGCAGGTGAATGCCCATGAATCCCATCAGTCTTTTAACTGTTTCTTCATTCTTTTAGTATGGCATTTCTGAACATTTCAGCTTTCACATGTGGCACTCTGCCAACCATGAAGCAAAATGATGGATAGCTATTCACGCTGTGAGGAGATTATTGTAGTTAAGGTCAACTCTTGAATCATCTCAGTCCATTTTTCTTATGCTTGAGGGAAAAAGCCCTTTTCATATATTCCATAGTTTGGTTGAACCTTTCAATTCTCTCCCCATGGGGAAGTAAAGTGCTGCTTAGAATTATTTAAATGCTTCAGTTGATATCATACAGAAACGTTGCCATGAGAACTGGCCCCTTAATCTGGTTATATTTTGGAGAGCTGGTAACTAGTATTATGAACAATGGCTTATGAACAATGTTGTGGGTTTCCATTGACTTCAGTTTGAGTTGGATCAGACTCTTAGAGATTCAACTGGAAGACTTTTACCATAATATCGAAGTGCTATGTTTTGAGTTGTATGCCTGTTTAACAGGCATACAATTTAGCTGTGAATTTCAAGAAAAATCTATCACTAATTCTATCATTCATTGGCATGGAAATTGCTTACTGACTCTCAGAAAATGCTGATAGTATTTTACATAAGAACGCTGTGCTAAAACCAGATTTTCCTCTAGCACTGAGGGCTTTTCTGAGGCATCATTAAATGGAGGAAATGAATTTTTACAACGTAGAAAAGTAAAATTTATTTTAAAAAGTTTTGGAAAGAATTAAATATGAAAGCTTTTATGTTACATTTTGTATTTAATTATAAACATAAAAACATCAAATATACAGATCAATTCATGGTCTTTCTAGTTCATTTTTAATTTGTAGCAAATCAATGTAATCTGTATTGCACTCCATTGTCTTGATGCAGAACGAGGAATTATTTTCAGCAATGTAATTTATGTCAAGCTGTTAGAATGCAGAATGCAAAAACAATCCTGGAAATATTAATGAATCATTAACAATGTGCTGCTGCACTTTGGACCAAACTGTGTTAACTCTGTCACCCCATCCTTTGCTTCCCACAGAACCACACAATAGAGAGATGTGTTCAGCAAACACCTGTTACTCATGTACCATAACTACCTTTGTCTTATAGGATCTTCTTGGTCTGGCACCAGTCAAGTACTCAATTCTGCAACACATTGAGCATTATGGGCCTGACCCAAAAAAGTATTTAAGCACAACAATGGGACTACTCATAGCCTTAAAGTTAGGCACAAGCTTAACTGCTTTGCTGGATCTGGGCTTTTATTAACAAGCATACACAGTTGCATCATCGCCATCTTTGGTATATCCCAAGATACTATATTGTCATTTCTCTCCAGTTATTCACTAGGAAGTGAAGCATGGAAAAGAAAGAAAGAGACCTGCTGCTAGACCTCAGAGCTGCAGAAGGCCAGAACCTTGTGTGTGGAGGCCTCATGACTCAATTCCAGGTCAGGTCCCTGACAGCCCTTCCACTCCCTGACAGCATGGATCCAAAGGATCTGGATTACCAGGGATTCCCCCTGGCACTGGAGATCCCCTTAAAAGAGAATCCATGGAGTACACTCTCTGGAAGAAATAATGTTTGTTAACTTTTTCAGGTACTTTCTGCTGCTCTGATCCACAAACTGCCAAAAGGCTTTCTGAGAGATCCAGAGGAGGGGGTGGGAGGTGGAGACCTGTGTATAGAGGACCCTCTTTTGTCTTGCACCCCCCCATGACTGATATTTTCATGCTCATTTTTATCTAATGCAGGAGTATTGCATAATCTCAATATGATTAATGTAGACACATTTCTTATAAACTACTGGTTGAATTAGCTTTTAAAACTCCAGTTTCTGTAAACTAAGTAACTTAGCCAGTAAAAATTATATTGTCCTAGTGGTAGCAGAGTTAATTTCTGACAAAGAACAAGCTCAACATGACTTTGAGTGCGTGACAGCACTTGGCAGCTTTAAACCTATATAATCATCTGTGTATTACTCCTGGGGGAATTCTGTGACAAAAAAAAATAAAAATTCCACAATAAATAAAATATGCAGAATTTTAAAGTATCAAAAAACAATATCATCATGCCAGTTTCAATTATTTTGGTAATTTTTTAAAAATACAGATTCCTTACTTTAAAATTCTGCATATTTTATTTATCAAAAAACAATATCATCATGCCAGTTTCAATTATTTTGGTAATTTTTTAAAAATACAGATTCCTTGCTAGACATATTAATACAGTAATTCATTTAAATTACAATACAGAACTCAGGTTTCAGAGTAGCAGCTGAGTTAGTCTGTATTCGCAAAAAAGAAAAGGAGTACTTGTGGCACCTTAGAGACTAACAAATTTATTTGAGCATAAGCTTTCATGAGCTACAGCTCACTTCATCGGATGCATCGAACCGAATGCATCCGATGAAGTGAGCTGTAGCTCATGAAAGCTTATGCTCAAATAAATTTGTTAGTCTCTAAGGTGCCACAAGTATTCCTTTTCTTTTTTGCGAATACAGAACTGTATTTCCTGCACCTGTGAGAAGCAGTATAAAGGCTTGGGAGTGTCAAGGATAACACAGGAGCTAAGGGAGAGGAAAGGAGCCTGGAAGGTTGTTGGTTGTGGGTGGGTGGGTGTAAGTACAGAACAGTTTTTTTGGGGGAGGGGGCAGGCTTGTTAGGGAGCCTCCCCATGCAGGGCTTGGCTGATTCCAAGCTTCTCCCAATCCATCAGGCACATCTGCCCCATCCCTGCACGACCCACGCTGATGGGTCCCTGCAGCCTTTCCTCCCATTCCCCTATGTGTCCCTGCAGCCCTCCTCCCCTGTCTCCATGCACCCCCACTCCCATTCAGCCCCTGGCTCAGTGCTGTCACCCCACTAGCTCCTGATCCCATTCCCCAGTTTGTAACCCCCATGTGTGCCCCACTCTGTCCTAAGCTGGCTCCATGGGCCAGGTGCTGTGATGAACTTCTGCTCCTGGGGGAATTCTCTGTCACTGCACACACAGAATCCCCTCCCCCCCAGAAAATACATTCTGCTCCAGAAGTGCTGCAGTTCCAACTTTTGTCCACCAGAGGCGAATGTGGCAACAGAACAGCATATGGGAGATAACAGGATCATGTTCTAGAGTACTTTCATAGATCTCTGGCAGGTGAATATTGTCTCTTGACAGCATTAGGACTCAACAAGCATTGTGGCTTTGAAGTAAAACCATCTATCTCCCATGTATACACACATACAAACACGTAATTAGTTGCATTCATCAGCTTAAGGTAATTATCCATTTAGCAGTTCATAGACAGTTTGCTACGAACTTCCAAGAGAAATATAGATAATGGTTTTATTACACTTAGAGTTGCATCTAAATGTTAATATTCCCTTGTGATCTTTGAATCAATAGAATATAGTAACAGACAGGAACTGTCTGGTTACATTGTTAGCATCTAACAACAAATACAATCAGTATTGTTGTTAGAGAATTAAAAGATACAAGTCTACATTTCAAAACTCTAGTCTATCTAACATGGTTTGGTAGCTATTTATAAGGAATGGCCCTAATTACCATGCTTTTCTAATATTTCTTTAAAGCAGTGGTTTTCAATCTGTGGACCAGCTGTGTACTAAAAAAATCAAAATTTGCTGCTCTGAAAAGGGGGCAGAGCTGGCTGAAGGGGAGACAGCATTTTGGAGCCTGCTGAAGCACTCCTGCCAGCAGGGGGCTGGTGAGTGTGGCGGGGGGCAGGATGCAGGAGCATGGGTCACTGGGCAGTTTTGTGTGTGCTCGCACGCTCTGGGCAGTGAGGGGGTGTGAGGGTGCTGCAATACCCCCAGGTTTTAGGCTGCCTGGCCCCATATGATGGGACACGGGTCCCGGTTGCAAGCTTCCTCGCCCCATATGAGGGCTCCCCTCCTGGCCCCATTCTGTGGTGGGGGTCTCTGCACAGGGGCACTGAGGTTCTCAACATGCGGCCTACGTAACACACACACACACACACACACACAGATAAAGAGGTGGAGAAACACTGCTTTAAAGGTTGGATTTGGGTCATTTAGCCTGCAAGTTGCTTAATCCTTTCTGGCTCAGTGTCACACAAACATTTTCAAAGTTTTAAAGCAAAAGAAAATTATATAACACATGCACACACTTTGTTATAGCATGGAATACAGACTTTACAAATAAGATTAATGCAAGCAGCAACTTACAAACATTCTATAGAGTCTAAACACTAAATACATTCTTATAAGACTAATACCTATTTTGAGTAACACTAACACTAAGTGAATTGGTCTGGTCTCCAGCTATGAGTTTGATCTCAGCTAATGCCTGCAGCCTTGGCAAAATCTGGCATCTGGCCTGCCAGTGTCACAGCCACAAAGTGTTAGACAACTTTATTCCACTTTTTGAAATCAAAACTCGTTATATTAGTTCATGAAGCATTTTACATAACTTCATTCCTATTTTTAAAACAATTGCTATCATTTAGGAGTACCCCACTGTCTCCACTTAAAAATTGGTTTCAAACTTTGACATAGTGGGGCTCTTACCAAGTATTTCCAAGCTTAAGCCAAAGAATAATATTTCTGGCTATCTAGACTCTGTTCTAAACTCCCAAAAATAAGGTTTAATGGAATTTCTTGACTCTAGTCTTAGAAAAAGAAGATTATAATTTGTCTCTGGATAGGGTAGAAATCACCTGAATCAGGAGCTATCACAGAATTGTTATTTAATATCTCATTCTTTCTATATCATATGACAAACAAGCATTTTAAATTCTCTTTGAGCAGTGTTAAGATGTGACACCTACTGAGTTGGGGTCAATCTTGCAAACAGGTTGCGGGCTAGAGACTCTGCCCCATTAGTCCCTTTGTATTGTTCCCAGAGTGCAAAGGATACATAAGCCTACCTTAACCAACCTACTAAGGATTTCTCTTTTGTTCAGGAAATGGTTTGGTGCTGTAGGGCTACGACAGTGGCTCTACCCCTTTCTGGCCGTCTGTACCCAGCCTCCATATAAAGGTATGTTTGCAGAAGGGGAGGGAGGGAGGAGAAAAAAAGTGGACTAGAACTCATCACATGAATCCCTTAGTGGGATAAACAATCAAATGCTACTTAGAGCAACTCTGAGGCCACTTTTAGTTGCACATGGGCCTAAACTGTTCTCTGGACATTCCTAAGATCAGGGGAACACAAAGTGACTTAAAGTCCCTTTTATCTCTCCTCCTCCAGCCATGCACTGAACATAGAGGACTGGCCATGCATTTTGCATGCCCATTACAGTCATTGGTTGTTCTATGCATGGAGCTCTTACAACACTGAACCCATAAGCAAATGATTCCTAGGTAAATTTTAAAAAATAGCTCTAGGTCCTTCCCCAGAGTGTCCAATACAGGAGGATAAAAACCCACATACATGTACAAAGCATGGAAATTGTGGTTCTCAAGACAAGTAGTTTAATATGAAAAAAATACAAAAATTAATAAAATTATGCATATTCACATGTTAAATTAGTAAAAAGGCATTTTATAAAAAATAAACTTGTAGCCCATTAGCTCATTTTATCATTGAATTGTGTTGTCTATTGTTATGGTTAATTGCATGTGTAATCAGTATGTGATGAACAGAGTTAAGTTGCAGGTATAGATATAGCTATAAGTAGAATAGGATCATAAGAGTACAAGGTTGACAAGTATTTAGAAGTACGAGTGTATATTATGTATACAAGTAAAATAAGGTTGTAAAAGAAGGTCTACAGGCTAATAGGCCAGTAAGATTGTAGCAGTCACAATAGGCCTCAGGATTAAGGAAGCTTGACATAAGTAGGTGACCCAAGAATAACCCTGTACCCCAGTACAGTTACAAAATTACTGTGAAGAATGTGCCAATAGGTGATATTCCAGGAAAAAAATACATTGCAATATACTGGTCTAGACCACAAGACACCTCATTGTATAATGTAAATTTCTGCTCTTACTGCAGGTTGCATGGAAACGGGTTTATGTAAATATGACTAGGATGCTAATGAAAATAAGCAGAACTAAGAGGACAATCTATGAAAAGCGGGGCACCCCAAAATGTTTGGGGTCAGAAAGTACATATAAAGAAAAGGAGTTGGGGCCCTCATGCATATGCATAACAGGATAAAAAGGGTTCCCTGTTATGGATAACATGGAAAAACTCCTATCAATGACCACCTGTTGAGAAAGAGATTCATCAGATTCTAGATCATCTCTGAGTGTTTGAATATGATATGGCACTGGCTATTGCTTGGGATCTCTCAGGTAGTGTATCCATGTATGTGAGTGTAACTTATAAATACTTATCTTGTAAGTTATTACTTCCTACTGTTTTTTGGGGTCAGTGTATTCACTCGTTGTAGTTTGGGAGACTTTTAGGAGCCTAAGAAAATTGTGAAGTGTAATTTTCATCCTGTTTATCTGAAAACTGTAGCAACACAGGAGCTGAGCTCACTTCCTAGGGCCAGGATACTTTAAACACAGGACTATCCTTTCAATTTTAAATAGAGGCTACACACTTTTCCCTCCCACTGCCAGAGGATGCATGTGCTTAACAGAGATCTCTTTAGATTGCACAGTGAGATCATACAAACACCCTGCATGAGATCCAAAATGACTTCTCCTGCCAACCACCACCTCACTGAGGACTGAAGATGAGGCTTATTTGAAACTTGCTCACTACGGGAACAAGAGGGGCCACTGATACAGTGGAATATTAAAATACCTTCACCTGTCCCCCTGTATCTCTTTTGCCACTCTTCTGGACCTTGCGGTCAAAGTAGTGAGATTAAATCACTATACAGCACACACCATTTTGTGGAAGCACATATGGTCCATATTACATAAAGATCCTTGCATTCTTTTCTCTTCTCTTTAGATTCCATTACTACATACACCATAAGATTCTATACAACTTGTAATCAGACAAACTGATTGTTTGGAAGAGTGCACAACAAACTTTTCAGCTAAGATCATACATTCTGCATTTCTCGCAAATAAGTTTTTACAACTTACTGGTACTTCAAAATTCCTAAAAATCTTGGTTTTCAATGGAAATGTGATACAGCTTTAAATATGACATCTCTGGGTGGCATACATAGTACTAGGAAATTCAATGTCTCCCTATGGCAAACGTGACGGGAAGATGAAATGCTAGTTTTCGGTTACAGCTTAGTTGTTGGACCTGAGATCAATACACCTCTGACAGAGTTAATTCAGTCAGACAGTATTTATTGCAACTCAGAAACATAGTTATAACCTACAAATATTTCCATTAAATTGTTATATTGTTCTGAGGTAATGCTACTACATATTTAATGGTTGTTTCACAAAATTTTCTTTGTATAAGCAGACCATTCTCTCATTGGGAATGCTAACCTTTGCTTCCATCATTTCTTTTATTAGTGAAATAGCAGCCCTAATGCATCATTCACTTTCACACCAAGAGCTATCCTTTCCCATGACAACTACTTAATTGTGAAGTCACTAGAAAAAACTTCTAAAACAGACTCCAATGAGAGATTGCTGAATTGGAATTAATTTGCAAACTGGACACCATTACATTAGGCTTGAATAAAGACTGGGAGTGGATGTGTCATTACACAAAGTAAAACTATTTCCCCATGTTTATTCCCCCCCCCCAACTGTTCCTTACACGTTCTTGTCAACGGCTGGAAATGGCCCACCTTGATTATCACTACACAAGTTTTTTTTTTCCCCCCTTTCCTGCTGGTAATAGCTCACCTTACCTGATCACTCTTGTTAGAGTGTGTATGGTAACACCCATTCTTTCATGTTCTCTGTGTATATAAATCTCCCCACTGTATTTTCTACTGCATGCATCTGATGAAGTGATCTGTAGCTCACAAAAGCTTATGCTTAAATAAATTTGTTAGTCTCTAAGTGCCAGAAGTACTCCTTTTCTTTTTATGGATACAGACTAACACAGCTGCTACTCAAACTAGAAAAAGAAATACCCGCATGCACATCATTATAAAAGCAATATTTTAAAAAAACAAAAACAATGTAACAGTATTTTTGTGGGGACAAACAAAATAAGAAATTTTTGGCATATAACTGTAAAATTAGTTGTCAAAATAATCTTTAACTGAAAATTAGCAACACGATAGTCAGCAAGAAAATTGTCTGCATAACTTTTTCTTCAACTTTTAAATTCCCTGAGAGGATTTTACTGGAAGTGGTACTTAACCTTTGTGTCAAGATCTTGGAATGTCTAGGTCTACATTTGTATAGCCAGGCCAATTATCTTCAATTAAGCAGTAAAAGTATGAAGCTCTGTCAGTGCCAGTACTAATTCTCTAGCGGCATACTATATGTACAGAAGTACTTTAAGGGTTAAGCCTGATTCATCTTCCAGTAACATTTTAATGAAACACACCTTTATGTAAGTTCACCGTTAGATATATTTCATCTGGAGAAGGTTTAACAGCAGCCTTAAAGAATAAAACAGCGTGGCTACTCTAATTTGACATAGAAGGCATGTTGCCCTGTTGCTTTTGAGGGGTGTCTTAACTATACACTGTGGATATTTCTTCTGGACAGTGACCAGAGACAATATTAAATGTGGTGCATAGATTTGCTGAGTTACGACAAACATATTGGAGCAGTTCATTTTTTTTTAAAAAGTGTGCTTAAAAAAAAGTACTGTACTGTAAGAACAATGGTAATAGATATCTATCATACTGATCACAGTTACACAGCCATTGTGTTATTTGGTGTTGAAAGGAGGGCAAAATAAATAGAAGTATATATTATATGTAGTCATGTTTTAGAGAGAAAAATGCAGCAAGAAACTTTCAATACCTTTTCCTCATAAGTAAATTGTTATTAGCTAAAAGGTATTGATTATAAAAAGGTATAAAATATACATCTGTACAAATTATTCTGACATTACCACCACTGAGCAAAGCAGTGCTGTGCCAAATGGGTAGGGGGGGAGGGGGGAGTGTCGAAGGACTAGTGGGTAAAATGAGCTTTCCTGGCATCCCTCATGTACCTTTGAATTCCCATCTGCATTCCACTCCCCCCCCCCATCAAAGAGATACTGATACATTTAATGGACATATCTTTGATGAAGTTATTTCTCTAAAGGCACTGTGACAGGTAGTACATATCTTTTAGGACCCAAAGGGCAATTATGAGGTCACATCCCCAACCCAAAAACCTCTAGTTTTTTTGGGTGGGCGGGGGGGGAGGGAGAAGAGACAAATAAAAACATGAAAAGCGTTTAAAAAACACACAACATCCTATAAAGGTTTTATGAAATGAAGCACAAAATGCATTGGTATGCACTAGATTCATTTTGTGAGCATAAAGAAAAGGAGAACTTGTTGCACCTTAGAGACTAACAAATTTATTTGAGCATAAGCTTTCGTGAGCTACAGCTCACTTCATCGGATGCATTCAGTGGAAAATACAGTGGGGAGATTTATCTATACAGAGAACACGAAACAATGGGTGTTACCATACACACTGTAACAAGAGTGATCACTTAAAGTGAGCTATTACCAGCAGGAGAGCTGGGGTGGGGGAGGGGGAAAACCTTTTTTAGTGATAATCAAGGTGGGCCATTTCCAGCAGTTGACAAGAACGTCTGAGGAACAGTGGGAGTGGGGGTGGGAATAAACATGGGGAAATAGTTTTACTTTGTGTAATGACCCATCCACTCCCAGTCTTTATTCAAACCTAATGTAATGGGGTCCAGTTTGCAAATTAATTCCAATTCAGCAGTCTCTCGGAGTTGGTTTTTGAAGTTTTTTTGTTGAAGAATTGCAACTTTTAGGTCTGTAATGGAGTGACCAAAACATTCAAAAACCAGTCGGAGAACACTTCAATCTCTTTGGTCACTCGATTACAGACCTAACAGACTAACACATCTGCTACTCTGAAAACCTGTCATCATTTTATAAGCATATTTATTCCTCAAACATAAAGGCACATTGTCCAAAATAAAAAGCTTGCAATTCCATACGTGAATCACAAGAACATGGTAATCAAAACCCTAGTCTACTAACTCGTTAGGCCAATCACTTTTTACATGTGCCCTTAGATACCAAGAAGTTTTGTTGTTGTTTTTTTTTAAACCAACCTAATTGCTTTTTCAGATCCCAGCCTGTTATGAAGTTGCAACCAGAACAATCCAGATGTGCTAAAAATATGCTCCATCAGTGCTATGGTGGCTAGACCAGAATACAGTTCTTTCAAAATGACCAGTATTCTGATTTCAGCTGTCCTTTCTGCATTGCTGTTATTTCCAGAGTCTTCCACCATTTTGATGAAAAGAACTTTTGAGACTGTAGGGATAGCTCAGTGGTTTGAGCATTGGCCTGCTAAACCTAGGGTTGCAAGTTCAATCCTTGAGGGGGCCATTTAGGGATCTGGCCCTGCTTTGAGCAGTGGGTTGGACTAGAGGACCCCCTTCCAACCCTGATATTCTAAGAAGGTGATGTGTGTAAAATTTATTAGACTCCTCTTATTCCTGTATTTCAACTTAACTCACTACTAAAGCACAGACTAGAGGTGTGTGTTTTCAGGACTTTTAACAAATATATTATGCAGTGTTAAACTTCAAAGTTATGGTATGCTAAACCCTGAATGAAAGTCTAAGGCTATGTTTACACTGTGCACCTTACAATGGCATGGTTGTGCTGCTGCAGCCATGCCATGCCATTATAACCTACACAGCATAGCCACACTTTTGCCAAGAGAGCACTCCTGGTGACAAAATAAAACCACCCCCAATGAAGGGCAGTAGCTTCATTGCCGGGAGAGTCTGCCAATGAAACACTATCCATACCAGCGCTTTTTGTTGTTAAAACTTTTGTCTGTGATCTCTTTTCCCATCACTGAGCAACAATGGTTAATGACAAAAGTGTAGTGTAGACCTGGCCTTATAACAGCTTCCACGCAGACATAAAATTTCTTATATTAAGTCTACACTACCACTTTTGTCGTTATAACTTATGTCGCTCCAGGGTGTGAATAAACCATGCCACTGAGCACCATAAGGTATACCGACCTAAACACCAGTATGGACAGCACTATGTCAGCAGGAAAGCTTCTCCCACTGACATAATTAATCTACCTCCACTGAGCATCAGTAGCTAAGTCAGCGGGAGAGAAAACTCTCCCAATGGCTTAGAGCAGCTACACTAGAGAGCTTACAGCAGTGCAGCTACACCTGTAAACTCTCTAAAGTAGCCATAGCCTTAGTGAGCAAATATTTAATACATCCACAGACATTTCCAAATAGTATGAGGAATACTTTTGAATATCTCCTTAAAACTGTAAGTCTATTGGTGTTCCTTACAGAGATTTTCCCACCTTGCTGTTACATATATTTCAGTGCAAGGTTTCCACAGAACACACACTTTTAAACTTTGGTACACACATATAAACACATTCCCTTCCTGTCTCTTATCACATGGCCTAAAAAATGTGTGTTACTTGGATTCTCCAGAGCCTGCGCCAAACACTTCAGAATCTCTTCAGCAAAATAGCAGCCTAAAGATCCTTACAGTTAACAGAACTTCCAGTTCCTGAGCCAGTCAATTGTCTCCACAGTTTCTAGCAAGGTGGGGAATTCATAGCCACTTTTTAAAGAGGTACAGATATTGGGATGCAGCCTTCCAAAGAGACATCTCTTGGTTCTGCATTAATCAGCTGCTAAGTCCACAGGTTTATCTCTGGTTTCAGAGTAGCAGCCGTGTTAGTCTGTATTCTCAAAAAGAAAAGGAGTACTTGTGGCACCTTAGAGACTAACAAATTTATTAGAGCATAAGCTTTCGTGAGCTACAGCTCACTTCATCGGATGCATTTGGTGGAAAAAACAGAGGAGAGATTTATATACACACACACAGAGAACATGAAACAATGGGTTTATCATACACACTGTAAGGAGAGTGATCACTTAAGATAAGCCATCACCCACAGCAGGGGGGGGAAAGGAGGAAAACCTTCCATGGTGACAAGCAGGTAGGCTAATTCCAGCAGTTAACAAGAATATCTGAGGAACAGTGGGGGGTGGGGTGGGGGGGAGAAATACCATGGGGAAATAGTTTTACTTTGTGTAATGACTCATCCATTCCCAGTCTCTATTCAAGCCTAAGTTAATTGTATCCAGTTTGCAAATTAATTCCAATTCAGCAGTCTCTCGTTGGAGTCTGGTTTTGAAGCTTTTTTGTTGAAGTATAGCCACTCTTAGGTCTGTGATCGAGTGACCAGAGAGATTGAAGTGTTCTCCAACTGGTTTTTGAATGTTATAATTCTTGACGTCTGATTTGTGTCCATTCATTCTTTTACGTAGAGACTGTCCAGTTTGGCCAATGTACATGGCAGAGGGGCATTGCTGGCACATGATGGCATATATCACATTGGTAGATGCGCAGGTGAAGGAGCCTCTGATAGTGTGGCTGATGTGATTAGGCCCTATGATGGTATCCCCTGAATAGATATGTGGACAGAGTTGGCAACGGGCTTTGTTGCAAGGATAGGTTCCTGGGTTAGTGGTTCTGTTGTGTGGTGTGTGGTTGCTGGTGAGTATTTGCTTCAGATTGGGGGGCTGTCTGTAAGCAAGGACTGGTCTATCTCCCAAGATCTGAGAGAGCGATGGCTCGTCCTTCAGGATAGGTTGTAGATCCTTGATGATGCGTTGGAGAGGTTTTAGTTCGGGGCTGAAGGTGATGGCTAGTGGCGTTCTGTTGTTTTCTTTGTTGGGCCTGTCCTGTAGTAGGTGACTTCTGGGTACTCTTCTGGCTCTGTCAATCTGTTTCTTCACTTCAGCAGGTGGGTATTGTAGTTGTAGGAATGCATGATAGAGATCTTGTAGGTGTTTGTCTCTGTCTGAGGGGTTGGAGCAAATGCGGTTATATCGTAGCGCTTGGCTGTAGACAATGGATCGAGTGGTATGATCTGGATGAAAGCTAGAGGCATGTAGGTAGGAATAGCGGTCAGTAGGTTTCCGATATAGGGTGGTGTTTATGTGACCATCGCTTATTAGCACCGTAGTGTCCAGGAAGTGGATCTCTTGTGTGGACTGGTCCAGGCTGAGGTTGATGGTGGGATGGAAATTGTTGAAATCATGGTGGAATTCCTCAAGAGCTTCTTTTCCATGGGTCCAGATGATGAAGATGTCATCAATGTAGCGCAAGTAGAGTAGGGGCATTAGGGAACGAGAGCTGAGGAAGCGTTGTTCTAAGTCAGCCATAAAAATGTTGGCATACTGTGGGGCCATGCGGGTACCCATCGCAGTGCCGCTGATTTGAAGGTATACATTGTCACCAAATGTGAAATAGTTATGGGTCAGGACAAAGTCACAAAGTTCTGCCACCAGGTTAGCCGTGACAGTATCGGGGATACTGTTCCTGACGGCTTGTAGTCCATCTTTGTGTGGAATATTGGTGTAGAGGGCTTCTACATCCATAGTGGCTAGGATGGTGTTTTTAGGAAGATCACCAATGGACTGTAGTTTCCTCAGGAAATCGGTGGTGTCTCGAAGATAGCTGGGAGTGCTGGTAACGAAGGGCCTGAGGAGGGAGTCTACATAGCCAGACAATCCTGCTGTCAGGGTGCCAATGCCTGAGATGATGGGGCGTCCAGGATTTCCAGGTTTATGGATCTTGGGTAGCAGATAGAATACCCCAGGTCCTGGCTCCAGGGGTGTGTCTGTGCGGATTTGTTCTTGTGCTTTTTCAGGGAGTTTTTGAGCAAATGCTGTAGTTTCTTTTGGTAACTCTCACTGGGATCAGAGGGTAATGGCTTGTAGAAAGTGGTGTTGGAGAGCTGCCTAGTAGCCTCTTGTTCATACTCTGACCTATTCATGATGACGACAGCACCTCCTTTGTCAGCCTTTTTGATTATGATGTCAGAGTTGTTTCTGAGGCTGTGGATGGCACTGTGTTCTGCATGGCTGAGGTTATGGGGTAAGCGATGCTGCTTTTCCACAATTTCAGCTCGTGCACGTCGGCGGAAGCAGTCTATGTAGAAATCCAGGCTGCTGTTTCGACCTTCAGGAGGAGTCCACCTAGAATCCTTCTTTTTGTAGTGTTGGCAGGAAGGTCTCTGTGGGTTAATATGTTGGTCAGAGGTGTGTTGGAAATATTCCTTGAGTCTGAGACGTCGAAAATAGGATTCTAGGTCACCACAGAACTGTATCATGTTCGTGGGGGTGGAGGGGCAAAAGGAGAGGCCCCGAGATAGGACAGATTCTTCCGCTGGGCTAAGAGTATAGTTGGATAGATTAACAATATTGCTGGGTGGGTTACGGGAACCATTGTTGTGGCCCCTTGTGGCATATAGTAGTTTAGATAGCTTAGTGTCCTTTTTCTTTTGTAGAGAATCAAAGTGTGTTTTGTAAATGGCTTGTCTAGTTTTTGTAAAGTCCAGCCACGAGGAAGTTTGTGTGGAAGGTTGGTTCTTTATGAGAGTATCCAGTTTTGAGAGCTCATTCTTAATCTTTCCCTGTTTGCTGTAGAGGATGTTGATCAGGTGGTTCCGCAGTTTCCTTGAGAGTGTGTGGCACAAGCTGTCAGCATAGTCTGTGTGGTATGTAGATTGTAATGGATTTTTTACCTTCAGTCCTTTCGGTATGATGTCCATCTGTTTGCATTTGGAGAGGAAGATGATGTCTGTCTGTATCTGTGCGAGTTTTTTCATGAAGTTGACAGATTTCCACTCTATACGGCTAAATTCAGTGCCTTGCATAATCACAGGTTTCAGAGTAGCAGCCGTGTTAGTCTGTATTCTCAAAAAGAAAAGGAGTACTTGTGGCACCTTAGAGACTAACAAATTTATTAGAGCATAAGCTTTCGTGAGCTACAGCTCACTTCATCGGATGCATTTGGTGGAAAAAACAGAGGAGAGATTTATATACACACACACAGAGAACATGAAACAATGGGTTTATCATACACACTGTAAGGAGAGTGATCACTTAAGATAAGCCATCACCCACAGCAGGGGGGGGAAAGGAGGAAAACCTTCCATGGTGACAAGCAGGTAGGCTAATTCCAGCAGTTAACAAGAATATCTGAGGAACAGTGGGGGGTGGGGTGGGATTTGCTCCAACCCCTCAGACAGAGACAAACACCTACAAGATCTCTATCATGCATTCCTACAACTACAATACCCACCTGCTGAAGTGAAGAAACAGATTGACAGAGCCAGAAGAGTACCCAGAAGTCACCTACTACAGGACAGGCCCAACAAAGAAAACAACAGAACGCCACTAGCCATCACCTTCAGCCCCGAACTAAAACCTCTCCAACGCATCATCAAGGATCTACAACCTATCCTGAAGGACGAGCCATCGCTCTCTCAGATCTTGGGAGATAGACCAGTCCTTGCTTACAGACAGCCCCCCAATCTGAAGCAAATACTCACCAGCAACCACACACCACACAACAGAACCACTAACCCAGGAACCTATCCTTGCAACAAAGCCCGTTGCCAACTCTGTCCACATATCTATTCAGGGGATACCATCATAGGGCCTAATCACATCAGCCACACTATCAGAGGCTCCTTCACCTGCGCATCTACCAATGTGATATATGCCATCATGTGCCAGCAATGCCCCTCTGCCATGTACATTGGCCAAACTGGACAGTCTCTACGTAAAAGAATGAATGGACACAAATCAGACGTCAAGAATTATAACATTCAAAAACCAGTTGGAGAACACTTCAATCTCTCTGGTCACTCGATCACAGACCTAAGAGTGGCTATACTTCAACAAAAAAGCTTCAAAACCAGACTCCAACGAGAGACTGCTGAATTGGAATTAATTTGCAAACTGGATACAATTAACTTAGGCTTGAATAGAGACTGGGAATGGATGAGTCATTACACAAAGTAAAACTATTTCCCCATGGTATTTCTCCCCCCCACCCCACCCCCCACTGTTCCTCAGATATTCTTGTTAACTGCTGGAATTAGCCTACCTGCTTGTCACCATGGAAGGTTTTCCTCCTTTCCCCCCCCTGCTGTGGGTGATGGCTTATCTTAAGTGATCACTCTCCTTACAGTGTGTATGATAAACCCATTGTTTCATGTTCTCTGTGTGTGTGTATATAAATCTCTCCTCTGTTTTTTCCACCAAATGCATCCGATGAAGTGAGCTGTAGCTCACGAAAGCTTATGCTCTAATAAATTTGTTAGTCTCTAAGGTGCCACAAGTACTCCTTTTCTTTTTGAGGTTTATCTCTAATTCCCATATTTATGACTTCCCCCACAGGAGCTCTAACTGGCTCTAATCTCAGATAGTCAGTGTATGCATCTTGCAAGACTGCTTGCCCTTAATGGAAACTTTCTGTACATCTTTAAAAAGAGCCATTGAGCATGTCTAATAACTACCACACTCATCCTTTAGACATCTCTGGGTCATTTTAAATTGCACTGTCTGCTTTCTGCATGAGTCCAGACACTCTGAGGAGTCAGCTAAAATCTATGTCTCCTATTGCTTCTCTCCCTTCCTCTGAGCTTAGAAAAAAAAATGTAATAATCAAATGCTGCTGCAATATAAGCATGTAGGTTACAAAAGCACAAATCTGTGTTAGAAAAATGGATCTTAAATTTTAAATGCTCAAAAACAAGGAAAGAACTCAGGATTATGTTCCCACAACCACATTTTATCCTTTTTTCCCTCTTCTCGGCTCAGTTTTGCCTGTTATATTTAGGCTCAGTCACATTGGTTCCATAGCTTCTGTGAATTGGTTTGTTGGTCTGTTTGCCAGAAGCTGGGAATGGGTGACAGGGGATAGATCACTTGATGATTACCTGTTCTGTTCATTCCTTCTGTAGCACCTGGAATTGATCCCTGTTGGAAGACAGGTTACTAGGCTAGATGGACCAGAGAAGAACAACAAAAATGATTACAGCTCTAGAAAACATGGCTTATGAGGGAAGATTGAAAAAATTGTGTTTGTTTAGTCTGGAAAAGAGAAGACTGAGAGGGGACACAATAACAGTTTTCAAGTACATAAAAGATTGTTACAAGGAGGAGGGAGAAAATTGTTCTTCTTAACCTATGAGGATAGGACAAAAAGCAATGGGCTTAAATTGTAGCAAGGGAGGTTTAGGTTGGACATTAGGAAAAACTTTGTAACTGTCAGGGTGGTTAAGGACTGAAATAAATTGCCTGAGGAGGTTGTGGAATCTCCATCATTGGATATTTTTAAGAACAGATTAGACAAACACCTGTCAGGAATGGTTTAGATAATACTTAGTCCTGCTATGAGTGCAGGGGACTGGACTAGATGACTTCTTGAGGTCCCTTCCAGTCCTATGGTTGGTCTGACCCAGTATGGCTGTTCTTATGTCTTGGGGCTCCTAGCTGCTGTGGCAATAATCACCATGATAACATTTCTAAATGAATAAAAACATTTCTAGACATATAACTTCTTGAGGACTTGTGTCAAAGATCAAAGTCACAACACCCATCAGTCATCACTCTGGCTGTGTCTACACTGCCTATCTGCCCCCAACAACCCTACATGTCTCACCATTACTATAACTGCTTGAACTGTACTGGTGACAACACTTATGAGTGTGCTAGTATAGATGAATGCTGATGGTCGCTGGTATTTTTACCACCATGCCATCTAGATCTATTTGGGTAGAGAATTATCCAAGTGGTGAAAAAAGCTGCTGGAGACTATGGAAGCTTTGTCTAATTAGCTGACCCAATAGAACTGTAGATCCAACTAACACTGCAGGCCAATATCTAATTACCTTTCCCAGCAAGTCTGCATACATTCTGAATAAAAAAAAGGAAAAAAATTGCACTTGTGTGCGATTCTGCAGCATTCTTTCAGTGAGATGTTATTACCACACTGAGATCTCAGTGGCTCAGTCTAAATTAGGAAAACAGTCATGTTTGAAAGTGTCCTTTGTTGGGAAGAGATTGTTA
The DNA here is from genome assembly GCF_009764565.3 of Dermochelys coriacea. Classification (NCBI taxonomy): domain Eukaryota; kingdom Metazoa; phylum Chordata; order Testudines; family Dermochelyidae; genus Dermochelys; species Dermochelys coriacea. Next base: position 23,148,535 of record NC_050078.2, on the reverse strand, counting down.
GCCATACATAATTATCTGTTTAAGCCCATATCTAAATCATCAAAACATTACCAAGCACCCATGCTTGGCTAGAAGGTAGGCTGTTCAACAGACACCTTAGAGGCACCTAGGGGATAAGACCTTCTCCAAAACCCAAGCTCTAGTGCTTGGAAGTGTGGAGACATGTTCAGAATGATCATAGCATACAAAGGGTGCTGCTAGTGATCATTATATTGAAGTGTCCAACACTTTCCATTATAAAGGATCTTTCTTTTTAGAAGCCCTAACGCCTCTATTGGTTGCAGCTGGCTTTTGAAATTTGGCAGGGAGAAAGCCCAATGGCTAGAGAAAACAAATTCTTGTCCCCTGAAATTCCACTCAGGTTTGGCTGAATTGCTATTTCTCTATTGCACGTTGGGAAACTTTTGGCAGCATGACCACACACGCACGCACACACACGCACACGCACACACAACACATGACCTCTACAGCCCATCTCCCCCTTTGGGTGCACCCCATTGGGCAGGAGCTCCCCTCAGCTGAAACAGCTGGAGGTAGGGGAAGAAAGCTGGGTTGCACTCCATCAGTAATTCATCTGGCCCTAGCACATGGCCGCAACACCCATCTCTGGGGGCAGCACCTAGGGCAGCTCTCTACCACCTCAACTGGAAGGAGAGAGAGAGCTAGGCCAGACTTCCCTGGGACCTAGCACACGGTGTTAGTGATTCATCCACTAGACTTCTCTTGCTGTTAATAATCCTCTAGCGCAAATAGTAGAAGTCTGAGTTGCAATGCTGAAGATTCAAGTACTCACACACTGCTGAAGATGCCTAATGATGGAGTTATACAATTTTATGTAATAGAATTATCTTTTTCTTTAAAAGAAATTAGGAAAGTACACAAACAAATCAATCAAAAGACAACTAATTAGGTTGCAAATTCAAGCACTCCGAAGTTACACAATGCCAGTATTAAGATTGTCCATGCAATCTTGATTGAGAGCCCTTGTGCATATGCATTATGATCCTGTCTTTAATCACAGGATCACAGTGTTGTTTTTTTAACAAAAGATCCTTGCTATTTATTCAGTGCACAGAATGGATACACAAATTAAGTTTGAATGGGCAACCTTAAAACTGGAATTTTCTAATTATGGAATTCTTGACTTTTCAACCTAAATAATTCTTTTTTAAATGTGGTTGTTTTGTATTTTACATACAGTATGTACATTTACTGTATTAGTCATTCACCCAGAAACACTTACTAAATACAGTAGTGTTTCTGCAGGTCTTACTCAGGTGAGAAGTTTTTTTTCGGAAGTCAATTATGTGAATTTGCCCCACTGATTTCACCAGGAACTTGGCTGGGTAAGGACTGCTTAATTTGGCTCTAAAACTGGGAAAAGACCACTAACTCTTTGAGTCAGGTCTATTATATGCAGTGCAGGTTAGTGAGTTATAGGAAAGATCATAAAATGCACCAGAAGCTAAGACAGTCACTTAACTACAATCCATTGGTGATCTTCCAGAAAACACCATCCTGGCCACTATGGATGTAGAAGCCCTCTACACCAACATTCCACGCAAAGATGGACTACAAGCCATCAGGAACAGTATCCCCGATAATGTCACGACTAACCTGGTGGCTGACCTTTGTGACTTTGTCCTCACCCACAACTATTTCACATTTCAGGACAGCATATACCTTCAAGTCAGCGGCACAGCGATGGGTACCTGCATGGCTGCACAGTATGAACAACACTTCCTTAGCTCTCGTCCCCTAATGCCCCTACTCTACTTGTGCTATGTTGATGACATCATCATCTGGACCCATGGAAAAGAAGTCCTTGAGTAATTCCGCCATGATTTCAACAATTTCCATCCTGCCATCAACCTCAGCCTAGACTAATCCACACAAGTGGTCCATTTCCTGGACACTACTGTGCTAATAAGTGATGGTCACATAAATACCACCCTATACTGGAAACCTACTGACTACTATACTTACCAACATGCCTCCAGCTTCCATTCAGGACACATCACATGATCCATTGTCTACAGCCAAGCTCTAAGATACAACCACATTTGCTCCAACCCCTCAGACAGAGACAAACACCTACAAGATCTCTATCAAGCATTCTTACAACTACAATACCCACCTGCTGAAGTGAAGAAACAGATTGACAGAACCAAAAGAGTACCCAGAAGTCACCTACTACAGGACAGGCCGAACAAAGAAAATAACAGAACGTCACTAGCCATCACCTTCCGCCCCCAACTAAAACCTCTCCAGCACATCAAAGATCTACAACCTATGCTGAAAAATGATCCCTCACTCTCACAGATCTTGGGAGACAGACCAGCCCTCGCTTACAGACAGCCCCCCACCCTGAAGCAGATATTCTCCAGCAACAACACACACACACCACACAACAAAAACACTAACCCAGTGACACTAACACTAACTGAACCTATCCTTGCAACAAAGCCCAATGCCAACTCTGTCCACATATTTATTCGAGTGACACCATCATAGGACCTAATCACATCAGCCACACCATCAGGGGCTCGTTCACCTGCCCATCTACCAATGTGATATATACCATCATGTGCCAGCAATGCCCCTCTGCCATGTACATTGGCCAAATCAGACAGTCTCTAAGCAAAAGAATAAATGGACACAAATCTGACATCAGGAATTGTTACATTCAAAAACCGGTAGGAGAACACTTCAGCCCCTGTTGCCACTCAGTAAAAGATTTAAGGGTGGCAATTTTGCAACAGAAAAGCTTCAGAAACAGACTCGAACAAGAAACTGCTGAGCTTGAATTCATATGCAAACTAGATACCATTAACTTGGATTTGAATAGACACTGGGAGTGGCTGGGTCATTACACAAAGTAAAACTATTTCCCCATGTTAAGTATCCTCACACTTTCTTGTCAACTGTCTGGGTGGGCCATCTTGATTATCACTACAAAAGTTTCTCCTGCTGATAATAGCTGTTCTTTAATTAATCAGCCTCTTACAGTTTGTACGGCAACTTCCACCTTCTGTGTGTGTGTGTACACACACACACACACACACACACACACACACACACATACCTTCTTACTATATGGTCCAGTCTGTGCATCTGATGAAGTAGGCTGTAGCTCACGAAAGCTTATGCTCTAATAAATTTGTTAGTCTGTAAGGTGCCACAAGTACTCCTGTTCTTTTTTTAGAGTTTTAGGTTATAATTAGTCAGGTAATACACTATGACAATGCATGCAGACCTGATTCCAGAACAGAATATTTTGTTTTGATTGTCCCAATGGAAATAAAATAATCAGCAAAATCTGTTTTTTTCCATGGAAAAATTTTGACTCTGCATTTTCCATTGGAAAAAAAATCAAAAAATTTGTAAACACCTGTAATTTCTAGAGTTTATTAAACAGGGAGATTAAAAGAATCACTGTGATCATCACTGATTTGAACGGGAAAGAAATATAATCAGTGCTAATAGCCTTACAGAGAGAGTTTATAGATCAAAGTTAATTCCTTCAGACAAAAGGAGGAATGTTTTGTTGCAGTCTCTTGTTGCCTATGAATGTATCAACACTTCCCAGCCTGAAAGAACAGATCTAACCATTTAAGGCAGGTTTTTTTTCCCCTCTTTATGACACAAATATAAATAAGTGTTACAACAAACAGTATAGGCAAATACACATCAAATAGTATATATGCCAGGTCAGGAAAGGATAGGACATATTGTGAAGGCAGGACAAATGCATACTATTATCAGCTACAATATAGTTGTGTGTGTTTGTACACTAGATCCCAATCCCACGATATAAATAATAATGATGTCAATGTGAGCAAATGTCAAGTTTTCCAGCTGAAACTGAACTGAATTCTAGCCTGTTAAAAGAATATATAGATTGTAGAAGAGCATCTAAAAGGCATCCTTGTCTCATGTTTCTAAACTGTGAAAAGCAAGGATTTGGAATTGGGTTTTCACTATTACTTAAATCCTCACTGACTCTCACTATCCAAAATTTCTATAATGGAAGCTCTGTTCTGATCCTTAATGAATATAACTTAGTTTGATTTTACATTAAGTGAAAAAATCCCTCAAGGAACAGGCTTTTCACGCACATTCAATGGAACAGAAAATACATTTTTAATTATAAATAGCCCCTCATTTTTAGCTGATGAGTAACTCCTTTTTAAATCTCACACTAAAGTTTTCCCTTTTTGTATATGATTGACTCTATACAGCATCTTTGATGGCCTGCATGAAAGACTTTAAAATAGAGTAATATTTATTTTTAGATAGAGCGGTGGGCTTTCTGGTGGGGTTGTATAGATCTCATTAACAAAATAACTATTCTATTGGGAAGGACCTCAAAAAGAGCTATTATACAAAGTAACCTACTTCACAGGATTATGCAACAAAAGTAACTGGGCTAAATGTTTCACTCTCACCAACATAAATCAAGCATAATCCATTTGAAGTCAATGGGCTAAAAGAAGTGTAAGTGAAAAAATACTCAGGAGTATAGTTAAGTGTGGGGTTAGCCATGAAGTCTTTGCTAGAATCATAGAATCATAGAATCATAGAATATCAGGGTTGGAAGGGACCCCAGAAGGTCATCTAGTCCAACCCCCTGCTCAAAGCAGGACCAAGTCCCAGTTAAATCATCCCAGCCAGGGCTTTGTCAAGCCTGACCTTAAAAACCTCTAAGGAAGGAGATTCTACCACCTCCCTAGGTAACGCATTCCAGTGTTTCACCACACTCTTAGTGAAAAAGTTTTTCCTAATATCCAATCTAAACCTCCCCCATTGCAACTTGAGACCATTACTCCTCGTTCTGTCATCTGCTACCATTGAGAACAGTCTAGAGCCATCCTCTTTGAAACCCCCTTTCAGGTAGTTGAAAGCAGCTATCAAATCCCCCCTCATTCTTCTCTTCTGCAGACTAAACAATCCCAGCTCCCTCAGCCTCTCCTCATAAGTCATGTGCTCTAGACCCCTAATCATTTTCGTTGCCCTTCGTTGTACTCTTTCCAATTTATCCACATCCTTCCTGTAGTGTGGGGCCCAAAACTGGACACAGTACTCCAGATGAGGCCTCACCAGTGTCGAATAGAGGGGAACGATCACGTCCCTCGATCTGCTCGCTATGCCCCTACTTATACATCCCAAAATGCCATTGGCCTTCTTGGCAACAAGGGCACACTGCTGACTCATATCCAGCTTCTCGTCCACTGTCACCCCTAGGTCCTTTTCCGCAGAACTGCTGCCGAGCCATTCGGTCCCTAGTCTGTAGCGGTGCATTGGATTCTTCCATCCTAAGTGCAGGACCCTGCACTTATCCTTATTGAACCTCATTAGATTTCTTTTGGCCCAATCCTCCAATTTGTCTAGGTCCTTCTGTATCCTATCCCTCCCCTCCAGCGTATCTACCACTCCTCCCAGTTTAGTATCATCCGCAAATTTGCTGAGAGTGCAATCCACACCATCCTCCAGATCATTTATGAAGATATTGAACAAAACGGGCCCCAGGACCGACCCCTGGGGCACTCCACTTGACACCGGCTGCCAACTAGACATGGAGCCATTGATCACTACCCGTTGAGCCCGACAATCTAGCCAGCTTTCTACCCACCTTATAGTGCATTCATCCAGCCCATACTTCCTTAACTTGCTGACAAGAATGCTGTGGGAGACCGTGTCAAAAGCTTTGCTAAAGTCAAGAAACAATACATCCACTGCTTTCCCTTCATCCACAGAACCAGTAATCTCATCATAAAAGGCGATTAGATTAGTCAGGCATGACCTTCCCTTGGTGAATCCATGCTGACTGTTCCTGATCACTTTCCTCTCCTCTAAGTGCTTCAGGATTGATTCTTTGAGGACCTGCTCCATGATTTTTCCAGGGACTGAGGTGAGGCTGACCGGCCTGTAGTTCCCAGGATCCTCCTTCTTCCCTTTTTTAAAGATGGGCACTACATTAGCCTTTTTCCAGTCATCCGGGACTTCCCCCGTTCGCCACGAGTTTTCAAAGATAATGGCCAAGGGCTCTGCAATCACAGCCGCCAATTCCTTCAGCACTCTCGGATGCAATTCGTCCGGCCCCATGGACTTGTGCACGTCCAGCTTTTCTAAATAGTCCCTAACCACCTCTATCTCTACAGAGGGCTGGCCATCTCTTCCCCATTTTGTGTTGCCCAGCACAGCAGTCTGGGAGCTGACCTTGTTAGTGAAAACAGAAGCAAAAAAAGCATTGAGTACATTAGCTTTTTCCACATCCTCTGTCACTAGCTTGCCTCCCTCATTCAGTAAGGGGCCCACACTTTCCTTGGCTTTTCTTCTTGTTGCCAACATACCTGAAGAAACCCTTCTTGTTACTCTTGACATCTCTTGCTAGCTGCAGCTCCAGGTGCGATTTGGCCCTCCTGATATCTTTCCTACATGCCCGAGCAATATTTTTATACTCTTCCCTGGTCATATGTCCAACCTTCCACTTCTTGTAAGCTTCTTTTTTATGTTTAAGATCCGCTAGGATTTCACCATTAGACTCTGAGGCTATGGATGCGCTTCTGTAAACTCTAGTGTAGGCACTCTAAGCCGACGAGAGAGCTCTGCCGTTGACTTAATTAATCCACCCCCAACAATTGGCAGTATCTAAGTCGGTGGGAGAAGCGCTCCTGTGACATAGCGCTGTCCAAAGCGGCACTTAGGTAGGTTTAACTTATGTCACTCTGGGGACGTGGGGGTTATTCACACCCCTGAGCGACATAAATTATACCAACATAAGTGGTTGTGTAGACATAGCCTAAGGTTTGATTGTGGGGCAGCCTAACTGAGTGAAGAGCAGAATCTCTCTCCATTTACTTGACTTGAAATTTGGGCTTTTGTAAAATGTTGGCTTTTGTGATCTTCCCAGAATATATGTGCAGTACACTAATTAGGGCTTCTGTACACAGTGGAAAAATGTGATCTAAGGCTTGCTAATATGTTGCACATTCATTGGCTCATAGACCTTGTTGATGCATGTAATGTACTGCAATTTGAAATCATATGATGTTAAAGCACACAAGGACACTTTTAGTGCACACCAGCAGGGTCTATGTGGGCCAATTAATGTGTAATGCATTAGTGTGCTTTTGAAATCACCCTCCCGCCCCCATAGAGTGCATTAACCCACCATGTAGACAATCTTTATTTTAAGGAACTGGATCCTCCTTCAGAGTCCCTTGAATTTAAGCCCTGATCCAAAGTGACAGTGTATTACTGGCTTAACAAAGCCTATTTTAGAAATATAGATAGAAGTGTGATAAATTTGTTACATGGCTTTTTAGTGTCAGGCATTTTTTTGCCCATTCCACCTGCCCTGTTCTCTAATCCATCTTTCCAGGATTTAGGCTAAACCCCTGGGCAGCTTCAAATCATTCATATTTGCATTTTTTGTTAAATCAGCCTCCCCAGTAATTATTCTTCTTTCTCTCCCAAAATTACCTTTTCTTTGAGTGTGCAGAGAGCTAACAGGAAGCCTCAACTAAGTGGCAATGGATTTAAGCACAATGGTCCTGAAGATATGCTTTAATCAAACAAGTTATTCGGCTCCATACTTGGATAACTGGGTTAAGCTCTAGCCTGTATTATATACATGGCAAGATTAGATGATCTAAAGGTCCCTTTTGGTCTTAAATAGCTCTGCATATACATGCAGAAATGCTTTCCTTAATAGGACCAATGTGATTAGATAGAAATTATAAGCCTCAATTTAGCAATTAGCTCCATATAGTGGACCCTCTCTGGCTGCCTGGAGCACTACTAAAGTCAATGGGCCACTCAGGACAGGGGTCCACTTTCACAGAACTCATTACAGGATGGAGGAGGGGGGTCTTAGTTCTCAGTCTCCCTACCCTTTATAAAAACTTAATCCTCTCCCCAAAAAGAAAGATAATCACTGCACTTAGAGTCCAATGTCTTTTTTCCCGCCACAGAGTTTCATATTTGCATATATTCATACTTTGGTTTATTTTTTAAAAAAATAATGATCCAGTAGACAGTAAGAACAATTGTATAAGGAAGCTTATTACAAGTATTTCTATTTTGAAAAAACTACTAACAGAAAAGCAATAGTGGGTGATCAATTCTTAATTCCTAGTTTCAGGAATCACTCAAGCAAGTAAACTCAAAACAGCTGCAGCAAGTTGCTAAAATTACCACTTTTAATGACACAAATTATACTAGAGTGATGTTTAATGAAAGCTTATTCCCAGCTTCTATAAGCAAAACTTAGAACACTCCCCTAAATTATGTCACTGATCTCCCTCATTTAATACCCTGCTAATCTTTGAAAATTGGAAACAAATGCTTCAATTAAGAGACAATTAATTCAACAACAAACAGATGGCCAGACAGAGCTTCCTACTACAAATGAATCAAACTTGCCGGGGGGGGGGACACTTGACCTTTACTACTTGAAATAAAATAAACTTTGAATAACTTTTTTTTAAAAAGTCATTCTTGTGTCATGCCATATGGCATTACGGTTTGAAAAGTGAAAAAAAAAAGGCTTATTTAAATCATATTTTGGTTTTCGGAATAGGAAGTAAGTGCTGGCAAAACAGAAGTCAGTGTGGAAGGATTAAAATTTAATTTGTAGCCTAAAGACTAACAAAGCCACCATTATCACTAAGATACTGGATGGACAAATAAAGTTACATATTATATATCCAGGTATCCGCAAAAAAGAAAAGGAGTACTTGTGGCACCTTAGAGACTAACAAATTTATTTGAGCATAAGCTTTCGTGAGCTCAGGAAAGCTTATGCTCAAATAAATTTGTTAGTCTCTAAGGTGCCACAAGTACTTCTTTTCTTTTTTGCGAATACAGACTAACAAGACTGCTACTCTGATATCCAGGTATGTATCTAATCACTTTGCACTGGGGCTAAAAACACCAGTCCCACTGAGTTCAGTGGAGCCAGGATTTCACCCAGCATGGTTTAGGAGAGACTGCACATAGACACTCAGTTGTGTCAGGAATATTTTAATGCAAATTGCTCTTTCCTCACTGCTTCTTTTAAAAGATTTTAGCAGCCCAGAAACATACTGCAGAGATTTGAATGGAAATATTTGTATAGGTTTTGGGAAGGGGGAAAAAAAAAAACCTCAGAGCTACAGTCAAATGGGGACTTAGGCTCTTAACTGCCCTTTTAGGTGCCTACATCCGACATTTAGGCATCAGTGTTATTCACAAAAAACACTGCTCAGTTGCAGCCTACTCTGTAGGTGCCTAGAGTCCCTAGATACCAGAGTTCCCCAGAAATACAAGTTTCTTCTACGGGGCAAGCTGCTCAGTGCCTGCTTTGCTCCTAAATCCTGGCAGGATTCACAAACCAGGCATTCCCTCGACCACCACCTATCTTACCTGGGGTGCCAGATCCAGTAGGCATTCTCAGAGGCTGCCTAAGAAAATGCCTATTAGCTTTGGCCCCTCAGAAAACAGTGCTATTACCACCACTCCCTTTGTCGTGTAGGCCAATGATTAGAGCACTCACCTGGGATGTGGAGACCAACTTTCAAACCCTCCTCTGTCTGATGTGGAGCAAGGACTTGAACACAAGTCTTCAGACCACTGAACTAGGGTAACTTTAGGATCAGGCTCTCAATCTCTCCTGTTAGAGCTCTTCTAGTTTGTATAAAATATTTGAGTAGTAACTGGAGCAGGGAGTAGAACCTGAGTCACCCAGATGTATGCACTAACTACTAAATTATAGTCATTCTCTCTCTCTGGCCCTTTCTTGGAGAAAAGCCAACTCGGCTTAGGTGCCTGACTCCAGGAGAGGGTTCATGGCTATGACTCCTGAGCAGAAAGAGGTGTCTGCCTTAAGCCCAGAATTAGGTGCTTAACTCCTTTGAGCACCAAGGCTTAGACCACACTCCTCTTGTAGACTCAGGCTTCAAGGCCAGAAGGGATCATTGGGATCATCTAGTCTGACCTCCTGCACATTGCAGACCATAGAACCTCACTCACCCACTCCAGTAATAGACCCCTAACCTCTGGCTGAGTTACTAAAATCCTCAAATCATGATTTAAAGATTTCAAGAGAATCCACCATTTATTCTAGTTCAAACCAGAAAGTGACCCATGCCCCATACTGCAGAGGAAGGTGGGAGGAAAAAAAAACCAAAAAAACCAACAGGGCCTCTGCTGCGAGTCTGACCTGGGAAAAGTCCTTTCCAAACCCAAATTTGGTGATCAGTTAGACCCGGAGCATGTTGTCAAGGCCCACCAGATAGACACCTGGGAAAGAATTCTCTGTAGTAACTTGGTGCCCTCATCATCTAGAATCCCATCTTTGGGATATTTGGAGATATTTGTTACTAGCAGTTGCAGCTGGGCCTCAAGCCATTGCAGGAAACCTCATCATAACATCCCTTCCAAAAACGTGTCGAGTTCAGTCTTGAAGGCAGTCAGTTTTTTCCCCCCTTAGGAGGCTGTTCCAGAACTTCACTCCGATGGTGAGAAACCTTCATCTAATTTCAAGCTTTAACTTGTTGATGGCCAGTTTATATCCATTTGCTACAAAACCTATGTCCCCCTAGTGAATCTAGCCCATAGTCCTAATATTATGGTTGATAGAAAATATATTTTTTGTTAACAAAAAAGTACGTCTTTCCTCTTATTTAAACTAAGAATGCTTGGTAGCTTGATTTAAAAAATTGCCTTTCCTGCGAATGATGGTGAAATTTCATGGGAAAAAATGTGTTAACTAAATTTTTATTTGGCCTAAATAGCAAAACTACATGATTTATGACTTACATTTAGAAATTAGAGGAGGAAAATAGCTTTAAAGTCATTTTGTCCATCCTTTTGCCACTGAAGAAGTCTTTTCCATGTTATATTCTCTAATATTTTATCCTGTCCTTTATAAAATCAGTCTCACAGATTCAGTGGGTCCTGGATTCCCTCACATTACTTGAAAGACTGTTCCACAGATTAACAGCATTGTAGGTCTACCAAGTAAGAGATTTTTACCTGATATTTGTCTTGGTTTTTTCCTTTGCTTTATTTGCATCTATTACTCTGAGGGCTTGTCTCCAGGATGAGTTAATGCATGCTGTAAGGGTGTGATTTCTAAAGCACAGTAACATGACATGCATGAATCAGTCCTTGTAGACATTCTTGGGGCACACTAAAGGTTCCCGAGTGTGCTTACACAAAGGAACCTTTAGTCACACTGAGAACCATCTAATCCAACAGCTGAAATGGAGAGATGTCATCACTGATCAAATACTTTTAATATTGTCATCTTGACATGTGAAAGAGGGGTAACAATTTTCTCTTAAAAACCTCTATGGTGTTGTATTAAAAATCCTTTACATAGAATATCAGGGTTGGAAGGGACCTCAGGAGGTCATCTAGTCCAACCCCCTGCTCAAAGCAGGACCAATCCCCAACTAAATCATCCCTGCCAGGGCTCTGTCAAGCCAGACCTTAAAAACCTTTAAGGAAGGAAATTCCACCACCTCCCTAGGTAACCCATTCCAATGCTTCACCACCCTCCTAGTGAAAAAGTTTTTCCTGATATCCAACCTAAACCTCCCCCACTGCAACTTGAGACCATTACTTCTTGTTCTGTCGTCTGGTACCACTGAGAACAGTCAAGATCCATCCTCTTTGGAACCCCCTTTCAGGTAGTTGAAAGCAGTTATCAAATCCCCTCTCATTCTTCTCTTCTGCAGACTAAATAATCACAGTTCCCTCAGGCCCCTAATCATTTTTGTTGCCCTTCGCTGGACTCTTCCCAGTTTTTCCACATCCTTCTTGTAGGGCCCAAAACTGGACATAGTACTCCAGATGAGGCCTCACCAATGCCTAATAGAGAGGAATGATCACATCCCTCGATCTGCTGGCAATACCCTACTTATACATCCCCAAATACTGTTAACCTTCTTGGCAACAACAGCACACTGTTGACTCATATCCAGCTTCTCATCCACTGTAACCCTTAGATCCTTTTCTGCAGAACTGCTGCCTCGCCGCTCGGTCCCCAGTCTATAGCACAGCATGGGATTCTTCCGTCCTAAGTGCAGAACTCTGCACTTGTCCTTGTTGAACCTCATCAGATTTCTTTTGGCCCAATCCTCTAATTTGTCTAGGTCCCTCTGTATCCTATCCCTACCTTCCAGTGTATCTATCACTCCTCCCAGTTTAGTGTCATCTGTAAACTTGCTGAGGGTGCAATCCACGCCATCCTCTAGATTGTTAATGAAGATATTGAACAAAACCGGCCCCAGGACCGATCCTTGGGGCACTCCGCTTGATCCCGGCTGCCAACTAGATGGAGCCATTGATCACTACCTGTTGAGCGCAATGATCTAGCAAGCTTTCTACCCACCTTATAGTCCATTCATCCAGCCCATACTTTAACTTGCTGGCAAGAACACTGTGGAAGACCACATCAGAAGCTTTGCTAAAGTCAAGGAATAACACATCCACTGCTTTCCCCTCATCCACAGAGCCAGTTATCTTGTCATAGAAGGCAATTAGGTTAGTCAGGCATGACTTGCCCTTGGTGAATCCATTCTGACTGTTCCTGATCACTTTCCTCTCCTCTACATGCTTCAGAATTGATTCCTTGAGGACCTGCTCCTTGATTTTTCCAGGGACTGAGGTGAGGCTGACTGGCCTGTAGTTCCCCGGATCCTCCTCCTTCCCTATTTTAAAGATGGGTGCTACGTTAGCCTTTTTCCAGTCATTCGGGACCTCCCCCGATAACCATGAATTTTCAAAGATAATGGCCAATGGCTCTGCAATCACATCCACCAATTCCTTTAGCACCCTCAAATGCAGTGCATCCGGCCCCATGGACTTGTGCTCGTCCAGCTTTTCCAAATTGTCCCGAACCACTTCTTTCTCCACAGGGGGCTGGTCACTTCCTCCCCATACTGTGCTGCCCCGTGCAGTAGTCTGGGACCTGACCTTGTTTGTGAAGGCAGAGGCAAAAAAAGCATTGAGTATATTAGCTTTTTCCACATCCTCTGTCACTAGGTTGCGTCCCTCATTCAGTAAGGGGCCCAAACTTTCCTTGACCTTCTCCTTGTGGCTAACATATCTGAAGAAACCCTTCTTGTTACTCTTAATATCCCTTGCTAGCTGCAACTCCAAGTGCTATTTGGCCTTCCTGATTTCAGTTCTACATGCCTGAGCAATATTTTTATATTCCTCCCTGGTTCAATATTCCACTACTTGTAAGCTTCTTTTTTGTGTTTAAGATCAGCAAGGATTTCACTGTTAAGCCAGGCTGGTCACATGCCATATTTACTATTCTTTTTACACATCATGATGGTTTGTTCCTACAACCTCAAAAGGATTCTTTAAAATACAGCCAGCTCTTCTGGACTCCTTTCCCCTTCATAAAAAGAAAAGGAGGACTTGTTGCACCTTAGAGACTAACAAATTTATTTGAGCATAAGCTTTCGTGAGCTACAGCTCACTTCATCGGATGCATTTGGTGGAAAAAACAGTGGGGAGATTTATATATACAGAGAACATGAAACAATGGCTGTTACCAGGCACACTGTAATGAGAGTGATCGGGTAAGGTAAGCTATTACCAGAAGGAGAGTGGGTTGGGGGAGGATGGGGACTTTTTGTAGTGATAATCAAGGTGGGCCACTTCCAGCAGTCAACAAGTACGCCTGAGGAACAGTGGGGAGGGGGCAGCGGGGAGGGGAAATAAACATGGGGAAATAGTTTTACTTTGTGTAATGACCCATCCACTCCCAGTCTCTATTCAAGCCTAAGTTAATTGTATCCAGTTTGCAAATTAATTCCAATTCAGCAGTCTCTCATTGGAGTCTGTTTTTGAAGGTTTTTTGTTGAAGAATTGCCATGTTTAGGTCTGTAATCGAGTGACCAAAGAGATTGAAGTGTTCTCCGACTGGTTTTTGAATGTAACAATTCCTGATGTTAGATTTGTGTCCATTCATTCTTTTGCTTAGAGACTGTCTGATTTGGCCAATGTACATGGCAGAGGGGCATTGCTGGCACATGATGGCATATATCACATTGGTAGATGTGCAGGTGAACGAGCCTCTGATAGTGTGGCTGATGTGATTAGGCCCTATGATGGTGTCCCCTGAATAGATGGGCACAGTTGGCAATGGGCTTTGTTGCAAGGATAGGGTTAGTGGTTCTGTTGTATGGTGTGTGGTTGCTGGTGAGTATTTACTTCAGGTTGGGGGGCTGTCTGTAAGCAAGGACTGGTCTGTCTCCCAAGATCTGTCAGAGTGATGGGTCATCCTTGATGATGAGTGGAGAGGTTTTAGTTGGGGGCTGAAGATGATGGCTAGTGGCGTTCTGTTATTTTCTTTGTTGGGCCTGTCCTGTAGTAAGTGACTTCTGGGTACTCTTCTGGTTCTGTCAATCTGTTTCTTCACTTCAGCAGGTGGGTATTGTAGTTCTAAGAATGCTTGATAGAGAGGTGTTTGTCTCTGTCTGAGGGGTTGAAGCAAATGTGGTTGTATCTTAGAGCTTGGCTGTAGACAATGGATTGTGTGATGTGTCCTGAATGGAAGCTGGAGGCATGTAGGTAAGTATAGTGGTCAGTAGGTTTCCAGTATAGGGTGGTGTTTATGTGACCATCACTTATTAGCACAGTAATGTCCAGGAAATGGACCACTTGTGTGGATTGGTCTAGGCTGAGCTTGATGGCGGGATAGAAATTGTTGAAATCATGGCGAAATTACTCAAGGACTTCTTTTCCATGGGTCGAGATGATGATGTCATCAACGTAGAACAAGTAGAGGGGCATTAGGGGACGAGAGCTAAGGAAATGTTGTTCATACTGTGGGGCCATGCGAGTACCCATAGCAGTGCTGCTGACTTGAAGGTATATGTTGTCCCGAAATGTGAAATAGTTGAGGGTGAGGACAAAGTCACAAAGGTCAGCCACCAGGTTTGCCATGACATTATCAGGGATATTGTTCCTGACGGTTTGTAGTCCATCTTTGTGTGGGATGTTGGTGTAGAGGGCTTCTACATCCACAGTGGCCAGGATGGTGTTTTCTGGAAGATCACCAATGGACTGTGGTTAAGTGACTGTCTTAGCTTCTGGTGCATTTTATGATCTTTCCTATAACTCACTAACCTGCACTGCATATAATAGTCCTGACTTAAAGAGTTAGTGGTCTTTTCCCAGTTTTAGGGCCAAATTAAGCAGTCCTTACCCAGCCAAGTTTCTGGTGAAGTCAGTTGGGCAAATTTACATAATTGACTTCAACAAAAAATTGTGGGACTTCAATCTGAGTAATATGTGCTGGTAGTCTTGGACTGCCAATATTACATCATCCTTGTAATTTCTAAAAATTATAGATGACAATTTTAAGAATAAAAACCCAAATGGGCATATATATATACTTGGGGCCTTTTGCAGGGCCAATTTCATAAAGCTAAAAACAATTATGAGCCAAATAATCTTTAAGTATTATAACCAAAAATGTGAATGATAATTGGGAACTATTTAAGATCATTTTACAAGGTACCACACTAGATATCCACAATCCAACAACTAAGAAACAAAACCTTCCAACTTCTCCCCCAACAATAAAAACAGAGCCTTCTTTTGAGAAGTGACAGCAGAAAAAAATATCTATTTTAATATATAACAAATGGATTATTAATTAGAAGCTTGGAATTGTAGAAAATTTATAAGGGAAGCAAAAGATTTAAGGATAATAATGAGTTTTTAAGTGTATCAGGAACAAAAGGAAACCCTAACAATGGTATCAATTCATTAATAGATGCAAATAGTAGAATTGCCAAGAAATATTTCTATTCTGTATTCAGATAAAAGCCAGGTGATATATTCATATTATATAATGATTATTACCCTTTTCATTCCAACAGTGACTAAGGAGGATTTTAAACAACAACTATTAAACATTTAAAAATCTGTAGGTATAGGTAACTTGCATCCAGGAATTGTAAAAGAGCCGTTCAAAGAGCTCTGTGGACTGTTAATGTTGATTTTTAATAAGTCTTGAAACACTGGGTACATTCCAAAGGACTGGAAGAAAACTAATGTTGTGCTAATATTTAAGAGAACTAAACAGAATGACCTGAGTAAATATAGACCTGTCAGCTTGACTACAATCCTGTGCTAAATAATGGAACATCTGATTGAAGACTTGATTAATTAAAAGAGAATAATAAAGTTAATGCGTAAAACATGGGCTCATGGAAAATAAATCCAGACAAACGAAGTTGGTTTTTTTATGACATTACATATTTGGTTGATAAATGTAATATAGATATAGATGACTTCTCTAATGAACTAGGATCATATAATATTATATTTTCATTAAGAAACTAGAGCAATGGTTCTCAACCTGCGGGCCACTTGCAACCCAATCAGCACACAGTTGTGGGCCATGTGACATCTTCAGGCCCATACAGGTAGTATATATATTGTATTGGTGGCACACATAACACAGAGAGCTGCATATGCAGCCCACAGTGGTAAATAAATTGCAAACCACCGAACCCAAGTGATACAAAACCAACATGGCAAATAACAAATGGATTAAAAACTGGTTAACAGATAGACCTCAACATGTATCGTAAATAGGGAATCATCACTGATCTGTGTGTTTCTAGTGGGGTCCTGTCATAAATATAAAGGGAAGGGTAAACACTTTTAAAATCCCTCCTGGCCAGAGGAAAAACCCTTTCACCTGTAAAGGGTTAAGAAGCTAGGATAACCTCGCTGGCACCTGACCAAAATGACCAATGAGGAGACAAGATATTTTCAAAGCTGGAAGGGGGAGAAACACAGATTCTCTCTATCTGTGTGATGCTTTTGCCAGGAACAGAAAAGGAATAGAGTCTTAGAACTTAGTAAGTAATCTAGCTAGATATGCATTAGATTCTGTTTTGTTTAAATGGCTGATAAAATAAGCTGTGCTGAATGGAATGTATATTCTTGTTTTTGTGTCTTTTTGTAACTTAAGGTTTTGCATAGAGGGATTCTCTATGTTTTGAATCTGATTACCCTGTAAAGTATTTACCATCCTGATTTTACAGAGGTGATTCTTTTACTTTTTCTTCAATTAAAATTCTTCTTTTAAAAACCTGATTGCTTTTTCATTGTTCTTAAGATCCAAGGGTTTGGGTCTGTGTTAACCGATGCAAATTGGTGAGGATTTTTATCAAGCCTTCCCCAGGAAAGGGGGTGTAAGGTTTGGGAGGATTTTTGGGGGGGAAAGATTTTTCCAAGCGGGCTCTTTCCCTGTTATATATTTGTTAGATGCTCGGTGGTGGCAGCAATAAAGTCCAAGGGCAAAAGGTAAAATAGTTTGTACGTTGGGGAAGTTTTAACTGAAGCTGGTAAAAATAAGCTTAGGGGGGTTTTCATACAGGTCCCCACATCTGTACCCTAGAGTTCTGAGTGGGGAAGGAACCTTGACAGGTCCCTATAGCAATCAGTACTTGGCACTATGCTATTTAATACTTTTTATCAATCACTTAGAAGAAAATATAAAATTACTGATAAAGTTTTCAAATGACAAAGATTGTGAGAGTGGTAAACAATGAGGACAGATCACTAATATAGAACAACCTGGATTGCTTGATAAGATGCATGCAAGCAAACAATGTGCATTTCAGTATGTCCAAATGTAAGGTCATATGTGTAGGAACAAAAAAATGCAGTCCATACTTAAAGAAAGGAGGACTCTATCCTGGGGAAGCTGTAATACTGAGAAAATTTTGGGGGTTCTGATGGATAATCAGCTGAACATGAGCTCCATGATGTGACATTGTGGCTAAAAAAGCTAATATGCTCCTTGGCGTTATAAACAGGGGAACATCTAGCAGGAGAAGGAGGTTATATCATCTCTGCATTTGGCACTGGTGTGACTGCTACTGGAACACTCAGTCCAATTGTGGTGTCCACAATTCAAGAAGGATGTTGAAAAACTGGTGAGGGTTCAGAGAAGAGCCATGAGAATTATTAAAGTATTAAAATACCTGCCTTACAGATTGAGAGACTCAAGGAGCTCACTAAAAGAAAAGATGAAAGACAGTGATCAAATTACCCCTGAAGTATCTATATGGGAAATAGGCATTTGATAACAGAGGGCTCTTCAATCTAGCAGACCAGAGTATAACAAGATCTAATGTTACAAGAAGTTGGAGCTAGACAAATTCAGACTAGAAAAAAAGCAGATTTAAAAAACAAAACAGCCTGGGTAATTAACTAACAGAACAACTTACCAAGTTTCTGAAGGTTTTAAAATCAAGATTGGATATTTTTCTAAGAGATATGCTTTAGTTCAAGCAGGAATTAATTCAGGAATCCTTTGGCCTGTGTTATACAGAAGGTCAGACTAGATGATCACAATGAAGAAGAAAAATACCATGCGACTCAGGCTGGATAAGCAGGTTTCTGTTACAGGTTGTCATGCTTCAAAAAATTTCTGCTTGTGTGTGTTAAACCTTGAGCAGAAGGCTGTATCCATGTCCTTTCAGGGGATAGCAAGATAAGTTTGTTCTGGGGAGCCCTCTGTGGATTGGAGACAACTACCCTGGTAACACCCTGGCAGTTTCTTTAGGGCGGGCCACAACCTTGTTACCCTCTTGTTAAATTAGAAGTGCTATCGTAGGCTAATTTAATTGGTATCTAAAATTTAGGGTAACAAATTAACTAAAGAGATGGGAGAACTTCTTCCACCACTCTAGTGAGAGTCTAAACTGAAGTGCTGCAGCTATAGTGCTGTAACATTTTAAGTGTAGGCATACAATGGAAGTCTATTTGCATACTTAGGGTAAGACACATAATACACAGTGGTCAGTCAGGGAGACAAGTGAATCCCACATACCACCTGATGTAACCTGTCTTAATGCTAGGCTACCTGCCTCTAACTTAAAGGCTTTACAACATAATATATCTATCTATCTATCTATATATATATATACATACATACACACACACACACAAATTGTGCAAAGGTTTTGATGAACTGAGTGACACAGGCTTTCAGCAAAACCTTACATGACACTATTTGTGAACTAGAATGTATACACCAGACCCAGGGGATCCCTGTAATCCTTCTACACCCCCGGTGCCCTCTGCCAGGCGGTATCAAGAGATCCTTGGGTCACACCTAGAGCTTTGATCAAATGAGGCCACTGGACATCGTCCCAAGCGGGTATTCTAGGGAGCTCTGCAAGAATTCCAGGAACAACTTTGTCCCATTTCCAGTCTCAGTAACCCATGGAAAAGCCACAATGTGAATTAAATCCTCTATCATCTGCTCCAGAGCTGACCATTACTAACAAGCTAGCCATCCTGTGATGCTGACAGACCAATTCAAATCAAAGCTATAGGCCAGTTCACTTGTGTGTGAATATCAAAGAAATGTTAAGTAGCCTAGGACAGTGGTTCTCAAAGCCAGGCCGCCGCTTGTTCAGGGAAAGCCCTTGGCAGGCCGGGCTGGTTTGTTTACCTGCCATGTCCGCAGGTTCGGCTGATCGCAGCTCCCACTGGCCATGGTTTGCTGCTCCAGGCCAATGGGGGCTGCGGGAAGCGGTGTGGGCCAAGGGACGTGCTGACCGCCCTTTCCACAAGCCCCCATTGGCCTGGAGTGGTGAACCACAGCCAGTGGAAGCCATGATCAGCCAAACCTGCGGACATAGCAGGTAAACAAACTGGTCCAGCTCACCAGAGGCTTTCCCCGAACAAGCGGCGGGCCTAGGAGACATAGAACAATTAACTTGTGTGTGGATATAAAAGAAATGTTAAATGTTATTGTCTTCTCTTACCTATAACTGGTTGTTTACGATCACATTACATTATATATAGTGACAAAGCTCTGTCCTTGCCTCCTTGGGTCCCGCATTTCCTGGCGGATTTCGCTAGCCTCAGAGGCTCACTGTGACCCTCCACGTAACCCTTCTGTCTCTAGAGATAAGGGTGACAGTCTACTGAGCCATTTTCATCATAAGCCAGCGAGGGAGGAGAGGAGAAGTTATCCTTCCTTGCACAGTCTCTGTTGTCTCCCAGTCTCAGTGATTAAACAGGGGGCAAAGGTAGGGGGGAAGCCCAGGCCCACCCTCCACTCCAGGCTCCAGCCCAGGGACCCTAACAGTATCAGCTATGGTAGCTGACCTTTTAGAAACATGACATGTACAATTCCCTGGGCTACTTCCCCCACAGCAGCCCTCACTTCCTCAAGCTCCACTTCACCCTTACCTCAGGGCCTCCTTCCTTGTGCCTGATATGGTGTGTGCTACTCAGCCGCTCCAACAGCGCAACTTCTTCCCACAGCTCCTGACGTGCACACCCACCTGAGTGACTGGGAGGCTTTTAACTAGTTTCAGCCTGCCCCTGATTGGCTTCAGGTGTCCCAATCAACCTAGCCTTCTCCCTGCCTTCTGGAAAGTTCTTAATTGGCCCCAGTTGTCTTAATAGATCTGGAGCAGCTTCCATTTCACTTAACCTGGTACCAGGGATTTGTTTAGCCGGGAGCTAATATATCTATCTCCCACTACTTTTCTATAGCCATCTGGCCTTGCCCCATCACAATATATATATATACATATCCTGTAATTAGATAACCCTGGATTTAAGTGTGGTAGTGTTAAAATGTGAATGTACTTGAGGTGTAATCTTCATGAAAATGAATAAAAGATTGCTTGGATTGCTGTAACTAAATGCTTGGTGTATATCTCTGTAATTGGATTGCCCATCTAATGGGATTGGAGCCTTGTAACTGTAAATGAAGAAGCATTCTAACTTCAAAGTATGGGTCATTGTGTTTGACAATGGGAAATCCACAGACCCGGTCTGTGTTTAGAAACACTTTCCAGACTGCTTTCTGGGGAAAACAGCAATAAGAATGGATCCAGGGAAATATCCAATATCTCTGAGCCGTTTGGACACTTTCAGAGAGTGTTCCAGATACAAGACAGATCCCTAAAGTTACTTTGGGTAACCCTGAGTGACTTATGGAAAACTAGCAGATTACTACATCTCTGCTATGACTTTGGACATACAAACTTGGACTCACTTGTTAATATATTTTACCTACCTTAACTTCTCAATAACTCTAATTTATTTTTCTTAGCTAATAAACCTTTGGGTTGTTTTCTAGAGAAATTGACTGCCAGCGTCATTTTTGGCGTAAGATTGAGAGTATCCATTGACCTGGGGTAAGTGACTGATCCTTTGTGATTGGGAGTAACCTAATGTGAAGTGATTTTTGGATTTAATAACCTTTCATCAAAAGTTTAGTTTATCCAGAGAGCCCAAGGGGACTGTTTCTGACTCCATGGTAAGACTAATATATGAATCCAGGAATACACATTTGTTACTGGCTTGGTGAAATCTAATTATAGAATATACCACCAGGTTGGGGTGTCTGCCCTGTTTTCTGTCACTCTCAGTTGTGATCTACAGTGTGACACATCCTATTTCTAGTCTCAGAGAAGCAGGGACAAGCAGGATCCTGTCTGAAACTTTTGTAATTCCTAGAGGAGCCTTGTCTTCAAAGCAATCTCATTTTACCATCCCAGACAATTCTTATGTTTTGCAGATGGATGGAAGTCTCTTTTTCTAGCTTTGATAATAATCACTACTAGATCTTACATGTGCTTCCAGGGACTCTCTCCATGATCTTGATAGTAATAAGAGTGGCTTTAGAGAAGAAGGGAAGTCACTTCTCTTCCCAGACATTTTTTTTAAAATCAGGGTTCTATACACAGGGAAAGCTGAAGAAAACGCAGAGTGATACATTTCCTGTAGTATCTTGGATTCAAGAAAAATAGTCACATGGTACCAGGGAAGTCAGTCATAGGCTTGAGGCAAAGATGAATATTATCAGGTACAAGGTGGAATTCATGGATGTTTAAAAAGGGGAGTAGTAAATATAGATAGAGAGCTGATTCTACTTCTGTATATGGCATTGATGAGATGGACACTGAAATATTGTGTAAGGTTTGTTGTCCACATTTTAAAATGGATGTTGGAAAAATTGGATAGAATGCAGAAAAGAGCCATAACAGTGATCAAAGAGTTGGAGAAATGCCTTACAGCGAGAGACTTATAGAGATCAATTTATAAAAAGAAAAGGAGTACTTGTGGCACCTTAGAGACTAACAAATTTATTAGAGCATAAGCTTTCGTGAGCTACAGCTCACTTCATCAGATGCATCCGATGAAGTGAGCTGTAGCTCACGAAAGCTTATGCTCTAATAAATTTGTTAGTCTCTAAGGTGCCACAAGTACTCCTTTTCTTTTTGCGAATACAGACTAACACGGCTGCTACTCTGAAACCAGAGATCAATTTATGTAGCTTATCAAAAAGAAGATTTAGAAGTGACTTGATTATAGTGTATAAGTAGCTACATGGGGAGAAAATACCAGGTACTACACGGTTGTTTAATCTAGCAGAGAAAACTATAACAAGAACAAGTAACTGGAAACAGAAGCCAGACAAATTAAAATTGGAAATTATGCTCAAATTTTTAACAACAAAGGTTTAAATACCATTAGAACACATTACTTAGAGAATTGGTGGATTCTCCATCTTTTGGAGTCTTCAAATTAAGACTACAAGATGTGTTTTGGCTAAAACATAAGTTATACTTTAGTCAAATGCAAATTATTGGGCTCAATACAGGGGTAATCAAGTGAAATAGTGGCTGGTGAGATAAACGTGGTCAGATTAAATGATCTCATGTCCCCTTCTGGTCTTCAACTTTATGAATTTGTTAAATATTCCTGCTTTGTAGCTGGTCAGTTAATAGCAGAAAGATACTTCATAAAAACTCAAGTCTGAAAATTATCCATCCAAACTATTTGATGAATAGTTATAAATATTTACACCCTTGAATTTGCTAGCTACAAAAAGGGGGATAAATTCAGAATTAAATTTTATTCATGACTGATTTCACTTACTCTAGTGCTAACACATTTTAAAATACTGCAGCTGCATCGGCCTCTTCATTTTGTTCATTTGCATGAAGACCTAACATAATCGTGCTAAATCAAATTTCAAAAATAAAATGATTTTCTGCTGAATAGGTCTGAGTTATGGAAACATGTTCCACACAACCTTGTAGGACACAGGTAACATAGGAGTTTAATGTTCTCAGTTTGTGAAGGCAATCCATGATAAACATGTAGTGCAGAATAATTATAGAAGTAAAGGTATACACTTCCATAAACCATTAATATATGGAACTATTATGATATGCTTTTGGCACAAGTATGCATAACGTGTATACAAAGGAAAGCATGGAACATACTACAATACTGTAGTACTTTGCAAAGAATTTACCATGGGCTAGGCCTTCTCCACATAGCACAACTCATGCAAGGGCATTTCACATGAAGTGCAGTGTTGTAGTAAACACTGATATGCTAGTGGGGGCTTTTGAGAACTCTGCTGAAAATGAGGGACGGTAGGGGTGATTTCTATGCTTTGAAAAACATTGCTAAATTTTCCTGTCAGACAGGATTTATCCCTGGGAGTCAAAAAAAATACTTCTGTAAAGTTTTTGCCTGTGGAATGTACGAGGTAGGCTCTATTGAACAGCAAGATTTTTCAAAATAATTCCTGGGGACCCACTTAGACAGTCTCCCCTTCCTCCCCTATTTCAAGTTATACAACTTGGGTCCCGTGCTCTGCATAGATTTGCAGAATACACTTTTTTCAGGAGTAAAATAAAGTATGAATATGTCAATAGTAAATGTAGTTAACAAGTTTGCTTGCCAGGTTTAATTTCCTCCTTCCCTGATTACAAGAAAGTGTCTTTATTAGAAGGGGAAACAAATTAATAGATTCCCTAGCGCTCCCACCCCCACTCCTCACACCCACACCCCCTTATTTTCTGGAAGGTTACACACATCCCAGGAACATTAGCGTTGTCATTTTTGTGTGGTTTCTCTTACTAAGGTATTGACAAAAAGAAAAGGAGTACTTGTGGCACCTTAGAGACTAACAAATTTATTAGAGCATAAGCTTTCGTGAGCTACAGCTCACTTCATCGGATGCATATCGAGTGACCAGAGAGATTGAAGTGTTATGCATCCGATGAAGTGAGCTGTAGCTCACGAAAGCTTATGCTCTAATAAATTTGTTAGTCTCTAAGGTGCTACAAGTACTCCTTTTCTTTTTGCGAATACAGACTAACACGGCTGCTACTCTGAAACCTAAGGTATTGACAGCACATCACCCGCTCTATGGCAGGATACTGGATGACAGTGTATTAGTTTTATACAGTCACAGCTTGGGCCCAAAGATCCTATTCCATGAGCTTATGAAAGATATGTCAGACTTGTCAGTTTATTATAAAACAATTATGTGTACTTACAAATGGTGACAACACGTAGGTATACACATCCAGCTCCCAGATCTGTTGTCAGAATTTTCAGGGATATGGAGACGATAATATTCCTTCAAAATCTAACTCTGTCCCTTTGCTAATCTCCTGTCAACCTAACTCTCCTTGCTGTTATCTGGCCCATGGTGTATTTTATTTTAGAACTCTTTAATTAAACTCTTAAGCAAGTTACAGAAGCATGACATCACTCATGAGTCAGCACTTTGAGTAACAACGGCTGTAGGTTTTTGGCTTTTTTTTTTTTAGGTCAAACACTTGAAATGTCTGGAGCTAAAGTGCAGTGTGTTCACTCAAATTCTTTGAAATGTAAATCAGCAAGTCCAGCCGACTGAAAGTCATTCTGACTTAGAAATATCAGAACAAGAGCAGCTTTACAAGTGTAATTCCCTATTTAACAAACCTTTTTAAAAGATCATGGTTGAACATGTGAAGTTTGTGGCTTTAAAATCTGTTAAAGAGTGATTTCTCTGACCACAGCTAACCAACCGTTCTCAACAAGACTTTGAGAATACTTTGTACCAGAATGTCCAAA
Organism: Dermochelys coriacea; assembly: GCF_009764565.3. NCBI lineage: Eukaryota > Metazoa > Chordata > Testudines > Dermochelyidae > Dermochelys > Dermochelys coriacea. The sequence continues at coordinate 23,123,611 of NC_050078.2, read as the reverse complement.
GTACACAGTTTGCAGCCAGTGTACTAAAGACACTATTAGTTTTATATGTAGCACAGTACAGTTTTGTGAAAATTACTAGGGAACAATCCTGGGGTTCTTACTCAAGCAGAGCTCCTGTTGACTTAAGTAGGCGTTTTGCCTGAATAAGGATTTGAATTTCAAGCTCTGGGAAGGAATTTCAATCAACCCTGATGCTCTGCAATTCAAATTATACTTCTGTACACTGCATGCAAAAGAGCCTTTGGTTTCTGCTGAATCTAGTTTCTCCACAGAGAGAAAAATGAATACATCAGAATCTCCTTAACAGGGATACCTCTCTGGACAGGCTGTTATCCCCATTAACACTATGAACAGAGACCCCAGTTTAACAGTAGTGCTTGCCTCTAGCCGATGTTGCTCTCACTGTATTCTTTGAAAATGCAGCCCCTTCAAGTTCATGTCAACCTCAGTCCTGGGCTTTCAGAGAATAAGACGTGTCCATTAACACTGTCTTCCTCTCAGCTCCTAAAGCCCTGGTGCATGATCTGTAACTGGAGGTGGATGACTTGAGGCTTGTGCGCACATACAAAATTAAACCAAATAACTAAGGGGTTGGCTGTCTACACACAAAAGTTGTACTGCTGTGACTATAATGATCTAGTTAAGGGTACAAGCCTTGTAGTTTGAATGCAGTTATATTTCCTATCTGTGTGATTATATGGGTACAGCTGATTTCCATACAGGAAGGGGAATAAGCTGTATTGTCAGAAGGCAACTTTATACCAGTAGAACTGTGCCCATCTATATCAATACCATGATACACTCCTAAGTGAAATAGTTATACCAGTACAAAATCAGTGTGTAGACCAAGACTAAACCTGTTTTCATTAATGCCTTCTGTAATTTTACTGCAAGATTGTGTAGACACTTATTTTGAGCTAAAAATATCCTATTTGTATTTAATTTAAATGTGGGGGGGACACCACCAAAAGCTGAGGGTAGTAGCTTTATAGATTAAATTTCAGGTGGAGCTATGAATGCTCAGCACTTCTGAAAAACAGGCCCCTTATTTCTCAAACTCGGCAACCCAAAACCCTGGCACTTAGACTGTCTACACCACAAAGCCTATGCTGGCATAGCTATGGCATTGCCCTGATGCAGCATACAGTAACAGAAGGCGTTTTTCTCTCAGTGTAGGGACACCACCTCCCTGAAGGACATTAGCTATACCAACAGCAGCACTCTTCCATCAGCATAGCTGCATCTACACTGAGAGTTTTGTTCACATATCTGTACCTCTAGGAGGTGTTCCCTCCTTCCCCCCAAACCCCAAGCAACATAGCTATGTATAAGTTTTAAGTGTAGATCAAGCCTTAGTGAGCACTTGTCCTCACTCAGCAGGAAGCAGCTTGCAATCCCCATTAATTAGTGAATTTCATAGTAGTATTTCTACCTGCCCAATGCGTGTATAGATCCTGATCCCATAGATTTGACAACCTTGTGAAAACTGATTTCTTTTGTTACTATTTGTAATCACTGGGAAACTGCCCAGGGCAAAAGATTGTTGCTTGTTACAATCAATATATAAATAACATTCAAACTAGGGCTAATGACGAATTGCATTTAACTCATGCGATTAACTCCAAAAAATTAATCACAATTAATCTCGATTTTAATCACACTATTAAACAAGAGAATACCAATTGAAATTTATTAAATATTTTTGGATGTTTTTCTCCATTTTCAATTACATTGATTTCAGTTACAACACAGAATACAAAGTGTACAGTGCTTATTTTATATTATTATTTTTATTACAAATATTTGCACTGTAAAAATGATAAACAAAACAAATAGTATTTCTTCTTTGAGTGCTTGTTCATGTCAATTCCAATCAGGTGTGCGTGCACCGTATGCACAAGAGCTGGAAGATTTTTCCTCTAGCAGTATCCATAGAGTCGGTCTGGGTGCCGCCTGGAATTAAGCCATCATGGCATCCAATATGGTGCCCTGCCGACCCAACTGCCCCCCCTCAGTTCTTTCTTACCACCTGTGATGGCTAGCTGGAATGCCTTATTGCTCTTGCCTTGGCAAGCTTGTGCTTCGCGGTATCACTCTTTGTATATATAGCTAGATTTAGTAGTAGTATAGTATACTTAGTGTAAAAGCGGCAAAGAGTCCTGTGGCACCTTATAGACTAACAGACGTATTGGAGCATAAGCTTTTGTGGGTGAATACCCACTTCGTCGGATGACTACATGCATCCGACGAAGTGGGTATTCACCCACAAAAGCTTATGCTCTAATACGTCTGTTAGTCTATAAGGTGCCACAGAACTCTTTGCCGCTTTTACAGATCCAGATTAACACAGCTACCCTTCTGATACTATACTTAGTGTAGATTCTCTTAAGTTTCCTTTGGGGTGGTTCCCCCCACCCCATCATGTTTCCCCGGCACTGGGGTATGCTTCAGTCCCCAGGCTTTAAGCCATGTTCAGACTGTGACAAGTTTATGCCAACACAGGACCTGCATACTTCCTCTCCAAGACAATTCAAGCATGGTCACCTTAGGGACCATTAAAAGATCTGTAGAAGGTTTTGCCCCAGGACCCTTAGAGACAGAGAACAGCACCTCTGAGTTTTGCTTATGGAGGCAGCACTTCGGCCTCATTTAGAGCCCGGCATGGCGGACCCGACTCCAAATGTCATTTTCTTGGTGTACAGTGCTCCGTTGACGCGTGAGCTGTTGCTGAGGAAGGACTCCTTCTTGTCAACTGTTGGGAATGGGCCACATCCACCATGATTGAATTGGCCTCATTAGCCCTGACTCCCAACTTTGTAAGGCAACTCCCATTTGTTCATGTGCTGTGTATTTATACCTGCTTACTGTATTTTTCACTCCATGCATCTGATGAAGTGGGTTATAGCCCACAAAAGCATTTGCCCAAATAAATTTGTTAGTAATAAATTTGTTTAAGGTGCCACAAGGACTAGTTTTTTAAAAAATAATGTGTTTAAATTTGTGACTGAACTCTTTGGGGAGAATTGTAGGTTTTCTGCTCTGTTTTACTTGCATTCTGTCATATTTCATGTTATAGCAGTCTCAGATGATGACCCAGCACATGCTGTTTGTTTTAAGACCACTTTCACTGCAGATTTGACAAAACACAAAGAAGGTACCAATATGAGATTTCTAAAGATAGCTACAGCATTCAACCCAAGGTTTAAGAATCTGACGTGCCTTCCAAAATCTGAGAGGGACGAGGTGTGGAGCAGGCTTTCAGAAGCCTTAAAAGAGCAACACTGATGTAGAAACTACAGAACCCAAACCACCAAAAAAGAAAATCAGCTTTCTGTTGGTAGCATCTGACTCGGATGATGAAAATGAACATGTGTTGGTCCACACTGCTTTGGATTGTTATTGAGCAGAACTGGCATGGATGCATGTCCTCTGGAATGGTGGTTGAAGCATGAATCTTTAGCACATCTGGCACATAAATATCTTGTGACACTGGCTACAACAGTGCCATGAAAATGCCTGTTCTCATTTTCAGATGACATTCTAAACAAGAACTGGGCAGCTTTATCTCCTGCAAATGTAAACAAACTTATCTGTCAGAGCCATTGACTGAACAAGAATTAGGACTGAGTGGACTTGTAAGCGCTAAAGTTTAACATTATTTTTGAATGCAGGTTTTTTTGTACATAATTCTACATTTGTAATTTCAACTTTCATGATAAAGAGATTGCACTACAGTACTCATATTAGGTAAGTTGAAAAATACTATTTCTTTTGTTTTTTACAGTGCAAATATTTGTAATAAAAATAAATATAAAATGAACACTGTACACTTTATATTTTGTGATGTAATTGAAATCAGTATATTTGAAAATGTAGAAAAATCCAAAATATTTAAATAAATGTTATTCTACTATTGTTTAACAGCACGATTAATCACAATTCATTTTTAATTGCTTGACAGCCCTAATTCAAAGACAATGCTACGCACAATGACAATAGACAGTTTCTTTTATTTGCTGCAATATAAATGAGGCACAGAATTAGTAGAGAATAGGTAGTACAGAGACTACTGTCAGTGTTGGATGCCAAAAGAAATAACCCATCAAATTTGCCAGAAATAAAGGCAAAAATAATACATGGAAATATTATGCGCAAAATAAATTAAAAGTTAAAAAATTGATGTAGTAATTAACAAATGAAGCAAACCTTTAAATACAAGGACAGTAACTCTCAGATTTCTGGATTTCAGATATATCATCACCATTTTTGTATCTCATTCCCCCCCACCGCACACACCTCCTGAATAATAGTGTCTGTTACAAAATAGATACATTGGGACACAAGGTATTTATGCTTCAGTTATTCCTCTATCCTAGATCTGTCAAGATGAATTTTGAAAGACTATTTTTCTTTCGAATATTTGGAGGAAAAAAAGTGATATGCCATCTGTAAGGAACTGCTACACAGTCACTGACTCTAAGTTGTCTGTAACACACTTTTAACAATATCTAAAATATTCCCACTTCTTAATTATGGGGTGGAGAATAAGGCAGTTACTTGGCCACATGGAGGGGCTGCTGGTAAGACAAGAAGAGGAAAAAATAATTGCTGAGCCCCTTCTGTGATGGGAACAGTCAGGATTGTTTCATATTTGACAGATTTTCTTTACCCGGAGGGCAGGCTTTGAAGTCTAAGCATCAAGTTTGAACCAATTAGGCTCCCTAGAACTAAAGGTTCAAATCATGGCAGGGTCAACTCAGCTCTTCATCCTTCTGCGGTAGATGTGATCAAATGAGTTTCATGTAGTTTTTTGTATGTGGGTATCTTTTGGATGAGACATTAAAAACTGGAGTCCTGTCTGTTCTGTTTGGACATTAAAGGTCCCATGGCATTTCTGACAGAGTAGTTGCCTATAGTACTTTTGGGTAAAACTTCCCCTTTCAGTGATATTACCTCAAGTTCTAACAATATTATATTGGAGGAACCACTGAAGTGCAAATTTTGTGCAGTTTTATAAGATGTTGTAAGCACATATGCACAGTGGTAAAAATAAGAAACTTCTAACTTCACTGAAATAACTATCAGAGATGAGAATGTACAGAAGAGTGGTTCAAATACCAAGGTAATAGATAATCTGATTGCAGCCTAGATAGACATACCTAGTCAGTATCAAGATGAGTTAATAGAGTGCTAGGGAGAATAATATGTATTTTCAGACTAGATGGGCCATTAACAGCAGATGTGTCTCTTCTTGTATTTAGTAGTTTTACTGAATTTAAATAGCAGCTATACATTTATCTGAGAATAACATTTAGAGATGGTCATCAACAGTAGACAATTTTGAATGACAGTCAAAGCCCCCATGTCATGGGGTTACCTCTCGAACATCCCCTTTCTACCTGCCAGCCTGTTCCAGTCCAGCCACTTTCTTCCCAACTTTACCTTTCTATTTTCTCTATCAGCATGTGAAGGATTGGGCCTACCATATCACGTTCTCTTCCAGATGGATCCAGGTTGGTGCTTGCAGAGCATACAGAAATCCTACCTGGGGTCTTATCACAGAATCCAGGCAAGGTAGTCTCCAGTCTAATTAATTGCTGGTGGTTTATTTCAACCCTTCTTAATAAAGGCAGAATCAAAGCTTCACAGATTTTCTCCACAAAGTCTGTACAGCTTAAGTCCTTTCCTCCCCCTCCCACTCCCTCTCCCCCCCAGCCTGTCCCTCACCCCATGAGTTCATCAACTAATCATTCCTGGCTCTTACCTCAGAGCCCTTTGTGCTCACAGGGCTTCCCCCAGTCTCCCTTTGGTCCCTCTGTCTCCTGGAGTTGCTTCTCCCAGCAGTTGCTCTGGTCTCTATTGCCACCCTCTCTCCCATTTCCTGCTCCTCCTTTTAGGAGAATCAGCCATTGATTAAGTTGCCAGTCTGGGGTTAATTAGCCAGCCAGATGGCAACAGGCCTCTGACCCCTAGAGGAATAATATCCCTCACACAGCATTATTAGGTACAGAATGTTTTCCACCCCACTTGGCCATCGTAAAGCTTTATACCATTTTCTGAAAGCAAACAGACTTTATACCATTTCTCAAAACAGTCTTTTGCCCTTCCAGGGCTTTCTACAGCATTATCTAGGACTCCCAATCAGTCTTTTACCCTGGTCTCACCCCTCCTGGGGAAGACTTATGAGAGCCTTCACTATTCCTGCAATTCTTTCTCCACAGCCAACCTTGGACTCCTGCACATCCTTTCTGGCCTCTATCACCTTTCTCTAACTTTCTCTCCACTGAACTTCCCCACTGACCTTTATATAGACCAGCTATCCTTCATTAGGGCCCACAGGATGGCAGTTAGTTAGTTGCAGGTGGAGTGGACCAGACACCACCCCTTTAAAGGAGCCAAGTCTGCCTGTGACAACCTGCTCCTAATAAGACTTAAGGCTAGATTCATAAAGGTTTTTAGGCACTTAACCCTCAAACTTAGGTCCCTATGACCTATTTTTAGGCACCACTGTGATTCACAAAACTCCAACTCAGCAGCTGCCTGAACATGTAGGTGTGTAAGATTTTACAGTCAAAATTCCCTAGGTGCTTACTTTTCTTGTTCTGGGCATGCTGCTGCCTCACTCTAACTCTTACGTCCCTGCCTAAGCCCCAGATTGATTCATGAACTGGGGGAAGACAAGCACTTTTCTGCCTAACTCGCATATGACACCAGAGCTAGTAGGTGTGCTCAGGGGCCACCTAACCCTACACCAACCAGTCAGGGGATACTCCCTTATAACCATTAGCCCATCAGTTAGAACATTCAGCTGGGACATGGGAGACCCTTCTCCCTCCACATCAAGCTCTCCTTCTGCTTGATGAGAAGGAATTTACATAAGGATCTGCTATTGCTATGAAATACTCTGGTGGGAGGGGATCTCCCAAAATCTCTCCTATTGAAACTGCTCCACTTCAATTCAATAATTGAATATTAATTAGCCAAGGAAGAGAGAGAATGACTGTATAGCCTGGTGGCTAGGGCAATCAGATGAGAGGTGACAGATCCCTTTTTAAATCCCTTTGTCTCATCAAATGAAGGGGGAACATGAACTAGGGGTCATACTTGCATACTTGCAATACTACTATGTGCTTTAGCCACCAGGCTAAAGGAAGCACCTCCTCTCCCTCACTGGTTCTAAGTGGAATTAGGCAGCATCTGAGCATGCCTCCCAGATCAGGCTCCACATGCCAGTTAGGCAGAGGAGCACCTATCTTCCCCTGTTCATGCATTCCAAGCAGAGATGGAGATTGGTTTTTAAGGCCAGGCTGCAGGAAGGCACCTATCTCAAAGCAAGTGGTGGAGCTTAGCATACATCCGCTTGTCAGCATCTTCCATTGGCTAGTTTAGGGATGTTCCTGCCTAGCATGCTGGCTTTGTGGATCACATTCATAGTGGTGAAGTGCCTCAGAACCCTGGGAAACATCACATATATGTGGATGTTTTTATTCAAAAATAAATGCCCATACAGACTTGGACTGGAGTAATGAAAGATATGAATAGAAACAAGATTCACAGCTTGATTGGTGTTAGTTGGATTGTAGACAAGACCTTAAAGCAAAAAGAACTATACAGTCCAGTACTGGTCTGTTTTTCTAGAGTTCTGAGAGTGGGGTGCTACATCTGTAAGGCATAAGGTGCACTTTGCTTTTGCCATCTACTAATCCTATTCAAGAGCATATATACTCATAAACATATATAACTTTGCATCAGTTAATGCATCACCCATTAAGGGATCAAGCAACCTGACATCAAGGCTTTCCTAACTGCTCCGCAACCTTGATACCATGCATACCAAAGTATAGCATTTATTTAGAGTATGTAATAATCTCCCCAGGGAAATGTTGGGATTCTTGGCCATGTCTACACTACCACTTATGTCAGCAAACCTTATGTCACTTAGGGGGGTGAAAAAACACATCCCTAAATGACATACGTTTCACTGGCATAAGTGGTAGTGTGCACAGCACTATGTTGGCTGGAGAGCTTTTCCCGCTGATATAGCTATGTTGGGGGTGGTTCAGCTAAATCAGTTTGCAAGATCTCTCCCATCAGCATAGAGTGGCTACACAAGAGATCTTACATTAGCACAGCTGCACTGGTACAGCTGTGCCACTCTGAGGTCTCTAGTGTAGACATAGCCCTAAGTCATTTAAAATGTGACTAGACCAGTTACTGTCAAATGTATGGTAGGACACCTTCCTCAACTCGCAGGGGAGGGGAAAACATTACCTAAGAAGTGTATTCCACCGAAATGTATTCTAACCCAATGAGAATTCATAGGCCCAATCAGGGTCATAGGCTATACCTTGCTGTTCATAAGTAGCCCCCCACTGAAGTTAGTGGTTCATGTGTAACAAGTTGCTGGATTGGGACAATATTTGTAGACATTTAGTCCTAATAAACCACTAAAGCAACTTATCAGGAACAGCATAGAGATCAAAGATCTGCAGCATGTCTGCCATGTTGCAAGCCTTTATTTTCAGAGGTTGATCTCCTCAGTATTCCCTCTTCTCCTACGACCTTAGTCACTCCATCTCCTTCTCCAGATGGCTCACAGCTTCAGTTTCTTCCCCTGTGCTGGCCATTGAAACTGCTAACATGTGCCCTAGTTTTTATCTCCAATTTCTACTATGATTCTACATATACAACCATCAATTGCTAGGAATGGGCACAATACATATTGGCAATGACAGTCCTCAAAACATCCCTAGTTAAGATGTTCATTTGTCCATAAAAACATTGCAATCTGGAAGAGATTCATAGAATATCAGGGCTGGAAGGGACCTCAGGAGGCATCTAGTCCAACCCCCTGCTCAAAGCAGGAGAGTTGTATAGAATTTAAAGGGGTTGCTCCTAAATACAATTTAGTTATTTGTGACAAAAATTTGAAATAAGAGGTTAATTTGTCCAGCCCTGGAATCCTCTTTTCCTGTAGCTTTAGACAAGACTCAAAGCCATCTCTTTGTTCCTCTGGATTTTTTTTTATATCTGTATAGGGCTGTGTTGATTACAGCTTTAAAATACAAATTGGCACACAGTCTCCTTGAAGCTTTTGTGAAGATTAAATCTATAATACCCTTCCTGATACTTTTGATAAAGTCTTAAGTGAAGATTCCAGAAACATAGTGCATACAAATTGCTGTGCTGGTATTTTTCACAAGCCTACAAATGACTGATTTTTACTCAAGCATTGGATTTTGATTTTTAACCACTGCAGGCTAGATCCTCAGCTGGTGAAAATCAGCATAGTTCCACTGACTTTGATATTGCTTTCCTGATTTACATCCAATAAGTCTCATGTCTACAACACTAGAGCCAATGAAAAAGTAAAAGGCTTACTGATATATTAAGACTCTGAACTTTGGCTGCCCTGCAGCCACTTTACATTGAATCGCCAGCTCAAAGCACTGGATGATCACTCTAATGGCATAGAGCTGGCAGTGACCCAAGAACCTCTTATTATTAGCTGACCAGGGGGTAGAGAGGGGTTAGAGGAATCTGCTGATTCTTGCATGTACATTCTGGTTCATCAAATCATGTTATGTGAGGTTTCAAATGAAAGCTAGTGTCACACTGGTCATCTGTATTATTGTGGAATGGACATACTGTGCAAGGAGTTACATGTCTGTACCAGAAAATTATGTTCTTAAGCATGTAATGTAAAAGCAGATCATCAAAATATGACATGCCTTAGACCAATCCAGACAGGAGATAAAAACGTTCCTCTCTCTGTTGGGAGTGTAAATTAAGCATTGTAAACTAATACAATGGATTCCCATTTACATACAAAGTCAAAAGTTAACAGAGAGATATGAAGTCAACAGGAAAGGAGCACAAAGGGGAAAAAACAAAACCAAGCACCATGAACAATGATGAAAGACAATGACCTTTGGGGGTATTTCTGGAAAGTAAAGAAGACAACCTGACATCCTGCATCTAGAAAGGAAATGGGCAGTGTGTTTGCATTCATTAAGCCAGAATCTCAGCCAGCCTTGGTTGAAAATGTTGGAGAAGACCTTGGGTGCGATAAACTTCTTTAGACAGGAGATTAACTCATTAGTTAAGTTTAGTCTCAATAGAGCATGTTATGATGGTTTTATATGTAACCATTTCTTTCCAAAAAGAAAAGGAGTACTTGTGGCACCTTAGAGACTAACAAATTTATTAGAGCATAAGCTTTCGTGAGCTACAGCTCACTTCATTGGATGCATCCGATGAAGTGAGCTGTAGCTCACAAAAGCTTATGCCCTAATAAATTTGTTAGTCTCTAAGGTGCCACAAGTACTCCTTTTCTTTTTGCGAATACAGACTAACACGGCTGGTACTCTGAAACCTGTCATTTCTTTCCAATATCCTTCCTTGCTATTTACTTCCATCTACATTCTTTGATAGTAAGTGTATTCTTGTTTTCACAATAAATATATCTAAATGCTGTGATGTTAAGCAAAGTGCTGGTCCCAAATTGAATCTCACAAGCTGGTATGTACTGTTCCCTTAGGAATGGCAGACCTGGTAATTCTCTGAGTACCCAGTAGATAAGGGGCTGGACACTGCAGGGAATGCTCTGAGGACTCCGGGTTTGGTATGTGTGAATTGCTACCTACACAGAGACAACAAGGCCTGCAGAGGCTTACAAGGCAGTGCCTGTGCTGCCAGAGGCTGGTGGTTTCAGAGAGCTGATCCACAGCAGGCACAGACAAGGCTGCCTCATGCTAAGGGCACATGATGGTGAGGAGCCTGAGAATGGAAGATATCCCTGTTGTTACCCACACAATCTAGAGCACCCCACCTTTAAACGACTTTGGGCTCAAAGCATAGCCCAGTTAATTTAGGCTTGGGCTCAGGGCATAAGGCACCCCATTCTTTCCCATCCTGGGCTCAGGGCAAAACCTGGTGAATTTAAGTACCCAACTTTACCCGGGACTTAGGGCATAACCTTCTGCAGGTTTGTGGGACCTTTTACCAGTGAAAGAGCCTTACAGAGTAGTATCCTTAACCTCTGTTTATTAACAGTTATCAAAACAGAATACACATGCTAAGCATACAATGCTCACCACTCCCAATGAGGCAGACAAACTTTTCTTGATGGCCAGTCAAGGTTAGATCGTCTCAGGCTCCAGTTTCTTCACAGTGGGGTTGGCAGGGTGTTCAGGTCTCGCAATTCTGACCTTGGGCTCTGTCCTAGAGTTAGGTTCCAAAGAGCTTCCTTTTGGACCCCAGTTTATATAGTTAAACTTGAGTCCTATTAGCTATACCATAACCAATCATTTTAAATGAAAGTACTACACAACAGTATTTTTCATCAATCCTAGCCCATTACAAAACAATTTGTTAACCAATCACATCCCACCACCTTAGCTGATTTAAATCTTGTGAAATTAGCTATGTAACTGTGACAGTGCTGACTGTGGGAGCCAGCTGAGATCACTTAATCAGGGTGAACTGCAAACAGGACAGGGCAAACAAACTCCAAATACTGGTGGATATTCCAATATTTAGATTTACCAAGCCAGCACTAAACAGCTTCTATAGTACCTCAATGGTTACTCAGAAGTCCAAATAATGCAATTCCCTTAAAGTACCCAGCTTCAGGTCTCCATCCAGACACACATGTCAAACATATGATGATAAATTCTGAAAATCTTATTTCATCATATAAAAGAAAAGGTTCTCCTGATCCCAAAGGACCAAGCCCCCAACTCAGGTCAAATGATAACTCAGATCTTACCCAAAATACAAGCTTACAGTCAATTCTTATTAACTAAACAAAAATTTATTTAAAAAGAAAAGAGAGAGAGTGTTGGTTAAAAGACTGATATACATACAGACTTGTTGTATGTTCAGATACATAGCAGAGATGAGTTTGTAGTGGCCAAAAGTCCTTTTAGAAATAGTCCATAGGTTATAGTCCAATATCCAGGGTGACTCCAGTCAGTGACTGGGGATCTCAATCCTTATTGCTTAGGGTTTCCCCTTCTTGAAACCTAAAGCAGATCTGAGATGAAGAAGGATCATGTCCCAAGGTATTTAACATTTCCAGCAGACTTTTGGCCTGAGAAAACAATAGGCTTAACTTTCCTTCTTCCAAACATCATGGCAATTAGCACAGGATAATTTATCCATAAAACAGTTCAGATACAGATTATCACAACCTTCAAAGAGACATGGACAATAATACTATTTCACTCAAGTGTCTTCATAAGTGTTAATATTCCTTGTTTGATCTTTGAATCAAAGCTATAGCAAAAGACAAGACTTGTTTGCTTACATCACAAGACCTGAACAAACATCTACCCTTGTATCTCTAACAATGCAGGCTTGCATTTCAAATCTCTATTAATTTACATATCTTCCTAAGTAATCTTTAAAGTTGGGCCATGAGTCAGGTCAGTCTGTGAGTTAATTAACTCTTTCTGGGCCTGTCACCTTTCAATGAGATATTACCTTTCAATGAGATATTATATTACACTCATAACGTCAGAGTAACAGACAGAAACAATTAAAGAATCAAACAGAGACCATACAGATAAACAATAGAGAAGTAGGGACAGTAAGGCAAAACAATAAAGAAGTACAGATTTCACAGTCACAACTATTGATAAGTTTCAGAGTAGCAGCCGTGTTAGTCTGTATTCGCAAAAAGAAAAGGAGTACTTGTGGTACCATAGCGACCAACAAATTTATTTGAGCATAAGCTTTCTTGAGCTAGAGCTCACTTCATCGGATGCACACACTGTAACCAGAGTGATCACTTAAGGTGAGCTATTACCAGTGGGAGAGTGTAGAGGGGGGACCTTTTGTAGTGATAATCAAGGTGGGCCATTTCCAGCAGTTGACAAGAACTTCTGAGGAACAGTGGAGGGTGGGGAATAAACATGGGGAAATAGTTTTACTTTGTGTAATGACACATCCACTCCCAGTCTTTATTCAAGCCTAAGTTAATTGTATCCTGTTTGCAAATTAATTCCAATTCAGCAGTCTTTCGTTGGAGTCTGTTTTTGAAGTTTTTTTGTTGAAGAATTGCAACTTTTAGGTCTGTAATCGAGTGACCAAAGAGATTGAAGTGTTCTCCAACTGGTTTTTGATTATAATTCTTGACGTCTGATTTGTGTCCATTCATTCGTAGAGACTGTCCAGTTTGGCCAATGTACATGGCAGAGGGGCATTGCTGGCACACGATGGCATATATCACATTGGTAGATGTGCAGGTGAACGAGCCTCTGATAGTATGGGTGATGTGATTAGGCCTTATGATGGTGTCCCCTGAAGAGATATGCAGACACAGTTTGCAACGGGCTTTGTTGCAAGGATAGGTTCCTGGGTTAGTGGTTCTGTTGTGTGGTGTGTGGTTGCTGGCGAGTATTTGCTTAAGGTTGGGGGGCTGTCTGTAAGCAAGGACTGGCCTGTCTCCCACGATCTGTGAGAGTGATGGGTTATCCTTCAGGATAGGTTGTAGATCCTTGATGATGCGTTGGAGAGGTTTTAGTTGGGGGCTGAAGGTGATGGCTAGTGGCGTTCTGTTATTTTCTTTGTTGGGCCTGTCCTGTAGTAGGTAACTTCTGGGTACTCTTCTGGCTCTTTGGTCACTCGATTACAGACCTAAAGGTGGCAATTCTTCAACAAAAAAACTTCAAAAACAGACTCCAACAAGAGACTGCTGAATTGGAATTAATTTGCAAACTGGATACAATTAACTTAGGCTTGAATAGAGACTGGGAGTGGATGGGTCATTACACGAAGTAAAACTACTTCCCCATGTTTATTCCCCACCCCCCACTGTTCCTCAGAAGTCAACTGCTGGAAATGGCCCACCTTGATTATCACTACAAAAGGTTCCCCCCCCACACACACTCTCCTGCTGGTAATAGCTCACGTTAAGTGATCACTCTCCTTATAGTGTGTATGGTAACACCCATTGTTCCATGTTCTCTGTGTATATAAATCTCCCCACTGTATTTTCCCCACTGAATGCATCCAATGAAGTGAACTGTAGCTCATGAAAGCTTATGCTCAAATAAATTTGTTAGTCTCTAAGGTGCCACAAGTACTCCTTTTCTTTTAACTATTGATAAGTGCTTTCTTGCCAGACAGAATGCTGTCAAACAAAGTCTTCTTCAAACATCTTTAGATCTGTTTCAGATCTGTTTCTTTATCTGGTGCTGGTGGGTACTGTTAGGACAGGAGTGCCTTCTTAGAAGCCCGGTATTACATTGTTTAGATTAAATGTAGATGAAACATTAGGATGTGACTCTCTGCAACTTAGCTCATGGCTGTTTCTCACTTTGGCTGAGACTTTTACTGCAGAAAAAGGCCTCAGACCTTATACCGGGGATTGTCATACTGACATAGCAACTCCTAGCCACTTCCCTCCCAGCCACCAGCATAGAAGCATGGCTGGGGGAAAGAGGGCATGTTTAGGGCTTCCTTTTGCTCTGGAATTCCCTTTGGGCTATTGGCAGATGGTATACATTATAGCTGTCCTCAGTGGTATAGCGAGGAATAGACATTTGCGTGGGCAATTTATGGTGGACAGCCAATGGCCCAGTCTCCCTATCCCCTCAGGGTCCTCCCCACTACCTGGCTTGAGTCCCAGTCTCCCCTTCCCGCTGTTTCTCCAGATGCTCTCACCTTGCAATGCTTGTCAGCAAAGAGCAGCGCCAGCCAGGCAATAGCCTACACAACCTCTTACACAACTTCTGCTGTGCCCTGGGCCTTGTTGCTGCCTCCCCCCCGAAAAGCAGGTAAAAGGCAGCCAGACTGGTGCCAATTTGTGAGCTGGGGCCAATTGGGCTGCAGTTGAAGTAGACCCTGACCAGCAAGATGTGGACAGACAGCACTGCCACCTCTGCAATCTTCTGACATACAATGACAAGGCAAGGTACACATCCTCTACAAGTTACATTCTTTAGAGTCCATCATCAATTGTGCTTTTGCTCTGAGAATTCATCCACTAGCTGAAAAAGCATAACAATAACTGGTCAAGGACAGTGTGTACAATGCCTTTTCACACAGGGCAGAGGCAATCAAAAGAGTTCACACATATTTGTACTGCTTGAGAAACATCCTTAATGTTTGGGGACACAGACAGGGTAAGAGCAGGAAAGAAAATATCTTGCTCCTGGGTACAGTCAGCCAATGGATAGTAGCAGATTGACACAGCTGAGTACATGCAGTGTAGCTGTAGCCATGTCAGTCCCATGATATTACAGAGACAAGGTGGGTGAGGTAATATCTTTTATCGGTCCAACTTCTGTTAGTAAGAGAGACAAGTTTGCAAGCCACCCAGAGCTCTTCTTCAGATCTGGGAAAGGTGATTCCAGCATCTTAGCTAAATGCCTGGTGGAAATAATTGTTTAGCATAAGTAGTTATCATATATTATTAGAGAGCATGCAAGGGAGAGTGGCCAGTTAACACTGCTGCAGTCATCATAGGACAAAAAAAGGCAGTTAGTGGATTACAGATTGTTGTAATAAACCATAAATCCAGTGTCTCTGTTCAGTCCAGAGCTTAAATTCATAACTTTGCTAGACACTAAAAAAAATCACAGACTGAAGCAACAAATCTACATGCCCTTCCTTTTCAATCCCCTACTGCTATGTTTTCTTCTTTTTAAGACCCACACCCTGCCCAGATGTGGCAGGGCAGGGCTAATGGAATGGGGCTGGACATCCCCAGGCAGTCTCCCAACTCCCAGGCCTTAAAGGGGCAAGCTGCCCTGTAAGTCTAAGAAAGGGGAGGGCAGGAGGGAAAACCACCCTGGTGTCTTGTGATAGAGTGACTCAACCTCTACTGCTACTGCCATGGCTAACTTTAATACCTGATACAGCCCCTATATATGGGTGTGTGGGTCTATAGTGGTGCATGTCTATAGACATTTCCCTGAACCAGTCTTGTCACATTCCAGGGTGCAATCCAGATCAGTGAGAGGCTGTGTCACTGCCTTCCCTATAACTCTAGGAGTGCTGCACAACAGCGAAGCTATGCCAATATCACAATCAGGGCTGTAGCTATACACAGACCCTCAGGGTGTGACCTGCATGCAGGTAGGCTGTTTATGAGTGGCCCCAGTTGGGAGCTACAATGGCAAAGCATTGTGAGGCACCTAAGGTTGCAGGGCAGGTAGTGGCAAAATCCTTCACTTGTCTGGATTGCACCCCTGAATGTGACACACTCCCATTACATGTAGAGTTTCCCTGAGTGATCTCATCCCACGTTCTACCTAAGAAACAGAATCAGAGTTGTTTTGTTGGGTACAAGGCATTTGGGAGCATGGGCAGTGGGGACAGAGGCAGCATTTAGCCTGAAACCTATTTTTTCCTTTCTGTCTGAGGAATCAGCACTACATCATCTGACTTTCAGAAGAATGTGTTCACAGACATAAGAACTGGAAACCTAATATTCTTTTCTTTAAATGGAAGTATAGATTGAGCAGCTGATTGGGTAACCTGAGAATTGTTGGTAAAATGCACCATCATATACTGGATTAATAACTCTCTAATCCTTTCAATCATATGGCTCATAACCTTATTGTCATACCTGAGTTCTCTTTCATTTTCCCCACACATCCAGATTGTTGTTAAATGTCAGCGGTTCTTTCTTTCTAATATCTCAAAAATTGCTTCTTCCTCCCCATGCTTCTTGTCAGGACTGAGCCGATGGAGTTTGGACTCATCTCTATTCTGTTTGCCTCTGAAATCTTTTGTCTACATATGATATCGCTGGGCACGCTCAGATTTGACAATATTGTATTATGATTGTCAGACTGCATCAGTAAATAGCCATTTTTAATTAACTAGAATTGAAAAGCAAAAGCAGACTGGAAAGGGAAATCTCAAAAGCAACATGTCCGAGTCTGACTGCAAAATTGCAGTGTAAATTCTAACAAACTAGAAAACTACAAAATAGGGAGTGAGCCCAAATCCTGTCTTGTGGCCAGGCTGCGGTTGATGCCGCTCAAGAAGGTTGTACTGCTGTTGTCTCCAGTGCAAATCAGATGAGACATACAGTTTCTTTATTTTACATCAGCTACCTGTGGTCCCAAGAAGCTGGAGATTACAGGGATGTGCAGATACCCCAACCACAGCCTTTCCCCCCCTACCATGTTCCTGTACTTAGGGGATCAAGAAGAGGAGTATCATAGAAATTGCTCTGGAACCTCCATGACATCCAAATATCCCCCAAGTAGGTTAATCCTCAGATGGCTGGTTATCTTTAGGGCTGCTTTGTGCCACCGATATGGACAGGAGGATCAGGCCCGGAGTGCCAAACCAAGTAGGCATAGCTTGTATATCTCCCCTGGCTGGGAAAGTACATCCCAGAGGTTTCCAAGTTCAAACCTCATAAGGGCCACCACTTGTAGTGGTGACACCCCTGGATGGTTTGTCAGTTGCAGGGATCAAACCTGGGTTCTTCTCGATCTTCACATTTGTTGCATTACCATTGGTTATTGGCCCCTTTATCCTGCCCCTCTCCTCCACTGCAACCCCTCAGCTGCACAACATCACTCAGCTTGTCCACTGGTATTTCCTCATCTCTCTTCCCCCTCCTCTTTTAGGGATATCTTGAGATGACCTGTGCTGTGCGGCCAACACTGAGTTGGTGTTATGCAACTTAATGTACCCTTTTCTTTTGGTGTTGGTAGCATTATGTTATAAATATCACAGTACACTTATTATTAGTATTACTACAGTTCTTAGCCAGACATCAAGACCTCATGGTGCAAGATGCTATATGCACATTTAATAAAAAGACAGTGCCCCAAAGAACCTGCAGTCAGTGAATGAAGGAGGTGGGAACCTGCATGAAGAACAGCTAAGTGAAAATGAACCCAGCTGTCATGACCCACGGGCTCAAACCCAGGTCTATAGGAGTAGCCACACTTCAATCCTCCACTTAGTAGTCTTCTGACAACTTCTGACCCAGGACCCATGAAGCCCAGCCCCAGTTTGAGGCTCCTCCCCAATGTCTTATTGGAGGAGTCCCAGAGCAGCTGATTGGCCTACTGTCCCTACTTAAGACAGCAACAGGAACAGGAAGCTGTCTGAACAACTGGGATCCACCCTCTTCTGGAGTGTGTACCTTTTGGCTATGACCTCTGACCTCTGTTGAGGTTCTGATCTCTGGTTTGTCTCCTGCCTCTAACCTCCTGCTATCCTGACCCAGATTGATTTTGGTTACTGACTTGTGGTTCTGATCTCCAATTTGTCTCCTGCGTCTGATCTCCTGGTATCCTGACCCAGCTGACTCCTGGCTCCTGACTATGGACTCTGGCTCTGACCAGTAGGTCTGGCTGCCAATGACCCAGCCTTAACACCAGGACAAAAACAAATGATTCTCAGTCGCATTGGTAGAAGTCAATATGTTCACAAACAGGTAAACATTATTTGAAGACGGGTATTCTTAGACAACTATGATAGGATGAAGTCTTGGTCACGATGGACTCATCACTGGCCCTGTAAAATTCAAAACCAGCATTTTATCAAAAACACTCTCTACCATATCTCGCTCCCAAGGAGACAATTCATCTCAGATGTTGTTGGGTTCATTACCTCCAGGCCAGACTACTGCAACTCATTCTACTGGAGTCTAGACAAGAACTTGACAAACTACAACACAATCGACCATCACCTAAGTGGACAAGTGAGTCAAAAAGAATATGTCCCTGCAGTGCTCCTATTCATGTTCTACCAAATCAGCTTCAAATTTCTTATTTATAAAGCTCTCAGTGGGATAGCCCATGTTAATTTAGGCTGCCTATCCATCAGGGTCCCACCATGACAGCTACTGTCATCAGGCACACTGTTGATTAGAGCCAAGGTACACTGTAATTTTAAAGTACAGTCTTATAAAAAATGGGCCAAAGGCTTTGGAAAACCCTCATACAAAGATTAACAGGGAAATCCTACTTTAACCATCTTCAAGACAAGTTGAAAGACACCCCTCCTCACTCTAGCATTCCCCAAAGAACCACAGCAGAAGAAAATCCACCATCATGTTCAAATGCAACAGTCCATGATTAAACTTGGAGCATGACAAAAACATGACATCTCAAACATAACAGCCTCCCTCTTCCTGAGTAGGAAAGCGAATTGACTGCCCTTGTGGACAGTTCTCATTGTTTGTTATAATCCATATACATGCTCAGATACTATGGTGATAGGTGCTTAAGAAATGCTGACAGATGGATAAAATCAATACATACATTATTAAATCAGGTTGCTGAATTAGTGGGTTAACAGTGAAAGAGTGATAAAAATAAATATTTTAATTATGAAAACAGATTAGGTAGTGACAATTTTGTTTAAGTAGTTTTCATTATCAGAACAAAATTGTGACCTTGAGCCAAGCCCATGGAACAGATAAAGGGAAATTGTGATGGTATCTGAAAAGTAATCATCTCTTTCCCTCCTCTTCTTTTGTTGTTATCTTTAAAAAGAGAGAAAGAAGCACCAAACAAGTTCTAAGCCTACTGAATACCAAACAATGTGTCTCACCTTAGAGTCAACAATTAGAACATTTTTGGTCTAATACCATAATGTACAGAGTCTCCAAAGCTGCCCCAGGCCCGCAGCTATGGAGTACTCAGTGCAGGCCAGGAGAGGCTGCAAGGGCTGCTATTGTATACCATAGCCTTAGGGCTGCTCTAAATTATGCTGGCTGAAAATGTTTCCATTGGCCAACACAGAGAGGCACAGAACAATCCCAGTGGAACCTGAGAATTGGGATTATGGCATCTGAATTCTTATTCTGCATTAAATAATATCCTGTTAAAAACCCTAGTTGTACCTGTCAACATGTGATATTAAAATGTGTTTTGAAAGGCTTGATTCTGCCTTGAGTCAAGGCGCAGAATACCATGGCCCTGAGCCAGCAAAGCATGAAAGCATGTGCTTAATTTTAAGCATGGGAGTAGTCCCATTGGCATGAATGGTTTGCTGAATCAGGGTCAAAGTGCTTGGCATCTTTCAGGACTGAGCCTTATGTGACTCCGACAGGTAGATTTTGCTGAGAATAACAGAGTAATCTAGAGTAATGCATATACTGTTTGCATTTCAAATGAAGATTTTAAATAGTTTAATCAAATTTAAAAAGCACTTTTGAGAGAACACATTCCTTAGTGGTTTGAGGACAGGGCTGGGAATCAAAGTCTCTTCAGTTCTAATTCTGACTTTGGCCCTGACTCACTGTCTAGTCTTACGCAAGTATGTTTCTGTATCTCAGTTTCTCCATCTGCATAAACTTATCTCAAAGAGCCATTGTGAGGGTTCCTTGGATAATGTTGGTGAAGCATACTGAAGCTGTAATTTGACATGTACATTCTAAGAATAAGATCTACTGTAATGTTAGTACAGTATCAACTTTGATACAAATCCATGAACTACACAACTGGTTACTATCCTTTAATCATAATCTCCAGTATAAAAAATAATTATGAATTATATGAAAAAATAGTTGACTACTTTAGAACATAGTTTTGTAAAACCTTTATTCTTATATCCATTTTTTATTGAAATGTCAGAATGCACAAACCCTCTATTTTTAGTTTAAGCTGAGCTAATTTATTGATGACTGTGCTTAATTTTTAAAGCATTTTTCCTTGAGAAATTAGACTTCTGACAACCCTTCTAATGTACACAATTTGAGACTCAGGATTCAGTATAAGAGGCTTAGTATTAATCTTTAATTCTGCAGTCTCTACCCTAGCTGTGCAGAAACAGTTTGATAGTTTATGCACGGCTGTAATCAGTATCTAACAAGTATTCACATTCTCACTTGCATTGGTAGTGAGTTAGCATTCTCTCCTCCTCCATTTTCTCTTGATTTTTTTATTGTTGTGGTTCCTAACAGCTTTAACGCTCTTATTTTTCAAAATAATAGATTCAAGAATTTTAAAAACAATGAAAATAATACAGTATAAAATATAATTGCCCTATGATTCCTGTTTGGAAGCCATGAGAACATAATTATGGACTAAAAGAAAAGGAGTACTTGTGGCACCTTAGAGACTAACAAATTTATTAGAGCATAAGCTTTCGTGAGCTACAGCTCACTTCATCGGATGCATTTGGTGGAAAAAAACAGAGGAGAGATTTATATACACACACAGAGAACATGAAACAATGGGTTTATCATACACACTGTAAGGAGAGTGATCACTTAAGATAAGCCATCACCAGCAGCAGGGGGGGGGGGGAAATGAGGAAAACCTTTCATGGTGACAAGCAAGGTAGGCTAATTCCAGCAGTTAACAAGAATATCAGAGGAACACTGGGGGGTGGGGTGGGAGGGAGAAAGACCATGGGGAAATAGTTTTACTTTGTGTAATGACTCATCCATTCCCAGTCTCTATTCAAGCCTAAGTTAATTGTATCCAGTTTGCAAATTAATTCCAATTCAGCAGTCTCTCGTTGGAGTCTGTTTTTGAAGCTTTTTTGTTGAAGTATGGCCACTCTTAGGTCTGTGATCGAGTGACCAGAGAGATTGAAGTGTTCTCCAACTGGTTTTTGAATGTTATAATTCTTGACGTCTGATTTGTGTCCATTCATTCATGGACTTTACAAAAACTAGACAAGCCATTTACAAAACACACTTTGCTTCTCTACAAAAGAAAAAGGACACTAAGCTATCTAAACTACTATATGCCACAAGGGGCCACAACAATGGTTCCCGTAACCCACCCAGCAATATTGTTAATCTATCCAACTATACTCTTAGTCCAGCAGAAGAATCTGTCCTCTCTCGGGGCCTCTCCTTTTGCCCCTCCACCCCCACGAACATGATACAGTTCTGTGGTGACCTAGAATCCTATTTTCGACGTCTCAGACTCAAGGAATATTTCCAACACACCTCTGACCAACATATTAACCCACAGAGACCTTCCTGCCAACACTACAAAAAGAAGGATTCTGGGTGGATTCCTCCTGAAGGTCGAAACAGCAGCCTGGATTTCTACATAGACTGCTTCCGCCGACGTGCACGAGCTGAAATTGTGGAAAAGCAGCATCGCTTACCCCATAACCTCAGCCATGCAGAACACAGTGCCATCCACAGCCTCAGAAACAACTCTGACATCATAATCAAAAAGGCTGACAAAGGAGGTGCTGTCGTCATCATGAATAGGTCGAAGTATGGACAAGAGGCTACTAGGCAGCTCTCCAACACCACTTTCTACAAGCCATTACCCTCTGATCCCACTGAGAGTTACCAAAAGAAACTACAGCATTTGCTCAAGAAACTCCCTGAAAAAGCACAAGAACAAATCCGCACAGACACACCCCTGGACCCCCGACCTGGGGTATTCTATCTGCTACCCAAGATCCATAAACTGGAAATCCTGGATGCCCCATCATCTCAGGCATTGGCACCCTGACAGCAGGATTGTCTGGCTATGTAGACTCCCTCCTCAGGCCCTTCGTTACCAGCACTCCCAGCTATCTTCGAGACACCACTGACTTCCGGAGGAAACTACAGTCCATTGGTGATCTTCCTAAAAACACCATCCTAGCCACTATGGATGTAGAAGCCCTCTACACCAACATTCCACACAAAGATGGACTACAAGCCGTCAGGAACAGTATCCCCGATACTGTCACAGCTAACCTGGTGGCTGAACTTTGTGACTTTGTCCTCACCCATAACTATTTCACATTTGGGGACAATGTATACCTTCAAATCAGCGGCACTGCGATGGGTACCCGCATGGCCCCACAGTATGCCGACATTTTTATGGCTGACTTAGAACAACGCTTCCTCAGCTCTCGTCCCCTAATGCCCCTACTCTACTTGCGTTACATTGATGACATCTTCATCATCTGGACCCATGGAAAAGAAGCTCTTGAGGAATTCCACCATGATTTCAACAATTTCCATCCCACCATCAACCTCAGCCTGGACCAGTCCACACAAGAGATCCACTTCCTGGACACTACGGTGCTAATAAGCGATGGTCACATAAACACCACCCTATATCGGAAACCTACTGACCGCTATTCCTACCTACATGCCTCTAGCTTTCATCCAGATCATACCACTCGATCCATTGTCTACAGCCAAGCGCTACGATATAACCGCATTTGCTCTAACCCCTCAGACAGAGACAAACACCTACAAGATCTCTATCATGCATTCCTACAACTACAATACCCACCTGCTGAAGTGAAGAAACAGATTGACAGAGCCAGAAGAGTACCCAGAAGTCACCTACTGCAGGACAGGCCCAACAAAGAAAACAACAGAACGCCACTAGCCATCACCTTCAGCCCCCAACTAAAACCTCTCCAACGCATCATCAAGGATCTACAACCTATCCTGAAGGACGACCCATCACTCTCACAGATCTTGGGAGACAGACCAGTCCATAAGCTCACGAAAGCTTATGCTCTAATAAATTTGTTAGTCTCTAAGGTGCCACAAGTACTCCTTTTCTTTTTGCGAATACAGACTAACACGGCTGCTACTCTGAAACCTGTAATTATGGACTGGATCCTGCAAGCATTTACCAGCATAACTGAATATTTACCACAGTGAGTGATCCCATGGGTGTCAAGGAGATCACTCAGTTGTAGTGTTTACGACTGTGGGTAGTTACTGTTGACAGGATCAGGCCTTTTGTCAGCACAGGAACAATTCTCATAACAACCAGAGGTGATCTGTTATAGCTCCTGATACTTTGGAAGGGGGAGTGGAAGGAACAACCAAAAGTGCTTCTGGATCTGGGATATAGAGGCTTGTGCTACCAGAGAGATTAACCTCATCTTCAATGCGCTGGCTAGGAGAAATTTTCCTCTTCATTTTTCTTATCACTTACATTTATCTATTAATAAATATATACTTCTCATAACCCCCTTATGTACGCTCTCTCTTGCTACCTGCTACAATCCACCAACAGGCAATACACTTGCTCTTTTGCACATGCCTTCCCTTCCCTTCCCCTCCCCTCCTCTCCTCTATGTACAAGGAGCTACCACGGTTCTTGATTCAACAAAGAACTAGAGCATGTTAAGTACATCCTTATGTTCTGTTGAAGAAAAAGGGATGTAGGCACATGCTTAAAGTTAAGCATGTACTTAACTGCTTTGCTGAATAGGAACAGGATAACTCACACGTTTAATTTCAGGTTTCAGAGTAGCAGCCGTGTTAGTCTGTATTCGCAAAAAGAAAAGGAGTACCCGTAGGAACCTTAGAGACTAACAAATTTATTAGAGCATAAGCTTTCGTGAGCTACAGCTCACTTCATCGGATGCAATGCATCCGATGAAGTGAGCTGTAGCTCACGAAAGCTTATGCTCTAATAAATTTGTTAGTCTCTAAGGTGCCACGGGTACTCCTTTTCTTTTTTCACATGTTTAAGTTTAAGCATGTGCTTAAGTGTTTTGCAGAAATAAAGCCATGTAGCCTAGATCTGATATGCACATGAAAGTCTGACTGTATGCATATTCCATACCTGTCCTTACTTCGTACTTCAAAACTGCAGCAGTTCTGATGTGTAGAGGGCTTTCTATGATCTTTACAGTTATGGTGAATTTCATCCCTTCTGAATTCCCAATTGAAAAAATAAAAATTCTATTTCTGTTTTTACTTCAATGTCTTGTCAAAATCTTCAGAAGAAAAAGTTTTATTGGCAAATGGAGAACTGGAAATCTAACCTCTGCATATACCGTTTAGATGTTTAATTCCTGAACATATGAAAAAAATGATTTTTTCCCCAGAGTAGCTGTAAATAAGATGAACTCTTGCAACCTTGCTCAAACCTGTCAAACTAAAACCAAGAAAATAAATGCTTCAGGGAAAAAAGAGGTGAAGTGACCATCAAGGCAGAGACAAAGAAAACATATCTACTGCTGTAAAACAAGAAATTCCAGGGGGAGAAACCACGGTACAATGACTGCAACATTTAACAATTGACCTTGAAGAGGCAAAATGACTGCCAGCTGGATACAAGACTAACGGTAACAATTCCAATACCATGCAGTTTAATATAATTTGAAGATAATGATTATGACTTTTCTTAATTTTCTTTTTACTTTATATAATGTTTGCACATTATTATCTCATGGTAAAGAAAATAAGGATATGTTTATAGTGCAGCTCGGAGTATATTCTGAGACTCGCAATAATTTCACTTGAGCTAGCTCACTAAATCCAGCTGTTTGGATGTTGCGGCATGGGCAGAAGCTCAGGCTAGCCACCCAAGCACAGACCCAAGAGGGTTGCTTGTGTGAGCAGTTACATAGCAGGGAGAATAAGAGATTCCCAATTTGGCCCTTAGATTGTACAAACTCTTCAGGCAGGCTCTGTCTCTTATTATGTAAAGACTAGCTCCACAAAGAGTTTTATGTGCCGAACTGATACGTTAGGCCAGGGGTCTCAAACACAATTTACCTTAGGGCCAGGGCCAGTCCTCAAATCCTCCCAGTGGGCCAATAATGTCACTGAAGATGGTGTTCAGAAAAGAAAAAAATTTATATTGTATTTTTTATTTTGAATTTCTTAGGAATAATAAAACTGTCATACAACGTTATACAATTCTTCGCCTGCCAGAGAGTTTTTAATTGCCAGACACCTGGTAATGCTTCAGTTCTGCCAGTTGATGTTTGGCCTCAGTGACTGAGCAGTTGAAACCTTCAGGATTGCAGCAAGGTGTGCATCAGATAGTTGTGTTCCATATTTTGACTTGTTTATATTCATTGTGGAAAAAAGTGATCCTGCCTCGAAGGCTGACTCTGCCTGGGAGCTAATGATGTTGCCTCCATGGCTGACTCTCCCCAGCGACTAGTGATGGTATCTCTGTCCCTCTCCCTCTGCCAATGGGAGCTGCAGGGGTGGGGGAAAGGGTGGCGCCTGCAGCAGACATTGCTGGCTGCATGGCTGCATGCGTCTCTCCTCCGCGGGCTGCAGTGGGGAGGTTCTCGGGCCATATATGGCCTGTGGGCTGGGACTTTCAGACCCCCGCTTTATGCCAAAATTGAGATCCTCAGAACCCCCCCCCACTTTCCTCTACCACCTAATCCGGTATGAGCCTAAATTCCCTGGGCCCCTATATTTTCACTGGTAAAGTCCTGTCAATTTCTGCTAGCAGGCATGCACAAAGCTGCCTAAATCCTGATGCCTGATACTAAGACTCAGTGGGATCCTCAAAGTAGACATTCCCCTGCTTATCACACCCAGGGGGCCTGATCCAGGAAGCATTCTCATCATACGTCAACACTGCAAAGAAAAGCCGTCAGTGCCAGGTCTCAGAGCTCAGGTCAATTGACTCAGGCTCACAGAGTGAAAAAATAGCAGTGTAGACATTGAGGCTCAGGCTGGAGCCCAGCTCTGAAAGCCATTGAGGGTTCCTAGACTCCAGCCCAAGCAGGAACAGCTACACTGCTATTTTTTAGCTCTGAATCCCAAGTCCCACATGCCTGAGTCAAATGTTCTGGATTCTTAGCCAGGGTACCATGGATTTTTCTTTGCAGTGCAGACTTACCCTCAGAGGTCATTTAATTGTCTAGTAGTTAGTGCACTTGGCTAGCTTTTGGGAGACACAGGTGCAAATCACCACTTTCCTTATGGGATTAATGCATTTCTCTGAAAGGCCCAGGTTCCAGTCCCTGCTCTTATTCTTAGGAATATTCTTAGGTGCCTAACTCTCATGCATTGTATAAGGAGCCTGGGCACTAATTCAGAGATGAGGATTGCAATAGGTGGCAAGGTACCTAATGTTAAGCATTGCAATGCTGAGCCTAAGTCCCCTTTGTGGCTCTAGCCCTAAATGTATGGTGCCTAGAACAATGGTCCACAGTCTTAGTCGGGCAACATGTACTATAAATGACATTGTTGGCAAAGGCACCTTATATCCAAACAAGAGTTTTAGCTCTAGGATACCTAAATAGAGAGTAAAAAGAAAAGGAGTACTTGTGGCACCTTAGAGACTAACAAATTTATTAGAGCATAAGCTTTCGTGAGCTACAGCTCACTTCATCGGATGATGATGAAGTGAGCTGTAGCTCACAAAAGCTTATGCTCTAATAAATTGGTTAGTCTCTAAGGTGCCACAAGTACTCCTTTTCTTTTTGCGAATACAGACTAACACGGCTGCTACTCTGAAACCTAAATAGAGAGTGTTGCAAGCAGTATACTAAGCTCTTAATATTTGTTCCAGTGAAGGCACAGTGTGTTTTGCCATTGATTTCAATGGGATTATTATTTGTCCCTAAAAGCAAAGACGTATCCCAAGCTAAAGAGGAAAATAAAGAGTTAAATACAGATTTGGATTTTTTTTTTTATAAATGACAATCATTCAAGCTATCAATCATCTAGAGGGGGGAATCAGCAGGCAATCCAATTCAAGGAATGAGGTTGTAATGCATGATGTAGGTCTATCAGTTAATTTAAATAATGAGTAACCTGGTAGGCAATCAAATCTAGGTTAGGACATTTAGCAGACTGAAAATAATGAGTCTAACAGTAATAGAGCTAACAAAACAATCCAGATAATAACGGCAGCACAGAATGACAGTCCTAACGTAATCAGACAGCGTGCACAAACTGTAAATAGACAGAGTAAAGAGAATGAACTTGCATGTGAAAGCAAAACATATTCTCCAATGAAACTATTATAGAAGAATTATGTTTGTTTAAAAGGAAGCACAGTGACAATCAGAGCGATAACATACAATATTTATGTGTTCTTGCTGAATCTACAATATCTGTTTAAAAAACTCTAGAATATTTTTTTTGCATGTAAAGCAAATATGATGAAATTTGATTTTTGTTGACATTACAAATCAGCCAGAAAGATCAAACTTTTCCCACTGCCTTATCATGATTTTTTATTGCATTACGTTGATCAACAATCATGATTTTAAAAACTGCTTTTTTTAGAGCGAGCGCAGGGAATAAAAAAATATTTTGGTGAAAGAAAGCAAATGTTCAAATTAGGCTCACTCTGGGGGCAGTTCAGTGTCAGTGTGTGGTGTGGGGAAGGAAGACTGAAGGAGACATTAAGAACACAGTGGGTGTGCCGAGTAACTGCAGTTGTGGATTTGTCAGCCACATCTTGTACAAATTTCAGCAGTACATGAATGTCCCAGAGCTGCCCCCATGCTTTCTAAGCCCTGGTTTTGCAAATAGATCCACTTGAAGAGACCTTTCTGCACAAGAAGAACCTGATTGGGGCCCAAGTTTGAGCCTTGGCTTGCAGGGGGAAGGGAATGTGTGGGTACAGAGTAGCAGTGTCCAGCAAGCCTCCTTTTGCCAAGATGTGGCTCCCAAACTCCAGAAGACAGCAGCCATTCTAAGCAAGTTCAGCTACTCCAGATGGGGAACAGGGTTGCCATTTTCTGAGGTGCTTATCTTTGTATTCCACACAGGCACAGCTCCTCCCATTTCTGGCTGGTGCAAGATTTTGTCTTCTGTTCTTTGATCTCAATCTAGCCCACACACTCAGCTGTGCTCACCATCATAAGGCTGGCACCTGTTTCTGAGTAGATGGAGCATCAAAAATAATGAGCCAGATTGTCGGCTGGTGTATATGGGCATAGCATCACTGACTTCAGTGAAGGTGTACTCATTTACTCTATCTGACAATCCAGCTCAATATACTTAAAAATGTGCTGAAAATAAATCAAAGTCACCTCTTTGTTCTTGGAAATGAAATTGTCTAAATAAATTATCAAAATGTGGAATAGCAAATAGGCTTTTATTTGTTGATTCTCATCCTATAATCCATCTACCATATGGTGCCCTAGGCAATCAGCTAATTCTGCTAATTTGCCTGTAATTCTAGTCTGTTTACTTCATTCCACTTTAGTTTATTTTTTTAAGTTTCCCTAACTAATTTATGACTAATAAATAAATATTCTTCAGTAGTGGCATCTCAACATACTTCAAAGTGAGTGGTGGCATTTTACTGACAATTGCAGATGGGAGGTGGGATTTGCAGCCCAGCTTTACAAAATTCTCTTTATATGCTGTTTCTATTTATTAACTGTGGTTTAGTCTCTAAAGCTTCTGGTGCTGAATACATCAGTGGACCTATCCCTGCAAGCATTTAAGAATGTGTAGTACTCGGTGTGGCAGTGGTGCTTCTATCACTTGTCAGTCATTCTTTTGCCCCTGCAAAAGGACCCCTGGGAGTTCTGGTGACATCTTAAGCCAGGATATGCTTTTCACAGCAAACAATAAGGGCCTGATTCACTTTTCACTTACATCAGTGTAAATCTTGTTGAGTATGCTCTTCAGACACTATGGTGATGGGAGCCAGCAAGTACCTACATATATGAACTTCAATGGATATATATTGTATAAAACTTGTGAATAAAAAGATTCAAACCCAACATTTTATAAATATGCAATAACTTCTGCTCATAAGACAGACGATCATGAGTTTACAGAGTTAGGCTAATTAATTTTAAATTCTAAATTTAAAAAATTTTAAATTTAAATTGTTTTCACTGCATTGTCACAAAAGTCAGTGAAAATAACATAACAAACACACAAAGTCCTCAAATAATAATACAAAATGTAAGACAATAAAGACTTGTAGACATAGTGCTTCATCTCATCCATTCCATTGCCATTGTAGGTTTGCTGACTAAATTATGTTCTCAAATGTTTTTCGTCTAGGTCAGATTTATGGTAATGAGCTTTTTATTCTGTATGTACCCAAAACTCCTAGTGAATGAATGGAGAATTTTGATTATGTAAAGGATAAAGAATCAGTTATGTGCAATCAGTTTGTAAGGTGCTTTGGGATCCATTTTGGTGACAGAAACTTTTAAAATGGAAGATCATTATCATAAGACTAGTCTTAACATTTAAGAATAGATCAGAGGGAACAAACCTGCATGGAAGTGGGAAGGAAAGGATGACCTGATATCTCTTTTCCATCTTTAATTTGTATGATTCTTGTCCACAAGCACTGGAGATAATCACAGCTGTATAGTTTTTCACAACTTGGTAATTGTACTTTCAGCTTGTAAGGAATACAAAAATTTGGCTGGCTGGTCTGCTGAAATGATAAGCCTTGAAATGATGATTTTCTACTTTTTAGTTAGATTTTACAGTTTATAGATGATTGAAATAGTAATGCCACATGTAATTCTCTTTCTAGACAAGCTTAGTTAAAATGTTCATTCAAAAGTAATAAGCGCAATATTTTCTCTAATCAGGTCCCCTCGGAATGAAACCATGGAAAAAATGTTCCTGTCAGTTCATTCTGATTACCTGTGTGTCTCGTTAGTCTAAATCCTATCTGACAGCCACACAGTCATAGTGGCCTTTCACCACAGAGTCTTTTAAAAATAATTTTATTTCAATTTCTGGCCAGTTCTAGCTTAACCAGCACATATAATTGCCTAATAAGCAGTTTATAAGAAGAACATAATTTCAAAGTGAAATGTTGAACCCATCCATTTTTTGACTGTAACAGAAATTAGAGATGTCTTTTAAGTTCTGTACTGCAAGTTGCTCTGCAGCTGAAGAATCAGCCACCTGGAAACTTGTTAGAATGCCAATTAAACTTTCATATTGACTCACCATTTAAAAAGAATCATACTATTGTGAATATAAAATAACTAGTGAGCTTAAAATGTAAAGTATGTTAACAGACTGAGAACTATATGTGGGCCAAAAGGTTTGAAAATTGTCTTTGGACAGGGAAAATCTTATGTGCCTTTAGATATTAAAGGGTCTTGCCAGTGAGAATTAGATCTGTGTGAATAGTTCATAGATTCAGAGAGGTTAAGGCCAGAAGGGAACATTGGGTCATCTATTCTGACCTCCTATGTAATAAAGGCCACAGAGTTTCATGAGTTACTCCTATACTGAGCCCAATAACTTGTGTTTGACCAAAGTCAATCTTCTAGAAAGGCATCCAGTCTTGTTTTGAAGACTTCTAAAAATAAGGAGTTGGCCACAGCCTTTCTTCCTCTCCCCTAGCCCCTTCCCCACATAAAGATGTTAAAGTCTCCAGGTTTGGGGGGTTCATTATAAATTAAAATTTAGACCAGGTTCATCAAAAGTTTCACTAAGGTTCACTAAGGTTGGAACAATCATTAGCCTGCTTTTAAATGAACCATGGTGTAGCATGGAAATCATGTAAAATATGTGGTTGAGGCCTGAAAACAGGTGAAACTTCACAGTATTGATAAATTGGATAGTGAATTGCTTAACCATACTTTGGTTCATTATGAAATATACTCAAGAAACCAAATAACCAATGGTAGTCAGGTTTGTTGCTACAACCCAATAATAATATAATACAGGAAAAAGGTTCTATACAATACCAGTCTCCTGAAAGCTGTCTCATGCAATGATCTTACATTCATGTTATGCAGAAGATGTGCTACCATATTTACACCCCTAAAGCTATCATTTTATATCCTACTTACAGTAAAACGAACTGTGTATGTCATCTGAAACTCTGTTGAACCAGGTTTCAGAGTAGCAGCCGTGTTAGTCTGTATTCGCAAAAAGGTGTCACAAGTACTCCTTTTCTTTTTTCATCTATTGAACCAATCAGCTTTCCACCTTGTTTTTCTGATACCATGGTGTACCCCTTATCTCTTTGTTCTGAACACATGTATTTCAGGTACCAACAGGGGTGAAAGTAAAGCTGAAGACTTTCCGGTACGGGGGCCGGCTCCGGCCCCTAAAAGGGGTGGGGCCTCAGACAGAAGGGGTAGGGCTGGGGTTGGGTCAGCATCCCCCAGCCAGTCCTTCCACACTGCCTGGCCCATGCAGCCTGGGGTTCGAGCAGCGATTTAAAGGCCCCAGAGCTCCGGCCGCAGCTGTGGTAGCAGCAGCAACAGCCAGAGCCCTGGGTCCTTTTAAATCGCTGGCCTGAGGCAGCTGCTCATTTTGCCCTCCCGCCCCTCGGGGAGGGCCAACCAAATTAAAGCGCTGCCACGGCAGCACTTTAAGCAGGGTCCTTTGCCGTGGCAGCGCTTTAACGTCGCTGCCTCTTTTGCTCCCTCCCATCGCTGGCCCTGTGGCAGCGCTTTAAAGTCAGCTGGATACAGGCCAGTACTGGTGGCCACTTTTTACCAGTAGATCGTACCGGCCCATACCAGCTTATTTTCACCCCTGGGTACCAATGGGTGTGAAGGCACCTCCCATGTTTGCAAGGGGGAAGAATAATCATATGTTTTGTCCTCTTCCTTTGGGACATTCCAGTATAGGCATGTGAGAATAACTCCATTTCTGTTGCTATGGTAAAGCAAAAAGAAAAGGAGTAGTTGTGGCACCTTAGAGACTAACAAATTTATTAGAGCATAAGCTTTCGTGAGCTACAGCTCACTTCATTGGATGCATTTGGTGGAAAAAACAGAGGAGAGATTTATATACACACACACAGAGAACATGAAACAATGGGTTTATCATACACACTGTAAGGAGAGTGATCACTTAAGATAAGCCATCACCAGCAGCGGGGCGGGGGGAAGGAGGAAAACCTTTCATGGTGACAAGCAAGGTAGGCTAATTCCAGCAGTTAACAAGAATATCAGAGGAACAGTGGGGGGTGGGGTGGGAGGGAGAAATACCATGGGGAAATAGTTTTACTTTGTGTAATGACTCATCCATTCCCAGTCTCTATTCAAGCCTAAGTTAATTGTATCCAGTTTGCAAATTAATTCCAATTCAGCAGTCTCTCCTTGGAATCTGTTTTTGAAGCTTTTTTGTTGAAGGATAGCCACTCTTTGGTCTGTGATCGAGTGACCAGAGAGATTGAAGTGTTCTCCAACTGGTTTTTGAATGTTATAATTCTTGACGTCTGATTTGTGTCCATTCATTCTTTTACGTAGAGACTGTCCAGTTTGGCCAATGTACGTGGCAGAGGGGCATTGCTGGCACATGATGACATATATCACATTGGTAGATGCGCAGGTGAACGAGTCTCTGATAGTGTGGCTGATGTGATTAGGCCCTATGATGGTATCCCCTGAATAGATATGTGGACAGAGTTGGCAACGGGCTTTGTTGCAAGGATAGGTTCCTGGGTTAGTGGTTCTGTTGTGTGGTGTGTGGTTGCTGGTGAGTATTTGCTTCAGATTGGCAGGCTGTCTGTAAGCAAGGACTGGTCTGTCTCCCAAGATCTGTGAGAGTGATGGGTCGTCCTTCAGGATAGGTTGTAGATCCTTGATGCGTTGGAGAGGTTTTAGTTGGGGGCTGAAGGTGATGGGTAGTGGCGTTCTGTTGTTTTCTTTGTTGGGCCTGTCCTGTAGTAGGTGACTTCTGGGTACTCTTCTGGCTCTGTCAATCTGTTTCTTCACTTCAGCAGGTGGGTATTGTAGTTGTAGGAATGCATGATAGAGATCTTGTAGGTGTTTTGTAGGTCTCCCTCTTGTAGGGAGGGAGAAATACCATGGGGAAATAGTTTTACTTTGTTTAATGACTCATCCATTCCCATGTCCACATATCTATTCAGGGGATACCATCATAGGGCCTAATCACATCAGCCACACTATCAGAGGCTCGTTCACCTGCGCATCTACCAATGTGATATATGCCATCATCTGCCAGCAATGCCCCTCTGCCATGTACATTGGCCAAACTGGACAGTCTCTACGTAAAAGAATGAATGGACACAAATCAGACGTCAAGAATTATAACATTCAAAAACCAGTTGGAGAACACTTCAATCTCTTGGTCACTCGATCACAGACCTAAGAGTGGCTATCCTTCAACAAAAAAGCTTCAAAAACAGACTCCAATGAGAGACTGCTGAATTGGAATTAATTTGCAAACTGGATACAATTAACTTAGACTTGAATAGAGACTGGGAATGGATGAGTCATTACACAAAGTAAAACTATTTCCCCATGGTATTTCTCCCTCCCACTCCACCCCCCACTGTTCCTCTGATATTCTTGTTAACTGCTGGAATTAGCCTACCTTGCTTGTCACCATGAAAGGTTTTCCTCCTTCCCCCCTCCCCCCCCCCCCGCTGCTGCTGATGGCTTATCTTAAGTGATCACTCTCCTTACAGTGTGTATGATAAACCCATTGTTTCATGTTCTCTGTGTGTGTATATAAATCTCTCCTCTGTTTTTTCCACCAAATGCATCCGATGAAGTGAGCTGTAGCTCACGAAAGCTTATGCTCTAATAAATTTGTTAGTCTCTAAGGTGCCACAAGTACTCCTTTTCTTTTTGCGAATACAGACTAACACGGCTGCTACTCTGAAACCTAAGGTAAAGCACTCATCTGTCATGATCTTGACAGCTTCCCTATTTGCTCAAGCCAAAACTTACTGCAAGGAGTTAACGGATGCTTAACATCAGTGAGTAGAGTTATATAAAAATCATAGGCCAATTTAGGCTATGTGACTTCTATAATATTTATGCTTAATGATATTTGTGTTTCATGCATACTAATACATATATGTAGTGAGCAATACCTGTTATTAATATGTGTCCATATGCTAGCTAGCATATATTGGTCAACAGCAGCTTCAAGTGATTTTTTTTGCTTTGAAATATGAAATATTCAGTTTATTCAGGTACAAGACTCAAACCGAAACAGAGAAGTGTGAATCCATGAAGAAGTTTGCCCAATCCCCTGGAGCAAAACTGCCTCTCATATCTACCCTCGTGGCTTTTAGAATTTCAAAATTTAAAAAATATTGTCAATTCCCCTCTCTTTTTCCTCACCAGATGTAATCTCTAGCAACCTCATAAACTGTAGTGTATATTTGTTGGAGGACATTCTGTTCTAGGGACTGGGGAGCCTCTGCCTCAGAGTTTAGTTACAGAGCAGGTTCAGGAAATGGTCTCCACCCCTTTTAACCAGTTGTAGAATTGATACATCCTGACCATAGAAAAACTAAGACTGGGAAAGGCAGTGGCTTATAGCAGGCAGCCTCTTACAGGAGGATGAATGGCCACCTCCCACCTCCCCATTCCTGAATATCTGGCCTCATACAGTGCAAGGTACAGTGATTGCCAAGCTTCTAGACTATACCAAGTGAAAGGTGTGGACCTCAGTGCTGTGTAAGTGGAAGCAGTCATATATCTGGCTGAGAGGACTGCATTCCTATATAGTCTGCAGATTTTCCCACTGCACTCTCATTCACAGAATTTATTAAGACTTGAAGTTCAATTCAGATGGGTTTGAGACTCAAAGACCCAGATCCTCAAGCACCTTAACCTCATTGATTTCAAAGGGAGCTAGGTGCCTAACTACCTCAAAGGATCTGGACTGAAATAAATATTTTTTATTTTAAAAACACTTAGCAGGAGCTGCTACAGAAATAAGAACAGCAGCATTCTTCTGCACCAGAAGTGTCCATCTAGAGAGGGAAGTTAAGTTTGCAGCACACAGGTTGACTCTTAAGGCTGAAATATGCTCTCAGATTAACCTGTGCAACCTTCTGAAATATATAAGGTTACATAGATGCAAGGACTATATGAGGCAGTTAATTTTCACATTCATAAGTGGACCTGGGCAATTATGGTGAAGTCTCTCATAAATAATGGTTCTACACTTTTTCATTAACTAATTTCAACCGTGTTGATCCCTCTTTCCACAAATTGTCTAGCTTATATATATACTGGCAGGGATGTTTGCCAAAAAAGTGAATTTTAAGTAAATATGGCAGAAAGGGAATTGAAATTTTGTAATTTTGAGTGTTTGCACCTGAAATTTTATTTTAAAAGTTATCCTCATCCAATTAAGAAACAGAAATTGTACGATGTCACCTCAATGGGAGATAGGCTCCCAGGCTCTTTTGAAAATACCAGTAGGGCTCAAATTCACATGGATATTGAGGTATCTCTCCCTCAGAATTGCAACACCTAACCCCTAAGCAACCAGCCACACAAAGGAATTCTCAGCCCTGCGTTAGGAACCCAGGTTCCCCATACAATGCATGGAGTATTAGGCTTCTGAGGAAGGGATCCTCAGAAGCTATTAAGCTGAGCAGGGAGATGTCTAATCTAGCCAGGAGTGAAATGCAGAGGTGTATCTGCCTCCAGTCATACTTCTTGGCCTGAACCCACTGTAGGTGTTAGGTGCCTAAGTCAGGTCAGCCCTTTCTTACACAAAAGCAGGCTTTCTTTTTGAGTCAGTGTTATGCTGCCCCTCCACTTCTTGGCAGCCTTCATCCTCTTGTGCAGTCTGAAAGGAATTAGATTTTAGGCATGCTTAGAGCACACACATGAGATTTGGTGCACTGGTGAGATAGGCATTCCCCTGCCTAGTTTGAGAATCCTGCTTTGGCGCTGCCATCACTTTGGCTTACGCTAGAGCAGCTTGTTAGCGGTGTCACGATGTCAGGACTTAGGTGGCTTTGTGTATGCTAACTGTGGCAAGTTAGGCACTTACATGGTTAGGTGGCTGCTGAGTGGTGGTTTTGAGAATGTCAGTGGTGCATAAATGTTGGACATAGGTGTCGAAAGACGCAGTTAGCTGCCTAAGTATCTTTGTGAATCTGTGCCTACGTGACACCTTGCACCTTTGGGTGCCAAAATACCTTTAAACATGTAACTGGGAAACAAAGGGTAGGAACAAATGGTTTTCAGAATGGAGAGATGTAAATAGTGGTGTCCCCCAGGGGTCTGTACTGAGCTCAGTCCTATTCAATATATTCATAAATGATCTGGAAAAAGGGGTAAACAGTGAGGTGGCAAAATTTACAGATGATACAAAACTATTCAAGATAGTGAAGTCTCGAGCAGACTGTGAAGAGCTACAAAAGGATCTCTCAAAACTGGGTGACTGGGCAACAAAATGGCAGATGAAATTCAATATTAACAAATGCAAAGTAATGCACATAATCCCAACTATATACATATAAAAGGTGGTGTGCAAATTGGCTGTTACCACTCAAGAAAGAGATCTTGGAGTCATTGTGGATAGTTCTCTGAAAACATCCACTCAATGTGCAGCGGCAGTCAAAAAAGTGAACAGAATGTTGGGAATCATTAAGAAAGGGATAGACAATAATCATATTTCCACTATAAAATGCATGGTACACCCACATCTTGAATACTGTGTGCAGATGTTTAAAAATACAAAAATAAAAATAAAAAAAGGAGGCAGTTTTAAAAAAATCAAAAGGAAATATTTTTTCCACACAATGCACGGTCAACCTGTGGAACTCCTTGCCAGACGATGTTGTGAAGGTCAAGACTATAACAGGGTTCAGTGAAGAACTAAAGTTCATGGAGGATATGTCCATCAATGGCTATTAGCGAGGATGGATGAGGATAATGTCCCTAGCCTGTTTGCCAGAAGCTAGGAATGGGAGACAAGGGATAGATCACTTGATGATTACCTGTTCTGTTCATTCCCTCTGGGACACCTGGCATTGGCCACTGTCAGCAGATAGGATACTGGGCTAGATGGACCTTTGATCTGACCCAGGATGGCCATTCTTTTGTGGCCAAAAAAATTAACAGAAATTGAATGGGGCTGACCTTCTTTGTTATATTATTACTGTACGTATTAAGAATGTCTCATGAAGAACAACCTTGTGTCAGAGCAGTTTGGAAGTATTATTACAGAAAAGCAGGGACAACAGTGAACAATAAAAGCAATCCATTCGCTTTCTTCCCTCAATAAGTAAAGTGTTTAAAAAACCCCCAACAGATCTGTGGTAGATATTAGAACTAAGGAAACTGTGGTTTATTTTTCTCCTTCTTGTAATGGGAGTGGTGCTGAATACTGCTCAGAATATATTTCATCCAAACCCTAATAGCCACATTTGTGTGATTAATTTATTTGGCAAACACCTAACACAATCAGAGATAGTTAACGGACCAGGCAAGCCACACACACAGGGGCTTTATTTAAAATCCTGGAGACTGGCTTATCTCTGGAGTGTAGTAAAAATTAGAGCTGGTTGAACATTTTTTGAAGGAACATTTCTTCATTAGAAAATGTCTATTTATCAGAATGGAAACATTTTGCAGAAATATGTTGATTTTATTGACATTTTATTTAAAATATTAAAATGAAACATTGCAGTAAGGTCAAATGGAATAGAATATTGCAAGTTTTCACCTCAAGGTGACTTCTCCATTTAGAAATTTATATTTTATTTTTTATCAATCCATTACAGTACCAATTAGCAATTACTACAGGCCAAAAAATGGAAATTCTGAGTGTTTGAGATTTTATTTTTTCCACATCAGAATAAAACATTAAACATCAGAATGTCCTGCAAAAGGAATATTCTAATCTGGAAGTGTACTGCTGCCTCTTGTCTTTTCAGGGGTCTTCCTAATCCCCAGCATGACTTCTCACTGGTTCATCCTCCCCTGTCATGCTGATAATGTGTAGATCATCTCAAGCTGGGAGATGGGGGATAAACAGAAGCTGATACAGAGCAGGGATGCAAAAAGATGCGGTGGGGGGGGGAGCTTATACTGAAATGGGAGTGTGTGTGATGGGGAAATGACATGGAATCAGAAAGGGGCAGAGAAAACTTACAAGGGGCTGGGAAGGAAAAAGGAAAACCATTTACTGCAGTATCTTTCTGCAAGTCAATTCACAAGGTTGGTCACTAGATGGTGGCAATTTCCAGTTGATAAATGTAGATGAAACTGACATATTCTTGTGGAACATTTTATTTTGTCGGAACAGGATTTGCCAACAAAAAAAAACCCTGTTCCATCAGAAAATTTTCAACCAGCTTTACCAATTAGAATACCATTTACAAATGAGCAAAGTAAGTACCAATTACCAAAGGAATTAATACAATACTAATTACCAATTAGAATACTTATCAATACCAATTACCAATTATTTTATATTATAATTTTAAAATAATTATTAGTCCCTACTTTTAAAACAATATAAAACAAAGATATTACAATAAAAAGGTGAAATTGAAATGATTTTTTTAAATTTTATGTAAATGAAAATGTTTGATTCACCCAAAATATTTTTTTCCCCAGAAATTTCATTTTATGGTAAATTTTGATTCTTCCTTACCCCAAATGTCAGAATTTCCCATGGAAGAGAAGAAATTCCTTGTTTAAACCAGGTCTAGTAAAACAATTACAAAATGTCCTCATTTGGATATTATTGCTGATTTCAAAGGACATTTTGCATGCATCTGTGAGGATGATAGTATGAAGTCCTTATTTAGCTTGTTAGGTTATGTGTTAAATCATGGTGAAACAATTTATTCCTTTCTTTCCTGTTCTTCCAGTTAGTGGTAACTATACTATTCTAAGAGTGAAGATAAAGGAAGAGATCCTTTGACCCACTCTGATTGTTTTACGTAAGAACATAAGAACAGCTATACTGGGTCAGACCAAAGGTCCATCTAGCCCAGTATCCTGTCTTCTGGCAGTGGCCAATGCCATGTGCTCCAGAGGGAATGAACAGAACAGGTAATCATCAAGTGATCCATCCCCACTTGCCCATCCCCACTTGCCCATTCCCAGCTTCTGGCAAACAGAGGCTAGGGATACCATCCCTGCCCATGCTGGCTAATAGCCATTGATGGACCTATCCTCCATGTATTTATCTAGTTCTATATTGAACCCTGTTATAGTCTTGGCCTTCCCAACATCCTCTGGCAAGAAGTTCCACAGGTTGATTGTGCATTGTGTGAAAAAATACTTCCTTTTGATTGTTTTAAACCTGTTGCCTATTAATTTCATTTGGTGACCCCTAGTTCTTGTGTTATGAGAAGGAGTAAATCCAGTGCCCCCATTAAAAAGTAGGAGGGCTCTTATACAAAGGCTGACATCAATTAAAAGAGAAAACGCTACAGAAAAAGAAAAATTAAATTTTGCTCTCATTTACACTGGATAGTGGATAGAGTTACTCTGGCTTTAGTCCTGGATAAAGGAAAAGAGAATTTGGCCCAAGGTATTTTCAATGTTTTTGTTTGAATTTACCAAACTCCAAATTTAAAATAAAACCTTAATCCAAACATGAGGAAATTTAAGAAAGGATCAAAGCAATACTCCATTTGCTGTTAGAGTCTGTCTTTAAATATGCATTTGACATAGCTTTATAACTTTTATTTCTTGACCTCAGAAAATGTGTGTGGTTATAGGGTGGTACATTCAGTTCTTGAAGAAAATTGAAGAATATCTTAATTTCTTGTTAGTTACAACATTAATCAGTGGCTAATTGCAAATACTTAGCCTGTGGAAAATATAGGAATGGAATTAGATTGTGACTACAAGTCAAATAAACTTTGCTTTTGTTATTGATTTAAACATTTTTGAGACAGATGTTCAATATGGTTTGCTTAGCACATTATTTTGTAATGCTTGGTCAATGTGCTGAATAACAATTGGACTGAGTCTTTACACAAATTTCTGTATCACATATAAATTACCTTGTAATCATCAGTATTCTTAATAATAGTAGACAACATTTGTATTGCTTTTCCAATACCTCTGCACATAGTTACCTGCAAAGCACCTACGTATGTTGTTCAGCTGCTGGTATCTAAGAATGTTTAATAATTATTTAATGCCAGCCATATACACTTTGTTACCATCTTTAAACATTTTAACATTTTCAGTGACTAGATGTCCAATCCTCCTTAATTTATTCAGACAAAATTCTAAAGGGCCTGAGAAGGCCAGATCCTTCTTTGGTGTTAATCAGTGTAGCGCAACACAAACTGAGCATCTGTGCCTCTGAGCGACTAAAACTAGAATCTTTTGAGTTGCTCAAGGAAAGAGAATGAGAAAAAAGTTAGAGATTAAGGGCTTAGTCCTGCTCTCATTGAAATCAATGTAATTTCTTTGTCACAGAGTTTAATGTTGATG
This sequence comes from Dermochelys coriacea, assembly GCF_009764565.3. Lineage (NCBI taxonomy): Eukaryota > Metazoa > Chordata > Testudines > Dermochelyidae > Dermochelys > Dermochelys coriacea. Next base: position 23,082,841 of record NC_050078.2, on the reverse strand, counting down.
AGTTCTGGACATAACAATGTGAATGATTTCAGAGTGTTTTCATTGACTTCACTGAAAGCTGGATTGGGCCACCTACAGATGCACAACTTAGATAGATGTTTATCTATCTATCCCTACTCTACCATAGACTTCCTATATGACTGTGGGCAACTCAATTAGCCTCTCTGGTCCTCAGTTTCCCATCTGTAAACAAATGAAGATAATAGCACTTCCCAACCTCATATGGGTATTGTGAGGATAGATACATGAAAGATTGTAAAGTGATCAGATATTTCGATAATGGGGTATATATAAATACTAAAGATATATTGACAGACTTATCTACACTACATGCCTGGAATCATTTGAACCTATGCAATGCCAGTTGTATCATGGATGCAGTAAGAGTAGAAGGTTACAGCATAGGAATAATGGATTTAGTATTCTACCAAGAATTACAGATATGAAAAATACATTTCATTGGTGACAATTCTTATGGATTTCATCTTGAATCTTGCTTTCTTTGTTGGTTTTCATAAAAGTGTCATAAACACCTCCATTTTCTTTAAAAAATAGCCTTCATGGTAGCAAGAGAAAAGATAAAAAATGTGTATCCTAAAGGCTCACTAACAAACAAAAAGAACTGAACATTTTTTTTTTAAATCTAATGGTTTTGAGGCTTGACACATGATTTTGTGAATGCTTAGGGTTGGAGATACAGAAATGCTTTGACCAAAAGTTTCAGTGTAATACTTTGAATCATAACTAGAGGTAGTAACAAAAATTACATGAAACATTTTAATTTTGTTCAAATTTTTTCTCTTTTTATTTTTGATTAAGTGAAAACTGAAAAAAAGTTTTCAAAAACTAAAAGTTTTCAAAAACTAAAAGTTTTTGGGTGTTGGTTCCTGCCTTTCTCTCTTTTCTTATGCTCCCCTTTTTGTCCACAGAAAAAGATAAGAAAGGGAGTAAAGGCGGCAGGAGTACTTAAAATGAAAATTTTCATCAAAATCACAGAAAATGTTGACCACAACAAACCATTTTCTGAAGAAAAAAAAAACCTCAAAAAGAAACAAAAAAATCATTTTTTTGAAAAGCCATTTATTATAGAGAAAAAAAATTAATGAAAAAAGTTTGACCCGTTCTAAAAATATCACAATACTGAGTTTTTTGCAGCAATGTAAATATTAAGCCTTGGGAACTGATTAAAAAACACCATTCCTTACTAGTCAGTTACTTACTAGTCAGTTATTCCACACCTTGTACAATTTCTATTTTTTTTTAATGTACTTCAGCCCCTCTTTATCTTTTCCATTTGGATTTCAGATACAAAACTAATCTCATTTTATTGTGACATTTTACTCACTTTATGTGGTTTGAAAGCTATTTAAAGTACTTGCTTGTTTGGAAATATTTTTGAAACATTCCCAAATGGCTATAAAAGAAAAAAAGTCAGATATTTATTTAGAGGGTAATTGTACTTTTTATATTAATCTCAATACTGAATTGATGCTTCTTCTTCAGTTCCCCACCAAGACGCACTTTACAATCGCTGCTATTAGCCAGCTAACTATAGCTAGGCAATGAGACAGTTAGGGGTGGTGATAGATTTTAAAAAACAACCAAAGAGAAACAAGGTGGGCTACCTTGTTCCCTTAGGCACAGCCCTGAGCAAGGTATGGTGCTTAAATGCCACACCCAAGGAGTACCTTCAGGAGGCATTATTCTTCTGAGGCACAATTAGTCAGCTACCCCCTGCTTTCCTATTTCTCCTGATCCTCACTACTCACCTTCCTCCTTCCTGTCTATATTTAAGGTTTGGACAGTCCTCATAGGATTGAAATAGAGTTTTTTATTCTCCTTTATGCCACAGAACAGATATTTAGCCCTGAAGTTATATGTTTTATCTCAATTCCTTACTTTCCACCTGTTACTTGTCTTCTTAGGCCTAATGATATAATATGAACCACTAAAAGGAATGCCTGCACTGTGCAGAGCTCTACTGATAGCAGCAAAATTCCACACACTGCATGGGCCCACACTAATGGATCCTGATGCAAGTTTGGGGCTTGAGACTGTAAAAAGAGAACCTAGCACTGTATGGCCAACATGGTAGAACCACCAATAAAAATGATAATGTTGCCTTTAGAATAACAGTTTTCTGGGCTCAAATGCAATTGTGATGAATTCATTCTTTTTATAGCCATCCCCCCCAACACACACACACATGCACATGTCAAAATAAAACACAATCCAACGTCAGAACACAGAGGGGAAATGAACTTAATGCAGAAGAAGTCAAGGGGGTTAGATTAGATGACCCTATGGTTCTATGATTCTTAGACTGGTAACATAACTATAAAGTACAATATCAGCAAAGCATTCCATTGGCCTTTATAAACTTGATCATATAATTATTCAATTAATCCAGATTGATTCTTTTGTTAAGGGATATAACTAGTAGAATCAATTTAATGAGCTATAAATTATATATTATAGTTAATATTCACAGCAAATTCCATACATAGAAGATAATTCCGATATTTAGATCTTTTCTTCTTTTGTAATTTCAATAACCATAATATACATAAGCAGTTTGAAATATACGAAATGGAACTTATTAGCACAAAAGAAATTTAAGATAATTTATCATTACCGTTATGAGATATTTTGGTCTTCATTTCTAAGGGTTTCCTTTTCTGTACAGTTTATTCATCACATTTAACACATTTAAAAGGAGCATATTCAGCAGATATGTTATTTATTGGAGTTCCTGTGTATGCTAATAGCTGGCTGGATTTCCACTTGTGTCTTTGAGGGCAAATCAAGGAGGCAAACTCAACTGGAAATAAAAAGTTTGTGCCTCCTATGCCCAAGGTTTGAATATACATTTAAAAACATTAATGAAATCTTTAAAAACTCCAAGGGCACATGGTAAAGTTTCCCAAGAGGAGACTAATTCATGCTCTGACCTTTTATTCCAGTTTGGCTATAGCATATATTCAATTACCCTTTTTTTTCTTTTCTTTTTTTTAAAAAAAGAGTAATTCAGAACAATGCAGTCACTGTGGGCCTAAGTCTCACACTGAGTAGTTCCATATTCCTCCAGTTACAGTCATTCCCTAAAAAGCAATGGAAAATAATGCTTTTTAAATAATCTTCTACATAACATAATGCATCCTTCAGGGCAGGAATTCTCTGTATGAACACTTTCTTATATATAGTTGTTGAATTCATCTCTGTTATATTATTTCTGAAATCTATGTCCATTCTACACCCTGAGGTCTTCATAACTAGTAAATAGAAAATGTGCCTTCATCTGAAGGAAGAATGACGCTACATGCATCAAAGAATAAATACTTTTTTTTAGGTAAATTAAGTGAGTTTGCTACTGCTATAATCTTCTTCTATTTTTTTCTCCTTTCCCAAGATATTTTAACTAAATTCCTTGCTCCTCCTTTCCTGTCTGAGCATTGAAAAGTCAGCCTTATAAAATACAACATTTTTTCGTGACCAGCAGGATATAAGTTTTGGACTCTTAGATAAATATATTTCCCTTCAGTAAGTAAACTATCATTCTTTTTCTTGTATTTTTGAAAACATTACAGGCAAATCTCCATTCCACTTCTTAACTACATAAGAGTTTCAAGACTGCATAAATCATGATAGCAATCAATTAGTCTTTATTTAATACCGAAAAGAACACTGAAATAATTAAGTGAAAGACACTTTGGCTAGTTACTCAGCCGAACATTTTCAAATATGTTCACTGATTCTGTATGCCTCAACTTTTGAGAGCCTTGTATGAGACACCTTGGATCTGATTTTCAGTCATGCTAAGCACATGCAGCTCCAACTGACTTTGACTAGAGTTGTGGGTGCTCAGCACTTTTCAAAATCAGAAATAAAGGGGTTTAAGTTATGCACCCAAAAGCTGAGGCACTTGGAATTAATGGATGCTTTGAAAATGTTGGCCCAAATTTTCACAATGGACCCAGTCCAGCATCATTGAAATCAATTAAAGTTTTGCTGTTGACATCACTGGGAGCAGGATCACATCCATAAATGGTTGTGATATCAACCATATCACCATGACATCACTAGGCACAGGATCATATCCATAAATGGTTGTGATATTAAAGTAGAAATGCTTGTCTAACAAACATCGATACCAATGAAAACCAGAAACATTTACAATGGTCCTGATCTTGCAAGCATTCTTTACAAGAGAAACCTTTGTTTCAAATAATTCCATTGATTTCTGAGCTAATATCATCCAGATTCAATTACTTTTTTGAGTAAGGATTACCAATGTGAGCAAATCTAGAAGAAGGTCCAATATTTGTAACAATTGTAGAAAATTACTTTCATAATTAGGTAACCACTGGACAGAGGGGTTTTTTTTTTACTAGAATTCACTACCATTTTTGCAGACTTCTATCATTAGTCTTTGTAAATAAAGACTGCTGACCAAATAGAATTATAATGTTCTTTTGTCAGGAAGATAAATATTGGATTGCACTTTATGTTTTACACGAAGAAAATTGTGACTATTTTGGCCATAAATTTAAGAACAATATCAAATTTGGATTGCTACTGCACTGCTACTATGCTGCAGTAATGTAATATACACACTAACATGATAGATGCCCTCAAAAAGTACAGATATAACATGATGCAATACTTTTTGCAGATTAAATGTTCTGTTAATGTATGCCATGCTAATGATTTCAGTGTAATATATGATGGGTGGGTTTTACTTTATTGATTTTAGCATTTAACAAAGTTGTAGGTTAGTACTCAGAGTTACATAGCATAAAATATAAATCCTGGCAGTGATAACTACATTGCCTCAGCATCTTCTCAGTTAGTTTACACATCTGAAACACAAGGTTAATAATAATCCGCAGTGCTTAGCATTTTCTCAGGCAGTCTATAAACTCCTTTTATTCTATTGAAAACCGCCTTGTGCAAAAGCTTTTAACAGAAATGAAACCAATTGGGCTCCACAGAAAAGTAACAGGATTCTATAGAAATTACACTAATAACCTATCAAATGTAATTTTAAAAGGTAACATTTCTACAGTTTTTCTCTATAGAAGGGATAATTATTATTATTCTACAATGTTGTTCAGAAAACCTGTGCTTGCCCTTAAAATATTTCTATCAGTTCAAAAGAGAGTTCATATACATATAGGGCCTGATCCAAAGTTCTCTGAAGTCAGTAAGAGCCTAGGATTTGAGTCAGGCATTTAGGCCCTGATTCAGCAAGGTACTCAACACATGCCTAACTTTAAGCATTTGAATAGCTACACTGAGGTTAATGTGCTTGAAATTAAGCATGTATATATGTCCTGTGCTGCATCAGGGCATATATCTCTATATGAAACGCATGGGTACATTCAGAAATAAGCATAATTCTCACAACTGTGCATTTGCAATGGTAACATTTACAACATGACTAAATACTTAAAGTAAATGGTGCTTAATGTTAAGCACATGCTTTAAATTTCTGCTGGATCAGAACCTTGAAGCATTCCATGTGGAACACCACAATCCTGGAATTGTAACGATGTCGGCATTTAGAGACTCTTGGTCAAATTGACCACTGTTGTCAGGATAAATCCAGTGGAGTGTATGGAGCCGAACCAATTTATACTAACAATCTATTTGTTTCAATCATCTTAAATCATCCTTTGTGACTAGATAATAAGAGCGGAAACATATTTTTGGCTTGGGACTGTCTTTGGGCCTTTTATTTAATACCTGAAACTACTGTGGCAGGATACCTCTTTCATCTCCTCAGCCACACCATTTCACCCTGGGGTAGTGGGGGGGGAAGGGAGGGGATGGAGTATATCAGTGTGACTCCAGGGGACTTTTCTCTTCACTTTGGTTTTATTTTTCACTGTTTACATGGTGGGCCTCAGGATAAGCTCAGGAAGTTCTCTTAAGCAAAGCAAAAGAAAAAACATCCTCAAACTCACAAAAAAACATAAATACTTCTCCCTGTTCCCACTCCAGGGTATTACCTTACTACACTGGCTCCTAGTTGCTAATCCTTCCCTAACCAGCTATCAACTTAGTTTCTTTCTGTACAGGAAGGAGAAACAGCCTTCCATGAATGGGAAGTCTTTCCTTCCTTCCTGCTGCTGCTGCTGCTGAGCTCTCCTCTCAACCCATCCCATTCCTTTTCTCTCACCAGAAAAAGGGGTTGTTTTTTTTTTAAGGTCACTACCTGCCCTTACCTGGCCTCAGGTGTCTCTAGTTAACTTGAGGTAATCTTCTTCCAGCTCACGGGGAACAGGGCCTTCAGCATTCTAGGGCTGATATATCTGTACCCCACCACTCTCTTATATCTGTCAGGACTGAATTTGTCACATTATCAACAAGTACTGTTGAGCTGTTTCATAGCAATGGTAATATGTAGCATATTAATGTTTTATTTTCTTTCAGTACTCTACCCCTAGAAACACCAGTTCAGCCCATATATTCATCAGAGTGCTTTAGTGTACCTTTTACATTTTCATTATTCTCTTTGCTCCATTAATAGAACTATTTGCATGAAGGAAAGAACAAATTGTCTTCCTACTGGTTCATTACAAGGTACATTAATAAATATAGGGGGACTTTTGAGGATCATTAGTACTTTTATGGTGTACCCTTTTTTCCCAGCTTGTCATTGGTGTTATTGCTTTAACAAGCTGGCTATATATGTCTGAAGATTCTATTAATGTTTATCAAATAATGCATTATAAACTGAGTATGACATTTGTATTCTCTTTATTAGTAAAATTAGTGTACATAGCTCAAAAGCGAAGTTTACCACCATTCAGCTAATAGCAGTTGCAAGACTTGTGTATCAGAAATCTATTTGAATAACACACAATACCATTTTTTTGAACTTTGTGTGTGACTTTCCCACTAGTATGTAAAGGGACAAAATATTTTTTCAAAGAAGAAAAAATGTAAATGTGCATATGTGAAAAATATAGATGTGATTTTATGACTCATCACACTGGACATATTTAGGACCCTATCCTGCAAAGGCTTTGGATGCAAGCAACTTTACTCAGACAAGAAGCTGCATGAAAGTCAACACATGACTGAAGGTCAAGGACAGATGTGTTTGCAGAGTTGGATCCTTAACGGTAAGAATTTTTGTGGATTTTGCTTGGGTAATGACAGTAGGATCAATCCTGTGTTATAATAAGGCTGTACATGTCACTGTAATTAAGAGTATGTCTGGTGTAAAACACTATGTACAGACTATTACATTTGTTAATTCTATTATAATTTATTATACAGTCTCAATCCAGCATCATATTTCTTTTTGTCAGAAACATCTACCTTCAGCCATTTCTTGGCTCTTAGAGTAAACTAATGAATGTATATGTTTGGAGAAGCTTTGGGGCACATCTATACATTAAAAAAAACATACAAGACAAGCATGATACAAGAACATTATTTTGTTTGCAAAATCAAGCACTTGAAAGTTAGGCTATGTGCTGGGTTGTGGAGTCCATACCAGTTTTCTTCTTCCCATCTCTGCCCTGCTGGAGTGGAAGCTCCCAGGTAGTTCTAGGGCAGTGTGCACTGCTGCTGCTTTGGTGGTGGCATGGGCATAGCTTTTTAGAATGTTCATGTTCAGTTATTATTTTAACAAGTTGCAAAAATATTCTCCAGGAACACAAACTAGAGCAGGGAGATGATGATTTTTAACAATTTACATATGTCAGCCAAACCTGAACAGAATTTTATGCGACAGAGGGCTAGCTCAAGGGTTTTCTCCCAGCCAAATTTCAAAGGCCTACTGCAAACATTGGAGGACCTGGAATTTCTTAAAAGAATATTTCAAGAATCTTTTTAGTGGACAGTGGTAGGCAACATAACCATAGCGGCCACAAAGTCCTCTCCCTATAATTTAATTTTCAAACTATAATTTTGAAAGCCATATTATGGCTGGGGCATTGGATGTTTCAGATGAATGGTCACTACTCACACAAAGTAGTCCCACTGAAATCAATGGACTTTACAAAGAAATTAGTCATAAAACTATGCACTTAAATAAAATTTCATATCAGAAATACATGCAGATTGTCCCTCAAGCAAAAAAAATGACTGCCTGTTCATATGGCTGTGAACTGCTAGCCTACCCAAGCAAATCAATGTGCTAGCTATCCAAGTGCTGAATCAGTGAAAACAGAAGCAGACTTAGGCTATGTCTACACTACCGCAGTAAATCGACCTAAGTTACACTACTCGAATAACATAGCTGGAGTTGACATAGCTTAGGTCAACTTACTGTGGTGTTTACACCATGCTGGGTTGACAGACGACACTCACCTTTTGACTTACCTTACTCTTCTCATTCGGTGTGGAGTACCGCAGTCGACCGGAGAGCGGTCTTCGGTCAATTTGGCGGGTCTTCACTAGACCCACTAAATCGACCCAGGGTGCATCAATCGCCAGAGCGTCAATCTGACCATAGTATAGACATAGCCTTAGAGTTTTTGGCAAATCTGCAAAACAATTTTTCACTCACCCACACCATAATCATGCTTCTAAACACCATTATCTTTAAGATTTTGGGAAACTTTAGGCCATCACGAACCTCCAGCTGAAGGAGAAGTGGAGCAAATATATTGTTGCTGGGGTCTGTGCATTGATGCCAACTATTAAAAAATAAAAAAAGGATAAATGCCCAGGCACAGCAGTTTAAGACATCCACTTTTTAAAATAAATAATTCAACCAACATTTGATTAGCTCTCCTCTGGTATCAAACTTAGACCAAGCAGCCACTCATGCTATCAAGTTGTGACTCTTGTCACTGTCCACAGTGGTTGCTCATCACTAGAATCAGTTCATCTGGAGACACCTAGCTAGTGCATGGGCGTTGCTGAGTCAGTTCTATTATCATCAACTGCAGCTGGGGCAGCATTAATCACCTTATATGTGAATTGGATCTGAGGTCCCCTGAGCATATTTCATGGGCTGCAAAGTTCAGCTGTGGGTGGCAATAGAAAGTCTTTATATAAATTGGAGACTTTAAGAAAATCACAGTGATACATTTTCAACACTAGTCAGGGCTGGCCCTAGGTGTTTTCCCACCGGGAGTGGAAAATGTTTTCAGCGCCTCTGAGCAGCTGAGTAGAAATCACAACAAAACAAAAATTGCCAAGTGATGTGATGCCCAAGGCATGACCACCCTGATCAGCCACGACTGTAGAAAGGGTTTTGCAATTTGAAATCTCTCTTCCACTGAAAATGTAGGGCCATGTCTTCAAAGGTAATGGAGTGATGCTGATTTTCACCAGCTGAGGATCAGATGCTAGATCAACAAAGTGACTTAAGTGGTGCAATGCCAGACTTGCAGTCACTCTGCTCACCAGTGTAATCCACAGCCCAGCCTCCCTATACCATGCATGGGAAAAGTTAGGCACCTAATAATGGGATTCACAAAAGTCAAAAAACTGAGCAGGGCACTGTCTGACAAGCCAGTGGGAAATGCCAAGGAGAGGGGCTTAAGCCACCAAAGGTAGTTAGGCATTTAAGACTGCTTGGGGTACACAGTCATGAACCCTTTTCTGGAAGTTGGTGGCTAAGCCAGGTCAGAACTTGCTCATCAAAACAACAACAACAACAACAACAACAAATAGACAAAAAACAACAAAAAACCCGCTGTAGCTGATAACTAGGGCCCTACCAAATTCACGGCCATAAAAAATGCATCTTGGACCATGAAATCTGGTCTCCCCCCATGAAATCTGGTCTTTTGTGTTCTTTTACCCTATGCGATACAAATTTCATGGGGGAGACCAGTGTTTCTTAAATTAGGGGTCCTGACCCAAAAGGGAGTTGGGGGGGTCCAAGGTGCAGTATTGTCACCCTTACTTCTGTCCCCATGGCTCTGCCTTCAGAGGTGGGCAGCGGAAAGCAGTGGCTGTTGACCAGATGCCCAGCTCTGAAGGCAGAGCCCCACCAGCAGCAGTGCAGAAGTAAGGGTAGCAATACCATAACCTCTTTACAATAACTTTGCGAACCCCTTCCCCCGACACACACAACTCAACTCTGTATTGGGTCAGGACCCCTACAATTACAACACCATGACATTTCAGATTTAAATAGCTGAAATCATGAAATTTACGATTTTTAAAATCCTTTGACTGTGAAATTGACCATGAATTTGGTAGGGCCCAATAGTCTAGTGGTTAGGGCACTGAGCAAGCATATAAGAAACCTGTTTTGAAATCCTCACTCTGCCGGTTATGGAACAGGGACTTGAACTTTGGCTGTTATGTGCCTAACCAGCAGGCTGCGCAGTCCATCTCTTTGCTGGCCCAATGAATATTTAGTTATACAAAGTGAAGCAGCTTCAACAGAAGAGATTAAGAAAACTCTAAAACAGAATACCCAATACCTCGGTGGTTAGGGCACTCATCTTAGAGATAAGAGACCCAAGTTCCTCTAGACCAAACCAGGCAGTGTGGGGATTTAAAATCAGGTCTCCTGCATTGTAGGCGAATGCCCTAACCACTAGGCTGTTGGGTACACATGATAGTTATTACCAATAATTCCAGATCTGGTCACCTCTGTCTGTTCTTTTGTGCAAGTTAAACAGCTCTCAGCATGCCTACCAGACTGGGTCCTTCAGGTGAGATAGGCCAAGGAATCCTGCTGGGGCTTTGGTAGTTGCTCAAGCACACCAGTTGAGACTTAGGTGCCATGGGGACTTTAATAACAGAAATTTAGGCATCTATGGGATTAGGTGGCATAATTTTGCACTGGTCCCTAAATGTTGAACTTAGGTTCCTAAAGTAGCATTTAGCTATCTAAGCCTCTTTGTAAAGTAAGCCTAAGGTCCTTAGCCTAAAATTTTCACATTTAGTCAAATAAATCCCCATTAAGGGTATGTCTACACTGCAATTAAAAACTCAGGCTGGCCTGTGCTAGCTGACTCAGGCTCGCAGGACTCATGCTAAAGGGCTGTTTAATTGTGGTTTTGGGCTTAGACTAGAGCCCAGGCTGTAGGACCCTGTGTGGTGGGAGGGTCCCAGAGCTCAGGCCGCAGTCTGAGCCTGAACTTCCACACCACAGTTAAACAGTCTTTTAGCCCAAGGCCCATGAGCCTGAATCAGTTGGCACAGGACAGCTATGGATATCTAATAGCAGTGTAGACATGACCATAGGCAGCTAAATAAATGGCTTGATTTTAAGATAGACTGAACCTACATGTCTCTCATTGACTATACTTGGGATTTGTGAGTACTCAGGACTTCTGAAAATCAGACCACTTATTTAGATGCCTAATGTTAGGCTCCCAGGTTTGAAATGTTTTGGCCTTATTTTTTAAAAATTTCATAATTGAAGGTCCCTAGAATCAAGGGAGCTCTGAAGCTATGAGTTTCATATATCTCAAAGGCCAGCTCTAAAGCACACATTATATAAAGTTTTGTATCAATTTTTGAAAAGTATCATTTTGAAAGGTACATCATATTTTGGAGTTGCAACCTGAATAATGTCATGGTGTCATTTTTCATTGATTATTAAATAGAAGTTTTATGCTGCTAAAGGGGTATGGTGCTGTCTTTTTATAAAATCCACTAACATTAAATCAAAATATTAAATACTCTTACCTTTTTCTGATACTGGGTTATGCACACAACATCTGTAGACTGCTACATTCATACGTGGGCTGTCATCATCCCTTCTCAAGGTTGTTTCTTATTCCTTATCCAGTATGATATAAGAAGCGTGGGGAAATGGCATTTGAAATCTTGCTGCTTGATGTGACCTACTAGTGACTGTGAGGAGACTGTAATAAATATTTACAAATATGCACTATATGTATAGCTTTGAGATGAGTTAATTTCACTGCATATTCATAATCTGTAAACTCATAATCGTTCATCAACTTGCAAATATCCTTTTTTTAAAATACTGTTTGTGAAAAATGTTTGAAGAAAAAAGTAATATAGTAAAGGGTTTAAACATCTCAGAAGAATTAAAATGAAGTTGTTTATATTCATGAAAATCATTATTTTCTGAGCATTTTTTATACTTTCTTTAAGTTGACAACATAGGCTGACGTACTATGATGCATTTTTAATGAAGTGTTTGATTATTCACTTTGATTTCCTGGAGACTTTAGTGTCTAATTTACTGAGGAGGGAGGGATCAGCTTAAACCTTGTGTGGAAAATGTAGAACAGCACCTTTCATGCTGACCCATTTTGGTCAGTAGTGCAGTGTGCCATGATGATATACAACTAACTGCCATGAAGCCATAGAAGTGTCCTTTGGCCAGGGGTGAAAGTAAAATTGAGCTCTTACGGGGGCCGGCTCCCCCCACCCACCCAGAAGGGGCGGGGCCTCGGGCAGAAAGGGTGTGGGGGACAGAGTCCTCCAGCCAGCCCATCCGCACTGTCCAGCCTGTGCCGCCCAGGGCTCCAGCAGTGATTTAAAGGACCTGGAGCTCTGGGCCCTTTTAAATCGCCGGCCCCGGGCAGCTGCTCCTTTTGCACCCCACCATCAGCAGACGAGGGGGGCAAAATGGGCAATGATGTTAAAGCAGTATGGGTGGCCACTTTTTACCGGTATGCTGTACTGGCCCGTACCTGCCTTTGGCTTATGTAACAGTGCAAGTGCTGGAGAGTGCATCAGGTTAATAGTAATGCTTAGAAAAGGGCCAAAACTAGAACCATTTATCTGAAACCCTCAAACTCACAGAGGGCGACAGATAAAATGGTTCCCAGGTCCAACCCTAGTTTTGGTTTTTCAAGTCATTAACATTTGCAAAGTAAAAGCTTCTCTCAGCATTGTCCATGTCTAATACTATTTGTGCTATATCTTATCTCTTTATTTTCAAATAATTTGATGGTCCCTGATTCCATTATTCATCTGTTGACCTTTTCCAATCTTCTCAGAGAACAGGTAAATTATTTCTGTGCTGCTCTAGACTGTGTATTAACAGTGAAAGTTTGAAGCAGGTGAAAATTATTGCAGCCAAAACCCTTTTCCAAAACCAGCTTGAAAAGTAAACACATTACATATAAAGAAAAGGAGTACTTGTGGCAGCTTAGAGACTAACAAATTTATTTGAGCATAAGCTTTCGTGAGCTGATCTTTCCTTATTTTTCCTGATTCAGAGACAGATAATCAGATTTAATGGTTGGGTCTCAGTGCCGACATTAAAAAGCACAAAATATGACATGTTAGGTTAAATAAATAGTATGCTTTTAGAGGGAAAATGTGCAAATCTTTTTTATTTCAAGGTAGTTATATTTTGCTTAGCATAGTTATTCATGTTAATGGCTTTGCAAAATAAAATATGATATTCTCTATAACTATTTCTGAAATAGTCCTGCATTAAATTCCTCTTGAAGTAATGGAAGTTTTGTGTGCAAGAGGATGTAAGCATCAAACCTGGGCATTCTTTTAGTATGTTTCTAAATATGTTCAGCAATTAAGATCCTAAGTATCCTATATTTATAGTTATCTCCTGCTTTAATGGTATAAAGATGATTTTGGTGGCTGGGTTAAATAAAACTTTTTAAATTATACTTGGGTTTGGGAATAGTGGTATCTCTTACTGTATCTATGATAATTGTAATGATATTTCTCTTTTTAATACTTTAATTTTATATTGTTTATACTGATATTGTTCTGACAAATGTCAGAGTACAAAACTGAAGCGATGGAGAACAATTGCAATTTCAACATTTATGTGCATTAAAAGAAAGAAAAACAAAATCACTGTGCCAAATTCAATGTGAAATGTAAGGGAGTGTAGTGTATATATTATTATGTAGAATATAGTTGAGTATAAATTGGTGTAACTTACACAAAAAGACTTTAGGAGTAAATGTAAATTATAACATAATCTTATATCTGAATTTGGCCCAGAATTTTAATATTTCTACCATAAATGCTTGTATGAGTTTTTTCACAATGCATGAAATAGTAAATATGAATAGCAAGTCACAAAGACTCAATTTTTTTTTCTGTTATTAGGCTTTTGACAATCATAAATCACCAGGAAAGCTGACCAAATATCTTGAAACTCATCCAATTTCTCATTACACTGATAGGTTATGCTTTCTAAACTTGCTAGTTCACTCAGATCATTATACTAATTTGTTATGGCAAGATAAATGCTTAGATTGATTTTGTAGGATACGTCTTTTTGCGATTAGAAATGCTCCTAATTTTTTTCTTAGCTTTAGATTTATCTGTTTTAGGCCCCAGTGCAGGAAAGCCCTTTAGCACACACTTAACTTTAAGCATATTTTCTGAGACAAGGCACAATATCTGTTCACCTCCAATGGGTAGGTCACTAGTCAAGGATTTGGAATACTTGGGTTCAAGTCCCTGATTCACAACAGACTGTCTGTGTGACCTTGAGCAAGTCACTTAGCCCAGATTTTAAAGATATTTTGGTATTGCTTTGCTCAGTTTTGCAATGCTTAACTGATTTAGGAGTCTAAATCTCATTTTTAAAAAGTAACGTAGGCACTTAGGTATGGTGATGCTGAGCATTGCCGCACCTAATTATTAGGTGCTTAGAAAATCATTGGGATTTGCAATGCCTGAGTTTGGTGCTTAGGCTCCCTATACAATGAATGGAAAGAGTTAGGTGCCTCAGAATGAATGGCATTCACAAAAGCCACCATGCTACATAGTTCCTTGCCTACGCTACCCAATGGGAGATACCACACCAAGGGTATGTGCCATGCCCTGCCCCTCTTACAGAAATAGGTACCTACATCCAGGGTGAAGGCAGACACCTCCCTCTGTTTGGGTTTCTCAGCTCCAGACCCTCTTTTGGTGTTAGGGGGTCTATGCCATTTTAGGAAGGAGGAGGATCACCTCCCTCATAACTTTTAGGTCCCATATTCCACTATACTAAACATTACGGAGGAGGTGATCCCCCTTCCTGGCTTCTTGCTAAAAATGGGGTAGTGCCTAATGCCAAGGCCAAAGAGGATTCCCTCCAGCCTGGACTTAGGTATTTATCTCTAGGAGAGGAACTGCCTAACTTGTTGTCTTTTGTTTTGTGAATCCCATTCTGAGGTACTGTTTCTCTCCATTCATTATATAAGGAGCCTAGATGCCTAACCCAGGCTTTGTACATCCCAGTGACTTTTTAGATGCCTCAGTTTCTTTTAGCTTTAGACTTTGTCCTTTTTGATTCCACCCTACCATGCAGTCTTAATTTTTGGCTGAAACAATATTAATCTTAGATCTAGTGTTGAAACAATAGCTTTATATCTGGTTCCATATCCTATGTCTTATGCTAATATCAAATTACTTCATTTGATAGACTACATAGTCTACTTCATCAGTCTCTTTCTCTGGCCATTAAAATATAATGCTAGGCAGAGCAACTATTCTGCTGCCTTGTTCTTCTTCTCCTGGTTCAATCTTACATCAGCAAATTAGGTGACTAGTATCATTTCACCTTGTCCTTCAATGTTTGGTCAACATTATCAGTAGGATGCAATCTGGTTTGTCTAGAAATTAAGGGTGAGATTTTCAAAACCACCTCAGCAAATTAGATGCCTACTTCTATTGACTTTCAATGGTAGCTGGGCATCAAACTATAAATGTGTACATCCCTAATAATAATAATATACATTACTTTTTATGTAAGTATTAGTAGTTTATTTTGATAATGAAATAAATGAGTTAACTGGAATCCACATACAGCAATATTTTATTCACCAGTCACGTTGATTTGTAATTAGGCCAACGTGCTGTGAAAGTTATCTTTATCCAAATTTTTTGGTTGGAGGAAAGCAGATGCTGGAGAGGGGATAGGGAGTGGGGGAAGGATTTTTTGCCAATTAATTTTAAAGTCATTAATTTAAAATATTTTACATGAAAGATAAATGTGATTTTAATATTTTAAAAATTAATCATTAGGTCATAACAAAATTTTGTATAATTTAAAAAGAAAAGGAGTACTTGTGGCACCTTAGAGACTAACAAATTTATTTGAGCATAAGCTTTCATGAACTACAGCTCACTTAATCGGATGCATTCAGGGGAAAATGCATCCAATGATTTAAATGATATTTCATTTGGATTTGTTGTCTAGCTTCATGTAATAAACTTGCTTTCAGATGTGCTACCAACATTGCAGATATGACTACCAGAATAAGAGTAAATAAGAGTAAACTTATGTAAATACAAGAAATAGAATCAACCATTTTTAATGCAAATTTTATGAAAACCATTGGTGTTTTGGGTGTAATGCCAGTACAGTAGAATCCCCAAAAGTTCTGATGGAAAGAATTTGACTGCTTAGCTATGTTGGAACAATTTCCCAAATATGCTTTTATAACTGTTAAAGGAATCTGTGCATTGCCATCCTAAACACCAGCATCAATAGCAGAGGAAAAGGGAAACTGTGATGCGTAAAGATGACAGAAACTCATGGAAATGATATACCCGGTTCTCACTACTGCCTATTCTCCTTTTTAATCGCTACAGTTCCTTATACTGTACATCCTCTGGAAGCAACCCCAGACACAGAAGCGAACTGCCCTTTGGCAAACTTTTCAGATAAAGAGTAGCAGCCGTGTTAGTCTGCATTCGCAAAAAGAAAAGTAGTACTTGTGGCACCTTAGAGACTAACAAATTTATTTGAGCATAAGCTTTCGTCAGCTACAGCTCACTTCATCAGATGCATTCAGTGGAAAATACAGTGGGGAGATTTATATACACAGAGATCATGAAACAATGGGTGTTACCATACACACTGTAAGGAGAGTGATCAAGTAAGGTAATTAACTTAGGCTTGAATAGAGACTGGAAGTGGATGGGTCATTACACAAAGTAAAACTATTTCCCCATGTTTATTCCCCCACCCCCCACTATTCCTCAGACATTCTTGTCAACTGCTGGAAATGGCCCACCTTGATTATCACTACAAAAGGTTCCCCCTCCTGCGGCTCTCCTGCTGGTAATAGCTCACCTTACCTGATCACTCTCATTACAGTGGGTATGGTAACACCCATTGTTTCATGTTCTCTGTGTATATAAATCTCCCCACTGTATTTTCCACTGAATGCGTCCGATGAAATGAGCTGTAGCTCATGAAAGCTTATGCTCAAATAAATTTGTTAGTCTCTAAATTGCCACAAGTACTCTTTCTTTTTTCAGATAAAGTTGCTTAAACAAGCTGCCTCAGGGAAGGTATCAATCCCATAAATCAGCATTGAGTTGGTGATAATCTATAGTTTGATTGGCTACTCTGCTTTTCTCTGACTGAGCTATGGAATGAGGTAGGTCTTTGAGCTAGTCTCATTACAAATTTTCCATAGCTACCTGTCAGTCCTGACATTAACCTATTAAGAATGGATGTTCAGCATGTCCTCAATGTAATTCTTCTGAGTCCTTCTGCTTGCCACTACCACTGAATAGTCTGGGTGAAATCTATGATTCTATCCATTTGAAATGGATAGCTACATGTAATAATAATAATTTATGTTTATTATTTATTTGTAATATATTATTGCATTGGCCCATCAGCTGAAGATCAGCATCCCATTTTGCTAGGCACTGTACTGACATGCAGCAAAAAGACAGTCCTTGCCAAAGAGCTTAAAGATGGATGAGACAAACTATCAGGGAGCTGGGGAAGGCGAGAGGATGGGACAACAGTAAAGCAAGCAAGTTATCTAATGAACATCATATAGTCACAGTCATGTAGTGAATTTCCACCTTTGTCTCAGGAGCAGCTTTCAGGACTACATCCCTTGGAGTTTTTGTTGGCCAACAGTTATTGATGCTGCTTTCCTAGGAAATCCCTGAAGCATATGCTTAACTTTAATAGGATTTGACTTTGATGAGACTTAAGTGTGTGCTTGAGTGCTGGCTGAATCTCAGTGCTTTCTTGAATTGGGGCCCTACTAGATTGTTCTCTATAATGTTTATGCACTTCTGTATCTGACCTACTTTATTCATGGGAAATGTATGCATGGGAAATATACATTGATAAATGAGTGTCTTTGTCAAACATTAGAGTAAACCAAATAAATTGGGTCTCCAGGTATTAATTATTCTCTGAATAATGGTCCATCCAAAATATTTTTTATTCAAAAGATAGCATCACATGTTATAGATGAGAGTCCAAATGTTTTAGTCTCAAAGGATTACAATCAGTACATAAGGGAGAAAACTTTTTAGCACTTTTCTAAATTAAACAATTAACACTAATATTCACATCTGCTGAGACATTTCAATTGAACTAATGCATCTAATTTAAAATCAGTGATTAATAGAAGATACACCAAATTTATCTTTGTTATTTGATTTTACCATAGTCAAATTTACTCAGTAAAACAGATTGAAACAATGTTCTAAAGACTAGTCAGCTTTGAACTAGGAATCTTGTGTGTTGCTTTTTTTTTGTAGAACACTAAATATTGTAAAATGCAATATAGCAAAATGTCTCTTTCATTTTGTATGGTTTTAAATCATTTATTTTGATGATGGGTTTAACAAAATATATTAAGCAGACTCAACTGGTCTGTTAAATTAAATGGAAACTGAATATTTAATTTTAATTGTCTGATACATTTGAAATTGAGAAAGCAGCAGTACTGAAAATCTTATGACACTTCAAATACTGATTGTCATTGACCATTACTCAAGTGATTTTACTGTATTCAAGAGGTTACAAAGTCAAGTCTAAACACCTCTGATTGAATGTGAATTGCACATTAGTTCAAGCATAATAGTTTTCTGGAGGTTAAAATATTAGTCCAGGAAAGCCAAGATACGTTTTCAAGAATATTTAGAATGGTGATTAGGCAGTAGTGGAACTAACATAGATGGACAGTCTTAATAATAAGAAGATCCATATTGTTGAAGTCACACTCTATAGTTGGGTACAGTGATTATAATAATGCATGACACATTTTAGTACTGTATGTACATAGAGCACTTCACTTTCATATATTTTCCCATATGCTTAATATAGGTAAAGGTGCAAATATTAAAATAAGGGAAGGACAGTATGAGTAAAACTATCATATCAACATTTTGTTTTTTTTTTTGTTCTTTTTGTTTGTTTGTTTTTAAGGCTCTGATCCTTTAAGTCATCTGTGTGAGTGGACCCTGTGCCCATATAGAGTCCCACTGATTTTAGTGAAGCTCTGCACGTGTGTACCGATCCACCCATATATATGCATTTGCACATCAGGGCCTTAGTTTTTACATACTTTTGATAGACACTGTTTTTAAGTATGAACCATATCATTAGGTTAAGGTCAGGAAAATCTCATATTTCCTTAAGTGTAATATGGCCCAGTAATAGTAACTATGAACCAGATTGTGACTCCCCTACTCATCGTTGAGCAGCTATGTACACAAATAGCTCTACTGAAGTTAAAAATAACTGCTGATTCACTTCATATGAGCACCACAAAGAAATGAGTCTTAAGCCAGAACTTGAATGAGGAAAAAGTAGTAGCTTGGCATGCAGGAGAGATAGCATTGAGACAGGATGGGAGAAGTGGGCAAACAGCGCATCAAGTCTGGCAACATTTCTGTAGCAGAGGAGGAGGGTAACAACATAATAATGGGTTAGGTTGTATATATACAGGCAGGTGCAGAAAGAAGCCAATTACTAGTGTAGATTTGTTTTTTTATACAAGCATATAAGCTGAATGACCAACACAATCAGAGGCATTCCCACTGTTGTATATGTGACGTTCATGCAAAGATTACTTTGTAAATCCATCATCTTCAGTTGCTTGGTCTGCCATCAAGGTCAATAAAGCATTGGTCATAAGAATTTTTTAAAACTTTTGTTAGGGTGGTCTGAACTGGAATTATCTATTGTGCAATTTAACAGCTTTCTTAATAAAATCTACACCTTTTCTAACTTTCCAAAGGACTTAGCACTAATAACCCAAACAGTATACTATAATTGGACCACCTCTTATTTCTGCATTCAAAGAATATCAGGGTTGGAAGGAACCTCTGGAGGTCATCTAGTCCAACCCCCTGCTCAAAGCAGGACCAATCCCCAATTTTTGCCCCAGATCCCTAAATGGCCCCTTCAAGGATTGAACTCATAACCCTGGGTTTACCAGGCCAGTGCTCAAATCACTGAGCTATCCCTCCCCCCCCCCCCGATTCATTATTAAGAAAAAATTCAAGTATTTTTAAATAACCTTTCTACATGATGGTTTTGAACTGGACATTCAGGACACATGATGATCTCACTTACACTTGTGTAAATTGGATGGAACTCCATTAAAGTCAGTTAAATGAATAGGTATTTCTATTGAAGTCAATAGAGTAACATCCTATTTATGCTGATGTACTGGAGGCCATAATCTGATCTGAACTGTTTTATTCTCTTTGTTTTTATTACTTTACCCTTGCTGTATTGGTCCATCTCACTTCAACATGACTACTGGAAACATGCTACAATTCCTATGAAAGAGACTAAAGAATAGGAAGGGCAAATTCATGAGTCACTATGAAGGAAGGTGAATAACAGAAAATACAATAAATGAAGGATAAACTGTGTAACCTTGCGTTCCTTAGTTAAACTTCATAACAAACTAAACTGGTGGATTTAGCAGCTAATCTTTGTGACAAAGAACTGCTCTGCTGGATATAGAGGCTAAGTTGTGTGGGAAAAAATCGTCGTTTTATACTATATGACAGTGCCAACTTGATAACCCTGAACATTCCCACTCAAGAACTGGAGCTGATTTTATTTCCACCTATTTCATTGTTTTTCCTTTTGAAAAATTCAGTTGTCACTGTAAGAAGAATCACATCCTCTTTTTAAATTCTTTCTGAAAATCAAATATCCAAATGTAAACATGTCATCCAGTGGGATACTTTTAAAAAAAAGGATAATATAATTTTTGAAGAGCTAAAATATTTTCTGTTAAATATAATTTAATTTTTAATCACATTTTTATGTTAGACACTGATTGCTGTCAGAAGAATGACCTTCATACATTATAAATTTGGCTTACTGGTAGTCTTACAAATAAGTTGTGGCACATGATAGTCTGTTATAGAGAAAGGGATAAAGAGATCTGTGTTTGACTTCTTGAAAAAAATAAATAAAGAATATGTAGCTATTTATCTCTAAAGGTTTGGCTTGTGAGATAGTAATGCTTTTGTAAGAAAATCTGTGATGACATTTTGAAACAATATTAAAAATGGTTTTCAGCAGAAAGTTACAATAAAATGAGCAACCATTCAAATTTCTACTGCACACCATTGCTACCCAACTAACATGCCTTAATATTCTTTAGGATGCTGTCATGAGGGGTAGCTCTCACCGCTGGACTGGCACCTCCTCCTACTCACTCTGGGGATTAGCTCCAGGCTAAAATCCCATCCCTGGTCTGCATAACATCACTCTGTCTCTGCTTCCACCTACGGCCCTTCTCTCAGCTTCCAGAACCATCACATCCTCTTCACGACTCAGCCCTCTGGTTGTGTCACCATCCATGTTTCCCCCTTCTGGGGTGTGCGTGTGTATATCACAGTCCTACTGTCCAGCCACTTTCCCAGTGGTGAGTGAGGCGGGGACCCAGGCACATCCACTACTCCAGGTCCCAACACAGGGATGCTGTAAATAGCATCCTTCTGCTGCATTTCTAATTGCTCTCAATACTGCTATATTTCCCTAGGCCACTTCCCCATGGCCCCAGCACCTTCCTCACCCTCACCTCAGGGCACTCACCTGCTCAGTCCCAGCAGCCAGCCAGGAGCTCCCTCTTGTTCCCCTGGTCCCTGCCAGGAGCTGCTCTGTCCAAGTTGCTTACAGTTCTCTCAGCCCTCCAGGGACAGAGTCCTTACTTCTTGAGCTCCCAGCAGCAAATGACCCACTCTGGCACTGAAGCTTCTTTTATGTAAACCTTCTGGGCCCTGATTGGCTCCTTGTATCATCTCCCTGATTGTTTGTGCCTTACAGAGCCTCTGGGCCACTTGGAGGACTCACCTCCCTTGCTTCCTCTGGCTCAGGGCATGGTTAATCTTCCTATGCCTGTGTGGGGTAGGCACCCCATCACAGATTCCTTACAAAGCCTACTAGACTGTTGTGTATAAATAAATAACTACAAGCAACATGAAAAACTCTGAACAATTCCAGCTGTCTGAACTGTAATGGAACATCAGTAAAAGGCTTAGCAGAGGAACGTCTTATTTCTAGAATATTATTTTTAAAGTGTTGCAAAATAAACATAAATGTGTGTTCCTAAAGAGACCCTTGAAAGTGCAATCTCCAGAGGCTCAGAGGACCCATCACCTGCTGGGTGAAATGTTGGTCCTAGAAATACTGTCTTATTCTGTGATGGATGATAGTGATCTGCCTAACTGCTCAGTGCTTTATAACCTTATTATCACATTTTCTCATGCATGTTTTCTAACAGAGTGATACCCACCATCTGTTAAAGAGTAAAAGCCAATGAGCCCAGTTATCCTCTCCTTGACAACAGTGTAAACAGAAGTCACTCCACTGAAGTCAGTGGCATTACATTGATGTAAAATTGGTGTGAGTGGTGATACAGATTATAGTGTTAATGAAGTAAAAGTATGCTCTTTCTCCCCCCCCCACCCTTCCTTCTTAGATGGGTCACCTGGATAATAATCTATGTTAGAAAGAAGGGAAATGTTTCGTGGTAGTACTAATTTGTTGTTGTAGGTACACTTAATAATTCCTCTGACAACAATAGCCCATAATATCATAGATTTGAAATAAATGAAAGCAATTTGCATGTGAGTTGGACAAGTTAGTCAAAAGTTACTATCCCTTTTGCCTTACAATTCTGAATGACAGCAGTGTTGCAAGTAAATAATTTATATATTATTAAATATTGACTTAATCATAATTAATTGTCACTATTTAAATAATAAATGGCTTCTATAAATTAGAAATCTGTATTGTACAGACTACAGTATACAATACTATATAATAAATCCAATAGATTTTATTAGACAGCTCTACTGGGCTTTGCTTTTTATCAACCTGTGCAAGTTCTTACATCAAACATTTTAGTTTGACACTTCTTTTATTTTTCTTTCCATTTTATAATATTATAGATGTATAATTTAATGAAAGAAAATTTTGAATGCATTTTTGATAAATAGATGAGGAGCTTTGTTCTCCATAGGATCATTGCTATTTTTATCTTTTTCTTCACCAAATTGTCAAAACCACATACTCAGTCACATCTAGACACTGGGACTGATCCTGCATGCAGACTGCTGAGGAAAGAGGAGAGGGAGAACAGCCTAGATGTATAAAGAGAAAGTAGACAGTATTGGGCCTTTTTTCTCATGGTTTGCTTCTTTTTATCCTCCCCCATATCAACTTCCATTTTATAACATTCCTCAATGTGCAGCAGTCCAAATTCTACCTCTTGTCATTACAAAAGGTAAACATGTCTCTTTGCTATGGTGGTAAAGATTGCACCACACACCTCACCCACCTGGTATCTCTAAGATTACACCAAAGAATGTACCTTACTCATGTCATTGATTTTTTATCCTAACAGAAACTCCCTCGCAGGACTCTGAATATTGGCTTGTGCCAAAAGGGGACTATCATCTCCAACCAAGGTCAGATTTTAAATTTGGGATCTTTTGTTGATAAAAACCAATATTGTACCTTTTAGTCAGACAGGTAGTCTTTAAAATGAACATAGCATTCATTCCAAATGCAATTATTTTGTCATAGAATTCAAGAAATATTCTTTCATTCCATTGGACCCCAGTTCTTAGGAGGGCTTTAGGAAAATTTACCCAAATTTGCCTGAAAATTTCCTTTTTTCTTTAGTAATAAAATCTATAAAGCTTGTTATCTGCAAAAAATCTAGGGCACCCATTCTATACCCTACCAAGGGCTCAAGATGTGACCCCATCAATTTAGGCACCCCCACCTTTCCCTTCTGAGGGCTCAGGGTGTAAGGCACCTATCCTTACCCAGGGGCTCATGAAGAAACCTGATCAATTTAAGTACCCACCCTTCCCTCAGGGCTCAGGGCTTTATGGGTCTGCGGAAGCTTTTCCCAGTGAGAAAGCCTTACACAGCTGTGCTGTAAACATCTATTTATTAGCAACATACAGAATACATATACCAAGCAAATCTCTTATGCTCACCACTCCCAATATACAGACAAAATTCACCTGATAGCAAGTCAGGATCCTCTTGTCTCAGGGTTTTGGCAATTCCTCTGCACATCACAATTGTGCAGAGGGGTCAGAGTTCTAGCAGCTTGATGTTAAATTCGAGTCCGGAGATGGTTCCCAAAAAGCATTGTTTTTTAGTTACGTTGTATAGGTAAAACTAGCTACCTCCTTTAACTGCACTAAATCTATCACATTATTCAGTACCCCTAGGTAACTAATTTTAACCAGTCACGCACTGGCACCTATGTTTTCTCCTCCCTGCTCAGCTTTTTTTTTACATTTTATCTCTTATGCCCAAATTGTAATTTATTTATGACCTTCTTTGTTTGTGCAGATGGTCAGCATAAATTCACTAGTCACAGCTTATTTTATCTATTTTACCAATTCTTGGGGTCTTTTTGTTTCCTCCCTAAACTTCCCAGTGCCTGGGTATCTCTACTTTACAACCCTTGGTGTTATAACTCTTTTTAGGGACATTCCTGAGGTTGGGGCACCTTAACAACAGTGGAGCATTTTTGTTTTTAATTTTGGTCATGAAATCCCTGAGTTTCATCCAAGGCTGGTTTAGTATGGAGTGAATTCAATCTCAGGCCTACAAGCTGGCCCACCCTGGAAAGACAAGGATCATCTGGAGTTAGATATGGAAATTAACATCCAAAGATTTTAGTTTATCTAACTATGGGGAATTATCTCCATACTCTGCAACAGGAGAAGTTATTGTTTTTTCCCCTCCACAAAACAGTTAATATGATTTCTATTTTAGGAAAGCAGGATGAATTATCCTGGCTGTGGAAATTATCCTGGCTGTGGGAACTTCCACTCCATTCACCTACTGCCAGTGTCTACAGGTCTGGTTCTGCCCTAAATGGCAAGCAGGCTCAAGTGTCCATTGCAGTGGATCTATGGCTCTTCTTACTCAAAGAAAGAAAATTTTCAGGATACATTTTCCTGTTTACATGAGCTGAGGAAATGGTCATACATTTAACCATATGGTTAAAAACACTCACTTTTATCCAAGCCCTCACACTTTTTCCTGCCCTTTGAGCTAAAACTTGCCATTTGCTCCAAGGCTCTTTCCTTCCTCAGTACTATCCTTTTTAACATTGACTCTTAACTGTGTTATCATATCTCCCTTCTATTCTTGACACATGCTTGGTTCCTTTTAGTTTTTTGGCAACATTGACATGATGTTAAATCAGGTTTCAGAGTAGCAGCCGTGTTAGTCTGTATTCGCAAAAAGAAAAGGAGTACTTGTGGCACCTTAGAGACTAACAAATTTATTAGAGCATAAGCTTTCGTGAGTTACAGCTCACTTCATCGGATGCATCCGATGAAGTGAGCTGTAACTCACGAAAGCTTATGCTCTAATAAATTTGTTAGTCTCTAAGGTGCCACAAGTACTCCTTTTCTTGATGTTAAATCAAGCTGGCAATAAGATTCCACAATTCATTTTTAAAAGAGCTCCACATAGTACTTTTACAAAACCATAAACTCGGAAAGGTTCATTTCCAATAACAACAACAAAAATTAAACTCATTATGTTCTTGTGAGTTGGAAATGTTCTCAAAAGTGTTATCTAATTCCTGAATTAATGCCTTCTAAAGCATTTTTGAACAATTGCTTTTTGATAAGATTACAGAGATATAAGCAGTTAATAGATAATCCTTTGAAATACACAGATTTAAAAGCTAGAGGAATATATTGCTTGGTACATGCCGAAGAAGTGCAATCATCCCAAAATCTCTTGATTTTTATTGTTCTTTTTTGGATATCAAACGGGTAGTAAAAGCAAGAATCAAATTAATCCAATGCAGAAACACTTGTGGAAGGCCTCAGGTGGCAGAAAGTCAGATGAAGGAAGCTGTTAAAACAAACACAAGCCACAATCTGTCCTTTACTGAAGAACTAAATTGGCCTGAACTTCCCCAAACATCTATAGCACTAGTCAGAAATGGGGTAGCAGTTAGGGGCTAAACTGATTGATCATATCCTCAATTCAGCCTACACTGGAGAAATTCTTATGAGCACCCCTGAAATAACACGAAGATGCCCTTTCCCCAACATAATCCCTAAGGGTAAGGGAAATGCTACCTGTTCTCTTGAGCTGGTCAGGAATTTTTGACAAAATGATTTTCCATTGGGAATTGCTGATAAATCAAACCCAAAACTTTTCACAAATACATATTGGTTTCCATGAAACTTTCATAAGAATATTTCTCAGTTTGAAGATGATGGGTGAGAGAGAGAGAGGTGGGAGATCCAGGTTCAAGTATGTATGTTGCCTGATCCTACCAAGGAGTTGAACCTAGGCCTTTCACATCCCAGGTTAGTGGCAGGACTATTCTGCAGTAGGTCTCTCACTCTTTTGTCTTGATCATAAATTTGATCCTGGACCTGAGAAACCTTCCCAAAGGAAGTTTTCTCAAAATTGATAGTAGGCTTTGCCACCTGATCTGGAGCAGGAACACAAACCTGCATCTCCCACATCCCTGGTGAATGCCCTAAGCATTGTGGTATTGAGTATTCTGGGATCTCTCAGTTTCTTTTTCATGAAAAATTTTAACCAGTCTGTTTTGTTCTATGTTGGAATGAAAACAAGTACTGAATCCTCAATTTTTCATGAACTGGAATGATAGTTTTCTGGCCAGCTCTACTGTCCTTCCCAATGATGAATCTCGACTAGAGTGATTCAGGGAAGTGTAATTTGTATCTTCCTGAACCAACTGGGATTGAATCTGACTGAGTGTTACTCCTTTTGCTTAAGAACTTGTGCTAAAATGTCAACCAGTTGCCATGAGCTTATAATGAAACATGTCACAAGTTTTGGTCACTGTCCTCTCCTGGATTTACATATATATTTCCACTCATACAGCCAGGTGTTCCTCAAAATAATTTTTCTATCATTCATCCAGATTCTGATTAAAAAAAAAATCTAACTAAAAATGTGGCCCAATGCCTACGTCTACCTGTGAACACCCTTATAAAATTAGCAAATGAAAAGACAGTTTTTGGGGGAGGGATAGCTCAGTGGTTTGAGCATTGGCCTGCTAAACCCAGGGTTTTGAGTTCAATCCTTGAGGGGGCCATTTAGGGATCTGGGGCAAAAATTGGGGACTGGTCCTGCTTTGAGCAGGAGGTTGGACTAGATGACCTCCTTAGGTCCCTTCCAACCTGATATTCCATGATTATCACTTCAGCTGCTTCGAGTACTCTCCCAACTCTGTTTCCACTCCCTCCTCTCTTCTATTAGAGGAAAATCTTCCACTGTTGCCACACCCATTATGTAAACAGTCTGTTGCCTTCTCTAGGCCTCTGATTCCTCCTCACTTTTTAAAACTCTGCTCAAAACCACCTTTTTTCTGCACTGCCCATTAATAAGCAAATGGTTGAACTGTGCAGCATACTAAGAAGAATTCCCTATCTCTCTCACTTTGCCCACTATCTATTTATTCTTATACCTTCTTATTTTAACTTTCCCATTGTTGCAGCTGCTGTGTATTGTGAGATGTGTAACCAACACATTATAAAATTGCAATCTATGGCACAATTTTGCTATTTTTCCCATGAATGTTGTTTTCCCCTCTACTAAGGCAGATTTTCCATTATGCTTAGATTAGCTTTCCCAAACTTCTCTACCATTTTAATTTTACATATCGGAGAGTACATGCACATCTTTGGCCTTCTTTTCCTTTAGGCAGATAATTGTTCTCTGTGTTTTTTACACAGATCCTTGGTATTTATTTTTACCACCTTTCTAAGGGCCCAACTCTGCAAGGTGCTATTGACAAGGAACTGAATGTTTTCAGCTCCTATAGACTTCAATGAAGTCGGGTTGTGTTTCTCTTTCATTGACCAGTGTGATGGCTCTCAGGGTACCCAGCAGTTTAAGTCACCTTGTTAACCCCTGCTTCTAGTGAGAAAGGTTCTTGAGAGAGAGTCTTGACTGTGGTAGATTGGTGTTAGCTCCCTAATGCCACCAGCCTTTCAGCCACTTCAGCACTCTCTGGGCTAAGACAGTCCTGTATTTGCCTTGCAGGATAACAAGAGGTGCAGCCCAATCCCTGAGTCCCATTGAAACAGACCCCTGTGTTAGCCACCCTTGAAACTGGCTTTGCACAGAAATCCCAGATCCTCTACTCCCAAGGGAGCAGTGTATCCCATCTGACCAGTTTTACCTTAAATCAGTGGTCCCCAAAACTTTTCAGGGTAACACATCCCTTACTCCTGTTTGTGCCCCTCCCACTGCAGCCAGGGCCAGGAGCGGGGCCACGGCTCCTGGGGTGGGAGGCTGCAGACAGGGGTAAGGGGCTGAGGCTGAGGCCACAGTTGGGGGTGGGCCTGGGGCCAGGAGTGGGGCGGGGCTGCATGGGAGACTGGCAGCTAGGCCAGTGGCCCATTGGTGCATAGCCACAGTGAGGCTGGGGATGGGGCCAGGCATGGGGCCAGGAGCTGGGGCCATGCCTGGGGGAAGGGCTGGAGCAGAGCTGCGGCTGGGTGGCACTCCATTCCTGCTCCCCAGGGGGGCTGGCCTGGGCCCTCCACACCCCCTAGGGAGCGTATTCCACAATTTTGGGGACCTCTGCCTCAAATTACTGCTCCTGTATAACACACAGCACTTGTGTGCACTTATAATAAGACAAATGCTTTGTTTGAAAAAGAATAGAGGTTCTACTAGAAACAAAGTGATGGAAACAAATGGTTATGATTCAAAACAAAATATGGACTATGGCCTACATTTATTAATAGTTACTTTTCCTGTCTAATAAAGTAGGTTCCACCTTCCCCCAATATTCAGTCTGTTGCAGAGTTGGTTGGCTACACGGGAACCAGGATCTAATCTGTTATGAAACATCCTTGCTTATCAAGATGTCTCCTCAGTGAATGGATGCAGAGTTTCTTTCTCCACCCTGTGATATACTAAATCAGTCTTTTGGCTTGATTCACCACCAGGGCCATCACCTGTCTGTTATAATGTTCCTTTTTACTTTCAAATGGTTTCAGTTGTTTGCAGTTGTCTTTGATCATTCTCTATTTACTGTTCTGGGATGAAGCAAAGGTAGACAATTGAACTCTGCATTACATCACTGGGTGATCGGGGAGGGGTGACAATTCACTTCTGCTTGAATAGGCCATCACCGAGACATATGATTCCATGGTGACTAGTTTCTACTCCAGAATCATAAGGCATAGTTTTCAATATAGTTAATGTATTCCTTAAATATTATCTGTACACACATCTTGTAATGATTATGAGTATTGATAAATTACGAGCATTCAATAGAGACCGCACATGCTATGCTTCATGAATAAATACCATGAAAGTGGTATATTAGATGTAGTCAGTTTGTCAGCTCTGAGACAGGAGTTGCTTGTAAAGAACAGTAAACGTTTTGCCCATTGGCACCACTGGGCTTCTATGTAACAGCCATGTCATCAGACTGGGATGTAAATTCTCTATAATTACTTAAATTAATCTAATTACAAAATAATGATTTCAGTATAGAGACCGAAAGTAAATGTTTTTGACAGAAAAGCAGAACCATCAATTTACAGAAAAGGTGACTCAAGATACAGCTTAGAACCACATGATTATTGTAACTTTTGCCCACACTTCCCCCAATGTGTGTTGATATTGTCATTAGTCTAAACTTAGACCATAACCCTGCCATATGCAGATCAGTTTGTAAGATAAGTGCTCTTAGATAATAAGATGTTGTAGAGGGAGTATGTGTTTTATTTCTGTTATACATACCTGTTATGGTATACCTGTGATGCTACACTAAAAATGCAACATCTACATTTATTCTCTGCTATTCCTTTCATATCTAAATCAACTGATTTTCTGCCTCAACAAGTAGACAGTTAAATCCAGATTAAGTTTGTATAGATCCTATGCTCTTTCACCATAAAGTAAGGATCAATTTCTTACTTTCCTATTATCTCTATATCAACTGTAAAATGTGTGGCCATATAACTCCGTATTAATGTATGACTAATACATTCTTTAGCTGATGGGTGTTATAAACTACCAATCATTTCTGGTTCCTTAATTCAAGTACGTGTATTTGACTGTTATTTTCTTCTTGACACCAAATTATATTTCCCATGTGAAAAGAACTTGATTACCTTACATAGCCTATATGAATAAGTAGATCATGGAATATGTGGGAGCTCAGACTTTGAGTAAAATTCTCCCAGGACCAGAAAGTCCACACAAAGCCCCATATACTTGCATGAATTTCTCCATTGGTAAGTAGGCCTACAGAATTATGACAAATTATAGATTTTCCAGAGTCATATCATAGATCATGATAGTTAGAGATAGAAAAGACATAATAAGAGCTAGCCAATTACCCTGAAAATATAAGATTATAAGCATCTATTACAGCTTGTGTTAGGACGAAGTGTAATATATTCTATACAACAGCCAAAACTAAGAGAATCTTGGATAACATAATTCTTTAAATTCCTGTAGACTTCTCCATAGGGCTGTGCCAGCAAAGTTTATCATCCTATCTACCATGGTACTAGAGTACAGAGTCTATTAGATTCTTCCCAGTACTACAACATCACAGCTCACTGATTCCACAGATCTTCCCTTTCAGTCATACATTCCAGTTAATTTACCTTGAGACTTAGGGCAAAAGTCTCCCTATTACGTATTCTTCACTTACTCCTTCCACAGAACCTCCATTGACATCAATGGAAGCTTCGCATACAAAATATATGACAGAGATCCACAGTGTGCATAAGAGATCCACAGTGTGGATCAGAGATGAGAACTTTGCCCTTACCTTGGATACCAGCTGGGACAGTGGGGTACCACTATTAACAGGGAAGTGCCATAAAAGCATCAGTGTAGGCAGACTGAACAAAAAGTAACTACTGAAAAGTAATAGGCACTTCCTAATAAATGCTTATGATACTGCCCCCTATTGTATTAAGGAAGTTTTATTTAGCTGTTAAAATAAATCTAACAATGACCATGAGCAGATGTAGTTGCTAAAGATGGATTTATGATTAATGCACTTTCATTGTGGGTTTTTAATGACACATGGAGAGTTCCGTTAACCTGTACTCATAAATATTTATAATAGTGTATCAAATGAAATGGGCTGCAAAGAAGAATTTATAGCATTTCTTTGTCCTGTTTTTGTAAACTCATTCCTTAAGCATCTTGAATTTTAACTGTTTTCAAATGGAATTTAGACACATGCCACTTGGAGGCACTCTCATACTATGCTAGCCAGTAATTTAAGTTACAAACATTTCATGTAATAAACAGTCATATTTATTTCATTTTTGCGTCTAATAATGACTTGGAGATGGGTAATTAATATTGGTTTGGCTAGTTAAACTTTGACATTATTCATATTTATCTTATAATTTTGGTGGAGGTAAACTTTCCCTATACCTTCAATAAACCCCACTTAATTCCTTTGTAGAAGGGATGATAAGAATGCAAACATTATTTCAAAGAAGTGGGTTAGAATGGATTACAAGGTGCAAACTATTCACATTAGAAATGTATGGTGTTTTATCACTTCACATTTGGAATTAAATATTCAGTTGATAATTAGATTCTATATATGTTAAGTTATATATAATTATCTCTGGGAAGCAAATAAAAGTGTTAATATTTTATATAACCTCTGAGTTTTGATTTCATGTTATATATAGAAGTTTGGGATACGTTTCACTGTATTTGGAGCCCTATATTTCTCATATATATGAGAAACTCAAATAATTACTCAGTCTAAGAGAAGGATGACATTTTGAAACACATTTATGTACTTTAATAGAAGTTTAAGTTTCAAATGTGATGTGCCTAGTACTGCAAACTGTAAATAGTTTACAAAAGAAAATGTAATCAGGTAAAATGAAATATTTGCCATTGCATACAAGATATGATATTATCTTTCTGTTCAGATCAGTTGCATCACTAGAACTGGAAATCTGGGTGGGTCCTAGCTTTCAGGTGGGCGGGCAATGACAGGGGGCGGTGGGCGGGGATGCAGGACGGATGGAGGGCTCCCCTACCTTTTACAGACGGCTCTTACTGCTCAACAAGCACCAGAAGACAAGGCTGCCCGAGGCGCACAGGATCTGGCTCAGATTTGGGTTGGCCTGGATATTAAGTTGATAGGCTGAAGGACACCCAGGCCCACCCTTGGCTGCGCCCCTGGTTCACATGAAGATACATAAACATGAAGAGCTAGACTGTTGAGTTGCCCTGAGCAATGGGAAGCACATCTTTTATACAGTCCCAAGAGCAGACCAGTCCCAAGAGCAGACCAGTTTGATCCCTGATTCGTCTTTGCTCCAGGGACAAAGTAAGTTATTCCAGCCCTATACCTGGAGCAACTTACTTCCCCCTCCATTCTGGGTCACTTGTGCTGGTCATTGTGTTTGGAGGGCCGTCCTAAGGCTCTGCCTGTATCCTACCCTAGCCTGCCCACATGCACAGGAGAGAGAAAGAAGGCCCCAAGGAAGCTTTCCTTCTCATACACAGACAGGTGTAGGACAGTTTATCCTTTTTTTTTCCACTGTGCCGGTATGGAACAGGTTTCATGACCAAGCTCAAAATGAATAGGAAAGTTAAGAGTAAAGAATCTCCTAGAAAGGTATATTTGCTTCTTTTCTGCTAATTTTAAAATAATGTTTATACCCAACTATCTTTAAGCAGAGTGATATGATTAGTCCTTTATATTTTTCAAATAAAGAGCTTAATTAATACAGGTTTGCATGGTTTCTCCACTAGTCCCCTTCCCCTGCATTACTTATCCAAAGAAAAATGTGTATCCTCTTAATATACTCTGAGAACTCCTCATGGTGTGGGATACTTGTATGGAACTGCACTTGGATCTCGTACCATTCTAAATATAGAATGGTAAGAGATAAGCCCTTCTTCCTTTTGAGTCATCAAAGACAACAGGGTGTAAGGGAGAAAATGGAAGGGGGCATCACACTCCCCCAACCAATTCCCCCCTCAAGCATGAATAACTGGTACTAAGACATCCTCTGTACAACTGACTGGGAACTGAAGAAAGCCACAATCCCCAGAGGCAAGAGATTTTCCTATAGCTCCACTTTAGCACTGAGGAATCTTCTGGTGCAATCCCTGCTACACACTTGAACCAAGCAAGGGGTGAATGGATGCATGATCTAGGTTTTATCTGGTGAACAGGGGTAGCTAGTTTTCCAGATCTCTAGATTTTAGCTCTTTCTGGAGGCATTTTACACACAAAAGACAAAACAGGATGTCAGCTAAGATGAGCACATAGAATCCATGGAAGTGAAAGAAATGGAAAGAAGTTAATGGAGACAGAGATTACAAATGATGCTCTAAATGTGAAGTTTGCTCCATATTAGTCTTAATGCACTGTGTATACATGAATTTAAAATAGTATTCCACAACTCATGTCAATTCAGTTTGAGCTGCTCCTGTGACAATGTCTATCTTAAGAATGTTCCCAAGTCAAAATCCCAACAGTAATACGAAAATGGGGCCATTAAATAATGAAACTTAATGTTTATGTAAGCCCTGCCACTTTTTCATTTTATGGCAATAACTGAGTGACTCCAGAAAGGGTTGGTATACACATAGTAAACAAGAGGTTAATTCTGATTGGCCAACTCCTTTGTTGTATAATGTAAACAGTGGATATTATAGGTTTTTCCCCAAGCTAGAAGTTTCTGTTTAGACAATTATTCACCCACTTACAGGTCACAAATGAATTATGCTTGTCATTTTATACCCAAACTGGTGCCTGATATTAATTTGACAAGCCAACTCGTGGAATCCTTAAAACACTTTCCTGTTAAAGTGACTAGACAGAGTTGAAATTGTGCATTAGGGCATCAATCAAGCAAACCGTCAGTTCTAACAGGAAAGGAGTACTTGTGGCACCTTAGAGACTAACAAATTTATTTGTGCATAAGCTTTCGTGAACAACAGCTCACTTCATCGGTGCATTTGGTGGAAAATACAGTGGGGAGATTTATATACACACACAGAGAATATGAAACAATGGGTTTTATCATACACACTGTAAGGAGAGTGATCACTTAAGATGAGCCATCACCAGCAGCGGGGGGGGGGGAAGGAGGAAAACTTTTCATGGTGACAAGCAAGGTAGGCTATTTCCAGCAGTTAACAAGAACATCTGAGGAACAGTTGGGAGTGGGGTGGGGGGGAGAAATAACATGGGGAAATAGTTTTACTTTGTGTAATGACTCATCCATTCCCAGTCTCTATTCAAGCCTAAGTTAATTGTATCCAGTTTGCAAATTAATTCCAATTCAGCAGTCTCTCCTTGGAGTCTGTTTTTGAAGGTTTTTTTGTTGAAGAATAGCCACCCTCAGGTCTGTAATCGAGTGACCAGAGAGATTGAAGTGTTCTCCGACTGGTTTTTGAATGTTATAATTCTTGACGTCTGATTTGTGTCCATTTATTCTTTTATGTAGAGACTGTCCAGTTGG
Source organism: Dermochelys coriacea (assembly GCF_009764565.3). NCBI lineage: Eukaryota > Metazoa > Chordata > Testudines > Dermochelyidae > Dermochelys > Dermochelys coriacea. The sequence goes on along the minus strand of NC_050078.2, from coordinate 23,048,206 downwards.
ACCAATGTACATGGCAGAGGGGCATTGCTGGCACATGATGGCATATATCACATTGGTAGATGCGCAGGTGAACGAGCCTCTGATAGTGTGGCTGATGTGATTAGGTCCTATGATGGTGTCCCCTGAATAGATATGTGGACAGAGTTGGCAACGGGCTTTGTTGCAAGGATAGGTTCCTGGGTTAGTGGTTCTGTTGTGTGGTGTGTGGTTGCTGGTGAGTATTTGCTTCAGGTTGGGGAGCTGTCTGTAAGGAAGGACTGGCTTGTCTCCCAAGATCTGTGAGAGTGATGGGTCGTCCTTCAGGATAGCTTGTAGATCCTTGATGATGCGTTGGAGAGGTTTTAGTTGGGGGCCGAAGGTGATTGCTAGTGGCGTTCTGTTATTTTCTAACAGGGTTTTTTGTACTTTTCAAATTCAAGGGTATTAAAGCATTCTGAATGAGATGCTGACTGTTTTATAAATACTGACAAGGATCAGGATACAGGAAGCTATCTATTCAATGTTTCTTAGACATAATTGACAGTAGTCAGTTAATTAGAAAAGATATTTTGAATAATTATCATTTGATATGATGAATTAGAGAATTTCTTCAATAATTCTGCACCAAACAAACCTTCCTAATGCTTGCATCTGGATAATTAGTTTTGTGAGATGCATTATATATGAAACAGCTCCTCCCCATTGATCTAAGTGAAAGATGTGGTTTGCCATGGCTAATCACAACTACCAAATATTCCAGATGAGTTTTATTGGCTTTCTCCAACATGACATCCCAAGTTAATTATTTCCTTAAATCCGGACTGCCTCGTACTACTGTCACCACCACCACTGATTTTCCACATACAATCACATTCTTTCAGGATGTTGTAAACAGCTCCTTCTCTGACATTGGAACAGGGAAGGAGGAGGATGTGAAAGATTAAAATCTAGAATTAGGTGTACTTGTGGCACCTTAGAGACTAACAAATTTATTTGAGCATAAGCTTTCATGAGCTACAGCTCATTTCATTGGATGAAGCTTATGATCAAATAAATTAGTTAGTCTCTAAGGTGCCACAAGTACTCCTTTTCTTTTTGTGAATACAGACTAACATGGCTGCTACTCTGAAACCTGTCATATTTTTAACAAAATACCTTAATTTATTTATAACTAAATCAGACTTCTTTATGGTTTAAAAAAGTATCAATGTCCCCACCATCCTTCAAGTGGAACCAAGAGAGTGATATGTATATCATTCACCTTTAAAGCCAAATGCATCCCAATTGCACCGTTATACTCCATTGCCTCTGTACTGGGAGACCTAGAATTTATTTGTAAACATAGGTCTCCTACATAACAGCGCTACCTTTTTGTGTCAAACCACTGAGGTTCCTGCAGCTGTTTCAAACATGGATATTCTGTATTTGGATAAGAGATTTTCTATTTTCTTTATCAAGGCTGATAATATATTATATTTTACATAGTATCTTTAATCCTTAATGATCCCAAAGTGCTTTGCCAAAAATAGACATACAAGAAATGTATCCTGCCTGAAATGCAGCCACCTCTAGGGTCTCCAACAAAAAGGGCAACTTGTTCACAGGATGCTTCTCAACAATGTGATAACGAGACATCGGCAAAAGGTACCCGATGAAAAGTAACACAGATTCTTTAATTTCCATACAGACCAGGAAGAACCTTGGTATTTAAAGCTTCATCCTTATATATTCACATATAAAATAAGAGCGCAAAGAAAAATGGAGAAATAGAAGTCTATTTGATGCCATGTGATTGACTTTATAACAATTAAAATACACTCCAGTTTTTGTACCACACAACATTCTTTTATAGTAGCAATCTTTCTGTGCTGATGATGCCATAGATGTTCTCGGAAGGGCTGTTGAAAGACTGTAGTGGAGGGACAGAGCTCCATTCAGTGAAATCCTGCTGACAGCTAGGAACTGAAAGCTGCATTTTCTTGAGATAAGATAAAATAACACAATTGCTGGGATGCAATAACATCTTATGCAGTTTATGAAGTAGTGATCAATCACTGATTGGCAATTCTAATTAGCAGCTCTGCTATGTGCAACATTATAGCATTTTGTAGCAAGTTTCTGTTGCCTATATAATCTCCACTGCCGTCCTGTATGAAATAGAGGGTATTTTATAGATCATTCGCTACCCACGGCTGTCAATTATGTTTGTTTATACTGAAGAGTTTTATTGGTATGGTAGTGCACCACTTTTGATTATATAAATTTATATCTGTAATGTCTCAGTGATCTCTCCCAAGACCTCAATGTTTCTACACTAAAGAGCTAATGGTATTTCAGATTGGCATAGATAGACTGTTTTTATCATTATTATATTCAAAACATAGCGTGTTTCAGGTGTATGGCTTCATATGTTTAGAAGTGAGCTTCCCCCCACCTCCCCATCCCCAACAGAGGTGATGCTTAATGGAATACAGTAATCAGAAGCGAAATGCCATCTCTTTAAAAATACGGAGCTTTGTTACAAAGTCATGATGAAATGTCATGTTTTGCTTGGTGTTGAAAACATGCTAGAAAATGGTGTTCATTTCTCCCATAATTTGAGATGTGAAAAGAAATGTCTAAATAGATTTTTCATTGGGAAATTTCTTCCATAAAACCCAACCACAAACATAATAATAATTATACAGTATGTTTATAACTTAGTGACTCTATTAGACTATATTGTTGTTGAACTGAGTTACATCAGAAAGCCAGATGTAAAATATAAGAAATAATAAGCTTTCCTCTTAGTTCCTGGATTTCTCTCATGTACTGAATGGGTTTTTTTTGTTTTGTTTTTCCTGATATTTCTCTTAGAAAACTAGGCTTTCCATCATACAGAAGGTGATAAATTACTGAGAAGAAACAGTATATTTTCTTGTCATGTATGTGGATTATGGCAGAGATCTGGTTTCCCTTGTGATCTCAAAGCAAAGGACAGTATATAAAATAAAATTATACTTGTTTCCAAAAATCCCAATACAGCAGTTTAAACTTAAATGTTTCCTTAGACACATTGTAAATTAACCAATGAACATTTTCAAAACTAAATGTAAAGATGAAGCATCAGCAAAAATTTTGTAATATCACACATAATAAATAAACCTTGTAAAATACAGATAGGCGGATGATATATTCACTTGAAGCATTAGATGTCAACAAAGAGAAAGCAGAGCACAGCAGGGCAGTTACAACTCAGTGTGTTATCTTTTAAATTATACATCTTTTATTTTATGAAATATTTGTCATATCAAATGCTTCATAGTTCCATGAAGCGTTTATTTGATTTTTGTCTCTTAAGGTGTCTAAGTACAGTATAGCACTCCGACAGTATTAGAATTTCTGCTGTAATTATAAATTAACTGATGAAGAGTTAGAACTATTGTACATTGGCTACTGAACCCCTTAAAGTTGAACCCCCCCCACTTTAATATCAACCTTACTTGATCTCACAAAGTCAACAATAGCTTTCTTGGGAGGAAATTTTATGTTTTATTTAGAATGGAAGAAACCTGAAGTAGTGTTGGCATGACACTTATTTTAGAGAAAAGAAAAGGAGTACTTGTGGCACCTTAGAGACTAACAAATTTATTAGAGCATAAGCTTTCGTGAGCTACAGCTCACTTCATCGGATGCATTTGGTGGAAAAAACAGAGGGGAGATTTTCCATCAAATGCATCCGATGAAGTGAGCTGTAGCTCACGAAAAGTTATGCTCTAATAAATTTGTTAGTCTCTAAGGTGCCACAAGTACTCCTTTTCTTTTTGCGAATACAGACTAACATGGCTGCTACTCTGAAACTTATTTTAGAGGTTACCTTTCAAAAATATTAGAAATCCTTTGTAAAATACTTATGAGCAAAACATCATCATTATTCTTTTTCTTGGGAAATTAGTCAGGATGCAATAAAATATATATTTTTTTAACTCAGAAGGAAGAGTTTGCATCCTGTGGCATTAGTGAAAGCAAACATAAAAATGCAAAGGGAGTTTAAGCATGACAGTCCTCCTCCCAGTAACCTTCCGTGAGTTAAATCGTTTCTTTGGCTTCAGCACTCTTCTTCTCAGGGTCATTTTCTTTCTGTTTCCAGGACACCTTCCACTTCTCTGTCTCTGGGACTTTGTCTCGTTCAGCTGCCAGGCCTGTGTTCTCCATTTGTGCTGCCAGATACTCTACATATCTTCTGTTAACTAGGCATCTCTCTCTCCTTCTCTGCCGCAAACTTTCCTCTTAGTTCATATTTTGCCAGATTTCCTTCCATGTCTCTCGCATTCCCCAGCAATTCTTCTTTTTAGACTGTATATCTTTTCTCTGTTCCCAGAGCCCACCTTCCTTCTGCAACAATAAACACATTTTTCACCTGCATGTACAGCTCATACAGATACTGTCCTCACATGAGCTATCGAAATAATCTCATCTTCCAGCATCCCAAACTTTAACAGCAACCAACACTTTCATTTTCTATGTGCTACAAAAAACTCTGGTGTGATGTGTTGTTAATTTCAAAGGAGTCAGATGACATGGTGACACCTTTCTTTATGTTGACCACCTTCATGCAGACAATTAACTAGTGTTAAGATCAAGATCAGAAAGGGCCCTCCCCTTCCTAGGAATGAGAAGATCTAGTAAAGTGTGTTTTACATAACAGGTGTCCATCTTCCAAAATGATAAAACATATTAGCACAGACAAACTTCTATGCTGCAGGGGCTGGAAGAATTTATAAAAAAACACCATTTTATATTAACCTCTGAATTTGATTTTATGTCTTAATCATCCAAACAAGGACCAGTAACTACTAGAGACTAACAAAGCCTCAGCCAAGGATAAATCCCCTTTCTAAACTGCATTGTGGTTCTCCATTGAGTATTTTGTACTTCTGCTATTCACAGTTTACATCATTTAGAGATCCATGCACATAATATGCAATAGATATCTGCAGTGTAGAATAGAGGACAGAAATTTGCCCCAGTTTTGTAATGAGAATCATGAATCAATTTTTCCCTTGGTTGTATAAACTGGAAAAAGAGAGCTTCATGACACATTTTTTTAAAAAGTGCCATTGTCCTGGGAAATTACCATAATCCAATAGTAAAGCAAAATCTTAATAAAATGGCAAATGCAGCCCAATTCTAACAGCTGATTAGAATTTTAAGAGGATTGCACTGTGGAAAGAATTATCTTTGCAATTTTGGATTATCTCTAAATCTAAAAGTTGAATAATATTCTAAATTTCAGCAGCAAAAATATCAGAGGTTTTATCTTTGAACCACAAGTAATGAGTTTTATGGCTAGACTGGGGTGACCACTTGTCCTGTAATTTAAATGACATCCCTTATTCCTTAAGTAATATCTTGAAACTTGTATCCGAAAAAGGGTGCTAAAACTTTTGATCACACAGAGCATAATATAGTGTCACATAATCATATACTTTTGTACCATGAATTCAACTTTGGGTTTGTCCCATACCTTGTCCCATGGGTATGGGTTTGTCCCATATTTTTCATACAGTTCTTTGGTTTCTTAAAAGGTAGAAGGGTTCCTTGAGTAATAGGAACCTTAGATACTTTAACTGTCAACTAAATAACAATATAATAATCCAATACAGGGAGGTTTTGCATTTACTTTGGTCTGGGATACAATGTCCATCCAGTCACTTTTCTGTTAAAAATAAGAGTATAATTTCCCCATTTTACAGATTATGAAGTGGAGGTACAAAAAAGTGAAGTGATTAGCCCAAGGACAACTAACAAGTCAGCAGTAAAGGCTAGCTCCCATTGCAGAGCAATATCCAACAGACTATGCTGCTTCTTATATCATAGTGCTTTTAAAAAAGCATTAAAATAAAGATAAATAGCAAAGGCATCAGAAAGCAATTTTTCCTGATTCTTCTGCTAGTTTGAAATGCAAGCAAGAGTTGATCTGTGCCACGTCTTCTGATCTTAGAGCAGTTATCAGAGAGCATCTCCCTCAAGAGGCCAAGCTATCTCTAATCAATGTCCATAGATAAAAACTTTTCACAAAAACTGTCTCAATTAATTAAATCAAATACAGATTTTAAATTGATGAAGGCAGTAAAATAAGTTGTCTCTTAATCCTGGTGTACTTATCAATAACACAGGGTATTACAAGGCGATGAGCAGTCACACTAAAAGCTTCATTAAAGTCATTGTCTCATCCATATTCACAGTTCAATTTTGACTAAAAGGTGGGGCTTGTCCTGTAAGCACTGCCTTGCACAGAGGAGAATGCCATTCTGCCCTCTGTGCACACAGCCAGCTCTGCTGGTCAATGCTACAAGTCTGGGGTCATAGACTCATATCTTCACAACTCTTCCCTGCTCCCTTTAGAAGTGTCCTGCACTCCAGTGGGCACTAGGAGGGACCATAGTTGGGGGAATGAGGGCACTGTGACTGTATCTGGCCACTATGCAGAAGTGCAAGAGGCTCAGGCTTCTTTTTAACTCCTCTTGCATTCCCCTTGAGCAGCCAAGCACAATCCAGCCCTCATAAAGGGGGAAATCCTGAGACTATTGCTATTATCTGGCCTTGTGCTATGCAACTCTGCAAGGATTAGAAATCCTTCACCTCAACAAGGTGCAGGAGTGAACTTAGGTGTTTTGCCAGTGGCCCCATCCCACCCAAGTGGTCGAGCCAAAAAACAAAACAAAATACCCCCACACAGCTGATCAATTAATGGAGGAAAAAACTAGCACAAACCCAGGCCAACCAATCAGCAAAGAAAAAATAGCCAGCCAATCAGAGTGGATAAAACAAAAAACAAAGAAAGAACTGAGCAACACAGCAGTCTGGTGCTCTGTGAGAGAATGTATCCCGGGCAATTGCCCTGCTCACCCATCTCTAGGATCACAGACCACTGTAAAACTGCTTCACAATACTTTGCGCTGGTGGGTCCACAGGTGGCTAATGAGACCTATGCACGATCCACAGATCTTGTAACAATTGGGGCAGGCATTTTGTAATGGAAGGGGCAGATCTGGATTGTTGAGTCAGGCTGCAGCATGTTCTTTCCTCCTTTCCTCCTTTCCCATTTATCCATTTCATGTTGTTTCCATTGGATCTCAAAATACTGGGATCCTTGCTACAAGGTCCTTTTCCATTTTGGTTGTTTGAGGGCGTGGGTTTCCCATGAGTTTATGTCAATATTGCTTCATATCAACTTCTTCATGTTGACTTTGAAGGTGTCTTTGAGGTGGGTTTTTTTTTTTTGCCTGCCCATCGTCTGTTGCCCATGGCTCAGTTGTGAGAACACGACCTGCTTCGGTAGTCAATTTTCTGGCATTCAAAGAACATGACCAGCCAAACAAAGTTGGTGGTGGATGATCATAGCTTCAATGCTGGAGATTTTGGCTTGGGACAGAACACTGATTTTGGTACATCAGTCATCCCACTTGATTAAGAAGATCTTGAGGAGGCACCATTGACAGTATCACTCAAGAACCTGGAGGTGTCTATTGTATGTGACCCAGGTTTTGGCACCATAAAAGAGAGCAGGGATAACAATCGTCTGGCACGTGAGAAGCTTGGTTTGATTCTAGAGGTCATGATCTTTGAAGACATGATTTCTCAAGCATTCGAAAGGTGCACTGATGCATTGAAGGCAGGGTTGAATTTCCTCAGAAATATCAGCTTTCTGCTACAGATAGCTGCCAAGGTAAAGGAAGTGTTCAATGTTCTCCAGGGTCTCGTTATTGATTGAATTATGGGAACAGAATCCTGATGATTTAGAGCCTATTGGTGAAGTACTTTAGTTTTCTTGGTGTTGACTGTGAGGCCAAATTGGTTGTAGGCCTCCGAGAAAGTGTTGACTATTTCTTGAAGATCATCTTCTGAGTGGGTGCACAGAGCACAGTTGTCTCCATATTGGAGTTCAATAACTGATTTCATGAAAGTCGTTGTCTTGGACTGGAGGTGGTTGAGATTGAAAAGCTTGCAGTCCATTCTGTATTGGATGTCAAGTCCAGAGGGGAGCTTATCAGTGATGAGAAGGAGGATGATAGCAAGGAAAATGGAGAATAGGGTTGGAGTCATGACAGCTTGCTTACCTCCTGTCTTGACTAGAAAGGGGTCCGTTTGATAGCATCAAATGCTTTCATGAACTTGATGAAGGCCATATATAGAGGTCTATGTTGCTCATGGCACTTTTCCTGAAGTTGGTGTGCAGTGAGGATCATGTTTTGGTACCTCAAAATGGTCTAAATCCTCATTTTGATTCTGGAATGATTTCCTCAGCCAAGGGGAGAACCTGGTTGAGGAGAATTCTAGCAAAAATCTTTCTGGAGGTGGACATCAGGGCCATTCCTCAACAGTTTCCACAATCTGATTTATCTCCTTTCTTGAAGATGGTCACAATCATGGCATCCCGAAGATCAGCTGGGCTTTCTTCTGAATTACAAATCTTGATAATTAAGATATGAAGCTGGTGAGCCAGTTCTTCTCCTCCTTCTTTGAAGATTTCCAAGGTGATTCCATCAGATCCAGATGCCTTATTGTTCTTCATCTGTTTGATGGCTTTCTTTACCTCATCAAATATTGGTGGGGTTCTGAGGTCATCCTTGATAGAATGTTGAGGGATTAAATCAAAAATGCTTTCATCATGATTTAGGATCTCTTTGAAATATACCTTCCATCGTGCATTGATCAATTTGTTGTCCCCGAGAAGGTTGGCTCCATCCCTAGATCTGAGGGAGGTTAGCCCTTGGGTGATAGGACCATAAAGGGCTTTGGTGGCCTTGAAGAATCTGTGTATGTCATGGGTATTGGCGAGCTGTTGGATCTCATTCACTTTGTTCTCCCACCACTTGTCCTTCACTTCATGGGTTTTCCTTTGAACCTCAGCTTTGTGTTGATGGTGGATGTATTGATTCTGCTTGGAATTGATGTCATTCTGCCAAGCACAGTAGGCCTTGCACTTATGGTTGATCAAGTCTTGGATTTCCTGATCATTCTCATCAAACCAGTTTTTGTGCTTTCTGGATAATAAAGATCTGCTAATTATGAGTTTATAAATTATACTTCACAAGGCATACTTTATACAAAATCTATCATAATCCCGTGAAAAGGGTGAACACATGGATACAGACCATCACATCTCTCCACTTACAAAGCTGCAGGAGGATTAGCCACTGGCTGATCCAGAGGCAGTATGCTAGGGCTCTTTTTCCTGGACAGATCATCTACCACCATATTTTTTTTTCCTTTTATGTGCATAATTTCCATATCAAATTCTTGACATATGAGGCTCCAGCATAGAAGTTTGGAATTTGAACCTTTAGCTTTGTTTAGACAGATCAATGGTGAATGGCCTATTAAGACCCTGATATTTCCATAAAAGAGATAGGGTTGCTTAACTGCCCACACTATAGCATAGCATTCCTTTTCTATGACAGAATAATTCTGTTCACTTGGTGTCAATTTTTTGCCTATAAAAGCAGTTGGATGTTTCTGGTTATTTTCCCCTGTTTGCATCAGCACAGCATAAGAACATAAGAATGACCATACTGCATTCTACCAAAGGTTCATCGAGCCCAATATCCTGTCTACCAATGGTGGCCAATGCCAGGTGCACCAGAGGGAGTGAATCTAACAGGTAATGATCTAGTGATCTCTCTCCTGCCATCCATCTCCACCCTGTGACAAACCGAGGCTAGGGACACCATTACTTACCCATCCTGGCTAATAGCCAATAATGGACTTAACCTCCATGAATTTATCCAGTTCTCTTTTAAACCCTGTTATAGTCCTAGCCTTCACAACCTCTTTAGGCAAGGAGTTCCACAGGTTGACTGTGTGCTGAGTGAAGAAGAACTTCCTTTTATTTGTTTTAAACCTGCTACCCATTAATTTCATTTGGTGGCCCCTAGTTCTTATATTATGGGAACAAATAAATAATTTTTCCCTATTCACTTTCTCCATACCACTCATGATTTTATATACCTCTAACATATCCCCCTTTAGTCTCCTCTTTTCCAAGCTAAAAAGTCTAGCCTCTTTAATCTCTCCTCATCTGCGACCCATTCCAAACCCCTAATCATTTTAGTTGCCCTTTTCTGAACCTTTTTGAGATGAGGGGACCACATCTGTATGCAGTATTCAAGATGTGGGCGTACCATGGATTTATATAAGGGCAATAAGATATTCTCCGTCTTATTCTCTATCCCTTTTTTAATGATTCCTAACATACCGTTTGCTTTTTTGACTGCCGCTGCACACTGCGTGGATGTTTTCAGAGAACTATCCATGATGACTCCAAGATCTTTCTCCTGATTAGTTGTTGCTAAATTAGCCCCCATTATATTATATGTATAATTGGGGTTGTTTTTTCCAATGTGCATTACTTTACATTTATCCACATTACATTTCATTTGCCATTTTGTTGCCCAATCACTTAGTTTTGTGAGATCTTTTTGAAGTTCTTCAGAGTCTGCTTTAGTTTTAACTATCTTGAGCAGTTTAGTATTATCTGCAGACTTTGCCACCTCACTGTTCACCCCTTTCTCCAGATCATTTATGAATAAGTTGAATAGGATTGGTCCTAGGACTGACCCTTGGGGAACACCACCAGTTACCCCTCTCCATTCTGAAAATTTACCATTTATTCCTCCTCTTTTTCCCTGTCTTTTAACCAGTTCTCAATCCATGAAAGGATCTTCCCTCTTATCTCATGAAAACTTAACTTTTGTAAGAACCTTTGGTAAGGGATCTTGTCAAAGACTTTCTGAAAATCAAAGTACACTGTGTCCACTGGATTCCCCTTGTCCACATGTCTTTGACCCCCTGAAAGAACTGTAATAGATTAGTAAGACATTATCTCCCTTTACAGAAACCATGCTGACTTTTGTGCAACAATTTATGTTCTTCTATGTGTCTGACAATTGTATTTTTTACTATTGTTTCAACTAATTTGCCCAGTACTGACGTTAGACTTACCGGTCTGTAATTGCCAGGATCACCTCTAGAGCCCTTCTTAAATATTGACGTTACATTAGCTATCTTCCAGTCATTGGGTACAGCAGCTGATTTAAAGGACAGGTTACAAACCATAGTTAATAGTTCCATAATTTCACATTTGAGTTCTTTCAGAACTCTTGGGTGAATGCCATCTGGTCCCAGTAACCTGTTACAGTTACATTTCTCAATTAATTCCAAAGCCTCCTCTAGTGTCTCTTCAGTCTGTGACAATTCCTCAGATTTGTCACCTACAAAAGATGGCTCGGGTTTGGGAATCTCCCTAACATCCTCAGCTGTGAAGACTGAAGCAAAGAATTCATTTAGTTTCGCCATGATGACTTTATCGTCTTTAAGTCCTCCTTTTGTATCTCAATTGTCCAGGGGCAATTTAGCAGGCTTCCTGCTTCCGATGTATTTAAAAAAACACTTTGTTATCTTTTGAGGTTTTGGCTAGCTGTTCTTCAAACTTCTTTTTGGCTTTTCTTATTACATTTTTACATTTAATTTGGCAGTGTTTATGCTCCTTTCTATTTACCTCACTAGGATTTGACTTCCACTTTTTAAAAGATGCCTTTTTATCTCTCACTGCTTCTTTTACATGGTGTTAAGCTATGGTGGCTCTTTAGTTCTTTTACTGTGTTTTTTAATTTGGGGTATAAATTTAAGTTGAGCCTCTATTATGGTGTCTTTGAAAAGTGTCCATGCAGCTTACGGGGATTTCACACTAGTCACTGTACCTTTTAATTTCTGTTTAAATAACCTCCTCATTTTTGCATAGTTCCCCTTTCTGAAATTAAAATGCCACAGTGTTGGGCTGTTGAGGTGTTCTTCCCACCACAGGAATGTTAAATGTTGTTATATTATGATCATTATTTCCAAGCGGTCCTGTTATAGTTACCTCTTGGATCAGATCCTGGGCTCCCCTCAGGACTAGATCGAGAGTTGCCTCTCCCCTTGTGGGTTCCTGTACCAGCTGCTCCAAGAATCAGTCATTTAAAGTATAGAGAAAATTTGTCTCTGCATTTCATCCTGAGGTGACATGTACCTAGTCAATATGGGGATAATTGAAATCCCCCACTATTATTGAGTTTTTTATTTTGATAGCCTCTCTAATCTTAGCATTTCATCGTCACTATCAATGTCCTGGTCAAGTGGTCGATAATAAATCCCTACTGTTATAATCTTATTGAACATGGAATTACTATCCATAGAGATTCTATGGAATATGTGGATTCATTTAAGATTTTTATTTCATTTGAGTCTATATTTTCTTTCACATATATTGCCACTCCCCCTATGCCCTCCGCATGACCTGTTCTGTCCTTCTGATATATTTTGTACTCCAGAATAATTGTGTCCCATTGATTGTCCTCACTCCACCAAGTTTCTGTGATGCCTATTATATCAATATCCTCCTTTAACATGAGGCACTCTAGTTCCCCCATCTTTATTTAGACTTCTAGCATTTGTGTAAAAGCACTTTAAAAACTTGTCACTGCTTATTTGTCTACCCTTTTCTGATGTGTCAGATTCTTTATGTGAATGTTTCTCATCTGATCTGTCCCATACTTTGTCCTCTTTCATCCCCTCCTCCTGACTAAAACCTAGAGAATCTCCATCAATAGACTGTCCTCTAAGAGAAGTCTCTGTCCGATCCATGTGCGCCTCTGCAGCAATCGACTTTCCCCCATCTCTTAGTTTTAAAACTGCTCTGCAAACTTTTTAAGTGCCAGCAGTCTGGATCCACTTTGGTTTAGGTGGAGGCCATCATTCTTGTATAGCCTCCCCTTATCCCAAAAGTTTCCCCAGTTCCTAATAGATCTACACCCCTCCTCTCTACACCATCGTCTCATCCACACATTGAGACTCTGAAGCTCTGCCTGTCTACCTGGCCCTGTACATGGAACTGGTAGCATTTCTGAGAATGCCACCGTAGAGGTCTTGGATTTCAGTCTCTTTCCTAGCAGCCTAAATTTGGCCTCCAGGACATCTCTCCTATCCTTCCGTACATCATTGGTACCCACATGTACACGAACACCGGCTCCTCCGCAGCACTACACATAAGTCTATCTAGATGCCTTGAGAGATCTGCAACCTTCGCATCAGGCAGGCAAGTCACCATATGTTCTCCCGATCATCACAAACCCAGCTATCTATGTTTCTAATGATTGAATGTCCCATTACTAATACCTGCCTTTTCCTAATGACTGGAGTTCCCTCCCCCAGGTAGCCTCAGTGTGAGAGGATACCCCAACTTCAACTGGAAGGAGGGTCCCAACTACAGGAAGGTTTCCCTCTGTTCCTGTTGACTGCTTTCCTTCTCTGGGCCTGTCATCCTCCTTAACAGAGCAGGGACTGTCTGACTGCATCTGTACATAGGTCAAACATTTTGTCAAAATCAGGTCTAGCTAGAATAGGCTTTTCAGACAAGATTTTCTTTACCTTACCAAATCTTTCCTGGAATGTTTTTGACCAAATGACATTGTTTGGCTTGGTCTTTTTACATAAATCTGTGATTGCAGACGTAGTGTCACTAAACCCACATACAAACCTTCTGTAATAGTCTACCAGACCTATGAAAAATTGCACCTCTTTTTGGTTAGGGTTACAGGGCAATTTACAATGTCTTCAACTTTCAAAGGACCAGGGGTTATTTGGCCTCCCCCTGCCCAGTGTCCCAAATAAGGAACTCTGGCTTCTCCAAATTTACACTTGGAGGCTTTCATGGTTAAGCCTGTCTCTATGAGTTTTGACAGCACAATGCCCAAGTGTTTTTTGGAATCAGCCAAAGTGTTGCTAAACTCTGCAATGTCATCCACATATGCTTTTCCACTGGAAAGTGGCTTCAGCATAAATTAAACCAAAAGGTAACGCTGAGTCATGTATCAGTGATGAAAGCAGGTTTTGTCTCTGCATCCTTGTCCAAAGGAATCTGTCAATAACCACTAGTTAAATCCAAAGCTGTGGATAATGTTGATAATGTTGTTCTGAAAGTGCCTGAGTGGAAACATGGACTTCTGTACTTTGGGTCACAGGTGTATTAAAGAGACTAATAGAGCATGACGAGATCAGATCATTTCAGACCACTTTGCAGAGAATAAGTGCTAGGATTAGTTTTTGGTTTTTGATATAAAAATCTCAGAGATAATTACAGTATTTGTCATTAAAACGTATTAGTAAGTTTATGAAGAATTGGGGATTCACCAATCTACTGCTTGACCACTCTAGGATGCATCTACACTGAATTGTAAACCAGACTCAGACTCAGGTTTAAGTTCAGCCCCCTTTTACTGTCCACACAGAAAGTAATTAAATTCCAGGTCAGGGCATACTTATTAGGACTGCCTCTGTAGCTCACGATCCCTCTCCATTCATAGATATACTGATCTATCACCAGATGCCTAAAAATCTCCTTAACATAGATGGGTGGCTCTCCTTCACTGGCCTAGAACAGAGATTCATGCTTCCACTCAAGCATCTCCAGAACAACTTAATCCAGAGCTTGCCCTTCCTGATAGGATTGTAGAACCATAGCTAGTAGCAAGGTCCATCATAAGAAATTCCATATCTGGGGACAAATTGTGGAGATTTATAAATTATTTTAGGGTATTTTGCTATGTGCATCTTACCATTATGTGTGTTGGCTTGCAGGACTTTCTGAACTGGGCAGTGAATTTTTATGAGAATAAAATAAAGCCGAATGATTTAAAAGTATCATCCTTTGACTTTGAAGTGACTCATCCCTCGAAAATGATAGAAATGGATTTTTTTGTTATGGTCAGACAATAATATGCTCTTTTATTTTCCTTGGCAGATCCTTCCAACTCTGCTGGGCAGAGACAAGGAACCAGAATCCTGAGGGGAGCAGACTCTCAACCAACTTACAAGAGAGAAGAGAGTCATGGATGAAGTGCTGCTGGACACTTTGACCAAAGCCTATCAGCAGATTGGGTATCAGAAAGAGAAGAATGACAAATGGTTGGAAAGAGAGAGAGAGAGATTGCCCAGCCCCTCTGGCAGATTCCCCTCCACACTACCATGTCCTACAGCCTATGTAGCCTTTGGACAATTTTGTGGTTGGCTGGCCCATGGCCTAAGCAATGCACATTACATAAAATAGTCAAATATACCTTGTACATTCCTCCTGGCCTGTTTAGCTGCAGCTCACACATGAGAAATGCATCAGAAGGGCAAGGAGAACAGGAGGATGGGGACACACAGAAACAGTGAAACTGCTATGGTAGCAATGTACCTCATTTGACTCATTTGCACTTTTGTTTGTTTTGATTTCTTAACATACACTGTTTTAATCTATGTTTTTTTACGTCTTGATACCAGCTGCTCTGCCAGACAGGTGTTTACATTGTTATTTGTTATTTATATGCGTGTTTAAAATAATGTGTTCCATTTGCATGTGCAGGTTTTATTAAATTTATGAAACAGTAATTCCTAATGTATGTTTTGAGGTACATAATAAGTGTCTATATAATGAATAACAACATTCATAATATTTTATCACTGTAATCCAAAAACTGAATATTTAGGTACATGAACAGTTTTTTATAAAATCTATAATAAAGTTTCATGAAGAGTAAGCTTTCCAAGCTGCCCAACTGCAGAAATTGTGGGATGAGTGTGGCACGATTACAAACACTACATCATTCCCCCAATCCGTGGCACCCGGCAAACCTATTGTGTGGGTGCAAAAAGCATCCCTGATTTCTGTTGCATGTGGCGATCCTGCCCCAGTAACGATAGGTACTTTTGTAAGCTGTGTGTATCATTGCAAATATCTCACAGTGTCTTGGGATCAACTCCCAGAGAAATGGTTCACCTTTGGCTTCACAGACTTTGTGCAGTACACAGCAGGTCACAATAATGCAGATGGCATTGAAAACATTGGCATCCAAACAGTCTGAAGGAAGTTCCATCTGGATTTCAATCTGCTAAACGTACATTCCACCACCATCCTACAGCTTCTGAGCATGTAATGGAACTTTCTTTTGGCAGGTCTTCTGAAATCAGGGTACAGTTTCATAAGCCAGAGCAAAAAATTGTACACAAGGTCCCTAGAAAGAAAAGGAGTTCTTGTGGCACCTTAGAGACGAACAAATTTATTAGAGCATAAGCTTTTGTGAGCTACAGCTCACTTTAAATTTGTTAGTCTCTAAGGTGCCACAAGTACTCCTTTTCTTTTTGCGAATACAGACTAACACGGTTGCTACTCTGAAAGGTCCCTAGAATAACAGTGGGGATAGCGTTTCCATTTATAATGTCATTTGTTGGGAATAATGTGCCAGCTTGTCCATGAAGGTAAAGTCCTGATCTCCAGAAACCCCTAGAAGCATGCATCCTGCAAGTATATCCACACTGGTGTCCATGAATCTGCCTCTGCGGTCCACCAGGGCCTGCATAATGATGAAGTAGTACTCTCTGCGATTGAGGTACTCATGTGCTCCTTGTGGAGTGCAAACTATGGGTATATGAATAGTTAGGGAAGCCCATTTCTTGCAAAGCCAACATTATTTCAGGAACATTTGTAATGCCCACCATCTTTAGGTCAATCACAGTCCTGATTGCCTCATAAATCATTACCACCACAATCTCTAGAACTGACTTGCCAAACTGATTATCCACAGACCTTTAGTAGTATAGAACAGCTTTAGCGACGTAGGATGGCTATAGCGACCCACTTCTGGACCACATTGGCCTTCCTCACGCATGTGTCCTGATGGTGGACTGTCAGGGCAAGCTGATCATACAGACCCAGGAATGTCTGCTTCTTCATGCAAAAGTTCTGGAGTCAGAGCTGGTTATCCCAGGTCCACATGATGATGTGATCCCACCAGTCCGTGCTTCTGGCCCTACTCCAGAAGCACTAGTCTACATATGGAAAATCTGCGTGTATGGCTGCAGGCATGAGCAGCATCAGCTGGGTTGTGGTTGCCATATCAGTACCCCCTCTGAAAGAAATGATGATTAAAGATGCTATCATTCCCCAAAATAACACAAAATCCCTAGACTAGCTTGTACTCCAGGTAATGATGGGTATGTTCTTCCACTGGTGTCAGATTCACGTTGCTGACTCCAGTTGCAGGGAGCATGCAGATCCCCAAAAGGACTCAGCTGGGTGTGTTAGGGAGCTAAGATCACTTCTTGGCAAGTTCCACAGAATGGACAGACAAGTTCTCCCGTAATACATCATGAACCAAGCTCTAGAACACCTATAGTTAGCAAGAGCACTAAGAGCCCTGGGATACACCCTGAGAACCAACAACATCTGATTCACCATGGGTATGAAACTCACATAGAAATGCAGTGTGGACTCAAGCATGAGCTTGGAATGAACGGATTTGCAGGCCTGGGTCCCACAGACCAGGATTTACATGCACTGTACACATACCCATCATTACCTGGAGTACAAGCTAGTCTAGGGATTTTGTGTTATTTTGGGGAATGATAGCATCTTTAATCATCATTTCTTTCATAGTAGTAAAGAAATATGCTTTGTCAGTTAAAATACAATCCAAACTTACAGCTATATGAGACTCTGCTGGTACCAACCAATGACTGAAAAATAGCAAGTCCAAATATTTTTTAAGAATATGTGTGTTTTTCAGTCCGCTTTGCTATGAAAGTGAAAAAGCTACATCTTAAAACTAACTGGAAACTAAAACTGGGGCAGTACTTGCCCACTTGTTTATTAATGGGAGATGACTTGCCATGAGTATATACGTATCACTAATACTTTTGGATCTGCACAGGCTACCTGAGCTGGAGTTCCACTAGTATAAAAGCAGAGGCTGCTGGAGAGCATTCTCTTTGAAGGCCTCGTGGCTTTGAACTTGCTCCTTTCTCCATTGATTCAAAATAGCTCTAATTTTTTTAACCCATGCTGCCAAGCTCATTTGTTTTCCCTAGTTGTGAGGGAATAGGTGAGCGATCTGAAATAGGTTCTATGCTGCTAGTTATTTTGGGTTGCTGTGGACATATTGATTCATATTTGAAGGAGGGTTATGAGAATGGTCTGTCTTATAGCTGTGTAAATGCAGTACCTAGAACAAAGGATGGGCACTCCTTTTTCAATGGATGTGTGTATAAATCTAAATACATTCAATGACAGATTTTGACAAAAGATATAGAGCACCTAATTTTCATGAACACTAAGACCCCTTTACACTATATTGCCAGAGTAAAGAGGCCTTAAAGCAGATGTAAATGCAATTTGTTACCATGTTAAGGGCTATTTACACCAATGTAAAAGGGCCTTAGTTTAAATAAAACACAGTCCCTGGGGTCCTTATACTCATATATGCCTTTTCTTCTGACTTATAGTAAATTATAAGAATTTCCCAATAATTTGTATTTGATAATACACATTTGGTTTTAATTTAGGTTAGTGGATTTAGTAAAACCCCTTTTCTTCCATACTAAGTCAAACCAAGTGTTAGACACTTGAGAATTGGATGAATTCCTAGAGGTTCTGGCTTCTTTGGTCAGATGAGTACTCAAAAGGGTCTGCAAGTTACTTGGGGCTAATCTACACTCGTAGTGCATCTGGTGAAGACGGTCTATGCTGATGGGAGAGAACTCTCCCATTGGCATAATGAAATCACTTCCACAAGAGGCAGTAGCTATGTTGGTGGGAGAGCTTCTTCTGCCAACATAGCACTGTCCACACCGGCGATTAGATTAGTGTAACTTACGTCACTCAAGTTGTTGGCTTATTCAGACCCCTGAGTGATATAAGTTATACTAACCTGTAGTAACCTGTAGTGTAGACAAGTGCTTAATGTTCCATAGGCCAAATTATCTCTCTTTGTATCAGTCACATCTGCTCTGAACTGCAACATCTGAGGGAATAAAGACAAAACAAGCTAGGAAATATTTGATGTGTAGAGTTTTATTCTCTTGCAGACATTTTCTATTCACCACAGTAAAGTCATGAAAGCTGGAATCCAATGGGACTTCCACGTGTAAGGATGTTGTCCTGAGATTTCGGTCCAGTGTTGAAGACTCAAGGGCTCAGACAAGCAACCAAAGTTTTGAAGTCTGAATTAGAGTCCCTTGTAAGAATACAGTTTTGCACTTATGTGGCTCTTCCTATGCAACATTTGAATTTACTTTAAAGACCTTAATGAAATAAGTCTCACAATAGAGACAAATGTACTATTATATGCATTTTGCAGATGGGCAAACTAAGACATAGAGAAAAATGAGTATTAGAGTACTCAAATTGACTCTACATACCTAAAATTAGCTCTGTGGCACCTAAATGATGGTTTGAATATCCAAATACAGAAAGGGTCACTTTAGTCATTCAATATTTGAAAACTAGGCATTTCACACAAATATCGAGAGTCAGAACCTAAGCTGGTGAACATTAGCAAAGCTCCATTGACTACAACAGAACTTTGCTGATTTGCACCAAATGATGATCTGCCACCACAAATTAATCCTCCTATCACTGAAAAATCAGTCTGATTCTTTCTCTACATGGTTGTACAAGATGATATTGTTGGTAACTCCAGCACACAATAAAAATACTTGCTGTACACTGGTAGGCCTTAAATTGTCAGGGAAGAGGAAAGTGAGATCCTAGACACTTACTGTTCATTTCCCATTGGATTTAGTGTCACTGTAATGAAATGTGATTACATTTTGCTTAAGATTTAATGGTTTGGGATTTTTTTTGTGCCACATTCCAAAAGTTTTTTTTATAACTCACTGTTACAAATACAGTATGCCAGTTAGCAAGTACTAATCTCAAACGTTTGACAGTTTTAGAAAGGCAAAAATTAAAGATCTCTCAGTTAGATGATTTTTTTTCAACATCAGGACATTCTTCAAACAAAACTTCTCATTGGGTGCAGTTTTATGTTTTTCATAGGCTGTAAATCCAGCCCCTACATTTCATATTGTATTTTTTGTCTTCAAAGTTTGGTCATGCCACTTCCACTTTTCTCTCACCCACCCACCCAAACCTCTTTCTTCTTCATATGCTGGGAAGATGTTCCAAACAATACAAAAATCATTCAAATTACCTTACCTCTCTGGCACTCACTCTTCAGCACACACTGTGGATCTATTAGCATTTGCACCGCTTCTATTCGCTGCAATAAATTTTAATCAAATACTTTTGTACCCAGTTGTACTCTTGACTGAAACCATCCAAAGTACTGTTGTTGCTAGGGAAACCACTTCCTTGTTATCTCTGCGTTCAGCACATCTGCTTCATTCACTCTCCCTCTGTCTCTTTTACTCTCTCCCTCTCTTTTTTTTTTCTTAAATTTGACTCTGAGAGGCAACTTTATGTCATTGCATTAGGAGCAGTGAACCGTTTAACCAAAGTGCAAACTCTAATTTCAAACAGAAGGAGTAGCCACAACTAGGACTCTTGCTGTTTATATTAAGAATGTCTGAGTATGGGACAATGACATAGAGGAGCCCATATGTAGGGAGCGACAGTCACTTCCCGCACTCTCATCCCAACTACTGGGGATAAGGGGGGAATTTACCTCATAGGACTAAATGGGAGAGAGGAGTGAGGAGTATGAGTGTATGAATATTACTTTTCACACATATAAAAGTTTCCTGCCCATTTGCTCTTCTCTTCAGAACAAAGTATACTGTCCATGTTGGCCTCACTGCAAAATTAGTTGTTTACCTCATTCAGAGAGAGAAAATCCCCTGAGCCATTTGACCATGGAATTGATTTCTGAGCCTTTGCTTCCTTACATTCTACTATTGTTTAAATTATACAGCTGGCAAGCAGACCATAGGAGGAGCCTGCAATTTTCACTCTCCAGGTTACGAACACCATGAATGAACTCCTCTTCCATAGGCATTTAATAATGAACACATCTCTTCTACTGGAGATGCATCACTGGTTTATATGTCTTTGAAGACAAAAGATGTAAAGAGGAATCACTGTTAATTGCAGGGAGTGGGGAGCAGAAATGGCCAGGAAGGCAAAAGTGTTATTTTATATATTTTAAATAGAAGTAAAACACATTAATGATTAAAAACAGCAGAAATCAGTCCGGCTTTCATATAGCTCTCAGATTTTTTCTTTGTTTGTTCCTTAGGTGAAAGCATAACATGTAATATGCCCAGCTGCTCGTCATGGTGACACTGTCCCTCTAAACGTCTGTTGTGCTTTGTCAATGATGGCAATTTTGGCTCATGTCAGCTTTCACTACATTTACTCACCTTCTCTCTCTCTCTCTCTCTCTCTCTCTCTCTCTCCTAAATTTCTAACTTTCTAACTAAATTTGTTAGTCTCTAAGGTGCCACAAGTATTCCTTTTCTCTCTCTTTCAGACACACATTTTCACATGGACATTTTATACAATAATTTTAGGATGAAAAAACAACATTCAAGAGTAAAAAGAAAGTAACCTACAATATTATAGTCTCCACTGAATTTTCACTTTGCCCAAGTGGGCATCATTGCCATTAATATTGAGTGTAAGCATCCTGCTGGTTCTGTTGCAGTTGTCCTATTGACTTTTTCTGGATGAATACATCCTTGTCAAGAGTAGTACTAAATATCCATTTCAGAGAGCACTTTTACCTATAAAGAGCACATTTTCCTTTCCTCCTTAGAGTCAGAGCCAAGCACTGAAAAGCAGAGTGAAAAGGCAATCTGTGGAGACAGATATAATTATAAGTAAATACCTCGTAGGTGTTAATGATTAAGTTCTTTTACCTGTCTATGAGTAGTGATTGAAAAATGCTTCTAAATAGAATTCTGTGGGTAGTACTATACCTGCAACTACCACTTCTCATGAATAGCTGCAACAATAAGCCAAATACTTTTCCTGCATTATATTTCACATATTTAAATAGGAGCAAAATGACAGTAAACATTTCCCAGTTACAAGGAAGCTAAGACATTAACCCAGAATTGAAATAATTTCAACCTGTTTGTACTTACTCTTGGTCTGGGTCTGAGGTGGGGAGGGAAACTGCATTCAAATTATCTGCAAATGTTCAGATTGAGTGTTCAGAACGTAAATTAATTACCCGAAAATGATTGTCTGGAGATGAACCAAACATTACCTCATCAGCATTCAGCATTAGTGCCATAAGATGAAGGTGAAAGGGAAAAAAAATCCCGGAAGAGACAAGAGAGTAGAAGAGATAACGAAAAGTAAAAGTTGTCTCTTTATTGGGACCTGTGGGAGCAGCAGAGTACACATATATTGGTGGCAAAAGCCACTGATTTTATATGTGTCAGCTTGCAAAGAGCAACCTAGTTCCTTGGACTGTTTAGTTTCCTTAATTTGGGGATGCAACTCCCATTGATATAAGTGAGAACTGAGCTTACATATCAAATGTATGATACAATAGAGTATCCACAATCTGATCCAGAAGCAGTTCCTTGTGAGATGTGAGTATTTTTATTTGGACACACAAGTCATGAGACACATTTCCATTCTCTGAATGGTCGGCCGTTACTTTTAGAATAAGGTGCAGAGAGTGATATTGAGCAGGTGTAGGAGTAGTGTTGCAGTAAGTTCACTTGGAAGCTCAAATGAATACACACAGGAAATGTTTTGCTGTATTTATCCAGCACTTGGAACGATATTCAATTGTGTGTTTCTCTGTCACTGACCTGTTGTCCAGCCACTAGGGTATGATGAAATGATAGAGTTAATCTGGCAGTAAATTACAGCACATATTTTCAACTTTGTATAGTATGCTGACAGTGGTCATGACCCATTGTAATGATTGGTTCTAGTGACTGTACAGTCTACTTCTACTGCATATCCTAGTAGTACTGCATATTTGTCTCCTAAGGTCAAATAGCTCAGGCCTGCATTTTTGGCACTGAATGTCCAAGGTGTGATCCCAGTGGGCAAACATAGTTTTTTTATGTGTATGTTGCTATGGATCATTACACATGCATGACTTGATATGTTATTTCGGATAGAGGAGAATGTCTTTATAACTATGATTATGGGGGTTCATTGCAGACACAGGATAGATTGTTTAAACATTGTTTTCCTCTGCTTCACTTAGGAGATTTGTTTGAATTCATGTGGACCAGGCAGCAGCTGTTTGGAGGAACCAACTGAGGAAGAAAAAACACTGGAGCTATTTTGGGTAGAAAACCACAAAACCTGACCTACTCTGGTCTGCCAGAATTCAGTTCACAAAGAAACCATAATGAAGAATAACGGCACCAGGTGCCTCATTTTCTTAGTGGTGGAATCATCATAGGCTAACTTGCCTATATCAGGCAGTTTGAACTAGTGAGATTGCCTAGTGCTTTACACATGTTAGTAGTTCTTAAAAACTGGTTGCTGCTGAAGAGGGCTCCAGAGATCCTTTAAACTGTCCCTGGTTTTCTGTTTTTACTGACTAATATTAGTAATACATTTTGGGATGAAAGAGTACTTGCATTTCATTTATTTTAAAATGTTATTGTGCAAATTACATTAACTGTGAGTGTTTTCATAGGATTGGGCATATTATTGGAAGATTCTTGTTTTAAAGATGTGGCAGATCACTAGTAGATAGCTGTTATATTTTGACAGAAGGGGAGTAAGGCAAGAGTAGACCATAAATAATTCTCACTTAATGGTCTCAAACTTCAGGGTCAAATATTTTGCAGGTTTCTTACAAATTTCCTGACCATAATTGATATCATATTTTATTTTTTTCCCAAAGAAAAAAGTGTTTTTGTGGTTTTTACTTTTAAAAACAGAAGAGTATTAACCTTCCAGTCATGTTGCATAACTTATCTATTCTCCAAAGCTTTACTTGTGGAATGAGTTGATCAGGTTTTTCTTAGATTGTAGGGTATGAAGATAGTATTTGGATTGTGAATGGGGATATTTTGGAGCTATTAAGTGGGCTGAAGGAAGTCAACACTAATTGGGTTTTGCTGGCGAGTCGTTTTTGGATATTAAATGGAAATAGAAATAACCTAGAAGATAGACATTTATTAAATGGAAAGAAATACATTAAATATATATGATATCTGGAGTCTGTAAACTGTGTCTGCAATAATTAATGTTTCAGAAGCCTGTGCAAGTAAATTGAAGGTAAGGAGCTACAACTGTAGCTCAGAATGTCTGATCCAAACCTGTACAAGGTCAGGGGTAAAATTAACTTCTTCCATCCAGATAAAAGTCTCAGTGGATGTTAGAAAATTATTTAACCATAATAAAAATTTGACTAGTGCCCAAAGGGAAAGCTGGAAGTTTTGATAACCTCAAGTGACTGATAACATTTCATAGGTTCAAGATTTATTTCAACTTCTTCCACAATGTCAGTACATAAAGTAAAGTGTGCTGTGCTCCTCGTTGCTGCAAATGGTTTAAATAAAGTCACTGAGGCTAAGTAATCAGGTATATAACAATACAGTTTACTGACGATGTGTGTATTGCATGACTAGTCACACAGCACTAGCTAAACTCCCAAAGTCCCATTCCAGTATATACTGGGCTTACTTCAAAACCAAGGGAGGATTCTATGGGGGAAATATCTTTGGTTGCTTCAAAGTCCTACTTCAAAACTTTCCAACATGCAGTTCCTGTTTAACAGTAGGTTGTATTTAGCTGGACAGTCTGTCAATTGTGAACACAATGGCAATAACAACAATGGACTGATTGAAAGAGGCCTTCCCCTGTTATCAAAATGTGCAGTGTGAAAAGAACATCATTAATCCCTTTAAGACAAAATGTTTCATTGCTTTCATCACAAAAGAAATTAATCCGGAGTTTTGAAAAAGATGTATGGCAAAAGAATGCATAGTTAAATAACATTAAAATAATATAATACAGGTGGTCTAGTAGCAGAGGAATGGATCTGTGTTTGGGTCAAAAACCCATCCCTAGCAATGCTTTTTGACATTTATCTGAACTCTTCCAATTTATACAGATTGGTAAAATCTTGCAAAGAATAGGTTTCCACACTCCTCAGTCTGAAATGTATTGTTGTAGCAGCAGATTAAAGTTAAAAGCAACTTGGTCTGGGTATATAGTGAAAAAAAACTTGAAAATGCTGAAGTTTATGTTTAAGTGCTCCTATTCATACACTGTATGGGAAGTAGAGATTATATTGACCATGTGAAAGTGATTATCACCAAGACGTCTGTCATCCATTATGTGAATGCCTCATCACAGTATTTGAGAGGCTGTGGGAAGATGGGTTATTTCTTGCATAAGTATGGTTGGTTTGCTCACATATCAAAGTCTTCTGCTAAATATATTACTCAGAGATACACATACCAATATGTATCTAACATCTCTAAGCTCTGTTGCAGACACTTTCCTGATGTTTCTGTTTCTCAGAAGACCACCGATTGACTATTCCCAGGACATGGGTAATCATTTGATTTCTGCAGCAAAGCTACCATACAATGTTTGAAAGAGGCTGAATGGATTCAGTTTGAAACAGCATGGTCTGGATAAACTGACAGTTCCTCAAGGACAAATATGAATACTACTTAACAACATAGTCTCCTTTTTGCAGCTACTGTGAGCAAAAATTACCAAATCCCTAGAGCTATGAAAAATTACGTAAAAGGGAACAATATGAACTCAGTGACTTTTACAATACATGATCCACAACAATTTTTCAGAGAACAAATAGACATACATCCATTCCTTGAGACTCCAGCCCCCACAAAAAAAGTTAAAAGTTTTATAGTGATGTAGTTGTCAGACAAATAATGAAGAGTATGGTCTTGGGGGGAAGGTGTGGAGCAGATAGTCTAGGGAAAGGGGACTGTGGGTCCAGTCCTGCAAACACTTATGCATTTAAGTAAGCTTACTCCCACTGGGACTACTCATCTGTTTAAAGTTACTCATGTGCTTAGGTGACAGTAATTGCAAAAAGGAAATATATATTGTTATGTGGTTCACAGCTTCATCAAAAAAACTAAAGATGAAAGCATATCTGTTCCCTGGTCTGTATTTAATGCAGATGTAGTTTTCCACAGCTCTTTACTCAGTGCCTACTTGGTTTATTATACTCTTCTATTTTAATTTAAAAAATTAAAAAATTAACAAGGAGTATTAGAGAGCTACCTGTTTCATTTTTCTCTGGAAAAATTATAGTTACAAGCAGCCTACTAATAAAATATTGACTGTGTTCAATGCAGATATAAGAGAAAAAATATAGTTTTACCATCATATGATTATGGTTGTGCATTTGCATATTTAATCAGCATTTACCTGTAGAATAACCAGCATGGACCAGTGGGAAAAGATGGGTAGAGCAAAGGGCAGTTTATGTAAAAATTAGGGAAAAACATCTTGTTTACCTAGCATAGTTTGATATATTATAAGAATGAACACCCATTTTCCCCTTTTAGATAAGGAAGAGACAAAAGAGGTTGATGTATTATACCAAGTTATTAAAGGTTGAAGATGTTTTAATATGCAATTTACAGACCAATGCTACTCTCTTTATCCCCTGATCAGTCTCTCCCCTGCTAGCAATGGCAGGGCCATAGGTAAAAGTTAATGAAAATTGCAACCATAATTTTCTGATAATAAAAACATTTTTTTCACTTTTGCACCTGTATTCAATATTGTGATATACATCAGCAGCATTGGCTAGTGATTTGCTTGTGACCATCACTTTGCTACAGAAAATTAATCAGGTAACTGCATAATATCTTTTGGCCAGATCATTTCCTGCCTGCTTCGTGCATAAAGGTTTCCTGACACACACTGATCTATCCTATCCTACATGAAAGTGTGTAGGGAGGTCACTATTCACTGAAGCACCATTTCCTCCTTCCTTGGGCCCCTGAAGAAGGGTCTATTCATGGTCTATAGAGGCAGAAGGTGTGGGCACTGAGCTAGATCAGACCAAATATCAGCACAGACCACCCACCTCCTTTCCAGCCCCATGGACACTTGCCAGAAAAGGCAATGCAGCCTGTGACATTGTCTTTTCCATAGAAGCACTTCCCTTCCTGCAGATGCTGGGGGCAAAACTCAGCTCCAGTTCCTGTAGATTGGGTTGGGTTTTTTTGTTTTTTGGGGGGCAGGGGAAGCCAGGGGCTCCCTGGTAGTATTGCTTCCATACAGCAGTAATACCCAGGAGTCATAAGAGTCCCTGTGCCTAGAGCCAATGTAGAAGCACACGTCTCCCCATGTATTCACAGGCTCTCTACAGATCCCTGAGGAGGTACAAGATCTGGAGATAGGCACAGTGTTATATTCTGCTGAGTGGGCAACCTCACCTAGGATGGAGTGATAAAGGGGAAACTCTCTGAGGGGATCCTTGTGAATATTTCCTCCCTCAGGGCCTCTGCCAAGTGGGATTGTGAGCGGCCTTTATGTGATTATGTGGGGCCTTGCTAATTTAATTTTAATAGCATCCAAATGTGAAAGTGACCAATAAAAAACAAGCCCTTTAGTCAAAGGAGTTGCTGCCTCATTTTAGATGTAATGCAACTGGGAGAGGGGATAGCAAAACAAGATGGAGGTCGACATGACATCAGTATGACAACAGCTATTCACTGAGGCTTGGGCACTGGGAGAAGGAGCAAAGAATTATTTTTTTCTAAGAGGAGATAAGTGGATCGGATAAATAAACAAAAGGCTAATTGGCGTTGGTAGCAGGCATTGCAGAAGTGGCAAGTTTTCAAGAGAGATTTTAAAGACAGCTAGCCTTAAGTACAGAGCAGATACCCCACAGTGCACTGGACACAAATATGGAGAACAGAAATGCTTTAAATTTGAGCTGCTGCTTTGTCCATGGATTTTCATCACTACTCCATTTGTAGTCCTCACTGGACTGCCATTCTAAATTTTCTTTAGATTATGCTGTGCTGGGAGATCCTTCTCTTGGGATCATTAGGCAGCTCTCAATTTAGTTTTCCAATAAAAATCTGAACGTTACAATATAGAGGCACAGCTGCAGTTATTGAAATAGCTTTGCCTATGTTGGTTCAGTAGTCTAAGAGAGGGGAGAAGGAAGGAGAGTGAAGAAAAGGCCAGTGACAGAGAACTAGGGAGAAGGACACAGGAAGGACTATGAGGTTTACATCAGGAGAATCAGGCAGGAGGAAGAGAGTATCAGCAGATATGCTTTTATTTTTATTTCACTGTTTTTCATACTTTGTACTGAGGTAGAAAATCTTGTTTAGTCCAGAGAGAGACAGAGGTGCAGATTGAAATTCCACCTACTCTTTCATGCACTGTCTCTCTGCCCTCTCACTTCCTTCCTGCCACAAAAAATGAATATTACATAACCATTATAAATGTATGTGTTAGAGGCGGATACACTACATGACTTTGGTATCTTATAAAAGATGCAGTGAACTGAAAAATCTTTAAAAAGAAAAGGAGTACTTGTGGCACCTTAGAGACTGACAAATTTATTTGAGCATAAGCTTTCATGAGCTACAGCTCACTTCATCAGATGCATTCAGTGGAAAATACAGTGGGGAGATTTATATACATAGAGAACATGAAACAATGGGTGTTACCATACACACATGAGAGTGATCACTTAAGGTGAGCTATTACCAGCAGGAGAGTGGGGGGGGAACCTTTTGTAGAACAAAGCCCGTTGCCAACTGTGTCCACATATCTATTCAGGGGACACCATCACAGGGCCTAATCACATCAGCCACACTATCAGAGGCTCGTTCACCTGCACATCTACCAATGTGATATATGCCATCATGTGCCAGCAATGCCCCTCTGCCATGTACATTGGTCCAACTGGACAGTCTCTATATAAAAGAATAAATGGACACAAATCAGATGTCAAGAATTATAACATTCAAAAACCAGTCGACGAACACTTCAATCTCTTTGGTCACTCAATTACAGACCTAAATTGGCAATTCTTCAACAAAAAAACTTCAAAAACAGACTCCAATGAGAGACTGCTGAACTGGAATTAATTTGAAAACTGGATACAATTAACTTGGGCTTGAATAAAGCCTGGGAGTGGATGGGTCATTACACAAAGTAAAACTATTTCCCCATGTTTATTCCCACCCCCCACTGTTCCTCAGATGTTCTTGTCAACTGCTGGAAATGGCCCACCTTGATTATCACTACAAAAGGTTCCCCCCCACCCCGCTCTCCTGCTGGTAATAGCTCACCTTTCCTGATCACTCTCGTTACAGTGTGTATGGTAACACCCATTGTTTCATGTTCTCTATGTATATAAATCTCCCCACTGTATTTTCAGACAATGTATTTTCAGTCTCTATACTGAAGAGAAGGTTGAAGTCTTTAAGAGCATATAATTGTTTTTATGGTTTTGGAAGAGCAGCTGCTTCCTCTTCCCCTTGTCCCATCATGTGTGGTTGATCATCATGCAAGCATCCACCATCTTCATCTGTCTGAGGGGGGCAATAAGTCCAACTGCAATCTTCTTTGATGCAATCCATCCATCGCTTTCTTAGTTTCCCTTGGGGTATCTTTTGTAGCATCCTCTCCTTCCATGTGAACTTCTCCAGGTCCTCTTCATGCATCCTCTGTATGTCTCTAAAAAAGCAAAGTTTGGCTTTCTGTATTTTGTCAGCCACATCATGGAATTTGACTTCCATCCTAATGATTTCATTTTGAAATCTGTCACTTCATATAACTCTTTTTATTGTGTGAAGACATTTTGAACACCTGTGGACACTGGACCTGCCATCTATTTACTGCCCATGCTTCTGCCCTGTACAGCATTGCAAGGTAGTTGGGCTTTCAGTTTCAGTGCCATATGCTTGTCATACGCAACTCCTGAGATGTTATTCCACATTCTACCACAAATTCCTAGTCTGGACTGTATCTCATGTTCAAGTTCACTATCTTTCATAACACACCTAACAATGTATTAGAACTGGTCAGTCTAGTTCAATTGTGCTCCATTAATCTCAATATGTAGTTTCCCTGTGGTACCTCTACTGACCTCCATAACCCCAATCTTAGTAATGTTCATTTTCATCCCATGCCCACTTAGCTGGTCATACCTCAGTTTGCTATTTCCTCTAGGTCTTCTTTTGAGGCTGCCCTTATTGCTATGTTGCCTGCATGTAGCAGCTTCTCACCTTTTCATATTGGGATCTTCCCGCTGACCTGGTCCATCAATATAATAAACAGTTGCAGACAGAAGGCTGACCTTAATACAGTCCAACATTCAGTTCAAAGGGCTTGTCATTCCAAAAAGTGTTCAGATCATAGTCTTAGATCATCTATATAGTGCATTCTCCATAGTTATTAAATCCTCAGACACCCCATATTTCTTCAACTCTGGTGTGAGCATCCTTCAGTCTACTTTATCATATGCTTTTTCCAGGTCTATACAAGCCCAGAAGCCATCTTGCTGATTCTGTAACTGCTTCCCTATTAATTGTGGACTACAAACATGCCATCTATGCCGTTTTTGTTGAAGAAGGGTTCCACCACTCTCGTAATCCTAACACCTAAAATGCATTTCAGTATCTTCATCCCATACAGCAGCAACTTTATCCCACTCTAGTTTCTACATTAATGGATGTTTCCCTTCTTATGTATTGGGACCCAGATACACTTGTACCTGTCTTCAGGAATTCTCTTGTCTCACCATATGGCTTTAACAACTCTGCTCATCCATTTTATGTCTGTCTCAACCAAAACTTTCACCAGAGCCACAGTCACTTCATCAGGTGCTACTGCCTTGCCATTCTTCATCATCTGGACTGCATTTCTCATTTCCTTCTCCATTATGTCGGACTAAGGCACCACAGTAGGATCACGTGTTGTCAATTCAGCCAAAAAGGGATTGCCTCATGTAAGAGGCTCTCAAAGTATTGTTTCCAACTTTCCTTCACATGTTCAGACTAGCAGTCTTCCCTAGTCATTATTACAAACAACGTTGCAATCTTTTTGCGTCCTCTTACCCTTTCCATCTCAGTTTTAAAATGATATAGATCTTTTCTCCAGCCAGCTGTGGGTAGATTAAGCTTGTTTAGGGCATTTTGGCATTCTTCACTGCCCATTTGGCAGCTTGTTTTGCCTCTTTGTATTCACTTTCATGTGGACTTGATGGGTTCATTTATCTATTTATTTATTTATGCAACATTTATGCAACAGGTAAATTGCTACAAGTTTTGGAAGAGCAACCTAGAACCAAATTATTAATATTTTTAGTAGGGTAGTGGGAACAATCATTTTAAATAAGGGGCTCTTCTGTATCTTATCCCACTAAAAAAAATTAAATAATGTCTATCATCTGCCATCCTAATGTAATCTCCTATTTCTGGCACAAATATAAGACTGCTGTAAAAGCACAGGACTAGACACTGGTATGATAAGACTAAACATCTTGCTTCAAGCTGGTAAGAAATGGCATTGAGTTTTTCCGTTGCCTTAAATGGGTTTTGGATTAGGATCCTGGTAACATCGTTTGATCAGTACTTTAAATAGAAAACTGAGATACAGTAACACAAGAATTGCTTGCTGGAGCAGAACAATAGTCTATCTAACCCAGAAGCGTGCCTCAGACTTTGCAATGCTGTTTGTTTGAGAGGAAAGCATGATTCTCCCATTAGTCACCCAGTTGTGCAACATTGTACCATGAAAAGAACATTTCTTCCCAACCCCAGCAACCAATCAATTTATGCCCAGCAACATGAAGAGTCTTCATCTTTGTCAATTAAATTCCAGAGAATGTAACTGCATGTACTCTCTCTATTTATATAAATATCTAAGTGTGCACTAGCTTCTTGGGCATCTGAAAAGATCCTGTTCTTTCTGTTCTATTTACTTCTCTACCTTCTGAACCAACAGACAATAAAAACATGCTGTACACCTCAGGAAACAAAGGCTCCCAATTTAAAATGTGAGAGTCTCAGAGTCTGGAAAAAATCACAGATAATAATAAGAGAGCTACTGGTAATATAAATAATAAAGGGGGAAAAACAAAGGCAGAAACAAAAGTTATACAACTTGTCCTCCCCTGGAAAACAACCATAGCAGCAGCCTCAGACTTTTGGTGATAAAAGATCTAAAACCAGACTGATGAAACTTGTATAATATGTGAATCACAGTGTGAGGTGATATAATTTATAGAAAACCCTCTCTTTACTTCTGCAGTGTTAGGAACAGAGTGGCCACCTGTTCCTCATTTCAAAGAACTGTCAGCTTTCTCATACATAATTTGGCTGGGCCCCGAAAAAATATTAATCCAAGGAATAAATGACTTTTTGAACTAGGGCATGGGAATGAGGATAAAAATTACATAGATTTTAGAAAGACAAGATGGGTGAGGTAATATCTTTTATTTAACCAACTTCTGCTAGTGAAAGAGACAAGCTTTCAAGCTACAAAGAGCTCTTCTTCAAGTCCAAGAAAGGTACTCCAAGTATCACAGCTAAATACAAGGTGGAAGAGATTGTTAAGCATAAAGAGTTAACACATTGCAAGAGACCATTCATGATAAAATGGGCATTTAAACCTCTGCAGTCATAGGACAAAGGAGAGTTAGTGGGTTACAGATTGTTTAATGAGCAGCAAATCCATTGTCTTTATTGATTTTTAGTGTCTAGCAAAGTTATGAATTCAAGTTCCCAGGCTCATCTTTTGAGGGTGTCATTCAGGTTTCCTTTGAGGATGAGGACTGAGAGGTCAGATACAGAATGGTAATTTTATGAAAAGTGTTCACCCACAGGTTTTTGTCTTTTATTATTTTTCTGTGTGAGTTTCACCTATATAGTCGTTGGGGCATTTGATGGTCTGGATGAAGTACACTACATGTTTTGTTAGGCATGTGTAAGGCCCATGGATCTTGAAACGTGTGGGGTGTTGATCACTATAACAGTAGAGATATGTCGGCAGGTTTTGCACCTGTTGTTCTGGCAAGGTCTGGTGACAATTGACATGGTGTGTCCATGTCTGTGGGGAGCTTGCTTCTGATGATGAGTTTGGAAAGGTTGGAGGGTTGTTTAAAGGCCAGAAGAGGGAGTTTAGGTAAGATTTATTTCAGGATGCGGTCCCCATCGAGTATGGGATGTAACTGTGTAATGATACCTAATCTGGGTTCCAGTGTGGGCCGGTAGGTGGCAACTAGGGGTGTATGGTCAGAGGGTTTTTTTCCTGTATTGAAGCAGGTTCTTTTGGGGTATTTGGGAAGAAAACAAACCCACTGAACACATACCCCAATTGTCATCCCACATAAGAACCCATACAGGTTATCATCAAACAATTTCAACTCATAGTTGATGGGAACCACATCCTGAAAGAAATCTTCCCGAACCAACCTCTTCTGACTGTCAAAAACTGCCCTAACTTCCCATCAGAAGAAAGCTCCCCACAGACCAGGACACACCATCTCAAAGTGGCACCAAACCCTGCCACTGCAAAACCTTCAGACATATCTCTGTTGCTATAATGATCAACACTCCCCACAACACACCTTTCAAGATCCATATACCTTCTATATGCCTATCACAACGTATGTTGTATCTCATCCAGTGCACTAACCGCCCCAATGACAACTATGAGGGTGAAACAAGACAATCACTTGGCTCTCAAATGAACTCACAGAAAAATTATAAGGAAAAACACCATACCATCACTTTTCACAAAGTGATCACTCTATATCTGACTTCTCAGTCCTCATCCTGAAAGAAAACCGTTATAACACCTTCAAAAGATAAGCCTGGCAACTTGAATTAATAACTTTGCAAGATACGAAAAATCATGGACTCAATAAAGACAATGGATTTATTACTCGTAAAAACAATCTGTAGTCAACTAATCCTCCTTTATCCTATGAGTGAGGAGATGTTAAATGTCCACCTCACTTTGAATGATCTCTTGCAACACATTAACTCCTTATGCGTAACAATCTGTTCCACTTGTATTTAGCTGTGATACTCAGCAGAAGTTGGTCCAATAAAAGATATGATTTCACCCACCTTATCTCTCTAATATCCTGGGACCAACTCAGCTACAATAACACTTCAAGTAGTAATAGATTTTAATAATATATGCAATCATATTATTTTAATTATTTATGATTGTTGATTTGATGTATGATTTGTATTAACTTATTATTTAAGAATTTATGCAATATATAGATTAATCAGATAGATTGTTGCTACAGACTAATACACTAAATTGGATTGTGGCTAACTGCATAGAAGTGTAGGTGGATGGAAGATGGTGTGAGAGGAATTTGTTCCCTTTTGTGCCATCCGCTATCCCAGTCCTTGCACTCGCTTTCTGAGAGGATTAAGAGTGAAACAGCATCACAAACATCTACACAAAGGAAAATGGGGTGAGCATGAGGACAGAGATTTACCACTTCAGCAGTCATCAGCAAGCCAGTGGAGGGTCAGGGCAGGGAGTATGCTTACATGTTGCATCCTGTTTAATGTGAACTGCAACATTTTTTACAATTTAAATGTATTAATTTTTGTTTTGCCTTTTTTGTGAATATTTAAAGAGTTACTTACGCAAGTTTTTAAATTTAGAAATATGTGGAAAGTTAAGTCTGGTCTTCCCAAGTTTGGCTAGAGGGGTTTCATGATGTTTATTGTGAGTGCTCACATCTTAATTAAAATGTGTGTTGATGAGGAGAGAGGAGTATCTGTTGACTCTTTAACAAGGACATCTTTTCTCTAAAGTCTTCATGAGGTATCTGAGTTACATTGATGTTAACAACAAAAATTTAAATGATTTTCTAAAAAAACCCTTTTTCCCTCTCATGTGCTACATTTTCATTTATTTTTTGATGTCATCAATACACTCATTGTCTAGTCGCTATTGAGTCTTCCGGGCTAAACAAAACTTGAACTTCCAACATAAAAATACAAATAGAACTCTTCCCTCATTTCTTGGCAAATACCATACAGGACTTCTTCATTACAGAGAAGCCATGATCCCTTTTTATCCCTTTATCGGTAACATTTAAAGTGTGTGTTCAATGCTGTGCTCACTCTCCCAGGCATTGTGCCTGGCTCGGGAGTTGTACTGCCAGACCACCAACCCCTGCTGTGTGCTGAGGCTTAAAAGCCACAATAGAGCAGGAAGGTGTATTTTCCCTTCAACATCCGTATATAATTCCCATTAACACTTATGGGAGCTGTGCAAGTCCATCAGGAGGGGTATGAATATAGTTGTCCCTTGAGCATAGCCTTGAATTACAGCCTAATAAGGTTGTAAAAGTCTGAGACAAAAAAGAAAATCTTGAAAATCCATATTTATAATAGTGGCAGTTTCATCCTTAACTATAACAGTTTTATTGCCCAGTGTATGATACTTAACTCTCCTGTCATCATCATACAAATACAATCCTTCTATGGTATTTGAGCTAAGTGTTAACAATATTTAAAACCCAGTTCAGAGATCTTATTGCTTCTCCATCCCTGCCCTCAATTTTTTTTGGGGGGGAGGAGGAGTATTTATTTACTGTTTTCAGTAATCAGATCCACTTCAGTGGAAAAACTGAGTAGAGTTCATTTAAGGACCAGACATCTTCAGTGGTTTCCAAGTTCTTCCTATATTTGTTGTTCATAAAGTCATTCTTCTATCGCTCTATTAAAACTAACACTCACCCAAACACTTTTTGGGAGACAGTAAAATAAATCAGATAACATGTATTTAGTCCTCCCCACAAATGTCTGAAACTGACAGCAGCTTTCTTTTGTTCCTGTACTCAGGGTAAATGCCATTTATAAATACAATTCTTGTGGTGTGCTTGCTCTTTCCCAAAATTATAGCTCGCTGTTAGGGCCAAATTCTGATGCACGTTCTCATATTAAGTAGTACCTTACTCCACAGTAAGTCCCAGTGATTTCATTTGCAATTCTTGGGCAGTGAGATGCTATTCTGCATGAGAAGGCTATTAGACTCTGGCCTTTCATAAGTAGTCATGGCAAGATATAAACAGAAAGTTACTTTATCTGAACAAAGTTAACAGCATAGTACATTTGTGAGAAATAAATGTAATACATCAAAAATGGTTCACCACAGTCAGCTAGCTGAACAGTGAACTAACTCCAGCAACTATCTCCTCCTGCTGAGTTTTGGCGAATATGTTATATTTGAAAGGACAATACAGAAGTCATTCAGTGTGGCCTACCGAGGGAGACAGTGTTGTCCAATGATTAGATTAGTGGACTTCTTCTCAGGCGACCTTGGTTCTATTCCCAATTCTGCCCTTGGTCTGCTGGGTGTCCTTGGGCATATCACGTTACAGCTCCGTGCCTCAGTTTCCCTCTTCTGTAAAATGGGGATGATACCTCTTTTGAGATCTACTGATGAAAAATGCTATGTATATCATTATTATATAGTGGAAGATTTTTCCAAAACACAAAGGGAATTTAGCTGCATGGCTCTGATTGAATTCCAATGGGAATTGAGCAGCTGGCTCTCCTTTGCACCTCTGAAAATCTGCCCCAAATATTTAACTAATTTTTTGCTTATAATAATTACTACTGTAATTTTGAATCTTGCATTGCTATTCAAAACCAATATCCAGGAAGTAATACATATTTAATGCTATGTGAAAGGGATCCTGAGTAAGGGATCAAATCATCATCTCACTTACATAAATGTATTAGAGCACATAGGAAAATAAACTGTGTGCCCAGAGATAAGAGTGAAGTTTGCATGCAAGCTGCATACGCAGAGGGAATTTTGCAGCTGTATACTCAGCACTGTGAAGGTTGTGCACTGGGAAGACATCAGAGCTAGGCACAAAATGCAAGTGGAGCTGAAGATCCATGCCAAAGGGGTGTAGTCATGCAAATAACCCCCAACACAGAGCATGTTTCACCAGCAGGTTATAAATGATGTTGTGTTTTCCAGACCTAACATGTGCTGACTGAACAGCTGGTTACCATAAACACTGTTTTGTGGCTGGAACACAGTGCTCAGAAAGAGGTGTGTGAGTCAGCTGACACCAGACATAACCTTGTCACCAATACAGCCAAATGCCATGAAAACACAAAGCTCCCCTGGCTGACTTGCATGTCACGCTCTTCCTCCTGGTACGGTCTATCTAACATCAGTACACTGGGCAGTAGTAAAGGGTAGCATAGGGCTTGTCAGGTCATGATACCGAATAGGTTTACTTTGTCAGGGATCTAGGAAAACTCTGCCCTCTCCTTGCACATGCAATGCTACAATTGACCCACAGTGCAGGCAGGAGCATTCCCACCATCAGGAATAGCTTACATGATGTTGGCACTGAGGTAAGCAACTACTGCAACGTTAGGTCATGTTAAGTTTAGATTGATCCCCAATTAACAAGTTTTACTACTTTTGGATGGAAAAATCATTACCCCAGGTAACTAGACACACTGACCTGAAAACTGACAGGTTATCTTTACTATGGAAAGAAATTGCCCCAAAACAACATTGTGAGGTGCAAGTTTCCTCTCATCAGAATCCAGCACAACTACCAATAGCTTAAGGTAGAACAAACGCTACAAAGAAATGTGTGGAGAGACAACAAAGAATAGTGAGAAGGGAAAGGCAGTTTTTTTACAGTTCTGTGCTTAACTCACTCTGTGTCTCTTTTTTTAACATATTCACCCTTCCACCATCCTCCTTCCCTCCCCCCGACCCCTCAACCCAACCCATCTGAGCCAATGTACTGCCTGTGGCTTTTCTGGAAATTGATATGCAGTATATATGTACGATTCATATCTGGGGCACAGATGTGTGATGCTGCATTTGCTAGCTAGCTAATAGAATTACAGCCGCCAGATTTTTTTGGAGAGGTGGTGGGAAAGGGGTGGAGGGTGAGCAAGCCTGAGGGAATCATTCACAATTATTGCAGCAGGAAAGAATAGTCCACTGAAAGAAATCCTGGTGGTTGCAACAGAGACAGCGTTAGCTTGTTCTGTAACTTGGCTTTGATTGGTGAACCAGAAAACCCTGTATATCTTGTGAGATGAGAGCAGGACCCACAGGAGTGTTTGTAGCCAGCTTTTTCTTTTGTAATTTAACAGTTTAACTCTTTGATTATTTCTGACATTTTTGAGGATGAACTTTGTCACAGGCTATTAGCCAGTGGTACTGGGCAGAGCAGATGAGCCTTCCCAGGGAAATGGATGACACACAAAGAAAATTGGTGCACAATTGAAATGTGATGGGTGTTAGTTTGATATTAAAGGGTTCTGAAGCTAGCTTGCTAGTTTTGACACAATGAATGCAACCTGGTTGTATTGGTGATGGTTGAGGTAAATAAAATACCATATGTGATCAACTTTACTGGGTTCACATTGTTTATTAACGCCTCTTTATTAAATTAGTAAATTTAGTGGCCACAATTTAGAAAATCAGTATTTTCCAATAAACATTACACATTTACTACAATTATTTCCTATTCCAAGAATGACAACTTTGACATCTAAGCAATTTATGACATGGTTTGGAACTGAGAATGTATCTGGGCTACACATATCTGCAAAATTTTTATGGGGAAAATAAGAAAATGACATTGTTTTATTTACCCTTTGTTATGCATCCATGCACATAGAATAAAACAAAACTCAAGTTCAACATGCCAAACTAAGTTTTAAGTTTTACCTAACTCATATACAGTGTCTAAGGCGGCTCCTATTCCAATAAATAATAACTAATAAAAATAAACAACTCATTTGTATTACCATAGTATCTAGGAGCCCAGTCATGGACCAGAACCTGTTGTGCTAGGTGCTGTACAAACATAGAACAAAATTAGAGTATGTCCCTTATAATCTAAATACAAGACAAAAGACAACTAATAGATTAAGTCAGAGAGGGAGCACAAGGAAACGATGAGACAACATTGGTTAGCATAAACTCCTCAGCCTTTTCTTTTGTCCCTTATAATCCAGTGAGGTCTGACAGTCTCTTCTGAGCCATTTGAAGCCATGGGCCTTTGACCTAAGCAGTTATTTAATAATCGGGGCATTGCAGGGTTAAGATGAGATAGGTATATTCTTTGGTGTAATGGTGTTTATTTACTAAAAATGTCCACAAGTTCTGTTTCCCTGAATACAATAGAAACACACAAACAGCAGTCTGGTTTCTAGCTTAGAAATTGTGAAGTGTGCCACTCCAGGAAGCACTGTACACAAGAAGTGCTGTCTCTCTGCTTCCCCTCAGGGTCATTCTCACACCTCCTTCTCCAGGCCTGCTGTTTCTAAGACTAACAGGTTGCAAAACCAAAACTGTAGCCCCAGGGAAACCCCTCAGTCCATACAGCTTAGTTCTGACCAGCCTTGTGCCACTGTTTGTAGCTATCGCTTAGGAGGCTTAATTGCTCTATCAATTCAGTCTGCAAGAGTGCTTGGTACAGCTATTGACTTTAACAAGGTGTAGGACTGTTTTTGGCACATGAGACATTTTAGGTTGTCTCAGATATGTGAAACCCATCCAAGTTAAAAAGAAAAGGAGTACTTGTGGCACCTTAGAGACTAACAAATTTATTAGAGCATAAGCTTTCGTGAGCTACAGCTCACTTCATCGGATGCGACTCTGTTTTTTCCACCAAATGCATCCGATGAAGTGAGCTGTAGCTCACGAAAGCTTATGCTCTAATAAATTTGTTAGTCTCTAAGGTGCCACAAGTACTCCTTTTCTTTTTGAGAATACAGACTAACACGGCTGCTACTCTGAAACCCATCCAAGTTAATAGATGAAAAAATAGCGTGCCATCTCCTCTGTCTTGCATCTAGTGTAGTCATTTGCACATTGAAAAAGTGTGTGTAAAATACTGCCAAATCCAAATGATAGTGATTTACACCAACTCTGCTCTTGCTTTACACAAAGTGCAAGGAATTGGAGAATGCAGCTGAGTTGGCCCAAACATGGTGAATGCTGTCCAGTTTGTGGTGGGTCTTCAATGAACACATCAGCGAGAGAAAAATAGGTCTGCTGAGGAAGCTTCCAGAGGAAGTGAACCACCCCAACCAAGCAAAAACAAAAAAAGGATTAGAGATTCATTGGGTCAAGTTTGAACACATTAGTTGGAGAGAGACTTTTATGGTGTATCTGTTGTGAATAAGAATCAAGACGGGATTTGGTTGAGAGACAATAAGCAAAAGGGTGGTTGGAGCCTGGGGAAGATGGAAGGATCAGGTTGGATTGGAGGAGTATGCAATTCTAAGACAAGTGCATGGATGAGGGATAGGAATCCTCAAAATCTTTTGATAAACTTAAGGCTTAAATGGGCCCAGATATAATGATCCTTTCATAAGTAACAAACAAAGGGTAGGAATAACTGGTCATTTTTCACTATGGAGATAAGTAAATAGCGGGGTCCCCCAAGGGTCTGTACTGCAACCTGTGCTATTCAACAGATTTCTAAATGATCTGGAAAACCAGGTAAACAGTGAGCTGACAAAGTTTGCAGATGATATTAAATTGCTTAAGACATCGAAGTCCAAAGCTGACTGGGAAGTGTTACAAAGGGATCTCACAAAACTGGATGGCCAGAGAACAAAATGGAAGCTGAAATTCAATGTTGATAAGTGAAAAGTAATGGAAATTCCTGCAGCTATATTGTAGGCTGTGCTGCATAATCAGTGTCATGCTATAATATTGGCTGGGTGCTCTAGTTTGTTGGCTGTGAGTCCTCTCCAAAAAGGATGCCCATTCCTGAAGTGTCCAACAACTAGCTTTTAGAACAGCAAATTTCAAAGGAAGGATAGTTATGGAAAACTCTGTGCCCTTTAGATGGTCATGGGCATTTTCCAAATATCGATGACTTATTACCAAACTATGTCAACCTTTTACCAGAATATAAAAGGATACCTGTTTGGTACTTAAAAGAAATTACTGAAAAAATGACTCCCTAGAGCTTGACCAAGTATCACTTCCTCAGCATTCAGCTCGCCTACAAAATAATGAAGGAGAAACATGTCCCCAGTTCAAGGAGAAGAGATTAAAAAAGAAATCAGCAAGATTATACAAATGATTTTTAAACATTCTCCCTCACACATGGGTTCTCCAAAAAATGCTGCTATATGCAAATTAGTCAGCAGTGGCACACATACAGCTGGTCATAACTGACTGTATTTCATAGTAAGAGAACTCCAAGATGTATTGGCAAGAAGGAATGTCCCATAGAAGGAATTGGGCCTTTCACAATAAAGACTGGCTGTGATAACTAAGATAACTTGCTGTGCTCTAAGGTACTAACTGGCTTTCTCTATTAAGGGCCAGATTGTCCATGGTCCATGCATAGATGTGCAGAGTAAAAGGTAGAACAGGAGCAAGATGCCATGAGTGAAGGACTCTCCCCTTTATAATGTCCTGGCAGAGCAAATTGTGCATTTTGTCCAATGTTTGGTTGGTACGGTAGAGCAACAGTTGCCCACTATTCCATTTTTGACTTTTTTCATTCAAAGGGGACTAAAGTTCAAACCTATTATATGCTTTATACATTCTGAGAGAAGCCTGAACATAAAACTACAGGGTTTCATTTTTTATCACTAAATAATAGGCTGCCATTTAACAATATGGCACAGATTCCATTTCATATCATCGTTGACAGAGATATATTTATTTTCAAGTATTTAAACACTCTATGATAAATGCATATTCAGGTAATAGATTTTCTTAATATAAATTTTACAATTAGGCCATAAAGTGAATATGAACTCTGCCGAAATAGCTAGAAGATCTATGTTGAGTTTGAAACACATGTGGATCTTGGTTTTTTTTTTTAATCAGAAATGGAGTGAAGGAACCATAAGTCTTCCTTTCTGATGGTATGAAATTAACATAATTAGGATTCAAAATAACTTTATTACCCTTTCACACCATTTTACACATAACTAAGGTTTGTAATGTTGTAATGTAATGTTATTGTAGCTTCTGCATTCTATCGTTCAAAGGTTATAAGACACAAACACTCCCTATGGCTATGTGCTTGTAATTAAATACATTACTTAAAAAGGAACTAATTAAAAATGTTTTGATGATGGTAGCATAATACTTAATAACCTTTGTAGTGAAACAGCTGTGCAGCAAATATAAAATGTTCTCATGTTTTCTGTAAGTGTGTGCATTGGTATATGTGTCTCTGTTTGCAAGCAGAAAGAAACAAGGATGACACAGTAAATGGCAAAATGGATGTTAGGTGTACACTTGGAAGGCTTTGACTCTACAGCTATACTGGTGTACAATACTGGCAAAGTGTTCCTAATATGGATGCAGCTTATATCGGGAGAACTGTACTTTTGTCAGCATAGCTTATTGCAGCCCTATGCTCTCTCTCACCCTCACCACCACAGACAGACAGACAGAAACTGGGGATGCGTTACTTGGAAGTAACAGAGGAGGAGGACCTCGGAGTATTGGTCGATCACAGGATGACTATGAGCCACCAATGTGATATGGCCATCAAAAAAGGTAATGCGGTCTTGGGATGCATCAGGTGAGGTATTTCCAGTAGAGATAAGGAGTGTTAGTACCATTAGGCAAGGCGCTGATGAGACCTTATCTGGAATATTGTGTGAAGTTCTGGTCTCCCATGTTTCAGAAGGGTGAATTCCAACTGGAACAGGTACAGAGAAGGGTTACTAGGATGATCTGAGGAATGGAAAACCTGTCTTATGAAAGGATACTCAATGAGCTTGGCTTGTTTAGCCTAACCAAAAGAAGTCTGAGAAGAGCTATGATTGCTCTTTATAAATATATCAGAGGGATAAATACAATGGAGGGAGAAGAATTATTTAAGCTCGGTACCAATGTGGACACAAGAACAAATGGATATAAAGTGGCCACCAGGAAGTTAGGCTTGAAATTAGATGAAGTTTTCTAACCATCAGAAGAATGAAGCTCTGTAACAGCCTTCCAAGGGGAGCAGTGGGGGCAAATGACATATCTGGCTTCATGACAAAGCTTGATAAGTTTATGGAGGAGATGATATGATGGGATAGCCCAATTTTGGCAATTAATTGATCTTCGACTACTAGCGGTAGATATGCCCAATGGCCTGTGATGGGATGTTAGATGGGGTAGGATCTGATCTACTACAGAGAATTCTTTACTGGGTGTCTGGCTGGTGAGTCTTGCCCACATGCTCACGGTTTAGCTGATCGCCATATTTGGGGTCGGGAAGGAATTTTCCCCCA
The DNA here is from genome assembly GCF_009764565.3 of Dermochelys coriacea. Classification (NCBI taxonomy): domain Eukaryota; kingdom Metazoa; phylum Chordata; order Testudines; family Dermochelyidae; genus Dermochelys; species Dermochelys coriacea. The sequence continues at coordinate 23,005,183 of NC_050078.2, read as the reverse complement.
GGGCAGATTATCAGAGGCACTGGGGGCTTTTCGCCTTCCTCTGCAGCGTGGGGCATGGGTCACTTGCTGGAGGATTTTCTGCACCTTGAAGTCTTTAAACCACCATTTGAGGACTTCAATAGCTCAAACATAAGTTAGAGGTTTGTTACAGGTGTTGGTGGGTGAGATTCCATGGCCTGCGTTGTGCAGGAGTTCAGACTAGATGATCATTATGGTCCCTTCTGACCTTAAAGTCTATGATTCTAGGAGAAGGTATATCATCAAAAGTGCAGTTTTCCTAGTATATCTGTATCTACACAAGGAGCTTTTGCTGGCATAACTATGTTGGTCACAAGTGGCACCTCATCACACCCCTGACTGACATAGCTATGTCAGCAAAAGTTTTTAGTGTAGACCTGGCCTCAGAGACTCAAAGACCTAGAAAGCAGGAAGTACATGTTTTGATACAGACTGACTTATCTATGAAGGAAAGCTGGGTTCACTGAAGGGGATCATTTGGGCTACACAGGGCCCTCTGCGCTGTAGATATTTGTAATTCTACAACAGTGAGCTTTCAAAATGGAACAACAGATCACGCCTATCAGAGTGTCTCCTGAAAATAAATAGAATAAGTGATATGCAATAATCAACATTTAAAAATAGCATTTCCATTGCCCAGAAGGCCTTTGAAAACTCCTTGTTCTTCCTGCTTTCCTCAATTCCTGTTATTGTCACCATGGGATTAATTCCATACAACATTACCAGTGTTTTTTTTCTGATTGCTAACATGGACAATGGATTTGATTTACACTTTTTTCTATCACCTGATTTTTAAAATAATTCTCTACAGCGTATACTTTGTGTGAGACAACATTTGAACTTCATATGGGTTAGCCTCTTGCAGCAGAGCACATGAAATAAAATAAGATTGTGGATTTTTCAAATAAAATCTTCAAACGTATTACAGGAATTGTCATAGAAGGACAGACCAATTGTCTTCCTACTCCAGTATACTATCTCCAGCCATGACCTTTACCAGAAGAACATGAATCTCCTCTATACCATGCCTATCTCAATGGCCAAATCCATGGGTTGAGGAGGAGGTGGTGTGGGGGGAAATTGTTTCCCAAGTGCAGCTAGTGATCATTTTATATCCAGAATCATGAGCTTCAACAACCTGTTTAATGTCTAGCCCAGGCAGTGCAACTGCAGGTGCTGTTCTTATTCATATGTGTCAGATCCTTTTGTTTAATCTTGCTGAGCTATTTGCCTCAATCATACCTCAACACAGTGATTTCCTCAGTAATTATACACTGAAGATCCAAGTGAAAAACAAAATGCATATCTCAAAAAATCTTCTCAAACAGCATTGTACATTCTAGGAAAAACAATGGTTTGCTAACCAGAAAGGTGACTGTGGTTGTGTGTCAGTGTGTTTTGTATTTGTGTGGCTATGTGCAATACTCTTATTCTACAAGAATGTGTTTTCGGATGGTAAATGTTGCTTGCACCTTGGATGACTGAGATCCATTTTTCATTATGCTAATTTTTATGGTATAAGAGTTTCCTGATTGACACTAATTGATTGTCCCTCCTGAGGGTTAATTGACATAAGTTTGTCTTTATAAAGCAGCACTGATAATCAGTTCTTTACCCAATTTGAAAAATGTTTGTAGCTGAAATGTCAGTGGAGGGGAAAGGTATCCCGATAACATGGCTTGTAAGTAAAAATACTTTTGATTTCTCCAGAATGGCTGTTGTGTTTCATATTCCTTTAAAATTTTTCAGACTTTTTCTCTAAAGAGATTGTGCTGGGCTCATTAACTGATCTTTCATGCATTTCAATTAGACATTACATACAAAGTATTTCCTTTAATCTATTACAATCAATGAAGTTCTGTGATAAATCCTGTGCACCTGTTTGAAAATATACCAAAATTTTTAGTATATCAATCAATTTTATTCTTTCTCAAACAGAATATTCCTCATCATTGCAGTGCCTCTTATTTATGATAACTTTGTCTTCACTGGAAGGCGTATTCTCAGACAGTCCAAGAGTAAGGCAGTCACATTTTTATTACCAGTGTGTGAATAAGTGTACAACAATTACACATATTTCTTTTATAGAACGGTAAGTATCTGAGACAAGTATGTTGGGCTATGCTTACTTATTGTCAATAGCGAGTTTGTAGCCAGTAATAGAATGTGTTGTAAATTCCAGTACACTAAAGATGTAGGTTGCTTTTTACTGAGATTTCACTTATGTAAATTGTCTTCTTGGATATTTTTCTATAGACATGTTTAGAGATAATATAACAGGCACAGTAGTGAGGGAAGTAATCTGTCAGATTTCACAATCCTCAGAAGATGCCTATCTTCAGTTTTACTGTCAAAAAACACATGACAGTAAAACATAATAAATAAATTTTATTCATATGTAAAAATCTTAATGTAGTCCAAATATCAAGAGCAATGTTGATAAATGCTATATCATAACTGAAAATCTGTGTCATGAATTACAAAACATGACTATGGCCGTTACATTGTTAAAATGCTTGCATACAGGAAAATATGTGTATAAGGTTGAATGAAGGATTTGATGATTTAGCCCTTTTTGTGTTTCTTAACAATCCATAAACAGACATTGATTTTTATGAATTTGTTATTCAGAATGCGTTGATGACCAATTTATGTGAACACATTGCATCAACCATGCTATTTCAGGCCATTTGTCTTTGATAGTTTGCTATTTGCGATGTATGACTGGTCAGAAGTATTGTATCTTCCTTTGTGATAGGATGACAAAAAAAAATCTTATAAAGAAGAGGAGATGAACCAAAGAGGTTTTAGGATGGCCATATGAATCCTTTCAGGAATGAACCTCTGCATCAGTAGTGCCACCATTATGCATGGTGCATATACCATTGGTAGGGTACCAATTCATCAGCATTGGACCGTCCAAGCCAGGGCCACCCCAATGCCCAGTCAGGTTTGGCCCAGTGGCCCTCCACCATGACAGCTGGGCACAGGTCCAACACTGAGTGAGCTGTGCTGCAATCCACATGCTCCAGTCACAACCTGAGTGGATAGTGGGGTGTCCAGTGCTGGTCCTCCTTGGCACTGCCATTGGACCAACCTCTCCACTAGGGCTCCCTCCCCTCCAAGGATCTGCCTGACCTTGCCCTGCTTCTAACAATCCAAGTCCCATCTGTTCTTCCTGCTGGACTCATTCGACAACAGCCTCAAAACCTGCTATAGATCTGGGGAGGGGAGCAGTGGAAAGTGCCTGCACAGGGGAGCCAGCTTGGAGAAGGGTGGTGGGCACAAGGGGGTTTTGTGCCTACCATGTTAAAATTTTCTTGGATATTCTTGGGGTATCCCAGAACAGTGTACATATATTTACACAATTGTTCACAAGATATTAGCTTTCCATGAGCATTCTCATAAATGTATTCATTCATATAAATGTTTGTGGAAAATAAAGTCATGAATGTCACCAAAGTGAATCTGTTTTTTATTTGAACAAATATTAACATATCCTGTTTCCCGATTGCTCAGTTCTACTATATGTGTCCAAATGATAACATGTCTTTGTGTATCTTTCACTCTCTCTCTTCTGAACACATAATACACACACACACACACACACACACACACACACACACACACACACCTATAAATTTCACTATAACAGCTACTAGCATAAACACTCCTAATTTCATGCCTGCTTGAACAGTAAAAGGTTGAGGGGGAAAAATAATAGGTTATGCAAAAAGAAGAAGAAATTGCTAAGAAAATCATAAATTGGATTGTGCAAGATTCAATGCCCAGTCTAACTATAGTCTTATGAAGGCAACCCCTTCAATTTGAAGACCTTCTCAGAGTTAATAACAAAAATTAACACAGGTCAGCTGACTAATTTTCCTACTTGCTTCCCCCAAGGAATTTGATCTATGGTAAGTATTCTTAGTTTTGTTCTGTTTAATTTCATCTTCCTTAGTATTCCTCTTTTCTCTCTTTCTTCTTGCCTCATCTCTTCTTCCTTCTCCATTCCTCTTTGCTGTTTTCAGCCGCATCATTGGCTCCAGTGGGGAGTTCCAAAGCTTTGTTTCAATTTTCAAGATAGCTGTCTCACAGTCCTGTGAGCTTTACCCTTGAGGGACTGACCTTTTCATAGCTCCCACGGAACACACACATTGAGGGAGCTTGCTGTCACAAACACAGAGGCACTTTGAGGTATCTCGGGCCTCTTCCATGGAAGGCCTTCAAGATAAACAATAAAAAGAGAAGGAGTACTTGTGGCACCTTAGAGACTAACAAATTTATTTGAGCATAAGCTTTCGTGAGCTACAGCTCACTTCATCGGATGCAATAAACAATGAAACTTTGAATCTGACCTGGCATTCTATGAAGAGCCAATGTAGTGAGAGAGCACTGAGATAATATCCTTTTGGCAGCTATGTGGCTAAAGCAGCCATCTGTTTTATTCTGGAATAATTCAAGCTTTTTAAAATTATTATTATTTTTAATGGAAGGGTTCATGCCTAGATATAGCACAGTACATATTGGGTCTTGTCCATTCTAATAGGATAACTGCTGTAGAAATGTTTTCCATTTTTGCAAATGGTAACTTTTCACCTAATTTTTCCACTCAGCTTTATTAGTACTTGAAAAGTTCAGCTCAGATAACAGATAACTGAGTTATCTGAGCTGAACTTTTCAAGTGCTAATAAAGCTGAGTGGAAAAATTAGGTGAAAAGTTACCTTTAGCAAAAATGCTGGCAGCAGTTGAGATCCATCTTATTGCTAAAAAGCAGAACTGTACATTTCTCATAGTCAACCCTAACAAATCTCTCAATAAAGCATCTGTGTAAATGGATTCAGTAGATTATTTATGGTTATAAGGAAGTATCAGAGTGCCACATTTCAATGCAATAAGTGCAGAAATTTCAGAAGATGGTTTTAGGGTCTCATAGGACAATCTATAAGAAAACAAGTGATCTTTCTAGCCTGGAGTAGGTAACCAAATTAATAATAGTGGAAAATTAACTGTAGTTAGCTATTGCATTTTCAACAGAATGAATGGTGGCTTATAATAAAGAAGTTCTATGTGACTAGCCACAGTAACTGACTCCAAGAGTCTTTTTAGGGTGATAACTAATATATTTTTTATGATGCAGACTAAAATGAGACTCCAGAGAAAGAGACAGGAAAGAATGATCAGAGAGAGTTAAATTGGCAGCATGAAGATTGGAAAGTGGAACACTATGTGGAAAAAACAAATCAAGAATGTGATTGTACAAGTCAGGATACAAACACAAACAGAAAAACAGAAAACCCCCTGAATTAACTCCAGAAATGCATGTCCAGTCATGAGTCTAGTGAACTATCAATACATTATTTAAATGCTTGACTGCATTACTATTCATGGTAAAGATAAAACTGCTTTTATGGAACAAAAGTTTTGTTTCTATCTGGATAGTTAGTTGGAACTGTAGGCAGGATCCTCAGATGGTGCAAATTGCCTTTTTCCATTGAAATCAATGGCATTAGGCTATTTTGTACTAGATAAGGATCTGGCACTATGTGCTTTGTGAAGAAGTAGCTTATCAAAACACTTAAAGCACTGATTCCATATTCTGTAGTATTTGTTTTATACGGTTTTGGCCCTTTTTAGTATACTATCTTAGTGCTATGTGAGTTACCATACATTATATTTAGAGATGCTTGGGAATTTTTCAACAAAAACATTTTTTGTTGGTGTAGCATTATAGTTTGTTTGGTCAGCAAGTCTACTGAGTCTACTCAGAATAAACCTATAAGCATACTTGTAAACAGTCAAGTCAATGGGAGGCCTACCTGAGTAAGAGATGCAGGATTTGGCAGTCAGTAGATAATCACTTAATGTTCATGATATCTTCAATTTGCCAAGATCAATCATTTTTAAGATGGAGCTTTCTACCTGGATTAAAAGTACTGTTTCATTTGTATACCACTGAGCATAATCAAACATAACAAAGGGCCTAGTTCTCTTGTCACAACAGTAGTACATAATTGTACGAGTTGCTTTTGATTTATACTTGTGTAATTGAGATGAAAATCAAGTCCAAAGTATTCTCCATTTCTCTATGGAACCGTTTGCTATTCAAGACCTGCAATATAAATTATACAAAAACTTATTTCTCCAAAAAGTTATTCTTTCCAAAGTCATGTACAAACAATAATTGATCCATATTGTTTGGTCGATGCTCCCAAGCAAATCAAAGTTCACTTTTTGGGTACCATAATTACAGTGAAATTTATTTATTTCACTATTTTTTCCCTGCAGTTAAGACCATTCATTATGTAAATTCAGAAATGTGCAAAGTTCTCCCCCTTCTGGCTCTTCTGCATAAGATCAATTCACTTTCACATTCAGTTTCTTTAAATGAATCAGAAACTTGATAGTACTACTCTTGATAATCAGATTGTTCCATTAGAATTGGCACTTCATTTTCTTTTTGTAGAGCCTAAAGAGAAAAAGTAATCTTTTCAAAATTTACCATGACCTTGGATGGGAATATTATAATCTTTAAAGTATTTTTTCATTGGTTTTACCTGCAATGATAATATATATTGCAGGTAATATATGTATAGGTATATATATTACCCTGTAATGAATTTAAAGATGAGTTAGACTTACATATTTTCACACATACAAGAAAGACTTGTATTAAAAGAATTTGAGAAAATATATTAAATGAACCCAGCAAAGTAAAGAAATTCAAAGTTAAGGATTGAAGAGTCCAATTTTGCCATTAACTTCATTGGGAGCACAATCAAGTCCTAAAATGAAACTCCTCTGAAAAATTAGAGGCAGTGGTACTGGCCAAAGGTCTTGTCTCACTACATTATTTATTCTTTAATATTGTATATTGAAATTTTTTTTCATTCAGAAAATGAACAATTGCTGTCTACACCCTATGGCTTTGCCTCTTCTTCACAGAACATACTTTAAAATACATACAGGTGAACGTATTTACATATCCCTGTACAAATTACAAAACATTCAAACAGAATGATTGTCTTAGAAAAGACAATAGAGACAATTAGCCAGTGACTTAGTCCCATCTACATGAATTGCTTTAAGAGGAGCATAGGTTCTATTTTTTTGCAGACTGCCATTAAGTTAAACTCTACTGACCTTTGTTTGTACCTACCGGGTAGCTGCATCCTGTGCTTGCTGTAGCCTGTAAATGTTTTGCAAGACTAGACCCATGCAGAGCAGTGCAGTTATCCAATCTGGAAGAAACAAAGACTTGGATAACAACAGTTGTCCACATTAGAGAAAAATGGTCACACTAATGTTGGCTGAGAATCAAGGATCAAGAGGGAAAGACTGAGCCCTCCAAAGCTGTGAATTTACATGATATTTACAATTTGCTGACAGTTTCAAAACATTTTTCTTACAAATGTCATCAGAATTTGATTAACATTAGAAACCAATCACCAACAAAACTTGTTCATTAAAATGAAATCCATGTTTGCATTACAGGTGCACAAATTGGCATATGGGTAAAATTTTCAGTTATATCTTTTGCCTATAGATCAGAAATACCTGTATAGATTTTTAATGTTATCACTCCCCAGAACCCTGGACAGAGATCTTGCTTGCTTTATTTCAACTCAGAGTTGATTATTTATCAGAAAATAGGTTTTCACATTGGAAAAAAAGCTGTTCATCTTTAATATAAAGTTGCTCTTGGGCATCTCTAGAAAACTTCATTGTGTCTACAGTGGCTCCAATAAATATAATAAAGTGGAGTAAATGCATTGTCATGCTACAGTATAACCTCAGAGATGTAAGCAGTGTAAAATGAATCAGGAGGTTAAAAATGTGGGGGGGAGAAGACGAGAATGTAGCAGCTTAATTTCTTAAGTATGTCAAGCCTAGGTAAGGAAGATAAAGAGGCAGAGAGAAAGAGAAAATCAATGTGCATTTTTAAAAACCATTAGTTATCACTAGGCGAATCTAGCCTGCTTGGAAAGAGACAGACTTTAGCCCCTCTGAGGTGCTGTGCATAGGAAGAGAGATACTGAAAAGTCAGAGGAGTTGAAATCAATTGACTAATTTTTCAGTCACTAGAAGCCACTGCAATGATGCTGAGAAAGAAATTGATATATATATGAGCTGACTTTGTTAATCAGGATTGGAGAAGCTGTCTGTTGGTTTAACCACATGCCAGAAAAAACTGTACTGATTCTACCTTTATGTGTCATGTTCTGCACCTCTCTGGCCTGTGCTGCATGTCCATGTACTTTAAAGTTTTCAGTGAGCTGATCACCTTTATGTACAGCAAATGTGTGAAGAAAGAACATCCACTGTGTATTCACAAATAGCATGTCATAACTAACAATGTGTCAAAATTGAGATTTGGCCAGTGTCAATAGCTTACACTGAATCATGATAGTAAAGATAGAATTGCATAGGAACATTTTTTCTGCTTCTTAGATTATGCCATTATACTATATGTTCATAAAGTGACAACCACAATGAGGTCTCTCGGTATTAGTGTAATACACTATATTAAAATCTATGTTGATCACTTCACAACAAACCCCTTCTCTCCAGTCTAACAATAGGTACTGGGTGTGTAAATACAGTATACTATGTAGACAACAGTACATGAAATATAGAGTGTGTGTGTCTGTGAGAGTGAGAAAATGCATTTAAACTGTCAGTTAAAACTAATTCTTTTGCTCTCCTGTGTCTCAGATTGCCCCAAGAATACAAAAAAAAAAAAAGAGCAAAAAGTATGACTTTACACTAAAAGGCATGTAACCTGCATTAGCAGATTTTTCCCTTGTGTGCCACCATCTTGATATCAGGAAACTTCTGGCATATTGAGACTATAATATGAATTGATCACACATCAAATTCTCCAATGGTAGTAGTTGGACATGAGGTCCTGACTACAGCAATATGAGAATTTAACTCCTTGTTTTGGACAATAGTTAAGTATAAGAAATTTTTCAGTTTTTTTTAACAATGCTTGCTTGGAAAATATGTTCCCAGTAGTTATACTTGGGCTACTATTTGGGAAGCATTCCATTTTTTAAAAGAGACCAGGAGCCAGAAGATCATAAGAGTTCAGCTCCCATTTAAGCAGTTAAATGAAGTTGACAGATTTCATACGATCATAGAAAAGAAGGGCTGAAAGGGACCTCAGAAGATCATTTAGTCCACCCCTTCCACTGAGGCAGGATTAATTATAGCTAGACTGTCCCTGACAGATGTGTGTCCAACCCGGTCTTAAAAAACTTCCAATGACAGATATTCTAAAACCTCTTTAGGTAATCTGTTCCAGAGCTTAACTTCCTTATAGTTAGAACATTTTTCCTAAGCTGCAAACTAAGTCAATATCTTCCTGTCCTGTCCTCAGTGAACATGGAGAACAATTAACCACTGTCCTCTTTAAAACCGCTTACGTATTTGAAGACTGTTATTAAGCCCCCCCCCCCCCAGTCTTCTCGTGTCAAGACTAAACACACCCAATTCTTTTGACCTTTTCTCATGGGTCATGTTTCTAAACCTCTTCTCATTTTTGTTGCTCTCCTTTGGACTCTCTCCAATTTGTCCATCTCTTTCTTAAAGAGTGATGCCCAAAACTGGACACAGAACTCCAGCTGAGGTCTTACCAATGCCACGTAAAATGGAAAAATTATCTCCTATGTCTTACATATGACCCTCCTGATCATACATTCCAGAATGACATATGCCTTTTTCGCAGCATCACATTGTTGACTCATATTCAATTTGTGATCCACTAGAACTTTGTGGTCCTTTTCTGCTGTACCATTCCCTAGTCCATTTTTCCTTATTTTATATTTCTGCATTTGATTTCTCTTATCTAAGTGTAGTATTTTGCACTTGAATTTATTGAATTTCATCTTATTGATCTCAGACCAATTCTCCAATTCATCAGAATCATTTTGAATTCTAATCCTGTTCTCCAAAGTGCTTGCAACCCCTTCCATCTTGGAATTATTTGCAAATTTTACAAGGATACTCTCCACTCCATTATTCAAATCATTCATGAAAATATTGACTAGTACCAGACCTTGGACTGACCCTTGCAGGATCCCAATAGATATGCCCGCTCAATTTGATAACAACCATTCATAACTACTCTTTGAATACAGTTTTTAAATAAATTGTGCACCTAGTTTATAGTAATTTTCATCCAGACCAACTTTCACAGTTTGCTTAGGAGAATGTGATGAGGGACTATGGCAAAAGTGTTACAAAAATCAAGATACATCATGTCAGCTGCTTCCTCCCTATCCACTAGGCTAGTAACACTGTCAAAGAAGGAAATTAGATTGGTTTGACATGATTTTTTCTTGACAAATTCATGCTATTTATCACCTTATTGTCCTCCAGGTTTGAATAAATTGGTAGTTTAATTTGTTCCAGTAGCTTTCCAGGTATTGAAGTTAGGTTGACTGGTCTATAATTCCCTGGTCTTCCTTTTCCTCCCTTTAATGATAGGTACTATGTTTACCTTTCCCGGTACTCTGGTACTTCACCTGTCTTCCATGAGTTCTTGAAGATAATTACTAATAATTCTGAGATTGCTTTGTTGTAGTTCCTTAAGATTTCTAAGGTGAATTTCATCAGGCCCCGCTGATTTGAATACACCTGTCTTATCTACAAATTCTTTAACCAGTTATTTTCCTATTCTGGCCTGAAATCCTTCCCCCTTTTTGTTAATATTAATTATGTTAAGCATCTATTAGCTTCTTTAGGTTAATTTCCAAATGTTTTTCCAATAATTTTCTTATTTATAGAACCAGCAGCTTCATTCGATAACAAAGGGAATGCCTAGGTTAAGCACATTTAAAAATTTTGGGTCCTCATTTAGGCATATAAATTCAAGCTGTACCCCTAAAATCAGTGTGAGTTTTGTCCTTGCATTCAGTGGCAGCTAGAGCAGACCATGAAGCATAAGTACCAGGGAAAAATTAAGTTTTTTACATCATTCAAACAAAATGCTATAGCCAGAGATTACAGGAACTAAATGAAGAATCTGGAAGAAAAGGTTGTACAGGATATTTTAAGAATCAAATCTGTTGTAAAAGATCTGATGCATGATCAGTCTTAACTAAAGAGCCCACTGACAAAGGAAGCTGAATATGGTCTCTTGAAGAAAACTGTTTTGGATGTGGTGAACAAGTTGGCAAACTTCTTGACTATAGATGAACAAATAATAGATAAACCTGGAACTCCTTGTTCTCCAAGAAAATAATGGGCAATCATGAAAAGTATGTAGAGATTTGCCAACACTTTCAAAGTTTTTTTGAGCAATCATATAGTGTTTGCAGGGATACCAATTACTCTAATCTCTCTAACTTCCTGAAGGGTCTGCAGATCCCAGAAGTGCATCTAAAGAATAATATAATGTTTGAAGCACTTATCTCTGAACTGAACTGAAGCAACACATTTATTTTTTAACAGTTGAGGTCCAAGCTTGGATGGCTTGAATCTACAAACTTTTGCTAGGTAGTAGTTTCAACTTCTTACTGGTAATGTATAACAAAGCCAAAGAAAAAAAATAATACCTACTAGAGAATGGTCCTAACACCCACAGAAAAGGAAGATCTCCTTTAAATTAGTCATAGTCATTGACTTATTTCACTCATCAACCTAGTGTCTGAAAACCTGCCTTCTGTATTTCATCCACCTAGTTCTTACAAGTTTCTAAAGAATTAGGCATCAGCAGACAGCATGAAATGGCTTCTCTGCTGTGTCAAAAACCTGCTATATTGGATGGTTGTCCCAAATGCATCTCTTTCACTCGATGCCTAGAGAAATGTGGCTTTGGAGGAAACTATGGAGCATGTAAAGAGTTGCTATATGGTGCACCAGTAGCACTGATAACAGCTGATGGTATTTATTCATATACATTTAATATGGCATAGCCGCCTGAATTTTCCCCTCTTTCCAAATTTTGCCTTGTGGAATTTTACATGGTTTAAAGAAATGTTTAATCCAGTTCCCTCAGAGCTCCACCTCCCCAAAGCTCCTGCACCTTTTGCCATAGGACTGGGGAAAACAGGACATAGCCAGGCTGTCTGTGTCCAACTGATTCCTGAATACTCTAATAGCTTCCTTTGAGACACTGTCACTCTAAATTGGAGAAACCCATCAAGGGCAGATGGTAACATTCCCTTTGTCCCCCTCTGATCCTGCAACAAGTTGGCTGAAAATGAATCTCAAAAGAACAAGAACAAATACTAGACACATTTATTAACACACTCACAAACTGTATTACATTTGCTATTTAATTGCAGAATATGTGTGTGTGTGTGTGTGTGTGTGTGTGTGTGTGTGTGTGTGTGTGTGTGTGTGTGAGAGTGTGTATGTGAGAACATGGGCATTATTCAGTGGGAAAAATGGCACAACCTAACTTAGGAGTCAGTAGGCCCAAACTGGGTACTCAGACTCAGAGAGAATAGAGGGATTCCTGTTGGAGTTTTATCATCATGATTCTGGCGTGGGAAGCTGCAATAAGGGGACCAGTTGAAAAAAGAGACCCTGTACCCATGTGACTGAGGTGGGCTTGGACTGGACTTGTAAGTGAGGCCACAGGAGGCTGTTATTGGATGTTAGAGTTTTGAGGATTGCACCACCAACTAGCTAGCCTATTGGTTTAGCTGATTCCCCCCTCGCCTCCCCCCCCACTAAATAAAATTGGCTACAAATTACTAAGATTCATACTGAATTTGCAAGAGGGGAAGAGGAAGAAATCTGTTCTTACAAGTGAATGCCACAATATTTAGATTTTTATTTTTCTAGAGCTAGCAGTGAAAATGGAGGTCAAGTCAACATTTAATTTATTTTAAAAAGGTACTCTGTATATTATATTGAACCTGTCTCTGGTAGCTGTAATGGACACCAGGCAGAAGAGTTACATACATTATAAAACAATTTACTCTTTAATTTTTTTCAAAATGTTGAAGGAAAATTAGTCCAATTTCAGTTTAAGTTGCCTCACCATTTCTCTTTATTTCTTCTGCAGGACTTGGGAAAGTTCTGCTGTGTAATTTAAGACAAGAATCCACACACAATATTCAATTTCTGCTATTTATTTTGAGAGAGTAATCAAGGCAACAATTTCTACCATATGCCACATACTGCATAACCAGTTGTGATGGCTCTGATTCAGAAAAGTATGTGCTTAAATCCATCTCTGTACAGGAAAGCATCTAAGTGCATTCTTCAGTACCCTTCCTGAATAAGGGTGCTTTCCTGAATTAGAGACAGGGGGACAAACTTCCAAGCTCTTACTTTAAAATGTTTCCTGCTTACCAATAACATATGTACAAATGTTACATTGTAGATTTAACTTGTATAATTTCTTACATTCTTTATTGGGTGCTGCTTGCAGCCCTTTGTTCTGTATTTTCACACCAGATGATGGTCACCAGATGTTTGAACAATGAATAATGCTCTGCTAAAAAAAAGGATTTATATGTTGTTGTTGTGGCACTTCCAGTGCCTTTCTATGTCTCTTTGTATAATAGTGTGTTGTCCTTTGTATGTCAGTTAAAAGCTGAATATATGAATAGATATATGAATTAGAATGAGTCTTTTTTTTAAAAAAAACTAATATCACATGCTATAGGATGCTTTCTCTCCAGCAAGATCATAGAATCATAGATTATTAGGGTTGGAAGGGACCTCAGGAGGTCATCTAGCCCAATCCCCTGCTCAAAGCAGGACGAATCCCCAACTAAATCATCCCATAGAATACTGGAAGAAGCAAATGCATTTTTATGAGCTATATCATGTAACATAAAATATGCAAATTCTCTGATCATGAAGTAGTTTTCATTTTTCTTTCAAACACGTATGCTTTATGTATGTGTAACCCTTCTGCCCGTCAGAATTGGCAGCAACAAGGACCAGGATCAGTATCTAGGGGTTCCATTCAAATAACACAATGCATAACCAGCTCGAGCCCCCACCCAGTGACAGTGATATATACCACCCCCGTTGGGCACCTCCAAGAGGCAATACTTCCTCTCTCACTAGCACAGAGTCTGAGTGTAGCAAAAGCCTTTTAATAACAGAAACAATGTGGCATTATGTTGGGGAAACACCACCAACAGGATTCATAACACAACCCATGAGCAAAAAACCCACCCCAAGCAAATTGGGGCATGTCCTTTCCCTTTGGTTCTTGAATCCAGCAACCCAAAATCACCCAAAGTCCCAAATGTCCAACAACCCAAAAGTCTCTGCCCCTGGTCAGTGCAGCCCCAGAGTTTGAAAATTTATCTGCAGAGTTCTACCTCCCAACCTGTGGGGTGGGGGAAGGGGTTAAGGGGCACCTTACCCCATCCATAGCCAATCACCCCACCTCTCCATGGAGCACCATTCCACCAGCCATCTCACAAATCACTCCGCTCTGCCAGCCGCCCCCATGAGCTGCTCCAGGCATCCCACAAACTGCTCCACTCCACCAGCCACTCTAGTTTGCCAGCCATCCCATGAGCTGCTTCAGCCATCCCACAAACTGCTCCACACGATATCTTCAGGCTCCTCCAGTACTTAACACAACACTCAGTGATTTCAGCTTGTAATAGGGGAGCCTCAGTGCTTGTGCACCATTGGTCCAATATGAATTCAGCTCAGCAGCCTGTAACTAGACTCCTAATAGAATCAAAATTAGCTCTGATATTCCACATAGAGAGAGGACAAAGTGCAATTAGCATATAAGGCCCTCACAAGGGAACCCATACCATCAGGTATCAATACCTATCCCCAGCATCTCTCCATTCACTGGGTTTTGGAACCCATGACTCTTGCCTAGCGAGTGCTGCTTAGTTGATGGTGAGTTCCTCCATCATAACAAAAGACCAAGTACAGTTCCACTGTCCTTGATTCACATAATCAGGATCAAAACAGTTTATTCCTGCCCCAACAACAGAAACTGGGGCTTCTACAGCAGCCAAAGTGACCATTTAGGTGGGGTGGGTGTGTCTATGCAAATAAGATCAGCCCCTGAAGTTCTTTTCCACAGCCCACCATATGTCAGGGTAGAGCTCATCCTGAATCTACTTACATCTGCTTGTTGTTTTAACAATTTTCAGTAAACATTTGAATTTTAAAACACAGAATATTCAGAAAAGTAATTTCACACAGGAAGGCCATTTTTAAATGCAGACAAACAAAAACAAAGCTTAGTATGTATTGGACTGTAAGGGCTAAACAGTCAAAGAGGCCTGCCAAATTTGTGTATGCAACTTGTTTTTGTTTTTCCCCCATGAAATTCAGTAAATGTATGGTAACTGTGCCAACTACAGTGCCAGTGCTGGAGGTGGGGTGGGACCATTGTTGAAACACAGTGGCTCTGTGCAAATTCAGTGATATCCAGAGGATTTAGCCAATCTGTTCCTGCAGATGTCAGTTTTACACATGATTTACCTGGCTTGCCTCAACTCTTGCTCTCTCTGCAGCTCTGACAGTTCACAGGTTCTAAAGGAATGATGCCCACAGTGGCAGCTTTGCCAAAACTACAGATCTTCTCTATTCATATCTCCCCACTATGTGTTTTCATGGGGGAAAGGGATCATATGGACTTTGTGGATTTTAGGTCAGAGATCTTTGAAATAAATTTCACTATTTTTTTCAGATGGACTTCTAACAAAGAAGATACTAATAGGTAAACAAAGAAACACAGACAAAGAAAATGCTCTTTGGGATAGCCAGTGTGCCATCATACACACTCATCATACATCTATAAAGTATTGGCCATTAAACAAATACTTTTCACTGTATCTCAATTACAATTTAACAAAACTGACACTGAATGAGTTTATGGAGCTGACCTACTGTGAACATTTTCATTATACTTTAAAATGTCACATTCTTTGCCAGATGTGGGGAAAGTGTCCATTTTCAAGCAGTATAAAGCAATCATGGCTTTTTAAAGACTTTCAAGACTTCTTAAAGAGCTGCTAGTGACTGTGAGATACACTCATACTTCTTTATTGAACCATCAATGTGCACTTTCTTATGTCTGTCTTTATTTTTATCACAAAAGAGGGCACCAAAATTGTACGTTGCTGAAATACATATCATAAAAGTACTGAACAAAGGTGAAAGAGAAAAGAAATCTCTTAGTATATGTGGAGCCAAAGATAAAAGACTAACTTTCACCTTATAATATGTCTTGTAATGTAAGAAAAGCTATTCCCAACATGGCACAATTAAACATCAATATTTGATTCTACCCCCATCCAAATAAATAGAAAAACTCCCATTGACTTTAATGGTGCAAGATCAAGCTTCAAAGGAGCAATTTAAAATAATGCTTGCATGATTTGGATTATTGCTTTGTATTTGTTTATTAGTCTTTTAATGTTCTATTTAAACAAGCCCTAAAAACAAATGGAAAAGCTGTGAATGAAGCAGCATGGTAAGATTGCAATGGCATCTATATAAACAAAATTGTCCTGTGGTACTTGAGTTTACAAATATGGATATGCTAATATAAAGATCATCTGCGCTATTGAAATATGTTGATGGGCAGATAATAAATGCTATAACATTTAAAACATGATAATGATCATACTGAGTCAGACCAAAGGTCTAACAAGCCCAATATCCTGTCTTTCGACAGTGGCCAATGCCAGGTGCCCCAGAGGGAATGAACAGAACAGGTAATCATCAAGTGATCCACCCCCTATCACCCATTCCCAGTTTCTGGCAAACAGAGGCTAAGGATACCATCCCTGCCCATCCTGGGTAATAGCCATTGATGGCCTATCCTCCATGAAATTATCTAGTTCTTTTTTGAACCCTGCTATAGTCTTTGCATTCACAATATCTGTTAGCAAGGAGTTCCACAGGGTTGACTGTGCGTTATGTGAAGAAATACTACCTTTTGTTTGTTTTAAACCTGTTGCCTATTAATTTCATTTGGTGACCCCTAGTTCTTGTGTTATGAGAAGGAGTAAATAACACTTCCTTATCTACTTTCTCCACATTACTCATGATTTCATAGACCTCTATCATATCCCCCTTTACCTGTCTCTTTTCCGAGCTGAAAAGTCCCAGTCTTATTAATCTCTCCTCATATGGCAGCCATTCCATACCCCTAATCATTTTTGTTATCATTTTCTGAACCTTTTCTAATTCCAATATAACTTTTTTGAGATGAGGCGACCACATCTGCATGCAGTATTCAAGATGATTTGAATATCTTGAGTAGTTTTGTATCATCTGCAATTTTGCCACCTCAGTGTTTACCCCTTTTTCCCAATCATTTATGAATATATTGAACAATGAAACCTTTGAATAATGAGTGAAAAAAATAGAAATATTTAAGTGCTGACACTGTATTGGCTGTTTACAAGGTGCAGACATTATCAAGACAGTCCTGGCCTAAAAATTATGCTTACAATCTAAAATTAGCTTTAGATATGTTCATGAAAAAGAGAGCAGGGGAGATGAGAGTGAAAAGCTGAAAATTTTATGAGGAATTGTTTATGGTGTCTTAAACTAATGATTGTCCTTTATAGGTGAAATTTTGCACAGAGATGAATACCCAAGAATTACCACAGATGGGTATGATGCATATTTAGAAAATTCACTCCCCAACTTCAGATCTTATGGACGTTGGACGTGTTTTTTCCTAATTTGTAGTTCCATAGATATCTTTAGAAAGTATCCTAAAACTTCATTCCACTTGAGAATAAATGGGAATGAGGTATGCTACACATGTATTTCATATGTGAAATTAAAATTGTAGTAAGCAATGTCCATCTTCCTCAGTACATTGGATTAAGGAGAAAATACTTGTAATTCCTATCTTGTTTTGGAAGTCATTTTGTCTGTACTAAAATGAAAGATGTTTGCATATCAACTGGCTCAGTATCATCCTTAGAAGTTTGAAAGAGGGCTTTATTTTAAATGAGAAAGGATTAAACATGCTTGCATAGTATAATTTTTGTAAAATCTAAAATTTCACATGTATTTTAATTAATTTAGTATTCTGAAAATGTTTGGATTAAGTTTGATATTTCCTCAGTGGTGCAATAGATTAATCAATTCAATCGCCAGACTAAAGTTTACATCTTTTAGGATTAATGTGGATAGACAAACATGTTCCAATGTTAAGGCCTGATCCAATACCTTATTGAAGTCAATGGGAGTCTTCCTATTCATGACAATAGACTTTTGATCAAGTCCATAGAGAGCAAGCAGGTGCTGTGACAAGAGATAGTTGCATCTGAGTGCTGATTATAGGCAACAAGAATTAAGGTAAAACTGAACTAACAGTCTACTTTGATGGATTATTATGAAATAGGGAAATAAACAATGTCCTGAATTAAGACACTGTGAAGTATTAAATAAATAGATCTTTCTGCTAAATCCTAGCATTTCAAATAGGTAGAATGGCTCTTTTTAATCAAATCAAATGGCTTTACTCTCCCATGGGAAGGGCATTTGCTTTACATGTCAATGGTATTGAATTGTAGCATGGGACTGTAGCATGGCAGCCCTAAGTTTAAGACCGGTCTGTGATGAAGTGCTTATTTTGTGTAAAATGCATCACAAACAAAAGAATAGAATACAGCTTTAAAATATTAAAGGTAAGTTCCTATATTAGGAAAATAGCCTCTCCAGAAAATCAACAATCCCATCCCACCAGTAAAATTCTTCTACAGAATTCTTGTTCCTACCAAAACCACCCCCTATTTGCTCTTCCTCTCCCTGCAAGCTCAGAAATGAGGCTTTTATAATTGCAAGCAGAGCCCAAACAGCTCACAGCTGAACTAAATCCTCCTATTATTCCACCCTAATTAGGGCTAACATGGTCCCTTACAAAACTGGCCCTGACTCCTTTCTGTTTTATTGTCTTATAAATGGCTACTTTGTTATATGCATTCCTTTAGTTTTCTGTCATTGATTGCATTTAATCTACTGCATGTTTGACTAAACTAGTTTGCCAAGAAAGAACATGAGGAATAGTTTTTTTCTCTCTCCCATTTGCTAATATTTCAGCTAAATCATCATTTGTTAGGAAGGTGGGGTATCTATTGTAGGAGGGTCCAGTCCAGAAAACCTTTTGCTCAATGAACTTCTGTTTGAATGATCTAACCCAGAATGAGGATCCCTATATGGTTTCTCTTGGAGAGTGATAACAGCTTCAAGGAAGGGAAATGTTTACTAATGTTACACCTGCTAATTCCTAAACGTGATTTAGGCCTTGGTAGAATAACTGGAAAGCCAGTGCATCCAGGAACTTTATTAGTATTCACAATTTTGATTGCTTGATCTGTTTCCTGTTTAGTAATTGGAAGATTCAATTTAGTGTTTAACTTCCTGGAAATGAAGTGGTTTTAGGTAATTTAGAGTATAAAACTATCAATGAAACCTGATCTTCAGAGATTTCAGAAGAATAGCTCCTATTATAACACAGAAGGAAAAAAGTTAAATTTAGTCATTGTCCTTGGTGTTTAGTTAATTTTTCATACAGATCTTAGATTCTAATTCTTGACAGTTTGAATTGGCAATAATCTGTAAGTAGGTAGTCAGATTTATTGGAATTCAAATAGCTCTTATCCTTAAGTACAAATAATGGAAAACAAGTCCTTTGCAAATGTATGGAATTCATGTGGGATGTTTAAAAGAATAAAGTTTGCCTGTACATGTTTTACTTTGACCTTGCTGGATAAACAGGATTTCAATCTTTCTCTTTTTCATCTGTGGATGCTATTTTCTAATTCATAGAAACTAAACTTAGATAATAGCATTGAAGACTTCTCTGATTCCTTAGTAGGGTTTAACTGGAAGCTGCTGGACTACACTATTTGGAAAAATTTAGCTAGGTTCCTTTTCATGTGTACATATCGCCAAATGAGTTTAATTAGAATATAAAATGATCTGTCAAATAATAAGAAAGAAAGGAAGAAAGAAAGAGTCTGACTAGAAGATAGCATGAGGTTGAATAAACTGAGCATTTTTACTGTTAGGTTCATTAGGCAAAACCCAGAATCCAAACCAATACAAGTCAGAGTTTCAGTCATGGGCACAAGAGATTTGGAGGATTTTGAAGAAACAAAGTTATATATATCAAATCTCTTTGAGGAATACCATCTAGGATGTTACTGAATACTTCTATAATAGACTGTGTTCTGCAATTCTTGTGGCAGACATTGTCACTGAGGTCAGTGGGAATTTTGCCATAGAATTCAATGGGAAAAGGATTGAATCCTTTTTCTACAAGCAGTGTGTAAAAAGTAGAGTTGCCCCATCTTGTACATAAATACAGACAATAAAAAATGCAGGATCACATTTTCAGTTTATCTCCTACTCTATCGTGTCTCTATGTTGTTGGACTGACAAAGGCACACCTGTTAACTGTAGGGTAAAATATTTCATGAGGAACAATTCCCTTGCTGGCTATTTGGATTTGGCATGGAGGTTATCTATGCAATGTGTTGCTTGATTTAGTTTTTGGCAACAGGATATGTATTCCTCAGTGATTTTTCAGCTGATTGAAAAAAAAAGATGATAGGTCTGATCTGTATGAAAAAATCCCCTTCAATGAACTAAACTGGAAAGCTTTATCTAATTCTCACGAGAAATGAGGTGTCTACTGTAAAAATGGTTGAATAGAAACAAAAAAAGACTTCCTCCCATAGTATTTATGACTCTTTTCATTAGCTTTTGTGAACATTGGGGCAGGCAAAATTTGCTTACTAAAAATGTATACTCGGAGTCAGAGTACATAGTTTCAGATCCAGGACACTGAAGAGAACACATTACTACATCTGGACTGGACTGCACCATTAAGCTAAGCCCTGTGTAGCAGGTGAATTTAGCTGCACTGTCCCAAGAGCACTTGAAGGAACTGACTCTGTCACCCATTGCTCAGGAGAGGAGAGTGACTTACTTCACCCTCTGTTTTAGGACTCAGCTTCTTCCAGGCTTATATGACTCCATTTTCCCTAGCTGTGAAATAAGGGAAGCTGAATCATAGCTCTACCTTTGTTTACTCTCTTCCTATCCACTTGCTTGTGGACAGGGGGTGTTAACATCAGGCACATGGCACTTCTCTCCTCACTCCACCTGAAACTGCAATCTGAGTAACACAGCAGCTGTACAGTTTTGGAGTCCTTATTTTTCCCATTCTTCCTTGCACATCTGCATTGAGGCTAGGGACAATTGAGGCCTTTGGGAGTGTATTGCCATTTATGTATGTTTGAATTTAGGGAAGATTTTGCTTTTTGCCTTTCCCATCGACACAGAAACACCCTGGATAGACAGGCAATCTACAGAAATACCCAGTTCAGTACTGAAATATATGTGTTCATCCAGCTACTTCGGAAAGACAGCTATGCTAGTCCTGGTGTTTTGTTCAGGTTGAAGCAAGATATCTCACATTAATGATTCTTAAGAGTATAATATCAAGATGCTTTCTAAATATGTAAGGGGAAAAAAGAATGATCAAGTTAGGATCAGTACTTCAAGATCAGCTAATTCTGCTATTCCAAGTAATGAAAGTTGGAAATAGAGATTCCCTGAATCTTTTGATCCCTCTGTTCCACCAATTTTGCAAACCTTGATTTATATATATTTCTGTGATCCATTGTACCTTAAAATAGCACCCTCTATCCCCCATATTCATCAGCTGTATATGGTTGTGATATTTCATACAATGTATGCCTTGCAAGGTACCACATGAAAGGTCATGAACTGCTGAAACTCATTGTTCTGCCAAAATATGTGTATCATCATTGTATATGGAATTATGATATTCTGCTACATGGTTGTTATTGAAATATGTTGTGTGTCTGGGAGATGCCCACAGCTAGCTCTCCAGTGGCAAAAAGGGAGGTGACCCACACCCAAACAAATGTTAAGCGACCATCACGAGCCATTGACCAGTAGGGGAATTGTAAACAAGAGATTTACAATTCTGTAAGAGACAGTTGTGCAAGCACCACACAATGGGGACTGCTCAACTCTGTGACTGAGCAAGGTCCACCAGGACATACCTGAGCCAGTATATTCCCCGGGATATGACCTGAGAGTAAAAAATAAGGGGAAGTGGCATCATGAGACCACCTGTCTCCTTCCTCACCTACTCTGAAGGCAACAAGAATGCTAGGAAGACAAAGACTTTGAACTGAAGAGATTGGTCCCAGGCTCAAAAGAAATTCAGCCTATGCATTAAGAACTGTAACCCACCTGCAGAATCCAGTATGGTGAGAAAAGCCGTTTGATTCAAATCTTGCTTAGTCTGAAAGTTTAGGATTTAGATTGTGTGTTTACTTTTTATTTTCTTAGGTAACTATCTGTGACCTTTATGCTTATCAATTAAAATCACTTAAAATCTTTCTGTAGTTAATACATTTATTTTAAAATGTTATCATCCTTACCAGTGAGTTTGTCTAAAGTGCTTGGAGAATCCACTCAGATTATAGAGGCTGGTGCATATCCACCATCCATTGACAAAGTGGCAAATTAATGAGCTTGCATTGTTCAAGAGAAGGTACATTTCTGGGGCACAAGGCTGAGGGCTGGGATGGATTTGCTGTTGCCCCCCTCTTTATAGTTCATGAGTGGCTTAGAAAGCATCCATGCAATTTAGCTGGGTGTGTCTCTGTATGCTGGTGGCTGAATGATTGCAGCACTTGGAGGTGTTTGCTGCTTGTCACTAATGAAGTATCGAGAGAGATAGCCTAGGCTGGAGAGTTAAGGGTGCACAGTGCTCCCACAGTTCCAGGTTGTACCCTGCGGGTCCTGTCACAGTTTCCCACAAATGTCCTCATACTTTCTTTCATGCAACCTCTTTGGCGTGGAATGCCCTCCACTTTACATCTTGGCTGTTCTTGACATGTCACAATCATAGCAATAACATGCTGCCAAGACTTTTTTCAAACTTTCAAAGTTCAATGGTATCCAGAGATACACACTAAAAGCTTTGGACAGACTTGTCTGTGGACAGCTAGGAACCTGGCCATGATTTTCAGGCTGAACTTCAGTGAATATTGATTCTGACTGCTTTCTGGTTGAATCAAATATTTAGCCCAGCTGTACTTGGGCAAGTCACTTCATGTCTCTGTGCCTCAGTTTTACCATTTTGTAAAATGGTGAGAATGATCTGCAAATGGCCAGTCAGAGGCTATCACTTTTATATGTTTGAAAGTTTTCCTAAAGTCCTAGGAAAGTATTTTAAGATCCTTATCCAAAGCCCATTGAACTCAGTGAGGGCCGTACTGGTTCCGAAGTGTATGAAAACCTGTGGTCTAGTAGGAATTGCAGAGGAGGCCTGTCTACCTTATGCTTATGCACGAAAACAATATATAAATAAATATACACACACACACACACACACACACACACACACACACACTAAAAAAATGGGTAAAAATGTTATTTGAAGAGTTGACTTACAAATGTGTGTGGAGTTGGAAAAAGTGGAAATAGATGAAAACAGGGAAGGAAGGAGAAGGGGGAGGAAGATGGATGGTGGAAGAATTAAACAGAAAGGAAGGACAAATGTAAACAGCATGGTAAAATTGCTCTGATTATTGCCAGTGTTACATTAAAAAACACCTTAATTCACCTTGTTTTTATGTGCAATGGGTGTGTATTCCAAAATAGTTTTTCATGACATGGGTAGGGATTTGTACTAACTTAATGTTCATTGTTTTTTGTGATGCTCCCACCAGTGTTCATTGAAAGCTGGATGCTGAAGTTTCTCTGTTATACTTCCTAGATTTTCTGGGACTCCTTTATCTGATCTCACATAACATAGCAGATGGGAGAGAAAACAGAATGGGGCAGAATCCAGTAACATGCTTTGGATGGCTGGACTGGCAGATTGCAGGAAATTGTGAAATGTTGATTGTAACTGCCAAGCCACCACAGTCAGAATCAATTAATTATCAAACTGGCACTTCATATTAGGACAATAGGGAGGCTCCAGGTTCCATTCCCCTTTGTTTTACTAATTTTATCAATCCAATACCATATTTATTTTTAAAATTTCCTTTGTTCTTGCATCGGCAGGTTCATCCTTTTGTATATTGACAATTGGATATTCACTTGTCAGGGTTCTGAACTCTAGGATACAGACGTGGGACCTGCTTATTTCTACCAGCTTAGGTTAAAAACTCCCCAAGGCATAAATTCTCCCTTGTACCTTGGATTAGGTAACACTGCCACCATCAAGTGATTTAGAGAAACTCAGGGAAAGGACCACTTGGAGTTCGTACTCTCCCCTAGTATCCCCCCAAATCCCCACATCCCCTTTCCTGGGGAGGCTTGAGAATAAATAAGATGAGCACTGACCAACCTTGGGTTTGTTTAGGACACTAAAAAAAAAAAAACCCAATCAGATTCTAAAAGAAACAGAACTTTATTATAAAGAAAAAAGGTAAAAGAAGCACCTCTGTAAAATTAGAATGGAAGATAATCTTACAGGGCAATCAGATTCAAAAACAGAGGATTTCCCTCTGGGCCAAACTTTAAAGTTACAAAAAACAAACAAACCAGGAATACACCTTCCTCTCAGCACAGAGAAAATCACAAGCCAAACCAAAAATAAGCTAACACATTCCCTTGCTAGTATTTACTAATTCGAATGGAGTTGGATTGATTGCTTCCTTGATCTGTGTCTGGCAAGTACACAGAACAGACAGACCAAAACCTTCCCCCCTCCCGCCCTGATTTGAAAGTATCTTGTCCCCTTATTGGTACTTTTTGTCAGGTGCCAGCCAGGTTACCTGAGCTTCTTAACCCTTTACAGGTAAAAGGATTTTGTGCCTCTGGGCAGGAGGGATTTTATAGTACTATATACAGGAAGGTTGTTACCCTTCCCTTTATGTTTATGACACCACTGTTTATTGTAAATGTGTAGTTAATGAATCAAAATTGGTGAAGCCAGATTTTTCTATTCATTTAATGTTTTCTGGATAACAAATTGTTTTCAGGTACTAAAAATATTAAGTCTCTTTGAAATGGAAGACCTCTTTAAAAGACTGGAAGTTAAAGTGACAGTGTCAATATGCAGAATAGGATTTTTTTTGTTTCTATTTAATAACACTTCTTAGTAGATAAACTTAAAAGATTGGGTTTTTCCATTTTTGAATGTTTCTTCCAGAAGCAACATTTTTATTGGCCTAACATTTTGCAAAAACCTAAAATTTGAGCCAAATTTGACCTGGCAGTATTTCTTTAAGACATCATAAACTTTATTTATAGTTAAGAATGCTTATTCATAATTTTAGGTACTAATTACATAAACTTGATATACACATTATAGAAAGGATTAAACTAAAATATACCCCAACCTGGCTCACAGTATCAATTTTTCCCACTAATTCATCCCACAAAATAGCTTCCTACAGCCAACCATCATGCTCTCTGCCCACTACTTTCTCAAGTCCCCACAAAAATGTAAGGTCTTGGCATCATACCTAGCAATGCAACCTCAATTTCAATTTCCTGTTGTTTTCAGATGGAATTTTAGTTCAGCACCTATGAAAATAAGGCCAATGAGGAGTCACATTCTTGCTTTTGGAATATTTGAACAGCTTCCCTAGTGCCTGATCAAATATGCATTCAGGATGAGGGCTAGATGACAAACTCAATCCAAACAAGATGCGGGGGAATTAAGGGAAGTAGCTATAAGTGGTTGGATTAAGTTATCCTTCTTGACTAAATTACTGAAGGGTATGAGTTTCAAGAAAATACCTACCATGAATGTTCCTCTTCTAAATCTAAAAAGAAAAGGAGAACTTGTGGCACCTTAGAGACTAACAAATTTATTTGAGCATAAGCTTTCGTGAGCTAGAGCTCACTTCATCGGATGCATTTGGTGGAAAATACAGTGGGGAGATTTACACACACACACACACACACACACACACACACACACACACACACACACACACACCATGAAACAATGGGTTTTATCATACACACTGTAAGGAGAGTGATCACTTAAGATGAGCCATCACCAGCAGAGGGGGGAAAGAGGAAAACCTTTCATGGTGACAAGCAAGGTGGGCCATTTCCAGCAGTTAACAAGAACGTCTGAGGAACAGTAGGGGTGGGGGGGGAGAGAAATAACATGGGAAAAGTTTTACTTTGTGTAATGACTCATCCACTCCCAGTCTCTATTCAAGCCTAAAGTTAATTGTATCCAGTTTGCAAATTAATTCTAATTCAGCAGTCTGTCGCTGGAGTCTGTTTTTGAAGTTTTTTTGTTAAAGGATAGCCACTCTCAGGTCTGTGATCGAGTGACCAGAGAGATTGAAGTGTTCTCCAACTGGTTTTTGAATGTTATAATTCTTGACATATGATTTGTGTCCATTTATTCTTTTACGTAGAGACTGTCCAGTTTGGCCAATGCACATGGCAGAGGGGCATTGCTGGCATATGATGGCATATATCACATTGGTAGATGCGCAAGTGAACGAGCCTCTGATAGTGTGGCTGATGTGATTAGGCCCTATGATGGTGTCCCTGAAGAGATATGCAGACACTGTTGGCAACGGGCTTTGTTGCAAGGATAGGTTCCTGGGTTAGTGGTTCTGTTGTGTGATGTGTGGTTGCTGGTGAGTATATCCTTCAGGTTGGGGGCTGTCTGTAAGCAAGGGCTGGCCTGTCTCCCAAGATCTGTGAGAGTGATGGGTCGTCCTTCAGGATAGGTTGTAGATCCTTGATGATGTATTGGAGAGGTTTTAGTTGGGGGCTGAAGGTGATGGCTAGTGGCGTTCTGTTATTTTCTTTGTTGGGCCTGTCCTGTAGTAGGTGACTTCTGGGTACTCTTCTGGCTCTGTCAATCTGTTTCTTCACTTCAGCAGGTGGGTATTGTAGTTGTAAGAATGCATGATAGAGATCTTGTAGGTGTTTGTCCCTGTCTGAGGGGTTGGAGCAAATGCGGTTATATCATAGAGCTTTGCTGTAGACAATGGATTGTGTGGTGTGATCTGGATGAAAGCTAGGAGGCATGTAGATAGGAATAGTGGTCAGTAGGTTTCCGATATAGGGTGGTGTTTATGTGACCATCGCTTATTAGCACCGTAGTGTCCAGGAAATGGATTTCTTGTGTGGACTGGTCCAGGCTGAGGTTGATGGTGGGATGGAAATTGTTGAAATCATGGTGGAATTCCTCAAGGGCTTCTTTTCCATGGGTCCAGATGATGAAGATGTTGTCAATGTAGCGCAAGTAGAGTAGAAGCATTAGGGGACAAGAACTGAGGAAGCGTTGTTCTAAATCAGCCATAAAAATGTTGGCATACTGTGGGACCATGCGGGTACCCATCGCAGTGCCGCTGATTTGAAGGTATACATTGTCCCCAAATGTGAAATAGTTATGGGTGAGGACAAATTCACAAAGTTCAGCCACCAGGTTAGCCGTGACAGTATCGGGGATACTGTTCCTGACGGCTTGTAGTCCATCTTTGTGTGGAATGTTGGTGTAGAGGGCTTCTACATCCATAGTGGCCAGGATGGTGTTTTCAGGAAGATCACCAATGGATTGTAGTTTCCTCAGGAAGTCAGTGGTGTCTCGAAGATAGCTGGGAGTGCTGGTAACGTAGGGCCTGAGGAGGGAGTCTACATAGCCAGACAATCCTGCTGTCAGGGTGCCAATGCCTGAGATGATGGGGCGTCCAGGATTTCCAGGTTTATGGATCTTGGGTAGCAGATAGAATACCCCAGGTCGGGGTTCTAGGGGTGTATCTGTGCGGATTTGTTCTTGTGCTTTTTCAGGGAGTTTCTTGAGCAAATGCTGTAGTTTCTTTTGGTAACTCTCAGTGGGATCAGAGGGTAATGGCTTGTAGAAAGTGGTGTTGGAGAGCTGCCTAGTAGCCTCTTGTTCATACTCCGACCTATTCATGATGACGATAGCACCTCCTTTGTCAGCCTTTTTGATTATGATGTCAGAGTTGTTTCTGAGGCTGTGGATGGCATTGTGTTCTGCACGGCTGAGGTTATGGGGCAAGTGATGCTGCTTTTCCACAATTTCAGCTCGTGAACGTCGGCGGAAGCACTCTATGTAGAAATCCAGGCTGCTGTTTCGACCTTCAGGAGGAATCCACCCAGAATCCTTCTTTTTGTAGTGTTGGCAGGAAGGTCTCTGTGGGTTAATATGTTGGTCAGAGGTGTGTTGGAAATATTCCTTGAGTCGGAGACGTCGAAAATAGGATTCTAGGTCACCACAGAACTGTATCATGTTCGTGGGGGTGGAGGGGCAAAAGGAGAGGCCCCAAGATAGGACAGATTCTTCTGCTGGGCTAAGAGTATAGTTGGATAGATTAACAATATTGCTGGGTGGGTTATGGGAACCACTGTTGTGGCCCCTTGTGGCATGTAGTAGTTTAGATAACTTAGTGTCCTTTTTCTTTTGTAGAGAAGCAAAGTGTGTGTTGTAAATGGCTTGTCTAGTTTTTGTAAAGTCCAGCCATGAGGAAATTTGTGTGAAATAAATTTGTTAGTCTCTAAGGTGCCACAAGTTCTCCTTTTCTTTTTGCGAATACAGACTAACATGGCTGCTACTCTGAAACCTGTCATTCTAAATCTAGGTTCTCATCACATTGTTATCTTGGGTAACTTTGCTGATCATAGCTTCAATGATATTACAGGAGAAAGGTGGCATCTCTGATCACAGTTGCCAATCCATTTACCAAGAACACCACCTTAAATTTCACCCAGAAACTAATGGAAAGCAGGCGGAATACAGAGCTCTGGTGTAAGGTGCTATATCTGAAACACTGTTTATGGACAGACTCATTTGGCAATAACTAAATAACTCAGGATGGATGTATCCCTGTGCACATTACTGTAGTCGGATCTGGAAGGAACAAAGGCTTAGAGGGCTGTAGTGAAATCTGCATCCAAAGGAAAAAGCTGCAACATTTTCAATAGGCACAGATTGAGAATGACATTTTAACCACAGTGGCCAGTAGCAAGCTGGATGGGGTATACAAAACCCATACTGGAGAGCAAGGGGTTGAGGAACAGCTGTGGGCCCAAGTGGCCCCACCCACTCACACCTGAAAAGCCTGCACAAGATGGAGGTGGGGCTTAGGATGGGAAGCCGAGCAGTTCAGAGAGAGGCAGGCAGTGGAAGGGAGCAGTCCACTGCTTTAAGTGCTTGTGGGGAGGGGGTGGGTGGGAAGTGCTGGCCAGGAGCTCATTGTCTGAGACCTGACAATACAGATTTCATAGATTTTCATAGATTTTAAGGTCAGAAGGGACCATTATGATCATCTAGTCTGACCTCCTGCACAATGCAGGCCACAGAATCTTACCACTCACTCCAGATCTAAGCCATTCTGAAAAGGGGAGGCAAGTAACTGATTGTGCAGCTCAGAGACTTTGAGATTCTTTGATTTACTCTGTGGGAAAAAGGAGACTTGGGCTGGAAGTGTTCCGGGGGCAGCTGCTTAGCCCCCCACGGTACAGAGAGTAGCTCCCCACCATTGGGTCCTGGACTGCAGTCAGGTAGAGAGGGCAGGTCTGGGCTCCCCTACCCACTCCAAGAAGATGTGACAAGAACAGAAGCCTTCACCTCATGGGAGGCCCCCCCTTGGGGAATACTGGCTGTTGAAGGGCCCAGATCCCAAAGTCCCTGAGCTAAAGGGAAGGACAAGAAACTCAGGGGATGGGGGAGCCCTAAGGACAGGACTGTGTTTGGGGAGACAACCTGCCATACTCCCTCCTGGCTACTAGGTGGTACTATTGGTTCTTGTTCACCTTCTACACAAGCATTAGATGGATTCCTTCAGTCAAGGAAGATGACTTAATCCAACCACTTATTTTGGCTAATTCCCTTAATTTGCAAATATTTTCCCCCTCCCCTCTTGTCTGGATTGAGTATCAGTCAGCTAGCCCTCATCCTGAACCCATGTTTGACCAGGCACTAGGGAATGTCCCAGAAGCAAGAATGTGATATTATTAGCCTTATTTTCCGAGGTGCTGAAATAAAATTCTAGATGAAGGCAGCAGAAGCTCTGGATGCTGAGCAGCTTTGGAAGTTAGGTTGTTACAACTGTCATCAATACACGGAAAGTAATGCAATGTATATCAACTCACTAACCATGCTAATGGCTTCATAAGCATGCTGAATATGAGGTAGCACTCATACTGACAAGTACCTTTAAATATTTAAGAACTGATTATTCAAACCCATTAGGCACACAGTTATACGCCTTGGTTTGCACATGCAATCACTGTGCATATACATGTAAACTGGAAAATTGCAAGCACAAAGTACCAGAATCAGTCACTGTAATGCACAATAACCAGGACTGCATATGAAATCTTGGCAATTGAGCACACCTCCAATTTGAAAAACCCAGCCCTTAAGGTCTATTTTGAATGCTCTCCACTATGTATCCAGATCAATGCATTATTCAAGAAGTTTTAAGTTAAACCTATTAAAAAGTTCCTCTGCATTGGGTAGAGCTTGAATTGTAGTATAAAGGATTTTTCCATTGATGGACCTACAATATAGAGATTTTCTCTATACACTTGTCCAATTAATTTTGTTTCTAAACTTGGAAAAACTGTATCAGGGTAGCTCATTTTATACTTCAATGTAATTTTGATTGTATTATACTATAGAAGTAGTATTGGCCTTCCTTCAAGTCTAGGTGAGAAGCTAATTGGTTTTAAACTGTTTTAAATATGCTGAAGTTATAGTTGTCAATTATTGTTTCAGAAAAATTATAATTCCTCACCCTGAACTCTGCTTTGTAAAAGGGCTTTAAAGTTGCCAAAATCATTAAACAAAGGGCAAATATTCTTTCTTACATTACCCTGCTTTCAGACTTAGAATGCTTTGACTTATGACCTAGAAATCATGTTAATTTTGATCAGCTTTTGTTGTGAATTTAAAGAATATACTGTATGTTCTCATTTTTTAATATTTTAATTGTGTTGAATGTGTTTCACTTTGCTTAAAATGACTATAGGAACTGCTGGTGAAGGAGATGTGACATTATCTCTTAATATACTGGATAGTTTACATGTATATTTGAAATAACTTCCTATTTGCTCTTACCATTTTCTACTCTGTGCCAACTTTCCCAGCCTCCTTCCCTCAACTAGAAGGCTTACATTGTTGATGTAGCTGTGGAACTGAAGAAAAATGAAACTCTACTGTTGAAATGAATCACAAAAATTGTAGTCTTTAAAAAAAAAATCTTGAAATAAATTTAAGGGTATACAATGGTGCTGAATGCACAAAACAATTGCAAATACAGTTAAAAAGTTTCCATGATCTAAAACTCTCATATCTGAAGAATTCTTAAAGTAATATGAAGAATTCTCAAGGTAATATTTTTAAAACTTTTATTGACAGATAAAGGCTTCTACAACCACTTGTGTGTGTGTCCATTACCTTTAATGCTTTTTTATCTCTTAAAATGTTGGCACATTTACATTTGGAAACAAGAAGGGCCTAAAGTCACCATGGTGCACATTTCAAGGCTTTGAGACATCTGTTTACCAGATTCGGAGCAGGATACATGGCTGCTGGCAGCATACTTCCCAGCATGGTTAGACAGACAGGCACTAACTCTGCTTAAGCTAATGAGCAAAAAATATCAGGGTAGCTGGTGTTAGGTGGTAGCCTGAGCTACTAAACATGCTAAGTACAAACCTGTCAAGAACCCCAAGTACATACTCAAGTCAGCTAGCCCAAGTTGCTACTCATATTATTCCCAGCTAAACTGTTGTATTGAGTATGTTAGTTCGAGAAGAGCTAGCGCTTCTCTGTCCCAGCTCGCAGCCACATTGTAGACAAAAGAGAGAGAAAAGCTGAAGAGACTGGGTAAGAAACTGGTAGACAATCTTACTGATAGGCATAGGGTAAAATACATGGGAAAGAATGAAATAGACTGAATACAGGTGATACACTTGGTGATATATATATACTGGATTTCCTAAAAGAAGAAATATGCTTTTTTCAGCTGATCCTGGGCAAAGCCATTGTTTCAGTTCTGCCCCTTCTTTGACATCAGCAATGGTTTATGGCTTAACAAATGGAAACTGGAAGCTTGAGTTTAAAAGTATTTTTAGTTAAATAAAAGTTAAACACACACTCAGTGACTGTAAGGACATCAGAATTGCCAAACTAGCTCAGACTCCTGAGTCCAGGATTCTGTCACTGACAGTGTTTGATACTAATCAACAATGTGATTTTTTTCCCCTGGCCCTAGGCAGTTGGATGACTTGTGTACTCATGCATGAGGGTTTACAACCTTCATACATTTTCATTCTATCTAATGAAACTGCAGAGAACTTCTTTTATATAAATGTCTAATCCTCTTTGAGTCATACTAAGCTCCAGCATTTAGATAAAAAGTGAACTGGGGTAATTGTAGCGTTTACCACCTAAACAGATGCTTTCCAACAGCAGGCTGCCAGTCTCAAAAGCTTGAGGACGGACACGTGATCCTGCTCATACTGACATCAATTGGTCTTCTGCTAATGACTTCAGTGGGACCAGGAGTAGGTCCAGAATGTGTAGTTTGAACAGCTGCAATGCTGAGTGCCATGGAGCTGTGATCAAAGACAGTTGGACTGAGGTTAGTACCATGCTTGCAAGCACAGTCTGACTGCCTGTCAGAACCTGCTTGAAATAGAAAGCTAACAGAGAAGACACAGATGAGGAAGATGGTTTGTAATATCCCTTCAATGTGCATTAAAAACCTGGTTGCCTTTGGACATCACCTACCCACTCATTTTTCTCATATGATGCTCAGTATAAAATGTATTAATTTCTTAACATAGATTGATACACAAAGGGGAGCTCTCCCTGCAGTAATTCAGGAGGAGGAGCTTTGGGGAAACACAGCTCCTACAAACCTGTGAGAGAAAGGGGCATTCCCTTCATCCTTAAACAGAGGAGGAGAAGCTACCTTACTTTGCTTTTACTTTAACCACTACACATCTGCCTCTGCCTGCTTAGATGGACCCTTGTAGAAATGCCATGAGGTCTTGGAGCTAAAGTTAAAAAAAAATACACGTGAAACTCATTTTTAGCTCCAAAACTGCCAGCAATTCTGAAGAAAAAAATAGCCTAAAAAGCAAGTAAAATTTGGAAGTAGAGATAGACTTACCCTTTTGGAAATATTTGGTTGTTAATTCTTTTCTGTAACCCAAATCAACTCCTTTTAATTAGTGCCTATATATAGTCTAATCATAAGATGCACTGGATATGTGTTCTTTTGGGGAATCGGTTTGGCATAATTTTTTCTTATAATTCAAAGCCTTGTTTCCCTTTTAAAAGAAATGCATTAATTTAGTGACTTTAGAGCTCACGGAAGGTACCAGACTGACAAACCTAGAGAACAAAGTCCTCTATCCACAGACACAGAACAGATACAGTAAAGGCAGCAGCAGTGCAAGTTTACCTATATGTCTTACCACCATGTCTCAACGCTGACCAGGAAAGACCACCTCTATGAAAGCAAGAGTATTCCAGTTTTCATGAAAAGAAAAGGAATATTTGTGGCACCTTAGAGACTAACAAATTTATTTGAGCATAAGCTTTCGTGAGCTACAGCTCACTTCATCGGATACATTCAGCTCACGAAACCTTATGCTCAAATAAATTTGTTAGTCTCTTAGGTGCCACAAGTACTCCTTTTCTTTTTGCAAATTCAGACTAACACGGATGCTACTTGAAACCAGTTTTCATGCTAATTCATTAGTGGCCTCTTTGCAAAGACTGATTCTTCTTCTTTGTATTTTGATAGCACCTTTTTTCCAAAGTCACAAATATCTTTATGAATATTAGTCAATAAGTCTGCCAACAAGGGTGCCAGATAATGCCAGCTGGTATGGTGGCTTTGTGGGGGGAGACATCTGTCGCCTGGCAACCTGAATGATCACCAACAGCCATTAACTTAAAAACTTGCTATCACTTGGCCTGATTTCAAAACAACAACCTCTGGGTTCAAAGAGAAATATTCTGTATCCCAAGCGGGACTGTACTTGGGGCAGCAAGTACATGTTGCTGCTTCTTGTGCTGCCCCAACTACACTATTTTTTTTGCTTGCTAGTTCAGATGAGAGCTAGCACAAGTATGTCTATGGGAGCTGGGAACCCTGTTATTTATTACCAGAGAAAAATCTCCAGTCTCTACTTTGTGTTTCTGATCTCCATTCCGAATAAGCAAAAATTGCTCCACTCTGAGATGGACACTGTGGATCCTGAGTATCCTGAGCTCAGTAAGAACTTAGGATTTCTAAAACGAAAAAAAGTGTCCTGGCAGAAAGCCCAGTGTTTCCAAGATGGCACCGTGGCAAAAAGCCAATTGTGTTTAGGGAATCAGTAGGATCCTAACTTGAAGTAAACAGTTACTGTGCAAGAAGGAAGGGATGACACAGAGGTCAGTCAGTTAAGCCTCTAACTGATCAGAACCCACTCATAGCAGTTACAAGTGGTTTTAAAGGTCAGACCTTTAAATCAATCAGGAGTCTGAGGTAATAGTCAAGACAGAGTATGTGCAACTGAGGTAACTCTAGCCAAGCATGGAAGCTATATGGAGACAGGGATACAGTGTAGCATAAAAGGCCGGCTGCCTGTAACATTTTTGAGAGTGCTGCATCTGAAGAGGCAAGACCTGTGCAGGCAGAGCCAAAGAGCCAGCAAGAAAAGCCAAAGACAAACTGCTGCAGAGCGTTCCTTAGCAACCCCAGGAGAACAGATTAAGGGAGCAATAGGCAGGTTAGTGTAGCAGCTCCCCAACACTCATTTTTTCAGGGTAACAATGCCCCGAGCTCACTGTGTAGATGTAGCCTTTGTCTCTGAGTGAGGTGCCTGTTCCCTCCCAAAAAGGGGATAAGCCCCTCTGGCTCACCACTGGCTCAGCAATCTGCTTGTCCATATCACCGCATGCAGTTGCCTCCCTATTGCCTTCAGCAGGAGTTTCTAATCCATTCTATCCCCTCCACTGACTCCAAGCATGCTGGAGATGTTGTCAGAGGGCTCTGGTAGCAATGATTGTTGTAGTCCATAGGATAGGTCCCCCTAGACACTCAGCCCAGAGTTCCAGGTGATGGCACAGTGGAGGTTACACTAGCAATCCTTTCTATCCTCTTTTCTCCAAAACCTCCTTCTCAGTATTTGAAAGGCTCCTCTACTGCCTTCTGATCTCTACATGTCTGCTATCAGCTCTACTGTCACAACCTCTACACAGAATACATTCCTAATTAGAGATGTGCTGGAACAGGAACATAGACAAATTCTGTTTTCAAATCCTTGGAGCCAAACACAAACCTATTTTTGGATCCAAAACTAGGATGGATCTGTTTTCCAGTTCTAGTTCAGATGTGGCTAATCTCACATAAGAAAAGACATTCTTGTGCGATTTGGGTCGATGATAGTAGAAATCTCAGAAGATCTAGTCTGCTAGAGTTCCAGCATCCATGGTAGAAAGAACATGAGAACATAGTCTGTAAAATCCAAACAGGAACATTAGACCTGTTTGGCCTCAGAACTGAACCCCAAACCTAACCTAAATCAAAATCCTAAACTCCAATTGCTTTATTCCTAGGCTTCCTCTCTGCTCCCAGGTGTCATTATCTGTACAGTCAGGACCCAGTTGTGCACTAAGGCCTAGCTTTCCCCTCTTTTTGCTTGCCAGTCCAAGTCTCAGGTCTAGTCTGAACACACTTTTTGTACAGGTATAGCTATTTTAATTAACTGTGTGATTTTTTTTTTTAACAGAAATCGTTATACCAGCATAACCTCTAGTGCAGATGTAGCTTATTCCTTTTTCCATATGGGAATAGCTATATAGGTTTAAATGACCTTTAGACTGGTATAATGGCATTCACTCTGGAAGAGTGGAGGCAGTGGTAGAATATACCAGCATAGTTAAAGCAGTACACCCTTTCTGTGTACACAAGCCTGCAGTCTTCCTAATTCTGATCACACATTGTGTCATCCATTACCACTATGATTCACTCTGTTTTGAAACAGGTTTTCTTTGGCAAGCTGAGCATGCTACAATGCCTGTGCCAGGGCCCAAAATCAATGTGGGCAAAGCGCCTTATAAAAATACTCCGTTTTGTGCTCTTATTTCCTACTCACAAAGTTCCAGTGTGTTCTCAGTTTAGTTGAGCATATTTTTCCATTCCCAGTTCCTTGTTGTGCCAGTAATAATTAGCTAGACATAACTGTCAACTTTGTTGGAGACATAATATAAATATTATGCATTTCTATAGCACCAAACTAAAGGAAATAGTGCAATATAGCAGTCTTTTCTGAGTTAAAATGGAAACCAAGTTTTCTCATCTCTCTGGAACAGTTCAATCTGTGGTGCGGTGCTTGATTTTGCAGCATTTGTTATGTTTCCTTGAATAATTCTTAAACAGGTCTCCTAGCAACGGACTAAGGGACAGCACAAGAACTTTTCCAAAGAAGCGGCATTTCTGTATTTTTGGATGGTACTCAAGTATTAGGGTTTTCCCTCATCTCTTTTGGGAATATGTGCAAAGTAATGAAAGACTCATCATATTCAGTTGTCCGTCTGTATATTCCTGAGATAAGGGATTTGGGATGGAAAGCTTGCACAAAGAGTAACAGAAATACCTTTAGTGGGTAGAATAATACTTTTCATTATAGCAGCTGGAGAAAACATCTTTGACAATAATGACTAAAAACACAAACAAATCTCATTACACAGAGATTTTTTAGGTGCTGCACCATTCTAGTGAATTTACAGAAAAAAGGTGTGAGAAAAGGGAGGGAAGAGATTCCATTATGTACATAAATCACTAATATTTGCAATTAATTTAAACAGATATTGAATTGTGCATAATTCAACAGACTTAAATGCTTTGTAGAGTCCAAGGGAATACTTGTGCACATATGTATATAAATAAATAGGAGTTTCCCCTCTCGTTGCCCCAAGTGATTGGAAAATGTCCGACAGCTGTATAAAGTAGTATTAGAATATGACAAAGGTGGAACATGCAGATTACATTATTATCTATGGTATCCATTCAGTCTAGTAAAAGACAAGGTACAAAGTCTCGTTAACAAAAAGCAGCATGTTTCCCCTGAAATAAAGAGTGACAGCAGAACCCATTTGTGACTTGAATTAAAATGGTACAAACAGACTACTGCACTTGTGCATCCTTCTGGAAAAATAAGCATGGAGCCCTGATGGCAGTTTTTTGTCTTTGTTGTCAAGGAAGCATCCCCTGTGATATGTTGGGGGGTGAGGAGGGGGAGAAGAGTTCTGACAGTTTTCTAAGGGTAGCAAGAAAACCATTTAAGCCAAAGAAAAGAAACTTGGATAATTGTAGGCTATTAAATCCTTAATTAAAGGTCAGTATAAAAGACATATCTGAGGTATTTATCTTAACACCAATTTAAATCAAACTGCTATCGCAACCAATTTATTAAGCGACTTCAGGGTTAGATGCATTCTTAAGATGGATGTTCATGTTCTAATACTAATGTAGTATCAGCATGCAGATTTCAAAGTAGGAAAGGAATTAAGAAAATGCACACTGGACAAATAAAAAATGAATGCTTTCTTTGGGATGAGACGCCTTCTCTTGGTAGGTGAAAGATATTAAAGGGATCTCTTTTCCTACAAAATGAGAAAAAAGTTAATGCCAAAATAATGTAATGCCAGCCACAGGATAGTACTGCAATCTCTTCATGGGCACAGCTGGACTGCAGATTTGTGCTGCACCCAGCACTCTAATATCTACACATTGCTTCCAGCTCAGCTTGTCCTTGGTTTATCCTCATTGTAGGACAGATGTATTCAACAGCATACAGAACTAGCTTTCCTATTTCTAAATCTCAGGTTTCTCATGTTTAGATTGCAAGCAGGAAGCTCTGTACACAGATAGAATCATCTTGACAGT
The DNA here is from genome assembly GCF_009764565.3 of Dermochelys coriacea. NCBI lineage: Eukaryota > Metazoa > Chordata > Testudines > Dermochelyidae > Dermochelys > Dermochelys coriacea. The sequence goes on along the minus strand of NC_050078.2, from coordinate 22,967,287 downwards.
TTAAAGGACTTTATGAGTCTTTCCACGACTGATATGAAGTCATAAAGGTATGTTTAATGTTTTCTTCCTCAGAAAACCAGCAAACTAAAATCCCAGCTCTTTAAAGTATGTCAGTACTAAATGCAGCAAAATGCAACTGAAGGGCTTTGAGAGAAAAACTTTCAAAGCTAAGTTCACCAGTATACTCCAGCTGTATTTCACCCTGCAAATCAGGTTTAAACAATGGGTTAAACCAGGTCTATATGTATATTTGCATCACTGTAGTGGTTCAAAGTAGTTGGAGCATGATAGTGAATCTTTAATCAAAAATAAAGATTAAAAGATATTGTAAAAAGCTAGTTCAGTGCCTTTGGAAGTTGCCACCTTGACAGTGCTCGGACTCTACTTTCAGCGTGGATGTTGGGGCATGGTCGGTACAGGCCCACCTGACTCCTGGGATCTGAGCTTGGGGTGGCTAGCACAAGACACTGTCCATGTCACAACATCCACACCGCTATTTTTAGCATGCTGTCTCCCTGGGCTGGGACGCATGCTCTTAGCTACTATGTAGATATCAGAGTAGGACTGCTCACCCACTGAGGCATTAAATAAGAGGGGAAGGATCAGGGCCTCATGACAGCATTAGCACAAGTTTCTCCACACTCCCCTGATAATGCAACTCATCTCTAACAAGATAAAGTTACTTCTAGGCTCAAAGGAGTAACTGAGTTTCCATGTCCATTCAGGACACAGTATCAATTAAGGTGTCTTCCATTTCACAATTTTAACATTTTATAAGCTTGATGTAATATTCACTTAATTTTAATTCCCCTTCCCATGGGCATGCATTTGAAGAATGTTTCCTGACTTATCTTAATTCATATCTCCTGTTTCATATTTACCATTTTACCATACGTTGTACCCCTGTCATAGCTTAGTTGTGTTTTGTGAAATTTAATCAAATAATAATTAAATTCTGAGGGTAACACCTCTGGTTATCTCTTCATAATTAAACTTTACTTTTTTTCTTCAGAAACATTTGAAGGGAAAAGGCAATTGCTATAAGAATGCAGAAAAATCATTTGTGTGTTAGTTTGATGTCTGAAAATGACTTTGGCAGTGAATTCAGAGGAGATGCACTTAATAAATTGAGATATGATTTTGTCAAAAATGGTATGTTTTCATTTGGGATGGGTAAGCCGGTTCCCAAAGCCCAAATATGCATCTTAAAACTTAAAAACTTAAGGGATTTATAAGCAGTACATCTTAAGTAATGTTTTCTTTAAGCAATGTGTGTAATACAAATTGATCCTCTTTTCCCCTCCTTTACATACATGTTAAATTAAACTGTGATTTTAATACCATTTAAAACTCTTCCCAGGTGCCCTCAAAGTGGGACCTATCAATTTTTGCATAATAAGATAACTGGATCTTCCTTGGATATGAGGGCACAATGCAGGTCTCATGCCAAGGCAAAGGAAAAGTAACTCCTTTGAAATCAATCGAGGTACAGTGGTGTGAAATCCAGTACCAGATCCTTATTCTATTTATACAATCACTAACTTTCCTTAGCTTGAGGTGTGGGTTTCTAGGATTCTGGGGTTTGCAAAGAAATGCAAATAGACTTGCACTCAGAAACTTACATCTAAGTTGGATGGATACATCGGAGTTATGGTATGAGATAGATAGTTTAAAGTGAAAAAGTAGGATTTTAAGAATGATTTGAGGATGCCTATGACAATAGAAAGCCAATCCAAGTAGATGGTACAACTTGGAAAAGAAAGATCATTTATAAGTTGGAGAGGTGAAAATGGGGACATAATCACATGTTTAAATACTATAGTTCTGTATTTGGAATAATCTTGAAGTAATTAGGATGTTTACAATTATGCTTGTGTATTTTACCTTATTAGATGACAAGGTTTTACCTGGCTCCCACACAAGCAATTTAGAGTCCTCCTGTGTCATACCTTGAAAATTTCACAATATTTTAATTTTAATTACTGCCATTTAAATTATTTCTTGTACAGAGGGTTGTTCCTCTGTGCTTCTTTCATATGTCAAAACTTTCTTACATATCAAGGAAGCCAATATCTCAGACATGGACTAAACTCATCCAAAATCTACCTGTCTGTTAAAATATGCTGTTGATCCCAAGTTCCTACCTGAAGTATATGTTTTCAAATACAGTATGTCTATTGTTTCACACTTCTCATTGTAATAATCCCAAAGGTCAGATTCTCAAATGTTTTCATAGTGTGGACCACATCATGATAGAAGGTTTCCCATTGCAAGTGACATTGACATTAGTGAGCTCATAACATCCCTGTGGCAACAGCCACTGCGCACATGAAAGAGCGACTTTTGGCTGTCTTTTAATGCAATATAGCTGGTGAAAACAGGCAGGACACTCAGTGTCATGTACCAGCCAGCTTTCTGTGGACAATGAGCTCTGTGTGCCACTGTCCACAAAGTACGGTCTGAGAACCAATGTTCTAGAGCAATTAAAGAACACTTCCTCTAATTAACTTCCATGACAGAAAACAATTGATTCAGCACAATGTTCTGTCTCTCAATACCCCTAATGTCTAATTTTTAACATTTTGAATCTGCATTTTAATTCCTCATCCTGGTAGTAGAAGACATTCAGAGTCCCCAGCCTGGCTACCCAAAATAAAACTCCTGCTCTCCCTCAGTTCAAACAATCTGAAAATTATTTTTTAACTATTAAAAAACAAGGACAGGAATCTCACAGTCATCTTGCTCCATATATTTGTTCACTGATACAAATTACAGGGACATATCAGTATATTCCAGTTGCTGGAAATAGATCATAGAATGCTGAGAATGTTTGGGTCCCACACGGATGCTTCAAAATGCATTACAGGAAATGCTCTGTTCTCCATATGCTTCTCTCTGTACAAAATCTAAATCAGGGGTCTCTGTTTGGGAAGAGACATTTAGGGTTGGGAGGGGGATACTGAACCCTGTGAACATGATTGGTATTATATAGAATATAACCACTTATATAGCCCATAGAATGCAATACTGACAAGCTCATTCTGTGTGGGTTTGGACACCACCAGATTTTCACAGTCATCAGTACTGCTGACCACAAGCATTCAAAAATTATGAATCAGGACACAAAAACCCATCTGATTGTCTTAAAAATTATGAACTTAAAACACACTGGGTTATTTTTATTTGCCTTCTATATTTTTAATCTTGAAGATACACTTGTTTCACGTTTTCAAGTTTTCCTGAACAACCATAAGGGCTAGAAATTTACTTTACAAAAATGCAATTCTCACTTAATCACATGCCCCCAAGCTGGAGCTTTAAGGGTAATTCCAATTATCATGAGACTTGCAATAAAATCTTGGGAGCTGGCAACACTAAATCACTTATGGAATGACTGCTACCCCAACCTGCCTGTTAATTGCAATCTCTTGCTCCCACAGGAAGATATGACTGGAATACAGACCACTCCATGGTCAGTGCCAAGAACCTTGAGTATTCTGCTGATCTTGAGCCTTCTGTGTCCTAAATGTCTTCAGAATTTCACTCAAAATGAGCTATACAGTAAGCTTACTTGTATTCTGTCTTAAGTAACTTTGGTAGCGAAGGGAGGAAGGTCTGAGGAGAAAGAGTTGTAGAGATTGTGGTGAGGGAATTAGAGGTTGAAAGCCAAGAAGATGGCATGGGAAAGATAGAATGGAGCCTGTGAGCAGGTGTGCTAATGTGACAACACCCCTTCCAGCTCAGGGTCTTTACACCAGGCAGGTAGAATCAAGCCTTAACAACTCCTCCTGCTGGTCCCTGCACTCTTTCCTACCTCTCTTAGATGGGTAGGATTCTCTGGCCTGTAGATCTGATCATCCCTCTTCTAGAATGTTGTCTCTGGGCAGCTTCTCACCAACTTGCTGGCAGGACCTTCCTTCTCCAGCTTGCTTGGTCCTTTGGCAGCAATCCTGCCCAGCTGCTTCCCAGTTTTTTTATTCTCCCAGCTGCTGTGAGGCTGCCAATCAGAGCCAGATGGTGGATGCTGCAGTAACTCCTTAGTTGCCAGGACAGCATGGGATCTATACACCTCATGACAGAGTTCTAGTTATAATAACTAGCCCTTAACTAATTGACTTGCTGTCTAACCAAGTCCTGAGGTTTGTATTGGTCTGGATCCTATCTAATCCTTGCTTGCTTTTATCAGAGCGATAAAGCCCCAAAGGCAGTGAAAGGGCCAAAGCCAGAGAGAAACAACATAGTGATCTAGATAATATTAATGGGCCAGGTCATGGTCTCAATTACATTGTTGGAACTCCAGAGTGAGAAAGCATTGATTATTAGTTTTGTGCTGATAATGTGTATGTTGCTGTACATGAAAACAAAGGTAATTACAACCTACCCCCCAAAGTTTACAATATAAAAGATAGATATAGAGAAGACACTGACTCAGTGATTTACTCCAGATTTACACTGGTATAACTGAGGTGAGAATCAGGTCAATTACAGTGGACAAGAAGCTGGATATGAGTCAATAGTGTGCCCTTGTTGCCAAGAAGGTTAATGGCATATTGGACTGCATGAGTAGGAGCATTGCCAGCAGATCAAGGGAAGTGATTATTCCTCTCTATTCTGCACTGGTGAGGCCACATCTGGAATATTGCATCCAGTTTTGGGCCCCCCACTACAGAAAGAATGTGGACAAATTGGAGAGAGAGTCCAGCAGAGGGCAACAAAAACAATTAGGGGGCTGGGGCACATGATTTATGAGGAGAGGCTGAGGGAACTGGAGTTATTTAGTCTGCAGAAGAGAAGAGTGAGGGGGGATTTGATAACAGCCTTCAACTACCTGAAGGGGGGCTCCAAAGAGGGTGGAGCTAGGCTGTTCTCAGTGGTGGCAGAAGAGAGAGAAAGGAGCAATGGTCTCAAGTTGCAGTGGGAGAGATCTAGGTTGGGTATTAGGAAAAACTATTTCACTAAGAGGGTGGTAAAGCACTGGAATGGGTTACCTAGGGAGGTGGTGGAATCTCCATCCTTAGAGGTTTTTAAGGCCTGGCTTGACAATCATCCCAGCTGGGATGATTTAATTGGTGTTGGACTTGCTTTGAGCAGGGGGTTAGACTAGATGATCTCCTGAGGTTTCTTCCAACCCTAATCTTCAATGATTCTATGATTCTATTAATGGTTAAAAAAAACCAAGAAGTCATATACCCCACAAAAGAAACACACAGGTATGGTATTAGCACAGTTTTGTCTGTGAGCTAGTCCTTTCAAGATTTGCAGGGTGGGAGAAGGTGGGATGATGATGATTTCTCTAATGGAGTGGAGCATGTGCTTAGTTTGCATATGACCCAAAACTGGGAAGAATTGCAAGCACTTTGGAGGACAGAATTGGAATTCAAAACAACCTTGATAAATTAGAAAATTATTCTGAAATCAACCAATGAAATTTAATAAAGACAAGCGTAAAGTCCCCACTTCAGAAGAAAACATCAAATGCCCAACTACAAAATGGGGGAACAACTAGTTGGTGATAGTACCGCTGAAAAGGATCTGGGGGATAGAGTGGATCACAAAATGAATAAGAATCAGCAATGTAATGGAGTTGCAAAAAAAAGGCTAATACATTCTGGGAGGCATTAACAGAGAGTTGTATATAAGACACAGGAGGTAATTGTCTTTATCTACTTGGCACTGGTGAAGCCTCAGCTGGAGTACTGTGTTCAATTGTGGCATCACACTTTATAAAAGATGTGGACAAAGTGAAGAGAATCCAACAACAAAGATAAAAGGTTTAGCAAACCTGAGCTATGTGGAAAGGTTAAAAAAACTGGCCATGTTTAGTCTTGAGAAAACAAGACAGAGAGTGGACCTGTTAACAGTCTTCACATATGTTAAGGAACATTTAAGAGGATGGTGATGAATTGTTCTCCAAATCCACTAAAAGCAGGACAAAAAGTAATGAGTTTAATCCAAAGCATGAGAGATTTAGGTTAGATATTAGGAAAAACTTTCTTGCTATAAGGGTATTTATATTCTGGAATAGGCTTCCAAAGGAGGTTGTGGAATCCGCATCACTGGAGGTTTTTAAGAACAGATTGGACAAACACCTGTCAGGAATGGTCTAGGTTTACTTGGTCCTGCCTCAGCGCAGGAGGCTGGACTTGATGACCTTTCAAGGATTTATCTCTCTTGATGACCTCTCAAGGGACAGATTCTTAAAGGTATTTTGGTGCCTAAAGTTATTTATTACTGGCAAGAATAGCATATCTGGGCAGGCTGAGACAAGGCTCTCAAACGGTGACAATTTAAATGCACAACATTTAAAAAAGATTAGGAGCATGATTTTAAATGTCTCATTGAAACACACGACAAAATCATGCATTACAAATGTGCAGGTACTGAATTTTAAAGCAATTTTAAAAATCAAAATGAACAAGTCTTTTACTCTAAATGGGTAAATGAGACTTGGCAGGTCTTTTCAAACCTAGAGAGTTAAACCTCAGTGCAGAGTGTGAAGGTCTGGATCATAGAAGGAAACAGAGACTACAGAGGGGAAAAAAATCTCTTAACAATCATTGCTACTGAGAGGTAGAAAGGAAGTATATGCCCCTGCACACCATTGTCAAGAAAATCAAAAGAATCATTGGTGTGGGAATTTTTATCTCTAGATCAAAAGGCTAGTTGAAATGCAATCTGCTGTTTGTGTAGAAAAACTATCTGTAGAGAAGGGGGAAAAAAGCAAACATGTGGGAATATTTGCTCTAAGATGTCAATGAAAAATAAGTATTCATTACTGAAGAAGAAATATTTGCAGAGTTCAGCAAACCACCCATACTGCAGATGGGGACTGATGCAGGAGGAGTTGGAGGGCATCAAAAATGCTGAGCATAACCCCATCTATACTTGCAAAAGAAATGAGTTTTACCTTAATTAAGTTCACTTTCAACTCATTAATGTCTGAACAGGCTTTTAACCCAATCTGCACTGTTAATGTAGATGGGCCAAACAATGTTCTATGCAAAGTAGAGAACAGGGCAAACATTTGCAAAAGTGCGGAAGGGACAGATTTTTAAAGGTATTTTGGTGCCTAAAGATGCAGACAGCACATAGTTAGATTTTCAAAAGTGCCTAGGTGCCTAAGTCCTATTAACTTACAAATATGTTCCCAAATTCTATTTTCAAAAGTGAATTTGGACCAAATTGACAGAGGTATTTAGGTGTCTAAAGGTGCAAATAGGAGCCATGGGCATTTAAAAATCACCTAAATGAGTTAACTGCTTAACTGCTATTGGACTGCTTTAAAAATAGTATAACACATGCTGAGAATTTACTCAGCAAGGGTTTATCTCTAAGCATTGGTGAATAAGAATGATGCAGGCGGCTGACAATATTAATTGCTGTCTAGTGGCTGAATTTACTGTTGTCTTTTGTTACGTTACCTAAGGCCAAGTGGTCTGGAACTGGCATCTGCTGTCAACTACAGCACAGTGTGGCTTCTATTTGAAACATAGCAAAGCACTTGTGCAAATTTTACCCATAGAATAGAATACAATTTCTCCCCTCTTCCCCCACCACCAACATGGCACAGTTTTTTTCTTAACATGGTTCTAAAATGGTTTTGGCTCCAGCTAAACTGGCTACAGCAAACTATTAAGCCACAACCAAATTAATACTTAGCACAATTGTTAAACAGTTTTTTTTAACTGGATCCAAATGGATGAGCGTGGATGAGATCCAAATCAAGAATTGACTCTGTGCCTCTCTGCCTTTTTGAGTGTTGTAGCTAACATTCACTATTCCGGATCTTATCATACTCACAGCTGTTAGAGAAATATTGTTAAAGGCAATGCAGAATTCAGGTGGTTATGGATTTAGAGGAACATAATTTTAACTTTATTTTTACAGTACCAATTCAAAAATTCTATCTACATGTTCCTTTGTATTTGAAGATACTAGACTGAGCATTAGATACATTCCCTTTTCTTTCCACCTAAGAAAAAGGTCCCCCTTGAAAATATTTTAAAAGTTCATTCATAAAAGATGAGACCCTGACACTGATTAGACCCATGTGTATACTCTGAGCTACCTAACTGACAACACTATGTTAGTTCAGCGTGGGAAAGGTAGTTTGAAAACTATTTAAGTACTTCTGAGCTTGACTGTAAGTTCCATAATTTCTCACAGATGGGGATAATAATTAGCTTCCTGTACATTCACCTCCCACTGGTACAATACAGACTGTGTTAAACTGAAAGGAAAGCTACAAAAAATGGCATGCAATTTTAATTTGCTTCTTGCTTGGAGAAGTGTTTTCAGTATTACCACATTTTGTTTAGCTGTGTGTCCAGAGAAGAGACAGGAAGTGGAAAAGACAGAGAATAAAAAATCCTCTAAACTATTTTTACATTTAAATCCAAACCAAGGATCACCTCTAACAGAGTGATCTTACCCTACCCTCAGCATACACTTTAAAGTATTTTCAAGATTTCAAGTATAGTTTGGTTTGACCTTGAAAAAAAGATCCACCCTTTTGCTGGTCTCTTGGTTGAACACTTAAGGCAGGTCTCACAGTATTTAATTTTTCACTTTGTTGTTGCTGCATTTTATTTCTGGATACAATCTATAAAGTTTTCAATTAATAAAGTGCCTATTAATATAGCACATTTTCATTATCCAACCAAGGCATCTTTAATTTTATTTCAGCAGCAGACAAGCTACTATCACTAACTTGCTGCTGCAATTTGTCAGACCCTTTGTGACATATTTCACTGAATTATTGCCTCCCTAACTTATTGTCCAGGTCCACACATCTAGGACAAATCTCTAAAATTGAATGAAATGGATAAAAACATCTTAAGCAAGTTTAATTTCCAAACAGTCTGCATGTTCCCAAATATCAACTTACAGTGAGGTTGGGGAGTTTCTTACTGCCTCTGATGCTGTTGTTACTATGCCTATTGTTGCTGTAGTGCTGTGTAACAAAACACCAGAATAACAGCATGTTATTGGTGCTGGTTTGGTAACCTAACAAAAACAATAATTCTTGTGAAGAACACAAAGGACCCAGGCTTCCTTCCACAAACTGTTAAAAGAAAATGTCCTGTAATTTAAATAGCATGAACTAAGAATTTAAATACTGTGAGACCTGTCTTAAGGGCCTAAAGAAGAGACCAGCCAAAATAATTTGCTCGCAAAAGGGTGGAACTTTAATGCTAGGTCAAAACCAAGAAGCTAAATCATGAGTTAATTAGCATCACGGAGATTTTGTGGAATAAATGTCATGACTGGAATAGTGGTATATAACAGTTTAGTTTGTTCAGGAAGAACAAGTGGGGGGGGGAGAAGGAGGTATTGCATTATACAAGAATATATACACCTGTTCTAAGATCCAGAAGGAGGTGAGAGGCAGACCAGTTGAAAAGTCTCTGGCTAAAGATAAAATAGGGAAAAAATAAGGATGATGTCATGGAGGGGTCTAATATAGATCACCAAATTAGGAAGAGGAGGTGTGTGAGGCATTCCAATACCAAACAACAGAAATATCCAAAACACAAGATCTGGTAATAATGGGAGAATTTAACTACACTGACATCTGTTGGAAAAAGAATACTGCAAAACACAAACATTTTCAGTAAGTTATTGGAATTTATTGTGGAAAACTTGAGGAAGTAACAACAGGGGACAGCCATTTTAGACTTGATTCTGACCAACTGGGAGGAATTGGTTGCAAATCTGAAAGTGAAAGATAATTTGGGTGAAAGTGATCATGAAATGACAGATTTCATGATTCTCAGAAAAGGAACTAGTGAGAGCAGCAGAATAAGGACAATGGACTTCAACAGAGTCTATTTTAACAAACTCAGCGAACAGGCAGATAAGGTCCCATGGGCAAAAAATCTAAGAGGAAAACAAATTAAGGAGAGCAGGCAATTTCTCAAAGAGACAATATTAAAGACATAACTGCAAACTATCTTGATATGAAAGAAAGACAGGAAGAAAAGTAAGAAGTCAATATGACTCTAACAGGAGCTCTTCAATTACCTTAAAATGAGAAAGGAATACTATAAAAAGTGTAAACATGAATGAATTGCCTAGGAGGAGTACAAAACTATAGCATGAACATGTAGGAACAAAATCAGAAAGGCTAAGACACAACATGAGTTACACTTAGCAAGGGATATAAGAAGAGGTTCTTTAAATACATTAGAAGCAAGAGAAGAGTAAGGAAAGTGTAGCTCCTCTATTTTGCAAGAAGAAGACCTAATAACTGATGACATCAAGAAGGCTGAAGTGTTTAATGCCTATTTTGCTTCAGTCTTCACTAGAAAGGTTAATGGTGATCAGATACTCAACACAATTAATATTAACAATGTGGATGGAACACAAGCCAAAACAAGGAAAGAACAGTTTAAAGAATATTTAGATAAGTTGGATATATTCAAGCCAGCAGAGCCAGATGAAATTGATCCTAGAGTACTTAAGGAATGAGCCGAAGCATTGTTGGAAATGTTAACAATTATCTTTGAGAAATTCTGAAGGACAGGTAAGGTCCCAAAGGGCTGGAGAAGGGTAAACATAGTACCTACCTTTAAAAGAGGGAATGAAGAGGACCTTCTTAGTCTTGAGAAAAGAAGTTTGAAATCTTCAAATATGTTAAGGGCCAGTATAAAGACAATTGTTCTCCATGTCCACTTAAGGCAGTAACAAAAGTAATGGGTTTAATCTGCAGCTAGGGAGATTTAGGTTACATATTAGAAAAAAAAACTTTCTATCTATAAGGGTAGTTAAGTTCTGGAACAGGCTTCCAAGGGAGGCTATGGAATCCCCATCACTTGAGGTAGTTTAGAACAGATTGGACAAACATCTGTCAGTGATCATCCAGGTTTACTCTGTCCTGCCTCAGCACAGGAGGCTGGATTTGGTGACCTCTCAAGATCCCTTTCAGCCCTATACTTCTATATTAGCGTTAGCATGGAATAGGTAAAAGGATTACAAGGAAGTGAGGAAAGAAGAGAAATGCAAAATGCATTTCTGATACCGCTTCAGATATTTAGTTTAAATATTTGTTTGTATAGTGCATCAGTTTTATTCCAAATGCCATAATGATAGGAGTGGTATAAAAACCTATATAGAAAGATTAGATGGAAATCTCACAAGTATAGTGCATTTGTGATGGAGAAGAGAGTGGAGTAGCTTGCAATGTCTATTCTTCATGGAGGGTACTGGACACAGATAATAAACATGGAAATTCTCTCTGGCGCTCTAGCTCCCAGACTAACTAAATACAGCCTGTCCTGTCAGTACAGAAGATCTCCCTGTGTCCTTGCTTGCGCTAAACAGGGATTGCTGACTACACTATTACTGTAGTCCCCCCCCTCCCCCGGAGCTCCTTCATGGGGATAGAGAGAGACCTGGATCTATGGAAGATAACTTAGGAGGGGTGAGGCAGAGTGTACTTGCATAAGTTCCCCACTTCCCCAAGGATTTCCAAAGGTTCTTCATGTAATGATGCGAATTTCCTAAGACAGGGATGTTTCTAGGGTCACATGTTTGGGGAGGCAAGTGAGTATTTTGGGGCCCCTGGATGTCACTATTTAAGAAAAAATCCTTCCAGGAGTCCAGAGGTTAGTTAGGCCCCTAGAAAATCTTGGATTTTGAGAGTTTAAAAAGTAAAATTTGACTACTCTGTCAGTATTTTGCTATCATTTATAATGTATATAAAGGATGAAGATTCTCCAGTCTGCTGCTGTTTGAAGTATAATTTTCCCTGTCTGTTTGGCAAGAAAAAAAATAGAATAGAATGAAATATTCACAGTATTGTAACACTGCTTTCAATTATATCTATCACACTAAAAGACAAGGGTGATACAGTTTATACACTGCACCTAATTTCTGAATTATTTGTGCTGATAACCCCAAATGCAAATACAGGGTTTAGAGCACTTTAACAAAATATACTAAATTATATTGTTCTTACAGTGAAGATCCTCCAAATGGAATCTGCTTAAACAGCAAACAAAACACCAGTATTTTAATTTTCAGCCAGTGCTATAGAAAAACTTGAAACAGTAAAACCTCTACTAAGCACTACTCAGCAATTAGGAAGACGCACATTCACTAAAGTAAATCAATCAGTAAAATAACATACTTCAAAAACAACCGTGGATTGACAAGGCACAAAGATCCAGACAGTTTTTGATTGGCATCACCACAAACAGACAGAATCATTTTAATAATAAGTTCAAGGATAGGAAGCAGTATTGAAAGCTAAGCCTCTTCCAATACAATACCAATAAAAATAAATGAATCAACTGGTTGGCTTACCACTTACCATATGTTCTTTAATTATCTTTAATTGGACTGGTGAGGATAGCTACTAAAATTATATGTCCATGGAAGCAAAATTCTTAATCAGATAATGTAGTATTCACTACAGGTTATCACCAATTACATTACTGATGTGTGAAACCAGAAATCAGTCCCTGGCCTGAAATAGCCAAAGTAAATACTGCATCAGAACCTTCTGCAAGGGACAAGTGTGCAACAAGACAGGGTGCTTCCTGGATCCAAGACTTGAGACATCCCTCTAAGATTGGATAGGCTTCTGAAGTTGATGGGCAAGGATCCATTTGTGATGGTTCATACTGGCACTAATTACCCTGAGTTGTGGGATATCTTGCAAATAGTAGATGATTTCATGGAACTTGGCATGTGTTGAAAAAGAAGCATGTGCCAGTGATTTTTGAGATGCTTCCTGTCCCACAAGCGAAGGAAGAGAGAAAGCAGAAGATTCAGGAAGTGAACCACTGGCTAGATAACTAGTGTTGGTTATCTGGAACATTGTTTCACCTTCTATGAGTACAGGGGGCTGTATAACTCGGATGGCCTTCCTCTCAGTAGAAGGGAGACGAGGGGACAGGATGGCTAGAATAGTCAGGAGGATGTTAAACTAATAGCAAAGGAGAGGGTAAAAAGAGTGAAGATAGGAGCACTACACACAAAATGGAAATGTTGAGAACAAAATTAATCCATGAACCAAAGGACACACAAAAAAAGAAATTCTTTAACTGCCAATACATCAAACCCAGGAGCCTGAATATCAAACAAAAAGAATTAGAATTGCTCATTTATGTGCATAAATTCCATCTATTTGATATTACTGAAACCTGATGGGATGATTCACATGATTGGCTATAATCTTTTTAGGAATGATTGAGTAGGCAAAAGGAAAGGGAGTGGCATTTTGTGTAAAAAAAAAATGTGCTTACCTGTTTCCAAATCACTTATAACTCAGAAGAAATTATCTTGAATGCTTATGGATCAGTGTCCTAATAGATAAAGCACAAGGTGGGGTTTTAGCTGGTGTCCATTACAGACAACTAAATCATACTAGGGAACAGGATTATAACCTATCTATAAAGTGTGTGTGTGGGGGGGGGAAGTTTTGTGATCAAAGGCAACTTCAATTTGAGTGAAATATGCTGGAGGTCTCATGCTTTCTTTATTCCTTTGAATTTCTAAAGCTTATAAATGACAATTTCCTAAACTCAAAAAGTGTTGCAGCCAACATGGGGGAATTCTTTATTAGACCTTTTCCTAACAGATAAAGATGAGCTGAATACAGAACTAAAAATTAATGGGAGCTTAGGTACAAAGGATCACAACTCGATCACATTTATAATGTGCAAGCAGAATAAAGTCCAGACCAGACCAGTACTATATTAATAGGGCCAATTTCACAAAGCTAAAAAGAATTATGGGCCAAATCAACTGGGGAGAAAAATGTAACCAGAAAAATGTGAATGATAATTGAGAATCATTTAAGAACACTTACCAGATGCCCCAAAAGTCACAATCCCAGAATGAGGAAAAAGGCTGGGGTGGTTAAAAAACCCAACCTGGTTTGGAGGGGAAGTGAAGGCAACTGCAAAATATATACGGTGTATGTATAAACAAGTAGAAGAAAGGGGATGAGTATAGTAATGAACATAAATCAAAAGTTAGGAATTGTAGAAAATTGATAAGGGAAGCAAAGGAACAGAAGGAAATATCTATGGCCACCAGAATTAAAGACAATAAGAAGGAGTTTTTAAAATGTATTCAGAACAAAAAGAATCCTGACAATGATATTGATCCATTAATAGATGGACATGGTAGAATTATCCATAATAATGCAGAAAAGGCAGAGTGTTCAATAAATAATTCTGTTTTGTATTTGGGAAAAACAGATGATATGGTCTCATCATATCGTGGTGCTAACACTCGTTCCATTTCACTAGTATCTCAGGAGGACATAAAACAAAGGAACTCAAGTTAGCCATTTTAAAATCAGCAGATCCAGATTATTTACATCCAAGAGTTTTAAAAGAGCTGGCTGAGCAAAATCACTGGACCATTAATTTTGATTTTCAATAAAACTTAGAGCTCTGGCAAGTTCCAGAAGACTTGAAGAAAGCTAATATTGTGTCAGTTTTTGTAAAAGGGTAAACAAGATGACCTGGGTAATTATAGGTTTGTCAGCCTGACATTTATCTCAGGCAAGATAATGGAATAGCTGATATGGGACTCAGTTAATAAAGAATTAAAAGGAAAGTATATAATTAACAAAAATCAACATGGGTTTATAGAAAATAGATTCTGTCAAACTAACTTGATAGCTTTCTTTGATGAAGTTATAAGTTTGGTTAACAAACATAATACTGTTGATGTAATATACTTAGACTTCTCTAATGCATTTGACTTGGTATTGCATGACATATTGATTTTAAAAACTGGAACAATATAAAATTAACAAGGCACACATTAAATTGATTAAAAACTGACTAACTGATATGTCTCAACATGTAATTGGGGAATCATCAGCAAGTGGCTGTGTTTGCAGTTGGGTCCCAAATGATCGGTTCTTGGTCCTATGCCATTTAACATTTTTATCAATGACCTGGGAGAAAACATAAAGTCATCACTGATAAAGTTTGCAGATGACACAAAAATTGGGGGAATGGTAAATAATGAAGAAGACAGATCACTGATTCAGAGTGATCTGGATCGCTTGGGAAACTGGTTGCAACAAAATAATATGTGTTTTAATGCAGCTAAATGTAAATATATACATCTTGGAACAAAGAGTGTAGGCTATACTTAGAGGATAGAGGACTTCATCCTGGGAAGCAGTGATGCCAGAAAAGATTTGGTGGTTGCGGTGGATAATTAGCTGAACATGAGCTCCCAGTATAACACTGTATCCAAAAGTGCTAATGTAATCCCTGGATGAATGAACGGGAATCTTGAGTAGAAGTAGGGGAGGTTACTTCACATCTAGACTGGCACTGCTACAATTGCTGCTGAAATACTGTGTCCAGTTCTGGTGCCACAATTCAAGAAGAATGTTGATAAATTGGAGAGGGTTCAGAAAAGTGCCACGAGAACGATTAAAGGATTAGAAAACATGCCTTATAATAATAGACTTAAAGAGTTCAATCTATTTAGCTTAAAAAAGAAAAGAAAAGAAAAGAAAAGGTTAAGGGGTGACTTGATTACAGTCTATAAGTAACTACATGGGGAGCAAATATTTAATAATGGGCTCTTCAGTTTAGCAGCTTTCTATCAATAATCCCAGAATTCTTCAGATGGTACAGTTCTCTACAGTCTAAGTAATAGTCCATATGACACTCAGGTACCTCGTGCTTCCTTAGAAGTTAGGTTCCAACTTCTTCCAGCTGACACACTATTTTTGAAAGCTGTGACAGTTTCTCCATTTGCTAGTATGATTTCATAGTGTTTATCAATCAAGCGTCTACCATTCTCCTGTGGAAAATTAAAAATTTTGTATGTCACTTCAATAGGGCCTTTCCCGACAAGATATTGAATGGAGTCTGAGAGTTCTTGGGAACATGGCCACATCACTGGATCTTGCCCTGGTTTGTCTTGTGATGAGTAGTTGCTTGGGACTTCTTCCTGGATATTTGCCAAGAAGACTGAGCTGACAGATTCATTATCATTTTCATGACAAATAGGAATGGGCGGCTCATTTAAATTGTCAGTGCTACCTCGCCCCGCTTTAGAAGTTGCAGGCATGATCATCTCCTGTTCAGTAATGATCTCTTCTGAATTTTTAATGCAAACAAACATTATGTCCATTGATGTAGTAGATCCTAAATAATCATTTTCCTTCCTGTACCTAGGACCAAAATGCCACTCAGGCAGGCTAGCATGCTGATGTTACGTAGTATCAATTCTGGTAACCTGACATTTTCTCTTGTCAGCACCTGACAGATATTTCCACTTTTTTAATGGTAGAATGGTTAAAGGTTCCCATATTAACAACAACCCTGTTTATGATAACTTCCTGTTAAATGGAAACGTTTTGCCTGGAACCCATACTATCCAATTGACTTAGAGCATTAATTGGTCCAGATATTGCCAAAAGGCTTGATGTTGCCATGCTACCTTGTGCTCCTGCTCCATGTGGAAAGCCCAGGCACTGGCAGGTTTGCAGGACTGCAGCCAGGGTTTTTCAACAATGACGTGCTGGCCCAGATTGCACAGAGGGGATTAGTCCCATATGGTTTTTAACGCAAAGGGGGAGCTCAGAAAGAAGAGCTGGCAGGGGCAAGGCTGTGCTGGGGCTGTTTCCAATGTAAATCACCAGCCTGAGAAGTGAGAGAATTTGGTCTTCAGGAGGAACAGACGAAAGGGATACAAAGGGGTGAGAAACTTTCACAGCAGCTCTCAGGATGCCACCTCACAGCCCCTTCTGCCAGAGCATTCAGTCAACAAATTCTGCATAATTGGAAGAGGTGGACAGCAGATCTGGAGCAGAAGCGCTCTGCTCTGGCTCCTGCCAGCCCTGCATGGCATAAACAGTATGCTGAGATTGCTGATCTCCTGCCTGGGGCTGCTCAGCAAAGTGCTCCCGCCCCATATATACCTCATCCCACACAGAATCCAGCCAACAAGCTACAAGTCGACCAATCACCACATGTGCGCCTCTCTCCCCAACCCACACACAGCCCCTGAATGCCCCTCCCATCCCACATATATGCCAACAGCCCTCCCTAACGTTCGTAATCACTGTAGCCTCCAACATTTTAACAGCTCAGCCTCACTGGTCACAGCCTCAATATACCGGCCTCCAACCCTATTCAACATTCCCATCTCCTCGTACCACCCCAACTCAACCCCCGTCCCCTCAACATCCCCCATTCACCTTAAAATCACTCACCTCACAATCCCAAGCATCATGGACAGCGCACCCACAACTCACCCCATTCACCCCAGCAATCCAGTCCCTACTCCCTCACCCACTCATTCCACCTCCCATTACATCCACAGTCCCTATAATTCTCCCTACCATCCCCCATTCACCCAGAATCTTGCCACCACCGGGCCTTCCTGTCCTGGCCACTCTCCTGGCCATCCTGGCCAAACATGCGGTCAGCTGATTGGAACACACACAGCAGTTGATCAACTCGTTGCATGTTGGCATAACACAACAGGTCATGGCATATGCATGAGCAGAGTCCTACTTGTAGCTGCAATGGCAGGCCATAGCCCACATGTGAGCATGTGCTGCTGATTGCGCAATGCTGCCACATCACTTGGTGTTGCTGCCAAAAGTCCGACCCCCTCGGCCACCCATCCACCCGATTGTGCACGCACTGCCTAACTGCGTTGCTGTGACATACAGCCCTGTGCAGTATGCATGCATACACCAGTCCGTCAGGAATTTGAAACTGATGTGCTCATCCTAGTGAGAACAAAGCTTGGGCTTTTTCTCAAAACATTTTCTGTGAGACACACCAAAACAAGCAACTGTTTTGAAAAGAAATCCCCAAACCCACAACAAACAAAAGCAAAAAAAAAAAACTAATAACAACTCAACACCCTGTTGGGGGAAAAACTAGTCCAAATCTTTTTATAATCTGGATCCCTTTGAAGGTCACTGGGGGAGGAGGGGCATATGTCCCTCTCATCCCCAGATCCCCGGTAGCACTGGCCCTGTCCTCAAGTAAATGCAGAGCTGGTACTTCTATATGTGTATATTATCCACTCTGACGTAAGAGAAGCTCTGTATTTCTCTACTGTAACGTAACCAGATCTTGTGTTCTCTTCTCATGCTTGGCACAGGTCTCTAGGAGGAGAAGCAAAGCTAGCACTATGCCACATTTGCACTCTTCCTGTCCTAATAGCAGCCAGGAGCCAGCTGATCATAAGTCAAGCAGGACCAAGATCACCACACCTTCAAAATGCCACAGCATACCCCCCACTCCCAGTATGTTCCCAGACCAGGGCATTGAGAAGGAAGGGGAAGGTGAAGTAGATTTTCCTTTCCAGCACTCAGGGATTCCGCTACACAAAGACATACTTAATGAGTTAGCTCTTTAAATCAGCTTTCCATCTCCATTGTGCTGCACCACGGTGGTGCAAAGGAAATAGAGAGGGGCAAGGATCTAGCCCTATGTGTGCACTTAACTTGCCAGTGGTATGCACATAAGAAGTAACAAGAGTTAGTATAGCAGGGCTATAGAGGAAGTGACTTTTATAAGACAGTGTGAGAAAACTTCAAGGGTGAAATCTTGGCTCTGCTGAAGTAAGTGGCATTTTTGCCATTGACTTCAATAGGGACTGAGTTTCATTCCCCGAACTAATTTTTCATTCTGCTATCTTTCTATCTAGGTTTTTATTCCACTCTAATCATTACAGCATTTGGAATAAAGCCCATTTAGTCAATAATGATTTATTATACTATTTCTAATTTTTCTCTTATGCAAGGTAGTACATAAACTGCACTGAGATATATAATGACCATATTACAAAAAAAATTCACAAAGTTCCACTGTATCAACAGTATAAGTGGTCTTTTAGAAATATTTTTATAAAGTTTTGGTTAATTGTTAAAGTTACCAGAATAAAACACTCTTAAAATATTATTCTTGGAACACATGTCCATGTGGACAAAAGCAGTTAACAATGGTTTCTTGTTAAGATACCCTTCCTCCTACATCTCATCCTATAAAGACTGATACAAGTAGATAAAGTTCTGCATATGAGCTATGCTCCATGGTGCTCTGGCAGTCTCTTCGTAAAAGAAAAAGTGGCATTGGTGCAGTTCTTATTTATTTGTAAAGGGGTAATATTATGCATTTTGTCTATATTTCTATAACAATCCACCATTGCTTACTAACAATCCATAATCTTCTAAAAATAATCAGCCTAGGCGGTACGGAAAAATAGAAAATGGAAATTCTGTCACATTTTATCTAGGGGGAATTGATACATTTTGTTTTGCTCTATTCCCCGTAGGATAGAGCAGATGTACAGGTGATAGACTAGAAATTATTATAATTATACAACCTGTGTTCAATTTCTCTGAGAGCTTTGAAAGTTTCCACATACAGTAGAAATTCATGCTTTGAAGAAAAAAAATACATGTGCCTGAAGAACAATAGAGTACAAGTTGATTTCCTGAATTATTTACTGCAGCAAGGCAATCATTGAGAAGTGCACCACAATTCAAAGGAAACACTGTAAATCTAAACAATTTCAGAAACGATATTGCTGGAACATGAAGGTTAAAAAAATTTGGGATATATTATTTAACACCTTTTGTGCTTAAAGTATGGTTATAAAAGCATCTGTGTCAAGATGGCACCTTCTTCTCACTCACTGTCTCTGCTTTCTCTTGTCTCTGAATCAAAGTGGTTTACTTTACTGAAGAAATAAATCTTCACTAATGCTAATATGGGAGGGCAAATACAGATATGAAAGCATGAGTTGGATTCTGTATGGTCTCATGCAGCATTCACAGAATTGTTGCTTATGTTCATTTAGAAAGCTTTCCTGCAGATGTTGATGAAACGAGAAAGGAGACCATAGATGGATTTTCTGATCCTAGGTTAAGGTTCTGGTAGGGTGTTGAGGATCGTGCAGTTTTCAAAAGTCCAAAAATCCATAGCTGAATTGAACCTCTGGTTATTGGGTCAGATCCAAAGCCTGGTGACATCAATGGAAAGACTCCCATTGACTCCTACAATTTTCTATCAAGCCCACTATAAAATTCACCCATTATTAAGTCTAACCCAGAATACATACAATTGCTGTATTTATAAATTCTGGGTACTAGAGTCTTTTATGCAGCTATATCCCAATTATTTGATTCTCTCTATTGTTCAAATTTTCCTATATCATCTGATATTCATATAGAAACTGAAATTTATTTTTAAAGATGGTTTCAGATCTTCCTGAGACTTTGGAAAAAAGGGGGACTTTCCTTCATTTAGTATTTTATCCCCTTGCTGTTTGCCCCTGTAGTCCCTTTGTTACAGCAGAATGCAATCTTGGAAATATTGATGTGTTGGAATATGGGGCTCTTTAAAGGGGACATACCTTCTGCAGCAGGCTGCAAGGACAATGCATTTTGCTCAGTGAACTATGTGTGTGAAGTAACACCAAGTCTTCAGAATTATTCTAGCTGTTTCTTACAGCAGATTATATACCACTCATATTATTTTTAAAACATTTTTCTCTATTAATAATTTAATGCTGGATTGTCACAGCCCTAACTCAGCCATGCAGGGAAGTAATCATCCCTTTGTTCCCCTGTCCAGATTGTAAATCCATCGCCAGGGAGGGGAGACAGGGCTGCTCACCAGTATTTACCCTTGCAAGCAAACCATTGCAAGCAAGTGTGCAGGGGAGAGGGCAAAGAGTCAGAAAGAGGGAGGAGCCCTAGATCAGGTTCCCTGTGTGGACACAGAGCAGCTGGCGTGGAACACAATCAGGAGTAAGGTGAGACATGAGAAAAAATGAAGTATTATACTCTCCCCCAAAGCAAAGGGGCAGCAGAGCAGGAACTCTCTGTGGATCACAAGTCATTTTGTAATCAGTTTCTGGGGCAGTGCAGCTATGTGCCTCCCCCTTCTCAGTATGGGTAACAATCTAGACTCATTAGATATTAATATTATTTTACACAGAACATGTTACTTGAGCAAAAATTCCTTATCTGAACATCTGAGGCTATCATATAATGTATGTTTGACAGCAAGCTATACTGGAAGTCACATAATGTCTAAAGCTGCAAGGAAATCATTGCCAGGATTACAGCTGGCATATGTGGATTTTTAAACATGGGTTGCCATTGCCAGAAAGAAGAGATCTTATTGCTCAACTCAACAGACACTTTGTTTTTGCTTAGACTTCTACCACAGGAAGGAGATTTATCATTTGGCTGTTGCTGTCACTTCCAAGGAAATTTGTAGATTGTGAACAGTTTCACAACTTTCCATTCAATCTGTGCACCAGAGGGAGGGGAAATTTTTGTTTTCTGTTCACCTGTTTAGATGGCATTTGAACGGACCTCATAAGCTCAGTTTCATCAATAATAACAGTAGTAAGATCAAATGCAGTGTCACACAAAAATGTATGATTTGAGTTTGCATAATTTGCCTCTGTTATGAAAATTCAGCTTTCAAGTCTTTATTGTTTATGATTTCCAGTACAGAATAGTGTGAATGTAATAATATTTTCAGATTTTTGAGATGCTTGATGCAGAAAACAAAGAAAGGACGTATCTTGTATACTTTTACATGAAAAACATATCCGAGATGAGAAACAGAAAATCTGTTTAAGTACCATAATCCTATGTGCTTTAACAGGTTTTTAAGCATGCAGTAAATTGTTATCATGGTAGATAAACAAAACAGTTCACAATCCTTTTCTTTTAAGTTCTGTGAGAAACTAGAATACCATGGAAAATATTCTGCCACTGAAACTTCTTGCAGTTAAATTCTTTACACATGATTTTCATTAATTCTGAAGAAAGCTTCAGTAATCTTTTGAAATTTTGCAGAAAACATAAGATATATTTGAATTGCCTTGAATCGCCACATTGTGGCATGTAGCTCTTCAGACTCCTGCAGCTTCTGTAACACAAAATGTCTTTGTGTAACATGGCAACAGTTTCAGCAATTGTGTAGATTTAGAATCCACAGAAAGTGTGACCTCCTATTTTTCTGCACATCAAATTAGTTTCTCCCCTCCCCTCCCCTATACACACACACACACACACACAGTGTATCTGTGATATTTATAAGTGACTGTTTCTCCTCCCACAACAGAATATAAAATAGTGTGAATATATATGGTTTCTGTTGTTCACTGGTTGATTTCTAGATACCTTAAAAGGAACCTGAGACATCCAAAACTGTTTTAAAAGAGGAATAGGAATTGAAGAGTGAATATGTTATTTGTATTTTTAAACACTGTTTATTATTTTTTTGAATTCTTAAACAATAGTAACATATTAGAGTTCATAAAAAACAATGCATAGTAATGAGAGTTATAAATGCTATGAAGTAACAACAGTGAATCCTTGGCTTATAGAATTAGTGCATTTTCACCCAGTGCATCCAATTCTGGTGCTGGTATTCAGTTTAGGATGTGATATTATCATGAAGGTGTTGACAAACTGGAAAGAGTTCAGAAAACATCATTAAAATTAACCATAGGGTTGGACAGAGTACAGCCGTGCACAACGCTATGTTGGTGGGAGACCTTCTTCCGCCGACATAGCTTCTGCCACTCACGGAGGTGGTTTTATTTTGCCGATGGGAGAGCTCTCTCCTGTCAGCATAGAGTACCTTCAAAAGATGTGCTTCAGTGGCGCAGCTGATTAAGTTGTGCCGCTGCAGCACTATATGTATAGACATTGCCTGATATACTGTTGCCCTGAAAGATGTTAATGGCTGCCATCAAATCAGACAATCACAGGCCTGATTAAAGCTGATAGGTGCACTAAGCACTTTTCCTTAGGCTAAACAGCAGGAACAGTTAAGCCCATTTAAGTAGGGTCTGACTTCACAGAAGGTGTGATTATAGCTTAGGTAGGCACATCTGAACTAGCTTTAATCTAGTTAGTGCAGGAAACACGAGTAATGAAGACATAGTGGCAGGGACTTCAACACAAGCTAGAGGCTGAGTATGTACTCCTGGTTCCTGACAGGTCTGTACTGGGGCGACTAGTCTATGTTGAAGTTCTTTCTTAAAATGCTCATATCTTTATTAATTTATCATATTAGAATGAAATCCCAGCCTATAGAAATCAAGAGGCACTTTGCAACTGACTTTAGGAGGGTAAGAATTTCACCCTTAGAGTCTAAATGTTCACTTTCCATATTAGCACCTGCTATAATACTTTCTGCAAATTGCATTGCACTCTTGGCAATAGTGAAGATTTAAGAACATTCCCCCGTCAGTTTTTCAGGGAACAATAATATAGTCAAAGCCTACAAAGATTTTTCTACATCTTTTCACTAGACATAAAATGTAATCAGAGAATCTCACAAAAGTACTTTTGAATGTCACTTCTCCAGTTTTCCTGGCAGCTCTCAGAATCCATTTTCTGTCATACCCTGAGGTACAAACAGGCAGAATTGTAAGAATGGTACATTTATGTCCCTCATTTTCTTAAATGGAAGAAAGATAATTACATGAAATGGAAGATGGCATGGATATATCAGGTACAGTGGGAGACTTTCAGTAGCCCCACAAGCCTAATGTTTTTCCCTAGTTTTCTAGTGTCATGTTGTCTGTTACATCAATTTTGGTTTTAATAATTTGACTGTCAGCCAAAAATGGCACTGTAGTACAATGCTGAGACTTCCAGATCAAAGACATTCCTTGGAAAATTGTTCATGATGGGACTAGTTTGTAGTTTGTAACTGTTTTTGTAAGGATTCAAATATTTGGGTCACTTTTCAGGACTTATAGATAGAACAGCTGAAGTTGCTAAGGAAGCAGCAGCCAAGGGTAGCACCAGTCCAGTTTCATACAGCACTGGTTCAAACGCAATAGAAGAGCATAACAGTAGTGCCTTTCTTCACAGATCACAGCACCTCCAGCAGTTTACCACCTATTCCAAAGAGTGGATAAAATGTGCAGGTGTGACAAAATATGACCATAAGTTTGTGTATTAATTGTGTATTAAAAGGAACCAAAAGCCCAGACATTTCACTTTTTCAACCATGTCAATGCAAACACAAGGATCCCGCAGCATGATGATCTGCAGAATAAGATTAAAATCCCTCAACCTCTATGGAACTACATCAAGATCCTTACACTGAACTTCAATGCTGAGGCTCAATAGAGAGCTACATAGTGCATTTTGATCACTCAGAACAAAGAGCTCCTAACTGACCCTGCTGAGGAACCACCAGGCTTTGATTTATGTGAGAAAGACTGGAGCAGATTGCTGTGGAAATGAGCTGGCTATCAAATCTAGATATATATATTTGTAATCATTGCTACCTTACAAAACCATATAAAAGAAGTATCCAAATTTATTTTTATGCACTTGGCTTCTAAGGGCATGTCTACACATTAATTCAAATAAGTTTATTCACTCTAAATATACTGAATTAACTATATCAAACTAAACTGCATCCATACTACTTTGTTATGCCATCTTAAGGTCCTTCCTTTATCAATCTTTGCATCCACACAGATCTTTCCTTCTGCAGATTAACTGTGCAGCATTCTGGGCTGACGCTGCAGTGTTCTGTTGATTTTTTTCATGGGACATTATGGGATGCTTTCCAGAGCCTACATGAATTCTGGTACTTAGGATCAAACTAAAACACTAACATGATTCCTCTCCTGGCATCCCATAATTAATCTGTATTTTGCCAGCACCATTTTCAAACTACTGTCAGGCACCATGGAGGACATAGTGCTGAGCACCAAGGTCATGATCATTTTTAATATGAGTAGGATGATGTTTTGGCAGTTGAACACATGGAGGGGCTTGGGTCAGGGGCTTTGGATGCCATGGTGATATGGCTTTAGAGGAGGAGCTGGAGGAGAAATTGAGCAGTCACTTCTTGATGCCATTTTCCTGGAGCAGCTTCACTTGATGGAGTGCCCGTTCTGGACTCAGTCAACTAGCTGTGACTGGTGGGACAGGCTAGCCCTTGGGCAAAGCTCTCTCCCTTGCTCTCTCAGATATTGTGCAAAACATAGTAAGCACTACCTCTGGGAGATCAGTGTGCATGCCAAACTAGAGCGCTATCTTTGCCTCAAATTCTCTTGTATAACAGTAGTCAATCAGCAGATGGTACACCGCAAAATAAAGAATTCATTTGATCACACTGGGTTAATAATGTTAATAATTAAAAATAGGCATGATTGGCTTGCAATGTCTTTGCATTCTGGAATGTTTCTGTAGCCTGATTTTGGCAATTTACCTTGCAAAATTTAATGATAACTGAAACCTCAAAGTACATTTTCTGTTGCCTTTTTGTCCTGGTTCTGTATCTACAATAAACAAGCCTTCCACACAATGTGTTTGCTTATTTTTTAAATCATGTGATGCCAACAATCTTGAGTGAGGAAGGCGTAAGGAGGAGGTTGTATCTGACCACTAGAAAAAACAGCTGAGGAAGTGGGGTTTGGGGATCAGTATGCTGGCCAATAGTTGTGGGATTTGATAGCTCAAGGTAATAAAACCTTAATAGCTTTAAGTCTCCAGTGTGGGTGCCTTTTTGAGCCCTCTGGGAGGTCAATAAAAGCCAAGCAGACAGAAAGAGGCTCATAGCTCCACCCAACATGGCAGCATGGTACCAGGAAAAAGGTTGTTAAAAGCCCCCTATAGAGTTGTATTCCAATACAGCACTTACTACTTACTTGTAGAGCTCCCCTGCATAGCACATGTAGGCTGTCTCCATGCATAGTGTTCTAGTGTAATTTCAAATCTTCCAGTTCATACAGCTCTTGACTGTCTCAGAGCATCTCCTCCTGGTCACATTCTATAAAATTTTCTTGCCATGAGGTGGAAAACTGAGTTCCACATCATTCTGGGGTGGTAGCATTGCTTGCAAAAATGCAGTCAGGTGCTCATAGTAGATGGGCAGGTAGTGTCAGCATTACTAGAGGTCCTATTCTTATTTCTTGCTATCAGGTACTTCTGCTAGAGCTTCTTTTCTTTGACTCAGCACTAGTGCCCCCTCTTCTTCATTTGCTCTGACAGGGTCTTGTGAATGTCTGCATTCTGATGACTCTTCTCAAAATGGGACTGAACATGCAGCTTTCCAAAGAGATCAACAAGTCCAGGAGCTTTGCAGGAGTCCACAAGGAAGCACATAGCTGCTACAATGCATATGTGATTCTTGGTGTCTGACCCTGGGTATTGCAAAGGGGCACATCTGGCTGTGTGCCAGCATTTAAACAGGGAGGTAACATACAGTCAGGATGACCCTGGAGCAGTGGAGGGTACATAGGTACACAGAGAGGCCAATCCAGCTATGAAGCAATGCAGCATGGGATACCAGTGTTAATCTGAATTAGGATTGCATCCGGAAGCAGAGAAATTAATCTGAATTAGAATTGCTTCCACTTCCATATGACCCTCAAACCAAACAAACTCATTCTGATGTAGAGTTACTTCTCTTCTGAAAAGGATTAAACATGCAGTAAGACTCCAAATAACTGTTTGCAGTGCAAGTTGTGTATGGACGCAAGGCACTTTAATGCGAACAAACTCAAATTAATCCGAATTAACTTCCCTGTGTAGATAAGCAATAAGAGAATGTGCATTAGTTTAGTTCTGCTCCCAAAACTTAAAATAGGGTTTAAGCAGAAATTAAGAACTTCATAGGCCTGTGATCGACCCAGGCCAATTGGGTACAGCAGAGTAGCCCTGTATTGGGATCCAGGAAGTAGGCGGGCGAAGCCCGTCCACTGCTAAAGGATCCCCGCCCAGCCTAAGAGGGGGGGCCACAGGATCTGGAAAGCCAAATAATTACGGGGGACAACTAATGAACAACAGGGACAGGGGTGCGGTTAAAGGGTCAAACAAAGGGAACTGGACGGGGACACCGAGCAGAGAACCTCGGACAGCACCCACTTCTCTTCGAAGGTGTCAAGGGAGTCAGCGGATGCCGCCCAGAGGAACTCTGCCCGGAGGTGTGAACAGATGGAGGATCGGAAATAGGCCCCACAGTCACAGGAGACTCCATCGGCCAACCTCCTCACCCTGGTTTTATAGATGGCCACTTTAGCCAGGGCCAGGATGAGGTTGACCAGGCGGTCCCGTGACTTGGTGGGGCCACGGACAGGGAGTGTATAGATAAGAAGGTGAGGGGAAAAGTGCAACCAGAATCTTAACAAAATATTCATGAGGAGCCGGAATAGGGGCTGCAGCCTGGCGCACTCTAGATAGACGTGAGCCAGGGTTTCCCTCACGCCGCAAAAGGGGCAGGTGTCCGGGATTGGTGTGAACCATGTCAAGTACACGCTCATGGCCCTGTGAAGGAGCCGCCAACTGATATCCCTGGCGGGTCTCGGGACCAAGTTGGAATAGAGTCCGGCCCACCGGGGCTCCTCACCCTCTAGGGGTGGCAGGAGGTCCCGCCACTTTGTATGAGGGCGGGACGCGAGGGTGAGGAAGTGAAGGGTGTGGAGCACAAGCATGTATAGATGTTTCCTTGGCACGGTCTGAAAACGGACCAGCTGCAGCTCGTGTAGCCGGCTCACGGTGAAGGGGTGAGGAGGCCAGTCGGGTCCACGGAGCAGGGGCCCGATGAAAAGGTCTGGAGGGCTGGTGTGGAGGGTGGGTGGGGCATGCCCTCCCTTAGGACCCAGTCGAGGAAAACCTGAGCAGCGGGCTGCAAAGCGGCCCTCACCTCCTGAAGTACGCGCAGGGGAGTACAAGGTCTGGAGAGCCCCATGTGCTGAGCGAGCATCAGGGGATCCAGCCAGTCTCCCCGGTCATAGTCCAGGAGGTCTCCGACTCTGGTGACTTCTGCCAGGACCAACCTCTGGCGCACCGCGGGGGACTCCGCCACCTGCACACGAAGCTGGGGGTTGTGTAGCAGGGGCTCCGCGAGGAGATCGTCCCCCACGGAGGCCGCCACGGACCTGGTCACTGTAAACAGTTTCCAGGTCTGGAGGAGGTCCTGGTAGAAGACCGGCAGCTCAGAGAGGTCTCACGAAAGACCTCTCGGATGGAGATATAGGAGCTGCCGGTCATATCGGAGCCCCCGGAGGCGGTGCAGGAAGGTCTGCGCCAATACGATCCACGCTGGACTACCTGCACCATAAAGGAGCCTCTGCAGGGTCTGGAGGCGGAAGACACGGACCCGAGCGTGAAGACTCAGCCTTAAGGCCCCCTCCACAGTGGCCTGCAGAGTCCCCGTTAGCTCCCCCAGCTGCAGATGGCCTCATCCCCTCCTCCCTCAGGGTCCAGCAGCTCCCAGGCAGCAAAGGCAGCAGCAGTCCAATGGCCAGGCAGGCAGTAAGGACCCCTCAGAGGTGGTGGTGGTGGTGGTGGTGTCCACAGCAGCAGTAGCAATGGCTGGGGTAGGGGTCCCTCACTCCCCCCTCAGGGGAGCAGGCCAGCAGCCCCCCCTCCCAAGGGGCTGCAGCTGGAGCAGCAGCAGCACCCAAAGGAGGTGGGGGGCAGAGTCCAGCAGCTAGTTAGCAACCAGGTAGCAGAGAAGGGGGATAAGTGGTGTTTGGCCCAGCGTAGCCAGAGAAGTAGCAGCAGCAGCAGCAGCAGCAGCAGCAATCTCCCTCCTTCCTTCAGGCCAGTTGGGTTCAGCAGAGTAACCAGAGACAGATCTACTGGCTGAACAGGTTGCTGTTATCCTGACTGACCAGAGCAGGGGCTGCTCCAGGCTAATGAGAACACCTGACTCCAATCAACCTGCAAAGAGTCAGGTGAGGCCATTAAGCTAATGTGAGCACCTGACTCTAATTAAGGCCCCTCTGATAATATAAAAGGGCTCACTCCAGTCTGGCAGAGGAGAGCAAGTTTGGCTGAAGGGCTGTTTAATGAAGACACCCTCAAGTCATTGGTAAGGGAGAAGCAGGAGAGTTGTGGGGAAGTAGTCCAGGGAAATGTAGCAACTCTGGCAGTGAAAGGTTGGCTGTTTTGGCATGAGGCTGTAGGAGCAACAGAGAATTCTCTCACCAACCTCCTTTGCTCGCTTATGATGAAAAGGGCTCAGTAGACTGTATCCCTGGCCCTAGAGAGAGAGAAGGGCTACGTGGAGGGTTGTAGTGAGCTTCTGAAGCTATCATAAACTGCCTGGAAGCGGGGGACAAGGTTGGAGCTCTGCCACAGGTCTTAAACTGGTCCTCTACCCATGGGTGAATATCACCTGATGAAAGACTTGATAACTACACAAATGCAGTAGTTCTGCTTCCAGAACCTTGGCAAAAGCCAAGTTCCCAGGGCAAAATGTTTCCCTGAGCCTTTGCTTCCAAAATGCTGTCCTCACTGCTGTGCATGACATGGTGCATCGAACCATGTCCCTGCACCTTCTAAACCCTTCTGGGTTAGGAGAGCACTCAAACTCCCAATTTCAGCTAGGCTTCCAGGTTTCTAATCAGAACCAAAGTCCAGGTGGAGCTGTCCAGTCTGGATTTGCCACACCCACACACCTCACCACATATGTGGAAAGGAATACTGCTTTAAAGGTGATAGGTCACATGTAGTTCAATTTGGGTTAGCTGAGCACTATCAGACCTCAGGTCAGATTCAGTTCAGTAAAGGTTTTAGCTTCTTTTCTTCACCATCTTTGCCACAACAGGTGCACATAACTTGTGAAGCACTATAGGGTCCCTGGAGATGAGTCATATATTAGATATTACTAATATTAATCCTCATGCTGCATGCATCTACTTTAAATGATGACATATGACTGTTGTGTCTGTGTATGTACACAGGCACAGTGTTTCATTTTCCCCTGTCCAACTGCCAACAGTCAAACCAGGGAATAAAAAAGGCAAAGCAGTTAGTGGTTTTTACCCCAGAAGTAAGAGAATAGGTCATGAGAGTGGAATGATTCCTTTTATGTGAAAGATAAAGAAGATCACAGCTTCAAAATTTAGAAGAAGAATTTTCATTGTCCAGTTGCTGGTGTGAAGAGAGAAAAGCTTTCCTTTAAAACCATCTTTTAAATGTACATATTAAAAAAAGGAGGTTAATAGAAAGGATAAAGAAGTTTAAATGAAATGGTAGTTAGTAGTTGTACCAGTAGAGCTATTATTTCTCCTCTGACTGTGGATGTAGTTGCCTCTCGTTGCTTGTTCGGGAGTTTCTGGATGGCTAGAAGAGAACAAAAATTCTTGTTAATTAAAATGAGGCATGATTGAAATAGATCAATAAGAAATAGTGAGAGGTAAGTAATCAATAAGGAGGGAGGCTCCTGCTGCTAAGATGCAATTAGACCACTAGTAAAGAGACACAATGGGCTCCATCATATGATAGCTCCCTGTCTGTCATGATTTTGTGTGTGTGTGTGTGCTATGCATACTGTGAGGACACAGAAGTGGTAATTGTGATAATCCTAGTAGACAAAGATAAAAAACAACAGGAAGTTATAGGTGATGCTGATTATTGTACTTACTGGGGAAAAAAGACAGATTTTCCTTAGCCCTTAGGAAAGAGGGAAGCAGAACAATAAACATAGTGCAAGGATGGTGATTTGGACCTCATAATTAAACTCTGAGGTATAGAGATCAAAGATGAATTGTCTAGAAAGATGTAAAAAGAAAGGCAGGTAAAAGTGTGGACAGGAGTTCCTCTCCTTAATAAACATACCAAAGAGCTTGGATTACAGTCACAGGAGTAAATGCATGGATGAGTATGCAGTTGCAAAAGGAAACCTCTTAAGGATAGGAGGGGAAACACACTTGATCTGTAGGTTATTGGTAGTGGTTGGGGAAAATTGTAGCAGATTTTGGACAACAGAAACAAATAACAAAAAGATGATCCCCACCATAAAGAGCTTTCAAACTACACCTAGCTCAGCTCAGTAAAATCAATTAATCTGACTCCCTGTGATCTTTATTGCGATCCCCTTTTTATTATTATTCAAGTAAATAGGATCCTTTACAGCTCAAATATCCAGAAGCCCAGAATGTGTTTTGCATTTCTTTTCAAAGGTGACCTGGAAATGTTGCGATTTTTTTGCCTTCAGGAGTTCTTCAGTTATAACAACGTGTGCCGAACGTCCCAACCAGCCAGACTTTGGGGCACTTTGCTGATCAGAGTAGAGTAGGATGTCACAGGACATAAATAGAAAAGAAAAAGATGTAAATTAATAATGTGCTGACTATCCTCATTCTGGCTATTCAGGCATTCAGCACATATAGCTACAGTCGAGGAAGTTTTGTAAAATAATCTAAAGGTCACCTCTAAATTGAAATGGTGAAATCACAAATGCAGCGCTTTCTTTCTTGGCAAGGTGTTCTCCTGCTGGTGGATTTTGTCTTTCGTACAGTGAACACACAGCAATTCAGTCTGCTTTTCTTTTTCCAGAAATTAACATTGTAAGAAAATGAGAAAATCACACCTAGAACAATTCCCCATCTGTGAAATGGGGATAATACTTATCTCACAGAGGTGTTGTATGTCCTAATTAACAATTTCACACCTTCTGAGTAGCGTTCTATCTTCTTAGCTTGCCTTGTGTATCCACAGCCACCAGCTGTCTACCTGTCCCTGTACTTGTTAATTGGACCACAGTAGCACTAACTCAATAGGCGTAAGTTTTCTTAAACAGTATTTGACTTTCAATAAAGTTTATGGTTTATCCTCCTAATTGCTGAAAGAAAGAGTACTTGTGACACCTTAGAGACTAACAAATTTATTTGAGCATAAGCTTTCGTGAGCTACAGCTCCCTTCATCGGATGCTTGCAGTGGAAAATACAGTGGGGATATTTTATATACACAGAGAACATGAAACAATGGGTGTTACCATACCATACCATACCATGTAACCACAGCGATCAGGTAGGGTGAACTATTACTAGCAGGAGAGGAAAAAAACCAACCTTTTGTAGTGATAAACAAGGGGGGCCATTTCCAGCAGTTGACAAGAACGTGTGAGAAACAGTGTGTGGGGGGGGAATAAACATGGAGAAATAGTTTTACTTTGTGTAATGACCCATCCACTCCCAGTCTTTATTCAAGCCTAAGTTAATGGTGTCCAGTTTGCAAATTAATTCCATTTTAGCAGTCTCTCCTTGGAGTCTGTTTTTGAAGGTTTTTTTGTTAAAGAATTATGACTTTTAGGTCTGTAATCAAGTGACCAGAGAGATTGAAATGTTCTCCGACTGGTTTTTGAATGTTATAATTCTTGACATCTGATTTGTGTCCATTGTTTCTTTTACATAGAGACTGTTCAGTTTGGCCAATGTACATGGCAGAGGGGCATTGCTGGCACATGATGGCATATATCACATTGGTAGACGTGCAGGTGAATGAGCGTCTGATAGTGTGGCTGATGTGATTAGGCCCTATGATGTCCCCTGAATGGATATGTGGACACAGTTGGCAACAGGCTTTGTTGCAAGGCTAGGTTCCTGGGTTAGTGTTTTTGTTGCATGGTGTGTGGTTGCTGGTGAGTATTTGCTTCAGGTTGGGGGGCTGTCTGTAAGCAAGGACTGGCCTGTCTCCCAAGATCTGTGAGTAATGGGTCATCCTTCAGGATCGGTTGTAGATCCTTGATGATGCGCTGGAGAGGTTTTAGTTGGGGGCTGAAGGTGATGGCTAGTGGGGTTCTGTTATTTTCTTTGTTAGGCCAGTCCTGTAGTAGGTGACTTCTGGGTACTCTTCTGGCTCTGTCAATCTGTTTCTTCATTTCAGAAGGTGGGTATTGTAGTTGTAAGAACACTTGATAGAGATCTTGTAGGTGCTTGTCTCTGTCTGAGGGGTTGGAGCAAATGCAGTTGTATTGTGGAGCTTGGCTGTACACAATGGATCTTGTGGTGTGGTCTGGATGAAAGCTGGAGACATGTAGGCAAGTATAGCGGTCAGTAGGTTTCCGATATAGGGTGGTGTTTATGTGACCATCACTTACTAGCACTGTAGTGTCCAGGAAGTGGATCTCTTGTATGGACTGGTCCAGGCTAAGGTTGATGGTGGGATGGAAATTGTTGAAATCATGGTGGAATTCCTCAAGGTCTTTTCCAGGGGCCCAGATGATGATGTAATGTAATGTCAATGTAATGCAGGTAGAGTAGGGGCATTAGGGGACGAGAGCCTAGGAAACGTTGTTCTATGTCAGCCATAAAAATGTTGGCATACTGTGGGGCCATGCGGGTACCCAGAGCAGTGCTGCTGATTTGAAAGTATACATTGTCCCCAAATGTGAAATAGTTATGAGTGAGAACAAAGTCACAAAGTTCAGCCACTAGGTTTGCTGTGACATTATTGAGGATACTGTTCCTGACAGCTTGTAGTCCATCTTTGTGTGGAATGTTGGTATAGAGGGTTTCTACATCTATAGTGGCTAGGATAATGTTTTCAGGAAGATCACAGATGGATTGTAGCTTCCTCGGGAAGTCAGTGGTGTCTCGAAGATAGCTGGGAGTGCTGGGAGTGTAGGGCCTGAGGAGGGAGTCTACATAGCCAGACAATCCTGCTGTCAGGGTGCCAATGCCTGAGATGATGGGGCATCCAGGATTTCCAGATTTATGGATCTTGGGTAGTAGATAGAATACCCCTGGTCAGGGGTCTAGGTGTGTGTTTGTGTGGATTTGTTCTTGTACTTTTTCAGGGAATTTCTTGAGCAGATGGTGTAGTTTCTGTTGGTAACCCTCAGTGGGATCAGAGGGTAATTGTTTGTAGAATGTGGTGTTGGAGAGCTGCCTAGCAGCCTCTTGTTCGTATTCTGACCTATTCATGATGACGACAGCACCTCCTTTGTCAGCCTTTTTGATTATGATGTCAGAGTTGTTTCTGAGGCTGTGGATGGCATTGTGTTATGATTCCTCCTTATGTATTGCACTGGTACAGATTCCAGCAGAGCCCTAGGACATATAATATACATCATGTGGTTTTACAGGGTGTCTGATTCTAGACACACATCATACAGTAATGTACTGGCTTTGTACATGAAAAAGTAAGTAATGGTTCCCTCCATTAGCTTGCCCACAGAGAGGAGAGGGGACCTGCAACTACTGGTACCTAAAAGTGATTGGAGCTGGAGGAACAGGGTTCTAAATCCCTACTCTCAATTTGTGTATGATTTATCCAGTAGCTGTTTGTTGACTTCAGCCAATGGATTCCTTATAATATAGCCATACAGCACTAATGGGGTTAAGGCAGAGGTTATTTGAAACATTTCAGCTCATCTGGAAATAATTCATTTGAGGTTCCGGCTGGGCTCTATTCCAGTGACTTTCCACCCTCCAATTGTTTGCTGGGACCTCATCCCAATCTTCCCTCCTTCTATCTTTGTTAGTTTTCCCCATTTCCTTAGTTTGTCTAATTTAGAGCATAGGATCTTGGAAGCAGAGACTGTAACTTTTTTTATTTCTGGAAAGTGGAGCTCTAATACCTACTTGGGCACTGGAGAAGGACCCAAATAGATAAAGAGATGGATAGATCAGTATTGTGCTCTTTAAATATGAAATAA
Organism: Dermochelys coriacea; assembly: GCF_009764565.3. Taxonomy (NCBI): domain Eukaryota; kingdom Metazoa; phylum Chordata; order Testudines; family Dermochelyidae; genus Dermochelys; species Dermochelys coriacea. The sequence goes on along the minus strand of NC_050078.2, from coordinate 22,932,883 downwards.
TATCATTAATATTCTAAATCACCCTTGAAGAGCCCGACTAGTACACTGTAACCAGGTGGGTATGACCCAAACATGGTATCTAGTAAAGTTTAAGTAAATCAAATCTGGGTCTAAATGTCCCTTGTGTCTTGTGGCAATAGTATCCTGGTAGAAGTATGCTTTTGTAAGAAGCCATCTTTTAACACTGAATCTGCCCCATCCAAAGTTATCAAAAAGTGGATTGCAATTCAGGTTGAATATCCACCATGTCTGTATTTTAATATCGTTGATGTAGGTGAAGGGGCAGGGTAGCTGTCACACTCACTGTTATTTCTGCTTAATAAAGCATTGTGGACCTGGTTTTACCCTGCCAGGAACCTTATGTAACTATGTATGACTGTGCAAAGTGGAAAATAAACACAACCGTTCTGATCTGTACTCACGGTGCACAGATTTAAATGACCGCACACAGTGCAAAAGAGTGGAAAATCAGGCCCCCTATTTTTAAACTTACTTATCTGAGGTTACTGAGCCTGATTCTCTTCCTGCTAATACTGCTGTAAATCAGGAGTAACTCCAGAAGAGGCTGTAGAGTTGCACCAATGTAAAACCAGAATAAGTGAGGGAAGAAACAGGCCCACTGTCTCACAGGAACCCCAACTAACATGTTTTTGCCTTTGGCTATGGTTTACTTTTGAGGTCACCTTTACACAAACGACACTTTCAAAACTTTGTACTGTTTTCATATGTTTAGAACATAGTTGCAGTAGTTCAGGAGGGCTGGGATTCTCAAAGGGAACCCTAAAGCCTGTACCCCCTTGAAAATCCCAGCTTAAACATTCATTTTCTCCCTAAAGGCTGCGGTAAATAGACTTAAAACTGGATACATAATCACTGAATTTATAATAATTTCTAACATTAAAAATTAAACCCACTTGCACAATATACAGTTTTACTGGAAATTGTAAATGTGACAGTTGCATAATGAATCCCATTGTTTATTACAGCCCAGCATCGTCTGCATGCACATTCCAGGGGACCCACTGTTATGAACAACAGTTGGGTCCACTTTCTGGAAGTGACAGGTTTCAGAGTAGCAGCTGCGTTAGTCTGTATTCTCAAAAAGAAAAGGAGTACTTGTGGCACCTTAGAGACTAACAAATTTATTTGAGCATAAGGTTTCGTGAGCTACAGCTCACTACATGAAAGCTTTGCTCAAATAAATTTGTTAGTCTCTAAGGTGCCACAAGTACTCCTTTTCTGGAAGTGGTTGATGTAGCAGTTCCAGTCTTCCACCAACGGGTGGTGTAGCCAGAATTTCTTCATTGTTGTCACCAAATCCTCTTTGTTGCAGGGCTTTACTTCCTAACAAATGTAAGCACCTTAATGAATGTCAAACCAACCCTGTTGGGATGAAAAGCCTCAGCAAAAAGACAATGATTATAGACTCATTAGGCAGACCGTTAGTGAAAGTGCAGTGGCCAAATGTTCAGTACTTACAGTGCAATTAATTTTCCTAAATGGAAATGCAGTATTTCAAGCATCCCATCATTTATTCTGGGAAGGGGGAGGGAAGGAGTCTCTCCTGCTTCAAGTAACACTGCAAAAACAGTGGTTGTAAATTTTGTGATTTAAAAAAAATGTTTATTTTAATTATATGGGCTTAAGTCATAACCCTGGATCTGAATCTTGGATCTGGATCCGAGTTGACTCTGTCTCAGTAATGGACAGAATCTAAATACCCAGAACAGTGGGAAAGACCAAATTTTGGATGCAGATTTCAAACCTACAGTTTAAGGGGTGGTTAGAGCCAGCTTCTTAATTCAGCTCATTTAAGAGACAGAATTTAGATTCTGATCTTTTTTCCCCCCAGATCTTTCTGTTGCTTTTATCTGTATGCAAGAATATGCACTGTTTTACTAAAAAAGCAGTAAATAAATCCTGAGCAGGGATTAACATTAAATATTGTACGTGTGAAATTAATGTTAATGGTGACTAAGTAAATGAACTTTATTTTACTTTTCTTGGAGGTATCTGTATGTTTCATATGAAATTGATTAGTTGTCTTGCCTGGACTTTATACCACAGTATTTTATTCACTGATACTGAACCTCCAGTACCTGTGTCTTTGAGGGAATGAGTAATGCAATCTACAGAAACGACTCACAGAAATAGTTTTAAGGAGGAAATGGGAATCCAGACAGGATGCTACAAGGGGAGACATAGTAATCAACGTTCATTCTGTAGTAGGCTCACTATATGGACTTCAAGCATCAAGAGCTAATAAACTGAATTCTCTGCCAAAGCCTCCAGATGTGGCATGCTTTGGAGGTTGCATCAGTCCCACTGGTGCTCAGGGATACAAGCTTCTTCATGAAGGAACACTCAATAGAAGATAAAAAGAAAAGGAGTACTTGTGGCACCTTAGAGACTAACAAATTTATTAGAGCATAAGCTTTCGTGAGCTACAGCTCACTTCATCAGATGCATTTCATCCGATGAAGTGAGCTGTAGCTCACGAAAGCTTATGCTCTAATAAATTTGTTAGTCTCTAAGGTGCCACAAGTACTCCTTTTCTTTTTGCGAATACAGACTAACACGGCTGCTACTCTGAAACCTGTCAATAGAAGGTAAGCAATAATGGACATTAGAAGGAGAATTTAGTGTCTGGGCCAAATGTACACCAGTGTAACTGAGAATAAATTTGGCCATCTAACTCTACTGTGTATTGGTGTTTTTCCAAGTGATCAGTGAGCACTTATTTAGCACACTGGTCGTCAGAGGCACAGGCACCACAAACCAGTGCTTATTCCTAGACTGTTTTCATGCAGCCACTACATACCTGCTGAAACATAAGAGAGAAAGTTGCCTGAGTACAACCACTTTGATCAAGTTGCCCATGAACAACTAAATGATGGAATAATTCTGATTAGCTCTGACGGGTCCAGGGAAAAGATTATTAACAGCAAATGACTTCCCACAGACTGTAAGGCTCCATACAAAATGGCTGAGGATTTAGATGGAAAACACGATGCAGAATTATGTCAGGAAACAGACTGATGCACTTCTCTGCATTCCTTTCTCCTGCAATCCCCCCACACCCAAAGACTCATAAGAGGGATCAGTTACATTGTATGTATTGTTCTGTAAATATCTGGGTATAGCGATCTATTTGTCCATTTTGGTTTGGCATTGCTGCCGGTTATATAGGTCTACGTTTATGACTTTCTGCTTTATTAAGGTTCAAAAATTAGAATTTCAAGTCTAATGATGCTTATTGGAATATTTTTAAAAACTCGTCCACAGTGCTTTACTATGACTTGCCACCCCACATCATAGTGTATAGAAGTGGGAGGATGAGGTGTGTAAACTGCATTTTTTGTAAAATTCCTAGTGCCCAAAGAAAGGGTTGAGGAAAAGGACTTGAATATTTTTATGCTAATTTATGAGCTATTCCATTAAAAGGTACCACATTATCTACTGGTCTATGCATTAGGGGTGGGGTGCTAGATGACTATAGAAATTTTCTGAACTTTAAGATGTCAGATGAGATCAAGATAAACCATCACTCACTTCACAAAATGATGATAGAGCAAGATTAAGCCTCAGTTTCTGTCCTCCCTGAACTACAAAGGATTCTTTCTGTGTACTTAAAAAGAAAAGGAGTACTTGTGGCACCTTAGAGACTAACAAATTTATTAGAGCGTAAGCTTTCGTGAGCTACAGCTCACTTCATCGGATGATGCATTTTTAACAGACTGCAGTATAGCTCCGTGCATAGAATTATTTTCCTGTTTATAAATAACAGTAAAATGCCTTTTTGCTGTTTATTGCACTTTAAATGTTCTATTTCTCTACCATGCATCACATGCAATTTATTATTTTATTGGGGGGGGAATCAGTGTCTATATACATATAACTCAGGGACTATGAAAAGGAAGCTATTCTATACTAACATTATACCAATGCATTTCTGCTGTTACCATTCTCCTTCCTATGCTATTACTAAAAACTCTGGATTAACTTCACTGGAGCTGCACCAGTTTACATCAGATGAGAATCTGGCCCTCCATATCTAAGGATAGATTTTTCAAAAGCATATAAGGGATTTGGGAACACAATTTCCATTGAAAATCAAGTCACTTTTGGAAACCCTCTCTCCCCCCAGTGAAAATGGACAAAAGTCATCTCTCCCATATTTGGCTATGTAGTTCTATTCTTCTAACACAGCAGCTTTCAGGAGTCTGATTTGTCTTGTGTATCCCCAAATTTCTCCTCAATTAAAAACTACTTGCTTACAAAATCAAACATAAACATACAAAAGTGTCATAGCACATTATTACTGAAATTCCTTGCTTTCTCATTTTTACCGTATAATTATAAAATAAATTGATTGGAATATAAATATTGAACTTACATTTTAGTGTATAGTATACAGAGCAATATAAACAAGTCATTGTCTGTATGACTTCTAGTGCTTTTTATGTAGACCAGGCAAATATCTAGATGAGTTGATGTACCCCTGGGAGACCTCTGCGTTCCCCCAGAGGTACACGTATCCCTGTTCAGAACCACTGTTCTATCACATTGGCCCTGCTGTGATGGAGCTGGAATTTACTTTTGTCAACAAATACAATACCCTTTACATAATGTAAACACTAAGATTTATTGGCTCTTTAAAAGCAGACACATACAAAATCAAATTAATGCAGGCAAGAAATGGTAGATACTCTGAACAAAGTAAACTTTTATTCTCCCAAAATATGGTTACAGCTTGCTTTCTTTTTCCCCCATTACTTTCAAGAGCATGAACTCAAAGATTCAGATCTTCTAAAACTTGAGAAATGGCCTTATAAAGATCCTGGAAAACCTCTGAAAGGCAACAAACCTATGTATGGATTAGTGAACAGAGCTTTTCCTGTGCACACATCAAATGGGGGGAAAACTACTGTATATAACAATACCCACTTTGTGTCAGTTATATGAGCAGATTACTTTGCACCATTCTTACAGCTGTGAGGGAAAGAAGGAACAATAGATGGTTAAATACAATATTATTCCACCAGTCTACAATTGGTCTTTTGTTTTTAAAAAAAGAATGTAGAATGTTAGGAGGCTAAGTATAATACAGATCGTTATGGCTTTTAACTATTTATTTAAAAGTAGGCAACACTGGAAGAAGAAAGAGATCTTTTAAACGAATACAGGTTCCTATAGTGCTTAATCTTGGGATTCATTGCTGTCATTAGAAAAAAAGTTTTTCCTTCAGTAGTTCTATCTGAAGAAAATCATGTTGTCTTAGAGATCATGACCCTTGAACCACCTACAATTCTGGAGCTTTTGTTTTATGTAGAATGATTCTCTGAACCCCTGTCTATACATACACCATGCATATTTTTTTATGTATCAATAGAAAAGTTGTCAATCTATTCTGTAAGGCAGGTTTCAGAGTAGCAACCGTGTTAGTCTGTATTCACAAAAAGAAAAGGAGTACTTGTGGCACCTTAGAGACTAACAAATTTATTTGAGCATAAGCTTTTGTGAGCTACAGCTCACTTCACTGGATGCATTCAGTGGAAAATTCTGTAAGAGTTCCTTTAACTTGCATCTTTAAGCATTTTGAAATGCAGATGAGCAGCAGTAGAAAAAAATTGAGGACTATTGCAACAAGTGAATTAGACCTTTGAGAGGCAGAACAACAAGATATTTTGATAAGTGAGGCAGAGCAAGGTAGCTGAGGGAGGACGAATTCCAAGAAAGGAAATCCAGGAGTGCAGAGGGCAGATCCAAATCTATTAATCTCAATGGAAATTTTTCCATTGATATTAGTGGAGGTTGGATCATCCTCCAGAAGTTAGTTCAAGTAGAGTTTGATAGGAGGAGGTAGGCTCTATGAATTAAAACAAAGGGAAATTGTGACCAAACATAATGTCACCATGATGATCTGGTGAAATAAGATGTATCTGGAGTATAGCTCTTGCTTATGCCAACAAAGCCACTTCAGAAACATGGTACTAGGTCTATGTATGTCTATCCCTCCAACTTCTACATTTGTTATGTTTATATTGTATTGTCAGGCATTGAATACAGCATTTTTATTCATTATCTTATATGCCTAATGTAGCAACCTAAAAGTTATAAAATTGTCAATGTATATTTATAGAGTGAATTTTCTATTGTCAGGCCACCTTCTTCCCATTCTTTTAGTAGCAGCAGATTGATGCCCATTGTAATTTGGAAATTTTTTATAAACGGATCTTTATTTTTTGTGTGTGATTATTTAAATGTATGCAATTGTACAGTGTGTGACTTATAATACACAGATGCAAATTTCATTTAAAAATATGACTACTCCAATTTAAATTTCATGTAAAGGAAACTCTCTTCTGCTGAGACTTGCATGCCAAATTTCAGCCCAGAGAGAATTTTAATAGGCGACTTACAAACCCTTCAGAAACAATATTTGTAATAGAAATGTTGACGACACTTTCACTCCAGCAGTGAGAATTGCAATGAAAAAGAAATTATTATAAACAGAATACATTATAAAGTAGACTATGACCAATTTTTAGCCTTTACATTTGTCATGAAGCTAGTAACAGGCAGTATAACACAAAACAAGCTTTAGCTTTTACATTAGAACAACGTGAATGACCAAAAGGTTTCTGAGAAAGAAACAGTCTCATGTAGAATTCCAGGAACTACATACAGGTTATGAAAGCAATATGTTGTATAGCACACCCACATGGTATCAGATACTGGTTTAAGTAGCACAGTTTATAGACTAGTATCTCTACTATGTAGATCTTTTTTTTCACTGAAAATATTTTCCTAATATTTCCTGCCCTGTTCCATTAATATATTTTATTTGAACATATACATGTGTGGGTTTTAACCAGATTTCTATTGAGACCTGCCATCTAAAGGTAATGGAGAGATACAGGCTGAGATCCTGTGCTGCACTTTCTAGAAGGTGCAGTCATGGGAAAAGTGGAGCGGGATTGAAGACGACAAAGATTCAAGGCTTCTCCAGGATCCTGTGTGGGTCCTGGCATAAACTAGAGCAGCCTGTGGGTGCTCTAAACTTACAGCAACATTTTGTGGAATGTCCATGGAGTATCCCATAGTCCTGAGCAGCCCAGAACCTCCACAGTGCTCACCATGACACACACCTTCTTGTCCACAGTACACACCCAATACTAGGGTTTACGAAGAGGCAATCAGCCCTGTATTGTGTCTGTACTGGCAGAATTCTTCCTTTGCTCTTTGTGGTGCAGTTCTGGTCCATATATACTGGGGCAGGAGACAAACTGGCTCATAAGATCCAATTTTGATCTTGCTCGCAGCAGCATAAATTCAAAGTGACTCCACCAACTGATTTACATGGGCATGTCTGAGAGCAGAATTTGGCCCAGATTCTAGTTTGATTCGCCTTTCTGTTTTTAAAGTCAAGCTTCAGTAAGAACTTGCTAAGAAAGTGTTACAGTATGAGGAGTCTGTCCATGCAAAAGGGTATTGAGTAGAAAGTAAAATAAAGGTGAAAACCTGTATTAACTGTCTCTCAATGAACACATACATGTATCTCTACATCATTAATTTTACTAGAGTCCAAAAGGCATAACCTTTTAAATTATATTCTGCCAGAGATATTCAAATACCAAGTGGTATTTATACTTGATAAGCACAAGTCATATAATGTAATATTCCAACAATAAATATGAGGGGTAAATTTCATTGCAATAAGGCACTATATTTTTAAGACTCTCGGCATGCAGTATGCAAGTTTGGTAATGCTGAGATAATGTATTTCATTACCTTTTGAGTTTTATTTCATTTTAGAGACATGCCAGGATTAAACTTATTGGAAACTAATAAGGTTTCAATTCTCCTCACAAAAAAACAATCATGCTGTAAAATATTGTTGTTTCTTGACTATTCTGTACAGTGCCAATTATAGCAAAAGAAAGCTGCAACATCTCTTGTAAGTTTCCAAATATTCTCCCTCTGCTAAGAAATATGAATCTTCATCCGGGTGTGTGCACACAAGCACAAATCTATCTATCTATCTATCTATCTATCTATCTATCTATTACAGTTCCCTTTTAAATGTTCCATTCTAAAGGTTAAGCTGTATTTTAACTGCTGTGTATGGAAACTCTCTCATTTTCTAATTGTTGGAATAAACAGAGAAACTATTCTTACCCCTTAGCTGCAATAACGTTAAGTCTTTGAATCCTACTATTCCACAAATTTTTTTTCAAGATCTGACCCACCAGTCATTCTTTCCATATCAAGCACAGTCAAGCAATTCACAGGAAGTTGCTGTGTTCTGCTTATTGGTTGCACAAATATTCCCCCTTTCCCCACCGCATTTCATGCCCCTTACCTACCAACTAATGTTTAAGGACAATGACTACATGAAACAAAAGTAGAATAATGAAGAGACAATGTCCTGTGCATCATTGAACCATTGTTTGACAGTATGTAAAGGGAAACAAGGGTGTGGTTTATTTAATAATTGCTTCAGCTATTGTAGTTTATATAAATGTGTAAATCACTAATAATATTTTGAATGACTAATTTCATTTGTAAGCTCTTCAGAGCTGCCATTATGTCTTCCTGTATGTGTTTACATAGCACCTACCACAACAGGGCCTGACTGAGGGCTCCTGGCACTTGTGTGATAAAAGCAGTCATAAATAATAAGTATTAACATACATCTTGCTTTTCTGATGGGATAAGGCCCTATTCCATACTCCTTATTCTTCATTCAGGCTAAAATGTCCATTGATGGCAGTGGGAGCTCCACTTGGCTAGAGAGTGAGTCAGGAATGCCGCATAGGATAATGTGTCACAAAGAAGGGCTGCTCAGCATTTGGATGCCTGAGGAAAGGTTGGAGATTTTAACAATGCTATAGTTCTGTTTATTCTATTTGAAAATGTCAATTTAGCATTAATTGAATAGGAACAACATGTTTATAAATAACCCCTAACTTGCATTTTAAACATGAAAATTGACAAGATTATTGTCCCATTTATTAGCACCTATGTAAAAAAAAAAAAACCCTGAAATCTCCATTTTTTTTCTCATATGCAAAGGTGTCTTTGTCACTAACTACAGGCCATTTCCTGCCACTGATTTTTTTAACACATAAATCCCATTGGCTTCAGCTCAAGTGGCTACAGAGAGTGACGACAGAAGGAAAAAGCTACATGGGAGCGGACAGGAAGTACAGTTGAAATTAGGGCAAAGTTGACCTTCTACAACCTGCCTGTGTATGAGGCCAAGCGAACTTTTGCATTTTACCGTCTGCCCCAGGAGCAGACTGGAGAACAAAACTCAATGAGTCACAACCCTGTGTCTACTTTGTCCTCTACTCCAGGGGAGATGTCCCGTGTGCCAGTGCCAGACCTGGGGTAGCATACACACTCCTGCAGATGCAACTGTGGCAAGGCTTTGCCCATTTCTCCCCCTTCTTACTCACTCCTTATCCACATGCATCGTGGTAGGATGTAGTGGTTCTGCAGAAGCTGCTTTCCTCTCTACACTGCTATGCATGGTAGTCAGTGCAGGGGAGGTACCTGGCTCCTTCTGACCCATTACTTCCATCCGTGACATACAGGACGGACCACAATCTAGCTCTTCAGTATTTTTAAATACAAAATGTAAAGAGAACATTTTGAATTTATTGCTTGTTAAAGTGCTTTTGATATTGCATTTTATAAAACAATTATTTAAACAAGGGCAGTAAAACATCCAAACCCCATATATTTTAATACTACTTATCACTGGCTGGCTTCTCCTTAACAGTTTAGCCTGTGATGGATCAGCAACTCTGCCCACACACACACACACACACACACACACACGATCCTGATTGGCTGGAGATCAGGTGGCTCAACTTCATTATTAGACTCAGCTGGGGGAATGCTGGGGTTTCTCAGAAGAGCTGGATGAGCACGGTTGGAGGACAGAGATCCAGTGGAGAGTGGGAAGTGCCCTCTCTCTGAGAGGCAGCCTCAAGAAAGGCTGAGAAGGAGAAAGGGGGGGAAGGGCAGACAGGCGGCTTCCAGAGTGCAATGGAAGCCTGACTGGAGGCAGGAGCCCAGATGAGCAGAAGACTGTCTGAACCCCTGAGTGAGGAGAGGAATGTTCCAAACCCTGGACAGTTTGGTTGTCTAAGGCACACCTATGAGGAAGAGGCAACTCACTGAGCCTGTCTGGGCTGAAGATTCAGTTGTTTTGAGTATTTATGTTGGATTTTAATAAAGGACTTTGTGACCCTGGAAGGAGCAGGACTCAATTAAGTAGTCTGAGCAGAGGACCAGGAAATTGCTATGTATGGAGGAGGACAAAGGACAGTGGTAGTGGTGGTGGTGGTGGGGAATTTGAGGGGAAATTTGAGGCAAAATTTGCAGCAGCATCACAGTCAGCCAGGGGAGGCATATTGGGGTGGCAGCTTTTCCAGGTTTGCAGGGATCATCCAGGATCTACTGATCCCCCTTCTGATAAAGGAGGAAGACTGACACTTTAGGGGAAGTAAACCAGGCCAGGATAATCCTCTGATTAAGAACAGATGAATAAGGGAGCCAAAAAGTGCCAAGGCCCTCTTTGGCAGTGAGATATCGACTTTCTCAGGCTGGGATAAAGGGGGACAACAAGAACTGCAGAAGATGCAGCTCCTGCTGGAGATAGCTAGATAGCAGAAGCAGACCCAGGAAGTCCACCTGCAGGTCCTGGAGAGACAACAGAAGCATCAAGAGCTGTAGATGGAGCTGCACAAGCAAAGGGCAGTAGTAGAAAAACAGCAGTATACCTGCTGGAGATGCTGCAGGGAGAAAATGTCAATAGTCACAGAAACAAAGTCCTAAAGAGGTATTGCGGGACCAGGAGACCTGAGGCCCATCTGAGGGAATGCTATGCTGGGGGCATCTGGGGTACATAAGGAGGTTTTTCCCCTATATACACTGTGACTTTAAGGCTGACTCTATTGTGTGGAATATAGGGAAAAAAACTGCAGAGGTAATGGGTGGTATTGGGCCTGCTACAAAAGCACATACAGGGATAATATGTTCTTGTGTGGGGAAGCAGACCATAGCAAGAGGCACTGCCCTTGAAAGAAAATGACTTGTAGTAGGAGAAAAGGCAGAGATCCCAGGAATATGTAAACCTGGGGTACAAGCAGGTGAGCAAAGAAAGGAGCGGGTATCCTGCAATACCAGCACCAAGGTTTCAGGTAACTCACATGTGGCAGTGATTGCAGGGAACCATGCTGCTACTCAGCAGAATCAACCTGCAGGAGACAAGAGGGCTACTACCATTGAGATGAACTGGATGAAAACCAGGGTGAACAATGAAGTGACAGAGAAGACTAATGCTGTGATTATGACAGTATTGCATGTGGCTGGCATAGGAACCAAGGCTGCAGTGAGAATTATGAACACGAACCGCCTAATCTCTTTGGCAGAGAAATACCAGGTGGAGCGTGCTACACTGGAAGAGGCTAGCCAACAGGAAGGAAAAGAGAAGTTACTTTGGGAGAAGCAGGTGTTGCAGTTCCACATTTAGCTCCTGGAGAATGAGAAAGTTGGATTTGACATACATGTCCAGGGCTTGCAGAAGGAACACCAAGATAGAGACTGATTCCTCCTGGAGGTGGACCAACTGAAGAGAGCTGGAGGAAATTCAGGGCAGGTCCTGGTATAGATGGTAATTCTTGCCCTGGGACAAGGCAAGGTTATTAGGTCAGGGCACGTCACAGGCTGGCTGGCCCTTAAGGTATGTCTATACTGCATTTTCTGTGGGACAAGGACTCAATGTTTCCAAAATCCATACTTGAGTATCCATACCACACTGTAATTCCCGTATGAAAATTAGGGGTTCAGAATAGGAAAAAATTAATCTTAGCCATCATATGCAGTCATAATCTTATGGCACAGAAAACACGCTACTTAAAAATCTGCTTATTTCAGAGCTGCCAGGTTTTTTATTCTCAAGATACATGAAAGACCTCTTAAATGCATGGCCTTACCATACTGCAAATCTATCCATTTAGCAGCTGTTTCAGATATATTTCTTTGTCAGCTACCCATTTAAGATGGGATCATTTTAAAAGGCATTGACATAAATTGTTGTGTGGAAGATCGATTAGTTTTAAAAGGCTTTTTCTTTTAACAGATCAGATAGTCATTTTATTTAACCATTTAGTATATGGAATTCTCATTGAACAGTTTCCGTATTTAATTACTTATTCATTTTAAAGGATTTCACCAAAATCACTGGACCTGTGGGTATTTAGACTGATTCTTCACTTATGTATTCTTTGGGCTGAATCCTGGGATGCAATGTAATCTCTTTGAACTAAATTGCCAGGAGATTCTGCAGATAAAGCCATCTTAACTGGTTATGGGAGGCTCACCTCAGTGCAAAAAGGAATCTCTGGTGATATAGGTATTCCTATGCTACCATCCCTCCTGAGCATACAGGGGACCCTGCTGATCAGCATTTCCCTGGGCTCTTGACAGCTGACATAACTTACTCTTGAAGGCTGCTCTAATTTAGTAAATTATCACAGACTGAGCTCCATATCAGGGAGTAAACTGTTGAGCCTTATGCCTGCTTTGCATTCTTTCATTAAGTTGTGGCATAGGCAGTAGTACTGGATCCTGCAGCCCTATTTGTGTACATTTCGATAAATTTATTCCCTAGTGATCTGTGAGGTGTAGGGGAAGGTAAATGAACTGCAGCTAGTTATTGTTTGGAAAAATCATACTTTTTGACAGTTGTGTAATTGCTGCTGTTTGCTGAAATTAGTATATAAGGAAGAACCTGAAAACAGCAAGCTGGTAAATAACTTTAACTGAATTCTAAGGGCAATATTCTGCCAATCTTTCTTCCCCTTGAGTAGAACCTTACTTTGCCATTATTTCTAAGAGTTTCATTGGTTCTAAGAGGTTCAATTGGTTCTAAGAGGTTTCATTGAACATAAGTAATAAGAGGACGAATTTCACCTTAATACCAAACTATGGCAAGGAAAAATGGACTTCTCCCTCTTTCTGGATCTTTTTTAGCTCATATATCTGAACTATAATGTAATCAGTAATCTATTCCATAAGTTTTAATTGATGTCAGCATTTAGACAGACCCTGTGTGCTAATGCTGTGTATCTGTGTTCTTCAGTCTGTGAGCTGGAGAGCTTGGAAGAGTTTTAGGATCAGTGTGAACCCAGCACCAGAAAAAAGAATACCTTTCTGGTTTCAGTAACCAAGCCCTGTCTCTTGTCTGTCTTAAGGAACCCTACAGAGATTATGTAATAATCTTGTCAATTCTGTAATTTGAACTGAATGTTCCTTTAGGTGGCTGGGGAGCAAGTAAAGCTTAAATGACAAACTTCAGTCATCTGGTTTTCCCTGTATAAATCCCTGCTTTTCCATATAGCTGATCATTAGAGAGAAATGGATGGATGGTGTATTAGCTCAGGACTAATTTAACTACATATCGTAAAAAATGTGATTTTAAGCAACCGTACATTTGCTTCCTCTATTTATGTCATACAGCTAGTTATGTCATGATTATGACATATTCTTTGCAAAGTAATAAAGTAACTGGACTGGATTGACAAATCTGGTCCCATATCAAGAATGTCAACTGGATTCTTGAGACAGAAAGACCAAGGAGAACAAAATAGGTCTGATCCATGGCTGTGGAAGGGAGGAAGAAGGATGGACTCAGAAACAGCTGTTTGTAAAGAAATGATTGTCATCTCTAGGTGAGTACACAAAGCAAGATAGGCTGGGGAAATGTCATTTAATCAGTTCTTCATTTCTTATCCAAAAACATATGAAGGGTTTGGATTCAGTTTTGTTTTATTTCTCTGCACCAGTTCATCCATCCCTGGCTGTGTCATTATTCCAGGTAGCACTCTACCACTGCCAGACATTTAATAATGTTTTTGTTGCAGAATCATATGCTGTACCCACATCACACCAGATCTACTAGACAGGGGATTCAGCACTTCCAGGAGTGACTCTAAAAAAATTAAGCAGATCCCACAGATCACTTGTATCTAGGACACCCTCTCCAGACAGCAACAACCAAACAATAAAACCAGCTCAGAAAACATACCACACCACCTTCACACAGTCTTTCATAGTCCCAGAACAAGAAATACTAAAACGCTGAAAGGAATCCTTGTCACCACTTTGTTGACAATCTCTGTAACACTGCTTTGAGGTGAGAAACCTATCATCCATCTCAGGAAAATGTCTCTTGAAGCAGTCAACCTCAGAAATTACTAACTGGAGACCAACCTCTCATTTCTGACCAACATACTTGAAAAGCTAGCTAAGAATTGATTCCAAAGTCACCTATCCACTGCTAATATCCTTGATTATTCCCAATGGGTTCTCAAATTAGGCTATAAAATAAAGTTAGAACAAGTGTGCTAGTGGATGACCTTCTCTTGCCAAAAACAGAGGGAGAATGATTTTGTGGTTCAGGCACTGGAACTTAGAAGACATAAATTCAATTCCTGGCTATGTTACAGAATTCTTGTGTGGCATGAGGCAATTCATTTAACTTTGCTGTACCTCATTTCTGCCTCTGTAAAATGGAGCTAATACATAGCCCGACCTTGCAGTCCAGTAATGTTTGCTCAAGTATGAAGGTGATGGTGCCATATAGGGAAATGGTAAACCTTTCCCTGGAAATGATTCCTCAAGTCTGGCCACCACATCCCTAAGAAAATATAACAGAAATAGGAGTGCAGGGTGAAGATGAGACTGGCTAAAAATAGAGAGATTTCTATATGAAGCAAAACTGAAAGGATTAGGCTATCCATTTAGAGGGAAAATGAATAAGAGGGCATGTAATAGAGGTAGAAAATGGTGTAAAGAAAGTAAATTGGGTGCTGTTCATCCCTTTTCATAATACAACAAGGAGAGGCACAATGAAAGGAAATATTATTACACAGTGTGCAATTAATCAGTGGAACTCACTGCGATATCTCTGGTCAGGAACTAGATAATTAGCAATCTTTGAATTTTATACGGAAAATGAGAACATCCTTAGACATGATAAAATATAGGGACATGCATACTTTGTGCACCATGCTTTAGGGCATACAAACCACTAACGGCTGATGACAGGGAGAAAGACAATTTATTCTATAATTGACCGATATACGGTTTCTTGAAACTTTCTCTAAAGCATCTGGTATGGGTCACTGACAGACAGGAGACTGGGCTAGATGGACCATTTTTTTTAGACCAGTAAAGTATTGCCTCTTTTCCTGAAGCTGGGGTAGTCTACTTATCTTCCAGCATTGTGTCATAGCACTACACCAACTATGGTACTCAGCAATAATAATAAAAAACTGACACACATACACAAGCCAGAAGATGGTTCACAAATTGGCATAGATGACCTCATTTTTGTCAAGAGTCCTAGTAGAAAAAGTGTGAAAATATACTTCACAGAGACATCCTTGGCAGAAGAATTGAACACAATGAAAAATTCAATGAATTTTAATGAGAGACTGATCTGGATGACAGAATCATAAGAAGTATATTTTGTACCAAAACAATGGTCAAAAAAGAACATTGAAAAAACATCCTTAGTGCATATCCACTATGTTCCTGAAGTCAGTGAAACATAAAAATAATAGAAAAGGGCAAAACATATATATGCAATGGACTAATCTCTGTGCGATTCTCTAAGGGGCTTTATTCATTAATATTTGACTTGTGATATGAATACATATTCATTTTCTCCTTGCAGTTGGATGGATGCATTAGCCAAATGATATTCTTCATAACAAAGCCATTAGAAATATATGGCCCCAAAGTGCTTTTGGACTAGGTCCAGGGGTACCCATATTTCAGCAAACATTTTAAAGATGGTGAAAAAATAAAAGCAAATTCCTTTCTTGAGCATAGCAAGTCTCCAGATGCATGATCCAGCAGTGTAACAGAAAGAATTAGGCGGATTTCTGTAGTGTGCGATAGTTCAGATATTCATACCATTTAAGGCCAGAAGGGACCAAAAGATGAATTTGGAGTGCTACACCACTTCGGTATATTCTGTCTATATGATATTGCTTCTGTCGTGGATTTAAAAATTGCTGCCTCAGCATTATCTGCTGGTGGTACCATATCACACCATCACATGATGTGCTAATGGGGATCTTCATATGACAGTTTGCAGACTATCAATTAATGTCACTAACTATTTGTTCTCTCCATAGAAAAGAAAGTGAGACTTGAAATCTAATGCCCTGTCAGCGCTTTCCCTGAGATGTTGCAACACATGAGAATGAATGGAAAGATTTTTTCTCTCTTTTTAGCTATAGTTATTGTTTTTAAAGTAAGATAGTAGTTAGAGTCCATGGCAAGGTTTAAATTTGTAGGCTTGTTCTTGGCACTCTTGGGCCTTTAAGAGGTTTTCCTTTATGAATGTGTGACACCGACAGACCTCAGTTGTCGGCGGGCGGCATCAAATCTGGGACCTCGGGAGCTTAGTGCATGAGCCTCTGCCATATGAGCTAAAAGCCAACTGGCTGTTAGCTAAGATTGTAGAGCAAACTCATTAATCTTTCTCTCTCTAAGTGGTCTCAGTGCCACTAGATGGGACAGAACAGCATACCCAGAAGATGTGGGGGTTACAAATGCTCCTAGTATCTTCAGCTTCTTTTGTAGCTGGAGAACATATGGTACTACCCTGGTACCCCAGGAATCCTGCTCCACCCAGATTTCTCAAACTAGGCCTAGGATCCCTACAGGTTGTCTCCTGTATGTGTGAGAGGGCTGGGGAACTTTGCATATGGTAGATGAGAGGGATGGTAACAAGCAGTTCCAGTGGCTAGGGTCCTCAGCCACAAACTTTTTCAGCATTCTCTTTAGGGTTCCATTGGAGCAGTCAGCTAGCCCATCTGTCTGTAGATGGTAAAGAGATATTCTCAGAGACTTGATTTTCAGTAGCTCACCAAGCTCTTTATCAGTCATGACGTGAAGTTCATTCTCTGGTCTGTCATTATTTCCTTGGGAATTCCCACCCTTACCTATACCTTCAAAAGTTCCGTTGCTACCGTTGTTGCCTTGATGGTGCAAAGTGGAATAGCCTTGGTGTACTGTGTTGTGTAAACCATGGTTTCCATTTGCACTCTTCTCTGGCAGTCTGATCCAATCCATGACAATTCTCTCACATCAGTACTGGGGGGCCCAGCTGTTGGATCATATTAAAGAAGTTCAGTATTAAAATCACAAATGAGTTTGAGTCCCCATAGTTTAAATTCCAGGGTATTACTAATTAAGAGGTCTCTTGGTTTTTGGTACTGTTTCTCTCCATCTATGTGTGAAACTTGCAAGCTGCTAGTTATGTTAGTACATTCTAAGACAGAGTCTGTTCTCAAAGCAATTCTTTGTAACAACAACAACTCACACACAGAGAGACTCAAAGCAATACTCTGTAACAACAGAAACAGCACCCAGAGACTCCCTGCCCTTTTGTTGTATTCATCTCGCTTTGTTAACAATTGTGATTAAAATAGAGATAGAGGATGTATGTGGATGGATGCTTGGTGTGGATAATAACTGAATGATCAGGAAGGTGCCAGCCTAAGAATCCAGTGTCCATCGGCTGAAGAAGGCGTCAAGTGGAAATAACCAGAGGACCCCCAGAGGGCAGACTGGAATCCACCCAACAGCCTCAAGAATGGGAGAACCAAAGAACAAAATAACATCTGGCAGCATGAAGCCATCAGGAATGTGCCATCTGCTGATTGATTCAGCAACAGCATGATGAAGCAATTACCATAGACTGGCATAGAAAGAAATTCCTATAAAAATGGACTCTAGAAAGTGAGAACTTTGGGGTCTGATTCTGCAAACCAACTTCCAGGAGCATCAGATGAGCATCTGACAAGGCCCTGCTCCCTCCTCATGTCCAGGCCACCTGGCCAGAGGCTTGGCATGAGCAATTCTAAAGCTGGTAACTATGATAACAACCTTGCAGAACCTGTGTGTGTGTGTACGAATGAATGCGTTAATAAATATGAAATTGAATGGAATGTTATAGCTATAACTAACTGCTTATTATGATTCTTTCTGTATTCACAGTAAATGAGGTATTTTGCCTTTTCCCCTTTAATAAGATCCTGCTGGTTTTTATTTTATTGGTATAACACAGGGAGTACTCTAGGGTCTTGGCAACTGACACTCCAGGCAAGACACACAGTAATCCCTCACCTCTTTGTAGTTGCCTGACCAAAAGTACCATCTGGTAACTCTTTAACTCTTCTCCCTTCCCAGGTGTCTAGCGCAGGGTACTGAGTGTTCGAGCCAAAGTAACTCCCTCCACAAAGGCCTACCAGAAGCTGAGCTCATACTGTATTAGTCTGGTGATTGCACACCATCCAGTAAAGTAGTTCTTTCCTTAACTCACTGTATGTCCATTTTCTCTGGCTTCTGTTGGTCAATTACTTCCCATTAATAGCAGACAGTTGTTCATATGCCCGAAACAAGGTGGGATCTCCCTTCTGTTCCCCTATGAAATCCTTGTTTGGGGTCAGTCATTTGGTATCGAGGGGGTTCTTGGGTTTTCTGGTTCTTTGAGTCATAAATTCCCCTCACTGGGGTCTTCTCACAATCCTGCCTCAGCCAGCTTTGCGCACCCAGCTTCTCCCCTTGTCTCAGAAGGCACGGTCATTGCCTGAAGTTGGGTCTTTCTCCCATGCCTGCAAGACCTCACCAAATTACTTCAGTCCAGAATCAATGGGTAGGCTAGAAAAGCCGCCACAACTACAGGGAGGGTTTCGGCATGCTTCCCCTTCCTGTCAGTTATATCTACTTATGTGTCAAGGTTGGACTTGATTTGGTTTTGTCTTTTGAAATAACTCTGAATATTTTGTCTTTTGTAAGAGATTTAGTTACTATCTTTTTCTGTAACTCTTCTTTTAATTTGGCATCGTGATGCCTCATCTACATATTCCATCTCATATTTTATTATTAATTGTGTTTTATTTTATTTTTTGTGGAGTATGGGCATTCATCTCTCTGTATACACTATTAGAAGATTGTGGCAGTTGGTGTCCCATGGGCCTCCACCAGCTTTTCACTCACGAGGTCTGGCTGAACCTGGAATTGATTAAGCCCTTCACCTCAAACCTGTAGATTCTCACTGGAGTTATCATCTTGGCTGACCCCTGCGTGCAGGGTCCAGGGGCAGCTATCTATGCTCGCCTGTAGCTACAGTCCATGAAGAGACACTCGCATCAGAAGTGACTGCACTGCTCACATTCAAAACAATTGCATGCCGGTGAGGTTGCCATCTGTTTTTTCTCCATTGGGTATGCTACAGCCAGGGGAGCCTTCACTTCCATGCCCCCTGGCTCCCTGATCCTCTGTGCCCTGGGGCTCTCCTGAGCAACCTCATACTCCCTGCTGTGGGAGGGACTCTGACCTCACCCTGGCTGACACCTTGGCTAGAGTCACAGCAGCAGCCTCACCTAGTGGTTAGATCCCTATTCTGTGCTGTTGTCCCCTTCATGGTGATGAAACCTTCTGGTGTAGCCCCTCTATCATGGGAAGCAAGGCCTGGGACTTTCTGCTAGCCTCCTGGCTGTGCTACAGTACCTCCTTTTAACTGGGGTGACCATACATCTTGTTTCAGCCAGCATAGTCCCTTTTTTAAGCCCTGTCCCGGCTGTCCCAACTTTTTGGGCAAGAGTAGACATTTGTCCTGTTTGTTTTTGCCAACTTGATCAATTTGCCCCATTGGCTCTTGCTAACTTGACCAGTTGGCAAAATCAAATGGGACAAATGCCCACTTCTGGAAAAAAAAAACCTAGGGTGCAGAGGAAAGTGGTGGAGGGAGGGGGCAATCAGTAATATCCACCCCACGCAGGGATGGGGGTGCTGCAGTGCTTTGGTGAGCAGTGACAGCAACCCCATGCGGGGGTGGAAAGGCAAGGCTTGGGAAAGAAGATCAGGCATGCCCTGTATGGGGAGGGGTGTTCAGACGAGCAGCTCTGGCCAGTCCCACGCACGGAGGGCTTGGGCTCAGGCTAGCCCATGTGGTGTCTGGTTTTCCCATTGGGAAATATGATCACCCTACTTTTAACCCCCTCCTCCAAATGGAGCACATCCAGCAGGCCTGCCAGAGCAGGGCTTCATGGGCTCAGAGCTGTTCTTTTACCCCTCTTTTCTTAGTGTGCGGTTTATATACCCCATCACACTAAAGTTGAAGGAAACCACAGCTGTAACATAGCCTAATACAAAACTAACAAAGTTCATCTCTACCAAAAGATTCCCTCCAGTGCTCTCTCAATTGCCTGTCCCTATGTACATATTACACAAGTGCTGGAAGGTACAATGTTATTGTCAATAAAGAATAAGCAAGCATGTATAGGGCTGGATTTTGTTGCCAGCTTTTTCACAGGCTTACTGTGTGACCTTGGGCAAGTTTCTGAATCTGTGTCTCAGTTTCCCCATTTGTAAAATGGGGATATTAAGACTTCTCTGCCTCACTAGGGTGGCTGTTCTTGTTAATTAATCTATCTTTAAAGGTGCTTGGATACTACAGTGATGAGTACCACTGGCAAAAAGTGATGCATCCCTCTGATGCATAATACTCTGCATATCTTATTTATAATTTTGTAACTAACCTCTGAACTTTTATGTGAATTCTATATGAATAATTTGCAATAGAGCTATAGGGAAAATTCCTCACAGAAGTTGACTAGCTAAACAGGTGCACAAATCTATATTTTCACTTGTATTTTCATTAGATGACATTAGGGGAAACAATGGCCCACCTGAGAACTGTTCATGAAGAATCATTAAGACTAATGACTATGCATGCAGGACAGAAGGAGGTCGTTCAAGAGGATATGTCCTAATATGGGTAAGGTTTATGGCTATACAAACCATCTTTTATTCCAGTTACATTCAAATGCCATATCTACACTGGGGGGAAAGGTGAATTTTAACACATTAGCTAATATGTTAACATTCTAGTATAGACAAGACAAGATGTCATTTAGCTGGCTGATACAACAACTTTTTTTTCCTAATGTTATACATGTGAAAATCTATTTGAAATTAAATGATGCCAGCCTACTGCTGTCTCCTAAGTAGCCAACACGTGAAAGAGTTGTGATTTTCCTCACCCAAAAGTTGCCAGAAGTGGCTGATATGGGTGAGGTTGGGCATGGGCTGAACCACAGAATGCAAGGAGTGCTGGGCACAATAGTACACTATATAAATGTAGGTTTCAGAGTAGCAGCCGTGTTAGTCTGTATTCGCAAAAAGAAAAGGAGTACTTGTGGCACCTTAGAGACTAACAAATTTATTAGAGCATAAGCTTTCGTGAGCTACAGCTCACTTCATCGGATGCATTTGGTGGAAAAAACAGAGGAGAGATTTATATACACACACACAGAGAACATGAAACAATGGGTTTATCATACACATGTACATGTATGATAAACCCATTGTTTCATGTTCTCTGTGTGTGTGTATATAAATCTCTCCTCTGTTTTTTCCACCAAATGCATCCGATGAAGTGAGCTGTAGCTCACGAAAGCTTATGCTCTAATAAATTTGTTAGTCTCTAAGGTGCCACAAGTACTCCTTTTCTTTTTATATAAATGTAACAAGTCATTTCCATCATCTTTAGCCATCTCCCAAGAGGAAAAAAAATAAAATAAACACAATTAATAATAAAATATGAGATGGAATATGTAGATGAGGCATCACAATGCCAAATTAAAAGAAGAGTTACAGAAAAAGATAGTAAATAAATCTCTTGCAAAAGACAAAATGTTCAGAGTTATTTCAAAAGACAAAACCAAACCAAGTCCAACCTTGACACATAAGTAGCTTGGACCACAAAATAACACAAGGGATTGAAATATGTAGTATATCACTGGAACAAAGCACCAATTCGATGATTCAATAAACCAGCAAAAGGTAGGTATCAACAAGGGCTTAGCTAATTCCCATCCAAGAGAAAGATGCTTTAGCCGGAGGTCTTAGAGTAATGAGAGATTCCACAAAAGCAATCAATGGAAGAAAACAAATATTTGAGTCTGAGGTAAAAAGGGGCTTTGCATATATGTGTGACAAGAAATCCAATGAATAAACAAATTACACTATGAAGGTTCTCTAGCCTAACGAATAAATTTGCAATAGCAAGAACATATAGAGAACTGTAGTGATTCAGGATGAAATCAATGCCCAGACTGGGTAGTAGGCTTGGCATTGGGTAGTGTGTGTTCATGGGGGACAAGAAGAAGTAATCTTCCCCTTAGGCTGCATAACTGCTGCATCTAGTTTACCTCATCCCTGTGGCTAAGAAAGCCCAACCCACCTCAGGAGGATCTATATAGCAGTGATTCCTCTCGGTCACTCTCTCCCCTCCTCCTGCTACCACTCAGCTGGGCTTCCTGACATGTAGGATGTCCACTCAGAAACAGCCTCCCAACCTATTGTCAAGGGAACCTCTGCAGACATAGAGGCTTTGGCTATACTGCAATGTGTAAAGATCTGTGGAGTAGGTCTTCAGTCTGCAGAGCCTGGGAGGACTGACCGTACCACCAGGAGTCCACATAGAGCCACAGCCAAGGGGCACTGTGGAGAGTATCACCACAGGAGGTAATGCCCAAGTGGAGTGACAGTACCCTATGGCCTTTTGATTGGCCAAGCACCCTACTTAATCACAGGGGTTGCCCTGGGATGTTCTCTGGGCAACTACACACACTTCCACATTTCACCTTGTCTCCTGATCTCAACCTGACTCTGAACCTGATTCCTGCCTCCTGATTCCAGAATGGTATTACCTCTGATCTCCAATCTCTGATGCACCGTCGATCAGCAGTCCGGCAGCACCACCAATCAGCTGTTCCGCAGTGCAGCAGATCAACTGCTCTGCTGTCCAGCTGATCAGATGTTAGGTGGAGGGTGGTTTGGGTAGGGCAGAGAGCAAGGAGCAGCAGGTTGAGTGGAGCTGGAAAGAGACAAAGCAAGGGAGAGGCCTTGAGGGAAGGGGCAGAATTGGGGAAAGGCCTCAGGATGGAGTGGGGAGTGGATCACCCCTGGAAAAATAAAAGTCAGTGCTTATCCTATCTACACACAAATCATGTAATCCAGGGCTCAGTCCCAGGATCCTACAGGGATAGACTGTCCAAACCTAAGTCAAACTGGGACCCAGTCAAGTCCTATTACTTTTCACCTTTGCAGCCCCACTGGATTCATGCTCTGGGAGTCTGCCAAGAGGATTACATGATCCCATGGGTTGACTTTCTTTGTCTTCTGGACAGTCAAGTTGGGTGGACAGTCAGGTTTTCCCACACTGTACCATGAACAAAGGGTTAGAGTGGCTCCTTCATGGGAGGGCTCTAGGAAGTCTGGGATGTGGGTGGTTTGACTCTGGCCTGCATAATTCAGTGTAGATGGTGGAGTCCCCTGTTGGGACCCATGGTTCAACAATTCTTAACCTGGGATTACAGGTGAGTGTAGATACTCAATCCTATTTTAATAAACCCAGAGACTGCTCATTTGAGTTCTGCTAACTCTGGGTTTATTGCAGTGTAAACATACCTAGAGATTGTGACAAAAAGGAATAAGTGGGTTGAATGAGAGATAGACCCAGATGAATTGCTGGGGCAGGGATCTTTCCCACATGCCATCTGTTGTGAGTGAAGTGTGTGTCATGCAAGAGCCTATGTTGGATATTTCAACACTGGGCTGGGGCAGTGTCTGAGGGGTGGCTCTACAAATGATCTGCAGCTCCCCTAGGACTTTCTGGCTGTTTGTGCATGGGATTTGTACCATGGAGAATGATTAGTGTGCTAATAAGAGAACAACCAAACATGCGTAGACATTAAAGGGCTAGAAAGTAGAAATCTTAGGTTTATGACTTATTCATGTTCTTTACTATGTATATTGTTTTACATTATTTTTGTTTTTAAGAAATCATTTTCTTAAATGATATATGCATAACCCTGGTTTGGATATTGTTCCTACTCCTGAATGTGCCAAACACCCATGAACCTCAACTCAACCCACACTCCATCTCCCCTAAAATAATGAAAAGTGAAGTACAAAATAAGAAATTCAGACAAAGTAGATTCACATATAGACCACATAAAAAAAACAAAAACAAACAGTATGTAGCCATTAAGAGTTATCAAAGTTGCACATTAAAAGATAAAGGGTAAAAACATCTAAGTCCCATTTTCAAAAGCACCTATGTCACTTAGAACCCTATATCCCAGGCTCCAGAGTGGCTTAGTCACTCAAATTTACTTTTGAAAATTTTATCCAATGGGTCATGTCCTCAGCTAGTGTAAATCAGCATGACTCTATTGGGTACAATGGCATTACAGTGCTTTTCACCTGCTGAGAATCTGATCGAAAGAGTCAAGAAACTTACCATGACACTTCTTCCAAAGAAACAGTTAATTTGAGAAAAAAGGCACTTTCTTTTGAAATCTGCTGCACTTGTTTGCACAGTGTGTGCTTTCTGGCTTTTCACATTTAATGACAACAATGCTGGTATTGTGTGTTTGTTCTTTAATGTGGTACAATATCCATCATGAATTGCCACTAGCAGTTCCATGAAGAAATGACATCCTTGATTCACAGTGAGGGATTGTGGACAATTCTTGTCACTGATTCTGTTAAAACATACTGAAATATTTTTCATCAAAATAGAAAATAACATACTTGCAAACAGAGTGCTTGACATCAGCATCAGATATCTGACCCAAAATTAATTAAGCCTCCTAAACAACCAGTGGAGCAACTGGATGATCAAGATGTTAAAGAGCACTCAAGGATGATAAGGCCATTGGGGAGAAACTAAATGAATTTTTTGCATCCATCTTCATGGCTGAGGATGTGAGGGAGATTCCCAAACCTGAGCCATTCTTTTTAGATGACATATCTGAGGAATTGTCCCAGATTGAGGTGTCATTTAAAGAAGGTTTTGGAACAAATTGATAAACTAAACAGCAATAAGTCACCAGGACCAGATGGTATTCACCTGAGAATTCTGAAGGAACTCAAATTTGAAACTCAGGAACTACTAACTGTGGTATGCAAGCTATCATTTAAATCAGCTTCTGTACCGGATGACAGAAGGATAGCTAATGTGACGCCAATTTTTAAAAAAAAGTCTCCAGAGGCAATCAGAGACCGATAAACATAACTTTAGTACTCGGAAAACTGGTAGAAACTATAGTAAAGAACAGAATTATCAAACACATAGACAAACATGATTTATTGGCAAAGATTCAACATGGTTTTTGTAAAGGGAAATCATGCTTCACCGATATACTAGAATTCTTTGAGGGGGTCAACAGGCATGTGGACAAGGGGTATGCAGTGTTTATAGTGTACTTAGATTTTCAGAAAGCCTTTGACAAGATCCATCACTAAAGGCTAATAAGCAAAATAAGCTGTCATGAGATAAGCGGGAAGGAAGGTCCTCTCCTGGATCAGTAACTGGTTAAAGATACAAAACAAAGGGTATGTACGGTGAGATGCCAGCAAACCAGTAAAGATCCTGAAACCACTATGGCTTGAAAGAACCCCAGGTAACAAGTAGGAATAAATAGTCAGTTTTCAGAATGGAGAGAGGTAAGTAGTGGTGTCCACCAGGGGTCCGTACTGGGATGAGTACTGTTCAACATATTCATAAATGATCTGGAATAAGGGGTAAACAGTGAGGTGGCCAAATGTGCAGATGATACAAAACTACTCAAGATAGTTAAATCCAAAGCAGACTGAGAAGAGTTACAAAGTCACAAAACTGCATGACTGGGCAACAAAATGGCATATGAAATTCAATGTTGATAAATGCGAAGTAATGCACATTGAAAAACATAATCCCAACTATATGTATAAAATAATGGTCTATACTACGTGTTACCGTTCAAGAAAGAGACCTTGGAGTCATTGTGGATAGTTCTGATAGTAGTGGCAGTCTAAAAAGCTAACAGAATGTTGGGAATCATTAGGAAGAGAATACAAAATATTGCCTCTATATAAATATATGGTATGCCCACATCTTGGATACTGCATACAGATCTGGTTGCCCCATTTCTAAAAAGATATATTCGAATTGGAAAAGGGCAACAAAAATGATTAGGGATATGGAACAGCTTCCATATGAGGGGAGCTTAATAAGACTAGGGCAATTCAGCTTGGAAAAGAGGCAACTAAGAGGGGATATGATAGAGATCTATAAAATCATGACAGGTGTGGAGAAAGTAAATAAGAAAGTGTTATTTACTCCTTTCCATAACAAGAACTAGGGGTTACCAAATAAAATTAATAGTCAGCAGGTTTAAAACAAACAAAAGGAAGTATTTCTTCACACAACACACAGTCAACCCGTGGAACTCTTTTTTAGAGGATGTTGTGAAGGCCAAGACTATAACAGGGTTCAAAAAAGAACTAGATAAATTCATGGAGGATAGGTCCATCAATGGCTATTAGCCGGGATGGGCAGGGATGGTGTCCCTAGCCGCTGTTTACCAGAAGCTGGGAATAGGCGACTGGAGATGGATCACTTGATGATTACCTGTTCTGTTCATTCCTTCTGGGGCACCTGGCATTGTCCATTGTCGGAAGACAGGATACTGGGCTAGATGGACCTTTGGTCTGACCCAGTATGGCCATTCTTATGATTACAGGATCTCGTATGTCCAGAAACTTAGAAACTGCCAAAACTGCAGTCTGACATATCTTTTCAGTAAGTTTTCAATTGGTATGGCACAATTTTTCCCTGAATATGTCATAAGAAAAAAAGCTGAAAGCTCTTCATATCATAGTAACTCACAGGGTACACACATCAGACTCCTCCACTAAGATAAATGCTAAAATGGATTATGACAGAGGTCTTGCAATCAGAAGTGAAGTAAAGGAAAAACTGAATTTTGAAGCAGAAAAGATGACTATTATAACAGTCAAAACTGTAGCATTCTGTAGTTTGGTATAATATAGAAGCTGTTTGCTTTGTGGGGGGTTATGTTAGTGGGAGGTGTTATGAATTGATTTGCATAATTACTTACTTTTCTTGAGACTTCAGAGCTCCTACTTGTAGCATTTATAAATGGTTTGTTGTTGTTCGCCCCCTCCCTGCCATGTCAGATTAGTGCTCCGCTTTTAGCTGACAGGTTTCAGAGTAGCAGCCGTGTTAGTCTGTATTCGCAAAAAGAAAAGGAGTACTTGTGGCACCTTAGAGACTAACAAATTTATTTGAGCATAAGCTTTCGTGAGCTACAGCTCACTTCATCAGATGCATTTGGTGGAAAATGCTTTTAGCTGATTTACTCTTAAAAGCAGATTAGTGATTCCTTTCCTTATTGCACGTTAATATGAACAGAGTACAAAGTGGTTAAAGAAGCTGAAATGCAATTGTATTCTGCATATTTTATGATGGTTTAATTATACTATATTTTTCCACTGCATTATAGCCTGGTTTGTTTCTCTAATAAATTATATTGTTCTTTGAAACAGAGATGGGCTCAGATTGAAACATTATACTCAATCTAATATCTGAAATGTATCCTTCAATATCATATGTAACCCTTAAAAGGTTTCCTGCTCTTTGAAGGTTATGCCTATGACCCCTCAATGGCAACTGGCAAGGGGGGTTACAGGAATATCCTAATATTGATATATGCATTCTGGTACATCAAATAATATCACATGAGGTCTTAAATGAAAGTCAAGATCATGCTGGTCATCAATATTGCTGTGAACAGTATGAACAGATACTATGTATGTATGCTGAAAATAGCTTCCTAAAGTCTTTATCAAGGCAGGCAGACAAAGGATGTGAATTCACCTATCTCTCAGTCAGCATGTAAATTAAGCATTTTAAGCCAAGACAAAGGAAGCCCCATTTACATAAGAAGTTAACAGGAGGAAGTGAAAAAAAACAGGGAAGAAGCAGGATTCAGGAAAACAAGCAATGGGGGTTTTACTATTTCTGAGGACAGGCAATGGAATTTGGGAATACAAGTAAAAGGCCAGGAGACCTCTCTTTATCCTGCATCTAGGAAGTAAATGTTTACATTAGTGAAAATGGGATCTCAACTAGCCTTGGTTGAGATGCTGCAAAAGGACATTTGGGTGAGATAAACTTCAAAACAACAACAAAACCCGAAACCAAACAAACCACCCACAACACAAAAAATATACATTTACTTGCCCTCACTAGGCATTGACTTATTATGATAACTTTCAGTTACCAGCCCTTCCCCAAACCAAAGTTCCCTCAATATTTTCCCTATATGGTAGAAAACAGCCCTTCACCTAGACTCCTTTTCTCCCTGCTGTAGTTTGTTTCTCATCACTCTCTCATTAGAAGAAGGATTTTCAAAGGTCACTGGCAGCCCTTAGGTTGGACTCAGGTGTCTTAGGTGACCTCATAGAAAAAAGGGCCTTCTCCATTCTTGAACTCATATACCCTCCTTCCACCACTCTCTTATGGCTGTAAGGTCTGACTTTGTCACAGAGAATTATGTTACTTCGTGAAAGAAAAGAAAGAAAGCCCCAACCCACCTGGAAACCTATAAGTATTATGTCTGTTTGTTTTATGTGGTAATTCCTATGAATGCTGAAGATTTAAGAATAGGCATAAAGGGAGAGTATTTTAAGGGAGAGTATTTAGATGAATGATTTTGCATGAGTGGGATTATTTTGTTATTCAAAAGACATAACAGAAAGTGAACATTTTCAAATAAAAAACCTCACAAAAAGCCAAAATCATATTGAAAGAAACTGAGGTGAAGAAAAATACATGTTAAGAACTTATGTGCCATGCATCTTTTCAGTGGTACATGCTGATTTGAATGTCAGCAATAAAAGGAGAAAGGGTTGTTGTTTAAATGGAATAATTAGCATAAATAGTATGTGGTACTAGGTCAAAATGGTTAGAAATTATATTAATGATTTTCAGATGTGACTAGGGATTTGCGATGCCTCCGTTTTGGTGTGTCCAGCTTGAGATACTTTGAAGGAGCCTGATTTTCAGAGTGCGGGTACTCTAGGACTCTAAAAGTGGCTACCCAAAAGTTGAGTCATCCAAAATTCCTAGTCATTTATGAAAATCTTGGTCCATAGATTTATTGAAACCCATAATACTTACTGACACTCTATGCTGTATGGTGGGTTTTAAATTAGAACCCTCTACCATCAAAAATGAATATACTGCCTTTTATACTTAAGGGTCAGCACTCTGTGCTGATCAGCAGCACGGTCATCCCAAGAAGATGTGTTTGGAGAGGAAATGTATTGCCCCAGTCCTGATTCAGTATAGTCAAACTTCTCAAGTATGGAACTTTTGATCTTCTGCTTACATGGATCCTTTTTGAACTAGACTGTATATTGTAAACAAAGAATTGTGTCTGATTGTGTTTATATCTATGTATATTTTAATGTTCATTTTTAAAATATTGTTGGGATCATTGATCACATATCCTGCCTATCTAATGATTATGATAAATGTATGTGTTACTGTTCTGACCTACAGAGATGAGGCCAACGACCAGAAAGAGAACCCTATTTCCTTTTAACCTAAATGTTATAGACTGATTGTAGCTCTGGGTCAGGGACAGTAAGGTAGGCTCATAGGTCTAGTTCATCCACAGCTATTAGAATAGGAATAGGAATTAATTCAGGGAAGTCCTATTAACTTTGTTATGCAGGAGCACAATGGTCCCTTTTGGCCCTAAAATCTGTGAATCCAGGGTTATGCAAACACAAGAGGTTCATGTATTTTGGCCTCCTTGAAATAACCACTTGGACTGACATTATGGAATTGGTTATACATATGTTTGGCATTGGAGCTATTTCAGAAGTACTGCTTTGGCATATTTAGGAATAACTACATCCATGCTGGTGCTGTATATACTGCTTCAGAGGAAGGTCGTTCAAGCAATAATAATGTGCCATGTTATTTCTCTATTGTAATATTACATTATATCTGTTATTATTGGCCAGTAACCTCCCAGGATTTCTTGCTAGGACTGTTTACACTCGGATATCAGTCAGATTCCTGAGGTTTGTGGAGGGATGGGGAAAGGGATCAAAACAAAATATACAAAAAAAAAAAGCAACCTTCAACGTTGTTTGTAATGCATTTTAAAGGCATCAGTAGAATTGACAAGGAAATCAATGTGGCTTACATAAATCCACTGAAATATGTATAGACTTCAACATGCAACCAAGTATGTACACAAAATAGCATATATTTCATTCATAAACATGTATTTTTATTCAAAGAAACAGACTTTACAAACTGATATGATTTACACAAACCAAGATGTACACAATTAAAATTATGAACCATAATTATGGTATGATTCAAACACAAACCAAGGTCCCAATTGTGTCTCCATTCAATTAATGGCAAAATATTAAGTGTTTCCAATGGCTGTAGGGTTAGTCCATAAAGGCCTAATACTGCAAACCTCATTCACAAGGGAGTATTCTAGTATTCAAGCTTATAAATAAGGTCTACTTGTGTGAGGAGGGGAGTGCAGTATTGCTATACTCAAGTGTCCCAAAATCATGAGATTGGGTTAAAAACCATGAGGTTTAGGGGGGAAAATAAATAGAGCGTTTTTTTTTTTGTTGGACTTTCGATTTCTGAGCCATTAAGTGTACAAAGGTCAGATTTTTAAACTTCTCCACAACCAAGAGGGCTTTTTTTTTGCTTTTTACATTTGACATTTTTACATTTTCAGGTAATCACTTGATTCCAGTAGCTGACAATGTTAAGATCATCATCAAATATCAGAAGACTCATGATGAATTTGTGAAGACAGAAATGGGCCTCTTGATTTCACTAAGAGTCTTGTCTGAGTTAGAAGTGAAGCATTTGGCCCCATATGCACAAACTCTTTAGTCTGCTTTGTATTAAAAAATACAAACCAAGATCATAATCTTACCCCAGTTGTTATATTGTAAATAACCAAGATTCCATCCAAACAAAGTATTATGCTTCACACTTAGACCACTATACTAGTCAGTCAGCTCCATTCTTTCAATGCGTACAGTATGTTGCTGTTAATAGCCTATATCCATCATTAGAGCAATGGATTGCCTTAAAACAGAAGTTTATTGGATTTACATTACTGCTGTGCACCTGAATCGCTACAAGAAAATCTAAATCTAAATTTCAAACAAAAATGAGAAGTTTAACCTATTTGTCAGTTTATGCTGCAGATAAGGAAACAAACAGCACTGTAAATATTTAAGGATCAATTTCTCTCATGTAAAGCAACACTGAGATTAAAAGCAGTTGCTTATTATTCATATTTTTCTCCTTGCTTACAGTAGGGATTGGTAACAGATCATTAAAACAGTAACATAAAAAAAGTGCTGAGAAATATTTTCATGCATTTTAATATTACACCTGTATATTGAATAGCATATCCTTGTATGCTTGTTGTATTGCTTCCAAACAGAGACCCTAAAGCACTCAGATGAGTTATATAATATAGAGCAATAACAATGCCTCAAATGAAGAGTGTCTTAAATTTTAATGTGCTGATAGCAAGGGTTAAGGGACATTACAAAGACACTTTGTTCTCTCCATAGTTACGGTTGACTCTAACCCTCTATTGGAAGCCCATTCAACCTGTCTTCACCAAAAAAACAAAAAACAAACAAACAAACAAAAAACTATTCACCTGGAAGGTGTGACCTTAGACTGATCCAGAACTTTTCAGGAATGACTGGGGCAAACTGGAGAAAGTTTTTGGGAGAGACCAGAGTTTTTAAAAGTGGTGATTTCTTTTATTGAATCAGTTCCACAGGCAAAGGGTATCCTGCATGCATGAATCTCGCCACTCCTGTCCCAGACCCTGCTGAGATTGCCCATCATCTCCCCATCCCCTGATGACTCCACAGAAAGCAGGGATCTCTGTGGCCAGAGGGAATCCCTGGTACTGGAACTCTGTCAGAACAGCAGTAGTAGATCAAAGGGTCATCAGGGCACAGAGCTGCTATGAAGCCATGAAGTATCTATGTGACTGTCCTTGCACCTATCCTAGGATCCATGTGGTCATTCTGAGGCCTGTTTTATAATGAGATCAAACTCTGCCCCTTGGTGGAACAACACTGATGAAACTCCAGGGTGGGGAGCCTCACAATTATTTTCTGCCCTAAGCTTTATCCTGCTCTGCTTGTTGTGTGAGTGTGTGATCCAGCCCTTGATTTGGCTCTCTATAACTCCAAACTGGTGTGCTTCTGGTGAGGACTAGCATTCAGATTCCTGGGGTAGGATTTGCTGAAGAAATTTTTAGCTGTTCAAGCAATTTCCCCATACATAACAGCTCCAAATGTGAAGTCCTCGTGTCCCTGCCAGAGTCAGCCACAACTGATAAATGGACAGGCAGGACATGGAGATGCATGAAAGACAACCTGAGTGGGGAAGCAGGAGGAAGAGAGAACTATTTGGGAGGGGCTGGGGAGCAGGCTGGGGCAAGCAGAGGAGAGCAACATGGAGAGGCTCATTTTGGGAAGAAAAGAGGCTGATGAACCAGTACAGAGACCTTTCCTAAAATATGTTTACTTAAATCCAGCCAAGGTCCATAGTTTTCTCACTGGGGTCTTGGTAGTGAGGAGTGGGCTATCAGTCGGGGTGGGTACAGAAAGTTGTGTGTGGGGACTGTGAGGGAGGAAGCCATGTAAAAAGAACGAATACAGTAAAGTCCATCCCTGAGCAATATGGAAACTCTGCAAGGATGATAGTAAACATCTTAAAATGTAAGGGAAAGCCCAGGCATAAAATTTGACAATTTATCAATGACTTAAAACAATGTTGAATTTTTCTCTATAATTAGACATTTGGAAATTAAAAATGATGGTTACACTTAAAGAAAAAAATATAAAGTTTGATAATCCATAGCTAATGTCACCCATCTAACCTTGGCTGTACCCCACCCCATCACCCACAGGAAAAAAAACCCACACACCAGGGATAATCTTATCCTTAAACGATGCACTGCTTCATTACATTGGTGACTCTGAAAATTGCGAAGTGACCTGCCTCACTATCTGGATAGATTATTAATTCTATGTTACTCTAGTATTTAACTGAAGATACATCTATCAGTATGACACTACACCCATCTGTTCCCAATGCCTTTAATGCCATGCACTGGTGGGATAAAAACAACATGGGATTTTATATGTTTTTGCCATTTCAGTACAATGGTTGAGGATAATTGCCCCCAAAGTATCTGGGCATTCAGTTGTAAAAAGTATTCTCATCCTTTGACATTCATCATAGACACTTAGCTACCAAATCTGGAATCATAAATCTTTTTAGCGCCAAACCAGAAATTAGGTAGTTTATACACAAGGGTGCAAGGTAAAAAAGTGATCATGCTTCATAGACATGGTACAAAACCAAAGTAATATATTCCAGATCAACTTCTCTCTACAGGTAAACTAAGCAAATAAAGGGAATTTGGTAGATGTAAAAAAGTCTGCAGCCACAGGCTGTGAACTTTTTCAAGTCCTTCTCTCAACCTTTTCCATCAAGTGTCCTTCATCAGTCCCCCATCTGTAAAATGGGGATACTACTGGTCTCTTTTCTATTTAGATGGTAAAATATTTGGGGAATGGTCTGTCTCTTACTAGGTGTTTGTACAGAGCCCTGCACAATGGGGATGACAATATCTCAGTTAGGGCATCCAGAAACTACTGTAATACAAATAAAGAATTATAACAATATGTTAACATATATAATAATTATATAGCTAATTCGCTGCAAAATCCTACCTCATCACCTCATCGTGGTGCAGCGGTGAGCCTGGCCGTCTGACAGCTATGGTAGCAGTGGCCCTGGTAGATCTAGCCATGCTACAAAGGTGTCAGACTATCCAATCCAGTGAGGGGGATTGCTCTCTCAGAGGAAAGAATGCTTTCCCTTCTCCTTAGAGATTGAAGGCAAGCTAAGCCTGAGGAGATATGCATGCCCGCTTAGCCAGTGGCTTGAAGTTAACAGCTAAAACAACACTAGTAAATGGGTCTTAGTTCCCTGCGTGTCATCGAACTGTTCTACGGTTGCAAAGCAGAAATTGAGCAATGAGAGATTGCTAAAAATGTTAGGTGCTAGGCCAACATGGAAAAGGATAACCCTTGCTGTATGTATTTACAATTGTAGGTCATGGCGAGGGAGGAAACATTAAACCATCTGATGGAGGAGAAGAAAAGGATAAGATGCAATATCCTCAGTGTCTGCAAAACCTGAGGAAAGAAGGAGTTGGAAGTCAACTGGAAGGATGGAAGCTCTGTGAGGCTTGGAAAGGGAGATGGCGCTAGAAATGTTGCAGGAGTCAGATTTATCGTCAGTAAGAATTGGTGTTCAGAAGTCATATCATGCCAGCTAATATCATCATGTATTGGTGTGCTGCATCTTCTGATGGAGTCAAAAGCTACCCTCAAGGTCATCCAGGCCTACGCTCCCACAAGTGCAAGTGAGGACGAAGAAGTGGAAGAATTCTATCGAGAGCTCGAAAGAGTCCTCGCGCAAAAGTCCACTTACACTGTCACGATAGGAGTTTTCAATGCCAAGGCTGGGTAAGGGAAAGCTGGCAAAAAGTTCATAGGGAGATACAGCAGCAGCAAAAGGAATGAAAGAGGAGAAAGACTGGTAGTGATGGCAGAAATGAAAGAACTGTACTTGGCAAATACCTTGTACAAAAAGACGACCGCAAGAAGGTGGACATGATCGCGCCAAACATGAAGAGCAAAAATGAAATAGACTATATTTTAGTCAATAAAAGGCGCATCATTCAAGACGTCTCTGTGGTGCAGCCTTTCTCTAAGGTGCCACAAGCACTCCTTTCCTTTTTTGCCAATACAGACTAACACGGCTGCTACTCTGAAACCTTTCAACACTGGCAATGACCATCGCCTGCTTGGACCGAAGTTGATTTTCGACGAAGCAGTGGAAAAGAAGATGTTACAGATGGCAAACAGGAAACAGCGGACAAAGACATTCAATGAAGCAAAGCTGAAGAAAGCAATTTCTGGGTTTGACTGGAGCCAGATAGAAAAGTGTGATGAGGACTATAGTATCTTTGCTGACAAGTTGAGACGTTGCATAAAAGCAGTTGCAACTGAAAAGCTGAAGGTGGCGAAGGGAAGAATCTTGAATGAAACGAAAAGCTTGTTGGAGAAGCGGAGAAACATGAAAAGGAGCTCGGATAATAACCTTGAGTACTCCATTCTGTGCAAGCTTATACAGCTAAAACTGAAGGACGACTTTGAGACCTTCCGGAAAAAAAAGGTCCTCAAAACAGCAGAATCATGCAAGAGCCTCAGGACATGCAAGCAGGAATTGACACAGTATAGCCTGAGAGTAATAGCATCGAAGAACAAGGATGAAGAGACAGTAATCGACAGAGCAGGGATGGAGGAGGTCTGCAAGGACTTCTATACAGAATTGTTCAAATCAAGAATCAACGTCCCTCTCCCAACGCTCCAAGAATCAGAAGAACACGTCCCCCCAAATAATCATCAGCAAAGTCCAAAGTGCACTACACCAAATGAAGAAGGGAAAAGCCCCAGGCAAAGATGGAATAATGTCAGAAATGATTTCTGCAGGAGACAAAAAACTTTGGAAGGCCCTCGCTTTAAGATTTAGTCAATATCCTGACGAAGGAAAAATACCATCAAGCTGGAAGGAGTCAAATACCATCTTGCTGCACAAGAAGGGCGATTGAGAAAATCTTAAGAATTACCACCCTATATGCCTGCTCTCTCATATCTACAAGCTCTTTATAAAGGTGATAACGAACTGACTCTTGAAGAGTCTTGATGAACAGCCGAGAGAGCAGGCAGGGTTTCGAAGAAATTTCAGCATGATTGACCATATATTTACCCTTAGCCAGCTCCTAGAAAGAGCGAGGGAATACAAACTCCAGCTGTGCATTGCTTTCGTCGACTATGAAAAGGCCTTTAATAGCATCGAGTTTAATGCAATGTTAAAGGTGCTCGCAGAGCAGGGCATTAATATGCAGTACATCAGTTTATTGAAAGAAGCAAATACTGGATGTACAACAGACATTACTCTCCTCAAAACTCCCCTCCGCATCCCAATCGAGAAAGGCGTAAAGCAAGGAGATATGATTTCTCTGAAACTATTCACCGCCTGCCTCGAAATTGTTATGAACAAGATCATTTGGAGGAGTGGTGTCAACATAAATGGAGAACAATTATCCCATATCAGATCCGCAGACGACATCATACTAATTGCCAAAAGCACCAACCAACTGCAGAGCATGCTACGAAGACTCTTCAAGAAAAGCAGTCAGGTCGACCTGAAAATGAACTGCTCCAAAACAAAATACATGCCATCAGATATCTTATGAAAAGCCCGAATAATGGTAACAGGCGAACAAATCGAAGAAGTGAAACAGTACATATATTTGCACCAAGACCTGGGAGGAGAACTCTTGCAAAAGATTCGGGCAGGAGGTGTGCATTTAATTTCATCAAGGACTCCTCAAAGGAAAAATCGACAGGACCACACGTACAAATATCTTCAATTGAACAGTGCTGCTAGCCATATTGTGTGGCAGTGAAACGTGGGCACTGACAAAGAGAAGAACAGTGGCTGTGGGTAGCTGAAAGGGCAATGGAACAAGCTATGTTGGGAATTTCCCTTCTGGATCACATCCCAAACAAAATGATCAGAGAACGCAGCGGTGTGAAAGATATTGTCGTGGAAAGAAGTCATAACAAAATGCGATGGGCGGGCCACACAGTGCGACTCATGGACAATAGGTGGACCGCAATCATTGCTGAGTGGTACCCATGAGAACAGAAAAGACCACCCGGCCTCCAAGAAGATGGGACGAGAACATTGTTATACGTTTTGGACAAACGTGGAGAAGAAAGGCAAGAGAACGAGAAGAATGGTGGACGTGTTGTGATCAGCGCAGTCTTAACAACAGCTGAAGACCGATTGATCCACGTGATCCAGGTGATATAGTTATATAGATATATAATAATGTTAAATGTTTCCCTCTTACTCATAAATTGCATCATGTGCATAAGAGAAAAGGTCAGAAGGGAACTAGACAGAGTTAAGGTTGGATAGGAGATCTCAATTGTCCATTTCTGTAGTTTATAATATTTGCATTCAGTGTAATTTTAACTTTGATTTTTCAAGCTCTCTAGTTTTTGTGGGATTTGGGGGGAAATATAGCATTTTTAGTGGATTTTTTCCCTTATGAACTTGGTTGATATTTACAAGCTTACCTCTAGCTAAGTGGAGTTCTTTGCCTGAGAGTATTCTAAAGCACGTAGGGTTAAACATAACACAAGCTCTGTTTCTTTCTTTCTGATTTACAAAAATGGCTTTGTGTACAGGTGACTTGAATACCAAAATTAGGACAAGTTAAGAGAAGGTGAACTTTGTTCATCATTGTTGAAAAACTTGCAACTCCCTTGTGCTCACAAACTAAATACACAATAATGATACTGTATAATAAGCTTTTTTCCACAACATGGTGTTATTTTAACATTTTAGCATTTTTTTTATACCTGGAATGAAAGTAGCTGGGGATAACACTTTTGCAAAGGCAAGAGAATTCATTTTCCTATTGCCAAATTCAAAAATAATTTAAAGAATCAGTTTATCATGACTGGTAACTATGAACTGTGAAATTGAGTACATTCAATCATGTAAACAATGGCTGAAGTAAAAAAGGATATTAGAGACACTGGGACAGATAGATTAAATTGATTATATGTAATTATATATAGCAATTTAAAAAATGAAGAGGTATTATAACGAGTGCCAGTCATCTAAATCTAGAGAAAATAAATGCATGCAGAGATAACAGACTTCTAAACTTGAATTTCTGAAATACTGTTTTTCTATAAATATAGATATGTGGGGGTCTTTGTTTCTTCCTTCTTTGAGGTACACAGGTACACATAAGTACTGGGGATCCTGCTGTACTCCCTGGCTTGAAATGGTTTCCATTATATGCAGGGTTTACAGTTTGGTACGTCTCTCAGCACTCCCACTATAAAAATTGTCCCAGCACTTCTGCAGGTACAGACACTCAGATACTATGGTGACAACTATGGTATAATTAACTGCTTAGTTAATACAAAAGAAATTAAAATAGGTTGTCTAAGCCCCATAAGCTATAGAGCAAAATTGTCTGTATGAATCAACACTATTGCCAATCCCAGCAATCAAAAATCATCAGAAATATCCCCCAAAATCATTGCTTAAAAAAAACAGAAATGGGTTCTTCTGTGCCTTCTAGTTTCTGAGCCTGTAGATTGCCCTGGCTTTATGTTTTCAAGCTTTTCTTTGAAAGCATGAGAAATAGAAATTAACTTTTCTTTTTCAGTGAAAGCTGTGATTCTCATTTGATTCTATCAGCTGAAGCTTCAATTAAAACAAAATATTGTAAGACTGCAATAAAATCGAGAGAGTTGGCAGCTCTGGGTCAAGTCTGCGTCCACTGAGCCAGGAAGGCTGGTTGGTATGACAAGGACAGGAAGGGATGGAGCCTGGGAGTAACGGAGCCACACAAATATCGAGAATCTGCCCTTTAGTTAATGCTACTCTGAACTTTGACCACATGCCTGCGGGCCATTACTTTCAGGAGCATTAATGTTATCTCTATGCCTTCAGGCCTCTGGGCAAAAAGGGTAAAGTGCAGCTGCTGACAATTTGCTCCACACTGAAAGAATCCTCACCAACCCCTTTATGACAGCTGAAAGGCCCAAACATGTCATCAGAGAGACACAAAGGGAACATAAATGGACTGGATCCAGCCTTGTATGTTTACTAGAGAAAATAAAGCCTTTTTTTATTCAGATGCTGAGATTTACATTAATTGAACAACAAGACAAAGAGAACCTCTCAAACAGTATCCCAGAGGTAGTTTTCTTAATTCATACTACCTACACAATGTCAATTATTATGATCAATATTATGCCTTCCCTGTGGCTAGTGATAAGAGCAGTGGAAAGGTTCTGAATTTTAAAACATGCAAAAATAGAGCACTACAAGCTTCATAAAGAATAAAAGTGAGAAGTTCGTTATAAGGTTTTTTTTTTTTTCTGCTAAATACAAGAAGCATCAAATGCTATTTGGAGCCATGTTTTTCTCTCAGGAGGCTCACTCATATAGACAGCACAAAGGAAGTTGATCTCTAACTCTGTTACTTCTTCTAAACTTACCTTAAACTTATCCAAGAGTTAGCAAATAAGGGACAGCAATGACTGTTTCAGCTGTAACACAAGAAGAAATTTGCACAATATTGAAAAATAATAGCATTTATATAAGAGAATGAGTTTGAATGATATATTGAATAATAATAGCATTTATATTAGAGAATATTGAATAATAATAATAATAATAACAATAATAATAGCATTATATAAGAGAAACATTTTCATAAGCATGAATTGATTAAGCATTATTGCATTCTGAGAAGCAGGTAATTATTATACCTATTTTGCAGATGGATAAACTGTGGATACGTTTGGCCAAAGTCACACAATAAATCCCTGGCAAAACTGGGAATAGAACGCCTGAGTATGGATTTTCCCACTCAAATGTGTTGCGTTTTCCCTCTTGAGCAAATAGAAAATAAAATATGGCTATACCCACCATTAAGCATTCATTGTGCGCACATAATCAGTGCTGTTATCAACCGGAAAAGCCTGTTAAACTAGAAAATGAATACTGAAAGTTTTGCTAATTACACACTCTTTCCTCTTACCTGATGTTGAAAGAATGAAGTGGAAGATGATGATTCTGATATTGCAGTAGTAATTGTATCTTTCATATCATGATGCCAGGGTAATCAAAATTTGGGAGTGTACATGAATAATCCAGGTGTTTGTGTTGTGTTGTGGATTGTAATTGGAAATATCAATGGATGATAGGTATTTCATGAGTTGTCTTTTTTTCCTGTCACATATTTCATATTGTGTGACTCATAATTGAGCTGTTATTAAGTATTGTAGGGCAGACTAATTTAGAACTAGGGGCCTGATCCCACAAGCTTCACTGTGATACCAATCCTGATATAAATATTAAATCATAGTAACAGAAACCTGGCTAATGTACAGACAAAAAGCATTTCTCCTCCCCCATTCCCTACATCCCAATGCCATCTCTTTCCGCCTCTCAGCAGAACTTTATATAGGAAATAATGTACTTTGTTTTCATATTACAAAGACTTGTTATTTTTGAAAGAATAGCATGATGTTTTTGTTATGAACTGTTACTTATCATGAATAAAGCAACATTTTCATCACAGCTGTCACAAGAGTCAGATTCTGAGATTTTGTGTTGTTTTATATATAGCCATGACTTTTGACACTTTGAGATTTTTGTATATAAGTATAAGTAGATGGATGTGAAGGTAACAGTCAAAATCAATATCACGGAGAGCCTTGAGAGCTGCTGAGATTAGATCAGGTGTCCATGGAGGGTTAAGAGAGGCAAATACCCTCATAAATGAAGGCTAGTGGTTTGTCAAGCATTCAAAGTAGAGTCCAGATTGTAAGTGTGCTCCCTGCAGCAGCTATGGGGCTGAAGTAGGATTGCAGTTTAAAATGGTTTAAAACCACTAGCTGAATCTTATTAAATGCATTTATACAGGTTATTGTAAAATAATGTTGATTCAAATAAGTGACTTCTTTCATCTTTCCTTTTCCCCCTGCCAAGACTAGGCCTCCTCATAGGATTTACCATGATGAAGCTCTAACCCTAATCCTAAATAACCAAAACTGAACTACAATTGTTATAATTAATGAAAAACATGCATTTGATGATGTACTGTCCTTGCCCTTTTATTGTGCATATTAAACAAGACACAAGAACTGCCCCAACTCTAGCACCAGGGAGGTTCCCCTGGCATGGGAACGTTGGAATTATCATCAGACCGATGGTCCCTCTTCCTCATTATTCTGTCTCTGGCAGGGGCCAATACCAGCTGCTCCAGAAAAAAGATGCAAGAAACCCTACAGAAGTCTGCCCTTGGAGAAAGTTTCTTCCTCAGACAAGGATTCTGCTGCATGGTGCAGGGCAGGATCTGGCGATCTCATTGGGTATCACATTGCCTGTGAGACACAGAGTTCCGCTCTACACAAGACATTGTAAGAGCTGGAGCAGGGTTTGTGCAGACCAGAAGAGGGGGTAGGGAAAGGGACAGAAGATTCTCTGCTATGCAGATTGTCACATACGTAACCTTGTGGTCACATTAGGGACTACAGAGGCTGCTTCAGCCACTAGCCAAAGAAGTCTTTGTGGAGCAGCTTGGTAGTCACTTTGTGGGCATTTGGGGAAAGATGCCTCCCTTCTCTTCCCTGCTATCTGGCCAGCACCTACTAACTGGCAGAGGATTTGGGTTTATTCTATAATTTAGAAAATTCACTAATTCCCAATTAGTCTTCCCATTATTAGTGCAAATTAGTGAGTTTTGAATGTATTTTCAGATTAATAAAAATACTGTCACAGACCCACCCATTTAAATACTAATTCTAAGCTACTTCAGCATGTGTTTCATGTTAAGCATGCAAAAGATCCCATTGAAGTGAACAGAACTATTTACATGCTGAACGCTGGCACTTGCTTAAGTCCCTTCCTGAATCAAGGACTTGGTCAACAAGATCCAATAGCTAGAAGGCGCAGATTTTTAACAGTGAGTGTAATTAACCATTGGAACAACTTGCAAAGGGTTATGGTATATTCTCCGTTACTGGCCATTTTTAAATCAAGATTGAAAGTTTTTCCTAGTTCAGACAAGAATTAATTCAGGGAAATCCTATGAAAGGAGGTCAGACTAGATGGTCACAATCATCACTCTGGGCCTTATAATCTATGAATCTTTGAATCTGTCACAGGGACAGCCCAGATTATACCCTTCTTGTACTGTTTTACCAGCTTATTTTGGAAAGAGACAAGATTATGATAGGCACTAGAGTTTATAGTGCATACATTCTTTTGCCGACTCATTTGCTAATAGAATCAGACAGATCCATCCATAAAACATTATTTCTCTTAAGTGTCAAAATGCTCCTGATAGAAGGTCTTAAATATGATATAGCTGAAGACTCTTAAATTATGTAAATTATTATATAGTTACAAATGTACAAGGCAATGTCACGTCAGTGAGAACATTAGATGAA
The DNA here is from genome assembly GCF_009764565.3 of Dermochelys coriacea. Classification (NCBI taxonomy): domain Eukaryota; kingdom Metazoa; phylum Chordata; order Testudines; family Dermochelyidae; genus Dermochelys; species Dermochelys coriacea. Next base: position 22,890,703 of record NC_050078.2, on the reverse strand, counting down.
GCAGGTATGGGTTCCTAAAATATCTGCCAACTTTGATTAAAAAGTTGGATATAAGACAAATTGGAAATCTATTATATATAGCTAACTAGGGTGACCAGACAGCAAGTGTGAAAAATCAGGAAAGGTGTAGGGAGTAACAGGCGTCTATATAAGACAAAGCCGCAAATATTGGGACTGTCCCTATAAAATCAGGACATCTGGTCACCCTATACCCAACATGGATCATTCTTAGAGGATCAAAAACTTCATAATGGAGATACCCTGCAGCTGAGAGGCTGGCCCAGTTATAGCATGTGATAATCAGCTCTCCCTTCTTCAGCAAACTCACAGGTGAAGCTCTAGGTGGAGGAGGAAAACTATGAGGTTCTTCCATATTCTTCTGTGGGAGAAGTTCCCTTCCCTTGAGCCCCAAGGCAGTGGCAGCACTCTGACGACCATCTTCTCTTCATTTCTCCCTTGAAAAATGGCATTTACTCACATGCATCTAGGGGCTCAAGATTAGGGGCTTCCCCCCACACACACACACTCTGGGGGAGGTTGAAGGAAATTGGTGATCCAGTTTTTGAGTTATGGATGCTTAAAAAAGGCCCTTTTTAAAATTGTACCAAGAGTTTGTTTCACCCCTGTGAAGAGCAGTCTTCTTCTTAGCATATGCACAACGTGCCTTAGGAAGCACATGACCAGGATTAATCACTGAATTTGGTCCGCTGGTTGGATCGTTAGCTTTCCCAGCTCAAGCAGAGTACTGATGGGAAATGCAATGTGAAAACTGATTCATGCCTCCTTGAGGAGCAGTGATGATCTGGGGGGCAATTTCCATCCAGGCTGTATCCTCTGGCTGTTCCCCCAGAAGATGGTGGCTATAAAATGCACCCAAGATTCTTTTAGGAGACCCGTTGGGGGGAATCTGTTTGGGAATTACTTAATTGATGTATCTCCTCAGCACTCAGGCTGTGTTGCCTTTGCCACCCATTTTTTGAGCTATGTGGTCTGGCCTGACCCCTCCCCTTTCCTCAATAGTCCCATCACAAGCATCATATGATGTTATGCCAGTCGCCTGAAAATAGTCTCTAGCCAAACAGTTTTTGCGAAAGGCATCAGAGATGTTTCATACACTTTATAAATTTAGTTTCTTACAACTGGCATTATCATACCCAAGGTCAGCCTGTCAATCCCTGCGAGTAGGATGGGAATTGAAATATATAGAGATTTTTCAGAGTGGTCCAGAATCTTAGACTTAAACAGCAGAAGTGCAAGGGATGAAAAACTGAACTGGATGCAATTTAAAATATGACTTCTTAGACATTGTCTCATTTCTTTAGAGGAGTTAAAGGATGACAATATGTGTTGCACAACCAGATTATTTTACCTATATAGGCTCAAATTCTAGGTAGGTAGATAGATATAATGGGAGTGGCTATAAGGTTTTGAGGAACATGGTTAGACTTAAGTGTTGTATTGTTTTGTTCTATTTTGTTTTGAAAGTGTGTAAATACTGGGCCAAATTCATGCTTTGTGTAATGCCACTGATAATTATGGTGCCTATTGCATTCACCATAATTACAATGTATAGCTTTGATTTTCTCAATAGATGTATTTATATATTTGGTTCCCTTGAGGACATAGCTTATCAAACTTCAGTAGCATCACTGTAATATTGTTTATGCCCAGGGCTGTTATTACAGCATGGTACGTCTAGTAAAAGTCACAGGATTGCAATGGTGGGATGCTCAAAGCAAAGACAAAAGGCAAGTATCATGAGAACTGTTTTGCAGCCCAAATAAAGCCAGATTGTACCCAGCCCCTCCGCAGGAGCCCAAGGGAGGAAAAGTAGTAGTCTTGTCCTTTCGGCAGGAGCTAGACACATGCTAGAAGTTGCTCATATACTCGTGTTCTGATGGCAATATAGGGACAGATACAGAAACAGAACAATGGCAATCTGTGCTCCCCAACAAGTACTGCTCCCTTTTGGTGCCTGGAGAGTGGGGCACAAGTAACCCCTGCCCCCACAAGGGTAGGAAGAGATAGGGTCACAGCTAACACCCCTCCTCCTCTGGCTAGTAGAGCCGGCAGGACATACAGGGAGGGGAATATGCTGCATCCTCTGAAGCAGTGTAACAGAATGAACTTTCTGTGAGGAGCTCCTGGATAGACTGGGCCTCTTTAAAGCACAGTCCCTCTCAAAGATCCCACTGGGCACTGCAGCTCCCACCACTTCTCAAATGAGTCACTAGCTAAAAGCCACAGCTGAGCCTTATATGTTTTGTTCTATATTTTAGTGTAAATAACTAGAACTGTGTTTGTGCTTATGTAGCAATGTGATGGCTCAGCGGTCAGGCACCTCCTCCTGGTTGTCTTAGGAATTAGCTCTTCCAGCCCAGAGTGCCCTCTGCAGGCCAGTGTCTCACCTGCCGCTGGCCCCTGTGTCCCTCCTGGACCTTGATGCTCCTCTCCCCACCCGGGGGAACCCCAACCCTCTATCCCCACCTTGTCTCAGTGGCTACTACTAGTCACGATCTAGCCCCCCGCTCACTGGGGCAGACTGAAGTCTGTAAGCCACTCATCATCGGCAAGGGGGTAGGACCAGCAGCCTCCGCCTATTCCCAGGCTGCCCCTCTGCAGCCCCAGTACCTTTCTGGGCCTTTACCAAGGCCTGCAGCCTGGGGGTTTACCAGGCTGGAGCTCCCCAGCTTCCTTTGCATTTCCCCAGCACTGCTCCACTCTAGGCACCCTGTGCCACTCCCAGGCAACCAGGTGCTTCTCTCTCAAAAGCGAGAGCTCACTGGCCTTTTATAGGGCCAGCTGTGGCCTGATTGGGGCTGTGCCTGTTTCCTCAATCAGCCTAGCCTTTTCTCCAGCCCCAGCCCTCTCCAAGGGCTGGGTTTAACCCTTTCAGGGCTGAAGCAGGGTGACTGCCCCGCTACAGCTTATGATAACAGTGGACAGGACAAATTAGTTGTCCTACAGAGGCAGTTGTTAGAGACCTGGTCGACCTCTGCCCATCTTCTTCTGAGGGTTTTTTTTTTTTCAACTTTGTGGAAGGAAGACAACTCCTGACCTATGGATAAATTAAATCTCCAGGTGAGAAATTACTGGCCAGGTCATTTGTGTACCCACATGTTGTTGTGTTCCTAATTACAATTAGTTTCTCCTACAGCTCAAGGTTTAATTTTGCAGCTCACAAAGCTTCAGAGAAAACAGATTTAACTGTTCATCATCAGATACACCACCTACTTAAAAATCCCAGACGTCAAAGCCATTAAAGTGACACTGTCAATTTAAAACTCACATGTCTATCTGAAAATCTTATCCCTTCTGTTGTAATAAGTCATTTCTAAAGTTGTATAACTGAAAGAGATTAGAGAAAAAAGTCTCTGTTTGAAAGCATTTTGTGTACAGCCTATTTTAATGTTTCTCCTGTTAATTCAGTTAGGACCTAATCCAGCAATGAAATCTGCTCACTGACTCTCAAGCCAGCCCAGAATCCACATTGACTTTAGTGGAGCTCTGCATGGCCCCAGAAGCAACTCGTGCAGATATCATGGCAGAGATGGGGCCTTGGTTAGTGGTTTCCCATATATTTTGTGGGGGTTTCCTAAACAGGGGAAAGAAGAATTTAGTTCCCGCTGATTCAGTTCCCCCTGGAGACAAATGGGTTTGTGAAAGCACAAAAAATTAACAGTGAGAGACTCCGGGGCAAATGAAGTTCTTCAAACTTTTAACTCCTTTTCCCCAAGTAACTAGGTTTCAAATTGATGTCCCTTTAATATTTAAAAAATGAATGCAAAATAGAAACTCATTGACTCCTGTTGCATTAATAAACATTTTTATGTCATAAAATGAAAAAGGTTTTTTTAAAAAAGAGACAAAGAGAAAACATTAGTAGACAAAGAGAACACTTTACGTTTGCACCCACGCTATAATATTATACACACCTATTATGGGTTGAATTTTTGACTCAGTGTCCTTATTTTACCCTTTGGCCAATGTTATGTTTTCTACTACTTCTGCTGTAATTCTTCTTCTTCTGAGGAATATCAGGTATTTTGAGAATGGCTTTATAATGTTAGGGAGACAAATTCTGTAGCCTTTCAACAACATTTAAAAGAGCCATTGAAAGGGTGTTGTGATAGTACAAAAGATGACTGATTATATGCACGTTATTGAAGGAAAGCGGATTTGGGGAGCTGGAAGGTGGATTGGTGGATAGGAGGAGAGGGTGACTGGGTGATGGAGCAAGGAGATGGGGAGTGGATAGATGCAGGGGGCATTGGAGGGACTGAATAGGCACAAAAGGTGGAGGGTGTATAAGTGCGGAGGGGCACCATTCATTCTATGCATTGAATGAAGCAGTATTCAATATAGTATAGTATCCAATCAGGTAATTAGAGATTACTGTATCTACAAAAAGAAAAGGAGGACTTGTGGCACCTTAGAGACTAACAAATTTATTTGAGCATAAGCTTTCGTGAGCTACAGCTCACTTCATCGGATGCATTCAGTGGAAAATACATTGGGGAGATTTATATACACAGAGAACATGAAACAATGGGTGTTTGTTTCATTTGTTAGTCTCTAAGTTGCTTGTGAGTCCTCCTTTTCTTTTCCATACATACTGTAATTAGTGATCAGGTAAGGTGAGCTACAGCAGGAGAGCGGGGGAGGGGGGGGGAAATCCTTTCGTAGTGATAATCAAGGTGGGCCATTTCCAGCAGTTGACAAGAAAGTCTGAGGAACAGTGGGGGGGAGGATGAAATAAACATGGGAAATAGTTTTAATTTGTGTAATGACCCATCCACTCTCTGTCTTTATTCAAGCCTAAGTTAATAGTATCCAGTTTGCAAATTAATTCCAATTCAGCAGTCTCTTGTTGGAGTCTGTTTTTGAAGTTTTTTTGTTGAAGAATTGCCACCTTTAGGTCTGTAATTGAGTGACCAAAGAGCCAGAAGAGTACCCAGAAGATAGCTACTACAGGACAGGCCCAACAAAGAAAATAACAGAACGCCACTAGCCATCACCTTCAGCCCCCAACTAAAACCTCTCTAGCGCATTATCAAGGATCTACAACCTACCCTGAAGGACGACCCATCACTCTCGCAGATCTTGGGAGTCAGGCCAGTCCCTGCTTACAGACAGTGCCCCATCCTGAAGCAAATACTCACCAGCAACCACACACCACACAATAGAACTACTAACCCAGGAACCTATCCTTGCAACAAAGCTCATTGCCAACTGTATCCACATATCTATTCAGGGGATGCTGTCATAGGGCCTAATCACATCAGCCACACTATCAGAGTCTCATTCACCTGCACATCTACCAATGTGATATATGCTATCATGTGTCAGCAATGCCCCTCTGCCATGTACATTGGCCAAACTGGACAGTCTCTATGTAAAAGAATAAATGGACACAAATCAGACGTCAAGAATTATAACATTCAAAAACCAGTTGGAAAACACTTCAATCTCTTTGAAAAAAGAAAAAGAGGACTTGTGGCACCTTAGAGACTAACAAATTTATTTGAGCATAAGCTTTTGTGAGCTACAGCTCACTACAAACCTAAAAGGGGCAATTCTTCAACAAAAAATCTTCAAAAACAGACTCCAACGAGAGACTGCTGAATTGGAATTAATTTGCAAACTGGATTCAATTAACTTAGGCTTGAATAAAGACTGGGAGTGGATGGGTCATTACACAAAGTAAAGCTATTTCCCCATGTTCCCTCCCTCGCTCTCCTGCTTGTAATATCTCACCTTACCAGATCACTCTCCTTACAGTGTGTATGACAGGTTTCAGAGTAGCAGCCATGTTAGTCTGTATTTGCAAAAAGAAAAGGAGTACTTTTGTGGCACCTTAGAGAGTAACAAATTTATTTGAGCATAAGCTTTCCTGAGCTACAGCTCACTTCATGGGATGCATTCAGTGGAAAATACAGTCTGTATTTTCCACTGAATGCATCCCATGAAGTGAGCTGTAGCTCACAAAAGCTTATGCTCAAATAAATTTGTTAGTCTCTAAGGTGCCACTAGTACTCCTTTTCTTTTTATGGTGTGTATGGTAACACCCATTGTTTCATGTTCTCTGTGTATATAAATCTCCTCACTGTATTTTCTACTATATGCATCCGATAAGTGAGCTGTAGCTCATGAAAGCTTATGCTCAAATAAATTTGTTAGTCTCTAAGGTGCCACAAGTCCTCCTTTTCTTTATTCTTGCATTTCCCAACTTTTGAACTGCCTGAACATTATTTTAATGTAGGGGTTTTTTATGTAATACATACATATGTTGGGTTGGTTAATTTTCTTTGTAAAAGTAATGTATGATTCTGACTGAATCAGCACCTACCTTCATTTTCTTTCAACCAATAGTGCATAGCTTAGATAGAGAGAAGTAAATGGAGCTGTAGAGTTTTAAGCAATATGAGATCAAGTGAATTGCCTGTTCTTTGACTGCAAGGGCATGTAAAATTTTGGTGAGCTTAGCATTAACTGGGGAGATTTCTGACATCCTGGGTTTGTTTGTTTTGTTCCTTCTTTTTGCCAAGAGGTCTTTAAAGTAACATCATTGAGACTGTCAGTTTCTCTGACAGAATAACTTGAAAGCAGAACTGTGAGAACCACAGGATACTTGAGTTCACCTCAGGCTTGGTGTGTAATACGAAGGGCTTCTTAGTCTGCAGGGCTTCCAAACGTATCACAAAGAAAGTCCTTTTGCAGCTGCTTGAGAAACCACAAGAGCTTCTCCATGTCAGCACATTCAACGGCTTATACCCAGGTGATGCAGATTGCCCCACACTAAAGAGCATTGAAGCCAATGGGAATTTTTCTATTGACTTGAAAGGCTGGAGGATTGGCTCCTAATACATTTTCTTAGATGCTCTGTGAATTATCTTGTTCAATCTACTTTCTACATATAATCAGAGCATGTCTTTTTTTTAAGAAGTTGCACAATTGCAGCCACATGTAGGAAGGTGTAAACTACAATCAGAAGCCTGTTGGAGGTGTTCTTGATTTGGCATGGGAGATGGGAGACATTAGAAAATAGTAAAGAAGTAGCATTGGGTAATTGTTCTTCCTTTCTCAATACTGACAGAACATTTTCATTATCACTGGATATTTATAAGTATTGTAAAATATAAAAATGAAGGGTTTTTTTATTAAACAAGAAATCAGTCATCTAATGGTGAATATAGTTGACAGATGGAGATAGTTGGCACTTATATGTATTTAAATTGCGAACATCTACAATACATCTACCCCACTGTTCCATCCCCACTTTGTCACTTGTCTTATTTAGTCTGATTCTTGAAAACACTTATACATGTGAGTAAATTTACACATGAGAGTAGTCCCATTGATCTTAAATTAAAAATTCCTTGGGACAGGGACCATGTCTTATATATCAGTATAGACATTCACACTATGGGGCCCCAATTCTGATTGGGGCCCCTGGATAATATTGTAATATTAATTATTATTATTATTTATGTAATATTCTTATAAGATATAATTTTTAACAGGTAATCTAAGAATACAGTTTGCAGTGTTGTTGCAGCCAGGTTGGATGCAGGATATTAGGGAGACCAGGTGGATGAGGCAATATCTTTTACTAGACCAACTTCTGTTGGTGAAAGAGACAGGCTTTCGAGCTTAGATTGAGCTCTTCTTCTTCCTTTCCCAGACCTGAAGAAAAACTCTGTGTCAATGTAACACACATGCCTAATAGGGAGATATCTCTTTAAGAGGTCTATTGGACCATGTGTGGGTAGGAGTGAGTTGTGCCTAGATTCTTGTTGCTAGGCAGGTGCACAATTAGCACTCCACATCCACAAGTTTCTGGAATTGGGTGCAGTGGTTTTGGGTATGGTCAGTAGGTTCCCTGTAGCTGGACTTGGATGTCCTGAGGGCAAGCAGTCAGGGCAGCTGCTTTACAAAAGGCCATGTGCCCTTTGTGGGCTGGGAGAAGCTGAGCCTAGGAATAGAAAGCAGGCTGTTTTCCCTATGTCTGAAGCATTTTGTAGCAGGGTTTTTTCTTTAAAAAAATCTATATACTTAACTGAGTTGTTGGTTAATCAGTTAAGTGACTGGCTAACAGTGATAGCAGCAGAGGAAGAGTTTGCATACTTTTCAGCTGAGGATTCCTATAAGCAAGTGGAGGGAAAATGTTGCTTTTGATTCCACAGACTGTATAGATTTGGTGATCAAAGACTCTAACTGAGACTCAGGTGAACTCAACCTAAGCTTTTGGGAACTCTGAATTTCCTCTCACTATGTTTTTGTGGGGACTGACCTGTTTAGATTTAATTAATTTTCTTTATTTATATTTAGATTATCTTCACAGTTATACATATGTGGATTGTAAAGTACGTATGTTGTAAAAATTAAGTTGTTGTTGTTATTATTATTTATTTATTATTTGTTTCTTTATCATACAATTTTATAAAGTTGGTACTTAATTAAGTTCATTCATTTTGTTCTTTTCAGAACTTGAATGTGGGGAGATTGACCCTGTGCAATCCTTGCTGAAAATCCTTAGAGACTGAATTCTGGGTCTCCTGCTGCTTTCCTATGGAGTGGGGTTTTGGGGGCATTGGAGAAGGGCAATGAAGTGAAGTGTAGCCCACCCAAAGGTTATATAAGATCAAAAGTCTGTCTTTTTTTTCACCAACAGAAGTTGGTCTAATAAAATACATTACCTCACCAACCTTGTCTCTCTAATGTAAGAATATAATTAATAAGGGAAAATAAATGTTTGATTTCTAAATGAGATGATGTTTGGTTTATCCTGTGGCAAAAGTGGTAAAGAGCTATTATTAGTAAGAGAAAATTTGTACTAAATGTGATTTATTCTTCTGTAAGCTAACAGTTGCCTTCGTGACTGACTTAAAGTCCTTTTGAAGTCCCATGGACTTCAGTGAGCCTTGGATCAGACCCTTACAGTGCTAATCTCCACTGGAAAACATATTTGACCAAAAGCTTAAATAAGTTGGGCCAAATTCTTTCCTTGGGAACACTCGGGCAACGATAATGAAATCAAATGGAAGATACAGGGCAACAGAGGGTAGCATTTGGCCCTTTGTCTCTGACAAGAATGATCTATAATAAAGCAGATCAGCAATGGTAAAGTTAAGTGTAGTTATGGTCAGAAAAGTGACAGTAAAAGTAGAACTTTCTTGCTTAACAGATCAGATCCTTGTGGGTATTTTGATTCATATCAACTTGCTACAGTCACTTGTAAATGGAGTGCATCTGACTTGGAATCTTTGAGGGACATGAAACATGGAATTTCACAATGGCATTTTTACAGAGGAACTTTTCAGAGGAACTTTATTGGTAATGAAGACGTTAAAGGAGACAATGATGGGGACATTAATGAAGCATTTATTATCGAAGTAGGTTACATTTTGTGATGCAGAGGGTCTTAATTCACAGTGTCAGGATTGACCCAGCAATGAGTCTTTCACCTGCACAACTCCCAAGAACAGATGGCCAACCGAAGAAATAGAGAGTATTCTCAGAGCACAGCATTTTGAACTGTTACAAATTAAACAGCAGAGAGAAACATTTCCTGAGCTACATTAGTAATAAGGAACACTTAACATGGTCCAAAGAGATCTTGGAGAAATTGTGCTGCTTTTATTGTTCCATTTTTGTTCAAACCCTAGTTGAAGGAATTGTATATTTGTTAATTTCAAAATTAGCCTAATTTACTTTAATTATCTGCCTCTTGTGCTTTATTATTTTACTTCTTTTATCGATGTAAAAACTCAACCAGCTCCAAAGGTTTTCTTAGGAGCAATTGGAATATACGGTAATTTTCCAGCTAGTCAAAACAATGGGTTGAATTACTAATTGATTGCTAATTGTTGACATGCTTGCTGAATTACATTCAGAATTTATTGAAAATAAGTTTTGCATCGTTCTCCTCTTTCACCTCAGTATTCAAGGATAGGAATGATAGGAAGTCATGTCTATTTCCTTAGGGCTTAATCCTGAGCTATTGACATCAGTAGAAAGAATCTTACTTGATAAGGCCTTTGTTGAGCTTATTGACATTGAATGTTGATGGAGGAAGAACAGCTTCTTTTTTTACTTGCATTGTGTTCCATAATATAATAAAAAGTATGTCCAAAATGTTAACAAAACAAAATGCTCCTGTGTCTGTTGTCTTCATGTTGTTTCTCACAAAAGAAATAATGTGTCCACAACACTCAGTCCTAGAGTCCTACTATGAGACTTCAAACAACACACATCTGTCAGCTTTATAAAGCCATAAAGAAATTTCAAGAAAATGAACTGTAACACAAATGTGGGGTTTGGCTGCGGGGTTTGCGGTGGGTGGGTTCTGGGGTTGAGATGGGGTTTTGTTTGTGGATTTGTTGATGTTTTGATTTTTGTTTTGGCAGGGGTGTTGCTATGGCATTTTTTTATTATTATTCGCTTCTAAGAAAGAAAGCCAGACAACAAAAACATGTATTGAGTGTTTCATTCAAAGAATTTATAAAAGGACATGGGGAGAGGGGATCACGTAAGAGTGTCTGAAGGTTCTAAGACAGAAATTTCAACAACAAAAAGCCCAGCAAACAGTACAGCCCAATATTGCCTAAACTTCCATTAAATTGTCTTCAAGTTGCCTCATTACCCATACAATCAGATCTACCCTGTTGTCGCTTTGAAATCAGCAGTAAGGGTGCCATTTCAATTTTCTCTTACTCTGCAAGACATGGAAAATGCTTGGAATCTTGTAATCAGATGCAGAGAGTTAGAAGTTCAATTCATAGTCTGAATTACCCACACAAGAAGAAAAGGGGGAGGCTCTGAACTCTGTGCTCTACTCAGTATCCATAGAACTCTCTGAGATAGGAAATGGGGAGGAAAAAACAAACCTAAAAGGCAATTTCACTAAGGATGTCACAATTAATGTGTAGTACTGCTAGTCTTGTTTGCTTGAAAGCATATTTGGGGAGGGGTGTTTATTGTGTTTTAATGTATGTTGGTACATGTGCTCAAACTTATCAGCTGGACACATTTTTGAAATCCCCTAATTACTCTAATTTATTAGCATATATCTGTTGAGCGATTATCTATAAAACTATCTGAGAGAGATTAGCTTATTTGTTACATGGAGGTGAAAATATATTATGTTATTTGCAAACACATTAGAATGGTACTTGTTTCAATTACTTGGAATATTGAAATAATGTGTGAATAATGATAGATTATTATTGTAACAAAAGTACCAGATAAAAAATGTAGAGCCAGAGGCTCTTGGATGCAGAAAGGGAAGGGAGAATAGGAATGGAAAACTGGGCAGAAAGGGTTTAATTTAGAATTCATGGGGAGGATGTTGATGGAAACTGTGGGCCAAACAGCTTCTTTCCCATTCAAGCCAGCAGAAGGCTGTGTAGTTGTGAACCAGTGTAATTTCTGTGGGGGAGAGATGGCAGGAAATACCAGCACAATGGTGAGCAGAATGTAACAATGCTCATTGCATCCTTATCCCATCCCCCTCAGAGGGATGGAGCTATGGTGTAGGAATGTCAAGGAGACCCTATTACCAAGGGGAATGGAGAACTGGTCACATCGAAAAAATATTTTGGTCAAGAATAGCCTTTTTTCAGAATAAAACATTAACATTTTGAAATAAAAATCTTTCATGAAAATTTTTTTACAAAATCCAAAAAAGAGAAAAAATTGGGGATGGGAGGGTTATTTTTATTTTCTTTGGGAGGTTTTACTGAGTTAAGTTTCAGTATCTTTGGGGTCCATTGTATTAAATGCAAGTTTATGTATTCTTGCAGGCCAGGATTGTTTGTAACTCTCAGGGGAATGGAGATGTGATGGGAAGCATGGGAGTTCAGAATGTGTGCCAGACAAAAATGGACTTTTGGAACAATAAGTGTGAAGTGAATTTCCTGGGTATTACCTAGGGAGAGGTTAATGGACATTTCCTCCCCTCTATGTGAAAACCCAGCTTTCTAAAGCTACACTTGAGCAGTGGGTCATTGTCTGCTGATTACCTGTTCCTGGAGACTAGAGATTAAAGGCCCAATCTGTATAAAGAACTGACAAGCCATTATTGTGGTTCTGAATCTAAGATAGTTATGAACATATAAACATGGGAAAACGGGGGTTTTGAAGGACTGACACCTATCAGAGCTTGAGGCTGGAATTGGGGGTGATCTCTGGTAAGCTCTTTAGCATATATGTAGCTTCTTTTATTGTATTTAATGTTTTCTCTGTAATTCTATCACCTTAAGAATAAATGTGCTTGCTTAAAGTGAAGTGGTAACTTATAACCACTGACAATATCCTCCAGAGAAAAAGCAAAACACAGCAAAATCTGTCTTGCTAGGGATATCACAGTGTAGGCAAGGAATTGTGCAGTCTTAAAGGTTTCCAGCTCCCAGCCATCTCTTGGGTTGATACCCACAAATCACTCTCTCCTGAATGGAAATTTTTTAAGTGGCCACCCTTGGAGGAACATGGGGAGGGAAGAACAAGTACAGTTACTCTGAAACTGTGACACATGTGTGGGATCTATGAGTGTAAATTGCTGTAATGCCAATAGAAGAAAGCAAGTACTGTAAAGGGTAAAGCATAGAGAAACGTCTTGTAGTCTGTTTTTGGGAAAGGAATAGCAAAAATAGAGATGGGAGAAATGAGTTATTAACAACTGGAGAAAGGTAAGCTAGTTGAGCGATGCAGAGAAGGGCAGTTCAACACTGAGGAGCCAATAAAGAGCAACTAGTTGACTTGCTGTATTCTGACACCCAGAAGAGAAATGATGGTCCAGTTTCACAGGGAACATCCAGCCCAACAGGCAGGAGAAATAGGAGAAGCCTAAAGTGTGTTCCCTGGGTGAAGCACAGAGGGGGAATACAGGTACAATTACCCTAAAATTGTGACATTTGAAACCTGTGGAATGAAAATGGTTTTGAAATTACCATCTCTTGGGAACAGGGCTCGTGAAGAATGTTTTGTTTTTGGACCCCAATCACTTCCATGCAGCTGCACCCAACTCCACCCCTTTAGGGAAAGAATGTGACAGTAACTGCACAATTTAAACTTTGCAGAGTTGTGGGAGCACTAATTCACTTCCCAAGGGATTTGCCACAGAAAAGTGCAATTTTACCCATACAACTCAACCAAGCAATGCAATTAATGCATTTCCCTGGGGAAAAATACATGCCATTTCTTTCTTCAGTTTAAAAAAATATATATTTATGGTATCAACAGCATGCAATTGCATTGTAAAAGAGACATTTCTTATGGAAAGAAGATGACCACAGCTATTACTTATTTTTTACGAATTGCAGTGATTTATATTAGGGCTGTTGATTAATCACAGTTAACTCATGTGATTGACTTTAATCACGATTAAAAAAAATTATCGCAATTAATCGCAGTTTTAATCACACTGTTAAACAATAGAATACCAACTGAAATTTATTAAATATTTTTGGATATTTTTCTACATTTTCAAATATATTGATTTAAATTACAATACAGAATACAAAGTGTACAGTGCTCACTTTATAATTTTATTACAAATATTTGCACTGTAAAAATGAGAAACAAAAGAAATAGTATCTTTTAATTCACCTCATACAAGTACTGTACTTTTTATCATGAAAGCACAACTTACAAATGTAGATTTTGTTTGTTTGTTTGTTTGTTATATAACTGCACTGAAAAACAAAACAATATAAAACTTTAGAGCAGTGGTGGACCTTGGTGGACCTTGAAGAAGATGGTCCCAGAGACAGGAATCTTCTGTGGCCTCTTTCATCTGATATGACCATGGGAGCATTTGGGGAAGGAGTCTACAAAGAGCTTCCCTTAGATGATCAATGTGGTTCTGATGTGGTCTGAGGGGAACCTTCCCTCAACTTCTTTATCTTAGCTGCTCTCTCTGTCATTGCTTTAAGACTATATATGATGTGGCCCTTAATCAAACACTTGAGGTGGCTTCATCAGCAGGCATGGGCTTCCTACAGTCTACACAAGATGTGAACCAAGGAACTTTGGCATAGGTCCTCCCCCCGGGTCCTGGCCACGGTCCGAAGACCTGGTGGAATGGAAAAAAATTAAAAGAAGGGCTAAATTAAAATAAATAAAACTATAAAAGAACTTTAAAAAAAGAGAAAATTCCAGTGACTCTTCGGTACCACTAGGCAGATTGTGTAGTCATTCACAGGGAATGCCAGTGCTCTGACCACCAACCATGCTAGGAAGAAAGAACTAAAGAAAAGGTGTGGTGAGACTGTCCTTTATATTTACATTTGGAGCTCGAGAAGCTCGTCAGAGGGTGAGGCTGCCACTACGCATATTAGGGAAAACTCTCTGGCATTGGTGCATGAGGCGCACACATACCTATAGTGCAATAGACATTTGCAAGCACTCAAAGGAGAAACTCTTTTTCGGTAGTCTACGTCCATAAATTCTTCTATACCAGCTAGTTGTTGAATAAACACCTATTCCTCCAAAGAATGACTGTTCTACTAGATGTTGCATGCAACATAAATTTAAGAGGGATTGTATCAGCCTAATATTGCACTGAATATTATTCATATGAATAAGAGTAATTTTCAAATACAAGCCTTACACATTCTTCTCATTGAACGGTTGATACAACTGGTTACCACCAATTGTATAAATTATTTGCAAGTGGTGCAGAACATCATCATTTTATAGATGCTGCTCCCATGGTCCTGAATGAAATGCATGTCACTAACCTAATAAGTACAAATGCTTAATGATGTATTTTTTTATGACTTGTTAAATGTTAATGTCTGACTTGTGAAATGTTAAGGTAGTAAATAGCTTCTTTGAGTTTATATGCACTAAATTTCACTTTGTAGCCCTGAGCACTTAAGGTAACAGTCACAGAATATTAGTCAAAGGGAGTGTTTTATAATCTCATTGACTTTTAATTTATTATTGTTAAAAATAATAATTAAGAGTTGATCTCAGTAGAACTGAGGAATAGACCATTGTCACAGAATAATGGTCTTCTGCTGATTGGTGAATGTTGAGAAATTTACTGAAAATAAATGTTATGAAATTTGGGTGAAATGTATCTTACAATATCCTAATGTTCTTTTACAGTGACTTTGTCAGCTATTTTGAATGACTAATATAGGAGTTATCATGGCCTGAGGAATGTTGCTACACTTGTTTGATAGTCATTGATATACAAATTAGTTGGAAAAGATTTTTCACAAATGCAGTTTATTTTAAAGGTTACCACACAAGTATGACTATGGTTTCCAGTGTTTCCTGTATTTTAAATTTTATCTGTATCTAAGTATCATCAGTGAGCAGGATTAATTCTGGCTGAAAATGTCAGAATGATGATATAGTATTTGTTTTAAGAGTGCCAGCCAGAGGTTAGGGTCTATTTCATGAGTGGGTGGTTGAAGTTCTGTGGCCTGCAATATGCAGGAGGTAAGAGTAGACTATCATGATGGTCCCTTCTGACCTTAAAGTCTACGAGTCTGAGTTTCTGGAGAAGGTTGATGTATGGTTCTGCAGCTGGACTACAAGTGAATGTAAAGTGCTGAATTCAGTACTGATGTAAGTGGGTGAAAATCTATTGATGTTAATGCAGCCAAATTTGACCCAAATTATCTACTATGAACATGTGAATATACTTAGAAGATACCTAGTGTGGCTGAGCAAATATTATGCTAAATCCAACCAACTTTGGAGTAAGCAGAAATGCAGTTATTCTACATATCACCTCCATGCCTTCTGGCACTGTAAGGTTATCTAAGTATTAAGGACCAGATTCTGATATCCTTACTCCTGTTGTGGAGTATCTTACTCTACAAATAGTCCAGATGGTACTCTTTTTGTGGAGTAAAGAGCCCCTTGTCATGATAAAAGTATCCAAATCTGGTCTTCAGTGACTATTTATGCAAAACACTTTCATTTTTTAGAATATATATATATATATATATATATTCATTTGTTGGCAATTGTTAATAACATTTTGGTATCTTGTATAAATTTAATTCATTTAAGTAAAAATGAGTAGTTTTATCTGCAGCTTTTTAATCATGTAATGTTAAATATTTTCTTCAGCTCTTCATCAAGGGCCAACTACTGTGGTGATTTACATGCTATTCTATTGACTTCAGATAATTTAAATATACTGTACATCAGCATAGATTTAGCCCTAGGGATCTCCAAGTGGCATAATTAAGAATGGAGAAAAATCTGCTCTCAGTTTAAACCCCATAAAAGTCAATACAAAACTGAGAACTAGGTTTGGCCCATGATCTCTTATTTGAACTGCATACCTCAGAACTGTATTCTGACGTCCATTTACACCCATAATGCAGTCTTTTATTCCAGATCCACACCACTTCCATGATGAGCATAGTATAAGTCAGGTTTTGGCCCAAAGGGGGCATTAATACACTGCAGTGCATTACCGAATCAGAGCCCAACATCCTGACATTGGTTTAAATGAAGGTGAGTTCAGGTAAAAAAAAAACAAATCTTGCTTTCAGATGAATTAACTGTGGTGCAGCAGCCTTCCCGGAAGTTGGAACATTAAGATGAGAAATAGACACACATATATCTGCTAATTTAAAGGTCTCAGTGCAAATACTAGTATTCAAGAACATATGGGACACTAGCTGGAGGATAATTGTAAGATGAACAGTACCAGAGAGGCTTGTAATTCAGAACACTGAATGCCCCTATCTTTGTTGCAGAACTATTTCCTTCAAGTGATTAGTTCCTCCTGGAAAATCCACAATATCATATCTGTAGAATGTAGGTATTTGCAGCCTGGGATTTGACACATTTTACTCTCTTTTGGTGATTAATTGGTGGTCTCCCAAAGCATTCAGGACCATTGTTAACCAAGCTCTTTGTGCTAGCTTCTACAGTTTGGCAGGAATAAGAAAAGACACTAATCTAGCTTGTTCTTGAGCCATATTAAAAAAAAATAGCACATAGATAGATAGATTCACAGGCTTGGAAAACTATATGGGAGCTTCCAGGGCTTTCCTCAGCAAATGTCAGTGCTATTTCTTTGTGCTGTAAGTTCTTTTTCAAACATTAGACAACATTTTCTGCAACAGTACTATACATTCAGGTTATTATATAATACATTCAGGAAACCTAACTAATATTGTCACTCTGTAGCTTCAATATGCCAATAATATGGGAGCTATATTCCAAACTAAACTACCATGCCCAGATAGCTTGGTTCCTGACTGTGTCCTAGGTGCAAGAGGTCAGTGAAATATACCTTACAACAATGAGTTATTGTTAAAGTACAGGATGTACTTTGGCTTCCATATAAGATATGCAGTGTATGGCTGTCTTTTTTTTGTTTTTGTTTCTTGCATATGCAAGACATATACAGCTACATCTCCACATCCAAAATAATGTGGATAGCCCTTTTAACTAATGGAATAGGTAAAGGTACCTTTCACAAGCAGTAAACTCAAAAACTCCATGTAATGTGTCATAGATTCTGTAATTGGACAGATGGGACTGTACCTTTTCCATAACAGTAATAAGATGTAGTAAGCAGTTGGAGCATCATACTCTATGATGCATATGAAACAGCAAATCAGAGATTTAACATCAAGCTTGAAATGACAACTGAATTCTTGTCTCAGGGCTGCAGAATCCTGGATTTCTCATCCTGAGGTGAGGGCAAGCAATTTTTATAATAAGTCACCCAAAAGCTCAGTACTTCACATTATCTCTGGCTTTGTAAACACTAGCCTTGAGCCATTGTTTCAGTGTGTGCAAAAGATAAATATTTATACAAGCAAGATCTTATTGTAGCCATAGTTTCAAGCATTTGACAAAACATATCAGTTCTACTAATAGTAGTCACACTACAAATCTCAGGCTTCCCACAGTAGTTCTCGACAAGTGGATCTACAATAGTTGTGTATTACATCTACATTAGTTTGAAATTTTCATTGCAATGAGTAGCAAAACAATTACTTATATTTAACATCTTCTTTTGAAGTGTTTCCATTTAGGATGTAATTCACCATGCAAATAATTTTGAAATTGTACTGGATTTGAATAATTCTATTTATATTTTCCCATTTTTTTAATTATTAAAAACCAAATGATCAGACCATTTAAAACTCATTAATATAAAAGAGATGGGAAATTGTAACAACATACATTGAAATATGCTACCTGCTTCATGAACAATTAGCTATATATGAAACAGAAAATAGGTAAATAAAAGCTGCTGTTCTTCCTCACTTTAAATGGGAGGCAATTTTTAACTCTGGAATCTACTTTTCTCTCCTGTCTTGTGTGAAACAACTCAAACCTGTTTACCAGCAACTCATCCTGCAAAGTCCTTTGTTTTCTCAGTATTTAAATGAATGCTAATTCAAAATGCAAATGCAGCTCAATGCAGCTTTCTTACATCTGTGCTCAAGTCACTTATGGAGGAGGAGAATATGCCTCTCACAAGCAAAAATTTCTCATTTTCTGATACTTCATGTCATTGTCAGTTCAAGTACTCACACTCAGATAAATTGATTTTAATAATTTCTATGGGTTACAGCAGTAAGTGGCTAATATAGGGAGAGATGTTTCTGTATGAAATGTTTCACTCTCAAGTAACAGGAGAAAATATGCATTGGGAATTTCCTTACCCTGTTTAGATTTGTCAGAAGGAAGGTATTGATGCCAGAATTGTATTCCAGCAATGTCTCAGTCCATCCTTAGACAGTCTGGAACAAAGCTAGTTGTGCTTAATGGAAATTTAAATTGTTGGTTACTCTGAGAAAAAAAAATACTGCCAAGTAATGGATTAACTGTTCAATTTAACACCATTGCTTCACTTCAAGAATCAAGTTTTTAATACTAACCTAGCACAAAATTTGTCCTTGGATAAACATGCAGGGCTTCAATGGAAGACAATGAGAGCTATGTATGTGTAACTGAGCACTGCATCTGACTCTTAAATCACAACGTTCATCTTCACTCTTTCCTACACACACAATAAAAGGGCAACTTGGATTTTAGCCAAATATCTAATCCGAACAAGCAATAAATGAGCAACTTGATCGCTTTTCAGTGTGACATTAGGTAATCAAAAGAGAAACAAAAATGATGTAATTTCAAGGGATAACATTTTGCATGCCACAAGTTCTGTTTATTATTTAATAGCTTTTGTAAAGCATCACTTCAGTTCTGTTTCCAAAAAGCAATAAAGCAGAAGTTGTTTTTACAAAGCAGACAGAAAATTGGTTCATTAACTGTTGGTCATTTCCCAAGTGTAATTCAATATTTTTAACTGTTGAATATATTGTATAATAATGGTTTGTTCTGTATTTTAAGTAAGTCTCCCAATGAATGGATTGTGAAAGAACTTTGGTTATGATACATATTGATTTTTATTGTTTCTGATTCAACTATCAATTGCATTGTTCTGCTTGTTTATTTTTGAAAAGTCACACTTTTGTCCTACTTTACTTTTTTTTGGTTTCTTTTTGCTTTCCCCTAATAAACTACTGTGTTTTGAAAATAAAGATCTAAATGTAATAGTATATTGCAAGCAATTCACTGAAATACTTCTTATTTCAAGATTTTCAAATTCTTTGAAGGGAATGAAATTTGCATTTTCTTATTAATACTATGAGAAGTTGGAATTATAGTTATTGAAAATGCAAGCCAATTTGGTCTGCCCTTCACGCAAAATACTCTTTGTGTTAGGAGATTTGGCAGCTCTCTGTTAAAAGATTGATAGGGCTGGATACTGAATTCTCCATAACTGAAAGGTTACCATCAGAGACGATATATATTAGAGCTGAGACAGAATCTGATGCTACCTGAAGGTAAAAATGTATTAGATGTGTGTGTGTGTGTGTGTTTATTTCTATAAAAAAAAAACCTCAAACAAACAGATTTTTTATTTAGCCAATGTACTCAATGTACAAAAGAGCTTAGAAGTGTCAACTCAAAGGAACTGCTATTAGAGAGTTGTGGAAATAGAATAATAATAAAAAAATCAAAACTACAAGCAGAAACAAACAAAATCTGTTCAGGGAAAATGGATTTTATGCAACACATGGTAAATTTTTGTAGCCAAGGTCACATAATTTTCTAGAAAATCATTCTGATGCCAGACAAATAATCTTCTGCTGTCTTCTGAAGAATGAACATACTGAAGAATTAGAGACAAAACTGACACTATTTCTGTTTGTGAAGAGATCAGATATTTTATTTGGCAAATATTGATAGACAAAAAAGCATTTTTACATGAAATCCTTTCCCATCCCACCATATCTAAGATATTTTTTCTTGATTTAGGAGTAACATTCACCTATCTCTATTAATGGAAATTATTTTTTTAAAGTGCAAAATAAGCATAAGTCGAGTAGAGTGGGACAAGCAGGAGATTATCTAGAACAAACTGTGAAAGTATTCTATTCCTAAATCATCTGCTCTTCTTTCTATTATTATGAATCCTTCAAGGGTAAACTTGGAGTTTTGAAGTATTGAATTTGAGTGGATGAGGAAGAGTTTCTATTGCTTAAATAACCTCAGAATAAATACTTCTTTTCCCTGTCCCATTCCCACCCCTCTCTCCTCTCTCTGAATACAAGCTTATACATTATGAATTCCTTTCTGCAGATACAATAGGGGTAAAAGCAATGGTCTGATCCTTCTTCCAGTGACGTCAGTAAGACATGGAGCAGGGCTGGATTCTTGTGTCTATTACATAATTTTTTGTTCTTTATAAAACAGCATTTTTTAGCATAGATTTGCATTTCTTGAAAGAAACATGCCAGAATTCCTTCTTCTCCAGTGTGAGTCTCTACCCCAGATAAGATTCAGGCATGACAGAGAATTTAGTGACTCATAGGTGGGTATGATTTATGTGCAGGTCCATGGTCAGAATATAATCTGGGGTGATACATGAACATATGTTACAGAGCCCCATCTAAAATGAAGAGAATTGTTTTTATTAGATGAATACGTATGTAGAATTACAAAGGAATAGAAGAAGAGATTAAACATAGCTCTCATTTACTTAATAGAGCTTTGCATTTAAGCTTAAAGAGAAGATTTATGTATCTTTAAGGCTTGGGTATCGTGTGGTTTGGCTT
Organism: Dermochelys coriacea; assembly: GCF_009764565.3. Lineage (NCBI taxonomy): Eukaryota > Metazoa > Chordata > Testudines > Dermochelyidae > Dermochelys > Dermochelys coriacea. Next base: position 22,869,584 of record NC_050078.2, on the reverse strand, counting down.
ATGTAACTAGCTCCACTGTCTGCCTTTGTAGGTTATACTTCACTTCAAGGACAGTGCTACAGTGTGAGCAACAAGAGTGGTCTGGTACTCAAGTAAGCAGAATAACTTGGTTTGTTGTTTTGTTTCTCTATTTAGTATATTGCTAGTTTTTTTTCCTCACAGTGACCCTGAAATTCACCTCATTAGCAATGAAATTTGTCTGCATAAATAAATAAATAAAGCTGTCTGATTTGGAAAAAAAAATATTTTAGTTTCTCACAGATCAACAGACCAGGGGACCTTTCCACATTGATGACCAAGTTCCTGAATACCAGCTCCTACACATGACACAAAGGACCAGATGGAAACTTTGTTGATGGTTACAGAAGACAGACCAAAGAATATATTGGCATGTCGTTCTAATCAGTCTCCCAAGCTTCAGTCTCCCAATCCACCACCAGTGATGAACATTATATATCTCTATTTAATACAAAAAGTTTCTATTAATTTTGTTTTGCTTTCTTACATATTCTCTATAGAGTTAATTTTTTCCCCATATGACAGCAATGGGTATATGATCTATGCAATGGATGGAGGAATTATAGCAATATTTTGGCAATATCTGCCAGGGGTGGCTGTATATTTTACTGGGTTTTACATGAAGTAATATGTAGAATTCCCATCCAGCTCCCTCCCAACCTATGACCTGGTCCCTCCACTCCATTTAATCACAACTTCCCCAGCCACCTTTTGCATATTTGTGACCATCCTTTCTGAAGCAGCAGTGACACGTCTCCCTCCATCATGTTTAAGAAACTTCATTGTCTCAAGTGACTCCCCAGAGAAGCCAGGAGGTGAAACAGAATTGTAACTTCAGGCATGGAAGACGGCAAGCAGAGTATTCAGTCTCATTTTAGCTCATGGGGAGCAGTCAGCTGGGGCCAGGCTATAAGGAATTGAGCATGGTGTACTGTCTGGGACTAGATGTGTCCTTTTGGTGCAGGAAAGCCCTATATGAGCACATAAATAACATACGCTTAGACTACTACTGATACCTGACAGCAAGTAGTCCGTAATCAAGTATGACTATGCTCTGCACCCATTTGCTTGGCTTTTTAGAGAGAGAAAAGGTGGAGAGCTCTCATTCTTATTGTTGCCTCACCACATTCCTACATGATATTTCTTAACCAGGATCTCTTTTACTGATTGCCTCTTGACCTTTCTGTTTTCTCCTGAACTCTTAATAAATAGAGGCGTGATGCTGCTTCTCTCATTAAAGTTCATGAAGTTTTGCCAGTGCCATCAACATCAGTGGGAGACAGAACAGGCTGACAATTAGAATTTTTTTGCTTTGCTATTGTAATATTGACATGTTTACATTTTCATTTTGGGTTTAGCTAAGCTTAATTAGACTCAGGTTTTTAAAAACAACGCAAGCTTGTTGGTCAGGTTTTCCAAGATTCTGGTAAAAGATGTAATTTTTTTTGTTTTTTTTTGTTTTGGGTTTCAATGACAAAGTGTACTATACAAAGCCTTTCTTCTATAAAATTCTGCATTCACTCACCTCTATATTAAAGTTCATCCACTCAGTGATAGAGATATTTTTCAATATCAATCAGAGCCATAAGTCATAATAGGTAACTAAAAGTAGGAGTCAAGATTTTGATTGACAGTGAATAGCAAATAATACTTCCAGCTCGATAAATGTCAGAGAGGTTTTGATAAGCAAGATAAACTATAATAACCTCTAGAGAAGAACATGGTACAAGAAAAGTATTAAAAATACTTCAAAATGTAATTTAGGTGAAAGAAATAAACTCAGCTATTTTAAATGTGATGATTCTGCAATTTCAGCTTAATGTTCACAGATGAATTTTGAGACAGAAATTGTTAAGAGAAAACAGTTTTGTTAATACTCTAGATATAATGAATTGACCGAAATGAATGCAGGAAGGGTGGTGTGGGGAAAAGGTACATTTTTCATTACAAAAAATATTTTTTACTTCATCTCAATAGAACTATTAGAAAAAAAAATCACCACCACATAGGCAAAGTCTAAACATACCAATGATAAATGCGGAGATAAAGGAAGAAGGAGGCACGCCGCGGGGCCCTAATTCACCCCAGGATGTTCACTACTTCCCACCACCCAACACAGATATAATGAGCTTAAGTGGTGTCCATATAAAATAAGTAAGAACTACTAATTATTCCACAAGGAATGTTTTTAATGATTTTTGACTATAATAACAGCATAAACAAAACAAGAAAAGGAAAGCCAAAGACCGGCACTGAATAAGAATTAATACAAAAGGCAGATTATATTGAAGACAAGCGCAAGTACATGTAATATTGTGGACCATTTGCGAGTTCCTGAACAATGACTCTACATATGCTGGTCCTGGCAGGTCATAATAAAAGCCCTGAAGACAAGCATAAGTAAACCTTTTATTCACCAGTTTTATATTCCTGGTGACAAAATATTTCAAAGGTAAACACAACTATACGTATAAGGAGCTAATGAACGATAGCACTACATGCATCCGCTCGGACTACTTGAAAGACAAGCATAAATACATGCAAAGCTATTATGCATCAGCCATCTGCTATTGGTTTTATGCTATAGTATCTATACAACTATGATCAATTTGGCTTGAGCAACCAGACTTCTTTACTCCATAGACTTACTCTGCATTCATCCAAAAATACGTTACCCTTCAGTCAGCCACTTTCCACACTGGCCAGGTACAGACAGTCAAGAAATGCATGTCTCTTCCGTTGAAAGGGTGTGGGTTAGGTTTCCCTTATGACCGCAAACACACACACAGTCCCGTGCCTTCGTCCTTTTTATCTGATCTGACGGCCATGTTTTAGAACAGACCAACCAATCAGGGTGGGCCACATGGTTTATGTGGTTGCCCTAGTTGTATAATTGATGAATATTTAATTTTTATATCTAATTGTTAGTTGTTCGTATAATTTAGGCCTGTTTATCTTCTGTAGCCAATTGGGTCTTGAATATGGGTAATTTGGGTTTGATAAGTACGTAGGAGTCAGCATAAAATGTTATCTGGTTGCAGCGTGTCCTGACCACAAGCTTAAGCTTTATTTTTGCAAGGCTTGCATTTTGCAGTATACGAAAGTTTGAGGCCTAACATTTGTAATACTTCTATTCCATTCAAGCTTGACAAGACAGTTATTCAATTTATTCACAATAAAAACTCTAGTGAAAATGTTTAAAGATAATTTTCAGAAGCTGTACAGGTAAAAAGAAACAGTGCAAAACAGTTGCAAAACTATATGAAAACACTCTTTTTCCTTGCACTTTCAGTTAGTACTGCTGACCATCATTACGGAGAGAAATTTGATGCAGTTGTTGACACCTATTTTATGTCATTAAATATTGGCAAAATTAGTTAAACTTTTGTAGCTCAGTATTGTTTTGAGCACATTTTCTTTCTTTCTTTCTTTCTTTCTTTCTTTCTTTCTTTCTTTCTTTCTTTCTTTCTTTCTTTCTTTCTTTCTCAAAAACACAACACATGACATTGATTTTTAATGCTTAGAAGGCACCATGTCATCTTTTCATTTATCAGGGCTATGCCCAATCTTGGATGCTTGTGAATTTTGCAGTGAATTCTTATATTTTCTGTCTCTAGAGATCTTGTCAGGGAATACAACAAATCAGCAGTCAATATTTGGATTTAGGCATAACTTGATTAATGAAGAGGATGGCTCTGTGCCTCCTAAAACCTGTCACGCAATACCACTGGTTTGCTGAATAAAACACCAGAATAATAAATCATCTTGTTTTTAAAGTGAGTCTACTACTTTGACTTTTAGAATGTTTACCCAAGTAAACTAGTAAAGCCCAGATTTAAATAGTGGATTCATACTTTATTCCCAGTTAAACAACTGTTTTCTCCAATATGCCATAACAGATTGCAATTAGGGAGGATTGAAAATTTTCTGTGTGTATGTGGGGGCTGGGGCTGGGAGGGAAGGGTTGCTCGACTGACAGCCAATTTTGGAATACTGGCATCATAATTTGTAGAGCTGATTCTGAAGTGGAAGTACATTATTTATTTCCAGGTGGTATACAGCATTTGTTTGCACTGTGTAAACAATGATATAATTTGTCTGTCAGGTCAAAGTCCAGTGAGCATAAAAATCTATAATGAAACAATATTAATTAGGCTTATAAGGACATGTTAGTATCTCTGTAAATTTAGAATGGCACCCCTAGGCCTGTCTGTAGCTTAAGTGAGGGTTGTTGGTTTTTTTTTGTCAGTTTTTTCCCCTACATATATAAAACAACCAACAGTGAAGGAAACTCACCTATTGCACCCAGTCAATGTTGCTAGAGGGGTGATATGATATAAATCAAAGATATCATTAGTTTCCCCTTAACGTTTCAAATGTATTTACATGTCCTGACAAGTATGCTTGGAAATTACTTAGCACATTTCATCTTCAAAGTGCTTTATAAACATTAGGTCAGATTCTTGGCCCCACTCTTGCTGCTTTTTACTGTTTACAGTTCAGCTGGAAACTTAGTGGATCTGGCCCCTGGGATTCCCTAGCATAGGACTCCCTGGTAGCTGAAATGGACCCTTGTGGCCATGGGTTTCTTTATGTGAAGCCAGGAACCAAACTGACCTCAGGGTCAGACAACCACAAAAGTGGCTCAAAGCTATCTTTCTCTCATTGATTTTAGGTAGAGTTGTGAATGCTCAGTTCCTTGGACAACACCCAAAATTAGAAGCCACTTTAGAAAATGTGGGTTAAAATTCCTTTCCCAAGGCCATGCAAGGGAGTACTGCCAGGAATAGAACTCAGGTATTTCTACAACTCAGTCCTTTACTCAGACAGCTAGAAGTGCCATTATATCATCACTTTATCTACTCATAGTTATTTTACTCTGAATTCATAGGATATATGCAAATTAGTAATGGATGAATCTGGACTAGATGTGGTTTGGGGTCTGTTGCTAATTACAATGCGTTGGAAATTTCCTATACCCTGGGAGGGAGAGTCCTACATAGATGGTCCTTGTTCAATTGCATGCAGAAGTGCCTGGTGATTTTCTTTTCCTCACATTACGGCTATGTCTACACCAGCATGCATACTCAGGTACTGAACCATGTACATGCTCATGCATGCTCCCCATATCCATGCCAAGTATCTCCATTTTGCTGTGCCTGACAAGGCTTTAATGCTGTTTACACTTGTATATACCACGTCCACACTGTCACTGTTCTTATGTGATGTTAGCGGTGTCCGAGGGTTCTGTGCAGACAAAGACACTTTAGGAACCACTTTGCTGTGTGTTGTTGGTATTGTTCCCCCCTGCTTCACATATTTGCTGATGGCAGTTCCTGATTGCATTGCCCCCTCACTGATGACAGTTTTGTTCCCTGTAGCTGAAGGACATTAGCTGTTCATTCCTGTGACATTGCACACATTGAAGACAATTATAACAGGGCACCTCCACTGGATTATCACCTGAGGGTTGAGTTTGTGCTGTGGAGAGTGGTGGCTGAGTTCTAATGCAGTCATTGTATAACACTTTTGTATTCACAATTCACAAACCTCTGTTACTGGGAGCACTCAATCTCTCTGAATGACCTCATCAATATTTGCTTTAGGGGGGCCAAAGGGGTATGGACCCATTCTTTTTGTTAACCATTCACTGTCAGCAATGCTAACTGCACTTAGCAGTTGTTATTGAGCACTAATCCCCACTAAGGTTGAAACTAGTCAAGGCTGAGGGGAAGGAGGGCAGGGAAGTGGCAGGTGCTGTCTTTGCCTGTATTGTTACTGGAATTGTGTTTCAGTTTTCTGCATGTGAAATAAGCCATAAAGACATTTATCTACCTATTTTCTGTCTTTTAGATTTCTGCTTCATTGAAAACTAGTAGCACTTTTGGTAAGCATGTAATATAACTGTACTTTCCCCATCTCTCCCATATGTCCTTGGAACTTCAGATATTTCTGAATATGGGGATGTATATGTGTAAAGATGCTTGGCTGTCCCTCCTTGTCAATCTCTGAGGGAGGCCATCCCTCTTTGCAGTCGCACCCTTGTCCTGGCACTCACTCAGAGGGGAATTAGCTGTATGTAACACTCAGGCTGCCCGAGCTTGGCCGAGCAGCAATTGTGCCCAGTCCTCAGGCCAGGTGGTGTGGCAAACACTAAGGAGGTGTTGTCCTGCCGTCCAGGCAGAACAGCAAAGTGTCAGGTATCCTGACTCCTGCAGACAGCTGAAAAATGCAGGTCTCTTGGCCTAGAATGGGGAGGCTGCCACCCAGGTGTGGTGGTGGCAGGGGGACCCGGGCCTATGCTGCTTCAACAGGTCCCAGTCCAGGGCCCTAGCAGTGGTGAAGTGTTCTGGGTCAGCGGGGATCTGCCACAACACACTAACCTAGCATCTGGACAACTGGGGAGGGATAGCTCAGTGGTTTGAGCATTGGCCTGCTAAACCCAGTGTTGTGAGTTCAATCCTTGAGGGGGCCATTTAGGGATCTGGGGCAAAAATTGGTGATTGGTCCTGCTTTGAGCAGGGGGTTGGACTAGATGATCTCCTGAGGTCCCTTCCAACCCTGATATTCTATGATTCTAACACTCAACCAGACAGTAGTCAAGTTTCCCTGGGCTACTTCCTATGTCCTTTTGTGTGGTACATCCATTTTGTGGGGGTCCTTTGTCTCCCAGGGGCGGTGGGCGAGTGGTAGCCCAAGCAGCTACTCAGCGTCTCAGTCAACCAGCAGCTCTGGCAGCTCCTCAGCATAGTGGGGTCCTTTTCAGACTCCAGTGGAAAGCATCTGTCTCCCTTGGCAGTTCCAGCCAAACTAAGCTGCAGGACCTGCCTTTTATACTTCTGCTTCCTGTTTCACCACTCAGCTTCCAACAGGGAGTGTGTGGCCTTCCCAGCTCTGCAAACCAAGGGGCGGGTTGTGGTCCCTCCTTTTCAGTCTCTGAGAGAGGCCTCACCTCCTCACTACAGTATGGGTATGGGACAGACAGAAAAATCATGGCACCAGATCGGGGTGGCCAACCCGTGGCTCCAGAGCCACATGTAGCTCTTCAGAAGTTAATATGCGGCTCCTCGTATAGGCACTGACTCCGGGGCTGGAGCTACAGGCACCAACTTTCCAATGTGCCGGGGGGTGCTCACTGCTCAACCTCTGGCTCTGCCACAGACCCTGCCCTGACTTCACCCCTTCCTGCCCCCTCCCCTGAGCCATGTCCTCCTTCCTCCCCACCACAACCTCCTACATGCCACAAAACAGCTGTTCGGAGATGAGAGGAGGGACGGGGAGGCGCTGATCGACAGGGCTGCTGGTGGGCAGGAGGTGCTGGGAGCGGGCGGGGTGGGGGAGCTGTTGTGGGGACTGCTGACATATTACTGCGGCTCTTTGGCAATGTACATTGGTAATTTCTGGCTCCATCTCAAGCTCAGGTTGGTTACCCCTGCACCAGATAGTTACATCATTCAATTTCATGTGCTGTAAATCATGTGGCCCAATCCTGAACCTGAAAAATCTTCCATTCATCATATTTAGAAAGGAGGGTCCACCCAAAAGTCCAGGAAACTATAACAGTTATTGAAAGTACAATATAGAACATGTAATTAACATATATTTTAAAAGAAATGTCAACCAAAAACCTTTAAAGCATTAAGGGAATGAATCCATGAACACTGGAGAAATATTAAATACTCTGCTCCCATCTCCTTGCCCTCCCCATTGGGGGGGACAATGGGGGAAAATCTCTCTTGGAAAAAACTGGGGACATCTCCTGCATGGGGTTTGGGCAAATGGAAGAATTCAGGAACTCCCAGAGGCTCATCGTTCACCTCCAGGACACTCAGGTGGGTCCCTCTGTGAGGGGTTCTGGAGTGTCTGGTCCCAGGAGTCATGTTCTCTTCCTAGTTACATGAGAAGAAGTTCTAGAAAGAGGGTCCTCCAGCACAGCAGCATCCTGGACAGCAGGAGGCAGACCTTGAGCTCATTTAATCACCAGTTCTATGAACCTTTCCATTAGGGCAAGGGTCAGTAACCTTCGCCATGCAGCCCATCAGGGTAATCAGCTGGCAGGTCGCAAGACATTTTATTTATTTTGAATGTCTCCCGCAGCTCCCAGTGGCAGTGGTTTGCCGTTTCCTGCAGCTCCCTTGGGCCGGGAATGGTAAACGGCAGTCACTGGGAGCTGCGGGGGGCCATGCCTGCGGACGGTCAACAAAATGTCAACAAAATGTCTCGCAGCCCGCCAGCGGATTACCCTGATTGGCGAGGGCCGAAGATTGCCAACCTCTGAGCTACAGAATACTCTTGTTCCCTATGGCATGCTCCATGTACCAGTTCATTAAAATCTCTTTCTGTTGAAAAGCCCAATCCTCCCATTCCCTGGGGAATTCAAACTGCTCCTACTTTCTCCTGTCCATCCCTATAAGCAGCTCTTCCAGGATCCTTCTCCATCTTCCTCTGCTGTGTCTGGGGTGCTGTTCCTGCCCTCCTGGAAGAATGGTTTCCCTCTAAGGAGCCACAGGTCCTGCCAGTTCATTTTTGTCATTTGTAAGAAGCTGAGAAATTTCCCCATGTAACCTAATTTTGGTATAGAAGGCCACAATTCTGATACTTTTCTTCATTTGAGGAATGTGACTGTTGGATTATCCTTGGTTCTCAGACAATTTTTGGAGCCCATGAGGCAGGAGCATAGACTATTAATGGTAAGAAAAATATACTGAAGTTTTAAATAAATTAAAATGTTCATATTGTCTTGAGGGGAGTGAGTGGCAGTTTCTTCCAGAGTTATGTTACCAGTTTGCAATTTCTTCTTTTAATGGCTGGCCAACATTTGGGTAACATAGCAGTTTTCAAGATACCAGAATGGAAGAGAGAGCTGGCTTTCCAATGCTGTGGAGGAGATCTGCAAATCTATGCCTGAGAGATTTTTCTGCTAATTGATCATCCCTTTATATGTTGCTGAATTGGATTGGTTTGTAGAGCTAAGAAGGTGGACCAAGCACATTTGCATTGCTGTTGAACCTCAAGAATCAGCCAGAGTTTCTGATACATCAGAAACTTGCTGAAACAGGCTTACAAGACTGGGATGCAATTCAACTGGAAATTGACTATATTGCATTGACTATAGTGAATAGTTTCCGTGCAAAGGGAGATGTGAACCACAAAAACCAGCCACTCCTTCCCCCAGCCCTGGCATCACCAGAAAATTCTGTCCCTGTGCCTGATTCACAACAGTGAAATAGACAGGAAAGAAAAAGGCATAGATTCCAAGGCCAGGATGAACCATTATGATCATCTAGCCTGCTCTCCTATATAACACAGGAGGTAATTCCTCGAGGATAGCTAGAGGCACACTACAGACTTATTTGGTTTCTTGGTGTTTCGGATCAGCACCACAAGCCCCTCGTCTCTCCACTGCAAAGTGATACCACACTGTGTTTCTCTAACTGCCAGACCAGATCCTTTCCCCACCATTCCCCACTGCATGTAAGGCTTTGTATGCGAAGCAGCCAGACACCAGGGACAGGAACAAGTTTTGTAATCTTCCAAGGGAGAAGGGAATGCTAGACTAACTTTTCCTTAGACAACCTGCACCCTCCCTTTCCCTGGTCCACACTGCCCTAGAACCGTTGCTACCTGATTGCTGGCCAAGAAATGAATAGACACAGGACAGAATGATTTTTCATTAATAATCTGTTTTAAGACATAGCTTTAGCCAAATGCATAATAGTGGTTCATTAAAAATCACTAAAATCATTGATTTATAGCTGTGCCTGGCTTAGGAATCATTTCAGGGTGGAACAGAGTGGAGGCTGAATGGAAGGGGGAAAGTTGGAGGAGTTTGGTAAGAGGATGGGGCTTAACAATGCTGTGGATTCAGCACTGCAGTTCAAACTCACAGAGACCTAGCAGTTCATAGGATATTATTCAGTGAGAAAAACTCAGTTTAAACTACTTCAGATGCCCTGGATCTTAAAATCAGGAATATGGCACCAAAGGAAGAGGGGACATTGGTGGCGAAGCTGGGGGTCCACCATAAATAACCAGCCTGAGATTCTGGTTCCTGCTGCAGTTCAGGGTCCTTGCTGGGTTTGCCAAGGGGCTTCCTCAATTGTCTCCTTGAGGTAGAGATGCAAAATCACATGTTCCTTGTCCTCTGTCTTCCAGGGCATCCTCTGCAGTGCTTACTGCCTAGTCATCCTGGTACTCATTGGCAACCCATTGGACAATGAAGCCAGAGGGGTTGAGCATGGTCATGAGACACTTCAGGCTTCTCATAGAAGGGGTATGTACCATGTGCCCTTTCAGAGCTACTATTGGAGTTCTTTTGGGCTCCTGTACAGGAGCCTCAAGTACTTGATGCATTCTTGGAACTGGACTGGGGTTGGAACTGCTCCAGCCTCTGTGAAATATCCCATAAAAAGTAATAGAGGATGGTGTACTCTGACACACATTGATCAGCACCTGGGTATGGTCAGCGGGACAGGCCACTGCTCTTGGAGCAGAATTATCAGGGATCATGGCTGCAGCAGTTAATCTCCTGGCAATCCAACAAGTGGCTGGGGAAGGCTACCTGATTGACTACACCACCTTATTAGTCAAGAATGACAGCTGGCTGCTTTTAGCCCAGCAACAGCAGCAACTCTCTGGCTGCTTGATGCATTCACACCTATAGTTATGATACTGCCTGTGTCTGGAGCTCCTTGACATGATACTGCCTCGTACTAGTCCTCTTCCTGCATTGTTTCCCAGCCTTGCTTCTGCTCAGTCCTTGCTATCTCAGCTTGCTCCTGGTCCCAGACTCCTTACACTCACCCTCGTTTTTATCTCTAGCTCTGGCCCCTGATGTGGTTACTTGTTTCTGATCCTGGCTCTGACTCTCAGTTCTTGACTCCAGCTGTGACCTTTCGCATGGCTACTTGTTCCTGATTTCAGATCTGAACATAGTTTCACTGTTAGTTCCTGGTCCACACTCTGACTCCTCATGTAGCTATTGATTGCTGTCTCCAGCCAGTGGCAAGGATCCATGTTCACCTGTATAGATCTAAAGAGCGCAGTGGAAAGCAGTTCTGAAGTGGTCAATGCAGCATGCTACTATTGGTGACAAAAGGAGAAACTAGAACCTTTATAAGTTAAGGGTCTGGAAGAAAAGGGTTCAATGCATTATGGGATTGGGGGAAGAGGACTACTGAAACTTGAGACATGGTACACACCCCTTTCCCCCATCCACACTTCAAATTGGCACGGGTATAGGGCTATGTTACAGACTGAGTTATGTACTTACCTACACCTGCCTCTCCGGCATACTAGCTTACTCACCCTCTATTCACCTCAAGACATGTGCTTCTAAGGTTTTGGAGTGGACAATAGGGGTAAGTCAATGTGTAAGAGGCACATTGGATAAGACACACAGGTGTCTTACCCAACTCTTTCATAGGACAAAGATTCTTAAAGCATCTAAGCACATTAATAATCACTCTATGAGGCTGATAATATTTCATTTTAATTAGTTAACATAATTAAAGGAATTATAAATGGATATTATACTTTAAATGTAACAGTTTCCAAATATAGGGCTCCTGTAGCCATATCTAGTCCCCAAAGGTTTCAGATCAAGTAGCCCTTTAGCTGGCCCCTCCTGTTCTCCCCAGAAACTTATGAGCATTTCTGTTCTAGTCTAGCATTTCTCAGCACAGAATTAGTCTTCTCCATTTTAACCTCTCTGCAGGACCATCGTCTGGCCCTGCTCCTCTCAGGACAGCTCCAAGCAGATCTGGCTTCTTATTTCTGGAAAATGCTTCTCCCAGGACTCTGGTTTGGTTGGTCTCATCTAGGACACCTTGGCCTGATTCTGCTTCTTGCAGAATAATTACAATCTGGTCCAGCTTCCCCTTTTTGCAACAGCTGCCTAGCAATGTGTTAGGAAAGCAGTCAACATTAGTCCTCATTATGAAGAGTCCCTCCTGTGATAGATATGGCAATTCCCTGCAATATCCTGGACAAACCTTATTAAATTAAGTTAAACCTTTCTGAATTAAATTTAAGTATTTTAGGAGTTAATTGTATTAAAAATGCATATGTTTATTTGTTATCGTGGATCTCTAGGGAAGCAAATCTAACTAATGTAAACCCTGGGAAGTGTTATGAACTTCAGAGGTCTATTTGAAACAATAAGGTGTGTGCAAAACCCAGCCTTTTGAAGTTAGTCCTTGAGAGATAACCTATTGACTATGAATGATCTAGTCCCAGATGAAAGAGTTAGATTGCATAAAGGAAGAACTAGATTTTTCATGGGTGTGCTTGTTCTGAACCAAGGTGATTATGGACTAGTAACCACAGAAAACCCCCTTGGTGGGGTTTGAAGGATTGATGACCATTGGCCAGAGCCCTGACAACCAGCCAGAGTTGGGATGATCTCTGGTAAGCTTATTAGAATGTGTGTAGGTTCTTCGATTGTTTTTAATATATTTCCTTGTAATGCTTTCACCTTAAAGATAAATGTACTTGCTTAGAAAAAGCTGGTTGGTACTTATACCTATAGGCAATTACATCGTTTATAGCCTCTTAGGAGAAGGCAAAACAGGATAGCTAAGAAGTGTGATTGATTGGGGAATTTAGTGTAGGCAGGGAGCTGTGCAACCTGGAAAAAAACCCACTTAGGAGGGAGCAAGACACAGGTCTCTGCCCAAGAGAGGTTATGACCATGGAGCTGGAAGCATGAGATGGGTGTCCCTGCTGGACCCTGGAGCAGAATACAGGTGCAGTTGCCCTGAACTGTGATACTACCTATGCAGTAGTTTCATGAGGACCATTATCCAAAGCCTGCTGAAGATCACAGGAGACTTTACATGGATTTCACTGAGTGTTGGATCAGGCTCCAAATGCCTTAATTAAAAATAATGTAATATACTTATTTATATAAAATTTTGCTCAGTGGAATATTTCCTAGCAAATAATTGATAAAGAACTAAAACCTATTTCTATTACTTTTCCCTCCTCCTCGCTGTGGATACCGAGCTAACTGTAATACTTGCTTGTTGTCATAAACTTGGTATTTTTGGATGCCCAGATAACTGTAATTACATTCTCTTTTTTCAACATTATGAAAAGCAGTTTCTGAATCAGAACTGAGGTCTACAGACGTATCCTCCATGGTCAGGAGAGGAAAATGAGCTGTAAGCAATGCAGAGGGTATGACTGGCATAAACATAATCATCTGGTTGTTTAAAACCCACCTGTAGGCTCATGAAAGTAGAAACAATTTTTATCATAGATGTCTGTGAGACTAAACATGAGCAACACTATCAGATAGAGGGGAAATGATCGCAAAAGGCTTCTGGGGAAAAATAGAAGGGTTAGTTGTGATAACAATAAAAAGAACAAAACACCCACTATTTTGCCAGATGAAGCATTGAAGTAATAGAATAAGGTATCTCTTTTATGCCAATATCCTGATTGCATTTTGCTTTCCAAGCCTCATAAATGATCATTTGGATTTTAAGTTTTCTAATGCATGATAAACTTGTAGGGATTAGCTTCATGTACTCATCTAATTAGAACCAAAAAAACCCCACCAGCAACAAAATGAGCCAGTCAGAATATCAGACTTGCTGAACCGTGGTATGTATGGCTTAGGGGGGAAAAGTGAAGCTGAACCAAGGACAATGTGAGAGTTTCAAGGAGCAGAGAAGGTCAACTGGGGCTAAGGAACAGCTTAGTGGTCCACCAGGGGTGGGCAAGCGACATACTAGTGCATCCATAGCTTCTTCCTTTATTAGCAGGAGTATTGTAAGTAAGATACAAGAAAGTTATTCTTCTACTCTACTCCGCACTAACTAGGCCTCAACTTGAGTATTGTGTCCAGTTCTGGGCATCACATTTCAGGAAAGATGTGGACAAATTGGGGAAAGTTCAGAGAAGAGCAACAAAAGTGATTAAAGGTCTAGAAAATATGACCTATGAGGGAAGATTGAAAAAATTGGGTTTGTTTAGTTTGGAAAAGAGAAGACTGAGAGGGGACATGATAACAGTTTTCAAGTATATAAAAGGTTGTTACAAGGAGGAGGGAGAAAATTTGTTCTTTTTAATCTCTGAGGATAGGACAAGAAGCACTGGGCTTAAATTGCAGCAAGGGTGATTTAGGTTGAACATTAGGAAAAACTTCCTAACTGTCAAGGTAGTTAAGCACTGGAATAAATTGCCTACAGAGGTTGTGGAATCTCCATCATTGGAGATCTCTAAGAGCAGATTAGAAAACACCTGTCACAGATGGTCTAGATAATATTTAGTCCTGCCATGAGTGCAGGGGATTGGACTAGAAGACCTCTTGAGGTCCCTTCCAGTCCTACGATTCTTTGATTCCACTACTGGATCTACTTTTATTCACTGCATTAAGATTCCCTGACAGTAACCCCAATAAGTCCATTGGGCAGAAAAGGCAAGGGAGAATTAGTTTGTACCTTATAACTTGTGACAGTGGTTTATGTAGAGTTAACTGTTCTAGAAAACTAGAAGTCACTAACAATTGTTTTCACAAAGGGTGGATTAGAAATTGATGAGAATTCTCCAATTGCATCACAATGTAGCATGGAAATTAACTAGAAAATTCAATCCCTTTTTTGAATGGTAGAAATTTGGCAATGACCTGTGTGGTGTTTCAAGATAATTTATTGGAATCAAACCCTATAATAAGTATAAAACTACAGACAGATAACTAAGGAGTCACTAGCACATCTCCATAATCTGCTAGTGCATAATGGGTGCCAGGCTGTTTATTGTCAAGAAGGTTGCCAAGACAGCAAAATACTTATGAAGCCCAGTTAGTCATGTTAGCTTAATAACAGCTGAAACCCTGGTGGTTTATATTTGAACTCTAACCCAACATTGTGGCATATTTTTTCTGATAATACTCCAAAGACTTTGTTTAATAATCATCATAATTCCAAAAAATTATACAATGCATGGTGAATCTCAATTTACATATCAGTTATTTTTTTAAGCACAGAGAAAAGTGTAATTATCTGGCACTGAAGCTAATGAATATGAAAATGAAAGGTTTTCTCATAGGTGGCAACTAAAGAAGCAATATTTATACAATAGCTTCATTGTACCTGCGCTCATTTAATAGAATTGCTGCTGCTGTTGCTGTTTGAGCTCCATAGAAAGCTTTAGCACACTGAGCACAACTGATATACTTTGCTTTCTTGTCAGTTTTGCTTAAAGAGAGAGGAGCAAAATTGACCCAAACTATAAAATTAAAATCTGAGTTGGATGTAATTTCAACACTTCCACCTTCTCACTTATCTTCATAGCTCTGAGGTATGTGTATGTGGGTGCTGGTTCAGCTTATTGGAGAACTAGGCCCTACACAATGGGGATATATGCATCCAAAGTAATGGTTCAAGACCTATCAAAAAAAAATCTGTGGACACTAGCCAGTGTTTTGCTGGCACGGGTTCATTAACTTTTGTCATAAAAAAAATCTGATGCTGTGACAAATTGCTCCCAAATGTAAATGATGGGAATACAACCAGGGAAAAGCTAAATATCAAAAGTTAAACATTTCATGTAGTGTCACAAAAGTGTGACAACGTTTCAAGAACACACCAAGAACATAACCAATTTGATTCCCCTGTCCCTTTACCCTCATCCACCCCAACTGATGCGATTTATTCCACCTCTACTATCCTGGCCCATCAATACTACAAAATTGCAGTTATTATTATTTTTTTTTTTGCAAATCAACTCATGAGTTTTCTTCCTTTTATACTATAAGCCATTAGCACATGTGGAAAAAAAACCCCTAACCAACTAGCAAACAATGCTTGTGAAAGGTTTTAGGGTGACTGAAAGCACTAGGGACTGAAAACCTAATTTTACTCGAGAGACCAGTTACATCATGACCAGTGGCAGTACAAGCTCCTCTCAAATCTCCCTTACCAATATCACTCAACACAGATATTGTGGGATCAACTCTAGCGGGGAGAAGATAATTAAACTCCATTTCCATCCAGTTTTTGCCCTCTCAGTTGAGATTGTCAACAAGAATGGCAATTAGTGACACTGGTTTATGTGGTGTAAGCACATGTCAACTAGAATGGAATGAGATGATCAGACAGTTTGGGGAACAATCATCACATGATAATAACAATGGTAATAATACTGTCTGTCCGTAATAACCTCAGCCATGTTCAAATCAGTGATGCAGAAGGGATTTCTTCACACAAAGAGCTAACTATGAATTTTCACTGTAGATTTCACATATTATAGATAAATTAAAACAACTGAAAAAGAATAAAAATGACATCTCCATGAAAAGTCTCTATAAGGTATTTCTCTTGAATCCCGACACAATCCCTGTTGCCTAGGGGTATGTCTACCTGCAATTAGATGCTTGTGGCTGGCCCTTGCCAGGTGACTCAGGCTTGCAGGGCTCAGGCTAAAGGGCTGTTTAATTGTAGTATAGATGCTCCGGCTGGCATCCAGGCTCTAGGAACCTGGGGTAGGGAAGGTCCCAGAGCTCGGGCTCCAGCCTGAGCCTGAATATTTAAACCACAGTTAAACAGCCCCCTACCCCAAGCATTGCAAGCCTAAGTCAGCTGATATGGGCCAGCCACACGTGTCTAATTGCAGGGTAGAAATACCTTAGTAGTCAAGCAGGCAGACTTCTTGCATTTAAAGGTATAGTATACATAAAACAGAATCATAGCATCAGGTAACACAGGAAATGCTTTCTTCCATACTGCTCTTTAGATGTGGAATGACCTCCATGCACTGATCTGTAAGGTATACAACCTATGCTTTTTTAAATCACTTCTCAAGTCTCACCTCTGTTGTCACACCTTCAAGAAACCTGCCAACAAATGATGGCTAGGTTTGGGAAAGGGGAGATGTAAAAGAATGTATATTTGTACATTAAAATGTGTTTAAGCTCCGTGGTCTGAAGCTCTACAGGATAAGGACCTGTTCCCATCTGTTGGTGAATAGGACAGAGGACAGCTACTGAGAGAGCTTTGTTTCTCTTCACTTTCTACCCAGAACTCCTCCAGCAACACTTTGGAAGTCTCTATAACTATATTCAAACTCAGAACTGGTTGGGTAATGAAACTGAACTGAAAAAGGTGGAAAGTGCTCTTGCTTTGTGGCAAGGAACACATCCCTGGTGGCAAGGATCTTATATGTTACTTGGGAAGGTTTTCTCCTATTGGCAAGTTTCAGAGTAGCAGCCATGTTAGTCTGTATTTGCAAAAAGAAAAGGAGTACTTGTGGCACCTTAGAGACTAACAAATTTATTTGAGCATAAGCTTTCGTGAGCTACAGCTCACTTCATCCGATGAAGCTCACGAAAGCTTATGCTCAAATAAATTTGTTAGTTTCTAAGGTGCCACAAGTACTCCTTTCCTTTTGGCAAGACACTTTGTGTGTTTCTTATTTTCTTATACTAAATTCCTTCGGGGCAGGAAGTGAGTCTATGCTTGTGTCTGTACAGATTTAGTATGATAGAATCGTGATCTGGAATGGAGTCTTTGGGTGCTACCACAATACAGGAATCAGTTCTGATGGGACAGTGACGCCTAGGTACCATGGTATCAAGTAAAGCCCCATTATATTAGACAATGTGCAAACTACTGCTACTATTACTAATACAAGAGGCAGAAACTAACACCGTTTGACCATTAATTCCCAGTCACTGAACCTGATTGGGTATGTTTATTTTGGAAGTTCCTTTAACTTTATTATTTGTAAGAATGTTTGATACTATACTTTAGCTGCACCTTGGACTCCATTAGGAAGCCAGGCTGTGTGCCTTTCATCTACCATCCAGCCAAGTGTTTCTGTGCTGGAGGCATAGAATGTTTAAAGCTTTAAGAGAGCTTTGAAATCCCTAGTTGTCTTGAGGCTCTCTTGCTTTCTACCTTGTTGTTCTTTGAAAAACTATTTAATTTGTAATGTTCTTTATTTGTGTGTTTTGCTATGTTGGACCCAGAACAATAGAGGGTTGCTTCTGGACTGACCTATTTTTAATCAGACTTTAGAGGACTGTGAGTAGGATTTTGATTGTGGAATATATCATTCTGCTATCTGCAAAACATATTTTGGCACTTCCTATTTGAAGATGCCATAAAATTAGCTTCCTTGTGAAAAGTATCACATATGATCTTTTATTCATCCTCTACTAAAGAAATTGTTGCAGATGATATACTGCAGGTTGAGCAAATTGTTCATAAATAAATGCATTCCTCAAATGACTTTGGCTCATTTTTAGGAAAGAATGTACCAAACAATATATTGTGACAATTGGTTGATTATTCCTGATTGCTTCCTTTTTCCTTTGAAAGGTTGCTTTCATGTGCATATTAATGTGTGAATTCTGTGTGCTTTGCAACACAAATAACACCAAAAACTACAAAGCCCTTTACTGAACTAACGACCCAAAATTTCTAACAAAAACATGAAATGTTTTTGCTTTCTTACTTTTTGCTCTAAATTGAGGAAAAGTATAGCTGCAGTTTCTGATACATTAAAAAGACATATCAGTAGCCATACATAAAAAATAAATTCATCGCAATAAACACCCAAGCACCCACATTGTAGTAAAATATTTATTAGTTTTTTGTCTTTTAATTTTTATGTTTTCTTACTTTATATGTTATCCATTTGTTGATATTTAGGCTAATTTTTACACTTAATAGGAGGCAGGAATTATTGGGTGAGCTTCTTTGGTTATGTAGGAGAGAAGACTAGCTGATCATTATGACCATTTGTGGTCTTAAAATCTAAGAATCCATGAATGACTCTGAATTATGCAGTTATGCACATGAGCAACATTACTCAGGATAATCCCATTGACTGTAACTGTTTGTAGGATAAAGGCTATAGATTGTGAATTCCTTTTGGAACACAACAAAATACACGTCAATACCCATCATCTCCAAAACCCAACCAATTCAACAATCCATTCATCCTCATTCGATTATAATATTATTTTTCTATCATATGTAATAAAGACTACAGTTCATGATGGGGAAAGAATATTGGAACAACACAGTCTTATATAAATTCAATCAGAAAAGCATGCAAAATATGTTATCTACATTAAGATAGCCTCTGTGACGCTCCTAAAATATTAAAATCTAACAAAATTGATTCAGTGTTCCTGAAGAAAGATGGGTAAATTTTAGTCATAAAATGCTCATATTGGACCATCCTGTATTAACTTTTCAACTTTTTAACGTTTCAACTTTTCCCCCACAACTTCCTGAAAACCTTTCAAAATCCAGTGGGATCTGGTCCATCTATAGGAAAAGTATATCATCCAAAATTATTTAGCATTCTTCATAAACACTGAGAAGATATTTTATGTTCCAAAAATTTTAGTTTTATGGTATCAAATCCTCAGGTTCTTCGTCAGTTTTTACGCATGCTATATGCAGGCAAACTCCAATTCAAACCACCAATCACCGGGGCAATGAAGGCTATAGTTACACTCCTTTGCCTCTGATCCAGTCCTAAAATTATCAGGTCCAATCTCTGCTTTCTTTTTTAAATATACACTTGAGCAGGTAAACTGATCACTATGGTTAAAAGTTTGCCACCGATTTTACCATCAGTTACAGCCTTTGGAGTGTATGAATCAATGACTGTAGGTCCCTTGATATTTTAGGAGGACCACGGATCAGGTTGCAATTGTCTCCCAGGCTGCTACTGATAACACTAGGGTACCCATAAGGTCCTTCTCAGCCACAAGATGAAACAGCTCAATAGCATATGAGGCAGTGTGATGTAGGGAAGTCGGCACAAGACTGAGAAAAAGGGACTCCTGCTTCCTGATTCCCAACTCTGACACATGACTCCCTTTGTGGCCTTACTCAAGTTATTTCACTTCACCTACTAGTACTTACATTTCTCCTTCTGTGAAATAGGAATAATACTTCTTTACCCACATGAATGAAGGTAAGGTAATTAAGGGCCAGATTCTAAACCCCTTACGCACAATGTAGAGGGCCAGAAGGAAGTCAATAAGGTGACGTGTAAGTAACCACTCACCAATAGGATTAATGAGTTATTATTCTGGCCCTAACTAATGTTTGTAGAGTGCTAAGTAAGTGTTAGAATCCATCAGAATGCCTACATAACTATCCTATGCCGGGAGTGCCCTCCAGTTTATTCAGACATTTGTTGCTTGAAAAATATTGCGAACTACAAAAACCCCAGCACAAGTTTCTAGGATCAATGTAGCTAGAGTCTGGGAGAACCTACTTTCACCCGATAAATACTTCTGGGACCCAATCTTGCAAATTTATCCTACCAGATGTAATGCTACTGATTGAATTCAGTCATTCGAGTGAGAGTTTGCAGGACCATGCCCTTTATGTAAAATGAGTCAGTTGAGTTTGAACGTGTAGCCCAAGAATCCTCTTATTAAACATCCCTCAAATCTTACAGCTTTGTATATAATGGTGAGGTCAGGGTGGACAGTTATCATTTATCTTTGGTGTAAAGAAATAGCAAAAAAAATTTTACCCACTAATCCAAAAATGCTCTGCTCAACCAGCCAGCTCTTCACTTTATTTCAAAGCGACTTTGCTTAGATCTTAGGAGTTAGCCTGTAAAGTTAAGTATGTGAAAACTCTGATATTTGACCAATTACTGGGCTACCTGGTGCTATCCATTTGTAAGCAGAACACTCCAAGAGTATGAATAAAGCTTCTAATATAGATGAATTGTGGGAGCCAAATCAGAAGATATATGATTCTTTTAATTTTCATAAAAGGCACATCTTTTCCTTTGCCATTTTCACATTTTTTATCCTGATTGGAAATAAAGTAAAAAATAATAAGCATTGTCTTTCCAGATTGCAATTAGGTTGCAATTCTTAATGGTAGATGGTAGAATTCTTACTTTCTGATCCCACAATATGACTTATAAAATTATTAATTAAGATTTGATGTTACTAGGCTGGGGAAAAAAGCTAAATTTGAAATATTTCAACGTTCAAAGCAATGAAAACATCCTCTAACATTTCAGAAGTAAGCTTCAAACCATTTTCCAATTAATCAATACAGTTTTGCTCATTATTCTTCAAGTATTCTGGCCATTCATCCAGAATTATATGTTCTTTAAATAGTCTGGACTTCAGTTGCTTTTTCATGGCAGCTAATCTCATTTCCAAATCTCTTAATTCTGAAGGATATATAGTATATTTTCCAGGGACATGTGAATGAGTTCTCTTGGTTTTAATTATATCCAATAACTGTCGGTCCTGATCAGACAAAGACTTATGCATGTGCACTTTTTAAGTCAATAACAATTATATTAAGTAAGGTATCCATGAGGCAGTATATTAAGGAAAGCATGCCTACACATTTTTGCATGGCTGG
The DNA here is from genome assembly GCF_009764565.3 of Dermochelys coriacea. Lineage (NCBI taxonomy): Eukaryota > Metazoa > Chordata > Testudines > Dermochelyidae > Dermochelys > Dermochelys coriacea. Next base: position 22,848,198 of record NC_050078.2, on the reverse strand, counting down.
GACCTTAGACACAAACTTGGTGTCTTTTTGTGTATTTCACATGGTTGAAGAGGAAGCATGCCTATACAATATGGCATTGCACCAAAAAAGGGAAGACACTGATGTTTGCCAATGACCATCCTTGTTCCCAATAATAAATGACACAGGGATGTGAACAGGGAGTAGATGTGGGTTTTGTGTTATAGATAAAGGAAAGCAATTCAGAATTCAAAGCCTTTAACATTTCTTCTTGAACGAACATATGGTTACATTTTTGTGAAAATGTCACTACAGTATGTAGATTTTTACAAGTGAAAACAGGCCCATAAAATCCAGTTACATAGGGTCAGTTTCCAAGCAAAACCAAGGTAATGTCAATGAAAAAATGGAGGAAAATGAGCCCTTTTTCTGAGTGGAGCTTGCTTTTTCACCAACAGTATGTGAAACTGCCTTTTTGTAAGCTTTTAATGTGGAAATGACCATTTTACTGAAATTGTGACTGAAGAAAAATGTGGAGGGGTGAAATTATTAATATTATTCTATGGTGTATTATTTGTATTAATAGCACCATAAGGAGCCTAATCATGAATGAAACAGTTTCCACATCAAATAATTTATAATGATTTTAAAACAAAACAAAACAAAAACCTATGAAAAATTAGTGAGAAGTTCCACAAATCAAAAATTGTTGATTTCACTCAGCTCTAGTTGATATAACTGGATTGATAATTGATATGACTAGAGTATCAGTTCTGAGCTGCAAGAATAAAATTGCACTGTTCCTACCTCAAGCTGGTGTAGTTAGTTCCACAGCTTTATGAGCTCTAAAAAAATTATTCAGACATTTTTAAAAGAATAGAATAAAATTAAAAGACACAGGAAAAGAAATCCCTCCAAGAGATAGATGTGGAGTATAGAGCTGGGTGAATAATTATTTTTTAGTTGAGCCAGCACAATGAGAAATCAGGGGAAATGTTTGGCTCAGTTTCGAAAATGTTTGAAATTTGTCAGGAAATTGTAAAACCCCATTTCAGGATAGAAAACTCTGTGTTGTATGTCCATGTCCCCTTTTGTAACCTGTGGTCCACTGGTTAAGGCACTCTGCTGGGACATGAGACCCTCCTGAAACTGTTCTACTTTGTATAAATATTTAAATATTCACTGGGCCACAGAGAGGCACTAGCCTGGGAGGTAGCTGTAGATTCAAATCCCTCCCCTGACTTAGACAAACCTTTTACATATTTATGAGCATAACACATACTATCTCCACTTTACAAAGAGGGAACTGAGGCACAGAGAGACTAGGGGTGGGCTTCACAAAGATAATTAGGCCCCTAGATCCCATTGAAATCAAGTGACTTGCCCTGGTCATACAACTGACTTTCCTTTCCTGGCTCCTGAATACTGCTTATGCCATGATCCTGCTAGCACTTATGCAGATGTTTAACTTTACCTTGATGTCAGTAGCATTTCTTGGATGCTTCACATTAAACATGAGAATAAGTATTTGCAGGGCCATGGCCTAAATAGTACTTTTTTTTATCTACAGAATACAGCAATCTGCTGAAATCTGCAGTCACAAAACCAGACATCATATTAATTAAAATCTTACAATAACACGTAGAAACCTATAATTCTTGTAAATTACTGGATTAAATAAACAGTCTTCTGTAACATACATATTTTATACAATCTAAGAAAAATGTCATTTCCACTCTTTTGGAGTCAACAGGATTTCATGGAAACAGCATGTGAATCAATACCATTTTATTATTATTTCTGGCACATCAATCAGGTAAAGCAGAGTTTTAAAGCAGGTCATTCCCTCATGTGCAGAAATACATTGTATTATTCCAATACTTATTTTGATCTTGAGTTTATTTGCTTTATTTTAAAAAAATATCACTGACAGAGATGTGTTGATTCAGAGCTGCTGCTAGGTTATTTCTCTTAGGCTTATCAAAGGAAGTCATGTTTGAAAGGTATGCTTTTTTTTTTTAAGAAAAGAAAGAAAAAATCAGAAGTCGGCTGCAGTGCTAATGTATTTTTTCTTAAAACCCTATCTGAAAATTGTCCCCAGAGTTTTAACAATGGCAAGGATGAAGCTTCAACTAGTTTGTATAACATGTTCAATGAAAAGTTAGAAACAAAAGAATTGAAAGTCTATATTTATAAATATGTATAAATTAACACATGGTAGCCTTAATATTGCAAATGCATGTGCAATGCACAGTACAGAGTGCATGGTTGGCTAATGTGAGTGGAAGCTACTCATGGCCATAGAGACTGTTAAACATTACAGCATTGATTGAAAGCCCTCTGAAATCAATGGGACTCTTTTCACTGATTTCAAAGGGCTACAGATCAGGCTCAATGTGTAGGCCTTTGTGAATTCTGATTATGGGGCCTTAGAATGTTCAGAGGAATTCAGCTCTTGCTATAGACGTGCTCCAGAATCTCAGATTTCATTTTTGAAAAATTGTTTCCAGCCACCCTGGTTCTACAAACAAGCTTACAAATGAACACCCATGAAGAAGTAGTGACTACATGAGCTTGGAGACAGCCTGAAACATGACTACCCCATTCATCTTAAATGGTCAATAACTCTGAAACTTAAGGATGGCGGTCTGCAGCAGATTGGAAAATGAAAATGTGTAATTCAGAATCAATATAAAAACAAATAACACAGTGACTACTGCACTGACTGTATTGCTCATTTTTTATAGGTGGGCAATTAAAATCTTCCATTTCAAAATCTTTCCTGAAGCTACATGCCAGATTTTCTTTGGCCAGATTCCTGTTACTTAATTGGCCAACAAGCTGCAATTTCACGAATGAAAAATTCCATTGTCCCTATCACTAATTTATTCTTTGTGCATATATTCACAATACCATGCTCTCAGTACTGAGCAGGATCAAACCCTGTGTTTGTCTGCATTAGTCCTTCAGCTTTGTGGGAAATTATAATTGTTTAGTATTTGTGTGGTGGCTTTGGGTGGGGGGAAGGAGAAGGTGAAAAAGAGCAGAAGTTAGGAGGCAAACAGAGTGTCTGTTGGTGGGAAGAAAAATCCATTTATTTACATTTAGCACCCCATAAGGGATGTTCTATCTCTTTAAGAATGCTTTTGTGTGTTTGCTAGGACAGGAAATGAAATATTCTCTTGGAGATGGCAAGCCTGACTGCTGTTTGTGAGAAGAGTGAAGCAAAGGAGTTACTGTGATGTGGAGAAAACACCAGAGAACGCTGCTTAGGTCCCGCTGAGAGGAGAAACAAGAGAACAGATTGTGTGCCAGCTGGCTTCCCCAAAGTGGACCAAAGCAAAAGACTCCTACAGAATACTGGTGAGTGAAAAGGGCCTGAACTCCTTAATCTGGCCCTCTGCAGTGCAGTGTGATAATAATGGAGATTTTTTACATTGAGTGCCCCCATTATTTCAGGTTTCAGAGTAGCAGCCGTGTTAGTCTGTATTCGCAAAAAGAAAAGGAGTACTTGTGGCACCTTAGAGACTAACAAATTTATTTGAGCATAAGCTTTCGTGAGCTACAGCTCACTTCATCGGATGCATTTGGTGGGAAAAAAAACCAAAAAACAAAAAAACACGTTTTTTTTTCCCACCAAATGCATCCGATGAAGTGAGCTGTAGCTCACGAAAGCTTATGCTCAAATAAATTTGTTAGTCTCTAAGGTGCCACAAGTACTCCTTTTCTTTTTCCCATTATTTCTGTAACTGCTGCTGCAAGGGGAATGTCTGACTTGTGTTCCCCACCAGTAAGTGATGCCAAATCTCATATTTGCTGGTTTTCTTGCTGAAAATCTCTGCTTTAAAAAAAAAGTAAACTTCTAGTCCTCAAGTTTGAAAATAAAAGCTTGTGATTCACTATGACCCCCATATCCATTTCTCTAGTAATCCTTCCTAGGCAGTCATTTCCCATTTTATACATGTGCAACTGATTGGTCCTTCCTAAATGGAGTACTTTGTGTTTGTCCTTATTGAATTTCATCCTATTTACTTCAGACCATTTCTCCAGTTTGTCCACATCATTTTGAATTTTAATCCTAACCTCCAAAGGACTTGCAACCCCTTCCAGCTTGAGAGTGGTCTCTTAAATCATCACTCTAGGAGCTCACACCCACCAGTTTAGCTTATATGCTATGCAGTAGAATAATTATGTTTGGTAATGTTTAGATGCCATATACACTCATCCATACTATTTTCCCTCTTACCCTTGGAGAAAGAATGGTCCAAGGAAAGTCCTTGTGTGTCAAGAAGCTAGGATGCAGATTTCTCCTGTGGAATGTGGTTGAGTTGAAAAGCCTGAATCAGAAGTTGCTATATATAAGCAGAGTTGGGCTGGGATAGTACTTGAAAAGGAGACATTCAAAGAACCTCTGCTATTGGTATGGCAAAGAGTGGTGTTGGTTTTCTATTAAGTGGAATATTTCTTGCTGAGTCACAATTAGACCATTGCCCAGCAAGAACGTAGGAGTGCTGTGCTGTTGAGGATGCATTTGGGTTGAGATTTAGAGACATGAGTGTTTTTGTGATCATTAAATATCACAAGCCAATTTTTGTAAGAGTTGGGATTGACCTTTGTGTCCAGCACAAATTTAAATTTGCAAAATAATGTTCTACATCCAAGTTCCCCCTCTACCTTACAACATGACTTAAACTATATTCTTCCCTACAGGAACTAAACTATTATCTAGCTTTCGTGTGTGTTGATAAATTACTGCTATATTCACTTCAGAGGTGACCGCATTTCAGAGGTGGATGAAGTTATCTTTGATTAGGTTGTTGAGCTTGTTAAATATTTTGCATGATCCTTGTGATGATTGTAGAAATTTAACCTATATTGATATTATGGCCTCTTGAGCCTTTTGTTCATTCTTCCTCTGGGGACAGATGCTAGCAGACTTCTGTTATGAGCTAGTGTGGATGCTATTCTGTGTATTATTATAATGACATCTTTCTTTCGCATAGTGTCAAACACATGCAATAACAGTCAAAGAAAAAAAATCTGTAGAGCTTTACATTCATCTAACTACTGGACCTAAAAGAAACTGCAATATGGTAAATATTCTTTTGTTTATTAAAATGAAGAGGAGTGTAGTAGTGCAAAAGAAAAAGATTACTGATCTGCTAGTTTTTTTGCGTTTTTTTAAAGGACATGAATTAAAATGAAGTATGTACAAGCCTCTTCAGCATAACTAGCACTGCCCCTTACACTCACTCCAGGAGATTTATGCATTTTTACAGCCACTGCTACATCTGCCACTCTTATAATATGGTGATGGCAGATGCTCAGCCAGCAGTTCCTGCTGGGTCCTGGCCCTACTGGGGCTGGCAGATGGAAGAGCATTCTAAGGGAAGCCTGGAATCTAGTCCCTGTTACTGTGTTCTTCTTACTTTATCATGAATAAAGGATGATATAAATGTAATAGTGGCACTATTCTCAGGACACTGCCTGAGCAACCATACACCTCATTACGCTGCGTGAAAAAATTGTTCTCCAATCAGATGCTGCAAGTACTGATGTGTTATTTCTTTGGCTGATAGAACCTTTTGTGCACTTATACATACTATGACACATTCAATTGCAGTCACTAGAAGCTGTTGTGTCCCTGAATAGTGGCATTTCTTTAAAACAAGGTATTGTGATTCCGTGGTGAGGTCTAATAACTACAGTGTGAGCTTTATTAATCATGGCTGCACTGTAGAAGTATTCAAACAGCGTTCAATAACCACCTACGGTCCTGCCCTGTGTATTCACTGGGGGCCGGGGGAGAATTGCATCCCTAGATCTGAATCCAAAGGAGACAGTCTACATGTGGGTGTCCCCCACTCCACCCCACTCAGCTGTGCAGGTAGGGGCCTCAGCCAGCCCCTGGGCACATTCCCTGGACCCTGGAGTAAGCACTTCTCTGATCCCACAATGCACTTAGAAGGATAAAGTGAGGACTGGGTAGCTTGGGGAAGGAATGGATGGCCTGGAGACAGAGTCCAAGGGAACACACATCCCCCAGCTGGCTCCACAGAGATGCTCAAGACAGGCTTAGGGCTACCTTCTTGTGGAGCCTCCTTTCTTGTAGTGATCCCACTGTAAGCAGGGTGAGTAACTGGGGCAGTTGCCACCAGGAACAGAGGGAACAGGGTGTTAGGAGCCAGAGCCACTGTAGAGGTACAGGAACTCCACATGGGTGATCCTAGCTTCCCATTGATCTCCTGGAATCTGCAAGGTTTAAGGGGCAGGATGTGTGGCCTATTCCATGGGGGACAAATCCTGCCCTTAATGAAATAATGCATGAGGAACTCTGTGAAGGGATCTTTGCAGAGATTTCCTCCCTCTTCGACCCCCTCAGCAGCTTATGCTGTGGGAGGGGATGAGACAGTCTCTAGAACGGATTGTATTCTGTAGCTATTTTAAATATCTGGTATCTGGAGCCATTGTTTCTGATAGCTCATTGTCTCCCTCTGGTCATCTGGCCCTGCCTCTTCTCTGTCCCATCATATAATCTCCCCATTGTCAGTGTGAGAGCTTTCCTTTCTGAGAGTTCCTGTCATATGGAGCAACCACTCTACATGTCTGTGGCTTCATCGTTTCTCTATTTCCTCCAAGTGACAGGTGAAAACGATTTTTGCTCCACTGCCTTTGCTCCATATCCTTAAATTATAGCAGAGGCAGAGAGTCATTTTCTCAGTATTTGTATTATTTCTTTCTACAAAAACTTTGAAAGACTCTGTGAAAGATGATATACAAAATAAAGCTGAATTGTAAAAAAGGTTTTCCTTTGAATGTAAATTAAAAAAAGTTCATTCTGTTTAAGGGAAAAATAGTATAGTGAACCTGATTCTAATCTCATTTATACCAGTATGATTCAATAATAATTCTCTTGAAGTCACTAGTTATACTAATGAAAATGAGGCCAGAATTGGACCCCTTTTTATTTTTTGTAAATAGGCTATTTGACTGATCCTTAAAACCTGTTCAGTATAGGATAATACCTTGTGCAACTTTTTATAAAGTGTACAGAGCTCCTCAATAGTTTTGCTAACTACCTTGGTAACAGAGGAAGTTACAACGTCTCCTGGAACATAAGGACATATGGTTGCATCTAATTTTATCTTGGACCACACAATTCAATTGCCATATTGCAACAGACTGGTGTTTGATCATGTCTGACAGTATCCATTCTCAGGCACTTCAGATTGAGGTGCAAAGACAGCTCACAATGGACAACTATACAGTGACTTGCCCCCGCCCCAAAAAATGTCATCCTAACTCTAAACAGTTTATGCTCTGAACCATGAATATCTTTATAAAGTTGTATCCATCTGTATGACTATGGATATAAATGACTAATACTTTCCAGAATTCCACTAAGATCTTGCTTTCCTAGACATCTAAAGGAAATGAGTTCCACAAGTTAATTATGGGAAGATATGGTTCCTTTTAACCAGTTTTTAAAATTTGATGCCCTTCAGTTTCATTAAAAATCCCTCTACTTTATAAGGGAATTTAAAGAATCCCCCAATTAACCTTCTCTATACCACACATTGTTTTACACATATTGTTTTCCATACCACTACTCTTTCCATACATGTCACCTCTGTTCATCTCCCTGCAGACTAAACAGACTTCTTTTCAATTTCTCTATATAAGCTCTTATTTAGAGCTTATAGCTCCATAGCTCTTATTTCTTTTTATCATTTGTGTTTTCTGCTTCTGTTTTCTACATTCCTTCTATATCTACTATAGCACTTGAGATAGGATGATGAGAAATGAACAGAGTGTTTAGATATCAATAGTATAAGACATTTAGTATATTTTCTCTGCCACTCTACATACACCCTAATATTTTGTTTGCTTTTGTTCCACGATTATGGCTAGACTAGAGGCACCTACTGTAAACACCAGAAATTTTGGGAGAAGAGATTAAATTAGATGTGTCTATTTTAACCAGAATCCCTAATGCTGTTGACAGGTGCAATCTTGTTGAAAAATGCAGTCACAGAAGCTCTCCTTGCTCTGCTGTAATGATAATATCATCTAAGTAGATAAGCATCCTGACTCCTAGAGATCTCAGAAGCAAAACTACTGGTCTCATAATCATTGTGAAAGCTCCTGGAGCAATCTAGAGGCAAAACTACATTACTCTCTATTGGTACAATACTGCTTTCCAGGAGAACCTTAGGAAATCTGGTAATTTGGATGGATGGGAGTGCTGATACAAGCTTTGATCAAATCTCTCTTGGCCAGAAAATGCACACTGTAAACTGTAATTTTTAACTGCTTGAGACAGTCTGCAAGACAGATAATACGAAGAACCCTATGAGCAAAGAGTAAATTTCAGGTCAGTTTCTTGGGATAGGTACTTTCTGAAAGATCTATAAGAGAGCTTGGGAAATGGGGAGTGAAGGGGAATGGAAAAGAGGAGGAGGATAGCTTAGGAGGACTCAGAATAAAGATAGTCCATTTTATGGTGCTAGTCTGGAACTTGAGAGCGCTGAGTTGAATTCCTTGGTCTGCCTTAGGCAAGTCACTTAGACTGTCTGTGTTCAGTTCTCCATCTATGAAATGGGATAATAGCACTTGCCTACAACCCAGGAATGTTGTGAGAATAACTACATTAAAGGCTGTGAGCCTCCAGACGCTATGATGGTGAGGAGCTATATGAGAACCTTACATAGACAGAATGCTCTGGGGATGGTTGGGCTCCACAACTCGTTGGCCCGGGGCAAGTGCCACATTGCAATGTTTTTCTGTTAATTTCTGGCTCTGTCAAATTACATAACTGTTTTTATGTAAACACTGACCTTTGAGGCGACTGCCTTGCTGACAGCAAATGTAACTCTTTTCTGCTGAGGCTTCCAAATAACTTTCACTGTTCTTATGAGATAGCTGGGTAGTCATTAGAGATCTGGAGGGGGTTTAACCTCTCAATGGGGGTGACATTTGGATAAACCAGTATTGTCAACTCTCACAATGTTATTGCAACTCTAGCAATTTTGAGTGTTGGGTTGCTGGGGTTTTTTTTGACTGTCTTGTGAAAACATGAAGAAAGGCTGCCAACTCTCAAATGTTCTCTCACTCAAAATGGCCACCATTTCTTGTTGTTATAATTGGGCTGAAGCCAGCAAGATGGCCATCATTCCCATTGTTTTCAATTAGGCTAAAGCCAGGCCCACGGGCAAATTGACTGCCACTCTGTGGTTCAGGGGGCTTGTTGGAATTATTAACAATATTTGAAAATTATTAATTTGAGAAAACACCAAACACTAATTTAGACATATATCCCTTAATTAAATCCAAACACCAAATAGTACTTATACAATTGATCTAAACTTGTCTAAAAAGTCTAAATAATAAACAATTTACTATATTCAAACAATAATAAAACATTTTATAAGAATTTGATCAAGATACTTACAAACAGGCTAAACCTAGAGGTGCTTAGAACGATATTGGTTGTTCCAATGTGGTCAAGCAGGTATTAGCAATCAACCCTTTAAGAGATTACATTTTTACACCCTTCAACAAACAAGTGATGTCATTGCCAGGTACTGACTTCAGCTAAAAATCAGTTTGAGACAGTTCACTCTTATTTCAAGTCTTAATCAAGATAAGAGTTACAATTTCCTTTGTTCCCAAAGCCTTTTCTCCCCTCCTTCTTGCTGTCCAACAGTTCTTCCATTGCTCTTGGAACATCCAGGATGATTCTGAGCCAATAAAACTGGACAATTGGAGTGCATACCAAGCACCTTTACAGATTATTCTGGGACATCTACCTCAAAAAAGGAACAATCTTGGGAAAACCTGGAGAAGTAGCCACCCTACTTGCTCTGCTCTGGTTTCACATAGGCATGAACACTGGTATGTGGGTTGGGAAGGGCCATGTTAGCTCATTTTAAGACAGATTGTCTTATTCAAAGCCATCAGCTATCCAATTTTATTGGCTCAGGATCAACCTGGATGTTCTAGCTTTTTGCACCTCACAGGTAATGGCAGCCTTAAGAGAGAGGGTCCCTGGGTAGTAGAAGGCAGGGCAGGGGAAACTCAGGGAAGTGCTGCATCTGGGATCCTGGCAGAGGAGAATAGCAGATAGCATGGCATAATGAATTGAATGTATAATTGCCTGTTTCTACAATAAGTGGAGGAAAAAATACAAGACATTGGACATTTATTAATATATAATCACTCCTAGTTTGTGAATCACATTTAGGAAGACAAATACAAATGCTTTTAAAATCATAATTGTGTACAAGTTATATGTGTGTATAATATGTCTAATCACTGTTATGATATTATTAAAATCTCTTGGGCAAATTTCTGTAATGAAATCCAATGCTTCCCTTTCAAATTCTGCGGATTTTACGGTAGATCAATGATGTTTACTTGAAGTAAATTTGATATAACTTCAAATGCCCAGTACAGTTTTAAAACAATTATATTAGGTTTGCCAGGAGGACATTCTTGATTTAGATGAGTCTGCTCTTTTCGCTACAAGGGAAGAAGAAAAGAAAAGCAAAATGTACTGAAATTTCTCACATAGGACACAGCAAAAAGAGAGATGATTATAAATTTAAAAAATCTGTCTAATCACTCAGCATTTGAAAAGATGCAAGAAAACATACAGTCTTCATAGAGATAATTTTAAAAGCAAGGGCTAAAAGTATAATTCTGGAAATTATTGCATATTCTCTTAAGGACCTAGTTGTCTTGAGAGACACGCATAACTCCCATTAATGGTAAATGGAGCTGTGCACATGTATCAATTCGAGAACAGACTTTCAAAAAAAATTGTATATGGGAAGCTAATTATTTTTGATTTCACCCAACATTATCACTTTTAATTCCATAAAACTACTACTGGACTCTTTCAGTTGCATAGTTACCAAATACAGACTTTCAAAAAAAATTGTATATGGGAAGCTAATTATTTTTGATTTCACCCAACATTATCACTTTTAATTCCATAAAACTACTACTGGACTCTTTCAGTTGCATAGTTACCAAATATTTGGTTTCAACACCTATGACTTTTTTTAAAAAAAGGTAACTCAGCTTATGCAGACCTAGTGTTTGGTTGTGGGGTTTTTTACTTAATTTATTTCTCACTTTTACATAATTCTGTAGACAGAATTTCTCAGGTAGGGCCCAGTCCTGAACTTCAAACTAACAAATTTTCCATTAACCAGTGGGTGATTTTTATAAGGACCATGACCTTGCATTAGTCACACTTGAAATACCTGAGTAAAATCCAAGGGGCCAATATTATCCACCTTTCTAAGTTCTGCTGATCATGGGGAGAAGGCATGTGCCACCAGAATGAGGTGCCTGCAGCTCCCTAGCAGGCTTCCTTCTTTTTGCCCTTCTACCAGGTTTCAGCTACACAAATTAAGGTAAGTTCTAGCAGGAGTGGGGTAGAAGGAGCAGCCATTCTGTGGCATGCTCCCCTGTGATATCTCCTAGCTGGTAACTCTGTGGATGTTTGTGCTGCTCCAGGTACTGTAAACTCCCACCCTGTACTTCACTTTATGCCAGCAAAAGCAGAGGCTACTGGAAAAGTGCTTCTTGAAGGAAACATGCTGCTGCTGGGAGCAAAGTTTAGAGGAATTGGTTGCACAATCAATGGCACTTGGATCATATGATGTGCAGTGGGTTCCTTGGTACATGTGTGATTCAAAGGTCTTCCATCCCTTGACTGAGAGGACAGATGGTCCAGTAGTTAGGACATTAGCCCAGGACTGGGAAGACCTGACTTCAGTTCCTCGGTCTGCCACAAACTTCTTGTGTGACCTTGTCTGAGTCACTTAGCCTTTCTGCTTCAGTTCCCCATCTGCAAACAGGTATAACACTTGCCTGCCTTTCAAGGGTGTTAAGGATATATTAAAGTTTGTGAGGTGCTCAAATACTAGGGGGCATACAAGTACATTTGTGCAGAACTGTCTGTCTGTCTCAAAACTCTCTCTTGGAATGCTGCAGAAACTCTGCCATTCTCATATTGTAACAGAGTTCTTTCGGGACTTTTACTCCTGCTGTAGGATTCTTCTGGAATAAAGGAGAATATGGCCATGAGAGGGAAAAGAATGTGATTGATTGATAGATATTATGTTATTTATATCTAAGGTGAATGTTTTGTTTAAGAATGGGTGGGTAGTGGGATGAGACAGTTTAATGGCAAGTCTACATATTTAATTGAGCATGATATTTGTCACAAATTCAGGATCCTATAGAACAGAATAAATCAGATGAAATAAGCAGCTCCTGTTGGTGCAGGATAGAGCCTTTAGTTTGTAAACTTCATAAGCTTTTATTTAGTTTATTCTTGTTATTAGGGGGGTAAAATAGAAGAAATAAAACTGAAGACTTTTTAGATTTTTAAATTTGAAATCTTAAACCCCAGTCACAGAGGCAAATCCAATAAATGAAAAACAGGTCTGCAGTTCCAGAGAGCAGTGGTGGAAAATAATTAGAGCTCTGGTGAATAAGACCTTTTTTCTTTTTCCCCATAAAGCTGCTTTTCCCAATATACTCACTCTTTCATGATCCTCTTCATCAGGAGCTAGTTTTGCATCCAAGAATTTACTGGTCCCATTCAATTAAAATAACAATTTAGGGCCAAATTTTGGCAAGGACTGTGCATACCAGTGGGATTGGGAGGTGAAAACCTAACTTTACTGTCTCCAATAAAGCTCAGAGAAAAACTTCTCTGAAAATTTCCACAGCAGGAGCTGTGCAGGTATGTTCTTGAGCATTTCTTAAAAGTCAGAGAGTGTTGTCTGGCATTCATGCATATATGTCCCTTGGCTCTGAGACCTTATGAGAGATATGGGTCTCAGATCCGAAGCTCTAGCCCGAGCAGGAACTACACTGCTAGTTTTAGTGCTGTAGTGTGAGCCCAAGTCTGTAGATCTAGGTTCTGAGACTCACTGCTGAGGTGTTTGTTTCTGCAATAGAAACATAAACTTAGTGACCAGCACAAAGCACCTAGCAAGTTCTTGACACAGCCACATTAAGAACTCAGGAGTTCCTAGCTCGTAGCCTCTTGTTTGGTCTACTAGACCAAGATGCCTCTCAGGTTAAAAACTTTAGATACTTATGTGAACCAAACTTTAGAATTTCTTATCCAAAGTTTATTGCAAACTTAGCTATACCTCTTTGGCCTGTACACCAAACCAAATCCAAACAGGTTTGAAGCAGCATGAAAGTAGAGTTCCGTCCAGGTGACACGAGGAAATGCAGAGGCATGCAAGAATATTTTCAAAACAAACATTGTTCAAACTTCTTTGAACTGTAACAAAGCTTCTGTATGAATTAGGTGAAGGTTAGGATCAGTTCATATTTTTCTGCATCATTGTTATCTGTACCTTTTTTTTTTATTTTGGTCCTTTTCCAAACCAAACACAAAAACTATCTGAATATGTTATTGCAGCTTAATTATCAATGTATACTGTTTTCATTATGGTGCACATTTTTATCTCCTAATTTGAGGGACCCAGTTCACATTGGTATGTGCCTATCTTTCTGAGCAGCAGATCCAAATATAAATCACACCTCTATGTCCTAGCTTTTTCTTCAGCAATAAAAATATAACTAATTCAGAAACTAAGTGGCTTTAACTACCATGAAATAGGATGAGAAAGAGTGAGTGAGAGAGAGAGAAAACCATGTAACATTGAACTACCTGTTTATTTCATTGTAAGGTGCTCTCATACCTTGATGATGAGTATTTATGAATAACTCCCTCTTAATAAATTTCTCCAGCCTCATTTTGGCAAAAAAATCAGGCTCTAATAACCACAAAGTCAAAAGATATATTTTTCTTTTTTCCCTCTTGCCAGAATCCCATATTTCTGTGTTTGCTAGGGAAAGCGATTGCTGGCCCTGCTATCCAATATTTTTTCTCCACCTTCACCTAATACCTCTCTAATTCCCAATACACTTAAATGTTTACTTTAGATATTGTTCTTCATGATCTCTAGTTTTCTAGGAAGCAGGGGCAGGATTTATTCTCTCTGTGACACCACATTCCTGACTTTAGAGTCTGAATTTAATATTTCTGATTGTTTTCGTATTAGTTGCTATATTTTTCCTCCATAGTCAAGTTTACTTTAAAGATCAACAATGATCAGAGAGAAAACATTCTTCCTGGTTTTCTGATTTGCCTTTGCACTGCTGTCAAGATAATTTACAGCCAGCTGACCAATTCTGGGTCCTATAGCCAGAGGTCCCCTGATATTCAGAGCAATTTTTGACTGATTTGGAGAATCACTAGATCTTTTACCCCCAGTGCTCGGGGTGCTGTTCGATCCCTGCTAGCAGCTGGCTTGCTTATGCCTCCTCCTCTTAAGGGGGAAGACTGTTACTTGCTCATGTACAGGGTGCTTGGGGGCAGGCGGATGGAAGATTGCAACAGACTGAATGGCATCCTTCCATATAGTAATGGCAGCAGTCCTGCAGCTGAGGGAAGAATGCAACACAGGTGACAGAGGAAGGCTGAGGCTAAGAATCTAAAAGCTAGTTTTTGCAAAATATTCAGTACCTGATTATATGGGTGGTGGCCTGCCCTCTGCGATGGAATTGTTCAAGAAAGTCATTCTTCCTTCGGTGCCAAGGTGCCAGATGATGCATAACTTGATGATGCATCACTTATACTGGGACTGTATCATACACAGCATTGCATGCCACAGTCACAGAAGTGCTTTTCCACACACTTTAGGTGATATATACTAAGATTGTGCTGGACTAGAAGTAGAAATACCATTGTCAGAATTGCACCCCATTTCAGGCAAAGCAGAGTTACATATCAAAAAAGAGACACAGAAGTAATTTTAATTATGCAGGGTGAAATGCAATAGTAAACTTAAAGACTGTGGGGTTTTTTTTTGTAATGTTAAGCTAGATGTGAAAAGGATCCATAAATAAATGATAAATCACTGATTGCTTTGAAAGTTTACTTGAAATGTCTGTAGTGTGCTGCTGACAGTGAATGTCCTGAATTGGCCTAAGAAATACAACTTAATGCAAAAGCAAACAGGAATACAACAATATTACGGCGTTTATATTCATCTGATAGCAGTAGAATTTGATGTGTGTTTTCCAAAATACTAAAATTATTCTATGAAAGTAAAGCTGATTACATAATCCATTTTAAAAGTTTTGGTTTCCACAGTATTAAATAGATGGGAATGAATAACCATATAGGATCAGTCAGTAAATACTGTCTGTATCACAGTAAGCACACACCAAAAAGATTGAATGGAGTTTTTTATTCACTTTGATTTCCACATGTTGAACTATGGTAATTTATGTAGGAGAGAGCTGTAAGTTTTTAGCTAGTCCTTACCGTGTGTATCTTTCCTCCTGATTCTACAGTATATTGTATATACCCTTTCTGTGACCACAGAAGGAATCTTCTTTGGAAGAGACCTGAACTAACAACACTGTGTGCCAAAGGGTGGGCTTGTTGGCCTGATTTCAAAATTATACCTACTCCTCCTGATTTGTATTTTCTACCATTTCAACAAGGGATCCATTGTCCTTAATCAATTATTTTCTTCTGGCTATTGTCATACCATCTTCAAATCTCTCCTCTGGGGATTCTTGCTCTTGAGCTGGCATTCCCAGGCTCCTGGCAGGCGCACAAATCCTATCTCTACAGACAGACAAGGTAAGCCTTATCTACTACAATTCAGGCCAGTTCAGTTTATTAAACAACAGAATACTATGTTACAATACCATTTGTGGACCAGTTATACATTACAGAATGTGCTAAAAATAAAATGAGTTAATGTGAAGCAACAGAATGTGATGGGGGCCTAATAATTGAAGATGGGTTTGCATTATATTGTAAGTGCAGCTTTCCAAGCTGCTTTTAGAGTTACGGTCTGTCAGTCCCCATGGGAGATCCTGCACCTGTCCAAGGATGTCTGAAAAACCCTTGGAGTAGGAGCAGTGTAATTCCAGATGACATTTGGATTTATGCTCCCTCCGCATGGTGCCGAAGGTAATCAGGGCAAGTGGAAAGAGTTTTGCATAGAAACCAAAAGCAACTTCATGGTAACATCCCATCACTGTATCACCGCTACCCTTTTAAAGGCCATGCAGCCATGGAGGTCAGCCATTCTCCAGGAAAAGCAAACTACATGGAAGGAGAGTACTGCCTCAAGAGATGAATTTTCTGTTTTTGATCTGCTGCATTGTTCTTTCTGGGAAATGGACTGGTAATGGAATGGAGCAGCCAGAGTGCATAAAAAAATGGCTTGGTACCACAGATTCTAGCCAGTCCATATGCCCCCTCATGGTAGCACTTCTAGTGTCTGGTGTGTTGCCACTGGTTGGCCCCATTACTGCTTACATGCATGTTCATGCTCCATCAATTGGTTGCAAAAGCCATAAAAGGGGGATTTATTGCTGTCTTCAGCAGAAGTAATTAAGATGCTTTTTACATCTGATATCATTCTGAGAGCAGAACATGTACATAGAGTGGCTGTTTCCTGGATCCTCTCAAGTTTCCTCCAGCACAATAATCCACCTATCTTTCTATGCACATGGGCTCATCTCTGTGCTGCATATACCCCATAATCAGAAGCCATCAAAACTTGGGATGGATGGGTGGCCAGCAGAAATGTGTCAGGCAACAGATATGATGCTGCTCCTGCATAGCACCTAAGGGTAGGCAGAGTGCAGATGTAATGCTGACAGACCCAATCATCAGCAGGTGAGGTCGAAAGGGGGACCTCCGGAGCTTAGTGTATGAGCCTCTACCACATGAGCTAAAAGCCAACTGGTTGTTAGCTAAGGCTGTAGAGCAGACTCATTTGATCTCTTTCTTTACGTGGTCTCAGTGCCACTAGATAGGACAGAACACCACACCCAGAAAGTGTGTAGATTCCACAGACGCACCAAAATCTACAAGGACTGGTTCTGCTGTTCTGTGGACTTCGATCTCCAGCCAGAACTGCTGCCTGAGCTCTCTCGGTGTTCCATTCGTTCACTTGCACAGCCATCCAGAGGAGACAATGCAGTAGCATTGTGGCCCAACAAAACGCAGGTTACTATCAGGATTAGTGCTCCCCTTTTGCAGCATGACATGATTGAAGGTGAGTGTGTAGCCCTTTCTGAAAAGGGAATAAGGGAAGCAGGTCCTGGTAGATGGGGAGCATGGTGCAGGATGCCACTGCTGACATTCTGCAGCCCTGGGAAAAAGGCCAGTTTGTTTCATGCATCTGATTTAGGCCCCATGGCTGCCAGGATTTTGTTAAATAGATTTCATTTTCTATACATCTTGCCACGATGCACTCTGGCCATATCCTGCAGTCACTGTATGCACCTTCCTCACATTGCAGACAATGGGAACTCAGTGAGTGAAATGTGACTGCAGGATCCAGCCCTGCAATATGTAAAGGCTGAATAATGCCATTTGATTTCTAAAGGAAGGAAGTCTCTGAATTATTCATGATTAGGAAGAGAAATCAGCCTGTTTGATTTCCATCTTTAGCCTATCTCACATATACAGCAAGGAAGCACAGATCATGTTAGTATTTTCAAATTGGAAGCTCAGGCTTTTAAATGAAGACTAGTAATCTATCATACTGTTTTCTTTTTGTTTGTTTGTTTATTTTTACAGAGTTTTAATCCCTCATGTTGCTCAGACATTCCATCGCCTTGTAGGTTTTTTTTAACATTACAAGGGAATTTGGAACAGGAGAGTACGTCTACTGGTAGTTTTAGGGGGAGGCTGTATCCCCAAACATCAAAAGAAAGAAAAAAAGGAATGAAGATTCCTTATGAAATCTTGTTGAAGCCCTGTTTGAAGAAAGATTATAGAAAACATCTCTAAACTGTGGGGATTTTGGGGTTGTTTGTTTGCAACTCTCTTTCACCTACCACCATTAATCATAAGGATCTTCTGAGGAAAACAAATATACCTGGCCTTCAGACCAAACTTATTCTGAGGAAAGGAACATTTGGATGGCCGTGGAAGCCAAAAAGGGAGTTAAAAACAAACAGCTCCACTGCGATACTCTGACACTGACAGAGAGATGGAAAGCTGGCAATGTGAGATTCCTATTTTTAAACAGTGATTTGTTTAATCATTTTTTTCTCTTGGGCTGAGACTAAAAAAATGTTGCCCTCTTATATCATTTTGTGGGCAGCCAAGAAGAAATAATTTGCACACACCCTCTAGACTGCATAGAGTACAGGCCTCAAATTGGACAAAGAATCAAAATATTCAATAAAAGTTTGGAATGAGTTGGACATGACATCTAAGTGACCAGAGGTCATTCTATGGTCCATGGTGAAACCTGCCATCACACAAATACTCTGTTAAAAATGTTTGTATCCCTTTCCTATCTCTATTTTGCTGCTTTGACGGTAATAGTTGGGGAGATTATCTGCCTGGCATCAAACAGATATATTTTTCTAAAGGATCATATGTGACCCATATGGGTGGGTTCTCTGTCTTCCTCTCATGGTCTGAGATATGGGGGGATTACCTTGATGTCTCCTCTCATCCTCTTAATATTCTTTAATATGTTCTTGAGGCCCCTGATTGCTTTTTTTTTAATGGCTGATTTGTTTATTGTTGACCTCTACCATGGAGTGTCTTTGTCTATCTCCTAAATATGAGTAGATGTTGACTTGCGAAATCATCTCTCCTTAGTGACATCAGATGCACACTTGACAGCATGGGAATGGCTCAATAACAAACTATGAGTTGCGCTCCTTCTAAATTCTTTACCATCATCAGGGAAAGACCTTGTTGCTGTATTAGGACACATTAGCATTGCTTTAGTTGACACTTAATTACAATACAAGAGCTTGATTTGAAATGCATTTAAATTGTTAGTTAGAATTAGTGATTCTGTTGTAGCAAGGAATTATCTGGGGCAGGGTAGAGGTATATTATGGGGGTCAAATTCTTTGCTCGCATAACTCCATTTATTTCATGGGAGTTATGTCAGCAAAGAACTTGGTCCAATATTTAAAGCAAACACATACTACAGATCTATTGAGTGGAATTTTGCTGTTGACTTCAGTGGGGCCAGGATTTCACTCATGATATCTAGGTGGCTGGTTTGAAGTTCCCCTACCTTTCAATCACCTCTTTGGCTACAACTACATTAATCTCTGCTACTTTTAAGTTGTGGCTCATAAAAATACTTGTGAAAAGCAAATAGTTTTTCCTTGGGGATACACCATATTACAACAGGTATCAGTTGGTTTCCAAATCTCTTCTAGACATGATGCCAGCAATCACTTTGAGGTCTTTACTTCCCCATTTCAAGTTATTCCAGCTGCTTGCTCTGCTAAAGCACTATCTGCAATAGATTCCTCCGCCAACCCCAAAATAAAGTATAATCCTTTCTATAAAAGTTGGCTTAATATTTTTGTTTGCTAAGTGGTTTTGCTTCCTTCCTTGGTTATGATTTCATGGAGGCATTTTTGTTCATATGAGAAAACAAATGAATAAATTCCCCAGTGCCTGCTTCCCTCCTCTGCAAGCACATATCCCCCGGGATACAAGGTTCATGACAAGCTAACTGGGGAATGTTTTCAGCAGCCCCTTGCTCCAGTTTTGGGATATCTGCAGTTGCCTAAAAAAAAAAAATTTAACAGGTTTCCAGAACTGAGGGCCACAAGACGCTTGTGGGTCAACAACTACTGCCATTTTTCTCTCATCTGTTTTTCTTTTGTGAGATGAAAAGAGGAATATGTTTCACCTGTACCAGTTTGCATCATAGGTTGGCAAATGTGCCAGCACATCTCCTTTTTTTTATTCTTTCTATTTCTCTGTCCTGTTTTTCTTTTCCTACTTCTTGTTTCACACATTATTATTATTTATTTATTTATTTGTTTGTTTGTGTCCCTTCCTTACCTCCCTGTTCAGAGGAAAGCTACAAACTGCTTGGGATGCGTGGGAAACAAAGTTGTGGCTGATGGGTTGTGTGAACATGCAACCCTATACATATGAGGTGCTTTATGGCTGGCTGCATTAGAGGGGCTTTCACAGGAGCAAAGGAGGATGGGAAATTTTTCACTGAGCTGCTTACTCTTCTGGCTTGCCATTCCAGAGTGCGTTTTCAGTGTGGCCCTGGATAGATGGTTGAGTTTTCCATGCCACCACTGCTCCCCACTTCTGCCCTAAACTAGGCCAGTGCCTCCTTAGGGGCTAGTTTTCCCAGGATTGGAAATAGGGTACTAAACTTAGCTTGAAAAGGTAAGAGTGTAAAATCATAGATAGATACAATACTTAACAGCATGCCTCTATTTGTGTAGTGAAGAGCAAACATTGTTTCAAAGGAAATGGGACTGGTGGGAAGGAGACTTTCCCCTACCCTACTGAGTATCACCTGCCAGTTCCACTCAAGCAATAATGTATTTTGTGTGCAGAGTGGCTGACTAGAAAGCTGGTGGTGATAGGAAGCAGCAACTCTGTGTGTGTGCCTCTGCGCATGTGTTGTGTGCGTGGTTATGGTTACATCCGGTTTGTTATTTTGAGAAAAATGTCCCTACTATGTCACTTAGAGAGACAAGGTGGATGAGGTAATATCTTTTACAGGACCAAATTCTGTTGGTGAGAGGGATAAGCTTTCGAACTTACAAAGAGCTCTATTATGTCCCTGAAAGTTATAAAATCCATATATGGTATCTATCTCTAGGAGCTACAGGCTACTTTTTGAGATGTTAGAATAGTAACCATTCTGTCATCTAACAACAAAATATCCATATAAGAAAATGCTTATCAATTTAAATGACCAAGGTAAGCCAGAGACATTTTGGAGTTAACTTGATCTTTCCTCCCTAAGATTTAACCCCCATCCCCTGAAATTCTGCAAAATAAGATATGCTAATGTAAATATTGAATGGCATTATAGTAATCAAAGCCACTGTAAATATTCTTTGCAAGTCTTCTCACTTATTTTTAAATGTGATTCACAACCATAGTTCTCCTGTGGTTGAAAAGGATTTCATTTGTATAACTTGTTAAAGTAATCATTTGAGAAGTATCCTATAGGGGGCACTCAGGTACCACAAACAGCAGCTACGATTTCCAGACGAGTCAGATTATGCTTAGATGGAATAGGACAGACCCTGGGGCACATTTTCACATTACCTTTTATACAGAGAACAAAAGTGAGTAAAATATAAACTAAAACACTCTTTGTCATAGCCCTACTATTCCCCAATGAAAGACAAAGCCATATTAAAAAGTGCATTTAAATGACATTCAGAACCTGATTATGCTAGAAGCATAAAAGCATGATAGTGTAGACAGCTGAGCTTGTCTGCATTTTAAAATTCTAAACAAGATATCTAATACATTATGCTTCAGTTGTGGATACAATTATTATTCTCCTGCTGAGTGTTAGGACTGTTTTGAATGCTAAAAGGGAGGAGGCATGTGCCTTGTTCTTGGTTTTAAGTGAAATGGCTATCTATTCAAATTTCCTTTTAAATAAACTTGCCACTAAAGATACGAGTTTGCCCACTATGTAGCTGTGACTGGTTGCCACAACAATAATTTGGACTGACATCGTATAGCTTTTATCTGATGGTAAAAACCTTATACCAAATGTTTCTTTATGTGAACCGTTTTATGGTTAATAAGATTTAGCCCCAAGCCAGAATGAAAATCCTGCTATGGCACCTGGCTGTCATCACACAGTGACTTATTTTTGAAGCAGAGGGAAAAAGATTCCCTTAATCTTTGAAATGCTGTAAATTTGTGTTCTGTATCAAGGTAACATAAAAATGAATTCAACAGTTTCCCACAGGATAACTTTCTAAATGGAATTAAACAAGTTAAATACTACTAATATACTCTAAATGTAAAAGGAAGTTTGAATTCTAAACTATAGAGTATCACTCATATTGAATGCTGATGCTTCTGGCCTATAAGTAATCAAATTACTGTGAGTTGAAGGTTCCAATACACTGCATCCAACCAAGGCTAAAGCCCTAGGTATAATAAAGTGCAGTTTATTTAGAGTAAAGTGTGTGCATGAAGGAAAGAGTTAAATGATCGAGTTCAGTAAGTCAAGCACATACACCTGATGCTCATAATGTGTGGGAGA
Organism: Dermochelys coriacea; assembly: GCF_009764565.3. Taxonomy (NCBI): domain Eukaryota; kingdom Metazoa; phylum Chordata; order Testudines; family Dermochelyidae; genus Dermochelys; species Dermochelys coriacea. The sequence continues at coordinate 22,826,134 of NC_050078.2, read as the reverse complement.
TTTTAGTGGCTTCTAATGCTGATGAGTTAAACAGTATAGAGGTATGTTTGTAGGGGAGGGTTACCTTTGGTGGAAAAGCACATTGCACTAAGATAGCTGAAACTTTAGAGAAAGAGTATTCTACAAACACAGGTATTCTTTATAAATGTAAGTAATGTATAATACTTATAATCTGCTCATTAATAGTAATTACGGTTTTCTATACAAAGCTTTAGAGTTGCCCCAAATATGTCAGCTTTTTTCAAAAACTACATTTTGTACTATTATTTTAAAATCCATTTTAATTTAAATCTACTTTTTAATCCCATCTTAAGAGGGTGTTTTTAAAAAAATCTGCCTTATTTTGACACCATAAGCAGACCTATATAAGACACTAGCATATTCAACAAGTAAATAGAAATGTTTAAAAATGCTGCATGTGGAAACATGCTCAAATATCTGTGTTAAATATAATTTCTAATTTTAAAGTCCATTATCTACAAATTATGAAGTATTGCTCCAGGATGGGAGTGTGTTAGTGGTCAGTGAAATATTTTCCTTTTTCCTCTGGTTAGCATAAGTATGTCTGTTTGCAAATATTCCTAAGTAGTCCCATGGATTTTGGCATGATGCCTTAAAATCTCACGGATGGTCAGCAATGGGGTTGGGTTAGGAGCTTCATATGACCCGGTTGCAGGTACTGCACTCATAAAAGTGACATAGAATAGAAGGGAATAGAAAGGACTTTATATTCTGTAAAAGAGGCAGTTGTTGAGTTCCACCATTGTGCATATTCTTTGACACTTGTGGATATTTTAGTTTCCTGATTAAAACTATAATTATGTTTATTTGATTTTTATTTAAAAATGAAAAAGAGAAAGTGACTTTTTTCACATTCAGGGAAGAGACTCTTAGGCTTCTCATTTTCCGCAACTTGGGCAGGCATAATTGTTTGGTATATCATCACTCTCCTTGTGATTTGTTGCATGATGTGAAATACATGATTGATGTGTGCCATAATGGGATCCCTTTACAGTGCCTAATATGTGGAATTACTTTTCTCTGATTTAGTGCTGTCACAAAGTGAGACTCTGAAAAAATAACTTGTTTTAAAAGACTTAACTTCTAGCTACCATATTTTTGGGGAGTGGAATAGGGGGCATCATACATAAAATTTTGAAATTTGAGAATTGATAGTGGGTCCAGTTGTGGAATTGGACAATAAGGCTTATTCCCCTGAATGCAATGGTAAAACTCCTGTTGACTTTTGAGAGCTGGATCTGGCCTAAGGACTCTAGCCTCCTTTTCTAGTTCTGTACTTAAGATTTTGAAGATAGAAAATGTATATGAAGCTACAAGCATTCTCTTTGCAAGCATTTACATGGGGAAATTGATATTTTTCATAAATTGTTTAACTTGATCCAGAGCAAAAACAATACCGTGTCAACCAGCAAAAATTATTTGATTAAAAAATGATGAATTGAGCCTTCAGTAAATTCCTTGTGGAACTGAGAGTATGTCCCATGTGAATATTAGAATCTATGAATATTCATCATTGTTCATAAAGTAAACAGATTTTTGGAATGAAATGAGTTTCTGCTTGTGGATACTAATTCTAAGCACAATCCTGTGAACAGTTAAGGCTCTATTCAGCACGGTGCTGAAAATTCTGTTTTTTTCCAGCAAAGTATTTAAGCATATGCTTAAAGTTAAGCATGTGCTTAAGTGCTTTGCTGGATCAGCACCAGAATACTTACGATCCAGTCCTCACTATTGAGCACTGCACTTGTAGCAGGTTTAGTGATGGCCATTAAGGTGTAGTCATTTCATGATAAATTCATCATTGGACCATAAAGTAATTAGTTTTGGTCTATATATATAGTTTTGTAGTTATGCTGTTAAATTTTCCATGGAAAGATAACATGTTTTGGGACAACTACTGTATTTGACAATTTCAAAGAAGCTACATTCTTTTCCCCAGTGTTGTGAAATATTCCTGCCCAGCATTTATATATATATAATATACACCCATGCTGAATTTATAAAATAAAGATAGTGTATTGATTATTTGACATGATTTTAATTTCTCTTTCTGGCTTTATATTGGGCCAACTTCAGTGGAGAAATTATTTCTGCTTTACACTAGTACAAGATTAAAAGCAGGCTCACTGTATGTAAAAGAAAATATTTTTATATTAATGATAAACTAACTTGAAAATACAGTCCTTTTTGAAAGAGATGCTTCCTTTTTAAAGTTGTCCTCTGAATGCAGTTAAAATAGTGAAGATTCCTTTTGTCTTTACTTTCAAGAGTTTGTTTGGAAATATTTTCAAAAAGAAACAACCATTTCAATCTATATGAAGAGCTTCTATTGTTTTTTTATTTTATTTTATTTTATTTTATTTTGCAAATCTATAACCAGCTAACTGTAGCAGTTATCCATTATGTGAGATATTGGACCAGATCCTCAACTGGATAGTGTAGCTAAATATTCTTCAGTGGAGCAATGCTAATTGAGAATATGGCCCAGTATTTTGTGTAACATTTAAAAACAAGGATTAGCAAAGTGATGTCTTGAGTGAAAAGTGCTGAAATGTAATAAGGAATATTTCAAAATCCCTATATTCACCAAGCTTCGGACTTCATATACTCTTAAAGGTATTCATTACATATTTCAGTTTTTGAAGCAAATCACCACAATTGTTTCCATTTTCCATGTATCTTTTTAAATACTTTACAGTTCATGTATTAAAGCAATGCCAAACTGTCTTGAATGCCAGACAGTGATTTCCATCCATGCCACTTGGTATGCAGATATACACATTACAGTTCAGTCATGAAGAACTTTTTCAGCAGCTGTGGAAGATACACATTTAGGAAGAGACAATGATTAAAAAATATATATAGTGCATTAGAAACTGGATATTCCTTAAGAGATGTTTTCTCCAAAAGGGGTTGCTTATCTCATAATGTGAACTGTTGAATTTAGATAAATAATCTAATATTTTATAACTTTGGTCTCTTTTTCTCCTTATCCTGTGTCAGCTGCTGCCTGGCAACTTTTCTGTATCTGGGAAGACAGGGCAGGGCACCTGGCAGCCTCCAGAACTGCTGCCAATATTATTCCCTAGCAACCTGCTTTTTCAGGCCAACTCTTCCCTCTGAGAAGCTGCATATATCACCTCTGTGACACAGTCCAGAAACCCTGGTATGTACAACCATAAGTTTTCTTGTTAACTTATGACTTGAGGTGGGCAGCAGGTGAATTATTAATGCCAGTAGTAATAGGCCACCTAATCAAATATTGTAGCAAGCACCCAAAAATGAAATATAAAAGTAAAATAAAAGTTTAAACAAATCTTAAAAACAAATACCTGGTTTTTCACTAATGCAAACAAGATATTTCCATAACTGCTAATGTTAGAATTAGCTCTGGCTGTTGATTAATATTCTTGTGGTGTTTTATACTAGCAAGTAAAAATGATTTGTTCTACTTTGTTTAATTTATCTCAATATTTCATAATATTCTATAGCTTGATGAATTAATTCATTTAACTTGTCAGTATTAATAACCCCGATTAGTATGAAGAAGGTATAATACATCGAAGGAACAAACAGATCTTGAACAGCATTTTTAGCTTTGATTTCTCTGTTCACCATTAGTTCATTCTAATTCCCCATTTAATTATAATGTTTATTGTAGTGAAAGAATATTTCTAGACACTCATAAAATCTTTCCCCAAACCCTTTTGGCTGAATGCTCTCTAGCACTTCCCATTTATGTCACTCACATGGAAAAGACTGAAACCTTCAAAAAGTAGGACACACTTTCCTGACATTTGAACTATTTCTACAATAGCTACAATGTCCATTGATGTTGATAGAGAACCATGCAGAAGTCCTTACATGTGTAAGGATACATGTGTAAAAGGTGAACTTTAAAAATGACGGCTGTGAGAGGGAGGAGGGAGGAAATCTAATAAGTGTATCTAATTCTTTTTCTTATTAAAACTTTTTCTTTGAGACTAAGCCAATAAAGTAAACATGAATTAATAGGTGGTCATTTAAGTTACTTTGTCTTTCAAATTACATGTAAACACCATCTTGATACTTGAAGTTTGTATTATATCTCAGGCATACTTTGTTACTCATTCCTTCCAATATTTTCAGGTTTATTCTGTTCTGTATATTATACTTTTTATACCAAAATAATCCATGTAGAGGAGGTTTTAGGTGCTGATTTACTGAGGTGGACAGATGGTATTAAAATTAACATTATTCATATATATTTGTACTTTTGATCTATATTGTTAGAGTAGTTTAATTTCATCACATAGATGTGACTTCATAGTGAATAATGTTTAATGGAAATGAAATTGAGGGGGGAAATGATTTATTAAAGGTCAACTTTTATTTGTTCAATGGCCTATATTATAAAACCAGGCTTCCATGATAATTACCATCTCTTTACAGCACTATTTTAAACCAAGGTTCATTTATAGGTGGCTATTTGACAAATGATTACTTACAGGTAATTGCATTTTTATTTATAATTCTGAGTGCACACATTTTTATTTATAATTCTGGGTATATTGACACCTTATTTCCTGGAAATACAGAACACATTGACTTTTATTTCAAAAAAGTGAATGCCTTTTTATTTTAATAAGTTTTAGATGCATATGTGATTTGCAATATTGAAAGTAAGATCAATTAATTCCTCAAAGACTCTCATAAATGTTAATGTTTAAAATGGATAGTAAATTGCGCTTTATCATTAAAGCAAATTATTCAAGTAGAGTACTGAAAAGCTTTGTTCGATAAGTATGGGGTAAAGCTAAAAAGGAACAAATTAGTAATAATGCTTCAGATGGTTAGAAATACGTTTTTAGTGGAAATGATTTTGTAAGAATGATTAACTTGTAAAGGGACAGTATGCCAATTAACACATAATGTTTGAGGCAACATTATGACTGGCTTTAACACTATGCACCTTAAGACCTGTGCACAGGAAATCTGAAGAATAAAATGGATTGCTAATAGATATTGAATCAAAAATATTCAATTATTATGCTAAATTTGTGAGGGGAGAAGAATTCAGTTAAAATACAAGAAAAGATTGTATACTATCAAAAGTAAGAATTATAGCTTTGCCAAGTGTGCTGAGAAAAAGTCCTGTGTTACATGTCATACATGCATTTCTTTATGACATGCAGCCCGGACTTGCAGTCCTTCCATGTGGAGAAAGCTGTTGTCTTCAGTGGAGTTCCCATGCCTGGCATGCGGCGTCTTCCATTCATACCTTTTATGAAATAGAAAGAAAAACATTCAGATTCAAGACATGTTAAAAATGTAATAAGATACAAGCAGTACTATAATAACTATGAGCCATACAAGTCGAGTATTGTGATTTACAATAGATAAGTGACACTCTTGAAATGGCGGAATGCTGTTTCAATATGTAAGTTCCTATTTTGTCTGGGAAGTGGGGGAAGAGCTGAATTCATAGGACCATAGAAGTTCAAGGTGGAAAGGATATATTTTATCATCTAATTCATCCACAAGTTGTCAGTATGGGATTGTTCCCTACACTGGGCCAAGTCCTGTGCTCAGTTAAATTTGGGAATGGGCGACGGGGATGGATCACTTGATGATTACCTGTTCTGTTCATTCCCTCTGGGGCACCTGGCATTGGCCACAGTCAGAAGACAGATTTCAGAGTGGTAGCCGTGTTAGTTTGTATCAGCAAAAAAAACGAGGAGTACTTGTGGCACCTTAGAGACTAACAAATTTATTTGGGCATAAGCTTTCGTGGGCTAAAACCCACTTCATCAGATGCAACTTTTAGGTCTGAAATTGAGAACACTTCAACCTCCATGGTCACTCAATTTCAGACCTAAAAGTTGCAATTCTCTGACAAAAAACCTTCAAAAACAGATTCCAATGAGAAACTGCAGAATTGGAATTAATTTGCAAACTGGGCACCGTTAAATTAGACTTGAAAAAAGACTGGGAGTGGATGGGTCATTACACAAAGTAAAAACTAATTTTCCATGCTAATTCTTCCCCCCCCCCACTGTTACTCATGCTTTCTTGTCAACTGTTTGAAATGGGCCATCCTGATTATCACTACAAAAGAGTTTTTTTCTCCTGCTGATAATAGCCCACCTTAATTAATTGGTCTCGTTACAGTTGGTATAGCAACACCCATTTTTTCATATTCTCTGTGTATATATATATCTTCCTACAGTATTGTCCACTGCATGAATCAGATGAAGTGGGTTTTATCCCACAAAAGCTTATGCCCAAATAAATTTGTTAGTCTCTAAGGTGCCACAAGTACTCCTTGTTTTTTTTTTAGTCGGAAGACAGGATACTGGGCTAGATGGACCTTTGGTCTAACCCAGTATGGCCGTTCTTATATTCTGTTAAACAGTTGTAAATTGTGAGTGATGTTAGTACAATTACTCAGAATTTACACAAACACAGAATTTGGCCCAGTAGAATGTTCTTCCATCTGGTGTGTAATCCAATATTAAATTACTCAAATGGTAGGGTTTTAATATTCCCTGGTGAATTTTTGCCCTGATCCTGTTCTCCTAAGTTAGTGGAAACAGGATTGGGTCCTTCATTTTTTAAACAGCTATCTCAAGGACTCCTAACTGATCTACATAATTTTACTATATATGATTCAAATACTTCATAATTCTCCCAAGTTGTGTTTTATTCTTTTTTGCATTGGACTTCTCCTCCACCACTTGCCCCCTCAATTTTTCTGGGTGTTCAGTTTCATATAAAATGTATTTTAGACTCTGTGCCAGGGAATATAAACATAAAGTTAAAAGGACTAAGGCTTTGCCCTTGAAATGTAAAGGTCTTAGCTGACAACTTCAGCTTCTTGCTACATTCTGATAAAAAAGATCTCTAAAAGTCTATATAATTGTCTTAGCACCTGCTGTTTGTTAAACGTGTTTTAAGTTTTATAAAAAGGTAACCTAAACTGGGGTTGGCTTCTGATAGGTTCAAGTTAATACTGTTGTTTTTTTTGTTTTTGGCAAATAAAAGTATTAACATGACTACAAAAAGCAGAAAAAAATCCAAAATTATTTTTAAATGTGGTCATCTATTAGGTCAGCTGTTGTAAAGAGGCACCAATAGCTAACCAAAGCATGCAAATCCCTCTTAAAATGCCAACTCTTATTTCCCACATATAATATGTAAAGAGAGTTTTCTAATGGTACCTTCATTTCTTTGGCTAATAGGTAAAGCCTTTGTTTGTTTGTTTGTTTGTTTGTTTGTTTGCTTGCTTGTTTGCTGAATTACTTAGTATGATACACAAGCCTTCTTGAGGTTTGTGTTTGTATATTTAAAAAAACCAGCAACTCTTTTTATTTCATTTTTGCTATTTTCTCTAGATGAGGCAACCATTTTCCTTTTGAATAGAACTGTGTTACTTTGCTCCCTGTTCATATTATTATTACTATTAGATGCAAAACGAAAAAGTGCTACTTCTAGAAGAGAGGCTATGAATGATCTGAGTCCTGGCTTGCCATTAGGGGAAGAGCAGAAAGGCTTAGCTGTTGGATACAATGCAAAAGCCTCCCCTTTCTAAATGTCCAGATCCCAGCAGAATATTGAGAGTTACTTCACTTTCAGGGAGACGGAAATAATTGTGATTTGTAGTGTTCTCCATTTGCAGGGGTATTTTCCTGTTGTGTTAAATGCCTCTTACTAAGTAACAGAGGTGATTTATTTGGACGCCAACGCGGTGTATGGTAGATTGTGTGATTAAGCAGTGAATTCCCATCCTCTGGCATCTCTCACTGCCCCTCTTGCGTGATGTAAGATCAGACGTACTCTGCATTGAAAAGTCAAGACACACAAGCTGCTCTCACACACATACACCTCGCAATCCTGCTGAAAGCAGGGAGAAGGCAGGCAGGCTGGGCTCATTTAGCAGACGAATCCCCACTGACATTTGTAAATTACGCAGCTCGATTGCAGACTTGCTGCTGCTGATTTACTGAGTGTGCAGCCAAGCAACCCCGGCAGAGGAAGACGCTTCAGTCCGGCCACAACAATGTCTGAGTTTCTTTTTGCCTTAGTAGCGATCTCAGGATTATTTCCTGTTGCTAAAGTGCTGGCAGCGGGAGCCGATCGAGGTAAGGAGAACACTTTTTTATTTTCCTCTGAGATGATTTGGGGGAAGTGTCTAAAACTTCCTCCTGCAGCTCAGCTCAGCTGCATGGGACATTTGTCTCTGTCAATGCTCCTAGGGCTGTTCGTACAAAAGCAAAAATAAGATCAGGTAGCGACATGCAGCACGGAAAGTGTCTTCGTGCGTGCCTTGCGGACTGCGATTTGACTTAGCTGCCTGTGACAGGCTCTGCAGATGTTAGTATCAGATCTCACCGTAGTCGATGCTCTCTGCTGTGCTGCTTATTGCAAGGCATTGCAAACCTTTGCCGTCGCTTCTTGTTGACGGTTACCCTGTCGGCGAGTCTACCTTTCAGTCCTCAGCTTGCATTTCGGTAACTTCCTGACCTGCTGCAAAGCAGCATCTCGCAAGCTGTAATCGTCTCGGGGCTGATCTCCTGTACACAGACTGAGCCTTCTCGGGAAGGGACCTAGTGGGCTACCAGCGTCTGAGCGAGCGCTACAGTTTAAGCTGTGGCGAGGCGCAGGAACAATAGGTCATAATCTTCTCTCCCTCTTTTATATTGAAGCTTTGCAGCCCAGGCCCTTGTACTACCTTGAGATACAAACAGTGACACCCTTTCAAGCGCAACTTCTCCTTTTTATCGTCTCCCCAGTAGGGTCTGGCATTAATGAGCTAACGAAAACATCCAGAAGCAAGAATAAAGCAGCATTAGGTGAACTTTCTAGCAGGAACGTCGGGTTTCTTTTTTTAGAGCCTCTCTGAAGTTTTGTAACCCTTCCCGGGCAAACACAGAGCAAAATGCACCCAGACCAGTAACTCAACCCGATCGATGTTCACATGGGCATGATTCAATGTATCATTATGCATTATGGAAACTTGACTATTAAGATCATCTTATTTTGACTGATGATGCTCAGGCTTTTGATCTAATTAGAAACGGACAAATAAACCTTATACCAATGTCAGACAGGAGGGGATGGGGAGAGAATGTATCACTGAATGATCTAATTTCAGTGTTTATATGAAGGCAATTATGTATTGACTTTAAATTACTGCTTCATTATAACAAAAACCAAAACAACCAGGCATGAATTTTGATGCTTCTATCCTGTATAGTGTTAGAAAATGAAGTATTTACTCTGTTAGAGATATGCACACACAGAAACGTACTGTATGGTAACACTAGCAGAGGGTTTTCTGTGAGTAGTTTTATAAGGCTAATCAGTGGTGTATTTTTGCAACTGCTGATTGGTTCTACCTTTCAAAGAAGCTTCTAAAACTATTTTCAGAAGTCCTTTTATTCAGTTCCATTACTTTACCATTCATATGATTCTTGAACTTTTTTTAAATGGTGTGAAGTTCATGAGGGGCTAAATAAAACTGCACAGCTAAGTAATAAAGCATACAGAACCTTTTAGCCAAGGTACTAAAATTAAGATGTTGAAAGATTTCAGAGTAGCAACCGTGTTAGTCTGTATTCGCAAAAAGAAAAGGAGTACTTGAGGCAGCTTAGAGACTAACAAATTTATTTGAGCATAAGCTTTCGTGAGCTACAGCTCACTTCATCTGATGCATTGAAAGAGTAACTATTTTCCTGTCTTAGGAAATCTTTGATGAAAGACGACAGAATCCCTTGGGCTGGAATTAAGTTTAACTGTTCTTTATACTGACAGTATTTGATGCTGTTAATAGACTGACTTTGCTATATGATGCTTGAATTAAATATTTTTAAAAGTAGGATTTAGGTCATCTTTGTATTTATTAAGCACAAGAGTGTTATCATGTTGATTTGACTAAAAGTTGTCTCGGTAGATCAAAATTTATTAAATAGTAAAACCCATTAGATCAGATTTCTTTCTAGCTCTACTTAGCCTCTAAACTACATAACTAACTAAATGAGACAGGATTAAATATTGTCATATTCAATTTGCTAGGAATCAATTAGATTTTATTATAAATGTAACTATATGATGCATTGAATTTGCATTATGAAACTTGGAGTGTTCTACATCATACACATTGGCTACTGACTTGTTTACTGACCTTTTAAAACTCATTTGAACAAGTACAAATGGCTTTAGATAGCAGAAATTTGTTCCTGAAATAGACTATAATTCAACTACCAAAGCTGTTAAGTCAATGGAAATTGACTGGCTATCAAAAAAATTAATGGATGGTTCACACCACAAGCTGGAAAAGCAACCCCTTGACTGGCTAGCAAAGAGACAAGTATCACTGTGGGATCACAAACTTGTATATTAAAACATGCCATCATAAGATGCCAGGCTGTAGTGCAAGATACAGGCTGACATTCAATATAATGCTACCTACATAGCCTAACACTAAAGGTTCTAGGAGACTGTGCTCGGTTTATGAATGGTACAAATGGTTTTTCTATGATGCGGTATTGTATATGAAATATTTTGATCACACTAATGCCAGTTCGTTGGAAGAACTTCAAGAACTTTCCAAGATTTGTGCAAAATAGTCTGAATACATTTCAAGAGCAGTAGCCTGAATACATCCGTGATCTTGTGAATAAAAACCTTAGCTATTAACCATTTTGTGAAACTGTACTGGAATCTAACCTTGTGTACCTTGCTCACTGTTTGAGGTTAGCAGATGACAATTGATTCATGAACAGAAGATTCTGATTTTAATTTTTGCTTTAATGTTTGTTTTTGTTATATAAATGAACTGTCGGCTTAAGTTAGAATCAATCCAGTTTTAAAAAGGCAACATCATTCTAAAACATGCCATCCAAAAGAGTGGGATAAACCAGATTCACTTAGAATCAAGTAAGTCATCATATCATCATGACATGTCTTATCAAAGCATAGTGTGGTGCAAATTAAGATTTAAAAGACATAGTGTTTAAAAATGTCAAGTGTTCTCAACATAAGTGCTTCAGAATGTACCACACATGGAAATGGTATTACATTTTCATGTCAGGTAATGTTTGGGACATATTGCAAAAAGCACTGACTATACAGGAATTGTTTTTCTGTATTAAATGTTTAAAGTTTGTCAAACATGAAGGGTTGCAATTTATCCAAACACCCAAATTTGGAATGCAATAGTCACAGTGTTGACTGAAAGGGAACTAGAAAAATATCCTGGATTTTATCAGATCTATTCTGCCGCCAAAATGAGGTCACTACTACTCTATTTTATATAATAAATAATAAATGGTTAGAGTTGAGAGAGAAGTTAGGGGAAAAGAAAGGAAAGGAAAAGAGGGGGGGACAATAGAAAGGAATGGAAAAGCATTGGGAGGAAAAAGAAAACAAGCTTTCTGGTGAAGAGGTTCATTTATTAATTTAGAAATGTCATTAGCTTTGGTTTAGTTTTCAATTGTAACATTTTAAAGGAAGTTCATGGAACTCATCATTCTTGAGGTTCTCCGACAATAAAGCTAGATCTACTACAATAAATGCTGGAAAAATGCCTGATAACAGGTGACACATCTGAGTACAGTACATATATTATGTGCTCTATCATAGATAGACAGAAGAGTTTCAGAACAAGTGGGTAGCTCCAGCAGTTATGTTAAGAGTATCAGAATGGTCAGATGGTACTGTAGTTTCAGAAGGCAATACTTAATGATTTCATCAATGAGCTTTCTTGAAGGGTGGTGAAAGGGATATATCATCATCATGTCCTCCGCACAAATGTTTGTCATCTTAATGTCTCCCCTCACCCAACTGCAGGATTCTCACCTAGTCCGATGTGCCTAACTTTTTTTTTCTGCTCACAGTGAGACATGAAAGCAGAATTTTTACAGAATCAGACTGATTCCCGAATGAGAGGATGTCAGTTTACTTAAAACTCATAAATTACCACATAACTGAATCTATTGCACACATTTACTTCCCCCTATCCCATTTTTAGTTTAAAAAGTATGTATTCCCCTTGGTGGGTTTTTTTAAGCTATTCTGGAGATCCAAGGATGGATTATCATGGAAAGTACTCCTTTCTAGACTCATAAACCTCACCAGAAATCTCGAGTCCTCGTACAAGGGAATTTACTGTTTGTTTGTTTTTTCTTAATGTCTCTTGACCACCTTTAAATTTTGGCAATACATTTAAATGTACTTGAACATGTAAAATTGCCAGGTTTAAGAGTCAGATGATTTCTGCTCTGAAACTATCTGCAAATAGTCATAGTGAATGTGTTTTTTAAGATTGACTCCAATCTCATTATTAATACTTTGCTGTTTTTAAGTAGAATATGCAAAAACAGTTATACTCTGCTCTGCCAAATGGAGCTGCTCCTTGTCAATCCAGTGTGAAGTATTCTCAGTGGTCTTAAGACAAGCAAATTCAAATAAAGCTGTTTCAGTGCTTTAATATAGAGATGCCTTTTCTCATACTTAAATTTCTGTATCTCTATTAATAGAGAGAGAGAGCAGTATTGTACCCACAAAGGCAATGTTTACAAGGTCATGGTGACATTTTCCAGTTGTTTACTATGAAAAACAGGTTTACAGAAAGCTTGGTGTACGCCTAAGAAATGTATTTATCATTGGAGAAGCAAAGGTATCTAGAAGGGAGAAAACAGAAGGACATTTAGGACAACAGTTTAAAAAAAGAAATGCCTTAATGATGCAGTTGCAAAAGAAAATGAGAGAAAGATTTCCATAAGAATGTTTTTATTCACTAGTGCTATTGGCGGTAGGTAAAATGCATGTCTACTCCCAGTTGCGTATGCAATTACATGTGCAAAATACTGCCATTTTCAAAACAATCAGGGAAGTGTGTGTGCAGTCTTGTTCATAGGCTTATTAACATACATATCATTCCTAGCCATGTCTTTATTTGCGCTAAGCAAATAGACATTAATAGATTTTTTCCTTAATTAAAACAATGTCAAAAAAGAAATTATAAAAGGCAAAAGTCTTAACATCAAAATAAGTAGAGAAATTTTGTTTTCCTCCAAACCCCTTCTTAATTCCTTAGAGGTTTATTCCTGCTCCAGATTAAGATACTGATCCTGCTAAAATTTACATAGATACTTAACTTTACTCACAGGAGTAGACCTCCTGGAGATTTTGGGACTATTAGCATGTGTACAAGCCTTAATAGAATAAGGGTTAAAATGCATCCTCTTCTCTTAATTTATTTTCAATGTACATTGAAAACCTGTAGGGTTTTTTGGCATTTCCACATGCAAATTGAGCAGCAGCTACATGTTTTTTTGTGCTGTGATTATATAATTTTTATTTGGGATGCTACGAATGAAAGTTATAATATGTGTAAGTATTAATAGTTTTAGATAGTTGTAAGTTACATTTGTCTAAAATGTTACTGTACATACATTGCTCTGTTATCTTTTTCACTTAAATTGTGTGATTTCAGATATTATTCTGTATTATCACTTTCACAAATGAAATAGAAAATAAGGTTTTCAGAATGAAATCTCTCATTACGTTTTTTTGTAATTAACACCTAATTATGTTGAAAAATCCAGTTCTTCCATTTTTAAATGACTGTACACACCCCAGCTTTCATTCAGTGTAACTATGCAATTGTTTGTTTGCTCTTAAGCGCCATTTATTGAAAAAGATTAAAGCATGTGTATGTGCAGTTGTATTCCAGTTAAAGATTTAGTTGTCAACAATACAGATGAAAGCTACTTTGTACTTTTTGGTATCCTATTTCTGAAATGCAAAACTTTTTTTTGTTTTTAATATATTTAGCAAAGTGAGATAACCAGAGGTCTAATTCTGAGTTCTTTTAAACCAGTCAATGGAATTACATGGGTACTTGACTTCAGTGGATGTACTCTTGGTTTACATTGGTGGAAGACCCTAATCCTGCATTGGGATTTGCTAGGAATGACAACTATAAATGGATGCAGCTATCCGTGCTAGTAGGTTTTAATACAGGATTATGCACCAATGAATGCAATTCCAATTAAAGTCAATGGGAGTCTTTTAAATTTAATGGGAATTGCCCAGGGCACTTAGTGATGCAAAGAAAATTATAATAAACCATAAAATTTGCAGCCAGTGGTCTGTTGTTCACTATATTATCTGTGTGATTTTTAGATTGAAAGATGCTCACAGCAGGAAGTTTGTCTTCCTAGATACTTCCTAAACCACCAGGCACCCCAGTGCACTTTTAAATTACATAATATATAACATAATTACCTATATGTAAATACAAAGACTAATTCCAATTATATTTATTTTGTTTGTGACCTCTGTTGTGCTGAAGTGATTCTATCAATTGATCCTCTGACCTTAGCAGAAAAATGCATCTTTGAGATAGCAGGATTTAAACAGTAACCAATATTTGTTTTGGTAGTCATTAGACCTATCCAAGTAATAGAAAGAGAGTTGCTTCCTTTGAACTATTGAATAATGGTAGTGTAAGGGACTGCGGAAGACTTTGTTACAGCCTAGCCAGGGAACTTCCACTTTCTCGAGCCGAGAGGTTACTGTGGGACATAGCTAGCTGCTTCGTTATTGTGGGATAGAGATAGTTTTTGAAGGACACAGCTGCTTTGCATGGCCCTTCGCCAGGTAGTAGAAAGCCCCCCTTTCAGAAGCACCTAACTTTATATTCATGAGCTGTTTTTGTGTAATGCTTATTAATGCTGACTGTCTGCCCTTCCGTCGGACTCCGTCCCAGGCAAAGCTCTGGTGTGCTGAGTTCCCCGCCTCTGTGACTGCAACGCTTGGAGTCCCCATTGCGGGTGAGTCACTAACCTTCAATAAAGCCAATAACTCACAGCTGTGTGTAAGCCTCGTTTTTCTCAAAGTACTTCTGCCAGGCCTGTGGTGCTTCGAGCACCTTGGCCCAGAACAGGTAGTCTTTGAGAAAGGTACTTGGAGTTGTCATTGATATTTGGTTAAACAATAGTAGAACTCTTTTTGTGGGGGCAGGAAAAATGGATCTTATTACAACAAAAGGTCCAGCTACTGTATATAATACCTTGTAATGTATTATTATTATCAGTTGAACATCCCTAAATAACATTTCACACACTGCTTCATCTTGAATGACTTGGCCTTCCAGCAGAACTGCATACTGTTGAAATACAGTAGAAATTCTTTAGAAATAGGAGCATACATATTTCTTCTTCTGGTAAGATCAAGGTATGGTGGACTATGTCTTGTTTTTATTCTTATATCAATAGGATATCACTTCATAACTTTTGTATATGGCACTGAATTGAATGACTTACCATTTAGTATAACAGGATAGGTACTATTGAAATAAAGCTTAACTTTAGAAATAATAATATGTATAATTCCTTGAGGATTCCACCACCACTGAATTTTTATGTAATGGCAATTCATAAGCTCTTCACCCTTTCTTCTTGAAATGAACAAAGAAAACTTACAGAATGAGAAGCTATAGCTATGTTCCTTCAAATATTCTTGTGGGATATATAGGGGTCTGTGTAGATGTGTGTATATGTATACATACATTTATATATAATTTTGGGGTGGGGAGAGGGAAGGGGAATATGCAAGAGCGAAATGTGGATATTATCCTCCGCAAATGCAGTGCTTTTCTTATGAGGCTTTCTTTCAGAAAGGGAGAATATACTGTTGACTTAAAAAACAAAACAAAACACCAAAACAGACTGGAAGTAGAACAAAGTGCACTTAAAAAAATCCTCATGCACTTGTGCGTATAATATACTTATAAATTAACATTATTCACTTACATTTCCCAAACTAGGACATTTGAAAACCTGTCTTTAAAGAATACAGTGATGATATCAGAGAGATGTTGGTACCTCTCTGAACATGACATACTCTTATTTTTTGGGACCACTTTTGCCGACACGTTTACTTAGCCATTGCACATGGACAAACGTAGTTTTGAGGAGTAATTTTAAAGCTTTGAAAGTACCAAACTACTAACATGTCATCCTTTCTTGAAAATGCTCTTTTGAATGAATGTCATCAGATTGTCCAATTTGTGAAAGTACTTACCATTAAGTTTTACAGCAATGTGTGTCTATCATGAAGTATCCCAAACCACTTCACAGAATGTGCGTCAGATTTTCAAAGAATACCTCATTTGTGCATACAAATATTGTGATTGCAGGGGAAAAGAATGATTTTGTGAGCACATGGCTAGTTAGACACACAACTGTGTGTGCAAATGCCCAATTTATATGACCAATGTTGGTATTTGTGTAAAATAAATGTGAATTATGTAATATTTACTTGACATTTTATGGGAAATCTTGAAATTACAACTTAACTAGGACACCTTTTGTTCATTACATCATCCAAAAGACAGCAGATACAGTAGAAAAGTCACCCTTGTATTCAGGCAATGGGTCAGTACTATCTCAGAAATAGGGCTGGTTTTAAAACAATCCACTTTTCTCACAATTTAACATAGCAATTTTTGTTTTTTATCAAAATAATTGGAATTTTTCATCTATCAAAACCTAATTTTCTTTCTTAAAACCATTTTTTTGGTAAATGAAAAATTATGATTTTGATAGTGCTTTGATTAAAACATAGACTGATAACTTAAAGTCATAAATATGAAAAATTGAGTGTCTATTGTTGATGTTCAGAAAAATTATTTTTGAAAAATGGTTAAAGTACATCAAAGGAAAGAGTATTAATTACATTTAGAATGTGAAATGTAAGGGCAGGATGGCTTTTACATTAATATTCAGTAAATTTACCTCACTTTCTGCTTTCATTATGGATTAACTGAAAAGAATGAGGATGGGACTTGGAGGAGGGAGACTCCTCACAGCTTGAACTATGCAAATATTTTTGAACCCCTTGCTTTAGTGGCCTGATCCAAACCCTCTGAATACAATGGAAAGGCTTCTGTTGACTTCAGTGGACTTTGAATCAGGTCTAAAATGCAGTCCTGGTTTGAAAAATGACTATGTAAATAAATATGGCACCTTCTCATGCAACAGATAAACTCTCTGTGGATATTTGCAACCAAATCTGCTTTGCTTAAAAAAATGATAAAATAAAAGTTTACTAATGGCACTTCTGCAGAACTAACGGATCTGTGGGAGAGAAGACTGGATTATTTTCCTGAATTGTTTCACGCAGAAATGAGATGTAGTTACAAACTTCTTTCTTCAATAGAAAATAGTTACAAACTATTAGTAAAATAGTTACAAACTTCTATTTTAAATATATGTATGAATCCCATTAATTTCAAATATAGTCCTCCTATCGCATCTGTCTAAACCTATAATTATTTTTCTTCAGATTTTCCAGTGGTTAGAATATGAAGACTGTGGGACAGAATCTCTCATGCTGATGATGGACAATTCAGAAATAATCTAGCTTGACTCTCAGATTCCAGGTTGAGTTTGTAGAACTGGTAGTTAATTTAAAAAAAAAAGTCTTTTCACTTGCAAACTCAGCAAATGTGCTCTGGAAGGCATTGCAATTCAGTAAATTAGAATCCCACAACGTGACATATATTGTATCAATTTTCAGAGTAGAGTACCTTTTAAAGTACCTTTTGGCTATGAACATCTCTAGATTTTATCACTGTAGGTACAGGCACTGACAAGGTTTGAGCTCATCTGAAAACAAGCTTAGTGATAATGTAGTGTATCAGGCTCTCTGGTAGTGACTTTGACCTATTAGAAAAACAGGAACTATGAGGGGTTAGGGACACAATCAAATAAACTACAATAGCTATTCAACTGAGAAATATGTGTGCAGAGAGGAAGCTTAATTATTTATTTTTGTAATAAAAAGGTGAGAATTACTTGTGCATAGCTATATTTGAACTTAGAGATGGAAAAGTGATTGTGGGCAGGCAGATGAAAATGATTTGGGAGGGGAGAAAAATCAAACTCTGGATTGAATTCTGTTTATGGTCAATATTTTAAACCAAATAGTTTACTCCTGCATTTAGATCACAGTAAGAATAGTAAACAACAAATGTAATGTTATATTTAAAATCATGAAACTCTACAATGTACAAGGGATACAGAAGAAGTCAAAACCACAAAAATGAAAAATAAATCACTATGCCATGCTTGCCAGTTTTCATATCAATATGTCCTCATGCTTTTATTCAAACAATGAAAGACTAAATCTGAGAGAGAGAGAGGGTATTCGACAGAACCAAGGTTTCTGAGGTCATAATACAAACTGAAGTAGCTAACTAAACAGTCCAGCGCTGCTGTATGCCATTTCTGTCAAAATGTATGGGGGCTGTGTGTGTGGGTTTGGGTGTGGGTGTGGGTGTGAATATATATAAAACTTTGGTATATAGAGAGCAGCATTAAGTAGAGCAAAGCTATTAACACTTTTTTTTTGAGGAGACAAAATCTCATGCCCTGACTTAAATGGCCCATTATTACACTTCTTCAAACTGGAGCAAGTTGTTCAGGTCAGAGGGCACGTACAGCCTTACCTGAATCGCCTGCTTCTCCTGCACTTGCTCAGATGTACTGAACTACGTTCATTACATATTTTTGGTCTGGTTTTGGAAGAGCTGTGACTTAACCTCCCTGTTCATAATGCTACCCACCTACTTTGTAGATTATACTGCTCTTGAGAATTGGTATTTGCTAATCTGCTACTTCTCCATTTTTATATAGAGTTGTTACCCTTATATCCAGTAATGCTACAGGAGAGTTTTACTTAAATCTGTTTAATTTCCTTTTTTATTTCTTTCCCACATGTTAAATAGTTGGTATACTCAAAATTTCCAGCTTTTAAAATTTACGTTGCCCTGTGAATATTTTCTTTTCTTTGTAGAAATTTTTCTTGTCACTATTTTAATTTTGACTGCTCTTGGGGCAGTAAGAAGTGAGCACCAAACAGATGGTAGTCACTAAGCTGAGTGAAATTCAGAATTAGTGTGCAAATACAGAACGTGCATCTCAATATTCAGAGCACCTTCTACGGCAAGTAAATTCCACCTGGAATTCCACCTCATAAAGAATTGTTACCATTTTGATAGTTGCTGGACATTCCAGGAGCCATTTATAGGCTGCTGATTTTCAGTGGAATAACTGCTATATGCTTCCCTTTACTTAATATACATATTTTATTTTTTTTTCATATTCTATTGTAATACTTCAAAAGATTAGACAATATCAACCGATGTAAATTAGCATAGTCATTGTCTTTAGTAGAAATATGCTGATTTATACCAGCTGAGAATCTACCTCATCATCTCATAATAGTGTCATTGTAGTGTTGTAATAAACTGTAATATATTTACAAGGATTATCACTGTCGCATTTTTATATTAATTCCCGCAGAAGACAAGCAGTGAGATTGTTTTTTTTATAATTCAAGAATATTAAATATGTGATCATCAATTTGAGGAGCATAGAAAATTCATAATAAAACCCCTTTAGATAACATAAGTGCTTAATACGTAATTAATATAATCTTGATTCTGTATGATCTTGATTTTATTCCTGTGTCAAATTTGTAAATTACCTTGGGTTCTTGGTTTTAGGTATTTAAAAAAGAATAATCATGAGTAAAACATGTTGAGGAAAAAAACAGAGATAGCTGTATGAGAATAAGCTTTAATCATGTGAATCATGGGAATTGTCAGACCGTAACAGATCAATGGTCAGTCTAGTCCAGAAGTAGCCAAGCTTTCTGGAGATGGCATACTGTCTCTACAGTGCACTAATAGTATAGGGCTATTCCATGGGGAAACCTTTTTTTTTAAGCCCCTCTATATCTATTTCTTTGAAGCATGAGTATTGGACCTCCATTTCCTTTTAAGTATGCTAGTCTTATTGATATGAACTTCACTGGCTAATTATACATTATGTAAACATCATTTCCTTTTATTAGCTTTAAATATTGCCTTTTAAGTTCATTGAGTTGTCTCCTTGTTTATGCCATTAAAATGGCAAAATGGTCACATCCAATTGGAGAGCTACTGAATATTTATGTAGCATAGAAGGCATGTTAAAAGTACACATTTGCTACAGTTTTTCTACTCTCCACATTGGTACAGTGCAATGGTAATTGTGGCTGCTCAGCACTCCTCAAAATTTGATCCAAAAAGCAGAACACACACTCTGACATCCTGATCTTGTCATGAGCTACTGCATTGTTGCAAGGGTCCACTCACACAGCTTATTGCAGGATAAAGACCTCTGACGGTATAGTCTCACCCTGAATACTGCATTCATTTGTGATCGCAATACTACAGACACAAATGGCATAGAGAATGCAAATAAGGAGAGAGAAAAAGGTAATGTAGGGAAAGATTATTAAAGATGTAGGCTTATTTTGTTTGGGAAGGAGCACAAGAGGAGATATGAAAGGAACAGGGTAGTCTCCATTTTTAAAAAATGACAGCTTTTACCAACAGCTTTTACCAATTTACCACACATTGATATCTGAACTGACCACACTTTTCCCCTCCTATGTAGACTAGCAGATATGTGGCATCATTTGGCAATTATTAGTATTGCTTCTTACACGCGGTGGTGAAAAGTTTATTTTGGTGAAGTTGTATGGCCTATGTTATGTAGTAGGTCAGACTAGATTATCACAATGGTCCCCTCTGGTCTTGGAATCTATGAAATTAAGTCTGTGGCTCTCTTGTCTGGAAATACTTTATGACCTCCTTGGATGAGTTGCTCTGGAAATGAATAGGATAATAAATGAATTCATGAGTGATCCATTGCTAAGGAGAGTCTCAGTGGCACTGTCCTGAGTGTCATGTTGGTATGATGGGTATAAATCAAGTCCTTACAGGGTCCAAGGAAATTTTCAATACGCATCTGACTTCTTCTAGAGTAATCATAAAGAATAATATTTTCTGGCTGACAAACAATTTTGAAGGTTTATAGCTTCTCTTCCCTCTAGAGACTCCCGTCTTTTTGTGGAAAAAAATATTACTGTGTCAGTGATAGTGCAGTAATGTTTTAATAATACCAAGAAAAGTTTTCCAAACTTATATTACTAAAATCACACAGGAGGACAATTTACTTTCTTGTCAGCATTCCCCTATTAACAGCTTTCTGTCAGAAAAGTGAAGAGAATAAAATCCAGGGTTATGCTTTGTCTCTCTTAAGTCGGTATAATTTATTCCACTTAGCTTTTGAGAAATACAAAGAATGTGGAGTTTGCATATAGTATTTGCTTTTGGGGATTGGGGAAGAATGTATGTGCACTCTTTGCAGTGGAAATGGTTGCTCTTTAGCAAAACTAGTTACATCATAAAAGGTTCATCTTTTATGAATGTGTATTTTTTTTCAGAACAAAGGTTTGTGTTGTAATCTAATCCTTGGCATTAATTTTGTATAGTTGGAGGGATATAATTTATTGTGATATCCTGAGCTTTCCAAGTTCTCTGGATCCGAAAAGTGATGGGTCTTCTAAAAATTGTCCCAAGAAAACAGAAGGTAAAAAATAGCAAACTGTGAATTCTAAATGTTGCTGTGACTTGGTGTTGTCACTGCCAGAAGCAAAGTGCAAAGGTTCTTTGTTTAATAATGCTGATATTTTAGTTTTCTTGATGTCTAATTTGAACATTGGTAATACTTTGCAGAAATGTAAAGGAAAAAAAAACAGATCTGGTTTTGTTGTTTTTAGTTGTGAAAGTGTGCCATAACTCACATTTTCACAGAGCCTGGTGAACAGCAGAAACATCGAAGTAATGTATTTTGAAAGCAATGAGTGTGATGTATGCTCACAAATCTCATTAGCCAGTAACAACATGCATGCATGCATTTTTTTCCCAAGTAGCACTTAAAAATTGTACCTGCTGTAAGATCACCAGAGTTCAGATAATTCACAATATCAAGCCTTCTGTCTCATTTTAACATATCCTGCTCTGAAATCTGTCTGGTATCTTACTGCAAACCTCCCTCCTTCTAGTGAAACCATCTATATCTCTTACTTAAAATCTATATTTTTAAAATTTTAGTAAAATTCATTAATGGGTTGGACAGATGATAGGAACTATGTGAGATCTGGATTCAACTTCTGATGTGGGTTAGCTCAGTTTTCTAGCTTGGAGTGGTGATTCTGCAGAAGGAAAGCTCAGAGGCCTCAATCTGAGCATGTGCTTACAGATGAGCACGTGAATAACCCCATTGTCTTCAATGCAACTACTGACATGCTTAACTTTTAAGCACGTCCTTAACTTCTTCACTGAATCAGGGCCTCAACCCCTTAGAAAGGATTGTGCTGTAGAGCTTGCACATGAAACCATTGGTGGGGAAGAAATATTAAGAGTCAGTTATCAGGAAACAATCTGTCATGTTAAGGGGTCTGGTTTATATTGGTTTTGCTTCCCATTGAAAATATTGTTAGATTGGGTTAAACCTCATATTGTAAAAGCTACCCTTCATTTGAGATAAATTTAAGAAACAAAAGGGGGCCTCAAAACAAACTACCGGCACGTCATCATCACCCAAATCACAGCACATGTGAATCTGCTCAGGAATTAAAACTTTATGGGAAATGGAGAATTTCACTGGGTGTTGTTTAGTGAATGTACGTGTCTGTGTGAGAGAAACAGAAAACATAGAGGAGGAGCCAGAGAGAAGACTGCTCTAGACGTAATCTGAGTTACTGAGTGTAGGATCTTGAGAAAAGTCTAGAGAGAGTGCTTCTGAGCTGATGGCTGCCTGAAAGGATTTAGGGGATTGACAATGTGAGCAAAGAAACAAGCTCTAATTGTGCATATCCTCCTGTGTTCAGGGAAACAGAACTTTTTACATTTTTGATGCAATCCTGTCATTTACAAAGATACCTCATCCTTTCATCCATTTCTCCTGTCAGGAAAAAAACAAACCTGGCCTCAAACTTTGACAAGCCACTTGTATTACCGATTTTGACCCTATTTTTTTGTTTTGTTAGACAGAAGACATAATATGGGTGGCAGCAGTTTGAAGGGAAAAAATGGCATCCATCCATCCTTGTTACAAACCAGAGTGTATGGTGTATAGACAAAATGGGACATTATATGAATTATAAATTATGCAATTATGAAGTCACCTAGTAAGTCTTCGCGTTGGCTCAAATACTGCAGTATCAGATGGAAAAGAGGCTAAGATAAGGAAAGTCTAAATTATATTCTTGGAGATCTTTGAAGTCCTATGAGTGAGAGTAGGCAGAAAATACTGGAGGTGACGCATTGGCTGTGAAGATGAAGGATTTAATTTTGTGGAAGATTGGGCCGTGTTCTAGTGGGAGAGGGCTGTACAAATATCTATTATTTCACATTGGTGGGGGGAGGGGCAATCTCTTGGCTGCAGGCAAATTGGAGCAGCCAGAAGGGCAGTAAATTAGTGGCTCCAGGGGAGGGTGCTAAGGAGGCAAATGCAGTACAAACTCAAACTCAGTGTTTCACAACAAATTAATCCCATGTGGCAAAGAATGTGAAGAGAAGAATTATTTTTTCAGTTGCATATATATGAATGCTAGGAGTATGGGTGACAAGAAGAGGGATTGGAAATTTTCTGTGGTTGGAAGAAATGAGGTGTAACTGTCATTGCTGAAACCTGGTGGGATGAGTCATGTAACTGGAATGTTAAAATCTCTGGTTATAACCTTTTCAGGAAGAATAGTGTGGGTAAAGGGGGGAGCGGGAGGGGAAGGGGATTGCTTTTAAAGACTTCTCACTTATTTTAGAGTTATCAATTAAACTTGAACTTCAGAATCTTGAATGAAGATGGACCAATGTGTTAACAAAGGCCAGGAAGGGGTACTGGTGCGGGGCTGTTACAGACAACCAAATCTCACTTGAGAATAGGCTAAGTTATTCCATAAGCACCTACAGTAACTCCTCACTTAAAGTCATCCCGGTTAATGTTGTTTCATTTCTGATCAATTAGGGAACATGCTCATTTAAAGTTGCACAATGCTCCCTTATACCGCTGTTTGGCAGCCACCTGCTTTGTCCACTGCTTGCAGGAAGAGCAGCCCGTTGCAGCTAGCTGGTGGGGCCTTGGAACCAGGGTGGACCTGCAGCCCCCCTATCAGCTCCCCACTCCCCTAAGTTATCTGTGCAGCAACTGCCCAGCAGGCTACCAATTGCTGGCAGTTCAGCTGTTCTTCCCTCCTCATTGCCATGTGCTGCTCCTGCCCTCTGCCTTGGAGCTGCTTCTGGGAGCCTCCTGATTGCTGTGCAGGGGAGGGGGGAAGAGGGGGACTAATGTCAGGGTGTTCCCCCCCACTCATTCCCCCTGCTTACCCCTTCTCCATATGGGGACAGGGCTCAGGATGCTGGCTGCAGCTGCTGTCTCAACTTCTTGATCTTTTTAAAGGCAACGTACTTAGAATGGTATCAGTGTACTTTGAGGGGCAATGCATCTCTCTCTCTCTCTCTCTGTCTGACATGCTGTCTCCCCTCCCTCCATTCATGCTGCTTGTATAGTGTGAGGCTACATTAACAACAATATGTTAACCCTTAGGGGCTCAGCCGAATGCTAGTTCATCATTTAGCAGTAAGGCATTCCCTGGGAAATATTCTACCCTCTTCCACCCTCTAACTTCACCACTTCAACCAAGCTTCACAATCATCATTGCTGTTATCATAACCATAAGTGTAGCCTAAAATTCCTCCTTACCTGTAAGGGCTTAAGAAGCTCAAATAACCTGGTTGGCACCTGACCAAATGAACCAATGGGGACATAAGATACTTTCAAATCGGGGGGGGGGGGGAGAGAGAGGGTATGTTTTGGGTTTTTTGTTTCTGTGGCTGTTTTCTCTTGGGACTGAGAGGGGCCAGACAGAAATCCATCTTCTCCAACTCATCCTAATCCAAGTCTCCAATATTGCAACCAGTATAGGTAAACCAGGCAAGGCGGATTAGTTTATCTTTTGTTTTGCTTGTGAATTTTCCCTGTGCTAAGAGGGGGTTTATTCCTGTTTTCTGTAACTTTAAGGTTTTCCCCAGAGGGGAATCCTCTGTGTTTTGAATCTGAATAACCTGTAAAGTATTTTCCATCCTGATTTTACAGAGATGATTTTTACCTTTCTTTTTTTCTTTTTCATAAAATCTTTCTTTTAAGAACCTGACTGATCTTTCCATTGTTCCAAGACCCAGGGGTTTGGGTCTTTTTGTAACCAATTGGATAGGATATTATTCTCAAGCCTCCCCAGGAAAGGGGGTGTAAAGGCTTGGGGGGATTGCTGGGGGAAGAGGAACTAAAAGTGGTCCTTTTCCCTGGTTAAATCACTTGGTGGTGGCAGCATACCTCAGTCCAAGGACAAATAGAGATTTGTGCTTTGGGAAAGTTTTTAACCTAAGCTGGTAGAAATAAGCTTAGGGCATCTTTCATGTGGGTCCCCACGTCTGTACCCTAGAGTTCAGAGTGGGGAGGGAACCCTGACTGCTGTGTATAGTATTAAATTATTTGTTTAAAACTTATACTATGTGTATGTGTGTATGTATGTATGTGACAGAGTCAGGCCAGATGGCTACAGGAGAGTGATAGAAGGCAGATATATTAGCCCCAGGTTAAGTAGGTCCCTTTTCCCTGGGTAACAGGGAAGGTTCCAGAACAATCAGGAACTTTCTGGAAACAATTAAGGCAGACAGGATGATTAGAACACCTGCAGTCAATCAAGAAGCTGCCAGAATCAATTAAGACAGGCAGGCTAATCAGGGCACCTGGGTTTAAAAAGGAGCTTACTTCAGTTTGTGGTGTGCGTGCAAGGAGTTGGGAGCAAGAGGTGCAAAAAGCTGAGGGTGAGAAGGCTTACTACTGGAAGACTGAGAAATATAAGCATTATCAGTCATCAGGAGGAAGGTCTTGTGGTGAGAATAAAGAAGGTGTTGGGAGGAGGCCAAGGGGAAGTAGCCCAGGGAGTTTTAGCTGTCACGCAGCTGTTATAGGAGCCACTGTAGACAGCTGCAATCCACAGTGCCCTGGGCTGGAACCCGAAGTAGAGGGCGGGCCCAGGTTTCCGCTATTCCTCCATCCCTCCAACTCCCTACTTGATACCGGAGGAGTTGAACTGGACTGTGGGTTCCACTAGAGGGGAAGGTCTCTGGCCTGTTCCCCGATCCACTAGGTGGATCAGCAGAGACTGCAGGGATTGTTCTTTTTCCTTTCCCCATGCTGGCCAGTGGTGAGGGTAACTGAGTGAATGGCAGATTTGAGCCACGAAAGTGGCCAAACTGAGGGCTCCCATGAAACTCTGAGGCGACAAAATCTGCAAATAAGTGCAGGACCCACCAAGGCAGAGGAGGAACTTTGTCACAATATATATATACATATAATATAGTTTTTGTCTGGTGAAAAAAATTTCCCTGGAATCTAACCCCCCACCATTTACATTAATTCTTATGGGGAAATTGGATTCGCTTAACATTGTTTCGCTTAAAGTCGCATTTTTCAGGAACATAACTACAACGTTAAGCGAGGAGTTACTGTATCTGTAATGTGTGGAAAGAAAATGTTTGAAAGACCTATTCTGGAGGTGCCATTCAGCCAGTAGTAAAATCTCAAGAGAGTTTCTAAAAAATATAGATGATTTTTTCTAAAATGAAAGGTATTATACTTGACACAAGGTAATCACATTTTGTACCTGATTATGATGGTCTAAGATGAATTAATCACTGGACTAGAACCCAATAATCATCTCCTGATTTACACTCAGTATGGGCAAAAAGAGGACAGTTTCTCTCACTCACTTTCAAGAGGGCTAATATCAGAAAGCTGAAGAAAATTGAGCAAAATCAACTGAGGAAAAATTTAGACATGGAAATAGGGAGGTTTTTAAGAAGAGTTTATTAGAACAGCCATGATTCCAAAATCAGGAGCGAGCATAACATTGGCTAAAAGCCCATCCTTGTTCAATGGCAAAGTGAAGGTGACAATTTGAAACAGAAAAGAAATGTACAACAATGGAAAAAATGGGAAATAGAAATAGATCTAAATTTAAAAGTTGTGAAGTATAGAAAATTGGTAAAGGAAGCTAAAGACATTAGGGAAAAATCCATGCCTGGCACAGCTAAGGACAAAAAGCAGTTTAAACATATTAGGAAAAAAAGAAATCCTAGAACAGATATAGGCCCAATATGAAAAGAAGCTGGTAATTTTTTTATTTTTAAGAATGATACAGAAAAGGCAGAAACATTCCATAAATATTCTGTATTTGGAAAGAAGCCAGGTGTATGCTTGTACCATAAGAGAATGATACAGTACTTTTCAGGCTGCTAGTAATCAAGAAGATAAACATTTTTAAATCCGAAGGTCCAGATAATTTGCATCCTGCAATGCTGAAAGAGGTGGCTGAGGAGATCTCTGGCCTGCTAATATTCATTTTTAATAACTCTTGGAATACCACAGAAATTCCAGACAACTGGAATGCAGATATTCTAAAAGAGCAAGCAGATGACCAAGGTAATTGTAGGCCAGTTAACCTGACCTCAATCCTTGGGCAAAATAATGGAAAAGCTGATATGGGATTCTATCAAATGCCATAAAAAACTTATCTTTCAAACAATGTGTTCTCTCCATTATATCAATCTTCAATATTTAAACCATATGCAGACTTCAGCGTTTTCCATACATTGTGCTTTATTATGAGAGCTGCTGTTAATGCAAGTTGTTTCCGCAATACATTAGGGATGAGATATTTACATCTTGACATATAAAAAACCTTAAATTCACTTCTAAGTATTATATTGAAATCCTCAGCATATCAGTAGTAAGGATTCCTAATGCCAGCAAATGCTAACCTCCTGCTAATGCCTTTAAAGTGTTGGACACAGTTTAAGGAGATGCAGAGTTTTGGTCAAGTGGATCTCAGAAATAAAAATTACAAACTCATTTACAGGAAAAAGTAGCATCTTATGAGAACAAGTGCCATTAAGAAGGAGAAAATAAGTTCTTTAAAGTTATTAAAAGCATATAGACTGCTAGAAAAGGGGATGGATTGGGGGGAAGATGACCAGAGGCAGGGATGAAGGAGTAAGTGAGATATTTAAACACAGCAATAGAGGTCTCAAGTAATATCTGGAGGCAGAGCTAGTGAACTGAGTCTTCTCCACACATTTGTCAGATGATGGTGGCCAAGTTATGGGGACTTGTAGATAAGGAGAATAAGGAGGAAAAATGATCTGGAGTTCCACAGGGTTCTGACTGGGATGCAGAATATTTTCATCATCATTAAACAACTTATTTGGGATCCAAATCCTGCTCTCCATGGAGTCCTTAGGAGTTTTGCTGTTGATTTCAAGGAGAGCAGAATTGGGCCCCAAATCTTATTTTACATCAAGCAATGTCCGTAGCTCTGAATTACTGGAAGGGTAACATTTTCAAAAGCGCCTAACTGATTTGGTCTGCTAAGTCCCATTTTCAAAAGTGACATAGGCATTCAGGAGCCTAAATCTTATTGACAGTTAAAGGAATTTGTGTTTCTAAGTCACTTAGGCACTTCGGAAAATTCTCCTCTACCCTAAATCTGTTGAAAAAGTAACTTGTGAGGCAGGAAGTGTACCATATATGCTGCATAGGACATGGGATAAAATTTTAAAATACTTTTCTTCTGGTTCTTATTTTTTTATCGGGCACTGTTGGAGATGCAGATCTTGGGTAAGGGAGGAGGGTGGGGATGGAAAGAAGCAAAAAACAGATGCCTCACACTGGCATATTTCCTGTTTGTTTAGAGGGCCTATGAGAGACAAAGTGTGTCAGCTAAGGTACTTTTATCCAAGATAGCTGCCACAGTTCCTGCTATCAGGTGAATTGCATGGCACTGAACCTTCAAGCCTCAGCAGATGGCAACTGTAGTTGCTGCATATCAGTGATAAAGGGTACAAAATGTATATGAATATACACTGGAGCTTTTACTTTAGAAGGAAAAGAGTTATTTCAGTAACCTTTAATGTGGCTTGAGAGAAATGACATTTAGTTACCTATTTCCTACATTAAATCTAAGGAAGTTTTTGGACTACTATGAACACTACAGAAGGTCAGGAAAATGTTGACAGAACTATTTTCAGTTGGAGAATGCAATTTCGTTGAAATAGAAACACTTTGCAAAATTGTGTGAATTTGGCTAACATTTCAATTTGAGGAAAAATCTGAGAATTTCAAAATGTTCCGATTCAGACCAAAAAACTGAATTGAAACTAAGTCTGTGGTGATGGAGGTAGGTGCTTGGTTCAGCTACTAATCTATTTATTGCTGTTCTTGGCCTGCACTTAACATGGAGACGGCGATGATGAGAATCCGAAAGTCAATATTCTACTCTTCAGCCTTCCTCAGTGCCCACATTCCATTGCTGTACGTCAGAAGTGGTAACATCGCAGTTCTGCAGCTTTGTAGAAAGCCTGATATCACAGCGTCTCCACAGAGGGCACTGAAGGTCCAGAACATGGCAGCAGAGGTTGCTGTTCTACAAGCTTTCACTTCTTTGGAATGTCCTCCTGCATGGTCTATGGCCCTTTACAAGTATTTTCACAGTTGCCATACAGACAGATTAATTCTGAGCTGGTTATATTCTAGAGTTGGAGACTGCTTGATGGAAATGACCTAGGACTTAGTTTTGTCCTGATTGGTGAGGTTATCAGTCTGAGCTGCTCGTAGCCTAACCAAATTTACATCCATAATATAGTCAGCTAAACATGTTCAGCATGCCATTTAAAATACAGGTTGGACATTTACTGACAAATGTAGATTTGTCATTTTGATAGTGAGTGGGACACCTGATAAAGTATCAAAATGCTAACTGTTATTTGTAAAAGGAAAAAAGTCATGTGCCATTTAACTATCTGGCTAATGTGTCTATTTTGATTTCAAGATTTGTAAATTGCAATGGCTCTAAGTACACTTCTCTGTAGCTGTGCCAACATCAAGCACATAAACATGCTAAAATCCAGAAAGCATTATACCATCTATAAGAAGTAGATACAGTGACATTCTGAAATGGTGAAGACAGTTTGATTTAGTTATTTCTCCCCTTTACCAGTAACGGACAAATCATAAGACCTGTGAGTAATTACATATTCAGTAAACAAATATTTGAACATTTAGAGAAATATTTGCCACTAGAAAATTACAGTCGATAACTTTGAGGGGGCAATCCATAAATCTGTGCAAATTTGTGCAGATCTGTCCTTTCTATGTGCTAGATGAATTTCATCTTTCAGAACACTTTGCTTTAAACCTTCAAGTTACTTCCCTGAAGTGCTTATAATGACCTGTTTCCCCACTATTGTTTCTAGCTATAGGTAAAACAAGGTTTTGAGGCAGGTTCTTTGTATGTATTCATTGGGAATCTGTCACATTATGAAAAATCTGCACTATTATGATGAATAGATTTGGATAATATGTCTGAGAAGAAAACTTTGGTGTGCAATTTTTAATCAAAATTGTCTATGCTTTTTATCGGTCGTTCTCACATAACACAGTTTGAAATTTAACTTTTCGTCTTAGTAACAATATAATCAGCAAAATCTCCTTACCATACTGTGTGTTAGACATATGTACATAACCTATCTTTTGCAGGTGGCAGTGCTTAGATTTATGTATTACTCTTCCAGGTCATATTTGATGTTTTAAAGTAACATAGTAACCTTTCATCCAAGTATAATGTAGACTGTGCAAATTTAATCTTAATCTCTACATATCTGAATTCAAATTATAATGAGTTCATGAAATACCTTAAAATAAAATTATACTTCAACTACTTGTGAAGTTTTATGACAAAATACCCACAGTATAGAGTTAAGCTTTTTAAGAGCGGATTTAAACATGCATTAACTAAAAATAATTTGGGTTTGGTTCTTTCAAATATTATCCAAATTTGACTGAGGCGTTAAGAAATGTGAGGATTAAAGTCAGGAGTTATTCTGTAACTCTCCTGTGTATCTTAAATATACTGGAAGAACTCTTAACAGAAGTTTGATTTTTTTTTGTCCGAGACAGTGATATTTAGATTTTATTTCTCACCAAAGTGAAGTATTGACACAAAATGAAAAGGTGGAAAAAACACCCTTTCTGCTATTTTTCTTCTAGTATGTAAAGTTGTAGACCTAGTGATCAGGTGGGCATAGGACATGCCACCTTAGTTTTTTTAGTTCGGTAAGAGTCACTGAGGTGAAAAGTCTATTCTTTAAGGGAAAAATAGATTAAACCTTTCTGATGATGTGTAAGTAACAAATGGGTTCATTGTCAGGTGGCTATGTCCTTGTAAAATGGAGGCCAAGTTTGAAAGAGTTTAAAAGGGAACTAAAAGAAATCAATCTAAAACTATTAAATTAATTTTATTACAGTCTTTAATAGCCATTAGAACTGTTTCAGTCACTCTCGTCAGGATTCATCTGTAGTTCTAGAGTTGAAAGGTTAATGACTCATTTACTAAGCTATGCAGTTTTCTTTCATTTTTCATTTACAATTATCTCTACTTGTTATAAAACGCAAAGCTACTTCCAAAATGTATTGTACTCATGCATCATTGCTGTCAATTAAAGTTATTAAATCATATATTCTAAAAAGAAATCCAAATATGCATTCATATATTTCAGTCACTGAATAGCCACTTCTTAGCATTATGAATATGACAAATCTGGTATCAGTGGCAGCTGGAGCCTAAAGTTAGCATTGCAACTGAACAGATGTTCATTCCTGAGGATTCAAATATTAGTTCGGAATGTTAGTTGTCCTGTGGTGGCCAGTAGAGGAGAGACAGATGCTTGATAGAAGATAACATGGAAGAAATCATTGACCGTTCATGGGAGAAGTAGGTGAAAGGGTAGAAAAAAGGCTAGCTTCATTGGCAGAATAGAGGGGCAGAAGGTCACAGGATAAGAATGGGTAAGTAGAGTGGGGTAAGTTGTGAAGGGCATTGAAGGTGAGGACAAGACGCTTGAGCTTGATTAGCCCCATTATAAATGACATCTTTCTAACACTCTGAATGCAAGTTAGCTCTTCCAAGAGGAATGGTTTAATGAGCTTGTTGTCATAGCAACGTTACCTCAAATAACACACATGAAATATACAGATATCTTCCCAAAATATATTACTTACTACTATAAGCTGTTGTCCAAACTTTCCTGTTTGTTCCTTTCAGAACAAAATAAATTGTGGTTATGCAAATTATTACCAATAGTGAAGGCTGAGATTTTTGGCATTCCACACAATGTATTTCACCCTTTTTTATTCCTCAGATATGTTAACAATTATTCTTTGTTTTGTACCAAGTTAAGAGTAACAAGGTATCAGCTCTATGGTAAATGCAAAGAATATTCTTAGAACGAATAGCCATCAGACCTACAGCAAGGTTGGGAATATTCACTGTAAATGTGTTCACAATGAAAATGTATGTAGTTTGTGCTTCTTAAATCACATCAGAGGAGCTCTTCGCAGGTAGAAGTCCTTTGTCTTAACAAGATTTACCATATTACATAATCAGAGATCCATTGACTTTGCAGACAGGTAACTGGGTGCAACATCTTGCCTTTGTCTTGTCTTTTTGGAGCAGCTGCCCGCAGCCTATATGATTGTAATATTAATACTTTATACTGTGCTTTACAAACTTTAGCTGTATAAATCTCACACTGCCTCCAAGGTATGTTCAGTATTGTTATCCTCTATAGAGGGCAAAGCCAGGTATAGAATCCAATGGTCCCATAAACTCTAAGCCTTTATGAACAGTCCAGGAGAACACTAGTCCTCAAATGTCAAAAAAGTTAATTTTATAATAACAGCCTGAATCAAAGGTTCATGCTGTTTACACTGAATACAGGGGTTTTTTTTAGACTATTACTCTCTATGGCTGGTGGGTATGTGATAACCAGTCACCAGGGTCAATAGTATTATATGGCTTGGATCATCTGTTAAACGCTTGAGGTGGAATCTCATGTCTATAGTCAATATTTCCACTATTTCAGTGTTTTTTCAATTTCTTGTAAGCTTTGTTATTTTTTATTTATCTGTCACATTTGATTTTCCTTCATTCTACAGAGCTTCTTAAAGCAATTTTTTAAATTTGTTAGGGTACAAGATGGATCCTTCCAGAAATTAAAATCCATTATCTACAGAACTTGCACAGCATGGGCAATAGCAACACATGCTACCACAATTTAGGGCTGAAAGGATAATTTGTGCAGTCCTGAACTCTTTTGTGAACTGCTGGAGACGGCTAGTTGTGATGCAGAGAGACAAGGTGGGTGAGATGGTATCTTATTGCACTAATGTCTGTTTCTGAGAGAGACAAGCTTTCAAGCTTATACAGAGCTCTTCTTCAGGTCATTTCTCCACTGGGAACTGGACTGGACCAAGAACTGATTCCACACAAACCACTGGAACAAACACAATTTTGATCACCACAGAACTCAGGGAAATTAGAATCAGTGGGATATTGCAGAGGTGAAAAGCTCTATATTCCACTACTAGTTCCCCAATCCATCAAGTCTCCTTGTTCTACAAACAGATATTTTTGCTCATGTACTGAAATTAATTAGAAAAATTAAATTTGGTTTGTTAATGTGCTATGAAAAAACCAAGATATTTGAAAGCAAACTACTTTTATTATCTTTACTTTTAAGATAAAATACATTTAATACTAATAAAAACACTGACTATATGTCACTGGTTTCAGAGTAGCAGCCGTGTTAGTCTGTATTCGCAAAAAAGAAAAGGAGTACTTGTGGCACCTTAGAGACTAACAAATTTATTAGAGCATAAGCTTTCGTGAGCTACAGCTCACTTCATCGGATGCATTTGGTGGAAAAAACAGATAAGCCATCACCAGCAGGGGGGGGGGGAAGGAGGTGGTGACAAGCACCTTTCATGGTGCTTTCATGGTGACAAGCAAGGTAGGCTAATTCCAGCAGTTAACAAGAATATCAGAGGAACAGTGGGGGGTGGGGTGGGAGGGAGAAATACCATGGGGAAATAGTTTTACTTTGTGTAATGACTCATCCATTCCCAGCCCCCCAATCTGAAGCAAATACTCACCAGCAACCACATACCACACAACAGAACCACTAACCCAGGAACCTATCCTTGCAACAAAGCCCGTTGCCAACTCTGTCCACATATCTATTCAGGGGATACCATCATAGGGCCTAATCACATCAGCCACATTATCAGAGGCTCGTTCACCTGCGCATCTACCAATGTGATATATGCCATCATGTGCCAGCAATGCCCCTCTGCCATGTACATTGGCCAAACTGGACAGTCTCTACGTAAAAGAATGAATGGACACAAATCAGACGTCAAGAATTATAACATTCAAAAACCAGTTGGAGAACACTTCAATCTCTCTGGTCACTCGATCACAGACCTAAGAGTGGCTATACTTCAACAAAAAAGCTTCAAAAACAGACTCCAAGGAGAGACTGCTGAATTGGAATTAATTTGCAAACTGGATACAATTAACTTAGGCTTTAATAGAGACTGGGAATGGATGAGTCATTACACAAAGTAAAACTATTTCCCCATGGTATTTCTCCCTCCCACCCCACCCCCCACCGTTCCTCTGATATTCTTGTTAACTGCTGGAATTAGCCTACCTTGCTTGTCACCATGAAAGGTTTTCCTCCTTCCCCCCCCCCCCCCCCGCTGCTGGTGATGGCTTATCTTAAGTGATCACTCTCCTTACAGTGTGTATGATAAACCCATTGTTTCATGTTCTCTGTGTGTGTGTATATAAATCTCTCCTCTGTTTTTTCCACCAAATGCATCCGATGAAGTGAGCTGTAGCTCACGAAAGCTTATGCTCTAATAAATTTGTTAGTCTCTAAGGTGCCACAAGTACTCCTTTTCTTTATATGTCACTGCTTCACTGTATTTATTGTGCCATTTATTCTTCCTGAAAAATGACATTTTTAAAAATGCAAAATCACTGTTTCACACAG
Organism: Dermochelys coriacea; assembly: GCF_009764565.3. Taxonomy (NCBI): domain Eukaryota; kingdom Metazoa; phylum Chordata; order Testudines; family Dermochelyidae; genus Dermochelys; species Dermochelys coriacea. The sequence goes on along the minus strand of NC_050078.2, from coordinate 22,791,213 downwards.
ATTGAATCACAAGATGTCCACAGGATCATATGTTAAGGTTTGTGCAGTTTCTTGTAAAATTGCTTGTCTCAAGTATGATACTGTCCCAATTTCCAATCTAATGACTCTTAGGCGGAGAATGTAGTTTCTGAACAACTTTAACTAGTAATCTAGTTAGTGATCTGGGGACACTTGGAACTTTTTTGTATTTTCTAATTTGATTTGCTGGCCACTATCATCATTTAACCCCTATTCTTAATCAGGATATATCAGATATCCAAAATGTAACACACTGAAAAAGTTAGGTTAGATATAAAGGCATGTGAAACTTTTGATAGAGCTTTCTCAGTACAAGAACTGTAACAAGATGACACTGAGTTATTCGGATGGCAAACTATAAATGGAAGAAATAGTACAAAAATCTGTTGTTACACAATTTACATTTTGAACATAGCATTATGGAACAGAGGATACTATGTTTAAACACAACTAAATTAAAACAGTATATAGGCAGTGCATATTTAAACATTATAGAATCAGCACAAAATGAACATAACACTTAATTTAATGTTAATTCTATAGCTTTACAAAGTATTTTTCCTCATGTATTGTATTTTTTCAATGGTTATCTCCATGTATAATAATATCAAATTATTATGCTGTCTTAGTCCTAAATCGTATCATTTTTCACAGACCAGAAAATGACTTGTACTTCACAAAAGATATGTTTATCTGTCTATATGGTGGATTTTAAATTGAACAGTTCCATACATAATTATCTTAATATTAGCTAATCAATCTTTAATTAAAATGTTAATTGCTAATCGAGAGAGTACATAAAATATAAAGCCTACAGTAAATTATTCCTTTTTTGCACCAGGAAGAAAACCACACATTTACATGACAGGGGGTTCTTCAGAATTGGAAATCAAGTATCTTATGATAGCCAGCTAAAAACATGTTACTGAACATGTAGGAGTTGCTAGCTCTCAAAGTGTAGGGAGTGGGAGTTAGTTTTGTTCTGGTTAAAAATACTCCCTTTTTCAAAAAAGTTGGTAAAGTATGTGCAATTGCAATGCAGCAACTCTGATTGGCCCCACAGGAAACATCGTGTGGGTGAAATCCTTGTCTGATTGTATCAATGGGAGTCAGTTGTAGTCAATGGGGCCAGGACTTCATCTGTGGTATCTTCATCTGTGGTAGTTCAGAATTCAGACCCCGTCAATCCTTGCTTTTTGGTTGAGCATTCCTCTTCTAGTTTGAGTTGTAGGTGTGTGTATGTGTCTAATTATGGTCCCGTTGTAGGAATTGCGCTAAGATTATAGTCTCATTTTGGTAGGCCATAAAAGAGCCATCAAATGGGAATGTCTGTTTTTTGCCATTGAATTTGAGATAGATTCAAACAAATGAACTAGATGCAAAATACTGTTTCCCATTACTTATTTCTTGATTTATTCAATCTACTTATTACATTTAATGACATGGAATTAAACAGCTGCAGTTACATGTATACAGTTACAGCATATCACATTTTTCAAGTAATAAAGGCATGCATGATTTCAAAGTTCTACAAATGGATATGGCCAACCAATCTTTTTTGGAAACTGTCCTGAGCTAAAGGATGGAGTTAAACAAAAACTAAACACAATAAAATTGTGTGGTGATTTATACAAAGCATACTGGATAATTTTAAATAATGAATAATAGGAAACACTCAGTTGCTGCATTCAGCCTATGACATTTGCCTTGCATCACTGAAATCACTTCTCCCAATCTTAATGCCAACACAGGTGTTTTGCTTTTTTAACCTGTTTTATTTTTAACTGAGATGCTAAGGAGTACACAATTTAGGCATGTGTTCACACTACAGACTTTTTAGAGTAGTTACACTAAGCTGCAAACTATTCAAAACATATAACATTCAAAGCAATGTATTAAGTGAGAAAAATTATGTTTGCATATACAGCACCATCTGCTGATTATTTCCCCCCAAATCTGTTAGGTTGCCAGTCTGTTTAGTTTATGAAGAAAGTATTTTGGCTCTTATGAGTAGAAGGCAGGTGGTTGTTTGTCTGACTTCTTAAATACTAGCATTTTTTTCAAAGGAAAAATGCTATGTACCATCAAACAATAAAGATATAAAATCATGTAGAAGAGTTTTGAAAAATTACAGGAGTAAATCCCAGTTCCACACAATGCCTTAACAGTCAAAGGTCTGATTGGAGTCTTTGAGAGTTTGCCTGAGTAAGAAATGATTGTATGAAAATATCGTTTTTGTTGTTTCAAACTGTAATATTTTCATCAAAGAACATCACCTTCTCACCTCACTTTTAATTTTGCGTCCCTTTCATTCCGTGTATTCCAATGTTCTATCCCACTTGTTGTAAAAGTCACTTAATCTCCGTTTGAGACTGTACATGATTTGCCGCAGCAGCATGGCTTCTCTTAGCAAGTTCTTCCAAATGGATAAAGAGGAAGATGCCTTTGACATCTCTACAGTGCCAGGAGGATATAACCAGGCCTCAGTCAAGAGGTATAAAAGTGAGATTATTTTAGGAATGATAGGATTTGTGTACATCACTTAGGTTCACACTGAATAAAATATGGCACTATATTTGAAACATTTATTAGATGATATTATACATGAATTATTTTTTAAAGCACTGCTATTTACTTCCTCTGCCCAGGCAATCTACTAGGCTGAAGGAGATATAGTTGGTCTGCATGAGTATTCTAGTAGTTTCAGTGTGAGTGTTTCTTACATACAAGGTTGGATTAAGGCTAAAATGGTCCTGGATCTACCATACATTCAAAGTTGGACAATCTACTTCTGAATTTCATCGCCCCCCTCACATCATCTTCCTCTCATATAGCCCCCTGCATATCACCTTTCTAAACAGTCCAAATACACACCCCACAGTTAGATATTCCTTCCCAGTTGCCTGGAGGAGCTTTAATCATCTCACTCCTGAGTTCATGAACTAAGTAACTCTCTCTCTTTCTCTCTCTCTCCAGCAAAGCAGCACATCTCGGAACAATTAGCTGTGCACAACACTATCACCTGGCACTCCTCCTTCGGCCTCCTCTAAAAGCAGTTCCCCTTCACTGTGATCTCAAGGAATCTATCTTCACTCAACCTGCTTAAGCAGGTTGAATACTCCGTGGAACAAATTGGCATGCCCTTGAATTGTACTGTTTCCTTTTCTCAGCTGGAAACAGCGGCCTAAGAGTGATTTCTTTCCTTTTGTATCACAGGCTGGGGCCAGGGAATCTAAAGACAAATCTGCTATTACTGAAATTGTTTGCAAGAGAATGGTATGAGTGATAAGATTCTAAATTAGCAAGAGTGTAGAAACTAAAATAGATGTAAAACTGATCTTTACAAAATATCCCTGTAGTCAATATTGAGTGAATAATCTTATAAATGAGCGGTAATATAACTATCACACTCCTTCGAAAAATATATTTGCCCTCTTAGTTGCCTTCAAGAGGTGAATATATTTTGATACCTGTACTTGATTTAACCCTTGTGGAACTGAGACAGTTCCAAATGAGGAAACATGGCAAAAGGATTTGGGATCTGTCAGAGAAGAGGAATGTCAGTAGCAGTTGGGAGGCAGACTACATCAAAATACCTGTTTTAAAGATGTCTTCGTCTGCGTCCCTCCTGCCAGAATCATAGAATCATAGAATCATAGAATATCAGGGTTGGAAGGGACCCCAGAAGGTCATCTAGTCCAACCCCCTGCTCAAAGCAGGACCAAGTCCCAGTTAAATCATCCCAGCCAGGGCTTTGTCAAGCCTGACCTTAAAAACCTCTAAGGAAGGAGATTCTACCACCTCCCTAGGTAACGCATTCCAGTGTTTCACCACCCTCTTAGTGAAAAAGTTTTTCCTAATATCCAATCTAAACCTCCCCCATTGCAACTTGAGACCATTACTCCTCGTTCTGTCATCTGCTACCATTGAGAACAGTCTAGAGCCATCCTCTTTGAAACCCCCTTTCAGGTAGTGATAAGGTAGAAAGGATCACCAAGCCCTGAAACAGCCACAAATGCTGATTAACAAAGTGGTGAAAGCAGGTTTGGCAAGCAGGTGAACAGATTGGGTGAAATCAGGAAGGCAAAAATTGGGCTGTAAGAGTGGTGATTGGAAAAAGGAAGAGACAAAGATTGGTGTGAAGCACTTTTTTATGGGAGAGGGTAGATCAGCCAAAAGGCTAATGTAAATTTTGGGGAGAATGAGAGAGGTTCTGCATCTTTGGGGCACAATTGTGGGAGAAAAGAGAGATTTCATCCACACTCTAAAGGTGCGGGTGTTCCATTTATTTATTTATTTTAAAATAAGTAGATTCGTACTGGATCTGTAAAGTGCTCTTACATTTATCTTACAATAAAGGTCCCTGGAGCTTCAACCTTTTTGCTAAATTATCTTTTAAAAAAAGCTTTAAGTGAAAGTTTAACAATCCCTCTCATCCAGTAAAGATTGTTCAATAAAATAATAACTGTGCAACTCTTGGCCAGACTCCAGAGTTCAGGCCCAAAAAGCTGTGGCTGGGAGGATCACTTTCTTATTTTTCCCTGCCACACAGCCAGAGCTTTTGGGAGGGGCTGGTATCAGGAACACTTCATAGAGCACCCTCTTTCTCATGTTCATGCTCCTACATGAGCACTCTTCAGAGAAAGCTTTGTGAGGTTTGGGCACTTGCTCCTGGGCCAGTTGATAGGCAGTATTAACATACCTCTTCTATCCACACAAGCATCACTGTGGCCCTGAATTTAGCCTTTCATCTTCAGCTCTTTCTTAAAATTTCTAAATTTACCTTTTAGGCCAAATCTCAGTTATCTTCTCTTAGGGCAAGTCTACACCATGGTGCTACATTGGCACAGCTGCGCTGTTGTATCACATCTAATGAAGACGTGCTGTGCCCACACGAGAATGCTCTCCTGTTGGTATAGTTACTCCACCTCAGCGAGACGCAAAACTGTGTCATCAGGAGAGCATCTCCCACTGACATAGCACCGGTGTCGATGGTGCGAAACTTGCGTTGCTCAGGGGCGGGAGCTTTTTCACACCCCTGAGTGACATAAGTTAGATAGACTTAACCAAAAGTGTAGACCTGCCCTTAGAATTTCAATATGAGGCATATGTAAATCTAGTTTTTGCTCCTAAGCCATAACACTATTGATGCCATTTTAGAAGTCAGTTTTGCAAAAGTAGCCCTTTAAAATACATCTGATAAAAATGTAAACAAACTCTTTACGTCAGTGACATACAGAAGGCCTTCTTATTGCCTTCCCAAGATGAGGAACATTGCCAGTTTACTTCTAATACTCTTGCTAATTTAAAATGTCATGCTTAATAACCATCTGTTGATTTAATAAAACATAATTCTCTTGGATAGCCCCCTTAAGCTGGGCAGTTTGTTTACATTGGGTTCCTGCCCAACAGCAAGTTATAACAAAGCCTAACAAATTATACAACAAATAAATCAAAGCATAGCCATGGGCCAAATTCTACACTGATTTGCACACTGTACAACCACAGTCAGGCCATAATGTGGCTTATAGAGACAAATTATGTAATATGTCCACAAGTTGACCTGATCTTACATAATAAACTACAGATTTCCTTGTTATAGGAATAGTGTTAAATTTTTTGGTTAAAGAAGGATTTTCATACTGAAGCAAACTTGAAATGGAGTATTTATTTACTTAGGACCAGATTGTCCAAGAATGTAGGTGTGTGCACAGCGAATGCATTGTGTTTCCTAACTTACATCTACAGATACTATGGCTGCATGTGCAAACTGTGTAGTTACCAACACAATTTTTTTGAGTAACAGGTGCAGGTAAAAGCAAATAGTCAGTATAATGTGAGGGGAAAATAATCATTTAATTGGATTGTTCATATTTATTTTTAGCTTGTAAGGTAATTGAGCTTCAAAAAGAATGATTGGATCCTGAGTTTGGTTTATCAATGTTTATTTGGAGTGCACACAGATCCAGTAAAGACATAACTGATCAAAAACCTTTTGCAGACAGAGGTGTCTATCAGGAAAAGAGCAGTTCAGCCATGTAAAGGTGTGATAAAACAGTCATATTAGAAACAGCACCAGATATTAGCGCAAATTGTAGTATTAATTTGACTAACTTGGCCCCACACCTTGGGTTCATAAGTGCACACATGGGAATATTGAATCAGTCAGCTCTAATTGCATCATTTAACGTGAACATTTTAAATGTGTTGTATTTTTAATGTGAACATTTTATGCCTAAAAATGTATCTTCTAATTGGGATTTTTTTTCTCATGTCCAATTATTTGGTTCTACTCCACATTGTTTTTCTTTTCCTTTAGAAAATAGTAAATAATTCAATATGCTTTGATAAATCCAGCAATAACTTCCTGGGAGTTTTGCTGGAGTAAAGAATGCAGAATCTTGCTCTGTCATTGTGGTGATGACAAAACATTAGCCAAGATTGTACTGAAACTACTGCATTGTAATTGTCACTGAAGATCTACTCAAGTGCATAAAGTAACATGCATGACTAATTTCAGAGTAGCAGTGTTAGTCTGTATTCGCAAAAAGAAAAGGAGTACTTGTGGCACCTTAGAGACTAACAAATTTATTAGAGCATAAGCTTTCGTGAGCTACAGCTCACTTCATCGGATGCATTTCATCCGATGAAGTGAGCTGTAGCTCACGAAAGCTTATGCTCTATTAAATGTGTTAGTCTCTAAGGTGCCACAAGTACTCCTTTTCTTTATGCATGACTAAGGCTCTGATCTTACAATATGAAGTGTGTGGTGTGAACTTGGGGAACCCCACTGATTTCAATAGGGCTTGGCATTTCACTGGGACATGGCACCAGTTCAGCAGTCTTCCCACACAACATGTTGCAGGATCAGGGCCTAATTGTGTTCTGGTTCTGATACTAAGCGCTGGTCTTCACTATGGGGACGTTGACGCTGCTGCATTCGATGCAGCAAGGATAAATTTTTAGCAGGTCTAGTGAAGACCCGCTAAAATGATTGCAGAGTGCTCTGCTGTTGACCCTGGTACTCCAACTCTCCGAGAAAAGTAAGGGAAGTCGACTGCAGAGTGTCTCCAGTCAATGCAGCATAGTGAAGACACCAAGGTAAGTTGACCTATGTTATTCACGTAACTGGAGTAGCGTAACTTAGGTCAATTTTCCCCCATAGTGAAGACAAGCCCTAAATCAGCTACCAAATAAAGTTAATTACATTATCAGAACTTTGAGGAAAAAATAGTGTCTTCTGACCTATTTGAACAGATCCTAGCACAATGGGACATTAGTTCTGATTGGGGTATTGGGGCATTATTATAATGCTAAATAATAAATCTCCTTGAGTGCCTGTCTGCTTACGCCTTTTAATTAGTTTAGCAGCCATGTGTAATAATGGTTTAAACATCATTGCGGTATGGTGGGTTCTAATCTAGCTTGTTCAGTCAGTGGGGCTCATCTTCAAACGTTGGGTTAAATCCTTATCTCATTAAAGTCTATGGTAAAACTCCCTTTCACTTAAAGGCCTAGCAGGGTTGATTGATTTAAATCACCAATTTTTAATCATAATTTAAATAAGTAGACAGGAAACCTAGATTTGCGTTTTTACTTTTCAATTATTTTCCTGAAGAAAATTGCATTCTTATTGGTTGGTATAACCATTACAACTTTTTTTGAAATAGTTTTTTTTACCAGGAATATACACTATATTCATACACACTTAAGCAATTGTGTAGCTCAGTGGTTCTCAACCAGCGGTACGTGTACCCCTGGGTGTACATAGAGGTCTTCCGGGGGTACATCAACTCATCTTGATATTTGCCTAGTTTTACAACAGTCTACATAAAAAGCACTAGCGTAGACACTACAAACTAAAATTTCATACAGACAATGACTTGTTTTACTGCTCTATATACTATACAGTGAAATGTAAGTACAATATTTATATTCCAATTGACTTTTTATAATTACATGGTAAAAATGAAATTGTAAGCAATTTTTCAGTAATAATGTACTGTGACACTTGTATTTTTACTTTGTGAGCAAGTAGTTTTAAGTGAGGTGTAAATTAGGAGTACACGAGAGATCAGATTACTGAAAGGGGTAAAGTTGGAAAAGTTGAGAGCCACTGGTGTAGTTTAACATACGTTTAGTCATATTCTTAATGTTTACTTTTTTTATGTAATGGTGACCAACACATGTTTACTAGATGGCAATTTTTTACTCATGATTTGTAAAATTGCACTTGGAAGAAAACGAATTTAATTAAATGTACAAAAACATCATTTCAAATTCACTGTAGTGGATATCTAAGGGGGGCGGGGGAATAAATTAACAAAATATATGTAAAATTAAATGATGTGTTTAAAATATGTATTGACTTTAACTAGTGATTTGATGGATGGTTTCTGGTCATCATGGGCCAGATTTTCAAAGATATTTGTGCCTAAAAATGCATATAGATGCCTATTCGGATTTTCAAAAGTGTGTAAGCAAGCTATGTGCCTAACTCCCATTCAAATCAAAGGGGATTAGGCAGCTAACCTGCTTAGGTACTTCTGAAAAATCATAGTAGGCATGTATGTGATTCTGTAGGTGTCTAAATATCTTTGCAAATGTGGCCCCATGTCCTTCAAGTTTTTAGAATGAGTAGATCTCAGTCTCTCCCACCTGATCTTTATTCATAGACTGGAAGAAGAAAAAATGCTTTCTGTTCTTTCAATTCCCAATCAGTTACTCGATTTTTGAATGAACTAGTCCAGATGAAGAAAACATTTTCTCTGCACCTGCAAACTACACTGGAATCAAAAGTAATTAAGGCAAAAGCTTTTCTGCATAACAGAAACTGAAAGTACTTGTATTTGGAAAAATGTAAATACCATAATTGACTCCATTGTACAGACTGAAAATAATATGTAGTACATGACATTCTGACTGACTTATAAGCTTGAGTTGCTTTCAAAAGTTACATATTTTTCCACTTGATGCTGTAGATAATTAAAAAAGCAGCACGCTTTAACTCACTAAAATTTGAGGCGGGCTCATTGATGCAGCAAATTATATTTTTATTTACATTATTTTAATAGGTTATATTAAGACCTGAACATATGTTGTCATAACTTCAAATTTACCTTTATACCAATTTTTAAAAGGAAAACATATTTAATTCAAATTTAAAAATCAAATGGAATTTTTTTAAAAAAATCATCCAACTTGTGGGTCAGGATTTCACATATCATGTTTGAAACTAGGTATCTATCAAGTTCACATAAAACATGCTTTCTCAATACAGCTAAACCCTGTCTGTTACCTGACCAAACTGTTGTGAACTAGAGCAGACTGATCGCTAGAAAATATAGTGGTAGTTGAAAGTTTACTGGATAAAAGTAAAAAGAAAAGGAGTACTTGTGGCACCTTAAAGACTAACAAATTAATAAAATAAAAAAATAAAATAAAAGTAATGAGTTTGGTTCATTGTTATTTGTGGGATTATATTGTTTGTAATTAGTATATTTCTGGCTGGTATTTGTATAAATATTCATAAATCCCTAAAGATTCACACAGCTAATTTAATCAGTTCTAACTTGGTGTCAGCTTGGCCACAACCAAATTGAAATACTCCAACACACTTCTTACTGTGCTCAAAATTCCATGAGCCAGGGGTTTGTGTCCTGTTAATGCAACTGAAATGTTCCTATTGATAAAGGAGAAAACAAATTATTGTGTGCATGTGACACACAGAACCTTTGCTAACAAGCTTCTAGAAGCAAATTCCCATTAAAAAAAAAAAGCCTTGAAAGCAGATTTAATATTGTTACTTGTTGCTTTTTTCATAAAATAGATACTTAGGCACTTTTTATTGAGTTTGAAATGATGTAATGTAAACTATTTTTTGGATGATAAAACTGACACTTAAAAAAATAAAAACAAACCTGCATACATCAAACACTGATTGGATTTGAACTCAGTACTTGATATTGCTGCCATCTGCTTTATCCGCTGCATTAAACAGACTGGTTAGCAGCCATGGGATTTAGAGGTATTATGGCCACCGGAGGGAGCCCATATTGTTCTAGGAACGCAAAAATGTCAGTGCAGGTAAAAATGTTGATGTGACTCACAGATGACACAGTAAATTAACAAAGTATTTTATGTTCATTTTAGCTATGGTTATCTCAATAGACAGAACATGTACTAAAATGATGACTCAATATATTTGATACTGAAGTGACAAGGTCACTTTAAAAACTAAAAAAATTCCTTTAAATGTAAATTGAAAACCATACATCAGTGCATGATAATACTCTCTCAAGAACGGTTTTGCTTTTCACCTTTGTTTCTTTGCTGACCTGTGTCCAGTCTCATCATTTCTTCTGTGTTACCATCTAACTCTTTGGGCCAAATCATGGCTTTCTATATGTTTTTTTAAAAAAACAAAAATAAGAAAAAAACCCAAACCCTCTTAGGGTAGTCAAAATTTAAATGGGCCCCAACTTAAAAAATAGTTAGAAGTAATTTTAGGAATTGCACTCCCGAAGTCTGCCTACTAATTTTTGTGTTTTGGCAATCACAAGCGAGCCACAAAAACAGGGGAAATTGACTGACTGATTGTACACAAATGTTTAGCGTAAGCAAACTACAAATATAGACAGAAAATAATTTTGTTTATCTAATCTTTTTGTTTCATTCATCTAAGGTGTTAATAATAGGTAGGAAAATATTCAGCTATCTGGACATTTCAGTTGATAATGTCCCTTTTCTGTGGAAATCTCTCCATTTTTAAGTCCACGGAGTTTCTGTTGTATTTCTCTATCTGATGGGAAAGGTTTGGCAGTCTGAATAATCAGAAGCACTGTCTCCTGCCATATATGTCCCAAAAATCAACATGGAAAATCCTTCAGATCTCAGGTATCCCCATGTAGTAATGTCTGGGTTTCTTACACTTGTGACGGTATGGTTTTCGTAGTAGCTATGGTGCCAGGGTTCCATGCCCTGCCTTGTCCAAAACAAACCCTCAGAGATTTGAAGATTCAGAGACGGGAAACTATATGGATGGATCTTGAGGGTAACATTAATTCCAGTAGATGCTCCACTGTGGGTTTGTCACCTACAGTAACTGTCTACTACCTAAAAAGCCCCACAGAGTCCTGACTATGGAGAGTTCAAATGGAGGAATTTCCATGGGATTACAGAGAGATGTTTAACATTTTTTAGCCATTTGACCAGATTTCCTGCGTCTTTTTAATCCACTTTCTGGCTAAATTCAGGTGAGCTTACAACGCAACATCTAAATAATCAATTAGGGCAGGGACCTTGTGTTCTTACATGTTTAGAAAGGGTTTTATAAAATAATTAAGACATCAAAACACAGAAAGAATGAACTTGTCAATGTCTGATGGCTACAGAAGTGCTCCAGACTTTCTATTATGTACTGCATTCGGTAGATAGGAACACTAACAGTATTGTTGTTGTGTTTTTTATAAACTGGTCTTTAAGTCACTACTGTGACTCTCAATTGGTTTCAGTAAAAATGTATTGGTTTTAGGGGGAATGTATTGGTTTTAATAAAAGCCTAGTCTCTGATGTAGTTTTATTGATTTGAGTTAAAATACATTGATTTTGGCTGAAATATTTGGGCTTTGGGCTAGATGAATTTATTTTAGTAGTAATGTGTTGGCGCTGGTGGAATTCTTTTTGTTTCAAATGTCTCCATTTAAAAGAAAATGTATTGTTTTAAAGAAATTATACAGGCATTAATCAGTCAGGCATCGTATCTTCAGAGCCTGCCATTCTTTCTAGAACATAAACTCCACTGTTATGGCCCTCAAAGGAGAGAATGTTTTAATCTTATTTTTGAATGAAGGTAATTGTAAATCTATTCTGTAAAATGTTTGTCTTATTAAAGTACGGTCTTAATTAAGTTACAGAGATTTCTCTCTTAATTCAGGGATAACAAGGCTGCTTGACTAATGCCTACATACTTTCTTCAACCGGTTCAATTTAATTAAAGTGAGGGAGGTGAGACATTATGCTTTGTTCACAAATCTGAGAGCCAGAAACTCTAGGGTTCTAATTGCAAACCTGACACTGACTCCTCCTATGGCCTTGAGCAAATCACTTAGGCTATATCTACACTACTAATTAGGGGTGTGATTCCCATAGTCCTATACATTTAAACAGCAAAGAAGCCTCAGGAGCGGGGTGGGAGCAGTTGAGGAACAGTTTAGCTGTGGTGAGTGCTTACCTGCCTGAAATCAGAGGGCACTTGCTTGGCTTGGCGAAACTGTGGATCTGCTGCTACTACCTATGCTACCACAGCTATACAGCACACACTCTCTCTCTCTGTTTGTGCCAGCTAGCTTGATGAGAGCTTGCAAGTAGGGGAATCATACCCCTGGCTTCTAGTGTAGACTTAGCCTTGTCCTCACTGATGCAGATTCTCATCTCCCTCGTAGCATCATAAATTTTCCGTAATCCTTTAGAAGTAAATGGTATTACTCTACAATTAGTATTTTTCCTTTTAAGTGTGCTTATCCATCTGTAAGATGGGAGCATTTTCCTGCCTCACAGGGTTGTGGTAAAATTAATTAGGTAATGTTTTAAAAGCAGTCTGAAGATAAGAAGTGTGGCCTAAGTGCCAAATTCTATCATTAATGGATGGAGTGAGTTTTACTGAATCCAGTAAATTTCACTTGGAATTAGTACCCCATTGCATGAAAGCAAATACTACATTTGAAACAAAACCAGGGCCAAAATATTTAAACTCAAGCCAATGACCATTTAACTTTGCCAACAAATTATTCTTGCTAATGTACAGCCATTATGCAAATATCATCTGCACTTTGGTTATTACTGTCCTCCGAGCATCCAATATATATACCCACAACAGCTTTGAGCCCAGATTCCACTCCCCCTTCCACTCCCCCCTTCCCCCCCAAGATGAAACATACTGGAAAGGATTTTGAGGGAAGAAATCTCTGGAAGTATTCCCACACTGAGATATCCCCACTTCCCCCAGTCTGTGAAAGGCAAGCTTTGCCATCCAGCCCCCTACCCCCAGGAAAATTGCAGAGCCGACCTCTCCCCACGAAGCACTCGGTCTCCTGGAGTTCCTCACCTCTCAATCCCTGGAAGCATGGATCCAATATACCTGCACTACCAGTTCCTCTCCCTAGTTATGGGTATCCCGGAATGCATGGCTGGTGAGATCCACAGTAAAGACAATAAAGCCTAAGGCTGTATTGTCTTTTCTGGAGAGGGAAGAAACGATGCATGTTCCCCTCACCCCTGTTCCCACCCACAGCTCCGTTTCTGGCCCACCCATTCCTTTACGATTTCTACCCTCTCTGCCCGTGTGTGCTTGTGGGATGCCAAGAATGTGGCTGATTTTACACGGTCTGGTACAGATGCAGGCCATGATCACCATAGCTTCTGAACTATTCCTAACCCAGTTGCTTCACTCAGCCCTAGGATAGTCAGGTATATCTCATTTTAAAATGAGTTACACTGAGTAACATGAGTTCTTTCTGTGAACTCAGCAATGACTGTATCCTGGACTAATTGACTCAGCAGCCACCAGCCTCAGTTCTTTTAGCCTAAGACCAAAAAATATCTTAGCCACTGTCTCATAAGCAGGAAGGCATCTGAAGTTATTCAATAGATACATGTGTCTACATGTGGCTTGTTATTAAAAGTCAACATTTACCTCCAATTGCTATGGTATCTGTACTTAAAATAGGAAATAATCAGTATCTTAGTCACTGCAATATGACAACCATTGGTAAAGGTGTTCCTCTCCCTCCCACCCCCAATAGTAACCACTGTGCTTTGTGAGCTTCAAAAATCCAAATTCTGAGCAACCCACAAAATTCTACCATAAATCCCTGAGTGTTCCAGAATGTGTGTAACATACAGATTGAGAGCTCGAAAATAGAGGAGTGTTGTCAAAATCTGGTGGCTAGCCCACAATGATATTTGGCAAAAAAAATATTGCTAGTGTAAGCAGATGCAATTTCAGTGAATTTGTTGGCCTTACACCTTCTGATGTCATCTGTAAAATTGAGTCATTGACTGAGCTGCTTATGGTTGGCAATCTGGTCCTGTGTTCAAAAATCTATTCCATTGTTCATAATTAGTATGTTTGTGGTTTTTTTTGTTTTTGTTTTACTGTGGACGATAACATCTATACTGTGGAATGAATTCACAGGATTTGATGCAAATAACTTCGTATATCAAACAGATATAACAGTGTAGTAGGTATGAAATCTGATCCATGCATTGACCAATGTCTGTAAACCAAATCAATTTTCAACCCAAAATTTTAACAAATGTATGTACAGAATGTTGTCTGCAGATAATTAACATGTGCAAAACATACTTTTTATAAAATAATGTGTTTCTGTGTATGCATCTGAGGTTTATAGGCTAAACTCTCTCTTCACAGTTGTTTGTTCAGCTCAGAGTAAACTCAGTGGGAGGTGTATATTAGTATCTAAGGATTCTGTTTTAGTTCTATATATTTTATACTGCAAATCAGTATTTTATTTACAAACTACATAGTTCATCTGCATCTGAGTCCTATTAACTTTAATGGGAATTTTGCACAACTAATTAAAGCAAATGGACCTCTCTGTTAAAATTCAAACTAATATGGTTTATAAGCAAATTAATTCTTACACACACCTAAATAATTATCCTACACTAATACACTCCAGTTACAAACATACATTATATATGTTAATCAGTTTGTAATAAATGAATCAATTTTATATACAGACTAATAAAATGGACATATCAAAACATCTTATTCACAAAACAATGTAACAAGCAAACAGATTTCTGTGCAAGCATATTTTAATTTTAAAATGTAAAGTTGAGGTTAAATCTATGTGCCTGTTATATGAATCCATATAACTTGTAGAATCAATGTGATATACAACCAGTCTTAAATTCTGACATGTTTGGTACATCATTATTAGTTATATTGTGTATGAAAAGTTTCTGGTTTTAAGATAGGTTGCAAACAGCTCAGATTTTAATGAAAAGTTTTTCCTTAGTTTTTAAAATGGTCATTTTAGCCAAGGGGAGATACTGTCCCTTTATAGCAGAGCATTTAACTTCTTTCCTAATTGAGTTTATTTGTTGGCTACAGCAGAATAATCCATTTTACTGTTATGGGGGCAAAATTCTGAAATTCAGTATATGCAATACTTCTTTCTGTGGAGGAGTGTTCATGTTTTTCTCCTATTTGCATCTCTAGGAAACTGGTGTTTAAAAAAGAATAACATACTTCATTTTATGGAAAAGTATATTTACTAATGGAGTGAAAATGATTCCATGAATTTGTCTACCCATAAGATAAAAGTGCATACTCATACCCAACTACAGATTAAATGTTGAGCTGCCTCCTTGTCTTTATCTTCCCATGTACTCCTGAATTTTTTTGCCTATTCTGGTGAAACAAGTAGCTAGTCTAAAATGTTGTAATGCAAATGAATTGCACCAAATGTACAATGGCATGAAAAGCGGCAAGCAAATTTTAGAAGTGCTGAATTATCAAAATTACAAAACCAAATGAAACGGCCTACCTGAATACACCAAACAGACTATATAAAAACGATAGGTATATAATAATTGATGGTTTGTTATCTTAATGTTTTGAATTAAAACTCCCTATAGAACCATATGAAACCCTATAGTAATTCTAAAGTGTCCTTTTTATAAGGAGAAACTGTTAACTCACAGCAGGAGTACTACCTGAAAGGGAGGTCAGCTCTTGGCTAAAATGTAAGGTAATATATCATGGAAGAGTAATTAATCAGACGGAGGAGAACACAAACAACAGATTCACAAGGGCAATCAAGAGAGTATATAGTAACATGAGAGACACCACAAGAAACAGCTTGGTGTCTTGATCTCACTGAGACTTTGATCTCTTCCTAGTGCTATTGATTGTGATTATACAGTTAGGGTTGTAAATGTACTTCCATAATAAGCCATGGATTTCTAAAGTTTTATAATGGGGCTCTAACTGTTTTCTTGGTGGGGAAATTTACTAAAATACTACATTAGCCAAAGAGCAAATTCTTTTATAAACCTGAAAAAAAGGTTCTGGTCACTTTCTGAATTTTTGTTACCAGTGTACATGTGGGTGTGCGCACGCGCATGCACATATTTGAATGTAGGAAATCTGCATTGATGTACCTTATTGTAGATAGGACCTTACAAGGGCTTTCCTATTTGCTAGGCTTACATTCATGCAGTCTTACAGAAATCAGTAGGACCTGCAAGGGCACTGGGGTCTGTGCCAGCAGACCAAATGCAAGGTAGGTCTCTTGGATTTTCAGCTCTTTGGGGTAGGGAACTGTGCACCTCTTAGTATATTTTGGGGCTACAAAATGTACTAATATCTGTCATGTGCTCAGGCCACCGGCATCATAGATCTCTGTCTAAGGAAACTCTTTTCATCCTTCTTTTTGTGACTACATTAGCTATTAAACAAAAGTTAGGCTTGGTCTATACTACAGAGTTAGGTTTGATGTAAGGCAGCTTATGTCAGCATAATTATGTCAGTGCCTACACTAGAATGTTGCTTCCGCTGAAGTAAATGGCCTGCTACATTGACATAATAACTCCACCTCCATGAGAGGCATTGCGCTTATGTTGGAGTAGTTAGGTTGACACATTGTCCATGTAGATACTGCATTACTTACATCGGCTGGTGGCTGTCATTCTTGCCAGTTTCCGGCTGTGAGCCCAGCACCCGCTCAAATAGCACAGCAGTGAAATTTACATTCTTGTCAGTTTCACAGCTCCAGCTGTGAGCCTTGCTGGGCTGGCTGGAGGCAGCCTTGAAACTGACAAGACTGTCAATTTCACTTCTTATTATCTCTGTGCTATGAAATTGAATCTGCACCAGGCTCACAGCCGAGGCTGTCCTCCTGGGGGTGCGTGAGGAGCTCCAGCTGTCCGTGCCTCACACTTTCCCACTTCAGTTGGTGGAAGTGCTCTGGTGAGGATGTGCACCACTGGCAGAAGGAGGGTAGTGTGGACACCAACAACGGACTGAATTACTGTGGTGGCTGTAGATCCACCTCAATTAAATCAACCTAATTTTGTTGTGTAGACAAGCCCTTAGGCTTGAGTAATTAAGACCAGATATCCCTGCCTTCCACATTCTTGTTCAAATGTTTGTGGTGGTGTTGCTAAAACATTTAAATCACTTTTCCACAGGTGACCTTTATCAGTCAAACAGAAACCATTTCCCTCTATTACCATTAACTAAAGACGCACCCTTTCAATTCTAGACTTCATGTAAGATCAGTATGTTCAGTTCTTAGTTTGAAAAATAATCAGTAGGAAAAGTTGTCCTGTCACACTGATGGAGTGACTAAGACCCTGGTCCTGCAAAGACTTACTTTTAAGTGCTTGAGGATCCCACTGAGTTCAATAGGGCTACTGAAGTGCTTAACCCAGAGTAATGTAGTGCTGGAAGGGACCTCAAGAGATCATCTAGTCCAGCCAGAGGTGAAAGTAAGCCAGTAAGCCCCAGTACGGCAAGAGCCAGTGTGCCATACTGGGGAAGCCCAGCTTCCGCAGGGGGCAATTTAAAGGGCCTGGGGCTCACAGCAGTGGCTGGAGCCCCAGGCCCTTTAAATTGCCCCCAGAGTCCCAATGCTGGAGCCTGGGATAGTGGCTGTAGGGCTCCGGCGGATATTTAAAGGACCTGGTGCTCCCCTGCTTCTACCGCCTAAGCCCTTTAAATAGCCGCTGGAGCCTCACCACTGCTACTCCAGGGCTCCGGGGGCTATTTAAAGGGCTGGGGCGGTAGAAGCAGGGGAGTCCCGGGCCCTTTAAACAGCTCACAGAGTCCTAGGGTAGATGGGGGCTCTGGGGCTATTTAAAGGGCCAGGTCTCCAGCTGCCTCTGCTGCCCCGGTCCTTTAAATAGCCGCTGGAGTCCTGCCACTTCCCCAGGGCTCCAGTGGCTATTTAAAGGGTCGGGGCGGTAGAAGAGGGGAGGGAGGGAGGGCACTATTGCTGCTACCCCGGGAGGGAGGGCACTTACGTTACAGGATGGGCTGGGGCTGGCTCTGACCCGCTCAACCCTGCCCCTTCCGCCCCACCCCTTCTGGGGGCCAGAGCTGTTCCCAGTGTACCACTAAGTCACTTGACTTATTTTCACCCCTGAGTCCAGCCCCCAGAGCTGAGGCAAGACCATGTATATCTAGACCATCCCTGATTGGTATTTGTCCAGCTTCTTCTTAGAAAACCTTCAGTGACAGGGATTCAATAACCTCCTTTGGAAGCCTATTCCAGTACTTAATTATCCTTATATTTGGAAAGTTCTTACTAATATCTCACCTAAATCTCTCTTGCTGTAGATTAAGCTCATTACATCTTGACCTCCTTCAGTGAACATGGAGAACAATTGATCTCCATCCTCTTTATAACAGCTCTTAATGTATTTGAAGACTGTTATCAGGTCCCCCCCCCCCCGCAGTCATCTTTTCTCAACACTAAATATGCCTGGTAGTTTTTAACCCTCAGTTATAGATCAGGTTTCCTAGATCTTTTCTCATTTTTTGTTGTTGCTCTCTTGGGGACTCTTTCCAAATTACCCACTTTTGTTACAGCATAACGTCCAGAAATTGACTCAGTACTCCAGCTGAAGTCTCACCAGTGCCAAGTAGCATTGTACAATTACCTTTCATGTCTTACATGACACCTGTTTATACATCCCAGAGTGATATTAACCTTTTCTGCAACTGCATTACTTTGATGGTTCATACTTAATTTCTGATTACTGTGACCCCAGATCCTTTTCACCAGTCACTGTTAAACACATGGGTAACTCTTTGCAGGATTGAGGCCTGTCTCTGAGCACAAGAGAAATGATTTTTACTGTTCTCAAACTCACTCTTTGTCCGACTTGCAAAACCATCCAACAGTTTACCGCAAGAGAGACCCAGGATTGAAAGAGCAGGAAGTTGAAGTCAAGGTTGAAATATGTCAACAGAGCTTACAGTTAGAACTGGTTGGGAATCTCTCAGTGAAACATTTCTGAAAATGCCATTTCATCAAAACTGAAACTTTTTTGCACAAATTTATGTTTTAACAAAACGTGGATCTGGAAGGTTTGACATTCAGGATATCTTTTTGCACATCCCAGTGGCATGCCCTAACTGCTAGACTATTGGCTGTTCTGGGATGGGAGATTTTTCATAAAACCTTTTGAAAGGGCTTTTTTTTTTATTCTGCATCAACATGAAAGCAAATTTTGAAACTTCAAAAATTTTCACAAAACAGAATTATTGTTCTCCAGCCAGCCCTACTTCTAACATGCTGGCTAGGGTTCATGTGTACCATTGACCACCTAGAGACATTGGCCTACAAAGTCAAAAAAAGAGAAATCTTTGGAGCCAAATGCACTAGGTGCACTTCTGTCCTTTCTGGTGCATGTGTATAGAATAGCTGAGAACTGTAATATATGAGACAGTGAGATAAATTATGGTCTAGGTGTAGTTACTCTCCCACAATGTATGTGAATTAATTTACTGCAGCATCAGTTCCATTTACCTACAAAATAAACAGAGGTTTAAAACATGTTTTGTCCTAACAATAACAGAAAAATACAAAAATGATATTTGGCAATTAATTGCTCTACTTTGTTACTATTTATAAAATAATATTGAAAGTGAACAAGATTTAACACAGGAGGGGCTACTGACAGAGGACACTCACTTCAGGGCCAGATTTTCAAGAGATCAGTACCTAGCAGTTCTCATTGAGAACAATGGCAGCTGCTGAGTGTTTAGCACCTTCTAAAATGAATTAATTTTGACAGTGTGTACCATTAAATGTGTTCCTAAAATATGATTGCACAGTGAAAGAATCATAGTATAAATCTTACTTGTTTAAAACCTCTCTTTATGATAGATTCTTATAGCTCTTTGGTCTACCAAGTAATTAATTTTAAAATCTTAGATAAATACATATTCTGTCTGTATGTAAATTACTCTGGAGAGCTATTATGTTGTGTAGACTGTCTAATGCATATTTTTAAGATTGTCTGTACACCTGTATTTCTATAATAGACTATTCCACTCTTCCAGAATCATGATAGATTTTCATGATAGCTACATTAGCATCCACTTCATCTCTCTGAGCCATCTCATGGGGTTTGGCTTTCTAATTCCTCTGTTTTCCTAGGGATAGAATGGGGTTCTCCCTCCATTCACAGACTAGACTGACTGCTCTTATTCTTAAGGAGATTGCCTCGTCACTAATTTGACATCAGTTTTGGGTTCCAGAGCTAAAATTTTCAAAGCTAGGACTTTAAAGTTAGGCTCATGAATCCATATTTCACCATCTAAATAAATAGCCTGATTCTCAGAAATGCTGATCATCCCACAGCTCCCTCTGAAGACAATGAATGCTTCTGGATGCTTGATGCTTTCCAAAAGTAGGCTATTTATTTAAGATCCTATTTTTGAAAATCGTGTGCTAGGTTCCTTTTCTTTACCTGGATCAGTAAAACTTTAGCCACTCCAGTTCTTAAAAGGCCCAGACATCAAGTATCCTGTGAGCTTTCTGCTCTCTCAGCTTGCCATTTTTCATCTGTTACCAAAACCAGACACTGGCACCATATATTGGTGGTTCTTATTGATCTTAGCCACGATGGCTCTTATTTTCTTTGTTTAGACATATGCACAATCTTTGTAGTGAACAACTGTTAGCTAATAGTTTCAAGTTAGTAAATATGGAGAAGTGCTATGATCTAACAAGATATTATATATGAATGCCAGTGGTCTTGAACTACTGTTGGTGGAAGCCTAAGGTTCAGAGATTCATTTTGGCTGATTGCTGAATTGGGAGGTGAGGTGGGAAGGATATAGGACAGTGGTTTTCAGCCTTTGGTGCATGGACCCCTGGGAGTCTGCAGACTGCATCTAAGATTCCAAAGGGGTTTGCACCTCCATTTGAAACTTTTAGGGGTCTGCAAATGAAGAGGTTGAAAAATAACAAAAATAGGGGACTTCATATGAGGAGAGATTAAAGAGGCTAGGACTTTTCAGCTTGGAAAAGAGGAGACTAAGGGGGGATATGATAGAGGTATATAAAATCATGAGTGGTGTGGAGAAAGTGAATAAGGAAAAGTTATTTACTTGTTCCCATAATATAAGAACGAGGGGCCACCAAATGAAATTAATGGGCAGCAGGTGTAAACAAATAAAAGGAAGTTCTTCACACAGCGCAGTCAATCTGTGGAACTCCTTGCCTAAGGAGGTTGTGAAGGCTAGGACTATAACAGGGTTTAAAAGAGAACTCGATAAATTCATGGAGGTTAAATCCATTAATGGCTCTTAGCAAGGATGGGTGTGGAATGGGGAGATGGATGGCAGGAGAGAGATCACTTGATCATTACCTGTTAGGTTTACTCCCTCTGGAGCACCTGGCATTGGCCACTGTCGGTAGACAGGATGCTGGGCTGGATGGAACTTTGGTCTGACCCAATAAGGCTATTCTTATGTTCTTATGTTCAGGCCCAGACCAATAACCAATGTATTGGGTCTGCTACTCCCAACTGAACTTACATTCAATAGATATACAAATAATATATGTTATAATTTATTTTGCTTCCAAAAGTGTAGCAACCGCACCAAGCTCAGCCATTTGCAAGTTGAAAATGTCTGACAGGTGAGTATTGAGCTATGATTAAATGACTGGAAAAGTGAATAAAAACCTAACACACATTACTGAAATAGTTTCCATGGGAACATAAATGTGACCCTCCCCTCATGTCTTATTCAGCCATTTCATTGCATTGTTTATTCTGACCTTATATTTTTAAAAGTCCGTTTGAAAAGTCAAGCATTTGAGAATTCTAGCAAGGGATTGTTATATTAATGGACCCTGAAATGCCTTAAACTCAAATGTTCAAATTAATGGTTACCAATGGCACACACAGAAGCTGAAATATAAGTCACTAAATGATGTTCATTTCCCCTTATCGGCAACAAAGTTTTACTCTGCTGTTTTATTACTCTGACTGGGCAATCTTGCTCCAGAGTCTTTTGCAGTATTTGTCATGATGGTATTGGAATGCATCAAAAATAAATGCCAGTAATATTCAATAGCCTCCTTTCTCTAATATATAACTCTGAAATGTGAAAGCATTTCACTGCACTGTACTGATTGTTGATAAATATAGAGAATAAAAGAGTCTGTTACTGCTCAGTAATTCCTGTGTGTAAATCTGCATTCAGGAATACTTACAAAACCAATGTACCTTATGTGACCTAGTCTAACCTAGTTATAGACTGAACAGTCGATAGTTTTTGTAACTAGGGATTGATAAAATGTGAGCAATACTCATTCTATAAAATAGTTTTCAACTCTAAGTCATATGAGCTTGCGTAAACCACTTGGATCCATATATAATTAAACAGTTTTCTGACACCTTTAACTATGGCTTCACTGCTGCTGCACCATAGTAAATTATATTTACCAGTAGCACCCAGCTACTTTAAAGTATATCATACTGTAATTTATTGTGAAACCTTGTTTGCCTTATTGCAGTTACACAGAGCAAAATCAGAGCAAAATTTGGCCCTAACAAATTAATTCTCTCAAACAAAAGATGTGGACAGCCAAGTTGTATTATTCATTTTTTTACATATGGGAAAACTAAGACAGCCAGTGGCACTGGTATAAATCTGGAGTAGCTTCTTTGACCTGAATTTTCACCAATACAATAACTTTAAAAAACAAAACAAAACAGAATTTGGCATATTTAGCTTCTTTTGGTGGTTGAGGACAGATTGCTAATGAAGACAGAATGGCTTCTACGCTGTCTTTCATATGTATGCAGAATTCCTTTCGATTTCAGTGAGATCCAAATATGAGGTCTGAAGGGCAATGGTTGGTCCAGTATAACTAGCAAACCAAATACTGAATCCAAAAGAAGGCCCTGGAGCTATACTGCCTATTTCCCAGATATATAGTATGATTAATTGTTAATCTGACAGCAGGCCCTATATTTATGGCTGCATTCTGTCTTTCATCTGGCACCACTGGGATTCTTCCAAAGATCAAAGGTAAATTATAATCTGATAGCATTTAGCAGTCTCCCGAAGAGTGTGGATCTTAAAATATGCAAGCTTCAACATCTGTTAGAATATTAGCAATGGTATATTCTTTTCTTATTTAACTCATCAAAACATCATGTGTGAGGGGAAAAGTAATATAGATTACTGATGCAAAAAGTGACTGAAGTTTCAACCCTCGGGGCATGGAAGATGTTATCATTGATGTGAAAATTATGTCGCATACCAACTTCCTAGCTGACATGACAAAATCTAGGTGGCATGCCACAGCCAAAATGCCAGCATGTGTCATATACTTTATTTCCCTGAGAGGTATGACATTCCAAGAAATGCTGCAACAAGCATTGTTCAGATACTGACTAATATTGGTCATATGTATATTGTGTATTTAACAGTCATAAGAATATGTAATTAGCATGTTTTCATTACATATATATTCCCCTGTCATATATATCTATGTCAGTGGTCTCCAACCTTTTTACGTACAAGATCACTTTTTGAATTTAAAATCAAGACAGGATCTACCCTGCCCCTTCCTCGAGGCTCCGCCCCGCTCACTCCATTCCCCCCTTCCTCCATGGCTTGCTTTCCCTCTCCCTCCCTCCCTCCCTCCCTTTCACGGGGTTGGAGCAGGGGGTTGGGAGGCAGGCGGGGGTGCAGGGTATGGGCTGGGGCTGAGGGGTTCGAAGTGTGGTAAGGGGCTCTGGGCAGAGGGTTGGGGTGCAAGCTCTGGGAGTGAGTTTGGGTGGAGGGGTTATATGGTCACACTGCACCTAATCTCACAGAATCCACTGGACATTTCATGAATTTTACTTTTTATTAGTGTCATTTGTGGTTTACAGATCCAAAATCCTTCAGGGATTATCATAAATCAGTGTAACATTCTCAACTGTGGGGTGTGCATTGGCTGAGCCTGGGACAGGTGTTGGGGTGCAGGAGTGAGGAGTGCAAGCTCTGGGAGAGAGTTCGGGTGGAGAAGCAGGCTCCGGGATGGGGCAGGTGTTTGGGATGCGGGAGGGAGTGTGAGATGCAGGCTCTGGCTGGGAGGTGCTTACCCCAGGTAGAACCCAGGTGGCGGTGCAGCGGGGCTCCTGCAGGCTGCTGGAAGTGGAAGCGGCTGGCTGCTGGCATGTCTCTGCATCCCCTGATGGGGAGGAGGGCAGTGGGTCTTTGAACCAGCCAATGAGAGCTGCAGGGATGGTGCTAGGGGCTGGGGCAGTGCACAGAGCTGCCTCCTCCCACCAGGGGCCACAGAGATGTGCGAGCAGCCAGGTGTTTCCACTTCCAGCAGCCTACCTGAACCTTGCTGCGCCGCTGGACTTTTAGCGGCCTGGAGATCGCTATCAACTGGCAGAGGCTCAAGGATCGATCAGTCATAGAATCTTAGATCGTCTAGTCTGACCTCTTGCACAACGCAGGCCACAGAATCTCACCCATCCACTCCTGCAATGAACCTCTCACCTATGTCTGAGCTATTGAAGTCCTCAAATTGTGGTTTAAAGACTACAAGGTGCAGAGAATCTTCCAGCAAGTGTCCCGTACCCCATGCTGCAGAGGAAAGTGAAAAACCCCCAGGGTCTCTGCCAATGTGCCCTGAGGGAAAATTCCTTCCCAACCCCAAATATGGCGATCAGTTAAACCCTGAGCATATGGGCAAGACTCACCAGCCAGGCACCCAGGAAAGAATCCTCTGTAGTAACTCAGATCTCACCCCATCTAACATCCCATCGGATGCATTGGGCATATTTACCGCTAATAGTCAAAGATCAGTTCATTGCCAAAATTAGATTATCTCATCATACCATCCCCTCCATAAACTTATCAAGCTTAGTCTTGAAGTCAGATATGTCTTTTGCCCCCACTGCTTCCCTTGGAAGGCTGTTCCAGAACTTCACTCCTCTGATGGTTAGAAACCTCTGTCTAATTTCAAGTCTAAACTTCCTGATGGCCACTTTATATCCATTTGTTCTTGTGTCCACATTACTGTCAAGTCATTTATTCGAACCAAAACTTGATCTGATTTCTCTTGTGATTGTATCAGTGGTAACACGCCATATCTCTCCTTAAATAACTGAACTTAAATAATTCCTCTCCCTCCCTGGTATTTATTCATTTTATATATTTATAAAGAGCAATCATGTCTCCCCTCAACCTTCTTTTGTTTAGGCTAAACAAGCCAAGCTCTTTAAGTCTCCTTTCATGAGACATATTTTCCATTCCTTGGATCATCCTAGTAGCCCTTCTCTGTACCTGTTCTAGTTTGAATTCATCCTTCTTAAACATGGGAGACCAGAACTGCACTCAGTATTCCAGAGGAGGTCTCACCAGTGCCTTGTATAACGGTACTAACACCTCCTTATCTCTACTGGAAATACCTCGCCTGATGTATCTCAAGACCGCATCAGCTTTTTTCACAGCCATATCATATTGGCGGTTCATAGTCATCCTGTGATCAACCAATACTCCGAGGTCCTTCTCCTCCTCTGTTACTTCCAAGTGATGTGACCCCAGTTTATAATAAAAATTCTTGTTATTAATCCCTAAATGCATGACCTTGCACTTTTCACTATTAAATGTACTACTGTTACTATTACTCCAGGTTACAATGTCATCCAGATCTTCCTGTATGATATCCTGATCCTTCTCTGTATTGGCAATACCTCTCAGCTATGTGTCATCCGCAAACTTTATTAGCACATTCCCACTTTTTGTGCCAAGGTCAGTAATAAAAAGATTGGTCCCAAAACCAATCCCTGAGGAACTCCACTAGTAACCTCCTTCCAGCTTGACAGTTCACCTTTCAGTGTGACCCATTGTAGTCTCCACTTTAACCAGTTCCTTATCCACCTTTCAATTTCATGTTGATCCCCATCTTTTCCAATTTAGCTAATAATTCCATATCAAATGCCTTACTGAAATCGAGGTAAATTATGTCTACTGCGTTTTCGTTGTCTAAAAATCTGTTACCTTCTCAAAAAGGAGATCAGGTTGGTTTGGCACGATCTACCTTTTGTAAAACCATGTTATATTTTGTCCCAGTTACCATTGACCTCAATGTCCTTAACTACTTTCTCCTTCAAATTTTTTTCCAAGGCATTGCATACTACAGATGTCAAATTAACAGGCCTGTAGTTACCCGGATCACTTTTTTTTCTTTTCTTAGAAATAGGAACCATGTTAGCAATTCTCTAGTCATACGATACAACCCCTGAGTTTACTGGTTCATTAAAAATTCTTGCTAATGGGCTTGCAATTTCGTGTGCCAGTTCCTTTAATATTTTTGGATGAAGATTGTCTGGGCCCCCCGATTTAGTCCCATTAAACTGTTTGAGTTTGGCTTCTACCTCAGATGTGGTAATATCTACCTCCATAGCCTCATTCCCATTTATCATCCTACCATTATCCCTAAGCTCCTCATTAGCCTCATTAAAGACTGAGGGAAAGTATTTGTTTAGATATTGGGCCATGCATAGATTATCCTTAACTGCCACTCCATCCTCAGTGTTTAGCGGTTCCACTTCTTCTTTCTTTGTTTTCTTCTTATTTATATGGCTATAGAACCTTTTACTATTGGTTTTAATTCCCTTTGCAAGGTCCAGCTCTACAGGGCTTTTGGCCTTTCTCACTTTATCCCTACATGTTCTGACCTCAATAAGGTAGCTTTCCTTGCTAATCCCTCCCATCTTCCACTCCTTGTAGGCTTTCTGCTTTTTCTTAATCACCTCTCTGAGATGCTTGCTCATCCAGCTTGGTCTACAACTCCTGTGTATGATTTTTTTCCCCTGTCTTGGGATGCAGGCTTCTGATAGTTTCTGCAACTTTGACTTGAAGTAAGTCCAAGCCTCCTCTGCCTTTAGATCAACAAGTTCTTCAGTCCAATCCACTTCCCAAACTAATTTCCCTTATTTTTTTAAAGTTAGTCCTTTTGAAATCAAAAACCCTAGTCACAGATTTATTTTTTTTATCCTTCTATTTAGTTTGAACTGAATTAGTTCATGATCGCTCGAACCAAGATTGTCCCCTACAACCATTTCTTCTATGAGGTCCTCACTACTCACCAAAACCAAATCTAAAAATGGCATCCCCTCCTCTTGGTTCAGCAACTACTTGGTGAAGTTGATCGCGATCGATGGGTTGGTGACCACTGATCTATGTTGACAAAGTAATTGGGACCCTACAGTTGCAGCTGAAGATTGTATTAGTGAGTAATATATTAACCACACATGATAACTTGTCCCAAACCTAAATCTACACACAGATCTGAGAAAAATTATAGTGCAGTATTCAGTATAGGTAAATTCCACTACTATTTCAGAGTGGTCACTAATTAGCTTTTATGCATGCAAATTATAAAATGGATAGAACTGAGCCCTATTTTTTTTTCTTGTTCTTCAGTGCAACTGAACTGAACACATGGATTTAAATGAAGACTGTCGTAAGGGTGATTGTTCATGTAAAGCACAGTATTATTCACTGCACCATATAATTGTTATTTAAATATTCAAGGAATATAATCTCTTCATAGGGCTTTTAGGCACACACAAACTTTAGTGGTATAATTAACTAATTCAGTTTTTTTAGAATCTGTGACCTGCCACCAGCAAAGGGGCACTTGCAGGGCCTTCTAGGCAGATGTAATACATTGTCGACTGTTGAACATGGAATTCCTTATAGAGATGGATTTGTGATATCCTGTGGGGAGCCAAGGAAATCTGTTTCAAATGCACTGTTTCTTACAGAGAGGGCTTTCACATAGACTCTCTGTAGAATCTCACAGCAAACTCTGAACTTTTAAGTGCTCATCAGTTTATGTCTCATTCAGCCCATAGGAAATAATTGGATTGTGTTTGTAAAGCACAATGTCTGTGCCAGCATTCACAGGGATATGGCAGAAGATGGGGTTACATGAAGCAGCAGTGGTAAGAATAATAATAATAAAACAAGAAGTCTGATTCTAGGGAGTGTGAGTACTGTTTTCTACCTAGCATGAAGACAGCTAGCTGCCCCATATACATGTACGTTACTTTAACATACAGATTTTCTTGAATGAACACTACTTTAAATGTAGTTTGATTTTTAAAATAAATTACACATGGAGCATCCCTTAAGGGGATGGCTATGTAGCCTTCTCAGCATTTGTGTGCCTTTTGTTTGTTTTCCGTGGCAGTCAGTGAGTGAGATGTGAAAATATTTATTTCATTGATTGAAATGTTTCTTTTTCCTGTCAAATCAGACAACGTGTATATCTGCATATAAAGATGCCAGATTTAAAAAAATGGATTTTTTTTGAAGACCAAAGGTTACATTTTTATTAGAAAAAAACCTGTCTTTATGACCAGCACTTTTTTGCTTTTACGGTGATTCTATGAGACATGGGGTCTGCTGCTATGAAAACAAGTGCTTGGCTACGTGCGATTTACAGAACCGAATGAAGAACTAAACACTTAATTGAAGCCTGCAGTGCAGCAGCTAGAGGGCTCTATTCGTGTAAGATTAGATCTGGGCTGTTTTCAATGCTTAGCCCCCATGGAGTTGAGCTGCTTGAATGGATTCTAATACCAGTTGAAAAGACAAGATGATTTTGATAGGGTTCCCATAAAGCCTGAATCTACTTTGAGATGCCCATGGGTTAATCAGGAGTAGCTCAACTCAAGTCAATGGAGTTGCATCAATATAAGAGACAGTGGGGATTCTGGCCCCAAAGTCTTCAGAGTAGATTCACAATTTTTGTAAAACTCTCTAATCAGCAGAAATATAGAAGTTAGCACAGACTGATGACATAAGATTAGCTTTTCTGGGCACCGATTGCCAAATGAACGCAGATTTCAAAGAACAACAGAACACCCCTTTTTAACCTATTGCATTTAAAGAAAGTCGTCTTTCTTTTGTCTATTCATTTTGAGCCTACAGGCAACACCAGCCAGCAACAGAGAGTGAACTGTACTTCTTGAAAGGTTTCAGCAGTAATTTCCCCCCTTCAGTCTTTGAGACTCAGATTTTTAAAGGTATTTGCAGAGCTCACCATCACAACACCTGAATGATTTAGGAGTCTAAATCTCATTTTCAAAAGGGATTTAGGCACTTAAGAACCAAAATTGCAGGCATAGTTTATGGGATTTAGGCTCCTAGGTACCTAAATC
Source organism: Dermochelys coriacea (assembly GCF_009764565.3). Classification (NCBI taxonomy): domain Eukaryota; kingdom Metazoa; phylum Chordata; order Testudines; family Dermochelyidae; genus Dermochelys; species Dermochelys coriacea. Next base: position 22,761,960 of record NC_050078.2, on the reverse strand, counting down.
ACTTTTTAAAACAAGACATTGGCATTTCAATGCTGAGCTCAGCAATGCCTAAATACCTTTAGAAATCTGGGCTTATGCACCTGAGAGATTCCCGTTGCTTCACCTAGGCTACCTAGATCCCCATCGTGTTCAACACAGGTGTGTGCATTACAGGTGTATGCAACTGAACCCGATTTGAATCAGTATTAGAGCTGGAATAAAAGCCACGAGTCCCAGCCCTCTGCTTTAACAACTTGACAGCATTTCTTGCCTACATCATGACCAGCTGATGTTACATGGTGATATTTTATTGGTGGAATGGTGGCAAATAGAACTTAATCACTGCCTGACATTTGTGGCCTATAGCTAAATTCCAGCTCACTGGTGAGCCAGGACAATCTCATCCTAAAAGATACTCACAACTGTAGTTTTTTGGTTTTTTTTTTTTAAGTCATCCATGTCAGCTTGAATCTTGTCCTGAGATTATGCACAGATGGTTAAGTAGGAGTCCCGTTATCAAAATAGCATGGATTTAAGGCAAGTTTAGACTACATTCTATCTGGTGGAGGAATGCAAACAGATAGAAAGGAAGGTCTTCATAATGAAGTATCTGCTTACTCTCCCTCACCCATTTTGTCTTTCTAAACTTTATGCTGAGAAAATACATGCCTGTTCTGCCCTATCAAATTTTTGCTTGCATAGGTTTGCAGGGCGTTGAAACCTGAAACCTTTAAAATGAATGGATCCCAGTATAATAAAAACATTCTGTAAACCTAAGAAGTGTTGTCATAATTTGTTTTAAATAAAATAAATTAGTCTAATAGATTCAGATTACTAATCTGAAATGCATTTGTGTTCTCTCAAACACATCATGAAATCTGTAAGAATTTAATTACTTAACAAATTGTTTTATGAAGCTCTGTAAAAGAAAAAAGGTTGCTTTAACTGGAAAATAGAGGCATATTTGCAGGTAGATGGATCATTTAAAACATTAATTTGGCTATGAGGAAATTGTCTTTGCTTATTTTGTTTTATCAGTGTAATCCAAGATTTAAAAAAAAATCTTGCCCTAAACTAGGTTTCAAAATCCATATTTTTAGATAGCAGAATAGATGGTCTGATTTTCAAAACTGTTTACCCAACTGTTTACCCAACCCCAGCTGACTTCAAGGAGAAGATTTTTAGGAGTACAAAGGGGTGCTCAGTTTCCTTTTGTGAATTTGAAAATATTCCAAGTCAATAGAAGTAGCAGAGTGCTCAGATGATCAGGCTACTAACTTAGGCTAATATAGAATTTGGGGTCTAATTGTAGGCAACCTGTGTGAGAATCATGGCTGAAATATATTTGTCCATGTGCATATGCCTAAAGGGAGATGTGGAATTCTGTGTATCTGTATCTAACTAGCTTGATATTGACTCAGTTGGACGGGCATTGTTTCATGATGTTTCAGTGGGTGATTTATCACAATGGTGCTTGTCTCTCTGGAACATCTGTGAGGTAGGGAAGTATTATTACCCCAATTTTTACAGATAAGAAACCCAGGCACTGGGAGACTAAGTGATTTCCCCAAGGTTGCACAAGAAGTCTGTGGCAGAGCAGGGAATTGAACCTGTCTCCCCCATGTTGCAGGCCAGTTCCTTGACCTCTATGGTTTAAGCATATTTTAATTGATTGTTCATACATGTGATTATACAACACTTAAATTTGAGATCAACCCACAAATAAAAATACAGATATTACCCCACTCCCAAAGAGTTTCCCAGGGATAAGGCCAAAAGGATCATTGTGATCAGGTATACCATAGGCCATAGAAGTTGCCCAAATAATTCCCAGAATATATCTTTTAGATCAACATCCAATCTTGATTTTAAAACTATCTGTGATGGAGAATCCATCCCAACCCCCAGTAAATTATTCCAATGGGTAATTACTCTCATTGTTAAACAAATTATCCCTATTCCCAATCTGAACTTGTCTAGCTTCAACTTCCAGCCACTGGATCATGTTATACCGTTCTCTGCTAGACTGAAGAACCCATTATTAAATATTTGTTCCCCATGCAGGGACTTATAGACTGTAATCAAGTCACCCATTAATCTTCCCTTTGTTAAGATAAATAGGTTAGCTTCTTGAATCTCTCACTCTAAAGCAGGTTTTCTAATCCTTTAATCATTCTTGTAGCTCTTCTCTGAACCCTCTCAATATCCTTCTTGAATTGTGGACACAGTATACAGCAGCAGTTGCATCAGTGTGAAATACAAAAGTAAAATAACATCTCTCCTCCTACTCGAGATTCCCCTGCTTATATATCCCAGGTTGACATTAGCCCTTTTGACCACAAAATTGCACTGGGAGCTCATGTTCAGCTGATTATCTGCCACTGCCCTCAAATATTTTTCATCATTGCTTCCCAGGATAGAGTTCCCCATTTTGTAAATATGGCCTACATTCTTTGTTCCTAGATATACTCATTTACATTTAGCTATAATAAAATGCATATTGTTTGCTTGTGTCCGGTTTACCAAGCAATCCAGATTGATCTGTATTAATGATCTATCCGCTTCATTATTTGCCTCTCCACAAAATTTATCAGTGATTACTTTGTTTTCTTCTAAGTTATTTGTAAAAATGTAAAATAGATATGGCCAAGAACTGATCATTGCAAGACCCCACTAAAACACACCTACTCGATGATGATTCCCTGTTTACAGTTACATTTTGACACCTGTCAGCCAGCTTTTAATCTATTTAATGCCATGTTAAATTTTTTATTGCGCTAGATTTTTAATCAAAATGTGCAGTACCAACTTACATACCTTACAAAACACGATTTCTTTTATTAACCAAACTTGTAATCTCATTTTAAAAATATCAAGTTAGTTTGACAGGATTGATTTCGGTAAACCCATTTTGATTGGCATTAATTATATTACCGTCCTTAATTCTTTATTAATCAAGTCCCATATCAGCTGCTCCGTTATCGTGACTGGGATCGATGTCAGACTGACAGGCCTATAATTAGTGGGCTCATCTAGTTTATCCTTATAAATATTGACCCAATATTACCTTTCTTTCAGTCTTCTGAAACTTCCCCAATGGTCCAAGGCTTAGTGAAAATCAACATAAACAGTCCTGTGAGTTCCTCAACCTGCTCTTTTAAAACTCTTGGATTCAAGTTCTCTGGACCCATTGCTTTAAAAATGTTAAACTTTCATAGTTGCTGTTTATCATCCTCCTGAAATGATTGTGGAAAGGAAAGAGTGTTATCATCATCATATGATTAGACATCATCTGTTTTTTTTTACCAAATGCAGAACAAAAATATGTATTTAATGCTTCTGTCACTGTGCACTATTATTGATATTTCTACCACTTCTGTCTAGTAATGGACCAGAACCATAAGAGTCATACTGAAGAATAAAATGAGATGACATGTTTCTAATCTGTGCTTATTGGACTTGAGTATAAGTACAGCCCTGACTTATTCATCCCATAGGTACCTCCCATTTCTTATTCAACCCAATGTCCAGTAAAGGTCAACACAGGAACAAGGCATATGTTTTTTGAGACTAACCTAAATAAATATAAAGAGACAGGTAAAATATGCTCCAAAATACCAAACAGCTTACTTGCTGGCATATTATATTCTTATCCTGATCTTTTATTACCCTTATTGTATATTCAAAATATTTTTTCAAAATACTTTTAGCTCTCGTTCCTCTTTCTTCATAAGGTTGAGTTAAGTGCAATTGATATTTTGAAACCCAATGGATTACATTGGCCTAGTCGAGTGGTGAAATCAAGCCCAATATTCTTTGTCTATCCAAAGTTGTGATGCAGAGTGCTCAGCATCTAGCAAAATTTATCTTTATGCTACAATATCCTGTCAAGTCTGGCTTTATAATGTTCATTTTGCATTGTTTTTGTTTTGAGTGAAATGTATTTCCTTTCAGAGTACACAGAGATGATGAGCTGTTCCTAAGGTGTATGCCCATATGAGCGGAAAGTAAAACTCACTGCCATTAACAGTGAAAGCAGCTTGCAATGAAGATAAAAATCACAAAACATTCAGGATTCAAATTGCTACAAAAAGAAACTAAAATCTCCTTGAAAAAGGATCTCTGAAATCGTAAGCCCAGTAAGAGAATATCCACTGGACAATGACAATGAACATTTACATTTATGTAAGGGACCTGTAACAGAATCACAGCCAAATGTATAAGCCAAATGTATAAGTCAGGCCAGCTGCACTCTCCTGATGTTTAGATACCATTCTTCTTGGCTAGAAGCGAAGGTAATAGCAGGTGCATGCATTTAAGACCTTTTCAAAAGCAATAATCCTTTGTAGTTATACAGTGTCTTTCACCTGAAGATCTCAAGGTGTTTTTCAAACATTAATTATGCATTACAACTATCCTTGGGTAATTACATACTCCTGTAAGGTAGGTATCATTAGGCATTTTACATGTGATTAAACTAATGTCCTGGGAAGTTGACTTTCTCAAGGTCACAAATCTTGTAAGTTGCAGACCCAGCCACAATAAGTAGGAATCTCAAGTAGAGCAGTATGACCCTTTTCACATTGAAATCTTAAACCAGTCTGATTCACCCGGTTTTGTATTTCAGTGTGAACCCAGACCTTTGCTGAGCTTGCCACATATCTCAAAGGCAAGCAAATGTATAAGCTCCTTTATCTCCCCCATAGGCCCTGGTTGTCCTTATTGTATGTGAAAGGAGGCTAGCAATGGGCCTGGCTATCCCAACCTTTCCAGCTTCAACATAGCATATTTTAGTTTTGCTTCAGTTTTTACATTTGTACAAACCTGAAACTCGGCACAAATCTGGATGAATCATGCAACCAAATCAGTGGGTCTGAAAAATGGCACTAGTGTTGAATCCCAGGTACCTGCATTAATTATTAAACCACATAATACATTGAAGAAAGGAAGAGCAAAATAAATAAAAATGACCTTGGGTTTTTTCTCCCTTAAGTTTCTTTCTTTCTGGCTGTCTTTTTTTTTTTAAATGTGTGAATTTAATGAGAGACTGGCTAAAATCAGATTTATTGTAGGAAGGCAATATGTAAGTTTGCTGAGCATGCCACATATCTCAAAGGCAGGTAAGATCTTCCAAACACCTCACCTTTTGAATTTCACTATTGGACTTGTTTGAGGCAAAAAAGGACAATCATGCTGATCAGTGCACTGATTTGTGATATGATTAATAGTCATGATATACAGCACTCAAAGCATTTTGCATCAAGGCATTGTCTAAATATTAAAAAATGAGCGTGAAGAAATTTAGTAGTATCCCCATTTCATAGATGAAGTAACTGGAACACAGAAGTAAATGTGGTCAGATTTTCCAGAAATGCCAAGCACCTGCAATGCTCATTAAAGTCAATGGGAACTACAAGTGCTCAGTGTCTCTGAAGTTCAGACTGAAGTGATGAGCCTAAAGCCACATAGTTCTGGCTCTGCCAGTTATTTACTATCACACGGGAGTTGCTGATTTCCAGACCTGTGCTCAATCTAGTATGTCACTCTGCCATAAAATAAAAAGGATCGAGACCAGGTTAAAGTTACTGTATTTGTTTTCTTTTAGCTGACAAAAGACAAAGGCTCTGGCCACAGAGATAGCAGCATTATGCTAAATTCATATTTGTTTTAACAGGAGTATTTGTTCGTATTCTTAAATTATTTCCCTGCCCAAGTTGTACAGTAATCTTATTTTCCAAAGAGCTCTGGATATGAGTCAGCAGTGTGCCCTTGTTGCCAAGAAGGCCAATGGCATTTTGGGATGTATAAGTAGGGGCATAGCGAGCAGATCGAGGGACGTGATCGTTCCCCTCTATTCGACACTGGTGAGGCCTCATCTGGAGTACTGTGTCCAGTTTTGGGCCCCACACTACAGGAAGGATGTGGATAAATTGGAAAGAGTACAACGAAGGGCAACGAAAATGATTAGGGGTCTAGAGCACATGACTTATGAGGAGAGGCTGAGGGAGCTGGGATTGTTTAGTCTGCAGAAGAGAAGAATGAGGGGGGATTTGATAGCTGCTTTCAACTACCTGAAAGGGGGTTTCAAAGAGGATGGCTCTAGACTGTTCTCAATGGTAGCAGATGACAGAACGAGGAGTAATGGTCTCAAGTTGCAATGGGGGAGGTTTAGATTGGATATTAGGAAAAACTTTTTCACTAAGAGGGTGGTGAAACACTGGAATGCGTTACCTAGGGAGGTGGTAGAATCTCCTTCCTTAGAGGTTTTTAAGGTCAGGCTTGACAAAGCCCTGGCTGGGATGATTTAACTGGGACTTGGTCCTGCTTTGAGCAGGGGGTTGGACTAGATGACCTTCTGGGGTCCCTTCCAACCCTGATATTCTATGATTCTATGATTCTATGTTAAAGTTGTAGATTTACAGAGGAGTTATTTCACCCTAGGTTTCTAGAGCCGAACAAAGCAAAGTCAGCAACACGGTGGTAACTGGTTGGCAACTGGTCCATACTAACTTCCTGTTGTTGGTCTCACAAGTGGTGCAACACTGGGAAATTTTCAGAAATATTTCAATGCAGGCAAGGTCTTAATGCTCAAGTCTGTATTGAGGGCAGAGTGGAGTCGCATTACCCTAGGGGGAACCTCTGGGAAGCATGAGGCCTCAGGTGTACAGGAGAAGCCTGAGGAGGGTACAGAATATTTTCCCTTCCATAGCCATTTAGCTGGGTGTGGTGTTGGCTGAGGATGGTAGAAGGAGCAACAATTGTGTCTGGTGTCTCTACAGGAGGATGCAAGGATAGAGCAAGATTTGTCATGTCCAGTCCTTAGGGCTGTGCTGGGGTCAGGCACAATCTGGATCACTGTCCTTTAAGAAGTACAAACCACACTAAATGAGGACACCCAGAGTGGGTTTTATTCAGTGGAAATCTGTATTCTATAGCTAGACCAAGGAGAAGGAGTTTCCCATCGCCTGCTTAACATAAACTCTTTCCTACTCAATACTGCCTACCACTGTGCAAGATGGCTCCTGGGAGAACACCTTCCATAAAGGCCAATATCTAAATTGACAGGCTCAATAGGGATGCAAAAACTCTTCAAGAAGGAATATACTTGTGTTGCAAAGTACTTTCCAGAATGCTTGCTGCCTCTTCAATGCATGTGACATGCTGTGGTTTTGTGATGTATTAGATTTCTTTTTGTTAGCTTTAACTTTTCCCTTTCTTTTATTTTATTACAGTGCCTTTAAAAAAATTATGCTATAGTGCTTGTCACTGCCTGAGGTTTTTTCAATATAAATATTATCTTTTTGGTGATTCCGAGAAATCTGGAAAAAAAAGTATTGATTCCTTTGTCAAAAGGCTCTTCTGTGTCTCATAAATATTCTTTTTGTCAAGATTTAATAATTCATTGTTCAAGCCAGTGCTTAAGTGGAATAGATTTATGTTAATACAAACTTTCTTTGGTATTAAGATGATCAATTTTTCAAGCAATAAAAAGGGACAAACAGCAAAACAAGCTGTGGTTAATTTGAAATATCAGGTCTCAGCCAGATAATTTCAAGGAAATGTCCATCAGCCACATGCTAAAGCTCAAACAGAAACAGAGCTCTTTTTCAGTTAACTACTTTTTGGACTGAATCCAATGTCCAATGCTGCCATTCTTTTCAGCGTCCAGCACCCCTTGCAGGTTGTTTGTGGCTCTGCCCTCCGTCTGGGTCACATAGTTCAAACCTTTTCCAGTGTACAACAAACTCAAATAGACAAAGTTCCTTGCCCTTCAGGGCCAAATATAAATATAATGGTTTCTTGTCCATCTGGGCTCTTAATTTCTTCTCCAGAGTTAAATCAGCTGGATTCCACCTGAACTTCTGCCACCAATTGTATCTAGCAATAGGCTCTGGCCTGACCTGGTTCCTTTGGCTCTTGTCTAAGAAGCATCCCTCCTCACTCCACTGGCTCCAGCCAGGAACTGGCTTTCTAGTAGAGGGCAGCAGCTTTTTATTTTGCTCTGCTGGGTCTTGACTGGCGATCATGGATTCCCAGCTCTTCTAGGTTGTGGAGGACCAAATTTCAATGGTTCCCAAAATGACTGCTTCCCGGATGCCTCTATAGGCAAAGCCAGAGATTTAATCAAAGAAATGTAGGACTGAAAGGGACTTTGATAGTCATCATGCATAACTATCTGTACAGTTAGGAAGTTTTTCCTAATGTCTAAACTAAATATTCCTTGCTGCAATTTAAGTTCGTAACTTCTTGGCCTAATACTCACTGCTCTTTTCCTGTCAGAAAATTGTTTCCTGGGGCAGGGTTTAGCAGAGAAGTGGGGTCTCCAGCAAGGGGCCACAAAAGCCTGGTACTCCCTGTGTCATAGCATTGTTCTTCAATGAGCTTTGTATTAGGCCTTCATAGCATGACCAAGCTCCCATTAAAATCAGTGGGAAATTGTTGAAATTGAAATTTCCATTGACTTTAACTAGGAGTTGGCTCCAGCCCTTAATAAGGAGGAATACCATCTCTCTCCCTCTCTTTCTCTCTCTCTCCTAACTGCATATAAGAATAATTAGATTTTAAAATACTTTGTGTATTAATGAAATCTCAGTGATGCCAGTCAGAGAAGGTGAAAAAGAGGCATGATGCTTAATTTTACTAAGTGTGATAAAAGTCAATTTGGAGCCTAGGAGATAAATAGGATTGAAACAATATTAATCACTGTCAAATAGCACCAGTGTCTTGGAAAACAGTGAGACAGGAAGACAAACTGGACGTCCAATGAAATTAGGTGAAATACAATGCCATAATTATTATGAATTATTTGTAGTATTTTCCTCATTCTGTGCACAAACAATGATTAAATGCATGTTGTACCACAGACAAATCTACAGCTTGTACAGTGTTGCTCCTCTTTAGAAAGGCGGTGGAAACATAACCATGACTGGGAATGTTTCCTGTCTTAATTAATTATTTTTTTATTAGGTTGCCCTCTGGTTTTCACAGGAGGCTTATCTCTGAATATAAACTGTTTCTTTCCCAACTTTCTTAAGACTAGAAATATTTTTTTTAAAATTAATCAAAATAATGTTTAATTTCATGAACTATACCTAGCTCTTAATTATAAATGAGTTTAAACATGCCTCTAATGATCTACACTTGACAGTTTAATTTTCAAAAGGAATTTTTAAACGTACAGAAGCTATCCCTCTGTTTTTGATGACTTTTCTTTATAATACAGGTGAGCCATTTGGAAATGTCATGGAATGATGCCATAATTTTTAGATACACTTAAAGTGCTTAGTTGGGAAAGTAAACTGAAAATAGACATTTTATGTAACGCAAGAATTCAAGTTTCACATTTTAATTATTCAGTTCATAAATTCATAGATTCCAAGGTCAGAAGGGGCCATTGTGATCATCTAGTCTGACCTTCGTTATAAGACAGGCCATAGAACTCTTCTAAAACAACTCCTTTTGAACTAGAGCATATCTTAAAAGAAATACAATCATGATTTAAAAATTGCCAGTGATGGAGGATCCACCACGATCCTTGGTAAATTTGTTTCAATGGTTAACTACTCTCACTGTTAAAACTTTATGCCTTATTTCCAGGCTGAACTTTCTAGCTTCAACATCCAGCCAGTTATACCATTATCTCCTAGATTGAAGAGACAATTATCTCTAAATATTTTTGTTCCCATGTAGGTACCTGTAGCCTGTGGTCAAGTCACTCCTTAACCTTCTCTTTATTAAGCTAAATATATTAAGCTCCCTGATTCTATCACTATAAGACTTTAATCATTCTCACGGCTCTTTTCTGAACCCACTCCATTTTATCAACATCTTTCTTGAATTGTGGTCATAATATTTCATCAGTGGTCACACCAGTGTGAAATAAAGAGGTAATATAATGATTTGACTCTCTTGTTGCCTGAAAAAATAAAACCTGCTATATTTCTGTGGTTCTTTCTCCAATAGAGTTTCAGGCTTCAAGGCAATACTCAGCTTTTTTGGTTGCTCAGGCAAAAAGATTGTGTGCATTGCAGATTACTCATAATGAATGACATAGATATTAAAAATTCTGCTTGGTTGTGCCAGCTGAGACTCCAGAGTAACAGGCTTGAGATCAGTGTGGAGTTTCTCTGAACTTATGCTGCTGAAAGCACAGTTTAGCCCATAGTGTGTATTTATAATATGTGATGTACAACTGTGTCATATATCACAGGTTTCAGAGTAGCAGCCGTGTTAGTCTGTATTCGCAAAAAGAAAAGGAGTACTTGTGGCACCTTAGAGACTAACAAATTTATTAGAGCATAAGCTTTCGTGAGCTACAGCTCACTTCATCGGATGCATCCGATGAAGTGAGCTGTAGCTCACGAAAGCTTATGCTCTAATAAATTTGTTAGTCTCTAAGGTGCCACAAGTACTCCTTTTCTTTCTGTGTCATATATGTGATGGTAATATAAATGTAATTAAACTGCAGATATGACTACCTCCTCTGCACTCTGCCTACTAACTCCTCCCTTGGGACTTATTCCAGCATTAAAATCCCTCAGCCCATGCCACTTCCCGCAGCCCCCATTGACCTGGAACGGCGAACTGAGGTCAGTGGGAGCTGCGATCAGCCGAACCTGCAGATGTTGCAGGTAAACAAACTGTCCTGGTCTGCTAGTGGATTTCCCTGACGGGATGTGTGCCAAAGGTTGCAAATCCCTGGCATAGAACAACTCATCATTTTTAGAGGTGTTTCAAATGTATTGATTTGAAGCTTTCTTTTGAGGTTATTGGCTTTACAGATATTCCTAATATAGTCTTTAGAAGCTTCCTAAAACACTTCAAAAATAGTTTTCCTGTGGCATATATGGTTTATATAGTCTTTATTGGTTTATAAAGCCTTTATTGACTTTCATATGGGATGACCAGCGTAATTCATGGCTTTGTCACTCATCAGCACTGCTACCATCCCAAACCCATGATCATTAAAAGTTTTAAAATGCCCTGTTATGTGTTCCATATATATATATAAAATGATCCAGCTATGCAGCTGATGTAAATTTATGTAGCTCCATTGACTTTAATGGATCTACTACTTTTTACACCAGCTCAGGATCTCATATAACATATTTTCTGTGTGTGTGTGTGTTTGTGTGTGTGTGTGAGAGAGAGAGAGAGAGAGAGGTTATAGAATTAGCCCCTCTCCCAGATAGGAAAACTTTAAAAACCAAATTCTGCATTTGAATATTTGATACAACTGGATAGCAAGCTTAGAAAAAAGTCTTTTAGTACCCTAAACTTGCACAACATACTTTACCTTTTGTTGAAAACAATGTTTGAGCCACTGAATGGATCAATGAAAATTGATTTTTCAATAGTAAGCAGCAATAAATAATTGTCTTAAGGGGGAAATAGGTTTATCCAGAAAAAAGTTGCATATTATACGTTTTATCACTAATTGGTAGATATTGGTAGTACTACATGCACACATGCCTCCCCCCCACCATATATATAAATATGAAAAAGGTCATCTAAAACCTACAGAAACAATAATAAATGAGGTTTTAAACTAGATTTATATCATTTTCTGATAGCTATAAAACAAGAAGTCTAACATTATTCAAAGCAAAATATTTTTATCTTTGCTCTTACTTTTCTTTCACTACTAAACCAGAAATGAATCTGAAATAGCTCCACAAAAGCTTCTAAAGGATAAGTTGCTATACAACTTCTGATATAGAAAAAGGTTCATTATGTGAGGATCAAAAAGTGTTTCTGCTTCAATTATAAAGGACTAGTGTATAGAAAGGGCTAACGGAGCCAGTTCATAGGATCAGCTTAATTATAAAATAAATGACAAAATATGTGTTCATCTCTGGTATTAAAAAATAGAGGTACGAAAATGCATGAGAACTCCCTATCATCCAGAAAATTTGGGATAAGTAATAGAGTAGGAGATCGCACAAAATGTAATTGTTTTGTATGTACATACTGCATGTGCTTATGTAAATTCATACAAATATTTGAAAAAGTAAAAACTGTTCCTTCTGGCAAAGTGTATAAGGTGCCAAATATCATAGATTTCTAAAAAAAAAATCATACTGTAATACAAAGTTACTTCTTTGTAGGTCAAAATTTGCATCATATACAGTCATGCAACCCAATTAACTTTCATAGGTTTGCACTGATGTTAAGAAAAGCAAAATGTGGCTTTGTTTTATTTAGCTTTGGTCCTATAGTCCAGATTTACAAATACAATTCATACTCTTTCCATCCGCCTCTCTTCCACAAGATGATTGAAAGAGGAAAAAATTGTATCCAATGTTTGTACAGTATGCCTGTGATATGAAAGTACAATACTTTTATTGTATTTATTTTTCAGTGTTTTATGTTTCAAAAGCCTCCCATACCGGTCTGAGCAGCTATATTTATGTAGCTAAGCCTTGCTTGTTTATGTAGTTGTAAACATGGCTATTTGGGACCCAGTTATGCTTGTGCGGGTTCTTTACTATTATTATGTAAAGAGCAAAGGACACAATCTTACTACTTTTTTCAGAGTAGCAGCCGTGTTAGTCTGTATTCGCAAAAAGAAAAGGAGTACTTGTGGCACCTTAGAGACTAACAAATTTATTAGAGCATAAGCTTTCGTGAGCTACAGCTCACTTCTTCGGATGCTGTAAATCATGTCTGTAGCTATATGAACTTACAGTACCTTACTATATGACTGTTCTAACTTGTGCTGGGGGTGGGCAAACTGGCCCTTTGTCAGCCTCAGGGGTTGTCCTTTTCAGTATGCTACAGTTGAGTTATTTCACTGTAGCATAATATTCTTGTTAACAAAACATAGCATCGGTTTAATAACTCTGCATTGTATCTTTAGAAGTTATAGCACTACCATAAATCTAAGGTTCTTACACTTGACATTTTTTATGCCATTCTTTATTATGAAACATACTGTTTGTAATGACACTTATCTTTCCTGTGTGCTTTTGTTCTAAGTAATGCTATCATTTTCGTAATCCAAAATAATATTACCTCTTAACTATAGTCATCTGCTGGTTTTATGCATAAAGAAAATGCATGAATTTAAGGGTTAACCAAGACCTATATGTAATTCCTTTTTTTCTTTAACTTCATGAAGGCAAAAGCATATGGTCAATTATTTAATTACATGGAAAATCAATTAGTATGGCCCCTTTGGATTTCTTACCTTTTTCTCTTCAAGGATTCTCTGAAACCTGTCATCAACAATGAATGTGTTGACACCTCTGGCTTTAGGATTTGTGAATTCCCACACTTCTTGATAGGCTTCCATGGTGCAGGGTGTGTTAAATTAATCAGTCAGAGCAGTGTAAAATAGGGGAAGTCAGAAATGGCTCTGAGACTGCTAGACCCTTAAGCACACCCTTAAATCCAGTATTAATCATCATCAGACACTTTACTTTTCAGGACTTACATGGAAGGGCTTTTGCTGGTGGAGAAGGAAACATTAACAATTGCTTTGTGCATGGTACCTGATGGTTCAGGGTTGCTATGGTTCCAGCCTTTAGTACATGGATATTTGTCTTTTTATTAAATAGTGATATTATTTACACAATGAACAAAAGCTCTTTTAGGAAAATAAATTGCGGGTTTAACTTATTGCTCATGAAAGTGAAATAACACATGTGCAGACATCACAGTCAAAGTCTGGCAGGAAGTGAAGCTGCAGCGAATTTCAGTGAGGATTGGGGCGTTGGATCCACTTCCCACGCCACAGACTGCAGTGACTGTAGAGTGCTCTAAAGCGTTGCACTCTGATTGTCCCTGCTGACCTGCTCTGAAAGGTACCTAGCTCACGTTGCAAACAGGACTGTGTTAACGTTCTCTAGGTACATTTTAGAGCACACCAGCAGGGTCTCCATGGGGCAGTTAGAGCACAACACTTTAGAACATGCTAGAATTTCCACCCCTTCAATCCAGGCACAGACTGCAGGATTTCTCATACTTCAGTGTAACTAGTATGGACTTCAGGGCCCAGAGAGGTTACCCCCACATTGCCCAGGTGCCACTCCTGCTTACAAAAAAAAAAGAGAGTTTTTTTGCATACAGCTCAAAGCCTCTTGTGCGAGCATAAGACCCAGAACCCCCTATCTAGTTTCTTTCAGGATCACATACCCTCCATGTCCAAGTGGTCTCTCCTAATCTGATATGTTTCAGGGGTTTTTTTTTGGTCTAACAGGTGTTTATGCACACGCGCGTGCGCACACACACGCATACACACACACACAAATAGTTCCACCAATCAAAGCCCTAGACCATGCATTTTTAAAACCCTTGAGCTAAGTGATTCAGTTTCTGTCCAGAATTTCCATGTACCTGTACCTTTCAATGTTACTACCATTGTTATAATGGCTTCTTTTGATTTATTCTGAATGGAGAGTGGCAGCCACGCCTGACCTATAACAAGGTTTAGCCCAATCCATAACAACCTGCTTAAAAGTATGTTAGACATAAGCACATTCTTAAAGTTATACATGTGCTTAAATGCATTGTTAAAGTGGGGACTAAGTCAACTAGCAAGAAGTCTTGGTTGAAATCCCAGTTCTGCCACACATGTCCTGTGTGATCTTGGTCACTTATGCTATCTGTGCCTCTCTTCCCCATCTGTGAAATGGGGAAGTAATAATTCCTCCTTTCCTCCTACCCTTTTTCTTCTGTATTGTCTGTTAAGATTGTAAGCTGTTTGTGTAGAGAACATCTTACTATATGTTTGTACAGTGTGCGTAACACAATGGGCTCTGGTCTTCTGATCAGGCTTCTAGTTGCTACCCATTATAAATAATAACCATCTGTTTGTATGGACAAATGTGGGGTTTAATGGATGCACATACTTTTTTGTAGACATACCCGTTTCTCTCAGCTTTGAATATTTACCCCCAAAACATATTTGGATATTTCCTTTTTCTTTCCAAAAACATTTTTTAAAGAGAAAAAAATACTTTGTTCTGACATTCTCATGCCTAATTGGCACTGATATCCACCAAGCTAGCTTGTGCAACTGTTAACAGCAAGATGTGCCAATAACTGGAGAATCAGAAAATGAAAGCAACTGGGTGGAAAAGTGTGCTAATAAGAACATTGCTGTTGATGTGCAGGGGTGCTCTGGCACAAGGAGCATGCCTTAGTCTACTTTCAATAGAAATTGACAATGTATTTTAAAATAGACTTTAATTTCAGATTTTGTATTATTTGTCTAACAAATCCCTCTTAATATCTATCATTCAGAACAGCCATACTCTCTGGAGTTCTGTAGTAATCCAAAAAGAAAAGGAGTACTTGTGGCACCTTAGAGACTAACAAATTTATTTGAGCATAAGCTTTCGTGAGCTACAGCTCACTTCATTGGATGCATACTTCTCTCTTCTACCAGCAACCTTTTGCAGCATCTCTAAGTCCAGTAAGAGTATAGCTTATTTGGAATTGCACTTGTTTCTCTTTTTTTGTCAGTGCAGGAACTGGGACAGAACATTAGTTTTATAATGGCAGCTGTCAAAACAGTGTGCTTTACACTGCTTGTGAGACCGAGACGGAAACTGAAAAACGTGATTTTAACTTGATTGGAATTTTAAGACAAAAAATTAATATAGATTTATTTAAATATTTGCATTCAGTTTTGAAACTAAAAAGGTTAAACGGCAAAGGGATTTTTATTCATAGGAGAAAAAAAACAGTAGTCATTTCAGAGCCTATTTACCCATGCTGTGCAAATGAGGTGGGAAAGAGGAAGTAGTGTGTCCCTGCTGAACAGAGTTTGGTCAGTGAGTTGTGTTGATGAACTGAAACAGTGACATTCAGCAAACAGGTTTAAAGCTTTTGTGGCAGATATAAAATGGAAAGTAAATATTCCTCGTGGACTGTATAAGTTTATACCATCAGAGCCTCAGTCAATCATAAACCCTTAGAAATAGAACTGGCATAGGCCTCATGTTTCACAGGCTCATTGACTTTTTATGTGTAATGTATTTCATACTCAGCAGAAAGAATACAGGGTTGTAATACCCTGCCTTTACCTTCCATTTGTACACATTATCAAAGAAAGAAGTTTGTGATGAAGGAAATAGGGACATTTATTCATTAATTGTAAAAGAGGAAATACTTGTTCTATTTTAAAGAGACACCATCCACTTGAAATCTAGAAATTTTTTAAAAAATGATCTAAAAGTACTTCCAGGAACTACATCTATTGCTAAGTCCCCTGCCATTTTCTGTAGCTTTACAAATTTTATTATCTCCTCCATTGCTACTTAAAAGATCAAAATACACAAAAGGAGGAGACTAAGGCCTGATTCTGCAATTTGTTCGTCATGGGGGAACCCCCACATGAAGCTGAGAGAACTCAGTGGAGCAGGGTCAGGGCTCTGACTGGGAACAATTGCTGGCAGAATTGGAGCTTGAATAACAGACCTCATACTAGAAACAGTGAAACTGTCTTTATATTAAGTGCTGCCAAATGCACAAAGTAAACTTAAAAAAAAAAAGTAACCGTATACATAATTACTTAAAATATCGATCATGTCTATAAAGTCCAATTATATGATTACCATTCCTATCCATTTATAGATAATGGGTTGGTAGTAGATGTCATTGGTGTAATCATCCAGGGCAAAACTCAAAAGAGGTGAGATGTCATACAAAAAACACATGATGATAGTTGTGATGGAGTTTGAATGGGTTAACTCATTTCACCTTTGGCATGTCAGTCAAAGCTTTGAACCTTCTTTCTGTTGACCAGGCTGCACAGACTTGGCAGGTTAAAGAGCCCAGATGAGCCCAAGTAGGCTCAGTTGAGGAGTTTTAGAGTAGGGAGTTCTTTGGTTTAAAAAAAATGAAGCAGATGCTCTGGGCTGGACCAGAGTTGTTGTGTGTTAAGCAGTCAGTTTGGTTGTGGGTCTTGTGTGAGCCCTTGGATTTGGACAAAGGCAAATCAATAGTTTCTTGGGATATAGCAGAGGTGCCTGGTTTGAGTTTTCTGTATGTTGTTTCTTACCACCCCTGCCTCAGAAATTGGGGCCTGTGTTCATTTTATAAATAAACTAAGAAAATACCTGGCTTTGTGTTACTGATTTCTGCCCCACATAGGAAACTGTCCTAGAAGGTCCTGAAAATCTGCTATCACTCAGGAAAGGGGCAATAGTTTCATTTAATGTAGATTCAATGGTTGGAGCAGAAGATAGGAAAATATTTTAGGTGGTGTGACTAAAAGTGGGGTAAGCCGTGTCCTTTCATCTCCTTTAATAAGAAGAAAAATGGAGCAAAGTAGAAATACGATTTCATTAATTTTCAGAGGCTCTAATTTATTATAATCAGATTAAAGTGGGAATATTAGATATACTGGTAGGTCATCAACACTAGCAATTGAACCTGAGTAATAACTGGCTAATAAAAATTCCTGTTAGGGGACAAGAATTCAAGATTTTTATAAATGAAATGTCCTGAATAACTAACTGAGAACGGTGCAGGAAAAAGCATATGAAAACTTATGTAGGTATAATTCACGTGTGCTTTCAAAAGAGTAATTCTTAGTCATCTTTCCACACTCCTTCCCCCACAGAGTTACTTTCAAATGTGATAAAAATGGAAGAGATGCTTGAGCGTAATTGGAAAATGAGCAAGGTTGTGAACTACTTTAGAAGTGGTATGGAGCTAATGCTTTTCTATTATCACTCACTCCACACACTGACACTTGATTTGTAAGAATTTTCAGGAACAAAATATATAAATATATATATCCAGGTGGCTTTTAGTAGCAAGGAAACTAAAGAGAAAAGCTTATGTTAATGTGTGCTTACAATATGTCTGTAACCTTGAAAGGAATCCATCTTTCAGGAAACGGAAAAGTGTAGAAGTCTAATGGTAGAAACAAAATTATATTTACATTAACTCTTGCCTTCCAGATGATTTTAGATAAGCCAAAACATGTAGAATGGAGAAAAAATCATTGTCTCTAGCAAACAATCCAAACCTGTTCCTTTCAGATTTTTTGGATGATTAGAGTATAGCTTTTAACTTTATATTAAAGTGATTATGAACTAGTGTGAATTGAATAACTGTCTGTAAAATAAAAATCCTCTAGCAAACAATGAACCTTCAGAGCCTAAATTACTTATGAAATTCTAAAGATTTAAATTAGGTAGGAATTCATATAAACTAAAAAAATCAACAGCAAAAAAAGTACAGGGTGTTCCCTTTCCCCACCCCCTCCAAGAGTTTTTAAAATTTCTCCTCTAAGTGAACTGTCTGTATATGCTTATTTCTTCCAGTTTGTTTCTTATCATGTTTTTAATCAGACACCAACAGCTTTAGAAAGCATCTCGCACAATATCTCATCTGAGCATGATGGACAAAGTAGCTCCTGTGACCATCAGATTGATGCAATCAACTGGATGGACACTCAGGGAATTGACCTGTATGTCTCCATAGGGGTGGCAAGGAGGGTAAAGAGATTGCTCTGTTGCTGAGCAGTAGAGAGCTTGAATGTAATACATTCATTATACGGTTGAACCATTTCTGCAGGCTGTGTGTCCTAATCAGACTAGGAACTTGGACCTATTCTGTTTACCAAAACATTTCTCAGGAGGCTTCTTTGGTGTTGTAATACCTCATTTTCCATACATAGAATTTTAAATTTAAATAAAAAGGTGGCTATACTGTATACATCCTCTCAATAATCATTATTGGGATGGTACTTGAACAGCTCCTCTTCCAATCTGACATTGTTAGTAGCTAATGGGGATGATCCCTTAATTCAAATAGTATGGGCTTCCTTTGGGAGCAGAAGATTTTATCTTTCTGAATAGTGAGTTGTGTGCCCATGAAGTGACACACAGTAAGAAAAGATTTCAGAGTAGCAGCCGTGTTAGTCTGTATTCGCAAAAAGAAAAGGAGTACTTGTGGCACCTTAGAGACTAACAAATTTATTAGAGCATAAGCTTTCGTGAGCTACAGCTCACTTCATTGGATGCATCCGATGAAGTGAGCTGTAGCTCACGAAAGCTTATGCTCTAATAAATTTGTTAGTCTCTAAGGTGCCACAAGTACTCCTTTTCTTTTTAGTAAGAAAAGAGATATCCCTAGGTGGTCACTGATGTCTTGCAATATTATAGACATTTTTACTAAATGGTAAATAAAAAGATGTAAAAAAGCCAAGCACCCTGCTATTACTCTAATAAAGAAATAGATTTTATTCAAAGTATGCTTCAGAATGGACTATAAATTGACATTTTAGTTAATGCAGACAACAACAGGAACATGGGAACATGAAAGTCCATTATTGGACTTTCATGGGGTTTTACAGCAGACTGATCTGTCTGCCAATTAAATTTTATGTTGTTTTAATCTGATCATCAGCACTACTGTCTTCCAAATGTCACTACATTTAGAAGACTGTCAGTCAAGGCTGCTTATTAGTATGCTGGGGTCATGGTGTACTGTTTACAGTACTCAGTCAAGGCCAAAATGTTTGTCTATTTTCCTTGCTTACATATTGGAGATCAGGCATGTGAGAATAACTGTTGACAGAGTGGCAAGGAATCTCACAAAGTGCATAAAGTATTTTAAATTACACTTTAAAGCTGCATTTAGAATGTTAAATTTTTTCCATTTGTTGTGTCGCCATAATCAAAACTAATTGTGCTTTCAGGAGAATGGGAAGCAGCGACAGGATGTAGTCTAATTTTAAAAGATTTTTTTTCTCTACATAAGGGTTAGAAGTATGAAAACTAAGAATGTTTGAATTTTAAATGTATAGAGATTTTATTACAATAATACATGAATATTATTAAATACTCATAAGAATCAGGGGAGAATGAAAAGATTTTTCCCTGCAAGACCCAAGTACGGGATTCTGTGTTTCTCCTTTGAATATAATGTTGAAAGTAATTACATTCTGAGTGTTGAAGAACCACTTAGTGCTGAACCACATTAGAACTCGGGTTTCCTGACTTCCAAAACCTCCCTGTGTCTTATAGCCAATGCTGGATTCTTACTGACAATACCTAAAATAGATCAGAACTATAGAACTCAAAGATTGACAACAAAATCTCAATAATGCCAAAAGCATCACTATAGAAATGCCATTTTGTTTAAGTAGTCAGAATGGAACATTAGCATTATTTGTCTGTGGCTTTAATGCATTTATGTGCTCTGTGCTTTATGCTAATATTTTGACCATTTAAGTGGAAAGAGTAGTTAAGGTGCATACTTGACAACAGGCCAGATTTACACTTTACTACATCCTGGGTCCCCTGCTTCTCCTTGGCAATAGGAATTGAAGGGAAAATTTGGCTTCTAGTCACTAAAGGCCACTGGTGCCCCCTTTACACCAATAGTTGGTTTTTCCACTTCTCTTTGAAAGCCTCACTTCAGGTAGAATCAAGTGAAGAAGATTCACCTCAGCCATTTGACTATGAGCATGCACACACACTCTCTCTCGCTCTCTTTCTCACACACACACACACACCTGCACCCTCCCATCCACCAACAGAAGCAGTTTCACTGCCTTTCTGGGGAAAGGGGAAAGTGTGAGAGAAGAATCAGGGAGATCGATGGGGAGGCCAGGGGACTCTAGAAGGAGACACTCTTTGACGACTAGAAAGGAGGAAGTGGGAAAGCCACTCTTGACATAGGACCATAATGTGGGAGGTAGAAATATCCCAGAAAGATTCCAGAGGGGAAGTAGGTCATGTAGTTTTTCTTCTAAAGACCCCAGAAGTAGTAATGAGCTCCCCACATGCATCACAGGGGCCAGTAGTTCTATAGATGTTGTTCTCCTAAGGCAAAAACAGCTGGCTGGAAGCCAGGGCCTGTTGGAAGGGAAGGGGGTTAGATGCTAGTTTGATTGATTGATTGATCTGCTGCTTTGCATAGGATCACAGGACTACACCCTTTTAGTTCTAAAACTGATTTTTAGGGTGTATCTGTGTTCGTTTGTATTTGTGCATATTTTCTGCAGATACATAAGCTGCTGGTAGTATTCAGCAGGTTTGACTGCACCAAAAAATTGATTTCCAAAGTGTCGACTTTTGGTTGAGCAGAGTCTGTTAAAGTGAACTCGCTACTTTTTAGGGTGCTCCAACAGCTGGAGCACAGTATGTTAGAGTGCTTTACAAGTCACACCCCTCTGGTGCGTTTTGCCGCATGGAATAGACAAGACTTAAACTATGTTGTGTTTATTATGGGTGTCAGCCTACTCATATTGATGCATACACAAATCCAGAAAAAATTGGCAGCTGAAGTCTAATATTCATCTCCATGAGCAAATTAGTACCTGACAGTGTTGTAGCCCTGAGTTATAAGTGGCCATTTACAATGAGGAAAACAAGGATTGTATCTACTGTCAAGGTGCTACGTGAGACATTCAGTATAAAATCGCTACTGAGGTACAAGTAGGCCTGCCCAGGATTCAGTTTAATTTAATTTTAATTATTTGTTGTTAGTAAACATCTTTCACCTGATGCACTGAAATCAATGTAAGAAAAATATCCATCTGTAAGAGTCAACAGGCAGCCTCTACCCGCACCTTGCACCTCTGCAGGTATCTGGTGTCACTGGCTATGCAGCTATCCCTCTGCAGCCCGACTGTAATGGCTCCTCTCACTCTCTGGCCTGGAGTGCAGAGGCCTTCCCCAGGCAGGAGCTGTTCAGCAGCAGGGTGGCCTGCTTTGTGGCCAGGGAGTCATGCTCCTCACAGCCCTGAGCAGGGGTTTCTGCTCTGCCCCACCAGGAACACAAACTTCCCCACACCTTGCATCTCCAGGGATCAAGTGTTACTGGCCCCCTGCAGCCCTGTTGTGAAACTATGAACATTTATTAAAATTGATTAAAAATTGAAAAAGGTTAAAAAATTGATAGTGACGTTAGCAGTCAAATTTACAAAAAGAATTGATTTTGCCATGCCTAGATATAAGTTAAAGCCACCAAAGCAGGCATGTTTAAGTAGCAGTTCTCATTCCAGCTTTAACATACACACTGTCTGTCTCACTCTGAAATGTCCAACCTGTGTAATTCACAATATTTCATCTTAATCATAAATTCTAAGAGTTGGTGTAGAAAACGATCAACACGCTCGACTTTTAACACTATGTTTTTGTAATGTCCTGTAACTGTATTTATGTGTGTTGAGGGTTTTTTTTTTGCTTCTGATTATGGTTTTTACATTAAAAGTAATGATAAGACAATCCAAAAATCCAGTCTGCAAATACTCCCAATTTTAGGGTGATGACTACAGGTATTCTCTGGTGGATGATCAGGTATTCTCTGGTGGAACATTTCTTATTTGGACACTGCTTATTTGCTGAAATCGAAACTTTTCACAAAGATGTTCCATTTCAATGAAGTTGCAATGGAGCTCAGGCAAGGTTCTAACAAAATCTTCCTGTTTTCCTGCCAGGCTCCTCAGTGGTTCCTGGATCTTTGGCAGCCCACTTCGCAGGCTGATGGGGGAATCTGAGAGACTGGGAGTCCCATCTCCTAAATTCTTTGACTCCTCATCTCCTCCCTAGCTCATTACTGCAGAATGAGGCTCCCAGCACCCTGTTAGTCCACAAGAGGACATATTTAACAATAATTCTGGAGCTGCAAAAGTGTCTGCTTTGTCCTCATCCTTCAAATCTCTCCTCAAAACCCATGGTTGTTCGACAAGGTCTATAAGTAACTTTAAAAAAAAATTGCAAACCTTTCAAAATGCATATTTGTAACTTACCCAGGAATTTGTTGTGGCACTCTGTGTCCCCTGTCTTCTTTGTCTCCTAGTTTGTTTCCATGTCTCAACATGTGTTGTGTCTTGGGTTCCTATGATTGTTTGGCAGGTCCCTGTGCCCATGTGGACTCCCACTTAAATTGATACTGCTCCCTGAAGACACGGGGACCTGTCCCTGTGTACTCAATTGTGAGACTGGAGCCTTGGACTTAAATATTTCAAAGCACAATGCATGTTTATTGTATTGTAAAAAAATAAAAATAAAGGATTTAAAATTCATGATAGGGTCAGTTCAGAAAAACTAGAACACAAACTAAAAATAAATTAAACTTACACGCATCCCAATTTTGTGTGCTATTCTCTGTAATCAATTTGTCTCTACCACTAATAAGTGCTCAGATACCTGAAGATGGGGATGAGTAATATACAGATGCCAGGAGTAAATGAGAATAGTTTGTATTACACATTCTGTATGTTCTGTCACTGACACTTGCTTTATTCTTTGACAGGTTTCAGAGTAGCAGCCGTGTTAGTCTGTATTCGCAAAAAGAAAAGGAGTACTTGTGGCACCTTTGAGACTAACAAATTTATTTGAGCATAAGCTTTCGTGAGCTACAGCTCACTTCATCAGATGAAGTGAGCTGTAGCTCACGAAAGCTTATGCTCAAATAAATTTGTTAGTCTCAAAGGTGCCACAAGTACTCCTTTTCTTTTTATTCTTTGAAACAGCAGTAGTTCCCTGTTGTGAAGAAGTGTAAGTTATCTAAAATTGCTATTAGAGGACATTAGCTACTCAACTTCCATAAAATAATCTCCAGCACCGTAACTGTCTATCTGTGTGCCGTATACAGGTCAGATTCAGCAATGCTTTGGCTAAACATTAACAACAGTGGGATACTGCAAATTCTCATGAACTCACAACCACACATAGGAGTTCACAATCCACTGCAGCCATGGGAGTTTACTTTCATGTGAACTTGAGACTTTGTAACATATGCTATTTGTGAGTTTACAATTTGCTATTTCTGTAAAAACCCAGATTGGTAGGGAAGATCACAGAATGCTGTGTGAACTCTTAGTAGGAAGCTTCACAGAGCCACATGCTGTGCAGTTCACACTGCAGTATGGGGCTAAAGATTAACAGCAGCAAGACTTCAGAAAAGATGCCCACACATTACTGAACATTCCAGCAACTACAGCAAAAGAACTAAAAGGCACTTCCAGCAGCTAAGAAGTGTTCTAGTCCCCCACGTAAAAATGTGGTTGAGGACTACCCCTAGTTATAGCAGTTTGAGTGTGCACTGGTGAAAGTGATCCAAATAACATTTTATATGGTTTTGCAAGGCAGAGAACTGGAGGTAGAACTGGGTGGCAGAGGACTGAGCAATGATTGTAAGATACTATATCATGAAAGCTCCAGGAAAAGAGGTCAGGGAGATCAAAACATGTTATACAAACTCTAAACAAGGAAATAGAGAGATTTCAGGGTTCTGAGTAGAGCAGGGTGAAATTTTTGGGTGACTAGTTTATTCACCCTCTCTTTCCCTAGCCCAATGACTATTCATTGTCATTCATAAAGACAATGATTATTTACTGGGCCAGAGAGAGAATGTGACTAAGAATGACTCTATAACCCAGTGGTTAGGGCACGAACCTATACTGTAGGAGATACAAGTTTGTGTCCCCATTTAAATGACTGTTTAATCAAACAGCTTCAACAGGAGAGCTTCAGCGAGACCCCTTAGCACCAGAATAGACCTAAAGTCCAGTGGTTAGGATGATCTCCTGTAAAATAGGAGACCCAAGTTCTAATCATTTTCCATATCAGGGAGTTGAACCTTTGTCTCACACATCGTTGGTGAGTGTTCTGATCACTGGGCTAAAAGGTACAAGAAGGGCAGCACTGCTTCTTCTGGCCATTTTGTGAATCAAACCATTCAAAAATACATGAAGCAAAATGTTTCAGGTTGAATGATATGTTTTGTTTCACCAAACTGGAATGGATTTTTTCAATTCATCAACATTTTAGATTTCAGTTTAGGTTGAACAAACTGTTTGTTACTTTTAATTTGTCTCTGCCACTAATAAGTGCTCAGATACCTGAAAATGGGATGAGTGATAGTTTTAACTGCCAGCAAACCGAAAAATAAGTTGTTCACCCAGCTCTAATTCTGATGGTAATGAGCCTCCATTATCAGCAGAGTGGGGCAAAAGAGCTTCAATAGAACCATCTTCCATCAGGAAATCCAGTTCTGTTGAAATCTGAATGTTTTGTAAAATCTATTTTGCCAAAATTTCTTTCTGAGAAAAAATCGTGGAAAAAGATTCCAGCAGCGTCAAAAAATCCTGTTTCTACAATTTTCAAACAAAACACTATTTTGTCTGTATTTTATTATGTATTATGAAATTCTAAAATGTCAATATTAAACAAAATTTTTAAAAAAATGAAATACAAACAATGTTTTGATGGATCTGAAATGATTGGGTTTTTTTCAGAATTTTCTTTTGAAGAGAATTTCAAAATGTTGTGTTTTTCTGCCAACCGGGGGTGGGGGGGGCGGAAATTGTAAAATCATAGGTTTCAGAGTAGCAGCCATGTCAGTCTGTATTCGCAAAAAGAAAAGGAGTACTTGTGGCACCTTAGAGACTAATAAATTTATTTGAGCATAAGCTTTCATGAGCTACAGCTCACTTCATTGAATGCATTTGGTGGAAAATACAGTGGGGAGATTTATATACACACACAGAGAACATGAAACAATGGGTTTTATCATACACACTGTAAGGAGAGTGATCACTTAAGATGAGCCATCACCAGCAGCAGGGGGGGAAGGAGGAAAACCTTTCACGGTGACAAGCAAGGTAGGCTATTTCCAGCAGTTAACAAGAACATCTGAGGAACAGTGGGGGGTGGGGTGGGGGGGAGAAATAACATGGGGAAATAGTTTTACTTTGTGTAATGACTCATCCATTCCCAGTCTCTATTCAAGCCTAAGTTAATTGTATCCAGTTTGCAAATTAATTCCAATTCAGCAGTCTCTCGCTGGAGTCTGTTTTTGAAGTTTTTTTTGTTGAAGGATAGCCACCCTCAGGTCTGTAATCGAGTGACCGGAGAGATTGAAGTGTTCTCCGACTAGTTTTTGAATGTTATAATTCTTGATGTCTGATTTGTGTCCATTTATTCTTTTACGTAGAGACTGTCCACTTTGACCAATGTACATGACAGAGAGGCATTGCTGGCACATGATGGCATATATCACATTGGTAGATGTGCAGGTAAACGAGCCTCTGATAGTGTGGCTGATGTGAGTAGGCCCTATGATGGTGTCCCCTGAATAGATATGTGGACAGAGTTGGCAACGGGCTTTGTTGCAAGGATAGGTTCCTGGGTCAGTGGTTCTGTTGTGTTGTGTGTGGTTGCTGGTGAGTATTTGCTTCAGGTTGGGGGGCTGTCTGTAAGCAAGGACTGGCCTGTCTCCCAAGATCTGTGAGAGTGATGGGTCATCCTTCAGGATAGGTTGTAGATTCTTGATGATGCGTTGGAGAGGTTTTAGTTGGGGGCTGAAGGTGATGGCTAGTGGCGTTCTGTTATTTTCTTTGTTGGGCCTGTCCTGTAGTAGGTGACTTCTGGGTACTCTTCTGGCTCTGTCAATCTGTTTCTTCACTTCAGCAGGTGGGTATTGTAGTTGTAGGAATACATGATAGAGATCTTGTAGGTGTTTGTCTCTTGTCTGAGGGGTTGGAGTAAATGCGGTTATATCGTAGAGCTTGGCTGTAGACAATGGATCGTGTGGTGTGATCTGGATGAAAGCTAGAGGTATGTAGGTAGGAATAGCGGTCAGTAGGTTTCTGATATAGGGTGGTATTTATGTGACCATCGCGTATTAGCACCATAGTGTCCAGGAAGTGGATCTCTTGTGTGGACTGGTCCAGGCTGAGGTTGATGGTGGGATGGAAATTGTTGAAATCCTCAGATGTTCTTGTTAACTGCTGGAAATGGCCTACCTTGCTTGTCACCATGAAAGGTTTTCCTCCTTCCCCCCCGCTGCTGGTGATGGCTCATCTTAAGTGATCACTCTCCTTACAGTGTGTATGATAAAACCCATTGTTTCATGTTCTCTGTGTGTGTATATAAATCTCCCCACTGTATTTTCCACCAAATGCATCCGATGAAGTGAGCTGTAACTCACGAAAGCTTATGCTCAAATAAATTTGTTAGTCTCTAAGGTGCCACAAGCACTCCTTTTCTTTTTTGTAAAATCATAAAATCCTTCATAAAATGAAATTTCTGTCCTCTGCGCAGCTGTACTTATCAGTTACTTGATACGATCAAATTATGCATTAAATGATTGTTTTGGTTGAAATTGGAATATGGTAACATTGAAAAAAACAAAAAATATTAACAAGGCCATCATTAAAGATGATTTGCAAAATCGTGGAGCACAGTAGTTTGCTCTTCCTAGCAAACGTGACTAAATAGTTACATTTAAAATGTACATAAAATGTTCTGATAAGTAAACTTTAAAAATTTGTGGAGGACACCAACCACATACACTTTTGTGGCCAGTATTAGAATTCATAAATGACCTTGACAAATTATATAATTTGGTCTGAAATCAATAAGATGAAATTCAATAAAGACAAGTGCACATCTACAAAATGAAGAATTACTGGCTAGGCAGTAGTATTTACACTGTAACCCTCAGATCTTTTTCAGTATCATAAATTGAATATGAGTCAATAATGTGAAGCAGTTGCAAAGAAGGCAAATATTCTGGGATATATTCACAGGGGATTTGTATGTAAGATGTGGGAGGTAATTGTTCTGCTATATTTGGCACTGGTGAGGCATCAACTGGAGGATTGTGTCCAGCTTTGGGCACCATATTTTAAGAAAGATGTGTGAAAATTGGAGAGTCCAGAGGAGAGCAACAAAATTGATGAAAGGTTTAGAAAACCTGACCTAAAAAAGTTGGGTGTTTTTAGTTTTGATAATTGAGGGGGAGAGGACCTGATAGTCTTCAAATATGTAAAATATTTTTTTATAAAAAAGATGGTGATCAATTGTTCTCATTGTCCACCAAGGGTAGGGCAAGAAATAATTGCCTTAATCTGCAACCAGGGAGATTTAAGTTAGATATTAGGAAAAACTTTCTGACTATGAGGATACTTAAGCACTGAAATAGGTTACCAAGCGAGATTGTGGAATCCCGATCATTGGAGTTTTATAAGAATGGATTAAATAAACATCAGTCAGGGATGCTGAAGGTATACTTTGTCCTGTTTCAGTATAGGGGAATGGACTAGATAACTTCTCAACATCCCTTCCGGCCCTACATTTCTGTGATTCAGTGGCATGTCTACACTAGGGAATTTAGTGCATAGTAAACAAGAGCGTGAATTAAAAGTACACTAACCACCTTGTGGCTTTTTAAAGTCCATTAAGGGTATCCACCCAGGGTATTAGTGTGGAGTAGTGAGTGCTGCCTTTTTTCCTCCATGTAGACAGACCCTGAGCTTTCTGAACACAGAGGGGAAATAACATTGGCAGTGGTGTATATCTTATACTTGGATTCATTATATTGTAACATCTAAACTATATATCTAAGCAAATGTTTCATAACCCTCCTAACTTTGTGAAGAAAATCAGTCATCAGCTTTGTAAGGCAATACAGGGTTTTAGCCCCTGTTGTACTTTCAACCCCAGCTGTCACAAGTTCAGAAAATAGTTTTCTGTTTTATGCCTCTGTCATGGGCATGAATGTGTGACTCCATGTATATCAAATGCCTAGACATAGGGACTATATACCATGTAGTAAACACACACACTTTATATTGTAATAATAATGCTCACACCGGCACATGAAAATTCACATAATCTACTTCATCTGAAGAAGGGTGACCTTTTGGCAGTACAGAATGAATTACAAAATCTTTTCTAGCTACTACAAGTGTATAGATCGTATTCTTGTAGCCCCCATAAAAGTCGTAGTTGCTGTCAACTTGAGAAATCTTGGCTCAGTACTCACGTTTCTCTTTTGCTGTCATGAGAGAAAAGCAATGCTTCTTATTAGAAGGACAGGATGTACCGCTAGAAAATATCTTGACAAATGACCTTTTCCTAGTTTTAATAGCTCTAGAATCCATATCCTTGGAAACAAATATGTGTTTACATTTGCATTACATTAAATAGTAGAGCTGTCTATGTTTTGCTTAATCTTTTTTGGCTATTTCATTATATAAACTGCATCTTGACCGAACTCCTTGTATAACTTCCTTAAAAATATAGAAGCTTATATTGATGTGTTAATCTGTAGTCTGTAATTTGTATTTATCAATTCATGTTACCTTAGAAGACATATATCAGAGAGGTAGCCTTTTAGTGTTTTAGTCTGGATCTGTAAAAGCAGCAAAGAGTCCTGTGGCACCTTATAGACTAACAGATGTACTGAAGCATCAGCCTTCATGGGTGAATACTCACTACATGCATCTGACGAAGTGGCTATTTACCCATGAAAGCTGATGCTCCAATATGTCTGTTAGTCTATAAGGTGCCAGAGGACTCTTTGCCACTTATATATTAACTCTACATTAACTAGGTACCAAATATCGAAATGACTTTGACCTCTTCAATATCACTTCTTATCCCTTGTTGCTTTAGAGACAAAAGGAAGCTAAGCAAGTCCACACATTTTAAACAAAGAAGGACAAAATAGATTTTTCCACATGCATTATAATATTCCATAGTATGACTGTTCTGTCTTGTTAGAGGTGACAACAAGAACCCATCATTCATAACGATGTCAGTGGAGTCCTTTTTTCTCAGCTGTCATGATATCATTATGCATTTGGCAGAGAGAAAAATGGTACAATTTGATGAAGCATGGATTTGTTCAGATGTAAAGCTCATATCTCAATATATGAGATCTTTAAGTTTAAAACGGGAATGAAAATATGAATCAGCTTTTATTAAAGTTTTGCGCAGCTGCCTGTACATGTTATACAAGAAGGGATTATGTTTCTGTGGTTTTCCTGCAGCCTGGAGGAGCGTGATGTTTCCATTTTCTATCAATGCTCACTGTGTTTTTCATTTAATGGAAAGTTATTTTTAAGAAATAACTAGGTCCTTGTTTTTTTGACAAATACCATAACTAGTCATAGGCACCAAACACTTTAAAAAGTAAAGCAACAAGTTCCATTTAATGCTTTTCTCTTTTTGTATAGTGTGCCTCACTATCTAAACCTGAAGAAAGCTATGCTCTATATGCCAAAATGTATGTCAGGTGAGCTGGTTTTGGCCCTAATGGGAACAGTATTGCATATCTGTGTGAGCAGCATTGCATTTAAATGTATAGTTTGCAGATGACACTATAAGAAATGACTGGATCTTAAGTGTCTTTCACTAAATGCAACTAAGATAACTCAAGCTCCTTTCTGGAAATAATACGAGCCGTTACTACAAATAAATTTCAGTGAAAGACACTATTACGGTTACAAACTTATCTTATTCTTGCAGTTAATTACTTCCCAGCACTCTTTGGCCCAGAGTATTCACATGACTGCTTAGCTTATTAGAATAACTTCCTATACACACAGCTGCCTTGAGAAACTGAAAATATTCTGTGCAGAGTGCAAGTTGCACAGCTGGCTATCACTAGGAAAAATTGATGTAAAATCCAATAGCTTTCAAGTCTGCTTTAGGATGATTTTTTGAAGTAGAGATGGCAAAATTGTGTGTTGAGTGAATTGTCATCAAGTACTTTGAAAAGATCATTTTGAGACTATCTATACAGATGGAATGTGGATTGTTGCGGGGAAGAGAGAGTCATGTTTAGTGTATTTTGAAAGCTACATGAAAATGTATGCGGAAGGGGGCCTCATGATATGAATATGGGAGGGAATCATACCTAGTGCAAGAGAGAATAAATATAAGATACGGAAGAGACAACTTCCTTAGAACAGATGATGGGAATGGATGGGGAAAGGATTGTGACTTATTCGTCATAATTCTGAGTCATAGGTCCTTGGCAAGAATCAGACTGATTAAAAAAATGAGTATTTGCCACCTAACCTTCGCTAAGTTCACATCATTTATTTACTTGGTTTTGTGATCCATTAACTCTCTTAACCATTTTTTAATCAGGAGAAAGGTTAGCAATGGATTCGAGAGATGACTGGGAAGTGAGTGTATGAGTGATTACTTCTATTCTAGGCCTAATTCTGATCTCACTTATATTAGTTTTACACTAATTAAACTTAATTGATTTAAGTGGAAATACTCTGATTTAAACAGTCATTAATGATAGTTTTCTTCAGAGCTTCAACAAAAATGGTTGCACAGATGACATGTATACAGTGGTAATTCCCAGTATATGTTAACCTGGGCCACGTGCTTACAATCTAACTGTGCTTCCTGTTATCCTGTATAACCCTTTTGGAGATGGGGGACTAAATCTGTATTTATACTTTTCTCTATAAATTAGGCAGTATACGGCCCCTTTAATTTCCACCATCCAGGCACATACTAATGTTTGACAGTGGAGTAGTAGGACCATGATTCTAAAACATACTATCACTGAATTTTATTATTTTCATGATAAAAAATAATGCCATTAATAGTATACATTTATGTAATTGCATTTCTAAGCAATTAGGCCCTGACAGAAATTCCATGTTCAATGTGTGTGTGTGAAAATCGTTTTATGCAAATTTACATTTATATGAAGTGGAAATGCTGAATATTTTTAGCTGAAATGAAAGGTTTTAAAATACAGTAATCATTTGTCACTAAGCTTAACAAGGACAAATATCATGCAATGAAATAAAAGGTCATCCGATGGAGAAAATGTAAAAATACAGTACATCCTGAAGCAAAAGACTGACTTGAAGTTTTGTTTTGTTTTTTGTTTTTGAGGGGGAGCAGCTAGGGAAGCATAATTCCAACTTTGTTAAAGATAAATGTGTTATGTGGTTTTTATAGTCAACCATTTTTCTTCCCAAACATCCATGCCTTAGTCTTCTTCCTTGCTTCCTGGCTGTTAACCGTGGTTTAAGAGATATTCAAGTTCCATGTCACCACATAAACTGGAGAGGGCCATCCCTGATCCAGAAGAAGAATGGAAGTGATCCATTCTCGATCCACAGATAAGTGTTGCAGGTCTACACTAGAAATTTTTGCCAATATTGGAGTGTCGTTTAGCAGTGTGATTTTTTTGCAACATTTTAATAGCAGCAACAGCTCTAATGTACACACACAGTTATATCAGCATAAGTGTTTTAGCCTGGTTCTCAACCAGGATACAACTAGGGGGGTACACAGAGGTCTTCTGGGGATACATCAACTCATCTATATATTTGCCTAGTTTTACAACATGCTACATAAAAAGCACTAGCGAAGTCAGTGCAAACTAAAAATGTATACAGACAAAATGAGAAAGTAAGCAATTTTTCAGTAATAGTCTGCTGTGACACTTTTTGTATTTTTATGTCTGATTTTGTAATCAAGTAATTTTTAAGTGAGGTGAAACCTAGGGTATGCAAGACAAGTCAGATTCCTGAAAGGGGTACAGCTGTCTGGAAAGGTTGAGAACCACTGGCTTATTTCATTCAGTGAACCAGTACAAGATAGGCTAGTAAGAGCACTTTATGCCAGTATAAGATGCATCTGTACTAGGAGAGTTTGCCAGTTTGTAGCTATACCCACAAACTTTTTCTAGTGTAGGCCTGGCCTAGGTCAGGGAGTAGTGACTCATGAGATCTTCATCCATTCCTGGTAGTTCTCTAGAAATCCTGGTACACACATACACCTCAAACCACCTTTACCCAGCTGCTCACAAGAATATTGGAGTCACAGAGGTCTCTGCTACTGTTTGACATTGTTGGAGTTAATTAGCATGATATCATAAACTTTACTGTTCAAAGATCTGTTTTGTATTGCATCCGATTTACTGCCTATGCAGTGCCTGTATGCAGGCCTTTTCCTGCAAAAAACATATGCATGTAAGTGACTTTACTCACTCAGATAACTGATGTGTATAAAGTTATTCATGTGCAAATTAAATGTTTTCAGGATTGGGACCTTAGATGCTTAACTATTCCAGGAAGGAATTCGGTTTTCCTATGTGTTTGTACAGCACCTAGCACAATGGTGTCCTGATCTCAACTGGAGCTTGTTTGTTATTACCAAATTAAAACCACTAAATTAGAACAAGGTAGTATTCTTTTAGTTAGTTTCCCATAATAATGATTTCTGATGCCTAAATGTGCCAAGATTGTTCTTAGCCAAAACACAGAAAAATCCCCCTCTTTTGTTCTAAGAGTTTTCCTTACAATGTGACCTGTCACACCTAGGTCTATAAAAGGTTCTAGGAAAGGCAGATGTGATTAAACACTAGCTGAAAATTGAAAAGACTTTTAAACATGTGTGCTATTAAGAGTGCATTTAATCAGAGAAAGTGACAAACAATTTGTTAAAAGAAAAGGAGTACTTGTGGCACCTTAGTGACTAACCAATTTATTAGAGCATAAGCTTTTGTGAGCTACAGCTCACTTCATCGGATGCTGTAGCTCACGAAAGCTTATGCTCAAATAAATTGGTTAGTCTCTAAGGTGCCACAACTACTCCTTTTCTTTTTGCGAATACAGACTAACACGGCTGCTACTCTAAAACAATTTGTTGTAAGACACATAAATACTAGTTGGAAACTAATTTCAATGGTATAAAAGGCAATTGGCTCTTGCATATAAAGTAAATGGAAAGATTATGTCTGCACACATTATTACTCATGCAATATACTACATTCATTTAGAACAGCTACTTTCTTCTCTTGACCATAGCAGCCATATATGTCAACAGTGCAGAACTTGGCCAGGAACTGTTCAGAACGGAATAATTGTGTGAAAGCCACAATGCCATTTTCCATTTTTTCCTTTGGTCATATTTAATATTTTTAAACTGTAACCCTGCCTGGCTTCTTTAGTTCCTGACCTTCTCTATTGCCAAAGCTCTAACCAAAAAACTCTGCAAAGTTTCAATTTCTAAATGTCACAAAATATCAAGTGAGTACAGAAGACAAGAAGCAAGTCAATAAATGTTTGTATTCCTTGCTTGATGCTCTTTTGTATTTCATTTTATATGGGGGAAAAATTAGTCCCAAATTTAATCTCTCCTCCAAGTAAAATAGGGATAGAACATGGAGCCTGGGGTATCAGACAGTTGAAAGTATTGATTACAGTGCACCACAATTTACTAAATAAATAAAACTGAAATGCATTCATTTAGGAGAAAGCATGCTTTTTCCTATGATGGAAAAAGGTTTAATTAAAAAGCTATCTACAGTCTGGGATTGTCAAAAGTACTTTGTCACCTGAAGCACATTCCTTCTAATTATCTTTTAGGCTTTAAGCTAGATCACCATTAACCTCAGAAGAAGAAGGGTTACTATGCTTTCTGGTGTGAGAAATTGTATCATCATGTAAATTAAACCCCGTTAGGCGGTCAAATTGGATTTGGGAAATGATTGAGTATTAAAGCTAGTCATGTATATTATCAAATGTTACAAAGCATGAGATGTTAAGGGGGTAAAATCAGAAAATATAATATTCCCTCCCATTTCCTAAAAATTTAAAACTATTTTTGGGTAAAATACAGGAATAGAAACACAGCTGTTGGACAGAATAAAAGAGATAACACACCTGTAATTTGGTTTCATGAACTTTTTTCAGATAATACAAAATGAGTCAATCCTAAGTCAAGTGAAATAATATAATAGGACCATAACACTACAACTCCAGTGCTCAAGAGCTTCTCACAAGTAATTATCAGCATGGATAAGCAGAATGCAGCTATCCAAATTTTCCACTGATAAATATACCAATATTGGTATATTTAATGTGAAAAAGTCTCTCCGTCCATGCAACTTCTATTTTAACTAGTAATTACCTTTAGCATGAAACATATTTAGAATTTTTGACTGAATGATGAAAAATTAATAACTTTAAGACATCAAAGTAATTATCTAGGAGGGAAGAAGTATGCTGAAAAAAATATTTTCCCTCCTCTCAATATAACACTGAAAACTGTGTGTGTTTCAAAGACAAGGCAAATGAGCTCCTTGCAAGCACTGCTTGCTTTTCAGATTTTAAATCAGATATGTTTACAAAGATGCAATCTTTTGATGACCAATTTGAAATGAATTGGTGGTCTGTCTGGTTCCCAGAAGACAAGAACTTATATTTAAAAATATATTATCACCACAACTGGAATTCTCCTAATTGACAGTTACAGCAGAGAAGCCAAATATTTGAATAGGCATGATGACTGGATTCCTGTAGGTAGCCCAGCTGGTGCAGGTTCAGACACATTGACCAAATCAGGGCCAATGCAAGTTACCTTATCCTAACCCATTCTGCACCATTCCTGAGAGTGAAGGGAGGACTTCTGTCTTCAGCTTTCTCAATCCTGCACCTTTCCAAAAGCACTGAGGCCCAGATCCTCAAAGATCTGAAATAAATGGAAGTTAGGAGTCTAAAAAACCTTTAAGGACCTGGGCCTAAATTAGAATAATAGAATATTAGGGTTGGAAGAAACCCCAGGAGGTCATCTAGTCCATTCCCCTGCTCAAAGCAGGACCAACACCAACTAAACCATCCAAGCCAAGGCTTTGTCAAGCCGGGCCTTAAAAACCTCTAAGGATGGAGACTTCACCACCTCCCTAGGTAACCCATTCCAGTGCTTCAGCACCCTCCTAGTGAAATAGTGTTTCCTAAGATCCAACCTAGGTTTCCCCCACTGCAACTTGAGACCATTGCTTCTTGTTCTGTCATCTGCCTCCACTGAGAAAAGCCTAGCTCCATCCTCTTTGGAACCCCCCTTCAGGGAGTTGAAGGCTGCTATCAAATCCCCCCTCACTCTTCTCTTCTGCAGACTAAATAACCCCAGTTCCCTCAGCCTCTCCTCGTAAGTCATGTGCCCCAACCCCCTAATAATTTTTGTTGCCCTCCGGTGGACTCTTTCCAATTTGTCCACATCCCTTCTGTAGTGGGGGGGGGACCAGAACTGGATGCAATACTCCAAGTGTGGCCTTACTAGTGCCGAATAGAGGGGAATAATCACTTCCCTCGATCTGCTGGCAACGCTCCAACTAATGCAGCCCAATATGCCGTTGGCTTTCTTGGCAGTGAGGGCACACTGTTGACTCATATCCAGCTTCTCATCCACTGTAATCCCCAGGTCCTTTTCTGTAGAACTGCTGCTTAGCCAGTTGGTCCCCACCCTGTAGTGGTGCATGGGATTCTTTCTTCCTAAGTACAGGACTCTGCACTTGTCCTTGCTTAACCTCATCAGTTTCTTTTGGCCCAATCCTCCAATATGTCTAGGTCACTCTGGACCCTATCCCTACTCTCCAGAATATCTACCTCTCCTCCCAGTTTAGTGTCATCTGCAAACTTGCTGACGGTGCAATTAATCCCATCATCCAGATCATTGATACAAATTCATAACAAACATTTTAAAACACAGAACTATTGTATTTTGATTAACAAATTTATTTGAGCATAAGCTTTCGTGAGCTATAGCTCACTTCACGAAAGCTTATGCTCAAATAAATTTGTTAGTCTCTAAGGTGCCACAAATACTCCTTTTCTTTTTGCAAATACAGACTAACAGGGCTGCTACTCTGAAACCTGTATTTTGATTGTATCTCAGAACTTCCACTGGTGCTTTAAATTCAGTTCCCCATACAATAGCTGTTAAGTAGTTGTAAGGCTACCATTATATGCAAATAGAACATGAACACTTCAGCAAACATGATTTACCTATGTTAAACAAGAGTCCTGCTTGACATAACACCAAGACTTTTTACCATTTACAAGAAAATCTTTTTGTCTTTCATGAATGCATTGTGCACAATAGAGAACTCTGTCATTCTTCAGGTAATGTCTGTAAGAGTTTGTTTAATATCTTTTTCTCAGCAATTAGAATGAAACAAGGAGCTTTGCAAATGAGAAGAAGTTGCATGTAGTTAATCTTTAGAAAGTACCCTTTTTGTAGTTAAATATAAAATAATTTTCCAATACTTTCAGGAAGCTTTCTGAAAGTTAAAAAAAATTGTTTTCAAAGAGAACTTTTAGTTTTTCTGCCAAATTACTGCATGTTGATAGTGGCCTGCAGTGACAGACTTTATGCTTTCAACTTGTGGAAAGGAGATAATTGAAGTGGTGTGCACAATAAATGAGAAGATGCATCAGTTCCATATAAACCTTTTAAAAGCCTCAAAATGCAAAGTAAGGCACACTGATATGAATTGCATAAGGATACAATTAATTTGTACATGAAAGAAGATTTTTTTTAGTATGCTATTAGCCTCTGTAACAGCTGAATATACAAAAAGCCAATCATTTATAACCTTGCCAGAAGTATGACAAACTGCTTGTTTCAAATTTTTTTAAAGCTAAACTGATGCATAATGTTTTTATAAAACGATTCTGTTAACCCTCATTTGCCACCATTGTACTTAGTTAGAAAAATGAATATTGACAATAACGTGTGCTGGGTTCATAATAATGTTGCAAGAAGCAAAGGTGACCTATCAGAGAGAGAGAAATAATTGCTATTCAATATGCACTTGAATTTTCAGTAATACAACATTTTTTTCCTTTGTTTCCTGAATGTGTCTATTCCTTTTTACCTGGTTGTCAATGGAAGTAACTGAAAAAGAAATAAAAAAGCTATTTTTCTCCCACCTCCCCCTATTTTTCTAACAAACTCAATTCTGCCATTCACCACAATCACTGATCTTTGCATTGAAACATTCAGTTTGTTCTCTCTTTAGTTAATCTATTCTACTCTGTGTTATTCAGCTCATACAGTGCATATCCATTTTGGTTTTGGGGTAGAAAAATATGTAGAAATCCTCAAAGAAATTTCCTTTTTGTTGCTAAGTAGTAACATTTGTAGATACAGCTGGTCAAGGAAACTGCTCTTGAAGAACCCTGATAACAATGGAAGTCAAATTACACTTCAGATATTAAAATGACAAAATTGTGACATTGGTAATTTATTTCCTGCAAAGTATAAAAAAGAATGAATCATGGCATTTCACTAACCTAATTTAATCAATAATTCTGTAATTCATATGCAATCATAGCTCACTTTTATTCATCATTACATGAGTGCAATAATTAGTCTGTCCTCTATGAAAGTATATGTGACAGCATTAAATAATATAGAGTAAGAGCACTTCTTATGAAACACAGGAATCTAGCACTCTGTTGGTTCACATGGGTAGCTGTCAGTAATGTTAATAGGAGTTAAAAGCTCCTATGCGCTGAAGAAGCCCCATGAGATTTAAAGGTATCCTGGAAACTACAAATTGTACCTACTAGAAATTGCAATCAGGTGAAGATGATTATTTTCTGGAATTTAATATTGGTATACATTACACAAACATGGCCATAAACTGTTCATGCTCGGTGCTATTTAATATTGATATGATATTTTCAAATATATATATGAATGTTTATGTTACAAGACACAAAGCTATGAATGAGCTAAGCAGGTCAATGCTTATCTATCATTGGCCTGATTTTCTTGGTGTAAGCACTGGAAGCTCCAGATGAAGTTGTGGGGGGAGTTGAGAGAGTACAGATGCTTCGTATGTCTGAAAAATCTGACCAGTATGTCCCTTAATATAAATCTCCATGATAAGTTTTTGCTATAGAGGCAGCTTTCAAGCTGTCTAGAGGATATATAAGTGAACAAACTCTATTCTTGATATTTTTTGGTCATCTTAAGATTTTTTGACACAAAAGGAAGCAAACATTGCACAACCACAGTGGCTTGTTTTCCATAAGAAATGAGGGGAGGAAATCAGTGGTTTTGAAATGTAATAGGAAAATGAATTTTGGTTTAAATGTTGATTAGCCAGCCGGGTCTCCTTGATAGTCTTATGGCTGGACACCAACACACACAAGCTTGCAGTAAAAGAGTCAACACAGCAATCATAAAACAAAAATCCATGCACTCCTCAAATGAAATTAGTCCCTGCTGTCATTCCGTTGATAACGACAAGGATGATTTTGACTCATTGGTTGATATCCCAGCCCGTCTGAATTACATGAGAATTTAGCTATTGACTTCAAATGGGTCAGGATTTTGCCTATTATCTTTAAAATGTGTGAGAGAAAATTTTATTCTTAATTCCTTTCTTTTCCTGTATTTTACCTCTTCTTGTCCATGTCTCCCTCTCTTGCCATTTTGCCCACCCTCAAACTCTTACACTATAAAAGCCTCAGTTTAAAGACCTGAAAGAACAGTCCCTAATGCTGATCGCGTGAGCAATGACGAGGGCTGAGATGAAAGTACTGTGGCTGCATTTCATGTGGAAGTGGCTGTTTCTCTTTGAAGCACAGATATAATACGGTTACAGCTACCACTTCAAAGGAAAACCAGCCATTTACTTAGAAGTCTATTTGCCTATTGTACACCTAAAATTTAGCCTAATAGCCCTTGTATACCAATGATGTATCACACATCCTGCTGTGGCTCATTGCCATATTACAAATAACAAAGTAGAAAAATAATAAAAGTGACTTTACAGTTTACTTTTCCAAATTGGTTCATAATAGGATGCAACTCGGGGTGTCTTTACTCAAGCAAAACTTTGTCTAAGGATTACAAGATTGGACCATACTTTTCTTTATTGAAAGCTTTGAGAAGTCTAGATTTTCACATGATAAATAAAAGCACTCTAGAATAGAAAATCTGATATTTACTTCATATTGTGTGATGCATGTACTTGTTTTTACAATTGTCCTCTATGTTCTAAAAGCATCTAGTCATGCCTCTCCACTTCCCAGAACAGGATTTATAACTAAATTTATGACACTAAGATGTGTGGTTTGTCACATCTTTAACTATACTTAGTTTTACCATCTCTCCCATTGCCCCTTTGATTGTTTATTCTATCCATCATTCTTTTCCTCTTCTAAGTTTTCTTGCCTCCCTTGGCCACCACCTATTTCTTCCTTAATTCTGTATTTCTCTCTCACAGGCATCCCCATATCATCCCGATTTCTGTCTTAGCCTGCTCTCCACTCAGTCCCTTTTGTCTACTGTGCCACTATTATGGTGTGGCATCTGCTCTTCAGCTTCGTGGGAACACTCTCTAAAGAACTGATGATATCTGTCATTCTCTGCCCTATTGCCAGTGCTGTGGAAAGTGCTCTGGTGATGAGACAACTGTTGCTATAAAGAACAGTGATAACAGCCAGCTGCCTATAGAAGGAATGTTGCCTATAGTACTGGCTGTTGGATTGGAGGTGGGGGGTGGGAAGGAAGGAGTGAGAGATCAGCACAGGAGGGTCTTTCCTAGAGAAAATCATTGAAGAGAAACATAGATCGCAGGGTCCCATTTAGTTTTTCTTCTTCCCCATCCTACCTCCTTTACTTCATTGTGACTCCCGTACTACAGGGAATTCTTGGAAATATATTCCAGCATTAAGTGCTACTATCCAGCAGAGGGCTAAAGAATTGTCTGTTCTCCACAGTCAAAAAACAAACAAACAAACAAACAAAAAACCCATTAAATTCATGACTACATGGATTTTCATTGCAAGTTGAGAAGATCAAATCTAGCATTGACAGAAAATATATACTACTTAGACCTTCTTCGTTTGTTTATTTAAGACGAAAAATCAGGCAGAGTACTCCTGTGATGTAATTTTTAAGACCAAATGTGGAATATCATATATTCAGTAAATACAAAGGGTCACTTTCCCCTCCCCACAGTGTAATTCAGTTAGTTTCAGGTGGAGTTACATCAAGGATGGACTTGGCCCAGGAAATTGATAACGATGTAAAACAGATGTTATAGTATTTGAAAGCAATGGTCTATAGTAGCAGAAGGAAGAATATTGTGTCCCAAAGCAACTATCAAGTGCATTAGATGTAAGAAAACTATGCATTTTTTTTACAGAAACACTGAATCAATACCAGTTGCCAGGTTCAAGTGTAATTAACAAAACTATACACATGTATAAACCTTAACTTTTTAGACTAATCCTGTTGTTGAGATCAGTTATTAGATAATTTGAAAGGGTTTTATATTACAGTGTTTCTCAGTGTCTGAAAGAAGCCAGTTACCATCTGAGACTTTCTGTATTTCTGCTTCTCCATTTTTATCAGAACAATTATGGTTTTAGACAGTAAAAAGAAGAGTGAGCAAATAGCATAGAGCTAATTTAAAATTATATATATATAAATATGGAAGATTTTGTCTTGGTCTGTGTGTTTTATATATGTTCTTATAGCTTTAAAATGATTATACAGTAAGTAAAATGCATTATATGCGTCTATTTGTGGGCATATAGAGAAGTCTGTACAGTTCATTTTAGCTAGACTTTATGCATTTTGAAAATCAGTCACACAGTTTATCCATCTAGAATGTAGATGTTAGAGATTTATTAGAAATAGTACAAGTATGATATGTACGTTATGGTATGGAAAGTATTACCAAGACACACCACTAGAATTATAACATAAAAATAAACATGACAGCTCCTCTTGTAAAAGTCTGAAGATATTGTATTCTTATGTAAGCGCTTGGTAATTTAATACTTGATATTGACCTGCATCAACATGATTCGTATCTCTTACTCATCAGATAGACCTCCCTGAATCTTCCAAGTGCCATAAAGTAAATACTGAACCTTTCACGTAAAATTATGGGGAACTATGCATTGCTTGGGGTGCACTCCAAATGGGGAAATATATCTATGCTGTGAAATTATGCTTTCAATCCTAACCCCAAAACATTTTATAGTACATCTTTAACCTCAGTGCAACAAGCAGAGGGGACTTTTTATTCTGAAATATTTTCCTGCTGGGGCTGCCAGTGCTGCCAATTACCATTCAATTATCACTGCACTCCACCAACTAGCCAAGATGTAGCTTAATTCTCCCCCAAAAGGAATGCTCTTCCAAATAACACAGACATTTCACATGTGTTTTTATAGGCATGAAGTAGTTCAAACCATCTCCTTTCAAAAAGGATTTGTAAATTGAAAAAAAATATATAACCTATGGGTATGTCAATGCTGCAATGAAACACACATGGATGGCCTCAGGCTCATTGGGCTCTGGCACACAGGGCTCTTTAATTATAGTTAGATGGTTGGGCTTGGGGGCCCTGCGAGGCAGGAGGGTCCCAAAGCTCAGGCTCCAGCCAAACCTGACAGTCTACCCTGAAATTAAACAAAAAGAAAAGGAGTACTTGTGGCACCTTAGAGACTAACAAATTTATTAGAGCATAAGCTTTCGTGAGCTACAGCTCACTTCATGAGCTGTAGCTCACGAAAGCTTATGCTCTAATAAATTTGTTAGTCTCTAAGGTGCCACAAGTACTCCTTTTCTTTTTGCGAATACAGACTAACACGGCTGCTACTCTGAAACCTGAAATTAAACAGCCGCTTAGCCTGAGCCCCGCGAGCCAGAATTAGCTAACACGGGCCAGCCACAGGTTTTAATTGCAGTGTAGACATACCCTAAGTAGTATGATGCTCTCTTTCTCCTGCTTTTAGTCATGTGATGATAAGGGCATCCTGGGGGCAACACTGAATAGTTTAATTAGCTTAATTCTCACACTATTCTAGGATAATGTCATATCATAGTTTCTTTCTTCAAATAGGTTTTGATTTTTAGTGAATTTGTTGCTTGTGAAAGGTTGTGCAGCCCACTTCCTTCTACTTGGCCAGTGGGTGTCAAGGGCTAGCTAAAAGAAAAGGAGTACTTGTGGCACCTTAGAGACTAACAAATTTAGTTAGGGCTATTTATTTTATTTTATTTTATTTAGATTTAAAATTAATAAAATACCTATCCAAGCCAGAGGTGCCCTACCATATATTAAATACAATTAATTTAAGTCTCAGCAGTATTCAAATCAGTTCCACAGGAACTTGGCCAGGCAGTCGCCTATCCCCTTTATAATCTAGGCAGCACACCCTCACCCCATTTCTCCAGAGACTGTCAAACATGTCTTTTGTAGTGTGTCTGGAAAATCACCAAATGTAGGTCATTTCGGAAGAGATGGGAGTTCCCGAGTCTCTGAGCCCTTACAGACAGCACCCTGCCAGCTGTCCCTGGTCTTTGATAATGAGGGAGATCCATCTCAAGCGCCCCTGCTGACAGCAGCAGGGGCAAT
Organism: Dermochelys coriacea; assembly: GCF_009764565.3. Taxonomy (NCBI): domain Eukaryota; kingdom Metazoa; phylum Chordata; order Testudines; family Dermochelyidae; genus Dermochelys; species Dermochelys coriacea. The sequence continues at coordinate 22,719,066 of NC_050078.2, read as the reverse complement.
ATGGCCTCAAGGAGAGAGGTGATCGCTCAAGTAGGCGGGTCTCACTTAGTGATAGGGATCACATTTGAAAGGGAGGGGAAGCTAACTTAATCTCTGTGTCCCTCCAGTTCCTCTCTGCTGCAAGTTGCCACTGCCAAATGTGGTGGTATGTATTTTGTGTTTTATATGTCTGTTCCTTAGGAAATAGACTGTAAGCATCAATCCATCTCACACAAGCTGCTGAACAGTCTTTAGATGGTAATGACTTCTTTATCACTGCTTCCATGACTGGATTTAAGCTTCTGACCTAGAGCGGAAAAAGTCTTTCTCCTGTTACCAATCCCTTGAGCTTTTGAGTCTCCAATCCCTCAGCCATTTTACTAATAAAATGTACTTAAAGCTAGCTACACCAATGTAAATCAGGAATTACTGTCAATGCAGCTATTCTGGATTACAATAGTGAGAGCAGAATTTGAACGAACATGTCCTGGATCCTGAAAAATCCACCTGTCTTTCACAAAGTGTCTGTCTGTTTTTTTACAAGAACCTAATGTTAGTCAAAGGAATTCACTCAGGATGGTTTTCACCTTTGTACTAGGGACACTTGTAGATAAGCCTAACACTGCATATTTCTGCCTTTATGGTTGTCAAACAAAAGATTAAGAAGAAAAATAACTGCAGGTTAAGGTCTTTTAAAGCTAAGTTTTGAGACAGAGTCCAGCCAAAAAGATTCTGTATTGACAGCTGGTGAAATGTTTCTAGGAATTACATCTGTCCGTTAAAAATCTCTCTCAGATCTCTCCTGGGTCCTCATGGTTTTCAAGAGTGCATATTACTTTCATGAGAGATGTAACCTTAGACCAAGTTATGTAAAAATATATCACTTTTATCAAGTGAAGTAATCACAGTATGGTACAAGAATATTAAATAGCTGCTTTTCAGCATTGGTATACAGATGAGTTTTTCTCTGAATGTCTTCAATTGTTATTTCATATTGTGACACCTGTAACTGTATATAGCAATCTAAATTTTAAAATCCTGACAGGCTCTCGATAGATTCCATGATATATCTAAATCCATCACAATGTTCTGGATAGATTTAAAATTGATGGTACTACACCAAGAACCAAAATAAAACCACTGACAGCACTTATCCTTATAGACTAATAGCAACAAGTGATTTTATGAATCATTAGTTCGGATACTATAGTCCTACCCATTTTGAAACCATTTGTAGATTAATGCTTTTTGTCTGTGATATGATATTAATAGATTTCTGAAAAGCATGTAGTTTCTAAATGTGTCTCACAGAACTGTTTTAGTGACAAAGTTTTAGTATTGCAATAACTGATTAATTGCGCTGATTCAGTTAGCTGGCTCTTTCAAAAAGAAAATATCTTCTGAGAGGTAGTATCCTCTGAGCAGATTTCACTTATCGGCACATAGATGGCTAGCTATTGAATAGTCATGCATGGATGGTACTAGTGTGGGACTAAAACTACTGACTTTTATACATTCAGAATACTTAGTTCAATAGCAATGCAGAAGAAAACATGACATAACAATTCCATGTTCACTTCTCTTTGAGGCTGTATTGCTTTTTAGGAAGAAACAAATACAAAAATCTCTAATGCACATGATTTGTAAGCTTGATTCTAAGGGAAGTTCCATATCTTAAACTCAGGGCAAGAGCCGACCTGGACTGAGCACACAGTTTACATGGATGGGCAATACCCTCGGGGGTGGGGAAGGGGCCTTAAGTACCCACAGAAAATCGTTCTTTCTCCCCAAGCCAGACTTGTAATAAAGCCAATGGCCACTACTTGCTGCACTGCCTTCGTAGCTTAGAAGGGAGATTTTATGGTGCACCCATTGTTGCAGGTTCACTATCAACTTCCTTGCACTTTGCACAACTAATCCTGAACTGAAAAGCCCACTCTGCACAATGCTGTAGAGAACCCTTGCAGAACTTGACAGAACGAGCAGTAATGGTAATGGTCTCAGGTTGCCGTGGGGGAGGTTTAGGTTGGATATTAGGAAAAACTTTTTCACTAGGAGGGTGGTGAAGCACTGGAATACGTTACCTAGGGAGGTGGTGGAATCTTCTTCCTTTGAAGTTTTTAAGGTGAGGCTTGATGAAGCCCTGGCTGGGATGATTTAGTTGGAGATTGGTCCTGCTTTGAGCAGGGGGTTGGACTAGATGACCTCCTGAGGTCCCTTCCAACCCTAATATTCTATGATTCTAACTGTGATTGTGGTGAGGTAGATTTGCAGCACCAGTTCCCCTCATTGTGCCCCTCCATCCCTCTGCAAAGCAGAATGGCACCATTTTGGCTGCATTCAAGATCATGTGTACTTGCCACAGAAATAATGGGGAGAAAGAGGATTTGTCCCTCAATTTACAAATAAGAACATCCATTTACTTCAGCGGGCAGTTCAGTGATTAGGGTCTTTGCAAAAGATTGAATTTTTAAGAACTGAGTATTAATTACATACTGTACCTGTCACGTTAAGTAGTTGTTTTCTTGCTCAGTTCTATTCGTTTTTTTCTATCCTCCTGTGGCCTCCATGGGTAAACTTCAAAAGCAGTTTGCAGTGATTTAGCTGCGCAGCTTCCATTAACATCAGCATGAGTCATGTGGCTAAATCTTAACATGTGCTTTGAGCATTTACCCCACTATTTTCTGCATATTCAGCTGTCAAAATGTGATGAAATGCAGCTCACACTCTGAGTAAGTTTTGTTACTGGCAGTGCTTACAACCCATGACAAAAATAGCTACATATTTTACATGAAAAAATAATATAATGCTGTGGTTCTAAACCTGTTATTCATTTGCGTCCCCCTAAAAAAGGTTGAATGGAGGTGCGGACTCCTTTGGAAACCTTAGACATAGTCTACGGACCCCCCGGGGCCTGCAGACCATAGGTTGAAAACCATTGTTCTAAGGTATGACAACCTCTCATGGATCCCTTAAACATAGTTTGCGGACCCCTAGAGTTAGGATAGGATAATGTATCCTCCTCTATAGAGATGGGATGTTAAGATTTGAGGTGCTTTTCCTTTCAGGATAACAGTTACAAAAATGGGGTTATCTTGACATTCAATAAGGGGGACCCTTAGATCAGCAGGGGTTATACTTTGCTGTGCCGCACAATTGTGGCAGCAGAGATGGTGTGTTTCATGCTACATGTTTCCTTGATCTTCCCCAGCTTCCTGGAAGTAACTACTTCAGGCAGGATTTTTATGGGCTTTTCCTGCACATGGATTTGTTAGCGGCCAATAAGGTCAGGCTGAATGAGTGGCTGCCTTCCTATGGGTTCGTGTCAGTTTGGCAACCACCATAGCAACCGATCCAACTGCATGCTCATTATCTATAATCTAATAATATCCTACTGAAAGGCGAACTGTCAGGTTGGAGGGAGGTTACCAGTGGAGTTCCTCAGGGATCGGTTTTGGGACCAATCTTATTTAATCTTTTTATTACTGACCTTTGCACAAAAAGTGGGAGTGTGCTAATAAAGTTTGCAGATGATACAAAGCTGGGAGGTATTGCCAATTCGGAGAAGGATCGGGATATTATACAGGAGGATCTGGATGACCTTGTAAACTGGAGTAATAGTAATAGGATGAAATTTAATAGTGAGAAGTGTAAGGTTATGCATTTAGGGATTAATAACAAGAATTTTAGTTATAAATTGCGGACGCATCAATTAGAAGTAACGGAAGAGGAGAAGGACCTTGGAGTATTGGTTGATCATAGGATGACTATGAGCTGCCAATGTGATATGGCTGTGAAAAAAGCTAATGCGGTTTTGCGATGCATCAGGAGAGGCATTTCCAGTAGGGATAAGGAGGTTTTAGTACCGTTATACAAGGCACTGGTGAGACCTCACCTAGAATACTGTGTGCAGTTCTGGTTTCCCATGTTTAAAAAGGATGAATTCAAGCTGGAGGAGGTACAGAGAAGGGCTACTAGGATGATCCAAGGAATGGAAAACTTGTCTTATGAAAGGAGACCTAAGGAGCTTGGCTTGTTTAGCCTAACTAAAAGAAGGTTGAGGGGAGATATGATTGCTCTCTATAAATAAATGAGGAGAGGGAGAGGAATTATTTCAGCTCAGCACCAATGTGGACACAAGAACAAATGGGTATAAACTGGCCACCAGGAAGTTTAGACTTGAAATCAGACGAAGGTTTTTAACCATCAGAGGAGTGAAGTTTTGGAATAGCCTTCCAAGGGAAGCAGTGGGGGCAAAAGATCTATCTGGTTTTAAGATTCTACTTGATAAGTTTATGGAGGAGATGGTATGATGGGATAATGGGATTTTGGTAAATAATTGATCTTTAAATATTCAGGGTAAATAGGCCAAATCCCCTGAGATGGGATATTAGATGGATGGGATCTGAGTTACCCAGGAAAGAATTTTCTGTCGTATCTGGCTGGTGAATCTTGCCCATATGCTCAGGGTTTAGCTGATTGCCAAACCAATCAGATTGGGGTCGGGAAGGAATTTTCCTCCAGGGCAGATTGGAGAGGCCCTGGAGGTTTTTCGCCTTCCTCTGTAGCATGGGACATCGTTGACTTGAGGGAGGCTTCTCTGCTCCTTGAAGTCTTTAAACCATGATTTAAGGACTTCAATAGCTCAGACATGGGTGAGGTTTTTCATAGGAGTGGGTGGGTGAGATTCTGTGGCCTGCACTGTGCAGGAGGTCAGACTAGATGATCAGAATGGTCCCTTCTGACCTTAGTATCTATGAATCTATGAATCCATGAATAATTGCATGAAACAAAATGAAATAGTGATGTGATAATTCCAAGTAAATATAACCCACCCTCCTCCTTTGTAGGAATCCTTTTCATCTAATTAACTTGTTTTCATGTACTCCTTTGCATATAGACTGGCCCTTATTCGAAGGGCCAGATCTCTGCCTTGCCTAATGAACCTAATAACAAATAATTAATGAACCTAATAACAAAGAGTAGAAGCAGGATTTGCATATAACATTAAGAAATTTCAAAATTAATCTGAAAAGTGCATGGAAAATACTGCATTACATATCAGACTCCATTCACGCTGGTGTTAAAATGTGTCTGTGTTAAAATGTTTAAGGCATGGGAATAACTTGCCCCATTGGGATGTCATATCCTTAATATTGTGGCAGAAAAAACACCTGTGTTCCACCTATAATGAGGGAGGTGTTTGTTACTTAATTGACTTTCCTTATTTCATAGTTTAATTCATCAGGCTCAAAGGTCAATAATGATGCTGTGATGTGAGGTGCTGGAGCTCTAGAGGACTGAAACTTAAAAGGAATGGGCTCATTATAAGGATTAGTTATTAGAAGCTGTTGTAATGCTGTTGCTGTTGCATTTAACTTCTATTTTTAATTTAATTTCCCCGTTAAGTTGCATAGTGAATGATGGTGAATGTTAATGATCCTACATTCTCTTCCACATCCTGAATGAGAAACAGACATATTTATATCTGACTTGTGTGAGTTATTTGTCATAGAATGTCTGTGTTTTTCAAGATTTTCATTGGCTTTCACATCTGGGTTACAGTGCTAAAAATAATTGTAAAATTCTGGACATTTTCCTGACATATCTGTAGATAAAAGCTTGGCACATCTGCATTTTTCAATAGAGATATAGAGTATCAATCTATTAGCATACACTTATATTTGCCAACATTCACAAACTGCTATCCATACACTAACACTTATATATATATATATATATATATATATATATATATATATTTCTGTTTAGATCATATTACCAGAAACATTATTCAATTACTGTATCATTGACCTCTAATACCGAAATAATTTGACATCAGTAGCTAGAATATGTGCTGCAGAGGCTATAGGAGAGAGTTATCTCTATAGTTATATGTCTCAACTTTTTTTCATAAACCTGAGGAATAAAAAGAGAAGAAAAGAAATGCAAAAAAAAAATCTTTAGACAATGACTGCATAAACTAGAAAAGACAGATGGGTGTTATACCCACTGCTTGCATTCATATAGGCAAGTTCTTTTAGACCAATGTGATCTACATTCCTGCTGCTGGAGAGGAGAACAAGGGAAAGTCAATGTCATTCCCTCCTACTCCCTTTGTAGTATTAAGCGCTGATGGGTAGATCCTTACCTGGTATAAATTAGCATAGCTCCATCAATTTAATTAGTGCTCCACCAATTTACACCCATTGAGGATCTGTCCCTGATTCATTCCAGAGGTTAGCAGAGGATGTTACACAGATGAGTCAGCTTTCTGTGTCCAGTTGCCTCAATCTATTCCTGAACTCTGTGCTTCAACACATGAAGATATTCATCAATTCCTAAACCCTCCAAATCAGCAACAGAATTCCAGGAAGGTTTCTCTGTGATTATTGGTTTTCATATTATCCTGGGATTGATGGACTGCACTCAAATCCTCATTGTGGCAACAGCATATTTTTAAATATATCAGAAAAGGGTAAGATGCTAAGCATACAGAGATGTTTTGAGGGATTTTTGTGCAATATGCTGGATCCACAAAGGTATATATCAGGTAGAAGTGAATATTCATACAATAATGGGAAGTATGAGATCAAAACATGTCTGATCCTTACTAAAAACAAATTGCTCTATTACTAAGAATAAATTAACTTCATAGGTGTTACTTCCAATGTTTTTCTTTTGTAGTAAAATATTGTAGCGTGCTATAGATAATCTTTGGTTACCTTATTTTCTAATGGACAAAATGCAATACAGGAGATACAGGAAGCGCATAAAGAAACTTGTTCATAGGTTAAAAGGACATCTGGGGATCTTTAAAATGCCTTGAAGTGATTATATGATTTGTACTTGTATAGTGCCTTCCAGCTAGGGATGTCAAAGTGCTCTATCAAAACTGATTATTTAAAACTGATAACACTCCTATCAGGTAAATCTCATGAATATGTAATCTGTATTGTATAGATTGGGAAAATGAGATACAGAATGATTAAGCAACCTGTGCAAGGTTATATAATAAGTCTGTGGCAAAGCCAGAAGTAGGACCGATATACAAACCTGCCAAATTTTGTTCAGTTCCATGTGCTTATTTACATAGTTGTAGCTAATTTGCATGTAACTGTAAGGTCCAACTTTAAAACTTCTGTGTGGATTTAATGCATCTGAAGCCCTGGTGAATAAAATGCTCTTTATCTGCAGGGCAGCAGCAGGTCAAGCAAACTTCCTACAAATATTTCTGATCTGGGGGTGGTTTCCTTTTGGGGTAACAGACAGTTCAAGAACTTCATGGACCATGGAGTTTGGACTGTCTGCTGAGTCTGCCACTTAGTGCAAAGCATGGTGTTAAGTTTGTTATGTGGGAGCTGGAACTCATATTTGGACCACCAATCATCCATTAGGTGAGAACAACTTTTAATGCCTACTGAGCTGGGCTGCATTTATATTGGTGACCTGCAGGCAAACAGCTCTACAGCTCATTGGCAATGTCCTGAGGGATCTAGTCCCCTAATTGGTGCTAGTGTTACACCTTCAAGAGTGCAGCTTGTTCTCTGAAATGATAATTTTATTAGGTCAAGTTCTGGCCATTTTGTAAATTAAGCAGGCAGCGCTTCGACTCTCTGCATCTTCGCATACACAGCAACCTCTCCCACACGCTACTCCCAATCTTTTTCAGATTTGCCCTACATTATGTGCCCTGCCATATTCTCAAGGGGTAGTTTCTCATTGATGAAACTACAAACACAGAAAGTACAGCAATAAAACGAGAATAAAGTGCACACAAGTCCACCTCTAAATACATTCTGCAGTATAAACTAATTTCAGCAAATATTCATGTCCCTCACACTACCTTAAACTTATCCCCCCCCCCACATATATATATGAGATCAGACAGGGTTAATTCCATTCACATGTACAACACAGAACTTTACTGTGTCAGCTAGAGAAGTAGTGTGTGGGGGAAGGCATAGGTTATCCTCTGTGAGGATGATGCCATACAAGAAGTCACATAAACACCACCCTAAACTGGAAATCTACTGACCACTATGCTTACCTACATGCCTTCAGCTTTCATCCAGCCCAGACCACACAATACATTGTCTACAGCCAAGCTCTATGACACAACTGCATTAGCTCCAACCCCTCAGACAGAGACAAACACCTCAATCAAGCATTCTTACAACTACAGTACCCACCTGCTGAAGTGAAGAAACAGATTGACAGAGCCAGAAGAGTACCCAGAAGTCACCTACTACAGGACAGGCCCAACAAAGAAAATAACAGAACGCCACTAGCCATCACCTTCAGCCCCCAACTAAAACCTCTCCAACGCATCATCAAGGATCTACAACCTATCCTGAAGGACGACCCATCACTCTCAAAGATCTTGGGAGACAGGCCAGTCCTTGCTTACAGACAGCCCCCCAACCTGAAGCAAATACTCACTAGCAACCACACACCACACAACAGAACCACTAACCCAGGAACCTATCCTTGCAACAAAGCCTGCTGTCAACTGTGTCCACATATCTATTCAGAGGACACCATCATAGGGCCTAATCACATCAGACACACTATCAGAGGCTCGTTCACCTGCACATCTACCAATGTGATATATGCCACCATGTGCCAGCAATGCCCCTCTGCCATGTACATTGGACAAACTGGACAGTCTCTACGTAAAAGAATCAATGGACACAAATCAGATGTCAAAAATTATAACATTCAAAAACCAGTCGGAGAACACTTCAAGCTCTTTGGTCACTCGATTACAGACCTAAAAGTGGCAATTTTTCAACAAAAAAACTTCAAAAACAGACTCCAACGAGAGGCTGCTGAATTGGAATTAATTTGCAAACTGGATACAATTAATTTAGGCTTGAATAAAGACTGGAAGTGGATGTGTCATTACACAAAATAAAACTATTTCCCCATGTTTATTCCCCCCCCCCCCGCACTGTTCCTCAGACGTTATTGTCATCTGCTGGAAATGGCCCACCTTGATTATCACTACAAAAGGTTGTTGTTTTTTCTTCCCCTCCCCGCTCCTGCTGGTAATAGCTCACCTTACCTGATCACTCTCGTTACGGTGTGTATGGTAACACACATTGTTTCATGTTCTCTGTGTATATAAAATCTCCCCACTGTATTTTCTACTGCATGCATCCGATGATGTGTGCTGTAGCTCATGAAAGCTTATGCTCAAATAAATTTGTTAGTCTCTAAGGTGCCACAAGTACTCCTTTTCTTTATACAAGAAGTTGTAATTCATCCCTGGATTACACAAATATTTGTGAATGAGTATTAGAATGCTGGGTATGAGAATCTCTGTGTTCTGTTCCTGACTATCAGAGCAGAGTAACAGTTATATCTAGCAGCTCTTTTAGTGCTTTTCACCTGTGGGTATCAAAGCACTATCCAAAGGAGGTAGGTGTAATTACTACCATTTTACAGAAGGGGAATCAGAGGCACAGATGGGGGAAGTGTTTTTTCCAAGGTCGTGCACTGGGCCAAAAGAGAATATGATCTAGTGAGTAGAGCTAGGATAACCTTCAGGTACTGAGTCTGAGTTCTCTGAATCTAAAACTTTACCCTCAACCACCTGAATTAGAGGACAACAGATATCAGCATAAAGGCAAAAGCCGGCTCATAAACCCCTAGAGAGAGAAAATGAACCAAGTGTGCTTGGTTAGTGTTGGTTAGATAAGCACATAATTTGCTCCATTTCTTCTGAAAGACATAATGGCAAAGTGAATAAGCGTTTGATCTATAAAAATGAAGACTTAGGTTCTGTTCTCAGCTCCGCAGTGATCTGGTCAACCTTTCAGTCATTTTAGCTGTAAATTGGGGAATGATACTTATACTTCCCTAAGGGATGTAATGAGTCCTTGGTTAATAAGCAATGTGGAGATGAGAAAATATTTAACAGCAAATAATAGAAGAATTAGAACTCATGGGGTCTTAACTTCTAATTTAGTGCTCCTTCTGCTAGGCTATAGTGTGGGACACACTCTTTCCAGAGAATCACTTGTACATAACAGAGCTGCAATATGGGTAAGACTCATACAAGTTTCTATAAAAAGAACGAGGAGCACCTTGTGGCACCTTAGAGACTAACACATTTATTTGAGCATAAGTTTCTATGTCATCTTCTGACTCCCAGACCTGCACTAGCCCATGCTTATTCTCACTGTTGCCATCTTGGCATTGAATTGGGGATGTTCAGAACAAAAGGAATGAATTGAGCTAAAAAGCCAGCCTTTGTAGCTAGAGACTGTGACAGACTTGCTGCCTTTGTGGATCAGGCACAGAGGGGGACACTTGACCAGTGGGTTATGCTTACATTTCATAGAAGATGCATCACTCTATCCATCATGCAAGGTCTGCCATGTGTTTGCAATTGTATGCAGTGAATAATGCAGGCAATAAAGAGAATATTACCATAATGGGTGGGTGAAAGAGAGAGAGACAGAAATGAATCAGTGTATGAAATATAGCTTTCAGCAATAGAACAAACAGAAGATGATTTTGCTTGCATGGTGAGTGAGATTTTTCCACAGATAAACCATTGTTTTTCCACAAATAAGCTATCAATTCTTAACATTTTGTATCTGACTGATTAATTTAAAATAATAACAATACTGTGCAAGACCAGGAGTAAACATGCCCAAACATTATGAGCTTTTGAGCAGACACCATTATCCTTGTGACATTCACAATCCTCCTAGTTGACACAGGTCATTTAGAATTCCTCTTTTAGTTGTATGGCAGAGAGAGAGAGAGAGAGAGAGAAAGAAATGTGTCACAAAATCTCAGTTCCCAGTGGCATTGAAACTGACTGAGGGTCTTCAGTTTCTTCCAGTAGCCACTTCTTATCTTGGTCCTCTCTATAGTGGCCTGATTCAAAGCCCATTGACATCAATAGAAAGATTCTCATGTACTCCAGTGTGCTTTAGATCGGGTCCTAAATGATCTGGGAAGCAGCCTGTAGACTGCAGACCTCTTGCAATGATTTATCAGGAGAGGATAAATACATTTGCTCTTTGTGCTGTGAAATGCAGCCCTTGAAACTGGCTTTGTTTCCAAATCCCTTGGAAGTGGTTGACAGAGTGCAGGTTGCTATTGAGTTTGCTCAGTAACTGCACCACCCTATAGAAGACTGGGCCTATATTTATTTGACGTAAAGCATAATTCATACAGTGCTGTTGTTATGACATTGACCTGAGCTGCTCATTTAAGAAGAGGAACTCATGTACAAGGTAAGGATGGGCAAACTGGATTTGGGAAAAGCAAGCAGTGCAGACCTCAGTGCAAATATTCAGCTGAAAGGAAACCCGCTTTTTTGAAAAAGCATAGGCAGTGCATCTTCTATTACCTCGCCCAGGTAATGGTAGGGAGTTCTGCTCCAAAGAGATTCGGTCTACTTTTATTGACATCTTCTAAAATACTGTAATCTATACATCTAGACATCCAAAATGGGATCAGCTGCTGTTTTCAGATTTCATATTGTGATTCTTTCCTAGGGCTAGAGGTAAACTATGCATTCTAGGATACCTCTTATCTGGGAAATACACAACGCATTTGATATATGATATATGATATATGATATATATATGCATTAGGAATTATCGCAGTTGATATAAATGCTAGGTTAGCAAACTATTAGCAAAGATATGCAGGCAGTTTAGATTATGAGTTGAGTGATGGTAGAAAAGAATAGTTTTGGACGGTTCATACAAGGAATGCATTCTTGAAACTGAATGCATGTAGAAGAGAGGAAACTGGATACATAGTTGACTCCACAAAGGCCAGGAGACACTAAAGCTTGATGATTAGTCTTTTGCCCCAGCAGTTCTGTTTTCTGCTGCCTTGTTATTTACTGAGAATGTTCCATGTCTGTAGGCTGCAGAATAAGAGAGTGAAGATTATACATATAGATTAACATATTTATCTTAAAAAAAAAGGAGAATTGTAGATGTTTTCCCAAAAAACATACATGTAATCAGTGGTAAAAACCATATGAAATCAACTCTCCCTAAATGCTGGACAAACTCATAATTTGTAAGATTTATGACCAGATTATGGAGCAAACAGGGCACTCATCCAGAAGTGTAAGAATTCTGCAATGAAAAGGATGCATACTTTTAAGTGCCAAAAGCAAGTACAAAGCCCAGCGTCTGCAAGTGGCCTTTGGAAATGCTGTTTTGAAAGATCATATTGACTGACTGAGCTTTAAGCACAGTTACCCTGATTATACAAAATTGCAGTCTATTTTATTCTAAAATGTGCTGCTATTAAATGGATTTTTAGTCAGGAGTTATGTGGGTATAGAAGAATGACAGCCAATTTATTAGAACAGTTAGATTTGCTTTTTTATGATCACTGCCAGTTTGTTCTTAATTACTGAAGAAAATATGCATTAAAGGCAAGCAACACATTTTTTATTTTTTCCCCCTTAAAATATCACTGATATGCCACAGAATACAAAATGTTAAGGGCTGGAATGTATCTGTAAGTATACAGCCTCATCGGGAAAGAAGAGGGGTGCATCAAATACAAACTACTTGCCTTCACTTTTGAGGCCCTTCATGACCTATATCCACCCTACGTATAATCTCTTATACAGTGTTGAGCTGTCAATCACTGCCTCCATTCTGCCAACATTGCCAGTCTTTATTGCCCACCAGTCAAATTTCTCCACAAGTATGTCTGTACTTTCCCATGCTGCCCCATATTCATGGGATACTCTCCCATAACCATACATATTAAAATCCAAAAGGCCACCACATTATGCTCTTTCAACTTTCTCCTTAAAATTTACCTCTGTGCAGTGCCTACAGAACACTCAACAATGGCTAGCCAGCTGCTATACTGTGGCTGCTGCCTATTACACTGATCATCATTATCTCACTGTTACCTTGTGCTCCTTTCATCTGTTTGCTGGATCTGTCTGTTCTCTTTCTCATCTTATACTTTGCTTATAAGCTCTTTGGTACAGATACTGTCTGAGATGTGTGTGCAGAGTCTAACACATTACAGCCCTAAACCCAGATTGGTGCTTTTAAGAATTATTGCAGAACAAATCACTACTTCTGATTATGATGTGCATTTCCCATGCAAGACTTCCTGGGGAGCACCCTGTTTGTCACAGTACAGCACCTTGACGAAATGCTAGAGAGCATGGAACACAGGGGACGGTGCTACACCATTAAAAGGATGCAGTATGCACTCCCTCCACTGTTGACCCAGCTCCATTGGCTGGTGTAATGAGGGGGGATGTTAGCAAATGATTCTGATTATCCTTACTCCTCCATGCTTATTGAGGAGGTTAGCATTGCCTCAGGCAATATCCTTGACTGCCAGGACTGTGATTCTGGATAGCCCCTGTGCCTGGGTACATAAAGGGAAGGCTTCCCTTTCCACACCAATAGATGGCTAATAAAAATCTAGTCCTAAACTTTTGATTAATCATTTGTGCAGTTCTAAGAGAATTACAGTATAATCCAGTTATCCAAATTCCCTTTATCCTAAAATCCTAGTTATCTGCATCCATAGTGTGCCCCCTATGTTAGTTAATAGCACTTTCATTTACTTGAAAATCCAGTTATCCAAAACTATTGAATGCCACCCTTTTGGATAAATGGGAGAGTATTGTATATTTTAAAAGGTTAGTGAGTTTTTAAAATGACACCACTGTGCCAGACATTTTCTTTACATGCATTAATGAATTTCTGTCTCCTTTCACTCACGTTGACAGAGTTAAAGACAAATGCAAGTTATGACAAATAGAAACACTTTGAGAAAAACCAGTGCTCCATGAAATGGAATCTTAACTTTAACAAAAAGTGACTTGCTAACAAATTAAGTTCCCAAATGTATCTTTAAATAATGTTGAAGGTCTGGTTTGAATATGCATCTGCCTAAAAGTACAAAATCCAGGTGTTCTCCTCTAAGTCAAAAAGAGAAAAAAGAAGTTTCACAACTTTTGCCAGTTTAAGGCATAATAATTTAACACCACTGCTTGCCTACAATATTGACCAAATCATTTCCCTAAAGGAGAATATCTGAATCTAGGTAGATTGTCATACAGGAGTCTTAATCCTGCCCTCCAAATACACTGCATACATCCTCATGTACAAGTAGGATAGAAAAGCTGATATATCGTTTAACAGATATGACAGGTTTCAGAGTAGCAGCCCGTGTTAGTCTGTATTCGCAAAAAGAAAAGGAGTACTTGTGGCACCTTAGAGACTAACACATTTGTTAGAGCATAAGCTTTCATGAGCTACAGCTCACGAAAATGCATCCGATGAAGTGAGCTGTAGCTCACGAAAGCTTATGCTCTAATAAATTTGTTAGTCTCTAAGGTGCCACAAATACTCCTTTTCTTTTAACAGATATGGTAGCTGATTCTTTAATGTGAGGTGTACCACACATTGGAGGAAAGTTCAAACCCTTAAAAACAGAGTGGGAGACTATGTGGCCACAAAAGAAGCATAGTACAGAAAATTGCAATGGTCTCCCTTTCTATTAAGGATGCCAGTTAATGCTATTTGAGATCAGGGTTGGCAAAACGCACACTATGGAGTAAACTGTGCTTCTCCTTTTGCACAGCAAAGGGTCCTGCCTACCATAGAACTGATACAGTTTCACTCTGCAGTGTGTGTGTCAGGATTTTGGAACATCATGCAGAGGATCTGCACTCATAGCATGTTGCACAGCATAGCTCCACAGGGGATCACTGTGCATCTTGTATACGTGGAAAGAGTGGAAGAGGTGGGACTGAAGTTGTTGGATGCACAGTTAATTAGATCCGCACCAGCTGTTGTTGTCCATGGAGAAGAGGACTGCAACCTCAGGCTCCATTAGCATCTGAAGGCTGGTTCTATATCTTGTGGGGGCAGCACAATTCACCCCATTTGATGGGAGCTCCCTGTCCCAAGCCTTGTTAAGCTTTGCATGAGACTTGTCCCTCTGTACAGAATAATGTGTAGAATTACACTGATTTCTTTAAAATCCATGCCCATGCTCTCCTGTAGATTTCCATGAAGTGCATATTTTTTCAGCTGGATTCTGTTCTCAGAAAATAGTGGTTCATAATGGAAATGCTGAGAGACCCCCTCCCCCAACATCTCTCAGTTATGAAAATAAAGAAAGCACTAAGAAGAAATTTTTCCTCTTTTCTTCAAGTTTGTGCAGTGTGAGATGTTTTTGGACAAAATTTAGGTAAAATGTCCAATGAATTAACACAAAGCCTCGGAATCAGGGATTTTTTAATCCTTCCATAGCTTTACATCTCCCTAAAACAGCTCTGCAAGAAAAGCAGAAGGGGGGAAAAAGCTTAAATCAGCGACTTACAGATTTTCCTCTAAGGTTAATTAATTGTCATTCATTGTGAAGTACTGTAGCAATGAATAATAGCTTTGTGCGTGATAATGGGGGGGGGACAACAACAAGAAGAGCAAAATAAACCCACATGGAACAATCATGAGCTTTGAGCTTGCAGATTTTTTTCTCTTCTCCTCTCCGTAAGGATCAGTTTGCAAACCCAATTCAGACAATTTATAAATATAATTACAGTGGTGAATTAATTTAGCTGGATATGCAGAATGACAGAAAAAAACAAAATGTTTTCATTAGCAATATAGACACTGGTAAAATTAGTGGAGTGAAGGGTTAGTTTTACAAAATTCTGAACCCACACATTTGGGAACGAGGGGGTTTTAGATAAATTATTCCAGTTTTGGCTCATCAGAGAGAAGCAAACAGCCAGAGGTCATAAAGCAGGTTAGCGCCAGACCCAGAAATGGAACCCAGATCCACTAGCTCACAGTCCACTGCACTATCTACTAGACCACTCTGCCTCTGTAGTTATTGCCTTTCACAGCTGCTGTTGAACGGCTTTTCCAGCCTACCACCGCCAGCCCCTGTGATGTTACTGTGATAGTGCAGTTTGAAACACTGGCTGGCTGGGAAGCAGTATAGCTAGATCAGTGTCCCATCTCACAATCGGTTCAACACCAGGATCGATCAGCACTGGCCCATATCATTAAGGCAGAGCTCACTGAGAAATGTGATACCGTCTCCCTAGCTCATGTTGGCCTGAAACAAGGGTTTCAGCATACACTGTAATCTGTTTCACCCACTCTCTTGTCTACCCAGCTAATAGGGTCAAATTTGTATGTACTGCAGAAATTCCTTTTAAGTTACTGTGTCACTGAGAAGGCAGCTCCTTATATATGATGTAGTCAGAGTGCTCAAACTATCACATTAATTTTACGGCTATAGTTTAGTATGCATAGACTATTGGCATATGACAGAAAACATTAAAGAAACAGACACTGTACATAAGAAAACTACCTGGGTTTACTAGAATGACAAGATGCAGTTGCATATGGAAAAGGTATGTGATACAGCTAGTAAAGTTTGTTATTAATGGAATTTTACTCTGATAATGGAGGCTATATCTCTGGTGCCATCTCAAAGTCTTATTTCAAAATTCATTGTACTGTTTAACATTTTCAAGGTTAAAAGAATCAGTATTATAGCCATATGGCTGGGGAAATTGCATCATCCAGTAGTTCTCTTCTCCACTCCCAATAAATTTGATGCTGAAAGCAAATCACCAGCAGCATGGCACATTGGACCGAGTGCAGGGCTGGGATCCATACAACAATATGAGAGCACGATAGAAATGTGCCATACATAAATCTTAGTTTCTCCATCTGTAAAACCGAAGAAATAACACCTATGCTACCCACTTCACAGAGGTGTTGTGAAGTTTAATTAAGCAATTAATATTATACTACAGAATGGAGCCAGTTAGCTTACATGCAGTTTGAGAGTAAGAGGATCTAAGGTTGTTGTTTGTATGTTTTTGACACCTACCTTTACCAATATTGTAATCTTATGCAGTTACATTGCTGGTGGTATGGAGGATGAAGTAGAGAACCCAGGATGGGCTCCTTCCCTAACCCCAGCGACCAGTTGATGTCCAAAGGGCTAAGCTCATTCCCTCATCACAGATAAATTAGGTAATTAGTTAGCTCTAGTGGTCAGAATATAGGACTGGCAGTAAGGAACCTTTGTTCTAATTTCAGCTGTGGCATGGACTCTCTGTATATCCTGGGAAGGCACTTCACTGCTCTGGTTTTTAATCTTTTAAATAAATATAATAATACTTTGCTATCTCACAGGGATTTTTTGACAACTAATGTTTGCAGAGCATTTTGATGCAAAGCTTGTAAAGTGCTACATATTATTAAGTTTACATGAGGGAGATCTCTTACATGAAGGAACAAGTTCTTCAGGTATAGGAAAGGAGACAATGGTCTCTGTTAGTCATATTATTGTTTTTTTGACCCAGCAGCGATGTAGTTTTCAGTCCTTGTTTGATTCAACAAATCCCTTCTCCATTGTGGACAAATGGAGATATCTGTTATGCATGATGAAATGTACAGATGTAAAAAGGAGGGATCCACATGAAATATTTTTGCTGTTTTAAACTATATTTTGCCCTGCTCCCAACAGGGAACCAGAATGGTATAAACAGAATTACAAACGAGGAGGAGCAACACAGTTTTTCTGCCCAAAATTATCTGTTCAACAAAAAGCATAAAGCCACTGACATCACAAGCACACACATTTGTTATTGTCAGTGTTGTACAGTGCTGTGCCAGTTAATTGGCTGCCAAGTATCACGCTACAGAGCTGTGTTCCTATGATGCCTGACCTGTTAGTACAAAATGTGAAGCATGTAGGAATCCTTCCGAAGAAAGGTGCTACATATATGAAAATTATAAACCATCAACAGCACTAGCAAGATCATCCCATTTAAAAAAAAAGATTGCATGTTTTTCAGACTAAAGCTTATTGCAGAGTAATACTAGGATAGAAACAGCTCTCAGGGTACATGTAGATATGGTTTAAGCAATTGCATACCTTCTCAGAAGAAAGGGGGGGGAGTTTTGTTTTATAAAATCCCACATCTGTCAAAATGTGTATCCTTGTTATGAAACAATGAGATTGCCTAACCCGGTTTATGCTTCACACTTTCAGTACTTTGATCTTTATACCCATTATTTCAAGGTCACACATCACTGTCTCCCCTGTTGCCAATCAAATAAGCAACATCTCACACACTCACTCTGCATAAAATTCTATTCAGTATCCAGTAGGGCGGGTCAAGCATTGCAGCTGTAGCTTCTTTTGCTTAAATGATATAGTGGGTAGAAAAATAAAACTTTGCCTGCTTCTAGTTTCTGATTTCTTTTATGGAATATTGTGTTTTTCTAGTATAGAACTTTGCTTGTTTTCATGTAAAAGATGGAAGAATATATAGACATGTATAAATTGTCTTGTTCATTTTCCTTCTTTAAATCTATAAACAACTTTCTCTAACACATCAGCCCTGATGAATATTGACATGAATATAATTGCCCATTGCTACAGTTCCAGTTGTATTATCTGACGAAACCAATCGCTTCATTCCTTAAGAAAAATAGACTAATAAAATGTATTACGTCCACATGCAGCATGACCCATATATTGTACCAATAAATTGATAATTTAAATAATTATGTGTGCTTGAAAGAGTTGAGTGCACTTGAGCAAATACTTGTAATCAGAATAGAGTTATTAGAGGTAATCTATATGCTCCTAAGGACATGCTTCAACAAGTTTCTGTCGATCAATAACAAAGACTCAACAGGTTACAGAAGGTTAACAAGAACATAACAAGAATACGACTGCTGGAATTATATATTTTTGGTGAATATGGGCAAGGACACATAGGCATCCTCTGTTATGTTTAGCCCCTTGCAAGTGACGTGGGAGGGGAACAGGGAAGGATAATGGTTGTGTGTTTGTTTTCCTGTGTCCCCACTATGTTTTATGCTTCTTTCAGATTTCCCCTACTGTATTTGCTTCTTCTCCACCAATGATATTTTGCCATTTACTAATTAGGGCCTAATGTACAGCCTCTTACTCTTATGTAAACAATATTGTACATTGCAAACACAACAGCACACATCTCATATCTCAAGTTTTTACTTGTCTCTTCAAATACCTCCGTCTTTCTGAGAGTGCATTTCAGAGAGGCATAGTGTTCCAGAAACATCCAGGTACGATGCCTGTCTAATGTCGGATATTGTCCGGATAATTCTTGCATATCTGCCAACTAATCCTTCTAGGATAGACATGATGACTTGTTGTTGATATACTGTATTTCAATATGCACTTTGGAAATTTGAACACGTTAAAAGGTGACATTGCATACAGCAGAAGCTATTAAGAGTCAGCTTTTGCCAGAGTTGCCACAGATCTTCTAATAAAGGGGAAAATTGTGGTAGCTCAGCTCTCATTTCACTTTGTACTAATTGCTGGCAAATGCTGACTGTTGGCAACCACTGTATACTTGAAACTAAATGGATATTCTGGGCCAAATTTGCATTCTTGTATAATAGCCACATAAAGTCTGCAATACACAGTGCAAGCAATTGTAGGGAAAATATAGCTGTGTGTCCTTAATGACAAAGGCTAAGCCTGCTGCAGAAGCAGCATGCTCAGTCCCTGTGGGGACAGGAATGTAATCCTTGGGTTGTCTGGAAAATGAACATTGATAGGCTTTGGAGGAAGCTGAGTGCAGCTCAGTGGCCTGATGGAGGGTCATCCTTTCTCAGGGAGCTGATTAAACCTGGATAACTGAGTGTTCCAAGAGGAGATCAGAGGGACTGTCTTCTCTCAATTATCACCTTTCAATCAAATAGGTAGATATTTGTATTTGAAAGATGTGTAAGCTGCTGTACTGACTGTGCACAATAGGCCTGATTTTCAATGTTGCCCTCCTTTACATTTGTACTTGTCAATCACTGACACCTACACGTCTGGGTTTTGAGAATGCCTTTCCATCACTTGCACATGATGGTGTTAGATTCCATCAAGTGATTGGGGGGGATGTTAGTGTTTGAAAATTCTGTGCATGCAAATAAGCACATGCAGAAAATGATACCAAGCTGACACCATTTTTGGGGGGAGGAGGAAGAGTCCAAATGTTACTGTATTGTTTTACCATGCAAGATTTTATCTTGAATATCTATGCCTTATGTGCACCTAACCCAGAGTTTAATTTGTAATGAAAGAGGTGCCAGGCAAGTGCTGGCACAAATTAAACTCTGACCCAACCAGCCTAAAAATCACAATGTGTAAAGAGGACACAATTCAGGATACCGACTGATGTGTTATTTCATGGAATGTGTAACTGCATGAGCCATTTAAGAGGTGTCCAAACAGTACCCACTCTAATCAAATACAACAAAGTACAATGAACAGACCCTGTATTTAACTCAATAATAGAAGTTAATAATAATTGTACAAACCACTTGCATAACTCTTACTAATCACCCAGATTAATTCTTACAAGACGCCCAGTGATGAAGGTAGGATGAGTAGTATGTATTATCATTATTACATACTTAGACAATTTGCTGTTGGTAGTTGCAGAAGAAAGGTCAAGGATCAAAGGACGTGAAAAATGACCTTCTCTCTCACACTTAGAAGTTGCCCTTTTAGAATCCTTCGAAGCACACCGGCAGAGCAGTGTGCAGAAGCTTGCATTGTTGTTCTCCACTCTGTAACTGTTCTATCTATAAACACACCATTTTAAAACTACATTCCCTTTTTAAAACAGATTTAAAATGATAAATGCCTGAACACTGAGTGAAGACCAGGTCAGTGGAGTTACAACTGGGCAATATTTGGCCCAGTGGGTTCACATTGTTATTAAATGAGTAATATAAAAATGCTAAGAAGTCATTTAAATTCAGTGGGCCTTAGGGTACTAAATTACATTTTACACATTTTACATTACATACACATTTTCAATAGTTTAAAATACTATTACAATTCTCCTCAATATACCAAAACAGTTGTGAATAATATGTGTGCAATATATGCAAATACAAAAACCATTTTGGAAAAGTGAATGGAGTTAGAATAGCAAAGTATATTGCCTGCCAAGTTCAGGAAGTGCGAAAGGATAGACTGAAGAAGAAAGAAGGTCAGATGCAGAAGGTCTGGTGCAGTGAAGTATGTCAGTAGGGGATAAAGTTATTGGAAACAAATGTATACTGGGGCACTCTGTAGGGATGGGGACCACTTGCCTTTACTGTTAAGCCCAAAGATGGAGTCTTGGGCGTTCCTGGAAATACCTGCTTATTGCCCCTTAAGCTCTCCTTCCTGAGGTATAAATTGCCAGGGTTGTTAAGGAAAAACATAGATCTAAAGGACACAGATATAACTTTCTGATAAAGTAATTGACACAGGCAGTATTCTTTTCCAAAACAGAGTAGCTTTTTATTAATGTAATCCCTAATATAGTATATTCTAAAAATCCTAAACAAGGCACAAAATCCCTTACAAAAATCCCTTATTACTAGTTTAAAAAGAGCATTCAAACTCTAATAGCATATAATTTAAATGATACTAAGCAAAGCACTTTGTTACAAATGACGAGTTTGCAACAAATCTCCTACAGCAGTTCTTGAATTTGCTTTATATAGGTTTGTTTATATTGGTAAGTTGCAATTAATAATCAAATTGTATGCATTCTTATAAGCACATGCATACATGGTAATCCTATATACTATCCTACACTATACTTATACTATACTGTAATGAAAAATAGCAGCTTTACTTTATAAATCCATTGGGATCCCTTTAAATTACAGTGGCTGCCTGTTGCTGCTCCTCATCTCTGATCAGTCAGTTTTGCTCCACTCCGGTCATCTTCTTTATTCCTTCCCGCAGCAGCTCCTCGTCATCTGTCCAGTCCCAATTGCTCCCTCTCTCTCTCGTTCTCCAAATCCAAATCTGGCAGCTGGCCTTTTATGCTGCACTCTGGATCTTTCCTCATATACCTATGAGGTGGTTTGAGCATTGGTCTGCTAAACCCAGGGTTGCGAGTTCAATCCTTAAGGGGGCCTTTTAGGATCTGGGGAAAAAAATTGGGAATTGGTTCTGCTTTGAGTAAGGGGTTGGACTCGATGATCTCCTGAGGCCCCTTCCAATCCTGGTATTGTATGATTCTACCTTTCTATTCTTAGAAGCAATTACGTCATTTGAACATGCTCAATACCACCACCCCAGAGCTATGATTGCAGCTCCCACCTTTAGAACAAGTTGTAACAGGTGTGAGTGGTCTGACCTCTCTCGCACCCCGTACTGCACATGCTCAGTAGCTATTAACTTTGCACATGCTCACTGCTGTTGTTATGATTATGATAATTAAGATTCTGCTGACCCCTATTCACACACTTGACCTTTTGCCAAGATGCCATCTTAGAAATTCTGGGCTTTCTGCCAACTAAAGATCGTCATCTCCCATCTTAGAGTGAAGTAGCTCCTGCTTGTTCAGAATAGAGATCATGCAGACAAAGTGAAGGCTGGAGAATTTCTCTAGTAACATTATGTGCCCCCTATTCTGAGATAGTTACCAGATTCTCAGCATTCACAGCCAACAGCAGGTCAATGAATACTGCTGAAAACATCAGTACCTCCTGTCTTACTCCGGTGCTTTACCTCCTGGAATATGCATCCTCTCAACCATATGCACGTATCAAATGTTCAGTACAGGAGAGCATATTATGGATCATCACAGCGTATCTCATTTTGCTTTCCAGACTGCTCCCTAGGCCAATACTGTGGGTCTCGTGCTTTTTTACTTGTTGGAGGAGTGTCTTATGGGCCTTTTGCATATGGAATGGAAAGGTTTTTAAGACTTGCTAATGTTTAATGGACAACTTTAAAACAAAAACATTTTGGATGCAGTTCTGCTTCCACAGCATGTTTCTCTTTCTCCGTTTTGCAGTGTTAGGGACATCTACAATAAGAAAATAGTAATTTTTAAAAAGCTTATATTTTTTGCTGCTCATTTTGATTACTCCTTGTCCAAAGTCTTTTGTATGTTTGTGATATCAACAATGGTTTCTGTGATTATGATGTCACAAAGAGGATTATGAATTCAAGATAAACAAAGATGCTATTTTCATGCAAATGTCTTTAGTAATAGACAAAAGATGAAGAAGAAAAATATATTTACATGATACGGTGTACAAGAAGTATTGTCTCTGAATAAAATGTGGCTTTTTATGTTTTTAGTGAGGTGCCAGCTCCCCATAACATCTTGTATACAATAAAAAGTAAAAGTTAAGAGCAACCATGGGACCTTTGGTCCTGCTTTGAGTAGGGGATTGTCCTAGATGATCTCCTGAGGTCTCTTCCAACCCTAATATTCTATGATACTATGATTCTGTGAAAGAGTTACTAAAAATCTAAAACCAGACCATACTTCTGTATTTAATCTCGCTCCTTCCTGTCTTTATTTTTTTTAAGTGAAGATGTACAAACTGGTTTAGATAAAATAAGAGGAAATCCAAATATTGCCTCAACTTTTTGGAAGTGAACATGTTTGTTTGTTTTTTGGCAGAGGTGGGGGTTGGTTTGTGTTTTGGGGTTGAAAAAGTTTGGTTAGCTTCTTAAGAAAGAGAGAGATACATTTCCTTACGGTAGCAGGATATACTGAAACACTACAAGAAAATACTATTTTGAGCCAGCAACATAATATCTTTAGAAAAACTCAACTTCTGGTATTCTTCAGATTGATTTAAGGGAGGAAAGAATGGGTTCCCATATTTTAAGGTACTCTTTGGATCTGAACTTTGCAATGTAGAAACAAATATTTTGGGATTTGCTGATCACAATGAGCCAGAGTTTATAGGTTCTTACAATTATATCTGAGTAGGAAGGGGCTAGATTCCACCCTAGCTAGTGAACTGAGAAGCAAAGATTGAACCTCTTTAGTGTGTCCTCCTGACTTGTCAGCTGACTCATCATGAACTCCTTTGATTGAAAAACTGTTTCCAGTCTTTGAACATACTCATTGTCATATCAGAATTATTCCTGTGAAGTCTAAGTGTCTTGTAATTGCATTTCTTTAAGCATTTGGAGAGAGGCACATATTTTGAATCACTCTTGCTCAAATGAGCAAACATTTACTCATGCAAATGGCTCCATTGAGTTCAGTGAAGCTACCTGGGTGACTAAGTAAGTGCTCACATGCCACGTGTAAGCTTTGCAGAATTGTTCACTGAAGGTTCAAGGTGTAGTGATTTCCGTGGTCAGATCTGCATCCTTGAGTGGGACTCAGGAACTGAGTCTCTCTCCTCTGGTTATGGATCTTGAATGTAAGGCCCTGGAAATATCTTGCAAACTAATGCAGAATAAGTTATGCCCTTTGTACGATGAGCCAAAAGATGAGTCTACTACACAGTCTTAATTTCTTCTGTGCTCTGTATTCCAAGGCAATCTGTGCCCTTAAAGAAATCTATATGTGTCTAAGGCATGCCTGACTCCTCTTTTTGAGTATGTGCAGGTCAATAAATAACAAAGGCATGTGTCACTCTGCCTGGAGTGACTCACAACAGGTCAGACACCCCAAGCTGGTGTTGCGTTCTATAATTAGATTTCACCTAGCCAGTAACAAGTGTGAACTTCTGGATCACTATACCAATCTTATCGTGGAGTCATAGAAATCCCCTTGCACTCTTCAGCCTATCTTGCTACCCAGACAAATTGAACTTTGTGGTAATGGTCACTTAAACAAAAAATATGCCAAATCAGGTTTCTCCCACTTCTAAGAGACCAAACACTTACCCCTGATCAATTGGTACTCCAGATCTTACACCAAAGACAACACTGGCATAAAATTCTATAGTAAACTAACGAAAGATTTATTCACTAAGAAAAAAGAATGAGTTAACAAGAGGTTAAAGCAGGTGAAATATAGTACAGGTGAATCACAGTTTGTAACTCCAAATGGTGGCAGTGATATAATAAACTGCCAGTTTCCCAAAAATCTTTCAGGGTACCCAGATTGTCTCTGAGGATCTCCACTTTGCATCTGTAAGAGTCCAAACAGTTCAGAGATGAAGGATCTTTCTTTGGATCCATTCTTATATCTTCTTCTCACAGAATACAAGCAGACAGTCTCTCTGTCCACATGGGCTTTTCCTATGATGACAGTGAGTGAGGTATGTGCTTAGTCTTTTGACCTCCAACCATTATACATAATGGCCACTTGCTTTGAAATTAGTATTTTCTGTTAAAATCCTTATGAACTTCATTAGCATTTCACAAGATTTCTTTGATAGGTTATTTATTTATAGGGATATATATGCACAATATAAATGTTTGCTATTAAAGCATAACAGGAACAGATAAGAGAAAATGAAACAAGTAATGTTCCACTAGTTTTCATGAATTTTAAATACCTGAATACATTCTTACATTTGCTTTCATTTTGATCTACAGTAATTCACAAGGAAATTGTCCTGTGGCCTTGATCTGACCTGGTCTGCCAGCGTCACGGCATACTCCAAGAGAAATTAGAAACTGGGTTTGGGGGGGAGAGAATTAAATACTGGAGGATTTTTTTTTAGTCCAAAATTAAAAATCATTTTCTTTTTGAGAGTTGTGAGGAAATTTTTGACGTTTTGAGGCTTTGCTTATGCTTTACTTATGTCTTTGCTTATGCTTGAAAAAATTATGCTAATTTGTGTATCCAAATTAAATTAAAAACTTTCCATATGTTCCTAAAACATTTTATTTTAATTTTGCTCAAAATGTATGTGCAAAAATAATTGTAAATGTTCATACCTCCTTGGCATTTGGAAATGATCCCCATGAACCGATTAGGTTTTGAAGTTATGCTGTTTAGGCCTGTAATTCTAGAGGAGAGATAGAGATATAAGACCACTTAACTCAAATTTTGCAGTTTGCAATGTTCTTTTCTTATCCTGAATGAAGAAAATAATGTCAAAGTCCCAAAAGATTAAACATCATTACAACTGTATTACTATGACAATTATCATTATGATTGGTAATAGAAGAGCAAAAATGTATTCAAGTTCTGTAAATCTTAAAGTAATTCAGCAATATTAATGAGGATATATCCTTTAGAATGGTGAGAGGCTAGAATGGTTACAATAAGGGAAAGATAAATACTGTAATAAAACCTGAACCTTCCTATTGCTAGGGCTACAGATTCTGGCTCCTAGTTTGCAGGAGAAAACAACTTAATTAATGTGTGAGATCGGCAATTTCTTTGTAATTTGGATCATTCACTTACTCCAGAAATTTGCTAACATGTTTATATTTCCATTAGTGTGAGATCATGGAAATGACACAAACAAAATTACATAGACAGGGCCAGATTCTTCCACCCTCACTCATGCTGAATAGTCCCTTACTGTTCAACTAGTCCCACTGAAGTCAATAGTCATTGTAAGATTGTACCCAACAGAAGTAAAGGTGCAAGATTTAGCCCAAAGTCCATTTATAGTTCAACTTGGATACTTCTTTTGGATACATCTCCAGTCTGGCTAGTTTTTGCTTTGTTTAATCTTTTTGTGGGAACCGAGGAAAGGAATTAGTATGAACTCCACATATGAGATGCTTAACCATTACAGTGATGAGGGACACAGAAGTACCATGCTAGAACCCTTTTATCCCATCACCAATCCTGGCAAGTGACATAGTGATAGGTAAATTTACAGAGGTTAGTATTCAGGTTTGGTTTTGCTAAGCATGCTTATGTGAAGCTTGTATTAAGTTCACTAACATGTTTTGTAGGCTCTCACAATCAGTTCCTCTTCCCTGATGTTGTCTATCAGGTGCTGACCCAGTGGCTGGCTACCCTCTTTTTTCCTCCCTAACTCCCTGTGGGCACATCATTGCAGGCCTGCTCTCTTCTCCTCCTTTTTAGCAAATGACACTTTCAACAAGGATGCATCCTGAAAGCCAGGACCCCCCCCACTCTAACTGTCCAGGGAGATGGTGTAATATGCCTGCTCCCCACCTCCATCCCAGCCTAGACTGGGTATAGTTTGAAGTATCATGAAGACAAACTTACTCACATCATATCACCATCTGTGGTTTGAGGCTGGGCCACAAATCAACAATGAATGGAATATTCTTACCTGATTTTTTCTGAATCTCAAAGAAGTTTGGTTCTAGAAAAGAGTGAGGGTTTGTGAGGAGGGATTGTCAAATTAATTTAGTCAAACTAGTTTGCCTGGCCCTATTCATATCACAACGATTCTTGCTGTAATTAAGACTCATGCTATGAATGCTAAGTTCTCAGTGCAAGCAATACATATGTATGTCAAACTTGTCTTTATTTGGGCATTAGCCATATTAAGCACTAAAGGTTTCAAGTATGTAGAAAGAAATGAAAACAAAGATCAGGCTCTTTCAAAGAGAGGATTCCTTCTTCAGCGAGATGACTGGTGGTGCAAGTGATGATTTCTGAGATGCATTCACTGAGTGAAATGTAAAAGCTTTGATTCTGAATTTATCTGGAGTACAGTGAAAGATTCTAAGGTTCCATGTTTAAAGAAAGTCAAATGCTTCTGCTCTTTCATAATCTCAGCGTCTCAGGCTGAACATTTGTCATGTAGGGACCCACTATTTTCCATAATAATAATAAACTGAGAATAAGTACTTGTAAAAACCTGTCCTGTGATCAACATGAAGGACTTTCTTATAGTGTACATTGCAAAGCATATGAAATGCTCTTTGACTTTCCCATTGTGCATACTAAGCTTTTAAATTCTCGTAATTTTTAAATGCTTTAAAAGCACAGGGCCAGAATCTCTTCTGTGCTTAACTTCCTCTAAGTGCAGCAGAGCAGGGATGCTGTCAGGTCCTTGTCTCTCTGCCACAACCTGGGCCCAGGCGGAGGTTAAAGCAAATGAGGGATTCTTCTAATTTGCACCAGTTGGCAAAAATCCCTAAGGGACCATTCCTGCAGCTGAGCATAGCTGGAGTACAGTGTGCACCAGTCATTCCTATCCTCTCTGTACTGGTAATTTTTGTGCTGGTAATTTTTAGAGACCTAGCTATGTTGGCTCTTCACCCAATTGAGGACTTCCCCATGGTGAGATATCCCCTGGAGGGGACTTAGCAGCACAAAGGCAGCAGAGCATCTGGCCAAAAGAGCTTGAAAATTCTTCTGTTGTGTTTGATACAGGGATAACACAAAGGAAAAAAAAAAACAAAATACCCATCCCACCCTTCTCGTGCAGCAAGACACACATATGTTGGAATTGCAGCCACAACCTCTCTGTGCCTGTGTAGGGTGCTGAGGCAACTGGATCAAAGACACATGGTTTCTTCTGTGGCACTGAACTGGCACAGCTCTAGCCAGGACCAGGAGGCACAAAGGTCACATTTGTACACAGCCTGACTCCTGAGTTATGTTGTGTGCTTCTCCATCACAGTAGAGGACCTTGGCCAATATATTTAAATGAAGCAGTGTCAATATCCTGCTATTAAAATTTGTTACTTCTCACATACTTTCTTCTCCCTCACTTATGAGTCAACGCCAAAAGCAATTATTACACTGGGACAAATAGAGCTAGCTGTGCCTTCCTTGTACCTGGGATGTGACTCTTGTGGCCTTTATCTTATTGACTGTAAAAATAGATTGCTGTACGTCCACTACCTTTGTTTTTGTATAAAGAGAATAAGTGGGAGTATTGTTACTAATGCCGATGCCTGAAAGTATGACAAAATATATAATGAATCTCTTACCGGAGAGTAAAAGTTTCATGAAGAAGATGCATCCGATGAAGTGAGCTGTAGCTCACGAAAGCTTATGCTCTAATAAATTTGTTAGTCTCTAAGGTGCCACAAGTACTTCTTTTCTTTTTGCGAATACAGACTAACACAGCTGCTCCTCTGAAACATGAAGAAGATGGACACTTTAAATACGGATTGAGATTAGCAGAAGAAAAGACTGACCCCAAACCCCAGCACGTGCTTAGTGAAAAAGTATTGTCTAATGAGGGCATGAGGAAATCAGCACTGCAAAGGCACTGACTGCAAAAGTAAACATGGCAAAGATAAACCATATCAAATTAATATTCCCTGAAGGCAAACAGATCAGATTTGTAAAGGAAACACATTCTTATTCTATCTGTTTCTGGAAGGAAATCCAATGAAGACTTCTTACTTAGCATCATATAGAGTTACAAAACACTTCATATTATTGAAGAAAAATTGATACTACTTACTGGTTTTACTATTTTATTTTCAAATGCTTGGAAATTTTTCTACATATAAAATGAAGCACGTTTTACTTTCTGATACAAGATAAATGGAAGAACTGATTTATCAAAAGATTTCAATGGCTACATTTATTTTTTTCATTATACTACCGTTACATATGAATACGCACCATGGCCATATTGTTTCTTTTCATATTACCATCTGAGTTTTTTCAGGGGCATTTCAAAACCATGGGCGATCCATATTTGTGATAGGTGAGGTTCCAGAACAAAAAAAGTTGGGAAATGCTGTATTCATTTCATTTTTAGGGCAAGGTTGGACTTGGTAGCTATGAAGACTAAATCCAATGAATTGAAGAAAAATTGGTACCTGCCAGATCAGGTATTCTGCACTGCAGTGCTCACTAGCATAGAGTCACACTGCCAACTCAGTGATTTCAGGAGGGGGATACTGAGCATGCTCAGGAAGTCCGAGGGTCTTCAGCCTAACACAATAGTTGACATTCACAATCTTTCTTGATCTCAGTTGTATAAAGTCTGTAACTATAATAAAATTGATAGGAACAAGAAGCCAGAAGCAAAAGTCTGGCATATACAGCTTTTCCCTGGAAAGGAAGTCAGCTGTGGCAGTGGATTAAAAGAACTATGTCCCTACAATATTTTAAGGGTGGTGGAAAAACAAACAAAAATTATCAGCCTACAAGGGCATTATGACCTATGCTTTCTCCTCATCCTGTGGATCATTATGGCCTGAATTCACATACCATATATGAATAGCTTCTGTGGGCCAGATGACCTTGCTTCTGAATAGCTGAGCCAGCTGCTGTATGGTGAAGACACCTTACAGTTCCCTGGGTGGGACAGGAGGCTGTGGGTAGTTTAGATACAGTTGGACTCAATTAAACTCAGAATCAAATAAACAAAACAGAAAATTCTTTTAAAAAGCAAATGAGCTTTAATGGTCATTCTAATGCCACACTAAAACTTGGTCATACTCACAATTTTCACTGTATGTTATTAGCAGCCTGTCACCAAAATGTAGCAGTTATTTTATTTTATTAGTCAAATTCAATTAATAATAAAAGCCAGTAAAAATATGCCAAACTCTCTGAATTTAATTCTGATAGGTGGAGAACTGGAGCATCTGTGAGGATGCACAGCACACAATGTTGTGCCACAAATGAGAAGCATTGAAATAAAATACATTACATCAAAAATGAAAATGCACAATTGGATATAAAGTAGAACTTTGGAACCTGAATGTGTATGACTAGACAAGGGGAACAAATTACTGGCAGACTGGGCACTCTGAAACTAAATAATTTGAATTCATTTTCAGATCCACTCTTCACTCTAGTGGCATCCAGCAGTTAATGTCAGGCTTTAATATTTCGGTCATTTTCCAATTGCTATGGTTGTATATATACAGAAGGATGTCAACCTAGATACATTTTTAGTAGAAAATTATTGTGTTGATTTGGCATTTCTTTTAGTATATGGAAAGAAGCAAAACCATGTCGGAAGTTAGTTCTTTAAAATGAAATAGATTTATTTTGTTATTTTAAGGGGGGGAAAGGTTTCAGATTACTTAGATTTTTGTTTTCAAAATTAGCTATTGAGGGATTTGAGGGGTCATCATGTGGAATGGAGGGGCAGACCTGTTAACTGCCGAGCCATTCGCTAATATCCATTTCCATCCAGTGTCAAGGAAGAAGTACCCCAAAATTTCTGGTATGACAGTGAGCAAATATTTGGTTGCTGTTGGCTGTGCTAGTGGTCAAAAAAAAAAGGAGAATTCAGACACGCTCCTACCATCCCCTGAACAAGATAGCTAATGAACGCCCTGTGTCTGTGTTGGCCTTGTTGGAAAAAGTTGCTGCAGACACATTAGATATCAAGGCCACAATGGCAACAACACAACTGACTGTTACTTCAATTAACTCTTCTCTGCAAGTGCTGACAAGGTGGGTGAATGAAGCAGAATGGAGGATATCATTGGTGAAAGATCAGGAACAAGAGCTCTTTGCCCAATGCAGAGAAACCTAACAGACTTATTTTCTCTTAAATGCAAATTGGCAGACTGTGAGGGGAGATCTCACCACAATGATTTGAGAATTACAGGAGTACCTGAAGGAGCAGAAAAAGACAATTTGTACCCTTGAATTTGTTCCCCAGTTTTCACTGAAGAGCTCAGCCTGGCAAATGATTTTAAATTTGATTTAGAAAGACCACATAGGTCCCTGGCTCCTAAGCCAGTCTCAAATGCAAATGTACACTTATTGTCAGATATCTCAGATTTACTGTAAAAGAAAATATAATACAGCTATCTCATGAAAATAATATTTAAAAAAAAGTATGTGGAGGGAGGCTATTAAATAAGATAACGATTTTTCAAGATTTTGCCAGAGATGTGGTTGAATAGAGATTTGCCTTTAAAAGAGCTAGGGAACTTGCTAAGCAGCGAGGGCTCAAATATTTTATTAAGATTCCAGTTCAGTTCCATGTCAAGATTGGTGAGGAAGTGCAGCTGTTCCAAAAGCCACAAGAAGCAGGAGACTTTTTAAATAGCCTGTTCTAAACTGACTACTTGTGCTGTTTTACACCAAGTGTACTTCCCAATTGTTATGTCTGCCCTGCTTGCACATATGAACTTATCCAGTGACTGTGACTAACTTTCTTATTGATTTGGGTTATCTCCTATGCTCCACGGTTATGCTTTATTAATTCTTGGGACGTGTATATCAATTCTCATCAAATAGCTGAATGTGAAGTTCTCCAGCACAGGAGGGAAGGGAACACTTCATCCCAAACTGATCTCAGTGAACCGACTATGAAAAGAATATATTTAAATTGTGAATTAGCAATATTAAGTGCCTTTGCTCTTATATTTGAGTTGGGGAGTTAATAAGACATTGACAACATCCCTAACTGGTCAGATCAATATGAACCATTTGTTTGTGATTATACAAGGTCTTTGTCTCAGCACAGCATCAAAGCACACCAAAGAGATCATAAGGGGTGGTAGAGCTGTCTGTTGCTCTATAGAACTTGTGGACCCCATTTCCACTTTCTAAAATTGATACCAGTGCAGAGTTGCTGTGTCTCACTGCTGGGGGTTCTCAAAGTCTGGCAGCTTTCCATTCCATGTGCTGGAAATGTGAGAGAGGGCTCTTCTCTATGCAAGACATTGTGGGATGTTGCTCAGGAGCTGAGCAATGTAGTTGTACCCACTATTGGCCAACAGAGCAGAAGAAAGGACCAACCCAGGTTCCTGAGCTATATGAAACAGTGATTTCTGCCCTCCCTATCCCCTCTCTCACATTGCCCCATCTCTAGAGAGACAAGGTAGGAGATAATATCTTTTATTGGACCAACTTCTGTTGGTGAGAGAGAGAAGCTCTATCCTGGGACTGATACAGCTACAACTTTTGCAATTACCCTGCGTACACACCCTTGTTTGTCCTTTTCCCCACCTCACTTGCCTTCCTCTTCCCCCATGCCCTTCCTCCACCCCATCACTCCCCTCCTCTACTTCCCAATCTCTTTACTTTGTCACCCCAACCCTCCGCTCCCGATATTACCCCACACCCTGTATCCTCTCCCGCAACTTCTTCAGCCCCTTTCCTCCATTCTAACATCTTCTGTAAGCTCAGACCCTGAGGATATGAACACAAAGTATGATATTTGAATAGAAGAATCACTCGTTGAATTGGATTTTGTTTTGCTCTTTAGTGCTCAAATTAACAGTTTGTGGGACCAGTAAGATATCTCATCTGTCAGTTATATTTTCATTTCATCTGGAGAAGAGAAACTAAATGTTTGATTGGGGGGTGCGGGTGCATGTGGCCCTGGGAAAACAATCCACACAACATATACAGTCTCATTCAGTGCACCAAACGGTATGATCAGTCCTCTAAAAAGATTACAATTAGGGGATAATACACAAGCATATCCGTGACAAACCAGGTTAAGATATATCAGGGTTGTGGAGTATGTGATTTCTCTGTGTATCTTTACAGTGTGCTTACTTATTTGTGGTGTGGGAAATATAGGATGCCTGTTAGAACATATCATTTAAATAGTGGGTACTGGCAGAGCTTCCAGCTTGGGTGGTGTATCTCTCCGGCCTGCCCCCAGGAAATTACTATTGCGTTAGTTTTGTTTCCAGTGTTAAGGATATGACAACTGCTGCTTTTTCACTGTGATTTACTTTTCAAGTGGGTAGATACCACTCAGGATAGAGTGGGCCTGGGTTGCCCAGTACCACACACTGAACATAGCCAGTCACTCTTGGGAATAGATCAAGTTGTTATGTATATCAGGATATGGTATGTGTTTTTATATTTTTCTTTTAACCTGTCATTGTGTGCTTTTCCATCCACCACTTCAGAGCCCTCCCTATATCTCCGTAGCACCCCCACTCTTCCCCACTCCTTGTTACCTCCTTCTAAACCAGGAACACTCAAGAAAATTACACCCTACATGACTATAATTTGCTTCTGCAGGTGGCTGCAGTGAATGCTGACACTCTCCTCCTTCCCCGCCCCCCCATTCTTCTACACCTACTCTATTCTCTGGAAGTCTGGCAAGTGGTGATCATCTGTCAAGATAATTCAAGAAGTGTCTAAGGCATTTCATCTCTAGAGTTCCGTACCCCCTTGTGGGATTCAGTGTGGGGAGTAGGACAGGATGCAATAGAGCAAATGAAGCAAACATTCTGTTACCCTTGTTTGTAAGATCACACATGACAAAAATTAATCTTAGCACAGCCAAATGGTTTGAATCTCAATTTGATTTCCTGGAATGTAAAAGGACTCAAGACTCCAATTAAAAGAAAACAAGTATACTCATTCCTAAAGAGAGCAAAGGCAGCTTTTGTGTTTTTAAAAGAGATATGCTTGACCACAGATGAAGATGCTAAATTAGAACAAGACTGGATTGGAAAAGTAGTGTCTTCCTGCTCCTCATCCAAATATGGGGCACGGGGTAGCCATATTCTTCCATGAAGTGCCGACAGTGCCAGTTTTTGAGGGCTTGTCAAGACTAACTCTTAGTTCACAGCAAACTGGGGGGTGAATGTACTCTGCACTAGCCTGCGGCCCATTAACTGTTCCTGTGAATCTTGCTGATATGCATTAAAAGTTTGTTAATGCACTTTGATCTAGTCCCATTTCAAAG
Source organism: Dermochelys coriacea (assembly GCF_009764565.3). Classification (NCBI taxonomy): domain Eukaryota; kingdom Metazoa; phylum Chordata; order Testudines; family Dermochelyidae; genus Dermochelys; species Dermochelys coriacea. The sequence goes on along the minus strand of NC_050078.2, from coordinate 22,684,789 downwards.
ATGACTAGATCAAAATGCATTTACAAACTGCTAATGCACTTCAGCAGGGTCCACACATGCAGTCTGCAACAGGGTAGTGCAGAGTAGATTCACACCCCAGCTTGCCACAAACTAATTGTTCATTTAGACAAATCCTGAATAAATTTCAGACAGTCAGGGGATATTTTTAATCTTTAAAATCACCATAAATGAACCTGAACTAATCTCACTAATATGTATGGGTCTATGCTTCATGATCCAGAAACCTTTCATAGGTTTTTTACTAAATTATATGGATAATCCCATATCCCTGTTGTGATTGTTGGGGTTTTTAATGAAGTACTTGAGCCTCTCACCCTCTAAGTCATAAACCAACCATAACCAGAATGGTCCTGGAATTACATATTAAAGATCTCAAATTATGTAAAATCTGGCATCTCATGTATCCAACAAGTAAGGAAAATTCATTCTTTTCCCCAGTACATGGGTTCTATTCCCACATAGATTTATTTTTGATCTCCAGAGACTTGGTTAATTCTGTAATTGACACCTCCATACAATTGCTGTCAAATATAATGCTCTTATAACTCCTTGAATAGCAACCAGTCTGGGAAAGAAACAGCCATGCAGAGGGAGATTTAATTCTTTACTTTTATTAGATCCCATTTCAAAATTTGTATTGAGAAAGAAATTGGCTTGTTCCCAGAGACAAATGAATCCTTAACATCTCCTAGCGGGCTAGTGTGGGAGACACTCAAGGGCTATTTAAGCGGTAGAATGATTAGTTTTGCCAATCAAAGGGAACTTGGAGAAAATGGTGGCAACTCTGAAAAAATTAAAAGCTCGATTTGTCTTATGCCACAGTTCCATCTCCAGATTTGTTGTGCTCTCCTATCAACTGTACATGTGAACTCAACTCAAGCACAGCCTGAATTCACCCTAGTTTCAACTTGGGCATGATTTCTGGGAATCAGGTGAAAATGCTGGAACATTGCTGGCACATAACCTAAGACAAAAGACCTCTGCTCGTACTATCATGGCCATCTCTGATAAATATGGTAAATTATGTACATCATCTAAAGATATGAATCATGAGTTCTTTAATTTCTATAAAGATCTATACAAATTGGATACACATGTCTCCACAAATGCCTTGGATTAATTTTTCAAAAATATTTCATTCCTGCAAATTTCTGCAGCCCAACGTGGAAACCTTGATGCTCCCTTCACAGAGGACGAGTTAGCTGAGGCGATTAAAATTATGAACGCTGGGAAAACTCCCAGGCCAGATGTCTTCCCCACTGAATTCTACAGACACTTCCTTGAACTCCTGTCTGACAAGATGCTTGAAATGTTTAATGAACTTACATCTAGAAGTCACTCTTCCATCTACATGGAGTGAAGTCCTAATATAAATGATTCCTAAACCAGAAAGATGTTGTACTATTTCCAGTTATAGACCAATTTCACGTACTGGCAAATTTCTGGCAATGAGACTGAAGAAGTTTTTGGCTCTAGCATGTAAATGTTTGGATTTGGACTCAGGTTTAGTTACTGGATTCATCAGTTACACTCTCACGCAGCCTCTCACATCACAACCAACAATGTGACCTCAGATACCTTCAGGTCTCCATTACTTTTTTATTTGGTTCCTGGGGAATAGCTATACAGCCTCATCCAGATATCTGAGGCACACAGCTTGGCTCCATGGAATATAAAATGGTGGTGTATGCAGATTACACCCTTTTGTACGTATCCAAGGCAGAAACCAGGATTCCAGTTCTCTTATGGCTAATTTAAAATATTCAGCTCAGTGTCTAGTTACAAAATAAATTGGGAAATATCAGACTCGTTGCAAAGTTGTCCTGCAGTGGAGCTCTTGCTCAATGGAGTTTTTATAGGCAAACTGATTCAATTAAGTACCAAGATATAAATATAACAAGAAATCTTAACAAACTAAAGACAATACGTTTAGATCCTGTACTCTCTCAAATAGTTAGTGATACAGATAGGGTGCATCCTCTCTCCTTGAGCCTGTGGGGAAGGGTTAACACAATACAAATGAATATCCTGCTTAGGCTTCTTTATATTCTAAGTGGTCAACCTATATATATCCCACTGTCCTATCTGTACATATCCCTCTATCTTACTTTAGAAAATGTAATAGCTTTATTGGAGTCATCCTGTGGGGCAACACATGACTATCATTTTAAAAAACTCAAGCTTTTTGTAGACAAGATGGGGTTAGACTCCCGGAACTACAAAATTACTCTAATGCTTTTATCATGTCACAGATGTCAGACTGATTCAAGCATGCTAATATCCTTATTCTCACATACATTAATGCATTCAATTCCCCTTGTTGGTCTCCTCGGTTTCTCTTTTTGCCCATTGGAGAAAAACAAGGTGCCTATAGTGGTGGCTGTGAGAAGACCCTGCCTATCCTAGCTGTCAGGTACCAATTACATTCTTGCCATTATGCAAAAGCACCTGTTGGGGCAATCCAGACTTGCAAATTGGGAACAAACCTATAATTTGAAAGAACTGGCTGATCGGGGCAACATATGGATTTTGTGATTAGTCAGTGATGAGGGCTTTGTCCTTTTTGTAACACTAAAGCAAAGTTATGACCTGCTAGCTTCAGCGAAGTGGCAGTACTTGCAACTATGTAGATGTCTGAACTGTAATGTAAGTCGAGAGTTAGTAGAACTCGAATTAGTAGACCCTGGGTTTGTTAACCTAGGTCTGGAGTTCCTTCACTCAGTTTAATCCTAGGTTACAAGTTGTTGAACCCTGGGTCTCAACCAGGGACTCTGACATCTACACTGCATTATGTGGGCCCAACTCAGCCACTCATATCCCAGACTTCCTATTGCCCTTCTAAAATGGGGCCCTTTGTTTATGGTGAAGCATATTGAAAACTTGACCATCGAATAAATGTGACTGTCCCCAGGAAAAGAGAAAGTGGGATTATGATATACTTTTTGGTGAACTCCCAGACCATCAGTTCAGTGGAGTTGCATCTACACTGCAAAACAGTAGGGCTTGAACGCTGGGTCCCGGCTTTACTCAGGCTTGGGCCCTCCAGTCCTGTGGGGGCCTGGGACCCTGGGTCAAAGCCCTAGGTTAGCAGTGAGACTGAGTTCAAACCCTGGGCTTACATAGCAGTGTAGACATACCTTTAGACACCTGCTATTGTATCCATTTTGTTCACATGCCTTAGGTCTTCCGAGACCCCAGAACTATTGAGAACCTTAGAAATCCTTCACAAACTCCCCAGAACCATGATGATAGGACTGTTCAACAACCAGGCAGTTGTGAAAAGAGGTGGACGCAAGACTAAAACAGAGCTTAGTTTCATCAGCCAAATCTCATCTGAAAACTATATCCTAGATTATTTACCTGCTAAACTTGGTTTAACTCCACCACAAAGACTTTGGCTCTTGAGAACTGTGATGATCACGAAGTGCATGATTTTACAAAAGTTGAAGAGTAGGCTTATCCCCAGAATAGAGAATGGTATTCAGATATGCTGAGTTAGCTGCCAAAGAAATAACAACTTATCACCGTAGACAGCAAATGTTAAGAAATTTTGGCCCTGTTTCCAGATATATTTGGATAAAAAATATTCAGATGGCCCAAAGAATTTATACCTCTATTTCATACAACTTCCTCCTTTTTTCTGTGTGTATATATATATATATGGACATATATACTAGTTGTTTGTCATTTACCTTTTTGAACTTTTTTGTTAGCTGTTTCTTTTCACAAATCAATTAAAAATCACAAAATTAGCTATTGAATTTGTAATGTGACTTTTTATAAATTGTTATTTTTCATAAGTAACATTGAAACTTGTAAATTTCAAAACTGTTGATGGAAAATATTTAGTCTTATTTGTCTGATTTTGTATTTTGATCATTTGGGACCTATTCAGGTTCTCACTTAGGAGGAACTTGGTTTTGTTTGTTTTAATTTTAAGTCAAAATTAAATTACTTGGGCTACATTTGTATTTTGTTTCTATGATGTAAATCATACCGTAAATTAAACCTGATTTTCAGGAAATAGCATAGACATGTATTAACTGAAAAATAAGGGAATGTGCAAGCTTTAAGTGTTTCATCACTGTTTTCCCTTCCTTTATAGCCCAAAAGTAATTTAATTGTATGAAATAGGTTAAGAATGCACTGTGGTCTGAGACATGTGTCTTATGGACATGTAGAATACAGTGTGTGTCTGTGTGCGTGCACGTGCGTGTGCGTGACTGTGCACACGGGGTGGAGGCAGAGGGATAAGTGAGGGAAAGAGAAGTGGTACTGAGACTTGGTGAGAGATATGTGAATGCAGGTTGGGAAGGAGGGTCCTGGGTGTTCCTACCTGCTCCTGGCCCATTTCAACCCCTCCAGGTCCCTCCCCTTGGTTCCTGGCCTGATCCTGGAAATCACAGTGACTGCCCCAGCCCTTTTGGGTCCCACTCTCACCCCCATCCCCTTGTCTAGGCATGCACAGGTATATTCCATTGCAGGGGCACTAGCCCCTTCTACTCCCTCTCTCTCCCCACCCTTGGTTTCACTGCCCCATGTGGTTATAAATGAGAATGTGCTTTATGCTTCCTTCCTTCCCCACTGCAGCAGTTTAATGAATCCAGCAGCCAGTCAAGCAAAGGAGCACATGGAGTGGGAGAAACTTCCATGTGACAGCACTGCAAACTGTGCCACAAATAATTACAACCATCTTTTGGTTGTAAATTATTTAGTGTACAAATGTTCACTAGTATTCTGGGAATTAGAGAGCAAGTGAATTTGGGGGGATGTTTTGTGAGGAAAAGTAAACCTTTTAAAGGGAACTATGTACTTCGCTCTTACAAAGATATAGCAAGCTATTCTATAGTAATAGTCCAAATCACCACATTTAAAATAGTGGTACTCCAGTGTTTTGGATCATTGCACTACATCTCTGTAAGGATGATTTCTGTGCTATCTGTATGATGTATATCATACATTATGCTTGTCATGATACCATGTTAGATACTTTTATCTTCATAAGTAAAATGCAGAAAAATAATTTGAATTTAAAGAAGGGTAGCATTTTAATGCCACGAAGGTCACTAAAACATATTTTGTTCATTAGGAATACATCCTAACCTCAGTATCAACAAGTTGAATGTTGGATTAGCATAAGTAAACCTTTAATGGCTAAAGTCTGTGAATATGTCAACTGATTTGTAAAATGTAAATGTTTTATGAGTAATAATGGTAAAGCTGATTTTGATTAATGAAATGCAGTCTACTTATTCTTTCAGCAGTAATCTACAAGCACCTAACCAACTAATTAGTCTTTTTAGGTAAAGAATTAAGTCAGCCTTAAGTTTAAAAGAATATTAAAATGACAAATATAACTTCGAGCTGTTCTGAAAAGTGGCTGCATTAAGAAAATAAAGTCACTGGTTGGGAAGGGAGAGATAAATCAGAAAAAAAGCAATACTCAAACAAAAGTATTACAAAAGGTTATTAGTTCTAAATATTATGAGTATTTACATGTAAAGAATTAAAAGGAAAATCTGGGGAACTAGGAATAGATTTACATGATATGGAATCTTTCAAAGCAAAGTGTATCACAAAACATTTTACATTATTAAAAATTTAGTGCCTCGACTACAAACTGTTAAATGAAAATATATTTTATTCATCAAGGGCATGAATGTGAAAGGTGCTGAACACCTGCAGCTTCTATTGACTGCAGGTGCTGAATAACTATACAGACTATAGCCCACTCCAGCACCACTTGGAATCAATGGGTGTCTTTCCATCAACTTTGTGGGTTTTGGATTGTACAGTACGTTAGTATGGGCTGACTCTGAGATTCAGATTATTCTTTTTTTAAATTTATATTTTGATTTGTATTCCACATAAAGGACACATCACATATGGGGATGCTCAGCATTGACTGTTGATCTGTATCACAAAATATTGTTTATGTATTGGATTTCTGTGCTGGTATATTGGACTGTCAGAAGAGAGCAGACAGTTTCAATGGGAGCCAGTTAAAAATTTTCAGACACAACAGTTTTCCACTGAAAACTGCTGTTTTGTCAGTATCAAAACTTTTTGCAGTAACATATCAATTTCAACCTTTTCATCGGGGAAATAACCAACACATTTTGTTTTGTCTTTATCATTTAGATTAATTTTCTTTTGGTTTTAATGTGACATCAAAATACACATTTTAATATTATATTATGTATAATATATGTCAGAAATAAATATGTTGACAGTCCTAAATGTATTTTTTTTTAGAATTTGTGTTTTATGGGAAATTTCAAGATTTTAGCTTCACATTCCAGTTTAGAATGAAAAAAAAAAGTCAGAATTTCCCACATAATGGAAATTCCAGAATCCAACCAGCTCTAGATTCATGGTGCTCTTCTACAGTTAGATACAGTCACAAGACAAGTGATTGCAAGCCATTAAGCCCAAACGGGTCTAACTGCTGAATGATGGAGAAACCATTATGGAGGTATTCTCCTAAAGGGCCTGGCTGGCTGACAGGGGGAAATCAGTCTGAGGCAGAAGGAGAACTTAACATCTTGGCTCTATGGCTGATATCCTGGAGGAATATAGTATTTGGTGTCCAGAGACACACAGGGATGGAGGAAAGTTTTGAGAGAACCCAACTTCCCTGAGATAAATGAAAAACGGATTGGCAGAGACCGTTTTGGTGAGCCAGACTGAGACCAGGCTGGGTTCCAAAGCTCCTTGGCTTCCTAAAAAACATAAATTGAGTCTGCCATTTCCCTGTGAATCAAGAGGAAAGCCCATTTAATTTAGCTTGTATTGGAAAGATTAGATGATATTAAATGCATGGAGACCGTTATTCAGTATATGAATATATGTTCCCCAGCACTCAGATATCGGTGTAAGATGCTCTAGAAATATCATGGAAATATATTTGTTATAAGACTTGTATTTCCAAGTCTTATAACGCAACACAAAATGTGGCAACACAAAAATAATTCATTAAAATTTGTAGTATTATCTCCATTATCATCACAATATGTATGTCAATATCTTGACCAGGGGTTCTCAACTTCATTGCACCGTAAGCCCCCTACTGACAACAAAAATTACTATATGACCCCAGAAGGGGAGACGGAAACCTGAGCCTGCCCAAGCCCTGATGCCCAAGGTGGGGAGAGGCAAAGCTAAAGCCCCGCTGTCTGGGTGTGGGTGTGGGGGGGGGCAAAGCCCAAGGGATTCATCCGGTAACCTAAGCCCCGCTGCCAAGGGCTGAAGCCCTTGGGCTTTGGTCCCGGACCATGGGGTTCTAGCTTAGGCTTCGGCCCCAGCAAGATTAATGCCAGCCCTGGTCACCCCATTAAAATGGGGTTACAACCAACTTTGGGGTCCCGACCCACAGTTTGAGAACCGCTGATTCTTGACCATATGTCCTAATGGAAGATCTTTCTCATGTTTTATTGCCTTTGCAGATTCCTTCCATTGTACTTGAGTTTACTGTGGTAAAGACATCCATGTAGAACTCAAGCCATGATCTAGGCTATAGCTCTGATCCCTAACACAATTATACAGTGATGCTATCCTGGCCATACAAATGACCAAAAGCCTTTTTTAAGCATGGATGGTATAAATATGTAATACAAATAGTGTCCCGGTATGTTTGTAGTTTGGTGGGCTCTTTTATCTGAGTGAAAACCCCATACTCTGCCAAAGGCCTGCTTTTAAAGCTTCATTGGTGATATAGCTCTTCTTTTTCCCTCAGCTACTCTTAGCACTCAGTTTCCACATAACAGCTTCTATAGTAATGGATCAGCCTTTGGCTGATGGAATTAATTTTACATCTTGTTATCAGCAAATGATCTTTTTAAAAAATCAGTTAATGCATCTTCCCTCTTCCATGCTATTTTTTTTATTTCTTTCGGTTATTGCCTTGAGTCCCCTATCAAATACCTCCGCCCCCCCTTGCAAATTTCCAACCAGTTCTCACTGGCATGTTCTCACTATGTAGCAAAAATACAGCTTTCTCAGGGTCTCCATCCTCCTCTTTCTTGAATCTTTCACATGTAAAGAATATTCCATGGTCATATATTTTTGATATTTTTTTAAATCAGTGAAGCTTCTGTTAAAAATGTGTCTCAAAATCTTTCTACTTGTCCATTCTGTTTGATCATGGAGATTTCATACATAAACATCATTTTATTCTGAAACTGTACTAATCCCTATATTATTAATTTCACTGTTTCCTCAATCCTACTTAGGATGACTTTGGTAAAGATCCTCTGGCTGTTATTCAACAGGCTTATCCCTCTAGTATTCTCATGATTATCCCATTCTCTCTTTTGGATGAGAATTAGGATTTATTCTTCCACTACTCTGGAACCTTCTCACCCTTTCAAATATCCCTGGAGATCTTTCATAATTCAGTTACTATTACTCTACAGCTTTGCTGTGAAAGCTCAGGAAAAGCTGCTTAGCAAATAAAGTGAGCTCACTTTAAAAAAATGCCACACTCACCAGACTTTTATGTTTGACATATCAGTACCTCTGTTACATTGGGTCTCCAGTTCTTTCACTTCTTCATAGCATCTGTACAACATGTTATGCCATCCAAACCCCCCTCCCAAAAACCAGATATAAGCTACCCATCTTTCCCTTTTCTTTCTAGCCACGTATTTATTAATTTTCATTTTTAACAGCCATTTTAGTTATTTGCTTTGAGCCTTTTTAACACCTATCCTCTTAATACTGTCTGAGCATTCATAGTGCAATTATATATTAGAAGTAGCTGTGTAACCAAGTACATTATGTGGAAATTTGCTTTCTTTCTACAGTATAGTATCACATTTCCAGAGCAGGACAATGCCTGAAAGCCATTAGCCCCTATTATGAGAATGCATAAACTTTATGGCCAGGATATTATAAATGTATAGTTCAAAATGCATACATCCTATGCCTCACTTTAAGCACAGACTAAACATGTGATAAATCAGGGCCCCATAACCCATCTCTACCCCTAAACTCACAGGCAATCTGTCTCCCTTTTGGACCAGCAGAATAAGAACGGAAGAGGTAGGGAGACTTATCTCAGTTTTCCATTAGAAGAAGTTGCAAGTCCACTCATAGTGTGATTCTCCAACAACTTACAGAATTATGGGACTCTGTTTATGTCTGAGCACCACCATTGCAAAGCTGGAGTGAATATCTTCCCACACAAATTCAGAACTATCAGATTCCTAAGAAGATCCATGGAAACACACACAAGGTTGAGGGTTAAGTCTGAAAATTAAATTCTAGCCAATGTCTTTCTAACAGTGAAGAGCCCATATATTAAAAAAGTAAAAAAAAAATAAAAATACTAAAAAGCCACAGTTAATTCATGTTTCTGGTTCTTCATTGAAATTACTAAATACATTTATCATGGGGGAGACATTTGGTTTAAAAAACGAGCAAATGCTTTTTGCTGTGGTGCTGTTAGATCATTTACAAAAGTCAAAATGGCTGTACATTCTGTTAATGTGTTACTGGAATACAATAACTTTGCACATTTTAGTGCTGGATTATGTGGAGAGCAGCCAATACTTGTAGCATTGATTACAAGGTCCATGCCTAAGTAGTTCTCTTACTGATTTATGACCAATGTATTACAATTCAGTGATGACAGGATAAGCAGCTAGATTTGTTAATTGGACAGTAAACTACATTTTGTTCTTGTTATGGCATTTTGTTAATTCAAAAAACCAGATGACTCTAAAATTTAATGGAATGATAAAAAAATAAATTAAGTAATATGAACTTAGAAGTTTTGAGTGTGGAATCCAAGCTTTTTCAGCAGAATGGAATGGTGTACAGTATATTTCTTAATTAGTCTAGCAAAACAATCATAATTAAAGGGCTGTAAACTCAATAGAGAAGTTATCTAGCCTTATAATAAATACAAACTGAGATGTACAGTAGGTCAGTTAGTATTAAGTAAAAAAGGTTAACATAGGGAATATCATTTTTTAACATGGAGACAATATAAATAAATGGTTATGAAAAATGCAGCTGACCTTGCAAATTCAAAGGCAGCACAGATTTAATGTTTTCACAGGTTCACATAGTTTTTCATCTCCTAGCAACTGTATGTCATTTACATATCTTACCACATAGAAAAATGTAAAGTGATTTTCTAAATATTTGTTTCTGAAACTTGTACACCCTTATTATTTCATGGTTCTTGGAAGCCAATTATTTTGATAACTGTGGCTAGTGTTTTTATGGAAAGTTATGAAGTTACATAAAAGATCTCAGTGTGGGATTTAGATATTAAAAATGCTTTTAGTTCTTCTCTGGTCCTCACAAAAAAAGCAGTGGGACAAATTCTATACTAATTTACAAGGGTGCAGTCCCCTGATATCAACAGGAGTTGCACTGAGGTAAATAGGAGCAGAATTTGGCCTTTTCATTAGTTAACAAGTGATCATTAATTATCCTGTATAATTATAGTCACAGAGTTTGGATGAATGTAGAAGGCTCCCACTTAAGTTAACGAGAGCCCTTCAAGTGCAGCCAAGGCCATGTTCTTCTTTGACATATTGTAGCATTTCTGTGTTAGTCTTTGTTCATTTAAATGTGTAACAAGCCACTAGGTCATTTTACTCTACAGTTTCATTTGTAACAGGGAAAAATCTGGTGCAGTTTTGTAGTGGGAGGAAGTGCTGAGACTTGGGAAGGCCATTAAGGGAACCTGTCCCCTCCTACCAATGCAAAGCAGAGCCTAGATCTGAATCCAGGTTGGATCCAGATTGTTCTGAGGGAAACAGGGCCAGAGGCTTTGCTACTACGCAGATCTTCAAGTCCTTCTCCTATGTGGAGGAGAAGCATAAAGTATTGGCTAAAGAGTAGCTCTACTACCCCTTTGGCTTAGGAAGAGGATTCCTCACCCTTTGCACACAAGGAAGTCAGTGGCACCCAGACATATTAGGGCCTGATCCTACAATCACTGATGTGAATGTTTAAACTCCCATTGACTTGAACGGTGCAGGATCAGGGCACTAGTAGAATTGGGAGCCTTGGGAAGGGTTTTGCCCAATATATACACAGCTCCTCTTCACTTTCAATGAAGATGGATACAACAGCAGCAATAGCAGCAACAAAGCTTGTACCAAGATAATATCACCTATAGAATTCCAAGAAAACAAAGTCCTGAGTTCAAGGTCACAAGGCTAAGTCCATCTCTCAGCTAGAGTTGGCCAGAACTCAGAATTTCCTGTTTGTAGAATATTTTGATATTTCAAAATGTGGTTTAGTTCCAAATCAGGAAAAACAACAACCCTACAGATTGAAAATTACATAATGTTTTGTCTCAGAAACACTGACACATGGTGTTTCAAAATGAAATATGCTCCCCAGGGTTGGCAGCTGCTGAGTGAAATTTTCATGACTCTTATCATTGCCAGCTGGCTCACCAGATTGCAGGAGTCAGGCAGCCTCGGGAGCAAGCTGGCTGAGGAGACTGGAATCTTTCGGGTCTTGGCCTGGGGAAGTCTGAATGGTGGTGCTCCCAGAGTTCCCAGCTCCAGGACCGTCTGTATGGCAGGCCTTCCCTGTGTTTGTGGAACTGGAAGCCCTGAGGTCCCTGGCCCCAGAGGCCATCTGCATAGTGGGCCTGCCCCAAACCCATGGATCCTGGAAGTCCTAGTGTCCCCAACCGCTCACTGGGTGAGCTGGCAAGAAACTAGGCAGGTTTCTGATAGAACTCTGCTCATGGTTCATTGAACCTGATGTTTTCATGAAACATTTTGAGTTTGATGAATAAGCATTTTCTGACAAAAGAGTTTAATCTGAAAATTCTGAACTCGCTGTACTATCAGCTTCCAAAATCCTCTGGCCCTCCTGCTTGGGTGCATTTTAATCCAGTACTAAACACAGGAAGCCACTCTGTGTTACATGTGCCACTCAAAGTCACCCCCTGAGCCCCATGTCTAATTAGAACCAAGCTGCTACATATCAGAACAATCAATGCTTTTAAGATGATAGGCTTAACAGTATTCTTTTGAACATATAAAATATATCATGTCCCAGTATCTGTTAGCAGATTGATTGTAGTTGCCAAGGCTGTTTAGACCCTGTTAGAGATTTTATTTCAATAAATTTATCGGCTTAATTACTTTACCTCAAGAATATCACATAGTCAGTAGTAACATGTTTATAGAGAGCACTTTTGGAAGTTTTGGAAGTTTGTGGTATGACATGGTCCACATGCATGCTTTTCAAAATAATCCAAATTATAAAATCACTTACTGATTTTTCAGGATGCTATAACAGTTGTTTACTGTAGAAAAAATATTTAAACTGATCAGTCTCTCTTCAAATGTCATTGCTCAGGGCAATTTTGAAGAATATTGAAATATCTGAGCCTAAATCATCCAAATGCTTGAAACAGCATACAAAATTAGTTTCTTGAGATATATTTATGTTTTTCTAGCTTGGAGCTAAATCATGTATTATGGTGAATCATTAACTACTGACTTTTATAGCAAATCCTTATGGAGCCCATTTTCAGCTTAGTTGATATTTTTAAAGTATGAAGTTATATAGACTACAAATATGCATTAGACAGGACAATCATGTATTTTTAGCATTTCTACAGATTTAGACATTTCTTGAGAGAAAACATAGAAAGTGACCTTTGTTTATAATATATCCTATTAAGAGTGCTGCATACTATACTTTGATTCTTGTCTCTGTCCCTCCTAACCTTTATGGGAAGTGATTTTTTTTTCATCATCAGGGAGAGAGACACAAGTCACTTCCTCATCCACATAAAATCCAAGCTGATTTGCTGTATTGACTAACTTCAGCATACATCTGCAATATCAAGTACTCTCCATTTACTACATGCCGTAAGGGGGAAGATATATCAGTTCAAACTGACTCTTGACAATTTAGAATAAGATTGGAGGCATTTCTGTTTCCCAGTTATAGTTCAATTGAAAAACAAATCAGACCATAAGACTTGAACATAAGTTTTTGTTATAATTTCCTTCTTTAGAAATGTGGTTAATCAAATATTTTTGCAATCAAAGATTTGTTCTAAGACATTCAATCTGTTTTTCTTCATAGTCATGTCTGTGACTCTCTTTTTTGGATTTAATGATTTTCTTCTGCATATATAGCCCAAAATTGCATTGGCCTATTTTGGGGTTTTGTATGGCTGCCATCTCCATAGTATTTAATCAAATACAAAATCCTGGATTAAGGGACTCAGCTCCTGGGGGGCTGCAAAAGTACATTGACTGACATAAAGATAGGTTTCAGTGTAGCAGCCGTGTTAGTCTGTATTCGCAAAAAGAAAAGGAGTACTTGTGGCACCTTAGAGACTAACAAATTTATTAGAGCATAAGCTTCCGTGAGCTACAGCTCACTTCATCGGATGAAGTGAGCTGTAGCTCACGAAAGCTTATGCTCTAATAAATTTGTTAGTCTCTAAGGTGCCACAAGTACTCCTTTTCTTTTTGACATAAAGATGTCTACCTTTTCATATTCACCTCAAGAATCTGTCTTCTCAGTTTCATCTTGCCATTGAATAAGTGGGTTTCTGATTATTCTTCTCCAGATGCATGCCTTGCATTTTTCCAGATCAGCCATCATTTTGTTGTTCTACAGATTTCTAAGATCTATGGACCATTCTGGATTATTTTTCTGTCCACAACACCTAATCTGGTATCATCACCACATTTCATTAACTTGCTGTTTACTCCTTCTCATGTATCATTGATGAAAATATAAATTAAGACCATATGCTGAAGGACCAGTCACTATTTGATCCTTCACAATTTACCGTAACTCATAAATATTCTGTTTATGGTATTTCAACTAATGCTGATTGAAAAATTGTGATTTCTGTCTGAGGAGAAATTCTAGTATTTTGAAATTTGTTTTAATCTCAGATCAACATTGCAATATCAAACAGTTTTGATGATCCCAAATCAAACCACCCAAACTACAACTCCAGTGAGGCACTAGGGCAGGTCAGGTGGACACTGATTACATTCAAACTGACCCAAAACTAATAAACATTTTGACTGGTTCAACAAACCAAAATGTTTCAATTCAAATCAGACTCACCTGAAAAGGAAATACTTTGTTTTACTTATTTCAAAAGAAAATTAAAAAAAATAATTGAAATCAATATTTTTATCACAGAAAATTTTGATTTTGTGGAAACTTCATTGTCCATTGAGCAAACATGTTGATGGTAAACTCCTGACCAGTTCTACTTTCAGTCAGTTGGCAGTTGCATGTGATTATGTTTGTATCTCAGCCACTTTGAATGAATTTGGAGTGTAAGAGTGTAAGAGTTCATCAGATACTGTATCAAATGCCATATTGTCTGGCTTGATATGTTATATTTAACCCCCCGTTGCTTGTAGCTCATGTTCCATTTCCTTCTTAGACTCTGACAATACATGAGATATATTGTCTTGGTTCTACTTGTGGTATGTTATTGTAAAAGGATGCCAATTCAACTCTATTGATTTATGTCTTCCTATAGGACAGTTAATGAATAGACATTAATTGTAATCAGTAGACAAATCTCATGTTGGTTAGGAAGAAAAGGTAGAGGGAAATAATCTGATGCCAATGCTGATCCTTCCCCTTGTTTTAATCCTTAAGGGGGAATGGGTGGTGATAAATGTAAAATTCAAATACAAAAGAGAGAGATTTGAGCTTAATTTAAAGATAAGCATGGTCATAAACGTTTGTCTTGCCTCATAAAGGTAAGGAAGGCAATTCATTGTAATAGGCAGATATGGTAGCCAGGCTGATAATAATATGCAGTAAATGATGCTTTAAGTGAAAGAGTGTAACACCTTTTAGAATTTTTCACTGCATTCCTTTGTTCTTTGTGGCAGAGAAAACAATTAGATTTAAAACACTCATATTAGAAATAGCACACTAGAATGGGCTACTACATATCAGTTGCCCATTTTGCATACTGCTTAAAGTATTGTGGAAGATTTTTAAATAAATAGAAGATTTATTCATGGTAGTTGGGTGCCTTTTTTCTAAACTGAAGGAATCCTTTTAATAAAAATGATCAATTTCCCCCTTCTTTTACAGCTTTTAAGTGTGTGTGTGTGTGCGTGTATGTATGTGTGGCTGTGTGTGTGTGTGGCTGTGTGAGTGCGGGGGAAGCATTCCTCCAAGTTTTAGATTCTTCAAAAGTCTTTCTGTGTATCACTTAATAGCCTTCTGAGAGAACTGAAGTCTCATTTTGTGCTTCTATGAATTTAAATCCAGGTCACAGAGATGTTAAATAGCAAATGACACATTTACTGTGCCACCCAGCTGCCTTGTATAATGGAGCAGGAATGCTTTCTGAACAGTGACAGCATGCCAATATTAAGTTATATACAAGTATTTTTGTTTTGCAGGCTAATGCAGGATTCTGCTCACGTTTAGAGCTACTTAGTTCTATTGCTAACTCACCCCCTGAAGAGTATAATATCTATAAAATATATTTCTTTCCTCACTGAAGAATTCTTAAAATGTTCATTCCCAATTGTTAAGTTAAAGTTGTTAAAGGAGTTATCATTGTGGTTACTATACCAAAGCAAAGACTTCCACTCCCAGGTGATCAGCAATCATGAGATATCACCAGCAGGCTGCATCAACTCTAGTGAGCTTGGAATTTTCTTTCAGCTAATGTATCCTTGAAGCTAAATTTCCTGAAAGTTTGTTCAGTTCCTCACAATAACTTTTATATTGCTCTTTGGTAAATCAGAACCACTTATCTTCCTTCTCAGCATTGTGGCTGGTCAGACATTGGAGCATTAGTCAAACCATACAAGCAAAGAATATATCTGGCCATCTGGTTTCTCTACAGTAGCCTTCTATCAGGCAGATGGAGAAAGTATTCCATCATAGCTGTAGATTAGGATTTTAGAGTGGGGTGAGTATTACTACTCTAAATATCCATTGCCTAATAATATCTGAAAATGCCAGTCCAAACAGCAGCTGATATGACCTACAAACAAGTAGACGAAAACAGAAACATTTTTTGTCATTATCTTTGCCTTATAATGGCTTATACCTGCTGAGCAGACAAATTTACTCTCTGTCTCCCACACAGTGGAGACTTCAATATACATTAGATGGTTTTTCATCTTGGTTTTTTTTAGAATTAATCTTTTTAAATGGTATGCTTAACTTTGCTGAGTACTTCCTGTGAGGGTTATGGGGTTTTTTTTCCCTCTAGCTCTGTACATGGACCTTTTCCCTCTCAGTGATTTATATTGTGAGTGTACTGTAGGTTTTCAGGCTGTTATCTTGGCCACACCTAGAGATTGAAATGGGGACCTACAGGGCTAAAAGCATGAGTCTACAGTTTGAGCTAAGAAGCCAGGTGCACAGACTGAGAGCTATAACAGATGCACATCCTCTGGGGGTCAGTTACATAAATCTGACTAGTGGGTTTTGTACTTCCTCTGGACAGAGGTAACTCATCCTGAGCATCTGAGGCCCACAGCAGTTCAAAACCTATGCATGCCTTATGTGATGGCCAAGATCTAAAGAGCCATGTAGTCAGAGCCTGTAATTTCTGGGCCAGATCCACAAAGAAATTTAGGTACCTAACTGCCACTTTAGGCACCAAAGTCCAAAGTTTAGATCCCCAAAACCCCTGCTCAGCTGGTGCCTAGACCTGTAGGCACCTAAAGTCCTGTACATGACTAAATTTTTGCTGGTGGGCATAAACAAAGAGACTGAAGTTCTGATGTAAGCTCATACCTAAGCCCCAGTGGGATCCTCCATTACCTGCGAACCTCAGCTGCATGGCCCAATATGTTAGGTGTTCTCAGAGACTGTGCATTAACACGACTCAGGAGGAGGGTTATGATGGTATTTCCTTCTGTCCTAAGAGCCTAGTGGTTACCACACTCACCTATGATGTAGGAGACTGCAGTTCAAATCCGTAGTCTGCCTGATTCAGAGCAGGGACTTGAACCCAGGCTTCCCATAGCCAGAAAGAGTGTAAGACTGACTCTACAGTCTAATGCAGAGATTGGCAAACTAAGGCCCGCGGGACTGTCCTACCCAGCCCCTGAGCTCCCAGCTGTGGAGTCTAGACCTCAGCCCCTCCCCTGCTGTCCCCCCCATAGGTACGCTGCCACGTGGGCAGCGCTCTGGGTGGTGGGTCCGCGTGCTGCTGCAGGGCAGCGTGGCAGCGTGTGGATAGGGGTCGGGGGGGACAGTCAGGGGACAGGGAATGGGGGTTGGATGGGGGTGGGGTTCTGGGGGGGGCAGTTTGGGGAGTGGGGTTCTGGGAGCGGGCGATCAGGGGACAAGGAGCAGGAAGGGTTGGATGGGTTGGAGGTTCTGAGGGGGGCAGTCAGGGGGTGGGAAGTGGGAGGGGTTGGATGGGGGCAGGGGCAAGGCTCTTTGGGGAGGCACAGACTTCCCTACCCAGCCCTCCATACAGTTATGCAACCCCGATGTGGCCCTTGGTCCAAAAAGTTTGCCCACCCCTGGTCTAATGGTTAGCACATTCTCCTGTGAAATTCAAGTTCCAGTCCTTAATCTAATGAATATTTAAGTATTTCATGCAAAGTTAAACAGTTTCATTCCACAATACCATATATTTTAGTGGGTAGGGCACTCACTGAGGAGTTAGAGAACATGGGGGTCAAGTCCCTGCTCCATAAAAGAAAAAAAGACAGAGAGTGGATTTGAATCCAGGTCTCCCACATCTTTGCAGAGTGTACAAACCATCCGGATTTTAGGTATAAAGGAGGTACCTCCTTCTAATTTGTTCGCAAGAAAGGGCTGACCTAGCTTTGGAACGTAATTCCAGGAGAGAGTTCACAGCTGAGATCCCTGACGGGAGAGATGTTCCTCTGTCCAACCTGGGATTTAGGTGTCTAATTTTCTTTCAATTCCCTTGGGATTTCCTGCTGACTAGCTTAGACAGCTCCCTGCTCAGCTGGCTGGCTTCTGGGAATGCCATTCTAGCTATCCCCATGAATTGTATAGAGAGCCTGGGCACCTAACTCAGAATGGCTAGGTTTCTAAAGTTAGGCACTGCAATGAGCCTAAATATCCTTTGTGGATCTAGCTTCCTGTTGATAGGATAGAGGGGGACATATAAGACACAATGACCCTGTTACATAAGTAACATAGTAGGTTACAACAACGAGGAGTACTTGTGGCACCTTATAGACTAAATTTATTTGGACATAAGCTTTTATGGGCTAAAACCCACTTCTTAAATGCATGGAGTGGAAAATAGAGTAGGAAGATATATATAGCAGTACATGAAAAGACGGGAGTTGCCTTACCAGTGAGGGGTCAAGACAAATCAATTAAAGTACGATATTATCAACAGGATGAAAAATCACTTTTCTAGTGCTAATCAGGGTGGCTTATTTCAAACAGTTAACAAGAAGGTGTGAGTAACAGTATCAAGACTTTCCCTAGATAACTTGTTCTAGCTATTCACCAATCCCTCAGTCTAAACCATCAACCCTTCTAGCACAAATAAATGTGCTGAACATAAAAAAAAAACAGGCATCTTCTGCCATCTATTGATCACATTATGACATCCTGTATAATTCAACACTTGTAATCAGAAAAAAAAATGCAACTACAATCTACTGTGTTTAATTAATAAATTGGTTCTTTTCTATGTCATTCACATTGGTTGTTTCTAATCAACATTTTCTTTTTAATAAAGATATTTTAAAATATCAAGACGTAGGCCCTACATTATTGGAAAAAATGCCATAAAGTTGATTTATAGTTTCATTAAAAATAAAAATATATTGTAGGAAGGAAATAGGGACATAATCTGGCAGAATTTAAGGATCAAAGCAAGACAAAGCTGCCAATTAATTGCTCAGTGTTAAGCATCCTATTGTTGTCTATGAGATGCACACACTTGATTTCTGACTTGAAGGAGGTGACTAAGGAACATGCATTAGCCTATATTTCATTAGCTGGGATTCAGATAATCTAATTCATTGCTGTATCCTCTGCCCTTCCCTTCCTCAAAAATGTGCCTAGCTACCCTTTAAACTAGTATTAATAGTGTTTGCTTTGATTTGGTGTCTTGGAAATGTTCTGTAATCTGACAAATACTTAGGCAAAGAAACTCCATCTGAATTGCTGAAAGGTTAGTCCAATCCTTAGCATCAATCCAATTCGTATAAAACTGTCAGGCTGGAAATAGGATGGAGTTTAACAAAAACATTGAGAATCTGAGCTAGAATTTAAATATTATGTTCTAGCTGTTCATAGGATGGAAAATAAGCTGATTTATTTAAATGAGTTCAGCAATAATCAGAATGGAAATTACATAGACAGAAGGGGTTCATAAAATAGAATTATTCAGAATAATTTAAATTCGTTTGTTAAATACGATAATGTGACTCCTGGGGAAGGTTAGCTAGCCATGTTCTCTCTTTTTCATGGATGCAGAGCCAGGGATCACTGCTTGGTTCTTCATTTTTGGAACTGCCTCTCCCCCTTGTTCCCTGTGGTCTGTAGCAATAATCAAAGGAAACGATTGATGGAAACATGTTGTCTCCAGAAACATATCAACTAAAAGACACAACTGTTTCAAATGGCAGGCTCCAACCAAGGAAGCTTAAGAATCTCTCAACCAAAACCTTTGTCCACCCAAAGATGTGATGCCTCCCTCCTTTCTTTGTAATTGCCTGGTCTCTACTGATGCTTCAATGTTCCCCTTATAACAACATTACCTAGCTTTCGTCTCTGCTACCTGCCACTTTCAATTTGGCAGAACTGAGCAACTGTACTCTAGAGTGTCTATTTGCCACTGGCTACTGTTGCTGCATCTCTCTCCCTTCTAGCTGGTAAGTAGCCATATTGTGATTCCCTTTTCTCTGATTGCTGACTATATGGCCATGTCATCCCCCTCACCTAGCAGTATTTACTAACCTGAGCTAGAAGAACAGTTTGTGTGAGATATTCAAAGGGCAAAATGGAACAGAAGAATCTGAATGGACAAAATAAAGATTGTGATCTGTTCACAATCCTTTCCGCTGTTACATTCCATTCCCTAAATTCTGCCTTGAATTGTTATTCTGATTTCAATCACGAGTAGTTTCATTGACTTCAATGGGAGTTTTAGTACAAATATTGAGATTTTCTGAGGCCTCAAGATTTAGCCCTAAATAGGTATTTTATTTAAAAACACATCTTAGTACAGATGTATCCGGGAGAATCAGCTTAAGCCAAGCATCAAACATACAAGTGTTCTGCAAATTTTCCTAATGAATCTCTGACCCAGTTCCTATGATATCTCAGCAAAAAGTTTCCTAATGTAGATTTTCTATTGTGCCAGATTGTGTGTTGGTGCAGGGATATGAACTCCTGGAGCAATTAAAAAATTAGATTAAGACAACTAAATTAATTTTATCTATGACCAAAAGCACCTCTAAACCCAATTAAATACATTATTTCAGCATTTCACTTTGATCCAAAAAAGTCCAGAATTATGTAATTACAGTGAAGGTGTCACTATGATTTGTTATGGCAAACCTTCACACTTTTCTACAGTTCAGGTAAGGTCAGCTACAAAGCAACTAGGTTGCAGAAAACCAAGAGAGACACCTACAGTGTAAATGCCGGGAATGTCCATTTTAATTTTCAATTTCCTTGTTTTTGTGGCTATCAGCCAGACCATAAAATTTTACTTGTATTTAAAAACTTGAATATAACATTCTTGAAAGGGCCCAAGTTGTTATCACTAGAGAATTAAGTTTCTTCATTGAACCAGTACAACCGAGCGAATGACAGTCCTTTACAAATGCAGCTGGTGGAATACTTCAAAAGTGATTTGTGAACATTTGTTCTGTTAAAAAAAACCATGAATTGGTTTGATTGTATTCACAACTGTTTGAATTTATACTCCATTAACATTTGTATGAATAATTCGTTTTACTCACAAGAAAATTTGTGTAGTGCTGAGCTCTTGTTTTAGTTATGAGAAAGTGTTTGCCCCAGAAGTGTCATGATCATTTTGACATCCCTTCACATTTTATTAAAAATATCACTCATCCAATCAGGAAGTAGAAACAATGCATTGTGTTTTAGCTGACCAATCAGACCTTATAAATGAATAATAAATGACAAACAGACAAGCATAGTCAAAGTAAATATTTTGCAAACATGTCATAGGCTTATGCACTTTTGCATGCAGATTCATTCATAATTAACACATGTAAAAAACAGCTTATTGGAGATACTTTATGGAAAAAAAGAGTTCTGCTCATTAAACAAATGATTCACTAGGAACAGTTTGCCCAGTTCTAATTGTAGATGTGCCTTAATCTTGACCTGAAGGGAGTGCCCTTGGGAATGAAAGTAGTTCTTTGTAAATAATCTGGATGAAAAAAGGGGAGACTGTTGGGGGAAGTGGTGGAATCCTTCCCTCCCCCTCTGGAATTGGATGGAATTGGTAAAGTCCCAGCAAGGGACTTGCTGGAGGGACACAAATTTTACACCTGCACTGTACATTTTTTATCCGCCGGGTAAATCCCAGACATCTGTCTAATAATAAAGTTGCGGCCTGATTAAACCCATATCTAATGTCTCCTGTCATTCTTTCGGCCTAGCCAGACAATCCTTGAGTAGACACTCTTGTTTCAGTTTGTCTGGCATATTTTACTTTACCTTAAACCTCTTCCTAATCAACTTAACCTAACCCAAAATAAAGTTAGTTTAAACTGAAACAAGAGTATCCAGTGGTTAGCATTTTTTTTTAACTTAGGCTTTTGTTTACACTAGCACTTTTGTCAGCAACATTTTTGTCAGTCAGCGGTGTGAAGACAACAGTCTCCTGCTGACATAGCTATTGCCGCTCATTGAGGGTGGTTTAATTATGCCAGCAGGAGAGCTCTTTCCTGTTGGCATAGAGGGGTTACATGGGAGACCTTACAGCTGTGCCACTGTAAAGTTTGTAGTATAGCCATAGCCTAAACAATTTTAAAATTACAGTGTAAGTTAAATCATGGCTCTGTCTTGGGCAAGCTCTTATTCCATATCCTCATTTGGATTTCTTTCTCTCCCATATATCCATCTTTCTTATAATTTTTTGAGGCTATGTAGACTATGTGACACATTTCCTGGACAATCCAAGAACTGGCGCCTTTTGAATTATTTCCTGGGTGGATGGAAATGATTATTGGGTTTATGCTAAAAATAGTAGTCATAACACTGTATGCTCCTGTTTAAGTCAACAACAAAGAAACTTCTGAGATTTTCAAATAACAAAAAGACCAAAAAACAGAGTGATTTTCAGTATAATGTGCTAATTTTTGCTCTCATTATGACAGATGAGTGCAACTCAATTGATTTCAGTGACAGTCATACCTGGGTAGCTAAATAGAATTTGGTCTAATAACTATGGGATCCCAACAGTATAATCTATAAGAGGAGGACTTCTTAGAGAGTGCAATTGTATGGACCAACTTTTCTTCCCTAGGATGTTGTCACGCAGCCCCAATTAAAGGCAATAGAAGCTATGCACAGGTATTAGAGGGAAGAATTTGGCCTTCCACTAGTTTATTTTACAGCTGTATCTAAAGCATAATAAAATGGAACTGGAAATTACACTGACATCAGATGCAAATTAATCATGTTAAGTCCAGAAAATTACCAGTTGAACTGTAAAATAAACTAGCTTTTGGCTGAATCTTGCCTTCAGCTGGGGTATAGAGTGTTATATAGTACTAAGAGTGCTTTCCACCTGAAACTAACTAAGCATGGTATCTACTGGCTGCCCAAAAGGGATGCTTCCATTTTGCTCAACAAGCAGAGCTACTGCTTAGTGCTTAGGGAACACAAGGGAGTTGGGATTCAGGCTGAATCTCAGTAATGTGTAGAATGTGCACACAAGTGGGATGGGAGGTACTTAGAATTGGCTGTATGTTCTAGTCTTTTGCCTCAAGTTGGTACCCAGAGATAACATGAAAATATCAGACCTGATCAGTGAAATTCAGCTGCATGATGGGTTTTTTAAAGGGTATTCACACCACCTTGTGTTTTCACCTGATATTTTAGTATCTATTTATCTCAAATATTTAGGTCCAATAATACTAGGGATTTGAAGCTTGTAGAAGGGCTAGAAAAACTCAATGAAACATAGAGCTTTTCATATTTGCTAATGATCTCAGCATTTGCTTGCTCCCACTCTATTTCTTCATACAAAAGGAATAAGGGATAGGACTGAGGCGTCCATTTTCAGACATAGAGACAGTCTGAAAATTAAAAACTATTGTCTAATCCAAAAGCAAGTTTTAGGGGAAGATGGAATCTGGGCGGAAGTCCTGTCTGCTCATATGTGAGTCCTGAATGGCCAGACGGATTGTACTGATGCTTGCTGGCAGACACTTCTTACATTTTAAACAGAGCCAAAACTCCTCTCAGATTTGATGAATAATTCAAAGAGAATGAATGAGGAAACCGTGACACAGCTCATAAGAGCAAAAGGCTGGAGGCAGATATACAAAAGATCCAAGAAAAGAGGAGATAATGGTATTTTCCTACTTCTAGCCAGTTGCCAAGAGGTGAATGCTGATTGGGATACAGGGAGACTAACACTATTATCACCTACACTTACAACCAACTCCACAAAAGTCAGTGGAGTTTCAATAGTACAAAATTGATGTAAGTGAGAGGAGAATAAGACCTAATGTATCTAGTAAGGAAGAAAAAAAATGAAGACAGTAAAGGTATTGTTTATGAAGAAAAATAATAACTGCTGTGCAAATATCATAGGCTAGGAAGTAGTAAAAAGACAACAGTTCAGGAGATAAGAACAGATAAATCCAGTACAGAATAAGAGAATTATGGATTAGAAATAGAAATCAGCTTGGATAATTCAGGAAAGGAGTAGAAAAGTCATCAGGGAAGAATAAACATGGTACATTTGGTAATCAGAGAATAAGTGGTTTGGTTACTGTAAGTTTAAAATAATGAGCCAGAGTTTTCAAAACCAGCACTATTCGAGTACAGTAGAATCTAAGGATTACAAATACCTTGGGAATGGAGGTTGGTTGTAACTTTGAAATGTTCGTAACTCTGAACAAAACATTGGGGTTCTTTCAAAAGTTTACAATTGAACATTGATTTAATACAGATTTGAAACTTTACTATGCAGAATAAAAATACTGCTTTCCCTTTTTTTTTAGTAGTTTACATTTAACACAGTACTGTACTGTATTTGTTTTTTGCTTTTTTTTGTGTGTGTGTGGCTGATGCCTGATTGCGTAATTCCAGAGGTGTGTTGGTTGAGGATCATTTTGTAACTCTGGTGTTCATAACTCTGATGTTCTACTGTACAAGACCATCAGTCAAATGGGTTTGGAATAGATTAATAGCCATTTCTCATTTGCTAATCAGTCCTAAAGCCTTTGGGTCTGTTTGTAATACTTCTACTTAGTCTACTAACACTGAGTAGTCCCATTCTCCCCAGTAGTCCCATTTACTTTAATAGGAGAAAGGTACTATTTAGCATGAGTTAAGGTATCTGGCCCATAGTAATCTTAGAACAGTGGTGGGCAATCTGCTGCCCATCAGGGTAATCTTATTGCTGGCCGCAAGACATTTTGCTGATGTTGACCATCCACAGGCACACTCCTGCCTCCACCGCCCACCCTGCCGCAGCTTCCAGTGGACACAGTTCCCCATTCCCAGCCAATGGGAGCTGCAGGAAGTGGCAGCCAGCACATCCCTGCGACCATCACTTCCCACAGCTCCCATTGGCTGGGAACAGCCAACTGCGGCCACTGGGAGCTACGATCAATGACAGCAGAATGTCTCGCAGCCTGCAATCAGATTACCTTGATGGGGCACATATGACGCGCGGGCCACAGGTTGCCTACCACTGTCTTAGAAGTTATGTTCGGTGAAAAAAAGAACTATGATACTCTCCATGAAAGAAGAATGTTTTTCAAAAGCCTTTTTAAATCTTCTACCAATTGAACCAACATCATACTGTTCAAGTCTTAGAACAGGTGATGTCAATTAACTCCCGATGAAGTGCTGTTATTCCTGGGTTTATGAACTTGAAAGTGCAGCCTAATTAAAATATAAGATGATGAATGATCACATATAAAGTATTTAATAATAATGAGTCTGTTATTAAAGTGACTGATATTTAACTAATAGAAATAATAAATGTGATTAAGTTAAAGATAAATTTTAGGTGCTGAACTGACCTAGCTATATAGAAAAGAAGGCCTGGGGTTGAGAGGTGTCTGTTTTTCTACCTCTCCTTTATAATTATCCCAGCAGAGAGACATCCTTGCTCATCCCTTAATAATCCATCACCAGTGTCATTTACTTTGTTACTGACATATACGGAGTCTCTCTCATTTTGAAAATGACTGGCTAGTTCTACAAATATAGCACCAGTTTATGTCTGTGAGATATGCTGCATCAAGTTGCTATTTCTATTACAAAGTGTCGTAAGTGTGAGTGGCATTTGGGAGGTGAATGGGAGGCATGGTGATGTCATAGATTGAGATAATTAAGGGGCAGCTGGAAAGGTGGAAAGAAAACAAGAAGCACCCAGAATCATAAAAGCCAAAGGAAGAGTGTACAATCCTGCACTAGTAGAGTTGATAGCAGAGTGGGCTGAGAGGCATTTTGTAAGGCTCATATGCTGCTGTCCATGGAGGAAGGCACTGAATGGTCTAGAGGGAAGGTGTCTTCCCTCACCAGGCCTCTGTAGAATTGATCAGTGTACAGTCTTCTCACAGTGGGCTGTGAGCTAATTGGTCCATGTATTTACACATCATATGAAATAAATCCACAGAAAACTTTTCTATTAGACACACAGCTGGGTTCTGATTTTGGGGTGATGGCCTGGAGGGTGAACCTCTTGGGCAATGCTGAGAACTCACTGGCCAATGACAGTTCTTCCTTGTTACAAGATCAGACCTTTGTCCATTCCAGCGCTTCTAACAAGTACTGGTTTTAGTTTGCGGGTGGTAAAGGCAGAAAGAGTCCTTTTCCTACCTTTACCCAACAAGCTGTTGCAAAAGAGGGACCTTTGACAATACAGGGGAAACAGTAAATCTGGATATAAATGAAGCATTGTCAGGTGCACAAAGTAAACAAACTGAAACAATAGAGAAAATAAGTATTTTGCTCACATCTTTCAGGTACAGTAATCTGAAGTGTTCTTTGTGACTATAATCGGTGTACATTTTTGAGACAGAAATGTCCTTTTCAAGTTGACAGTGTTCCTTTAACTGAAAAAAAAATGGATCCATGATGATCTATCCACTACCTAACAGAATTTTTAAATCATTAAACACCTAATTTACCAAATGGAATAGAATGAATCCAAACTATGGCTGTCAGGTGTGTGTCAGGTGCATTTCAAACAATTGCTCACAAAGCTGTTTACATGAGCGAGCAGAACAGATTATAAAGAGATTTTCATTGTGGGGAAAAATCAGGCACATTCAAAGGGAAAAAAAGTCCCATTGACCTATTTATTTGAATGATTGAAGAACTCCAGAGGAGTGAAATTGTTCTCCTAGCTAAATTTTATACATTCACAATGCCTTGAAACAGATATTTTGAAGAAGACACTCTTGGGTTATAAATCTTATTTTCATCTATCTGTTACTGATGTAAATTAAATTATTAAAAATCTATTTTTTCATTATTAATCAGGATAGTGCATTTTTTATAATTCCCTCATCCTGGAAAATGAAAATAGATAAATCAAGCTCACTTTAGAAATTTACTGTAATCAAAACAGTTGTATGATCATTATTTTATATGGTAGTACCTAGTGGCCTCAATCAAGAAACAGGACTCCATTATGCTAAGCACTGTCTACACATATAACAAAATAACAGTGCAAGCACTAAAGAGCTTACAACCTTCTATCTGTCACATACTACCATAATATTGCAGTTTTTCCTGCAGTATTTGAGGCTTACAGAAAACAATGCTTCATTCTGTTGGACTTCTTCTGTTGCAGCCCACTAACAAGTAAGACTGCCATCACTGATATTGCTTGTGCAAAACAAAAAAGCTGTGTTAATTTCACGCTCCATTAGGCACAATGTTTGCCAAATGGGAAAAGACCAAACTGTTTGGGAAATTTTATTTTCAGGCTTCTAAGATGATATTAAAAGCCATGGAAGAGTAGGTATTAATAAATAAAAAAACAGACAAAGTACCACCTGAACTGTTTCTCTTGAAATGACTTTGAATCCCTTAACATTAATTACACATTATTTTGTATCAAACCTTGAACAATTACACAGATAATTTTGGTTATAAAATTGTAATATCAGCAGAGGATTTTGATGGCAGGCTGCTGAGTTCGAATGATTTGGAAAGATTCAGGATGGTAGGAGAAAACTGAGAAATAATTTCTTTCTCTCTCCCTTGTGTTGCTTTATACATTTTTAAAATGTAAAGTGATATAAATTCGTATAGTTATATAAAATATTTTATATTATTTGGTCAGTGTAATTAGAAAAAAGAGACAGTATAGTTAAGAAGGTGGAAAATTGATTTTAAAATCAATCTAGGTCTACGAGTATCCTGTTTACTTGGATGATTAGTGTGAATGGGGAGGTTTATTCCTTGGTTAGCTATGGTGCATTTTTCTCTAAATATTAGAGTGGATATTTTCGCTAAAAGGGTAATGCTTGACATGGTGACCTTTTAAACATGAAGATACATTTTAAAGCTTTGGGGGTTAATGCATTGTCAGATCCACTGTAGATCTCTACTTTGATATTTTGTTCCTCCTGCAAATGGGAAACTGACACTGACATCAATGGCTGCTCTGTCCATAAATGGAGAACCAAGTATGAGAAATGAGTTCCACTGTGTGGATCTGAAAGGAAAATATTGCATTTCAAGACCAGTCCAACTCCCATTAAAATTATGGATTCCTAGTCATATATTTTAATCTGATCTCTGACTTCTCTGCCTAACACAGAACGTAGTATTTCATTTAGTGATTCTTGCCTGGAGCCCAGTAACATGGGATGGAAGCTCAGTAATTTGACAATGGAAAGACTGACTAATTGGAGTTGGATCAGGCCCATGCATCCAAAATATTGATTCGACCAGAATTGTGATGAATACACAAGATTTACATGAAATTTTGCTGATTGATGTAATGGCATTAAGCTCTGATCCCTCAATTAGATCCACACTGATCAACTACAGGATTAGGGCCTTTGTGTGTAATTTAAGATGTGTGGCTTAGATTATAAACAAGCAAATAAACAGCTGTCAAACTGTACATAGTGTATCCTAATATTAAAAGTATTTCCCATAGAGCTATTATCAGAAATTCCAGTAGAAGCGGATAGTATGAAATATTAAAGCTATAAATGACTTTGTCATTGAGAAAACAGGTGGTGATGGACAAGATGACAGGAAACAAATAAATAAATACATTTTAAAAAAAAGAATGGCTTGGATTGCAAACATTACCTAAAACAAATAAAGACCTAGGAACCTAACTTTATTAAAACACAAATAGTTTTTCCATGCTAAAATGTGGAGTCTGCTTCTAAGTGCTAACCTTTTACAGCCTAATTAGTGTAAGGTAGTTTGATGGGTACTGGATCAGGATTGCATCTGCCACCTAGACATTACTGTTTATATGAACAATCAGTAATAGTCTTTGGAACCCCAAAGCTGTTACCCAGATCAAATGTCAATTCATTTAATCGTTGTCAGCATAGCCATCACTCACTTCAACTCACCTCATCCTTTGTAAAGATAGTTGAAAAAGACATGTATGAGACATTTTCAAGATTCACTCAAAGAAACATGGGTCTCAATATTTTCTGTTCTAAGAAGAGAACTTCAGGCATTACCATAGTCTATCATGAGCTGCTGGGTTTTTTTCCCCTAAAAAGCATCTAGAGGAAATAAACAACAATTTTAACAAAATTTTGTTAAAACAAGTAACAGTCCCTTTCTTTCCAGTGACTTAGAATTCTGTTAACACTTTAAAGTACATACACACTTATTATTAATAATCACGTTATAATATTCATCTTAATAATTATTCCACGATTCAGCATAAAGCTGATGTGGCTGTTGTGACATTCTCCAGGGTGCAACCTGAACTGCTGGACTTCTATGTCCCTTTAGCTCTCAAGCCTGAGATGTCTTTTGCACTGTTTTGCTAGTGAACAACAAACCTGGCCAGACACTGATCACTCACAGCTACTAGCCTGAAAAGTCACTCCCAGATGAGTACATGAATGCTATGCCTTGCCATTCATGAATAAATATAGGGCAACACCCCCATATCCTGTAGTCCCACATTGTCTCCCCAGAAATGTGTGTTTTGTACCGTTCAGTAGCCCACTGGACCATACAAGCTCATAATTTAAATGAGTTCCTCATTCCAATGAAGGGTAATGAATATGCACTAGCCCTGTTGACCTGAGTAGAGATTTCCCAAACACTTCAATTAAACATACTGGTTTACATAAAACAGTAGAACCAGTTTATTAATTAGAGAAAGATAGATTTTAAGTGATTATAAATGATGTCAGAGCCAGTTACAAAAGAAATAAAAAGAGAAACATGAAAGCTAATTCCTAAACTTTACCAAGGCTAATAAGCAAAAAGGTTTCTCTCACCCACCATCTTTCCACAGTCTGTACTGGCTGGAAAACCTGCAGACCAAGACCACTCACCCCAGTTCAATGGTGCCCCTTTGTCTTTCAAGTGATCTTGCTGCTGTGAGTAGAGATGGGGGAGGAGAGGTGATGAGGAGGTCCCTGTCTCTCTGTTTTATACTCTGGCCCTTTGTACTGGAAAAGTCTTTGCTGGGTCATGGGGTCAGGCAACTACATGAGGTGTGTGAGCTGTCAACTCTTCTTCAGGTGAATTGTAAATATCTTGTTTACAACTCCCCTGCTGGTGAGTTTCTGATTAAGTGGGTAATGGCCTTTTAGCATCTAGTTGGCACGCCAGTGTACTTCTGTCTTTGAGAAAATGGTCTGAGGGTGTTACCCAAAAGTACAGCATATTTCAGAAACAATCATACAGTAAAATCTTATAGCTCTGTATACGATGTTGATACACGCATTTTAACAGGGCAGTTATGTTCAGTAGATTATGAGTTTTCAAATAATACCTCACAAGGCATACTTTGCACAAATTATGTCATAACCATACAAAAATGATGAACATGGGATACAGGGTTTCATAGCTGTACATTGAGCACCATTAAAAAATGAAATCAGTGTTCACCAGTAGGTATCAAATCTTGGTGTCTGAGACACTGTAGTTTGGGCCTGATCCCATGAGCTGCAGAAAGCTTTCCACTTCCATTGAAATTTGATAGAGGTGTTGCTATTGCTGTATAAAGAAGGTCCAAACAGACATGTTCTAATGAAAACAAATGGATTAAATGTTTCAACTAAAATAAACAAAAAACTTTACATTCAGCATTTAAATAAGTTCTAAAAAGCTTTGGATTTTTAAATTCTTAGCTTGCAGTTCTTTATAGTAAAAGGAATGTGTTAACTACATTGGTGTATTCTACATGTGTTGTTCTTTGAAGACTCTTTATGACTGTTAGATGAGAAGCAGTTTTTACAGCTAATAAAGACTGAATATTACTGCTTCTCCAATACTGCTAAAAGATTTCTGTGTACTAAGGAACAGAATGCAGTAGACACCATTCTGTTTTATTTCAAAGCAGTGTAACAGCTGAAGACATGGATCAGTAAAAGTAAGCAAATTCAGGTTGCTTATGAAAAGAAGCCTAGACAACTATGTTCAAACACTTAACTACATTTCTTTCCCCCTCAGATGTCTGGTTTCAGTTTTAAAACATAACAACATTTCATTAAGAAGCCATAGCAACCCTTCACTAATTTGTGAATAATACATTGTGAGCTACATTCTGTACTTACCAACTTTTGAGCACTTCAGAGCTTCTTTCATCTCATTAGTGGATGTTTATGGGACCTAAGGGTTTAAGCATTCTGTGACTCATTAGTTAGTGTGTGTGACTGCAGGTTATTCTAAACCATTTTCTTAGCCTTTAAATGTTCACACAGCCTTCAACAGAGGTGCAATCAGAGATGTTTTCTCACATTAAATAGTCAGTTAGAAAGGGACATGTAAAGATATATTTAAAAATAAAACTACTTATTATAACAACATGTGTTTCAAAGTCACATTGTGTTCAATTACAGACAGTGTTACCACAAAAGAAATGTAATTTCAAAAGGCAACATATTTAAATTGCTAGTTTTGGAAAGTTTGGCTACAGGACAGCAGTTACAGGAAACAGCAAATCAGAAGAATGTGTTTAATTGGACACTTGCTTGGCATTAACATCAGAAAGAATAAAAATTGTTATTCCTCAACTGATTTTCTAATACAAGCATTTTCCCCAACCAACACAGCTAATATAGGTTCATGTGTGAACTAATTTATGTGAAAATAAATGCTGTGTTTTTCATAGTTTAAACCATTTAGTAAGTTACGGCAGCATCTGTTGGAGACTGGAAAATAAAATATTGAAGGAATAGGAAGCAGTTTGTACAAACTAAGTCACTGTGCATAATCTGAATAAATCCTCCAGGTGCATAATTTAATAAGTAATGATCTACCTATCTACTTTTTAACATTTGCATCCTTATTTCTTTTATTCTGTGACACACAGTTTTCATTGAAGTATACTAGCAAATAAAAAAGCAGGAAATACAAGTGTGAATTAACAGTGTGATGTAAATGACTGTGCAGGAAATGGCATCTTTGTTTACAAGTTTATTTACAATATGGTCTTAGTCAAAGCACAAAAAACTGCTTTATTAATAAACAGTTGATAGTCACATTAATTAGGAAATCACAGAAAAAAATGTCACTTATGTGATAACTGCCTTATTAACACTGCATAGACTACAGTGATTTTACTAGGAATAATATAGAAATCTGGTTCACATAAGTCTCTTTTGCAAAGATATTGGGGAATTGCTTATTTATAGGTGGAGCTCTGGTACTGTAAGTTAGAGCAGATAACTGGGAAATTTGAGGGTGGAAACATATGGCCCTAAAAACTTTGCCAAAATGGAAATGCATTGAAGATCAGTATCAAAGCTTATCTGAATGAACATCATTTTTGAATTTTACAGTTAATACATGGCAACCTCTGCTTACAGAATAATGACTATTTGGACATTTCTAGCCTCACTCATAACATATGCTTACCAAAACATTATATGATTTTGCTACCAATCTTTTATGCATGAGTCAGGCTGCATATGGAGAATCTGATGGAAAATAAAAAATTGAGGCTTACATAGATTAGGTGGTGGACTTATATGTTAATAACAAATATTCCCACACTTTCGCCTCCATTTTAATAAGGGAATTTTTTTAGTCTGTTACTTGCCATAGCAGCAGATCTGATTGAATTTCATTCTTGAAATGGCCCCAAACCCTATTTTCCTGTTCTTTGATATTAGTGAAACTCACACACCCCTACACAAAGGCCAAGTAGCTGGGCACTGTGTGGGAAACCCCCATTGAGGTGGAATTCTCTCCCCCCAAACCTCTAATGTAAATTCTGCAACTGCTATTTCAGACTGTAGAGTAGAACAGAGGTTGCTGTCCTCTTCATCTTCTATATGAGGAAAGGTTGAGCTACTGGATCTGCATAATCAACTTTGATTGTTTTCTGTGTATGACTTTTTTGCTTTTGTTTTAGTTATTGATTGCTTCTTTGGTGACCCCTCTGGACACAATTGGTTTAAAAAAGAATTAATGGATTGAAAAAATATGAAAGTATACAATGTTATAGTTAATCCGAATAAGGTTTAAAGAATAGACATAAATGCTTCCTTTTCACGTCAACCAGTGTGGAGAAACAGTATTTGCCAAACAGCAAATAGTAAATTGCAACATTTCATCCCCTGAGATCCTCATGTAACACAAATTGTCAGAGGGCACAGGGACTTGGCCACAAAACCCACTCAGCTGAGGCAGATAGCCTGTCAGAGAAGCTGCAGAGATACGTGCTCCACTCCAGTCCAAGGGTAGGGAATTGTGAGGCCTGAATGTCTGTTGTACCTGTGAATTTCCTCTCATTTGCAACCAATATAAATTAGGAGTGAACTCAGGGGAGTTACACCAGTGTGAAAACCAGTACACTCAGGCCCCATGTTCTTAAACCCATTGCTATCTAGTCACAGAAAGTGGTAGATCACCTGATGTATGCTCAGAGCAGCTGGAGCAATTGAAAACACAAAAAAAAAACCCATGATATGTATGTATAAGCTTCTCTGAACTAGCTACTGCCTTCATTATCACTGACTGGCACTCAGGAAGATGTTAAAACTTTTATTGCTTTATCAGGGATCATGCTGTATTCCTGTGCATATTTCTTGATTCCTTTCCTCTACCATGTGTCATTATTCTGCCTCTTAATTGGAGGGTCATGGCTGTGTTTGTGCAGTAGTATGGCAGGCTTCCTTCTCAAGCTTCCCCCTTTAATATATTAACTTGCACTTCCTTGTGCAGTGCAAAACTAATGGGATGATATAACCCCTTCCTGCTCCACACTTTTGAGAGTGTTGTCCTAGACTTCAGAACAGCTGCCACATTTCAGACCAGAAATGGCTACATTTCAGTCAGGAGGTGAAGTGATTCCTTCATCGTAAGCTTTGTAAAATACCTCTCACATTTTGAAGTACTTCCACATTACAACAGGAGTCCCAGACAAGATGTGTGGGACTTGGAAGAAGGCAGTTTCCCACAGGCCAGCCCCATGTTACCCTGATCAGTTCATGGGTACCATGCCTGCCTTGATTAAAGTAGGCAGGAACAGACATGGCTCTCCCGATTTTCCAGGTTTCAGAGTAGCAGCTGTGTTAGTCTGTATTCGCAAAAGAAAAGGAGTATTTGTGGCACCTTAGAGACTAACAAATTTATTGAGCATAAGCTTTCGTGAGCTACAGCTCACTTCATCGGATGCATCTGATGAAGTGAGCTGTAGCTCATGAAGCTTATGCTCAAATAAATTTGTTAGTCTCTAAGGTGCCACAAATACTCCTTTTCTTTTTGCGATTCTTCAGGTTACTGCTATTGTGTTAGCAGACTCTAATTGGGGCTACCAAAAGCTATTTTATACAGACACAGTCCTGTAGCAAGAATATTCTGCCAGTGATTTCCTTCCCTGCAGGGAGAATTCCACTAATAACACTGAGTTCCTATTAAAACAACAAGACATATCCGTTCTTGCAGGAGAGGTACAATTTTAAGTCCTTCCCTGTAACATTTGAAATCGTCTTGCTAAGTGGCTATTTACCACTGAAGACCAGCCACATGATAAGTTTAACATTTTAATGTTCATCTGTTCTTTTAGTTCTTGGTAAGCAGGATATCGATATAATTTCTTACAGCTGAAAAAGTATATTATTCCCTCATAAACAAAAAAAGAACCCCTGCATGTGGCCAAATTTGCCTCAGACATTCCAATATACAAAAACAAAAACAAAACAAAATACTTTGTATCTGAAACCAAACTTGAAAAATTTCATCCTAAAGGGAGAATTTATATTCAAAATTAAAAGAGGGCTTTATAAAGGGAGTCTAAGTTCTGAATGTAATCCTAAAGTGTTTGCTACTGCAGAGCACACCGTTATTTTTTTCTCTCTCCTACATCTTCCTCTGAAGCCTTTGGTTCTTGCCATTGTCACAGACAGGATACTGAACTGGATGGACCTCGAGTCTGATCCAGTCTGACCAACTTCTTTTTTTTTGCGGGAGAGGCGACACAAGATTTTGTGCCGCACAGAGTTAAGCACACACCAGAAGGCTTTGCTCTACTTAAGTGTAGAGCTGTGAGTGCAGAGAAAGGTAATTCCATTCATGGAGGATTTTGATATTTTTAATTTGATTTCATTCCAATTTGGAACAAACCCCCAAGATTTTGATAGTCTCCCCAAAAGGGGGCAGAGCTCAGACTCTGGGAAGGCTGCTTGGCAGGCTGCTGAAAAGCTCTAGACCCTGGAAATTCTGGGGTGACTAGCCTTGGCTCTGGTGCAATCCGACTGGTCAGGCAGGTCAGAGTCTGGGTCTGTGAGAACTAGAAATCAAACTGTCTCCACAAAACATTTTATTTTCATGAATCAGCCAATTCTGCCAAAAAAATGTTTCATTGGAATTTTTCTGACCAGCTATGCTTAAGTGTTGTTAAGTGCTTTGGTGAATTAGAGACTATATGAAAAATAAGGAAATGACCCTGTCCCTAATTCACCAGCCCCATTATACCTATGTAACTTCATTGAAATCCCTGAAGTTAAAGTGATATAAAACTGGTGTAACACAATAGGGAATCAGGTCCCTAGTCTTTTAGATAGAAATGTAGACTTTGCATGTTCCAATTGTTTTATGGAATGAGTTTCAAGTTTATAGCATGTATTAGTGCTTAACAAAGCAAACATCTATCTATCTATCTATCTATCTATCTATCTATCTATCTATCTATCTATCTATCATTTCCTCTTGTTATCAGTAGCTGTGGAGGTTCACAACACTCTTGTGAGTTAAATTATATATACACCCATTTTCTATATTTATAGAAATTTAGGAAAAGGAATAGCAATAAACACCTTATATTCAGGGACGTCTGGACACTAACCAGTTGCTAAAATTCATACAGAGATCCATATGGTAAAAATAGAAAAATATACAGAAGTATATGTATATTAGTTAAATATATCAAATATAAATCCACACCATGTTTGCCTTCTGCCTTAGGTTATAAAAGATGTGTCTGAGGACCATTGAGAGTGATTAAACTTTTATATATACACTTACAACCAAATAATTGGTCTGTACAACTATGTCATTTGTCATATTCTATTCAGTGAACCAAAGTATACTCATTGGTTCCTGGTGCTGTTTGTGAGGCTATGGACAGCTGGCATGTTGATTATTTATTCATGTAAAAACTAATAACTGAAATTTACAAACCAATAAAATTACCCAGCAGACAGCATCAATTTGAACATTCTTTGCAACTTTTTTGATCTAAATAAATAATGTAGAGAACTTACTCTTGAAATAAACCCATAGCCTAATTTAGGGTGACAAGTCTGTGTCTTAAAGTAGTATTTGCAAATAGTCTTTGAGACAGATCTATAGTCTCTTACTCATGAAAACCTTCATTGACATGAATCTTCTGTCTCTCAGGTTAAAAAAAATTGCTAGTACATAAGTGTAGTGACCCTGATTTACTAATATTACTGACACATTTATCATTTCACATTCTATTACACACTGAACAAGATCAGCTTCCCAGATTTGTCATATGCTGTTTGTATAAGAAATAATTACACAATCAAAATAGATTATCTTCTGCTTTAGGGGGTTATAAAGCAGATATTAACCAATTAATTTAACTGTACCTAGTGCTCTTGTAAAAAAAAATGATCTCCCCACTTCATGTGCAGAATAATTGGTCTTTTAGTTTGATTTTTTTCCCTTGGATATTTAATCCCTCTTCTTTTCTACCATTTAAGGGGAATAGTGCAAGTCAAGCTGAGAACTGTACATTTTACATGGTATTCTGCCTTCCACAAATGGTAGTGAACATGACCATTTGGTTTCTCAGGAAAGGATCTACTTAATCTGGCACTACTGCAGCAGGATTCAGCACTTCTAAAAGTTTCTGTCTCCACAGTCCTTGCAGCTAGTTTAGTGGATACATTTGGGAGTAGACAAGGGCGTACACAGTAGTGGCTCTTTATGTGCCAATATGAGGATGACAACTCTTAATCCTCCCTCTTCCCTCCTGCAAATATTTTCGTATAACTGCACAGACCAAAATCTGAGTTTTTTCTGTGTCTCTGTTAGTTACGGCCTAAAGCTTCAATGATGGGCTATCTTTGGGATGGACATTTATAACCCCTTGATGTAATTAGCAGCTTTCTCTATCTGACCTTGACCTTGCTCCCTTTGAAGTCAATGGCAAATTTCCTATTGGCTTCATTGATGCAGGACTAGGCATTAAGAGAGACAGAGGGCCTGATTGTCATTTACAGTAAGGCACTTTTGCAGCACTCTGGCAGTGTAAAGGTACCTTAAAGTGGGCATATATTACAACTGCATACCCTTTAAGGCTCCTCTGCATTATCAGAGCACTGAACAGTGGTACGTTATGGAAAAATTCAAATACTCAGGCTACAAGATCAGCATAAGATTCCTTGTTTAGGATTAAGACCTCTGACCAAACCATGGAAAAACCTGGATGAAGATAACCATTGCAGCTCTCCTGTGCATCTGGAAAAGATGTGGGGAGCCAGGACACTTGATGCCTGCCAGAAACTGTACTCTGCCAGGGAGCTCCCAGTCCCCCAGCACAGATAGAGCTGATTGAGTGGCTACTAAATAGTTCAGTCAGCCAAACTGGTCTGCAGAATGGACATACGTTGGCCTCAGTTGTACTGTAGCACTGAAGCAGCTCCACTTTGGCTCAGCAGCCTGGCTTACCCAAACTCAATATCCATCCATTTTAGATGTTTATATGGCCCATGTTACTGTAGTAATTGAGTATCTCATAATTTTCAATGTATTTATCCTCACTACACTCTGAAAGATGGGGAATAGGTATTATCTCCATTCCACAGATGGAGAACTGAGGCACAGAGAGACTAAGGGACAGATTTTAAAGGTATATAGGTGCCTATAGATGCAGATAGGCAACTTGTGGGTAGGCATTTAACTCCAAGTGATTTCAGCAGGAGTTAGACACTTTGGCACTAATGAAAATCCTACAAGGCAGCATCTTTAAGCCCCAAGTGACTTCCTTGAGGTCACACAGGAAGTCTATGACAGAACAGGAACTGAACCTGGGTCTTTTGTAACTACTCAAACACCTTTCCTCTCTGGACGTGGTGAGAGAGATAATCGTCCCTGAGAACTGTGCCAAACTGTTAGTTACTACAAGTTATAGGTGAGTATTTATTGTCACCTTTGTACATGGCAGCATGCGGTGGTGCTTTGTTTTCAACCCTTCACAGTGATTTTACCTGGCTGTCACTAGCAATGAGATTTTTTTTTTTAAATCACTTTAATTGTTCATTTAATGGGAGTAGCAGAGGGCAATATGATAGTACTACATACAACAGGGCCACAATCTGTCAAACTACCTTGGAAACTACCTGGAACTATCAGCTTGGTTAAATATTATACAGAGACTGCAACAAGCTTTGTTTCCAAGATCCACATACATTTTAACAAGAAAGGGGGTAGAGAGCTTGTTAGAAGAGTTATCCATTTTTGTTCCACCAACACAACATCACTCTGAAATGGCAGTAGATATCAATAGGTTTCTGGTAGCTAATTCTATGGTAACAGCTTGTGGGCACTGGCACGTGGGAGCCTTTGAAAGGAGGAGGTTAAGAGATAAGTAAGTAGTATTGCAGTACTATTATTACAGCTTTTTTCTGTACTTCTAATATATGTCTCCCTTTTATTAGGGACTGACTGTTGAACCAGAACTACCAATACAATAGTATGAAACTGATATGCAGGCAAGAAATATCACTGATTAGTGAACTGAGTGGTTCTTTACCTTTCAGGAAAATTAAATAAAACATACACCTCTGAAAAATTTCTGAAGTATCTGAAGGTCACCTACATTCTTTCTACCTAGAGTGAACAGTTCTCTTCACTATATATCACATAATCCTTCAGATGGCGCAAGAAAAACAAACTGGGACAGGGTCGGGCCAGATGGCTACAGGAGAGTGATAGAAGGCAGATATATTAGCCCCAGATTAAGCAGGTCCCTTTCCCCTGGGTAAGGTAACGGGGGAGGTTCCAGAACAATCAGGAACTTGCTGGAACCAATTAAAGCAGGCAGGCTAATTAGGACACCTGGAGCCAATTAAGAAGCTGCTAGAATCAATTAAGACAGGCAAGCTAATCAAGGACCTGGTTTAAAAAGGGCCTCACTTCAGGCAGTGAGGGGTGCACAAGTAGCTGAGAGTGAGAGGGCATGCTGCTGGAGGACTGAGGAGTACAAACGCTACCTAGCATCACGAAGAAGGTCCTGTGGTGAAGATAAAGAAGGTGTTGGGAGGAGGCCATGGGGAAGTAGCCCAGGGAGTTGTAGCTGTGACACAGCTGTTACAAGAAACACTGTAGGCAGCTGTGAACCACAGGACCCTGGGCTGGAACCTGGAGTAGAAGGCGGGGTTCCCCCCAATTCCCTATTGGATACAGGAGGAGTTGTCCTGGACTGTGGGTCCCACCAGAGGGGAAGGTCCCTAGCCTGTCCCCTGACCCACTAGGGGGATCAGCAGAGACTGTGGGGATTGTTCTCCTTCCGTTTCCCCATGCTGGCCAGTGATGAGGTTAGCTGAGTGAACGGCTGGTTTGAGCCACTAGCAAAAGTGACCAACTGAGGGCTGCCGTAAATCTCTGAGGCAAGCAAATCTGCCAAAAAGCCCAGGACCCACCAAGGCAGAGGAAGAACTGTGTCATATTGACCCTCTCCTTAATTCCATGGATACTAGAACTATCTTGTCAGCCAAAGCATGCACACAAAAATCACAATATCACAACATCAGGGTTTTGAAAAAAAAAGAAGCAGCAGAGGGCATTGAAGATGGCATAGATATCTATCTTAAATCATGTGACTTTTGTGTTGGCAATACATTGTTCAAATGTCAGTTAGGCTTTGTATGATGGAGTGTCTACCCCACACAAAGCCTGAACAGTGGTGGGACCTCTTGCCACCTGTTGAGGGTGAGGAAGCCTGGTGGGCCTGCCTGTATTCCACCTTAGTTCCATGGTCTGCCGGGGATATCAGTTGGCAGCTCCTTCATGGAGCCGTGAGCATGGGCGTGTACCTGGCATGATTCACCCCTATCCCTGATGCCTGGCCTAATGGCTGATGAAGCCCAGCTGCAGGGAAGAGCTGAGCTAGGCTTATAAGGAGAGGAAGTTGGTGGCAAGAGAAAGGTGGCAGGGACTTTAACTCTGCAGTCATTATTTAGAAGGAAGGGGAACTGGCTAGGTACAAGGAGGAGTTTTTGGTGGGAGAGTAAGCCCTCGGGTCTTGTGTTGGACTACAGACTCTGGCAAGAAACCAAGAAAGGTGAGGTCACCACAGGGAGTGGAGGAAGCTCCAGTAGTAACCCGGAGGTGGACTAGAAGAAAGGTAGGCTAAAGCTCAGGGAAACAGTGATAAGGTCTATGCTTGAACAGACTGTAGCTGCTGAGCATAGCGTCTCTGGACTGGAACCTGGGGTAGTGGGCAGGCCCAGGTTCCCTTACCAGCCATTGGAAAAGTGGTACAGTCTTGGAAATGGGTCAGAAGATAGGCAATTTGTCTAGCGAGACATCGGGAACCCTGGAAGAAGAAGACTATATAGTGTCCTAACTGGATGAGTGAGTCACAAAGAGGGAGTGCTGTGAAGTATAGAAGGAGAGCCACTGCTGCGATGGAGCGACTGATGGAAAGGGGCACCAGACTGGGTGAGAGCTGGTCTCCAGACTAAGCCACAAGGAGGTGCCTCAGCAGTGAGTGTACCCTGTTACACGTTCCTCTTGTGCACAGTTTAAATGTAGATTCAGAATTTCTTTCTTCATTGTTCTTAGAGAATAAGATGTCATTGCAAG
The DNA here is from genome assembly GCF_009764565.3 of Dermochelys coriacea. Lineage (NCBI taxonomy): Eukaryota > Metazoa > Chordata > Testudines > Dermochelyidae > Dermochelys > Dermochelys coriacea. The sequence goes on along the minus strand of NC_050078.2, from coordinate 22,644,133 downwards.
TGTCCAGTTCAATTTTTAAAAGTAGTTATGTGAGCATTTGGTGACTTCCTGGCTTATATTTGTGCTCACCTAGACTTATATTCTATATCTCCCTCACTTCCACCCACACAGATGCTTATTCTTCCCTGTTCTCCTTGTTGGCAAATGTGATAATGCCATTCCATTTTTAAATACTTATTTTCATCAGAGATGACTTTATGGTGCAGCTAACCTATATTACCCACAAATCCTTCTGTGTGTTCCTTTTGAATTACATTCACCTATCCCATTTTCTTCTCCCTAAACAGGCTTTGTGTGGGGTATCCTGTGAGCAGGAGAGAAGGCTGTCATTCTCTAGGTTTCAGAGTAGTAGTCATTCTCTAGGTTGGAGTTGCTCTTAGCATCCTTTACAAGGAGATTTTGGCCAAAATTCTCTCCTTCAGCAAAGTTTGAGAATGTCAGAAGGAGGCATGTGAGCCAGCCAGTTACGGCTCCCTGATTCTCAGGGAGACTTGTGCTGCCCTAGGTTTCAGCCTAGGTTTGAGGAACCATGCAATTAGTCTAATTTATACCAGTGAAGGAACCACAAACCAGCTGTTCTGATTTCACACGTTCCCTGCCCTGGTATGCCTCTCAACATGCCTCAGGTGCTGGAGATGAGTGTAAGAGGTGGTGCAGGTTCTGAGTATAAAATGGCTTTTTGAGCTACCTTTTTTAATATAAAGAAAAGGAGTACTTGTGGCACCTTAGAGACTAACAAATTTATTAGAGCATAAGCTTTCGTGAGCTACAGCTCACTTCATCGGATGCATTGGTGGAAAAAACAGAGGAGAGATTTATATACACACACACAGAGAACATGAAACAATGGGTTTATCATACACACTGTAAGGAGAGTGATCACTTAAGATAAGCCATCACCAACAGCAGGGGGGGGAAAGGAGGAAAACCTTTCATGGTGACAAGCAGGTAGGCTAATTCCAGCAGTTAACAAGAATATCAGAGGAACAGTGGGGGGTGGGGTGGGAGGGAGAAATACCATGGGGAATAGTTTTACTTTGTGTAATGACTCATCCATTCCCAGTCTCTATTAAAGCCTAAGTTAATTGTATCCAGTTTGCAAATTAATTCCAATTCAGCAGTCTCTCGTTGGAGTCTGTTTTTGAAGCTTTTTTGTTGAAGTATAGCCACTCTTAGGTCTGTGATCGAGTGACCAGAGAGATTGAAGTGTTCTCCAACTGGTTTTTGAATGTTATAATTCTTGACGTCTGATTTGTGTCCATTCATTCTTTTACGTAGAGACTGTCCAGTTTGGCCAATGTACATGGCAGAGGGGCATTGCTGGCACATGATGGCATATATCACATTGGTAGATGCGCAGGTGAACGAGCCTCTGATAGTGTGGCTGATGTGATTAGGCCCTATGATGGTATCCCCTGAATAGATATGTGGACAGAGTTGGCAACGGGCTTTGTTGCAAGGATAGGTTCCTGGGTTAGTGGTTCTGTTGTGTGGTGTGTGGTTGCTGGTGAGTATTTGCTTCAGATTGGGGGGCTGTCTGTAATCAAGGACTGGTCTGTCTCCCAAGATCTGAGAGAGCGATGGCTCGTCCTTCAGGATAGGTTGTAGATCCTTGATGATGCGTTGGAGGGGTTTTAGTTGGGGGCTGAAGGTGATGGCTAGTGGCGTTCTGTTGTTTTCTTTGTTGGGCCTGTCCTGTAGTAGGTATCCACAGAGACCTTCCTGCCAACACTACAAAAAGAAGGATTCTGGGTGGACTCCAGGGGGACTCTAATAAATTTGTTAGTCTCTAAGGTGCCACAAGTACTCCTTTTCTTTTTGCGAATACAGACTAACACGGCTGCTACTCTGAAACCTTTTTAAATATAGCATGCTTGGTATCTGTGGCTTCTGTCAACATAGAGTAGATAGTAGCAGTGTTTAGATATGGTTCATTTAAACCCACAACTTTTGCTGAGCATTAATTCTCTTCTCCCTGCACTATGTTGTACAGCTTCCAGTATTTCTAAACCCATAATCCTGAGATGAGTTCAGAAGTAAACACCAGCCTTTGGATGACTGGACACTGATTCAGAGTTGTGAACCCATGCACTGAGGAAATGAAAGATGACCACTCATGGAGAAAAATAAACTGCATTCCCAAGATACATGCAAATAGAACAAAATAATCCCACAGAAATTGGCCAAAGAACAAATGATTTCGATATTAGAAAATTCTAAATCATCCAGATGTGGGTTTTCTTCCCCATGGCTGGGTGATATGTCAGAGTCAGAACTTTGGACCAGCTCAGGGGATGGACCAGCTCAGGGGATGGGGGGAAAGAAAAGTGTGCTGTAAACATCTCATCAGTTTCCCTCTAACTTTCTTTCCAATATTGTTGCTTTGCCTTTGAGCCCAGGAAAGTTGCACTGATGCTGAGAAAATGGGAATAAAAAAGAGGAAACGGCTCCAATTGCACTTCTGAAGCCAGGTGTGCCATGGGTATTGTGGGATGGTGTTAACAGTCAACCAGCTGAGGCATTCAAAGAGGACTTTTTTTTTAATGAGTCAGGCTGTTCTAAACCCTATATTCCACATTACAGTACGGTCTTGCTTCCTACCTCCAGTACAGTTTCCTGTTTAACCTGGAAGCTGTCGGTCATATGGACGTTACAGCCCATATATCTATAGTGGAACAAAAAAGAAACAAAAACTGTTACAGACATAATTTCTGCTGCTGCCCCACATGGAGTCTGGTGATTCTTTGACGTTACCTTTAGTTTTAAGAGCTGTAGTATTAACTGAATTAAGTGCTTGCTTAATTCTATGAGGCTATTGTTGTCTACCAATGGCCTAATATTTAGAAATATATGGGGCCAGATCTTCAGCCCCTCTAAGGCCATTGAAAACTGCCTTAAATGCAGGTTAAAGGGTCCCTCAATGTGAAAAAATTGGATGGTGCAAAGCTGACATAGGAGCTTCTCAGCCATCATGTTGCATGGGCATGGCTGGTGAAAAGATTTCCACTTGGGCAATACCCAACTTCTAGCCCAGCCCCTTGTGGTCTAGGGAACATGTAGAGTAGGCTTCAGAATCCTTCAGAATGCTCTTCCTTATGCCTGGACATTGAACTGGCAACTTGTGGGGAGAGTTAAGGTGCCAAAGACCCACCGATTTGTCATAACATGACAATATGTTTTTCCTTCTGGCACTCAGACAATCCCTTTAAAAATAACAATAAAAACACAGAAGCATATATCAGCTGGAAGCTATGAGTAATGCATCACTTAATGCCTTAAGTATCCCTCAGTGTCCAGCGAAGCAGCCCTTATATGGCCCCATGAATGTGTGCTTGATGTACATGCTGCCATTTCTGCCGCTCCATTGGAAATAATTAGATCACCCAAAAGGCATAGCTTGGGGCATGTCAGCCCTGTGCCACTTGAGGAATTAAACAAGAGCATTTATTCTCTTTTAAGCTGCAATAAGAGGCATGTCACAGTTTGATTCCCTTTTGTTATATACTACTCTGCAACCAAAAGTCTGCTTCTTTTTTAGTTCATTATAGGAGCCTGAAATAGATTTGGGGAAAGGTTAAAGTATTGGCAGTGTCTTTGGTTTCTCTGCAGAGAACTCCATTGTGAAAGACCTGCTGGAGTATGATTGTTGAGCAAGCAGATTAATTCTAAGGACAAAATGCATATCACTACATGATGCAAATAAATAATGAAAATGTTATAATAAATAATATCCATCATACCTTCCAGTACTGCTTCATGCAAAATTAGCCATGATTTTCCATCCTGGTACCTGTCATTTAAAATTAGTTACCCCCCAGTTAGCATTCATTTCTGTTTGGCTGAATAATTAGATGGCTATCTTATCTTGTTAAGGAAAGTACAACAAATAGATCACATAATTTTTCAAAATGCCTTGTTTTTGAGAAAGTAATTGAAAATCTAAAACCAGAAAGCTACGCTCAATACCCAAACAAATGCCTCTCTATTTGTCTAATTTAAAGTTTTATAAAAAATGCTCATAAGGGGAAAAAGTATAGTAGGATAATTTTTTGATATTGGTGAATGGAAGACTTTTTTTTAACAATTGACCAAGTGATAGTTTGTCATACAGCTCTTGTATGCATAAACAATCTGCAGAATACTATAGAAGAAACACAAAGGGCTGGTAAATTCTGTTTCAGTTGTTTGTATCCTAATTAAAATCCAGAATGTTGTTTACTGCATAATGTTTGTTTAATTGAGATTTGGAAATCCCAAGTAACAATTTATTTTTATTGTTTCAGTAGTTCAGCTTAGTTTCATTTTGATCACTGAAAAACTACCATCTACCAACAGTTCATCCGTTTACCATAGATTTCTTTTCCAGTGGGAATTCTTCTTAATGAATTAACTCTTTCAGCTGAGACTTTGACCCTTTGTAATTGCTCCTCATATATAACCTATCACATCAGTCAGTGGAAAAAATTAAAAGAAACAGCAGCTAATTTTGTTCATTCTAATTATGTTTGCTCACAAGAGGACAGGCTATTATTTCTTCCTAAGGAAACCATAATGAGAAATGTTCTAAGCTGATTGTTCAGATCAAGAATGGTGCAATAGGAGAATGAATTTGATTAAAGTCCACCTGAAACCTTGAGCTAGACATATCAAATGGGAAAGCGAGCTGACTTTTCAAATTTGATAGCAGTAGGTAAGTTTAATATATGTCTAGTTCCCAGAGCAGGAGAGCTGTGGTATTTTACCAAAAAGGAAATGCAAACAATTTTTTTTTCTAAATCGACAGTGACTAGGAAAGTTAAAGTAACATAAACCAGAATAAATCTACTGTTAGCATATTAGAGGTATAATATTATTCAGAGATCAACAAAATCATTCCAGGTTCAAAATAAACAAAACCCTTTTTCTTTTACAGTCTCTCATTTTATAGTCATCAGTCAGAGATTAATTTCCTCTCTTTTTTCTCTTTTTTTAAATTTGCTGTTGTCCTATATAGCACACCAGGAAAATAACTAGCAGTTTAAAATTTGTACAATTTGGTCTGATGCCCCTTGCCTGATCATATACCCGTAATCTCCCTCGATGGACATGCCATTTAACATCATTTGATTAATAACATAGCAGCTGCAGTCAGAGTTCTAGCAATGTGTTAATAAATCCTAATCTTTCCATTTGTTGACGTCGCTAAGAGTTTTGTGACCAGATCAATGGCAGGGTTGTCCCCAAAAGGCTTAATGAATAAGGGAAACTTGCTAGTCTCTCTAAACAACTCTGCACCTAGGAAATAAAAATATACAAAACTTGATGTTTGTGATATAAGCCTTCCTCAAGCATGTGGAGTTCAGCTAAGAGACTTAAATATCAACAGCAGATTCTTATTGATACATTAGTTCAAATCAATTGCAGACTTACAGCAAGATTGTCTCAGTGGCATACATCAATCACAAATATTTACCAGCACTTAAATCAGTGAATAATGTGGCAGAAATATTGCAAAGTGTAATCAGAGAACATGCTCATGTACTGAAAGTATTGCTCTCATTAGCACTTAAGCTTCCCAGAATGTGTATTGTCCCTCTCACCCCAAGAAAACATTTTATGATGTGTATCCCAGAGAAAGCATTTATAAAGCATAAAACCACATGGTTTATGATGAACGGACAGGGTTAGGGATTTCTGGGTCTTCAGCTAGAAAACCAGAAGGTGGGCACCACACAGTTTCCTAAATTGTACTGCCAATAAACAAAGATGCTGAGCCAGAACCTCAGCTGGTTCAAATTGGCATAACCCAATTGAATTCACCTTCTCAGGGTTTGATCCCCTGAGATCAAGCTTACCTCAAGCATTTTTGTGTCATTTTTATGTGGGGCTTCTATTTTGCTCTGGTAAAAATCGGATCTTCTGTTTTATTAATGCTTCTACCAGTCTCCCAAGATGAATGTAGTAGCTTTGAATAAAGTATATCGTTGGGACTCATTATAAACTTATGTGCTGTTTACAGGAAATTTGCATGTTTTCTAAAAAGAAAACCAAGGCTGTGCAAGGAAACAACTAGTCTCAAAGGTGTACGATCTTTAGAAAGAAAGAAAGAAAGAAAGAAAGAAAGAAAGAAAGAAAGAAAGAAAGAAAGAAAGAAAGAAAGAAAGAAAGAAAGAAACCCAGGAGACAATGTGGGCATTTCTCAGCTTTAAATTATAAATTTGGCAATTTGTTAAAATCAAATATAGGTTATGGGGAAGATGCGTACTTTAGACTGCCTATAGTAATTAAAAATGACTTCTTTCTCTGTTTTCAGTACACTAAAAGTAATTTACCACAGCAGCTGCCACATGAGAGGGTATTTCTGATATCTTTCAGATGGTTATGTTTGGGAGCAGGCCGCCTTTGTGAGCTGAATCTTCATTAAAGCTGTGATTAAATGGAGATGTTTAGCCAGGCTGCATACAGGCTCAATTAGAAGTAAATTAAAGCTTTTACAACATCTCTTCTACTTTATCTTCCCAGGGAAACTTTTAGACTTTTCATAATTATTTATAACATAATAGAAACTCCATTTAAAAGAAGATGTCTATTATTAAATAATTTAACCCTGCAAGGATTCCCGATCAAACTACTGTATTTTAAAAGAGAAGGAGAGAGAATGCTTTCTCTGGGATACACATATTGCAACAAGAGATCAGAAAGAAATAATGTGACTGGAGACCTGCTCAAATAATAGTTCCAGTACTTAGATATGTTCTGACGGTAAAGCATTGAGGCAATATGGTGTAGCTTGATTTCTGACTATTCTGTACATTGGTGGTAAATTATTTTCTTTTCAGCATGATGTGTCTTGTGAATTTGTCTTGTGGAGCTTGTGGTTGTGGTATCAGGTATGAAATAATGGGAAACTGGAATTGTATCCATGTACAGGTGGCTGGTGGCTGGATATAACTTGTGAAAAAGGTGATTCAAAGCAAGTGAAGTTTAAAAAAAATCCCTAAAATATAGCACTTACTAACCAAAGACAAATAATATAAACCAGCAGTTACAGCTGCCTCGAGAGCCCAGAGAAATACATGGAAGTAAAACAGTATTTGCTAAAGCAGTAGGCTGCTTTCTCAAACAATGACATTATTGTGAAGACACTTCAGTGATATCTCTGGATAATGAGACATAACACAATCATGAGTGTTTTTAACAGTGATATTTGTATCTAGATGCATCACTGAAGGGCTTGCTGCCCTGAGACAGCAGCCTATTGTAAAGGGTCTGACAAAATGAAATTATATATTATGTAAGATATTTTTAATTAAGGACAGAACTCAAGAACCATATAAATCTGATCATTGCAGTAAGGGTGGACCTTTTTCTGTACTTGACAGTTTCAATAGATAATCTAATTTGCACATAACTAAATTAAACGAGAATTAAGAATGATTAAATACCTCAAGGGTAAAAAACATTACAGGGAAGTTGTAATTATCCCAAAACAAACTGAGGAAATTAAGAGTTATGGTTAAACATAAAAGAAATCTAAAGATGTTAAGGAATGGAAGTGCACATTTAAGGCACCCAAACAATCTTAATTCTGTCCTGTAGTGACACCATGTAATGAATTATGATTAGTGAATAATAGTAGTCCTAGACTAGAGCAGATTGATGTTGAATGATGCATGAGAATTTTTGTGGCATTTTTTTGTTCCATTATGGTGTCTCTACAGGGTAGAATTAAGGTTATGCAGGTGCCATAATGATGTATTTACGTTACTGAACATATCTGGATTTCTTTGCAGTCAAGCTTAAACTCCTAATTTCTTGGGTTGGTAATGATTGTGTAACCCACACACCTCCTGGGTGTGGTGCTGTGTCCTCTCTAGTGGCAGTGAGACCACTTAGAGATTAGTGAGTCTATTACAGCCTTAGCTAAGGGCCATGTGGCTTTTGGCTCATGCATGTAACTCTAGAGATCCCAGGTTCGATCCTGCCCGCCGACAACTGGGGTGTGTCGGTGTTATGCTTGTTTTGCAGATAATCTAAAACATCCCTGCAACATGTTTACTCTCAAATTGCCAGTATGTACTCAACCTTAACTCCAATTTAAGACATTCTATCTGTGAATTTCCTTTTTTTTTTATTATTAACAATGTTATACATGAAAAGTAAACAACTCAGTTATTGATATGCGATATTTGTAAGGATTTGAACATGTGTAGCAACAATCTTAACTGTTTTATTATTGCTATTTTAGCATTTAGGGGCATATTCATACATAACCCACACAGCTTTGCCCTACCTTGGACCAGCATAAAGCAGCTAGAGCATTCTGGCCATCTTCTCCCAGCTCTTTATGTCCACATTATGTGTAAGCATGCATATGTTTCTCCTTCCTCTGCTGAATACAGCCCACAGTTTGCCCTCTCATGTTGTCCTTCACATTCTCATGCCTGCACAAATGCACATTTCATCTCTCTCCGGTGTCCCAGATTTAGCTGCATACCACCTTGAGGCTACAGAGATGCCATTGGGAAAAAGCTGCCTTTCAAAATGGCCACCACCTCCCCTTATTCCCAGTGGTATTAAAGCCAAACTACCTGCAGGGAAGATGATGGTACACTACTCTGTCAGGGGTCACCTTCCCTGAAGTAATTTGTGTTCGCTCATATTTTAAAGGAGGGTATCTGGATAATTGCAGCCCTCTACAGTATTGCCTTTCTTGTCATTTAAAACAATCAGAGATGGCAGTCATTTTGCAGTAGAATATTATCTATCCTGCCCTATTGAGGGAAAATCTTTCATTTATGAAAAAGAAAAGAAAAAAATAATGAACAATCTTATAAAATGTTTTTTAATTTAGCCAATACATGAGACTTCATTGAGTTTTAACAATATGAATAGTTTGAATGGCCTGTGTTGTTCCTTTATTAAGACAATTTAATACATAAAAATGGTCTGACACAGAGTGCTGAATTTCCCAAAGGATGTATTTTAAAATTGATTTTAACTCATAACTTACAAGTAAATCCATTACTTTATCAGAAAATTGCGTCCAAAGTAATTGGTATAATTTTGAGAAGATATGTTGTATTCTTCTGATAAATAAAGTAGTTAAATTCCTACTTTAATTGCAAACTCAATTCATCCTTAACAATGGTACCATGATTGGTGGTTACATAATAATGAGTAGCCGAATTCTCTCTCCACAGGATGCATGAAACTTGTGTTGCTAACAATGGAGCTACTCAAATCATCAGGCAAAAATTAAATCCCTGGAAATATCACAATGAGACAAAATATTCAATTTTAACTAGAGCCAAATCCAGGTGCACTATGTATTTCTCCTACTCTGCAAACTGGAATGTAATAACCTTGGCTGTCAATACTATCTCATTTAAATAAGTGAAAGATTTACATACTACTATATTATTAAGCAATATTACATTTTGGCACTGCTGAGAACAGTAAGTTCTCTGGTGCCAATAAAAAAAAAAGAGTAATGATGTGTAATGTCAGGGGTCTTGGAGGCCCAGTTTGGAGGAACACCCAAAAGACTGCATGCTTATTTAATTGTATCCAGTATTGTGCTGGAAATCTGGTGAGGACAGGCCTCCTGAGTGTGGTGTGGAAAAAAAAAACCCTTTTCCTGGTCTCTTGGCATTTCTGCTTCCAGCCTTGACAAAGGACATACGACATTGAGAAGTGTGTGTGGGAGTGTCGGGGGGTGGGGTGAATGAGATTTTCAAATTTGCCGAGGGAGTTGAATTTTGGTTTGAGCTTTGAGCAGAGAGCATGCAAACTGGTTTTTGTCATTTAGAATTAAGTAGACGTTGGAGATTCTGTATTACCTGAAAAGTAGATGTTGAGGAGTATCCTCACCACTGAGAGTTTGTGATTAAGTTATCATTTAACAAGAAGAGAGTTATGTCCTTGGAAGATATAAGCCTTAAGGGGAAGCAGGGGTTTCAAAAGTCCAACAAAAAAAATCAGATACAGTTTCTCCAAACATGGCATACAGGACTATATTTCAACTAGGAGTTATATTTTCTTGTGCTAGGAAAATAATTAATAATTAACAGATTATCAGATTTTGCTTTTTTTCTTTTTGCAAATAGTCAATGAACACATTGTGATATTCATGCCCTTCTGCCAATCAGCCGCAGATATTGGGGCCTTGGGATTCAGAGCTATGAACCATTCGTGCCTGAATGCTTTCTCGGGGAAAAAAATGAGGTGGAAATGCCAACCCCTTTATTACCTCTAGCTTAGTGATTAGATCCCTCACCCAGGCTATGGGGAGACCAGGGTTGAAATCTCCTCTTTGCCTGATGTAGAGGAGGGACCTGAATTTGATCCTCCCACTTCCCAGGAGAGTGTCTTAACCATTGGGTATTGGCTATTCTTTGGCAGGTCTCTCTCAGTGTCTCCTGTTGGAGCTGTGCCATTTTGTATAAATTAAATATTCCCTGGGAATAGAGAGAGTGAGAGTAACTCTATAGCCTGTGCAATTTTTCTATTGCTTGTATTCAGCCAGCTGTAGTATGTGTTCTTATTTGTTTTTTTGTTTTGGTGTTTGTTTTGTTTTAACTTATGGGTCTGGTCCAAAGCCCAATGAAATCAATAAAAAAACTTCCATTAACTTCATTGGGCTTTGGATCAGGTCCAACACCTCATTACATACAACAACCCATCACTGTGGTCTCTGGGTGTCTTATTTTGTAAAACAAACAAACAAACAAACAAAATAATATCTTCACAGGATGGTCAATCCTCTTATTATTTTCCACAAAACTGAATTACATTCATGCACAAGAGCTGCCTTCCTGCCAGGGAAAGGATCCAGTTAAATGCCTGCCAGAACAAATGTACCTGCATTGCATCCTGACGCCTGCCAAATTTGGCTCCAACAAAACACCACAGAGAACAACATCCACAAGTGAGACTCTCTGCTTAAAATGGCTAACCACTAGTCTTACAAAGCTGTATCTCGAGAAACAATAGCAGAAGTTCCTTTATCTTAGCTATCATGGTGGAACATAATTAACTTTTTCTCTGTCTATCTGGGCACTCTTTTTAATGCACCCATAAACGTATTTTGGCATGTTACAGAGATTTTTGACCAGGGGACAACAATGTATCCTTCATTGTGCCAACACCATTTAAAATAATATACTATGTGTGCCAGAAAGCTGCCCAACTTCTACTCACCACCTCCTCCCATGTGCCAACCTCTCTCATACCCTGTGTGATCTTCCTAGTGCTAGACAGGATCAGAGAGGATACTCTTTTTTTCTTCTTCTTTTGACCATTGTAAGCAAGTTTTAATTTTCAGCAACAAATTTGCAAATTAAATTTTCACCTGCAGGCATGATGCTGTTTGCTCTGGCATTTCTTCTTTTCACAGGGGAAAAAAAAGTCTATTTCTAGCAGTTTTCTATGCCCCTCTTTGGGAAAACTAGATAAAGAAATCAGTTAACATATTTTACAGTATTTACTGCTGCAACGTTTAATAAGTTATCACTGACATCTTGAGAAGCCCATTTGATGACCTCTTTTTCCTTATGCCCTTTACAATGATAAATAATGACGATTTCTTTTAACATTGTGCATTTTTTCACCTTTGCTGTGTTTATAATGCTTTTTTACACTTTCTTAAATTTGCCCTGTTATCTTCTCTGTCTTCTGTAGCTGACATTTTTCCATCTACTAGCTGTCATTTTTCTTACCCTTGACTGCCTTCTGCAATGTTTTATGTATTCAGGTGTGCCTATATTTAGTAGTATTTCTGTAAATCGCCGAAGTATATTAATGCCCAGTCATACTGTGATCCAGCATTATTTTTATTATTATTGTATTTGGTGTTAGTATAATGTGGACTTATTTTAATTAATTTGTATTCCTAAGGCTGGAATATTGTTGGCTTGTTACAGAAATCTAGGTTTCTCATGAGGAAAGCGTATATGAGATGATACAGAGTTTGTCTAGTTTATGGTGAATTTTCTGGGAAGAAAAATACAGCAGGCTTTTTCTTGTGGTATATTGGAGGCAATGAATGGTAATGAATTTTTCTGGGTGAAGATCTTACCTCAAGTCTGTTGTAGCTGAAAGTGAACATCAAATAAAACTGCCCTTTTAGTGAAAATTTACCTTTGCACTCTATCACTGCAAAATTGACCATTGGCCTGCTATTTAAAAAGCAGGTGCCTGTAAACCTCTGAATACCAGAAACTGAGATTTAGTGATGGGGGATGGATTACTCAATAATTGCCCTGTTATGTTCATTCCCTCTGAAGCACCTGGCATTGGCCACTGTCAGAAGACAGGATACTGGGCTAGATGGGCCATTGGTCTGACCCAGTATTGCCATTCATATGTTCTTATATTTTAAAGCATATCATGGTGCACAAGAGCCTTGGGCATAAATAGCAAGAGAGTCTGAGGCAGGTTATCTCAAACAGATGGCCAACATTCCACATGGATGCCTTTTCCGCTTGAGCTTCCCTTCCTTGCACTTCGTGGGGGTTCATGGAGATGTGGATCAGCATCCCTGTTTCCTCCCCTTGCCCCAAACTCCTCTTTAGTTTAGGAAGAATTGATGGTGTGTCTTATATAGGTTCTTGGGTCCTCTTTTCCACTATTACAGGTTTTTCCACAGTGGCACATGCATGAAATATTGCCTCTGGAAAGCAATGCTGTTTTAGGGGTGATGCACTAATTGAAACTTAATAGCAGAGGTGGCCTTGTAGAAGTGAGGCTTCTAGCAATGACATCCATTCCTAGTTGTTGATTGTACACCGCATGTATTTGAGGAGTATCTGTGAGTCAACGATATTTGCCAGCTCTCCAAAGAAGCATCAGAATCAGAGACCCAGTGGGCTGATAACTAGTTTGGTTCCAACAGGCCAATTTAAAATAATTTAACACTAACAAATATTTAAATGTTTTGTGGATTTTGATCTAAAATGTAGATATGCAATGCCTATCAAGCGATCCACCCAGTGTTCGTTACTCTCCGTTTTTTTAGGTAATTGTGGTTAGAGAGAAAGTAATACAACAGAAACCTACTCAGTGACAATATGAAGGTAGATTATTTTGGCCCTAATACATAGCTAATGATACTTACGTTATTTCATTTTCCCATTGTGACAATACACAAAATTTTTGCAAGGATATCACCCTTTGTAGCTGATTCAATAGAAAAACTGATCTTGGATCCAAAAGAAAAACAAGTTCACATGCCATAATTTGTGTCCCACTGTCATGTGAAAAATGTTAATTAGAGCTGACTGAAGAACAACAATTGTGTGTCATGGTAACTTTTGAAGTTTGAAATGTGATTTAGTTCCACATTGGAACAAAAACAAAACCTTTTCAATGTTTTCACAACAGAAGTTTTGGCAAACTATCTATATTTGGACCCAAATCTGAGCTTTTTGATTCAGGAAGTGTGTGTATGTGTGTGTGTGTGTGTGTGTGTGTTGGCAGTGGGGAGTGGCCTGGAGTTTATGCCCGTGGCCTGGAAAATTGGAGACACACGTTCAAGTCCATGCTTCGCCTGAGTCAAGAGTATGTTTTTTCATTCCAGAACACTTTGAATATTGGCCTCCCACATTCCATGGCAATGACCCAACCATGAGGCTATAGCATATAGAGAGAGTCTTTCTCTTTTTCTCCCTGCCTGTTGAAAACTTCATCAAAACCAATTTGTCTCCATGAAATGTTTCAGCTTCATCGAAATAGCATATATCATTTCACCACTTTACAAACTTGGTTATAAAATAAAACTTGTCAAATGTAATTTTTTTTTAGTCTTAGTCCAGTCTTGACTACAATAAATAAGTTCCCCATTTTCTTTTTTAAAGGAAAAGGATTCTAAAAGTGCGGAGAAGGGAGGCATGGGCGGGGAAGTTATAGAACATGTAGGGAACCTGAAAAAGTGAATGCAGTAGGGCCTTTCTGCAAGATGGCCCCCTTCCCCTGTCAGCACAATAAAGTTTCTCTGGAAAATAGAGTGATGTATTTGATTTTCCTTCATCAGAAATCTCATGTATTGCTATAGCGTTTCTTTGCCAGCTATCTTAGAATCTGCCAACTGTTTCAGAAACAAAAGCCCTTTCCAGTTCACTTCACACAGAAACAGCCTGCTGTTTAATTTTCTTCATAATCCAGCTTTCTGCTTTCTCTCTTAACCCCCTCAAGTTCTCAACCTAAAAGAGATTTTGTTCCTGCAGATGTGGCATATAGGATTCTGAGGATTCGGATATAGGACTGTGGCAAGACTCCTTTTCAAGGAGTAGCGGCACAGAGACTTCTGTAGGGGAAGGTCAGATCATTTCATCTTAAGAGATCCAAGAGAAATGTAGTTTCAGACATTCTCAAAGGCAAAATCTCGCATCTACTTTCTATTTTAAAACTACCAGATAATAAAAACAATAATGAAAATCCTTTACAACTCTTTCCTGAGAACCAACTCCAAGCCAGAGAGAGGAAGAGAAAAAGACTTTCCTAACCATCTCTTAGTTAAAAGAATGATAGTACATAAATGACAGCACTCAGATTGCAAGATACCCAGAGATCAGCCAGTAGGGTAGAAGTTAGTTCCGAATTTTAGCTATTTAATTTGTAGTTGACTAGATAAGAATTATTTTTGTGGCATTGTACACACATACCTAAAATTGGTTTAATTTAAAAAGATAATTTCAGATAATAAAAAACCTGCATGGAATACATACATCAAACAACAAAAGGGTTTATTATCTTTGTGCACTAGACAGTGCTGTATGTCATGAGTCACATGCAGGTCCCGATACTATAACGGTACGTACAACTCTTCATTCATAGGCTGCCAAGTTGGCCCTATATTACCAGTATAATCACGATTTCCTGTTTATTTTAAGTTTGGTTGAATAATATAAGATAGGATTTAATTGTGATGCAGGATGTGAGGTGTGTTTACATAACATTAATGCAAAAAAGCATGATTTTAAGCAACAGAACTTTGTCTCTTGGTACAAAGCAAAAACCAAGCTTGCACTGCAACTAAAGGTTAGTGCTAGCTGTTCATTGCAGCACTAGATTGGCTAGATATGAGAGAGAGGCTAGTATGTGTAGACTGCCCATACTAACATTCTTCCCAGTATGGGTTTATAGCTTGAAACAAGGCTACATAAAATTGTCTGCTAAAGTGGAAGGGTCAAGAGTAGTCAAATTAGGCTGTCTCAGGTGGTGCTCCAGAAGCTTTTCTGGGACCAGAGGAATGAAAAGCAAACTGGAAGAAGCCCTCACAAGGTGCACCACTGAATTCAAGTGCAGTAAAGTTGTGGGATGAAGAACTTTTTAAAAGATCACCAACATCCTACTTTCATGTACAGTGAATGGAGGCTGCCAGGAGAGATGTCACCTGTGCACTCCCAAAGTTTTAAGCCCAGCTACTGTAATGAAAGAAGAAGAATGGTCAATATTTTGTGGGACAGCTTCACTTCAGCCTCTTGTAGTGCTTGATTGGAAGGAGAATGTTAAAAGACTGTCAGCATCCATGTTAAAATCTACATTGAATACACTCCTACTTAATCTTGAGCAATTGGAATGGAACTGCTGGAAATATAAATTCCATTAGAACAGACTCTATCTGGAAGAGAAGGTATGTTTGCCTCAATGTTCCTCTCTGTCATACAGAGCTAGGAAACATCGTAGGTGACCCTTGAAGGATACAGGTGATACAATATTCCTGCTGCCTATATCAAAAAATTTGATTGCTTTAGAGACTCGGCTTAGCTTGCAAATCCTAGAAATCCATTTCAATCATACTTGAATTTAACTTTAAAATAAAAATATTTCATCCAAGAAATTGGATTGCTCAATTTTTATTATAACTTTTAAAAAGGTGCAAGCCCGCATAGACTCTAGTCAGTGTAGTATGACCAAGATGTTTTAAAAGCTCATCGAGGTAATTCCTCCCTTATCATGTGAATTTGCTTGCAAGTTTGACCTTAATCACTATATTTTGTAAGTTGAGTACAGGGCTTTAGCTGAATAATTTCCAGTAATTGTGCATGTTATAACTCTGCATATTGCCTAGAAAGTCAAATGGTGAATGGTAAATATTTGGGGTTTCTATTACATCACTTTTACTTGTTTTCCTTTACTATTTCTTAATATGAGAATTGAATATTGAAACTACTTGGAGTTTAGAGAAGGGGTGGATCTTTAACTTCCACAAAGGAAAGTAAGTTTCTCTATACTTTACACTTAAAACCTATAGTGGAGTAAATAGATTTCAGTCAACTCTCTACAATGAAAGTAGGGGGACTACTCAAAGGAGGTCTTGATTTGTACAAGTCTAACTTTATTGTAAGGAATTGTGCACAGCTGTATATGTGATGGTTCTGAAGTCTTCCAAATTTGTGAAACAAGGCAAGTTGCTTTTTAATACCAAAAAAACCAGCAGGAGAGATCCTATATGCTTGTTTGGATTGAAGTGGTGGATTGAGGCTAAATGGGGCAATGCTCATTTCTAACTATCTAGGCTCTTATATGGCACCTATAGTATCTTAGTGTCCACCAACCAAAGAGTCCCCCAAAAAACAAAAGTCCCTCTACAAAAAATTCAAATCTATTTTTCCTTGCAAAGGTGCTGATTGCACTATTTGTCTTTTGCCTTCAAATGTCACCTCCTGTCCTCAAGGTCATGTGCAGGATTCCAGCACTCTGGTGGTCAGAATCCCTGGATGCGACCTTTGTGCATCCATTAATCCCTTTCCAGCCAAAGGCCTTGCTCTGCAAATACATGGATCTGGCTATAATCCACCTTCCTGGGTGAGATGTAATCTCAAGACAAAATAGTCAGAGTTGCTGGGCTTTCTCTTAGAAACCTACGTATACCAAACAGGTGAAGGATATACATAAGCCAATCAGGATGGCTAGTTGCAAAGTAAAAGCGAACATCTTCTTCTGTCCAATAGCAGAAACTCTGCCTTCCTTATGTCTCTGTGATGCCTAACACATTGTGTACACCCCTGGAAAGAAATAATAACTAAAAGGAGAAATGCAGAATAATGGCACCATTAGCTCCCTTTCAGTCACTTTCTCACAAGCATGCATTGGGTCGTGTGGTTTTTTAGACAGAAGTCAGCTACTAATTCTATCACTAAGTTTTATATTCAATTAAGTCTCTCTTTATCAGGCTCAAAACTTACCAATAGCATGAACAGATCTAGCAATGAATCTGCTAGTAACAGTTTTCTGTGCACTCAATTTTTATTTAACATATGACTTTGGACTCTTAAGTAGCATTAAGTGTTATACTTACAGCTCTCTTGACTGCATTGTACTTAAGGCCCTTGCCCCTCAGTCATGTTACCTATGAACCGTACATTTACAAAGGCTCTGACCTCATTAGCTGGGCAAACCTGAGTGTGTCTGAGTCACAGCTCTGCTCTAGGGAAATCTTTTTCTCATTCCAATATAATTAAGGAAGATTGTCATTATGGTTCAATGTTGGGTGTCTTATGCTGGTTCAAGCTGCATCAGAGGTGGAATGCTGAAGAGGTACTGTATCAAGGTGTCTGGAGTGTATGTGACAACCGCTGTTCTACAGAAAAAAAAAGGGGAAGCTGATGTGATGTGTTGAATGTAATATAGTTCGGCTAAAACAGTTTCTTACATTTAAAGACTGTAAGACTCTGTTATTTAGCAGGGTAACTTATAGTTCTATAGTCTTACAGAATATTTCTAATAGGACTAGAGCAGTTAGAGGTATGTTCTTATCACAAAAAGAAAAGGAGTACTTGTGGCACCTTAGAGACTAACAAATTTATTAGAGCATAAGCTTTCGTGAGCTACAGCTCACTTCATCGGATGCATTTGGTGGAAAAAGCAGAGGAGAGATTTATATACACACACACACAGAGAACATGAAACAATGGGTTTATCATACACACTGTAAGGAGAGTGATCACTTAAGATAAGTCACCACCAGCAGCAGGGGGGGGAAAGGAGGAAAACCTTTCATGGTGACAAGCAAGGTAGGCTAATTCCAGCAGTTAACAAGAATATCAGAGGAACAGTGAGGGGTGGGGTGGGAGGGAGAAATAGCATGGGGAAATAGTTTTACTTTGTGTAATGACTCATCCATTCCCAGTCTCTATTCAAGCCTAAGTTAATTGTATTCAGTTTGCAAATTAATTCCAATTCAGCAGTCTCTCGTTGGAGTCTGTTTTTGAAGCTTTTTTGTTGAAGTATAGCCACTCTTAGGTCTGTAATTGAGTGACCAGAGAGATTGAAGTGTTCTCCAACTGGTTTTTGAATGTTATAATTCTTGACGTCTGATTTGTGTCCATTCATTCTTTTACGTAGAGACTGTCCAGTTTGGCCAATATACATGGCAGAGGGGCATTGCTGGCACATGATGGCATATATCACATTGGTAGATGTGCAGGTGAAGGAGCCTCTGATAGTGTGGCTGATGTGATTAGGTCCTATGATGGTATCCCCTGAATAGATATGTGGACATATCTGTTAAAATAACAGAACGCCACTAGCCATCACCTTCAGCCCCCAACTAAAACCTCTCCAACGCATCATCAATGATCTACTACCTATCCTGAAGGACGACCCATCACTCTCACAGATCTTGGGAGACAGGCCAGTCCTTGCTTACAGACAGCCCCCCAATGGGCTAATTGTATCCTTTTGCAAACTGGATACAATTAACTTAGGCTTGAATAGAGACTGGGAATGGATGAATCATTACACAAAGTAAAACTATTTCCCCATGGTATTTCTCCCCCCCACCCCACCGCCCACTGTTCCTCTGATATTCTTGTTAACTGCTGGAATTAGCCTACCTTGCTTGTCACCATGAAAGGTTTTCCTCCTTCCCCCCCCTCCCTGCTGCTGGTGATGGCTTATCTTAAGTGATCACTCTCCTTACAGTGTGTATGAAACCCATTGTTTCATGTTCTCTGTGTGTGTATATTAATCTCTCCTCTGTTTTTTCCACCAAATGCATCCGATGAAGTGAGCTGTAGCTCACGAAAGCTTATGCTCTAATAAATTTGTTAGTCTCTAAGGTGCCACAAGTACTCCTTTTCTTTTTGCGAATACAGACTAACACGGCTGCTACTTTGAAACGTGTTCTTATCACAGTATGTGCAGTAATGAATGGTTTAGAGTTTATTAGTTTTCGGGCCCTTGTGCTGGAGATGGATAGAATGATCTTTAGAAAAGCCAGGGTCACTGGCATGACCCAGACCGTAATTGGGATCTACTAAATCAAGACAGTGTATAGACACTAGACACTTTCTAGACACTAGAAAGACAGTAGAAAACAGTTTTTCTTTCTAAAAGACTTTATTGAAAATATTGAGTTTTAAGAGGACTGAATGGTTCAGAGCATTGGTAATGGGATTTGGTGTGTTTCACCTCTAGGTCACTCGTTCTTTTCTAGCACGGGTCAGTACTACCATTGCACATCATCACTATCGAATGGCTGTTCAGTGAGCTTTGTGAAATGAGTCAATTGTTTCAGTCCAGTTCCCTGTGCAAGTGTCCACCTCTCATAAAATGTCATTATTACTGTCACTAATTGGCACCTTATTAATACTTTCAGCCAAAAGGTCAAGGGCTGAATAGATACATAGACCGAACTACTGTACCTTCTCTTTGCAAGCCAGATTGCTGGGAAAGCTTGCACTGTAGCTGACTGTTGTACAGTAAAGAGCTGTATATCTCCAGAGTATCATCGTGGCACCTCTCACAAGGATTAGCTTTATATTACAAATAAGGAAAGAAACTGTTCAGTTATATTTACTCCCTGAGATACAGGTTGATTGAACATTTATGTGGACATTTGTGTGGCAATGTGATGGAGACTTAAAAACAGGATAGTTTCAAACACTTTCTGCTATTTTTAAAAATCAGAACACATTGTTATCTGACAAAGAACAAATGACATCAGCGTTGTGAAGAGGATTATTTTTAAGGGCATTAAGGTGCCAGCCTGGTACTCTAGAGATATGGGTTCAATTCCCTGCTCCACTACAAATTTCCTGTAAAACCTTGGACAAGTGACTTAGTCTCCACATGTCTCAGTTTCTCATGTATAAAATGAGATCGTTGTACCTACCTCATAGAGGTGTTCTGAGGGTAAATACATTAAAGATGGTAATACACTCAGATACTATGGTAGTGGGGCATATAAGTACCCAACCTAGATAAATAGTGTAGCTCTGTTTCCTCTATTCCTTGATAATCAGTAATATACCCCTATGTTTTAAATGGACACTTCTAATATCGCATATAAAGGCCAATTTTATGTCACTGTTATGTTGGAGTGATTCAGTATATATGTCTCCAATGTTTCTAGAAGGTTGATAAAGTAATTACTGTTTTTATTGAATTTTAGAATTATTATTCCCTTAGTACAAACTTTTGTAACTTGTCAGCTTTGGGGGAACATTTATCAAAGGCTTTCTTTTCAAGATGACAATATGAAAATGGCTAATGCAAGAACATTCAGCTTACTTGTTATGTTAGCTATTTTCAATTTGTACTTACCAACTGCTCCATTAATATTCAGAATAAGATGTGATGCAAAATTATGTGATGTCCCTACATAGACCCATTTGCTAAATTCTGCAAAGTATAGAATGTTCTTTATTCTTACTTTTAATAGTCCAGAAAAGTAATCAATAATGTCCCTAATTTGTATTTGTCATAAACAGAAAAAAAGGAATCTGAAAAAGAAAAGGTGAATATTGGAAAAGTTTTAGACTTTACGGGTTAGCTACTGGAAGATATTTTATTTAGGTAACTGAGTTGTGTCAATAAAAAAAACATGGAATGCATTGAGTTATTATGTATCAACTTTCCCATGTGAGTTAGAAGGCCAAATGATACTTTTCATGTCTATTGACATTTAAATTTGTAATTTTGTCAGCCTTGTTCTTCCATAGTATTCCAACATGGGTTACATAAAATTAATTGGTTTCAGAGTAGCAGCCGTGTTAGTCTGTATTCGCAAAAAGAAAAGGAGTACTTGTGGCACCTTAGAGACTAACAAATTTATTAGAGCATAAGCTTTCGTGAGCTAGAGCTCACTTCATAGGATGCATTTGGTGGAAAAAACAGAGGGGAGATTGATATACACACACAGAGAACATGAAACAATGGGTTTATCATACACACTGTAAGGAGAGTGATCACTTAAGATAAGCCATCACCAGCAGCGGGGGGTGGGGGGAAGGAGGAAAACCTTTCATGGTGACAAGCAAGGTAGGCTATTTCCAGCCGTTAACAAGAATATCTGAGGAACAGTGGGGGGGGGAATGGGGGGGAGAAATAACATGGGGAAATAGTTTTACTTTGTGTAATGACTCATCCATTCCCAGTCTCTATTCAAGCCTAAGTTAATTGTATCCAGTTTGCAAATTAATTCCAATTCAGCAGTCTCTCGTTGGAGTCTGTTTTTGAAGCTTTTTTGTTGAAGGATAGTCACTCTTAGGTCTGTAATCGAGTGACCAGAGAGATTGAAGTGTTCTCCAACTGGTTTTTGAATGTTATAATTCTTGACGTCTGATTTGTGTCCATTCATTCTTTTACGTAGAGACTGCCCAGTTTGACCAATGTACATGGCAGAGGGGCATTGCTGGCACATGATGGCATATATCACATTGGTAGATGCGCAGGTGAACGAGCCTCTGATAGTGTTGCTGATGCGATTAGGCCCTATGATGGTGTCCCCTGAATAGATATGTGGACAGAGTTGGCAACAGGCTTTGTTGCAAGGATAGGTTCCTGGGTTAGTGGTTCTGTTGTGTGGTGTGTGGTTGCTGGTGAGTATTTGCTTCAGACTGGGGGGCTGTCTGTAATCAAGGACTGGCCTGTCTCCCAAGATCTGTGAGAGTGATGGGTCGTCCTTCAGGGTAGGTTGTAGATCCTTGATGATGCGTTGGAGAGGTTTTAGTTGGGGGCTGAAGGCGATGGCTAGTGGCGTTCTGTTATTTTCTTTGTTGGGCCTGTCCTGTAGTAGGTGACTTCTGGGTATTCTTCTGGCTCTGTCAATCTGTTTCTTCACTTCAGCAGGTGGGTATTGTAGTTGTAGGAATGCATGATAGAGATCTTATAGGTGTTTGTCTCTGTCTGAGGGGTTGGAGCAAATGCGGTTATATTGTAGAGCTTGGCTGTAGACAATGGATCGTGTGGTATGATCTGGATGAAAGCTAGAGGCATGTAGGTAGGAATAGCGGTCAGTAGGTTTCCGATATAGGGTGGTGTTTATGTGACCATCGCTTATTAGCACCGTAGTGTCCGGGAAGTGGATCTCTTGTGTGGACTGGTCCAGGCTGAGGTTGATGGTGGGATGGAAATTGTTGCTGAATTGGAATTAATTTGCAAACTGGATACAATTTACTTAGGCTTGAATAGAGACTGGGAATGGATGAGTCATTACACAAAGTAAAACTATTTCCCCATGTTATTTCTCCCCCCCACCCCACCCCACCCCCACTGTTCCTCAGATATTCTTGTTAACGGCTGGAAATAGCCTACCTTGCTTGTCACCATGAAAGGTTTTCCTCCTCCCCCCCCCCCCCCCCGCTGCTGGTGATGGCTTATCTTAAGTGATCACTCTCCTTACAGTGTGTATGATAAACCCATTGTTTCATGTTCTCTCTGTGTGTATATCAATCTCCCCTCTGTTTTTTCCACCAAATGCATCCGATGAAGTGAGCTGTAGCTCACAAAAGCTTATGCTCTAATAAATTTGTTAGTCTCTAAGGTGCCACAAGTACTCCTTTTCTTTTTATAAAATTAATTGGTTTTAATAATCTAAGTGTTTAGCTGTAGAAGTATCATGCACCACTCAGTAGACCATCATGGTGTTCTTTGTAAACTTTTAACTTCTCATGAAGGGTGAGACTTTCAATGTTTTCAAATAAATGGGAAGTGGGCATCTATATTCTACAGGCAGCTTTGAAAGTCTCAAGCTAAATGTACATCAGAATGACTGTGGAAAACAAACAAAAAAAACAGAAGAAAAAATAAAACTATTCCCAAAAGTAAATTTGAAAACACTTCTCAGTTCTGCATCAACCCATAGGCTATGATGTAAAAATCATTTGCTTCCCATGGAAGATCAGTAGACAAAAGAACAAGAAAATTCAAAAACTGTGTATCGAAAACCACCCTTTAACCACAGGTTCCAGCAAACTGCTGTTCTTTACATTTTCCTAAATTAGGAACACCATCCTAATAGTAATAGTAATAGGATGAAATTTAATAGTAAGAAGTGTAAGGTTATGCATTTAGGGATTAATAACAAGAATTTTAGTTATAAGTTGGGGACACATCAATTAGAAGTAACGGAAGAGGAGAAGGACTTTGGAGTATTGATTGATCATAGGATGACTATGAGCTGCCAATATGATAGGGCTGTGAAAAAATCTAATGCGGTTTTGGGATGCATCAGGAGAGGTATTTCCAGTAGGGATAAGGAGGTTTTAGTACCATTATACAAGGCACTGGTGAGACCTCACCTAGAATACTGTGTGCAGTTCTGGTCTCCCATGTTTAAAAAGGATGAATTCAAACTGGAGCAGGTACAGAGAAGGGCTACTAGGATGATCCGAGGAATGGAAAACTTGTCTTATGAAAGGAGACTCAAGGATCTGGGCTTGTTTAGCCTAACTAAAAGAAGGTTGAGGGGGGATATGATTGCTCTCTATAAATATATCAGAGGGATAAATACAGGAGAGGGAGAGGAATTATTTCAGCTCAGCACCAATGTGGACACAAGAACAAATGGGTATAAACTGGCCACCAGGAAGTTTAGACTTGAAATCAGACGAAGGTTTTTAACCATCAGAGGAGTGAAGTTTTGGAATAGCCTTCAAGGGAAGCAGTGGGGGCAAAAGATCTATCTGGTTTTAAGATTCTACTTGATAAGTTTATGGAGGAGATGGTATGATGGGATAATGGGATTTTAGTAAGTAATTGATCTTTAAATATTCAGAGTAAATAGGCCAAATCCCCTGAGATGGGATATTAGATGGATGGGATCTGAGTTACCCGGGAAAGAATTTTCTGTAGTATCTGGCTGGTGAATCTTGCCCATATGCTCAGGGTTTAGCTGATTGCCATATTTGGGGTCGGGAAGGAATTTTCCTCCAGGGCAGATTGGAGGGGCCCTGGAGGTTTTTCACCTTCCTCTGTAGCATGGGGCATGGTTGACTTGAGGGAGGCTTCTCTGCTCCTTGAAGTCTTTAAACCATGATTTAAGGACTTCGATAGCTCAGACATAGTGAGGTTTTTCATAGGCGTGGGTGGGTGAGATTCTGTGGCCTGCGCTGTGCAGGAGGTCGGACTAGATGATCAGAATGGTCCCTTCTGACCTTAGTATCTATGAATCTATGAATCCTGCTGATGTGCAAACATTCAGATGTTTTTCCTAGGAGTCTTATTTAAGTAGAACAGTGTGTTCGGCAAAACCACAGACAAATTATTTGAACTTGGAAAAGGTTTTTAGACTTAAAAAAAAAATTAATGGCAGTTCAATTTTTTTTTAACCACCTGAACCCTTTGGCAGGCAAATCTTGAGATGAGAAAGTTAATATCCAGTTTATGCACATGTTGAATGTAACCCCAGCTATTAAGTTAAGTTTTGCCTTGCTCAAAGTTTTAGACATGCACATCATTTCCTTTCAGTTTGATCAGGTGAGATTGACTATAACTACATAAGCACTCAAAGATTAAAGCAAGACTTTCCTGAGCAATGTGAAGTCCAGTAAATGTGTCTTAAGCTCTCAATGAGGTGAGGCACATCAGGAGATCAGCCCTATCTGAACACTAATCAAAAGCAGCAAGAAGGGATTTTAAAACAAGAAATGAGCAGATAACAAAATTGCCTGGATTTGCAGGTGTTCAAAGTCATCAAAAGAAAATTCTTGATCAGTTTTCAAACCTGATAATTATTATAGCAGTGCTTTGAAAACTTTTATTATACTTCAAAAGAGTAGCAGTAACACATAATATTAAACAATAACACAAGCTAAATTTACTGGGGTTTAGTGTTGCTTAAATCTTCTTTTTCAAAGTTCTTAATACCATCTCATGATGCTTCCCAATTCAGCAGTTTGCTTCAGGGCTCAAGCACAAAATTCTTGCACAAAGGCATTTATGGAAACACAACTGTGAACATTAGGATTAAGGAGAAAAAATAACGATGATGATACCATGTTAAGTGCTAGTTCAAAATGGCTTACTGTCTTTACAACTGCCAGAATGGGGGAGAAGCATTGCAACAAAGGGAAGGAGGCTCATTTTAATAAATGGGTTACTATGTACACTGAATTTACAAAATAAATGTAAATACTTATGTGAGATTCAGCAGTTTTCTTCCTTGGGGTTTTATGCAAATGAGATTCCCCCAGGTTTGTACTATCTGAGTTTCAGGTATGTCTTGATTTGAGTCTTGCTTATTGAACCCTAAAGTTTCAATAACACGAACAACTCTAACTAAAAAAAAGTTTAAATTTTATTAAACCGTATTTTGTACTCCAATTTCACTTATAAGCACTCTTGATCCAGAGATTTCAAAGCTCCTCACAAAGGAAGTCAGCATTTTACAGCTGGGGAAACAGAGGCAAAGTGACTTGCCCAATGTCACCGAGCAGGGCACTGGTAGAGCCAGGAATAGAATCATTATCTGAACGTATTTTGCTCCAGTGGTTCACAAACTTGTGCAAATCTGTTCTGGTGTCTGAGGTTGTAAAGCTGAGTCCATGGTCCATGACAGTTTCTTTGAAGTCAGTGGCAAAACCTCAGCTAGCTTTACTGTGACCTGGTTCTGGTCCTGAAACTTTACCTGTGTATCAACAAACCTCTGAGTTTCTGTGTTTTTGAATAAACCACAAAAAACATGGAACATTTAAAATTGAAAACTGCAAGTGTAATCTATGTAAGTGTTTTACTAGTGGCATAATTCTATTTTTTTTTTCAAACTAGAGATGCTCTAATTTCATATCATTCCTCTCCACTAAATAGTGAAAAAGTATTTTGAGTCCTTGTATTAAACAGGTATAAAAAGCAGGAATGAAGGGAATCAGTTTCTACCAAGAAATATTTTGTTTGGTCATATTGTACTATCACTTGTCCATTTCCTTGTCTTGTTTTTGCCTCCCTTTGAAGAAGCAGGTACTTCGTAATCTGAGAAACTGTGCTTTAGGCATGCGCATCAACATATGTCATAATGCTTTGCCCTTAAGTAGCACCTTTCGCCCAAGGATCTAAACGTGCTTTATAATTAAGGCTTGTATATCCCTAAGCTGCATAAGGTTAATATGAAAAAAAAAAAGGAAGAGGGGATGTTTCAACAGTACCTATCCTGAGACACCCACTCAAAAAGCGAGGCACTCAAAATGTAATGGACAGTTTGTAAAATTTTGACCAGAACAACTTGCATCCAAGCTCAGAATGAGTGACCCATAGAAATGGAGTAGAACTCTGGAGATCCAACTCCCAGTGCTCTAATGTTCCCACTAGAAAACATTACCTCTCTTGAAGGAAATAGCTAGATTATGGGGTTAGTTTGGAGTATTATAAAGATGCAGTGTGGATTATGTCTGTTGCTCAACATTTACACATTTTTGCCACTTTATTTGTAACTGACATCTTAGATTGTTCTCCATCTATTTCATGTGTTTTTTTTTAAGTTAGCAGTATTTTTGCCCTGGCTTACATCAGTGTAATCACACTGTTTTCACTCAAATTGTGTAGACTTTAAATCCGGTCAGAATTTGATCCGAAGAGCCTAGTTATCCAAAGTTATTCAGCTCACAACACCCATTTAAATTTGCAGTGAATTTTCACAGATTAAAATATTTCAAAGCCTTAATTCATAGAGAAAAGAGTTGCATGGGGTACAATTTGGCCCAGTTTGGCAAATGGTTCCTGTAAAGTGTCAGAGTATAGATCAATGGTGATTTAACCTTCTACTTAAGTGCTTTGTTGAACTGGGGCCTAAAAATCATATACTTTTGCTTATGAAAAGTCAGAGGGAAGAAAGGACCCCTCTCCCACTCCACACTCAGTGCCCCCTTCCCTACACATAAATAAGGTAACTGACCCACTAGCATATGTTCATAGATTCCAAGGCCAAATTGTGATTATTGTGATAATTGTGATTATCTAGTCTGACCTCCTGTCCTGTATAACACAGGACATAGAACTTCCCCAAAATAATTCTTGTTGCACTTGCTTTAGACCTAGTCTTCACACAAAGTTGCATCATGAAAGGTGTGGTTTTAAAACGATTTAATTAAACTGCTACAACTTTGTGTGGACACTTTGATGTCAATTTAAACCTGACATAGCAATTTAGCTTTCACTTCTAAATTGGGTTTAAAATTGGTTATATTGTTTAGCTTTCACCTGTAACCTTAAATGTGTCCACACAGAACACTGTTTCAACTAATCCAGTTTTTATAGTGATTTAAGTTAAACTTGTTCCATTTCTGCATGTAGGCAATCTCCCATTGAGCAAAAATGGCATGTCTTGATACCTTTGCCCATCCTCTTCTCTTCCTTCCCCATTTGTTTCTCTAGAGCGTGATCTTCATTTGTGTTGTGCTGAATTTCTATTGCATGCTCTTAAGTCAGAGACTATGTCCATATTGTTTATGTTTGTTTGTTTTGTTTTGTTTTTTAAAAGGTGACTAGTACATTTTTGGGCACCTAAAATAATAAATATGAAATTCTTTTAAATATAAACTACTTTTCTTTCATATGTAACAATTTTCATTATGTCATACAAGACGATTAAAGATAGCGCAATGAATTTTCTAGTTAATGCTGATAACATTAATTACATCATTAATTGGACTCTCTCTTTATATGCTATTTATAGCAGAGCCCTGCAAACTAGGTCCAGTCAAAGTGTGGTCTTTTTGGAGCAAGGAACCTAAAGTGCCTCATTTTAAAGGCCTCCTTCTTAGAGAACACCAGCTGGGTTGCATTTTCCAGCAGGGCTGCAGCTTGGTTCATCCCTTTTGGAGTGTGCTAGCTACTTTCCCTTCCTTCCAAAGAAAACATATTAGTAGACCATTGGGGTGGGGGGGGTTGGCAAGGAAGGAAGTATTTTAGCAAAAAATATTGGGAATTTCAGTTATTTATGGTTTGAAGTATTCCCAAAGGATTATTTATCTAGGTTTTCAGTATATAAAAATGTCAATCGTTTTATTTTTTCAATTTAAATTTTGGATTTTTTTAGAGAAACATATTTTGTGGAAAAAATAGATTTTGTTTTTTGGGGAAAAGGCCATTGAAAATAGGAACTAGTTCTACTTAGTCCATTTCTATACTTTCTGCTTCATCATACTTCTACAAAACCTGGGGTCGCGTGCTCAGACAAAACAAAGCAAAAAAGAAATTCTGCATCATTTGTGCAATTTCTGTATTTCAAAGGATGTGATAACAAAAGGAGAATATCTCTAGAATTTTTAGGAATAAACAAAACAGGGTTGGGTTATTTAATTGGCTGTAAATTAAAATATTGATTGATCAGCCCTATTTACCAGGCAAGTGTAGTTCATCGCATTTTGCACACCAAACTATAACTAGCACATCAGAATATCCCATAATCCCATTATCTAATATACTATAAGACTGTGAATGGCTTTCTAGTTGCAGTAAGTAATGCTGCAAAGTGGCACAAAATCAAAACTTCAACAGACTGACCTTTTCATATCCTCTGAAAACCAAATGCAAAAAAAGACACTGGAAGACAGAGCAAAATACAAACTGTAAAAACAAAACAAAACTTTAAGATGGCCACAGAAATGTTCACAAAAATATTTTGCCAATGTCATGCCATTCGCTCATTTCTAATAGAAATATTATTTGGGCTTAGTTTGAATTTGTTGGGATTACTGTTCTTTTTATAAAGATGACATATTTTGATCATATTTTCAGTGTCTCAGCAGTAAGTGTGTTAGAGTGTGACCAACATGAAGAGGCTTCAAGAATGAAGTTGGTGAAATAACAGTTAGTTATGGGAATGACTCAAATAATTTGTCTAACCCATCAGGCACTCTTCTAACTTCAGATTTTAAGATTTTGCTGTTTTTAAATTCTTACTTTACTCCTAGGGATGCTGCTTTATTCATTCAGTTTGTTATTCACTTGAGCTTTCCTCTTCCTCTCAGCCAGCAATTTTCAACTTCTAGTCCCTGAGTCCTGGGAATATATGGCCTAAGGGGCCAGAGTTCAATTCACTGATTGCAGTAGCTTTGATGCTGCTACACACTCTGCACCCTGCACTACGCTGCTGAACTTTGCTGACTCTCCCAAAAAAAGAAAAGGAGGACTTGTGGCACCTTAGAGACTAACAAACTGATTTAAGCATAAGCTTTGCTGAGCTACAGCTCACTTCCAGACTCATCCCCGCATAGGGGAGGGTCAGCAACACATCATTACAGTATCTGTGGCTCATTCAGTTGCAGATTTTTCTTCCTAGGAGCATTGTGATAATGATGCTCTCAGACTGTGAGGAATGTGAGCATCCTAAAAAACCATTAGTAGAATACCATGGCAGCCTCCATAGAGCAGCCTGTCCTTGCTGATGAGGGGTGAATGAAGTAGTTGCTAGTGATATGAGGGAAGGGGCTTATGGGATAACACTGAAATAAAGCGAAGGGGTGTACAAAACCTTTGTAACTCTTCTTGACCCAGCCCTGATATCTAAGTCCTTGCCAATGGGAGGTGAAAGCCCTCTTGGCATGCACCCTTGAAGGGTCAGGGCAAGACAGAGCTCATGCTCAGATGCTCAAAGCTTCCTTCACACACACACACACACACACAAAACCAGAACCAAAAGTTTGCAGTTTAACCTAGAACTTATCCTTTTGACCATCATTGTTGGAAACTAGTGTGATGCCATAGTGCTGCATGTGAATACAAGCGAAAGATGCCCTTTTAAAAATCCCAGAAACACGCTTCCAGGAGAGTATAGAAATTCTCGGAGGACTTCAATAATTAGCAAAATATTTATAATGAAGTGTGAAGAATCAGTAATGATTTAAGACGCAATTATTTTTAAGATCAGATAGCCTATTAGTACCTTAGTAAGATATGGCCATTTTGAATAAGTAAACAAACATAGCATAGTAACACACTAGCATACTTTTTTTTTTTGGTTTTAAGTTATATTTAATAGAAAGAGTTCATTTTGCCTTTTGACTGTTCCTATACTCATTTTAATGACTGGAGCCTTTCTAGGAGACCTCCCTTATCAGGCACCCTCCTATTTCAAAAGACCACCCTATGATATCTCTAAATGTACAGAGTACTATTCTGCTACCCCTTTAAGAGAAGGCCATTGCCCCAGACAGATGGTGTCTGAAGACAGGTTTCAATGAATTTGTTAAACTGCTGTTAATTTATATTTCCTAAGGAATGGTTGCACATCTTTTTGATAAGGATAATACAACTACTTTAATGGCACCTTTTTTTCCAAAGAGCTTGAAGCATTTTTACAAACAACATACGAGTGAGCCTCAAGTAGGTGCCACAAATATCACAAAAGTAACATGATTTCAAGTTATATAGTATTCCTAATACATTCCTTTGTTCTAACAAAGAGACTGTCCCTGCTAGCCTGCCCCTCTGCATGAGCACATCATGAATATCTGTTATTGTCAGCTAACAGTTTTGTAGTATGCGTTATTTTTATGATTTGCTAATAGCCTTACAAAATTCCTGTCATGCAGCAAAACGCTGAATAAACTTCAATGTGAATCACTGCAACAAATGTGTCATCAAAGTACTCTGTTTCTAAGTCCATCTTAGTGAAAAGAAAATTGCATCATTATGTATTTTAGAATTTTGTTCTGTTTCCCATCACAGATAAGTATATATTAAGGGCCTGATCAAAGCTCATTTAAGTCAATGGCAGCCATTCAATTGACTTTGTTGGGCTTTGACTGAGGGCCCTATAAAGCAAACAATGCAAACTTTCTCCCAATGCTGATACAGGTTTAACATACAAAACATAGACTTGTAAACTATAAAGCTGCATGATATTTCAACATATGTAATTTACTTTTTAAAACTCTGGTATTAAAGTAACAATTAGTTCAGTGACCATGCATCATTCTGTATTTTTTCTGTGTTCTAACTTACTTATTTTCAGTAATAGTGTGTTTGGTTGCTGCACAGCAATCAACAATTGTGCTCATCACAAATGAATGCAATGGACCTCTGACTCAACAGCAGGAAGAAAAGGGATTGTGGCTACTTTATGGGTCCCCATTGCCTTGGGTTATAAGGGGAAGGCAAAAAAACAACACTTGAACTGAGCAAGAGAACCAGAAGCCTGTATCAGATAGGAGTATTAACCTACCTTGCACTCAGGGAGAGAAAGGCATTTATACCCTGTGCCCTTTAGATGGAATCCTTTTTGACCACCAGCCAGTTATGCTTATTTTCAGCAACAATGTGTTTGGTTGCTGTATAGCAGCGGTTCTCAAACTGTGGGTTTGGACCCCCAAGTGGGTTGGGATGCCAGGGTTGGCATTAGACTTGCTGGGGTCTGGGGCCGAAGCCTGAGTCCCACTGACTGGGGCTGAGGCCCTTGGGCTTGGGCCACGGGAGGAGGGGCTCAGGCTTCAAATTTGGTCCTCCGGCCCTGGGCAGTGGGGCTCACGTGGCTCAGGGGGGCTCACGTGGGTTCAGGCTTTCGTTCCCCCTCCTGGGGTCGTGTAGTAATTTTTGTTGTCAGAATGAGCTGAAAAATCCATATTTGGTGATGACTTAGTGTTCTGTTTGGCTGTTCATTTTGAATGATAAATGAACTTGGGGCCTGATCTTTGAGAGACTTATAAATGGTCTTAACTTTGCAGACTCTGTAATCCTGTTAAAGTCAATACCCAGTGCACAAGTTAAGCATATGTGTAAAGCTGAGCAGGAATGGAACCCTACTGTGAATCTTGTGGTACTGTTGTATTATACTGTCTTTGCATCTTTTGTTAGTGCTAACTTTGCAGCAGGGACCTGTTACTGGTTTACTTGTTTGTACTGTGTGTGTATTGCTGGCCGTATAAATAAGAAGCATATACATTGTCCACTAAGTTGAGTAGAGTTGCACTCTTCACAGCATCAGCTGCATAAAAGCTTTTTCACATGCAGTTTACAAGTAAACTAGGCTATCCTATTCAAGCATTAGGAGAATTAGTCACAGAGATCCAATTGCCAGGTATTGTAACTCCTCTTGGAAAGGCCACTACAGCGAACAACAGCCGTTCACATTTCTTAATCTTTTTACACTTCAATGAGACAAACAGTGACAATGATAGCTTAATGGGGTTACATGGTGCCTGATGAGTTACCTTCCTTCTTTCTCACTATGTGTTCAAATACGTTTAGAGTCCTTATTCAGCTAAAACTGCCACTGATTTTAGTGGGAGCCTTGCCTAAGTAAAGACTTTAGATTTAGGACCCTTCTTTGCGGCTTTGGCAGCATAACTTAGTGACTTTCCTGCATTCCTGAACAAAGCTGTGAGGTTATTTTAGCTGAAAAATTTGATTAGTCTTGCAAGAGTTGTATGAACATAGTGCCTTTTTGGTTTTTGGTTTGTGCAAACTCTCACAAAGGGCTGGATCCTGGTTCTTTGAAGTCAGTAGCCAAATGTCAAATAAAAATGAATTTGATGTGACCAGGATCTGGCCCTTAAACTTCACCCATGTATCAACAAAGCTGTCTAACTAAACAATCACTCTGTTTCCATCAGCTTGAATAAGCTCAGACACAGAATTTTTGCACATTCAAAATTGAATATGTCTGTGCATGTGCTATTTATTTAGTGTTTTGTATGTGGCATAATTCTAATTTTCTTCTAAACCAGAGGTTCTCCAACATTATACCATTCCTTCCCAGTAAATAATGGTAAGACACACCAATGCTTGCATTAAATGTGTTTAAAAGGGAGGGAAGGAATCTCTATCAGGCATATTTTGGAAAAAAGTAAGGATAGGACAACTGTTTGATCTCCTTGTTGGGGTTAGCTGTATGGCAGGTAACTGACCTTTGTGAATCAGTGTTGGGCCAGAATTTTAAACAAATTCAGCATTCAGTTTCTTCCATTGTTGTGCTGACAAATTCTGAAAATCTGGGCACCTCACGTAGGTGCCTAAAAAAGAACTGAGCTGTTTTCATAATCTGGCACTTAACTGTTGCTGAGGAAGAACTGAGAACAACCCAGCAAGGTAGGGGAAAAAAGTCACCTGGGTCTCCTCCCACAATTAAGAATATGGGATTTTTCCCCTCTGAATTGTAAATATATAATAGGGGGAATAATCGCTCAAATCAGATACTTCTTTCCCTTTTTGTAGGATTGCATTATTTTGGCTAGGGCAATCCTTTTTGTAATGACTTAGAGAAATCGAGGAAATTTCAGCAAGGTGGGGTTGGGATTTTGTAATTCTACTCTGAGTAGATGCAGCCCACTTAGTGTGTCCCAATTAGGTGTGTGTGTGTCCAGTGCACTAGAGACAGAGAATTTTGCCGAGTGATAGCCATAGAGGGATGGTGCTTGCACCTCATGGCCATAGCCTCTCCGTTGGCTATATGTGATGGCACTGCCCTGACCCCACATCAGTTCCTCCTTACTGCCTGTGGCTGGAGTCAGAGCTCTGTGGTTTTCATCTCATATTCCATCTATTTTTAGTGATTTTTCTAGTTTTATGTAGTTAATTACTACCCTTAGTACAGTGTTAGTAAGATTTAGTGTTTGTTAGCTGTAGTTCAAGTGTTTCCAGGAAATGCCTCACCAGGGTTTAAACATTTTCTGTCATCTGTGGGAGCAATCACCAACAACAATCCCCACACACAGAGCTTGCTGTGCCTAGGCAAAGCCCACGTCAATGAACAATGTTCGATTTGTAGATCATTCACCAAATGGATTCAGGTGGTGAAGGATCTTCATCTGAAGCAGCTCTTGATTGAATAAGCCATGCGACCTGCTTCATCACCAAGGCCTTTGTCAGAACAGAGGTGGTCTTTCTGAAAGCACTACCACTTTGCACCTTGGAGCTGGAGCCTCTCTGAAGAGACGGAGGAGTCATCGTACCAACAGATCACATACAGCCAACCAAGGCTACTACAGGTTACCTGGGGACTCTTCTTCCTTCTCCAGCAGGAACGCAGATCACGGTGCACAGGATGGACCAGTCTCATCAACCGCTCTCCAGTACCACACAAGGAGGTCAGAGACCCCATGTCACTCCAGTCCCAGCCCTGTGGCATCAGTTGAATCCAATACCAATGAGGGTGATGCCAGCAATGGCTGTTTTTGCACAAGCAACATATCAGGCAGCAATTGATCTCCTCTGCCTTTCTGTCCCACCCGGTCTCTTGGTCCAGGACTTTGTCATACCTGCATCTTTTATAGTGCTGTTGGCTGGGCAGGTCACTGAAAGTGTGAGTCTGTCAGCACCATACCCCAATGTTTCCCTTACACAGCCAGTGGATGTGGGGCCAGTACCAGGCTTGGTGCAAGGGACCTCCCCGGCACCAGGAGCATCTTCAGCACCCCTGCGACTGGTGCTGCTGATGTTATCATGGTTGCATTCACTGCTCTCCACTTCAGCACCATCGGTTACCTCAATAATCCTGCCAAGTTTGGGATCGACACTGCTTCTGGCATCAGAATTGAGAGAAGCACACTTGGTGATGCTGGTACTGTTTCCGCCATTGGCACCAGCTCCCTCATTATTCTGGGCTGTAGACAAGTTGGATGGGTTGCTCACATTCTCAGGGCTGCCTCCATCTTTATTCCCTGAAGCTGGGACTCTTCAATGTCCAGGTCACAATCTTCTTCTTCTTGCTTTTGATTGCCGGACCCACATTGGGGGTTGCTAATGGAGCACCATGGGTACCAGGTTTAGTGTTAATCTAGCAGTCAGAATGGAGGTTCCTGGTCCAGCACATACTGGCCATGAGTACCCTATCCATACCAATTCTCTCCGTGGAATCCATGGGATTCTTCTCGGTCATGGAGGTCTCACTCCTTGTCCTGCTCAAAAGCAAGATCACTGACCAGGTCTTTGGCGGTGACTGTCAATCCACCACAGGCCCAGGCACCAGCAAACCTTCCCCTTGCAGAGCCTACAAAGTCTTCTCGTCGAAGCCCGTAAGTCCTGGAGGATGATATGGCTCTTGCACAGTTAATCGCTTCATCTTCATCCCTGCATGATTCCACAATGCCTGGCTCTTCCTTACCTTCAGTACTGGATGTTTTCAAGGCATGACCATGAATGTTTTTGCAACATTCCTGCAGAAGAACACCCACAAGTTCATGGATATCCTGCAGCTGTTTGCCCCTGGGAGAATCATCCTTCCTATTAACAATGTGCACCATCAGGCAGCGAAGGGCCTCTGGAGCATGTTGGCTTTAGTACCATCTTCAGCAACGTGCATGGAGAAGTGTGACTTCATTGTGGTGCAGGGATTTGAGGGTTTTTACTCCCACCAATCCCAAATTCCCTGTTTGTAAGCAAGCTGAATAACAGAGCCTGGCACAGTGGTCTAAATCTATTCCCAGCGGTAAGGACTCATTTAATGGACCTGATGGGCAGGAAGATTTACTCCTCCTCTTCCTTGCAGATGTGACTTGCTAACCAGCAGGCATTGCTGTCCAAATATGACTTTGTGAACTGGATGGCTCTAAGTTTTCAGACCATCTGTTTGAAGGCTTGAGAGAGGAGTTTCAGGCATTTGTCACCAAAGACTGCTTGGTGGCTAAGACTTTATTGTAGTTGCATAGGAAATATTTGTACTCCAATGGTTCTCAACCAGGGACCCAGGGCCAACTGGGCGGCCGCAAACAGGTTTGAGAGGGTCCTCCAAGCATGGTCAGTGTTAGACTTGCTGAGACTCAGGGCAGAAAGCCAAAGCCTTTCTTCATGGGGCTGAAGCCCAGGGTCCTGAGACCTGTCACTCGGGGCTGAAGCCGAAGCCTGAGCAATGTAGCTTCGCAGGGGCCCCTATGGCATGGGGCCCCAGACAACTGCCCTGCTTACTACCCCCTAATGCCTGCCCTGGCTTTTGTATGGAGAAAACCAATTATTGTGGCACAGGTGGGTCATGGAGTTTTTATAGCATGTTGGGGCGTGGGGGGAGCTCAGAAAGAAAAACATTGGGAACTCCTGTTGTACTCCACTTCTGTGTCTAGTGATGAATTTCTATGATCACTTGCAGTTACTCAGTTGCCCCATCATTATAAATAAAGACATGGGGTTTGTGTAAGAAACATGAAATCTTTGCTACCCTGTGAAAGCTGAAAGCTGAAATGAAATGAATATGTGAGGTTTTTCACTGCTAAAATGTTTGCATGCTGAATTTGCATATTCTATTCTATTCTATTTTAATTTCCCTTTCTTCATCTCATTCCTCAAAGGTACTAAACAAAACAACATAAAGACTTAGTGGTGCAATAATTAAAAACATGTTTTACACAACACTAACATATTTTAGAGTTTAAACAAGATGCAAGTTCCTAATTGAAAGAAATTAAAATAGTTTCTTTTGTTGAATGTGGATGCTCAACTTATTAGTTTTATTTTCAAAAGCCTATTAAAAATGAATTAAGCCTCTTGAAAGGCAATCTAGCTTTTCGTAGCTATCTCCACTAACCTCTCTTCATTCCTGATGACTGATTCATCAGCATCCACCATTGCACTGGTCACATTCATAGTTCTTGCAATTCATTGCTAAACTCAGCTAATTGTTTTTATTAATCTGCCTAAGAACCCATAACCAAGCGTCTTCTGAATTTTCAGTATCAAATGGGTTTCCACAAACAATAAAATCCCAATATGCTAATTCAGAAGAGGACCTAAATAGCAATCTTTAACTGATGCAATGATAACTGCTTGTTCTATCCATTTCTCCTTACACAGACAAACTTCCCATTCCCTTCACTGCCTCATTTGAAGGCAGTGGGAGTTTTGTCAGAGTAAAGCTGTAGGACTTTGTGCTGTTTCAGTCAAAAGAATTGTCACATATTAGAAATTGTATGCCACTTACATCTTATATTCTCCTCAGGTTTCAAACAATCACAAAACCAGGGCAGACTTATTCTTGTATCCTGGAAATGAGACTTCACAGCAACATTGCTTGCCCAACACTATGTTTTTCATATGTGTTTGTTTGTATCTTTGTATGTTGTATGTTTGTATCTATCTGTCCTGATTATTATTTCCCCTTTTCTTTTGCATAGAAAAATGTAATTTTGCATGTAAAATGTAAAGCCTAATAAAACCATTAACTTCACTTAGAAAAGCAACACTGCAGATTTAAAATGCAGACAGTTGCTACTAGTGGAAGTGAGAGCTAATAAGGTTAAATTGCTTTCTTTTTCTTCCTGAAATGACATAATTCAAGACTTCCAAAAGGCTTAAGAAAGAAGTTACTATTTTAATTGCCTTGTATTTCTACAGGCAAGATTAATAGTGCTGTCAGTGAAACAGGATGATAAGAAACAGAAGTACACATAGTGAAATATATTGCAGAAATATTAAGATAACATTGATTTAGGACCAAATTCTGCTTATGTTACTCACATGAGTTCTGTCAGAGTTTGCGTCATAAATTTTAAGGCCAGAAGGGTCCATTATTATCATGTAGTCTGGCCACCTGCATAACACAAGCCATACAATTTTGCCAGCATTTCCTGTATAAAGCCCATAACTTCTGTGTGATGAAGGGCAAATCCATGGGCTGGGCCCTGAGAAAGAGGAGAATCATCCTCATAGGTCTGTGCAGCAGCTATGAAAACCACTCCAGCTGTGAAGCTGCTTCAGAGCAACAGCAGAAATAGCCTTGTATGCTTGTAACATGCCGGCACACCCTCTGCCATACATACACTGTCACACAAGGAGTTCCTGCAGAGCTGGGACCATGCTATTAGGGGATCATAACCCCATGTGATACATCCCCATATCCAGCTCTTTGACACACAAGAGTTGCACTGGTTACACTGCCAAGGCTCATGGAGCTGCCTCTGAAGATAGTTATCCTAGGAGCAGCCCATGCAAATCAAACATGAATTAATAGTTGCAAAATGGTTTATCATTTCAATGCCTAACCCTTCAATTTCTGATAATGAACACTGGGTTTTTTTCATACTCCAAACCTTCTCTCAATAGTATGATCATCCCACATTCCTTCCATGAGTCTGGCTTGGTCAAAACCAGTGGTACTCCGCCAGGGTTGTATGTACCTCTGAGGGTACAAAGAATCTTCCATGGGGTACATCAGCTGATTTAGATATTTGCCTAGTTTTACAACAGGCTATATTAAAAGCACTAGTGAAGTAATTACAAACTAAAAAATTCCATACAGACAAAGATTTGTTTATACTGTTCTCTATAATATGCACTGAGATATAAGTACAATATTTATATTCCAATTGATTCATTTTATAATTATACGGTAAAAATGAGAAAGTAAGCAATTTTTCAGTAATAGCATGCTGTGTATTTTTGATTTTTGATTGTTTGATTTTTGTAAGCAAGTAGTTTTTAAGTGAGGTGAAATCTGGGGGTACATAAGACAAATCAGACTCCTGAAAGGGGTACAAAGATCTGGAAAGGTTGAGAGCCACTGGTCTAGGCTACCAACTTCTATCCGTATAACTGTGTCATTTCCCCTGTGGAAAATTCACACCCCTGAGCAACATAATTATACCATCCTTATCCCCGAAGTAGTCAGCGCTATGTCACCGCTTAATGTCTTCATTAACCACAGGTGCAGCTGAGCTGCTTTTGCACTGTAAGTGTAGACAAGCTTCCAGTAGTATGATCATCCCTCATTCTTCTCATCAGTATGAGACACTTCACAACTAAATCTAAATACTTCAGATTAGTATTGCTTTCGGATGCTTCATTTTCTCCCCTTGAACTCCATCAAAGGAGCACAGTAGAGACTTTTCAGAAGGCAGTAGACATCAAATGGAAGAGGAACAAAACATCAAAATGAGTTTCTGGTTATCTATCTTTCAGAGAAAGGGAGAAATCAAGGTGGTGAGTTTAGTTAGTATACTACTCTGAAAGGAGACAGCCAGATCTACATGCTTGATTTGCATATTGACTGTAATCTCTGTAGATTTATGGCTAATCTACACTAGAATCGCTACAGTGGTGCAACTGCACTGCTGTACACGTCTGGGGAAGACGCTCTATGCTGATGGGAGAAAGTTCTCCCATCGACATAATTATTCCACCTCTGTGAGAGGTGGTAGCTATGTTGGTAGGAGATTGGAGAAGGCAGTTTTTCAAAGAGACATTATAAAGGGCACAAGAGCAAACTATCCCACTGCATAGAAAAGATAGGAAGTATGGCAAGAGACTACCCTGTCTTAATCAGGAAATCTTCAATGATCTAAAAATCAAAAAAGAGTCCTACAAAAAGTGGAAACTAGGTCAAATTACAAAGGATGAATATAAACAAGTATCACAAGTATGTAGGGACAAAATTAGAAAGGCCAAGGCACAAAATGAGATCAAATTAGCTAGAGATATAAAGAGTAACAAAAAACATTCTACAAATACATTAGAAGCAAGAGGAAGACCAAGGACATGGTAGGCCTGTTATTCAATGGGTGGGGGGGATGACAATAACAGAAAATGTGGACATGGCAGAGGTGACTTCTTTGTTTTGATTGGACATCTAACATAATGAATACCACTGAAAATGAGGTAGGATCAGAAGAAGCTAAAATAGGGAAAGAACAAGTTAAAAATTACTTAGACAAATTAGATGTCTTCAAGTCAGCAGAGCCTGATAAAAGATATCCTAGAATACTCAAGGAGCTGACTGAGGAGATATCTGAGCCATTAGCGATTATCTTTAAAAAGTCATGGAAGACAGGAGAGATTCCACAACACTGGAAATTGGCAAATATAGCACCAATCTATAAAAAGGGAAATAAGGAGAACCCAGCGAATTACAGACCAGTCAGCTTAACTTCTGTACCCAGAAAGATAATGGAGCAAATAATAAACAATCAATTTTCAAACATCTTGAAGATGATAAGGTGATAAGTAAGAGTCAGCATAGATTTTTGAAGAACAAATCGTGTCAAACCAACCTGATAGCTTTCTTTGATACGGTTACAGGACTTGTGGATAGTGGGGAAGTGGTAGATGTGGTATATCTTGACTTTAGTAAAGCTTTTAATACTGTCTAATATTATCTTCTCATAAACAAACTAGGAAAATGCAACTTAGATGGAGTTACTATAAGGTGGGTGTAACTTTGGGTTCAAGATGGGATCTAACTAACCATAAGGCACATCTGAGAGTGTTGTATTTTTAATACAGAAATGTTCAAGGCAGTTTGGGACTTATATTCCAAAGAACAAATGAACCTAAAGACTGTGTGGGCACATGTAAATTCTAACAGCCCCCTATTTGAATTGTTATCTACAAAGGATGTGTGTGTGCTTAAAAAAAAGAGTAATCATACATAGCTTACTTTTCATATCAAATCTTGATAATTGTTCATTTAATTATGTTTTAAAGAAAACATTTGCAATTCCCTAAGTATAAGGTATTTGGTATGATGAGTTATGAAGAAGTAGACCATTCTGCACTACTGTAGGGTAATGGAAAATAGTTCTTAAATTATGTTCCTACATTATAATTTTCTGTTACTGTCTTGTTTCTTTTCTTACTTACCTGGCTTCACTCCTGTGGAGTCAGTGGCCATGCTATTCATTTACACCAATATGTGATCAAAACAGGGATCTACCATTGCATTAATATGGCACTTTAGAGAATGCAGTGGCTTTTCTAGTGGTAGGTTAAGTTTTCCTGAACAATGTTCCTAGAAAATACATTAACAAAGCCATCACTCAAAAATACTAGATCTCATATATTTATTTTTACAGATGCTTAACCAGGATTTTTCAGCTGGGCAAAGAAATTCAGTTTATTTTATTACAATACACAGTTTATCCTTTAGGCAAGTGAATTAACACACACAAAGAAAAAGTGTTCTTTCCTTCCAGCCTGGCTGACACTAAGCAGACTTCAGCAGTCATGTTTTGTCAACTAGGTCAATCCCAGACTGGATCTGTGAACCAATCTGACGTTTACTGAAAGTTTGATTTCTTTTCTGAAATTATTCCTAGGATAAACATTTTTTTAAATGATCAAATATAATAGTGATAGAAAAGAAGTTTAGGACACCTTTTCTAAATAATTCAATCTTAAATATATCATGGTGAAATAGGTGTGCCAAAATACTGACCATCTAATACTCTGTACTGTTGATTCCAATCTCTCAATTACTTTTTTGATCAGAGTAAAACAAAAATCTGCTCTATGGAGCCATTATAGTCTCCATCTTTAAAACATTCTGAATTAAAAAGATAATGGAACACTTGATTAAAAAAATGGGATACAGTGGGCAGGTTGGTTCATAGTGCAAATTAAACTCCAGCAGATGTGTGTTGCAGGTGTAGATCATCAACACTTTATGACAATCCTGCTTCTATTTTCCATGTAATACTTTGATTGCTTATGAGTTAATCGTATGTGGTGATAGAGAGATTTCAAAATGCTGCTTCATCAGTTGTTAATTAGGAATAAATCAACACATTTTAAAGAGGTGGTAATTTAATTCATTAGTCTTTTTTTTATTTCTGTTTTGATGAAATAGGAACTGCCTTTTTCTCCTCTCTTTGTTTTTTTTCTTCTAACCCAAGTGCTGTAAAATGACTGTAGTGGCATGTATGACTAGTGGTGGCCACTAGATTAAAAGTTAACTGATTTTTAACATTTTTTCCAGCATGTTAAATGACAAACTTTTTGATGGATTTAAAAATACAAAAGTGTCTCTTCAATGCTTGTATGAAGAATACCAGTTGTGATTGATGTTTTGGATGTAGTTCACTATGGAGTTTACATTAATATAATATAATTGCTCTTCTTTTTTGTGCCGATTGATTTTATTACTGTATTTAATGGCTTGTTGCATAGTTTTCTTGTATTATTCTATAAATAACTTGGCAACTTTTTAATTAGGATAATCATAGTAGCTGTTTCCACTGCTCTACTCAAGCCTAGCTCTCTGCATGCAAGTATTACTGTACATCTGTATCAAGTTAGACCAATTATGGTCTATATGGGTTTCTAAACCATGCAGCTTCTTCTATTTTAAATAACGGAGGGTTTCCTTCCTTAAATTGTGATACTGTTCCTGCTAACAAGTTAGCTAAGATGGATTTTTTTTATCTTAGTTTAACCATTTAATTAAAGGTGTATGAAAAATGGAAGTTCTGTTTTCTGAAGAATGTCAAAATTTGGGTTTGTTCCAAATATGGAATGAAAACCAAAAAACTGAAATTCTCTGAAGGTAAGTTCTGGAAAAAGACTCAATTAGGTTTAATCAAAACTTTGTTTTGATATTAACTTTTTATTTTGAACTATATATAAGATAATTGAAACAGCCATTTCAAAATGAAAAAAATAAAGCTTTTTACCTCAAAAATGTCAAAACAGGACATCTCAACACTATTGGAACTTGTTTTTCCTGGAAAATGAAATTCCAGAGAAATTCACCCAATTTTGCAATGCATTTTGATTTTGATAGAATGCATATTCAGTAGATTATGGCTCTATCCAATGGGAGTTTTACCTAAATAAGAATTACATATTTGATTTTGTAATGTTTTATTGGTGAAATGCTGCCCTATTGTGGTAAATTGGAGTTCTGCCACTGTCTTCATTGGGCCAGGATTTTACCTGATATCTTCGCTAACATTGCTGCAAAACAGCAGATCTAAAGCATTTGTCTATAAAGTCTGTTGCCTGAAGCCTTGACAGTTGGGTAATGTAACGTATGTCAATAAACAGTTAACATTTCACTGTAAGCTTTATTTTTACCTTGGTTGCTTCTGTTTCTATGGTTTTGAAGATCAAGGTAACTTGCAGAAAAAAGTAAAGGAAAGTTTAGAAACCTCCTCAATGTCCTTGAAAGTATTTGATGGATTATATCAGTACATCCTCAGCCAGCATTACTAGCAGCTGAAGACCCTCAAGAGAGTATGTTGTGATGCAAAAGCAGTGAAATACCACTGGACAATTGTAATCATTTATAATGTAGCTAAGGAACAGTCTTATGAGCAATACGTACAATTACTGTTGTGTTCCCCTTCCTGCACCTCATCTCAACCTGCTGCTGGATCATAAGATAGTATTCCTTCTTTCCTGGATTTTTCAGAAAGAGCCAGTGTATTTTCTGAATGTAGGTTTTATACCTCCTAGTAACAATTAGTTAAACTATACATATTTACAGTTAATATAACTAGCTAAGCATTTTAAACACATAAGCTTATACATATAAATGGCATTTTAACAAACATGTGAGCCACTTGAGCAGGGGAACTGGAAGCTGGGTCTCCCAAATCCCAAATGAGTGCTCTAACCCCTGAACTAAAAGCTCTAAGGTTGGGGGACAGCCCCAAAATCTCCTTTAGTTGTTTTGTGTGGGTTTAGGCATGTTTCAAAAACACCTACTGGATCAGGACACAAGACAAGACAGATGGGGGAATGTCTAGTTTGAGGATCCCTTTGGGGCTTAGGAGTGAGATAGGTGCCCATACACCCAAATGGAGAGGGTTGTGTGCATGCTCAATGGTAGATTTTTAGGTACCTTGGAGACATGACGAGTGAAAACATAGAAGCCTACAGGGTTAGGCGCTATATGAACAAGGGTATTGAGGATCTTAGTGGCTCCTGAATGTTGCACTTAGGCATCTAAAGTGACAAATAAGTACCCAACTCACTTTGTGGTTTTGGCATCAGTTGACTTCGGATCTAGTCCTAGGTGACTAATACTGAGGATAGGTTTGAGCTTTTTTATTTTTTTCCTTTTTCCTTATTTATTTTGAGCAAGAAACACTTCATCACCACCCACTATATTTAATTTTACTTCATCTATTTTCTCTTTTTCACTACACTGCTGTATTTTCAGATGGAAATGTCCTAGACATGTCCTAGATAAATGTCTGGATGGCAGAAAACACAGGCCCTCTGGATGGAATCCAGTAGAATGTCTCCTCAATGCCCTTTAGAAAAACAGAAGGGCCTATACTAATCTTCAGGTTACATATGATGCTGTGCTTCCACTGTAGGGAATGGGAGAAACACCCACTTCTTTGCAAATTTTTGAAAATAGATAATGTAGCATGGGCGTTCATTTTGTTACAGAATATATCTTCAGCCTCATCACTACATATCACAACTATCATGCAGGGATTTTTTAACCACTTGCTATTTGCAATACTGTTCTTCAAACACAAGTGTAAATAACATATAGTCATTTTTGTCAAATACTAAGCCAGGAAAAGCTGGAGAGACCAGGTAATTGTCAATATACATATTGTACCTAGTTGATATTTCACAGGAATGCTGTCAACTTGTTATAGAGCCCAATGGATCTGTCTGTCTGTCTGTCTGTCTGTCTGTCTGACAGAAGATTGTAATTCCCATAAATATACTTAATGGCAACATCTGTAGGATTCCACCTAATTTAGAAAATAAATGTATTCTGCCCTCTTCAAATAAGAAGAATGCTGTGTGTGCTTCGGGAAATTCTCATTATTTTAGGGTCATAGCCTTGAAAGTGGAGTATCAGAGATTCATTTAGGTCTAATGTAGCATGGTACCATGTAACCTTACCTTCTAGTTCCAACTGCTAATTCTGAATGTGAATCAACTAGTGCCAGCTATTTTACCCTTTCTCAATACATTGTGAAGTCCCATTCTGAATACTGAACTGGAGCTGTGTAAATAACTGACTGTCCAAATCTGAAAAAGTCACTTCA
This sequence comes from Dermochelys coriacea, assembly GCF_009764565.3. NCBI lineage: Eukaryota > Metazoa > Chordata > Testudines > Dermochelyidae > Dermochelys > Dermochelys coriacea. The sequence continues at coordinate 22,599,278 of NC_050078.2, read as the reverse complement.
GATTTAAAATATCAAAACATTTCATTATGAAAATGTCAAAAACAGTATTTTTCTATTTTTTTTTCAACAAAATTCAGCAAATTCAATACAAACATTCAGAATGTTTTGGTTGACCCAAATATGCATTTGTATTCAAAAAATGATTGTCTGAAAGATTTTGCCCAGCTATACGGTGCACATTTCAGCAAGTAGCATGATGTGGAAATTTTTGGTCATTCCATGCATGCATTATGCATCAAATTAATTGGAATTTGACTGTTTGTTTTTACCCATATTATGATGTTCTTCAAATACAATTTAGTATGTACAAAGGGCACTTGTTTTGTTGAAAATATTTATATTGGTGTAACACTGAGCAAGAAGAGATTGTATGACATGCTGGGCCCAAATCAAGAGTGTGTCACACTGTAGCATAAGCATTAGCACAAAATATTAATATGCATAGTGACATTCAATGCTTGGACACTGTGAAAAGTGCTATAGAAAAAACTGAAGTCTCACTGACAGATCTTGCTACAATAATGATATAATCATTAAATATCAAAGGGGGGAGAGAGAGAGAGAGAGAGAGAGAGAGAGAAAGAGAGAGAGAGAGCTCCATATCAGAAAAGCCCAATCTCAAGGATAACATGTGTTTATACAGACTTTTCAGTCTGTTTCAGTTAGTTTGGAGAGGATGCAAGGGGGAACAAAGGTAAATTATGGGCGGTGATAGCTCCTAATTGGTCTATATATAGAAAAAGTAACACAGATTCTGGCTTAATGAAGGATGAACCCTATTTTTTTCTGAATGATCATACAATGGCATCCACACAGCTCCATAATCTGTATATTTTTGCAGATTTATATTTTAATCGCCTTTATCCCCAATTTACACAAGGTAAGGTTAAGTGGATAAACTGAATGTTCTGCTTGAATTTTTACTGTTGTAATTAAGACAAGAATTCTTCAAATAAAAAGTGAATTAGAAGGATCTGTATCTGTCAGATGATGCATTTTCATCACAAAATATAGAATCATAGAGGTGTAGGACTGGAAGGGACCTCAGGAGGTCTTCTAGACCAGTACTCTGAATTTAAGGCAGGACTCAGTATTATTTAGACCAATGGTTATCAAAGCCGGTCCGCCACTTGTTCAGGGAAAGCCCCTGGCGCTCTGGACCGGTTTGTTTACCTGCCGCGTCCGCAGGTTCAGTCAATTGCGGCTCCCACTGGCCGTAGTTCGCCGCTCCAAGCCAATGGGGGCTGCAGGAAGCACCTGAGAATCCCTGACAGGTGTTTGTCTAATCTGCTCTTAAAAATCTCCAGTGATGGAGATCCCACAACCTCCCTAGGCAACTCTAGTGCTTAACCACCCTGACAGGAAGTTTTTCCTCATGTCTAACCTAAACCTCCCTTGCTACAATTTAAGTCCATTGCTTCTTGTCCTCTCCTCAGAGGCAGGGCCATCCCTCCCCATACACAAAGTACACAGCTGCGTAGGGCACCAGATAATTTGGGGCACCAAATTTCCTGGTGCCCTGCACAGCTCCGTGCTGCTCTAGCCCCCCCTCTGCCCCCCCTCTGCCCCCCCTCTTCCCCATGGTGCCAGCCCCGCCTCTTCCCACCTCTGCTCTGCCCCAGCATCACCTGCACTCCACACATTTCCCTGAGGACTGCAGCAGGGCCGGGCCTGCACTCACTGGCAGTGGGAAGTGCAGTGACCCGGTCCCAGCCGCGCCACGGGTGAGTGCTGGGGGGCAATTACAGCCTGCCCCCCACGCCAGCCCCCCCGCAGAGGCCTGGGGCCAGCCCCCCCCGATGCCTGCCCCCCCATGGGGGGGCTGCATAGGGCCCCAGAATAGCTAGGGACGGCCCTGCTCAGAGGTTAATAAGAACAATTTTTCTCCCTCCTTCTTGAAACAGCTTTTTATGTACTTGAAAACGTTATCATATCCCCTCTCAGTCTTCTCTTTTCCAGACTAAACAAACCTATTTTTTACAATCTTCCCTCATAGGGCATGTTTTCTAAACCTTTAATAATTTGTGGTGTTCTTCTCTGGACTTTCTCCAATTTGTCCACTTCTTTCCTGAAATGTGTCACTCAGAACTGGACACAATACTCTAGTTGAGGCCTTATCAATGCAGAGTAAAGTGTAAGAATTACTTCTTGTATCTTGCTTACTCCTGCTAATACATCCCAGAATGATGTTTGCTTATTTTGCAACAATTTTATACTGTTGACTCATATTTAATTTACGATGCACTATACCCCCAGATCCCTTCCCGCAGTACTCCTTCTGAGACAGTCATTTCCCATTTATGTGTGCAATTGATTGTTCTTTCCTAAGTGGAATACTTTGCATTTGTCCTTATTGAATTTCATCATATTTACTTCAGATCATTTCTCCAGTTTGCCCAGATTATTTTGAATTTTAATCCCAGTTTGTTATCATCCACAAACTTTAAAAGCATACTCTTTATGTCATTATCTAAATCATTCATGAAGATATTGAATAGACCCAAACCCAGGACCGATCCCTGTGGCAGCTCTCTCGATATGCCTTTCAAGTTTGACTGTGAACCACTGATAAATATTCTCTGGGAATGGTTTTCCAACCAGCTAGGTACCCACTTTATAGTAGCTAAATATAGATTGTATTTTCCTAGTTTGTTTATAAGAAGGTTATGCGAGACAGCATCAATAGCCTTACTAAAGTCAAGATATATATTTTATAATTTTTTTTTTGCTAGTTGAATGACAGATGCACGACCATGCAGTTGACTATTGGCATAAGATTCATTTAATGCCGGAGTTTCTCTACTATATCAGTAAACAGTACTCCTATTAACACACAGTACTAGCTATTAGTGAGTCTTTGATGAGAAAAGCTAGTAAAGTACATATAGAAAAACGTAAACAAGTTAAAAGAAAAGGAGTACTTGTGGCACCTTAGAGACTAACAAATTTATTTGAGGAAAATGCATCCGATGAATGATGAGCTGTAGCTCACGAAAGCTTATGCTCAAATAAATTTGTTAGTCTCTAAGGTGCCACAAGTACTCCTTTTCTTTTTGCGAATACAGACTAACACAGCTGCTACTCTGAAACCTGTAAAGAAGTTAGTCTAACAATGGCAACAGAACATTTGAATTAAATAAGAACAGTAGGTGTTCATCCTCCTCAATTACTGAATAGGGTTCTAGTGGTTAGCTATCTAGAAGAGAATTTCTTCTAAGGCAAGCTTTGCACAGCATCAAAGGCTTCCTTCTGGCTCGCTTCATCACAATGCTTACTATAGACACTCAGAGTCTCAGTTCAGTCTTTGCTTAGATGATGCATGCTACCAGGCAAAGGCTTCTAACTGATCCACCACCAATAGCATATAGTTGTTTGATTGTATTTTCTTTCCTGTTCTTTCATTCCCTCGGTTTCTTTCCTCACTCTCCTTCCACACTACCCCATGATATTTCTCTACTCCTTACAGCATCTCCCTGTTCTTTCTGTCTCAGCCTTTATTGCTATTTGTCTCTTTTCCTTCTTCAGCCTCAGGCAGATTGCCCAGCCTCTTCATTTCCTAGTCACACACAAGTTTGTATCCCTCTTTTTGGTTTCCTCACCCACAGCCAGATGACCACACCAGCTATGAGACAGACTCCCCTCTTCTTACAGCAGTGTTTATGGGAGAAGCACTGTGTAATGTCACCTAGTGGAAGATGAGGAGTGGTGGAACAAAGCACTGTGGTTGGGGCAGACGTACCTGAGGAGCCAACATTGCATCTCTTGTGTCTTACTAACTGAGGCCAGACCCAGCAAGGGAACAAATCACTGAAAAACAGTTCTCATGCATTAATGCAGGAACTGTCCAGAAAAAGCATCAAAGTCCAGATATTCTGGGAAAATCTGTACTTTGGAGCAGTATTCAGGAAGGTGGATTTGCAATACATTCTCAGAGGCAAAAAGTATTGAAATGTCTATATTACCTACATCCACAAATGCACAAGTACATCTGCTGTATAAGGTTAAACTCTTGCAGAACTGCTCATAAAACATGGTGAATCTGCGTGTGTGGTTGAGTGGCCCACTCCCCTCCCCACACACACTCTAACCAGGAAAAAAAAAGTGAACTATGAGAACACCTATCCTTTCTCTCAGCTCAGAGTGCTATACACGCTGCTCCCTTTTAGCTAAAATGAATTACACAGTGTGCTATCCTAGCAGAACAAAGTCAATAGGAAAGGAGAGGAGGAAATATCAACCCTTCTGACCTGAATTTGAGGTGGGGAGCATGTAAAGCGCTATTCTCAGCTAGAACTCTATCAAAATATTAAAAAGAGATCAAAAGAGATTATGTTGGAAGCTTCCGATTATTACTGGCCCAAAACCAAGAACATTTTTATTGTATGGCCAACAGCTGGATACATTTAACAAAACAATCTGAAATATGATAGTGTGCACATTTACACCTTACCTTTTCTATCTTTACTATATGGACATAAATGATATGCACAGATTAAAAATCAGGAAAAAACCCCTCTGCACCTAGCTACTTGGGCCAGCTGGTTCCTAGTGTATTTGAAATGATTCGTTCTTTGGAAGGATGAGAGAAGATGGCACCCTGCTTTAGCAATTGCTTCCTCAATGGCTGATTAAAACAAATTTATAATCTGATTGGAGACTGCCTGTGTTTCCATTTCATGTCTTTGTGCAATAACTACAAATTCTGTGGAGCAGAGGGGATGATCTACTATTTGTGAACCTATCTTGCTTCTCAAATCAGTCACTCTTTGCCTTCATGTTATATCCTTGACTAAATGTTATATTGTTTGATCATGATATTTTATCCTCTCTGCTGTTATATTGTCTGTTCTTCTCTAACTACCAGCTTCAAGCTTCTAGATGTTTAGATGCTTGGATCTTCCCTATAATATTTTAAAAATATGACTACAATGTTATCTTTTTTCCAGTTCCTTAAAAAGTCTATTACCAATACATTTTTAAATATCTCCACTCTTTTAACATGTTTCATAATTTGGTTTCACTGACTCCCATTTTCCTCTGGTGTTACAATAGTAATTCTAGATAATGCCTTTCTTCAGTTGTTAGCTAGTGTGGTCATGACCCTTGATTTTTAACCCAAAATAATATTTTTTTTCTCTTGGGCACTAATGCTCACCCTTCCCTTCTGAACCTAAGAACATGATTCATTTACAAATCCATTGTGTTGTGTTGTCATACTGTCAGTATAACCTCTTGGAAGACTTTCTGGTTCTTTCAGTAATTGTACTTGAAACATTTCTCACTATTCATCTTTGATGACATTTTGCACTAGAAGATTTAAACCTACCCGTGACTCTTTTTATTCCTCATGTGTTTGGTACCAGGTAGCATACTTTAAAGGTATACAACTATTTTCTTTGAGCACCTACTGTTGCTTTTCTTTGGGGCTAATACTGCATTAGCAGTAAAGGGCGCTCAGCAACTTTCAAGAAGTGCTTGGCACTTGCTGGAGCACCTCACTCTTCACAAATGACTCGTTCCTCTACATAATTTTCAAAACTCTCTTGATATATCTTTATATATACAGTAACTCCTTGCTTAACATTGTAGTTATGCTCTTGAAAAATGCAACTTTAAGCGAAACGATGTTAAGCGAATCCAATTTCCCCAGAAGAATTAATGTAAATAGGGTGGGGGTTAGGTTCCAGGGAAATGTTTTTTGCCAGACAAAAGACATTATATACAATTACAATATAAGTTTTAAACAATTTTACACAAACAATGTAACACGTTTTAAACAATTTTAAACAAACAAACAATTAAATCAGCAATGATTATTGTGAAGCTTGGTTGAGGTGGTGGAGTCAAAGGGTGAAAGAGGGTGGATCGTCCGGCTGTTTCTCTTGCTGTTCTTTTCAAAGTGCCACAGAGTTCTCAACCCCCGGCTCTGCCTTTCCCCCAACCCCGCACCCCTGCCCGCCTCTTCCCGCTCCACACACCCCTTCCTGCCCCTGCTCCACCCCCTCCCCCTGAGAATGCTGCGTTCTTGCTCCCCCTCTCCCCCACAGCCTCCTGAACACCACAAAATAGCTGATTGCTGTGGGTGGGAGGTGCAGGGAGGGAGGGGCGAGGCTACACGCCGTGTCCTTGCTCCTCCCCCCTCTCCCCCAGAGCCTCCTGAATGCCTCAAAACAGCTGATGGCTGCAGGTGGGAGGCGGGGGGAGAGAGGGAGGAGTTGCTAATCCACAGGGCCGCCGGTGGGCGGGAGGTGCTGTGAGGAGTGAAGGGGAGCTGATATGGGGGCTGCCAGCCCACCGTGGTTCCAAGCCCTCATGGCCAAACAATGTTATAAGCAAACATTGCACAACTATAATGAGTTTATTCTCTAATAGATCAGTGACATAACAATGAAACAACATTAACCGGGATGACGTTAAGTGAGGAGTTACTGTGTATATCTATATATAAAATTTAGCTTCACTGGAGTATATCTGGATTTAGACCAGGGTAACTGAGGAGAATTTGATTTTCTATAGTTGTTTAAAACTTATCTGAAACACTTAACCTAAACAAAACAACCAAATGAAAAAGCTCTAGGCTGGGACTGTCACAAAAGTAATCTTTCTGGTACTTCTTGGTTCTAGTCTTCCTCATGGCTGATTTATACTACTGCTATCAGTCACAGATGAAACTAGGAAGTGTAGATAAAGCAACTCTAATTAGTGAACAAGGACAGAACAAGAGGCAGCAGGATGGATAATTGAGACAAAACATTCACTGTGAGAAGTTAAAAGTAATGAAAACAACTATTTGGAGAGCGTATGTAATCACCTTCAATGGAAATACATAAAGCTGGATTAATTACACATCAGACATAATTCAGTCAGTCCTGAAGAGATGAAGGGGGATGGAATAGATCAACTAGAAGTTCCTTCCAACTTTAAGAGGCTAAAAATACAATACTATCATTTGAAATTGTCATGCTTCTGCTCTTAAGTTCAAGTTGTCAATTTGATCCACATAACTTCAGTAGCAGGTCTAATTGCAGGTCAGAAAGGGCACCCATCACTCTCTCTGATTGGCTCAATTAGGGAGCTGTGGTTCTACCATATTTCTGTGACAGCACAATACATAGAGAACAGAGCCACCTTTAAAAATGAGTGTACCTGCACTCACACATAAACACATTTCAATGGTCCCTTTCTTTTCTTTTGGCTAAAAGAGAGAATAGTGCTCCCATTTGAAAATAAGTATGCTTTCCATGGAATAGTGCTTCAAATTTACTTGAGCATCGTTATAGAAAAGACTCAGTTTAGACCTTAATTGAAATGAATAGAAATAATCCTCAACGACGCGAGCCAGAAATTGAAGCAGTAGTTCTCAGGAGTAATGGCACTAACTAAGATAATTGTTTCTCCCTAGTTGATATATTTAGCTTATACAATCCAAATTCAGCCCATCAGTCTATCTTGAGGTTATGTTTGCTTAGCAAAATATAGGATATGCCACTGAAAAGTTAACACTTAGTGACTGCTAGCCATGCCATAATATTTGAGATACTGAAGTTATTTTCTGTCCTAATTTTAGGGAACAGCTATGTATGTTCAATAGCATGGTGTGGTAAACATTGTTGAATGATACATTTTTAGTGGCAATCACTGTACATGGGGGTTATTCACTATAAGAAGTATTCTGCTTCTAAAATAAAAATATTTAACAAAATGGGCTGGTGGAATTAGCAACTGGATTAGTTTTTACCTGTAATGTTAAAAGGGAGTAACACTGTGTATGTGAGAGCTTACATCTCAGACCAAATTCTGGTCACCATGTCCATGTGGGAATTCCCATTGGAATCAGTGGGAATACTTTGATGGGCAGAACTTGGCCTTTGATTTGCTAAGAAGTTGCTGCTGACTCGTAGGAAAGAATATCCATTATTATTAAAGAAATGTCATCAATTTTTCAGTTTTATAATATTTTTAAAAATATGTCAAGCAATCATTAAACGGAGCTTTTAAAACTTCAAAAGCCACTGCAGAACCTCCTTTCGGGACATCAGTTTGGAAGCTTTTAAAATTTTTGTGTTTGTTTAAACCAGGGGTGGGCAAACTTTTTGCATTTTTGGGTATGGATATTGTATGGTGGGCCATGAATGCTCATGAAATTGGGGGTTTGGGTGCTGGAGGGGGTGAGGGCTCCGGCTAGGGGTGCAGGCTCTGGGGTGGGGCCAGAAATGAGGACTTCAGGGTGTGGGAGGGTGCTCTGGGCTGGGGCAGGGGGTTGGGATGCAGGGTGGGATGGGGTGATGAGGGCTCTGGTTGGGTCTGCGGGCTCTGGGGTGGGGCTGGGGAGGACAGGTTGGGGGTGCAGGAGGGTGCTCCTGGCTGGAACTGAGGTGTTCGGAGGGCGGGAGGGAGATCAGAGCTGGGACAGGGGCTTGGAGTGCTGGAGGGGGTCAGGGATGCAGGCTCCAGGCAGGACTCACCTCAAGCAGCTGTCAGAAGCAGCGGCATGTCTCCCCTCTGGCTTCTATGCAGAGGCATGGCCAAGCGGCTCTTTGTGCTGCCCTGTCCACAGGAACTGACCCTGCAGCTCCCATTGGCCACGGTTCCCGGCCAATAGGACCTCAGGGGTGGCGCTTGTGGCGGGGGCAGCATGCGGAGCCCCCTGGCTGACCTTACGCATAGGAGCCAGAGGAGGCACATGCCATTGCGTCCGGGAGCCACGGCACACTTGGAGTGGGGCAAGCTCCCAACCCTACTCCCTGGCAGGAACTTGAGGGACGGATTAAAATGTCTGAAGGGCCGAACGCGGCCCCCAGGCCATAGTTTGCTCACCCCAGGTTTAAATGAAAGGTTTCAAGTGATAAGTAGCCACAAGTGTTCCCTTTTCCAAAGTTAATTCCACAATCTGGCAGGAATGAGAACTCAGGGCCTGTCTCACAGCACTCCTCAGGAATTTGGACCACACTCCTTGAAGGTGCTTGAACACCTCTTATGAAGCGGAGTGCACTCTAAATTACCATTATTAATACTGGAGTATAATGCACACTCCATAATGGGCTATATATTTTGGCTGCACTTCAGGAAAACTTGACTTGAGCGGGACCTATTTAAATACTGTCCTTAAAAGAGATGTTTTCCTGAATTAGGGCCTTTATCAACAGTAATATTTACTTCTGTAGTAAATTGACTAATACTAATAGTGTTGGTTAAAAAGGTCTCTTGTCAATTTATTCTCATGAATTGGAAATTTCTCACCAATAATGGAGTATAGTTCCCAATATTACAAAGCTGACATATCCCCTTGGTCACATGCTACGGTATCTGAGACTACAATAATTTCCTGATCTAAGTTTACAACCTGTGGTAACTCAGTTACAGTATTGCTGGGTCGTAACTGCTAGGGTGTGTGCTGAAATGGAGGCCATTCTGGGTTTCAAATAGATTCTGACACCATAAAGCAGCTGTTATCAAGCTATAACAGGTTCACTACAGCAGATGTACAAAGCATTTCCTTTCATAGTTAATGTGTGAGTTTTATTTCCCCCTAAACTAATATGGTGCAAAACACCAAATTAAACATCTACATTGGGGATGTAAATATTTTAAAAGCTAAACTTCTGCCAAATAATGCTTTTATTTACACTGTACATTTTGAGGAATGGGTCTTCCAGAATGAAGATCTGACATTCATGAACAAGGAAAAGTCCCTCTTTCACTCACTTCTTAAATTATACATTACTTTACTGCAGTATATTACCATATGCTGCATACAGTGTGAGTAATATACATATATATAGACACACAGTGTGTGCGTATTTATATGACGTGTTTATGTGTGTGTGTATAAACACACACAGAGTCTGAGATTCTGTATACCCCACATGACTGTTATAGGCTAAAAAATGCACATATCCTTACTTCCTCCATGGCCAAGAAGAGCTCTGTTCAGGAAAACATGTTCCAGTATACTGAAAGGAATTTTGATGTGAATTCATCAAAGTAACACCCCAATACCCCACACTGTGCAGCCATTTTCCCTTCAGTGCAGCCCCATTTTCCCCATATTTTCCACACAGTGCAGCCATTTCATGACTGGGAGATTAAAATGTTTTTGCTGAGGTATATAAAACACATTAGGCACTGTGGCATGGTATTGCCTCCTTTTGACAAAAATATGGGGAGAACTAATACGGCATTGCTAATAGATCTTCTTTGTACTATACTCTGTCAGGATCAATGGACTCTGTTGTTACTGAATCTCCAGCTGGTGGATACTTTCACAACTTGGTGCTCTAAGTAACAGAACAGAAGAAATGGACAAAAACAACTCAAAAACACTATCAGCATTATAATCATCAACCAACCCACATCAGTTCTGTGGGGGTGGATGGGTATGTGCGTGTGTGTGCTCAGAGCAAATATGTGGGGGGAGTCTCTTTTTGGTTTTGGGTAGATCAGAGCTGTAGTTTCCAAAGTGTTCTGTGGAGAAATGGCTCTGATTACAGGAATCTGTCTTTTTTTCTTCTTCTTCTTTTTCTTCTTTTCTTTCCACCTGCTGAACTGTATTTCAATAATGCTAAAAATACATACATGGCAAATATTGCAGTTCTATGTAAGTATCTGTTTTAGTTGTTATAGTGATGTTACTCTATTTCCAAGAGAGTGAGGAAGTTGGTAGAATGATGAATGGTAGAAAAGCTGTGTCCACAAGACAAGTTCTCTGTTAAGTGGACCACACTAACACTATGAAACGTTGAGAATTCCTAAATTGAGAACACCTAAATTGGAGCTTGATTCAAAGCTCACTGAAGTCAGTGGGAAACATTACAATGATTTAAGCGGGATTAGGATCAGACACTTACAATAACCTGATGGTGTTGTTGTTCATTGATGCATTATTGCCTACAAGAGTAGGCATAGTGTGACCTTAACTATGAACAACCAGAAAGTTTATTAGTATCCTATCAAGGTTCATGTTCCTCAGGACTGCGGAATTTATATTCGAACAAATGGGGATGTACTTAATTATTAAGCTTTTACAATACTGACATCCATACCTAATTGTGGATTAATCTCAGGGCATGCTGAATCTGTTTAATAAATCTCAGCAGAAGGTAGCTCTGAATGGCTATGACAATGCTATCAAGAAAATAAGAGATTGCAAGGCTTTGTGTGCTGTACAGAATATTATATTTAATATGTGTGAGAGCATTGATGCTAGTCAATAATTAACACTATTTGGTTCTTAAATAGCTCAAAGAGCTTTACATAGAAAGAGAGCTATACCTTTCCTCATTTTGCAAGTGAGGAAACTGAGGCAAATAAGTGACATGGGTTAACCAAAGTCACAGAGCAAGCCACTAGCAGAAGATCTTCTGATTCTGAGTCTAGTGCCCTGTCCCACACACAGATAACACACACAAAAATAATTCTAGTAATGTTTTACTGTTGCAGTTAAAAGCAGAATTCTGTTGTATTCTTAGGTTGCTGAGGAAATATTTTTCTGATTTTAATTGTATAGCTTGCTGGTATTTCCTGAATTTCAGTCTTTTGATTAAATTTTTTAGTTAAAAAATGTTTGTGTTTTCAGGAGGGGAAAAATCTGAGTTGTTGATCAATAATTTAATTTTTAAAATCAAAGGGCTTTAGCCAGCTATAGAGTCGATCACTATGCTTCACAGCTCAAATTTGCTCATGTCTATCATACTGTCTGAGGCACTGGGTGCCCTCAACTCCTACTTAAATCAGTGGGAATTCAGGGTGTTCAACATTTCACAAGAATGCTCAGCGCCTTGCAGAATTGAATTCTATATTTCTCTTTCAGAATAACACCTCTGGTAGTGAGAACTTAATATAAGAGAAAGGTATTCCTCTTAATTTCATAAATAATCCAAGAAACCTGATTCTGGCCTATCTAGAGTGTTTTAGTAATCTATTTGCCTTGTTACATAATATTTATTTCTATATTATTTTTCCAAATAATTTTTAAGACCTAACCAGAAGTAGATATTCTTATTGGGGGAATATCAGGTAGAAGAATAAACACCATTTAAAAAAATGGAAGAAATTGACCTGTTCTTCATGGAGCATACAGCGCATAAAAAGCCCAACCCTGCAGTCCATCTTTATGCAACCAGTCCTTATTCAAATGAGTAGTCCCATTAACTTCAGTGGGACCAATCAGAATAAGGGTTGCAGGTTTGGATCACAAAGTAAAAGTACCTGATGTTTTCTTTCTTTCTTTCTTTCTTTCTTTCTTTCTTTCTTTCTTTCTTTCTTTCTTTCTTTCTATTAGAAAAAATAGTGAACAGTTTTATCTAGAAAGTTTTTTTTCTTAAGGATCACACTATAGAACACATTTGTAGTGTTACGGTACATCAGAGTAGTGTATATTATGCTGTCATATTTGACATTACAAACCACATGCTTGAACTTTCTCATAACTGATTTTATATTTTACTTCATCTACAGTTATTTTAAAATTTAGAAAATTCATAGCATTTCACACAGGCAGCTAAATGGCACCAATATATCCATACAGATTTTTATTTTTTAATGAGACAGCATGTGTATATTTATATGGATTGAATTAGTACATGTAGCATTGTTCAGTTATTGATGTTCTTTAATCATAATTATCTTTACATTTTGTTCATAAGGTTACTGTTAAACTTTAACGTAATATATTTGCACAGTGATTACTACTTGTTGTTCAGCTTGGAAAAGAGTTGACTTTCGGGGGCAGGGGGGATATGATAGAGGTCTAAAAATCATGAATGGTGTGGAGACAGTGAATAAGGTAATGTTTTTTACTGCTTCACATAACAGAAGAACTGGGGTCACCCAATGAAATTAGTGGACAGCAGGATTAAAACAAATCTAAGGAAGTCCTTCACACAATGCACAGTCAACCTGTGGAACTTGGTGCCAGGGGATGTTGTGAGACCCAAAATATAACTGTTAGCCAACTTGGCCAGGCCATAACCCCATGCTCTGGATATCCCTAAACTGCCAGAAGCTGGGAGTGGATGACAGGGCATGGATCATTTGATAATTCCCCTATTCAGTTCATTTCCTCTGAAGCATCTGGCATTGGTCACAGTTGGAAAACAGGATACTGTGCTCGAGTAATTATTGGTCTGACCCAGTATGGCTGTTCTTATGTTTGTGCATAATCCAGTCAATTCAGTTGCTTGGTATTTGATATTCTTTACATGTCTGTTGATTAATTTGTGTCCCAAAGACACCGTCATTGTGAGGGCTTCCCTAGGAGCACCCAGTTTCTTTCAAGAAATACAATCCTACCCCACTTTCCCTTGGCTTTAGGGATGAAGTGATTTTCTGCTGGTCTACATGAGAAGCCAACTATAACCCCCTGGAACCCACTCTATTCTGCTTGCCAGGACACTGGGGAACAGCCAAGGCTCTGCTCTGTCCCCCCATCACTTACTTCCAGCAGGGAGTAAGCAGGCACACAGGCTTCTTCAACCCCACGTGCCTGTACCCAGGGAGCTCATGTAGCTCCTATTTATATCTGTAAATGTTAATGAAGTGCAATGAGTGCCTTAGTAAACAGCCTTTAAAACTTTCTGCTTGTAATTTTTATTGTTAAGTTAGAAAAGCTCACCTAATAAAACCGGCATTGCCATTGAGAGATTGGTGCATGAGACGTATTGAGGGAGCGGTTTATGTATATATATTGTCAGCTATAAGTGTCAAGTATGAAAGTACTATAAATCTATTGATATATGAGAAACAAAATTGCACGATAGGCTATCGCTGCAGGACCTGATTTTTTCATAGAATGATCCACAACTTTTATAAAGTGACACTTTAAATACTTTCTTGTGATGCTATAGAGCAATCACATCACATATAGTTTTGTAACAGGTATTTAATGCTTCTTACTTTGCTAATAGTATTTAAGAAAGCAAAAATTCTGGAATTTTAGGAAGAAAATAAGAAATAATAAGTAAGAGTAACTGAGATGTTGTTCTATCAGCTATGGGGCTTATCCTGGAATCTCTCCCTGCACTCATTGAATCATGGGCTCTGTAACTCCTATACTGCAATTGAATCTGCATGGGTGGACCCCAGTACTCACCCAGAGTCCCACTGACTCAATTTTTACAATTAAATTACAACTGTTTGTTACGCCTAGCTAATACGACATGCATTACTTCAATGGGACTCTGGAACCATTTTCAGACTCAGATCCAATGTTTATTAAAATAACCTAGATAATATAATTTCCCTGCTGTAATATTAACAACAAAACTGCATTCTATAAAATGTATTGTCATTTAAAGTTAACAAAAGTATAGCAGCCATGTTATGCAGTATCAAATTTGAGATTCCTCTCTGTAGCTAGGCAAGTGATATTGTATTTATGAAGGAGTGATGGCTTATATATGTCTTTCCTCTAATTCTCTCTTCTTTCTTAATGACCAAGTTCAGTATAAAGGATATACTACGGTCATTCACCCCAGGTCCCCCATATAATTTCTCTGTAGATTAGTAAGCATTTGTTTTATATTGGAATAACAAACATATGTGTTTATTTGTATAGGATTTGATTCTTTCATATGATTATATAAATCTTCTCTTCTGTTGCACAAAACAAAACCTTCATATTTTTCATTATAATTGAATTATATAATCAGGCACTTGCATCTGCTATGAAAACCTGTTCATCATTATTTCATGTCATCTTAACTGGAATCATTCTGAGAGAAATTTACTGAATGCAGGCTTATCATTCATGACTATTAAAATATGGTACAGATGGGTATGAATGCCTCCTTCCTATAGATTTTAGTATACATGATATATGACATAAATATTTAAATATTAATAATATGCTGAAAGGATTTTCTTTAAAGTGTTCAACTCTTTCAGGCTCTGTTATGTATACATCAGAACTACTCACTATTCTTCCAATGGACTTAGTTCAAAGAGATGTTTTTTACAAGGGATTAAGGAATCAAGTTTCCTGGGCTCTTTTCCTAACTGACACTGACTCACCCTGTGACCTTGGTCAAGTTGTTCAATGTTTCTCTGTCAGAGTTAGTATGAGATCTCATTAATTAATGACTTTGAAGTTCCTCAGATGAAAGGCATTATCAACAAAAAGCAGACTTGCCAAGTATGGCACATATCATGTGGCACCCATTCATTTCACAGGTCTGTGAAGGATGCAGGCACCTCAGGGGAAATATCACACATCTGAGAGACAGAGAGACCCTTTCCACCACAATACCTTCGAGCCTTGGGGAATATGCACAGAGCTGCAATCTGGGAGACCTTGGGTTGGAGTCTCAGCACCTCCACTGACTGCTGTTAATATTTCTGTGCACTTCAAATCCCTGAGGCCTCACACCTCTCCCTTAAGGAAGATAACTACTATTCTATTATGGATGAAAATGTAATTTTAGCTTTTTTTGTGTTATGTCTGAATCTAAATTACTGTAACACTATGGAACAATTCTGAGTTGGATAGAGATACCTGGTGACTTCTGAAACTGCTAATGACTATAACTTGAATTGGGGGTGAAAGGGGAAAACAAAAAATTTCCTCCAGAGAATCATTATGAAATCATGAGATCTTTCCTGGAAAGAAATGGTACATTACTAAAAGATTTGTCAAATTATTGGATTTAGTTGCCTGGTTAGGAGTTGATTATGTAATATTCTCTGGTAAAGGGAGCAGGGTTGGCAGTTAACCGTAGTAGAGTTGGAAGTTGACCCAGCGTGTGGTTTGGTAGAAGGTCAGTCTGGTAATTACAACCTCTCTGATATGGTCTAGTCATTCTTTCTCCATGTAGAGTATTTGACTAATATCGGCAGTTACTATAATTGCAGACTTTTAAAAAATTCATTTTATTTCTCTTTATTGTAAGACATTATACCTGATAATTTTAAAGTACTGGAACAATGACTTTGAACTTACTTATGGTATTATGCAATTATGTTTTCTCTCTTTTGCAGTTACTTTTTTTAAAAGATCAGCATGCAGTTATTTTTAGTTAAATTGACAATAAAGAAATGCAGCAGACATGCAGCTATGTCCTTAAAGTGTTCTTTATTTTCATCTCTAAAAGTCATTAGTATTCTAGTACATGCTTTTCCTTGTTTAGAAAAAAAATAGTTCTGTAAAAATCTATCTGGAAATATGAAAAGGAAATATCTTTATAATGTTTTTATGGAGATAAAAGGTGCTGAATTAGAGAAATCAATGACACAGAAGGATAATAAAAAGATGTACCAATTTTATCTAAATTAATTATCCTCTATCATTATTTATAATGGTTAAAAACCTCAGCATGTAGAAGCTCATAGAAACACCACATCTGTTCAGAGGAGCACTATATCTTGTGAATGATATTGTAACTTAACATAGTCTAATACATATATTCAGCTTCAAACAGACAGAGTGAATATAGTATATTAAATGTAAATTATTTGTCTTAAGGGAAGATGGGATAATCCAGCAGGAACGTGTAGTGTTTTTAACTCAGTGACATCACAGAAGATGGTGGAGTTTTTCAGAAATTTATTTATGTAACAAGCCATTGAATGGGATTTAAGGCTATTTAAGGTGCCAGTAGGCTTGTTTCCAGTCCTAGCCTTGTTGCTCATCCTTGACACCCATTTGAAGGAAGCTGGGGGACTTTGTTTCACAGGCATTTCTGTTGCATCTTAGCATGAACCTGAAAAAGTAGATTCTTTGTGGGCCCTATTCTTCTCTCCATTATGCATTTTTGAGCAGGAGAAAGTATGTGTGAATGTATGCAGAATGAATCTACAGATCCCAGAAGGAAGGGATTTGAAGCTGTGTGGCATGCTTCCTGTTGTCCCAAGACATTGCTATGTTTGATCAATGACATTTGTGGTTCTTTGTACATCAGGGTGCATAGCCAGTTAGATAGATAAGTAACTATTGTAGGTGGTGGGCTCCCTGGGTTACCTGCATAATTCCTAGAAGAAAATCCCATGGATAACAATGCATTTCAGAGATGCAGTGACTTCTTATCTGTCACTTCTCTCCCCACGCCATCTTGAAAGAGGAGGTAGTTTGGAGACGCAGACCAAAATGCAAATGGTAGTCAGCTATTAAGCCATCCATTTTCCCAGAATCAAAGGAGTGACTAGAAGGAGATTGGAGGGTCTAGCACTCCATGTGGATGACCCATTGTATTGGGACTAGGCTACCTGCCGATCCTATGGTTCTGTATTTTTATAAAGCTATACTACTGAATCGTCTGTATGTCTTCTAATGCTTCATCTATGAGGGGAGAATGAACTGGGTTTTCCCTATCATTTACCTCCCGCAGTCCAATTAAGCCAGCATTAAGGACAGCATTACACCAGAGAATGTGATCCTACATTTTTCACAAAGGTCATACAAGAAGATCAGTCTGCAAAATTTTGTCTATATTGTACTTACCTTGCTGGGGTTTTGACAACTTTATATAAAAGACTTGGAGTACGGATTGCTAAATAATATGATTATAGGTAATGTTTCTGTATTACTAAAGTAGCTGTATTATGTCATGAGAGGATGTTTGCAATACTGTGGTATTTTTGTGTCATTAGAGGACATCACTATCATATAATTTCATATTTTACGGAGATTTGTACTATGTGGCTCTCAATTGAGTAGGCAAAAATGTCTCAGGAATGTTTTGGTCTTTTGTCAGTATCCAAAGATTTGCTTGATGATTTCTCAGGCCACAGGACATACCAAGTTAGGGACCAGGTCATTGTGTTATATGGTAAAACCCACACAAGGAGCCTCAGATGCAGAAAATCTCTAGCAGAATCCTCTCAGTGAGACATTACTGTGTTAGAGTAGGGGAGACTAGGGGAGGAGCAAAGCTTGACTCACTGCAAAAGCTCGAGGGTTCTCCCACAAGCCTGGGGATTCTGTGTGAGTCAATAGCCATCTGTGCAGGTGTCTTCTCACAGACTTTGATGTCTGGCAGACTGTTCGCCCCATGTGACCCCAATGATCATAGCCACTGCCATCTCAATAGGTCTCCGTACAGAATCCATTTTTATTCCCCCTCTGTTGGACAAGCATAGAGATGATGTGCATCCCTCTCCAGCACCACCCTATTATACCTCTCCCTGCATAGACTGTGAACCTGTGTAGAGCCGTCCTTAGGACCTGGGAGGTGGCTAGGTGGTGGTGGAGAGAATGGTACTGGGCAATTAGCCAGTCCGCTTTTGCATGGTAGGTGGGCAATCCATATTTGGAGGGTTCCCTCCATGCACATATTTGGGGGAGATGATCTGAGCACTGTTATTGAAGTTTTAACTCTTCCCATTAAGGACTCTGGGTGATAGAAGACTTTACTTAAGCAAGTCAGGTAGAAAGCATTTTACTACTCATCAAATGCAAAAGCATACTTGCCATTTTATAAGGGTCTGACAGCAGACAGATTTTTGCATAAATCTTCAGGGCTTCAACCGGTCCCCAATGTATTCCAGAAGGAATACCCTTCCTCAAAAGGATCAAAGATGGCCAAGACTGGAGATGGGGCATTAGGTGGGGTAGGCCAGTGCTCTGAGGTGGCACTAAACATTTTCTCAGATGCTTAGATGGCTTTTTCTTGCACACATGCTCAGTGTCTAACCAATTGCCATATGTGAGGATGGGAAGGAATTTTTCCCCCAGGTCAGACTGGCAGTGATCTTTGGGGTTTTTGTCATTCCTCTGCAGCATGGAGTAAGGGTCACTTTCTGGGATTGTCTGGGTATATCTCATGTAATCAATTCCCTGCCTGTGCAGGGGCCTTTGTACACCTTGTCTCTCCTCTTATCTTTTGTGGTACATAATAGTCTCCTGAAGACTGTACTATTTTGGTCTAATTTGGATTGTTGGGTTTAGTGTGCAGGTCTTGGGTTGCATTGGGGCCCTGTGATATATCGGAGGTTAGACTAGATCAGCATTTTTCAAAGTTCAGGTCACAACCCAGTACTGGGTCGCAGCATGTAAGGCACTGGGTCTCTCTGGTCAGCACTGCTGTCCGGGACGTTAAAAGTCCTATCGGCTGTGCTGCCCAACTAAGGCAGGCTAGTGCCTACCTGTTCTGACACCGCGCTGCACCCCGGAAGCAGCAAGCTTCGGGTCCAGCTTCTAGGCAGGGGCCCCCCCTGCGGGCTTCCCCCACCCTGAGCACAGGATCTCCACTGAGGGTGGTGACTGAGGCAAGGGCCATGTGGAACCACTTGCATGCCTCCACCTAGGAGCCAGACCTGCTGCTGGCTGCTTCAGGCGCAGCGTGGTCCGCGGTGCCAGGACAGGTGGGAAGCCTGCCTCTGCACCCCGGTTGCGCCGCTGACTGGGAGCCTCTGGAGGTAAGTCCACACCCCAACCCTGTGTCCCAATCCCCAGCCCTGAGTTCCACTGCAAACCAAGAGCCCCTTGCACTCCAAACCCCTCATCCTCTGCCCCAGCCCTGAGCCCCTCCCACACCCTAAACTCCTCATTCCCAGTTCCATTGGGTTGTGGGCATCAAACATTTTCTTCAACTGGGTCCCCAGAAAAAAGTTTGAAAACCACTGGACTAGATGATCTGGTGGTCCCTTCTTGCCTTAAACTCTAAATTTCATGCTCCTGCAGGTGAATTATTACACTAAAATTTTGTGCGTTACAAATGTCACTCTAACTCAAGAAGTGGTAACGTGAGCTATAGAATCAAAAATACAGCAGTCAAATAAGAACTAGTGCACATGCTCTCTCCCCTTGCTTTCAGCTGTCATAATAAGTTTTAGCACATGACAACTCATAAGATAAACTGTCACTGAAAAATACTATGCAGTTTTAAGTAAATTTGGAAGAAATTAATCGGAAAACTCTTCATGTTTCAGACTAGGATATCAAAGGAAATCCCACACAGAAAGCAAGCTTTAAAAGGAAAAAATGTTCCCTAAGTTTGTTAGACAAACGTAACTAAGATAACTTAATTAAAATCAGAGCAAAAGTAATTGAGAACTTAAAAGTGATAATTTTTAGGCAAATAATAGCTTTGAAATGTGATAGAACTGCCATTTATCATCAATGGAAGTTCCACATCCAAAATCCTGGGTACATAGATACAGAAAGCAGGTGAATACAAAGTTCAATAAATCAAAATGTGAAATGTTCAACTCAATTTTGAGTTCTGTGACCGATGCATCTTTTTCCTTTCCTCCATCAGTCTCTCTCCTCTGATGCTTTAGAAGAAAACAGAGTGTTTATACAGACAAACCATTTGCTGACTTTCCTACAAGCTTTGCTTGTGTCAGGAGTCTGAGACCAGGTCTTGACAGTGCTTTTATGCAGTGTCTTTGTGCTAACCAGGCATTGCCCTCTTTGGCTGTCACGTCTTCTTGATCCAAATTCTCATTTCAAACTTATGACGTTTATCTGATTTGAAAATCTATAGCAGAGTTCTGTGACATTGATCTGATCTCATTATCCCTTTTCAAACACCAATTATGTTCACAAAGGGAGCTGCTTGAAATATGTTTGCAGGAACAGATTTGTTTGCTTGCTTGTTCCCTCCGCCCAACAAAAAATATAGTTCAACTGGCTTTTCAGCTGAAATGAAAATGTTTCATGGAAAATGTTAGATTGGGTCTAATTTTTTTTTGGATTTTGAGGAAAAACTGCCAACCAAAAAATGTTCACATCTGGTTTTTTGGGAGGTTCCTTCCCCCTCCCCTCTACTTTTTTTTTTGTTGTTGAAAGATTGGAGGGAAAGGGAGGGGAAGAAACTGAAAAAGTTGATTATTTTTATATATCTTTTCAAAATTAAAATGTTGATTAAATGAAATTAAAGAACCCAAACATTTTGTGAGCCATTTTGAATGAAGCAAAATCTGTATTTCTTACTTTAATTTATCACTAAAATTACCCGCTAATTTGAAAAAGGTCTATTCGCAAATTATTTTGACCTCTTTCTAAACATTGCCCGTTGTTTCAGTATCTTTTTCATAGTTTCATGCTTTCTTAGAGATTAAAGCCGGAAGGGACTATTAAATCATCCAGTCTGGCATCCTGTATCTCACAGGCCATTAAATTTTCCCTGTTACCCCTATATTAAGTCAAATAATTTGGTTGAGATTAAAGTACTTCAGTCTCCAGGAGATTAAACTGTTGTGTGCAACAGGCAGAAAACAGGGGACATCACAGTGCCATCAATGCCCGAGGTCCCTACAAAGGCAGGGAATTGTGCAAGTGAGCTCTCTGGATGATCCTAGCAAGATCCATGCTTCAGAGAGAGGTTAAAAACCCCACAGATCCTACCCAACCTTACCTGGAGGACAATTCCTTCCTAACCCTGAATCTGGCAATCAGTTTGACCCTACACATGTGAGCAAAACACATGAGCCAAGCTTCTGAAGGTACACACACTGCACTGAAGTGATCCTCCCAGCTCTGGATAATAGACTCAGGCTAGCAGAACTCATGCCAGTGCTGTACAAATATCTCTGTAGACAGTGCTTTGAAGTTGTGGCTCAGGCTGGAGCTCGGGCTCTGCAGCTCAGTCACTTCCCTTGGCTTCAAAGCTTGAGCTCCAGCCCAAGCTGAAACTTCAAAACACTGTTTATACAGCTATTTTTATAACACTTGCTACCCTGAGTCTATTAACAAGGGCTGTGAGGCTCACTCGTATGGGCTGTGAAAACATATCCTGATAAACAGAATTCTGTGAGCCACTCAGGGCAATGTCCACCCAATCTGGTGTCCTGCTTCAGGAAAAAAAAAAACAATATCTCTTCTGGATCAAAAACTTCAAAACAGTTTGAATGTATATTTAGAACTACTTTAAGCATGTGGGTTTTTTTTTCATTTTAGGCTGTCTATCAAGAGCTTAATGAGCACATTCCAGGTTATAATAAATCAAAAACCTACACGGCTATTTAAGTGTTTACTTTGCAAAGTGCTGCCATATGGGAGGTTTGATTTTTGGGGTCCCAGGTGCTCTGAGCAGATGGAGGTTGAGAATACCCTGAAGATGGCACACAAGTACCTTGAGGGTACCTTGAACCATGATAGAAGCACCTAAATGAGCACAATATAGGTCTTCTAGTTGAGTGGAGTTTTTACCACCATACCAGGCTCTTGAGGAGAAAGGGAAGTAAAAGTGGGAAAAGCAGGGCATTTTGGAAGCCCCCACCATCAAAAAATTATACCAATTATCAATCTAGAGAGAAATATAAACTCTTTCATAGAAGAACACTGTATGGGTGGTTACTTAATGTAAGAATCTTTCATATTGATGGTGGAATTTACACTGTGTGTGTTCTCCTACTGAGGCAGAGTTAATTAGATGTACAGAGATTCATTTACCTTCTCATGATATATATCTTCTGGAAAAGATAAAGATATAAAACTTAATTTATATAACTTTTCCCTCCTTTTATAGTTCTATTTAAGAATCCTATTGACCTTCTCTTCATAATTTGCGTTCATCCAAATAAGAATAACCCAGATACCTATGACATCTAACAATCAATGTGATCACAGAAAAAGGACCTTTATCCCTTTGCATTGGTTAGGATTTCAGTGCATGTCTACAAAGGGCAACTGTCCTATTAAAATTGCAGTTTTCCTCTTGCAAGCAGACATTGGTCAGCACCTTGCATTCAAAGTATTTTTCTACTTATTTAGCAACAGCTGCTCTCTGTGGCTGTGAATATATGAATGTGATAACCTTTGAAAATTGTAAATAAAGGTAAATATATAGTCTTAGTGGAATTTTTGGCAGTCCAAAATAAGCTCAATTCCATGACATTAATAATTTTGTTCATTAGGATATTTCCTATACAGACTTTCTAGAAACTAAAGGAGATTTTAAGGTTTCTCTTCTTAAACGGTAGGACTGTCTTATACAGGGAGACATTTTTGGCTCTAGAAATGTATTTAACACAAAGTCAGTTGTTTTGGTGAAACTTTAATTCTAAGAGGCACTGCTTACAACACAGGATAGGAGGGCTATCCTTAGGGAGGCAGAGCTTTCATTGACCCTTAGAGAGATGATTTCTAACCATCTGCTCTGTATCTCACAAAGTATCAGTATGTTAAAAATATGTGATTTTTTCCTCCTCTCAGAGTCTCGCTGTGCAGCGTACAGCGTGCAGATGAAAAAAGAATGGGAAGAAGTGTCAGTGAAAGAAACCATTTTCTTTGCAGTTAATAAGGAAGCATCTCTTGGGTGGTCAGTTTTTTTTTTAATTCCACATTAGTCCAGCATTTATAAGTAATTGGGCTGATTGATTTCAAAGGATCTACAAAAGTGACAGCCAAAAAGAGGGCGTACATCTGTAAGGGAAACACAAAAGAAATCGGAATTGGAGAAAGCAACATTTAAATGCCAATACAAATTGGTTAGTATAATGGGCATCCTATTAAGCTGCTTTATGTCAATCAAAATCCACCCCCAATGTATTTTGGTAAATTAAAAAGTGGGATTTTTGCTCTATCAGTTTTCCTGATGGTAAAAAGGGCAAGACAGCAAAAGGGTGAGATTTTTAACTTTCAACACCATTGAATAAAGAACCACCCAGGAGCTCATCAGTTTTAAAATGACCAAGGACAAATATTTTCTCCTCTTAAAAGAAGCATGTTAGATATGATCTGAAATATTTCCAGAGATATAGTTCCTTTATACTGAACTTTTCCAACCTGCTCTGTGTAATTTCTGTTGTTGTTAGTTTTGGTAAGGAGGCTTTTCTGCAGGCACACATTCCATTTTGAGATTTAAAAAGACTTGGTGTTTAATAGACATGGGAGGATCACAAATTTTGTAGTCAGTAAGATCCATTAAGGAAAATTAATATCCGTGTTTCTAGGAAGATAGCAAACTGTTCTCTCCTCACCCTAAATTTTCTTCACACAACAGAACAGGTTTTTTGTGTCACTCTCATTACCCTTGAAAATGATAAAACACTTGCCCCTTCATATATTCCCTAACCACTGGTGCCATTTACTTGGGCATTTATGGTGCTATTCAGAGGCTTCTGTCATGTGTTTCCATTCATTACTGCTGGCATTAGAAGTGTTCTGATTCCTTTTGACTGGCAGTTGACATCAAGGAGAAAAAGGTATTTTATTAAGAAAGATAAAGGTATAAACTATAATGGAATGTAGCAGAGGAGAAAGGTCTTTAAATTAATGATAGTACAGGCTCACAGTTTGTCTCCTGTCTGGTGTGTTATCACTTTCTCAGAAGTGCAGTGTCTAATGACTGTGGAGGAATTGGGCTCTATTCCTTTTTAAGAAGCCTATTTCCTACTAACAACTAACTTGTCTCCAATGTCAGTCCTAGTCGCTATGGATAATGCTAACTCAGCTCTAATAGGGGTCTATTGCAGTAAAACAAACAAAATGCCTAGGGCCCAGACTTGGAAAACTACCATTGACTTCAATGACCCTTAATTTGGGGTTGTTCACAATGATTCCAATCTTAAATAATTGTGCTGAAATTGTTAATTGATTTAAAATGTAATTTCCTCCAGTCATTGCTGACTGTAGTATATAATTAGGCTCAGAGGATTACATTTCAATCAGTAAATGACAGTAAGTGTGGATTTCTCTCTCCACCCAAATTATTGCCAATCAGAATTTAAAAGGTGAAAAAAACACATTTATGCCTCACTCTAATAAACACTTATGCATCAGAGTAATTTTGAGTCCCATTGAGACTGCTCATGTGCATAGTTACTTATCTGCATATGTGTTCCTACAAATAACAGCTTTGTTGTACTTTTAGACAGTCATGGCTCCCTTTAGCTATTCGTTGTGACATTCAATAAGAAATTAATATTATCTAATATATTATTTAAAATATTTCAGTCTCTCTTATGAATCTTAGCTTGTACATTTTAAAGGAATGAGCATTAGTATCTGGGTTTCTAAAATTTCCTAGTAATGTAAAAATTTACATTGATATAACATGAATAAAATATTATGAATCCCTCTGAAACTTTATTTAATACTCCTAGCACAGCTGTGATACCGAATTGTGTCAAAACCACTATGTATGGTATATTATCAGAGTACCTCTGTATAAATGAGAAGTTCACTCTTGAGCTGTATTTAAATTATATAGATAAGTTGGCATGTTAGTTTATTGCTTTCTTGTAGGTTTTTTTGTACTATAATTACAATTTATTTTTTTAAAGATCAGTCTGTAAGTAGAACAGATGTAACACTACATGAGGGTTATACTTTCAACCTACAGTATGGAAAGTTGCATGTAAATCTTGTGCTGAAAGGTTGATTTTTAGAAATGCATTACCGTTGAAAGTAATAGTACACTGATATGTGTTGACACATGGATTTCTATATACAACTCCCCTTAAGAAAAGAAGATAACCTGTAAATGGCACAACTTTTTCTCTCACTTCCTGTACTATTTTTTAGGAACTGGCACATATACTAAGAGCTTTGAACTTTTCCCCAAAGGATTTAATAAAAATTGCCTCCGTGATCTCATAAGCCTACTTTTTTAATTACACAGTATTTTGGGGTTTTTTTTACAAAGAGAAGATTTTTTTAAAAAGATTCGCTTGAACAGCTCGGCACTGTAAGCTGTTTTACTAGATATGATAAGTGAAAAACATACAAAAAATGTTCATCCTTTTAAAGAGCAAAGAACTGCACAGTAGATCATTTTAAATAATGTAAAATGTCTATTTACATAATAGCTGGAAATTCACTCATTTAAATGTGTAATCATCAATAGCTTCAGAGGCTGACCTTGAAAATGGAATATCTGGGTACAAAATAAATAGGCTACTTGTAACAAGCTGCTATTTCCTAGAGGGATAATATATAACTGTCCCTAAAACTGTGCAACAATAAGAATTTTCTTTAAAGCCCCAAGACTGCTTTAGCAAGCACGCTAGAGGCACATCTTGCCCTGATTAGACAATGCTATATATAACTATTGTCTAGGATGACAATTACATTGCTAAGAAGTACATTGGATTTCGTCTTCATAAGACTATTTTATCATTAACACACATAACTAAGAATGGGTATATAACTACCAATGGGCTCTTTGATAATTATAAGCCTTTAATCAGATGCTGTAGCAAAACAGACCTCCTGTAAGAGCCAGTCAGTTTCAGTCACTCAGAACAGCTATATATAAAAACAATGAAATATAATAACAATTAGAAATCATAGCAACATCTATTAGTTTTCACTATGAACTGAATTGATGCACTGATCTAGCAATGGAATGAGGGAGCAGGAGCCCTAAATCTCCTCATAATTATACCAATTTTACACTGTTGTAATACCATTGACTTTAATAGAGTTATTTCTGGTCTTCAGTGGTGTAACTGAGAGAAGAATTAGATAGGCTCTGCCCACTAATCTGCAGTGTGACCTTGGGAAAGGCACTGCTGCAATTTGCACATCAGTAAAATGATGAGTATTTACTGCACAGAGGTGTTGTAGGTTTAATTAATGATGGCCTAGTCCTGCATTATTTCAACCCGAAACTTCAGTAAGGCAAGATTAGTTGATTGAAGCCAGCGGGTGTTTTTGGTGTATAACACATGCCCTGTTGGTCTCTTACACCCCGTGTTTTAAACTCAGTTTACAATTTTATAGTCACCGTCAGCAAAATTACTGTTAAAAAAAATCTGGTTTGCAAAAACAATTAAGTGGTAAAATACTAGCATTTGTGCTTGCAAACAATTAAGGGCCTTTTTTAAAAAAAAATGGCCTTTAGTGTTTTTAAAGTGTTTTAGAAACATGGAGTATTAATATTAGTAATACTTCTTTGAGTATTATTATTTTTTAACATGAGATGTGGTTTTGAATTTAATGTCATCTGAGTAAACTCAATATAAAAAAAAGTAGTTAAAACTATGAGAGCGGGGTCTTTGGCTCTCACAGAAGACCTGTCCTGGAAAAAGCTTTTGATTTGGGTGCACAATTTTTCAAAGCTCTTTGAGGACAAAATAAGGAAATCATATCATCACTATGTCTTTTTACAGGAAAGGACTCTTCTAACAATAACCAGTCATTTCATGCAGGCAGATATTATAGACATAAAGCTTGTTGGATTCCATACAATGATCAAGATGATCTCATGATGATATGCTTGAAACTAAAAATTAGCAAAAAAACCCCCCATGAAACTTCTATCTTATTTTTATAGGGACGGATTATGTTATTTTACTTATGTCTGGATGTACCTTAATCTCTTAATTTACTTCAGTAGGACTTTCCAGAGGGTGATGCATTGCTCAGTCTAAGTAAGGGCATCATAATCTGGCTGTTAAAGATCTCATTCAGTTTTCATCTCATAGTCATGTTATTTTATGTATGTGCTTTAATTTCCTATTTAATGATCATACCATTTTGTCTCTTTATTTTCATTCATCTGTTAATCATTCCATGTAAAAACATTTTCCTTTTCAGAAGAACAGCTTTGTGACATAGGAGAGTTTCTTTGCTATGATCATGTGACTTGTGTGTCTCAAAATTGGCTATGTGACGGAGAACCCGACTGTCCAGATGATTCAGATGAGTCTTTAGATACCTGTAAGTAAAAAGTACTGCATATTATCCTTATTTTCCTTTGAAGAGTACAGATAGCTGTACTGTATAGTCATAAGAGTGGATTTTGGTTTAAAAAACCTCCATCCCACGTGAATCTTTGTACCATGGAGAATAGGTTACACTCAATATTCAGGTGTGAGATGAAAGAACTGTAAGGTGTTTTGCTCAACTGTCATTTTATAATGAACACTATCATCAGAGCATATGTTCCATATTCTCTTACTGATTTAGTAGAATAGCTATAGCATGCAGAAGCAAAGGCAGACAAAGGAAGGGAAATAATGTTTCTTCAAAAAAGGAAAAGAAATTAATAGTGTAACACAATGTCAGAGAGAGGAGCACTGAGACCTCAAAGGAGGGATCAAAGGAGGGAAAGGAAGATGCGAAGGCAAAACATGGAAAAGTGTAATAAGATAAAAGAGGCAAGGTATTTAAAAAAATGAGGGAAAGATTTAATAAAACATGCTTAATCTTAATAAAAAAAATCTTATTTTCTCTGTGACTGAGAGTGGCTGGAGAACAGAGCAGAATCCTTGCAGGCTTCTCAGATTTCTGGACTTGATGAGGTGATATTAAATCTTAAGTGTTCCCTTGTTTTCTACATTATGAGGGAACTTCCTGGTCTATGTCCCCATGATAATCAGCTCATGTAAGAAAGGATACTGATAAAATGAAATGTTCTTTTTAGTGCAACATAAGAAGCTAGAGATTTGCTTTACCTGCTAAAGGTACAGAAAGTATCATTTATCAAAACAAATCAGGGACTATAATCCTAGTTTTTAAAATCATCGACAGGGAATCTACACATGCTGGTTGGCTATCTGACACTGGACAAGCTACTTAACCTTCCTGTGCTACAGTTTACTCATCTTTAAAAAATGGTATAATCAGTGGTGAGCTGGAACTGGTTCGCACGAACTGGTTGCTAAATTTTGAAGCAGTTTTTAGAACCGGTTGTTAACCCACTTCCCTGCAGGGGGCGCTGGGGCTTTGATGGGCTCCGGTCGGGAAGTGATGTAATTCTTCCTCCGGCCGCCGGGGGCGCTGCGCTGCGGGAGCCATGTGGGCTGCCGCCTGGCCCTGGGCACGAGCTCAGTTGCTGCTGCTGCTCCCCTGGCCCTGGGGCTCCCGCTGCTGCCTGGTGGGTCCCCGGCTGCTCTGCTGGGCCTGGACTGCATCCTGCTGCTCTCCCTGTGAGCACCCACCACCCTGCCCGGAGCCAGCCCCTGCCTCCAGCCACCCCCTCACCCGCTGCCCTGCCTGCAGCCAGCCCCTGCCGCACCCCCTGCCCTATATCCAGCCAACCCCTGCCGCACGCACCCCCTTCCCTGTCCGCAGTCAGCCCATCTCCAGCCACCCCCGCACCCCCTGCCCTGCCCGCAGCCAGCCTCTGGCGCACCCCCTGCCCTGCCTGCACCAGCCCCTGCTGCACCACTTGCCCTGCCCGCAGCCAGCCCCTGTCTCCAGCTACCCCCGCACCTCCTGCCAGCAGCAGCCCCTGGCGCACCGCCTACCTGCAGCCAGCCCCTGTCTCCAGCCACCCCCACACTCCCTGCCTGCAGCCAGCCCCTGCCGCACACACCCCTGGCCCTGCTCGCAGCCAGCCCCTGTCTCCAGCCACCCCCACACCCCGTGCCCTTCCTGCATCCAGCCCCTGCCGCATCCCCTGCCCGCAGCCAGCCCCTGTCTCCAGCTACCCCCGCACCTCCTGCCAGCAGCAGCCCCTGGCGCACCGCCTACCTGCAGCCAGCCCCTGTCTCCAGCCACCCCCACACTCCCTGCCTGCAGCCAGCCCCTGCCGCACACACCCCCGGCCCTGCTCGCAGCCAGCCCCTGTCTCCAGCCACCCCCACACCCCGTGCCCTTCCTGCATCCAGCCCCTGCCGCATCCCCTGCCTGCAGCCAGCCCCGGCACACCCCCTGCCCTGCCCGCACCATCCCCTGCCGCACCCCCTGACTGCAGCCAGCCCCTGTCTCCAGCCACTCCTACACCCTCTGCCCTGCCCTTAGCCAGTCCCTGCCTCCAGCCAGCCCTGCACCCCCTGCCCTGCCTGCAGCCAGCCCTATCTCCAGTCAGCCCCTGAGCTGTCTCCAGCCAGCCCCACACCCCTTGCCTCCAGCCAACCCTGCACCCTCCTGTCTCCAGCCAGCTCCGCACCCCCTGCCCTGCCTGCAGCCAGCCCTGCACCCCCTGCCTCCAGCTAGCCCTGCCCCACGTCCCTGTCTGCAGCTGGCCCCATGTCCACTGGTGCCCTGCAGTTCCCAGGACAGTAACCCTGCACACCTGCTTCAATGAGGGGGGCAGGGAGCAGCTGGGACGCACACATGTGCACAGCCTAAGGTGACCAGACAGCAAGTGTGAAAAATCAGGACGGGGGTGGGGAGTAATAGGAGCCTATATAAGAAAAAGAGCCCAAAATTGGGACTGTCCCTATAAAATCGGGACATCTGGTCACCCTAGCACACTCCCAGGGAGTGGTGGGGACCCACACATGTGAAACGGAGCTCATTTTTGTTCAGGCACATCTTTTTAAAAAAGAACTTTAGATAGGGTTAAAATACATCCGTATTTTCCCGGACAGGTCAGGCTTTTTGGTTCTTAATTCCTCCCGGGAAAATACGGATGTATGGTAACCCTGTTGGTACAAAAAATACATACTGGGGCACATCCCTTAAATCAGAACTTTTTATAGGGAACCGGATGTTAAGATTTTGGCAGCTCATCACTGGGTATAATAGTTAACTTCTGAGGTTGTTGTGAGGGTTCACTGAGTAATGGTTTGTAAAGCACTTTGACTCCTCAAGAGAAAAAAGTTGTGTATAAGTATGAAGTATTTTTTCATAATTAGCTGTGACGTGTTCCCTTCCCAATGCATCTTTTTTTCATTTAAAGCTATGCTGGGTTCTTTAGCTCTATTTTAAATATAATTTTGTACTCACGAGGGAACATCAGTTACAAAAATGACATGCAAAAAATAATTATTTAGAATTTTCCAGTAAAAAGACCTCATGGTTTGGCAGTAAGAGATCAGTCTGTGTGACAGGCACTAAACATATTATGCTAGCAGTGTTGTCTCCTTCTCTCTATTTTATTCACCTGCTGAGGACATCTTCCCTATAGATTTGTTCCCAAATTGTGGTATTAGTATTAATGGGTCCTCATTTGTCTGTTGAGCATAGTTTGGCATTTTGAAATGGAATGCCTTGCTCCTTCACGCTGTCCATGCCAAACTCATTCTACTGCATATAAATGTGCATAAATCCCTACCTACTTCTGTTTCCTGACAGTAATTGGCATCAGGAGAAAATCACTCAACTGGTAATAACCGCATACCATTTCTTCTCTTGGGCCGATTCCTAACTGATATAAATCGGCATAGCTTTACTGAAGTCAATGGGACTATACCAGTTTACACCGGTTGAGGATGAAACCCTTTCTGTTTCATTAGCATCTTGAAATGTGAAACAGAATTTTTCCTGCTACTTTTCTTGAACCTACTCTGTACTTGATCATGATTTTCTGCATAGCTGATGCACATAAAGAGAAACATCTTTAAAAAGGCCAGGTGAGCCATCTTCAAATTCTCAGTGCAACTATCAGTGCTTAAAATGAAATATTTGGGTTGGTTAAGCTAGAGTGCACTATAAGAGGTTTCCACAAAATATAACCTTATCTAAACATACAAGATCATAGTTCACTTTTCTAAATAGAACTTATATTGTAGTGTTTGTCTAAGACATAATAAATCTACATACCAAATATTTATGAAGCATATGAGGACTCGAGGGACTGGTGATAAGGATACAGAGCATTTCACTTTGAGTGCACCAGATCACACGTACTTCTGTTTGGTTGTGGCTGAAAGTTGTTACCATTTGGCAGATCTTTAGTGACTTATGCAAGATGAGTTGGTAGAACCAGACAGATACCACTAAAAATTGATCCCAACTAGTCCCCTTGTTAGTAAATTCAATAAGGGATCTAGGATTAAATAGGAATGGAGAACCAATTATGTACTCTCTCATTTAATGCTTAAACTAGCACCTGGTGACTTCATTTGGTGTTGGATCAGGATCAGTGTTTTCCTCAGAAATTGAAATTAGAGGGGATGTTCGAATTTAAAGAAGGGATTGGAAAATGACTAAATTGGCAACAGTGGGATGAAACTAGTTGACCACTGGGACGGGGGGGGGAGGGAGTTCAGAAGGGAGCCCTCCATAACAATAGCAAAGGAATGTGACAGATCTGTCCTGTCATTGCCTAAGCTGTTCCCAGTCTGTGGATATGGGGCTTTCATCACCAAGCTGTCAGTTTGGTACTTTTCACTAGTGCTAAATGTACTCTCAAATAGTTTCAAAAAAGAAAAAGCAGATTCTTATAGCAAATCCACTTTTACCCTGTTGTGGTGTTTTAGCAATGATTATTTCTGTTTCCAGAAGAGTTGTTGCTCTGTGTAGTTCCAAAAAAAAAAAAAAAAGGCTGGTCCAGTAATTCATAATGAATACTTTATTGAACACATTTTGCTTCTTATCTGTTAGTAAATTGTCCATGAGAGAATTGTATTTTTTCTAATATATTCTTTCTTTGAAATTATTAACCAAATAATTTCTGCTACTATTTTTGAGCTGTTGAAGGCAATAGATTGATATCAATCTACGTCAGCTGGGGACCCAGCCCATTGCATGTTTTTCTTTTATTGATAGATGGACTTAGACTACATCAAGATTCTGGTGTGAATGCCCACAGAATTTTTGCAATATTTGTGTAAAATTCATTGTTTCCACACGCATTCTTGTCTATAAACTCATTTGCTAGACTATTTGTAAGAAGTAAATGTGGTTGAAGAAAATGCATTTAAAAAAATCAGGTAAATACTCATTAAAAGTTTTCTGCCACATTTGTCCAGCTCTACAAATGACCTTGAGTAATAATGTCTAAATATGACAAAATCTATACTGTCACCTGTTTGAAGCATGTAGTAAGAATACAAAACCCAGCAGTGCTGAACACATATGTGTCCAGTTTTAGTATATTTGTCACCTGATAACTGTATATATTTGTATGTATTAGCCTCTAATAACTGTATATATTTGCCTCTCTGAGCAGTTACTGCCTGATTTGAGATGGAAAATTCACTAACATTGAAATGCCAACTGCTTGTACAATGTTATCATTTCCAGCCACAGATTTATGTCCAGTTTGTCCTGTTCACTTGTTGGGTCTCTTCCCAAAATACTCCTCATACATAGAAGACATGAGTCCACCAACAACTGCCTATGGCTTTCCAAACCAAACTCCAGAGACTTAGATCGTGTCTCCTATTTTGGGATATTATTTTTTTCTCAGTGATAGTGTCAAAGATACAAAACACTGACATCCAAACAACAAATGTCTTTACTATTTAGACACTTTTTGTGTTAGCAACTTCAGGATTTATTTCTGGTTTGCACGCCTCGCTTTCTCTCTCTTTCCTCATTCTCAGAGTCTTCTTTGCCAAAGAGCACCATGCTGAGGAGGGGGAAAAAAGAAGTGGAATAGAACCTGATTTCTCTGTGAAACTGCAGGCATCAGGTTCGAAAGCAAAATACCCTTCTTCCTTACAAAATTGTTCCGGCAGCTCAGCAGTAGTTCCAGCATAGGGCACTGTTGTCCTCAGGATTCACAGCTGACCTCTGGTCATGAGGTGGGGGCCTTCACTCCTAAAATGTGGTGTGCAAAGGGGGATTGACGTATGGTGTAAGCATACACAGAAGTCTCTCAGCATGTGGCTGCAGACTTTGTTGCCTATCATACTGGCTCTGACTCCAAGCATTGTTCTTACTTCATGAATATCTTATAGAGCCAAATACACAGTACAGTATCTATACTTATTTCTCTGACAGTGTGCAATAACTCTGTCAATTTTCAATCCATTGAGTTAGCAGTATAAAAATTTGGAAGAATAATTTCATTTATCCCAGCAGAGCACAAAGCAGAATCATAGTAGGCCTGAGACAGAGGAACTGTACAGACAGTCTTCCTGCCTTTCCCTTTCTTTATAATTTGTTATGCCTTTTCTTCTACTCTAGCATTGTAGATCTTCGTTAAATGACATCTGAATCACTTTCACTAGAAAACAACCAGCTCTATCCACTTTACTTGGGGTGGATAGGTCCTGGTGAGTGAGGATATTATAAGGACCCCAGACTATGTGGTAAATGGTCTGTAGTTCTGGCCCAAAGTACTATTTGATCTTTTTAAGATCTATTATCTCATG
The DNA here is from genome assembly GCF_009764565.3 of Dermochelys coriacea. Classification (NCBI taxonomy): domain Eukaryota; kingdom Metazoa; phylum Chordata; order Testudines; family Dermochelyidae; genus Dermochelys; species Dermochelys coriacea. The sequence continues at coordinate 22,565,462 of NC_050078.2, read as the reverse complement.
AAAAAACAGAGGCAGAAATACATCAACATGCCATTGCATGTAAACCCAATTTCATCTTTTCATAGAATCATAGAATCATAGAATATCAGGGTTGGAAGGGACCCCAGAAGGTCATCTAGTCCAACCCCCTGCTCAAAGCAGGACCAAGTCCCAGTTAAATCATCCTAGCCAGGGCTTTGTCAAGCCTGACCTTAAAAACCTCTAAGGAAGGAGATTCTACCACCTCCCTAGGTAACGCATTCCAGTGTTTCACCACCCTCTTAGTGAAAAAGTTTTTCCTAATATCCAATCTAAACCTCCCCCATTGCAACTTGAGACCATTACTCCTCGTTCTGTCATCTGCTACCATTGAGAACAGTCTAGAGCCATCCTCTTTGAAACCCCCTTTCAGGTAGTTGAAAGCAGCTATCAAATCCCCCCTCATTCTTCTCTTCTGCAGACTAAACAATCCCAGCTCCCTCAGCCTCTCCTCATAAGTCATGTGCTCTAGACCCCTAATCATTTTTGTTGCCCTTCGTTGTACTCTTTCCAATTTATCCACATCCTTCCTGTAGTGTGGGGCCCAAAACTGGACACAGTACTCCAGATGAGGCCTCACCAGTGTCGAATAGAGGGGAACGATCACGTCCCTCGATCTGCTCGCTATGCCCCTACTTATACATCCCAAAATGCCATTGGCCTTCTTGGCAACAAGGGCACACTGCTGACTCATATCCAGCTTCTCGTCCACTGTCACCCCTAGGTCCTTTTCCGCAGAACTGCTGCCGAGCCATTCGGTCCCTAGTCTGTAGCGGTGCATTGGATTCTTCCATCCTAAGTGCAGGACCCTGCACTTATCCTTATTGAACCTCATTAGATTTCTTTTGGCCCAATCCTCCAATTTGTCTAGGTCCTTCTGTATCCTATCCCTCCCCTCCAGCGTATCTACCACTCCTCCCAGTTTAGTATCATCCGCAAATTTTCTGAGAGTGCAATCCACACCATCCTCCAGATCATTTATGAAGATATTGAACAAAACGGGCCCCAGGACCGACCCCTGGGGCACTCCACTTGACTCCACTTTTTCAATAATATGTAGCAATATTGGCTCTTGAGATACCATATTTTATTAAAATAACATCATTTGCCTTTTCTCCATGCTTCAGTTCTGATTTAATTTTGGTGGCCCCATCACTAGAATTCTGAGTAGTTGAACCTATACTATATATCTTCTAACAGTTGGTTAAAACATTAATTTCTCTAGGATCTTGAGAGAGTATTAGCTTCTAAAATCCATCCTGAAATTGAAGTTTGGGAACGGAGCAAGAGTTAGCTAATTTTAAATATTGAATCTCACCTAATTTACTAAATTAGTCTTTTCAATACATTTGTTGTTATTGGAGGTTAAATAAGTGACGCGTCTCAGCAGTGTCACAAAGCTTAAAGAAATATTAATATTGTACCTAAATTGTGATGCTTTCTCCCAGCAAAAGCTAAGAAGCTATTTGAGCTTTTGCTGCTGCTGAGGTCCTAAACTACAGGGGTGAGAATTTCGAAAATCCTCAAAAAAAAAAAAAAAAAAAAAAAAAAAAGAACAACCCAACAAGGAGTCCGGTGGCATTTTAAAGACTAACAGATTTATTTGGGCATAAAATCTCCTGAAAATCCCCAAGTGACTTAAGAGAAAAAATTCCATTGAAATTCCCATTGACCTAAATCACTTAATGGGCTTTTGAAAATACCACCCTAAATAATAAAATGGCTTTTGTTTCCAGTTTATGATGAGCTACCATATAACTACCCATTGAAGGTAAGAGGAGAAAATATTGGACATATCAGGTGATGAAAAGATAGCTTTATATTTTCTTCCCTTAAGATCACTGTGTTGTGTAGCTACTCTTGAATGAAGAAACTTATAACATTAAGGAACTATTTATGGCCATAGTTTAGCAAGGTACTTAAGCATATGCATAACTTTAAATACATAAGTAGTCCTTCATTTGACATTTGATGTCAGCCGTATTGTATTTAAATAGTCTCTCTGACATTGGTAGAAAAAGAACCACAATGGAGTGTCAAATATGAACACTTAGTTAAATTTTATGAAATTGCTGGTATTCTATGGAACATTCAATAACAAAAAGAATGAAAAGAATAATTTAGTATTAGTACGACACTATAATGTTTGCTTATTTTCCAGTGCAGGGAAAGGCTTTCGGCAGACTAAGACAAGTCTGTTGAGGACTTTTCTAAGGCTTGGTCTACACTAGCAATTTATGTCAGTATAACTACGTCGCTCAGGGACGCAAAAACACAGTTATACCAACCTAACTCCTAGACAGCACTGTGTTGATGGGAGGGCTTCTCCGGTTGGAGAGGTGAAGTACCTATGCTGATGGAAGAAGCCCTCCCATTGGTGTAGGTAGCATCTTCACTGAAGTGCTACAGTGGCACAGCTGCAGCATTTTAAGTGTAGACCAGCCCTAAGTACTGGTCCTGCTACACTGATCAGAAAGACAATATGCTTCATTCCTGAGCTCCAATACAGCTTCCAGCAGCAGAGGTAGAAGAGGACATCTGTTTGCTAATATTAGAGACAACTTTGCATTTCAAACATTCCTAAAGATGTTAAACTGTTTTTTAGACACAGGCATGTCCTCGCATTAGTGAAATAGCTCTCATTGGAAAACTTAAATGGTGCATTGGCTTTCGGTCCAAGTGGCACATCAGAAAAGGTAGCTGATCTCTTTTTCTTCTAACTTGTCTGAAATTTATACATCATCTGTAAAGGCTGGAGGAATCCAGACATTACTGCTGACACCACTTGTTTCACAAAGTGCTGCAATATAAGTTTTGAAATTAAATATCTAAATTTTGAATAATATAATTTAGTCATGATCAAAAGAAAATGACAAGTAAGTTGTGGTCAGGTAAGCAACATTAATTTTCTATGATAGGGAAATCGCATGGGTTCCAAAGGCTATCTGAACAAAAAAATAAAGGGCTGGAGAGTCTGTCTTTACTTTTCCATAGTTTTATTTTTACACTTCTTTGTTTCTAAAACCTACCTTATAGTTTTTTTTCTTAATTTATTGGGTATAATACGTGACTTTTGTTTGTTCCTTTTTATAAATTCCGGGACGTGAGCACAAATGTGCTGCTTTATTGAGAGAAATACATAAGTAAACACCATAATTAACTGTAGATCTGCACATACTATCTTTAATCATAGGGAAGTATCAAATTTTAAAGATAAATCTGTGCATCCACTGGGCAAGTTATATTATTCCTCCACTATGTAATAACTGATAGATCCAGTCTCTTGTTGTTTTAGCAAAAGTAGTTGGGTGAAGATTCAAAGGCCAGTTTGAAAATCTGCATATGACTTAGGCCATGTTTACAATGTCATTTGGCATTATTAATTATACATGTAGATATATAAACAGGTCTTTAAAATGTTCAACTGAGAGACATCTGTATACTGTATTGGTTAAAAGTGTATTAAGAGGTGATAGGGTCTCAGCATGTTGGCTCATTAATCATAATTCACCACTTGCAGATGTACTGCAGGGAGTCTGTGCCCCATTTCAGCCTTACTGAAACCAAATGGCACCCTAAAAGGGGTATGGCAAAAGCTAAATTAATTTATGTTTGTGAAACATTTTGAGATTATTACATGAAATGCACTCTGGGTAAAATCCAGCTCTTCTCCGTGGGGACACCAGAAGGTTTATGCCCAAATTAAAGCCCACAAATTTAAACACTAGATTTCTACTGACATCCTGCATGATGATGGATCTTACCCAGAATGTCTTTCATGCAGTGATTGCAAAGTGTTTTATAAACATGCATAAGTGAAGCTTTGCCATATGTCACTGGAGAGGATAAGAGTTATAAGAGATCATCCCTTCCACCACTGTAGTCTAGTCACTCAGCTCTAACATAATACAATCAAGGTTTATGCAGCTCCAGTTTCTGTAGTTCATCAGATACATGAATACCCTACAACTTATCGGCCATGAGAGTAAAAAATGTAGCACAATGTGGCCATGGGGAACATCAGCTTTTCTTCTTTTTTGATCCTGGATGATTATCTTGTACATAGGGTTTTTTTAGAGCAGATTTTGAGCAGGGGGGCGGAGATCATAATTTAAATGAATGCTTTTGACAGTGGTCCTCTTACTTAGATTCTGGAAAACACCTAACTACAGTACAAGGGCAGAATGGAGTTCCTGGAGAATAGTGGCAAATATCAAAATTTCAGAATCAATTAAATAACTTTATGGATTAATTGTTTGCTAAATTGACCTCTCTTACACTGAAGTGGTTGTAAATTTAGACATTCAAAAAAGCATTTAACCTGATATATACTTGTACATCTTTTTTTAAAAAAAATGAGCAAATCAATCTTTTGGAAACTCATAAAAATAATTCATACCTACACTGATACTTTTACCCCAAAGCAATTTTATTTTCATCACTAAGATATAACTCACCAAACAACAAGATTTGTGATGGAAATGCTGGCATAATCTGAACTCTAGCAGTGCTGCTGGGCATTAGGACATGTTTTTCCATTCTTGACCACAATATGCCTCCACTAAGATGCTTGTGAAAAATTCATTTAGCTCAGTGGTCAGGAGTATTTTGCACAGTGAATTTAACCTGTATGACTGACTGATGCACAATATTTTTGTGAGAGCTCCTTATTATAAGTTTGGCAGCACCTCTCCTTCCCCATTTCTTCTCTTGCCTTCCTCTTCTTTCATTATTAGCATGTCCAATTTAATCTGTCCCTGGTGTTTTTTCTCTCCATTTCCATTCCTTCTGCTCTCCTCCCATTCCCCACTTCTTTCTAACTCTTCCAACCAATGTTCCCTTTAATTTTTGATAGGCCATGTACCCAAAAAAATTCTTCTGTGCAAATTGTTGTGCTTCTGTGCAAATTTTTGTGCGTGTGATGTTTTGCTGTGTGCGCTGGGTTTAGGATCTGTGTGCGCACGCACATGCGCACAGTTTAGAGGGAAGAGTGCTTCCAACCCTTCCAGTGCCTTCCTCCTCCTCTGTCTGTCCCCTTTGCTTTTGCTTTGAGCTCCAGCCTTCACTTTTGCTTTTTGTCCTCCTTTTGTCTCTATCCTTTTCCCCCTCCTTTTTTAGCTTGTCATCTTCTCTCCCTTTTATTCCTCGTTCATACTCTACTCCTCTTCCTCCTAGGTTTCTCTCTCTCTCTCTCTCTCTGTGGTTCTCCTCTTAGCTTATTCCCTATTACCCCCACATTTTATCCTTTCCTTCGATACACACCATTCTTACTTCCCATTTTATCACCTCTCCCTTAACAATAATTGGTCCCTTGCTATCCATCCCTCATTTGGGAGTGTTACAAATGGTTCTGCCCTACTGCTGAGTTTGAACAGTCTTCATCAAGAGAAGAGATTTGAGGAGACCGAGGGAGATTTCAACCCAATCTGGAGGATTTCTCAGAATTGTGTGATAGTGGTGATTATTTGGGTACACACACATTTCCTAGCAGGCACTGTTTTGGTAAAATTGCTTTGGGGGCGGGGAAAAGTACTGCACAACATTGTCTATTATTTACATGATATTAAAATTTTAAAACATTTTTAAAAAGTTACAATTAGATAACACAGGCAAAGCCCTTTTTGACGTTGCTGGTCCAGATGATTATAGCTTTTGCAACACATGGATTTACAAAATTACAATAATCCTATATAGTAAACTTCTTGCTGAAAGGCTGTTCCCTGAGATGATGCCACTTTACCTTGGACCCCAGTTGCACTGAAACCCATTACAAATGCTCTTATTATAATAATGGCATGTTTGGCCTTTAGACATTGCACTAAAAAGATGCAGTATATTTAAATAGTGGCTGAGTATTCTTTATTTGTCACTTGAAAATATGTTGAAGTATAATAACTTGTTTTTCCTCTCAAAATTACTGATGAAAACCATTGTCATTCACAAGCAGGTGGCTTTCTGGAAGAAGTGTGAAATTGCTCTTTTTAAAAGCAGAGTTGTGATTTAAAATAAGGATTCAGGTGTTTTATTAGCCATACAGAGCAAAGCCATTTTAGTCAGCAAAAGAGCACTTTACTATGGACTGAGAAATAATGCAAGACAAAAGCACTTATTCAGTGTATAACATATATCTATGAAAAAGTACTTACCTCGCTATATCATTAGTCTGGATTCAACTGAAATACAGTTTAGCCTTTTTAGCAAGGCAGCTGAAGTGTATCAATAGGAAATGTCAACAGAACTTCTTTCTAAATATATCCTGTTAGGATTTAGCTCTTAATTGTTAACTTGTGGATATATGGGCCTGACCCTTAAAATCTTTACATACATTAGCACTAGTACTTAGCCAAGAGTGAGTAGGCAAAATGTACAGGAGAAATGTCACAAGGTTACAGTCCACTTAAGATGCTGTTCTAGCTGTGTATGACATGAGGGTACAGGAGTCTGCCAATGCAATGTACATTGCAGCATTGGTGCCAAAGACCCAGATCCTCAAAGATAGTTAGGAGCCTCGCTCTCATTAATCTCAATGGGAGTTAGGCGTCTAAACAGCTTTTGAGGAGCTGGGCCTAAATTCTCAAAATAGGTCTGAAGTGGTATTTAAGCCTTGGGCTGGCCTTCTGCCCAATCTGAAATTAATTTTATTTGTAATGAGTAAAGTGTACTCATGCAAGTAAATGTGTACAGGAGGATTGCCTCCAAAATATGGTGTATAGATTAGCCTTACTGATTGGGATAGCTCAGTGGTTTGAGCATTGGCCTACATGGGTCTGCTAAACCCAGGGTTGCAAGTTCAATCCTTGAGGGGGCCAAAAATTGGGGATTGGTCCTGCTTTGAGCAGCGGGTTGGACTAGATGACCTCCTGAGGTCCCTTCCAACCCTGATATTCTGTGATCTTTTGGCATCCTTGGCTTTCTGGATTCTTATAAGCGGTAAATCAACTTCAAATATGCTTCACAATCCAAAGAAACAGGTAATATCAACTATAAAAAGCTGATTCTTATAGTACAGTGGCATGGCTAGATATATTAGTAGTGATAAGTAATATGATGATTGTTTTACTTATACTGTATTATATTAAAATTGGAAAAAAATCAGTCTGAAGGTCCTGATCCAAAGCACATTGAATTCAATGGGACTATTCAGTGAAGGAGGCTGATAAGGACAGATTTGCAACTATTATGACATGTTTAAATTAATAGTAGAATTTACTAGGAGATTGGATTTAACAGACACTGAGGTTCAACAATATGTAACTTCAACAAACTTCCTCCCTGAAAATAAGGTAATTGACTTTAACAGATTTATTTTCACATTTGAATCTTAATCCAATAACATAGAGCTTGGATTCTGCATCAGAATCAGTTTCTCTAGATTGTGTGTATGTGTGTGTGTGTGTGTGTGTGTGTCTGTTAGGTTCCTGTAGAGCCAAATCTCACTCCCCTTTCTAATGCTTTCTAATGCTAGCAGTCCCATGGATTTCAAGGGATCTACTTTGGCGAGTAAGGCAATATAATTTGCCATTTGTGTATTGACAAAATTTGATTAGTCTTACATTATTCATAAAACTTTTGAGTTGTGGGGATAGTCAAATCCAACAAGCCCACATTCCCAACACTTTATTCTGGATATTGGTGGAACATATGTGACAATGCAAGAAGATTCTTAAAGTGTGAAATTAAATTCTTAAAGAAGATGAAACCTCTAAAATAGCTAAAACATTACCCCAAAAATAAACAGTGCAATTGATCCTACTTAATTACATGCTTAATAAGTTTATACCATTGTAAAGCACTCTGACTATGTATTAATCCATTTCATATTCGCAGACTTCCACCTTGTTATTTGCTTTGCATCTCATCATTACCATGAACATAAAATTAGTATTCTTAGAATTTTTATAGTATTATTTCCATATAAAATGAGGAAAGGACTAATATATGAATGCTAAGCAGCTCATTAATGTGGTTTGTAATATATCTATTCATGATAAAAGCAGCTGAGAAGTGCAGATATAAAATAGTACTTCAGTGCTAGAGTATATCTAAGATTAGAAGAATCATGCTTTGGATAATAAATACTTTGGGGAAAACAGTCTTAAATACAAATAAAATCAAAGCAAGTGCTTTGTATGCTTAATTAAATACACTAACAGACAACATTCATTTCAGCTAAATAATTACTATATTATTGGCATTGACCACCTGTAATTTTTTATGATAAAAACTATCATGGAGATTAATGGGGTGGTTTCATCTTAAGAGACAAAAAATTACATCTAAATGGTATTAAGGACCTGGTCCTTTTTTTCTTGCATTAGAATAAAAATTCAGTTAGTGACTGAATCCCTGAGCATAGAAATTGATATGGAAGTAGAAAGCTGTGTGTTGAGCCAAGACCCCCAATCCTTCAATGAGCTCTGCGCAGGCTGGCCACTGTGCCTGTACAGAACCCTAGTGAGGTCAATGTGACTCGGTGTGGGTGCAAGATTCTACCTACGTAGAGAACATTGCAGGACTGAGGCCCATATTTGGGAAGATACGTTTCTAACTGAAATTCAGTTCTTTGGGTTCAATTCATCCTAACTTCGATTTATATTTTGATATAGTTTTGGTTTGTTTTCTTCTTTAACTAATCCATGTGTTTCTTTTTCTGTTATTACTGTACTAAAATAGAGTAGCTGGACTATCGTTTAAACTATGTTTTCCATTAAGTTATGTGAGTTTCAGATTCAATCTTCTGAACCTATTCGTCTAAAAAATATGAAGAGTCTCATTTCACTAGTTTTCTCTGATAGTTATAGGAGAGTCAGATCTGGCTCTTGAGCTTTGCTTAGTTACTACTCTGAAGGGGAGACACGTAGATAAAAAGACAGATCAGTTCTATAGGTAATTACACTTTGATGTCAATAAATGCAATTTTGATCTTTCAAATATTATATGAATTGATGCTTTGCATGCAGAGGACTGATTTTGGATTTTGATGTTTTATTTAATATTTTCTTATGTAAAAAAATACGTGTTCCATTCACAGTGAAACACAGCACCACACACAATCTATAGGGGGTGGTACTACCACCTTTCACTGATGAAAGAAGTGCAGATAGGCAAAATGCTGACCTGGAGTGTGTGGGCTGAAATCCTGGTTCTGATTAAGTCATTGGCAGGATTTCACCCTCAGCTTTTGCAGGGAGACTTGAGGAGAAATGTTCGTAGTGTACAACACCATGAATCAACTTCCACACGCATAGGGAGAAATATGCACCTATGCAGGGGATCAGTGCAAGGCTTTTGCACAACATTTTTTGTCTTATGCTGATGGTCTAAGTGGGACTTAATTGATGAATAGACATTGTGCTGGCCCACTGCAGAGAGGTGAATTACATCCCTGGTGAAAGGAACACCCGTGAGTCGTTGTGTCTGGGGCTGAAGATATTACCTGGTCAGCAAACAGTGGCCCCACATCATTTTCCAAAGTAAAAATACAGATGATCAAGAACATCAGGCAAAGGTATCTAACCTCTTGCTGTCAACGTTCTGAAAGAATTATATTTTTTAATCTGTCTCCATAGATAGCAGGAAAAGGATTACTAGTAGAAAATTACTATAGAACTGGCAATATTTGCATAAAATATATCTTACATGGCCTGGAGTTAAACACATTTCTTTTAAAAAAAATCAATATTTCGGAGTATCCCCTTTTCAATTCTGAACAGCAGAGAGCATGGGAATGCAAAACTATAAACTTTTATGTCTGCAACCATAACAAGATTTATTTTGAATGAGTTCAGTTAAAAAAAAAAGCCAAGTGATTTCTCTGGGCAGATGATAGACTAAAATGATGCATGTAGTGTTCCTTAACCTTTGAGACTTGGCCTCTTTATTTTTGAGTTGATACTGTCAGGCACAATACCCAGAAAGCTGAGAGTACACTAGAGTTCAGACAGCTCATATCTGTATTGCAGACACAAGTTAGTAAAATCATTAATACATAAAATAAAGCAACAAAAATGGAGCAGTCTATTTAATAACTTAAATGAGGGCTCTGGAAGAAGAATAGCTAAAGAACATTTCCTGGCCTCAGAAGGACGCTGCAGAGGAAAGGGTGATCTGATCTGATCTGATCCTGAGTCCAACAGTAACACACAAAAGTTTGACACAAGCCACGCAGCCTCTATGCTTCAAGCTTTTCCCAAATCACCAAATTTCTGCCAGATATTGACATATACAACTCCTAGAGCTGTGATCTACCTACCCATAACTAACCTGCCAGATTTCTGCTTGGGAAGAGCTTACCAACAGTTCAGTTGCTGGAGTCATGGCCATGTCATTGCACACTCTCCTTGACAGTGAGGCTAGAAACTAGACACAGGCTTTGGCTCCAGACCTCATGTCCAAAGTTCAGATCCACATCTTGCACATAAACTGTCTTCTTACATCAAATTTTTTGCTCTGGGCTCTCTAATGAACATAGGACCAAACTTGCAAGGGGCTGTGCACTTCCTGTGAGGTGGAAGCATCTGAACCTCTCTCTGAATTCAGTGGGAGATGAGAACACTCAGTACGCGGCAGGAGAGGGTGTTTCAAAACTAGAGAGCCTCTTGTTAACTTGTGTCTTTCAGTTAGCTCAAAGCATAGCAAGCTTTATATAATCTTTTCTGTGGCTTTTTCCTTAGTTGGAGACACTACATCTCACATTCACTTACAATAGGGACTTTTTACACTACACTGGTTTATATTTACACTCACTTTAAGGCCTCTTTCTGCTGGCAGAGGAATGTTAAAGGCCAATGGTATAAATGAGATTCAGGTCTTTTTTTTAATCCTGCTCTGCTTCCTGGATGATCCTTTTAAATTAAATATTCTTTGTAAAGATGAAGACTATGGCACAAAAGCCTCATACCATATTCTGTAATGACCCTGCATTTGTAAACTGCGTATAGTGCCAAATTTTCAAACATGGGCCCCTTTAAAGGACAGCCATATGATAGATGTGGACATTCTAATGAGGATGTTTGATGCCTGAACCCTTATATGAAGCTGGAATTATATTTATCAGATCCTTACATGCCTACTGGAATAGGTGTATGATAAACTCTAATTAAGGGAGGAAGGTCTCAGCATGAAACAGATCATACCTAATCACCACATTACACATTGAGCAATTGCATTACAATATGTGTCCATTTTACTGTCATTTGCTATAATTCACTATAGCAGAATGTTTTCAGCTGGATGCACTAGAAAATCTGCAACCAACAACAATATTTAGACAGTGGCTCATGCCTGTCCCTAATAAACTGCTACCAAGTTGGTGTAAGTCTCTGAGCCTGCTTGTGTGTGCTTGCGTTGGACTCATTAAAATGTCTCGTCAGTCTAGAAGACACCAACCATATTTTGTACTGAGCTATGGAAGGAAAAACACAAATGCAGCGTGTCAGGGAAATACCCTAACATCCCTCTAATTCACTATAAGATCACCTGTGCAATGAAAGGAAAAAACAAAACAAAAGAGTGGAGGGATATTAAACTGTGAGTCAGCACCTGCCCAGCTAAAGACAACAGGAATCCTTCACTGGCTTCAGGTTCAGGTCCTGCAGCCGCATTTGCCATCATTCTTTTGAAAGGAATAGAACTTTTATTATTGAAATGATCATAACTAAATGTAAAAATAAACACAAAGTAGAAAACTAAGGTAACTAAGATTCTTTAGAGTCAAATTGTATACTATTCATAGGTGCTTAGCACAATAGCAACCTTAAAACCAATGGAAGTGGCCAGCAGGGGCTTCTGCTGGTAGTATAAAGCCAGGAAAAAGCAGGATGGCTTGTTTCCTGCCACCCACTATACAAAATATGTATGGGATGGAAGAGTAACCTGTGTCCCAGCAAGCCCTATCTACTATAATAGTCCTTTTGCAATCCAAGACAGCCTCCATAAGTGATAGCAGCCCTAAGAATTCCCAGGGACTATGGTAGAACAAAGATAGCCTAACATCACTTTTGTACTCCCTCTTTAAGAAGATCTCTGGCCTCAGATTCTGTATTGTTATGTGACTATAGCATAATGATCAACAATAGCAAGCTCTAGTTCTTCTCCTTTGCAGAACAATATACAGCATCTGGAGTAATTATAATTGTTAGTAGATTACTATGTGAAGGATGTGGAGAATATAAAAGAAATTCAGAGAAAAGCTAAAAGGTTTGGAGGACCTGGTGTGGGAGGACAGAGTAAGGAATTTAGGTGGGTGCAGTGAAGGCTTGGGTCCAGAATATAACCAATTAGATATAAAGAAGAGGGACATAAAGAGATGCTTTAAGGAGAAAGGATAGATTTTTCCCCATTTGCTGGCCTAGTAAGACTAGGAAGAATAGATTCAAATTGATACAAAATTATTACTGCTGAATTTTCATTAACGGTAAACTCAACTAGAGAATACAATTAATTTGTCCAGAGAAAGGTGGTATAATCACAATAACTTAAACTTCAAGTTATTGCTTGATAAGCTACTGGAGAAGGTCTAGATATATTAAAGGGATCCTGCCAGAAGAAGGGGTGAACCAGATAACCTACTGTGGGTCCCTTCAAGCCCTAAAAATCTTAGGATACTATAAATATCACTATATCTAGACTGGGTTGTGAGACAGAAAGCCAAAAAGCTATGTATCTTTAACCACCCTTGGTGAGGTGATAATTAGACAATATACCACACAGAGTATCTCCTATTATCATTACATTACTCAGAGGAAAGTTTCCACAGTGAACGCTGTGTGAATGAGATACAAGAGAAACTACAATGGGAAGAAATACAAAGACTGCTTCAGAAAACTCTGTCAGAATTCATTCATCAAGAAATCCTCGTACTAGATCAAGAGAGAAAAATCAGAGTGCAAGACCTTTGGGAAAGAGACTGTATTGCTGTCTTAAGGGAATTAGAGAAGTTGAACCATTACTGCCCAGGAGAGACTCTGAATCCTGTTGTGAATCAACTGAGGAAAATCTTCAGGCCCCATCTTTTAGGACATTTAAAAACACAATTTTCCTGTTATTTATTATGCAGGTCAATCAATCAATTCTGTGAATATATTCAGTATTTGGGAACTTTAAGCAACACATGATTCAATTGCCATGCACGAGCCCTAAAACTATGACTATGAGGTTTTAGCTGAAAAAAAAATTAAACATATTCAGTGAACTGTTTTGTAGATCAGATTTTCCAAGTCACCATTTTTTCCTTTTCCTAGTTAGTTAAAATGTGCAAATGCGTATTATAGTGGACTAGCCTATAAAGATGTATAAAATTAATTTTAAAAAAGCAAATGGAATCAATAGCTTCCATATTTTCACTTTTAGAATGTTAATATATCCAAAATATTAACATTTTGTGAATAAAATATTTCATGTGATGAAACTATGATGTGTGTTTGAATTCAGACAGTAGTAAGTATTTACAGTCAAGTTCAACCCTTTGCAGAGAGTTATATGCCCGAAAGGCAGATATAAACTCCATGATAGCATGCAAATTTTGCCCTTATAACCCATTCTACACAGGTACCTGCCTCACATCTATTTGTTTAGTGTAACCTTGAATCCTGTTACACAGAGTATGGTTTGTTTCTCTACATTTCAAATCTCCATCCATCCCAAAGCATTTTAGTTTTGTTGGATGATGGCTTTGCAACAAGTGCCAAGTTTCTGTCATACAGTTATGATAATTAAACTACTGATCCCATTGGGAATTCAGTCACCTCACCATTTAGTAAGCTTCCAGTCAACTCATTTCTTGTTTTCAAGTAATCATTTCTACACTTCAAGATTCATTCGACAGTTCTTGGGGCATATAATCATTCCGATTGTCAGTTAAGAACCTCTGCATTAATGAGATAGTTAGAGAACAGTGGCAGCCTACAATATATAAAGAAGTAAATTAATCCGCCTATTAATTCAGCTAATTCTCAGCTGTTTCATACAATCAAAAGGTGCCTCATGAGTAGAGTTGACAGAGTGGATATTTTTTGAATGTTGCAAAATTACTTTTTCTTTCATGATCTGTGAAACACCTGGGTCATGAGGACATTTGGCGGTAATGGTTATTACATCTATTTATCGATTATAAATCACCTGACAGGGACAGTGTTAAGATTTATCAAGCTTTTTAGTAAGCCACTTACCTTAGATGACGTGTTTCTTATGTAGATATTAAAATGAGGATTCTCTTGATGTTCTTTTATATTGGTCACTACAATATGTAATTAATAAAAGAAAAGACTGCAACATTATGGATGACTTGTGCATAAACAGATTATTAAATGCATATTATGACTATTAAAGATGTACATTATTTTTATCATACTGAATTCAGATAGATCTATTTACAAAGTTACTTGCTTATGATTTTATTTTAATAATTCTATGTTGCAGTGATCTACAAAAAGAGAATGTGAGGTAAGTCCTAATTTTGAAATCTGAAAATAAACAACATTTGATGCATGTAATTTTTGGGGGTGGTCTGAAATTTTGTTGGTGTGGACATATTGAATTGCTTTACGTGTGCACTCACAAATTTGTCTTAATTTTCTCCTCGTCATGACAACACAGGATTTTTTCCTTGGTGTGATAGACTGCTATAGTGGTTCGCTAATATGTGTGTTTCTCAAACATTCAGGATCTATAAAAACGTATTTCAGAAAGAAGACAGAAAGGTCATAGTTATTTGTAACGTATTTGTTCAGCAATCATAACAACAATATTGAACTACATCCAAATTGATGTATTAAAGCATACAAAGTACCTCTTTCATTGTAACATCTAGTTCTGCCATTCCTAACACAAGTTGAATATAACTTTAACTATGTTACACATTTCAGGCCCAACTATTTTTCTCTCCATAATAATGTTGTGTTCAGCCATCTTTAAAAAAATCACTAGTGAATATGAAACCCTAATCAGAATCCCTTATAGTCCTGAAATCCCAGTAGGAAAGTTGCATAACAGATAGTTGTAAGTCTCAGGTTTGCCCTGTCACATTTAGTAAGCTTGAGACAAATTGAGTTTGCTGCACTAGTAACTAGAAGTCCTCTCTCCTTTTCTTTGCAAAAACAAATGAAGCGTAGATCCCTTCTCATTTTTGCAAGATACAATAGGTTGATAGTATCTTAAAATGCCCTTAAATTCTCAGGTTTCAGAGTAGCAGCCGTGTTAGTCTGTATTCGCAAAAAGAAAAGGAGTACTTGTGGCACCTTAGAGACTAACAGATTTATTTGAGCATAAGCTTTCTTGAGCTACATCATCCTATGAAGTGAGCTGTAGCTCACGAAAGCTTATGCTTAAATAAATTTGTTAGTTTCTAAGGTGCCACAAGTACTCCTTTTCTTAAAGTCTCAGTAGTTGCTAAAGAAAAATAAAAACATTATGCTTTTGTTGTCTTTACCAAACATTGATATTGACTAAATAGGTTATGAAAAGGATATTGATTTCATTTGTTCTTCAGTATGATTTCCTTAACAAGTGCGGTCAGCAAATGACTCCTTTTATTAGGTCATTTCAAACACTTTCTGTTATATCCTAAATATACTTATCTAAGCAATTGATTTAAATTGAATGGGATAATTATTGTATATTAAATACTAATTTATGATAAAGGACTTAATTACTAAAATTTGATATTTGTTCAATACATTAATTGTGTTTCATAGCAATTTAACCTTAAAGGTTACTGTAAATTGAATGATACAGAATTTATTTCACAAAAACAGTTACCATAATATAGGTGCAATGATGCATCACCTGAAGTTTCACTGTTTTGTTAATCAAATATTAATTTTAAAGTATCTATGAAGATTCAACTGCTGGTTATAATAGCTATTACTTACACAATGTTGATTCATACAAGTAATATAGCTCTTAAAGGATGTGGGGTAAGCAGAGGCTACTTGCATCTTGCTGAAGAGAGGCCTGTTCCAAAGTCTATTGAAAATAATGAAACTCTACTCCTCCATCTGTCATGTTTATATCCAACTCTTTTGGGCATACCTGTAACAAATCTCAGGTAACAGAGCTTCTGCTTCAGTCATCATTGAACCAACCATAAATTATTGGCATTCAAGAGACTTTCCCTTCCCGTCTCATAGCAAATAAAAATGAAAGCAAAACTCTCTGTGGAGGACCTTGATTGGATAGTGTCCCACCTACAATTTTCCTTTCCAACAGGAGTGTTGCACACTTACATCGGATGCATCTGATGAAGTGAGCTGTAGCTCAAGAAAGCTTATGCTCAAATAAATTTGTTAGTCTCTAAGGTGCTACAAGTAGTCCTTTTCTTTTTACCCTGAACAGGAAGTTTTTCCTAATATCCAAATTAAGCTGCCCTTGCTGCAATGTAAGCCCATTGCTTCTTGTCCTATCCTCAGAGGTTAAGGAGAACAATTTTTCACCCTATGCCTTGTAAAATGTTAATGCTGTCATTGTTGAAAATTGTTATCATGTCCCTTCTCAGTCTTCTCTTCTACAGATTAAACAAACTCATTTTGTTCTATTTTCCCTTATAGGTCATGTTTTCTAGGCTTTTAATCATTGTTCTTGTTTTATCTCTGGACTGGGCAAAACTGGCTGACTGGGCAACAAAATGGCAGATGAAATTTAAAGTTGATAAATGCAAAGTAATACACTTTGGAAAACATAATTCTAATTACACATTACAATGATGGGGTCTAAATTAGCTGTTACCACTCAAGAAAGAGATCTTGGAGTCATTGTGGATAGTTCTCTGAAATCATCCACTCAATGTGCAGCGGCAGTCAAGAAAGCAAACAGAATGTTGGGAATCATCAAGAAAGCAATAGATAATAAGACAGAAAATGTCATATTACTGCTATATAAATCCATGGTACACCCATACCTTGAATACTGCATGCAGATGTGGTTGCCCCATCTCAAAAAAGATATATTGGAATTGGAAAAGGTTCAGAAAAGGGCAACAAAAATTATTAGGGGTATGGAATGGCTTCCGTATGAGGAGAGATTAATAAGACTGGGACTTTTCAGCTTGGAAAAGAGGTGACTAAGGGGGGATATGATAGAGGTCTATAAAATCATGAGTGGTATAGAGAAAGTAAATAAGGAAGTGTTATTTATTCCTTCTCATAGTACAAGAACAAAGGGCCACCAAATGAAATTAATAGGTAGCAGGTTAAAACAAACACAAGAAAGTATTTTTTCACACAACGCACTGTCAACCTCTGGAACTACTTGCCAGAGGGTGTTGTGAAGGCCAATAATATAACGGGGTTCAAAAGGGAGCTAGATAGATTCTTGGAAGATAGGTCCATCAATGGCTATTAGCCGGGATGGGCAGGAATGGTGTCCCTAGCCTCTGTTTGCCAGAAGCTAGGATTGGGTGACAGGGCATGGATCACTTGATGACAACCTGTCTGTTCATTCCCTTTGGGGCACCTGCCATTGGCCACTGTCAGAGGACAGGATACTGGGCTTGATGGACCTCTGGTCTGACCCAGTATGGCCATTCTTATGACTTTCTCCAATTTGTCCACATCTTTCTTGAAATGTGGTGCGGAACTGGACATAATACTCATTTCCCATTTTGTATGTGTGTAACTGATTGTTCCTTCCTAAATGGAATACTTTGCATTTGTCTTTTGTGACAAAATGGCTGATGTTGATATGGTGGGTACCACACTTTTCTTGGTGAGGGGCTAATATGCCGGTCCTTGACACTGGGGGAGGGAGTCTCCCTGTGGGGCAGGATCTCCCTTCCTTTGGTTCTCTGGTCTTCCATGTCTCAGCAACACACCTCCAAACTTCAGTCCTCTCTCCTTCCTCACAAGATATACTAGATCTACCACTTCTCCCAAATCCACAAGGCTTGTTACCTTGCCAAAGAAAGCTATTAGGTTTGTTTGACACCATTTATTCTTGAGAAATCCATCCTGACTTACTTATCGTCTTCATTATCTTGTAGGTGTTTGCAAATTGATTGCTTAATTATTTGCTCCATTATCTTTCCAGATACTGAAGTTAAGCTAACTGTTCAGTAATTCTCTGGCTTGTCCTTATTTCCCTTTTTATGCATTCACACTATATTTGCCCTTTTCTTTTCCTCTCAAATCTCTCTTGTCTTCCATGACTTTTCAAAGATAATCGCTAATGTTTCAGTTATCCTCTCTGTCAGCTCCTTGAGTATTCTCGGATATATTTCATCAGGCCCTGATGACTTGAAGACATCTAACTTGCCTAAGTAATTTTTAACTTGTTCTCTCTGTATTTTAGCCTCTCATCCTACCTCATCTTCACTAGCATTCACTATATCGGATGTCCAATTGCTACTAACCTTTGTAGTGAAAACTAAAACAAAAAAGTCATTTAGCACATCTGCCATTTCCACATTTTCTGTTATTGTTTTTCCTCCCTCGTTGAGTAATGGGACTACCCTGTCCTTGGTTTTCCTCTAGTTTCTATTATATATGTAGAGTCATAGATTGCCATGATACACCCAGCTTAAAATAGCCAATTGTTTTGTTTCTAATGTGCACAAGGCTAATACCTGACAGAAAGAAGATAAAGTTTAAAGGTATTCAGTGTGGCCTCTTCTGAGAAAAATAGATTGTTTAGAATTCAAGCAGAAATCAGGTAAATGGGATAATCATACTGAATCTCAGGTCAGACTTTGCAAAATGTATAAGAGTGTCAGTCCTGAAGTGATGGATCAAACACATGGCTAGTTTACCAGTGGGTGGGCAGACAACTCCTTTCAGATTGCTGGCACTAATAAAGCCCTCCCTAGATTCTCCTGATTGGCTAACTTCCTTAGGAATTAAGAAACCAGGTGACTCACAAATCTGTGGTTCCCCCTCTAAGTCTATTGGGAAACCATCAAAAGGCCAGTTCCTGGCTCTGAAGAGAACTTTCCTTTTCAGTACACCTGTTGCATCTCCAGGAAGGACAATCCCTCCATTAGAATGTGGTGACAGAACTGAGCTGTTATTGACTTACATTCTGAAATATCTGGGAGAATGATTAAACTTCTTTTATAAATGGTGCAAGGGGTGGATATGCTCCCTAATGATTGTGAAGTGCATTACTTAGGCCTGGGGGTTGCCATCCAGTTCTAAAGCTCAAATCCATAAAATAGTTCATAAAACCCTTCCTTTCACAAGGACATTCTGAAAGACTTAACAATGCAAGTTAACAAAAGATGTCATTAATAAAATAGACCAAAGTGAAGTCCTTTTTGCCATCCCATGCATCCAAAGAACAAAAATTTCTAATATTCTCCTGGTAAAAAGTTTTGTACTAATGGAAGGTTATAGTTTTTGGCCCTTGCATTGTTTTAAGGGCATTTATTCTGAATGTAATTAATTCACTAGTTTAATCTCTGGAAGGGAAAATGATTACTTAGAAAACATCTTGACTGCAACAGAGTCAGTAGCATATATCAGCTGCAGTGTATCTTTTAAAGGCCTTGGAGATTCAGTAAATTCATTATAGAGAAAAAAATGTAACCTATTACTTCAGCATACTGGGATTTATGTACTTTGTAAAATGTATCAAATCTTTTTTTCCCTTTCAGTTAAATAGATTCTCACTCTTTATTGCAGTTACATAAGGCATAAAAATTGAAATTCCAAAAAAAAATGAGATTTTTTTTAAATTATAAAGAATTATGACTAGGGCTGGCAAATTGGTTCCAATATAATAAGCACTGACCTGAAACTTCATTTCAAATTAAAACTTCACTGAACTTTCAAAAAGTTTAGTCAACTTTCTTTCCCCCGACTTTTCACTTTTGTGCTTCTGCATTACCTGATTCTAACCTAAATTGAAGTGTCAGAACTGAAACTATTCTCATTTTATTTCCAAGCTGGTGGGGCAGAACTTGATGAAGTTCAGATAATCATTTCAAAGGCAGGTGCTTCTGGTGAACTGAGCCCAGGAGTCAAACCTACTTCCCCAAACCTAAAAGTGAGTGCATGCACTCAAAACCCTGTGTCTATAATAGTGCCCCAATGGAGCCCCATATTTAAGTTCAGGATCAGGACCCTATAAAGGTAAGTACCCAGCTGTACCGCTGCTGTTCTGGTCCCTGACTGCAAATGAGTGAGAACCAAATTCGATGGGACAGAACCAAGATCACAGCCTTTCCTGAAGATAACAAATGCTCCCTAGCCTCCTTGATCAGACATTGACCATCGCAATTTTAATATCCCTGTTTGCCCCTCCAGGTGTACATCACACAGTTCCAAGACCTCCCCCTCGACATAACCCAGGCATTAGCTCGCTGATTCCAAAAGCATCAAAATTGCCTTTAAGAATGCTGCTCTGACCCAGGCCACTTAGATCCTTGAGAATGTTAACTGTGATGTGCCCACAAGACTGCTGCATGGAGACATTGGAATACAACCACCCTGCCAGAAACCTTTGAGTGAAGATTGGTGTGTGGATATAGATAACCATTTAGCCCACTGACAATCCAGGAGGTGATTCCGAGATTGTTGAGGATGTGAGCTGACAGGTTGCCCGCGAACCCATGTACAGCAGCACCCACTGCTTTGTAATGGGCGATTCGGTGAATAGCCTTCCCGCGACTTTAATTGCATGAATTTGTAAAAACTTGTCCCCTAGCTCTGCCATGGGAAAGGAGGTAGTGGATCTCCATGCCACATTGCTAACCATCCTACCTCCAGGCTCCATGTAGCTAGTGGCATCCACTCAGATTCTTGGTTAGCTCCTGGTGCCAGCTTCCAAAATCTGTGAGGCAAGGCATCTCCTATGCCAGTATAGCCCAGGAAAGGTAATAAAATAATGGATATTATCATGGAGCCTATTTGAGGGTCAAGTCCCAGAAGAAAAACCTGCAAGTTATGAACAGTACATTGTGTGAAGGGCCCTGCTATTCTGCCCTCAATTCATTCCTGTGGAATCCTTTTTTTTTAAAAAAAAACAACAGATAGCTCAACCACACCCCTGACTTCTAATGTGTTTTGTTTGACAACATATTACATACCCCATCCATGCCCATGACTTGTAGTGTTTTTATTTGACAGTGTATTATTTATAGTCCCCATAAACAGAATCCTAAACCCACAGTAATCTGCCCCATCTGCTTTATTAAGGTACCGTACTTCCAAAAGGAGCAACCTTAACATCTCCCGCTGAACTGGAAATGGTACCCTTGCCAACCTGTGGGTGGAACTTGATTTAACCCCTATGCTGGTTCCCCCTGGGACCCTTTCCTAACCGCTGTGGCAAGAACATGCTGCATGCGCCCCAAAATGTAATCCGCAAACATACCTGCCGTCACAGAGGCCTACACCTTTGTGAAGCCTGCACTCAATGCCACATGCATCTGTTGCTGCACTGACACCCCCTTGTTTTCAGCGTTGCCCACACGTCTTGTAATCAATTGGGATGAATATCAATGCTCCCGGTGATCCTGTGTACTCCAGAAACCCCAAATGCTGTGAAGACAGCTGTTCTGCTTCCATGTGGAGCCATGCGGCTCAGATGTGCTGAAGTACTGTGTTCCCTCCAGCTTCAGCCTCCTCCATGTAAAAGGGAGGCTTCAAGTGCAGTGCTGCCCCTTTTAAACCCTGCATTCCCAGGGGATGAGTGAGCAACTAAGCTCACCCTTTTGCAGCAGTTTTCATCCTCCCCACCACTATGAAGCACTGTTCCCTGCATTCAGCCTCCCAGCCAGATATCCTCTCATACACACTTAAAGGTGCAGGGAGGTCATTCACAATTTTGCAGTCAAGCTTCACTGCTGTAAATACAGACCTAGAATATCTGTCTCTCGCTCAGAGAACTCACTCCTAAAATACATTTTATTTTATTTTGTTTTATTCATATTGTATCCCACCTAAATTGCCTACATTTTTGTCTACTATATTGCTCAGTCTTTACACAAAGCACCCTATTAGTATATCAGTCATTCAGAGTCAAATTCCCTAGAGGTATCATACAGCTTCCTGCACTTCCTACACTTTTTATACATAGCACATAGATGTCAGTATTCAAAGATCCAAAAATCTCAAGAGTCATCATCAGAACTGACAGAGCAAAGCCTGGCTATGCTTTGCTTCTGGAAGGTGTAAGTCCTGAAGCCCCGACTCTTACAATATTCCCACTGACTTCAGTAGGAATTTTGCCTGAGTAAATGTTGCAGAATCAGGAGTATAAGAGAAATTCTCTTCCATTTTCATCAATTGACCCATTCCATGTATTTAATAAACACAAAGGTTGGCCACTAGTTCACACTGTTGAAAAGGAAGTTATTAAAAACCAAGGTTATCTATTCTGTGTCCAAGATTCTAGGAGATAGAGCTGGAAATAAGTCTCTAGTGTATGGTTGTTGGGTATTAGCAATGGGCCCTAGCCAATACCAGGGCTCTGAACACTCGTGAACTTTGAGCTTTAGCACTAGATTGAATTTTTGGGTCTCTTGCCTATTTTTATTCCCTAAGCTTTATTTATTAGTACTTTATCTATTCTCACTATACAGAAAAATAGAGAAAATACCTTCTCTATAGGAACTACTGTTTATCTAGGCCTTTTTTTTCTGTTAGAATTGTAGATGGAGCTATTAACTGTGCTTATGGTAAAGGTTGTATAGCACTTTCTCTCATACTGTCCTATCTCTGATGTTTATGATTTTGCCGAACTTTGATCTTCCAGATAGAAATTTTCCTTGCTGAGGCTTTGTCTACACTAGTACATCAGTAAAACTTTTCTCGATCTGACAAAAGTGCTAGTGTGGGCAGTGCTGTGTTGGCAGGAGAGGCTCTTCAGCTGACATAGCTAATGCTGCTCACTGAGGGAGAGCTCTCTCCCTCTGGCAAAGAGCTGCTACATGGGAGGCCTTACAGTGGTACAACTGTACTGCTGTCAGGTCCAAAGTGTAGCCACAGCCTAAGTGTCTGCCTAAGTCTTTTTTTTTTAAGTTTTCAGCAGAAATAGTTCAGCCATTTCCAAGAATGTGATAGAGAGAAAATAGCTATTGTGCCCAAGTTAAAATTTCTCACATCTCTTTCATTGGGAAGATCTAGAACCATGATATTTTGGATCAGGAACTTGAAATTTGGCAGGAGGGCATCACTAAAGTGTCAGGGATATGTCCACATCATAATCCACCCAAAATTGACAGAATTATAATTTCTGCTTCCCCACACTCAGTAGAGGTTGGGGAGAAGCTGGCAGCTAAATTCTCCAAATATTTATCTGAAATGAGCATGCTCTATTCCTACAGAGCTCATTGAGAATGCTCCAGTTCAGGGAGGACTAGGAATTGTCATGCGGTTGTTCTTCCTGTCTGCTAGTTGCAGCTCCCACAACAGGCACTGGAACTGGAATCAAGAAGACTAATAATAAAGGAGCAATCTGAACTAGAAGGAGAAAAAGGGACGTGAGTAAAGGACAAGAGCAGAGGGGGAATTGGACAGGAGCAAAGGGGGACAGAGGTAGAACGTGGGTCGGATGAAGTGAACAACCGAATTATCTGTAACTACTCAAGACCATTTCCTCATAGAATAGAACTCAGGTTTCCTGAATCTCATGACTCTTGTATTGTCACCAAATATCTGTGAACTCCCCTGAAAAAGTACGTGTATCTCCCCTTAGAGACTGGCACACAAAGGATATATGCAGTGTAGTTGTAGCCATGTCACCTTCTCTCACACAAACAGGATAACAGATACCTATTATTACCCTCTACTCCATCAGCTCGAGTGGTAGTAGTCTGTGCTGTGGATATAAAAAATTCTAGGTTTGTATTTAGCCATGTGGAAAAGGGGTGGTGTGGTTAGTATGGTTCCATCTGATGGAATTAACATTAAAGTTGCAAATTCAGCATACACGGGCAAACTTATTTCCAGCATTTCTGAATTTTTCAGTTCCTGACACTTAACACAATTGACCCCCTTAAAGATTTTATATATATATATATATATATATAGTTGTTTTTAGTGGAGTGTAAAATTTAGTTCCCCAAAAATGAGCTGCTTAGAAGTTAAATCTTTGAATGAAAACTGAAGCTTAGTAAATGATGAATTCTTAGATAGTCAGAAGAAAACAATCACAGTTTCTTTCTCTCTCCCCATCGACTCTCTGCAGCGAAATAGCTTTGTTCAAATTAATAATTACATTATAATTCTTTGTAACAATGTAAGGGTTAATGGAGCAAAAATATGTGCTTTGTGGAGGAATTCTTTTCACAGCTTTTCAAAAAAAGCTTTCAAGTATAATAGTACTCACTGACTAATTTTTCAGTTCAATGAATTTCTCTTCAGTGGGAATTGTAAATGATTCAGTCAAAATATATTCTTTTAATATAACCAGGATGTATTTTTAAATTGTGGTGAAAACCTAAACCATAGGTACTGTTGCCATTCTCAAACTACTCCTTGTTATCAGTTGAACAAAGGAAATTGATGTTGATTTAGGGTGACCAGATGTCCTAATTTTATAGAGACAGTCCCGATTTTTGTGTCTTTTTCTTATATAGGCTCCTATTAACCCCCAATCCCTGTCCCAGTTTTTCACACTTGCTTTCTGGTCACTCTATGTTGATTTAAAGTTGAAACAGACAAACTTTGCTGAGAGGAAATCATGCCATTTTTTTTCCAAATCAAAGATTATGATTTGGAATCAAGTCATGAATAATTTTCAAATTTGACTGCTATGTATTTATCTATTTATCTATTTAATTAATTTAGTAATTACTGTTATTTACAGGATTTAGGAGAAGAAGAAGCCTTCTTGTTTTAGAGTTTCCCCACAATTTACATAATAACCATTGGAATTATATGGGACCTATTATGGCAATTTTTAGATTATACCTACCTTTTGGATTGTTTAAGTTTTTCTCTAACAAGTTTTTATGATTTCTTTTATCAAAAGTGCTTGTACTAAAGTGAAAAACTGAGTGGGGAAAAAGATAAATAAAAATGAATGTGGAGTGATATCCACCTATGAAATTAATGTAGAGCCCTTTAACAATTTTAAAGACAAGGTAATCCTGACATGATCAATTGTGTGAAAATGTGGTGGCTATTAAAGGACAGTGTAAAATGGGACAGGCCATGGAATATCTCCTATGAGGGCTAAAGGTAACTTCAAAAATACTAATGATTCTCTCTGAACATTAGATCTAATTTTGTAATACATTCAGCATTTAGGATTTATTGAGGAGGAAAAGCTCTTGGAGGCAATAGAGGAATCCTGACAAAGGGATGGAGTTTTAGATAATATGTTACTGTGGTGAGCAAATGTTGTTGTTGGTTTTGGAAAAAGTTTTACTCACTATTCATGCAGGAGGAGAGGAAATAAAGTGCTACCTGTTTAGTAAGGATTGACAGCATGCTGCTTTGCTTCAGGAGCTTCTCCATCCTGCCAGTTGGCAAATTGGGCATTTGTCTGAAAATTGTTCATGAAATTATGGAGTAAAATTGTTTTGCAAACAGAATGTCCTGGATGTAACTGTAATTAAGAGTATACTACAAGCGGCATGTTATTTTAGAAGCTCACATATTTACTTAACCAGTTCTCTCTAGAAATGATTAATCTCTTGGAGGTAGGCAGTGAACGAGAGCTTCACATAAACTTTACATCCATGCTTGATGTACCAGCCTACCATCTGAGCTTGCCATGACCATCTAGAAAAGACATCTTGAAAATGTTTGCAAATATGTAGTTTATTTTTAAAGAAATTGATCAAAAGGATATATTGGGCAGATGATTTTTCACCTAAAGTCTTATCTACAATCGGCTTATATTTTTTTGCAAAAAGTTCTGCCTTCTTGCTACCACCAGTTCTGAGACAGGGATTAAGTGACTGCCCTCATTTTCCATTTGGTCAGAAGATAACTAGGACTAAAAGTACTCTGGAGCTGCAGTGAGACAAGATAGGCAATACCATGTTAAATCCACTAACAGCCACAGATGCCTTGTCTGCACTGGAGCTCCCACTGGAATTGAACCAATGGCACCATGTGTGAGAACTTTTTGAAAAAAATGCAGCGTATACAAAGCCAAACGATATTATCAAGGCATAAAGTCTATGAATTTCTGTGTTGAAACTCTTTGTTGCTAGTTTCCATTGTAGGCAATTTCGGTATCCCAGGATTCAGATTTAAGGGAAATTGCAGGAGAGATAGAAATAGAAACAGTCCCAACTATCCTGGGGTAAATGTTTTCCCAGGAGAAAGATGAAGAAAAAGAGAGAACTGAAGAACATTGTAAACCCACACAATAGAAAAGAAAGAAAATAATTTTCAGAACTCATGTAAACATACAGAATCTGGCCAATTTACTCACCTTACTCATGTGAGGGGAGGGGGAGAATCACCTTGCTCATGTTTGAATGAAATCATTGAGTTTGCTCATTTGAGTAAGATGAGCAGGATTTGCCTACCACACACTTGTTACTAAATTTGAGTTTCTAAGGCTTTTTATTTTTAAATAGGGACACATTAGACAGCTCTGGAGGTGTTCTGACTTGTTTCAGGGGCTGACTCAGTCCTTGACAGTGGGTAAGCCACTTATGCCCACTTTCTTCCCCCATGTGTACTGAGTGCTGCTCTAGTGCAACTGGGGGG
Organism: Dermochelys coriacea; assembly: GCF_009764565.3. NCBI lineage: Eukaryota > Metazoa > Chordata > Testudines > Dermochelyidae > Dermochelys > Dermochelys coriacea. Next base: position 22,538,841 of record NC_050078.2, on the reverse strand, counting down.
TCTAGCCAAAAAATTCTCCTTTTATATTACACATTTTCTTGTTCTGAATGTGGATCCAAGATAGTGGTTGTTAACCTATTTTTTGCAGCCAGAAAACCTCCACAAACATTCAGAACCCTATGAAGCCTCAACTGATGCACTGAGAATTCATGTCAATAGTTGGAGCATTGATAGATGAAGAACACCACAGTCATGACTTAACAATTTCTAGAGGTCACTACATGCAACAGAGAATTAATTTTTAGTCTAGGCAGAAGGAGCTTCAGCTGTTTAATTTTCAGTGAGCAGATTCCTAGACGTCTGTGCATATGTGTTTCCCTATGGAGTTTGAATTCCTGAGTCGTTCTTCTTTATAATGATAATGGCAGACAATCCTGTCATGATGGCTCAATACCTTTCCAACTGTTCCACAAATTGTCACCACAAATGAAGTAGGAGAATAAAACTAACTCACTGAGAAAGGCACTGTAGCCTCTGAGTCATCTGTAATATGTGAGTTCAGTTCAGTGGCATGCATGTGCTCAGAAACTTATAGGACTATGAGTTGTGGTCAAATGTGCACTTGCCAAATTTGCTAGAAGAAAGGAGCAAGACACATACAGCATACTTATTAAGGTGAAGAAAAAAATAGCATATAGGATAAGGATATAGTGTGAAGGGGGAAAAAAGAAAAATGCCTTATTTATTAAATTATTTTATAGTATGATGAAGTACCATTTGTAGGTACCTCTGGATATAGGAGTTCTGCACTGCAGACTATTCCCAATTTTTTCTCTGTATATCAGGGCAATATCTTATCCCTGATTATGTTGTATAATTTTCTTTACTTATGTTAATAGAAATCTGTTCTAACTGATTCTGGAAATCACATTTTTCATATTCTATGAGGTTTTATTTAAAAAAAAAATAATAACAGAATCCTGAACAAAATATAATGCATATTTACAAGGTGTTTGCAGCTCCCGGTGTCAGGAAAAATGCTTTTTTATCTCTAGGGCAGGAGAGATGTGTTGTCTACAACTGCCATTGCTTATTGTTTCTACCAGGGAATCTCTTATTGGCTTCATAAAAACCCTGGCATCAGACGTTACCAGTTGTTACTAATTTGGGTTTCTACGGCTTTTTTTTTAAATAGGAACACATTAGACAGCCCTGGAGGTGTTCTGACTTGTTCCAAGGGCTGGTTTGGTCCTTGACAGCCCCTGGATAATCCACTTATGCCCACTTTCTTCCCCCATGTGCACTGAGTGCTTCTTTAGTGCAGTTTGTTCCTCCTCGCCTAGAAGTCAATGGTAAAATGTTCACTGACTTAAGTGGACCAGAATTGAGTCTGTGACCTACGGTCTCTCTTCCCAGCCAGCATCACCTATTTTGGGGTTTGTTCTTCATCTTTGATAGTCTCTCTGGAGAAGGGAAAAGACGTGTACCACCACAACCCCAATCTGAAGCATTTTTGCATCTGAGGATTTACACTATTTCTCTTGGTAGCCATGTCCTACATTTATTTCATGCCCACAAAAGTGCTTCCCTTTTATCTAATAAATAGATTTTTCTGCATTTTTCTATTATCCCTCTTTTTTTTTCTTTTTTTTAATTTAGAAATTATAGCTTTGTTTCATTAGCTTATTTTAACCTTGTTATAAATAATATAGTTACTCTAAAAACATCCACAAGTGAAATACACCAGTTGTTAATCCTATGAACCGCATTCTTGTATAACTTTTCAAGAAACAGGAACACACATTTCCTTAAACATGTTGTATATGTCAGCTAATTGGTATGTGATCTTTTCTAAATGTGCCAAGTCACTGAAGCCTGAGTATCATTCAGTGATGTACATACTGTTTGCTAATTTTTAATCATTAGTAGTTATTCTCTTGGTGATCATATTAGCCTTGAGTACAAATACTTCCTGTGTCCCATTAATATCTGTAAAAGTCTGTGAAGCTTCTGCTTATAGATCCATGTGAGGTTCATGCATAGTTTGAGTTTTATATGTGTTTCTACCTCTTCACAGAAGTGAGAAACTCTGCTAATAGCACAGCATAAGCATTGCTGCACTAATTCCTCTTCTATTGCAACACCTATTCACTGTTTTGCCTGTGCATCTTTCCAAGGGCCCACTATGTTGTAAAAGGGGCTTTCTGTTGACTGACCTTTAATCAATGATGGATAAAAATACTTCATAAGTCTATATAGCCTTTCAGGCTTTTCTGATCTGCTGATATTTTAGTAGATGCTACTTCATACGCTAAAACACTTATACGTCTCCATTTCTCTATGCAGCACAGTCTATGTGTGAAAATAGTTCCCTTATTTTCAGTAACACAGAATTTTTCTAGGCCTTTATCCTCAAGCCTGCATCGGCTGTGAATTGCTAGTATCATGATGGTACTTACAAACGTTACCTTAGGGCTTTAAGTAAGGGGTTGAAATTGCTTTGACATTCATGCCTGTTTTTCTTCTCTGGAGTTAGGATTGCATTATAAGGTGTTTTTAAGCTCCAAGAGGGCTGCTGACTGTGATGGCGTGTGTCACATTAGGTCAGGCCTAATGTTTCTCTTTTTGTATTTTTAATTTTGTCATGGATATGGGGTTCTAACCATTGACAGGTTAAACTTTCACTTTTACAAGGTACAACTTTATGTTATCCAATTATAGATAAGGTTATTTTGGAGGTTACATGATCAACAGCAAATGTTGTTGTTCCTTACATTGGGAACAAGGGATTCTGATTCCACTCCCAAAACTGTGGAAAAGTCACAGAAATATATGACATGTAGGGAGGTAATGTATGTTGGGGAATGGGTTCACTTGTGCGGATCATGGAAAAAATGTGGTGAAGCTTGGAAGAGGAAAGTGGAGACAGGCGCTCTATCCAAATTTTTCAGAGTTTGAAGATTCAATTTCAGGTCCATGTTAGGGAAAGTGCAGAAGTTTTGGTTGGTTATTATTTCAGTTGAACCAGTTGAGATGCCTCTCTGGTTATCTGAGGATTGCAAAGCAATTTACATATTTTAATTAATTAGTCTACACAGCCATCTGTAAGGTAGATAAATATTTATTATCCTTGTTTTTCAGAAAGATAAATTGAGGGACAAAGAGATTATGTGACTTGTCCAAGGTCTCATGGTGAATTAGTGGTAGATCTCAGAATAGAGCACAGAAGTCCTGACCTGCAGTCCTCTAACCAATAAATGCTCTCTCCACGGTCTTGTACAGCAAGTTTGTTTGGGATTTTTAAATTAAGCCCCTCTCTGTCAAATATTGCTGAGGCAAAGCAGGACATTTGTATTTGCCTTCAATATGGCACTTAGATGTCATACAGCTATACTGAAAATCCATCCTTCAATTAACAGCTTTCTGTACAGGATTATCATAGTTCCTGTTGATAAGATACCCCAACCACAGTTTTTTTTCTGATAAGTACAGTAATGGAAGGTCTTGCAAACTAACATACCTCAGCAAAGTTTCATATAAAGGTAATTTATTTAATAGAAGAAAACTGGAAGTTATGTAAATCTTTGGGTCATACAGTATATTCTCATGAATGTTTCCTCTGAAACAGCCCCCAGGCCAATAAAATTAAAGAAAAATGTAAAGCATCACTAAAGGATTAAAATCCTGAGCTAAACTCAACATACAGATCAAATTCCAGCTCTAGCACTGACTCACTTTGGTCCTAGATAAACTACAGTGGTCACTATTAAAAAGCTAACTTTTAACTGCTGATAACAAGCAGTTACTCACTAATGCTGCGGTGTGCAGGATCCCAGCTCTGGAACTTCTTGCCAGGAGAGGTCAGAATGCATTTAGATTGTAATGTAAAGGACACCTTTGTGAGTAAAGCACCTATAAATAGCAGCAACAAAGTTCATACACTTAAATTCTCAATTCACATGCTCTTGTTCTAAAGGCAATTGAAAAGACATATTTTTTTGTTTTGGGTTCTACTTATCCTGTTTTGGATTTTGATAAGCCTTAATTTGATAAGCCTTAATGGCACTGAAATACTTTAAGGGGAGCCACCACAGAAATTCCATACATTAGATGGATAAAATAGTGGTAAGTGCTGGCAAATCGGGACTACTTAATAGTGACCACTGTTCATAACTCTCTGAGTTTGGCTATTTGAAAAATTAGGATAAGAATACTGACAGTGTTGTAAGGACCGATTAGTTACAGTTATGTTGCAGTTAGTGATTTGCCATGAGTATGGAGTCATGCATAGCTGTGGCTCTGGGAGTCACAATTCTTTTCTTGTTTCCCTTGTCACTATACCATCCATCTTTGGGCCACCTCAGCTGAGCTGGTTAGGGTGTTGAGGGTGGCAGAGTCAAGGCTCCACCATTCCCTGCTCACCAACTGTGACATATGAGGAATGTAGCCCATTCAGGGGAGCAAGGGGTTGCTTATGCCTCCATACTCTTCCATGCAGGTGCATGTAAGTTAAACAACAAACTTTCCTTTTAATGTAAATATGGTGTGATGAAGATGAAAAGGTGTATGGTATGACCATTGCCTCCAAACATAGTAATTGTTGCTTTATGAATATCATATTAAGTATGCATAAGCACCCCAACAGCAGAAAGGTACTGATAGGAGCTGTAAGCAGTATTAGAAAAACATGTACAAATCTAGTGAAAGATGAGACCATCTAAGCATAGCTCCTATGAGCACTGGCTGACCTGTGAGTCATAAGGAACTCAGCTACAGCAATGTACAGGATGAATACAGAATGAGTCCAGCCACCAAATGGGGCAACTCTACTAGGGGGACTTTTCTTAGGGCAGGTCTACACTACGGGCTAAGTTGACTTAAGTTACACAACTCCAGCTATGTGAATAACATAGCTGGAGTTGATGTAGCTTAGGTAGACTAATTGTGGTGTCTACACCATGCTGGGTCAATGGGAGAAACTCTCCCATGAACTTACCTTACACTTCTCTTTCCAGTGGAGTACAGGAGTTGACAGGAGAGCAATCTGCGGTTGATTTAGCGGGTCTTCACTTGACCCACTAAATCGACCTCTGGTAGATCGATTGGTGCAGTGTCAATCCACGGTAAGTATAGACGTACCTTTTTTGATTAAGTCTGCAAGTGTCCAACTACCATTGGCAGAGACAACAGCATTGCACATGACCAATGCAGCTGATTCAGATTGAATTGGGAGGAGGTAGAAGAAGAAATAGGGATAGATGCAGATAGTCACAAATGACATCTCAAATTTTTGTGACCCAACTTTCTTATATAATTTTCTCAAAAGAATAGGCTGAAAAATCACCTATCATGAATAGCCAGATACTTGGTGAACTTATATCACATACCACAGGTACCATTAAAAAATAACATTTACTACATCACAATATTTACCCTTTCCAAGTTGTTTTCACTATTCCCTACACTTAGAATTGGAAATTCTGATGTAATGGAAAAATGTAAACTGCTGCTGGCAATCCAAGAAGTAACAATGTATGCTGGTGAGTGAAATATCTTGGATAAAATAAGAATTGAACCAAACCTTTGCTCAAATATGAAGTCAAATGTCATGTCATATGTAACTTGGTCCTATTTTCATACACCTCTAAATTTCTGGCAGGAACCAGTAGTAGAAGTCAAAGGCAGTTACTATGTTAAAAGCCTGTTTGAATGAGATTTTTGGCCCAACTTTCTAGACCCAAGAAATTTCAGTGAGCCTCTATAGAGATCATCCTAAGGCTTTGTCAACTTAAGGCTAAATTCTCCCAGAACTTGGCCCATATATCGGAACTGAACATCATCATCAAGATAAAAAATCAAGTACTTCAATTGCTACATCTCCTGTTTTTATTATTTTACTCTCCACTTCCTCTTCTGCAAGTAGGAACACTATTTTTGAAAGGAACTTATTACTTTGTTCAAAGACATTACTATATTAATGTGCAGTTCTATAACATCATTCTAGAGATTCAGATGACATATGTACATAGATCTGGGATGGGGAGTATCAAAATTACTGTACTTTCACATCTCTCCTGTACTGTCCCCAATGAATTTTAATTAATAATATTTCTTACATTTCAAAGATACTTTAGCCTAAGCCTTTAAATTCAGTCCATCTTTAGGCCTAGCCATGCTACTGGACAGGTGTGTGATTGCATATTGTGTGGTTGTTATGATAACCATTTACAGAAGCACCATGTCTTCATATTGCACTCCAGCTGAGGGAATGCTGAATTAAAGATGTGGTTGTACTTTTCGAATTACCACTATCAAAACCCTATTTGATTACATGTAAAAGTGAAGCTTAGTGATACTGATTTTTTTCAAATCTGTTTTTAATAAAATTAAAGGGAGTCGATCTTTTTTATGTATTATAGATTTTCCATTTTTACAAATATTACTCATACATTTCTTGAAAATATGGACACTGCATCAGAGATTAGGCAAGCTGCTGGGCTGCATATTTACAAGCAATAGACATAATTGTTTAGAAGAATGGACCAATGTTTATGCACAAATGGAACCATACATTATTGCTTGTATTTTTGCCAGTTACCAAAATGTGAAGTAGCTGTTTGAACTCAGAATAATGTTTATATTTATTTAAAGATATTTTCAAATTAGAATCACAACAAATTTCTTTCTGTTTTATCCCTCAAAAAAAGAAAAGAAAAAGAAAGAGAAATACAAGAATATAGAAATGTACATTGGTCAAAATTTAATTTTATTAACATTTATATCTTACCTCTCAGGTTTAGGAAAATGGAATTAAATCGGGTCAGACAAGTGGGAAGATAATGCTTAGTTTTGCACGATCACCAAAATATTTAAATCCAAATTAAACAAAACTACGCTTGGTGTGCAATCCATCGTGTGAGTCATATAGGAAAAAACAGTACAGGCTTTATTTAGAGTCTCTTGGCAGTAAGAAAGTCTTTAAAAATGTCAAAATTTCTAATAATTTATTTTATTAAGAAACTCATCAACAATAGTTGTATATACATTATTCAGTCTGTCTCCCATAATGCAGTTCATAATCAATGCAAAGCCAAAATAGAAGTTAGTCTAGAATCTCAATGATACAGGTTTTAGTCACTGCATATAGCATAACATGATATCATTGGCATTTTATTCTATAAAAGCTGGCTGTCTTTGGGGGATTTTTAACATTTAGATGGGACAAACACTCTGTATAAACAGATGATAACTTAGCTTGGAAATTTAACACTTGATATTCTTGATGTTAAATTGCAGTTAAAAGAAAAAAGAAAGAAACTTTCACAGTTCTAGCAATGTATATACTGTATCATTTGTCTTGTTTGTATTGCACTTGTTTCTTCATTTTTATCTAAGCAATTATTTGCATCCTGCTCAGAATATGAAATTTCACTTAGCAGGAAAGATTGTGATACCTTTTTTTTTTTGTGCAGCAGCAGCTGCTACTTTTGTCCGGACTAGATCTGTAAGATCTTCTGTGTTTTGGGGGATTTCTTTTTCCATTTTTGTAGTAGTATTTGTGATACTTTAAAAAAAATGAAATGTAACATTTTCTAAAATGTAACATTACACATCCCCCAAATTATGGAGTGGCAGTATCGCAATTTTGCTGCTGCGGATGTTGAGTATTTTACAGAGTCTTTCTAATCCCCTGTATAGCTCTGTGCTGAATACAGAAACATTTTCTCCAGTGAAAGTGTTTGCTTAGAAGTGTTTTTTAAAAAGTGCTGGTTGACTTTTCATATGGCTGTGTAGAGAGTTTTTTGAACTCTGCCTTTTATCAGCTGTCTTTTTTTCTCAAAGCCTCGTATTTCTAAGCGGTTTTTGCTTGTCTAATTAAAGTTTGCAGGTAGGGTGACCAGATGTCCCAATTTGGTAGGGCCAGTCCCAATTTTTGGGTCTTTTTCTTATATAGGCTCTTATTACCCCCACCCCTGTCACAATTTTTCACACTTGCTGTCTGGTCACCCTGTTTGCAGGTCACACACATACGCCATTCCTAGATGAACATTTTGCAAAGACCACAACCGATCGAGATGGTAATTTAAATACAGTATATCTGCTGTTAAAAATAATGGCTGCACTCTAGCAGTATGATGTGCGATGACATCATTACCAATGGCATAATTATTTATTATTTGTTAACCAGTGGTATAGCTGATGCTGTGTAAAACAGAGAAGTAGTTCCTAACCTACGTGTTCCATGGCTTAAGTTTGATGTAGATGCCATGGTCCAGATAATTCTATACATTCATCAAATATACTGATACATTAGATTAGGCTCATAGTTTCATAGATTCATAGATACTAAGGTCTGAAGGGACCATTCTGATCATCTAGTCCGACCTCCTGCACAACACAGGCCACAGAATCTCATCCACCCATTCCTACGAAAAGCCTCACCTATGTCTGAGCTATTGAAGTCCTCAAATTGTGGTTTAAAGACTTTAAGAAGCAGAGAATGCTCCCTCAAGTGACCCATGCCCCATGCTACAGAGGAAGGCGAAAAACCTCCAGGGCCCCTCCAATCTGCCCTGGAGGAAAATTCCTTCCTGACCCTAAATATGGCAATCAGCTAAACCCTGAGCATATGGGCAAGATTCACCAGCCAGATACTACAGAGGCTCAAACTTCATACAATTAGCTAGGGCTTGGCTGGTGTTTTGCCTGTTTCATTTGTTTATTTAATAATCATGATGATCAAAGCAAAGTTAATGATAGGCAATCATTGATAGATCTTGTGTTCAAAGTATGTTTCGAGGAAGGACTTGCATAGAGAAAGACCTTTGGAAGGTAATATATCTAGCAAGGCATTCATCTGATTTTTTTCTGTTATTCTGCTTGGAAGACCATCAAAGCATCCCAGATTCACCATGATTCATGCATGTTTATTTCATGCATAGTAGGAGAGGTATATATCACTTTGGAACAAAAGGATGTTCCCTGTATCTTTCCTATAGTATATTTTCATAGAGCTGTATTGTATTTGTTTGTTTTTTTCTGACAAGCAAGTGTACAGCTCATTTTTTTTTCCACATACATCTTTCAAGACACACAGATTTGTATGGTGTATACCCATATGCACTCAATTGGATAGAGTGTTGGACCTCCTATGTGTGTGTATAAATTCCCTCCAGTGACTGAGATGTTAGAGCAAATGCTTTAATTCCTGGGTAGTAGACCCGTTTTAGAAACTGATGACCGTGAGTCAGTGCTGTAGGTTTACAACTATCTAATGACTTTGGATGATCATGTATTTTCCACTGCAGTACTAATGTTGATCTTACTATTAATTAATTGTAATTGTTGTCATTGATTTTCTCATTGTTGAGAAAAATGTTAGGCTGAATATCAGGGGAAGTTCTTAGGCTATGGGTTAGTCTTCACAGGAACTGGTGGAAAATCCATTGCTTAGAAATTTTAAAACTTAACAAGAGAAAACAATTGTAAATATGCCATTTTGGGAACATTACTGTAATGGCAGGACTGGACTGGACAGTCTTTTCTGTCTCTTCTCCTATGATACCATGCTTATTAATTATTTATTGAGCTTCAATTGTGTGCTGTTCAAAACAACTGTAATGCAATTCCCATATTACAAGTAATTGTTCTTTTCATTTTGACACTTGCAATACAACAATATACATACTTCAGTTTTAAGGCATTTCTTCTTTTTAAGTTGGAATTTAAATAAAGTCCCAAATGAATAAAACACGCAGGTCAATGATATGCTCTTCATCAAACTTGGTACTTATGCAGACAGATAGACATAAGATGCAGTTTTAAAGACTATTCTTTCTATGTAACCACACAAAATACCAATACTAACGATAGCATCTTTTAAAAGCTTGTGCTCTCATTTTAAAATGTATGTGCCTATTTATATATTTCTGATTGTGTGAGGGTTTTTATATTTCATATAAACATAATAAGTTAAAAGGAAAACTATATATATATATATATATATATGCTATACTTGGCTATATAGGGAATCTTCTCATTGAATTTATTTGGCTTTGGATCAGGCACATAGACTCAGGCCTTGGTCCTTCAGTGGGACTGCTCTAATTCTTAAATTTGAGCATGTGCTGGTGCTTTTGCTGGAGCAGGAACTATATGTACAGTCTCACTAATCCCAAATAGGTAATTAAAGAATTCAGGGAAGTCCCAGAGGAAAATGTATGCAAAGCAGTTTCTGGCAGTAAATGTGAGATGAAAACCCAACCCCTTGAATCAGCAGTTTTAGCAGGAGGCTAGCTTTAGTAAATGCTGCATTTGAGATTGCCAAGCACTCATTCCACACTCCATTGATCAGTCCAGGGAGAGCACAACCACTGAGTTGCTAGTTGCCGACTTATTCCACTATGTTGCAGTTGACTAGATAAGGAATTGGTTTCCTTTATCCTCATGAGTTCTGGGAGCGAATCATTTGTGCTTCACTTGACACTGATCCCTAAACAGTGACAAGAGCAAGGCAGCCAAGAAGTATTCAAGATAGTTGCAAGTAATTGAAAGAAGAAACTGGACAGAGACAAAGAGAACCCATAGAGGAGAAGGCAGTAGAAAAGGAACAGAGAGAATGCAACAGAAGAGCATCAACAAGTATTTCATGAAATAAAAGATAAGGAATTAAGGACCATTTTAAAATTAAAAATGGTAAATTTGGAGAGAAGGACTGAGCTTATTAAAACAATAGAAACACCATGAATAGTCTAGAAAGCAATAAGAGGGAAAACAACCCCATATGTTGTGTGCTCTTGAATAGCAATAATGACACATAATCACAAGCTTTCCAGTGTAGATTGTTCTGAAGACATACCTGATTCTGAATTGCCATTAAGAAGGTCTTGCTGAGGTTGAAAAGCTGTTATGGGTTAGAATTGGCAGCAGTGACCTTTTGGCAAGTTTGGCATCAAAATTATTTTATTGGGTATTTTGTTTTTATGAAGACCTGATCACTTGTTGACTAAATGGAGACTGTTATAAGAGACAGTTTAAATTAGGATTCATTTTTATTCTGTTCTCTTGTTGTGACATACCTCATTCTGTTACAATTTAAATGTAAATGTATTTGAGTTGTTTTGTGCTAGTAATATGACAATTTAGTGTTGTAACAAAAGGAGTTCAATTTAACTGTGAACTGCTCCCAATGGGTTTCTGTCAGAATGACACATTTTACTGAGTTTGAACTTCAGTAAAAGACCAGTGGAAGGATGGTCTTCTTTAAGATGTTGAGTACTGGATTCTATTCCTGTCTTTTTTACAGTTTTGTACAGTTTTGGAATGTCACTAAATCATATTCATTTACTTGATCACACAGAGAAAACAATGATATTAAGTTGGAGTCAAGGATGCAAAAAGACAAGAGAATTTAACCCAAGTTGGTGCCCTTGATTAAATAAGTTTAATATGATCTCAAATTATTTAGAAGATTTTAAGGTGTTCATCACTGTCATATCTAAACACCTCATATTAGTTTCATAATAGTCCTTCCCATTTTCAGATGAAGAACTGATGTGCAAAGAGATGAGGTGACTTGCCCAAGGTTACGTAGGAAGTGTACCAGTAACTGAACTCAGACATTTTAAGTCCCAGTCCATTTTCTTAGCCACAAGGGTACAGCATAGAGCTAGTGGTCCCATGGTAATTTGCCATATCCTGATAATGCAAAGTTTTAATACATTCTCCTTTTGGTAAAATATATATAGACTCTGGACTTGGAAGTCTCAGACTTATATTGGCTACAACGAAGTCCCTAATTTTCTGTTGTTTTGTACTGTATTTTACATATTCTCTTTCATATCTAGCAATAGTAGGCAGATAGCAATCCAAACTAAACTGAGCTGGTGTAGAACATTGAATATCCATGAGTAAAAAGAGAAAGAAAATAGGTTGATTGGGATAAATATATAGCAGAACAATAAAACACATTTTTCAATCTGTATGTACATAGTTAAAAATTAAAGATATAGTGAAACACATTAGCTGTAGTTAATGTTTAAAATTCAGATTAATGAGCCAAGCAAAAAACAGAGTATAAGAAATAAATTGCAACAAAAAAGAATATCTGAAATTCTGCAAAAGTTTGTATTTAAGCAAAATAAATAAAAGCAGTCAGGTGGGCCTGTCGATCTGCTACTATGCCTTTTTGTAAGGTAGCTCTGCAACTGCTTCATGTCCTTTAGGAAGGAAGGAAGGAAGGAAGGATTCCCCTCCCTCTGCACATACTTAACGCCCCAGTACATATCCTCATTATTTATTTTCAGTTGATAGACATGTCCATTGATCCTCATGCAGACTCCCATTGATATAAATGGGGAGGTGCTGTGTAAAAATTGATGGCAAGGTTATGTCTTCATGATGAATGGCAAATGTACAAGAAAATAGAATAAGAAAGATGGTCTTTATTCTGATGTACATATTGTAATGGAAGAATTTTATAGAAAGGCACATAAATAAGATTAAGGCAGAAACCAAGCTAAAGCAATCAATTATATTCACAGCCAGCTCATTTGCAAATCAGCATGGCAAGTTGGGCAACTTATAAGACATACACCCCCCACTTCCTCTGTGTCTGTTAGGGGTACTCTCTGAATACTAAGCATGGGCTCCATGATTAGAACAAATATTACTCACGTTGATTTTGATGATGTTGGGCTTCGTTTCAAAACTCAAGACATTGCTGTAGTGTGGGAACTGAATAAAAGGACTGCAAAATTAAAAATAAAATCCCTGTAAAACTCCAGGAATAAGCTGGCAATCAGAAAAGTGCTGGCATTTTTCCATAATTCTGTCTTCCTTTTGGAAAAAATGCAAATAATCTTTTGGCTTAAAGTTATATGTGTGAAAATTTTTAATTTTGTTAAAATTAATTATCTGCCATTATCTTCTGGTTAATACCTAAATGCAGACTAGTAAAAAACCATGTATTTAATAGTCATTGTTTTTACCATTAAGCAAGCAACAAAACAGATAACACTCTCATTTTACCACAGAAAACATGGTACCCATTTCACAAGTAGTTTGTGTCCCTTTGTTACGTACACTAATAAAAATAAGCAGCCTAATACTGTACAGTATACAGGTTTAGAGTAATCTCTGTATGTTGACACACCTTGTATGTAGTTATTTCTTATGGAACCAAAAGTGAGCTAGGTGCTTTACAAACAAGTAAAGTCTTTGAGTAAAGATAGAAGGAGGTGAAAAATAGGGGTGACATCATGGTAGAAGAAGGGAAGGTGGATGAGCATCTCTAGAATAAATAACAAAAATATGCAAAACACAAAACTGGAAAGAAAGGGGGGAATTTAAGTACTCAGGCATCTGCTGGTAAAGTAATATGGTAAAATACAAGTTTTCCAATATGTTTTTGGGAGGTATTGCTGGCAACTTTGTGTTTGAGAAAGTGGAGGAAGTATCAAGAAGACACCCATTTTAGACTTGATTCTCACCAACAGGGAGGAATTGGTAGTGAATGTGAAGGTGAAAGGCAATTTGGGTGGAATTGATCATGAAGTGATATGTTTCACAATTGTAAGGGGAAAAAAAGAAGTGAGAACAAGAAAATAAAGACAATGGACTTTAAAAAAAGCAGACAGAGATAAGATCCTGTGGGAAGAATATCTAAGGGAAAAAAAGGAGTTTGGGAGACAATATTAAAGAAACAACTGCAAAGTATTCCAGTACGAAGGAAAGATAGGAAGAATAGTAAGAAGACAATATGGCTCAATTCTTTTAGTACATTAGGAGCAATAGAAAGATAAAGGAAAGTGTAAATCTGCTACTTAGCAGGGAAGGAGAACTAATAACTGATGGCATCAAGTAGGCTGAAGTTTAATGCCCATTTTGCTTAAGTCTTCACTAAAAAAGTTAATGGTGACCAGTCACTCAACCCAATTAATACTAACAACAAGAGGGAAGGAACACAAACCAAACTAGTGAAAGAGCAGAATAAAGAATATGTTCCATCTATTCGAGTCAGCAAAGTCTGATGAAATTCATCCTAGGGTCCTTAAGGAACTAGCTGAAGCAATCTTGGAACCTTTATCACTTATCTTTGAGAAGTCATGGATGTTGGGTGATGTACCAGAGGCCTGGAGAAGGGCAGTAATAGTATCTATCATTAAAAGGGGACCCTAAAGGTGTCCAGGCAAATTATAGAACAGTCAGGCTAACTTTGATACCTGGAAAGAATCTGGAACAAATTATTCTTTCACCAATTTCTAAGTACCTAGAGGATAACAGGATTATTAGGAATAGCTAGCTTGGATTTGTCAAGAAGACCTCATGCCAAAGCTAAGGGTTAGTGGCCTAGTGGATAATGGGTTCATGATATCTTGATTTATTAAGGCTTATGACACAGTCCCATATGACATTCTCATAAGCAAACTAGGGAAATAATGTCTATAGGAAATTACTTTATGCTGGGTGCACAACTGTACTACAAGAATAGTTATCAATGGTTTGTTGTCAAACTGGGAGAGTGTATCTAGCTGGGTCTCACACAGATCAGCCCTGCATCTAGTATTTTTCAATATTTTCACTAATGACTTAGATAATGCAATGAAAGATGTTCTTATAAAATTTACGGATGACACAAAGTTGGGAGTGGGTTGCAAGCACTTTGGAGGACAGAATTAGAAAACCAAATGACCTTGACAAGTTAGAAAATTGCTCTGAAATCAACACGATGAAATTCAATAAAGACAAGTGCAAAATACAGTACTACACTTAGGAAGGAAAAATCAAATGCAAATGCACAAAAAGGGAATACGTGGCTAGGCAGTAATACTGCTAAAAAGGATCAGAGGGTTATAGAGAATCAGAAATTAAATATGAGCCAACAAGGTGCAGTTGCAAAAACGGTAAATATTGTGGGATGTATTAACAGTGTTGTATGTAAGACACAGGAGGTAATTGTTCTACTCTACTGGGCACTGGTGAGGCCCCAGATGAAGTATTGTGTCCAGTTTTGGGCACCAGACTTTTTAAAAAGATGTGGAGAAATTGGAGAGGATCCAGAGGAGAGCAACAAAAATAAGGAAAGGTTTAAAAACCTAATCTATGAGGAAAGGTTAAAAAAAACTGGACATGTTTAGTTTTTAGAAAAGAAGATTGAGGGGAGACCTCATGAGTCTTCAAATATGTGAAGGGATGCTGTAAAGTGAATGAAGATCAACTGCCTCCTTGTCCACTGAAGGCAGGACAAGAAGTAATGGGCATAATCTGCAGCAAGGGAGATCTTGGTAAGATATTAAGAAAAACTTTCTAACTATAAGAGTAGTGAAGCTCTGAAACAGGCTTCCAGTGGAGGTTGTGGAGTCCCCTTCACAGAAGGTTTTTAAGAGGTTGGACAAAAACCTGTCAGGGATGGTCTAGGTTTACTTGGTTCTGCCTCAGTGTAGTGGTATGGACTTGGTGACTTCTCAAATCCCTTCAAATCCCTTCCAGCCCAACATTTCTATGGTTCTATGATAAGTACAAAGACAGAGATGTGACCTCAAGAGGCCCTCAATGGCAGGGCTGGAGAAAGACAGCCACGTAACTCGAGATGGTGCCACTCCAGCATGCAGAATCTCTCCTTGGCATGCTCCGTGTTCATAGGGAATATTCAATCAGCTCATTTGCAAATCAGCATGGCAAATTGGGCAACTTATAAGATATACACCCCCCACTTCCTCTGTGTCTGTTAGGGGTACTCTCTGAATACTAAGCATGGGCTCCATGATTAGAACAAAAATTACTCACGTTGATTTTCCCCCATTGGCCTGCAGCGGCGAACCACAGCCAGTGAGAGCCGCGAATGGCTGAACCTGCGGATGTGGCAGATAAACAAACCGGCTGGGCCTGCCAGGGGCTTTCCCTGAACAAGCGGCGTCCCAAGTCTGGGAAACACTGCCCTAGACGTACTGCCATAGCAGTTGTTATCCATCCATCTAGACGCTTAATACATTGCCATAGAGCATTAATCTTTGTGTGTCCCCAAGCAAGTGGCTAGCAGGTTTGTTGTGCTTACAAATAATAAATAATAATAATTAATATATAATAAATAATAAATTGATTGTTTGTGATTTCCCTCAACCAGTTTTTCAGTAAAAGTGCACATATCCAAGATAATATGAGTTAATTTTTCAAGTAAGATATGTTAAGTCAGTGTTACAAATGTTTGTCTATGATTTATCCTGATTGCTATCCTGGTTGCATCGGATGCATCCGATGAAGTGAGCTGTAGCTCACGAAAGCTTATACTCAAATAAATTTGTTAGTCTCTAAGGTGCCACAAGTACTCCTTTTCTTTTTGAGACATTATAGATTGCATTCACACTGGTGAATATCTATTAATGGTATGGCTATGATTAGATCAATTTACAGGCAGAGGTATGAGTTAAACACTGGCTGTGTTTACCAGAAGCATGGATATAGAAGGCCAGTCATCAGCTAGATACATACAAAGACACAAAGCCTTATAAATAGAGCAGGTCAAAAGTCAGCATCTGCATTCTGAAATT
The DNA here is from genome assembly GCF_009764565.3 of Dermochelys coriacea. Taxonomy (NCBI): domain Eukaryota; kingdom Metazoa; phylum Chordata; order Testudines; family Dermochelyidae; genus Dermochelys; species Dermochelys coriacea. The sequence continues at coordinate 22,522,354 of NC_050078.2, read as the reverse complement.
TTGGGGAAAAATTGTTCCTTTTTAGAACAAAAATTTGGAATTTATAAATTTTGTGTGGAAGGGAAATTCTGAAGCAAACATTTTGAAATAGAAATATTTGTTTCAAAAATTTCTAAATGAAATTCGGTCTCGGAATGGCCAGAGCCCAAGCTCTGCAGGAGAGACCCTAGAGCCCCATGTTTTCCAGGGCCCCTTCTCTTGAGCTGGGAGACTAGATGCTGAGGGTAGGTCTATGCAGTAATTAAACACCTTCAGCTGGCCTGGGTCAGCAGACTCAAGCTCACAGGGCTCAGGCTGTAAGACTGTAAAATTGCTGAATAGACATTCAGGCTCAGGCTGGAGCTTAAGCTCTGGGATTCCATGAGTGGGGAGGGTCTGAGAACCTGGGCTCCAGCCCAAACTCAAACACAGTAATTTTTAGCTCCATTGCCTGAGCACTACGGGCCTGAGTCAGCTGACCCAGGCCAGTCACAGCCATGCCACAGGTCTCTTATTCCAGTGTAGGCATACCCTGAGAGCCCCAACTGTATCATTTTCCAATGGAAAAATATTCTGTTGGAACATTTCTGACCAGTTCTATATAAAAATCCTGTCTGATAGGGAGAAAGGGCACATTTATTTTTTTTTATCATGTTAACTCATTTGAGTTAAATACAATGAAAGAGCCCTTTCAAGGTGTAGGCTTATGTGTCTTAAGCTGTGTTAGCTGGTCGTGTTTTATCTGGAGAAGGAAAAACCTAACACAGTTCAAAAACACATGTAGTATAAACTGATTGGTCTGCCTAACGCATTATTTACTGCTACCTATTCTGTCTCTGCAAACAAAGTTCAAAATTGAGTCCTGAAGGGTTCTTCTTATCCTCTTCCAAGAAAATGGAAACCTTGGAAGGGAAACATGTGAAATACACCCAAGTAAAGTTTTAAGGAATTAAGAGTCTGTCTTTATTTATTTTCCAGTTGGGGTGCCCTTTGGTTTTTACTCTTCCACATGCAGCTTTTTTTCTCTTGACTTAGCATATTTCCCCTTATAAAAATATAATTAACTAGAACATATGGGGCACTTGTACCATAGCATGGTCTAAATAAAATTCAAAGGGACTTAATTAATTGCATTACCAAGAAACAGCATGTTTCCACAAGCATAGTAAAATTGAAGATAGTGATTTTAACTTAATTTATGTTCTAAATGTTTGAAAGATGAAGATGATTGTAGGAACAGCTGGATCTCAAACTTTTACCTTTAAGGCAATATTCTGAGGACTTCATTGAGGAAAAAAAAACTAGTATGAAAGTATTAATCAGTTGTACAACAGACCAGCAGAAAAATATGTAACCATAAACTAAAAGCATTAGCATTGTTTGGTTCTTTTTCCTGTTGTACATTCTGCCTGCGTTGTTGAAAAGCAATTTTATTCATATTTTCTAAGAAGTCAGCCTGGTATCAGTTCTGCATGCATCAATTCTGAATGACTTTAAACAGGACTATCATTTTTATTATTTATTGTGGCACTCAGAAATGTTAAATAAAATTTACATTTCAATTGGGTTTTATACTTATATGGAGGAGGGGATACATCTACACCATGAACTTTTATTGCCCGGTTTAAAATAGATTAGTGTGGTGATATCCATATTATGTTTGAATTACAGATTTTATCATTGGTGACTACACACTATTCATGGGTATCAGTACTACACATAGGCTAAACTGGCTGAGAGTTTTGAACCTTGTTCATTTTGCTGCTCTTAAGTAAAGTGAATATTTTCCTTTTAGTGAAGCACCTACTGGCTTATTCCATTGAGTGAGACATTCACATGAATAGTCTAAACCAGTCGGTCTCCCACTTTTTCATACTGTTATCCCATGGTATATCAGAAAAATGTGCCCCATGGTTTCAGGATGCTCCTCCCACTGAGTCACAACCTCTGTGGTCTCTAAACCATCCCTCCAATGCTGCCCACAAACAGGAGACATTCCATAATAATACTGCTTTCCCTTGCCTCAGAAAATGTGCCTTCAATTACCACATCTCACTGTCACATCTTTGTTGCCACTGGTGAACTGTCTGGAGTATGACCAAATATGTTTAATGTTTGTTTTTTCACCCTTTATACTGTGGCAGTGATGCTGATAAAACAATATTCCTTGCTCTGATACGGGCTTCTTCTTTTGTGGTTCGAAACATCATAGCCACATGTGGCTAACACTTTAGCTCCACGTTTTCAGTTGCAGGTCCTACATACCAGACACACTTTTTAATTATATCAGGAACAGTTAAAAAAGAAAAGAAAGGTTAATGCATAGTTTCATAGTCTAAAAACTGTCTCAAACTCTATTCAATCTATTACATTCTGTAGAACTTTTCCATACAGGATCTATTTCCAGTCTCTTAGGCTACCCCATTATGAGTGTTGTGATATCAGCATATGATAAGCTGTAGCAAATGGAAAGGACATGTCTCTGAAAGTATTTGACCAGATAAGTTTAAAAAATATTAATTTTAAAAAAATAATCTTTAATAGATTTTTTAAAAAACAATATGTTCTTTGACCAGATAAGAATTTCTCTAGTATGGGAGAGCTGTCAGCTGGTATAAACTTGGTTCTGACACCCACTGGCCTCATATCCCTAGTCCAAGGGCATGCAAAAGGAATAAAGAGGTATAGCGAGATGGGGAGGAGCTATTCTACACGGCACAAATTCTCCACTGAGACCATTTGCTAATAGAAAAAATGTATGTTTTCATGTCATGGCCAATGCAAATTGGCCCTCAGAATGAGGGATTGTAAACAGATGCCAGGAGAGAATATAGTCCATAAAAGTGGACTGTCTCCTAGAAACTAAGAGTCCAACTTTATAACTTTTCAATCACTCTGCAAAATGTAGAGGATGATACACTCATTAGATTATAACAAAAATAAATATGGTTGCCCCTTTTCAACCTGAGTGACTAGCCAAAGTTTGGGTTCCTGTAGATGTTCCACTTGGGAGTAGAAATTGGTGATAGTCAGGTATTTTTTTCATGCAGTCTTGTTTGTTTACAAAAAAAATGTGCAAAATCCCATGTCTCTGAACTCAGAAGGAATAAAACTTCATGGAACAGCTTCTTTTTCTCAAAGCACCAAAAACACTCTTTTCAGCCTGTGCCCCTGTCCAAACACCTCTTCCCAAGTTTCTTCCAGGGTCAGCCACCATGCTTTCAAGTACTCCTTTCAGTCTCTTAGTTTGTGTGTTCTCTCATACAACCACACCCACATGGACACCATACCCAGAGGCAGTTCCCACACACATTGTGCTAGTTTCTGGGCAGACTCTATTAGGCCTTGTTTTAAGTGTGACTTCGTAAACTTCTCTGACAACTATCTTAAATAAAGGCTGCATTCTCAGAGCAGTTTGAATGAGGTTTTAACTCAACCCATAACAAGGTTTCACCCAGCTCATAACAATATAATAGTTCCTCACTCTAGGGAAAAAAATGAAAAGACATGTCAATTAACCACAGCCTATTGGAAATCTGACATGACTCTTTGGCATATATCAGTTGAATATCTCTATTTTCCTCTCATGATGATGCTGCAAGTATAAAGAAATTTTCCAAAGAGCACTTTTATTGATTGATTGATTGATTGATTGATTGATATTACTAGACTCAGAACTAGAAAGTTGCCCCCCAAATGAACTTGGAAAATGGTCCCATTGAATCAATGCTGAAAACAGTACAAGAGTTAGTGTAGATGGGAGCACACTATTTTTAATAGCCTTAAAGAAGTTATTCTTGAGAACTGAGCATCATTCACACTATGGAATATAGCCCCCAACAAAAAATCTCTGCTGGGGCTAACACTGACTCAGTCTGGGATAAACAAGGCTCCTGCAACCAGACCTGTTTACATTAAACCTGCTTTCAGTAGATGTAGCTGACATGATATGTCAAGCTTCATGTGCTTTGTTAACACAAGATCTACCATTGATGCTCTCATGGTTCAGCTGAAATTAATTTTGTTTTGTTTTATTGATTGATTGGTAAGTTTCCTCATGTGGCATTTGTGGGAGCAAGTCTTCAAGAATGCTTTGTGTAATGGTGCTGAAAACGATATGTCCTGTCTACACAAACAATTAAAATGTTTTTTGTGACCAGTCAAGCAACCATTTTCAGCTGTACTTTGTACTGGTGTAGTAAAACCACGCCCCCACAGACAAAATAAATATAAAGCTTAAAGTGTAGTTTTGTTGGAGTATCTGTGCCTACACTATAGAGTTCTGCTGGCACAGTTCTGTTGATCAAAGATCACACCTCTTCACACCCCTTTGCTGGCATAAGTCTGTAGTGTGGAGACGGCCTGTGTAAGCATTGGTCCTATGGGCCTTCCTTTGGTTTGTCCATAACTCCCCTTACCTATTTCCCTGTGCAGAGCCTCCTTCATCCTCTCAGCAGAGCACAGGATATGCAGAGAGTCTTTGGACTGGTTACTTTACCCATGAAGTTCCACTGTGGGTATGAAGATTTGGATGATCTTTCACTGGCCTTTTGTGCCTGTGTAAATTTCACCATTTATGAATATCTCATAAGTTTTTATTAAAATAATTACTATATGTGAATAAATAAGTGAGTGAATACACAAGGCCCACCAATGGTATAAAATCAAATCTCTTATCTTTCCCAGAAATATGTGTTACAAAGAGATAAGCAGTTCCTCATCTCTGTGATGTGCAATAAATTGGGTTATTGAATCATTCAAGTTACATAAGAAATTTTCCAATCTTAAACTCCTCCGGCATGTGATACTCATTTGTACTTACCATTTTAAAAAGATGTGTATATTTGAGAGGTATCCTGAGCATTTACAGTGATTGTATTTTGACATACAGCCTCGTTATGTAGAGGCTGATGAAAAGCTGTTCCAACTAAGAAGGCTTACTAAAGATATACAAAATATTGGGAAAAAAAAACAAAAAACATTATTATTACAGATGAACCAAAGTGCAACTGTTAACCATCTACCAAAAATGTTCTCCTTCTCGCAGCTTAACTAAAGTGCTGAAATTAGGTCAGGGATGCAGAATGAGAGATGTTTTGCAGATTTTCTACATACCTGTTGTGTGTGTTTGTGTGTGTTTGTGTATATATATACACAGGTATAATTAAAAAGACATCCTACAGCATGCTATATAGTACTACTTTCTCTTTTAAATGTGTATTCAGTGGTGTATATTCTGTTTTGTTTTGATATTTAAATAGATTTTGGAGCTAAGAAAAAACAGACAGACATTACAAATTTCCACAGCATCCAGCGGGGCAAATAGTAAAGATGTCCCTTGTTTATTAATTTGTACCTGCCCAGTATCACATAAACACGTGTACAGAGTCCCATGTTCTATCAGTTTGATACAGTGTTTTACAAACAGAGCTCAGTCACAGATAGGTATGTAGTTTGGCATCCATACCACTTCTTCCACTGTTTTGTGTTCATTTAAAATTAAACCACTCAAAACCTACAAGGCACTTCTGAAATGTGTAGAAAGAAACAGCTCTGTCCCCGAAGAATTTACAGTCTAAAACAAACAAAAAAGATTAAGGATGTGGAGGGGAGGGATGCACATACAAGCAAGTGGTCATGGTGATGACTGGCATCATTGGTTAGTTCCATTATTATTTAATTGATTTTTTAAAAATAAATAAGTGGGCAATAGTATGAAAGGGGATTGGGAAAGAGAGAAGGATGGTATGAGATAGGTGGGGTGAGTATGTTATCCAGACCGCTAAGTTATGTGGGGAGGGGGGAAAAGGAAGGGGAAGGTCATTCCCTCTCCATCTATATCTGTTTTCAGTCTCCACTTTTCTTTCTTTCTTTCTTTCTTTCTTTCTTTCTTTCTTTCTTTCTTTCTTTCTTTCTTTCTTTCTTTCTTTCTTCAGCTATTTCCCTGGTTGGTTACTGCCTGTCTCCACCTACTTTTATCTCTCCTAAGGTTGCCACTTACCTTGCCATGGTTTTCATGGGTGTTATACCAAATAACTTTAAGGGAAGTTCATCGGCTTATCCGAGGGCTGAATTTAGTCTGTTGTGTCACAGAGTAGCTGACATGAATTATACACATGGACATATTGCAGTCTTCTAGTGTCTCTTTTCTTGTGCTATTTCCTCTCACAGGATCAACTGAAGGGCCAGAATTGTGTGAAAATTCTGAAACATAACAGATTCATAGATATTAAGGTCAGAAGGGATCATTATGATCATCTAGTCTGACCTCCTGCACAATGCAGGCCACAGAATCTCACCCACCCACTCCTGCAATAAACCTCTCACCTATGTCTGAGCTATTGAAGTCCTCAAATCATGGTTTAAAGACTTCAGGTTCAGTTATCAGATGTTTAGTGGTGTATTCTCCCCTGGATAAATGCATCTGTGTTGGAACTGTTTGGGACATGGACTCTGGGTTTTCTTATATGTGGGAAGCATCTAGCATATGAAGTAAACAAAATAATAAAAATAACAATAATCATAACTATTGTAATTGAAATTTGAACATGTGTATCAGCAGGACAATAGACCTGAAGAACAAGTCTGTTACTTAGGGATGGTGATGGGAAAATCCATCCCTGTCCTTGCTAGATCTCCAAAGTTCCCAATTTTTCCCTTGCAGGTAACAAAATTATTGTGAAATCTTTTTAACTTCTCATATGTCTTAGGTTTATTACTAAGCATTTTCCCTCAAATCTCCTGGTTCTGATAGACATAAACACACCTCTAGCTAAGCTTGCAGCAAGCTATTAACTTCCCTCAAAGAGAAATAGGTCTGAAGGGGAAGTTAGGTCTGAAAGGGAGCATGCACTCGAACACTTAGCCGCACTTTCCAGTAGCCACTTGAGAAATGCTGCATTGTGTTACATTACTTTCCCCCATTATACAGAAAAAAGAGAATGTGTATGCTTGGTTCCATAATCCCAGCAACCCAAAGCAGGCCAGTCACAGATCATCAGGTCATTGCACACGTTTCTTTCCAAATTCCAGTAGCCGAGAAAGGCTCAAGACTTTCAGTGGATCAAATTATTATGTAAGGAAAAATGGCTGAACTTTGTTGTGACTCCTTGCCCTCACTTCTCCTTCAACCTTCTCTTTCCTCTACCCTCACTGACTGAATGGTTCACAGCAAGCCAGATGTTGTGTATATTAAATAACCAATATATAAACCACTCTGTACCAAAGAGACACTGCATAAAGCCAGGTTTCACTTTCATTCTGGAATTGTATTAAACCAAGGAAAGTAAGCTGCTATCTGTGTTATAATTTCCCAAGGCTGACTGAATGAATTCCAGTGAAAGCCTCTGCCATTTCTTTATCTGTTGTGATGTGGATAGTATCATTCAAATGCCATTGACCTGGAGAATAGGACAGAGGTTTTTTATTTGGAATTGGTTTCAGAATTTAGGACCAGATATGTTATCTAACAGCTACACTGCCTTCAGAGCTTGAGGAGCAAAAAATTAAATAAACTCTGATACTACAGTTTCACTAGTTGTTCATAGGGCAATAAATGTGAAACCACAATCTCTCAATGAGCTGTATGTGGGTAGCAGCAGAAGGGGGATTGAGAATGTTTTCTATGATTTCAAAATTCTATATGTTAATTACATTTTTCTGGCTCCCAAAAATAAACATAATGGAGCAAATCATGCCCAGGGTTATAGCCCATATTGTCCCATTAAGTTCTTTGATTTTAACTGACAATTGGCTTATACATTTCTCCTTCAAGAACTATCTTGCCCAAAACTCAGTTACAGACTTAATAAATGATATACTGAGTTACCTGACTACAAAATCAGCGTCCTGAAACAGAAAGAAAAACACAATAGATTAATAACATACAAGAAATGCACAAGAACTTGATAAAGTTAACTGACTAAAATATTCACTCCCTTTGCTCCAGGGCATGGATGAACAGCTAAGAATCTTGCTGGGATAAGGGGGAAAAAATAGAATCTGACTTCTGTTCAACTGTCTCTTAAATAGGAGGAATTGCCTAGTCCCCTCTTGCCAAACAGGGCCTTCATAGAGCCCTGAAAGACATCCAGAAACATGGCCAAACACCAAGCTGTGGCTGAAGGGAGTCTGAGACCTTTGTGTACATCTGAGGTAGTCCCAAGATCACACTAGCCACCACCATATTGAGTTGGTTTGATCAAGGTGGAATCTTATTAAAAAAACTGCAACAAATAATTGAACCAACCGAATCAGGATCTTAGATGACATCTGCAGAGCAGATATATATTGTCTTTTGCTCTAAATGTGAAGAGAGAGCTGTATATCTAATTCCAGTTTCATCTTCCATGGCAGCAAATTCTGGAATAATTTCTGCAGTTGAAATATTTTCTAAACCTGCATATTTTACTATATACTATGTGACGGGGCAAGGCCAGATGGCTATAGAAAAGTAGTGGGAGATAGATATATTAGCTCCAGGCTAAACAAATCCCTGGTACCAGGTTAAGTGAAATGGAAGCTGCTCCAGGTCAATTAAGACACCTGGGGCCAATTAAGAACTTTCTAGCAGGCATAGAGAATGCTATGTTGATTGGAACACCTGAAGCCAATCAGGGGCTGGCTGAAACTAATTAAAAGCCTCCCAGCCAGTCAGGTGCATGTGCATGTCAGGAGCTGTGGGAAGAAGTTGCGCTGTTGGAGAGGCTGAGTAGTACACACCACATCAGGCACAAGGAAGGAGGCCCTGAGGTGAGGGTGAAGTGGAGCTTGAGGAAGTGAGGGTACTGTGTGGGAAGTAGCCCAGGGAATTGTACATGTCATGTGTCTAAAAGGTCAGCTACCATAGCTGATACTGTTAGGGTCCCTGGGCTGGAGCCTGGAGTAGAGGGTGGGCCGGGGCTCCCCACCCTGCCCCCACCCCACCTTTGCCCCCTGTTTAATCACTGAGACTGGGAGACAACAAATACTGTGCAAGGAAGGATAACTTCTCCTCACCTCCCTCGCTGGCTTATGATGAAAATGGCTCAGTAGACTGTGACCCTTGTCTCTAGAGAAAGAAGGGTTATGTGGAGGGTCACAGTGAGGCTCTGAGGCTAGCGAAATCCGCCATGAATTGCAGGACCCACGGAGGCAAGGACACAGCTTTTTCACAACTAATATGCTACACTTTCAAATATTAGTAATAGAAATTTTCTAGGGATAGCTTATTGATTGATCTACATGGTATTATGCACAATAGATGCACTATGATATTACATAATTTTCTTATAATTTTATTAACATTTAGTAATTTATCACATAAGAGTGTCCAGTAATTCAAAATGTTTAGCTGATAACATAATAGTGTTGGGTCTCCTATTATAATGTTATTGTGTATATAAGAGAATAAATGTAGTTTATATAGCATAAATAACAGGCAAGTGTGAATTACAGGCCATACTTCAATCAACCGTCCTGGTGACATCATAAACCACAAGAGCAGATCCTGAATGGTTTATGTAATCACCAGAAATCTGTGAAATATAGCCCCATAATTCAAAACAGATTGGATAAAAAGGAAAAAAAAATAAAACAATGGAGAAAAGAGCTGACAGAATAAATAAATACCCCAGTATTCTGTGGAGTGTGAATTACTGGGGTTAGGTAAAATGTCAAAGACATTTCAATAATCTAGTGTTATACAGTGCAAAAATAACAAATAGTGTGAAGAAATCATTCTGCTATTAGAAAAACTTAATATGATCATTTCTTTATATTCAGTTTTTCTCATAGAGCCATGTTGCCCTTTAATTAAGAAGTTTTTGCTGATTACTGCAATGTTCTGTCTATTAATACCTTTAATTTAAGGAGTCTATCACCATAGTATCTGAATGCTGTTTAATAGAAGATTAACAATTCCATGCACAAGAAAGAGGTATGCTAATGAAGCCACTTTAGATTTAATGAATACGCACTCAAAAGTTCAGTGTTAATTTTTATTTTACTAATCAGAGCAGTTCCTGAATTGAGGTATTCTGCAGTAAGCAATATGTTAAATTTCTATGTTAAATTTCAGTACAAAATAATGAGGTTTAATTATTGAAGAGAGGGGATTATTATAGGAGAGACCCTGTACAACATGATGTATTGCTTTATTTCCCCATTGTTTTCTGTGTACTTTTCATTTATGCCTTAATTATTCTGCACATACTTCAGTTCCTTGACCACATCAACCTCCCAATCAGTTTCATCCATTTTTTTGGCTGATACATTCTTTACAGCCCCCTAGTGCAAAAGGAACTGTTCTCTCTGTCAGGTTTCAGAGTAGCAGCCGTGTTAGTCTGTACCCCGCAAAAAGAAAGGAGTACTTGTGGCACCTGGGAGACTAACACATTTATTTGAGCATAAGTTTTCGTGAGCTATGAAAACTTATGCTCAATAAATGTGTTAGTCTCCCAGGTGCCACAAGTACTCCTTTTCTTTTTGTCTTTCTGTGTGATTTTCTACCACCAGGGTAATCTCCAAAGGTCACAAAATCTGGGTGAATCTAGCCCAGCATGAATACAATTTAAGAGGAAAGTAGAAACTTTTCATCAAGTAAGTCAGGAGTATGATGTATATGACGGATTTTATTTTGCATTCCCTAGATTTTGTTTATTCAGCAAATGGGAGGATTTCTAACTTTCTCATTAGGATTGCTGAGATCATGAAATACATGCAGTTTTTAAGAAGTAATAGAGTACATTGCGGAATAAAACATCCCTTTTGTGCTACCTTATTTTATTTTAATTTTAATGAAAGATAAATCAGTAGCCTTTAGGAAATCTGTTTTTGTTTGTTTGTTGTTTAAATGGAATAAAAACCTAACTTAGAAAGAGCCATGGAAATATTACTTGGGATATCAAATTTAGCCTGCATTTAATGAAGTCATAAATGGGTCAATTTAGAGCCAGTATGCCATAAATCGTGTTTCCTTCCCACATTTGTTTATAAATATAGAAGGATGTATACCTAGGGGAAAACTATGCATGTAGGAGGGAAAAATTCCAGCCAGGATCACATTTTTCATAAAGCTCTATAAGTAAATGTCATGGTGTCATGCATAGTTATCTTTCATCTCTGAGCCACAGTGCTCCTTGTCATCATGTTAATAAGGCCGAGAGGAACTGATGTGTGTTACTAGGTTTATCCATATTATGTCACGGTTTGCTCTGAGTTGGTCAGTCATAACTCTTGCCTAACAAACTATGGTATCAAAACAGAGACTTGGGAAGAGCCAGCCTTCTCTTATTTACTGGAATTTGTTCCAGTTTCCCAGTCTGACCTTGACAGCTCAGGTGTCAGCTCATGCCATAGTCCCAGGCCAATTCACTTGTGTATTAGTATAGCTCAAAAGTGATTATTAAATATATAAGAGTGTTTTTGGTGTTTAAACTTCATGAAAACTAGTGGGATGTTACTTGCATTGTTTTTATTTATCTATATGTCATTATAATGTAATAGGCAAACAGTATGCTCTTGTGACTAAATAACCCATCAAAGGAGAAAGAAGCCTTGTGGAATGCAAATGAAGTACTTTAACAGAAAAGTGCTAATTTCAAAGCAAGTATGTGATGATCAGAGGTCAAAGACTCAAAATGCATTCCTCAGCCTCAGACATCAAAGGAAAAGCTTATGTGGGTAGTGACACTGTCATTTTGTTTTATGTGAGAAGAAGCTATAAGTATAGATTCAAAGAAAAGTCCTTCATCTCTTGGCTGTTTGGACTCTTACAGGGAAGTGTACCAGATGCAGAGCAGAGATTCCCAAATATAATCTGGGTACCCTGAAAAGACTTTTGGGAAACTGGCAGTTTATTACATCTCTGCCATTTGGAATTACAAACTGTGACTCACCTGTGCATATGTTTTACCTGCTTTAACCTATCAAAAACTCTCATTTCCTTTTCTTAACTAATAAATTTTTAGTTAGTTTTTGTCTTTGGTGTAAGATGTAGAGTAGCAATCAATCTGGGGTAAATGATTGGTTTCTTGGAACTGGAAGCAACTGAAATGTGATGTGATTTTTGGTATAAATCCCATTTTATCACAAAGTCCAGTTTGTCTGGGTGGCAAGATAGACTGGAGAGTCTAAGGTGTTTTTCCGTGACTTAATGGTGAGATTGATTTACTGATCCAGGTGTTCACATTTGTTACTGGCTTGGTGAAATCTTATTATAGTCTTGTTTTCTGACAATCTGCCCTGAGGTAGGCACTCACAGTCGTGAGCAGCTCCAGACAGTGTGACACGTACTTGTTGCAGTTGAGTAGCAACTATCTTGACCAGACCTTAGGAATGGAGTGCTTCATAATTGTATCTATTTACATTGATATATTTTAAATAAATATATTTATTTTTAAGTCTATTAAGGACATATTAAAATTGAAAATGCTGATCCTAGTGAGCAGATAATAAATTAGCACTGGCATATTTATGATTGTTTGTTGTTGTTGAAATCAACAACATCATGCTGAATTGCATTTTTTTAAATTATAAAGAGAATATATATTGGTTGACATACTGTCTGAGAAAATTGAGACTTTGGTGGTTGCATTTAATATAGCAGTTGCCCTCTGTTACTACATATAATGCTATCTGAAATTGTCAGTTTTCCCCATATTTATAATAATGAGTAACTGTAGTAATGATTGAAAAATGTTCATATTTTTAATGGTTTTTACTCTAACAGCACTAATCTACTGTAACACTAGTCATAGTTATAGTAGATATACAGAACAGGTTGCTACATGGTTACTCTAAGGCCTGGTCTACACTGGGAGGGGGAGATCGATCTAAGATACGCAACTTCAGCTACGAGAATAACGTAGCTGAAGTCGATGTATCTTAGATCAAATTAGAATCACTTACTTTGAGTCCTCGTGGCGCGGGATTGACGGCCGCCACTCCTCCGTTGGCTCCGCTTCCACCTCTCGCCCTGGTGGAGTTCCATAGTTGACAGGAGACTGATTGGGGATCGATTTATCGTGTCTACACTAGATGCGATAAATCGATCCCCGATAGATCGATCACTACCCGCCAATCCGGGTGATCTCTAGACCACTAGACGTGGCCTCAGATTTTTTCCCTGGCTCTTTGAGGTACCTCAGTTAGACAATACTATTCTTATTCATAGTCTATTAAATTTATCATGAATTTCTCAAGTCAGGTGGATTTTTAATGCAATGTAAAATGTAATAATATCTGCTTCAAAGGGGTGTTTACTCAGACTGGTGAACAGTTGCATAAACAAGTAGTCCCATTGACTTCAGTTCAACTAGACATGAGAATAGCTGCTCACCAGTTTGAGTAAGAGGTTTGCAATCTGCTCCTAAATAAATAGGTGATGTCTATACAGTGCTTGCACTTGTAAACCCCTTTATAAGTACTAATTATTATTATCACTCTTTATTTAGGATTGTATGCTTTAATATATCACTGGTGGATTTGCTGTTGATATTGCTGATAGTACAGGAATTTCAGGAAGTTTATGGCCCTTTGCAGTATCCTCCAGGAAAGCTCTGATTTTGAGACGTTTATATTTTCCTAGTTGTTGGAGGGAAGATTTAAAATAACCAATTCAGATTTGAAATCAACACAACAGTGTCATTAGTTGAGAGGTGTTCTGTTGAGTATCTCTACCTAAGGAACAAAAGGAAGATATTTAGAAGAATGGCTGCTAGTAAAATTGTACAAAATGTGAAATTTGTGTGATCTGATTTTCTCAAGGAGAATGGATTTTAAAACAATTGTTCTCATAACCTGCTTTATTTTCTTTGGTATCAACATTATGTTTGTTTGTCTTATCGGGCTAGAGTACCTGTTTTTGCAAAGTCTTGGAATTTTTTAACTCATATTACAATTTTTTTTTCTGTGAAATTCCTGCTTCAATTGGATGCAAAGCAATACAGTACTGGAATAAGACTTCAGAGTTATTTTATTTCTTATGTGATTCTTATCAGTGAGACCACAGGTCCTGATTCTTCAACAGAGTTATAATGGCTGAAGAGTTTTGCTTGCATAGAGCTTTGGTTTGGGGTTATAGTTAGTAAATCTGGTGAAGTTAATAGTAATCTTTGGGTGTTTCTGAATGAAAACTGTCATGCAAATTAGACTGTAATTTATTTGGAAGAGAACCTTTTACATTTTATATAACAGCTGGCTCAGTGGAGTCCTTGCTGATAATGACTGAGGTATTTGGAAGCACCAAAATATGAATAATGATATTGTGAAATGATTATCATAAATGTGATTTCTCTAGAGGAAAACTTTAATATTGATATTTTTAAAGAAAAAAGAGTTCATTTGATTTAATTCCCCTTTATTAATTCCCCTTTATTCTCCAACTACTTTCACTGTGTCTCCCAACCAGTTTCAATATTTTATTATATAATTTTTTTATTGTGTATATGTGCTTGTATAAAATCAGAAAATAAAACACATTTCAGGGGATGGTTGTATGTTAAATAGCACTTATGCAACAACAACAACAACAAATTCCTGTTTTATAGCTTCCAGACCCAATTCACCCTCAGTGTGACTTCACTGAAACTGGTTTCAGAGTAGCAGCCGTGTTAGTCTGTATTCGCAAAAGAAAAGGAGTACTTGTGGCACCTTAGAGACTAACAAATTTATTTGAGCATAAGCTTTCATGAGCTACAGCTCTGATGAAGTGAGCTGTAGCTCATGAAAGCTTATGCTCAAATAAATTTGTTAGTCTCTAAGGTGCCACAAGTACTCCTTTTCTTTTCACTGAAACTAGTGCAGTTATACCAGGGAGGAGTTTAATCCTCAGCGTACAATTGCTTAAAGCAATGTTTAATTTAATAGTTCAAATTTTAGGAACTCCTAATATGGGTCTGGATTAATAATATGCAACTCCAAAGGATCACATTTAATATAGTTTACACTTTAAAGAAAACACTCACATAGTGGGATTACTCACTTACATAAGGGGTTGCAGGATCAAACGCTATTATACAGAGACTGTAATTACACTATAGTTATACTGCGACTGTAAACTTAATATTTCTTAATATTTGGGATTTGGTAGTGAGTGGGGGAATGATTGATGGAAAGAAGGAGCAGAGGAGGCACATTTAGACTTCAGAGTGTGATCTACACATAGATTACACAGTTTATTGGTTCCATTTTTGCCTATCACTTCAGTGGTGGAGCTTGCATGTCTGTCAGGGTAAATATGGGGAACTTGTCTGTCCAGTACTGTTCCTATTTTTTCTGTTTTATTTTCTTGTCCTTCAACGTTCTGCACACATCTATTTATATGGCAACACTTCCAGGATATGAGAGTAGACAGGGCATGGTAAATGTGAGAGACCATTTGCACTGGTCTTCCTGCTATCTTAAATAAAAATCTCCCTGGCATCTGAGGTCAGAGCAAAACCCTCTGTGCATATAATAGCTATGGGAGACACCCCTCCAGCCAACACTGAGCTATCTCCCTCTGTTGATATTCACCCCTTTTTGTCAACTGTTGGGAATGGGCCACATCCACCCTAAGCGATCGGGCCTCATTAGCACTGACCCCCCACTTGGTAAGGCAACTCCCATGTGCTGTATATTTATACCTGCTTACTGTATTTTTCACTCCATGCATCTGATGAAGTGGGTTATAGCCCACAAAAGCTTATGCCCAAATAAATGTGTTAGTCTCTAAGGTGCCACAAGGACTCCCTGTTGTTTTTCACAAAACATAGGTATCTATTGTCCATAAGTAGAGACGATTATTTGATCCCTGCAATTTAATTGGCCCATGAAGGCGGCACCATGTTTCTCAATCACAAGTACATGTTTCTCACAATCACATATACTCTTCTTAGGAGATATGTCATCTGAAAAGCTGATTCACTATCTCCACAATGTAATCTGCAGAAGTAATGTCTTAGCACCATTATAGTGCAGTGGACTAGTGTTTATGTCAGTATTAAAGAGATACTTCCAGGAATATTATTTTAACAAGTGCCCATTCCTAATTCTGGTAAATTAATACTTTTTCATTACTTCTTATTTTCTGATTCATTCCGTTAGGTATGTTCACTCACAATATTTTAACAGCTTTTCTTTCATAGTGACGCCACTGTCTGAGATGAAATTTGCACTCTCCTCAATCTCTAATTAATTGTCCCAGCAGCCATAACATTTTATTACGCGATTCGGATAGCTTTTATTTGCCATGAAATAAAGTTGAATTAGCTTTGAGGTAAGGAGCTGGTACAAGAATGGAACCTTTTATTTTAGGCTCTTTAAAAACAAATTTCTTAGAAGATATTTTATAGATGCATTTTAGCTTAGCTATTTTACTTCAGGGATCTGGTTTTTGTCCTCATAAGTTAGTAGCTGACAGCTCAAAGACAAGGGTAATCAAATCTTCTCTTGCCATCCTATTACTGCTCTTCTTTTCTTTTCTCTCTCTATGTCCACCTCCATCCCCACCAGTATCTTAGCCATTTTCTATCCTATTTATTCATTGTTGGAGGGTGGCATTATGATATCTGCCCCATTGGAGGGACATCAGATAAATTGGTATATCTGCCAGTCATCCTTTCCCTTCCTCTGCTCTCATCTCCCGTAAATTTATTGCAGTTACAGTGGTTAGGGCCAGATTGTGAATCTTCTGCTGCTCTTCCTGCAGTTCTGCGCCACTAAAGGAACAAGGGAAAGGGTGTGTTCTCATTATCGGTTTGGTGTAAATTCTTCCCTGCCTTGACCCATCAAGAAAGGGGAGAACCAGGGACCAGACTGACTCTGGGTCATAATCTGTTTTTCAGTCTGTTCCTGGAAGTGCAGTGCAGCTAAACAATACCCTTGCTAAAGGAATGTGATAAAGTCACCACTTAGCCCTAAATAATTTTTAAATATTTTTAAAATAATTTTTCATTATTTAAAAATAATTAAAAATTAAAATAATTTTAAAAATAAAATTACTGTATTTTCCACTGAATGCATCCGATGAAGTGAGCTGTAGCTCATAAAAGCTTATGCATAAATAAATTTGTTAGTCTCTAAGGTACCACAAGTCCTCCTTTTCTTTTTGCGGATACAGACTAACACGGCTGCTACTCTGAAACCTAAATTATCATGGTATTCTTAACTCTTTTATGGATCCTTCCATCCTAACTATACCCTGGACCAGAAATGAAAGGGAAAGATTAATCCCCACCTCATTGTGGCATTTATACCAACAATAATTTTACAAGAGGATAGTTATTATTCATCCCTATGGCCTTTACATGGATACTTAGCATAAGATCAAAATGCTGTAACCATGCTCTTGCTTCTGATTCATACCCACTATCTATGGCTGATTTGGTGTTATTATCAGAGAATCTGTAGGTGACAATTGCCTCTGGGAAACAAGCCTTCAGAGTACTGCATTCAAATGGTATCTGGATAAGAAGATGCTTAATTTGCATGGGTTTTCTATTTATAGACCTGTATTTAGGATCTGAGGTTATCTGCCTAACAATGCTTTTTGGTGCTTCTGTGGTTTAAGATGGCTTTATTTTAGTAAAATACATTTTACAGCCTATTATTATTCCATAATGTAGATTAGAATTTTTTTCCATTTTAAAAGAAAATAAATAGAATTCATAGGTGAATGGAATGAGATAAAATCACCATACAACTTAATTATGAATATTTTCAATGTTTATTCTCTAAAAATTAAACCAAAACATTAAAATATCAGCTCAGTAAGAACTGGTCTGAATCAAAACATCATATCTGAATTTACCTGAATTTCTGCTCAATCTAATCTCTATTTTCTGTGCATGGAATTCTTGATACCCTAGTTAGTTTGAGTAAAGAACCCCAAAATTCAAAGTAGTTAAGTTTCATACAGTTCCAGGTCACGTCCATCATTCCATGATTTGGATGGTGCCATTCAGAACCATTAGCTGGATCTTGCATCTATTGCTCTCTATTTCTCTTTCACAAAAAGCTTCCTGTTACAGTTTTTGGTAGCTCTTACATAGATCAGAATGGTCTTTATTCTTCCAACTGCAACATCTGAGGTGGTTGACCAACAATTTCCCCTTGTATTCAGCTTGTACTCAGTCTTTGGGCAGGCACATGTATACGCACACACACAGACAACCCCTGTAGGAAATTTAAGTTGCAGATGAGCTACTCACTTTAATTTCTGCAGCATCAGCAATGGGTCATACTGCTGCTCTTGCACTGTCGTTTGACCTTATTCAGCGGAAGGAGATGCAGTAGAGTGCACTACATTAATAAAAAAAAACATTACAGAATTTATCAGAGGTGCCAGTGGAGGACATTCAGCTGTTTTCCTGTACATTTCTTTGTCTTTATAGTTTATTTTAATTTGTTCAAATTTAGCAAAGCTATTCATTCATAAGGAAGCAGTTTTGACACTGAATAGAAGGAAGATAGTTCGCAGATAGGAAAATGATCTTGAGTATTTCATCGGCCATTTCCTTGCTTTTGAGTCAAGCTGATGCTGATCTAAGCCCTGGTTTCACAAAGCATGTAAGCATATTTGAAATTTTTGATCTGGTAGTGGTTCAGTGCAAATTATTGATTAACAAGATGTCAGATAAACTGATGGAGCTGAGTTATTAAACATAGATAAATCAGCACAAGCAAAGAGGTTTACAAACTACGCATCTGTAAAACAGTTTTGCAGCAGGTACATTTCAGTGTGTCCCAAATTGTGAGCTCAGTTCTGCTCATATTTATATTCCTCTTGTTTATGACATTTTTCAGGATACAAGACATCTGTATCAACCATCCCTAGCTGATTGTACCAGCCGTCTCTAGAACAATGTTAATAGTTGGCAAGCGTCAACAGCACACACATTGTTTCTGACAGATTCTTCACATACAAAGAGCAGAGATTATACTAGTTTAACTACAAGTAACTTTCCACAATAATACTTAGCATGAATACAAGGCATTCTAGGAATACAGTTAGAAGTTAACAACTTAGCATAAATACAAATCATTCTGGTTCACATGATATTGGCTAATAGTACATACATAAAGTTAAAAACATTCTTAATCACTTTGCTGAATCAGGGTCTGAGCTCTGTGTTGAATAGGGATAGACTTAAGCATATGCTTAAAGTAAAGCACTCACGTAAGTTTCTGAATTGGTGCCATAGATCGCTAAATATTATTTATCCTTATGGAAAGACTGCTGTGACAATGAATTTGAAGTGTTGTCTTTCCCAATGGTATAATGCTCTCCATAGGACTTTTTAATGCTATATCCACACATACATGTTCACTTCTGACATTGAACATTGTCAAAGAGACAGATAAATCTAAATGTGGATGGAATACATAACTAAACATACAACAGTTCCAGCAATATTTTGCACAGATGCAAAATAACAGAGAAAAGCTTGACAAGAACTTTGTGTTAGGTGAACAGAGATTCCCTCTTACAGTTTGTTTCCTATATGAACAAGTGAGCAGGGATGGATAACCCGAAATGTTCTGGTGATAGCAAATTAAGATTCACATTTTAACACTGTCTCCATCATCAGCCAGGTATTTAAAGATTTTTGTAGTAACATCCTGGAGAATAGGCTAGCCAGTAGTGCAAATGGACAAGGTCTGGAGAAGCCACAAAGACTGCTGGAAGAAATGCAGCACCTGAATATCTACTGCCTTGAAACCTGTGTAGCCATTTATATCTATGTAATGAGATGGGTAACAATTTGTACCCATAGGTGTAAAATTACAAAAGGAGCATGGCAGTGAAATATTTGGCCCACAGAATAGTGAGTCAGAGGGTGGGTGCAGTTGATATAAAAAAGCACAGTTCTTATGAGTGAATTAGACGCTGAAGATGCAGTAAGGAACCAGAGGACATAACCATACCTTGTAAATCTCCATTAAATTAAGTGGATCAATATAGCCCCAGGTGAGAAACAGAGTATTGCATTACCATTGGATGGCATTGGGTGGGAATATTTCAGTATTATCAGAAGAGCAAGAAACCTATATTGCCTCAAAGGAGGTGACTTGAGAACTGAGGTGCACAGTGAAGTTTGGAGAGTAGCAGAAGGGTGTTGAAGGTGTGCACAGGATTCACTTCTTAGCAGTTCTGTGAGTCTGGGGAACAGCAGAAAGGAAAGATGGAGAAAGAAGAATTGAGAGATTATGAAAACTGTCTTGAGAGCCACAGGAAAAAAATGTTAATTTACAAAATATATAAATTTTATCAATAATGACCTAATCACTTGTGTTTTAGAAATACTGATCTCAAACTCCCTTCTTGCAATGAATCTGAGGCATAACAATATCCAGACTATGAACAGCTTGGTTTGCCTTTGTTATTACTGCAGAATCATGTGGCACAGCTCTAGCTAGTGCATTGAAGGCTTTATAGGAAGACAATATCTTGGACTATATGCCGACTGAATGGAAAATGCAATATTGTATGTGGGACTGTACAGGAAAAATACAGAAATATATTTAATACAGAAATATTATTCTCTAGAAATTATAGAATCATAGGACTGGAAGGTACCTTGAGAGGTCATCTAATCCAGTCTCCTGCACTCATGTGGATATTATCTAGACCATTCCTGAGAGGTATTTGTCTAATCTGCTCTTAAAAATCTCCAATGACGGAGACTCCACAACCTCCCTAAGCAATTTATTCCAGTGCTTAACCACTCTAGCAGTTAGGAAGCTTTTCCTAATGTCTAGCCTAAACCTCCTTTCTGCAATTTAAGACCATTGCTACCTGTCCTATCCTCAGAGATTAAGCAGAACAATTCTTCTCCCTCCTACTTGTAACAGCCTTTTATGTATTTGAAAATTGTTATAATTTTCCCTCACAGTCTTCTCTTTTCCAGACTAAACAAACACATTTTTTTTCAATCTTCCCTCATAGGTCATGTTTTCTGGACCTTTAATAATTTTTGTTGCTCTTCTCTGGACCCTCTCCAATTTGTCCACATCTGTCCTGAAATGTGGCACCCAGAACTAGACACAATACTCCAACTGAGGTGTAATCAGCACAGAGTAGAGCAGAAGAATTACTTCTTGTGTCTTGCTTAAAACACTCCTGCTAATACATCCCCGAATTATGTTCACTTTTTTTTCCACAGTGTTACACTATTGACTCATATTTATCTTGTGATCCACTATAACTGCCAGATCCCTTTCTGCAGTACTCTTTTCTAGGCAGTCACTTCCCATTTTGTATGCGTGCAGCTGATCCTTCCATTTTGCATTTGTCCTTATTGAATTTCATCCTATTTACTTCAGTCCATTTCTCCAGTTTGTCCAGATCATTTTGAATTTTAATCCTATCCTCCAAAGCACTTGCAAGCCCTCCCAGCTTGCTACCATCCACAAACTTTATGTCATTATCTAAATTATTGATGAAGATATTGAACAGAACTGGATCCAGAACTGATCCCTGTGGGACCCCAGCATGACCGAACCACTGATAACTACTCTCTGGGAATGGTTTGTCAACCAGTTTTGTATCCACTTTATAGTAGCTCCATTTAGGCTGCATTTCCCTAGTTTGTTTATGAGAAGGTCATGCGAGACAGTATCAAAAGCTTTACTAAAGTCAAGATATACCATGTCTACTGTTCCCCCCATATCCACAAGGCTTGTTACCCTGTCAAAAAAAGCTATCAGGTTGGTTTGACATGATTTGTTCTTAACAAATCCATGCTGACTGTTACTTATCACCTTATTATCTTCTAGATGTTTGCAAATTGATTGCTTAATTATTTGCTCCATTATCTTTATGGGTACAGAAGTTAAGCTGATTGGTCTGTAATTTCCTGGGTTGTCCTTACGTCCCTTTTTATAGATTGACATGATATTTGTCCTTTTTCAGTCTTCTGGAATCTTTCCTGTCTTCCATGACTTTTTAAAGATAATAGCTAATGGCTCAGATATCTCCTCAGTCAGCTCATTGTGTATTTTAGGATACATTTAATCAGGCCCTGGTGACTTGAAGACATCTAATTTGTCTACATAATTTTTAACTTGTTGTTTTCTTCTTTTAGCCTCCGACCATACTTCATTTCACTGGCATTCACTATGCTAGTAACCCAATCACCACCAACCTTCTTGGTGAAAAACGAAACAAAGTCATTTAGCATCTCTGCCATTTCCACATTTTCTGTTATTATCTTCCCTGCCCCCATCAAGTAACGGGCCTACCCTGTCCTTGGTCTTCCTCTTGCTTCTAACGTATTTGTAAAAAGAAAAGGAGTACTTGTGGCACCTTAGAGACTAACAAATTTATTTGAGCATAAGCTTTCGTGAGCTACAGCTCACTTCATCGGATGCATTTGGTGGAAAATACAGAGGGGAGATTGATATACACAGATATGTATGCATCCGATGAAGTGAGCTGTAACTCACGAAAGCTTATGCTCAAATAAATTTGTTAGTCTCTAAAGTGCCACAAGTACTCCTTTTCTTTTTGCGAATACAGACTAACACGGCTGCTACTCTGAAACCTAACATATTTGTTTTCTTCTTACACTTTATGTTATTTACTATGTTTTCAATTTAAAATACAATCATATCTTTCTCAGACATTTTACCATGTACAGAGCATTCTGTTATGTGACAGACTAAAAGGCTGGCACTCCAACACTTACTTTTGATTACCCAAATTCAGCTTGTCCACCAAGAATGATAGTCCATTTAGATAAGGCACTTTGGGACACATTCATCTCAGCTGATACAGAAATGTGCAAATTATACCATGAGGCCCATTACATCCCAGAGCAATTAATCCCCAGGAATGGTTTCCATCACCACTACTTTTACAGTGGGCATGGACAGTTTTAAAGTACTTTGGAGTATTACTGTTGTAATTTGGTAACTCTCTCCTGAACTCAGACAAGTTTTCTCCATGCCGTACCCAGCTTGTGTTAACTACAAACAACAAAGCAGATGCTGAAGACAAGTACGGAATGTGTGTGTGCATGCATGCGGTCTTTCATAACCAGTAAGCCCCACAGTTGTGATCAGAGTTATATAAGAAAACTGCTGAAAATTGTTCAGAGGATGCACTGCATAAGCTTTCCTTGGATTGCTCTGTCCACACCACATCTGCTGCTTGAATGGTACTTGTCCCCTGAGGTGTCCCTGGCAAAGGGAAGGTTGTTTCCACTTTTTACTGCCACACGTTCTACCCCAACAGATTTAACATTTCTGGGGGTCTTGTGTCCCAGATTCCAGTTTTAACCAGGACTGACTCCTGGCACCTCTGCCACAGCTTTATAAAAGAGACAGGTTCCATTTAAAAAGGTCACGAATGTGAAGCACCAGCTACTTGAACAGATAGTTTAACTATTGTTAATAGTAAAATTGTCACCTTCATATGACATGCATCCCATTCCTTCAAAATATATCGAACAACTGGGAAAGGCCCAGTGTTGGAAAGTTGCAGTCTTTCCGTTGAATATCCCGATCGAGTTTAGTGCTTTCAAATTTGCAGTGTACCTCTTCTTCAGAAAAACTATTGATGTCCTTTATTTTCAGACATTTAATTGAAAACAATGGAAACAAAGATAGCTTTGAGGAAGTATTATTGAGGTGTATCTAGACTTACAATTCACAGCAGTGCAGTATCCCCTAGCTACTGTTTCAATGGTCTTTTGAGGCGATCTCACCTTTGTAGCCTATAAATGTGCCTGCGTATTCTACAGACTTAAAGGGTAACCTGATGACAAGCTCATATGGGGGCTGTGCAATGTTAATCAGTGTCCCTACAGCTGAAACACTGCCATCTCTTTTATTCCGTGATATTATATCAAAGGGTGTGAGAGATATTCTGGCAGAGAGTCTGAAACCTACAAGGCTCATGCTGCAGCAATCAGTCTGTCTTGGATGCAAAGTTCAACCTGTGTTCCATGTAAAGTGCCAGAGCACAGCAGGAGGAATGCCAATAAAAATTAAACAGCTCAATGACACCTTTACAGCCTGAAAGCGGGACACTCAACAAATTCTAAAATTACTTTTCTTATAAGTAGTAATTATAAATCTTGACAGTATTTCTTTTTAACTCTGCCATTGGCCAGGAAATAAGCACAATAGAACACTTCCTGTGTTATGGGTGGTGTTTTAATAAAGGAGTTTGTCATTTCTCATTGTTTGTTTTTCACAGGCACAGATTTGCTAATGCAGGAGTTTACACTCTGATTCATAACGCAGATGAGGCTGTACCAGTGCCGTTTTTCAAATTAAAGAGCACTTTCCAAAATGGAAACATTCACTGGTTTAAAAAAAAAAAAAAAGGAAATCCTTCACTGACTACCAATGAACAAGTGCTAACAAGTGAATTAAGTGTGAGATTACCATACCCAAGAAAACTGGAAATTAATGAGCAAGAAATTTTTGTTAATAGAAAGGTCACATTGTCTTTAATAAAACGTCATTGAAATATTTGAAGACATTTATGGAAGATCAGTAATTGTTCCATAATTAGAGTAAGAGCAGTAAGCCCAAATATTATATCTCCCTCCCCCCCAGTCAACATAATCATTCTTAAATTTTGTATGCTACATTTTATTTCAAGGTAGAGATTTCCTGGGAGGTTGGGTGAAAATCTAAAATCTGTTTCATTTGTTTATGTATTAGCCTTGCAGAGGAGAAATGCCCTTTAGTATTTAAAAAGGTTAGGTGGGGGCTAAAAAGATATAAAGAATTGTTGTAGGTGTATAAACTTTCAATGTTATATAAATACAATCAGGCCAGGTCATCCTTTCCTTTCGAATCTACTCCTACAAGGGCCATCCATGTGAAGGCCTCCTCTCCTCATTCTGAGCAGGAGCTCAGATGCTCCCATCCTACCCTCACTACCCCTCACTATCCCTGCATGCCAGTGCCCACACAACAGGAGAGATGTAGCCAGAGTTGTGGGAGGTTTGATGGATGCAGGAAGCACCTCCCTGCTGCTCCAAGGTAGTTAGCTGGAAAAATTAATCCAGCCCTAGACTGAATTAACTTGTACACAGAGAAACCTGGGGTCCCCAAGAGCTACCATATCTAGTTAGGGCTCCCTAGTTGTCCTAACTCCAGTGGAGCTGTGCTGAGGAGTTCTATGCATCTCCAAGATACACCAGGCTTGGGGGCAGCTCTTCCATGTGGGGGAAAACTCCATATGATTTCCTCCCCTCCTCCATTCAGATGCTTTGAAGTAATTGCTGTGATGAATTCCATGGAGAAATTGTCACATAAAATTCCCTCCCATGGCTTTTAACAGGGGAATGGGCTAGTCCGGCACATACAGATATTTAGAAATGTACATTACCTCCTTCTAGGGTTGCCAACTTTCCAATTGCACAAAACCGAACACCATTGCCCCACTCCTTCCCTGAGGCCTCACCCCTTCCCTGAGGCACTACATTTCCCCTCCCTTGGTGGCTCACTCTCCCCAACCCTCACTCACTTTCACTCGGATGGGGCTCGAGGTTGGGATGCAGGAGGAGGGTGTGGGCTCTGGCATGGGGCTGGGGATGAGGGGTTCAGGGTGCAGGAGGGGGTTTCAAGCTGGGGGGTGGGGCAGAAGGTTCAGGGTGTGGCAGGTGGCTCTGGACTTGGACAGGGGGTTGGATGCAGGGGTGAGGGCTCTGTCATTGGGTACAGGCTCTGGGGTGGGGCTGGGGTACAGGAGAGGGCTCCAGGTTTGGAGGGGGCTCAGGGTTGGGGCAGGGGGTTGGGGCTCAGTCCTGGCTCCACGCTGCACTCCAGAAGTGGCCAGTAGGTCCGGCTCCTATATGGATGCCCGACAGGCAGTTCTTTGTGCTGCTCTCACCTGCAGGCACTGCCCCCACAACTCCCATTGGCCATGGTTCCTGGCCAATGGGAGTGCGGAGCTGGTGCTCAGGTAGGGGGCAGCATGTGGAGCCCCATGGCCCTCCTGCCTAGAAGTTGGACCTGCTGGCTGCTTCCAGGGTGCAGCATGGAGCCAGGACAGGTAGGGACTAGCCAGCTTTAGCTCCACAGCACTACTGACCGGACTTTTTACGACCCGGTTGGCGGTGCTGACCGGAGCCATCAGGATCCCTTTTCAACCAAGTGTTCCAGTTGAAAACTGAACACCTGGTCACCCTACCTCCTTCTGACTCCAAACTGTGAAATAGCTATTGCTCTGCTGAGCAGAGGGGGTAAGGCATGGATTGTAGTCAGAGATGGGGGAATATGGCAGGACAGGAGTCCAAGAGGTAGGATGACCAGATAGCAAATGTGAAACATTGGCACACTTTGTTTCTTTGGGGGTCGTGGGGAAGTATAGTTACCTATAAAAGACAAAGCCCCTAATACTGGGACTTTTGGTCATCCTACCAAGAGGTGGCTTGGAGTGAATCATGGGTATGGGGCAGGTGGCTAGGAGCTACACTGACTTGGGGTTGAGGACAGTGGAGGCATATAGAAGAGTAGCATGGAGTGACATATCTCTCTCTGAGAGGAAAGGCTCTTTGTGGAATCAATAGGAAAGGAACATGGACTCTGCTCCCATTAAGGCAAAGGTAAAAATAGTGAATTTTTAGATTATTAGAAATGGATCCCTCAGATAGGAAATGTAATTTTATAATCCCCTAATCATTTATTGTTTTGATATTTGCATATATATTTTTTAAAAATTTTAAGGAGAGAAATTAAGGTAGCGTGGGAACCATGACTTCAGTCAGGTGTTGGTGACTGATGAAGATTTACATGGCAAAGTGTAGCCCTTAGGTATTTATTTCCAGGTGC
Organism: Dermochelys coriacea; assembly: GCF_009764565.3. NCBI lineage: Eukaryota > Metazoa > Chordata > Testudines > Dermochelyidae > Dermochelys > Dermochelys coriacea. Next base: position 22,495,621 of record NC_050078.2, on the reverse strand, counting down.
TGTTGCATTTCTTATGCTGAAGGGATTGGGTTTTTGTTGGTTTTTTTTTTTTGGCGGGGGGTGGGGTAGTTGGGGAACAGAGGAGGTTGTTTTGAAAAGGATACAATTTTTATAAAGAAACTATTGTTTTGGGTTGTTTGCTGAATGTCACTGAACATACTTTCATCTTTGATGCTCTTCCAACTTTTCATTTAGGAATGGAAAAAATAAACAATAAAATATACAATGTTGCCTGTATAGCCATAAATTTGTCATATTAACGAGCACAGGAAACTATGACATTTTTTTTCTTATTCCAAGTAATGGGCAGTCATCAAAAGGTCCAGAGATTCAGATAAGCCTCTAAACCTTTTGATTCTTATTGAAACTTTATATGAATTATCAATCTGCTGGGTCCCTTTGGAGGAGCAGGGTCTCCCTCAAACCCCCTGCAGACCCCACTGCCAGTCATTTATATTGTCTTTTCCCACAGTTCATAGCACATCAGAGATTCTCTGAGTCAAACAAACAGACAAAAGAGAGGTCCTCTCCCTTCTCTTCCTCTAATGAGAGAGAAGGGACTCTGAAGGAAAACAAAGAAAGGCAAAGTAGCTTGTCTCTCAGGAAGGCTTTCTGGATTCAGCTCTGAGCTTGTGTTATAAGTGTCTTTGCCCCTTGATGGGACCTATCTTCAAACCCTCCTCTTGGGGCATGCAGCTTCAGGAGCAGCAAGGCCTGTGACTGTCTCCTTCTCACCTGACCTGTTTCTATTTTTAACATCTACTGAGGTGGAACCCATCTCCTGTTCACTGCTCCTTCCTGTGGTAGGTTTTCCCCTTTTAAGCACCTCCCCCGCTAGGCAGAACAAGTCTTGCAGGTGCACTTCATTAGAGCTGAACAGGCCCAGAAGAGCTTGTTAGTCGCCTCTCCACCAGAGAGAGAGTGTGTCCCTTCACTGTCTCCAGAATATTCCTTGAAACTGAGTGAAAGACAGATTAATTATGGGCAATCACACATGCACACATGTCCTGCTTCTGTCACATCAAGAAAACTGTCTCTTTCATGATATTTTGGCACTTTCTGACACTGGCTCCAGCAAGAAACAAGAACACTAAAATATGAGAAAACTAGATGGGGTAGGAAGCATGTTAACCACATAAATGAAACTCAACATTTCAGGTTGGGTTGGGTTGGATTTCAGATTTGGTCGAAGGCTCCAATTGTCTTTTTTAATTTATACCAACATGATTTTTGTTTAATTACTGATTCTACAAAATATATGTGAAATCTATGGGCCAGATCATCACTTCGTGCCAAATAAAACAGGTTCCCATGTCTCTGTAACTCCCACTTGGAGTTCACCAGCTCCTGGAGCTGCAGACTAAGCCTCCAGAGTGCCTTACGAAAAGGACTGTAACTAAGACGGCTGCCAAACCCCTCTGACTCTATTTCAAGCATCTTGGAGTTACAGTTGGAGATAGAAGGAGCTAGAAATTCCCAATAGGGAGGCTTCTGCATGGGGTAATCTGGACAAGCAGCCCACTAGACCAATAACAAGCCAGGGCCATACATCTATCAGCGAGGGGACAGCTTGATTTTATGCAAAGAAAAAAGAAAGAAAGTGTAGTTTCAGATTGGAAGCTAGAAGAGAGACAGTACAGCTCAGGAAGTCCTTGTTAAACTCCTACTCCTTCTAAAGGAGTTCTTCCACTACCGTAAAAAGAAAAGGAGTACTTGTGGCACCTTAGAGACTAACAAATTTATTTGAGCATAAGCTTTTGTGAGCTACAGCTCACTTCATCGGACGCATTTGGTGGAAAATACAGAGGGGAGATTGATATACACACACAGAGAACATGAAACAATGGTTTTTATCATACACACTGTAAGGAGAGTGATCACTTAAGATGAGCCATCACCAGCAGTGCGGGGGGGGGGGGGAGGAGGAAAACCTTTCATGGTGACAAGCAAGGTAGGCTAATTCCAGCAGTTAACAAGAACATCTGAGGAACAGTGGGGGGTGGGGGGGGGAGAAATAACATGGGGAAATAGTTTTACTTTGTGTAATGACTCATCCATTCCCAGTCCCTATTCAAGCCTAAGTTAATTGTATCCAGTTTGCAAATTAATTCCAATTCAGCAGTCTCTCGTTGGAGTCTGTTTTGGAAGTTTTTTTGTTGAAGGATAGCCACCCTCAGGTCTGTAATCGAGTGACCGGAGAGATTGAAGTGTTCTCCGACTGGTTTTTGAATTTTATAATTCTTGACGTCTGATTTGTGTCCATTTATTCTTTTACGTAGAGACTGTCCAGTTTGACCAATGCACATGGCAGAGGGGCATTCCTGGCACATGATGGCATATATCACATTGGTAGATGCGCAGGTGAATGAGCCTCTGATAGTGTTGCTGATGTGAATAGGCCCTATGATGGTATCCCCTGAATAGATATGTGGACAGAGTTGGCAACGGGCTTTGTTGCAAGGATAGGTTCCTGGGTTAGTGGTTCTGTTGCGTGGTGTGTGGTTGATGGTGAGTATTTGCTTCAGGTTGTCTGTAAGCAAGGACTGGCCTGTCTCCCAAGATCTGTGAGAGTGATGGGTCATCCTTCAGGATAGGTTGTAGATCCCTGATGATGCTCTGGAAAGGTTTTAGTTGGGGGCTGAAGGTGATGGCTAGTGGCGTTCTGTTATTTTCTTTGTTGGGCCTGTCCTGTAGTAGGTAACTTCTGGGTACTCTTCTGGCTCTGTCAATCTGTTTCTTCACTTCAGCAGGTGGGTATTGTAGTTGTAAGAATGCTTGATAGAGATCTTGTAGGTTTTGTCTCTGTCTGAGGAGTTGGAGCAAATGTGGTTGTATCGTAGAGCTTGGCTGTAGACAATGGATCATGTGGTGTGGTCTGATTGAAAGCTGAAGGCATCCAGTATAGGGTGGTGTTTATGTGACCATTGCTTATTAGCACCATAGTGTCCAGGCAATGGATCTCTTGTGGTGGACTGGCAGGCTGAGGTGGTAGGATGGAAAGTGTTGAAATCATGGTGGAATTCCTCAAGGGCTTCTTTTCCATGGGTCCAGATGATGAAGATGACATCAATGTAGCACAAGGAGAGTAGGGAAATTTGGGGCTGATAGTCTAGGAAGCATTGTTCTAAGTCAACAATAAAACTGTTGGCATACTGTGGGGCCATGCGGGTACCCATCGCAATGCCGCTGATTTGAAGGTATACATTGTCCCAAATGTGAAATAGTTATGGGTGAGGGACAAAGTCACAAAGTTCAGTCACCAGGTTTGCCATGACATTACCGGGGATACTGTTCCTAACCGTCTGTAGTCCAAGTTTGTGTGGAATGTTGGTGTAGAGGGCTTCTACATCCATAGTGGCTAGGACGGTGTTTTCAGGAAGATCACCGATGGATTGTAGTTTCCTCAGGAAGTCAGTGGTGTTTCGAAGATAGCTGGGAGTGCTGGTAGCGTAGGGCCTGAGGAGAGAGTCTATATAGCCAGACAATGCTGCTATCAGGGTTCCAATACCTGAGATGATCAGGCATCCAGGATTTCCAGGTTTATGGATCTTAGGTAGCAGACAGAATACCCCAGGTCGGGGTTCCAGGGGTGGTCTGTGTGGATTTGTTTTTGTGCTTTTTTAGGGAATTTCTTGAGCAAATGCTGTAGTTTCTTTTGGTAACCCTCAGTGGGATCAGAGGGTAATGGCTTGTAGAAAGTGGTGTTGGAGAGCTACCTAGCAGCCTCTTGTTCATGTTCCGACCTACTCATGTTGACACAGCACCTCCTTTGTCAGCCTTTTGATATGATGCCAGAGGTGTTTCGGAGCCTTGGATGGCATGTGTTCTGCACGGCTGATGTTATGGGGCAAGTGATGCTGCTTTTCCACAATTTCAGCCCGTGCACGTCAGCGGAAGCACTTTATGTAGAAGTCCAGTCTGTTGTTTCGACCTTCAAGAGGAGTCCACCCAGAATCCTTCCTTTTGTAGTGTTCGTAGGAAGATCTCTGTGGGTTAGTATGTTGTTCAGAGGTGTGTTGGAAATATTCTTTGAGTCGGAGATGTCGAATATAGGATTCTAGGTCACCACAGAACTGTATCATGTTTGTGGGGGTGGAGGGGCAGAAGGAGAGGCCCCGAGATAGGACAGATTCTTCTGTTGAGCAAAGAGTATAGTTAACAATATTGCTGGGTGGGTTAAGGGAACCACTGTTGTGGCCCCTTGTGGCATGTAGTATTTTAGATAGTTTAGTGTCCTTTTTCTTTTGTAGAGAAGCAAAGTGTGTGTTGTAAATGGCTCACAGACAGCCCCCCAACCTGAAGCAAATACTCACCAGCAACCACACACCGCACAACAAAAACACTAACCCAGGAACCTATCATTGCAACAAAGCGCGCTGCCAACTGTGTCCACATATCTATTCAGGGGACATCATCATAGCACCTAATCACATCAGCCACACTATCAGAGGCTCGTTCACCTGCACACCTACCATTGTGATATATGCCATCATGTGCCAGCAATGCCTCTCTGCCATGTACATTGGCCAAACTGGACAGTCTCTATGTAAAAAAATCAATGGACACAAATCAGACGTCAAGAATTATAACATTCAAAAAACAGTCGGAGAACACTTCAATCACTTTGGTCACTCGATTACAGACCTAAAAGTGGCAATTCTTCAACAAAAAAACTTCCAAAACAGACTCCAACAAGTGACTGCTGAATTGGAATTAATTTGCAAACCGGATACAATTAACTTAGGCTTGAATAAAGACTGGGAGTGGATGTGTCATTACACAAAGTAAAACTATTTCCCCATGTTTATTTCCCCCCCACACACACCACTGTTCTTCACACATTCTTGTCAACTGCTGGAAATGACCCACCTTGATTATCACTACAAAAGATTCCTCCCCCGCCCCCTCTCTCCTGCTGGTAATAGCTCACCTTACCTGATCACTCTTGTTATAGTGTGTATGGTAACAACCATTGTTTCATGTCAATGTGTATATAAAATCTTCCCACTGTATTTTCCACTACATGCATCCAATGAAGTGAGCTGTAGCTCACAAAAGCTTATGCTCAAATAAATTTGGTAGTCTCTAAGGTGCCACAAGTACTCCTTTTCTTTTTGTGGATACAGACTAACACAGCTGCTACTCTGAAACCTGAAAGTAAAAGGGCTAATGCTAAAATACATTTTGTGCTGATGATAGTCTATTCTTCCAGAGAAGATAGCTACTCTGAGTCTGCTTTTTATTAGAACATACTTATTTCAAAGGTTTTGTTTACATCTAATTCACAGCAAGCTGGGCTGTGAATCTATCTTGTACTAGCCTGTCACAGACTAACTGTCAATGGTGGGCAATCTGCAGACCATCAGGGTAATCCAATTGTAGGCCGTGAGACATTTTGCTGACGTTGACCGTCTGCAGGAATGGCCTCCCACAACTCCCAGCAGCCAGCCAGCCAGCAGCAGCCACACTTCCCGTCGCTCCTATTAGCTGGGAACGACAAACTGCGGCCACTGGGAGCTGCAGGGGGCCGTCCCTGCAGATGGTCAATGTCAGCAAAATGTCTCGTGGCCCACAATCAGATTACCCTGATGGGCTTCATGTTGCCCATAGGTTGCCCACCACTGGTCCATGTGGCCCCTATTGCTGCACATTAATAGTTAGTTAATGTGGTGGTTTTTTTATTTAGAGCTCTTTGAAACAGGACTATATCAAGGCACATTAATGAATTCTTGGTACATATCAGCAGAGTTCCCACGGACAGTTCGTTTGTGGTAGGCTAGTGTGGAGAAGAATCTGTGGCAAGCTGGGGTGTGAATAATTGTTCATGTTGAAAAGTAAATTAACTGCCAAATGCTGAACTTGGTATTTCTCTCCAGTGTCCAATTTTTCCATTGTTGATCTTGAAGGAGCTGTTGAAAAAAAGGCAAAATAGAGTTTGTTTTGCTGCAACCTTAGAATGTTGTTACTATTTTTGTTATTTTATGGGAAAATTTTAAAGTTACATTTATACATATTTTAAAAGAACCCTGACCACCTTTTATCAAGAATGGAAAAATAGAAGAATCAATTTAAATCATCCATTTATTTTTCCAAAAGATCATATTTAATGCTTCTGCTATCACTTCAGAAATATGACTTCCCCTCTGCATGCAAAAGAGAAATATATCAGAGTTTTTATCATTATATTTGCTATATTGCACTGTCATTTTGTGTTAGAACAGAGTGAAAATCACTTTCAGAGACATATGCATGGTAAAAAACCTACACTCTCTAACCTCTTATTACTGGTGAGAAATTATCTTGTTTGACTCTTTTCAATGTTACCTTTTTTGATCTATTAACAAGACTTTTATGGACTCAACGTCTTAGGTCAGACTACTTTCATCTAAGCAAAACATTGCCAGGTGTTTTTATTTCAAGAGAGAAACCAAAAGCTGTGCTTATGCTTCCCCCCCCCCACCTTTGTTCTGCAGTGAATATCTACTTATTCACTTTTTCCTCAAAACTTTTTAACCCTTCATCTTATCTTGTATATGTGCTGAGAACCTGCCACAATCTACTGTAATAGAAGTGATATAATCTAGGTATTTGAATTCACTAATTCACACAAGCAATATTTTAATTATTAATGTAAAAATAAATTCTCTGCAATTAAGGTTTTCCTAGTAACAGAATATAGTACTTACTGACGGTCAAGGTTCCTTCCCCACTCCGAACTCTAGGGTACAGATTTGGGGACCTGCATGAAAGACCCCCTAAGCTTATTCTTACCAGTTTAGGTTAAAAACTGCCCCAAAGTACAAACTTTGCCTTGTCCTTGAACCTATGCTGCCACCACCAAGCGTTTTAAAAAAAGAACAGGGGAAGAGCCCACTTGGAGATGTCTTCCCCAAAAATATCCCCCAAGCCCTACACCCCCTTTCCTGGGGAAGGCTTGATAAGAATCCTCACCAATTTGTACAGGTGAACACAGACCCAAACCCTTGGATCTTAAGAACACTGAAAAATCAATCAGGTTCTTAAAAGAAGAATTTTAATTAAAGAAAAGATAAAAGAATCACCCCTATAAAATCAGATGGTAAATCTTACAGGGTAATCAGATTCAAAGCATAGAGAATCTCTCTAGGCAAAACCTTAAGTTACAAAAGACACAAAAACAGAAATATACATTCCATCCAGCATAGCTTATTTTACCAGTCATTAAACAAAAGAAAATCTAATGCATTTTCTAGCTAGATTACTTACTAACTTTACAGGAATTGTAAGATTGCATTCCTGATCTGTTTCCAGCAAAAGCATCACACAGACAGACCAAACCCTTTGTTCCCCCTGTCCAGATTTGAAAGAATCTTGTCCTCTCATTGGCCATTTTGTGTCAGGTGCCAGCAGGATTACCTTAGCTTCTTAACCCTTTACAGCTGAAAGGCCTCTGGCCAGAAAGGATTTTATAGCACTGTGTACAGAAAGGTGAGCATAAGCTTTCGTGAGCTACAGCTCACTTCATCGGATGCATTTGGTGGAAAATACAGTGGGGAGATTTATATACACACACAGAGAACATGAAACAATGGGTTTTATCATACACACTGTAAGGAGAGTGATCACTTAAGATGAGCCATCACCAGCAGCAGGGGGGGAAAGGAGGAAAACCTTTCATGGTGACAAGCAAGGTAGGCCATTTCCAGCAGTTAACAAGAACATCTGAGGAACAGTAGGGGGTGGGGTGGGGGGGAGAAATAACATGGGGAAATAGTTTTACTTTTCCGATGAAGTGAGCTGTAGCTCACGAAAGCTTATGCTCAAATAAATTTGTTAGTCTCTAAGGTGCCACAAGTACTCCTTTTCTTTTTGCGAATACAGACTAACACGGCTGCTACTCTGAAACCTGTACAGAAAGGTGGTTACCCTTCCCTTTGTATTTATGACACTGACATAGATTTATCTTTTACTAATATATATTAAAAATGATTTTGATACAATAGCATATATAGTACAACCCTGATTTAACCAAGGGTTGACTATATCTCTTAGGAAGTATACCTGTCAGAAGATAATCTCCTGCAAAGCTCTTAAAATCCTCAAGACTAAAATTTTGTTTCCTAAACCCCAAGGACTGAAGATCTGTCATGGCATGCCCTTCATCATCTTTTGCTAAGCCACTTGGCTCTCTCTGCACCTGGCATTTTCTTCCTCTCTTTCCTTTATCCACAGAGGACAGAGATGGCACACACACACACAGAAACAGTGTAAGCTTCCCCATAACAGTCCAACAGTATGCCTCCAACCTGACCTGAAGCTATCATATTCAATCCAGAGTCTTCTGATGTTCCCCCAACTTTCCTATTTTATTCTGTTATGGTTCCTATATGATGCCCATCACTATGGTATCAGAGTGTCTTCCAGTAGGTACTGCCTATCCTTTGTTAATTTTACATGGTGCTTTGAAAAAGTGATCAACCTTGACGTCATTATGAGATTCTTTTTTGGAGTAGAATTTGTGTTTATTCCCTGTTTCCCATAAATAATAATCTTTATTGGTTTACTTTGATCATGAGCACCCATTTCCATCAGTGACTGACTCCAGATCCGTATTAAGCAATGAGTCTGGTAGATAATCTTGCAAATAATAATAAAAAAATCTTCTCTGTAAAAAATATGAAGTTAGAGAGTCAGGATTTTTGTCCCTATTACACTTATTTTCAAATGTTTCAGATTTTAAAGGATTTTGTGTCATTGGCACTGATTACATACGTGAACATTTCAAAAGGGTGGCCAGCAAAAAAGCGATCAAGATATAGCACCTGGAAATACTTTTATGGGTGCCTGGAATTTATAATTAGGTACAGCTTCTACCAACTTTCTGTTGTGTCATTAATATCTCAAGTAGTATCCAGCAATCTAGTGATGTGGCATTTCTGGGATACAGAAACACAGTAAAATCTCAAATTTGAGTTGAAATAATGTATGCCTTATTAGTGGAGAAATGTATCAATGCAGATACATATTTTAAAAAAAAATCCTTGACTAACATACAATTCCTGCAGAATATAATTTTCAACAGAGGTAGACAAATTTCAAAACCAACACAGGTTAGGACCATTCACTCACAAACAACTACCTGTTTTCTAGATAGCGGTGGTAGCAGAGGCAGTATAGTAGCTATGCTGTGGTTGGCTGCCATTTTATGGTTGCACTATGTCACCTCCCTGATGGTACCACAAAGCAAGCTGGCATGCTTCTTTAAGTAGCATTTACTTTCTGTAACTCCTCTCATGGTTCAGCAGCAATTCCTGTGTGGAGAGCAGCTAACTTTTGTGGAGGACAAAGACTGTTGTTTGGAATGGGAGAGCATGCATCATAGCACTTGTATTGTCTGCAAACCCCTTGCATGGCTTTGCACATCCCCACACTACTCAGCAGGAGGAAGCAAAGGAGTGTAAATCTTCAGCTTATAGTAAAAAAAATATTGTTTGAAACATAGTACATTTCTCATACTATTGAATCAATATTTAAAACATTTCATTATAAAGTTTTGTTAATCTGTGGAATAAGAAACTATCAGTTGATATGTGGGAGTGCATATTTTTAGTTCATCTATCCAGGAAGTATTTTTAAACAAACGAATCCTGTGGAGCTGGAAATGCAGTAAGGCTGATTCTTATAACTCTCATTTGAAGAAATTTATTAATATGGGATATTTCATAATGAAATTGTGAATGGTTCTCTCTTTCTTTTTTGGAAACTTAAAACAAAAGACAAGAAATACTGTATCTTTAAACAGTCTTTAATAAACCAAATGAGTAAGGTATAGAAAACTAGGGGCATCTAGGTAAATTAATCATTAAGGACATAATTTGTCTAGTATTATGTACATTGAGATATCATGGGTGAGATTTTGTGCTGTGTGTCTAAGACGAGCAGCACAAAACTCACAGCCCAGGGAGTGGCACTACGGTGGTTCTAAGACATCTTTGCCCCTCTAGGATTTCTGAGCTACTGCGGGACTAGTACAGTTCCTAGAGTAATGCAGACAGTATTAAATTATAGCTTAGACTCACATGCTGTGGTCCCGCACTTGACACCCACTGCCACACCAGGATGTCTGGCAGGTCCCTTGTTGGGCAATGAGAACTGCCTTGCACAAAACCTGCAACAGAATGGCTAGATTCAGGTATCTAATGTCTCTCTTGCGCTGTAACAGCATTAAAGAGCTCCAGTAAAGAGGAGAATCCCTTCCATTTGTACGTGTAAAGTATTAGGTAAAAGGATAGGAAAGGAAAGCCCTGAGGCTGCTCTAACTTCTGCTGATATCCAAGCCAGCTTGTGGCTGGCATCAAGATCACACAGGAGTGTATAAAGGTTCTGTATTCCACTATTACCCTTTCAGCTAGACCTGAGGACTAGGACTCAAATAAAAACAAAGAAAGGTCGTTATTTTAAAATTCAACATCAGTTATAAAGAAATAGAACTTGTACATTATTTGTGAAACTTTGGCTATTCTACAAATTATTGTAATAAATCATCTGAAGTTTATGGGCCAAATAAGTCCCACAGGGTAGTTCTGATACAGCACTATATGAAAAATGTATACCATTCTGTACTTAACAGAACAAGGAATAATGTTTTAAATTTTGTTTCCCACTGTTTGATAACATTTCACATGCCCTGAAAATGGTGCTCTTCTCTAATTGTTGAACTCTTTTTTTAGTTTTGATAGGAACTGAAGTTTAATATACAGTATGTACAACTAGAAAACAGCTTGAAATATCTCTTATGCTTACAATAGGGAATATCAGTATAGTTGGTAGATACCTCTCAAACTGGTAGGAATTTTTAACGTGCTTGCACTGTTGTACTGTGGTTTAACAGCAAAAATAATATTTTATTCATATAGCATCATTTCCCACAAAGGATCACTTTAAAGATTTATGAACTGTATATGAGAGATGGGCTCAAACCACAAAAATTTATACTTGGATTTAGACTTTTATCTCTGGAAAGTTTAGGGATGTTCAGATCTGGGGTTTTGGTTTAGGCCCATTTCTGCAAAAGTGCAATGTAGACATATGTGCAACCAGCAAGAGTGAATCTGCCCCAAGGTGTTTAGTTTTTGAAGGCAAAAGCCGATGGTGCTAAAATGCTTGCCAACCTATAACAAATGAGGTAAAACAAATTTATTTATAGTATTAATGTGAGTTTTTAGGCTCTTGTATTACATTACATTGCAAGGGGACTCCCCATGTTTGGAGTCCAAATGTCAGAGCAACTATGATTTGATATTCATATATGTGAATTAAAGTACTATCCCAACAGAATATAGTACCATAAACCATTATCATATTGGTCATGGAATATCTGTAATATTCTATTTGAAAAATAAATATGAATTTAGCACAATTGAAAGTAGTTAAACTAATTCATTTTCTAACAGTAATTAAAATGTATAGTCAAAGTAGCAAAACAGTTTTATTTATATAGTACCATAAATGTACATGATACTCTTCAAACACATGGGCAAAGAATCTCACAACTGGCTGAGATTTTCAAAAATTGGTGACTAATGCCAAGCTCCTTTTTAAATTAAAAAACAAACAAAGCACCAAGTAGCCTGATTTTCAAAAATGCATCCAACAGCTCTCATCAGAAGCAAGGAGCTGGTAGCTTTAGGCAAGCAAACAAACAAACAAAACATGAATAAATTGATATATTCTAAGTATTTGTGACTCCCTCCATGCCTTTGGCACCTCCCTGTCATGGTGCAGAGAGCAATTCAGGATTACATAATTAACTATGAAGAAGTGGCAAGAGAAAAGCTGTTGCAAGCATAGAAGTTGACATGAAAAGAGAAATGAAGTCAAGATCCTTTATCTTCCATTTTCCCACCAGCTTAGGGATTTTTGGAATACTTTTTGACTGGAAAAGGTACCTGCATCTTCATATTTATCCATATAGTCCAAGAGTAGCAGATGCTTGAGAGGGCTTACGAAAGATGTGACTCATACTGTCTGCTGGATTTTTCCTGGCATTTTTCCTTTGGTTTGTCAAAACAAATGCATGAAAGACTGTTCATTTATAGGATTACAAAATAAAACCTACATTTGGAAATTCTGTCATAAATGCCTGAATGCAGTCTGGCTGTCTTTCCTGCCAAAGGCTGTTAATGCTTAAATTAGCCACCTGATGATGTGGTGTCTTGTTGTCACAAATGTCAACTACACATGAAAGAAATCACTCTTTTTTCCATCAATTTACAGAACATTCAAACTGAACTCATAACCCAACTAGCTGTTGGTTAAAATTAATGTTTTCTGTTATTTTGCAGTATTTAGTATTCTAACATGGAGGCAGGTTTAACAACCTCACCTCAACCTGTAGGCATGATTTCTCAGACCTGATTTTTTTTTAAAATAAAAATAGATAAGATGACAGAGGTGGAGTCATGTTTATTTCTCCCAAAGCTGATTTTCCACTTCCTGTGTTATATTTCTTATAAACATGACTCATAGAATCATAGAATCATAGAATATCAGGGTTGGAAGGGACCCCAGAAGGTCATCTAGTCCAACCCCCTGCTCAAAGCAGGACCAAGTCCCAGTTAAATCATCCCAGCCAGGGCTTTGTCAAGCCTGACCTTAAAAACCTCTAAGGAAGGAGATTCTACCACCTCCCTAGGTAACGCATTCCAGTGTTTCACCACCCTCTTAGTGAAAAAGTTTTTCCTAATATCCAATCTAAACCTCCCCCATTGCAACTTGAGACCATTACTCCTCGTTCTGTCATCTGCTACCATTGAGAACAGTCTAGAGCCATCCTCTTTGAAACCCCCTTTCAGGTAGTTGAAAGCAGCTATCAAATCCCCCCTCATTTTCTCTTCTGCAGACTAAACAATCCCAGCTCCCTCAGCCTCTCCTCATAAGTCATGTGCTCTAGACCCCTAATCATTTTCGTTGCCCTTCGTTGTACTCTTTCCAATTTATCCACATCCTTCCTGTAGTGTGGGGCCCAAAACTGGACACAGTACTCCAGATGAGGCCTCACCAGTGTCGAATAGAGGGGAACGATCACATCCCTCGATCTGCTCGCTATGCCCCTACTTATACATCCCAAAATGCCATTGGCCTTCTTGGCAACAAGGGCACACTGCTGACTCATATCCAGCTTCTCGTCCACTGTCACCCCTAGGTCCTTTTCCGCAGAACTGCTGCCGAGCCATTCGGTCCCTAGTCTGTAGCGGTGCATTGGATTCTTCCATCCTAAGTGCAGGACCCTGCACTTATCCTTATTGAACCTCATTAGATTTCTTTTGGCCCAATCCTCCAATTTGTCTAGGTCCTTCTGTATCCTATCCCTCCCCTCCAGCGTATCTACCACTCCTCCCAGTTTAGTATCATCCGCAAATTTGCTGAGAGTGCAATCCACACCATCCTCCAGATCATTTATGAAGATATTGAACAAAACGGGCCCCAGGACCGACCCCTGGGGCACTCCACTTGACACCGGCTGCCAACTAGACATGGAGCCATTGATCACTACCCGTTGAGCCCGACAATCTAGCCAGCTTTCTACCCACCTTATAGTGCATTCATCCAGCCCATACTTCCTTAACTTGCTGACAAGAATGCTGTGGGAGACCGTGTCAAAAGCTTTGCTAAAGTCAAGAAACAATACATCCACTGCTTTCCCTTCATCCACAGAACCAGTAATCTCATCATAAAAGGCGATTAGATTAGTCAGGCATGACCTTCCCTTGGTGAATCCATGCTGACTGTTCCTGATCACTTTCCTCTCCTCTAAGTGCTTCAGGATTGATTCTTTGAGGACCTGCTCCATGATTTTTCCAGGGACTGAGGTGAGGCTGACCGGTCTGTAGTTCCCAGGATCCTCCTTCTTCCCTTTTTTAAAGATGGGCACTACATTAGCCTTTTTCCAGTCATCCGGGACTTCCCCCGTTCGCCACGAGTTTTCAAAGATAATGGCCAAGGGCTCTGCAATCACAGCCGCCAATTCCCTCAGCACTCTCGGATGCAATTCGTCCGGCCCCATGGACTTGTGCACGTCCAGCTTTTCTAAATAGTCCCTAACCACCTCTATCTCTACAGAGGGCTGGCCATCTCTTCCCCATTTTGTGTTGCCCAGCACAGCAGTCTGGGAGCTGACCTTGTTAGTGAAAACAGAAGCAAAAAAAGCATTGAGTACATTAGCTTTTTCCACATCCTCTGTCACTAGCTTGCCTCCCTCATTCAGTAAGGGGCCCACACTTTCCTTGGCTTTCTTCTTGTTGCCAACATACCTGAAGAAACCCTTCTTGTTACTCTTGACATCTCTTGCTAGCTGCAGCTCCAGGTGCGATTTGGCCCTCCTGATATCTTTCCTACATGCCCGAGCAATATTTTTATACTCTTCCCTGGTCATATGTCCAACCTTCCACTTCTTGTAAGCTTCTTTTTTATGTTTAAGATCCGCTAGGATTTCACCATTAAGCCAAGCTGGTCGCCTGCCATATTTACTATTCTTTCGACTCATCGGGATGGTTTGTCCCTGTAACCTCAACAGGGATTCCTTGAAATACAGCCAGCACTCCTGGACTCCCTTCCCTTTCATGTTAGTCCCCAGGGGATCCTGGCCATCTGTTCCCTGAGGGAGTCAAAGTCTGCTTTCCTGAAGTCCAGGGTCCGTATCCTGCTGCTTACCTTTCTTCCCTGCGTCATATTTTGCATGTTTATCAGTATAATTTTACCTCATAACTTGGATAAAGAGCCAATTCAAATTAAATAAGAATTGATATACACAGAGTTTCTAAACTGTTTGTTTAGGTAAAAAGTGCATAATTTGCCAATTTTTTTCCATTGCTGAAGTGTACATTAAAATTAAGACTGCTGATAGAGTTTTTTATTTCCTTTTCACCTCACTGCCCATCTTCTCCCCCAAAATCTGAGGACTCTATTTCAAATGTTCTAACTTTTCTGCGTATCTTTTTAAAATAGTTCAAAGTAATGTGATGTCCTGATTTTGTGTAGTTTGACTAAGAATTTACATATTTTAATAACTGTCTTCCTAAATTGTGGAGAGAAGAAAAAACACGCTTTTTGTGATGCTGTTATTTTTTTCTGAAATTGGATGTTTGCAAAACAGTTTTTAAACTGTAACTGTGAAGTCATTCAAGTTTAGAATAATCACCTACCAGCATAGTCTTAAGAAAATGTTATTTTAAGGACAAATTATTTTATATTATGTAGAATTCCTTTGATGCAGCAAACTCTGAAGAACCAAAAGACAGACAATATGATATCCTTATTCTGTGTAGTCTTTTCAGCTTTCTACCTACCTGTAATGGGAAAATATTTGTATCTACCCATTTTGATAAATGTCTAGAATTCCATGACCATTTGTTTTTTTTTCAATGTCAACAAAACAAAAAAGGGGTTTTCAAAGGAAAATTCTAATTACAGATATCACACACGAAGAATGAATACGGTATATACGTGTAAATCCCTGGAAAGTGAGAGATCTGTCTTTTAAAAGTTTTCTTTTAAAGCTCTGGCTAGTCATAATACCAAGAAAAACATTCACCACCTGCTAAAATCCATTGGTTAAAATTTTCTAATTTGTGTGGCTAAAATTTAGCCAGCCATATCCATATTTAAGCACTTAAATAACCAGGGAACATAATGTTTTTAGGAAATCAGGTCACATATTTAGAAAAACATGCTTGGATGAGTGACCTGTATTTAAGCTAATGATGGAGTAATGTCCTGTGTCATAGAATTTCACAGCTCAGGGCAGCTGTACAGTGAAATTTCTACCATTACTTCACTGACTGAGATGTAGCAACTTCAGCCTCCCTCAGACAGAGTTTTGGCAACTGAATCCACAAAGTTTGATATCCAGTGGCCACTTCTGCATCCTGTTTATAACTCCCCTTATATGTTACTATGAAGAGAGCCACCCTGCTGAGGGTGCAGTGTTCCCTTACAGGGCCTTTTTGGCTCCCCCTCCCCATCTTTTTATACAAAAACTCTGTGGTGGAACTGCTATTCTGGCCTTGCCTGTCTATGCAAGGTGATGGAGTGGAGGGAAGATTAAAAGAGCTTTCTTGAAATTCCTTAGATCCTCTCAGATCTCAAAACATATACAATTTCTTCCAGCCTTTCAACCTCTCTTACCCCACAACTGGGAGCTTTGCTGATCACAAGTACTGGTCAATATCTATATGAAGCCACTAGAGCAAACCACAACAGAGTTTGTGTGTGTGTGTGTTCTTTGTCTATTACCAAGATGAAGCAAACTATGGGGTATGTCATGATGATTCTCCAACCCTATTATCACAATATGATAGTTTATTTGAAGAGCAAATGGAAATATTTTCTCTAATTGAAACTTCAAGGGACTTTTAGGTAGGCAGTATTTAATTACCCAAATCAAATGTGACCAGCCTCATGCTTTGAAAGGACCTTGGGATCTTTAAGCACAGGTGATAACTATCACCTCAGTTTTATCTTTTAAATAAAACATGGTACCTCCAAGTTACCTGTAAATGTTAAAAGCTTCAGGGAATTCTGAATCCCCTACAATAGTCATATTTCATATATTAAGCAAATTAGTAGGTATACAAGATAGAATTAAACATTAAGGAGTTATGCCAAAAAGAAAAATGTGAAGGTATTGGTTTTCCACAGCAGGAATTTTCAACCCCACTTATGTCAGGTATGCACCATTTACATCAGATGGCTTGTGCTCTGAAAATCTGTTTAAAAAACTCATTATGCTAGTGGAAAACAAGTAATTGTTTGTTTTGGACCATGAGTTAGTGGGGTAGCTTCCTGACTGCACTTCTTCTACTCAAAATAACCTTACATTTGAACACTTACAAACTAAGTAGGTTACAGATAAAAACTGGTGTGTATAAACTACTTCATTCCAAAACAAGCCTCTATATGAAATCAAAATAACAGCCAAAGTGGCGTATTCTGTGTGTAAACTACTTGTATGGTTCAGCAAAATTTATTATCAATGCAGACTATGCAGGCTTAGATATATATCGAACATTCTGTCTATTCGTTTCACTAACGTGTTAGACGTAGCAACCCTCATGGATCATTATTATAACTGTAGTAAACAGAAGATAGCAATCCTGTGGTTCTTTCTATCAGTTCTCAGGACTGTATTTATGTATAGACAGTATACAATTTAAATAGTATAGTATTAGGCATGGGTTAACACGTTGGTTAAAATAAGACATCTGTTTTGGGGATGGCCAGTATGGTCCATAGGTGACCACACAGGAATTTATGCATTTAAATCCTTAATGAATCTGCCATGAATTCATTGCATAATATTGGACAAGCCGAACCTCTCTTTGCTGCCCATTTGTAAAATTGGGATAACCCTTAGTAACTCATAGAGATGAGATGAATGAGTTAATGTTACAGCATGTTTTGTGGGGAAAAAACAAAGCAGCACCATAGAAGGACACTGACTTTTTCATGCTGTATACTATGTCTGGAAAATAATGTTGAGATAATTTGCCTCATAAAAATCTATCCACCCATTCCTCAAACCAAATGCAATTTTTTTTTTAAATTTTGGAAAATCTAGTTAAGAATCTGTCCTAGCGCCCACCTGCCACCACAAAAAATCTCCCTCTAGTGAGATAATCAGCTATGGCTTGGCTTGCTGTGAAAATCTTCCCTAGTCAGCTGCAATACATTGCTTTCATTTTGTTTCAGTAAGCTACAGTATTTCAGTGGTATGAAAGAAGCACCGGCAAAGTGCTCATAAGAAATTGGCCTTCCTGCTCCACATTAAGAATTTATTTAAAAAAAAATAGTTTAACATGGTGTTTCTGTGGACAGTCTTGATAGTGTAATCTTTTATTATACATGTTTTATGTATGTTTGTTATCCTGGTGAATAGAAGATAGTCTTTTGACATTTTAGCACTGTGCCAAAGGATCCATGTAATGTACACTAAAGTGGAAAAGAATGTGTATATATCTGAGTTTCATCTGTAGTATGCATTCATCCAAATAAAAATGCCTCATTATTATTAGCTGCATTATTAATGAGCTCATTAAGTTACAGAAAGTGAAAGAGATGAAAACAGGCTTTTTTCTTTGCTGATGGATAACAAAGGAAACATTCCAGCGGTCGAGTGTAGCGTATATATGTGAGAGACTTCTCTTTGTACTGTCTCAGTGCATCTCAACTTTCAACCTACTGAAACCCCTTTCAATTTAATCTGGTGCTTTTCTGACTCTTTTTTGTCAATGAAGTTAAAAAATCAGTACAGGTTCCAGAGATGCTATGCTCCTCACATCAAGACATTGCATGGTTGTCTAGGACAGGGGTTCTCTTTTTCTTTCTGAGCCCTCCCCTAACATACTATTAAAAACTCCAGGGCCCAGTGGGGGCCGGGGCAGGGACTCAGGGCTCCTGGCTTTAGGCAGCAGGTGGGGTAGGAGCTCGAGGCTTTAGGGGCTTCAGCTTCTGGGGGGTGGCTCAGTACTCTGGACTTCAGCCATAGGTGGGGGTAGGGCTGGGCTTCAGCCCCACAAGGTGCCAGGGCTCTGGACAGGGCAGGAACTTGGGGCTTCAGCCCCAGGGGAGGGAGTGCCAATGTTCAGGGCCTTTGACCCTGAGGCTCTGCTCCCGGCTACAGCCCCATGGATGTGCTGGGGCTTGGAGCCCTGGTTGAGAACCGCTGGTCTAGGAAAGTCCATCCCATCCTGCTGGATGAAGACTAAGCTTCAGTTATTCATGCCTTCACCACCTCTCTGCTAGATTACAGCAGTGCAATATACCTGAGTATGAAAATGTCAACACTTAGCAAACTCTGACTAGGACAAAATACTACACAGCTTCTCCTCGGTAGCATAGGTTACTGTGAGCTATCACACCTCAGTCCTGCCCTATCTACATTGGCTTTCCATCGAAATTTGAATCTAGTTAGATTTCAGTCCTTGTCTTCAAAGAACTCCATTGCATGGGCCCAGGATACTTAAATTTAAAATTGAATGATGACCATGATTGACAACTTTGCTTCTCGGCATACTGGAACTCTCAGCAATAGAGTAAACCTCATCTTTGCAGGAGACAGAACGTTTTCCAGGTGTAGTCTGGTAGTGTAGAATGAACTGCTTCAGGATCTAAGGATTCTCACAAATGTCACCACTTTCCGGTTCAAGGGCAAGGCACATTTCTTTGATCCTGCCTTCTCTAATATAAACACATAGCAACAAGCATGTTTAACAAAAAGGAAACAAACAAAAGAACACCCAACCTATTCCACTCCAGAAGTTTCTCTCTCTGGATGGAGGATAAGAGAACAAATATGTGATCAGACATGTGGTCACACTACTTAATACGCTACAGGAAGGGGCTGAAATACTATGGTGATGAATGTGGGATTAAAACCTATATAGAATAGAGAGATTGCAGATCTCATGAATACCCTGGCTGCTATAATGGCTCCAGTTCTAGTATTTTCTATATATGAAGTGCCATTTTATGTTTTTAGGAAACATTTTGGCCTAGGTTTCAGAAGTTCTAAGTATCCACAATTCCCATTAAAGTTTAGGGGAGCTGCTGTTCTTAGAACTTTTGAAATTTATTCCTATTTGTTTTTGTTTGAAATTTCAACAGAAAATATTTGTTTACTGCTTGGACTAATTTTGGTTTTTGGAAAAAAAAAGTTTTTTAAATGTAGCTTTTCCCTAAATACTTTTTGATTTATTTGGTTAGGGAACTTTTGGATTAACTGCAGAAATGTAATAGATGAACTGGGAGAAGCTAGAATACAAGGGAGTTTGCATACAATTCACTTAACTTTCTAAAATTTTAGGAATACAAACTCAGGGGGGCAAATTTTGCCATCTTCAGTCCTAAATCACACAGAACTCCCATTTTATTGGGTGTTCTGTTCAGGTAAAGATGACAATCTCTTATCCTTATGCATATGGTCAGGTTTTTAACATTTTAATTTTTTCCCCAAAAATGTTCAGTATCAAAACTGATTGAAGTCAATGGAGATGATAATGACAGATACCTACGTTTACATAACGTTACTGGTTTTTGCCAACCCTAGATATGGTGTCTCAATTGTGGGTGCTCAACGTCTTCAGCAAAACTGGCTGCTTTTCAAAATGTTGGCCACAGTATTTTGCATATCTCTAATATTTTAGTTGCTCCAATTTTTTTACTCAGTTTTCTGTTTTTCCCGTTTTAAGTTTAGATCACATAACATGCAATAGCAGCACAGGAAGTGAATGAGTTTTTTTTTTAAATGCTCTGTTTTTGTTTTTGCTATAGAAGTTCCCGATGAAAGCGTTGAAAATTTATTTGAGCATAAGCTTTCGTAAGCTACAGCTCATGTAGCTCACGAAAGCTTATGCTCAAATAAATGTGATAGTCTCTAAGGTGCCACAAGTACTCCTTTTTTTTTTTGAAATAACATAGCACATGAAGAAATTTGTAAGTGGAGAGAGTCCTTCCATGACATATTAAAAGTAAATCCTATTATTATTGTAAGACACTAAGTAAGGAGGATGAGATAAGACAGAAGATTCCAGAAGATCTTTAGGAATTTTAATCTACAAGAGCACAGAAGCTTCAACCATCATGCTTTAATATCCATCCACTTAATAAAACACATGGCCAGGCAACAAAAATTATGACGGGGGAAGCAATTTAATAAGAACAACCTGAAAATATTAAAATAAGTAGACAGGTAATTCCATCTACTGATAGTTGCATGTTCATTGTTACTACCCTTGTTTGGGGTGGATTTAGGGTTAATAGGTTAAATTGAAAAGAAATGTTAATGGTTCTTAAGGTTTTTTTAAATTTATTATTTCTCTTGCCTCCGATACCCATGAACCAAGCCTCAAGCACTTCTAGCAGGAAAACATGGAACAACTGATCATAGCACTATCATGAAATTACAAATAGTTCAATTGTAGCATGAATGTTAGAATTGGTGTGGAATTTCTGAGTCCTATTTATCCCTGCTGTGTTTCCAAGGACAAATTTGCTAAAATATCTAGTGGTGCAGAAGCTGTCTCTTGAGGCTTTAATGGGCCTGGTTCTCAGCCTGGCTTTAATCTGTTTTCTGTTTCACTGAATTGAATCCAATGCACAAATATAGGTGTTCATGTAAGATGTGTAGTATATCTGAATGTATGCTTGTATGTATACGCACATGCATGCACACAGATAGTGTATCTTTTAGAGGCTGTTAAAATCCAGAACCATTTTTATGCAGTTAAATATATATTAATTTATTAAGTTTAACTTTTATTATTATGTAAGGAAGGACAATCAAATAAAAACCTCCCTGAATCTCTCACCTAAAATTTGAATTATATCTGAAATAAATGTGGCTTGCTGTTCAAAAAAGGCCAGCTATCTCTTTTAAAATATATATATTTCATTTTCATAGACCTGTGCACTTTTGGCTTCTGACTTGGACTGGAGAAAGTGCTGAAATACTGTGATGAAGGCTTTGTTCTATGGCTGGCCCAAACAGAAGCAAGTAGTACTTTAAATTTCACATGAGAACCTGACCTTGTGGAATTTCAAAACTTGTTTTATAGGAGGTTTGGGTGGTTTGTATAAACTCCCCCAGCCTTTGAGATGCTCATCATAATAAAACCCTTGACTCAATAAGGTCTGTCCATAACTAATACTGAATAAATGTTTCTGGAAACATTATATTTAAAAAAAAAAAGCATGTCCACTTTCTCTACAATGCTTTGTAAAAGACTTAAATCATTCCTAAACTTTCTTTTTATTAAGTAAAGTCCAAATCTCCCTTCTGATGTATCACCACTATGCTTTAATATATCATCTCTGTGCTTAAACATAAAAACACCTTCCTCCTGCCTAGGCCTAAGATCCCTATAAAACATTGATCTGGGCTGCTGTGTGAGCAAAATGAGGGTCAATTAAATCATTACATAACTTCCCCTTTGGAGAAGTTGACTAAAATTCAATGAATAGACTATGCAAATCTGAATACCCAAGGAAATCTGCCAGGCTAATAGATTGGAAAAGAAATTCAAAAGCTTAGCTATTTTAAGTACTGTACCTTTGAGATAGGATTGTTTTTAAAGGTATCACACAGTCTCTCCAAAGAGTCCTTGTTTTTTGTTTGTGGGGTTTTTTTTTTTTTTTTTTGTTAGCTAGGTGGTTTTGTTATGAGAGAGAGAGAGAGAGAGAGAGAGAGAGAGTAAGTGTGTGTATAAAAATGCATTATAATCTTGACTGAATACATACCTATAGAGGGCAAAACTGTTAAGCAACTAAATATTCCTCTTACACTGCAGCATATCATGCAGAGCTGTCAGTACAGCAGTTTGTAGCATTACCGTTTCTATCATAATACAGTATATGGATTTCTGTTTCTTGTGCAGATATTTGGTGGGCGTATGGGGAGGAAGAAGGTGGTAGTGTTTTCCTGACCCCATCTGGAGCGTAAGAAAACTGGAGAATTACCTGTAAAGCTGGCTGGTACACTTTCAGCTCCATGAAATGTAACCAAAGCCAAAAGATTTCATGGAGATGTAATGGTTTCAACAAACCTTTAGTAAGGATGGGTTGTTTTTGTTTTAAGAGTAGCGGTGGGAAGAGGAGATAGGGTGATTTTGACACTAGGTATAGCACTGGCCTGTGAAATGGGACACTAACATGCATGCTTCCTGAATCGCCAGTCCATTGCCCTATCAGCCTACACCCATACTTCCCAAATCAGAATGCTCAGGTTTCTATCTGAAGAAACACTGTGTGAAACAAAAAGAAAAGGAGTACTTGTGGCACCTTAGAGACTAACAAATTTATTAGAGCATAAGCTTTCGTGAGCTACAGCTCACTTCATCGGATGCATTTGGTGGAAAAAACAGAGGAGAGATTTATATACACACACACAGAGAACATGAAACAATGGGTTTATCATACACACTGTAAGGAGAGTGATCACTTAAGATAAGCCATCACCAACAGCAGGGGGGGGAAGGAGGAAAACCTTTCATGGTGACAAGCAGGTAGGCTAATTCCAGCAGTTAACAAGAATATCAGAGGAACAGTGGGGGGTGGGGTGGGAGGGAGAAATACCATGGGGAAATAGTTTTACTTTGTGTAATGACTCATCCATTCCCAGTCTCTATTCAAGCCTAAGTTAATTGTATCCAGTTTGCAAATTAATTCCAATTCAGCAGTCTCTCGTTGGAGTCTGTTTTTGAAGCTTTTTTGTTGAAGTATAGCCACTCTTAGGTCTGTGATCGAGTGACCAGAGAGATTGAAGTGTTCTCCAACTGGTTTTTGAATGTTATAATTCTTGACGTCTGATTTGTGTCCATTCATTCTTTTACGTAGAGACTGTCCAGTTTGGCCAATGTACATGGCAGAGGGGCATTGCTGGCACATGATGGCATATATCACATTGGTAGATGCGCAGGTGAAGGAGCCTCTGATAGTGTGGCTGATGTGATTAGGCCCTATGATGGTATCCCCTGAATAGATATGTGGACAGAGTTGGCAACGGGCTTTGTTGCAAGACGTCAAGAATTATAACATTCAAAAACCAGTTGGAGAACACTTCAATCTCTCTGGTCACTCGATCACAGACTTAAGAGTGGCTATACTTCAACAAAAAAGCTTCAAAAACAGACTCCAACGAGAGACTGCTGAATTGGAATTAATTTGCAAACTGGATACAATTAACTTAGGCTTGAATAGAGACTGGGAATGGATGAGTCATTACACAAAGTAAAACTATTTCCCCATGGTATTTCTCCCTCCCACCCCACCCCCCACTGTTCCTCTGATATTCTTGTTAACTGCTGGAATTAGCCTACCTGCTTGTCACCATGAAAGGTTTTCCTCCTTCCCCCCCTGCTGTTGGTGATGGCTTATCTTAAGTGATCACTCTCCTTACAGTGTGTATGATAAACCCATTGTTTCATGTTCTCTGTGTGTGTGTATATAAATCTCTCCTCTGTTTTTTCCACCAAATGCATCCGATGAAGTGAGCTGTAGCTCACGAAAGCTTATGCTCTAATAAATTTGTTAGTCTCTAAGGTGCCACAAGTACTCCTTTTCTTTTTGCGAATACAGACTAACACGGCTGCTACTCTGAAACCTGTGTGAAACAAGTCTGCTTTTGCTAAAACATCTAAATGTTTTTTTTGTTTTTTTCCTAATACAGATTGAAAAACAAATGTCTGAACCTCAAAATTTGTCTCAAAATAGAATTGTCGTCCTCTGGTCAGCTCTAATTACCTGCCTGTCAGTGTGGTTTTCTGTCTACCATTGGTAAAAAATATTTTTTTAGAGGAATGTATTTATGGATATTGTAAGCTCCTAGAAAACAGTCAGAATACTTGTTGCAATAGCTATATTAATAACCTATTCCACCATGGTTTTGGAATAACCGCTTGGTTATGGTTATTGCACTACCCTGTCATTTGAATTTCAGGATTGATTTCCACTTTGCAAACTGATAGTTAGTTACATTCTGACCCCTAAGAAAGTGGGTTAAAATACACCAAGATCAATAATGTTACATCATATTCAGCTGTGTCATGTCCTCTTCTGATATGATATTCCTTAACAAGACATGGTACTATAATAATATGACATAAAATAACATCTCCAAAGATTTTAACAATAGCACTTTAATTTGGCTCAGATATCTACTATCAGTTCTGATAATGGACATGCGGTGGGAGCAATTACTCATTGACCATCCCAATTACTTTTATGTAGTTGGGCACATTGCTAATCTAATCAGTCATGAACTATTGAGAGATTTTTATTCATGTTTGAGGCTGAAGGCATTTTAAACTGCTCCTTAGAACAATGTCTTTATGGAAATAATTAATTAGTCTTTTATCCTCAAACAGACAAAAGAAGAGAAAATGTTGGGATTGCTTCTTCCCATTACGTAGCTGGTTTTTGATGGATCATGTGGGGTTTAATGTATTGCACTGAAGACTTATTCTTGTAGCATTCTAAAAGTAGTCTCAAATGCGGTGGGAGGGCACTGAACTGTCAGTGTCTTCTAAATTTGACATATCTTAAACTTAGGAGGAATTTAGTGAATTTCTGGATTAGTTCATGTATTAGAAAATGATCCTGGCCAATACTGTTCAGCCCTCTACCAGATAGAGCCGCATCTGTTTCTCTAGATACCAATTCTTGCCCTTTACCTTTAAGTTCTCTTGTCTAGCACCTTTGCAATATTGCATTGATTTATAAATCCTACTCTGAAATCTGATAACCTTTCAAGAGCATCTTCACCTGGATGCAACAAAATATAGGCAATTATCCTGCAGCTGCCTCCATGCAGATTCATGGGTCCATCCACACAGAGTCAGTTGCAAGATGTGGGCTATAGTGAAGGACTGATTCTTTAAGTTACATGACACAGAAAGAAAAGATTAAAGAACTTGAATAGGCTATATAACTGCACACCCAAAACAAATATAGTTTAAGGTAAAGCTCTTTGTCAGTGCTCTTATCTCAAACCCACAAAAAAGCAAATCAGAATACAAAAAAAAGCTTTTATATTTTAGTCAATTAAACTCAGATAAATCACAAATTAAGGCAATATTAACATGAATGCCACATATTTATACCAATGTATCTACGCACCTTTCAGT
This sequence comes from Dermochelys coriacea, assembly GCF_009764565.3. Classification (NCBI taxonomy): domain Eukaryota; kingdom Metazoa; phylum Chordata; order Testudines; family Dermochelyidae; genus Dermochelys; species Dermochelys coriacea. Next base: position 22,469,966 of record NC_050078.2, on the reverse strand, counting down.
AGTTCAGACGGTATGATAGACATCTCTCATGTTGTTTGCTCTCTCCTCAGAGGAAGACGCATGTTCAGTGAAGTGTTTTGTTTTGGTAGGGGGTTTTGTGGTTGTGTGCAGAGATTAATATACATGTTGCTATGTATTTATGTTAGAGAAGGCAAAGTCAAAGAAACTGATGCCTCAAGTTACATGCTTCATCACTGCACATCATTTAAATCTCTGAATTATAGTTTCTCTCACACACACACCTACCTCCTTCAGTGTTCTGCAGGCCTGTGGGAGGAACCACTGGTAGATAATTATCTATAGCACATATTATGTGCACAGAGGACTCTGACTCCTAACACGCCCTTCAACAAATTCCCCTTCAAGTTCCAGTATATAGTCAGTTAGTGGTCTGTTATATTGGGAGTCCCACTGCTGACGAATATCAAAATGCAGAGACTCTGGGAAGCATCAAGGGTTTGGTTAGAGAGGCACAGAGCAGTAAATAGGAGAAGGGTCAGTAGGACTGTGGCCAGGAATCAGGAGAGAAACAGAACAGGATGTCTAAGGAACGGGGGAGACAGCATCAGAGAAATCTGGGCAGGTCTGTAAGCTTTATGATGCCATGTTATAGTGAATAAGGGGATAATTCTTTTTAGTTGTGAAATTTTAACAGTGGCGTATGTCTGAGATGTTATGAGAATGTGTGTGTTTAGAACTAGTGGCGACTGTTTTTTATCTATAAAGAGGCCAGAAATAGGGCCTGATTAAGCATTGTCCAAAAAAAAAGCTCTTTTTAACATTTTCTCTATAAAAGTGAGTATCATTACCAAAGGAATATTATGAAAAATTCATTTTCCCTGTGAAGAGTTGTTCTGGCTATTTGGAGGCTCACTTTAGCCGCTGAAGTGTGAAACACAGAGATTTTAATCCTGTCTTAAGTGCATATCTCAATGCAACCCTAACTATGGAGTTGTTAATGAAGCTGCCATAATCCTCCTCCAATAAAATGCTGAAAATATTCAATATTTTAAATGTTATATTCAAAGCCAAGCCATAGAAATTAGAGATGGAAAAGCCTTACTCTGTATTTTTCTGTTTATATATTCTCTTGATCTATAGCAGAGGTTCTCAAACTGTGGTCCACGGACCACCAATGGTCCACCAACTCCAGTCAGGTGATCCACAAATAGTTCACTCTAAGGTGCGCACTTGGGCAGCCGCCCATGAAAGAATGAAGGGCCACCCACCTAATTAGTGGAGCTGTGCAGGTATGATTCCACTAATTAAGTGCCTGGATCCTGTAGAAGACACATATGTAAGGTGAGGTGGTGGCCTTGTGGGGAATAGGGGGTAGGTGGGAGGGAGCAGGGGGGTGAGAAGAGGGGGTGGGGGGAATTTGGGATGTGCAGAGCTACAGCGGCCAGAGAATTTGGGATTTTCAGGGCTACTGCTGCCAGAGGTGACTTTCCCCAGCTCCAGGGCTGCAGCAGCCAGGGAAAGACCTCCCTCCTTCCCAGCCTCAGCTCTGTGGCTGCTGTGGCATGGGAGAGACCTCCCTCCTTTCCAGTCCCAGCTTGGGGGCTGCTGCGGTGGGGAAGAGAGGGCACATCCATCACATTAGAAAGGTAAGACTAATGATATTAAAATATGAGTTGTGTGCTTTTATTTGTAGAACCAAAAACATTGTTTGTTGTTAATTTTTTTATATAGTGCTGTTATCCAAAGCACTTTACAATAGTTAGCTAACGGTACCAACAACATTTGCAAAGATCATTAAGTGGGCTGCCGAGACCCTCAGCAATTTTCAAGTGGCCCACGAAAAAAAAGTTTGAGAACCACTGCTCTATAGGACTTCATTTTAGAAGTTGGTTTCAACCAATTTGGGTTGTAGTGCAGAGATGCTTTTCCTGCATTTGGAATAGCTAAATTGAAGACCTGATAGAAGAAACCTTTGAAAATATTGATATCTGCAAGTGTGAAATATTTGTCAGTTTAAGGTTAGACTGTAGTTTTTGGTGCCCTTTTGTCTAGTCAGGCTACATTTGCGAAAAGAAAAGGAGTACTTGTGGCACCTTAGAGACTAACAAATTTATTTATAAATTTATAAAATTTATTTATAAATTTGTTAGTCTCTAAGGTGCCACAAGTACTCCTTTTCTTTTTGCGAATACAAACTAACACGGGTGCTACTCTGAAACTACATTTGCGAAGTCATTCCCCTGAACAAGAAATCAAAGTGCCATTAAATACTGATTCATTGTCACTGATGTATTCTAAAACAGAGTCATCAGATATTCATGGGTTGTTCATGGAAAGATGTGAGATGTGGAAATTTAATAACCTAAACCACTATTGAAAAGAGACAAATTAATTTTTCTCATCTTCTACACTTCAAGTAAATTCTGGAGAAAAACAAAACTGGGGCTGATCTTAATATTGTTTCTAACTTTATGAATTAATAAAATTTAGAAGATGATAGGGTAAAAGCTCAGACTTATGCAGTTTTACTGATCATCAGCCTTAAGAGTTATAATGAACTCAAAGTTAATTGACACTTACATAGCATCTTTCAACTGAAGAGTTCAGAATATTGTATGAACAAAATTAATTAAGAAGACCCACTATTATTTATTTTATTTTATTTTATTTTAAGAAAAATCAAAATGTGACCAGGAAAGGTAACATCTTGCTGCAAGGTCACACTGTGATTCAGAGCCAAGATGGGGAACAGAACTCAGGAGTCCTGACTCCCAATCCCTGTGTAAGCCACTGGATACACTAACTCTGTAATATTAGAAAATAATTATGTGAATATGTCATAAAAGGCCAAGTTGCAGTTTTGATCCCATTCAAATCAGTATTCTATTAAGTGCAGTGAGACCAGGATCTGGTCTTTATAGAATACTATTTTAAATAGTATAATAGATTTGGTCTCAGAGAAGCAGCTGTGTTAGTCTGTATTCGCAAAAAGAAAAGGAGTACTTGTGGCACCTTAGAGACTAACAAATTTATTAGAGCATAAGCTTTCGTGAGCTACAGTTCACTTCATCGGATGCATTTGGTAGAAAATACAGAGGGGAGATTTGGTCTGCAGGCTTGATTTTCTCCTGTGTCAGAGCTCCTTCATGTTATGTCACACAAAACACAGGCTTCTTGGCCTTAATTGACTTAAACGGGAGACATAGGGTTAAAATCCTTTGCAATGCTTTGAAAATTTCAGGGAATTTATATTGTCTTATATATGGTAAGGAAAATGTGTACAGCTGACAGCATAAATGCTCCTTCCTAAAGCAGGGGACAAGTGTAGGAAACACTGTAAAATGCAAAATAGTTACTGTTTTATTGGATTTTAAAATCCTGTGTATTTAATTTACATTAATTATTTTGTTACATGTAATTATGTGGGGGGATACCTCCCCTCCCAGTGATTAAACACTTAGGCATGCTGAGGGAGAAGAAAAACTGAGGTCCCAATTCAGGAAAGTATCCCTAATCTGGATAACACTTAAGATCTTTCTTGAATCAGGACTCAGTGATGTTTCCCTTACAGAGTTTCCCACAGATCAGTCAATTATGTGAGTAGGGCAGGGCTTCCCTTATTCATGGAACAAGCAATGAAAGATTGGGAGGTACAGAGTCATTTACATTGAAGCCATATATCGCTGCACCAGCTCTGGAGAACCCTATCCACTTCCTCTACCAGAACAGCTCTGGCAGACACTCCCAAAATGTCCCCCTCCAAGGGAGATTCCCCAGCATGGACAGGCATCCTACAGAATCTAATGCAATCATTATGGGATGTATTTACTGCTGATGTCCAGGAGTAGGAACATGAAGTGCATCTTCTCCCAGCTATCTTATCCCTCCCTTCCTGAGGATCCCCAGAGTCAGGGTGAGTCTGATGAGATGGTGCTGTAGAGTAAGAGACAAGCGCACACTCTGCTCTGGAGAGGGGAGATTCTTAGATCATATTTTTCAAATGACTACAAATCGGGATAAATTACAAAAGCATGAACTATTTCATACTCATACTTCCATATTTTACAGTTATTCAGAGGGAACTTCCATTAGTATTGCATTGTGTACTTTGTCAGACCCCTGCAATTACCTTGGGCCACTCCCCCCTCTGGCCACCATAAAGACAGACAGACAGAGCTTTAGGAACAGGAGCAATGGAGAGAGAGAGTTCTGCTGGAACTGAGACTCTGTTCTCCTTCCATAAGTATTTAGTTAGTGTGCAAGAAAGGAGGTGGGTGTAATCTTCACCAAAATGGTCTCCATGGCTGAGTTCCAGGAGGATGTTGGCAGCCGCAAAGATCTCCCTGAACTCAGATTTGTAATCCTATTAGAAATATCTTCCATAGTTGCCATTCAGTGAACCAGGGACGACTGTACCACTACCTCCTCCACTTCTGCCCTTCCTGTGACTCACTGATGTTCATTGCTTTGCTCTCTTGAGCCATGTGGCAATATATGACAATGAAGCTGGAGAGAAATGATGAAGCTGCCCCATAGCAAAGGACTGGCTGCAGGTGAGCTGTGCAGTGTGGGCTACCTTCCACATCTACTCTTTCTGAGTCAGAGTAAACCTCTGTAGGTGTTTAACTCCAGTGCCTTTCATAGGCTACTGGGGATACTGGGTTTTGGTCAGATGGGACTCTCTGAATGATATTATATATTTTCTATGGAGAACGTGTTAAATGCTGTAATGCTTAAGGGGGAACATTACTTTTTAATTTTTTAAAAAAAATAATTTGAAGTACATTAGTCACTATGGAAACAATGCTGTCATGGTAGCATGGTTGAAGCTAGTGACATTCATGAGTGCAGAAAAAGTCAATTTATGCAAGTATTTACAATATAGCCCATGGTTTATCAAATAAAGGTATTCTGTTGTTTCTGATGGCCTCTTCTGGGTCTAAATTATCCCATATGTGGTGGAGGTATTTTGTGGCTTTGAATCCCACAGTCAGGTTGATTATCCTATTTTAAATGTATTTTGCACATTAAGCAGTATATTTTGAAATCCATTTTCTGCACCATACCATACAACATGTTTAGAAAAATATATTACTTTGACACATGGGACTGTTGTTCCTCCAGGGCTTGCTCCATTGTTAAATAAAGATTTAAGTGCTTCTCTCTGAAGGAATCATCACTTTCAACTAGGGACAATTCACCAGGCCAATAATAGGGTTGTGTACAATTTAAAAGAAACAACAAATAATGTTCTTGGATCAAATTAGTTTCTCTGATATATAAAGTAATACTTTTTCAGAAAGAAACAATTGATAGTGCTACAGCTATCTTGACATAATAAGCCTCCTAAAGAATTACTGAATTTAGATGAAAAATACATACAGTACTTGGAACTTTGTATTAAAACTTCACTTTGTGATTACTCACAATTGTTGCTGACCATATTTGTAGATGGAGGAAAAACTTATAACAGTGAGTCAAAGTATGAGCTATTCATTCTGTAAATAGATTTGTAAAATAAACAGTATTAATGATTTACTAATATACAGGAAAAGTGGCTCAGAAGAGAACTGGTTCCCTTAAGCATGCCCAACCTGGAGCAGATTTACTGGTGGGTTGGAGAAGCATTTTATGACCATTGTGACATATAAGAACCATCAGTGGACTTGTCTTCACTACAAAATTTGATTGTGTTGGAACACATCTCTGAAGAGTCAAGTTAGACTGTGACACCATTATTATCACATTGGTTATATAGAAAAGAGCAAGTCCTGGTGAACCTTATGTGAGGTACTAGATTCAGCACTACTGGGTTTAGTCATGACTAGCTGATATGAATACAGTTTGACCTTGTCTATACTGACTGCAAAGTCATGGTCAGCATCATGGTAACAAACTCTGTAACGGACATAATGACATTTTGTAATGAAGACAAGGTTAATAGGTTTGGAAGACCCAACCTCAGAGTAAACTTGCCCTGGTAGAGTTGATTAAGGACTTTGAATTAAGGAATGAAAACAGTAGGTATGTGTTGTAACAGCAGATTTACATATGATTCTTCATCACAATATACATTCTAGAAAATTGCAGGTCTACCAGGCTCCAAAACTGAGGTGGAAATGTTGAAAGAGGAATAAGGGCAGGGATGGGTTAAACATCCTTATAATATGATAAAGTTTAAAAATAAAACAATGACAAAGTATGCTCCTACTCTATACGCAAGATTGTATATACCTGGTGCTGGCAAAAGGCCATAAAATAATTATGAACATTTTTCTCACAGAAATGCCAACACTGTACATGCGATAAGGGAATGAGACTTTGAACAATGATTAAACCTGCTCATCAATGAATTCCTAATTGAAATACAGAACATAGGTGGTGGAATCTTGTTTCTACCCAATGAAGACATAGTTCTCTACAAGGATATTGCCACAATAAATGACAAGGGGCTGGCCATGTCATCCTTCTATGCTACTTACCTGATAAATGTTCATTGTCTTCTCATTGCTTTCTTTTGGTCTCCTCCTCTTCCTGTTTCTTATATGAAGATGGAAAAATAAGAAGCTTCATTTCTAGTGTGTCCGTCATGATGCTGATGAGTAAATTGGTTTAATCTCAGAGAGTCTCCTGAAGGGTATTTTTTTGAGGCTCTGGAACATATTACCCTTCTTTTTTCAGGCATTGGGTGACTCTTGATTTCTCAGTTGTCAAAAATGTACCTGGGCAGGTTGAATTGTATTTCAATTCTGACTGACAACTACTCAATAATAAATTATAAAGAGAGTGCCAAAGTGCTACTCAGCTACAAATTGATCTAGTCTTTTTCTAAACACCCATTTCTAAACACACAGTGTCCTTTCAGCTACTGACGAAGGTAATAAAATAATGATTAAAATATTGTTAAAGAAATCTGACCTTAAAAAGATAGAGATGTATATAAAGAAGAACAGAAATTGAAGTCATATCGCAGAAGCTTTCCTAATAACTTACACACCATATTGAAATAAAGTTTCTTAACACTTTTATTATTTCCCATGATGGGAAACCTGTATGTTCTTGCAGTGTAGACTTGATGATCTATTGTACTGAAACAGAAAATCATGTGCTGGCTTCAAATGACAAAACCCAGGCTCTGTAGTGAGTCATTGTCCGCAGATGATTGAGGAGGAGGATATAGTCCGAAGGCAGCAGTCTGCAGGAATAAGTGAGCACAGGTTTAGGAATGGAATTATTATCCTGGGCCTGTCACAGTCTCATTGTGAGTATGTCTACATAGCAATTAGAAATCCATGGCTGGCCCGAGCCAACAGATTTGAGTTTGTGGGTCTTTGTCTAAGGGGTTGGTTAATTGTGGTGTAGATGCTCAGGCTGCAGCCCAATCTCTGGGGCATTCCCACCTCGCAGGGTCCTAGAGCTCGGGCTAGAAGTGCTGCAGGTGTCTAACTGTAGTGTAGACATACCCTGTGTCTTGGGCAAATCACTTCACCTTTGTCTCAGGGATAATACTTACCTTCTGCACAGGGGTGCTCTGTGGATTAAATTAGTCAGTATTTGCATAGTACTTTCTATACAGCATTATAAAAATTCCCAAGCGTTAAAACTTGGGTTTTTTTAAATAGATTTGCACACTAGATATGGATATGTTTTTATGTAAAAAGTAGAATGAGTTCATGACAAGGTAGATATGGCATATACAAAATCCATTACTATTAAGTTTTATCTGCACATTTTCAGTAGTGTTTAAAACCTTGCCATTATAATAATGCTAGAGTGGATCACCTTCACTTTAAATAAGTGAGTACCTTTTTAATTGTGTGCAAATACCTATTCACTTTGCTCCTGTATTCTATTTTTGTCTTGAATTTATTCCCAATCAAAAATGCTTTGCTATTGTTTAGTCAGAGCTACAAAACGGTCATACTTGCCTCTTGTGGCAGTCCAGTATAATATTGTTTACTGTATATTTGAGACTTTACTTTATAAGTGCAAGAGATTACATGGGCAGAATTTGAATAATGCTTGTCTGAAATATGAGGAGAAAGCATTAATTGTTAATTTAGATTAAAACAGTATTAGAATTTTGATTTTTTTGCAGTGTTTAATTTAAAAAAAGCATTCTTATGTATAGACAATGATATTGATTAGGCCATAAATATCAGGTATCTGCCAATCCGGTGAGGTATAATGGTGTGGTGGCTGAAAGAACCAAAAGTTGAGGTATTGGAAACATGAATTATTTACACTGTATTAAGAGTCCACAGGAAGAGCTGCTTTTCTGTGTGTATGTATTTTACTTTCTTTAATATGACTATTTACTGTTACAGGTTTACTAGACACAAAATGTACTTTCGCTAGATTCTCTCCATCTAAAATTAAGAACTAAACAAAGTAAACAAAGAACTAATAGATTGTGGGGGGAATGAGTGTGTATGCTTAGTGTTTTACTGACTCTTTAACAGCCATCTTTAATTGACTCCCTGCATCGTCCCCCTGTCCACTCCCACCCCACAAAACCCAGTACACAAACACCAGAATCATAACGTCTCTTCTACATTTTCATCGATACATACACCACACTTACACAGTTCTTAGACAATTCAAGGTTTCAAATCAAACCCTGGAGTGGATTTTGTAATTGACTAGATTTGGATTTCATAAACTCTTGTGATGCTTCACTTGATTCACTATATTATCAGTTGCATTTTGCTATGAGTGTTAACCATTATTTCACCATATTGCTCACCATTTCTAGACATACATCTCAGATACAATACTTCTTTAAATTAATGTGTGTGTATATATAACACCAAAAGTTTGTATAAGTTTGGTGGTGCCAGGGTTTCTGCCTTCTGGAGTTTTTTTCAGAAATTGTTTCAGAACACTAAGTGAATGGGTAAAATAAGCATTATTCATGAATAGGTGTGGGTACTATAAATCATCCAATATCTCTAAACCATCCAATATCTCTAAACAACCATTTATGTCAAATGTGCCTATGAGATTAGCATAGCTCAGTCATCAGGTGTTGCTAGGTCAAATGTCGATTTGGAAAATGAGAGATGAAAGATTTTTTAATTGAGCAACGTGTCCATTGTAAGGTATTGTGAATAAATAAAAATCATCACCCACTGATATTACAGAAACCACCATCCCAGGGAGAGTATGGCATGGCTTGATACATACATACAGAAATTGACAGGACCTCATTCTTCTATCTATCAATATCTAATCATTTTAAATGTTATGTAAACAAGAAATTTCTGTTGATTTGTATACAATGAATATTTCAGACCATTCTATCATGCCGTTCTTTGGTAATTGCTCCACCATTCTCCCACTAAGAAAAGTAGCTTATTTAATTACAGAGGACAATGCAGTTACAAATTGTATGCAATTACACACAAACAGGCAAACAAAACAAAAACATGCAATAAGCTAAGGAAGAGCTAAAACTTTTTAATGAAAATTCTAAAGAAGAGTTTTTGTAGCACTACAATTTACCAGTCAAACTGTTGTCATTTAGGGGGACTTGGCAGCAGAAGTTCACAGTAGTGTAAGTGACTGGCAGATAGGCTTTCCAAATTATTCTCTACTGTTCTAATTGTTTTCAACTGTTACTCTTTAATAAAATCTTAAACCTTCTCAAAGATATGCACTTGTACACTTTTCTTCAAAAATTGTAACTTGAATCTTCCTTGTATTTATGTACAGTGCTGAGCACACTGCAGCACTCAAAAAATATTATGAAAGGCTGGATCCAATAAAAGGTTGTATGGATTTGTCACTAAGTCCCAGAACGAAGGCTAAAATGTCATGGCTACATGGACCAGAAAGTTTGTTGCTGTAAGTCACTATAATATATTGTAGTGACAGACTATGAAAGAAGCTACAGAGGTAGAGTGAGAATTTCATTTACAGTCAAGTTCCTTTGTGACATTCTGACATCACATAGGAATTAAATTCAGGTTGTAAATGGTTGGCAGAGAATTCCCTGCTTGGGATAGGCACTGTCAGCTGGCATAAAGCTACCAGAGCAGGCTCCTGCACCAACCTATCCAGACACCCTCATGTAGGGACATATCAAAGTAGGGAGAAGGTGTTTTGAAAAAAAGGGGTACAGAGGGGCAGAGCTTTGCTTCCTGGATCCTCAGTTAGTGTATGCTCCTCTAGAACTATTTGTTGCTCCTAGGCTACTCCAAGTCTGAGTCAGGCCAGGTCTAGCACAGACTACTACATCTAAAATCAGGAAGCCATAACCAACTCCTGAACAGGCCCTTGACTCTTCTGTAGCAAGCTCATCTCAGATGGAGGAGAGAATCTGCCCCCAAATCTGGATATCCATGTAAAATCCAATCCCACTGAAAAAGGAGACAACTGACACTACTGACTACAAAACTGGTTTTTCACAGGTGCTTTACCATTGTTTCCTGAAGTACTAATTTATGTAGGGTGCCTTTCTGGGGGGAAAATGGACCTTTCAAATTATAGTTAGCATTTTATGTGGTAAATATTAGAGCTCTCAGCTAGTAACAGATTTCAGAGGGGGTTGCATCCACTACAGGACTGTATTTCACAGAACAGGAATTGGAATGTGAAGAGGTGCTATTCTTGTTTCTCAGCGTTTCAGGAAGGATTTGGAAATATATTTTGATATGATAAAAATAAGAAAAAAAAATTAGGGGCCAGATTCTAATACCATCTACGCAGGTGCAATTTAATTTACTTCAAGGGTGTTACTCCTAGTTTATGCTGGAGTATTTACCTTTTGCAGTTGTCCCTTCGGCTGGCTTACTCGGTTAATCTATTGAAACTCTTCTACAGTATACATGCCACATGCCATATAGTAGAACTATTTAACTCTTTATACTGTTGGCCTTTACCATGGTATCTGAACACTTTCCATATAAAATTGATAGCAATAGCAGAGTCCCTAGTGGATATTGGAGTCTCTGTCACTTCTGTATTTTCAGGAGAAAACCTCTGCTTGGAGTAGGATTTTTGATATTTTATTTTTGGAGGGAGAGCAGAGGTTGTCACTGATGTAGGAGATTGGTTTGGGGTTGCACGGCAAGGTAGGCAGTGTTAATGTTTTGAATGACATTCTTGCTATGGTGGAAAGACCTTTTTGAAGTGGAAGGTTTTGCACTGTTTCCTAAAGTAGATCAGCTTCTAGGTACACCTGAGATCAGATGCATCTGATGAAGTGGGCTGTAGCCCACAAAAGCCTATGCTCAAATAAATTTGTTAGTCTCTAAGGTGCCATAAGTACTCCTTTTCTTTTTGCGGATACAGACTAACACAGCTGCTACTCTGAAACCTAAGATCCTCTGGAAGTTTAATTCCATAGTTGGATCCCCTTGACTGAGAATGCTTTCCCCCTCCTCCCATCATACACTTCATGAGAGCACCAGGTGAACTATTCATAGCAGAAAGAAAAGGAGTACTTGTGGCACCTTAGAGATTAACAAATGTATTTGAGCATAAGCTTTCATAAGTGAGCTGTAGCTCACGAAAGCTTATGCTCAAATAAATTTGTTAGTCACTAAGGGGCCACAAGTACTCTTTTTCTTTTTGCAGATACAGACTAACACAGCTGCTACTCTGAAACCTATTCATAGCAGATAATTTGACAAATTTATCCTTCTTTCTCTTTGCAAATTATCAATGAACTGAATGATTCTTACACAATCATAAATTCTCTTGATTTTCTGCTGTCCAAGTGAATGATCAAAGTATTTTTCTAAAAGAAGGGAAATCTGATTCCTCAAAATAACACAACAAACACTTCTTTCCCAAAACATTGCATGAAGCACAAATGCATGAATAATGAGTAACTTTCTCTTTCCGCAAACATTTGTATAAACAAATGTCAGTCACATTCATGTTTAAGGAAAATGAATAAAATGAGTCATGAATACCATCAAAGCAAATTGGTGGCTTTTGTTTAAGCAAATGTTTGCAAATACTTATTTGCAGTACTCACCCATCTCTGTTTAACAGCAAGGTGGTTGACCAGGTTGAGTTCTAGTCATTACCTAACCCTATGAAGAATTTTTATTTCTTTTAATTTGTATGTCTCTAAACTAGTTAACAATAGTGTTTAATACAGAAATAAATTGAACAGAGTATACAGGTGTCTTTCTATATAGAGACAGGTAGTTTGGAAAACCACTGATTATGCTGAAGGTCTTTCAATTAAAACTGGGTTGCCTAAAACCCATAATAATCATATTAGGTAAATATTTGTCCTACAGTTATACTATAACTACATTTTATATCAGCACTGGGAATGCTCAACCTCTCCCAGTCTACAGTATATATCCACCAATCTATCAATATTTTAACTTCTAGAATGCTAGTAATGGAAGCCCTTTAGAATGGAATATCTTAAACGGATTCTCTCAATGGGCACTATCATTCTAGTTCATTCCTAAATTTTGTCTTTATGCCTCTTTCTTAACAGATGGGCAACTACTGTAGCAAATGAATTTAGAAGCAGAATCGTATACTCTGAAAATGAAGTGAGCTGTAGCTCATGAAAGCTTATGCTCAAATAAATTTGTTAGTCTCTAAGGTGCCACAAGTACTCCTTTTCTTTATACTCTGAAAAGAATGGGAAACTAGACCGGGAGTCCCTGAAAAAAATAGATTGTTTACAAGATGTATATTTAAAAAATAAAAGCTGATAATTCATATGCATAAGACAAATAAAGGCTAATAATAAAGTTATTTGAGCATCATTAGACCAGAGAAAACAGTAAAAATAACACAGGATAAAGGAGTCTTATTACTATCTACAGCATCAGGAGCTAAAGACTACAGAAAACATCTGGGTGTTTAAAAGAGCAGCAAAGATGCAAAAAGGAAAGAAAAGAAGAGATACAGTAACTGAAAATGCAAACCACCTGTCAGAATGAAACAGCCATAGATTTGCACGTTCAACTCCATGTTCTGAAATAACCTGAGTGGAGGAGAGAAAATGTCCTGTTTTGAAATTAAAATGCATTACAGCATCCTCAGTCCTTCTTTTCAGTTTGAAGCTGTTGGACAGCTGCCAGGTCTTAGAAAAAAGCTCCCTATGTCAGTGCATATAATTTAGCTTAGGGAAAGTCAGCATGTACAAATGAGACCTTGATTGGACTTTACATACGCAATTCTATAGTTACTTTCTGTGTAATGTATCTAGAAGACATAATTGTATTTAGATCTTAGTAGTCAGAATTTGCTCTACACCAGAGATGGTTTAGAATTGAAATCACATACTGTGTATGGTTTCAGAGTAGCAGCTGTGTTAGTCTATATCCGCAAAAAGAAAAGGAGTACTTGTGGCACCTTAGAAACTAACAAATTTATCTGAGCATAAGCTTTCGTGAGCTACAGCTCACTTCATCAGATGCATGCAGTGGAAAATACAGTAGGGAGATTTTATATACACAGAGAACATGCAACAATGGGTGTTACCATACACACTGAAACAAGAGTGATCAGGTAAGGTGAGCTATTACCAGCAGAAGAGTGGGGGCGTGGGGGAATCTTTTGTAGTGATAATCAAGGTGGGCCATTTCCAGCAGTTGACAAGAATATGTGAGGAACAGTAGGGGAGGGGAATGGCCCACCTTGATTATCACTACAAAAGATTTCCCCCCCCCGCTCTCCTGCTGGTAATAGCTCACCTTACCTGATCACTCTTGTTACAGTGTGTGTGGTAACACACATTGTTTCATGTTCTCTGTGTATATAAAATCCCCCTACTGTATTTTCCACTGGATGCATCCGATGAAGTGAGCTGTAGCTCACGAAAGCTTATGCTCAAATAAATTTGTTAATTTCTAAGGTGCCACAAGTAATCCTTTTCTTTTTGCGGATACAGACTAACACGGCTGCGACTCTGAAACCTGTCAGATTGCAACCATGGTCCAAGCATGCCATATTGTTTGCACCCCATTAACTTTGTATAGCAAAATTCATTTGCCCTAAATATTTCCAGGTTTTCCTCAAAAGCTAAGGGTGATTTGTTTTCTTTTTTTTTCTTTTGGTTGGTTTGTTGTGGGGATGTATGTATGTTCAAAGTTTAAAGGAAACTAAACAAATTGTTTTTGCATTATAGAATTATACGTCACTTTAAGAATGAACCTGATTTTAAGTTTTGATTTTTCTTATATTTCATTGTCCCTCTCATTTAAAACTGGCACTTCAGACTTACCATGTAACTAAACCTTTTTGAAAATACACAACTTATAATGTGACACATTTATTTGAGAGATTATGATAAATCTGTTTGAAACTTTTCCTGTTCTCTCTCAACTTTTCACTTCCATAAATTTATATGATTTATGTATTTTTAGTTGTTTTTATCAATGTAATGTCTTTAGTGCACATACATAAATAATGTAGTAACAACCTTAATTTAAAGTATTTTTGTCAATTAATAAATTGTATTGAACTACTACATACCTCTCTCACTCTTCCAGATTCTTTGGAAACTTTCATATCTTATTTGAAATAGAGCAGTCTAGAGGTTGTGTACTGAGATGCAGTAATAGACTTGGTTCCGTGCAAGATTTATGGATTCTGGTTTAGGAGATTTTCAATAGCATTTAGTTTTTTCTCTGGAAAACCTGTGCACTCTTCCTTTACAAATGTGCATTTATCTTACACTGTATTTATTTTTAACATGTTTAAAGAGTGGAAGCTGTTTTTGAAGAAACTGATGAAATTATTAATACATTGTAAGAGCATGCAGAAATTATATATAAACTTTTTGCAAAACTACAACAGAATTCTTCCACTTTACTATTTTTCCATTTGAATTATAGTTTGCAGAACTCTTCATAGTCTCAGTAAGTCAATGTTAATACCAAACTATATATATATATAGCCCAGCTTAGGACAATATGAGGCAAAACCAAAAAGTTAGGGAAATTTGAAAGCCAGTTCATCAACAGAATCTTTATTTCACCTAACCAATATCCAGAGTCTGTTGTTTAAATTTGAATTACTAGTGACTTTGATTTCATTCTTATTTTAAATAAAAGTAGCATTAAACATCAGCAATTAGAGCAAGGCAAGTAAGGGAAGAAAAAAAAGTATTTGCCAATATGAATTATAGTGAATCCTATGAATTGACTTTGGTATTCATGAGGCCTTTTATTTTCTTTCTGCAAACATTCATAAAAGCAGCTTTTGTTCACAAAATTGTTTGCAGAAAGAAACGAATGTGTATATCTGTATGCCTTGCTATTTGTGTGAATGTTTATGTTGCTATTGTGCAAGTTCTTTGGGGAATTGAGAGGGGTCCAAAAAAGATCATGTGACTTAGATGGTCAATCAGACAACGCCAAGTTAAATAGCAAACTGTCATGGCAAAGAGTTTGTGGAAACCCATGGGGTAAAATTTTTGCATAAGCTGATCATTTAGGATAACGATCAAGTTGACTGAGTTGAAGTCTGTTCATGGATAATTCACTATCAGATACAAGGTCTAGATTTGTTTTATAAATTGTTTATTATGAATTGGTCAGCTATCATCAATCAGCTCTCCTCCTTTCCCCAAAACCAGGCACAATGTAAAAGCCGGGGAGATTATATTGTGGCTGATTTTGGATTTACACTGGTATAACTCCATTGACTTCAGTAGAGTTATTCGTGATTTATGCTGTTTAAGATTAAAGAAAATCAGGCCCAACAAATACACCAAATGATACAAACTTCTAGTACCCCAAAAGGCCCTGAACAGTTATGCAAATTTTATTTACATTAGCCTGTTATCACTTTACACATAACTTGCAAATCTGAAATATACAGTATACTTCCACATATACAAACATTCAGGAACCTCAGCGCTGCCTAACTGAAGGGAGACAAGGCAAATTTCAACTGTGAAGACCTAGCAGACAAAGTAGCTCATTAACTTTGTCAGTTGGTGGGTGGGTGTGTTCTCTGTCTGCGCCACACCAGGTCTGCGCAGATAGCTGACCCAACAAATCTCGATCGAACTTCCCAAGAAGACCACAAACATGGTTCAGTAGTGAAGGCCTTATTGTCAATGAAACACAGTAGCAGCACCGGCAGACTCTACAGGGATAAGATATGTATGCCTGTTACAAAGGTCTTTGCTCAGTGAATGGCAGGACTTTCCATTCCACGCTCTGCTGAACACAGACACCCGCTCTGTGACTCCTCTTATATACATTGGTACAAACAAGTTAGGTATTGCCCCCGTGGTGTGGTTAGTTACCACTCTTTACCTTGTACATGTGGTTTAATTAAAACATTTTTATCCATCACCCTGTCATTGCGACCTTATCTTTAAAAGGGGTCAGTGTATCCTTGTTTTGTCTTTGGGGAGTGTGTTTACACCCTAACCTTGTATCAGGGTGTTCTGGTACATTCCCTTCTGGAATGTGTTTATGCAAGTGTCCTGTGCCTAGAACTTCTTAGAAATGTTTACGTTCTTTACCATACCAGCCCTGTTCTTGCCAGGTTCTGTGAACTTACAAGCAGGTGTCTTTTGTAACAGGCCCTGACTTCTGATCACAGCCTGGCTTTTGCTAATTCTGCTTTATATTAGTAGGACTTGACTCTGTTTAGGTCTTACACTAGGCCTTTTATACCAGGTCTCATGTCTCAGGCACTCTCTTTCTACTGCAGTTACATATATCATGCATGTGCATGCACTATGTGATCAGTTAATAATGGCATTGCATGGATTTTGCTAACAGATGTGTATAAAGATTGCTCTAACTGGAATTGGTTATCTGAAGTATCCCTATCCCTGATCTTTCACTTGAGATAATATGGGACCGAAATCTGAACAACTCTTGCTTTCCATTTTACAAAACCAAACCTGCAGCCAATAAGGTTTTGCAAAACTAAAAGTATTCTCCCTCAGTTGTCCTTTATTTCATTTAGATTCATAGCCTTCAAGGCCAAAGGGACCATCATAATCCTCTAGTCTGACCTCCCGCACATCACAGGCCACAAAACCTCACCTACCCATTCCTATAATAGAGCTATAACCTCTGGCTATGTTACTGAAATCCTCAAATCATGATTTAAATAATTTAAGTTACAGAGAATCCATCATTTACTGTCATTTAAACCAGCAAGTGACTTGTGCCCCATACAGCAGAATAAGGTGAACCTCCCCAACCCCACCCCACCCCCCGCACCCCAGATCTCTGCCAATCTGACCTGAGGAAAAAATTCCTGACCCAAATATAGCAGTCAGTTAGACCCTGAAAAATGTCGGCAAGATCCACCAGCCAGATACCTGGGAAAGAATTCACTGTAGTAACTTGGAGCCCTCCCCATCTAGTGTCCCATCTCTGGCCATTAGGGATATTTGCTATTAGCAGTAACAAATAAGCCACATGCCACTGTAGGCAATCTCATCTGAATATGTCCCCATAAACTTATCAAGCTCAGTCTTGAAACCAGTTAAGTTTTTGGTCCCCCGCCGCTTTCCTTGGAAGGCTTTTCCAGAACTTCACTCCTCTGATGGTTAGAAATCTTCATCTAATTTCAAGCTTACACTTGTGATGGCCAGTTAATATCTATTTGTTCTTGTGCTAACATTGCTGCTTAACTTAAATAACTCCTCTCCATCCCTGGTATTTATCCCCCTAATGTATTTATAGAGAACAATTATACCACCCCTCAGCCTTCCTTTGGTTAGGCTAAACAAGCCAAGCTCCTTGAGTCTCCTCTCTTAAAATAGGTTTTCCATTCTTCTGATCATGCAGCCCTTTTCTGCACCTGTTTCAGTTTGAAATAATCTTTCTTAAACATAGGAGACCAGAATTGCACACTGTTTTCCAGATGAAATCTGTTTTTCAGAACTCTGCATCAACTCCCCGATCCCTCACTGGAATTTAGGGATTCAGAGGAAAACATTTTTTGAAATCCTGATCCAAATCACCTATTGTTAGATATTTGAAAATTAAATGGGTGATTGATGAATTTATGTGAAACTAAAATCACCCATGTTTTGGTCCCTCTTTAGTTTTCCACCCATATTTCCCGATGAGGTGCATCTGCTGTGTATATAGGTACTTTTGTGCTACAGTAGCACAGTGGCCACACTTTAAAGTTGATGTTTGCTCACAATTACAGTGCCATAATGGTATGCTGGATATTTCTTTACCCAAGTATATGAAAAAACTATCTTGTGTCAGATACCAGTGAATGGTAGCTGTAAGCAAATGATGACTAACAAAGACATTGCTATAGCAAAAAGAAAAGGAGTACTTGTGGCACCTTAGAGACTAACAAATTTATTAGTTATTGTTAGTCTCTAAGGTGCCACAAGTACTCCTTTTCTTTTTGCGAATACAGACTAACACGGCTGCTACTCTGAAACCTGCTATAGCAAAATATCTGATAAAATTCTGGCTCTGTGTGCAAGGCTGGTCTCTAGTTGCTGGCCCACAAACAGGTAAATTATCTATTATTATTTCCATCTATGGGAGATCTGCTTTAATTCACATGGATCAGGGTTGTGGTTTTGCCACTGAAGTAACAGATTCTTGTCCAAGGTGTATATGAATAATTTAACGAGTAATGGTATATGTTGCCTCTGAACATGAATTTGTTATAATGTTGTTTTCTTAACTTTTAATTGCTTTAATGATCTCAAATAAACAGAATCATTAATGATATTGTCATATTATTTTGATGTACAGAACCACTGGGGTTGGAAGTTACCTCTGATTTATTTAGTTTATCATCCTTGTATCATGACAGAACTAATTTGCAAAAGTATTTAGTTGGACTATGTAGTCACTGTCTTATCTAAGGATTTTGGTGTACTCTTCTAACAATGGTGATGTTCACGGACAACAGTATATTATATTTTATTGTTGCACCAGCTGAAGCAAATCAATAACACATACCTGTAATGCATTACTATTTTGCAGGCACACTATAATCTATTTTATGAAGGTCTCAACATTTGTATCAGTCCTGTTTAATCTGTGGTAATACAATTTGTGCACTAAATGTTGACCTAGGAATGTTAATGGTAATGTTGAAAGAGATCAATAGAAGAGTGCATACGTATACCTGTAATTTACTGCATTCTGGTCTGGAGATAAAAAAATTATGAAATAACCAAAATATCACATAGCACACTTTAAAAATAGCCTTTGACATATTTTCAATTTTACCAAGCTGTCTTTTTGGTATCATTGTGTGTCTGTAAGACATCAGCGCTAAACCAATGCTGATAAACATTATACTTAGCATAGTAATTTCAAATTACATCAATTAAAAATCTTAAGAGTTACCCTATAATCTCTCACTGGCTATTTTTGTGATTAAGTCACAATGATTTTCGCACACAATATTAAAAGATTTAGTCATAAATGGCATAAAATCTTACCCTAAAGAAGTAAAATTACTGCTTGTAGTCACCACTCTGTTCAACTATATAAACATTATGTAGTTTGCAGAGTATATCATTTTTCTTGTTTATATTCAATAAGCTCCATGCTAAACACTAACACCAGCTGTTAAAAAAAATGACAGTAGTATTTTATCTCTGACTACTGAAATTCTTTATGGAGAGAGAGAGAGTTTTTTAAACAGTATTATGTTTCTGTCTAATGACACTGGCTGGTATGATGAATTATAGTATATTTTTCAGTGTTCTTTTGTAATGTAACATAGATTATATATAAAAATGAGATGGAAGTCTTTATACTTAGCAAAGTCAGATCCTAAACTTGAACTTGTTCCAGTTTGTTACTAAGCTACCTGATCCTGAAATACTGATATTGCAGGAAGCCCCTGGGATAGTTTAGGGCATAACTAGTAAAGCAAACCTGCATTCTGTCTGGTGCTTAAGTATCCATCTTGACCTGATTCTCAAAAAATAAAGGTACTTCAGGGTATAACAGGAGTTTTCAATACCCAACAATAATAAAAAAGTACTGCTTGAACTTCTGAGAGTGTAAATCAGTCTAAGATGCACAGCCCTACAAGTAAAAACACTTTGATGAAAATATATTTCAAGGAAAAACAGAAATGAAAATTGCCAGATTGTTTTCATTTTCTAGCCAGCTTTACTTATTAGTTATGGGAGCACGTTTTCTAGGTTAATTAATATTCTCATAATCCAGAAGAGCAGAATTTTCTCTCCGTACTGATACTGTGGTCACTACTAGCTTGTGCTATGTTCTCTGGTTTTGAAGTTAATAGGGCTAAGGCCTGCTCGCTGATGTACACTAGAATAGTGGAAGGCAGATTGTGGTCAATAGCAATTTGATAAATTCACAATTGGTCAAAATACTTTATGCAGAATAAAAGAGATTTCTTCTGAACAACCTAGGGAAGCTGTGGTTTGGGGTCAGCATTCAGTAGGGAAAAACTTCTGTATGACTTTTGAAAACTGTTCATTTTACTGAATGTAATGAATGCTGTTCCATTGAAGTCAATGGGAGTTTTGCCATTGAATTGAATGGGTGCATTTTCAAGCTCAAAGCACACAGGAAATCCAGTCAATCTGCTAGAAAACAATCTTTTTTTTTCTAATTCATGCCCAAAATAGTCCTGCCCTATTCAAAGGTATGGCAGTTCAATATATTTACTCCCAATCCAAATTTTGTCCAAATCGTCACTTCTTCTGCCAGATAATCTAACATGGTAAAGCTAAAATCTAATATACCAGTATTTTATTTTACAGTTTTCTACCAGTTTGGCTAAACGTATGCCACATTTGCTCTCTTAACTACTTACTGCTGAGGCAGGATAACTGGAGCTGTTAAGTGCATCTGTGGTGCCATGGGATTCATGCTTAGAGGATTCCTTTTATCATGTTGTACCATCTCATCTTGAATTGACATTACAAGCCACTTATCACTGTCTCAAAAACAACAAGGAGTCCGGTGGCACCTTAAAGACTAACAGATATATTTGAGCATAAGCTTTTGTGGGTAAAAACCTCATTTCTTCAGATGACTGTCTGTCTGTGTCAATAGCTATTTCAGCCTCATTCCAGTGAATTAGAGGCACTATATCTCTTTTCTCAGAAAGTTCCTTTGAAAGCTATTGATGTAATTTCACTATTGTCCTCTTACTATGCTTGGAAATATATGCTATTTTTAGTAAACTCATGGTGCTGGACTGCTGGCACTAGAGATTGAAGCCTTTTGTTTATTCACAGAGCAGGTCTAATTTGGTCAAGAACAGTGCAAATTTCCTCTTGCAGTCAGACCAGTCTTCTGCAAAGCTGACCAGGAGAGACTGTATCTAGGATTAAGTAGGTAATTCAGTCATAATGTCCTTTAAATCCTTTGTCTTTCTGCTGGGCCTTCCAATCAGGTGCTGGACTGATAGACTGCTGCTCTTTCGTCAGGATTGTTCTGCTAAGCTATGCAGTCTCCTGGGAATATCTTTATTTCTGCTGCTGTGGTACTGGTTCTTCTTCAATTTATTCACTGTCCTTTTGTTTCTTTGCTTCTTTTTTTCTCCCTCTTTGGATATCCTGGCTGATTTCAAACACTTTTTGTCTATGTCCAATAATTTCCATCTTCTCTGCATCCTTATCTCTTTGTTTGTTTACTCAGACTCAGGGTCTCACTTAAATGCAGCGTCTTGCCTGCCTTAGAGGACCATGTGTTTCCAGGCAAAGGGATAAATGTGAATTGTAAATTCATCAAGATTGGCTTCTACTGACCATTTCTAGACTCCAAAGGAAATCCTAAAGAAATTGTTCCTTGGCCAAAGGTTGGTGGCTGTTGCATTGGTTCCTTATTAGAGAGTTCGAAAGGAGGTGAAAAATGCTTTGGTCCTTGCAATTTCATCTCAAGAGTAGAGTGTCTGATTAAGGGGATATGCTTCTTTCCCATTTGCTCTCCAAAGGTGCCCTTCTTTCTCAAATAGTTACAGATATAATTGCTCCCTCTCTGTGCCTCATGCTATTAAAATGACCTTAAAAGTCTTATTCTGGGTTCACTTCATTTTCTGATGTTTTCCTCTTGAAGTCTCTCCCAGCACTCAGAAGTATTTATTTTCTTTTTTCTCTCTGCTTCCCTTTCCTTCTCTGAGACATAAGGGAAAAAAGTTGAAAAGTATGTTTTCATGTTCATGCCATTCTCCTGTTCCTTTCGATATCTCCGACATAAATAATGAAAAGTCATGTTCAGAATGGGCAAGGTTTGCCTCCTGTGTAGAGGGCCAACACAAGACCAAAATGTCACTAAAGTCCAACTCAAGTCTTATTTTCAATGCTTTAGTGGCCTTGAACTAGTGGTCTCATGCTGGTGAATTTTACTCAGTGAGATTGATACTGTGATCTCTATGTGAATCAGATCTGATGGTTCCATTTGTAGAGCATTTTGAGTTTTTGAAGCTTGGTAGTACACAATTTGAAGTGGGTAGGGTTTTTTTGTTCTTGGTTGTTGGTTTGGTGTTGTTTTTTTGGTGGAGAGTTGTTTTCTGTTTTGTTTCCCCTCTTCTTTATGATTTTTTTTGGTTTTATTTTGTAATAAAAACAGATTCAGGCTGCAGAGTTGGACTAAAGTATGAATGTCAGTGTGCTCATGTGCATTGAGGGACTTGTTCTCTAGAGATTGCATCTCTGTTGAACAGCTCCCTGGAGCTCTACAAAATACCGATTACAGTCAAATCTGACAATCATTTGAATCTCTGTGCATATCAACAATTGTCCTTAGATCAGCGGTGACAGAAAGATATCTAGCTATGTGGAAACAGATGTCAAGTCGTTCAAGCAGTCTTCCCAGTTGTTGAACACAGATAAATTTTAAATCACTTTAGGTCAGGGAAAAGAACACTTGCAAGAAGGCAGGATGAGAACTAGGTGAAAAAATGAGATAGATAAAAAAGCTGCTTACAAAAGCTTCAGTTCCTTCAAAGCATTAATAACTATAAAAGCATTTGGCTTTCCTACCTTAATTAATGCAGTTGCCGGTAACAATACAGCCGTCTAACAAGCAGTCTGGCTTTAGAAATTTTCATCTGAGGGATTGAAGCATTGGTAACAGTATTGTTACCAGCAAAAATGGGGTTTGAAGGAGAAATTGAATGCTTGAATAAATTGAAGACATGTACAGGTATCAGCAGTGATAATCCATTTCTTGAATGTGCAATGCACTGTAGTATTCCAGGATGAACATGATCAAAGTTTGCAATGGTCAAGAGCTGTCTGAGATTACGTTGTTGTCTTCCTGGCATCACAACAGGGCTGAAATAAGGTCCTATTGAGACCTTGTAATATAAAACAAAACAGCCTTCATACCTTGTACAAGATTGTAAAAATGACATTTACATAAAGTTTTGCTTTTACTGAAGGTCGCTGAGAGGTGGGGGGACAACTGGAGGCCTACGATTGCAGATGTATACAGAGGACTATGCATATTTCTTTTAAAAAAAATTGAGAGTTAGAAATGTTTATAAAAGATTGGACCTACAGGGAGATACTAAAAATGTGTTTGTTCTCCCCTGCCTCCTACCATTTTCAGAACTTGGGGGAGAAAAAACAACATTCCTTTACGGGGCAGTTTGCTGAGTTCAACACAGGCACAAAATCAACTTTTTCCTATTGAAAACTGCTTTTGGTTTTACCAAATGGTAATGTGTGCATGACCCCGGAGGTAGAGCAGCCTATCAAAACTGAAATAACTCTTGCTGCATCACTTGTTCTTTTTCTGAAAGTTATCTACCTGATCACAACTACCCCCATTTAATATGAGAAAGGGTGCGATGTAGTAGGGCCAGAGAAGAAATTATTAGAGGGAAACTTAAATAAGTTTCCATACACTTAGGAAAATTGATTCTGATCTTTTGTCAATTTACACGTATTATTTAAGGGAAATTGCCAAAAGGATATGGTAAAAGAGGTTTATCGTATAAAAAAAGGAAGGGGAAACTATGAAACCTTCCAGTGTAAAAAGATGAAGCTAAAGGGTATGTGTCGCAGCAGCATTTCATCTGTCCACCTATGGCATTTTTAAAGTTCTACACACAAAGTTTTGTCTGCATCACTGTGTCAGTCAGGGATGTGAAAAAGTCCATATCCTTGATTGACATATCTGTGCTAGCTAAAACCGCTGTGTAGATAAAGCTATAGTGGTAAATGTTCTTTTCCCAGTACAGCTTATGTTGCTTGGGGAGGTGGATTAACTATTCTGGCAAAATATCTTATGTCAGCATAAGCTGCGACTCCACCTGGGGGCTCTACTGGTATAGTTGTATTGTCAAAGCCTTCCTGGTGTACACTAACCCTAAATGCCAAGTACACCTCTCGAGATGTAGCCCAAAGAACCCTCATATTGCCCTCACTTTACAGTCTAAAACTTTAAAAAAAAATGTTTCTTCCCGCTCCTCTGATTGATGCAGTCTATCTAATAGATGTTATAATTGACACACATGCACGCTTGTTCTCTCTCACACGCACACCAGACAAAACTCAGACAGGACCGAGAGGGATATTACAAATAATGCTGAACATAAACTTAATGGTTTTGAAAGTGAGGAGGAGGAAAACAAATAAAAACTTCAGCAAACGGAAAATGAGAAAATAAAACAAGCCAAAAGCATTGCACTATAATTGAAGACAGAAGTCACTCAGCAAGTTGCTTGTTATTTTGTGTTACTTATTATGTTACTTTATTAGATGTCTCTCCCAGCTATTACTAGTATCTGTATGTAATACCAGTGGGTGAGAGAAAAAAAGCAGTAAAAACTTGTGAAGTTTGCAATCTCACCTGGGTTTATAGTGCACAGGGACTTAATGAAACTGACGTAGGTAGGTAGTGATATGAAGCTGGTGGGATGGGAAAAGTTGAGGTCTTGGTGGTAAATGGCATTTTAAAGTCAGAGAAAAAATGAAATGTTAAAAGAAATGGCAAGAGTAGAGAAAATGAGTCAGACTAACAGTAGTATAGGGCACAGGGAGTAAAAAGGAGGTACATGCCCACATGCACGTGTGAAATAAACTGGGTTTGATTACTGAAGGTTATTTGGTGTGGGACTTTATCTCCACAAATCCAAAGGATTCTAATTATTAAATGTGCAGTTTACATTCAAAAAGCATCAATTGAAGAAAGGAGGTTAGCCACATGGAAACATTATCCTATGACCAACATGGCTACAACAACACCATGTACAAATCCCACAAATCATACCATTTGCAAGAATAACATTGAGGGTGAGATTACTACACCATGATCTAAGAAGTTACCTACAAACTACCCATGCAGTAGCAGACAAGGCAATTCTGCACAGCAGACCAAGCATTAACTCCATTATCCCCAAGACACAGCCACTCTTCAAGCAAGGACAGTTTTAGCTGCAGCAGAATTGTATAAAGGGCAGGTGCACAGTTGCCAACTTTCACACGGTAAATAAACACCCCGACTTTCACAATAAGCCAAAAATCAAGGTAATTCCATTTCAAAACAAGGCCAAAACAAGCCAATCCCTAAGAACCCCAACACTCTATGTGACTAGATCCCCCCCAGTGTGCAGTCTGGGACTGTGGTGGGCCCACTGTGCACCCATAACTCTCTCCCCCTGCCTCTGCTTGCTGGGAGCCGATCGAAAAAAAAAAAAAAGAAGCAACAAGCTACAAGCCCGACGAGCTACAAGCCAAAAACTAGCCAACAAGCAACTCATAGGCCAAGAAGTAAAAAACTAGCCCAATTTCTGCATTTTTTTTAACGGGTTTGGCATGTCTGGACAGGTGTTGCAGGAAAGATAACATGAGGTTTGTACCTATATTTCAAATGGTACAACAATATGAAAGAAGTATTTGAATACTTAATAATTGCTCTGGAGTCCTCATGTTAAAGCAGTCAAAGTGCTGGCAGTGTATTTGTAGCATGTTAATCGTTCAATATGCAGACTTCATACAAAATTCCTACTTGGACTATTTTTTGGCAGGGGGAGAGGGGAAAGGATTTTGGAAACTCAAGGCAGGATTTTAAAATAAATATGGATATCTAAAGTTAGGAGCCAAAGTCCATTGGGTTTTATGGAAGCTATTGAGTGCTCAGCACTTAAGAAAATCAGGCAACTTACCTCAGCTTATAAGTCCCTATTTAGCACCTACCTTTAGGCTCCTATTTTTAAAACAGAGAATACTGTTGCATTTCCAAAGTGACACATACTCTAACAGAACTTATGTGTGCACCAAGAAGGTCTGAGAGCCTGATGTAGTCAGACATTGTGAAGGTCTTGAGATCACCTGGAGTGAAAAATGTGTCAATTCATCTCTCTGTGGACCTATAAATAAACCATTTACCATATGTATGTAAACCTTTATTGTCTGTCTCCTCCATCCATCTTAGTAGGAGGGATACAAATTTCTTGCCCATCAGCCAGTGTGTGTCAGGAAGGTGCCACAAGTCCTCCTTTTCTTTTTACGGATACAGACTAACACGGCTGCTATTCTGAAACCTTTTTAACAGTCTATGTTAAGATTTTTCAGACAGTGCAGATCAAATACTTTTAGTTTTCCTCTTTTCTCTGTTTCTGAGTCCGTTGTCTCTGAAAAAAAAGGTTGTCATGAGGTACTAGTCCCTATTTTAACTTTAATTGCCTGAAGCTACATGTATGGGTGTTCACTAATTCAAATTGCAATAGATTATCAATACATTCACATTGCATTTTTTTTTCTTTAGTTGCACTTACAGGCAGGGGTGCTGGAACAATTTGTATAGTGGGGTGCTGAAAGCCATTGAACCAAACTCTAAACCTTGCATATAATGAAAACCACTTCAAGACGGGGAGCGGGCACACCCCAGCACCCCTAGCTCCAGCACCTATGCTTACAGGTACAATTCTGGGGCTACTCCACGAGCACCATATTTGGAAGTAGTGACTACTGTTATCAATCAATCATGGTGCAAAGCACAAGCAAATCACCGGCTGAAGTAAAAAACCCCCTAAATCCCCTGCCCCAAACCTCTCCCATTGTATCTTAATAGTAAATAGCTCAAGTTCAGTGAATTTCTGTTTAACCAGAAAAAACTCCTTCAAGTGTCTCTAGCTACCTGTTAAAGGGCCAAACCTGCATACATCACACTTCTGATGAAAACAGAGTCTTCCCTATCCTTCCAAATTGAACTTAAGTTTCTCAGTGGCAAATCCAAACAATTAGAGACAATGAGGGTGAGGTAATCTCTTTTATTGAATCAACTTCTGTTGGTGAGAGAGACAGCCTGAAAGCTTGTTTCTCACCAACAGAAGATGGGACAATAAAAGCTATAACCTCACTCACCTCCTCTATTTAGTATCCTGTGATCAACATGATTAAAACACTGCATACAAATCCAACAAATCATGTTCTATACAAGAGTAATGTTGAGGGTGAGATTACTACACCATGATCTCATACTTAGCATCTATTTTTTAAAAATGTGTACAGAAAGTATGCCCAGGGTAAGACCACTAACTGTCAGAAAGAGGAGCGTAAAGTGCAGAGAATGAATTGAGCACTTAAGCAGCACTTTGAAGTGTTGTTGTTTTTTAAATAAAGCCCAAAAGACAGATCTAGAGAGATGGGAGGCTGGCTCCCCACAGCACACTCACTCCCCCCTCCCCTTAAAAGCATCTAAAGGAAAATAGAGAAGAGGGAGAGATTGAAAACAACACTCTTAAAGCATTTGTTGTAGTAAAGTGTTCCGGAGACCGAGACTATGCTTTTCTTGTGAGGGTTTTTTTTTTTAATGATCTATAACATCACTCAGGGAGAGCAAAAGGCTTTTGTGAGCAAAAAGCAAAGGTAAAAGTTAAACACTTTCCCCCATCGTATACTTGTAAGTTTATATAACTGAGAAAAGCAGGTCAGAGAAAGGAGAGCAATCTCTGTTTTCTTTTAAAATTGCAACAAAGTTCGGTAATGCAAAAAACATAATTGTGAAGGAAGATAAAATTACGAGGGTCATCCCAGCTACTGTTAGTAATTTTTTGTGTGCTATGGATGTGTCAACATTTTTCACTACTCACAAACCCATAGACAAATAATCTTTTTTTACAGGTTTACAATATATACAATTTCTCATTCTGGTCTCCATTTTTTCCCCACAGACTAAAAAGCAATTTTCACAGGCAAAAAGCTCTATTTTCACGCAAGAATGGGGAAATTGTTTTACTTTGTGTAATGACCCATCCACTCCCAGTCTCTATTCAAGCCTAAGTTAATTGTATCCAGTTTGCAAATTAATTCCAATTCAGCAGTCTCTCCTTGGAGTCTGTTTTTGAAGTTTTTTTGTTGAAGAATAGCCACTCTTAGGTCTGTAATTGAGTGACCAGAGAGACACTAATCTATCTAAACTACTACATGCCACAAGGGGCCACAATAGTGGTTCCCTTAACCCACCCAGCAGTATTGTTAATCCATCCAACTATACTCTTAGCCCAGCAGAAGAATCTGTCCTATCTCGGGGCCTCTCCTTCTGCCCCTCCATCCCCACAAACATGATACAGTTCTGTGGTGACCTAGAATTCTATTTCCGACGTCTCCGACTCAAGGAATATTTCCAACACACCTCTGAACAACATACTAACCCACAGAGACCTTTCTACCAACACTACAAAAAGAAGGATTCTGGGTGGACTCCTCCTACAGGTCGAAACAACAGACTGGACTTCTACATAGAGTGCATCCACTGATGTGCATGGGCTGAAATTGTGGAAAAGCAGCATCACTTGCCCCATAACCTCAGCCGTGCAGAACACAATGCCATCCACAGGCTCAGAAACAACTCTGACATCATAATCAAAAAGGCTGACAAAGGAGGTGCTGTCATCATCATGAATAGGTCGGAATATGAACAAGAGGCTACTAGGCAGCTCTCCAACACTACTTTCTACAAGCCATTACTCTCTGATCCCATTGAGGGTTACCAAAAGAAACTACAGCATTTGCTCAAGAAACTCCCTGAAAAAGCACAAGAACAAATTCGCACAGACACACCCCTGGAACCCTGACCTGGGGTATTCTATTTGCTACCCAAGATCCATAAACCTGGAAATCCTGGATGCCCCATCATCTCAGGCATTGGCACCCTGACAGCAGGATTGTCCGGCTATATAGATTCCCTCCTCAGGCCCTATGCTGCCAGCACTCCCAGCTATTTTCGAGACACCACTGATTTCCTGAAGAAACTACAATCCATCGGTGATCTTCCTGAAAACACCATCCTGGCCACTATGGATGTAGAAGCCCTCTACACCAACATTCCACACAAAGATGGACTACAAGCCACCAGGAACAGTATCCCCGATAAAGTCATGGCTAACCTAGTGGCTGAACTTTGTGACTTTGTCCTCACCCATAACTATTTCACATTTGGGGACAATGTATACCTTCAAATCAGCAGCACTGCTATGAATACCCGCATGGCCCCACAGTATGCCAACATTTTTATGGCTGACTTAGAACAGCGCTTCCTCAGCTCTCGTCCCCTAATGCCCCTACTCTACTTGCGTTACATTGATAACATCTTCGTTATCTGGACCCATGGAAAAGAAGCCCTTGAGGAATTCCAACATGATTTCAGCGATTTCCATCCCACCATCAAATTCAGCCTGGACCAGTCCACACAAGAGATCCACTTCCTGGACACTACGGTGCTAATAAGTGATGGTCACATAAACACCACCCTTTACCGGAAACCTACTGACCGCCTTTCCTACCTACTTGCCTCCAGCTTTCATCCAGATCACACCACACAATCCATTGTCTACAGCCAAGCTCTACGATACAGCCGCATTTGCTCCAACCCCTCAGACAGAGACAAACACCTACAAGATCTCTATCAAGCATTCTTACAACTACAATACTCACCTGCTGAAGTGAAGAAACAGATTGACAGAGCCAGAAGAGTACCCAGAAGTTACCTACTACAGGACAGGCCCAACAAAGAAAATAACAGAACGCCACTAGCCATCACCTTCAGCCCCCCACTAAAACCTCTCCAGAGCATCATCAGGGATCTACAACCTATCCTGAAGGATGACCCATCACTCTCACAGATCTTGGGAGACAGGCCAGTCCTTGCTTACAGACAACCTGAAGCAAATACTCACCAGCAACCACACACCACACAACAGAACCACTAACCCAGGAACCTATCCTTGCAACAAAGCCCGTTGCCAACTCTGTCCACATATCTATTCAGGAGACACCATCATAGGGCCTAATCACATCAGCCACACTATCAGAGGCTTGTTCACTTGCGCATCTACCAATGTGATATATGCCATCATGTGCCAGCAATGCCCCTCTGCCATGTACATTGGCCAAACTGGACAGTCTCTACATAAAAGAATAAATGGACACAAATCAGACGTCAAGAATTATAACATATAGTCGGAGAACACTTCAATCTCTCTGGTCACTCGATTACAAACCTAAGAGTGGCTATTCTTCAACAAAAAAACTTCAAAAACAGACTCCAACGAGAGACTGCTGAATTAGAATTAATTTGCAAACTGGATACAATTAACTTAGGCTTGAATAAAGACTGGGAGTGGATGGGTCATTTCCCCATGTTATCCCCCCCCCGCACCCCGCACTGTTCCTCAGACATTCTTGTCAACTGCTGGAAATGGCCCACCTTGATTATCACTACCAAAGGTTTTCTTCCTCCCCCCCGTTCCTGCTGGTAATAGCTTATCTTAAGTGGTCACTCTCCTTACAGTAAAAAAGAAAAGGAGTACTTGTGGCACCTTACAGACTAACTAATTTATTTGAGCATAAGCTTTTGTGAGCTACAGCTCAAAGCTTATGCTCAAATAAATTTGTTAGTCTCTAAGGTGCCACAAGTACTCCTTTTCTTTTTTGCGAATACAGACTAACACGGCTGCTACTCTGAAATCTCCTTACAGTGTGTATGATAACACCCATTGTTTCATGTTCTCTGTGTATATAAATCTCCCCACTGTATTTTCCACTGAACGTATCCGATGAAGTGAGCTGTAGCTCACAAAAGCTCATGCTCAGATAAATTTGTTAATCTCTAAGGTGCCACAAGTACTCCTTTTCTTCTTACACCCCATGTAAACTTTTACCCTTTCTTCTGAAACATCCATCATTGGCCACTGCTGGAAACAAGACATTGGGAGGGTGGTCATGGGGAGAAATATTCCAGTATTCTTAGTATCTCATAATCTTCTAGTTTGCAAGCACCAGAAGTGAATTAATTTATTACAAAACTCAAGTGTTCCTTTCTTATTTGTTCTCCTTCTGAACTGAACTAATGTTGAAAGATGCAAAATAATTTTAAAAATGAAAATCTGGCCATCATATGAACATAAAATCAATCATTAGCATGCCATATATTCAGAGCTCGAAGTGTCCCACTGCTGTTCCATGTCGAGAATGTACTGCATACATTTTTCTATGTCAGGTCAAATGGGGAGTGAAACACAGTAGGAAGAAATTCTACAGCTTAATTATGAAACTTCATGTTTACCATACTACCCTAATTTTTTACCCTTTATTTAATATTTTCAGTTGATTTATAATTAAGCTTGCCCAAGGTCTGTAAACAGGAAAATTTGGAGAATATTTGTTTTTTAAAAATAAACAAACTTGCCAGCTAGGTGAGTTTCCCTAAGTTTTCCCGGCTCTAGTAAATAGCAAAGAGCTATTCATTCTAATTCTCTTTAGGAACAACAGCCAGTCATGACAGATGTACCATCATAACACAGACTGCTACAGTTGTCCACAGAGATTTCAGAAACCTAACTGGCAGTGGTGATTTGCCTATGCAAGATTCTAATAACTAGGTATTGAACTATTTTGCATGAGGAAAAGACATATTTTATAGACATTGTTTTCCATCATCTATCTGAGCAATTCTCACATAACCTTTGGTATTATCACTCCTGACTGTATATTTCAACACTGCCGTATAAAACAGTATTACCCTAAGTATTAATTCTGGAACAGTGATGTTAGTCAAACTCATTCAGTAGTGTAAAAAGTTACAACACTTGGATTCAGGTTCTTTAAACATTAAAAGAAGAATGTTTATAGAATCTTTCTATTTATTTTTTAAAATATTTGCATTTTAGTTTGCTGAATAGGAAACAACATACCCTTGTCTTCACTGAGCAAATTTTAGAAACCATTCAGCTTCCAGTGTCAGCAACACTGAGAGCTTTATGTAGTTGAGACACCAGTTGCTGATTCAGCCTTCTGTCATGCCAGCTCCCTTTTAGGGGAATAAATTATTGCTGGCTGGAGATAACCTGGCCCTAATTGGGGAAGCAGAGAGAGCTGTCACCTAATTGACCTGGGGCTGTATAAAAACCTCAGAAGAAGGAAGCCAAGTAGGAGCAGAAAGAAAGGGGGAAAAAATGCAGGTAGTGGAAGCAAGAAGGTAGCTCTTCCCGCCCGCCCGCCGATGGTGAAGGGCCAACTGTACATAGTGAAACAGTAGTGGGAATAAGCCTATGAATAAACTGCACAGGTGGTTAATACCCCAAGGGTCTCAGAGTGACTTTGTGGACCTAGCAGAGGCAGGAACCAGCAGGGCCCGGCCACACTCTGCTACATACCCCAATACAATGAACCACTAATCATAAATAATATGACTAAAAAAAGTATGTAGGTGGAATAATATTGACAACGCTGGAATACACTCAGATGTCTTTTATGGTTATCAAAAATGTCTGCTTTGCTACAGCATTTAATCAACCACAAAAGTTGTTTATTACTCCAGTACCATGAGCACTGTCCCTTTATATACTGTCAGTTTAGTTCAAACCATTCCACTTCTAAATTGCAAGTGAAGTGTACGTGGCCCTACTCAAGATGCCGAAATTACAGCATTCATGCTAAATCACAATGAGCCTACCCACTTACAGGTCCCATTCATTCTTGTTTTCTGTTCCTCACCTCTTACTTTTATCTAATCTAATCGATCTATATTTCAATTTTAAAAAGGTGTCACTGAGGGAAAATGTAAAGCAAGTTCAGCTCTAACACTTAACCAAAGGAACTGAGAAGTACTATAGCAGAATGGCTAAGAAACTTGTTGTGCATGTCTGTATTTTAGTGTGTGATTGTCTTTCTCCATCTAAGAGAAAGGAGCCATTACCTTTTCAAATAACCCTCTATTTATCCTTTTGTAAATTGAAAGAAAATTCATGGTTATGGCACCGCATTTTAGGGTGAAATTGCGGAACATTTTACACATTCGTTCACTATACAGTATAAGGAGCCACTTCTTAAAGGTAAATTACAAGTTTTTTGGTTAATTTAGGAAAATAATTAAATGAGGGTAATTGAGTTGCAAATTTTTGTGTGTGTGGAAGTCCATTCAAAATGTACTAGAATTCTTTGAGGGGATCAACAAGCATGTGGACAAAAGGGATCCAGTGGATATAGTGTACTTAGATTTTCAAAAAGCCTTTGACAATGTCCCTCACCAAAGGCTCTTAAGCAAAATAAGCTTCATGAGATAAGAGGGAAGGTCTGCTTATAGATCAGTAACTGGTTAAAAAAATAAGAAACAAAGAGTAGGAATAAATGGTTCGTTTTCAGAATAGAGAGAGGTAAATAGTGGTGTCCTCCCAGGGTCTATACTGGGCCCAGTCCTATTCAACATATTTATAAATGATCTGGAAAAGGGGTAAACAGTGAGGTAGCAAAATTTGCAGATGATACAAAACTACTCACGATAGTTAGATCCATACCAGATTGCAAAGATCTCACAAAACTGGGTGACCAGGCAACAAAATGGCAGATGAAATTCAATGTTGATAAATGCAAAGTAAGGCACATTGTAAAACATAATCCCAACTATACATATAAAATGATGGGGTCTAAATTAGCTGTTACCACTCAAGAAAGAGATCTTGGAGTCATTGTGGATAGTTCTCTGAAAACATCCACTTAATATGCATCAGCAGTCAATAAAGCTAACAATGTTAGGAATCTTTAAGAAAGGATTAGATAATAAGACAGAAAGTGTCATATTGCCTCTATGTAAATCCATGGTTCTAAGCATTGTTTAAACACACATCAGATAGGCAGTTTCTGTTTCAAAGAGCTTACAGTCAAAGTAGCATCAAGTGATCTTTTGTATTGTGTATTGCAGGGCAGGAACAGTGGCCTCAGTGTCTCTCAAAGTCCTGAAGCAAACCTTGTGTTCTGCATGGAGAAAGAGTGTCGGGGGATAATGGCAGCTTGTGCCTGATCCCTTTACTTGACTAACCCAGACAGAAGGGGAGGGACTAGGTATAACCTCTCCTTACTCTGGGGGCCTGGTCGCCAGTTTTGGAACTGCACTTAAGCAGTTACTGCCAGGTAGTTTTTACCATGCTGTTTTCACCTATCTTGTTTGCTTTGTTTAAGTTAATGAAGTTGCAACCTCTGTTTAACCACAGATCAATGTTTGTATTTTACTCACTTGCTGTGTCTGAGTTAATTCATAAGGAAGAACTTTGTCTTAAATGGAAGAGTGACCAAATTTTTGAGAAAAGCAAAATAACATTGAACCAGGCTATGTCCTCCTATGGAAAAACTCAGCAAAAAGAGTCTGGGTGTAGGGTTGCCAGGCATCTGTTTTTTTAATGGAATGCCTGGTCGAAAAGGGACTCTCGTGGTTCTGCACCACTGACCGGTGGCTGTTAAATATCTGGTCGGTGGTGCAGCGGGGCTAAGGCAGACTCCCTGCCTGCCCTGGCTCCTTGCAGCTCCCGGAAGCAGCTGGCATGTCCCTGCAGCTGCTAGACACAGGGTTTGCTAGGGAGACTCCACATGCTGCCCCTGCCTAAAGCACCGGCTCTGCAGCTCACATTGATGCCAATGGGAGCTGCAGAGGAAGCGCTAGGGTTGCCAGGCATCTGGTTTTGACTGAAACTCCCGGTCGAAAAGGGACCCTGGTGGCTCCGGTCAGCACCCCCAACTGTTAAACCTGTTAAAAGTCTGGTTGGCAGCAGGCACCCTGGGCTAAGACAAGCTCCCTGACTGCCCTAGCTCTGCACGGCTCCTGGAAACAGCTGCCAGGTCCCTACAGCCCCTGACTGGCCAGGGCGGCTCCGTGTACTGCCCTTGCTCCAAGTGCTGGCTCCACAGCTTCCATTGGCCAGGAACCGTGACCATTGGGAGCTACAGGGGCAGTGCCTGCAGGTGCGCGCACCATGCAGAGCAGCTTGGCTGAGCCTCTGCCTAGGAGCTGCAAGGACCTGATGGCCACATTCTGGGAGCTGCAGTAAGCGCCACCAGGACCCCGCTGCCCCAGCCTGATATCCCCTCCTACACCCCAAACCCTGAATCCCTGGCCCCAACCCCAACTGGAGCCCTCACTCCCCACTGCATCTCTGCCCCAGCCTGGAGTCCCTCCCACACCCAAACTCCCTCCCGGAGCCCACACCCCACACACTCCCAACACCCTGCCCCAGCCCTAAACCTCCTCCTGCACCCCAAACCCCTCATCCCTGGCCCCATCCCAGAACCCATACCCCCAGCTGCAGCCCTCACCCCCTCCTGCACTCCAAACCGCTCAACCCCAGCCCCACCCCAAAGCCTGCACCCACAGCTGGAGTCCTCATGTCCTCCCAGAACCCCTGCCCCAGCCCATAGCCCTCTGAGTGAGAATGGGGGAGAATAAGTGATGGAGGGAGGGGGGATTGAGGCCTTGGAGAAGGGGAAGGGCAGGGCCATCTTTGTGGAGGTGCTTTGTCTATGTTGGCACTTATCTCCAGTGTCTACCCAGTTCCCTGGCAACATGTTTTGAATGTAGCTGCACTACCAGAGAATCTCCCTTGCCCAAAGTGGCTTCTAGGTTCACTGTAGCAAAGTATAATGAAAAAGATACAGTTCCGTCTGCATTATTTTAAAGATTAAGTAGTTTTGTGACTAATAAAAATATAAATGCTATTATTTTCTCCTTAACTCACAATACTTATTACACTGAAAAGTCTGTCTTGGGTCTCACAAGAATGCTAATCTAACATTTTCTGTATCAAGTACATTTATTTTTCCTTATTGACCTACTTTTTTCTATACTTATTTTCTCCATTAACTGTAGTTTTAACTTTTTGAAGGACTCAGAGCTGGGAGAGTTTACTTTAAATAAATAAATAAATAAAATAAGGAGGAAGGGGAAGTTTGCTCATCAAGGAAGTTTTTGTAAATTCTCTCAATCCTGATGAATGGAAGAGAACAGTAGGAAGGCAAAAAACCTCCTACTGCACCTGGCCAATATGGTGGTAAGAGAAAAATTCCTTCCCAGCCCGCCTTAGTGGGCAGCTAGCATAATTCCCATAGCAGATATAGCTAAACACCTGGCATATTTGTGACCTAATTAGGGAGGGAGGGTGGGTGCGCCCAGCCTGTTCTGTGTGGATAGGGTAGGGGCCAGGCCCAGCTGACATTTTTAAACCCTTCATTCCTATGTGGTGAGTCGTCCACCATGCTGACTGCTCTTTCAGCAGCTTTAAGTTTCCCCTCCTCCCCAAGCCAGAAAGCATTGCCTTCTTCCCCTGGCCAGCCAGCCAAACTCCTCCCTGCTTAAGTGCAGGGTAGCAACCCATGAAAGACCTCCAAGAAATTCTCCAGTGTGCTAATGAAGAGCCACTAAACAAAACATTTATTTACACTTTTGTATAACAATTTAAGGAGCTTCTCGTTTTATATATATATAAATCTTTCTTCTTGTAGTATTTCTGTGCAACTTTTCCATGGTACAAAAGATGAAGAGTGGATATGAAGAAAAATAAAATAGCTCCTGAAGGTTCTGGGATTTTGCCCCAGTTTCTCCTCCCCCCCTCTCCCCACCATTTAGGCACTTGATAAGAATCTTCTCTTGCCCAAGCAGGGTTGGGTCTACCTTCCTCTGAATCTCAGCAATGTCCCTGTGAAAACTTGTTGCAGGGTTGCTGAGTGTGTGCCTCTGCAACATTGCTGACTGCAGGCAGCTTAGGGGCCTTGAGACTCAATCAGATTTAAGGCTGATACTAGGTTTGCCAAAAATAGCTCTTGTTATAATTGTAATAGTGAAATGTGAAAATTAGATGCATCATTGCTCCATGACTCCAAGATGTAAAGCAACAAATAGCACACTGGTGTCATATCCATGGAAAATACCGAGAGCCTTCCTATATAACAATGTGATGTATAGGAGCTGGTGAATTTAGGACAACACCTAGGGCTTCTATAGCAAGCTCCTTCTCAGGACAGAGAAGTACAAAAATTGGGCAAATCCATCTTTTATTCCACCGTAGTCCCTGCATCATACTGCTTTCCAGTGCAGGGATTAAATCAACCCTTAGACTGTTAATGTCTACTTTTTGAAACCATCTTGTTTGTAGGTGAAGACAGGCAAATTCATGCAAGCCCAAGTAGCAAAATTAGATTCTTAAGAACCAATAATGCCTTCACTCTGAACTTCATTCCTCTAGGGACCACTGATTTTATTAATGGCACAGTCTTGGCCAAACTCTCAGTTCTGGATGCTCACCAGTCTGCTGTGTTTCGGCTCTACATGTTATGCCCTGTGGCTTTTAAGCTTTCATGAGTTTCAGCAATGTTTCTCTGGCATTGGGTTTCTAGGAGTTTTGGGGTGTAGATTATCTTTCTTGCCTCCTCCTTCTGAGAGCTGAGACACCCATGTTTCAGCTGGAAAGGCCCTGAAACTAGTGTCAGCTCCCCAGGACTTTACAATTGCTTGAGCACATCTTTTCCCAAAGCTCTAACCTTGTGAACAGTTTTGTTACAGGTTTCAGAGTAGCAGCCGTGTTAGTCTGTATTCGCAAAAAGAAAGGAAGTACTTGTGGCACCTTAGAGACTAACAAATTTATTAGAGCATAAGCTTTCGTGAGCTACAGCTCACTTCATCGGATGCATTTGGTGGAAAAAACAGAGGAGAGATTTATATACACACACACAGAGAACATGAAACAATGGGTTTATCATACACACTGTAAGGAGAGTGATCACTTAAGATAAGCCATCACCAACAGCAGGGGGGGAAGGAGGAAAACCTTTCATGGTGACAAGCAGGTAGGCTAATTCCAGCAGTTAACAAGAATATCAGAGGAACAGTGGGGGGTGGGGTGGAAGGGAGAAATACCATGGGGAAATAGTTTTACTTTGTGTAATGACTCATCCATTCCCAGTCTCTATTCAAGCCTAAGTTAATTGTATCCAGTTTGCAAATTAATTCCAATTCAGCAGTCTCTCGTTGGAGTCTATTTTGAAGCTTTTTTGTTGAAGTATAGCCACTCTTAGGTCTGTGATCGAGTGACCAGAGAGATTGAAGTGTTCTCCAACTGGTTTTTGAATGTTATAATTCTTGACGTCTGATTTGTGTCCATTCATTCTTTTACGTAGAGACTGTCCAGTTTGGCCAATGTACATGGCAGAGGGGCATTGCTGGCACATGATGGCATATATCACATTGGTAGATGCGCAGGTGAACGAGCCTCTGATAGTGTGGCTGATGTGATTAGGCCCTATGATGGTATCCCCTGAATAGATATGTGGACAGAGTTGGCAACGGGCTTTGTTGCAAGGATAGGTTCCTGGGTTAGTGGTTCTGTTGTGTGGTGTGTGGTTGCTGGTGAGTATTTGCTTCAGATTGGGGGGCTGTCTGTAAGCAAGGACTGGTCTGTCTCCCAAGATCTGAGAGAGTGATGGCTCGTCCTTCAGGATAGGTTGTAGATCCTTGATGATGCGTTGGAGGGGTTTTAGTTGGGGGCTGAAGGTGATGGCTAGTGGCGTTCTGTTGTTTTCTTGTTGGGCCTGTCCTGTAGTAGGTGACTTCTGGGTAATCTTCTGGCTCTGTCAATCTGTTTCTTCACTTCAGCAGGTGGGTACTGTAGTTGTAGGAATGCATGATAGAGATCTTGTAGGTGTTTGTCTCTGTCTGAGGGGTTGGAGCAAATGCGGTTATATCGTAGCGCTTGGCTGTAGACAATGGATCGAGTGGTATGATCTGGATGAAAGCTAGAGGCATGTAGGTAGGAATAGCGGTCAGTAGGTTTCCGATATAGGGTGGTGTTTATGTGACCATCGCTTATTAGCACCGTAGTGTCCAGGAAGTGGATCTCTTGTGTGGACTGGTCCAGGCTGAGGTTGATGGTGGGATGGAAATTGTTGAAATCATGGTGGAATTCCTCAAGAGCTTCTTTTCCATGGGTCCAGATGATGAAGATGTCATCAATGTAGCGCAAGTAGAGTAGGGGCATTAGGGGACGAGAGCTGAGGAAGCGTTGTTCTAAGTCAGCCATAAAATGTTGGCATACTGTGGGGCCATGCGGGTACCCATCGCAGTGCCGCTGATTTGAAGGTATACATTGTCACCAAATGTGAAATAGTTATGGGTCAGGACAAAGTCACAAAGTTCTGCCACCAGGTTAGCCGTGACAGTATCGGGGGATACTGTTCCTGACGGCTTGTAGTCCATCTTTGTGTGGAATGTTGGTGTAGAGGGCTTCTACATCCATAGTGGCTAGGATGGTGTTTTTAGGAAGATCACCAATGGACTGTAGTTTCCTCAGGAAATCGGTGGTGTCTCGAAGATAGCTGGGAGTGCTGGTAACGAAGGGCCTGAGGAGGGAGTCTACATAGCCAGACAATCCTGCTGTCAGGGTTGCCAATGCCTGAGATGATGGGGCGTCCAGGTTTTCCAGGTTATGATCTTGGGTAGCAGTACAGTTTCCTTCTTCAGGACATGTGATGGTTGAAGCAAACAGAGACAGGCTTAGAAATAGGGGTTTCTAAAACAATTACTGTTTGTTTTAGATAGCAAAGGAGATACACAGCTAGAGGTAAAACCAATAAAACACCTATTTACCATTGCATGCCTCAATTTCCTCACCATTCTGAGAGTCCTTTGGGATTTGGTCAGAGGCTTCTAGGACCCCCCATTCTCCCTTAGTGCAGCTGATGGCTTCTCCTCCGTTATGAAGTTATGAAGTCTATTTATTTTTCTTCAGTCAGCTTCCATCAGCCCTCGGCTGGATCTACAGTCAAAAAATCTCTTCTCCCCCCCAAAAGTAATCAGTTTGTTCCTCTCTACTATCCAAAGCTTCTTTTTTTTTCTGTCTGACCCAGTCTCTGTGTTTGTAAAGGGCTGTACCAACAAACATTTCGTTCCCATCTTCACCCTCGGTGAAATCGTTTCTTCAAATCCTTCAAATTCCTTCAAATCCTTGTCCTCTACAGAGAAGTTGGAGAAAATGGATTTTATCTAGGATGCCATTATTCCTTAGCTGAGGCAAGATCTAACTGGGGTGCTGACAGTCCTTAATGACCAACCTATTCATAGTCAGATTCCCTGGCACTATCCTTTTTTTTTAGCATAAGGCGCGTGAGGTAAGACTACAGTAAAAAGGCCATAAGACTTAAGGATACAGACAGTTCATTAAATCAAATTGGAATTCAAAAGTTGTAGATTGATGATTTGGGAAATCTGTCTCAATTAGGTATTAAAATCATTCTCTGCATGCTGTGGAGAAAGAATGAATCTTTCTGAGCTTTAGTTCGCCTATATTTCTTTCTCAGAGTGTAAAGACTTTGATAAGTTACAGAAGAGGAAAGATGACAGCAAACACAGTGACAAAACATGTTTCAGAGTAGCAGCCGTGTTAGTCTATATTCACAAAAAGAAAAGGAGTGCTTGTGGCACCTTAGAGACTAACAAATTTATTAGAGCATAAGCTTCGTGAGCTACAGCTCACTTCATCGGATGCATTTGGTGGAAAATACAGAGGGGAGATTGATATACACATAGAGAACATGAAACAGTGGGTTTATCATACACACTGTAAGGAGAGTGATCACTTAAGATATGCCATCACCAGCAGCAGGGGTGGGAAAGGAGGAAAACCTTTCATAGTGACAAGCAAGGTAGGCTATTTCCAGCAGTTAACAAGAATATCTGAGGAACAGTGGGGGGGGGGGGGGGGGTGGGGGGGGAGAAATAACATGGGGAAATAGTTTTACTTTGTGTAATGACTCATCCATTCCCAGTCTCTATTCAAGCCTAAGTTAATTGTATCCAGTTTGCAAATTAATTCCAATTAAGCAGTCTCTCGTTGGAGTCTGGTTTTGAAGCTTTTTTGCTGAAGGATAGCCACTCTTAGGTTTGTAATCGAGTGACCAGAGAGATTGAAGTGTTCTCCAACTGGTTTTTAAATGTTATAATTCTTGACGTCTGATTTGTGTCCATTCATTCTTTTACGTAGAGACTGTCCAGTTTGACCAATGTACATGGCAGAGGGGCATTGCTGGCACATGATGGCATATATCACATTGGTAGCTGCGCAGGTGAACGAGCCTCTGATAGTGTGGCTGATGTGATTAGGCCCTATGATGGTATCCCCTGAATAGATATGTGGACAGAGTTGGCAACGGGCTTTGTTGCAAGGATAGGTTCCTGGGTTAGTGGTTCTGTTGAGTGGTGTGTGGTTGCTGGTGAGTATTTGCTTCAGATTGGGGGGCTGTCTGTAAGCAAGGACTGGCCTGTCTCCCAAGATCTGTGAGAGTGATGGGTCGTCCTTCAGGATAGGTTGTAGATCCTTGATGATGCGTTGGAGAGGTTTTAGTTGGGGGCTGAAGGTGATGGCTAGTGGCGTTCTGTTATTTTCTTTGTTGGGCCTGTCCTGTAGTAGGTGACTTCTGGGTACTCTTCTGGCTCTGTCAATCTGTTTCTTCACTTCAGCAGGTGAGTATTGTAGTTGTAGGAATGCATGATAGAGATCTTGTAGGTGTTTGTCTCTGTCTGAGGGGTTGGAGCAAATGCGTTGTATCGTAGAGCTTGGCTGTAGACAATGGATCGTGTGGTATGATCTTGATGAAAGCTAGAAGCATGTAGGTAGGAATAGCAGTCAGTAGGTTTCCGATATAGGGTGGTGTTTATGTGACCATCGCTTATTAGCACCGTAGTGTCCAGGAAGTGGATCTCTTGTGTGGACTGGTCCAGGCTGAGGTTGATGGTGGGATGGAAATTGTTGAAATCATGGTGGAATACCTCAAGGGCTTCTTTTCCATGGGTCCAGATGATGAAGATGTTATCAACCCTGACAGCAGGATTGTCTGGCTATGTAGACTCCCTCCTCAGGCCCTACATTACCAGCACTCCCAGCTATCTTCGAGACACCACTGACTTCCTGAGGAAACTACAGTCCATTGATGATCTTCCTAAAAACACCATCCTAGCCACTATGGATGTAGAAGCCCTCTACACCAACATTCCACACAAAGATGGACTACAAGCCATCAGGAACAGTATCCCCGATAATGTCACGGCTAACCTGGTGGCTGAACTTTGTGACTTTGTCCTCATCCATAACTATTTCACATTTGGGGACAATGTATACCTTCAAATCAGCGGCACTGCGATGGGTACCCGCATTGTCCCACAGTATGCCAACATTTTTATGGCTGACTTAGAACAACGCTTCCTCAGCTCTCGTCTCCTAGTGCCCCTACTCTACTTCCGCTACACTGATGACATCTTCATCATCTGGACCCATGGAAAAGAAGCCCTTGAGGTATTCCACCATGATTTCAACAATTTCCATCCCACCATCAACCTCAGCCTGGACCAGTCCACACAAGAGATCCACTTCCTGGACACTACGGTGCGAATAAGCGATGGTCACATAAACACCACCCTATATCGGAAACCTACTGACTGCTATTCCTACCTACATGCTTCTAGCTTTCATCCAGATCATACCACATGATCCATTGTCTACAGCCAAGCTCTACGATATAACGCATTTGCTCCAACCCCTCAGACAGAGACAAACACCTACAAGATCTCTATCATGCATTCCTACAACTACAATACTCACCTGCTGAAGTGAAGAAACAGATTGACAGAGCCAGAAGAGTACCCAGAAGTCACCTACTACAGGACAGGCCCAACAAAGAAAATAACAGAACGCCACTAGCCATCACCTTCAGCCCCCAACTAAAACCTCTCCAACGCATCATCAAGGATCTACAACCTATCCTGAAGGACGACCCATCACTCTCACAGATCTTGGGAGACAGGCCAGTCCTTGCTTACAGACAGCCCCCCAATCTGAAGCAAATACTCACCAGCAACCACACACCACACAACAGAACCACTAAC
The DNA here is from genome assembly GCF_009764565.3 of Dermochelys coriacea. Taxonomy (NCBI): domain Eukaryota; kingdom Metazoa; phylum Chordata; order Testudines; family Dermochelyidae; genus Dermochelys; species Dermochelys coriacea. The sequence goes on along the minus strand of NC_050078.2, from coordinate 22,426,932 downwards.
CCAGGAACCTATCCTTGCAACAAAGCCCGTTGCCAACTCTGTCCACATGTCTATTCAGGGGACACCATCATAGGGCCTAATCACATCAGCCACACTATCAGAGGCTCGTTCACCTGCACAGCTACCAATGTGATATATGTCATCATGTGCCAGCAATGCCCCTCTGCCATGTACATTGGTCAAACTGGACAGTCTCTACGTAAAAGAATGCATGGACACAAATCAGATGTCAAGAATTATAACATTCAAAAACCAGTTGGAGAACACTTCAATCTCTCTGGTCACTCGATTACAGACCTAAGAGTGGCTATCCTTCAACAAAAAAGCTTCAAAACCAGACTCCAACGAGAGACTGCTGAATTTGAATTAATTTGCAAACTTGAATAGAGACTGGAAATGGATGAGTCATTACACAAAGTAAAACTATTTCCCCATGTTATTTCTCCCCCCCATCCCACCCCCACTGTTCCTCAGATATTCTTGTTAACAGCTGGAAATAACCTACCTTGCTTGTCACCATGAAAGGTTTTCCTCCTTTCCCACCCCTGCTGCTGGTGATGGCTTATCTTAAGTGATCACTCTCCTTACAGTGTGTATGATAAACCCATTGTTTCATGTTCTCTGTGTGTGTATATCAATCTCCCCTCTGTATTTTGCACCAAATGCATCAAATGAAGTGAACTGTAGCTCACGAAAGCTTATGCTCTAATAAATTTGTTAGTCTCTAAGGTGCCACAAGTATTCCTTTTCTTTTTGACAAAAACATGTTCACCATGCTATGCACCACAGATAATGTTACTTTCCATTTGAAAGTAAGTGCATATCAGTTTAACGTTAAAGTCCATATATTGTAAATAAGGCCCTCAGCATCTATGAAATATGTGCCTGTAATTCTTATCTTATTGGCACAGTCTGTGTATATTATAATGAACCCAATTTATAAAGTCTGTAATGCTAAATTTTGTACTGACACAATTAAAAAGGGTTCACATATTGTAGTTTCAGTGCATGAGCGCATATGAAGAAACAAATAACACATTTTATTTTAATTAGATTTTACATTTGTGGTGTTATACAAGATAAAAAAGAATAACGGTATAATTGCAAAATACCATTTTTAAAGAAGTAAGAGATGGATTTCCAAGTTATTTCTGTATTAAACATATAATAGAATCTTTAACATGAGTAGGTAATGCAGATGTAACAATACTTTCTTTGATTTTTCTTTATTACAAAAACTGATCAAATGCTTAGAAGAAACTAGCTGCTGTAAGTAAGATATTCATTTGGCTTTGGAACATAGTAATGTATTTTAATTGTAAATTTCTCCCCTAAAGTCATAAATAAAACATAAATAAAATAGCACTTACTGAAAGCAATCTTAAAGTATTTGCAAACAAGGTATCACTGTAATTATTAATATTTAAGACATATAATCTTAGATCTATTGGTAAGAATTCAATATATTTAACAGCCCTATCTAGTGTTGATCATAGAATCATAGAAGATTAGGGTTGGAAGAGACTTTAGGAAGTCATCTAGTCTAACCCCCTGCTCAAAGCAAGACCAATCCCAATTAAATAATCCCAACCAGAGCTTTATCAAGGCTGGCCTTAAAATCATTTGACCTGTCCAAAACTAATTGGTGTATAGACTGGTCAAATATTGTCAAATGTCAAAAATTGTCAAATATTTTAAAGCACTAATTTTTTTAGAACAGTAATAAAGAAGAATGACTTCATGGTCTCTACTAGGCTTAGCATTAGCATGGTGTACAAATTAAGATGTACATACATATAAACAATGTTTGTTCTAGAAGATTCCAACCAATCAAGATGGTCAACTTTCAATTAGATCACTTTTTCCCCATAGGTGGCATTAACATAGCAAAGGGAATGATCAAGACGTTTATGTAGGGTTGCTAACAGGTTGCATCATAATGCAATCAGAAAGGTAGGCTGCCACCTACATCAAAGCATTCTTGTTGGTGTACTGATAATATTTGCCCATAGTCAATAGATAATCAATTGACATTATTTGACCAGTTAACTGATTGGCTTGCCAAGCTTAATCCTATCATATATCTTATTTATTCAAATACATTGGACCAGAATCTGAACACCACACCTGAACCCCTTCAAACTGTGAACAAGTTCAGGTAAAAATATGAACTTTGTGGCTCAGACCCATCTTTGAAATAGACTTCAGTCTCAATATAACTGGTGTAAAAATGAATTCAACAAATTTTGGCATCAACTCAACAGATATTTATGCATGTGAGTTTTTTATATGCTTGAGTGGTTACTGATGGAGCCTTATAAAGATGTTTTTTCAGGATACCTAGTGTTCTCAGATATGATCCAGGAAATCCTCCAATATGGGTTTTATCATGCCATTTTTAAATAGGACCCTCAATTCACTTTAACAAGAAACACAGCCTAAAAATGATCAGACTGTGTGGCCCAAGTTTGTTGCCTTATGGGGTGTTCTGAATTCAATTTTATATGAAGATCAAACTGCTGTATTTGTAATGCCTTAACAGGCCCAGTCCATTGATACGGCTCAGTTAGTCTATCATCATCAATGTTATTCTCGGCAATTATTTTATTACATTATAAAATTAGATGCATCCCAGTATATTAACACTCAATGCCTTGTAGTTCCTATTGTCTGTTAGCTTCATTTGTTCTATGAAGAACATTTTTCCGCTGGCGTTACATACTTTGGATGCATAAATATCTAGAACATAAGTCCTGAAATGTTACAGTACTGTTGATATTAAGCACTTTAATTGTATAAATATTTAACACTTCCTTTGTTCACCTCATTATCATTTTTCTCAAGCTGAGACACTTATTAACAGCCCATTATGTAGTGTGCATAGACGTTAAGTCATTACAACAATAGACACACAGCAGCCTAGGAATGTGACACTAATTAAGTAAAAAAAAACAAACCCTTCAAATTACAAATAGATTCTTTATAACTAATGAAGAATGACCATCTACATGACACAACATTCATTTCTTACTTCAACAGTCATAAAACAGTGTTTTTAATGTGTTGTATTAAATCACTAGAAATTCATTAACAAAGCTGTTATGTCTGTCTCTCAGAACACAAAGCATGTTAACTATTTTAGCTTTCTGCAAATGGAGGGAGTTTCCCCGACCCTTTATGATCTTCACGGATAAATACTCATAATTTTGCCCTCTAAAAATGACTGGATGACATGCCTTTAAAAACTCCCTCTTGTGTGGTTAGTAGATGATGTACATAAGTTGAATAGCTACCTGACCTTCTAATACGTTTTGTTGTGCCTGAACTTAGTTTAACTAAATCTTAGCCTTCCTCATTTTAGTGACTAAGATGAGGAACTGGAATTCTACTTCTTTTGACTATAAGGGTAAGTTTTGGCACACAAGTTGAAGCTGAGGTCATTGGGCAATTGTATAAAATTACTAAAGTTAATTGAACCATAAGAATATTATACATTTTCTAGTTAATTGTGATAAAAAAAATAGTAATGGCCACTTATATGGGGGTTTTGTTTGTTTGTTTTAATCAAGTCATTAGCAAACTCAGTTTTGTAAGATATATTCCTAAAATCGAAGTGAGACTTATATTAGACATTCAAAACCAGAACTTCAAATAAAATCTATCACATCCAACTGCAACCTTCTGTGGCTTCTTAATTATGTCTTTCTTCCAAAATACTGAACTATTTTCTCCAAGACTATGGATTTCTTATTAGCAGTATTCAACACTGTAATGTGGGTTTTTACTTGTCCCTTATAAGATAATGGCATTTCCTTCTAGCCCATATAACTTAACTAGGTAATATGTTACTTTTTTTTTAGCAGATTCAGATGAAAATTCAAGGATGAAATTTAGAAACTAATGACACCCAAGATATGTCAGATCTTGAAAATCTTTACTTCAAGATTTGTTAGGAAGATAGAAAATAGTGTTAATAAGGGCAAATGCAAAACTGAATGTATGTATATGTAGTTAGGTCACAGGTTCAGAGTAGCAGCCGTGTTAGTCTGTATTTGCAAAAAGAAAAGGAGTACTTGTGGCACCTTAGAGACTAACAAATTTATTAGAGCATAAGCTTTCGTGAGCTACAGCTCACTTCATGCATCCGATGAAGTGAGTTGTAGCTCACGAAAGCTTATGCTCTAATAAATTTGTTAGTCTCTAAGGTGCCACAAGTACTCCTTTCTTTTTGTAGTTAGGTCAGAGATCCCCAAACTGTGGAACATTTGGGGAGGGCATGGCTAGAGCCAGGACAGTCCATTGGGGGCAGGGAGGGAGCGACACCCAGCTCCACTCGTGGCCCTGGCCCAGCTTCCATCCCCGAATCCAGGGCCCTAGCTTCCGCCCAAGACCCCGCCCCCGGCTCTAGCTGTGGCCCAGCCTTGGCCCCTTACCCCTGTCTGTGCCTTCCTTCCCCCTTCCCCCAGAGCTGCACCCATGCTCTCAGCACTGGCTCCTTGGAGTTGGGAGGCAGCGGACAGAGGTAAGGGCGGGCATAAGGTAAAAAATTTGGGGACCACTGATTTAGGTACATATAGCTCTCTTTGTAGGATGCCTTTTTCCAGTATCCACATTTACATACAACTCCGGAATTTTATACAAAATGAGTGAGAAATAATGCTTCACTAGATGTACCTAATATAAGTCCCACATATATATGTGACAAGGATAAAAGGAAACACAGATTTTATCTCAGCTAGGGAGAATATAGCATCAAGTTTGACCATAGAATCATAGACACATAGGACTAGAAGGGACAGGGGCTAAGTCTCTGAGGCAGGGCTAAGTCTTTTCTGAACCATCCCTGACAGCATTTGCTGAACCTTTTCCTAAACACCTCCAATGACGGAGATCCACAACGTCCCTAGGTAATTTATTTCAGTGCTTAAATACCCTGAGAGTTAGGAAGTTTTCCTAATGTCTAATCTGAAGCTTGCTTGCTGCAGTTTAAGAGACCATTACTTCAAAGACCATATACAGTAAGAGAAGAACTTGCCAGAGTCTAATGAAGAAGGAGGAGACCCTCCTTGTGGTAGGATGAGTGCAAAGCTTAGAGAGAGGATGCATTTTTACAATATATTTATCAGAGAAGTTTCTTACTGCACACGGTGAACTCAGTAACGGATGGAGTTCTAAAGGTTCAGAGACCTTGTTTAAACTAACACCCAAAAAATTCAGATGCTTATCCAATCTGAGCAGAGACTAGAGCAATCTCCTTCGCTTTTTTCACTTCCTGTCAACATCAGTCATAGCTTCCTCCAATTTGACCTGAACTGAATAGTAAATCCTGGGGACAAATAGGTCCAGTAACTAGAAAACATCTGTCATTCTAAGTCCAATTCCATTAAAAAATTGCCTTCCACAAAACACACACACAACTTGGTGGGTCTTAGATGCTGAGACTGGACTGTCATGCTGCAATATGGAAAAAAACACCTATAATCTGTAGAAAGATTTCATCTATGTCTTTGTTTGCCTTTTATTTGTCTGACTCTGTGCAATCTTTCTGGTTCCTCCACCTTTCTCTTTTGGCTACTAGATACATTAAAATATGAGATAAGCTCCATGGGATAAAAGCTTTCCCCAAAGATAAAAGCCATCAGGGCAGTTAGAGCCATTAAAGTGAACCACTCCAGCAATGCCAGGCTCACCAGTATCCATTACAGTAGAAAACTTTATTTATAATGTGAAAGGATTTTTAAAACTATCGTGAACTGAAAAGTATAAATCAAGGCTACCAACAAGCTACAAGTCTGATCATTATTTCCTCACTTACATCAGTAGTCTGAACCTGACATACAGAAAGCAGTGATAAGAGAGAAAACAAATAGCCAAAGAGAAAAATGTGTGTGCTTATTTGAGAGTATCAAGAGCACTCTGTATTAAAGGCTTTGAAAGACTCTTCACCCCACAAGAATTTCAACAACGGTATAATGTTGGGTTTCTTCAAGTCTCTGAGCCCTTAGTTCCTTTTATCAGGTAATGTTGACAGCATAGAAAGGCCCCAGCAAATAGCAAGCAACTACAGTATATTAATGTGTACAATACATTCATGGGATGTGTTTTGCACACTGTTAAACCTTATTATGAAGTCACTCTCATATATGTAATACTAATAATGCTAGCTCAGTTGCCACTACCATGCTGGGCTACCTTGCAGATACTCTTATAAAGTCATTAAGAGTAGAGTGCCTACACAATGTTGTAAACCACCCTTCTCCAGTTAATTTGCATGGGTCATTTACTTTAAAGTCTGGAAGGACTTAATTATAGTTTAGCACTCTAAACAGAAGCCGGGATCAGTGGCAAATCTTTGAATGGAATCTGGAAATTCTAAGATAGAAATGTCCCCTTTTCTATATAAAACACTATGAGACAAATCCAGCTCTTGAAAAGAAGTCACCCATGCATAGCAGAGGGCAGAATTCGTTTCCTTTGTTGCTTGCGGAAAGAGGTTCACTTCATGGCTGAGATCCTCAAATGTTATAAATCCTCATAGCTTCATTTATTTGAATATAGCTTTAGTAATTTATATCTCCTGAAGATGTAGCCCACCATTTCTTCACTGTCTTTTACGACTTCTCAAGCTCTCTGCCTTCTGTGTGGCTTTCTTTGTTTCAATATTGCTGTCTTCATTCTGTTGCTTGTCATGGTAGATCTCCCACCTCTCATCTTTCATGGCAATGACAAAAAGTTCATATTGTAACTATATTCATTCCTCAGTTCACTTAGGTTTTCAGTGCTACCAGTTTTCTTTTTTTGGGGGGCGGGGGGTCTGGGTGGAGGTCAAAGATCCCAACTTTCTTCTTCCACATGGTGACGTAATACTTTGCTCTCTCTTTTCCTCTTTTTCGGGCCCTATGTGCCCTAATGTAAACATTAATAGTTCTGTTTCTTTCTTTATGCAGCTGAATACTTATGTAAATTGTGGTTCCACTTTTGACTTGTTTTCATTATAAGCCTGTAAACTTTTGCTGTTCAATGAGTGAACCAGAGCTGGGTTGGTGATTAACAAAATATCAGTCCTTAAAAGCGTGATGAAAAAAACACTACTATAGATAATTTTCAGAAGCATATTCCACATTTTCTGTCACTCTGACCTGGATGTTGTAACCAAGACAACATGGCTTTTTAAGGCCAAAGGCTAAGAAGGTAAATCAATATCAGATTTTTATGCTCTAAAACTCTAAGTAAGTGTTGTCTAAGCTTGAATTTAAGCAATATGGTTTAACACTTTTACAGAATCTGAACCTTCAATCTATAGGCCTAATTCTCATTTATATTAAGGCTCAAGGGCATGCGCAGGAATTTAAATTTGACCACTTTTGGAGGAGCATGTTCTATACCTCCGCCGAGGCCCTGGGACTGGAGGAGCTCTTGCTGATTACTGGGGGGCCCGAGGCACCTGCTTGCCCTGCCTTGTGCATGTCCTTACTAAAGCTTCTTTACTCAATTCTGGTAAATTAGATTTGCACTCAGAGTAAGGTCCCTTTACATTGCCAAGCAGTGTAAAGGAGGTTTAGTGTGAATGAGAAGCAGGCTGTATTCTTCCATCAAAGAGTATTTTTGTTTAGGTTCTCGGTGTATAAATATGGGCTTAATGTAATTGTATGGATTACTCTTTCTATCTTAAACACTATTCTATTTTACCTTAATTAGAGTCATTAATCAACTTCATCAGTTAATATTTCAGAGAGATCATAGGTAGTTGCTATATGAAAACTGCTTAAGAGGTTTCTTTGTTTGTTTTAGCCAAAAAGCGAGAAATTTTTGCCAACATTATTATAATACAGTATTTGTACTAAAGTGAGCATTTCTACGGCCTAGATTCAGTCCAATACTCTGCTGGATGACGATGGTGGAGCGGGGGAGTGCATAAAAGCCTCTTCCTTTGGGTAAACAGAGCTGTATCCAAAGTCCATTAAAATCACTGAAAAGACTCCCACTGACTTCCACAAACTCTGGTTTGGATCCACAGTTGGGCAGAATGACTCCACAGCAATGCAGAAACAAGTAGGAGAGAGGGGGTGGATCTATACATCACAAATGTATATCAAAAATGTAAATCTCAAAGTCATCCCCCAATTTGGAATTTTTCTCTGCTCAGAACTGCCCCAGAATTAAAACTGCTGAAGTATAGTATTGTCAGATTTCAAGAAAACTGAATGCAGCAATGAAGAAGTTTGTACTCTAGCCAGTTTCTTATTTACAGGAGCAACCCATGGGCAATTCACAGCAAAAACATTAACAAAAAAAACCAGAGAAAAATGTACATTTAGTGAAAATTAGCAGCTGTGTTGGCTTATCTCTAAACGTAAGGATTCACCTGGTGGTGTTTGTTTGCTTTTATTTTAGTAAATTTTAGAGATCATGAAATTTAATATACTTTTCACTACTGTTCTCTAGCACTTTTTGTCTGATGATCTAAAAATTTTAAAACTATCTTTAAATCAATCCTTCTAACACCCCAGTGAGATAAGTCAGAATATCCTAGGGGTCTTGACCTCTGGAAAAAGGCAAGGTTTGTAATTTAATAAAATAATCACTTTCCATGATTTAGCTGTAGATGAGGACCCTGAATTTGCTTGTATAATCAAGAGCTGGCTGGATGATGCAACCAGTCCTATCTTGGTTTAGCATGCTCTAAATGGGGTGCTCAATGCAGCATGAGTGGGGAATGTTGCAGGTGTAGCTGTGGTTTGCCTAGAATTTCAGGTTTAGGGAATTTCAAAAGCAGGATTGTGAAGTGTGCTAATTCTGTTTGATACCTTAACTCTGTGTGCTTGTATGGGTGGCAAGGATTTCATTTCATTGATCCCACTCTGTCCCACTGCTTGAGGGCAGAGCTGTGCAATTGCTCTGAGGATTCTCTTATGTGGGATTCAGCTGGATTCCCTTCTGACATTGTTCATGTTAAATGTGTACGTAAGATTATTGGGGAGAGAGGGAGATGATTTGTATAGAACTACCATTAATGGGAAGCTTTCTCATCTGACCTGGATCATTTAGTCTCCTTGGTGCCTATTGTCTAGCCCAATGAGAGGGATTGAATGAGAGAGAGTGCTGAGAGAAAGAGCCCAGATGATATCTAACAAAGTTGGTTTGCCCCATTGTGAACGGGTTGCACCTGCCCGTTCCCAAAGAGTTTCAGAATCTGGAAGTGTTATGGAGGCTTAAGTGCTTCTGAACTAAGATATTACATTACAGAGAGAAGTTCTTTTTTTTCCCATCTACATCTTGTTAGAAGTTAGCAAGTTTTCTCCTTGATGTGGACCTCACCAGTGTTGTTCTCTGACTTTTTTTCATTTCCAGTCTAGACAGTTACAAAGTGTTCTACATTGAGCGATCCTGGAAGTCTACTTGGAAGCTGCAGCTAATACAGAATATTTTAACATATGTTCTGAAAAATCTGCACTGCCTTCCAGTTTACCTCCAAACCAAAACTTAGCAGCAAAATCAGGAATGGACTCCAAAAGACACTCAGTCTTCTTTTTTAACTACTAGATGCACTGGCAAAGTCAAATATGTCAGACTTTATTTGCATGGCAGGGAACATATTTACTGTGATCCAAACTCTAGATGCCAACTGGCAAAGGGAATTGGGCCATATAGGGGTGCAAGGATCCCCTGTTCCCCAAAAGAATGTAAGGTCTCTAATGAAAGACTGTGTCACACTGTTCATCATAGCCATTGAGAGATGTATGTATGGAAAATATGTGAACAGTTATGTATCTGTACTAATATGTTCTGTTGGTCTGTAGTTGAAAAGCAGATTACCCAAAGTTAGCATGTCTTGTGAAAATCTTCTACGGACAGTGGGAGACACTTATTTCAGTGGTGGACCTTTATGTATTGCATGTCAGACATACATTTTAAGTCAACTTCTAATTAAGAGCTGGCAGAGACTTCAGAAGAAAATTAACATGAAGGGGTAAGTGGGCAGGAGGGAAGGAACCCTATTTTGAGGTGAAAAACAAAAGTCTGTTCTGGTATATTTGGGAGTGCAGAAGAACACCCTGGCATTAAAATAATAAATAATAAATAAATAAAAAAGATCTAAACCAAACTGGATGAAAACCTTGGGGAAAGAACTTGGATAAGCAAAAAGAAAAGGAGTACTTGTGGCACCTTAGAGACTAATAAATTTATTAGAGCATAAGCTTTCGTGAGCTACAGCTCACTACTCCTTTTCTTTTTGCAAATACGGCTGCTACTCTGAAACTTGGATAAGCTATCTAATAGGAGATAGGTGAATGCCTCATTAGTTTAGTCTCTAGAAAGCATGATATGATATTGTCTTATATGAAACCATTTGTTCCCATCTCTCACACTGGTTTTTATTTGAGTTTCTATTTTTTCTTGAATAAATTTCCTTTTGTTATATAATTGAACTCAAGTGCTATTCATAATACAGGAATGCTGATATAACTGTGGAACACTGTCTTTTGGGAGCAGAGGATCTGGGATTTCTGTGAGTATCTAATGATCAGGGCTGGATACCTCAGGGAGACACTTTGAAGGGTGTTAGAGGACGGGGTCCATATGCTGATAACTTGGAGGGCCAAGACAAGCTGGGGTAGCCCAGAAGAGTACTTGATGGCTGACAGGCTGATTGCATTAGGGAGCTAACGTACAGCTAGTATAGGCAGGACTCCCTCATTCTGGAGGCTGGTTGTAACAAGGGCACTCTCAACCCTGAGTGCCCAAAGAAGCATCATACTTCTTACCTGAGTCTCTCTGTCAATTAAAATTTGGAAAGGAAACATTTAGACAGAATACCAGGAAGTATTTCCTGAGAGTAAGATTCATTAAACTGTGGAATAGCCTTCCAAAGGAAGTGATAGAATGTCCAATGCTTGGGACTTTTAGAACTAGACTGACCAAAGTAATAAACAAGATATTGTGGACAGCAGCATGGGCAAGGAGATAGACTAAGTGATCTAATTTCTGATTTTTATTATTCTAGCGATTTTTGAAGATATGATCTTTCAGTGATGACCTATATTCAGGTTTTTTTTGTTAAGCACAAATTTATTATACTGAATTGTAAAGTGATTTTATGATGTAGACAAAGGACTACCTGAGGTAAATTACAATCATGAAATTCACATGACTTTTCCCTAAAATTATAAGCTTCCTTTGGCAATCTACCTCTCTAGACAATGCTATTATTAATACAATTTAAACTTATATTTCATTGTTAATAAAATATTTTTAAAACAATGAATGAGTCTGACATGTTGAATGTTATTTTGTGTGTCCAGGCTTTTATTTTTCCCCCATTACTTTGTCTGTATCTCTATATACACTTTCAAATTCAACATTCTGGCAAATGATTTGAACATTTCACGACCAAGATTATTGTTCTTAGTTTATGCAGACTATCAAGCCAATTAATTATGACACTTAACTGGGCTAGTTGCCAATAGAGCTGAGCAAAAATTGGAAGTATTGTCCTTCATGATATTCTGGTATTTTAACATTTTTTGTCCCATGTCAGAACAAAAAGTTAAAATATTTTTATTGTGAAACAAAACATTTTGAATCAGAATGGTGAAACATTTTGTTTCAGAGACAATCTCTACCTAATGTGAACCAGTTTCCTTGTGGTTTTGATTTGTATTTCTTCCTAGGATTTTTTTGGGTTACTTTGCCCCAATACTGGAGGGCTGGGACATTTAAGATGGAAGTTATCTATTATTTGTCCTAAAGGACTGGCATTTTATTTTTATTTTTGAGCGCATCGTCCTTTGGCGGTGTTTGTAGCTGTATCTTGATGTCTCTTGTTTTCTGTTCCATACCCGTCTCCTATTGTGAGCTCTTTGCTTTTCAGCTCCCACCTCCCCTACCCTAGAGCTGTCCATACCACTTTGCTTTGAGATCATCTTGAGAGAAAACAGGGTTTTCGGATTCCCTTCCCCCAAAATACCATGGCAAAATCTGCTAAGAATGGTTCACCATGAAGGGAAGGGAGAAAGAGCAAGTGAACAAATTGAGTTGGTACTGCCCTTAGTAAATCTGTGCCTCCACTCCACTTTTCAGTTAGTAAAACAAGCAGCTAGGACTCTGTGGGAGTAACCCTAAAGCTGTTCTTTTTACAGCAACATCTAACCGCTCAGCAGAAATGGAGAGCACCTAGGAACAGGCCTTGACTGTAATGGATATTTGAGGCATGTTAGTTCTGAGGTTTATTTTACAGACCCAGGTTTCCTAGTTGCTTAAAGCCTCTCCAGTTTGGGTCTCAACCACAGTTTCTGGTATAAATTAAGTTTACAACAATTACCCAGTTTTACAATAACAACGTGCTGGTGCACAAATATTTTACCTACATATAGCCAGACCAATCAATGTCAAAATAAGCACATTTGTATGTTAAACAGTTCTTCAATCTATTACTTATTTGTTTTCACAAACAGTATTTTTTTGCTTTGGAAATACAGCTTCTGTAATAATATATATTTCTTGAAGCAGATTCATCTTCCTTTCAAATCCTCCCCCTTCACAATGAAATCTGATTTAGGGAGTGGGTGACTGATCTTCTAACTGATTTCAACTCAGCTAATATATTTAAAATTGCAGTATATTTGTATTCTGAGTCAGTCTTTATACTTTAGTAACAGATAATATAGAGCCAAATCCTGAGGTCTTTAGAACAATGGGAACGTGCCAGTCAAATTGAATGATAGGACCTTAGATTTCCCCAGTGATAGCATAAATGGTAATTAACACATTCAATCTTTCCTGTAACATTTAAATGAAACTATTACAACTTAATTTATTTTTGTTCCATCTTTTAATTATTTTATTTTCCCTCCTTTACAGCTGATAACTATCAGCTATACCTTTTACTGGTGAAGATCCAGAAATCTGGAGCTTACATGCAAATGGTGAATGGTCCACAATTTGTAGACTCTATGAATATGCATTATTTACTATTTATGCATATGCTTCCTTTTTATTTTAACACAAAAAGCTGTGTTTTCTACTTCTGCTTCCTCTCCTCAATGTCAGTTGCTTTGATACAGTGATAGGCAGGTGATACAAATCAATAAAATAAATACATTTTCTAGACATTTAGGTACATCTTAGGCCCTTGTGCAACTGAAGCACAAATACAAGTTCAGCACAAGTGAAATGTTTGGGTTTATGATTTTTAAAATATTTATTCACTAACAACCTGATGGAGTCTCATTATCTGAAATGTCAGCGCCACTAAGAGGAGAGGGAAGGGAGGCGCCCAAACAGTCTCAGCTGAAGTCAGAAAAAATGCCACATAATCCCATTAAAGTTACAGACCCAACTCCCTGAGAGCAGGCATCTCCAGCCCCCCCCCCCATACCCTGCTCTCCCCTCTTCAATCCACCTTTGAAAGCTCCCTCTTTGCTGTGTTCAGAGGAGTGCAAGGCACTCAGCCCCCGTGCCCCCATTTCTCTGGTCTGTGTGGGGTTGAGACACTTCACCCACACTCTTCTAGTCCAAACACAGACCAAAGCAGTGTAGTTGAGACTGCTGATACAAGGGTAGAGGATCCAACCCACGCTTCCTATTTAAGTCTGACTTCCAATCAGGAACCCAGGAGAAAGCGCACAAGTCAGGGTCTCCTGGGGAAAATGGGAAGCTTAAAACATTTGAACACAATAGCTAAGCATAAGAATAGCCAACATGGGTATGACCCAATGGTTCATCTAGCCCAATATCCTGTTTTCTGACAGTGGCCAATGCCAGATGCTTCAAAGTGAATGAACAGAATAGGGCAATTATTGGGTGATCCATCCCCTGTCATCCAGTCCCAGCTTCTGGCAATCAGAGGCTTAGGGACACCCAGAATATGGGACTGCATCCCTGACCAGTTTGGCTAATAGCCATTGATGGACCTATACTCCATGAACTTTTCTATTTCTTTTTTTAATCCATTTATAGTTTTGGCCTTCACAACGTCCCCTGGCAATAAATTCCACAGGTTGACTGTGCATTCTGTGAAGAAGTTCATCCTTTTGTTTGTTTTAGACCTACTACATATTAATTTCTTCCCTGGTTCTTTTATTATGTGAAGGGGTAAACAACATTTCCTTATCCACTTTCTCCACACTATTCATGATTTTAGAGACCTCTATCATATCCCCTCTCAATTCTCTTTTCCAAGCTTAATAGTCCCAGTCTTTTTAATCTCATATTCAAGCTGTTGCATTCCCCATATCGTTTTTGTTGCCCTTCTCCGTACCTTTTCGAGTTCTAGTGGTGGGGTTATTTTTTGTGATCGGGTGACCAGAACTGTACGCAGTATTCAAGGTGTGGGCAAGCCATGGATTTTTATATTGGCATTATGTTATTATCTACTCCTCTCCTAATGGTTCCTAACATTCTGTTAGCTTTTTTGAACATTGAGTGGATGTTTTCAGAGAACTGTCCACGATGATTTCAAGATCATCTTGAAATCTGTTCTTGAACAGTAACAGCTAATTTAGACTCCATCATTTTGTATATATGGGTTGTATTGTTTTCCAGTGTGCATTACTTTGCATTCATCAACACTGATTTTCATCTGCCATTTGGTTGCCTAGTCACCCCGTTTTGTGAGATCTCTTTGTAACGCTTCGTAGTCAGCTTTGGACTTAACACTAGTGCTGCTGGTGGCCTGTGTGTGTGGTTTTAAGACGCTTTTGCACAATGAAAATGTTTACTGTCTGTTATTCTGGAATTTCAGAATTGCTACCAAAGGGGTTGACTGTGCCATACTAATTGGCAAAGCAGAACCCCACTAATCCCAGTGGAGCACCCAACCCTAGGCTACATGCCAGTACTACACACCTTTAAGGGATGAATCTTAGTCTGCCCTGGAACAAACCACGGTCGCTGGTGCATAGGAGGAGGAACAGAACCTTGTTCCTGATACCAGCCAGCTCCTCTCTTCTATCTGAGGCCCGGTCTGGGTGGGGGGGATTGATCTAAGTTATGCAATTTTAGCTATGTGAATAACGTAGCTGAAGTCGACATACTTAGATCTATTTACCGCGGTGTCTTCACTGTGGTAAGGCAATGGCTGACGCTCTCCTGTCGAATCCTCCAGCACCTGTCACCCTGGTGGAGTACCGGAGTTGATGGGAAAGCACTCGGCAGACGATTTGTCCTATCTAGACTAGACATGATAAATTGACCTCCACAGGATTGATTGCCCCCTGTTGATCTAGCGGGTAATGTAGACAAGCCCTGAGGGCTGTTCGGTGCCCCAGGGGCAGAAGGTCAGAGCACTCTCTCTGCCTCTGAGGACTACATAATCATCCTCTACAGTTCCTAATATCTTTGTATTTGCTGCATGAACCTCATCCTTGGTATCCATAGTAGGTCTATCCATTGATTTCAATGGGCATTCAGGCCCTTTATACTTCCATAGTTCTAGAATGCAGTTTGCATGAAAGGCTCTCTGAAAAATAATGTTGGGTTATAATCAATCATTTTTTAAATTTTTTTAGATGTACAAAAAGAGTTTGAAACATAGCACATACATATTCTTCTGTATCCTATATATATATATATATTTTTTTTTTTTTGCAACTTTAATACAGAATTTAATGTTTTTTGGTGTGAGGGCAGAAATATCACCTGAACTGTGATCATGACTGCCAGGTTTTAAGTAGTAAATTGATGTTTGTTGTAACATATTGTAAATAATGGCCAGCTCATAGCAATAGTGGTACTTGCTAGCATATCTGCATTGCTACAAGGAAAATTGCAAAATCAAAATAATTCTACATAAAGACAAATTTTTCAAAATATAATTTTGATCTGGTGGTCCATAGCAATAACTGACATTTATTTGTTTAAAAAAAGCACATATAGGGCCAAATGCTCTCCTGCTTCCTTTGCACTTTTCAGGTGGCTCCAATGGGCTAGAAAGTAGCTACATTTGGCAAGCTGAGTAGGAGGGAGCTTTTAGCTGGCCTGGTGCAGAGCTGGCATACCTAATCCCTCTGCCGGGCCCAAAATGTGGCACTGGAATAGGGTGCTAGGAGTGGATGAGTGATTGTATCTGAGTGCACTGCACTTTTGTTTATACTTCCTTGAGGACAGCAGTCAGCTGATGGAGTTTGGAGTGGCCCTGTTGCTAGGCGAAACTCAACCGGGCTGGGCCCCAGCCAGAGCATCCGGGTGCTACAAGCTGCCTCCTAACAGCTTCCTTTGTCCCCAACCTCTTGTGCACCTCCTTTTCTTTGTTAAACTAACAATGCATTTTATCTTAAAATAGCATGTACACTTTTGGGGGCACTTTTTTTTATATCATACTAAGTGTCTGTACAGGGCCAAGCAGTGTGGCGACCTGACCAAAGCTGGGGCCTCTAGGTGTTACCGGGAATATAGTTAATTAATCATCCATCCATACCTCTCTAACTGTTTTGATGGCAGAATGTAGAGTGATTACCCATGGAAAGAGGAATACAAATTCTGAAATGTAAACAATTGAATGTTTTTCTTGTATTTTGAGTGTCTGAGTTGTTTTTTTTCCTTCTCAATACGGTTGGTGACATCCTGGCCCAGGGTTGTGTTAGTGATTTGTTTGGCATTGGCAGATTCATGTAATATTGAAAATAAAAATTAAAAGCTTTATTTAAAAATAATCACTGCCCCATCCTGAATGTTGGCAAATATGAATTTCAGCATCTATAATCTTTAGAGTAAGGCGAATCTTCCCTAAAACCATAAGTTGTATTATCGTCATTTAATAAAATAATTCTTCTTGAGCAGTTGATTGTCTTTAATTATGCTAATCCTTATTTAAGAGAATATAATTCTACTGGTAATGCACTTAAAAGCTGCAGAATAGACAAGTTCATAAAATGCCTGTACCTAGCCTTAAAGTGGAAATATTATGCAAATACATGACAATATACAAGGCATTCTCTGTCACTTCATTTTTTGAGTATAAACAAAATGTTTATGAATTCTTCTATGCCTATTCTTTTTTTAGGTCCTGAGGAAATAGAATTCAAGTGTCCCCTGAATCATATTATTTGCATCGGTACAAACAGATGTATTCACTTGTCCCAGCTCTGCAATGGTGTATATGACTGTTCAGATGGGTATGATGAAGGAGTACATTGTCGGGGTAAGTGAATGTGTTGGGGGGAAAAAATTCCACCAATTTCAGGTCTTTTAAAAGGATGCACTTTTAAGTGTGAGTTCAAAGTGATTCAGTAAACTTCTTCTTTTAACCATATGTTTTTAAAATAAGTATGTATGTTATTACATTTAGTGTACATTTCAAAACCAGCTTTTTTAAAAAAAAGTTTATTTTGAAAGAACCAAAGGTAAAAATACTTACAGGCTTTCTAGCATTTTTCTTTTAAAATTACAAAGTTTGCATGAAAGAGTTGTTTGCACCAAAAGAAGTATGAACAAAGTTCTTCTTCAGGGTATAGAAAATAGGTAACACTTGTTTTCCACAAATCACCTTTCCCCTAAAACTCAGTTGTTTAACAAAGTCAAAAACAAACAGATCTATGGAAAGAAGTTGACACTTTTAATGTGTTAAGACATTAGATTTTTCCAACCAAAATAATTTTCCTTTCAGATTTTGTTTTCATAAGGGTTAACGCTATTTGATTTCATCTCACTTGGGATTATATTCAAATAATCTTACAATTCAAAGGGTGAGTTTGTCTTAAATCTATCTGTAAGGAATTCATAAATAATATTCATGAGATCTAAGCACCCCACCTCACCCCCTGCAAAAAACCCTGCTCAAACAAAAGTAAACATCGTGGCTCTCCATCTGATGTAAATGAATGTAGCTGAATTGTCATAAACCAAACTATTCAGTTTTACAGCAGCTGAGGACATGGTGCAGAGGATAGTTCCTCTATTAACTATATTTTCACAGTGAAAGGGATCAACTGTCAAACATAAAGTGCCTGTTTCTGTAGTCTTTATTCCGCAAAACTCACTCTGAGTTTGATAGATGTTTTACCTGCATATTGACTTTAGGATTGGTCCTGGACAGAGTAATGAATAAATGAAATCGGCGAAAGCATCTCTGGGGCACATTGAAGCTTTCTTCAGTTACAAATAAGTTCTACATAGAAAAGAGTGTTTATCAGTTAATCACAATTAAAACATAATCCTCAATAGATGTATTTACATATTTAAACTATTCTGGACAGAGGATTAAAAAAAGCTCATTCAAATAGTGGACAATGGTTTTTGTTCATTAGGAATTTAAAACCTTAAACAAAAGGAGATTAATAGTATGGTGGAACCAGGAGAGGAAGTGGATTAAAATTTAAGGCCTTACTTAAAGCATAAATTAACTAGATTCTTTGTTTTCTTCAATTGTCATTTTGCAGCGCTAACCTGCGCTTTGGAATAACATAGGAATAACTGCTGTGGGGACAGATCTTTTAATTTTCTGTTAATTTTTAATTTTCTGGACTCTACCTTCTTAGTGATTTAGTGATCACTAAATATTCTAATGTATGTGGTATCTTCCCAGTGGTAAATTTCATGTGCCGTACATTTTATAAATATGACCTGACTTAATAGCTCACTCTCATAGAGTACAGTAAAGTTTAGGAAAATGTGCTGAGTCTTGACAGTTGATTTTAGCCCTAACTTGAATACACAAAACTTAATACTGTATGATGAAGTGGTTATGTACTAAAAATTGAGTAAGAATTGATAGCCAAACTTCCAAATACAAAATCCCCAAATCCCTATTTAGAGTAGTCATTAATGCAGCTGGGAAATGAGCAACTATGCACATAAATATTCATCTGAGTGGCAACTACCCATTTTGCACATATAAAACTGATGTGAAAATATGTCCCTAAATTAAACGGCACTTGTTGCCTCTAATAAAGTAAGAGACTGAAGAAATGAATCCAAGAATTTAAAAAAAAAATCTGACAACCAAATAATTTTTAAAAATGGGTCACATTTTATAACAAAGACACTGTAATCACAGTGGCAAAGAGTCCTGTGGCACCTTATAGACTAACAGACATATTGGATATAAGCTTTCGTGGGTGAATACCCACTTTGTCGGTATTCACCCACGAAAGTGTTGCATCCAACGAAGTGGGTATTCACCCACAAAAGCTTATGGTCCAATACGTCTGTTAGTCTATAAGGTGCCACAGGACTCTTTGCTGCTTTTACAGATCCAGACTAACACGTCTACTCTTTTGATACTTGTAATCACAGTGTAGTTATATTACCTTTATAGTAAAAACTCATTGTGGTTGCATGATTTGGTACCAGTAACTACCACTAAATCATTCTCCATAAAGTACACTATATGAAATAATTACTGGACAAATAACATGGAGTTAACATGCCTAGCATGTTATAATAGCATATATAATAAGTAGGACACCGAAGAGTGATCATGAATCAGTCATGTAGTTAACCTTCTGCCTATATAAACTATTGTTTTTAAATACTGCATACTGTAACTGTAATTACGTACAGTTCTTCTATTTTAAAGAGTAACCAGTATCTGAAAATTATAAATTTTGTTTTAGGAAACCTAGCAGAAAATATGATTTCTTCACGGCACTGGCAAAAGAGACTTTTATCTGCATGTCATGTAATTAATGAAATTGTTAATCTAAAAACATTTTCAGTTCATCAGGAAGGTAATGGAAAAATCTTAAATACCTCTGGTAATATCTTAAAGTTGCTGGTAATAGCTCACCTGAATTGATCACTCTCATTATAGTGTGTATGGTAACACCCATTGTTTCATGTTTTCTGGGTATATAAAATCATCCTACTGTATTTTCCACTGCATGCATCCGGTGAAGTGGGCTGTAGCCCACAAAAGTTTATGCTCAAATAAATTTGTTAGTCTCTAAGGTGCCACAAGTACTCCTGTTCTTTTTGTGGATACAGACTAACATGGCTGCTACTCTGAAACCTGTCATTAGACTGATATGTTACTTAGGATAGCCATATCATCATGTGTGTGCATATGCATGTGTCTGAGTACATTCATATATGGGAATGTGAACATACATGGTGAAGGGCATTCTCTAAACTGATGTGCCCTTTCAAAAGACAGGTCTTATCTCTTGGAGACTGAAACTTCTCATAATGCATTAAGAACTAATAGAATTCAAGCATTCAATAACTAGAACGATTCAAAATACTTTTTCTAAATTTTGCATTCTTATGTTAATTCATTATATTAACAACTCAGATGGACATATACAGGGCAGGGTGCTTTCGTTAGGCAAGGAAAATATTATCATATCTGTAGTGTGAAATGGGTAATTTATGTGAATTTTGAATAAAATGGTAGAAGATACAATGCTGTTACAGCCACATATGCTTTTTCCCCTGGGCAGCGTAATGCATAAATTCAGATTTTTGTGACAATAGAGAATAAAAATGGTTTTATTGTATATGATTATTTTTCTGTGTTCTTCAGAGCTAAGGGGTGTATTTGGTTTGCTAAAATTCATTCTTCAAGAGCTGCACCCTATGTATATTCCACATGTGGATATGCCTGTGCACCATGCACCTGAGACTAGAGGGCATAAGGAGAGGTGCAGTCTGACTCCCTCTCCAGTTCCTTCTTATCACCTCATGTCCTGAGTCTGTGTTGAGCTATCCTCACATCCTCTTCATTTCTGTAAATATAACTGTATATAGTTTGCTAGTATTTTACATAGTTAGTATAGCTTAGTTTTCGCCACCCTGGGGACCCTCTCCATCCATCCTTTTGGGAGTAGGCCTATGCCCAGAAGTCCTGGATTTAAAAACTGTATCTCCTACACTTCCTCCTTCTCAGTCAGTGACAACCACCAGTGCTGTTTTTTCTGCCTTGGCGGGGAGATATATTTCTGCCAAGTGCAGTATCCGTTACTCCTTTCCACTCTGGATCTAAAAGGGACAAGAGCTCATATTGAGGAAGCACCTCAAGGAGAAAGCCATGAGATTCCAATCAGATCCAAGCCAGGGGGACCCTTCTCTACAGCAGCCTCATTCTTCGAGCAGTGTGCCTCTGAACATGAACTCTGGAGTAGAGGCCAGATCAGGTAAAACTAAAGATCTATTATCTTAGGCTTCTCATGAGAGTAAGGGGCACTCTCTCAGACATACAAACAGATCACCCTCTGAGCCTGCTTCCAGGATAAGGGATCCCTCCCAACTCCTTGCAAGTTGGGCGCACAGGTCTTAGGTCTGCCTAAGCTTCTCCGCCATGAAGGGAAAGGGGACAGGAGCAAGCTACACTGGTGCCGACTGTGACCTCTAGCATGTTGCAGGACCAACATCCACCAATACCAACCAATAGCTCCAGAGGGGACTCTCCCTCTCTAATAGTACCAGCCCCACCAACTGTTAAGTCTATTGTGGTACTGGATCAGATGGAACCAACAACCAGGACCCCTCATACTCAGGGATGGACTGAGGCATATTCTACACCAGAGAGATCTTAGTCCTCTCGGACCCACAATCTACTCTACTTTCAGGCCCAGATCTTCTGAGACATCTAAACCCCAGAGGAGGACACCTTCTCAAGGTGTTATTCCCCTAGTCTATCTGTGAGACAATGGCACTGGTCTTCTAGTTGTCTGAATCCGACAAACTATCACCTCCCTAACCCAGGGTTTTACCCTGTCCTCTGCCCAAGCAAGGTTAAACTCCAAGTGATGGCTGGTACCCAATGCAGCCATCACACCCACCAACCATTCATACTTGCATTACAAGGGTCTATGGGATCCTTATGAATGAGACTCCTGGTCCATGTGCTCTACCATAGAATCACATCATCCCTCTCCTCTTAGGGAACAGCAACTGGCACTGCAGGTGTACACAGAGGGAAAAGATGACGAACTGGATTCATCAGTAACAGTGGTACTGATAGGGGTATCATCTTCATCACCTGTAAGGCAATTGCCCCATCTTTCACCATCCTCATCTAACAACCATGGGTTTTATGAAGAGCTATTGCAGAGGGTGGTGGCATAACTTCAGATTCCATTAGAAGAAGGTGAAGATATGCAGTAAAAGCTCTTGGATATCCTGCAAGGCACACTATCAGGCAGCTTGCCCCATAAATGAGGCCATTATAGAACCAACTAAAGTGCTATGGATATACTGGCAACATTTACCTGTATCCCTTAAAGTGTTGAGAAATGTTACTTTGAAAGGGGCAGAATTCTTATTCACTCACCTTACCCCCTTGTAGTAGTACAAGCATCCAGGGAGGCCCACAGGAAGGAGTCATGTTATATTTTTATTTTTGTTGGTCAAATTTAAAATTTTCACTGGTTAAATTTCTGGGCAAAAGTGGGAGAAGTGAATCTTACGGAGATGAGATGGGGAAAAGTTTAGGGCAACACCGTAGGATTAGGAGGTTATCCTATGCATAGGACAATGTGGAAGAAGGTGCCAAGATGGGAGAATGAAAAAATTGAGATATTGATGCTGGCACTGTTACTGAAACAAAAGCTGTGAAGAAAAATGTAAGACATGAGATCTGTAGGCCAAGTCACATTTGTTCCGGAGCTTGAATTTCTATCTTTGGACTTAATAGACCTGGAAGTTTGGGATACACATGGGATTCTGTTCTTGCAAGATTTTTTATTATTATTATTATTTATTTACATGCAGTAGCACTTATTTCTAGTTATTGAACAAACCAGTAACAAGAATGTGGTTGCTGCTCCACAGAGCTTGCAGTATAAATAGTATATATGCATAACTTAGACATCTCTGCTTTAATTTCTCTGAATTTTGGTATGCAATGCAGCCTGTGGAAAATAAAACTGAGGACACATGAATTAAAACTTGTTAGTATCGAGGGCCTTACAACCTATAACAAATCTTAAAAGGTTGGGGGTAAAAGCTATAATCCTGGTGCTGAGAGCTGGAAAGCTATGGAAGTTGACAAGAGAGTACTGGATGAGTTTGGTGAGAAGAAAAAGCTAGCTTTACTCTGTGTGAGCTTGTCAGAAGATTGGTCAGGCACTTGTCTTTGCGGTGTTAATGGTGACTTAAGGGCATAGTCCCAAAAGGTTTGAAGAAAGTTTAGAGAAGTATCCAAAGTTGTCTTAACTGAACCTCCAGACCTTTTAAGTTTTGACATTCTCTAGAAGTTCAGAATTCTTTGAAACACTGCTCACATGAATTCTCTTTACTTGATCAGTAAAGATGAATTCAGTGCTAACAAGACATGTGCAGTGTGGGCTAATTATAGGTGAGGCACACGTTACCCAAAGGAAGGTGTTGTGTATTCTGTCCATCAGTCTAATATCTTTAGAAAACAAGACTGATATAAATTTGAAAAGAGTATAGCATACAAAATTAGTCATCACTAACAATAACTTAGACACAGGAGCAATCACGCTTTTATCAATAGCCATTTCTTCTTCTTTGGTTTGCATTGCTAAAGTACATTTGTTAGAAAAATATCTGCGTTCCCTTATTTCATACAACTAATCTCTATTTTTATCTGTTCCTGAAAACCAAAGTATTGAAAGTGTTCTTTTTAAAATGTAGTTTTCTGAAATATAGCACAAAGTATATAGCATGAACTCTCAAATTCTAAACCCAGACCATATCTGACTTTGGGAAGTACAGTACTAAGCTGGTTTCATATATGAGTTAGTTATACAGCATCCTTTTTTCCCCTTTTAAGGTTATAGTACTAATAAAGTTCTGCATAAGTTCAGTGACTGGCAAGAGTTTAGCGCTCTACAAAACTCAGGGGAACTTCAAAAGAAGAGGCCACTGGAATGCTGAATGCTATTTTTTTGTCTCTTTGATTGTATTGTTCAAGGTGATTTTTCTTTGCTCTTTTTCCATTTTAAATGACATCTTTTAAGATTTTTTTTAAAAAAAGGAAGGAAGAAAACTGAAGGCGAATATCATGATAGGCTTAGTGGCCTTTTCCTCTGTGTTGGATTTCTTGTCATATGTTCTGACTTAGTAGGGAACCTATTATTCACATGGCTACAGAAGTGACTTAAATCCTCTAATCTCTACATCTAAGCAGTTTATTTATAAAAGAATACTTACATTTTCTGTAACATAAACAGTTGAAGAAAATGTAATATGCCTACAGTGGGGAGACGATCTGACTCTGAATTGTAGTCAGAGTAAAACAAATATTCTACAGAAAGTAAATTGCTCTGCTTTTTCCCTTGGCCAATCTGCAATTACAAAAAATAAAATGAATAGTTATCTTAAAGTTGACTGAAAACCCGAAAACAGCAGTAAAAGTCACTAAATATCCTTAAACCACTTCAAAGGACCTCAAATCACAAGCTGTATTTTAGAAACAATGATCATAGAGGGCTTTCCAACTGACAAAATAATGTGAGTCACAGAAAATAATACACTGAACGCACTAAATACACAGCCACTGGATAAACAACAAATGTAAAGTATATTATACTTTTACAGGTAGATCTGTCTTAAGTATCAGGAATCCCTCAGGAACACTATCTATCATGCAAATTAACTTGCAATGGAAAAACAGTCAGGTTTTCTGAGTGAGCTCTTTTCTGTTTGTATGTACAGTTTTCCAGTTCAGGTGTATGAGTATGAGAGAGATAAAATGCGCGTACACATTTACTGCAGATAGAAAAAAAATTTAAGGCTTAAGCTGCTATGTTATATATCAGCAAAGCTATAATAGCAAACTGCATGTTGTGAGAATTATGTTATAGTGGGGCTGATGTGGAATGCTGGTAGTGATGTGTGGGTTATAATTAATAAAGAAACAAAAAAATATTCAGTTTCAATAAAGTGTTTGGAACACAGTTACAGATCTTAAAGCCACACCTACACTGACGGGGGAAGAAGATGCATTGCTTGAGAGACAGTGGCTGGAGGTATTTTGCTTGGACAGGAGAGATGTAGGCATAATGCTTTTAGAGGTGGGGAGCACACTTTGGCTGTGTGCTTAGCCTCATCTAAAGCCTACCGAAGTCATTGGAAGTCTTTCCAATTATTTCCTTGGGCATTGGCCTTAGACAAGGTATATCTTATGCTCTTTCCCAGCTCTTATGTCCTGGTGGTTGCTAGTGTACAGGATGGCGAAGCCATGGCCAAACCCCCAATCCACCCAGTCAATCCACTTCTGGATTGTTGAATGTTACCAGGATTTCTCCTCATGCATTCAGGGAGTGCAAGCAGCACTGATGGAGTTTGTAAAGGTGGCTTCCTGTTCTCTCTCCTACCCAGTATACCTGAGCTTGGTCAGCAATAATTTGGCTCTTGATCTGTTACACAATCTAGCTTTTTGTACTATATGTTTCCCTGTGTGAAGCACTGAATATTTTAAAATTGGTTTTAAATTTATTGGCTCACATTGCAACTAGTCACAACTACAAGAAAGCCACAAGTAGTACAACCCTCTGTCACCTGCAAATAGGGTAATACTCTGTATTATCATCAATAGGTTAAAGCCGTGAGTATGTAATACAATGCATCTGCAAAGATGGCTCCATAAACTGTCAGATAATCTGGTTCACTCAGTCCAAATTCAGTTGCAATTGCAGAATCAGATGCATCACATTCTGGCTATTAGCATAGCAACTTTCCATGTGGGTTTGGGAAAACTGAGGAAGATTGATATATTTTTAATTCTTTGAAGTTTATTCAAGGTACTAAGTAACTTAACATATCTTTTAATGGTTTACTATCAATCAAGAAATCCTGAGGGAGATCACAAAAGATTAGTTGAGGTTACTTGAGGGGGAATGTTTTTGTTTGTTTGGTTGGTTTTTGTTTTTTTAAATAAGAGGAAATTCAGTTGAATGCAATTTAGATCTGATAGAGCCCTCATGAGATTTGGATAATTGGATTCTTGTGAAACACAATGTGTGGATTTGAAATTTAACCTTTGGCCGGTAAATTATATAAAGACAAACTCTAGAGCATTTAGCATAAAAATAGGCATAAAAATTATTGGCCAAATAATTACTACAACTTCATTTTTGTAGCAGTGTTTAAGCAGAGTATTAATTTTGTGTTTAGGCCATTGTTTCTGATATTGCCATCCAGTGAAGTTTAATGATATTACTGAATCATGCATCCATACTGATGCTATCACAGCACTGAAGCTTTTTAAACGGTGTTCACCAGAAGAGAAAATATAAACTTGAGAATTGGTGTGTGTTTCCCTTCCTGATCACCTATGAACTTATATTACATACAAAAACGAAGTGGGTCAGAAATATAAATATTCCCTAATTCACTTTCTCATTGGAGACAGTAGTTCCACCTGGTAAAGAAATCTTTGCTTATTTGCTGTGGCTGACAAGCTTAATGTTGGATGCCCACTAGGTTTGTAATGAACAGCAAGTCCAACATCAGACAGCGGAATCCCTGAGTCACCAGGAAATGTAAAACTGCTCTAAACAAACCAGTGGAGCGACTGAAACCATACAGTAACATTCAGAAAGAGTCTCTGTGCCATCACATCTTGTTCTGAATTGAACTTTTGTGCATGAGAGATGAGGCTTGAGTATGAGAAAGAAAGAAAGAAAGAAAGAAAGAAAGAAAGAAAGAAAGAAAGAAAGAAAGAAAGAAAGAAAGAAAGAAAGCAAGCTCATGGAGTGAACCCCAAAAGAGCACTTCTACAGCACTGTTGGATGAAGTGTAGTGACCCCATTCAAGCTCAGGTAACCTGCATCACAGTAACTGCAAGACAACTAATGTATTTCATAGAAAGCCTACAAATTCCTACATGATCCCACAAAGTCCATATTGAACCACTGGGTTCCAAAACATTTAGTTCATACATAGCTTTGTATTTCAATGCTGTGTTCTTTCTTGAGCAACAGAGAAGCTAGTACAGGAAAAAAGTAGAATGTAGCAAGGCTGGGGTTGGGGATCTTAGATTAATTTGCACTCTAAGAATTGAACATTTTAGATTTAATCTGACTGTGATCCACCAATGGAGAGGAAAGAAAAGACTTTGCTTAAGACAACAATAAAAACTCGTAAGTGCAGTTCTTCCTGAATATTTGGTTTGTGTGTTGTTGTATCTGCTGCTCCAAATTTGCAAGAGAAAATACATGTTGTATGCTTATACAATAG
Source organism: Dermochelys coriacea (assembly GCF_009764565.3). Lineage (NCBI taxonomy): Eukaryota > Metazoa > Chordata > Testudines > Dermochelyidae > Dermochelys > Dermochelys coriacea. The sequence continues at coordinate 22,399,845 of NC_050078.2, read as the reverse complement.
TACAGCAATATGATTTTTCTTGTTCTTTGAATTATTTGTTATCTATCTGAGACCAATCAAGGAGAGAGAAATGAGTGGAAGTTTTATATGTATGCACAAAGATGTAAAAACAGTGTAATAAATAGATCTCTATTTCAAAATAAAATATATTACACAGTGATACTGGAGTATACTATGACTCATTCATCACAAGAGAATGCTTCCAATGGCAGTGGGACCAAATTCATACTCCAGAAATAAAAACAGGATCAGTAATTATATCCACAGTCAATAACCTCAGCCAACAGTGTGGATTGCTGTTGATCTTTCTTGTTTTGTTATTATGTGCCCTCTTATCCCAACACTCAGCTATCAGTTTATTGTGTACTTACCATCTTGCCCACTTTTTTCCCATAGAAAAGTGTCATGCAGTCCATAGAAATTAGAGAGGTCATTCATTCTGTCCCCCTGTCAAGAGAAAGAAGTCATGGGCTTGAAGCTTTAATACTTGCTATTGCAAAAACCCTGCTGTGGTGAAGCAAATTAAAGCTGGTTGGCAGGAGTATATAGAAGTGAAAGATGTGTGAGGGATTTAATTTCATCGAGTTTTATGGGAGCCTCTAAAGAGTTTTTAGGGCCTCTAAAGTAATAGGTATAGCAACTGCAAATTGAAGAGAGAAAAAATGCTATAAAGAAGGAATTGGAGATGGGACAGGAAAAGATTGAGAAGTTAGATTGTATACGGAAAAAAAGGGGAAATTCTTAATAGGGCAATAGGAGGACTAAGAAATATATTAAAAGAAAAAGTGTTAAATATACAGGTCAGAAGGTGCTGTTTTTTCAGAAAAGCAATAAGGACTAATTGGCTCATGGGAAAATATAGCTGTTGGCTAACGTGCCAAGTTAATATAGAAATTAAAGTGTATGTTCCACAATATTGCTAAAAATACATGCACTATCGCTCAGCTAATGTAAATTCTCATATGGCCCAGTTTGTAAGTATTGTAATTATATCTATGGAAAATGCTTGAATGATCAATGCTTGCCCCTCCTTCCTTGCCATTGTTTTAGGTTTAAATTGCAGAAGATATTATTATATTATTATTACTATTATTTATTTATATTTTTAGATGCTCCTAGGGAAAGGAATGGTGTAAATATGCAAAAACAAATGCTAGCCCAATGTGGTCTCCCTGAAAACCAGAGGTTGAAATATGCGGTATGGTCTGGTATGGTGACTGGTAAGAAAGTGACCGACAATACCCGCCTGGGGGGCAAAGGGGCCGCAGCCTGGGGCTCAGTGGCGATTTAAAGGGCCTGGGGCTCCTGGCGCTACTGCCACTATTGCTACCATGGCAGAGCCTGAGCCCTGGGCCCGTTAAATCGCCCCCGGAGCCCGGGTGGTGCGGGCAGGAAGCGCTGAAGGGCTGGTGGAGAATTTTGGTCCAGTCCTGTCCTTCAACCCTGAAGCCTCCCTTACGGGGGGCCAGAGCTGCTGCCCATGCCCCCCACCCCCCGCCCACCTTTCCCAGGACCTGGGCCGACTGAGTACGGAAAGTCATTTAAGTACTTTCACCCCTGCTGAAAACACTACCTACTGAAGGACACTTGTTTTGCTAAAATCAACTGTAGCTCAGAAAGCATCAACACAGAAGTATTAAACTTCCATGCTTTTTATAGGCATTACTGAGTCCATAAGAGGGCATTCTACCAATGTTTGAGCTATATACTGCACCATTCTTCTTCACTTTCTGTACAATCAGCTAGAACAGATAAGATGAAAGGTGATAACTCAAATGTTTTATGATATTTCTATTAATCCACTGCCTAGTAAATATTTTTGAAAACACATAACGAAATACAGTAGAACCATATTTTTCAAAGTTATAATAATCCCACACGACTAGAGGGTAATAAATCAGAGATATATAAGTCCCATCAGCAGGGCTAGGTAAGGCTGTTAGAAGAATGTCATGGAATGACCTGAAGATGGCTTTACTTTAGCATACTCTTCAGGGTTTAGGTCTAGTGCTATTGACTGTTACCTGGAGTCTTTGACTGCCATGTTAGACTGCAAAACGAAAAGCCCTTTAAAATGTTAAATACAGTAAGACTGAAGATGAGGGGTTTGTTTTTTTTCTGTTCATGAAAGCTGTTATTTAATTATCTGAACAGGTTAGACCTTAGTTATATTTATTTTGTTCTATGTGGGCCTGTCCTCAAAAGAAATTTGCCACAGTACGTTTAGGGTAATTTTGTGGTGATAAATATTCTTTGGGGTAATCCACTGTAACAGGGTTGCAGGAGCTGTAATGCTACAGAGGGAATCCAAACTCTTCTGTTGCCCTACCCTGCAATCAAGAATTATAACCCTGGAAAAAGCTGCCTAGAAACTCCCACTGATTTGTTGCAACAGATACAGCTTGTTAACTTTTCTCTCGATATAGGGGAGATGGGTGTGGCCCTCTCATAAGAAGGAACGGGGCCAACGTTTGAGACTTCATTTGTAGAAGGAATGGATTTCACCTGTACCAGCCAGGATTCTTCTGATAATTTTTTTCAGCACTTTAAGGGTGTACAATAACATCTTAAATTATATCTGTGCAATAAGAATTAAATATTAATAAATATTTATCTTTACTAAATAACCAAGAGAAATTATATTTTATAAGAAAAAATTGGGTTCTTCAAGTGCTGAGCCCTATGTGTATTCCACATGTGGGTACACGTTTGCTCCATGGGCCTGAGACCAGAGATTTGTATCAAGTGGCATCAGTTGGTCTGTGCTTGCGCAGTTGTCATCATCGTACTCTGAAATGAGGGCATAAAGGGTGGCACTAGTCTGAGTTGGAGTTCATTGTGTCCATTACAATCATCCTTTCCTTTCAGAATCTGTAAATATATATTATAAATAGTTGTAGTGAGCTTGGTCGTAGTGTTTTTTATAGGTAGTATAGTTTGTCTAGGTCCTCCCTGATTCAGAGACCTTCTCCTCACAGAGAAGAACTATGCCCAGAGTTTCCAAACTATATCCCCTGATCTTGTTCCTTCTCCATCAGCAATGAATGCTAGCACTGCCTTTGCTTCCTTAAGGAGTCTAATAATTACCGCCAAGTGCAGCATCTCCTGCTCCTTCCGACCCTTAACCCAGGACAGCTGAGAGCTCCCTATTTGGAAATCTCTCATGGAGAAGGCAATAAGATTCCAGTTAGATCCAAGCTGGGAAAACCCCACTGTACAGCAGCCTCAGAAGGTGAGCAATACCACTCTGAGCATGAGTTCTGGAGTATAGGCCAAAACTGTTAAGCCTAAGAAACCCTCTCATAAGAGTAGGGGACATGACCTCGGATATAAGGACAGATTCCGGTCCAGATTTGCATCTAGGAAAAAAGGTCCTTCCCCATTTTGGTCCAAGTGGGATGGATCCTCATCTGACACTCCTATGGAATTAGGTCCGCATAAATCTTCCATCCAAGAAGAGAAGGCATGAAGGAAAAATGATCTGATGGTACCAGCTTTGGTTCCATCTCACAGGCTGGAAAATTGGCACCAGCCTTTTCCCACTGGGAATTTCATGTTGGACCCCAATTTGATGGTTCCAGCACATTCTGAGTGGGATCCTCCCAATACCGGGGGTTTGCATGCACCGGATCCAAAAGTCCTGACCTCTAGAATCACTTGAACTCTGTAAAGGACTGAACCCTTTACCTCACCAGTGAATACTCTCACCTTACCCTATCTGCAATCTTGTATTCTAGCAGTTCTGGTTTTCCTTAGAGATATTTCAATACCAGAAGAAACCACTTGGGGAGAAGAAGATCCTCTCCTACCATGTTCACAGGCTGGAGCATTCTTCCAGCGGTACTGCTGGTAGAATGGAAACCTATGTTCTCATTGGACAAATCTGATGTTCCAGGCGATCCTTCCCCCCCCAGAGGAGGCAAACCCAGATGGATCCTACAGAAGGTTTTGGAACCCTCCCCCTCCTGGCTATGATTACACTGGGGACCAGTGGTACCCAATGCTTTGGGCCTCCCGCCCCCAGCTAGGCTCCATGGGATCTGTATGCTAGTTACCCTGGCTCTATGCAGGAATCACACCAGCTCTCTTCTCCCAGCTGATAGCAATCGTCTCCATAGGAGTCTGTGGAGGACAAAGACGATATGGTCTAGATGGTCCTGAAAGGTGTCTCATCCTCCTCACATGATGAGGCAATTGCTCCATCATCCCTTCACCACCTGATGACCACAGGCAGTACCAGGATCTTTTGCAGAGGATAGCAGTTGAGGTTCACATTTCTCTTGAGGACATCTACAACACTTAGCATAGTCTATTGTACAACATGAAACCCTCTGTCCCAGTAAGGTGACCCTCTCAGTAAATGAGGCCATTTTGGAACCAGCCAGGACTGTTTGGCATAAGTCTGCCTCCTGTGCCCCTTCCTCAAAAAGAGCCCAAAATGCTATTTTTGGCAGCTGAAGGTGTAGAGTTCTTCTAACCCACTCAGTGCCCAATTCAGTGGTGCAGGTAGCTACAGAGAAGTCCAGGACACAGCACCCCAAGGCTACTCCTATTGTCAAGGGCACTAAACACCTGGATCATCAACCAACCTGTAATACAGAATTGCTAATTACCAGGCACTATTAGCAAAGCACAGTTTCACAAATTATTCCAAATTTGTGAGATTGAGAGACAAGTTTTCCTAAAACAGGGCGTGGTTCCAAGCCCTCATCAATGAGGACAAGCAAGTTGCTAAGACATCACTGGCAGTGGATACAGTCAATACTGAATCTAAAGCCATCACCACAGTAATAGTCATGAACCGTGAATCATGGCTTCATTCATTAGGTTTCCCCAGGGAAGTCCGGAATACCATTAAGGACTTGACCTTTGATGAGTTTAATCTCTTCAGGTCAGAAGACCTACAAGTCACTACACTCTCTACAAGACTCTGTTTCTTGGGCATTTACACCTCAGCTCCAAAAAGAGAAGCCACAAATATAACCTCTTATCCTTTCCTAGCTTCTTAAACCTTGAACTTCTAGGTCTAAGGAATTAAGTAATGAAACAGTATAAATAGTTTAAAAATTTGTTTGTTTTTTTTGCCATAAATTCTAAAGAATGTCATAAATATGTCAAGGGAGGTAAACCTGGAACACAAGAGTGTCACCAGTAGAGAGATGTCAAGTTAATATCATACAATGATATGAAGATAACTTTGCTCTTGACATTTTGAGCAATATCTTTCTGGCCTTGCACTCACATTCACAAAACACCCTTCATATTTAATTCTAAACAGATTTCTAGCATTCATTATGTTCTGTCTGGAGATTTGAATCTTCTTGTCTCTATCAAAACCTGACAGAGCCAAGAAAGAGAAAATTATCAGCTGTATCTTTATTTGTTTAAGGCACAAGGGTGAGATCTGTAGTGTGAGTAATCTGCAAAATGAATAAATAAAATTATTAGCCACATGAAATGGAGAGAGAGAGAGAAGGAAAGATGAGAAGCTGAATTACTGGGAGAAAGGAGGAGAGGAAGAAAACAAGGGGGAGTATACTGTAAATAGATAAGAAAAAGAAAAGATACAGGCACTGAACTGAGAATTAGGGAAAAAGGAGTAAGAAGACATGGAGGTGGGCCAATAAGCATATGATTGTAAGATATGGTCCTTACGTGAAGGCTAGTAAAGTATCTAATGTGAAGTAAGCTTGTTTGAGTACATATGGAATGTTGCATTTCCACTGCATTCATTGGGATAGTAGCAGAGAACCCGTACAATATAACTCTACACCCCAGAAACATTACTTCTGTGGTGGAAGAGAGTATATTAGGGGCATCATGCACAGAAGGCCTATGTGCATAATGTGAATTCACATGGCACTTTGTCAATATGCAAGCCTCCAACAGCTCCCTGACATCAGGGCATGTTGCAGACAGGTCAGGAGCGGGAGAACAGGATGTGATGGGAGTGCTGCTGTGCTCTGGTGATTCCCAGATAATGCATCAGACCCAATCATCCCACTCCCCTATTTCATCCAACTGTAAGTTAGAGTAGCCCATATGCTACTCTGAAATCTATGTCGGGGTGAACCAACCCTAGCTAGCCCCATGATTGGGAAAATGGATCACATAAAGGTGGCTTAAAGCCACTTTTGCCTCTCATTATCCCTTTCTGGTTTTGTGCAGGTTGTTTGGGCCTAAGGTTATGGATGCTAGTCTAACTGTTGTCTTTGGTATTAATATTATTTGTTTTGCAGTAACATCTTCTGTCCTTTGCATCCTTGATCACCCCCATAAGGCCCAAATAACTGCAAACTTCCCAAAGATTTTACCTGAGCTCCTCCCCACAATCCTCCAGTTGCCAGGCTCCTACCCAGAACCTTGCCTTGTTGTTTCTCACCTTACATATTTCCACCAAGCCATCCACATTTTCAGTCCCAATTATGTTCCCCGCACATCCTTGGTTTCTCATAGCTACATTCAGCTTTTAATTCATAAATGTTGATATATATGAATGTTTAAAAGCTTATCACTTGCTATCAACCTCTCCAACTTACAATAACCAAACAACTTTAATTTTGTCTCCTGAAACTTGTAAAAATTAAGTCAAAATAAAAAAATTAACCAGAGACCATAAAATCCCAGGACATATTCAGGGGATATGCTATAACACTAACATACTACAGTGTTACTCAGTACAAAATAAAAATGGTCTTTACATAATTTAGTTAGTATTTTTAAAATATAAACTTATATAAACCATATAAGCAACATTTCAGAACAACAAACAGATCAATAATTTACATTCTATTCATAAAATGTTCTTCTTCTGTACCCAGCACATCACACTGAGAAACCTTGTAGACATAACTTAGTGGCCCCTGGGGCTATATTCCTTTCAAAATCTTTACTTCACACATACTTTAAAAAAAAAAAAAATCAGCAACCCACACCCAAAAGCATATTTCAGTTAGGGCCTGATCCAAATTCCATGGAAGTCAATGGGAGTTTTCCATCTGACTTCAATGGGATTTGGCCCAGGCCTGTACAGATGAAAAGAATAGGACAAAGTTAAGGGGGTGGGGGAAGCGCTTTGAAAGTCAGAAGGGATGAGAGTGAATGATGAAGGATTGTATGGGAATTGGTTAACTGCCTGGGTTTCTTAACTGTTAATTTACTTGATTTTTGGAGAGTCTCAAACTTAAGCAATGTTTAAATGTTTTTCTTGTGAATAAACAGTAAAATGTGTGTAATTTTAACATTGACCATACATTAAAATAATGTCCTGGCCCTCAAACTAACTCTTAAAAAAGAAAATGTTTTTCATCTAGGCTCCTACAATGCTTGGTTACTTCTAATACACTAATAAAATGCTAAGAGATATCATGATTATGAAAGGCACTATATAAATTCAAACACTTTGTGAGATATGTATCGTGCATTTCTAAAATAGTTGCTTGTCCACACAGTGTGTCTGGAGATCTGTTTATATTTTTATAGAAAGGGACTGCTGGGCACAGTATAAATCCTGGATAGATGAGAGTACATAGCATGGGATTGATTATATAGGGTAAGGGAAAGAGAGAGATCTGCTTTTAAAAACAGACCATAAACTGCACAATGGCACTTCCCTGACCCCTTCATTACTACGGCTCAGATTTCATGCTTCTGTAGGGCTCCATAGCTGATGTCACACCAGTGGAATCAGATGAGCCAGATGCAGTTTTGTGGGCCTTAAAATAAAAGACATATTTATACTCACTGATGTGCTAAATGCCCCTCTTAACCTTGATATATGGGAATTCAGCTCAGAATGCTAGCTGATTAAAAAATATATGACCTTTTAAATAAATGCAACTTTTTTTAATTACCAGCCGGTAATTTGTTGCTGTCTAAGGTACTTTTTATTTTTAATGGTCTTGCATATTTGATAGTGTCTTCCAGAGTTATAGATTATGTGTAGATCTGCCACATCTATAATTGACTTTTCTCTTTTTTTAAACTGTGCGTCTCTTAGAGCCATAGCAGAAGAGAACCCGCTACACTCACTGTCAAGGAATTTAATTACCTGGTAACTGTTTACACTAATTAATTAAACCTACAATGTAATATCAAGGTGACTGACAGCCTGATCCAAAGCCTATTGACATCAATAGGAATCTTTCGTTGACTTCATTGGGCTTTGGATCTGGGCTTTGCTTAGGAGGTGGGTCACAGGAAGAGGTGAGAGTCTGTCCCACTCATTGTGTGCCCTGTGCAAGGACCAGGCACAGTTGCAGTCCCTGGAGTCCCCTGAGCAAAGGACTGCTCCCTTGAGGTTTTAGCAACTGCAAACTGAAGTTAATCATGCAGGAGGAACATGCTGCCCCCATGTAAAGGACAGTGTAGTTGGTTGCTCTTCTCTGTGTTTACGTAGAAACTCTGGAAGGATTCTGCCTCCCTGAGGTACCATCCCTTCCAGAGTGCAGCTCTATTCCTCCCATTTGGGAATGAATGTGTAAGATTATATGTATAAAAGTCAAGATTACTGCAGAAACAAAGATTTGATAAGCATCTGCAAGCTCAGATGCTTTTTATAACTTTTTGATCACAATGGGTCAGATTTTCAAAGGTATTGGGCGGGAGGGGAGCTTAGATTGAAGTCAATGGAAGTTAGGCATCTAATCTGTTTAGCAGTTTTTGAAAATCCTACTAGGTGCCTATCAGTTTAGTGAGTTTCTTTGAATTTTTGGGTGTTTCTACTACATATTGTCCTGTTTGTTTTTAATTCCTCTTGAATTGTTATGCCACAATTGTTTTTAAAGTGATTTTTAAAAGATAATCTTTTAAAATTTAAAATAATATATATTGTCTATATTTTAAAATATAGACAACTAAAAAGAGAAACTAGGTTTATCTAACTGTAATACGTGTTTCACTAGGTTTGCAATCCTTTATGTGCTACCTTACAGTATGTACGTTTTGGTAGCCCACACAGAAAACATACATTGAATGTGTAAGATTAATAAGTACATTTAATATGTAGGCATGTTTGCATTTTTATTGATAATAAAGCTGTCATGTTCACTTGATGATTATGTATCTGGCCTATATGTATAGCTCCCTTTTCAAAGGTACAGGTGAGTTTAAATAGATTATAATCAACTACATAATTTTAGCAAGAGAGGTAGGACTAGAGCTCTGTCATGTAACATAAAATCTATATCTGAAATATTTTGCCTTGCAATATATGATGACCTTTCTCTAAGTGATGTAGAAGTGTTGAACAAATGAAATACAACCATGGATTTTATTTAGCAAGAGCCATGTCATAAATAATCAAGTTATATCTTTTCACAAATGTGAAACTTAGATTTATAGAAGTCCAGGCCAGACTTTCAAGAAAGTTCCATACATAAAAAAGTGGCCAGATCCAGAGCTCATCTCCCACTTAGGCACCTACATATTCCTAAAAGAGATCATGGTCAGAAGCGCCTAAATGGGAACTGCTGGGTACAAAGCACTTTGAAAATGTAGCCCCCAAGGATACATGTTTACATTACTCGTATACATCTACTACTTGTATGGCTATCCCTTAATCAGCCAAGAACCCAAACTAAAAATGACCTTTACAGAACTATAAGGGCAGTTTGCATATAAGGAAGCTGTGCCCTTACTCAATGTATTCAATATATTAGACACATCTTTCCTTAAGTGTCATTATTTACTGTATGTTGAATGACAAAGTTATAGCACTGTGCTTTGTACTGTAGAGGATAAAGAGGGGAGACTTGGGTCCTGTCCTCAAGGTGCTTACAATCAAAGGCCCTGATCATGTAATTGGTGCACCCATCCCAATCCCAGCTGAATCCAATAGGGCTCTATGAGGCTGTGATATTGCACCCACATGCAAACCATAGCAGGACCATGGCCTAAGTAGACTAGCCAAACAATATTTCAGCCAATCAGCACTCAAAATATCACAATTGGGCAATGTTGTGTGATATGTTTTTTTAATTAAGGCTAAGTGGACTTGTATCAGCCATGCAGGCCTTATGCACCACTTCCTGGTTTTTTTTTTCCTTTGAACAAAATAAAAATGAAACTGGATCCTGTTGTATACTCATGCTGCTTATATTTCATTATTTAATATTTATACTAAATAGTGTCTAAAGGATATATAATCAGGTATGAAGAAACAAATCCTTCCCCAACTAGCTTATGTTACTCTGTCCATTGTATAACAGACTGAAGTAGCAGTTCTCTTTAGGATCTTTTTCCCAAATTAAGTCTTTTGGTAGGCTTCACTGAGAGGCATTGATTGACACTAGAGCAGTGGGAAGCATTTCTGCACTAGTAATTCTTTATTTTTAGGTATAATAATTGATTTTCCACAGGAAGATGAAAAGCAAACTTTTATAGTCATGACCTAAGGAAGTACAATCGCACCAAGAGCAGAAAACTTGGGGACAGCATCTCATAGCCTCATCCTACAAATGCTTACTTTCCATTGCAGTACTTACTAACATAAGTAGTCCCAGTAAGAGTAGTAAATGTTTACAGGATCAAGCTCTTTGAGGTTATCAGAATGTACAACTTCACATGGATTAATTCACCCTGCTTTGTGATACAAAATTAATCCTTGTGCAACCATGATGGTTACTTCTCCTTTGGGATATTATAAAGTATTCATTTGACCTTAAAGTTTGCATAGATTCTTTGTGTAATGATTTTTCTCTTGGCAATGATTATAAACTTGCATTTGGATAAGTCCACTCAACTCATCCTAATGGATTCCAAAGTTGTTTTTAAACATCACTAATTGATCATACAAGCAGTAGCTAGGAATAAGTTTAGGCTTTAAATTAGACAAAGGTTTCTAACCATCACAGAAATGAAGCTCTGGATCAGCCTTCCCAGGGGAGAAGTGGGAGTAAAAATCCTAAATTATTTTGATACCAAGCTTGATAATGTTATGGAAGGGATGGTATGGCATGAGGCCAATTTGCTACTGCTAGTAGCAAATATCTCCGATGGCTGGACATGGGACACTAGATGGGGAGGGCTCTGAACTACTACAATGAATTCCTTCCCAGGCATCTGGCTGATGGCTCTTGCCCATATTTGGGATTGGGAAGGAATTTCCCACCAGGTCAGATTGGCAGAGATCCTGGGGGTTTTAGCCTTCATTTACAGTATGGGGCACTTGCTGGCTTAAACTAGAGTAAATGATGGATTCTCTGTAACTTGAAGTCCTTAAATCAAGGTTTGAGGTCTTCAGTAACTCTGCCAGAGGTTATGGGTCTGAGTTACAAGTTACAAGAGTTGGTGGGTGAGGTTCTGTTGCCTACAATGTGCAGGTCAGACTAGATGCTCATGGTGATTCCTTCGGGTCTTTGAATCTATGGATCAGTTTGCCCTCAGCTCAAATGCAGCTGCCTCTGGCATGAAACACAGCAGTTGAGAACATTTAAGAACAGAAAAGAAGATGAGCATAGTTGAAATTGAAATGAAAATTCAGAGCTAATTTCCCAAACTGGAATCTATGCAAGACGTCAGAGTTAAGGCCCCCACTCTTGTGAAAAGTACCATAAGAGATTGATTTTTTTTTTAAAGTGGTAGGATTTGACTTTTAGGTCTCATTAAGAAAATGGCTCCACCATCACTATTTGCTCAGACATTTGTTCAGAACTAATTCAGAATAAAGAGTGCCACCTATAGAATCACCAAAACCACTGCTAGGTCCACTTGTATTTTCTTGAGGTCTCCCATTCAGAGACAATGTGTATAAACTAGTGCTCCTAATTTAGATCTTAACTCAGATATGATTGGCCAAAATAATTTCATATTCAAAGTGAAACTATATTTGAGATTCTTTTCTGAATGTGTACAAACACCCACATAGAAATCCCATTATGAAAGATATTTCCCTGTATTAGTAAGAAAAATCAGAGCAGAATCTAGAAAATGCAAACAATTACCCAAAATAGCTGTAGTTAACATGCAGCAAACTTGTTCTTATAGCCCAAATACTTGCATTTAAAGTACGCTCTAATTAAGGACACTGATGTAAAATGTATCTATTCAGCTTTCTGCAATGTTTTAGCACGAGCACTTTGTAGGTAAAAATCCATCAGGGAATTGTTCACAAGTTTGAGTATGCCTGCATGGGGTATATTCTTTACTGATACTGTCTATGGTTGAGTACTCTATTATGTTCTCTAGGAAAACACTGCTTCCTGCTTTTGACAAGAGTATTAGAAGCAGTGTAGAACTGAGCAACATTTCTGGTATGGCCTGTTTTATTTTAGAGGAGCAGGGGATAAAAGCAAATTTAAAAACAATCTGATGTTGGTCCCAACATTTTGCATTACACAGGAAATGCAAGGGACAAAGCAATGCAAAGGATAGGAAAGGACAAAGCAAACTCAATGGCCCTCCCACAAAGTAATTCACCATTTGTGAGTTTACTGGAAAAAAATCTTTAAATAGCAACATGAATTGTAGAAATACAGTATGGACTGCTGTTTAGACAAAGTAAAATGGAGGGGTCATTGATTCCACACCTGTTAAAGGGAGCTGGAGGTTTTTGTATGTATCTCCTAATTAGGCTTACCAAGGAGAGCTAGAAATGCTGCTACATTATCCTTACTGAAAAGCGGTGTTTACTATTTGAAAGGGTAACAGCCTCATTTTTGAAATGTGCTAACAAGTGGGGTTTCTTCACATTATTGTAAACATACATAAATCATTTCAGTGCTGAAAGTTTTTTTACATTTTGAGAATTCATGGAAGGAAACATTTCTTATTAATTTCAGAAGTTTTCAATCTCATCATATGCATGCATTAAAAATGTCTATCATATGCAATAAAAGAATACCCTCCAGTACCAGTAATTTTCTTGTCATGCTTCTGGTGACATTGGTAAACAACTTTGATGGTTGCGTCTTCACAGGTTAGTAAAATGAAGACAAATTGAAGTGCATTCACTCTAACGCTCCTTCAATGCAACGCCACCATTGGACTTCTTCACTGAGTTCTACCTAGAGCAGAGGTGTGCAAACTACGGCCTGCGGGCCACATATGGCCCGCGGAACGCTCCTGGCCAGGGAGGCTAGCCCATCTCCTCCCCCGCTGTCCTCCCGCAGCCTCAGCAGACCACACCGCCGGCACAATGCTCTGGGCGGCTGGGGGAGGCCCTCAGGCCTAAAAGTTTGCCTGCCCCTGATGTAGAGCTTTCTCAGCTTAACTTCTTTTACTACAACAGTCACGTGCCACCTATGTGACTCAAAGCTCAGTTCCGTACTATTGCTATTATTACTATTGCTGTATATTACTATAGGCAATATACTTAAAAATTGACCATAATGGTAGATGTGCCTGTATATTGAGTTTGAGTCTGGGCCATTTTCAAGGAAATGTAACTTTAAGCATATGAGTGGTGTCATGTAAAATGTCAATTGGTTAACCTTCCAAAAAGCCCAGCTAAAGAGACTTTGGACAGGGATATCAGCTGGTGTGAGAGTAGAGGGTATCCTCTTGTCCTGAGCAACAAAGCCCTAATGCAGCCATTAATGTGACTATTGCTACTCATCCTACAAAGGAGAATTCAGCCATGAGATTCCTGTATTCACAGACCTCTTGGCTGTGCTCTTAGGTTTGGGGATGGAGCAAGCTGTTACTTATGTTATTGCAGATAGAGCTGCCCCAGAACAGATGCATTCATGCATGCCATCCCCATGGCCTGCAGCCTCTCATTTCCACCACCACCCAGTTCACAAAATGGAATCATAGTGATTTCACAGCATTTACAGTCTCTGCATCCAAGGAAGGAGAGGGAGGATGTTGCCCTTAGTAAATAGCCACAGAGTAAGCACCCATTTTGCTCCGCACAGGAGCCTGAAAGCCCATACAGGGAGATGTGTTCACTGTATACGTTTTGAATAAACTTGTCAGCTAACATTGGCTCAGTTTGATGGTGGTGTTCTCTTTGAAAAGTAAAAACCAATATGGTAAGAACACAATTCTTGTTAAAGTACCAAGATCATGACTTTAACTGTGATTACATATCCCTGACACTTTTGATCCACTTCTTTGTTGGTGCTCCTCAAGTCTTCCTTTCCCCTCCTTTATGAAATAGCAGCAGTTTATTTTATTCTGGGATCCTGATGCATCATGGAAATAGGGAATTGTTTGGCCTCAGAAGTAGCAAAACTACCTTTAAGGGGCAGCAATATGATCCAACCTGTGGTAGGTCCTGGAAATCTCTGAAGGTTTAGGCAGCCTGTTGAGTAAGGAGTATGGCAAAATTGGATGGGTTTGGGAAGCCTATGGTTCCCATGCAAATTTACTTGGGGTTTGATGTCCCTGTGAACAAAAAGTGAGTCTCAAAGAAAATAAATTCATTCACCCAGACTGTGCAAACTGAAACTAATGGCTTTTATTCAGCTCTAGTTTCTCGACCTCTACTTTTTCCTTGTGACATTAATTTGAGCATCCTGTCTTTGAGACAGATCCTTGGGCCTGGCTGGCTGCAGTCAATGTAAGGTCCAAGTGGGGAGACAAAAGGTGGCTTTAGGCAACGTTTGCATGCCCCCAATCCCAAGTCCACCCCTGGACATGTCCCCATGACAGGGAAAAGAGACAGGGAGTGGCTGACGGAGAGCTGGTTTCTGGTTTATACCAACTGGGGATTTTCTTCAGCTGTTAATGAAGCTTTCTACATAGCTTTCATTGCTAGAACATGGGGAAGGAGTTGATCCTCTGTTTTATCTAGCATTCATTAGTTGCTGTTATGTAACTTTAGTGAAACAGAAATTTTCCTTAGATGGGAGGCATATCCCTCCTTTATTAATAGTTTACTTTTCTGGTACTTGCCTCATCTTGTAAAAGCAGCATTAAAACAGCTTAAAAGCCAATGTAAGACTTCTTACATATTTTCCATACTGACAAAGTAACAAAGTGCTGGTGCTCTGCAATATAATTTTTGCCAGCAGGAAGCTAAAATATGCCAGATATAACTCTAAATTTTATTTTAAAATATTTCAGAGATTAGCTATATCAGAAAATGCCTTCTACAATGTGAACTTTCACTAAACCCCAGAAAACAAAGCTGACTTTAACAAACTCAGAGAAGTGGTAGGTAAGTTCCCATGGGAAGAAAATCTAAGGGAAAAGGGAGTTCAGGAGAGCTGGCAGTTTCTCAGAGGCAATATTAACGGTAGAACAGCAAATTATCCAGTGCGAAGAAAACACAGGAAGAATAGCAAAAGGCCAATATGGCTTTGTCAGGAGCTCTATGATGACCTGAAAATCGAAAAGAAATACTACAGAAGGAGGAAACATGGACAAATATGTAGGGTGAATACAGAAGAATAGCACAGGTTTGTAGGAACAAAATCAGAAAAGGAAAGGCACAAAATGAGTTAAATCCAGCAAGTGACATAAAAGGCCATAAGGAGAGGTTCTATAAATGCAATAGGAGCAAGAAAAAGATTAAGGAAAGTGTAGGTATTCTACAGGGCCCTCAGCAGGGAACAACTATTAATGGCCAACATCAAGAAGACTGAGGAGTTTAAACTGTGACCAGATGCTTAACACAATTTAATATTAACAAGAAGGTGAAAGGAACACAAGCCAAAACAGGGAAAGAACAGGTTAAACAATATTAAGTTAAGTTTAGATGTTTTTAAGTCAGCAGGACCTGATGAAATCCACCCCAGGAGATGTAAGGAACTAACTGAAGCAATCTCAGAATCATTTGTTTTTATCTCTGGGAACTCATGATGATATATGAGGCCCCAGAAGACTGGAGAAGGACAAAAGTAGTACCTATCTTTTAAAAGGAGAACAAAGAGTAGGGGGAGAGCTAGGGACTTGAACAAAGAGCTAGGGACTTGTAGATCAGTCAGCCTAACTTTGATATCCAGTAATATACTGGAACAAATTATTAAACAATCAATCTGTAAGCAGCTAGAGGATAATAGGGTGATAAGTAATAGCCAGCATGGATTTGTGAAGAACTAATCATGCCAAACCAACTAATTTCCTTCTTTGGTTACTGGCCTAGTAGATGGGTGGGGAGTAGTAGACATGCTTGATAGCTTGATTTTAATAAGGCTTTTGACTGAGTCCCACATGGCATTCTCATAAGTAAACTAGGGAAATTTAGATGAAATTACTCTAAATGGGGTGCATGACTATTTGAAAAAAAACATATTTAAAAAGTACATTCTGATACATTGCAGAATTGGTCTGAGACCAACTAGTTGACATTAAATAAAGACAATTACAAATCACTGCAGCTAGGAAGGAAAAAAAAATAAATGCATGTAAGCAGAGTCTGAATGAGCTTTCCCCCGACATCTAGAGGTGAGCTGTGGAAAAGGGCTTCAGGAGCTGATCTCCTTTGCATGGGCACACCTTCACTGCCTAGGTGCTCAGCATGATGGGGTTGCTTGTCCAAATGGTCACTTTTGGCTGGTGTGAAATCCCCAGCCTCCTTGTTATTACGGCAGGAGTAATAAAAGGTTGTTATCCTTATTGTGTGAACTGAGGGCAGCAGAACTGAATTTGGCATTTCCCGGTTGAGGGACTCACCCTCAACTAAATGGCACTCACTAGGCAGGGGACATGGGTTCCAAAGCCCAGTGAGTTGAAAGAGGTTGGGGATGGTTACTTGTAATACCTAAGGACCTCAGACACCATCTGACCCTTCCTCTCTCCACTGCATAATAACAGAGATAATTTAGATTCAACTGAGAGTCTTGTTACATTCTGCAGAGCTAAAATCACTGATACCTATGTCTAAGTATTAGGTCTGCTTTGGAACAGTGTCTCTGATGCAAGAGACTGCCCAGTATGCACCAGGCGTCGGGCTACTAGACTAACAGCTGAAATCACTGAGTGTTGAAATCACTGAGGGTGCCCTGAAGATATCTTGAGTCGGCTGGCAGAGAGGTGTGGTGAGCGGCCAGCAGGGTGGCTAGTGGAGAGGCGTAGCTAGCAGGGTGGCTGGGAGAGTGGCGTGGCAAGCAGCCAACATGGCAGCTGGTGGAGTGGTGCAGCCAGCAGGGTACCTGGCGGAGAGGTGCAGTAAGTGGCCAGCAGGGCAGCTGGCGAAGAGTGCCAGAGCAGAGCCCCACAGAGAGGGGTTGCGAGTGAGTGCCCGAGCAGTGGCATTAGTAAAGTGCCTCCTTACCCCTCACCCCTCCAACCAGGGTGGGAGGTGAGCTCTGCAGATGCACCTCTGAACTCTGGGTCTGCACTGTCCAAGCATAGCAACTGTGTGTGGGATGCAGAGAGGGAGTTTTTTGCTAGACTCAGACTCTGTGCTTACAAGAGGCTCCCAAGGGGTGGTGTGGAATTGTCCCAAGCCAATGGGTGGGGGCTCAAGCTGGTTTTGTGTTGTGTTGTTGAAAAGGCACCCCAGATACTGAATCTGGCCCTTGTTGCTACCAAGTCTGACTGGCAGAAGAGTTACATGCACAACTAGAAAATGGGGAATAACTGGCTAGGTGGTAGAAAAGATTGGTAAAAGGGATCTGGGGCTTATAGTGGATCACAAATTGAGTATAAATCAACAGTGTGATGCAGTTGTTAAAGGCTATTATTATTCTGGAAAGTATTAACCAGGACTGTTGTTTGTAAGACATGGGAGGTAATTGTCTCATGCTAATCAGCACTGTGAAACCTCAGGTGGAGTATTCTGTCTAGTTATGGGTGTACTGTGTAGTACTTTAGGAAAGATGTGGGTGTATATCTGGAGTGCAGAGGAGAGCAACAAAAGGTTTAGAAAACCTTACCTATGGGGAAAAGTTTTTAAAAACTGGACATGTTTAGTCTTGAGAAAAGAATACTGAGGTAAGACCTAATAATAGTCTTGTTACATAAACTATTTCAGCTATTAGAGTTCCAAAGACCTCAGTTCAGTCACAGAGACTGAGGGTTAATAAAATCGCATTGGTTGCTTTCTTGTTATACTGTGTCTATTTTTAATCTCAAGCTTTTTCTAAAATAGTTATTACCATATAAATGTCGTAGATCTTTTAGAAATTTTGAAAGTGTAAAACATTCCATTATATACTCTAAAACAAAAAAAACTAACAACATGCTTCCCTGAGTTAGTGCTCATCAGAAGCCCTTAATAGAAATCCTTATTAGTGACTGGAATTTTTCCGTTGTTCTCAGTGGGCCATATTCTGAGGTGCTTACTTGGTTTTTACTCACTTTGTAATTTGAAGTCACCGGGTAAGTAAGCACCTCAGAATGTATGGCAAAATAGCTAGTTTTCTTTGTGATATGACATTGATCATTGTTGATTTAATATAGCAAGCTGACTACTTTCAGAAAATGGTGAGGTCAGGACAGTCTATCACGTCCCAGATATACTCCCACTGAAATTAGTAAATGGTCTGCCGTTGATTTAAATGGACATTTAGATGGATTTAAATGGACATTTAAATGGACATACAGAAATATGTAGTTTTCCCCCTAGATATACCAGTGCACCTGACTTGTAATGACATTGGCAAACCTTATGTTCTAGGTGAGCAGGGAGATTCTTTAAAGCAGGAACCATTGTAGGTCATTCTTCTTTCTCATCTTCTGCCTGTTAATATAATACTAAAGCTCTATCTATTAGCTGTGTCAGGAAATGGTTCAAAGTGCCATAACAATAGTGTGGTAATGCATATCATGAAACTACT
Source organism: Dermochelys coriacea (assembly GCF_009764565.3). Taxonomy (NCBI): domain Eukaryota; kingdom Metazoa; phylum Chordata; order Testudines; family Dermochelyidae; genus Dermochelys; species Dermochelys coriacea. Next base: position 22,381,177 of record NC_050078.2, on the reverse strand, counting down.
TAGGGAAAGAGAGGCCTCCCACAACAGTCTATATCATGGCTTCAGTTAAACTACCCTCATACTTATTTGCAATAAGTTCACACAATACAGTTAAAGTCTAACAATGGCTTCTCTGCATCAGTAAAAAATGTGTTGTTTGGAGCATGTTCCAATAGGGCACTTCTAAATTTCTCAACTTTCTGGCTGTCTTCTTAGCAACAGCATCCTCGTTTTCCCCCTTCCCAGCTCCAAACCAGCTCCTCCCATTCCTCTTAAATAGAACTGGAGAGAATGTCTTGCGTAAAACATTCTTTTCTCAAAAATTACCTGGTTTAAAAAAACAAAAAACGAGGGTTTTTTTTTTAAAGTTGTCAGTATTATTTAAATTATTTTAAAAAATCAAAATTTTTACTGGGACTTTCATCAAAATTGTTTGACTAATTCTTTTCAAAGCTTTTGTTTAGGAAAAAGCCTGATTTCTTACCAAAACCTGAATATTCAATAAACAAATTTTAAAATGCTTTAGTTAAATTTTAGTAAAATGGTCAATAAAAAAATCATCAAAAATTGAAAATGGGTCCTTTTTGAAGTCTATGAAACAGAAGCAACTTCACTGTTTTTCAGGAAATCATTTCCCCATTTTTTTACCAGCTCTACTTTTTAAAAAAGAGAGTTTCCAAAACAACCATCCCACACAAGTTGCATGTTCAGCTCCTCTGCTTTATTCTGCATATTATAAAGTACATTCTCCAATTAGTCTTTTCAAACTATCTGAAGTTATGTTATATTCATTATGAAAAGAACTGAAAATAATCTCAGAAAATCAAAATGGGGTCTCACACCAAAACTAGAAAAATGATGCACATGAAGAACAATACATGCAGTAGTGAGCTGGAGCCGGTTCGTACCGGTTCGCTAGAACTGGTTGTTAAATTTAGAAGCCCTTTTACAACTGGCTGTTCCAAGAGGGACAACCGGTTCTAAAAGGGCTTCTAAATTTAACCGGCCAAAAGTGGCGCCTTAGGCACTGACTCCATGGGTGCTCCAGCCCTGGAGCACCCAAGGGGAAAATTTGGCGGGTGCAGAGCAGCCACCGGCAGCTCCCCGCCCCACCCCTGGCCCCAGCTCACCTCCGCTCTGCTCTGCCTCCTCCCCGAACGCGCCGCCCCGCTCTGCTTCTCCGCCCCCAGAGGCTTCCTGCAAATCAGCTGTTCGCGTGGGAAGCTGGGGCAGGCTGAGAAGCAGGCCATGGCTTTCCGCTCAGGCCCAGGGAGGGGGAGGTGAGCTGGGGCGGGGGGGTGCGAGAAGGGCCGCCCGCGCCGCAGCAGGTAACCCGGCGGGGGTGGAGGGGAACCGCTCCCCGCCCCAGCTCACCTCCTCCACCCTCGGCCTGAGTGTGAAGCCTCCGCCTGCTTCTCAGCCCTCCCCGTCTTCCTGCCGAACAGCTGATTCACGTGGGGGGGGGCGGAGAAGCAGAGCAGGACGGCGTGTTCAGGGGAGAAGGTGTAGGTGGAACAGAGGTGAGCTGAGGCTGGGCGCGAGGTGGGGAATTTTCCCCGTGGGTGCTCCAGCACTGGAGCACCCAGAGAGTCGGCACCTAAGGTGCCACTTTTGATGTGATCCGTGGGGGGAGTGGCTGTTCCCCCTGCTCGCCACCTAGCTACGCTCCCCCCTGCCCCTAGGAGCCAGAGGGACTTGCCAAATGCTTCCTGGGAGCTGCCCCAGGTAAGCACCTCCAAGACTCCCCACCTCGCCCCCTGGCAGGTGCCTCTGGCTCTTAGGGGTGGGGTGGGCACCCACTACTGTGGCCCACGAAACCTTCCTGCCTGGTTTTGGGGGCAGTCAGGGGACAGGGGAGGGAGATGGATGGGGCAGGGGTCCTGGGTAGGGGTGCGTCAAGGAACGTGGGAGGGTTGGATGGGACAGGAGTCCCAGGGGGTGGGGGTGGGCAACAACCCCCTCGTGGGGTGAGGAGGGAACCCATTGTTAAGATTTTGGCAGCTCATCACTGAATACATGCCCTACATTTAGGTGATGGATTGTTCCCTGTCTCTGTGTTGGTATCAGGTTGAGAGGATTTTACTCCTCTCTGAGCCCCTTGCACAGAGTCAGTGCACTGTCACAATTACTGCACTGACTTATGTAGCAGTACAAAATAGGGACATTTGAGATTTGTAAGATAATCAACAGCTATACTGATACAGTACATGCTGGTTTGTGTTACAGATATGATCCACAGAAATGGAGGAAAGAGACACAATTCTCTTTCTTGGCCTCAGTTGTCAGGACCAGGATGCAGGCAGTTGAGTCTAGTGGTTAGCAACCTGGCCCAGGAGAGCAATATTCAGGTTAGCAGGGAGCACACAGGAGCCAGCCAACTAATCCAGACAGGGTCAGGCATTATTCAAGCCACCAGGAGTCAGGCCAAAGTCAGGATACTGGGAATCACACAGGTTAGAGTGCCAGGAAAGGGGTCCAACCAACAGCCAGGAGTTGTCCATTTGTGCAGACAACTTCCTATGCCTCTGTTTTGGTTTAAATACAGAAATCCTGACCAATCACAGGTTCAAATGTTTCTCCAGTCAGCGCCTAAGGGAGATCTCCCAGATGTAGCTTCAGATTTCATGGTATCTTCATCAAGTTATTTGGTAGTGAGCTGCTTGGTGAGCAGTGAGGCACAAATCAACTTGGAATCCAGTGGACCCAGGTTTGAGACCTGTGGGTTTTTGACATTAGTCACGAAACATGAATCAGGATTACAAAAAGATTAATATCTTTTTGTCACAGGAAGGGGACAGAACAAGAACAATGCCTATCATGCTGACCAATATTGTATTATTGATTTTTTGTGCTTCCCTGTGTATCTGTAACATGTGCAAACAATGCACAAAATCCGATAATGCTGTTTATATAAATTTCCCAGAACCCTCTTTGTATGAATGAAAATGTTAATGTTTTGTACTCGTAAATGTAAGTGTTCTGTACTTAGGTTGAAACTTAGTGGGTGACCAAATGATGGAATATATGTAATCAGTAATGAAATATGTGTGTGATCTTTTACTCTGACCCCACTGGCTTGTGGAGAATGTGTCCAGTTACCCAAGAAGGGGCCAATTGTGATTGATGAGGGATACTTGTTATTGCAAATGTATTATGTGATTAATGAGATAACGAACCATTGAGAGATGTTTTCAGCTAATCAGGAACATTTAGTGGGTGTGTGGAATAAAAGATAAATAACTAGCAGTACTGACAATTTCAAGAGATGAAAAATCAAGAGTCGGACCCCTCCACAAAATCATGATATTGGCCCCAAAATCATGACTTTTGTTTTTAGAAAAAAATGATATTGTGTTTTTTAGGTCAGTCTCTTGATTTCTGAACTCCCCCCTGCCCATCCCCAGAGTGTGTGCATATGGCAGTTAGTATTGCCCACTCTCCCACATGTACCGAATAAGGTGATTTTTAGCCTTTGCTGCAGGAGCTCTCACCCTCACATCTACCCATCTCCTGACCAGCAGTTAATCCTGTCTCTCAGTCCCCCATCAATTCTCTGGGGTGTAGCCATGCTTCCCCCCACTTGTTAGCTTGGCTTATCTGTTATGTAAATTAATTCTCATTGTCTTTCAAAGTACTTTGGAATTAACTGCCAGGTGGTTACTCAGCGGGATTAGTCCTTCCTGGCACCGAGGCATGCCTCGATCTCTGGGGTTTAAGCCTTGTGTTTCTTGCCACAAGCCTATGCCTGTCAGTGACCCCCCACTGCAGCTGTCTTAAGTGCCTGGGAGAAGTTCACATGAGGGAGCCCTGCAAGATCTGCAAAGACTTCAGGTCCCACACCAAAAAAGACAGATGCACCATAGGCTTAGTTTCTCCTCATGGAGGCAGGACTTTGTTGTCTTTCAGAGGCGAGTCTCTCTGACTTGGCACCAAGTATTTCAGCCTCAATAACAAGTGCCCCAGCTTCTCTTAAGGAGACTCAGCACTGATTCACATCACCAGTGCAGAAAAAGGACACTCTTTCTGCTTTTCAGGGCTCCTGGCACCATCCGTCATCCCCAGTGCTGAAGATCACTCCAGCAAGGGACTCTCAGCATGACTCTCTATCACCGGTGCTGAGAAAGAAGCAAATGAGATGGACAGAGGGCAGTCCCCAACTCTGAGGTCTGTGGGACAAAGAGATGCTAGGAAAGTGTGACCCACACCAGACCACTCTGAGGCTCCTGCAACTTGTCAGGTGCTATTAACTACAGCCCCAGAACGGGCACCGTTGGGTCCAGCAGTGATGGACTCTCCATGATGTGGGAGCCATTGGAGCTCCAGTGCCTTGGCAATACCATCTACACCAGAGGCATTTGAGGTCACGAGAAATTTACTCTCTCTCCCAGTACCGCCATCCCTGGCCATACTGGAGATGTCAGCAATGGCACCAGCAGCAAGAGTTCCCATGGCACCAAGCTCAGGTGCCCTCTAAAGGGAAACTGGTTATGATGGGGCATCCTCAATCCCTTCCGTTCTGGCACAGTTCATTAGCACTCTCTGGTAACCTGGAAGGGAATCCTCAGAGACTCACTCAGTGAAGAGTTATACATCTCCCACAGGAACTGGCACCAGCACTGAAGCCGACATCACCTGATGGCAGACCCAAGCCAGGGCATCACACCTGTGGCTTGATCAACTGCACATGGCAGGTGCCACTACAATGGCTGTTCTGGAACCCCGGGCTTTTCCTCCAATCCAAGGGTCACGTTTCAGAAGGTATTGTATCTCCATTGTATCTGAGTCTAGAGCACCTCCACCACTCCCCTCGGAACGGGATCCAGGTTCCAGTACCGAATCTGGTACTGAATATCAAGACTCAGCACTGCAAGACCTGTTCAGTGCTGAGGATGAGGAACAGTTCCCCCTGCCTCTACAGGAGTCCCCTTCTTCCTCTCCCGATGAGGCAGTGGCCAGAATAGACATAGTGCCCTCCCAGGATGATTACAGGGCACATCAGGAGTGCCTCAAAACCGTGGCCCAAAACCTGGGGATCCAGGTAGAGGAGATAAGGGAGTCCTCCCATGTGCTGGTGGATAGTTGAGCTGCATCAGACCCCTCATGAGTGGCTTTGCCCTTAAATGAGGCTATTATGGACCCTATCAAGGCCTTATGGCAGACCACAGCATCCCTTCGCCGACAGCAAAATAGATGGAGAAAAAGCATTTTGTTCTGGCTAAAGGGTTCAAATTCCTGTACGCTCATCCACCACCAGGCTTGTTGGTAGTCTCAGTGGCCAACGAGCGAGAGCAACAGGGTCAGCAAGGTGCAACTCCCCTTGGCCAAGGATTCCAAAAAAATTAGACCTCTTTAGCAGAGAGGTCTATTCAACCGGCAGCTTCCAGCTCAGGATTGCAAATCAGCAGGTGCTTCTGAGCCACTATGATTTTAACTCCTGGGACTCTGACAAAATTTAAGGAATTATTATCACAGGCTTCCAGGTGTGAATTTGCACCCCAAGGGGAGGAGGATAAAGCTGTGGTGAGAGTGTCCCTGCAGACAGCCTTAGACGTGGCGGACTCTGCAGCCCAATCCATGGCCTCAACAGTGGCTACGCAGAGAAGCTCCTGGCTTCACTCCTTGGGTCTACAGCACAAGGCCCTCCCTTTTGAGGGTGTGTCACTCTTTCCTGAGCAGACAGACTCTAAAATGCACAGCCTGAAGGACTTGAGAGCCACCTGAAATCTCTGGGGCTGTACACAAGGGCTACTTCTAGGAAGCACTTTTAGCTCCAATTGGCTACTCTTTTCTTCCCAGCACCTATGTGGAGTCAGAAACAGTTATGTTCTAGAGGCTTAGAAAGAAAGTTCCTGAAGTCTATGTAGTTTCAAGTTAGTTGGAGGTAATTGAGAGGTGAAGAAATGACAGGAGGACTGTCCTTCCCTGCTCTAATAGTCTGCAAGGTAACACCCATTTATGAATAGATAATAGTATTGTTAACCAAGGTTAAAAGTTCTTCAAAACAGGGGTTGTCTTCCATCTTATTTTACATTGACCACATAAACAAACAGTTCTATCAACTAGTACTATCTATGGTAAAGGAATAAGTAAAAGAGTCCATTCCTAACTGAAACAGTGAGTTTGTGCATTTCTTCCCCATTGTCTTTGTTTGTTTGGGTTCTTATAAAAGTAAAGATAAGAACACTGGCACTGGCACTGTGGCTTAAAAACTCCCACAGCTCCAAGGTTGTCATGGAGGATGATTATTATTGTTGCTAGTTAACTGCTCTCTCCATCTGTGCATCAGTTGTGGGGGATATCCTCCCCAAATAAAAACAAGTCTCACTGGTGCCTGGCAATTTCAAGCAGCTGTGTTCCACATAGGTACAGCTTTATATGTGTTACTGCCGAGACATCTGCAGTATACACCACCACTGAGAATATTGCCTTTCTCTGGGTGGATTGGGAATGGGATCTGTTAGAAGAAATTAACAGCACATTGAAGAAGGAATGTTTACTTTTCACAGTTCTCCTTTTATCTCCACTCCATCTCTTGTCTCTGCTTTGTTTCCTTCATACAATATCACTACTTGTGAATTTTAATGAGCCACTGCTTAGTACATCCCCAGGCAGTTACATTTCAGTAATTAGTTTAGGTACCAAATATGTTATCCATACTTCGCAAATTTCAGACAGGGTAAATGCAATTTACATAGCTTCTTTCAAAGATATTGTCCATAGAGAATTTTAAATGACAAGGATGACAATTTGGAATGAACAAAATTGTGTCTATTGGAATTCTAGCCCCTTCATACTATGAGGCATTATTACCATTAGTTATAGAAAAGGGCACTAAGTGAATGCTTTTCAAAAAGGAAAAAGGGGTTAAAGTTCCCATGATGAATATGACAAGTACAAAACAAAAGCAAAAATGGAGAGAAAGGGAGAACCAATCAATTTCCAATACCCTAAACAGTGGAGCAGTGATGGAGAGGCCCTCTTCCTGGTGCTTAGAATTACTCCTCTGCTCAGAATGGAAAATATTCTGAATGTGAGGTAAAACTTAGCATCCGATGAAGTGAGCTGTAGCTCACGAAAGCTTATGCTCAAATAAGTTTGTTAGTCTTTAAGGTGCCACAAGTACTCCTTTTCTTTCATAAGCCGTTATATAAGTGTCATACTAGGGGCAAGGCCCCCACATGCAGTGCTGTGGAAATTCTGAGCAGCCCCATGGCTCATAAGACAGCCTGCTGCTATACTTTGGGCTATGTCTACACTGCACAGTGAGCCTGGATGTCTGGCATCTTGGTCTGAGCAATCAGGTTAGCATCCTTGCTGCTGAACCTTACCAATGTTACAGTGTCCTCACTCTTTCTGCACTTGCCCAGGTGTTTCTGGGACTTATCACATGGTTCTTTGTGCTGAAACATTTGAGGATTCTTTCCCAGGCAATTGTGGGAGAACCTGTGTGTCCTTGGGGGTGAAATGTGGGAAAGGCATTGAAGAGCTATCTGCACTTAAGTGATTCATTCTGCGTCCTCAGTGAAAAGTTAAAGAGGAGTTGGGACTCATTATGTTCCCCCAGTGGCGTAAGCTAGCCCAGCATCAAAGCACCTCTGAACTCAGGTGAGAGGTTTTTCTGTGCGGGTGGTAGGGGAGTTGAGGCTAAAACTCATGTAGCAGCCTGGGTTAATTATGCAGTGTAAACACACCCTTAGGCTATGTCTCTGCTGTGAGCTAGGGATTTGATTCCCAGTTTGTGTACACGTAAATGCACTGGCTCTCATTGAGCTAGCGTGAGTGTAAATAATAGTGTATCATGGTAGCATGGGCACCAATGGCACAGACCAACTGGCCTGAATACATATCAAATAGTTTCAGATGGGTTTATACAGCTAAGTCATGCTGCAGCTGCCCATGCTACAATGATTACACTACATTTATACTCGTGCTAGCTTGATGAGTGCTGATGGGAGCATGTGTACACGAACTGGGAATCGCACCCCTAGCTTGTAGTGTAGATATATCCATAGATAGGCCCTATCACAGCCTTGATAAAGCTTCCCCGCATGCACGGTTTGTGCGCTCTTAAACTTCCCTTGGTCTGAGTAGGCTGCAGTTCAGCACTGTCTATTTCCTTGACCACGCTGGAACATTTCCTAGGCAGAGGCTTTGTCTGTTAACCCCTGCACAGAAATGGAGCCCTGTGGCCCATTTACTCAAGGCCCCCTTGGACCAAGTCCCGCCCCCCCTCTCCCCAGTCTCACTGCTAGCTCAGCACACCATTACTCAGCATTCCACCTTGTGGGTACTCTAGCTACAGTTCACCGCTTCAGGGACATATGGTAGTGGAAGCAAACAGACACGGGCTTTGTAAAGGCTCCAACACCAATCACTTTACTGGAACTAGCACAAGAAATATGCAGATCTAGGCAAAATAATGAAACAGGTATATGCATTTCCTTGCCTCAGTTTCCTCACCATTCTTCAGCATTATTTGGGCATAGATTAGAGTCCTCTAAGAAGTCTGGGATTCCCCCCTCCTGCTATGGCTGCTCCTGCACTTGGCTTCTCCTCCAAATCATGGAGTCTCTCTCCACTGCCGCCAGTTTTTTATTTCCTTGGGTGGTCTCATGGTTAAAATGAAGAAAATCTGCTATGAAAATCTGTTCTTTTCTCCTGCTCAAACTTCCTTTGTCTCTGTGAGTCCTTCTATGTTCCCTGGATTGAGCCTTTCAGGCTCTGTGGCTTTTAAGCCCAGCATTAACATCTGATCTCTTTGTTCTTCTGTCATTTCCCGCACTTCAGCACCTTGATGAAAGGTTGGAGAAAACTGATAGTTGTAGCCACCCTATTGTCCGAAGAGGCTCCTATTTGAATGGGAACCAGAAAGGTTTAATGACCCTCAGTTGTCCCTGGTCTGTGATACAGCTCTGAGAACAGTCAATGGATTCCACAGTCAATGATACAGCAATTTCATAAGTTGTACATAAACAGATGCCCCACATGATCACAGCCCCATAGAGTGGATACATCATCCTTGAATTTTTCTCTAAAACCCATTTAAAGCCTTTGCATGGAAATAAAGTAAAAAGAAATCATTTTCATTATGCTACCTTTATTTGTTTTGTCAGTCAATGTAAAGCACAAGGTTATTCTTTGCCAAAGTAAATTACACATTTTAAGTAGCACAAAGATATGTACTGTTTAAATGGAAGCCTGTTGATGTTGGCAAACGTGCACAAACATAGCAAGGATTCAATTCAAATTCATATCTGGGAAGCAGAAAAATGAAACTGGGCAGTGTTTACACAAGATTGTACTCAAGATTTGTATTCACAGCTGTATGGGGGCAGTTGAATTTGTCTGCAAAAATTAGGTGTAAAAACAAAAGCTAGAGACAAATGGTCCCCCTCCCCCAGTAGTCTATAGATGTATATAGGTTTCTGGATCAATGGAAGTATTCTACAGGAGAGGAGTTTCTCATTTGTAAAGAATGAGTAACTAGAATTATTCCTCTTCTCCCCCCAGAACACTAGAGTCTTGTTATCATTATGCATTCCTGGCCTGGAGGTGGTAAGCGGAATATCTTGATCCTGCAACTCACTGAGCTGAGTAATGAAGGTGGGGAGGAACAACCAAAGCATCAAAAACCATCCCCAACCAGTTGTCTTTCCAATCTGCTGATCTGTTATTCTTTTTGAACAGAAAAAGAACAGGAGGACTTGTGGCACCTTAGAGACTAACAAATTTATTTGAGCATAAGCTTTCGTGAGCTACAGCTCACTTCATCGACTGCATCTGATGAAGCTTATGCTCAAATAAATTTGTTAGTCTCTAAGGTGCCACAAGTACTCCTTTTCTTTTTGAGGATACAGACTAACACGGCTGCTACTCTGAAACCTGTCTTTTTGAACACAGTACATTAAATACTCACATGTGCTGTTATAGATACAGGCATGTTGTTGCTTTGATTGAGGTGTATTGTTAATCTAAGTTTCATAGGAATGAAACTGTGATGAGTGTTCAGAGGAAGTAGTGGAAATGCTCCCCCTCCCCCTCCCACGCCTTTTCACTAGCTGCTGCTGCTGCTATTTTGTTTGTGTTTCTTTTAATTTGCTATATACTGCAGCAAGGTCATATCAATTTATGATGTTTGATTCATCAAAATTTAAGGCAGTGTGAGACAATCTGTAAAAAAGTAAAGCAGTCTCAATGTGATTAATATGATATCCTTATATGTAATAAAGAAAGAGATAAAGGAATAGGAATTGCCATATTGGTCTTTCTAATCTGGTATTCTCTTTCTAATTTTGACCCACACCCAGCACTTCAGATTAACCCTTCTTCTGCCCCTAAATAATCTACTTAATGGTGCTGTATACTAACACAGGGGAAGATGTTTTCCTGAAGCCAGATGCCAATCATCTTGTGCCCTGAAGCATGAGGAGTGATATCTCTGTTATTTAATCCTAGAATGATAGAAAGAACAAATATATTTCCTATTCTAATATTTCACAATGAATGAAAATTACAATCCATTTTTAATGATGTTCCGTCATTCGTAGGTCCATCCTGACACTCATTGTCCACAGTCTGAAGTCCCCTTTAGGAACATAAACTGCCAAGGCATTCTTATCAAATGGAGTTTTTCCGTTGCAAGTTCTGCTCTTAGTGTTTGTTGAAAAATGACGCTTCAGAAGCAAAGCTGACATTTTGCACATTGAACATACTATTCCCTAATGTATGGACCTATAATCAGCCTGTACATAGGATGTATTGTATTTTACTGTGTTACTATTAAGGGGCTTATAGGAGAGCAAGGACAATGGAAGAAGTAGCTGGTGAGGAAGATACTCTCTGGAGTGCACTTCAGTGCTCCTTGTCTAAAAAGAGCTGTTTGTTCCCATTGCTGGTGCACATATACTGTTCTGAGCTTTGCTTTTTTTAAATAATGATACAAAAATCCTCTTTAATCCTTCTGCTCCCCCTGTGAGATATGCAACTAAGAATTTATATCCTCATGTTAAAGAAAGGATAATAGGAAGGTTTAGGAGTAGCAGCCGTGTTAGTCTGTATTCGCAAAAAGAAAAGGAGTACTTGTGGCACCTTAGAGACTAACAAATTTATTAGAGCATCAATTTGTTAGTCTCTAAGGTGCCACAAGTACTCCTTTTCTTTTTAGGAAGGTTTAGTGACTCTTCAAGTTCAAGAAACTGATGTCAGATCCAGAGATTGAACCTAAATCTTTGGGTTTACAGATTAACACACTGCACCAAATTGCTGTCCAGTCCACACATTCTTCCTCCTTGTATCATGCTTCTCCATCAGTGGAAATGAACCTAAATAATATTTTGCATATTTTCTTATCTAGATCACAAAGCTCTTTATAATAGTATCTACCTGTATGAGCAGCCTCATTTTATAGATGGGTAGTTGACTTGCACCAAGGAGGTTAGGTGACTTGTGCAAAGTTCATATACGGCAACTAACTGTCATACACAGGAAAGTCATGGGGGTAAATCATTCCCCTCTTCTGTGTCTCAGTTTTCCTGTCTGTAATATGGCTCTAATAATCTTTTCACTTATGTAGTACGCAGATGACTTGCAGCTTTACATTTCTTTTTGATTGGCCCACAGGATGCAGTCTCTCAACACCTGGTAGAGATTGAAATTTAAAGGAAAGTGATCTGTTTGAAATTCCATCAAATAAAATGAGTTAATGGTGATGGGGGGGGGGAAGCATTTAATGGGATTTCAAAAGTGCCCACGAGTTGTTAGGGATTTGCTCGTCAGCACGGTTCCCTTGGGATCCTGGATTGCGACTGGATTCTCAGGTGGAATCAGTGGTCAGAGATGGTTTTTACATCCGTGCTTATCATGAGGTGCATCATGCCACAGTTGTCATTCCCTTAGTACCCACCTAACTGGATTCTTGTCATGTGCTTTACATAATGCTACCCGTGAAAACCATTTGGAAGCTTCAGCTAGTGCAGACAATGCTGCCTGCTTGCTTTCACGGATTTCATTTCTAGGTACAATTCAATGTGTTGATTTTGATCTGTAAGGCCTGCATGGCTGAGTTCTAATTACCTGACAGATCATCGGTCTCCCAGGATCCCTGTGGCCTTTGAGATTAGTTAAGGCATTTTTGCTAACAGTTCCTAGACATTAATGTTTAGAGGCTGGTGGCAGGGTATTTTTCAGAGGAGGGACTTCCTAGTTAGTCTATCTGAACCTGAGTTTTCTGATCTTTGGGGCTTGGTGTAGGCTTTGTCTGTTCTCGCAGGTTTATGCAGAAGTGACCTGACTGGGCATTAGAGTCTGTTTAGTTAGCATACTTGTCATATGTGGTGTTTTCCTGTTTTTACGGGCAATCAGTGCCTGATGGATGGACAGGTTTTGCAAATTGAATAAACAATTAAAAGCGTTATCTTTGATCTGTGAACATTTTGGGCTAGACCATGGAGTTAACACAAGCCCTGAGTATGGGACAATTTGTAGTTATGTGGCCCCAGGAGCAGACCAGGGGACTGAACTCAGAGGATCACAATTCAGTCTCAGTTAATCCTTTGCATCAGGTGAGAGGTAAGTTGCATCAGCCCAGCGGTGTACAACACTTGCCATTCTGCACTGGCTCAGATGTGCTGCTAGTACATGAGGGTGAGGCAGAGCAAAGGCTTTATCTATTTCCTACCCCTGCCTGTTCTCTCCACACCCACCTGTGCAAGAAGAGGAGTAGTGGCCCTCTGGCAGCTTCTCTCCCTACCTTGAGCACAGAATGGGGATTCAGGTTGCCCAAGGGTAAGGAGGAGCTTCACCCTATTTTCCTTCTTGGGCACATAATGTGGCTCCTGACTAGGCCCTTTATGTGTTACTGTGCCATCCAGTGAGTTCTCTCTATTCTGCTAGTGTTCTATGGCTTTTTTCTTCCCCTTTCCATCTCCATTTCACCAACGTTCCTCCATTTTTCACCTGCTGCTGCCATATGAGCAGCTCACTGCTGGGATGTGGGGCTCTTAGATTTAATTTCTCTCTCAACTCTAGGTCTCCCACCTCCAAATTCCTCTCATTCTCCCTCTACTGCAAGTTACTGCTCTGTGTAAGTCACTTGTTGCTAAGTGGTAGGACTGGCACAACAGATGTGACATCTATTGTGCTCTTTCACTCCCTCCTCCTCTCCAGGTCTTTTCCCACAGTTTATTAGCTTGCAGCTTTGCTGCGGTTGAAACAAGTTACTTGGGGGTGAGGCACACATATAAATGTACAAATATGTACTGGCTATGGCTTCCCTTGACCTATTAGTCCAGAAACCTGGTTGCCTATGTGCCATTATGGATCAGAAATACCTTTTTTTGGAGTAATTGCCATATATTAAAATATAAGTTGTTGCAGCACTATCATCAGTGGAAAGAAGAGCTGATTTATATGAGCCCTCCCCTTCCAGTGAATCTCTACATTCCCAAACTGCTTAGCTGGAAAAAATGACTTCTGCAGATAACCTTTCTCCTGGATATGTCAGTTTACCCTGAAACCAAGAGCCACAACTCTCTTCTGCCTGGACTGCTATGGATCATTATGACTCAGAGTTATTAAATGTATTGTATGAAGCTTCTGGCTTTACCACTGCTAAATGGTTACCTACTGTGAAAAAAGTCAAATGGTGCTTCCTTTTATGTCTCGCAAGGAGTGATTTTTGTTTGAACTATGCACAGAATTTTAAAAATAGAAGTTATTTTTGCTAGTAAAGATCAGTGACCTTTCAAGTATATAAAAAGGCATGTGTAAGGATGCAGTCGTTTATAAACATTACTTGGGAGACTTTTATTCTGTTGCTCCAAATCAAATTCAAGCAAGAGAAAGTGTTTTAAAAATTCTTATCACAGCATTCTCTTCATGCTTTTAATGAATCAATACATTCTAGCATTATTTTGTTCTCCTTACATTTTCCTCCTGACATATTTAATGTTTTGATCTGCCATGCTTTATATTCCATTATTTTTCTTGTCTCATATAATAATCAATATTTGACACTGAAAGTCAGATGAAAACTAACAAAATTTGTTGGATCAAATGAGCAACAGTTAAATATTTGTGTGTGTGTGTATGTATTTACACACACATACACACACACACACACACACACATTCATCAGACACCTGCAAAAATCTCAGTTTAAATTCTCCCTTCACACTACTGCCAGTGTATAATGAATAAATGTCTTATGTGATGTAAGGTGACTGACAGAGAAACAATTAAAAAAAATCCTGCATAGACATTTTAGTCTCCTGTATCTCAGTGATTTTTTCCCTCCTTCTAAGCACCTAGTATTTGAAGGTACATGTAGCTGAATTCATTTTGTTCCCACAGCCTTAATAGATGTTGCATTTTCTTTTTAATTTTTTCCCCAGGTTTGCAAATGCTTTTCAATTTAAATATTTTTCTGTAATTTTATAAATTTGATGTGTCAAGGAGTAACCAAGAGAAAATATTGTAGAGACCACTTTAGAATCAGGAGAATGAAATATTCTCTCTACTTAGTTACTCCCTCTCTGCTTTCCTGAGGTTCAGTGATTTGGACATGCATTCAGTGTAAACAAAATACATTTATCTATCTAGACTTCAAGAGATGGGAGTTAGAATTTGTAAAATTCAAGTGACGTGAAAAATCGATGTAAGATCAAAATTTCAGCTGCAGTGAATAGTGGAGTTTCTTGACTTCAATGAGGCTATGCTGATTTACATCAGTTCAGGATCTGGCCTATAGCATCTAATCATTTGGTCCTTTCTCAGCCAAATTCCCCACTGAAGTCGGTTAGACCAACTGTACAAAATTGAACCCTGATCCTGCAAAAGGAACCATGTCTCTAACCAACCGCATTGTACAATATATGTGGGAGGGTACCATAAGCAATTGCAGCTAGATACCTAAATATATGGCCCTAATTTCAGAGGCACTGAGCATCTTCAATGCCAGTTGAATCAATATGAATCAGAGCCTTTGAAAATAGGCCGCCTATTTAACCTCCTTTTGCTTAATCTCATGCTTCCTGAATTACCTACCATGAGTGCCCATGAAATGCACAATGGCCAAATGTACCTGGATATTCAGTTGATGATGAAATTCCTCACCATATTTCTTGAACATTATACAATTATTATAGTATCAGTTTGGATAATTATGTTACTTAGAGTCAACTTTATGTTAAAGGAAGTGTAATCTCTTACAACATATATAATTTTCTCAGTACATTTGCTACATGGAGTGGAAAGGGAAGCAGGAAGTTCTTGTAATAGTGTCCAATGAACAGAGTTTGCTTCCTGGCACTCTGACAGATTTGCTATATTATCTTGAATAAGTCAGGTCCTTGCTCTGTGCCTCTGTTTTCCCATCTTTTAAATGGGAATAATATTTACTTACCTATATAAAGCACTTCAAGATTGACAAATAAAAAGGACCATCTAGTGCAGGGGTGGGCAAACCTTTTGGCCTGAGGGCCACATCGGGTTTCCAAAATTGTATGGAGGGCCAGTTAGGGGAGGCTGTGTCTCCCCAAACAGTCAGGCGTGGCTTGGCTGCTGCCTCCTATCCAACCCCCCAGCTTCTAGCCCCCTGACAGCTCCCTTGGGACTCCTGCACCATCCAACCCCCCCGTCCCCTGATGGCCCCCCCAGGACTTATGTCCCATTCATCACCCCCTACTCCCTGTCCCCTGACCACCCCGGATCTCCCACCCCTGACTGCCCCCTTCCACTCCATCCAACCTCCCCATTCCTGACTGCCCCCCGGGACCCCTGCCCCATCAAACCCCCTGCTCCCCACCCTCTGACCACCCCCACCCCTATCCACACCCCAGACCCCAAATTCCCCTGCCCTCTATCCAGTCCCCCACCCTGCTCCCTTACTGCGCCGCCCAGAGCACCAGGTCAGGCCACGGCTCTGCAACTGCGCTGCCCAGCCGCCCAGAGTGTTGTGCCAGTAGTGCGGCGTGCTGAGGTTGCGTGGGGGTGGGAGGGAGACAGCAGGGGAGGGGCCGGGGACTAGTCTCCCAGGCCAGGAGCTCAAGGGCCGGGCAGGAGGGTCCCACAAGCCGGATGTGGCCTGCAGGCCATAGTTTGCCCACCTCTGATCTAGTGCTGTATATTGGTAATATTACTTATACCATAGCATATTTATGATTTATATTACAGCAGTGCCTGGAAGCCCCACCCAAGGACCTCACTGTTCTAGGCACAGTATATACACATAGTAAAAGAGAGAGTCCATGTTCTGAAAGATTACATCAAAGGTCCATGTTCTGACCACTTACTACTCACCAGCATGAGTTACTTGAATGAATAATCTCATTCATTTCCCTGGGACTGCTAATGTGAGTAAGTGCTCACTATTGTGTATAAAGATTTCACAATATGACCCTAAATTCAGAAGGCAAACCATGGGTAAAAGAGTAAGTGATTTACCTAATGCTATACAGAAAAGAGAATCATAGAACATTAGGGTTGGAAGAGACCTCAGGAAGTCATCTAGTCCAACCCCTTGCTCAAAGCAGGACCAACCCAACTGAACCATCCCAGCCAGGGCTTTGTCAAGCCGGGCCTTAAAAACCTCTAAGGATGGAGATTCCACCACATCCCTTGGTAACCCATTCCAGTGTTTCAGCACCACCCTCCTAGTGAAATAGTGTTTCCTAATATCCTACCTAGACCTCCGACACTGTAACTTGAGACCATTGTTCCTTGTTCTGTCATCTGCCATCACTGAGAACAGCCAAGCTCCATCCTCTTTGGAACCCCCTTAGGACAGCTGAAGGCTGCTATCAAATCCTCTCACTTTTCTCTTCTGCAGACTAAATAAACCCAGTTCCCTGAGCCTCTCCTCATAAGTCATGTGCCCCAACCCCCTAATGATTTTTGTTGCCCTCCACTGGACTTTCTCCAATTTGTCCACATCCTTTCTAAAGTGGGGGACCGCAAACTGGACACACTACTCCAGCTGTAGCCTCACCAGTGCCGAATAGAGGGGAATAATCACTTCCCTTGGTCTGCTGGCAGTGCTCCTACTAATGCAGCCCAATATGCCGTTTGTCTTCTTGGCAACAAGGGCACACTGTTGACTCATATCCAGCTTCTCGTACACTGTAATCCCCTGGCTGAAGAACTGCTGCTTAGCCAGTCAATCCCCAGCCTACAGCAGTCCATGGGATTCTTCCATCCTAAGTGCAGGACTCTGCACTTGTCCTTGTTGAACCTCATCAGATTTCTTTTGGCCCAATCCTCCAATTTGTCTAGGTCACTCTGTACCCTATCCATACTCTCCAATGTATCTACCTCTCCCCCCAGCTTACTGTCATCTGTGAACTTGGTGAGGGTGCAATCCATCCCATCATCCAGATCATTAATGAAGATGTTGAACAGAACCAGCCCCAGGACCGATCCCTGGGGCACTCCGCTTGCTATCGGCTGCCAACTAGACATCGATCCATTGATCACTGCCTGTTGAACCTGACGATCTAACCAGCTTTCTATCCCCCTTATAGTCCATTCATCTATTCCATACTACTTTATCTTGCTGGCAAGAATACTGTGGGAGACCATATCAAAAGCTTTACTAAATTAAGGTATATTACATCCCCTGCTTTCCCCGTATCCACAGAGCCAGTTATCTCATCATAGAAGACAATCAGGTTGGTCAGGCATGACTTGCCCTTGGTGAATCCATGTTGACTGTACCTGATCACCTTCCTCTCCTCCAAGTGCTTCAAAATGGATTCCTTGAGGACCTGCTCCATGATTTTTCTGGGGACAGAGGTGAGGCTGCAGTTCCCCGGATTCTCCTTCTTCCCTTTTTTTAAGATGGGCACTATATGTGCATTTTTTCAATTGTCTAGGACCTCCCCTGATCACCATGAGTTTTCAAAGGTAATGGCCAAATGGTTCTGCAGTCACATCAGCCATCACCCTCAAATGCATGGTATCCAGCCCCATGGACTTTTGCATGTCCAGCTTTTCTAAATAGTCTTTAACCTGTTCTTTCACCATTGAGGGCTGCTCACTTACTCCCCAAACTGTGCAGCAGTCTGGAAGCTGACCTTGTCTGTGAAGACAGAGACAAAAAAATCATTGAGTACTTCAGCTTTTTCCACATAATCTGTCACTAGGTTGCCTCCCCCATTCAGTAAGGGTCCCACTCTTTCCCTGACCACCTTTTTGTTGTGAACATACCTGTAGAAACCCTTCTTGTTACTCTTCATATCCCTTGCTAGCTGTAGCTCCAATTGTGATTTGGCCTTCCTGATTACATCCCTTCATGCTGAAGCAATATTTATATTCCCACTTAGTCATCTGATCAAGTTTCCATTTCTTGTAAGCTTGCTTTTTGTGTTTAAGCTTACCGAAGATTTCACTGTCAAGCCAAGCTGGTCGCCTGCCATATTTGCTATTCTCTCTGTACATCGGGATGGTTTGTTCTTGCACCCTCAGTAAGGCTTCTTTAAAATACAGCCAGCTCTCCGGGACTCTTTTCTCCCTCATATTAGCCTCCCAGGGCATCCTGCCCATCAGTTCCCTGAGAGAGTCAGAATCTGCTTATCTGAAGTCCAGGGTCCATATTCTGCTGCTCTCCTTTCTTTTTTGTTAGGATCCTGAACTCAACCATCTCATGGTCACTGCTGCCCAGATTACCACCCACTTCTACTTCCCCTACTAATTCTTCCTTGTTTGTGAGCAGCAACTGAATGCATAGTTGCTGAATCTGATTCCTGTGCCTGAACTATAAGTCCAGCCTTCCTCCTTATTTGTATTATTAAAATGCTGCATAGTTAGTTCATTCCCTAACTCTCTTCAGTTGATCCCAATGAAATTAATCTCTGGGCTAATTCCAGATTAGTTTTCTGTTCTGTCCAAACCATGAAACTGTAACTGTCATCTCATGTTACAGCGACTTAAACACACTGATGAGGTGAGAGCTTTTGCTAGCCTTGTGGATGACTTTTAAAATATGTATTTTTTGTATCCAACCTCGCACTTTTATTTATAAACATCATGTTAAGTGATAGGAAATTAGGCACTTATTAAAGTAAGGGCTAAAATTCTCACAGATTTTTCTGTCTGGGTGACTACCTAAAGGTTTAATTTATAGTTTCAGCCTGTGTGAAAAATTCTGTCTTAATAAATCTCTTCTGGATCTAATAAAAGGTGATAAAATGCATGTCAAACTTGACTAAGCTGTTTATCATTTTAAGGCAAAGCTATAAGTTTGTATATATTCCTACTGCTTCTGAGTAAGTGTACGATGTATATCTGATGAAAGAGTTCTGATCAGATATCTTTGATGCTCTTTGAAAATGTATATTTATTGGTAAAAAATCATATGACTTTATTGACCTTTTAGAAGAAAGAGTCTTCATTGTTGAGTACTTTGTATGTTTATCAAAATAGCATAATGCTGAGAGAGTAACATCCTTTTAGAAAATCTCTGAAATATCAATCAGCACACAAGTATTGTCAAAAGATTTTATTGCAATATATGTTTACTATTTTAAGAGATTGGCTGAAATGCCTACATAATTACCTGTGACTATAGAGGAATAAAGTGGAAAACTCCAGTGAGAAAGACAGTGGATTTTCCCCTTTTATTGGGCTTCCCTTCTTCCAAGTGGTAGAAGATGCTGAAGCTTAGTAGATCAGCTTTCTGTTGGAGGAGAAATCAGTGACATAGAGTTTGAATGTATTCTGAGTGTACCCTGCATACACCAGTCCTTTAACAGAAGCAGCCATAAACAGCACAGGGATAATCTCTTTTAGCCCAAGCACTTATGCTTGGTTTCCAAAAGGCAACTCCACCTCATTTATTGACTCTAGTAAGAGAGATTAAGGGAGGGATAAAACATGCTTGCTGCTCATCAAAGCTCCCTCAGAGAACGTTCATCATAAAAACTAACAACACAGCATTTTCTTTCAAGACAGAAAACTTGCTCACATGTTAAGGAAAAGAACTTAAGACTACATGTAATACCACCATCTAGTGACCCTTGCCATAGCAATATAAAAATAACAATAAAATACTTCTACAACACCTTTCATTTAATCATTTCCAAGTATTTGAGTTAATGGTTATGATTAGATCTGTGAAAAATCACCCCCCGCTCCTTTTGGGGGGGGGGTTCTGGTTTGTTTGTTTTTGGTGGGGGCAAAAATCAAAAACTGCATTTTGGGTTGACCCAAAATTAAAATATTTCAAAAAGAAATGAAACTCAAAATATTTCATTTTGGATTGAACTAAAGTGACCTGAAATAATTATTTTTCAGGATTTATTTTAACATCTAAAAAAAATCAAGTTAAAATTTAAATAAAAAGATTTTTCAAATAGAAGAATTAAAAAATTTTGTTCAGAAAATGCCAAAATGAAATGTTATGATTTTCAGACTTTTTTCCTTAGAAACAGTTCAGTGAATGTGATATGAATTATCAAAAGTTTGTGCCATAATCTCTAGTTTACGGATATGAAAATTGAGGCTCTCTTAATTCATTTTTTTCAGGATCACACATCAAGTCACTGCCAAGCTGGCAATGGAAACCATTTGTGTTGATTTTCAGACCTTTGCTTTGGCTACTGGACCATACTTTCTTTCTTAGTATTAACAATGCATGCTTGAAAAAGTGCTTATATTCAAATTGTTCTGGAGGTAAGAACAGTAAGGAGGAAAACTTATGCATTTGTCAGCTGTTACCCAAGCACTAGGGCCTGATTCAATTCCTGTTAAAGTCAACTGAAAGACTCCCATGGGAGTTGGATCAGGTTCTAAATTACACTAAATCAATTAGTGGTGTTCTCTATCCAGTGGATGGATTTCCTTTGTCTGCATCTTGCCCATTTTCACAACCACTGTTTCTTTTCTTTTCTTTTCTTTTCTTTTCTTTTCTTTTCTTTTCTTTTCTTTTCTTTTCTTTTGCTACAGGTTACTCAGGGACAGACTTTTAAAGGTATTTAGGCATCTAAGATGCAGATAGCATTTGGATTCAGTCAGTCACAGGTTTTAGGTGCTTAACACCCATTATTTCAAGGGGCATGAGGCACCTAAATACCTTTGAAGATATGGGCCTTATTGGGATTTTTACAAGTCTCTGGACGTCTAACTACCATTGATTTCAATGGGTTTTAGTCACTTAGGCACTTTGTTAAATCTCAGTGGGCACCTATCTGCATCTTTAGATGTCTAAATACCTTTAAAAATCTGCCACTTGGTCCTTAATCTCTCTGTGCCTCAGTTGCCCATCTGTAAAATGGAAATAATAATTCCTTTCTCCCTTCTCTCAACCTTTATCTGTCGTCTACATTCAGATTTTTTAAGTTTTAAGGACAGGGATTCTCTCTCCCTACCTGTTTGTACAGCATCTAACAATATTGGGGCCCCAGTGGTGAGAACCATTGCATTAATTTTCACCTGAAAAAAAATCACTTTTTACCATCTTTGTATTTAATCACTCCTCATTTCTTTATTGAGAAGAAACTAAAGGATTTTGCTATTGGCAAAGGTATATAAGGTGTATATGTGTGTGTATTTATTTAATTAGATAGATAGATAGATAGATAGATAGATAGATAGATAGATAGATAGATAGATAGATAGATAGATAGATAGATAGATAGATAGATAGATAGAGCTCCTCTGGACAGGGTTGCTGAGTGTTAGTGTGTCTAATGGAAAACAAACCTTAACAGCAACTCCAACTGTCATCCGTCTCCCCTCCCACACATACACATGACTGTTAAAATACAAAAACCTTGTTGGTGTTTTACCCATTATGGTGGCAACACCAATATACCAAGAATCTTCTGAGGTGAAAAGAGAAAGCAAAGAGTGATTCAGAGGATTCTCACCAAGCAACTCTCAAATATCAAAAACAAAAAGCTGTTCATTGTAAACACCATGGGAAAGAAATTCTCTGAGGCAAAAGTGGAGCTCCCACTAAGTGAAATTGCTTCCAGTCTTCATCTATATACAATGTGCTTTGACAGTTCTATAAAATAGTAAAGGAAAATAAAAAAAACATGGACAAACTAATGCAAACAATGTATAAGTGACAAATGTATTTTACAACATAAATGGGCTAGTGCATTCTTTACCATTAACCTTACTAGGGCACACAGAGAATGAAAGCCAGACACCTGCAACCAGAAACCTCACACATAATGTGTCTGTGTGAATGTTAAATCATTCGTTAACATCTCATTTAATGGTATTTTTTTTCCATCTCAGCTGACCTTATACAAAGCAATTACTGTATGACTCTATAATTCTGTCCATCAAAATCCCTCTTACACATTACTCAAAAACCGACATTGACATTTTATTCTTTTTTCTGAATTTCAAATTTAATATATTGTTCAGGATTAAAGAATATGGGTGTTTGGATGGCATTATGTTTGGCTTCTGCATATCAAAATAGATTGTGTGCAAGTGTCATAAAAATAAAGGGAAGGTTAACCACCTTTCTGTATACAGTGCTATAAAATCCCTTCTGGCCAGAGGCAAAACCCTTTCACCTGTAAAGGGTTAAGAAGCTAAGATAACCTCGCTGGCACCTGACTAAAATGACCAATGAGGAGACAAGATACTTTCAAAGCTGGAGGGAGGGGGGAAACAAAGGGTCTGTCTGTCTGTGTGATGCTTTTGCTGGGAACAGATCAAGGAATGCAGACTCAGAACTTCTGTAAGGTTAGTAAGTAATCTAGCTAGAAATGCATTAGATTTCCTTTTGTTTAATGGATGGTAAAATACGTTGTGCTGGATGGAATGTATATTCCTGTTTTTGTGTCTTTTTGTAACTTAAGGTTTTGCCAAGAGGGATTCTCTATGTTTTGATTCTGATTACCCTGTAAGGTATTTACCGTCCTGATTTTACAGAGGTGATTCTCTTACCTTTTCTTTAATTAAAATTCTTCTTTTAAGAACCTGATTGATTTTTCATTGTTCTTAAGATCCAAGAGTTTGGGTCTGTGTTCACCTGTACAAATTGGTGAGGGTTTTTATCGAGCCTTCCCCAGGAAAGGGGTTGTAGGGCTTGGTGGGATATTTTGGGGGAAGATGTCTCCAAGTGGGCTCTTTCCCTGTTCTTTAACACACTTGGTGGTGGCAGCATAGGGTTCAAGGACAAGGCAAAATTTGTACCTTGCGGAAGTTTTTAACTTAAGCTGGTAAGAATAAGCTTAGGGGGTCTTTCATGCAGGTCCCCACATCTGTACCCTAGAGTTCGGAGTGGCGAAGGAACCTTGACAGCAAGTATTATAATTTTACTGTAGGTGAAGAGGCTTATTGCGTGCTACTGAGTTTTTTAAAGTTCTCAAAATGAGCTTAGTGAAGAAGAAAGCTATTATGTTGGTTTGAAGTCAAAAACAGTAGTCACAACATCTTTTTCTGTTTTGTATAGATTTCATAACATCATAACAATATGTAGTCAGTCCCAATTTCGTGTAAATTGCAGCAGTTCCATTGTCTCAGATAGACTATGGTGATTTACACCCACCAAAGACTGGGGCCAAGCTTATCTCTGTTTAATAAACATGATTGATAAGCTCTAACAAGCGACTAAAGGAGAAGAGAAACTTTCTGCCATTTAGTTAAAACAGGTCTATCCACATATTTCTACTATGTCCATCACTGTGGTAATTATGTGTACAAATTCTTTATTTAAAAAGGCACTATACTGACCATGAAAGGTATCCAACTGACACCCCCAGTGAAACAGTATAAGTTTAATCACAGAACTATCAGTATAAATTTCCCTATTCTGAGGGTATTCTTGCACAAATTAAAAAACAAACAAACAAAAAAAAACCCTGGTCAGGGTCAACTAACTCAGGGTGGTGGGGCTCGGGCTGAAAAATCGTTGTGTAGATATTTGGACTCGGGCTGGAGCTTCACAGGGTTCCAGATCTCAGACTGCAGTCCGAGTCTGAACACCTACACAGTGATTTTTCAGCCCTGCAGCCTGAGCCCCATGAGCCTGAGTCAGCTGACCTGGAACAGCCATGGTTGTGCCGTGGTCCTGGATCTTTTATCCCTGTGTAGACATACCCTGAGAGGGTAGCTCAGTCTCTGTACTCTTCAAACTGTAGCCTGTCTATGGAGACTGCTAACAGGCATATTATTTATTATTATTATTATATTTATATTACCATAGAACCTAGGAGCCCAAGTCATGGACCAGGACCCATTGTGCTAGCCACTGTACAAACATGGAACAAAAGGATTGTCCCTGCCACAAGGAGCTCACAATCAAAGTATGCGACATGAGACAACAGCTGGATATAGACAGAAAAGAGATACAAGTGAGCAATGAGACAATACTGGCCAGCATGGCAACAATCAACAAGATTTAGATATAGCCTGGATATGAGAACCTATTTGTTATTTTTATAGCTCCCAAAAGTATTCTCGGCCCTTAAGTGAATATATAACAATAGTTCCTGGCCTAAAGACCTGACAATCTAAAATTTTGCTATGAGACCAAATCTGTGGGTGACAAACAGCAAGGAGAGCTGTGATGAGGAAGAAATTAGATTAAGGCAATATAATCTCACAATTCTACTTGGTTTAGATATGTGTGCGTCCTGGTGGTTCATGCTGCACAGACTCCATGTTCAGCGAACACAACCAAATATGCACAGTAGAGTAAGAAATGGTTGTTTATATATATTATCTTTTTAAAACTTTTAAATCAGTTACATCTATATCTGTTTGTTTCCTTCTGTTCAGTCCGTTTTATCCGTGGATTAGCAGCAAATCTTATTTCTAGCATATACATATAATACTCTGTACTATCCTGTACCAAATATCAATCCTAAACACACAATGCAACGTTCTCTCTCAGCTTTGAAACCTCTTTCAGAAGAGTCAGAGTTTGATATGTACCACCAGGACCAATTATCTCTGTCTCAGAAGATCTCTGAGATTGTGCTGATATTGATGCCTTATTTTGTACACAGGTCATGAGTGCTCTAATGACCACAAAGCATGTCACCATTTAGAGACAAGGACAGCATGTTGCCCCATTGCTTTTAGAAGACTGACACACACACACACACACACACACACAAACAGTCAGGGAAAATTTCACAGGATAGGCAGTCCGATTTTTTTTCACATCAATGCCCACTAACATTGCTGCAGTTAATAATCTGTCAGCATTTTACCCAGTCTTTGGGGTTTTAGATCTTAGTTGTCATAAATCATAGAAGTCTGAAAATAGATGTTTGTCAGCTTAGTACAAATATATAGAAATTTACCAACAAAGATCATCTATTATTTTAGTTTTGCCAAATTAACAAGAATGGTTTAATTTTAAAAGGTGAAACAAGTGCTGTGTTTACTTCTTAAAAGCTGCTCATGCAGTAGTTACATTTTATACTGTTATTTAAATGTTCATCAACACTTTAGATTACATCTGGCATTTTATAATGTTTTATATAACATAATATAGATAAATTAATATATAAACTTTCATTCAAAGGTGGGGTGGGAAGCAAAGCTAGTAGGTAAACTGGATAGCATATAGTTAGCCGAGTGAATCATTGGAGGAGTTTTAACATAAAAAATACATACCGTTTTTCCTATAGAGTTTCTGCGTAGATATTTGATCTGAAGGAATTATGAGAGTAGTATGAAGACGACAGCGGGAAAGAGGGGAACACTTTAAAAAGCAGCCAGATTGGTCATGGTAATAGCCCTGCCATTACCTTCCTATGCCTAATGTCTATAACTCAGTTTCTCCATCTGTATAAAGGTAGTGATAATACTTTATAAGGTATAAGTACAATATTATATTTTTATTCTAGAAGCACATCTAGATTGCACATGGTCTAAGGCAGTAACACTAAGTATTCAGGTTCTGCAATGCAGCCTCCTCTTTCCATGCAGGGCGCAGAGTGCTTTGCTATGTCATCCTATTCCTAGTGCTGAAGATTGGTTCACTTGACTCAGTGGTCTTGTAAACTTCCTTATGTGGTGTATCTGAAACAGTCCAGTGCTTCAGAAAGAGGTTGTATGAAGCTCTTACTCTCTCCCTTGGTCTGGATTTTTTTTTTTTTTGGTGGCCGAAATTCAGGAAAGCACTTAAGCATATATTTAAAGTGTGTAATGCTGTGACCAAACACCACCTAATAAAGACAGTCCCCAGGTGCATTTCTTGAAATCTCCTCATGTCTGTGCATTCCACAGAATTTCCTTGTGACTGCAATGTTCTTTTAAAAGTTACTGGAGAACATCTGACTTCTAAACATTCCCTCTATAATATTGGTGTGTATTTTATACTAAATAAGATACAAAACAATTTAGGGGAGCACAGACCCCCTACATCCTTCTTCCTCCCTTCTGCACCCACACAGGGACTAGTCCTTGCTGAATAAACAAAACAGTAATAAATATATCTGTGTAAATGACAAATGACTTTAATAATGACTTGGAAAACATTACTCATCCAAGTTATGTATAAACTGAAGGATTACATCACAATACCCCTACGTTACAAACTTACATCTAAACTTCATTTTTCATGCAGTGGCATTTCTAAAAAAGTACTTACTAGACCTGTGCTTTTGGAAAGCTTTTGATAAAATATGGTACCAAACACTAATTTAATTGGTGAATACAGTAAATATGGGACAGGGAATGAGTTACAGTGCTTCAGTCAATAAAGAGCTAAAATGGATATTGAAGATAGATGGTGCTTATGAGGCAAAATAGAAACTGCTGGAGAACCACAAGAATCAGGATTAGGACAACATGCTTTATTTTCTATATTAGAAACTCAAGACAGAGAAAATGCAGTAGGTGATGCAGTAGGGTGATGAAATATTCTATTGAGATTAAACAATTTGGGGAAGTAAATGCAAAAGAAAAAAGCAATACTATGCCAAATCACTATATGAGATTAGGATGACAGATTTAACCAACATAAAGAAAAATGCTAGCTAATACTGAGGCTAAAAAGAAAAGCTAGGATATGAACAGGAGGAAAGAGACACCTCCTTAAAACTATGACTTAACCCAAAATTCTGTATTCTGAAAACTCATGGAATCTGTAGCATTGCATTTTGGTAGCAAACCATTTTGGTTTCCCTCTTGCTGGCTGGTCTGTTCTTATGGCCACAGCTGTGATCACTTCTGTGCCTGCCTTCTTCCCACCCTTATTCTTGTTCTGCCCCATTCTGCTCCAGCTCTGCTTCTCTATTTGCTTCTGACTCCAGCTCTGACCCACATCTTGACTCTTGGTTCCTGACTCCAGCTCTGACCCTTGATTCCAGTACTAGGCTCCAACAACTAAGTTTGACTCCTGTTCCAGACACTAGCTGTTCTCCTCACAGCTGCTTTAGAAGCCTTAAAAGGTTAAATATTTAAAATATTCAAACATAAATTGGTTGTGGCAAAGGTTGAGTTTCTGGAACTGCTTTTGAAGCTATAAGAGTTTTTTTTTTTTTTTTTTTAAAGAGCTCCTTTGAGCCATTCTTCAATGGACTGTTGTTGTTGAAACTTGTGATCAGCTTCATTCTGAGCATCCACCCCGATGACAGGAGTTGAGATAAGAAGCTGAAGCTCTAGATACCAGAACCTAACTGGGGGTAAAATGAGAACATTAACTGGGAAAGATGCAATGTTCCCCTCAGAAGGATTTTTTGTTAAGCCAGAGCCCATGCTCTTGGAAAACTGCTAGAATTCAACAATGGGATGGTGAAGGTATAGGAAAAAGACTATAGCAGTTAAGGGTGATGAGGAAACATACTGAAAGAATGTTTTTCTTATTTTTATTTTAATTAATCTTTCTGATCTGGATATGACAGACCTTAACAAGCTCTCAGGTCCTGCATAATTATTCATCTTGACATAAAGTCAAATTTTCTTGACTGGCTTGTATTTGAATCTAATTCAGGTTCAAATAAAACATTAGGCCTATTTTTCCCTTCTAAAAATAATACTCCCCCTTCTCAATTTAGTTCTAAGAACATTAGATTGCTCTGCTATGTAAAAGATCTATAACATTAGAGGTTTAGACCAATTTACCAAATGATCATTGAGGCTGTACTCTCCTTTACAGATGTAGTTCACAGAATACCAAAGTAGTATATAGGAAACAGTCCTTGTGGGCCACAGAATGCTTGACATAACCCCTTTTGAGATTGCAGGCTTCTTCAAAAGCCTTAGAAATCTATACGTTTTTGCAGAGTTGCCTGGTGCCTTCAAACAGCTTCTAGAAGGTCTCCTTTGGACCACAAAACTTATTAGTGTCTTTTCAAGGCAGCAGACTGCTTTACAGAGTTCCACTGTTACTGCATAATACTTCATTCACTACAGAGATGTAAAGTGGTTTTACTAGCGCCTTGAGCTTCACAGTTGGTCTCTGCCAGGTACTGATTTTTTTCAAGGAATCACTTCACTTGTATGAATTCTTTTTCCAGGTACAGCCTATTTGTTTCTAGGAATTTTGTATTGCTCATGCTTTATAAGTAAAATAGATTTGACAACACCATCTCTTAGAAAACAAAGTACCCATAATATATTTTAAATGGACAAACTTCAACAAATTTCATGTTCAAAAGCTTAGCTGAGCCTTCCAAATCTCTTGAATCTAAGTGATTAGGTTGAAAACCTCTTCAGAAAAGTATTTCTCATGAGCTGTCCAGCATGTTGACATTTAACCCTTCTCCTAAATAGAGTGTCAGGAGTGAACTCCTTCAGTCAGGTCTGAGCACTAGCCAGCCCAGCCTCGAGGCAATTAATGGGCTCAGCTGGGTTGCAATAGATTGCACTGGATTGGTCAGCCCACCTGATCGACTGAAGGAAGCCAGCAGCCCTGCTTTTTAGCTCAGCAGCACCAGCACATTGCTGGCTGGTCTGTTCTTATGGCCACAGCTGTAATCACTTCTGTGCCTGCCTTCTTCCCACCCTTATTCTTGTTCTGCCCCATTCTGCTCCAGCTCTGCTTCTCTATTTGCTTCTGACTCCAGCTCTGACCCACATCTTGACTCTTGGTTCCTGACTCCAGCTCTGATCCTTGATTCCAGTACTAGGCTCCAACAACTAAGTTTGACTCCTGTTCCAGACACTAGGCCTAACTGCCCACATCTTGGCTGTGACAGAGAGAACCTTTCTTCTATGTATTTCAGAACTTTTTGTTCCTGGGTGGTCTGAGAAATGCAGAGCCATGTGTAAATTAAAAAAAAAACATAACTAAACATAGCAGAATCTCAAGAAAATATTTGGTTCTCAAAACAGTCCTAATTTTAGGACTCCTTTCTCTTCTCCTCCAAAAATGTTCTCCCTAATTTATAAAAATTAAATTATGTGAAATATTGTTCTCTGGATATTTTTCATCATACCCATCATAAATTTTGCTGCCTTTTTGGAGTGCCTCATGGCATATTTCCAACCTCATTCTTTTGCCATTTTTTTGTCAGAATACATACTCCATATGCACCAAAGATCGTAGAACACTGCCTACAACTGACGTATGTCAGATTCCTCACATTCATGTTCATTCAGATGCCTCACATAGATCAGTGAAGACACTGATATGATATGAAATTGACAGCTTGTTCAGCTAGAGTTATTTTCCTGTTCTCTTGCTAAGAGGTTTCTGTGGAAGCAAGATTGGAGAGGTTGTAGGTAGGTCAACATTTTATGGTCTTTAAGAGCAGAAAAAAGCATATGGTACATGTAACCAGTGACCCTTTACATAACTGACCTTGACATTAAAACTACTGTTCACTGATAATCTATCAATAGAGGGAAAGTGGGTGGACATGTTCACTGTACTGGAACAGAAACAAAACTAAACCTACTGAATTTTGTGACAGAAGAAATCAGAATCAAACAATGTATTCCAGAGTTCATTATACTATCAAGTTGAACAGTATATTTTACCAGGCTGAAAAATATGACACTGGGTTTTGAAGTACCCTATCAAATATCTAGCCAGACATTTGAATAGTTACTGAATAAGAACGTTTCAGACTGCTTTGTTGTATAACACAACTGAATGAAGAAATTTTCCAAACTACAGATTTGACCTATGTGTAGGAGAACAGAAAATTCTTCAGTAAAACACACTGCAAGTGAATGGTGAACATTACAAAACATTATTTTGTGGCTATTGCTCAGATGTTGAGAAAATTGTCATATTAAATACCCACCATAACTCTGATCCATTATAGCACTGGGATGATGTATGTTCTTACAAGCAAGTGATTCAGTGTTTTGCTGGATTGAAACCAATGGAAGGGATAAAGTTTAAGAATTTCTCAACATCTGCAGCTCCCATTGACTTTATTGCTTATCACTTCTTAGGGTTTGGCCTGTCGAAGCCACTATACATTGTAGTTATCAGTACCTCCCAGTTTCAAGATTGAGGCCTCCACTACTTTCTCTGAGGAGGGAAGTATCTAATTTATAACATGCATCTTCCATTGGTCTGCTTATTTTTTACTATATCATCCCAAACATGCATGATGTTGTGATCCCATCACTCGGTGCTTGTTTCCTGAGCCCAAAAGCAGCATTCCACTGTGGTCAGCACCTGCGTGAATGCTACAAGCAATCTCGTGTCGTAACTACTACACCTTGTGAGATCAATGTGACACTCCTCTTGCCTTTGTAGTTTAAGGAATAACTCCACTGCCACTCGTGACTTGTTAGGGAGAGCGAGCAGTATATTGGTCAAAAGTGTGAGATCCATTCCTGAAGAGGCAGAGCGCGCATTACATAAACTGTTGAAAGATGATGCTAAATGCAGACAGAAGCACAGAGATTGCTGGGATGAGAAGCAATGCATTACTGGGCAATGGGACAGGACCCAGGATGCCCCGCGACCCCCTCCACTTTCCCACAACACTTAGTGGCAGAAAAGGAAGAGATGCTCTGTGGGATAGCTGCCCAGCGTGCACCGCTCCAAATACCCCTGCGAGTGCCGCAAGTGTGAACATGCTATTGTGCAGGCAGCTAATAATGTGAACACACAACAGTGGTTTCCCTTCAGCATTCTCTGAGCGGCACTGTAACTCTGGCAGTGAAGACATACCCTAAGAAAGGCATTAATTCTAATAAACTCTTGTAGAGGTCTTTGTGGGTTGATTGGAAAGATCTTGTCCAAAACTGAGAAATTTGTGGGTCTGGTCTTGAACTTCCTTCAACTTCAATAAAGGAGGACAAGGGCTTTTTGGTGTCTGCAGGATTTGTCTTAACTCAGAGCATTTCCCTAATTTGTACCACAGTGAAATGTGTTTTACTCCATAGGGAGTTATGCATCAGTGTAGAGATAAAAGGAATGTTGCCTTGTGTCATGACATTTTCTTCTGGATTCACAGAACTTTAAACCTTTTAAAGTTTCATTTTTAATAAGGGAACACTTTCTTGTTCACTACATTGTACAGTAAATCACTTGCTTAAAAAACCAAACAGTTTTAGGAGGTGTCCACTATTTCCCCCTTCTGCAAATGGTTTTTTGGCTGCTGTAAACCCCCAATTTCATTTATTTCCGATTTTCCACATTTTTATTTACATTTTGGATTTCCATCAAGTTATTTGTTCCCAAGTACATAGCTAATTTTATCACCATGTTGGATAAAAAAATCAGATTTGCCTAGTAGAAATGCATTAACATCACTTTGCATTTGCCTTGTTCTCTGGATAGCATGATTAAAGCTTCCAAGTTGAATAGTGTTAATCCGCAATGCCAATACTATGAGGCACCCTAAATACTTTTTTTCTACTATTTAATTATTTTTAAGCTTCTTTTTGATGGCTGAATCGGAGTATTTGGTGGCATTTTGTAAGAAGCCAACCTTTTAAACTTGCACATCAATCACAATCAGGACTTGGCAAAAGATTGTAAATCTTCTTCTGTGGATATTCATTGTGATTTTTAAACAACTTCGCTTTTCACTGTTACATTCCTTTTCTTTTCTTGCAACTATTCCAAGAAATTACTGCCAGGAATGTTTTCACACATTCCTGTGAAATCCTTCCTATTCAGTGAAGAATATTAATTGATAATTAATTCTGAATGCATAATGAAGAATATTCACAATAAAAACTTAATTATAAGAGGAATTTGTTCAAATTTTGAATATTTGCAATGAACCCTAAATGAATCAGCTACAAACCAAGATCCATTTAAATAAAGTATGTAGAAAATAATTTTAAATAAGCAGTGACATTTGGGAAATTCAAAAGCAAAAAAGAGGTGAAATTCATCCAAAAAACATATTTGCTGTGGATTATTCTCCCAGCTCTAGTCACAATAATAAGCAAAAAAAGAAGGCATAGCAAACAGTTAAGCTAGGCTTGCTTTTAATCAGGACATTTGGCTCTTCTAGGTTTTTTTCT
Source organism: Dermochelys coriacea (assembly GCF_009764565.3). Taxonomy (NCBI): domain Eukaryota; kingdom Metazoa; phylum Chordata; order Testudines; family Dermochelyidae; genus Dermochelys; species Dermochelys coriacea. The sequence goes on along the minus strand of NC_050078.2, from coordinate 22,348,840 downwards.
TAGTTTGTTCTTTTTAACAAATACTGTGCATTTGCAGGAAGTGTTCTCCTCCTTTTTTCTCTCATTTGTTTCAATGTCTGTTTCAGTAAACAGCACGATGTTTTGGCTTGTACCACATGGCTCATAATTCCATTTGACATTAACAGGAGCTTCATGTACGTAGGATGCCTAATTCTTTTGTTAATTGAATGGTTCCATAAATCTCCACTTGAGGATCAGTTGTAGTCCCATTTTACCACTTTGAAAGAACTTTGTTCCCAGGAACATTAAAGATGAATTCACAATAGTGAAAATTCATAACTACCAGGGATGTAAAGAAGGATACTTTTTAGACAGATATACTGTTAACACCTATAGTGCTGCTGCTTTAATGATTAAATATATTCCAGCTCAACACACCCACTTGGGGTTCACCTGTTCTAACTTAAAGTGATATGTGTTTTTATGTTCTTGTCCTGAGGTTGGGGGTTCCACGACCACCACTCCCAAGAGGAGAAGGTGGGTGGTGGTGGTCGGGGACTCTCTCCTCCGGGGGACTGAGTCATCTATCTGCCGCCCTGACCGGGAAAACCGAGAAGTCTGCTGCTTGCCAGGGGCTAAGATTCGTGATGTGACGGAGAGACTGCCGAGACTCATCAAGCCCTCGGATCGCTACCCTTTCCTGCTTCTCCACGTGGGCACCAATGATACTGCCAAGAATGACCTTGAGCGGATCACTGCGGACTACGTGGCTCTGGGAAGAAGGATAAAGGAGTTGGAGGCGCAAGTGGTGTTCTCGTCCATCCTCCCCGTGGAAGGAAAAGGCCTGGGTAGGGACCGTCGAATCGTGGAGGTCAACGAATGGCTACGCAGGTGGTGTCGGAGAGAAGGCTTTGGATTCTTTGACCATGGGATGGTGTTCCATGAAGGAGGAGTGCTGGGCAGAGACGGGCTCCATCTTACGAAGAGAGGGAAGAACATCTTTGCCAGCAGGCTGGCTAACCTAGTGAGGAGGGCTTTAAACTAGGTTCACCGGGGGAAGGAGACCAAAGCCCTGAGGTAAGTGGGAAAGCGGGATACCGGGAGGAAGCACAGGCAGGAATGTCTGTGAGGGGAGGGCTCCTGCCTCATACTGGGAATGAGGGGCGATCAACAGGTTATCTCAAGTGCTTATATACAAATGCACAAAGCCTTGGAAACAAGCAGGGAGAACTGGAGGTCCTGGTGATGTCAAGGAATTATGACGTGATTGGAATAACAGAGACTTGGTGGGATAACTCACATGACTGGAGTACAGTCATGGATGGTTATAAACTGTTCAGGAAGGACAGGCAGGGCAGAAAAGGTGGGGGAGTAGCACTGTATGTAAGGGAGCAGTATGACTGCTCAGAGCTCCGGTACGAAACTGTGGAAAAACCTGAGTGTCTCTGGATTAAGTTTAGAAGTGTGTGCAACAAGAGTGATGTCATGGTGGGAGTCTGCTATAGACCACCGGACCAGGGGGATGAGGTGGATGAGGCTTTCTTCCGGCAACTCACGGAAGCTACTAGATCGCATGCCCTGATTCTCATGGGTGACTTTAATTTTCCTGATATCTGCTGGGAGAGCAATACAGCGGTGCATAGACAATCCAGGAAGTTTTTGGAAAGCGTAGGGGACAATTTCCTGGTGCAAGTGCTAGGGGAGCCAACTAGGGGGAGCGCTTTTCTTGACCTGCTGCTCACAAACCGGGTAGAATTAGTGGGGGAAGCAAAAGTGGATGGGAATCTGGGAGGCAGTGACCATGAGTTGGTTGAGTTCAGGATCCTGACGCAGGGAAGAAAGGTAAGCAGCAGGATACGGACCCTGGACTTCAGGAAAGCAGACTTTGACTCCCTCAGGGAACAGATGGCCAGGATCCCCTGGGGGACTAACATGAAAGGGAAGGGAGTCCAGGAGAGCTGGCTGTATTTCAAGGAATCCCTGTTGAGGTTACAGGGACAAACCATCCCGATGAGTCGAAAGAATAGTAAATATGGCAGGCGACCAGCTTGGCTTAATGGTGAAATCCTAGCGGATCTTAAACATAAAAAAGAAGCTTACAAGAAGTGGAAGGTTGGATATATGACCAGGGAAGAGTATAAAAATATTGCTCGGGCATGTAGGAAAGATATCAGGAGGGCCAAATCGCACCTGGAGCTGCAGCTAGCAAGAGATGTCAAGAGTAACAAGAAGGGTTTCTTCAGGTATGTTGGCAACAAGAAGAAAGCCAAGGAAAGTGTGGGCCCCTTACTGAATGAGGGAGGCAAGCTAGTGACAGAGGATGTGGAAAAAGCTAATGTACTCAATGCTTTTTTTGCCTCTGTTTTCACTAACAAGGTCAGCTCCCAGACTGCTGTGCTGGGCATCACAAAATGGGGAAGAGATGGCCAGCCCTCTGTAGAGATAGAGGTGGTTAGGGACTATTTAGAAAAGCTGGACGTGCACAAGTCCATGGGGCCGGACGAATTGCATCCGAGAGTGCTGAGGGAATTGGCGGCTGTGATTGCAGAGCCCTTGGCCATTATCTTTGAAAACTCGTGGCGAACGGGGGAAGTCCCGGATGACTGGAAAAAGGCTAATGTAGTGCCCATCTTTAAAAAAGGGAAGAAGGAGGATCCTGGGAACTACAGGCCGGTCAGCCTCACCTCAGTCCCTGGAAAAATCATGGAGCAGGTCCTCAAAGAATCAATCCTGAAGCACTTAGAGGAGAGGAAAGTGATCAGGAACAGTCAGCATGGATTCACCAAGGGAAGGTCATGCCTGACTAATCTAATCGCCTTTTATGATGAGATTACTGGTTCTGTGGATGAAGGGAAAGCAGTGGATGTATTGTTTCTTGACTTTAGCAAAGCTTTTGACACGGTCTCCCACAGCATTCTTGTCAGCAAGTTAAGGAAGTATGGGCTGGATGAATGCACTATAAGGTGGGTAGAAAGCTGGCTAGATTGTCGGGCTCAACGGGTAGTGATCAATGGCTCCATGTCTAGTTGGCAGCCGGTGTCAAGTGGAGTGCCCCAGGGGTCGGTCCTGGGGCCCGTTTTGTTCAATATCTTCATAAATGATCTGGAGGATGGTGTGGATTGCACTCTCAGCAAATTTGCGGATGATACTAAACTGGGAGGAGTGGTAGATACGCTGGAGGGGAGGGATAGGATACAGAAGGACCTAGACAAATTGGAAGATTGGGCCAAAAGAAATCTAATGAGGTTCAATAAGGATAAGTGCAGGGTCCTGCACTTAGGATGGAAGAATCCAATGCACCGCTACAGACTAGGGACCGAATGGCTCGGCAGCAGTTCTGCGGAAAAGGACCTAGGGGGTGACAGTGGACGAGAAGCTGGATATGAGTCAGCAGTGTGCCCTTGTTGCCAAGAAGGCCAATGGCATTTTGGGATGTATAAGTAGGGGCATAGCGAGCAGATCGAGGGACGTGATCGTTCCCCTCTATTCGACACTGGTGAGGCCTCATCTGGAGTACTGTGTCCAGTTTTGGGCCCCACACTACAAGAAGGATGTGGATAAATTGGAAAGAGTACAGCGAAGGGCAACAAAAATGATTAGGGGTCTAGAGCACATGACTTATGAGGAGAGGCTGAGGGAGCTGGGATTGTTTAGTCTGCAGAAGAGAAGAATGAGGGGGGATTTGATAGCTGCTTTCAACTACCTGAAAGGGGGTTTCAAAGAGGATGGCTCTAGACTGTTCTCAATGGTAGCAGATGACAGAACGAGGAGTAATGGTCTCAAGTTGCAATGGGGGAGGTTTAGATTGGATATTAGGAAAAACTTTTTCACTAAGAGGGTGGTGAAACACTGGAATGCGTTACCTAGGGAGGTGGTAGAATCTCCTTCCTTAGAGGTTTTTAAGGTCAGGCTTGACAAAGCCCTGGCTAAGATGATTTAACTGGGACTTGGTCCTGCTTTGAGCAGGGGGTTGGACTAGATGACCTTCTGGGGTCCCTTCCAACCCTGATATTCTATGATTCTATGATGATTCTATGATTCTATGATTCTATGAAACTCTTCCTTTCTAGAAATCTGATCTGTTTGTTGTCAGTTGCATATGTAATATTCAGTCACCTTCTCTAAGCAGCATTGGTATTCTACTTTGTTATTTGTACAATCAGTAAAACAAATAAACATAACAGAGTACTGATAAATAGGGCATATCAGCAATTTATTTCTGGGGTAAAGAACCCAGGAACAACCTTTCTCCCAAACTATTTGCACCAGTAAATATTCAGCCCTCTCCCCAGCCCAGTGGATACTTTGTTTTCCACACTTTCTCCCTCTATTTTATGTGGTTTTCATAATCAGTTTCTAAAAACATTACAGCAGCATTTACCAAAATGTGAGCCAGGAGTCGCAGATGGGTAGTGGAGATTTGCAAGGGGGACATGACATTCAAGGGGTAGGCCCTGAGGAAAGGATAACACAGAGCTGCCCCACTCCAGAAAGAGCTCCAGGATATAACCATGTATCAATGATGCATAGGGCCTCTTGAAGTTCCCTTTTTGGGGGTGCAGCATCCTACCCTTCTTGCCTTGTTTACTGGTGGGGAGTCTAGGTTTGGGACATGCAGCCATGGCTCATTAGCTCCTTTTGCACTTAGTGACCCATCTCTCCTCTTCCTCCCACCCCCAATCCACAATCCTTACTCTCATAATATTCCCCTCTGCCGCTCTATTGGGATTAAGGCTGATCTAGCCCAAAACTATTAAAAATGGGAAACATCATAACACAGACAGAGAAGCATGTGTTAACATTCATAAAGAGAGCAGGGGAAATACTGCAGCAAAAGGATGCAGTGAATATTCTATCCACTGCCAGACATATGTACCCTATCTTGTGCTAAGCCTTTCCCCCATCCTTCTCGGCATACACAACACATCCTCTCTGCCACTTGATCATTGTAGGGAGTAGCAGCCCACAGAGTTTATTCTTCCCTTCTCCCCACGCCCAGACTCCTGATTGGGGAAATTGGTGTTTGAATCTTTTGCTTCAGAGACTGGAAGCATTCCAGAAGCAAAATGTGTACTAGTGTACAGTTATAACCCTTGGGGAATAAATGCAAGGTTTTCTTTGTCTCACACTTTGCTATCTAATGGAGATGAGGGAAGATTGCAAAATACTATTCTGTAAATATACTTTTGCATTTTTAACGACTTTGCATTCGTGAGTATTTTAGCAATGGTTTTAATTGCAGGAATGTTCAAGGAAAGAAAATTTTAAAAGAATATTGCAGGATATTTGTTGAGAGTGATATTTCAATTCACAATCATGAGCCTTCACACCAGGAGCCTGAGTCTAAAGGTTACATTCATCCACACTGGTAACAGAAAAATGCCATGTGATCTATGAGGCCAATAAAATAGCTTGCCCTTTGACTTCTGGCTATCCAATACTGCAGTGAACGTCTACAAACAAGCCAGGCCAAGAATTATTTGCTGAAATTATTCAATAGATTATTTCCAAAGGCAATCATGAATAAATCTGAGAAAATTGTAATCTATTCGAAAACTGTTAGGAACAAAAAGAGAAGTGTAATTCATCTAGTCAATTGTTAGTTAATAATTTGTCCATCTGTACTCTACACTCCAAATAAGTGGAATTAGTTTGTTTCCTGTAAGACATAGTAAAGCTTCAGTTTTCTATATTTAGTTCATAAAACACAGCCTAGAAGAGCACTGTAATGTCTGTTTCAGCTTTCTGTATGCAAGTAGTCATCCCAGCTTCAGCTGTGTATAGGAAGGGGCTCACAGGGCAGTGTGAGAGGAAAAGAAGGTCAGGAGCAGAAGGAGGTGTTAAATTGGTGGCAGTGTTCTAGTCTTTTTCTCATACCAGTTTTTGATAGAAATGCAAATTGGATATTCACTATCTGAATTAATGGCTGGTTTCCAATTAGACAAACTGTCACTGAGGTGCACTATCTAGTATTCCAAACTGTCACTAAGAAAACAGTAAAACCAAATAGATTTAACTCTTTATTCAGATAAGACCACCAGAGGAGCATCTTATACCTGATAAATTTGATGTGATTTAACATGGGGTTCATGCCTCAAGCTCAAATATAATAAGTCAGTGCTATATTTGGGCACATTCTGTTTGATATGTTGTGCCTCACATTTTACTGATATCCTGCAGTATGAGAGAAACACTGGAATTCCAGGTGCCTTGGTTCAACCCTGTATTTTTATGACATTTGTATCATTTACCCTTTCATATTTTCCTAAATATAAAGTTATTTTGTTGGATGTTGAACATTTACATTTTGAGGGCTGTGGGTCATTTTCATTAACGTGAAAATGTGTATAATCCTCTCCACCTCCCCTTATTTATCAATGACATTAGACGTGAGGGGTTCCAGTTATGGTTTATCTTTGCTTTCCTTGTGTTTAACTGTTACTTATATGTAGGGTGACTAGATAGCAAATGTGAAAAATTGGGGGTGGGGAGCAATAAGAGCCTATATAAGACAAAGCCCCAAATATTAGGACTCTCCCTATAAAATCTGAAAATCTGCTCACCCTACTTATATGTCAGTATTTGGTACATGTTCACTTTAGATGTAGCAGTAATGTGCTTCATTAGGCAGAGTCTATTATTTGTCAGTGAGTACATTTCTGCGGGTGACTGTGGTTTACCCCAATGAATTTTGCAATATTTTTTCTATTCAAAAGATGCAGAATAAACATTTGCCATTAGATACCATGCCTATACCTCAGATTGGGAAACTGAAAAAAACACAAACATAACCAAATTAAGCAAGATTTAAATATTTATCTATGAAGATGTTGCTACAATTTGCAGAACTGAGTTTGGCAGGGGGCTCTTTCATTAAATCTCTATCAACATAAAGCAAGGAACTGAAAAAAAACAAAACAATTGAGAGTTGCTATCCCTTTGCAAAGGTCAGTGTCTTACTGAATTTAATGCTATTCCATGTTGATTTTTTTTTTGCTTAAAGATGTGTTCAAAATCCAAATCCAACAGGTGTGATTAATACCATTTTGTGTACCAAGAGGTGAAGCCTTCCTGCAGTTCTATCCACTTGCTGACTGCTTGAAGTTTCCCTTCTAGTGCCCTGGCCATCTGCTGATAGCCTAGTGTTGTGCTCTTCTGCCCTGGCCATCTGCTGACTGTTTGGTGCTGTTTGCCTGCTGCTCTCCACACCTGTTTGAAATTTACTTCTCAAGTACACAATATTGGACCACTTTTTTTCAAAAATGTTCTCTGAAGGGGGAATGGAGGCTCACTTACCCTTGAGGTCCATTTAAAACCAAACCCAAAACACTTGGTGGGATGCATGGTGCCTCTGTTCTGGCCCCTGTTGTTGGCTGCATCTGTCTTCGCTACATATTCAAAATTATAAAAGCTCACTGCAGTCTTATACTGGATTCTGAATCATCATATTAAGTACATAACCAACATATTCTGCTACAGATCCCTTCAGGCTGACCACCCAGAGGCAGCATTTAGAGGAGCTGCGTGAATCCCTTTTAGTTTTCTATGTGTTTCACCAACAGAGGGATAAGAAGTGCTGCCAGACAGCTGGACGTTTAAAAACTGCCCCCTTCTTCAGCATCTGTCAGAACTCTTCTCTTTTAGCTGCTTCTGCTTCAAGTACTGCCTCGCTGTGTCTCTTCACTACAGCTAATGTACATCAGATAAGGAAATCTATGACAGAAGGATCCCTAATTCAGTAATGATGGATAGCTTCGTGCACCTTCAGCTGGAAAGCTGCATGGTGCCTGCAGTGTGAAAAGCTGTTTGTCAGACATATATAGACTGGGTTTAATACATTTATTTTTGATTGAAGTACTAAAAATGGTAAAGAACTTGATTTTTTTAAATTCTTTTTTGGGACTAATAAATATCTGTGAGAAATATTTTGTTGCTGAGAGGAATGTTTGAAAAGATGGGATGATTTTAAAAAAATCATTTAAAACTGACACATACAATAGATTCTAAATTAGCCTCTTCTAAGAAGGCCACAGAACCAAAGTATGAAGGCATAGGGCTAAATTCTTCTATCTGTTACACTAGAGTATAATTATAGTAAATTAAATGAAATCAACATAATTACTCCTGATTGACACTACTATCAATGAGAACAGCATTTGGTCCAAAGTCTTCACTGTGTATGATCATAATATTTAGCATTTTGTCCTTGATGAGCACTGTGGAGGTGGTTTCTGTTAGCTATGAAACTCCACAATAGTTAATGACAGTTCAAAGTGAAGAAAAGATGTCAATTAATTGAAAGCAACTGGAATTGTCTCGTTAGCTGTGGCTTTCAATTAGAATGTTAGATTCCGCTAAACACAGCACTTATTTCCAGATCTCACTGCTACATTTTGAAAAAGATCACACCATATGAAATGTCTTTTTCCAAATGTGCTAAAAGCAGTTATCAAAAGAATAAAGCAGTTGTTGTGAATCAGATGGCAGAGTGACCAATAGGCAAGCTTTAACATAAACAGAAAACTAGTGAATATTAGATGTACAGACAACAGACTGGTGCTTCCTATAAAAATCATCCTAATACAAACTCATTTTCTTTCATAGTTGCAGGCTGCCTGAATTTTTACCTTTCCCTTAAAATGTATGGCTTATCTGCAAAAAAAAAATACTACTTTATCAATATTTTGGACAGGTTCCCATGTTTTGTGCAACTATAGTTGGATTATTATGCTGCTTGTCGGCAGTACCTCATATAGTTAGGAATTTTTCAGCCTATTCAGTATGAATCCTGATATTTACTGTTAGCAATTCCAATATTATGTATCCCAGTGGTTCGAAATATTTATAGAGATTATCTGGGCAATGTGAATTTGTTTTTCACAAAATGATTGTAAAATATTTAGCCTGATTTAATGTATGGCATTACATACTGCAATACTGAAACAGGGTTGAGGTTTCAGAAGCTTTTAAGCCAAAATCATTCCATTCTGCCTAAGTATTTGCAATTTATATAGGGCTAAGTTCTGCAGGCCTTAGTCAGTTAAAACTCCAATTGAAATCAAGGGGGTTCTGGAGGAATAATAATTAAAGTAATAATAATAATTAATAATAATATCTAGCTCTTTTATCAGTAGATCTCAAAGCACTTCACAAAGGAGGTAAGTATCAGTATGCCCATTTTACAGATGGGGAAACTAAAATACAGAATAATGAAGTGACTAGCCTAAGGTCACCCAGTAGGGCTGTGGCCAAGAAGGGAAGAGAACCCATTCTGAGTCCTAGTTCAGTTTTCCAGATACTAGACCAGGATTTGGCCAATGGTTGTTAATCCATTTCCAAGAAGGTTTTATATACATGTTGTTATGACCTGACAGAGGTGAAGGTCTTAGGATGAAATAAAGCCATTCTAGGTGGGGAGGGTTTTTAAAAAAGGATGGAGCTAGGTGGTATATAACTCTTCTTCCTCTGCTAAAATCAGAGAGGAGCTCCCCCTTCTCTGCTGTAGGTAAGATACACAGCCTACAACTTCCCTCCACCCTCTTCATTAGGTCGTGCAGTAAGAGCTTTGCATCCTGTTTCCATCTCCTTTAACCACTGCTGGTGTGAGATATATCTGATGGCAGATCACTGCCCTATGCATTCTGAATTTCCTTGTACTATGATGTTTGTAAAATATTTTACCTCACTGAAGCAATTATGTCATTTATTTTTCATAAGGTGAATATGGAGTTTGAATGGATTTTATTTAATAAATTATAATCAATTTAATTTGCTAATGAAAGTGTTCAGCCATATCTGATTTTAGGGTAGCACGGTTAGAGAAAATCCACTGATATGTTAGTTTGTCAATCTGTAATATGGCTGACTAATTTCTTGTTAGTCTGCACCTGTCACATATTTATACCCTTGTACCCTACTACACATTGGCAGTAAGAAGCAACAACTGAAGTATTTCCTCGTCATCTGCTTTATGACAATGGAGTCATGTTCGTGCATCTAATTCTGGGATCTTAAAAATATTGTTCGAGTGGGATTCATCCATGTGAAAATATGAGCCTTGTCATTTGCAATTTAGTTGCATCATGCAACTAAAAGTTCCCTGTGAACTGCTTTATCCTAAACATTCAACTTTTCATGATTTCTAAAATTGTTAGGCAAGAACATACTTAACTTCCTCTTTGGAATCAGTGTCTTTCTTTCTCTACTCAGTGTAACAGCTTTCCTGATATGTCCAATGAGATGGAAATTTGTACTTGTCCTATGTGAACAACAGATTTTAAATCACTTTTTCATTTACTCTAGTTTTGGAAAAAAATCACAGATACATGAGATCAGGCAAGGGCCACTTTGTGTTGGCTATGTTACTTTTATTTATATAATTATTTACCACATGTAGATTTACTTGCCACCCTTTTCTCCGGCATCTGTTTGTCATGCAGGATGTATAAATGTATAAAATATATAAAAACAAAACACATAACAGCAAAATAAGCCACATCCGCCATTAGCCACCCACACTCGCCAACGGTACAATGCTTGATTAAAGAAACATGTTACACTGTGCCTGAAGTTTAATAAATCTTGTCTCTGCTGCATTATGAGAGACGGCATATTCCACAGGTGGGGGACCTCTACTAATCAGGTCTGTGCACCAGCTTCTGAGAATTGAAGTATAAGAACTGACAATAATATTATAGCTGATCTCAGCTATCATGACAGGAAGATGAGAAGAAAGGGAATCTCTAAGGCAGTATGTTCAGGGCTCTGAGGTTTGTATTCAACACCTTTAATTACAAATGAAAAGCCAGTGCAAAGCACAGAATGCTGGAGTAATGTGCCCTTTAGCGTAAACCACTTAAGAGGCATGCAATCAGACGCTTGAATAGTATCCAAGTGCCTCCTTAAATAGAACACAGAGCACTAGTTGAAAGTGGCACAGATTACTGTAGAGTGGGCCACAACACATAGGAAAGGATTCTATCTCTTGGGCAGTGATAGGTGGAAAAAAGGACACTCCAAACCAGTGCTGGTACATGGGAATCAGAGTATAGCTGAAGACTGCAAAACCACCCTATAAAAAGATGGACAGTTCTCTCCCTAAAGGCATTAGAGACCACTCCTGCCAGTCCCTTTCTCATGCTATTTCCTACCAATTAGTGTAAGCTCCTCCTTGCCTGGAGTGAGTCTTAGACAACTAGCTTTTATCTAGGTTCTTATCTTGCTCAGAAAATTCAGTTTTTGGAGGTGACAGAACCTGGGTACAATGAAAAAAGATGTAGAGCTGAGTATCATTAACATCCTGGTGACACTGCAGCCCTGAATACTTTATCTTCCACAGTGGACTTAGGTACTTAGGGCCCTGCTGATCCCAGCACCACCCTGTCAGACCTCTCCAAAAGGAAGGAGTGAAGCTGCTGTAAAACCACCTCATTCATTTCTGCCAGGTTCTGCAGGCAAATCAACACCTTCTGATCAGCAGTATCAAGAGCTGTAGATAGAGCTAATAAAATAGCATGAAATTCATTATTGTTAGGAAGACTGTATTTTCTATTATTTATTATTTGTAGACTCCACAAAATCATTCTAAGTACTCTTTTTCATGTCACTGGACCTGCAGGGACAAGAGTAATACATAGAGAGAGTAAATCCCAGCATTTTCATATGATTTTTTCTTAGTTTGTCTTTCTTAGGGAAAAAAAGATAATCCTACTGTAATATTTCAAAAATAGATTTGAAAGATGCTGTTAACCCCTTTGTATTTTAGTGTACCTCTTGTTTATTTCGGCAAAATTAATGATATAGGAGGTATATCTGGATTTTGAATTGGCTTTTATTTGGTCAAATTAACACACACTAAACTGCCCACAGTTTCTTCTGGTATATACTTTTATAAAGAATAAAGAAAACGAACACCGAATTTGTTAACCTAAGTAAAATAAATGTGCTCATATTTTACGAGTGCAATGAGTTTTGTGGTAGTCATCTCTTTTGAAATTGCCAATCAGCCCATTGTTAAAAAAATGAAGAAAAGATATGCTGATTTTCAGCAGATCCACATTGGTAAAATGTATGAAATGTCTTTCTTAACCTAGTTTCAGACCCTCAAAAATCAATTAGGAATTGACACCTCTTAGGGAAACTTCTATGTTAGAAAAAGCTCTTAGGAGATGAAAGATACTGTTTGTTATGGATGGCAATTTTGTAGCTAGATGGCCACTAAGACAGGTTTTATGTATTATCACAGCTAAGTTTAGTAGGTAGTGGTACTTTGTCTCAATACATCAGCATTGTAACAAGACCTCACCATATGAAACAACAATGTTCATAGCACACTATAAATCATTCTTAGCAGTACAATAAGTTTTCAAAGGTAGTTGTGATGGGTGTCGGTCTCAGCAGAATACTTCAGACATCTGAAAGAAAAAGACTAGATTACCAGGTCTTTGCTTGTCTATTTATTTGAAGTGATAAACAAAACACCATATTTTGTTTGACCAGTTTTTATCACACACAATTCACTTGCCAAAGATGCCATTTAGAGTGTGATTTAATTTTTAACTAACATATGTAGTTTACAATGATAGCTCAGTTATTTTTTTTCTTAAAAAAGATTAATATGTTCTGTCACAATTCTCCATAGAGATTTTTTTTTTATTTAATTGGGTTTGGATTTATACATCTGGGATGTAAAAATAAACTGCCCTGCATGGGGAAAAATTGAAACTCATTTACTGAAAGGATCCTGAGGGGATGATTAACTTTGGAGGATAGTACAAGTTATCAGATATGATTGTTATTTTTAGTTTAATCCTATATGGGAGATTTTGCAAGGCAAAAAATGGGAGTTAGGTGCCTAATTCCCATTGTCTTTCATACTAAGCATCTTCGTGGTTGATACTTCACATTGCATCTTCAAATTGCTTTATAAATATTGACTAATTTATTGATCCTCACAACCAATTCCTAATGCAATCATGCTGTTAAGTGACTAGCCCAGAATCACTAAAAGAGTCATTGTGAGAACTGATTAGAATGTAGGCTTTCATAGCTTTCTGAGCTATATTCAAAACAAAGGGCCTTACTTCTCTCTTGTCTTCTACAATTTTTATCAGTTATACGAGCACAAAATTGTTAAACTTCCAAACACACAAATATTATCTTCTATTTTTTGCATCCCTACAATTTAAGGACATTTTTTTTCCATATCCACACAACTGATCTCTACACTATAATGCACACCACACACCTTAAAGATGTGACATGCAGCTTAGGGGCAAATTTTTAAGGCTAAGCTATGCAATTCTGAAAATAAAGGTTTGTAGTGGAAACACAGCATCATTTGTCACTGTACATTAGCACTGTAAGTATTGCTGAAGCAGCACCAGATATTTAACTTACAAACAAGGAGATTTTCCTCATATATTGTATGTTTACACAGGGAAATATGAATGTTCTCCCTAGATATATGTTAAACACTTTGGATGCTTAAAAGTGTTCATGATGCCAAGCAAATTTAGGATACATAGAGGTCCCTGCTGAAAGACCTACATCACCAATTATCATTTCTCCCCTTTGGCATATAACTTAGAAGTACCTGTTTCCAAGCCTCTGCCACTTGGCTGAAGGATATTCAATGCAATGTAGCAATTTGGAGTCATTTATAAGGGCTGTTTCTGATCACAAGAGCACACATAAGAGCAATTACAGCCAACTGGGAATTTTGACTAAGCTGCCCACAGTTTCTTCAGGTAGCTATGAGTGGCTGTTGTTTGACTTAGAGAACAGAATAGTTGCCTGAAGTAATTGTGCTCTGATCCTGCACTCAGCCCACATGGAGGAACATCCTGGCAGGGCATAGGGAGTGTGACATGGCAGGCCCCACAGCAGCTGACCAGTAAGGATAGGATGGAGGGAAAATCTGTGGGAAAGGTTTTTGTGGGAGCTTGCTGTCGGTAGAACAATGAACAGGACTTCTGTGTTTGGCAGAGTGAGGGGGTTGAGCTGGAGCCAACTAGAGCAGAGTGAAGAATAGGACTACGGGCATCTGAAAAGAAAGTTGAAGCCTGTTGATGGAGGATGGATTTTCGGGGTTTTGTGCTGAAGACAGCCTGGGGAGAGGAGCTGCTGAGGCCTTGGATTGAGGGGATAGATGAGAGAACTTCAGTGTATCCAAAGGGAACGGAAAGCAAGATTGGGGCTGGTTTCTGGAGGTGTTGCAAAAAGAGAGGAAGTAGGGGGCAGAAAGTGAAAGGGTATCTGTTATTCAGGAGTTAAGGGAGAAAAGAGTTGATTCTATGTCAGAAAGTGGGGACCTCCCCTCCTCACCTTGATTTCCCACATTGTGTGTGCGTATGTTTTCATTTCATGTTGAATTTTCACTCTGAAATATACACATATGCAAATGAAAATTGGAAATTAGACCCAAAACATAGTTTTTTTTATATATCTCATGATCCTGAAAGTCATGGGAATGGCAATACGTGCTATGTTAGGTGTGTTATTATAGAGGCCAAGAACCTCTCTGTAGGACTCAGAAACTTGAGGATGACCTGATCATACATCTGTGAACAGAACTGGCATTACAACCAATTGAGGGCAGTGCTATATTCACATACATGTACCTGGTCAGTACATTATGCAATTCAACCCTGTCTGAAGTTCACAGTCTGCATAATCTGTAATCAGATTATTTTAAGGCAGTTTGTGGATTCCCACAGCACAGTTTAGTTGCATGGATTCTTGCTGCCTCTGCAGACAGCCGAGAGTGGAACTGGATACTGCCCTCTGTGTTAAGCACCACACATAATTATCTGTGCTACTTCCTGTCCCTCTTTCCAGAAGTGGTGCTGCTTCTCTCAGACAGCAGTACTGCTTGCTGCCATGATGAAGCGCTGCCTGGGAAAGAGATGAAGCAGGAATTAAAAAAGAAAAGAAGAAAGAAAATAGCTAGCTACTCAATATGAAAAACTGTAAAGGGCAGAAGTAGCCTAGCCAGGCATACAACTACAATTTCCCAGAATATATAAACACCATAGTCTAGAATAATCTTTTGGCTCCTCCCTTGCTACTTTTCTTTCATCCAACAGCATCTTAGCCTTTCAAATCTTTTAGAAGGACAGATAACAAGGTCACTTTTTTCTTGGCCAACAGAAAAGCAGATGCATGGAACTTCTGGCTGGCTCTTGCCTGCAGACAGAATATTCTACATCTGCAATGTGTGCAGTTTCCCAAGGGATAAGAAATTCGAAAACTACTTTGCCTTTCCAAACTACAATAGAAGTCTATCGTGAAATACACTGAATGTAACACTTCTAGAACCCTGAATTACACAAACTAGTTTTTAATTTATATCCAGACTTAAATGTAAGTGGAATTATACATTCAATTATACTGCGTTCCTGTTTCCTAACAGATGCACATTGAAAAATCTGGTAGAGTAAAACCACTTTATCACAGAAAACATTTTAAAACCTATTACTTTAAGTATTCAGTTCAGTTCAACTATTATAGAAAATTGATGGATTCAGGGTTCTATGCTGAAGCCATTGTTCCCTTGGGTGCAGTTTTTCATACTGTAGTCTTTGCTTTGTTTATAACTGAAGAAAATATGCCCAGCACTAGATTCAATTCTATATTATCAATATGTGGGAGAAAAATATTAGTCTGAGTAATTACTGTACACAAAAATAAAACTTGTGCTGATAATATGCTTGTGTACTACAGTTCAGTTTCTCTGTCAGAGGAGTAAATTGAGTGTCATGGTAATGACTCAAGCCAAGTTAGATGGTACTGTCATTACTATCCATGCAGGACCAAATTTGATTGGGAAACCAAAGTCTCATCCTGGTGGTGCTACTGAATGAAACCTTTGGGTTGCAACATTCTCCTAATTACTCTGATATTACATGCAACAAATAATTTGTATAGCTTCCCTATTTATCTAGTAATGTATAGCTGCATTAAAATGGAGGAAAATGTTTCTTTCACTGAAAAAAACAAAATGTATCCTGTGCTCATGGAATTCTATATTCATAAACATTGCAGTACAGAGTATATAAGTGTTTTATTTCAACTCTGCAGCCCTTACATTCATTTTTAGTTTCTTCTTTTGCTACTCAGTGGATTTCTGTTTTTCAAGAAACAACAGGTATCCCTTCTGTTGCTAATTTAAACCCGGTACATCCCCATAGATTTCAAACTACATTATTTATTTAATGTATTATTTATTTATTTACTATTAAGACAAAGCTTGAGGTCCTTCCTCAATTTTAACTCAATCCTTCCTGCGGCAAACTTAATTATTCCTATAATGCCATAAATGTGCATGGCACTTTGCAGAGGAAAAAAAATGACCTTGATTAATCACAGTGTTACTCCAGTTTTATAACCCTACAATACCATCAAATCAATGGATTTACACCAGCAAAAACAAGGAGTAAACAACATGGTGAATGAGGCCCATTGTCTTCCACTGAAAGATATTAAAATCAAAGGGCCAAATTCTATGATTGCTCTCTACAGGTTTACAGGATTAGAAATCAGGGCTGTTTTTGTCCTTAAGATAAGATGATGGTGGCTATGTGGATTCTGGTAGGGCATTGGTTAGTAGGTTGGCAATGAACTTGTCAATAAACATTTTTCTCTGCCTCTCTCGCTAAAATACACACAGAGATATGTTGATGACGGAAGGTATAGGTTTTAGAGGTCACAAAAAATAATTGCTTTTAGGAGATGTCTACACTGCAATGTAACCCCAGGGTTGGAACTCAGGCTCAGGTCTATTCCCTCTTCTGTTTACACACAAAGTGTGCTACCTCAGGGCTCGGACGCAGGGTCCCAGTTCCCAGGGGTAGATGATCAAGCCTGAGTCAAGTCAGGACTTACCATATGTAAGTCCTATGGTTGTTAATGCACATTTTGATCAAAGGACTGGCTAATATTGTATAGGTAGTATGTTACACTCCAACAAAGTTGTATATCTACCAACCTTTTCTTTCAACAGTTGTTGATTAATTTATTCTTGTCACTTTTCTGAAGCCAAAAGAAGAAATTACAGCAGATCATTGTTTTAAAGGGAATGTTTGGATAGAAAGAAAACTGAAATCTTAAAACTTAAAGTTAGGAATTTTGTTTCTATGAACATACATTTCTTTCTTGAGGTCAGTGTGGTCTTTGATGCTTCAGAAAATATATAAACCTTCTTAGTTAAAAAAATAAATGTTGGATCTGGTTCTCCACTTGAACATCATGTATATTGTATAATTTACATCTAAGCAAATTTAGGGCAATGTGGGTGGAAAAAATGACTAATTTTTTCCCCAGGCAAGATTTATTAATCTTTCAAAAATCAGTAGGTTTCAAAAAAGAAACAATAGTTGTGCAAAGTAGGCCTTTCCAAGAGCATACTCTTAGGATGAAATACGCTTAGTAGAAATGCTAAAATCTTAAATATTTGTCCTTTATCAGTATAATTTTTTTAATTAACAGAACTATAGAAAGACCCTCTTCATAACCTTTGGGAAAACCCAGCACATGCACTTTAATGATTTTAGCAAGATTTTCCAATATTTCAGTTTTCCTGTGAAGGAATTTATAGAAAGCGAGTCTAATTTTTTTCTAAAAAGAGTCAAGTTGAACTTCTAAACCTTTTACAATCCTATGAGTATTCTCAAGTGTATCTTTAAAACATCGTACAAAGTAGTAGATTTAACACTGCATCCTTTATTGGATAATTTGACAGCTTTGTGTACAGTGATTGGTCCTACTTTGAGCAGGGGGTTGGACTAGATGACCTCCTGAGGTTCCTTCCAATCCTGATATTCTATGATTCTATGACTAACAAAGATTAATGTGAAAGGGATTGTAAGGGAAAAAAAATCTCCTTCTTTATAATTTCAGCACCATGTTGAGTCTTGGGAGTATGTATAACAATATATTTGTCCAGAGATGGTTTCCCTTTATACTTCTGCTTGCATTTAGGGGATGTATTATTAACAGAAAAAACACTGGTTGTCCTTTCTTTAGTTCAGTAATAAACAGCATATTATTGATACCTAATATTTTAAATAAAGTAACAAATAATCTTAATGTGAGCTGCCAATATAAAATATAGAAAAACTGACCAAGTATTAGACTCAGATAATTCTTTAACAATCATCTGAACAATGTCAAGAAT
Organism: Dermochelys coriacea; assembly: GCF_009764565.3. NCBI lineage: Eukaryota > Metazoa > Chordata > Testudines > Dermochelyidae > Dermochelys > Dermochelys coriacea. Next base: position 22,330,704 of record NC_050078.2, on the reverse strand, counting down.
AGATTATCATTATTGGACAAAAGCAAAACAAAGATAAATCAACACAGATGTGATTCTAATTATGTACCAGAAATATAAAGCTCCCCAAATTCTTTGAACTCCAAATACCTCTCTCCCAGTAGTATTTATAAGCAATTTTTAAAAAGTATATTGCTTTCTAATTCTGATTTTCTATTCAGTAATTATTCCTAAAGACTGTACATTTCACCAGATTTGTCAACACATATCTTGAGTGACTGATAATAAATAGCAGCACGGGCTCACTGATGTGTATCACAAAAAATCCTATAAGGGGATGAAAATTGTTGATTGTCAGTGACCTGAATTCTATTGTGATTTCAGAAATTAATATAAAAAAACACATAGTGTGCTAGCAAATGTTAATCTACCCACAGCAGTCCTCTTTCTCAATAAGCAATGCAGCATAATTCTTTACATTCATGTTTACTACTATAAATAGATCTTCACTATTGTAATGTTGGCACCTCATATGTAAAGACAAAGAGTCACTGTGCTGTTTATGACATCTTCATAATATCAAAGGTGTATTGTAAGGTCAAGGGGATTCATCCGTCAAGTACAAGTCTTATTAATGTGGCATTCTCAAGCATCTAAGTTTTATTATTAGTTGTCAAAACCTTTTTCCCTTTAATTTACAATAGAAGTAGTTTATGGAATGAAACGGCCTGGCTCAGTATTGAAAGCATCTTCTTGCTTAATGGGGCTGAAATACTTTTCATTTCCTAGTTAGATATCAAATTATATTGAAAACGTCTTTGTTGTCAGATTTAAATGTAGTTCTAAGAAAAAAGAAAAATAAGGTCTCTTATACTGCCCTTCCCTTTTCTTCTTTTCCTGATCACTGTTAAAAACCACCTCAAGCAATCACTTGAAGATGCTAATGCTGTCTTTGGGATAGCTGGGCAGGTGGTCAAACTGAGTAGAAAACTGTAGCTAGGAAATCCATTTTTGAGTCCAGATGTAATGTTCTCAGGCCAAAAAATGGTTGCTTGATAATAAACAGGATAAACCGGACTTTTCCTGCAAGGTATTGAAGTCAATTGAAATTGAGGGCACACAACACTTCACAGGAGATGCTCATCATCACATAGAATTGAACCCCAGAATCCATTTTCTCTTTTCCATTCCTTGGTGTCTTTCTTTCCTTGAAAACAAGGAGTGATTATGTTGAAAATTAACGAGCGCAAGTTTTCAAAATAGTGAATAGTTTATTCAACTGGAACCCTTCAGAAAGTGACACAGTGAGTCAAGAAAGTAACAGCTATTGGGAAGTGAATGTGATAACTATAGCAAGATAGATACGAACCTCTTTAAATTGCTGATTTGCTTATTAGATACTTGTCTTTGTTCCTGTTGAAATGAGACCTATTTCAAATGCAGTCCTATGCACCTAGTACATTAAACCTCAAAAGTATTGGTTTAGTTTGGATAAGCATCCAAAAGTTGAGATGCTTATCTGAATCTCTGGGGAATGCAAAATTAGACTAGAAATTATGTGAGAACAGATTTTTTTGGGAAAATTCCAGTAGATTTTTTATGTTGTTTTTTTACTGGGTCAGCAATATAAGTTAGGACTGCCTTTCATTTATCATATATATTACTCAAAATTATGCAGTATATTTCCTTTGTTAATTATATATAAAAAGTTGATTATTATAGCCTAATGTACTTTAAAATAAGTACAGTGCATTATATGACTTTTAATCTGAGGTGATAAACGTATTGATACAAGAGGTTTCATGGAGCTACCTCTCTTTATATGTTCAGAATATCTGGCTTCTTTGATGTAGTCTTTCATGTTCCAGGTGAGTTCAAAAGTTGTCTCTCTTGTTAAGAGGTGATGCTGTGTTTTGAGACTGTTGATGTATGCTGGGCATCAGAGAGCACTCTACATCTAAGTTTGCATTTCCCTGCTAACAGAAATTAGTTGAAATTGCACATTTCAGAGTGCTAGAATAAAATTAAAGGGTTAACTTGCATACAAGGTACAGGTTTAATTATTTTGTATGATCAATTATACAGGTAAAATCTCACTGAGGTCTTTTGCTAAGTATTTCTTCTGAAAAGTTGAACAAAATACAAATTGAGTAGTCAAAAATAAACTGAAAATGATCAGGTATTTCTCCCAGTAACTTGCTGAAAATTAGTACAAATTTAAATATTTACTTACAGTAGTCAGTATTCCAGGATTTGTGTCCCTGTTAGTGAATAGTTTTGTACAAAAAGGGCTTAATCCTATAGTCTTCCTATTTCCAAAGCTTCTACTTACTTCAAAGGAATTATGTTTTTCAACTTAAATTGATAAATGGTAGAAAGTCTGTAAGTTCTATACTGTAATGTTATAGAGCAGTCCATTTCTCATTTATAAATCATTTCCTTAACAATCACTATGTAAAACCATCAAAGTTATTTATTGGAGAATCATAGAAATTAGAGATTAAATAGCTGTTTATCCATCCTTGTAGTAGTAAAAGATTTTTCCCTGGAGTAGGTTATTGATGGGGCTTTCCCTTTGAATAGGAGTTAACCATTGATGGTATACAACTTTTTTCTATATACTCTAGAATACAAACAGGATGTCTAAACAAGGGAAAGATAAATTAGTTGAAGGGAATATACTCCAAGCTCCATCTTCTCCGGTACTTTGCTTGTTATATTATAAAAAACAGATGATAAACCTGTTGGGGGGAGGAACTTTGCTAAGGAATACTATTAAACAATACCCACTTAGTACAGTAAAATGAAATGAAAATCTAGCACCATAATCAGCCATATGTTCATTCATCACCCACCTTTAGGAAGACACCTGTTAGAGAGATATAGGCCTGAAAATTTTTAGAGTGGATGAACACCTTCTGTTCATCTCCATGGGAGTTGTGTATGTTCAGATGCAGTGGTATGTTTCTCTACTAGATATAGCACAGAATTACTAACCGCTAATGGGTTCTTTCTTTACCTTTTTCTTCCTGTTCTTCTTTTTGTATTTCATAGTGCTTCTCTGTTTTAATGGGGAATTAAAAATAAAAGGAGGGAGAAGATTCAGATTCTGACATTTTGTGCCTTCAGCCAGAGCTGTGGCTCCTGGTCTTGACCAAAGTTCTTAAGATTTCAGAGTTCAAAAATTGGATTAGGAAGGAAATATTAGATCAGGCATAAATAACAAGAAGTTGACATTCTGTTTTGCTTCACCATATTATAGGTACTACTGAACCTTGTATGGTAGTAATAGGTGCATTGAACTGTGTTTTAAAAGTGCACATCTGCTCTGGGTAACACACACAGGTATGATCTGAAAAGAGCTGAAAGTCGCTATTCTTATCACTAAGCTGGTGGGCTATTTGCATTTCATTAATATCACCTTGGTTAACTCTAGTACTTTAATTATTAATAGGTCTAATATGCATCATCAAACTCCAGCAACTTAAGGTGCCGGTCTACTCTGAAAACTAACTGTAAAAATAGCATCTTCCTATACCACAGATCTTTTCGTTTTGTATATTAAAAGACACATCATCTGATTTTATTAACAAAAGTACATCTTTACTATGTATTATTCTGAGCTAACACAGCTAAGAGAGGGAACTTAGTTCTGTTTTGATATATGCATCACCAGCAGAACTGTTAACTGAGTTTCAGTTGCAGGCCTAATTCTGCCATTAGTTACCCCTGGACAACCTTTCTGAAGATAATGAGGTTGAAGAGGAAAGAATTTGAAGTTTTGGGCTTGATTAACTGTAGCTGTGGGAATCTAGATAGTCAATCTGACCTACCGTGATTTCACATATGTAATCAAGAGTAGAATTTGGGCCACAGAATCATAATTACTGGTGATGATGCATGAATTCGGAAGAAACATAGATGAGCTTTCAGATTCCAGATTGATATTGCAGGGCTGAAAAAAAAATCCCAAAAACCTACCCCATTATTTTATGTAAATTTGGTCTGGAATCAGTGATGGACAAAAACTATGGAACTGTATGCTACCATTTTTACTGTCACTTTTAAAAGATCTTCACTTTAAAAAGACAGTTCAGTATACCTGTTGAAGTATCTATCCTATCTGTGTGCACCCCATCATAACATCATCAGTGGCTCTCAAACTTTCCAGAAAACTGCATCCCTTTCAGGAGTCTGATTTGTCTTGCGTACCGCCAAGTTTCACTTCACTTTAAAATGACTTGCTTACAAAATCATAAAAGTACAAAAGTGTCACAGCACGCTATTACTGAAAAATTGCTTACTTTCTCATTTTTACCCTATAATTATAAAATAAATAATAGGAATATAAATATTGTACTTACATTTCAGTGTATAGTATATGGAGCAGTATAAACAAGGCATTGTCTGTATGAAATTTTTGTTTGTATTGACTTCACTAGTGGTTTTGACATAGGCTGTTGTAAAACTAGGCAAATATCTAGATGAGTTGATGTACCTCCTGGAAGACCTCTGCATACCCCCAGGGGTACGTGTACCACTGTTTGAGAACCACTGTGCATTATGTCTTCATACTTTTTAAATGTTTGACCAGCATAAACGAAGAAAAAGGACCATTATATTGGATAAATTGAAACATTAAAGAAACATTGCCCCCAAAGGAGTACTAAAAGCCATTTCATGATGAACCCAGGTTTCTCTTTGGCACTACATTTGTCAGTACTTGCTCTGGAAGGACTAGCAGAAGTGTAATAACAGTAACATTAAAGACCTCATTCTCCACTGCCTTGTACGTAGGATAGTTATTTACACCTTTACAGAATGAGTATAAAAAGGGCATACAACCACTCCCATTTTAATTTGGCAACATTTTATAAAGCTGTAAATGATTATGCAAGGTGAAAGTTAGTGGAGAATCAGACCTTAAGTTTCTGTGGCGTGAGGGGTAAATAAAATACTTTCAAAACCAAAGGTCAACTAGCCTTTTTTGAACAATAACTTCATTATTCTGTGAAGAATATTACATAACAATAGTGTATTTACTTTGACACATCCCTGGTTGGCAGCAGAAAGATAAAAGTACTACATTATAGGAATTTGTAAGGACACAGCAGTTCCCTCTCCTTTGAAATCTTCTATGGGAGTGTAGGTGCAAACAGAAAACTGTGACAGCAAACTGGATTATCTGTTTGATTTATCCATAACAGACATGCTTACGGAGAATGTTAGAAATACACAATGTATTCTTTTCTGTTCTACATAGGTTCTTATACCACACTTGTTACTGTAGTATCTGAGCAGTTTCTAGTAGTGGATTAAGAAACACAAGTAACAACTGTCACATTTTATTCAGTTATTGAAGGTTTAACCAGACTACAATATCAAAGTGAAATGAAGTGGAATTTTATTAGGAGAGAATTACTGCAGTGACAATGGCAGAAATTATGATCTTCGTGTTTACCAGAGAGAAAAATAAGCAAAATATTTTATAGTAATATGCTTTTTCAACATGAGTTCATTGTTGTTTTAAAAGGATCATTGATGTTTATAGTTTTACTAAGCTCAAATACCAATTTGCAGAAATTCTGTAATACAAGAAGTTCTCAAAACCAAAGCATTTTAAGTAACACAGACTATTTTATCCTCCTCCATATGGAGTCCAGTGGCAAGAACATCTTGGGAGGAAGAATCACAGCTCTTTTTTAATGTATTTTTACTGTCAAAGTGAGACGAGTTCATGAAAACATTCAGGAATAAAAAGTAGACTGTAGAAACACACATTAATCTGCAGCCCATTTCTAAAGATCTTGAATGAAGTATTGTTGTAATTATCAGTCCTTTATTGTTATCCATAGCTGTATTTAGTGAATGATAGTGCTTTCCACAAAATGGGTGAAGGAGGCAATTACTTACATCAAATTTCAAAATAAATATGATTCTTTTGGCCTTTCTTGATGTTTGCATTTAATTCACCTTCTTGTACTACCCTTTCTGATGAATTTCTCACTAAAAAAAATAGATGTTATGGAGTTATGTTGACTCAGATATGAAACTTTAATTGAAATAAGATTTTATTCTGTAAACGTTAATTTGTCATATGTCAGGCTGAGTATTTTGAGATCTTGAAAACATGGTAAATTTTGCAAGGAAGGTACAGTTCCTGAAGAAGCTTGAACATCCGATGAAGTGAGCTGTAGCTCATGAAAGCTTATGCTCAAATAAATTTGTTAGGCTCTAAGGTGCCACAAATACTCCTTTTCTTTTTGCAAATACAAACTAACACGGCTGCTACTCTGAAATCTTTGTTCCATGTGCCACTTTTCTTTTCTTACAAAATTCTTCCTCAGCAGCATGGAATTTTTAAAGGGTACCCACTGACTAGCAGAATGTTTTAGCTGCTGAATAGATAACTTGCTTTTGAGCTTAGACTTGACGAGTTCATCCAGCATCGATTTCTATGACAAAGAAAAGAGACATTGCATTTACATCATTCAAGGAGTCCCTTTACCACTTATCAAAAACTCTTTGGTAGCCAAGCCATTTATTAGCTGAACTTTGACTTATCCAATGTGAGTTTTCATCCCTGGAAATAACATTATGCAAGCTAAGGTTTATTTATTATCTGTATAAGTGCAGGTAATTCCTGCATTATGCTATAGAAATGTATCCTCTCATTTGTCCACATCATTTTTGTTGGCCGATTTTTCTGTTGAAAACAATTGTTGGGCAGAAGGGGAAGCACAATTGTGGTGCCAGGTTTGAATATCTGAAAAGCACTGGCAAATTGATATAGACTGTACTGTACTTCCTGCTGGCCAGATTTTTGTATGTTAGAACATTTTCTAGTACTATGTTCCTATGATGGGAAATAAAATTATAGTAATGAAAAACCGGTAGTCCTTCATTACAGAAATCATTTGAATTAGTGAAGTACTTTATAAAAACTTTTAAAAACATTTTAAAAGGTGTATATTTCATAATCCTGTTATTTATGTTAGATCACTGAATACATTAAAGGCATTTTTACCTTTACAAGTATTTTATAAACATGTTAAAAGCAGTGTACTTGCAATGGCATTACTTCAGGTGTTTCAAGGGCCTCATTTCCACAGTATTATACATCCTCATGTGAAAAAGCAGACATCTGTATGCTAAGAATGTGAAATGTGTTAAATTACTTGAAAATTATTCATGTAGTCAGCATGCAGGGCTACCTGCTGTTTCACAGATGGGGACTTGCATATCTGTGGAGTGAAACTAGTTGAATGTATGTATCGCTTTGAGCAACAAGCACCTGATCCAAAATTTTGAGGCAATGTGTAGTAAAAGTGGGCAAAAAGCTCAGGTGATATGCACCTGGGGGGGGGGGGGCATGGAGAAAGAACAAATTTTATCTTATCCTGGTTTCAGAGTAGCAGCCATGTTAGTCTGTATTCGCAAAAAGAAAAGGAGTATTTGTGGCACCTTAGAGACTAACAAATTTATTAGAGCATAAGCTTTCGTGATGAAGTGAGCTGTAGCTCACGAAAGCTTATGCTCTAATAAATTTGTTAGTCTCTAAGGTGCCACAAGTACTCCTTTTCTTTTTATCTTATCCTGGTTTCCTTTTGTGTTTACAGTTTATTAGTGATACTCTGTAAAGATGGCACAGATTGGCATTAGAAGAGAAATGTAATGTTTGTGCGGTGACTTGGTTTTATCTATATGAAGGTGTAGAACAGAGGCCTAGCAAAACTCAGAAATAAAGGCATATGCCATGCCTAAAACATCAAGGAGAGAGGAAGAGCAGAGTGCAATGAGAAGCAGAAGGATTCTCATGGAAGCTGATATGAGGCACAGTGTGTAGGAAAGAGCCACTATGCAGGAAATGACAATGAAGGAAAATGTTCAGATGTTTGAATTTCCTAACTTCCATGGATTTGCAGAGGAGAAGGTTAAATCTCAGCACTTTTGAGTTCTGGCTCAGAATAGCAAAGGAAAGCTATAAATCCCTTATATTTAAAATATGTTCTGTTTAACTCGCCTTGAGGTTTTTTGTTAGCTTGCTCATTTTTTCAATTAGCCAATCACTTTCAATGCCACAGTTTTTAGTATAAGGGCTTTTTAATCACAAATACCAATTAGAGTTTGATTCTTCAGTAGATCTTTGTGAATAATTAAAAATTTCATCAGATAACTTATTCAAAACTATAACTTGTTCTGTCAATTAAACTACATACAAATTTCCTGAACAAAGTGGCAACATTTATTCAAGAAATTATTCAGAAAATTATTTGAGTAATGATATTCTATCAGTTTGACTATTTTCTATGTGGAATGGCAATATCTGAATTGATATCTGAATTGATTATTTAGGTCAGGATTGTGACCTACATTCATGACAGTACACAGGGCAATAAATAGATAAAAGGTGGTCCTGTACTTCTATCCACACACTGCTCCCATCATGGGTCACAGTATGTGAGAGACCGCACCCTTCCTGAGCCAAGCAACAGTTATCTTCTTTTAGGCTGCCTCTTACTCAGGACAGATTGTTAAACTGCAGTTTAGCCCTAATTGTAAGTAGCAAATATGTATGCTTTGACTCCCAGCAGAGGAAAATATTCTTGTGTATCTAATAACAGGCTGCTAAAACTATAGATTATATTTTTACATCTGTGATGTTGCATTCCATATGATGTTATAAAATATGCTAATGAGTGTGAATATAATGTAATTGGAATATGCTTCATGCAAAAAGTCTCTTGTAAGTATCATTACAAAGTTATAATCTACTGTGTATGTTAATCCTATTTGTATGATTGTATCATTCTTGTATCTGAAACTAGAAATATAAAATATAACTCTGAGATCCTATTGTAGTTATGCAAAGTGTGGGCCATTAATGGTGGTTTAGAATGTTGATGGCTCCCATCAACTAGGACAATAGACTGTAGATGGCTCTGTTTACTTGCAAACCTTGCTGTGAGTCAGGCCAGGAAGAATGAAGGTTTGGGGTCTCACAGGACGTGTGACCATGTCACCTGGTACTGGAATCCATCTTAAACCTGGTGCTTTTTCATTTAGAAGGAGGGGTGGGGACTGAGAGACAAAAGATTCCCGCCTTGTGCCAAAGCTATATAAGGGGGTGGAACAGAACAAAGGGGGCTGCAGTCATGAGAAATCCCCTAGCTACCACCTGAGCTGGAACAAGGACTGTACCAGTGGAAAGGATTGGGTCCAGAAAGAAGCTTATTGGAACATCTCTGAGGGTAAGATTTCATCTGTATTTAGTTTCCTACTGTATTAGGCTTAGACTTGCATGTTTTTGTTTTATTTTGCTTGGTAATTTACTTTATTCTGTCTGTTATTAGTTGGAACCACTTAAATCCAACTTTTTGTACTTAATAAAATCACTTTTTGCCAACTTTTTGTAAGTAAGTAATTTCCTGGGGGAGCAAACAGCTGTGCATAACATGGCTGCTACTCTGAAACCTCTATCAGTGTTATAGAGGGCAAACAATTTATGAGTTTACCCTGTATAAGCTTTATACAGAGAAAAATGGCTTTATTTGGGGTTTGGATCCCATTGGGAACTGGGTATCTGGGTGCTAGAGACAGGAGCACCCCTTAAGCCATTTTCAGTTAAGTCTGCAGCTTTTGCGGGATATGGTTGAGACCTGGTTCTGTGTTTGCAGCAGGCTAGTGTGTCTGGCTCAACAAGATAGGGTACTGAAGTCCCAAGCTGGCAGGGAAAATGGGCTCAGAGATAGTCTCAGCACATCAGGTGGCAGTCCCAAGGGGGTTTCTGTGACCCAACCCGTTACAACATCTAATCCTGATAGGGTCAATCTAGTTAACACTCACAGTAGTAAATTTATGCCAGCAGTGAGCACTGTGGGAGTGAATGTGTGCCAGAGTGGGTGCTTAGATTGAAAAGTTTCACATTAGATTTGGTAATGGTGCACCAGATCTCCTCAGAGTGGGATCTGTGTATTTGTTCAATTCTTTTCCAGTGCCAAAAGCACCATTGGTACTTGAATAGTCATTAGTGTAATGTGGTGAAAGATGGAATTCAATAAATCATTATTTAGCCAACAGCAAATCATAAGCATTATTACGGCAATCTATAGAAGAGAAAAAAGATTAGAAAGATTGCAATGGTTTGTGAGTGCCAGAAACTGCAAAGGGATGTACAGGGGCAGACCCTAACACCTGGATGGATTCTCATGGTTTAACTGGGACTGTTTTAGGCTCTTGCACAGGATCAAGACCTAATTCTTCATGCATTCTGCTGACAAATGATTAGTCAATGCCTGTTCTATGTTTAGGCTTCTGAAGATAGGTAATTTGAAAGATTCAACCAGTTCCAGAGATATCATCCATCTTCAAGATTGGAAATTCCATTAGAACTGGTTCAATCATCCAAATTGGTGGAACATGCTAAGGGTGCTTGACATATATAAGAAACAAATAATTGCAGAATGAGAGCCATGAAGTGGGAATTTTAAATGGGAAGATATCAAAATACACACAGAGTTTAAAGTACAGCAGAGTTTTGCTCTTTTGAATGAGGAGATGAGTCATTTTCATTCAAGAACCGGATTACTTGACACAGTTCACAAGTGTTTGCATTCTTTTATTCTCTTGAAACAGCTTTAAAAACCAGTATTAATGAGAATCGCATCCATGTCTATCTATTATTACACACCATTTATTGTATTTAAGTTCTAGAGACTCAATTCTTCAATTTACTCATATCTCTTAATGTAAAATACTATTTTCATCATGCAGGTTATGTATTTTTTTAATCAAGTAGAAATGTCCTTAGGGTAACAATCTACAGTCAGTATACATACTTCCCTCTGAATTGTCGGATTGTATTGGTTACTTTGATAGTTCATTGATTGGAAGTCTGCTACAATTTTGAAATGTTCTTGAGGCTATGTGCTAAAGAAAGCATTTTAGAAATAACATGGTTTAAATTTTAAAAAAAGACTTTGAAATAAATGAAAAAATGAATTGAAGGGAGAAAATTATACATTACTGTCCATAAAATTTAGCATGAAAGAGTGATGTGCCTATAGGAAGAGTATTTACAGCAGACAGCCAAATAGAATTCAAGACATTGAGAAGGACAATGGATGGTAAGATAGGTCCCATTTTTCTTCTGTGGCTCCAATACTTAAATGGCTTCAATGACTTCGGGGCTTTTTTATATATGCTTTTTAAGGTTATTTTCGAAATCTAAGATCCTTCACTTTAGCTTACCATTATTTGTATGTGTCTGTCTACATACCCACTGATATTCTCCACTCAGTGATTTTAGCATCTATATTATTACTATTTGTCAGTAATAAATGATGAGTTTTTCTCATGTTGCTCCATTGTGGTAGAATACTTTACCGTATGCATTCTGTATGGTTGACTGGAATGCTTGTTGGTGCTAAAAGAATAAAATTAGACAATCCAGAGGAGCTCGCTAAATGGAGAGAGGAAAGAAAATAAAAGAAGAAAACATAATACCTTTTCTACATTGGCAAACATCAAAAAGAAGAAAGAGAAAAAGAGGGAAGAAGTGTTGAGACCTCCACAGTTTGGCAAGATGAAGAGAATGTGCTTGTACTTGTGCTTTCTAAGCAAGATGAAGAAACTTCTGGGCATCAAGGAAAACATGAAAAAACAGAAGTATCAATTCTTTGAGTGATGATCCCTGTATGTATTACATATGTGGATACACACGAGCACTATGCATCTGAGTCTGGAATGAATATACATATATATAATATATATTCATCCCCATTGGTCTGCACATGCACTGAAACCCTCTTAGTGCTCCAAACTGAGGGCATAAAAGGTAGTGTGTGCCCACACCTTTCCAGTTTCCTCTTACCACCACATGTTCTGAATTAGAATCTTCAGTGTCCTCTCTTGTGTGTCATTGCTGTAAATATATTGCTTATGGTTAGTTTTTAGTATTTTATAGTATAGTCTAGCATAGGATAGTTACCTAGTGGTTTTTCTCCCCTTTTCTTCACCACTGGGAAAGAGTTCCTCTGAGAAGTCTTGGATTATGCCCAGGGTCCTGGGGGTTCAAAAACTGCTCACTCCTTTTCTGTGTGCAACGAACATGAACATTGCCTCTGCTGCCTGGGTGAGGCTCACATCTCTGCCAAGTACAGCATCTGCCACTCTTCTCCCTCAAGAATTCATGAGGGTCAGGAACTGAGACTTAGAAAATGTCTGATGGAGAAGGCAATGAAATTGCATGAGCTCAGGAATGGAAGTGAAGACAGTTAAGCCTAAGGAGAGAAGTCTTACCATGAGAACAAGGGGCCCTCCTGTAGACATAGAAACAAGTCATCTTTGTCAAAAACTGCCCCAAAGAGAAGGGATCCCTCTCCACCCCATCAAAGTTGGGAGAGTCTGTGCACACAGGCCCTAAGGACTTTCTAATAGCTATTGCATCTGCCAATGACAGAAGAGTCAGTGAACTGGGGGCACTTACGGTGGGCCCGCCCTATACTACCTTCAGTAAAGGTCTTGTTAAGACCCCACCCCAGATTAATCTTTAAAGTAGTTTGAGTTTCATGTGAGTCAGGAAATCCATTTACTGGTATATTTTTCTAAATCACATGCCTCAGATGAAGAGAGATGGTTGTGTTCTCTGGACATTTGAAGGGCTTTGGCCTTTTATCTACAAAGAACAAAACCTAAACTATTTGTTTCCATAGCAGTATCAGGGTCAAGCTATATCTTTAGAGAGACTTTCAAAATGGACCTCTGGTTGTATTACCCTTTGTTACCGGCTAACTCATGTTCTCTGACCCCCCTCCCCGAGGGCAAACAGCCTTTGGGGCATCTTTGAGAGATATGTACCCCTATTAGAGATATGTAGAGCAGCTACTTGGAGCTCTTTGCAGCCCTTCATGAGGCATTACACTCTGGTCCAATCTTCCACTGCAGATATACCTGTGGAGAGAGCAGTGTTACAGTCAGCTATTACTTCTGTATCCTTGCACCCATCTTCCATTTGACTACTGCTTACTAATCTCCCACATGTCAAATACACATAGGACCATCATTCATAAAAGATATTGAGTTTACTTATAACTAGAAGTTCTTCGAGGTGTATAGTCCTTACCTGTATTCTACTGTCTACCCTCCATCCCCACTGCTCCAAATTGTTTGGACTTCAGTAAGATTAGGAACTGGAGAGGTGTTGGCCCATACCATCATTTATGCCCTTGTTTCGGAGCATGAGTTGAGCTACAGTTCATGTCTGGGCCAGCAGATAACATTCTAGACTCAGTTGCATGGTGCACATGCATATCCATGTGTGGAATACAGATAGGGACCACACATCTCAAAAAACCTCCGTTGTAAGTAAGTCGCCTCCATTTCTGGAACAAGTTTAGGAAAAGTGATGAAGATGATGATGCATCTTAACTAAAAGCTCAAAATGCAGCCAGTGGACCAGAAAACGATATATTTGATAAACCTGAAAAACAACCTGTTTCAGATGCAGATGTCTGTGTGAAGAATGTGGATCCAGTAGACATTCTGAGTTGGATAAAGATAAAGCCACAGCAGAGGATGGAATGTTAGGTGTGGCTGTCATTCCAAAGCAGGTAACCTCAGCCCTGAGCTTGCTGGTGGGCAACTATAGCAACACATCAAATAGTAAGAGCCTGCCAGAAGAAGTTCCTGTCAAGATTTTAACAAAAGCTGTTGTGAAAAACAAGACTATCCCCAGAGATACTTCTCAGACTTCAAATATTCTTCACATTCTGAATAACATGAACAACAAGGAACATGCAAAATATGATGAATGCAATATTAGAGAGCTCAAATACCCACACATGGTATTGCAGAAGTCCTTAAAAATTGAGTAAGTCACTCCTGGTACTGCCCAAACTTTGTCCAACCCTGCTGGAAATGTTATTAGACCAAGGCATGTGACAAGTAGGGAACATGATTTTTCTGTGCTATCATTACATCATCCAAAATGACCCAACTGGATTCATTTAAAGACAAAACCAGAAACCAAGAGTGGACACGCTTCTATAACTGAATATTTTTCAATTGTTCCATGTCCTTTCCTTGTTCAGATCAAAGCTTAAAATTTATTATTTCTATAATTACTATTCTTGTTTTTTCATGTCATGTTTTTCTAATGCACTTTTGATACTCACAAAAAGCATGCTATTAAATTTGTGAAGTACAGCATGATTCAGTTAAACAAAGGTATAAGAAAAAGCATAATGAAAATCCTTTAAAAGACTCAAAAGACCTGCTGGATAAACAGATTGGATCAATTATAATGCAAGATTAATAAAATATAAAAAAGCTACAGTACCTAGAATATATGTCAAAGGGTACAAATCACTGATACATAATTTTCTGTAGATAAAACCATGAAAGAAATGGTCATTGAATGATAGAGTGGAAACCTGGTCACATCTTGTTTATATTCATGTGCGTTAGCAGCTGGGGGAAGAAAGAAAGTGGAATCGACTGGGCTATGGTAATAGTATATTAGTTACAGTTAGAAAGTTCTAAGGACAATTCAGTCTAATTTTGTTAATTTGAACTATAGAACCTAGGTAAACAAAAATAACCCTTTGGATCCCTGTATTGGTCAGAGACCGTACTTAGGGAAGGGAAATGATGATAGGCTAGCTGGAGACAAAGGGAGGAGTCAAACGGGAGGATAACAAAAGGAAAAATGTGGAGGTGGGTAGGTGGGAATCAAACACAAAAAAGAGGAATAATAAGAGAATTACAGTAAATATAGGATCACAGAGGGGATGGTGGAAAGTCAGTAGTAGATTTGTAGATGTTGGTTAGAGATAGTCTTTATGTGCTATACGAGTTAGAAAATTTCTTGGTAGCACCTAAAATGTCCTGTTTGTTTAATAAAAATAATTATTTGGTTTGAGACAGTATGTTGGCTGGGAATGGTTGTCATGTTTGAGCACAAGATATTAAAAATGCTAATGTGTTCCATCATCACATGTTTTTACATTCTTTTGCCATTTTAAACTGGTGGTAAAGAAAGGAACTCTAATCCTCACCTGTACCTGATGTGGTGTTTTTTAATGTGCTTGTCCTGTGAGCTATAATTAATTAAATTATGAGGTCTGAATTAATTTCCAGCCCCACTGTGTTCTACCTCACCATGGTTTTCATTGTCAGTTCTTTTTAGCCTAAAATAATCACCTGCATATTCTAACTATTTTAAATTATTTTGTTGTTTCAATGCAAACAGCTGTAAAATGATCAGAATAGAACTCCTTGCATTCACTGTGCTGTGAGAAATAATAGCCAGCACTGGAAGAAAAGACCATAGGGATCAAAACCTATTTGTTTAATAAATGGTACTTTAGTATTTATCTTATGTGATTTTTCTCAAAGACCAGTACGGCTGCAAATGGTTTCTGCAGCATTCCTCAATCTGTTTTTCAGACTCTTGCTTTGAGAAGGAAAGAGAATAAGCAGCCGACTGCCCGATATTTCTAAGTCAGGTTCACTTCTCTTTCTTTGAAAGAGAATAAAAAAAACCTTGTTGCCTAGATCTCAGCTGGGCCCTGTTTCCTGAGAGTGATTAGGAGAAATGTGCTGTTTGTCCACTGTTTTCTCTGTCAGGGAGCCCTTCTCTTCTATTGAAAGAGGATGGGTCAAAGCTACTGCTGCTGACCAGCATTTCTCGGGCAGGTCACTTTTACTCTTTTTGAAAATAAAATTAAAAAAGAATGCTGTCGCTGCTGCCAGTTGCTCTCCTTGAAGATATTTTTGAATGCAATTTCATTAAAAAAAATTAAAAATGATTATCTTAGGATAGAGTAATCATTGTAAGAAATGGCAAATCACAGAATTACACTAGACTTTTATTTCTCAACTATATTTGATATATTTTTTATTATAGGGCCTCCTATTTTGGGATTGTCAGTGCTGTTCAATCCTTTTCAGTGACCTTGCCCTGCTATATTTTCCTATTACCCTTTTGCCATAACATTTGCCTTGAAGGTAAACAATAAATACAACTATTCCTCAAGTGATTCCCTATCAAGATATACAATGTATGAAGTCTGGCAGGAATACTTGTGGAAAAGATAAGTAAAACAATAAGCAGTGTTTGTTATGAAACATTGCAGGTACCAGCCTTGCACAATACAGATAACAAGTTTCTGATTTTGTTTTCTGTTATGAGGCATGTTTCATGATAAATAATTACCTTATTTTTAAAAGTTAGTCAGTTCTACTTCATAGCATTGCACACAAGGCTGGATTTCTGGGTGAGAGGTTTTCAGTAGCTGCCCTCCTTATAGCAGCAATTTAAAGAAAATGGAAGATGGATTTCAGCATAATTCCTCCTGTAATGATTACTGAATCTAAGCTCCGACTTCTGCCTCCTTTGGTTAATTTACTCCAGGCAGTATGATATTTATTGCTTAAATTGGTTATTCCCTTGTTACTGGGAGTCCTGCTTCTTGGCACTAAGAACTAATGCATTAGTGCCACTGGGTAGAAATTTTATATATAAGATTCTTTATGGTGAAAATTGATATAGTGAGTTCCTGGAATTTTTAAGAATCATTTTCAAGACTGGGTATAAATTTTTCATATGGAGCAGATAAAATACACAGTAGACAATCATCCTTTAGTAAATGAGAATATCTGAAAATGTGAAGTTATGATTGTCATATTTTAAAGTGCATGATTTTATGCTGAGCTAGAGTTTGTACAAATCATTTGTGTGTGTGCTATATCTCATATTTCTCAAGTATAACAGTGGCACTTTACTCTGAAGGCTTCTTTAAGTCATCCTCCTGTTATTTTGCAAAGGCATTGGGAAGCTGAAATATAACCTCAGCTGCAGATTTCTGGATGGAATGCTGGAGGTTCTTCCACTTAACAGAAATCTCCTATGTTCTGCTTGCTGTATTCTCGTGACATTAATAACTGTACAGGTACGATTGTTTATACTTACTGGTTCCTAAAATAATGTCTTCTTTCACATACCTAATGCTTAGCAGGAAACGCAGTACCTAATGACCTTTTGTGCACTGTGCTCTTGATGTCTGACAATCCAGATAGTCATTTCATCAGGCTGAAAAAATTGAGAGAAGCAATCGCAAAAGAGTTGCTAAACACAGCAGTATCAGCCTTGTTAGGAGCAATAATAGGCTCTTAGTAATTTCTTGATTCTCTTGTTTTAATGATGTGGTTTTGTCTGTCATTTCTATATGGTGGCGCACATTATCACAGATTTTCTGTAGTCAATAAAATAAAGAGGTCCGAGATACAAATTCTTCATTCCTCTTTGTCCTGAGGAGCAGGCAATTGTCAATAAAAAAGTGTTTGATAAGGATATTTTCCAGTAGAAAGCCTTGAATTTAAAATAGTCAGGTCAGGAAAAGCATACTGTGCTATTCAGTGTTTGATCTGATCTCTGAACATTGGAAGAGTTTCAGGAACTACTGCTTGAAAGTCTCTGATCCTGGAAATGATCTTTCAATTTATTAAGGCCCTGAATGAAATTACATAGAAACCTGAGAGTGCATTTATACTTTGGATAGTGACTCTATAAAAATAGCATTATTATGTTCCATGTTTGTCTGTCAGGGTCTTCCATAAGTCATTTTTCATTTTCTTGCTTTCTTCTGATAGCCATACCTACAATAGCCAATCTGGGATTTAAAGGTCAAGCTGTGTTGTTGTTTTTTTCTGGTTCATATATCATTACCAATCAGAAGGATTTTGCAGTCAGAACTGTAGATAACAGTTCTGTTAATGATGTTTCAGTCAGAATAGAATCCAGCTCATTTTCTCATAGTTTACATTGATTCTCCAGGAGTAAAAAATTATTTTTGTCACTAACGTGGGCAGTCTGTGCTTTTAGACATAACCCTATGGACTGGACCTCAGACTCCACTCTGTGATGGAGTCCCCTCCCCTCTGTTTTCCCCTTGTTTGAGAGAGGTATGATTATTATTATTTAAACATTCATATTATAGTATCACCTGGAGGCCAACCAGTTCTGTCCCCATTGTACTAGCAGTTTTACAAATAGATAGAAAATGACAGCCCCTGCCCCAGAGAGTTTACAAATTAGAAGACAAGACAAACTAGTGGATGAGACAAACACACATGTCAGAATAGGGCTAGGGAACACAGGGAAGCAAAAAAGTATATGATGTATGCAATTCTTAGCCAAACAGGAGTGTTACTGGGTTGCTGTTTACTGCATACATTACAAAAGAGGTGAGTTCTGAGAAGAGACTTAAAGGTGTCTCGGAGGGTGATATGGGCAGTCAGGCCCAGTTGTCAGAGTCCAGGAACAATGTGTGGAAACTCAAAGCTGTAGTCAGGATCCAGGAATCAGGGGTCAGAACCCAAGTCAGGAACCAGTCAGGAGAGAGGACTTGAGCAAGGCAGCAACACATCTGGGGAGAAGGCATATATAGGAGCAATTGCAGCTGAGGATGTAAGTATTGAGCTTCCAGCCGCCTACTGCTGCTGAGCTTAAATACTGACCCAGAGGCTCCTGCCAGCCAATCAGGTGATTTTGCTGCAGCCCTGTTGGGCTTATCAATGGGTTTGAGAGCTGTGCTAGCTAGCCTCAGGCTCAGCTAAGGGAACTTAGGCCCACAGTTCCTGACAAAACAAGGGTAATTTTGTGGCTTTACATATTTTATTGGGAAGCTAGTAATTTTCTGCTGCCTACTATTCAAGGCTGTGAATAAGCAGTCACAGTGTCCAAAGTCTAGGGATAAAAAGGGCTATTACTTCTCTCTGTGGGCATATAGTCCAAATTACAATCTAGCCTCAAAGTAGGCAGACCTGATTCTGAATACACATACAACCTGTAGGCTGAATATTAAGGTGCTGTGCTATGCTATGCTGACAGATAGTCTGGAAATATATCTGTCCATCTATCGAGGTACTCCTCACTCTAATAAGAGAGCTTTTAAAAGTCACATTTTTTTAACAAAAAGAATGAAATGTGTTGATTTTCCTTAATTAACCCTAAATCCTTTAACAATTCATCCAGCAGCATAGGTGTATTTTCTTCATGTAACTGAATTGAGTCTGAAACTTTACATTGAGTCTATGGAAATTGTTAGTATGCCACTGGCTAACAACCCACAGCCTGGTTGAAATGGTCTGCTGTAGAGACAAATAGCTCAGGTGGGAGTGAAACAAAATATTAAATAGAAGTAGGAAGCATTCCTGCTATGATTGGGTTGGTAGTGTGACCTTAAATTACCTGGTGCTGTGTAAGCAAACTTCAAGGGTTAGAAAATCTGCTATTTCAGAAAAAAAAGTTTTCTTCATAGATGCTAGAAAACTGATTCCCAGGCTAGCTTTTACAACACTTGAATAATAAACTATGTTTTCTATCCACATACTCGATAATATTCTCCAGTGCCTGCTATTATTTGTATTTAATATTTCAATAATACTACTATACAGTGGGTGCAAAACTGGATGGAAAACCATTCTCAGAGAGTCATTACCAGTGGTTCCCTGTCATGCTGGAAGGGCATAACAAGTGGTGTCCCACAGGGATCAGTTCTGGGTCTGGTTCTATTCAATATCTACATCATTGATATAGATAATAGCATAGGCAGTACACTTATAAAGTTTGTGGATGATACCAAGCTGGGAGGGGTTGCAAGTACTTTGGAGGATAGGATTCAAATTCAAAGGGATCTGGACAGACTGGAGAAATGGTCTGAAGTAAACAGGATGAAATTCAATAAGGATAAATGCAAATTACTTCATTTAAGAATGAACAATCCGTTGCACACATACAAAATGGAAAATGACTGCCTAGGAAGGAGTGCTGCAGAAAGGGATCTGGGGGTCATAGTGGACCACAAGCTTAATATGAGTCAACAGTTTAACACTGTTGCAAAAAAAAAAATGAACATTCTGTGTGCATTAGCAGGAGTGTTGTAAACAAAATACAAGTAGTAATTCTTCCGCTCTACTCTGCGCTAATTAGGCTCAGCTGGAGAATTGTGTCCAGTTCTGGGCATCACTTTTCAGGAAAGATGTGGACAAATTGGAGAGGGTCCAGAGAAGAGCATCAAAATATATTAAAGGTCTAGAAAACATGACCTATGAGGGAAGATTGAAAAAAAATTGCTTTTGTTTAGTCTGGAAAAGAGAAGACTGAGTGGGGACATGATTACCGTTTTCAAGTGCATAAAAGGTTGTTACAAGGAGGAGAGAGAAGAATTGTTCTTCTTAACCTCTGAGGATAGGACAAGAAGCAATGGGCTTAAATTGCATCAAAGAAGGTTTAGGTTGGACATTAGGAAAAGCTTCCTAATAGTCAGTGTGGTTAAGCACTAGAATAAATTACCTAGGGAGTTTTAAAAAATCTCTAATGATTGAGATTTCACAGAGTAGGTTAGACAAACACCTGTAAGAAACAGTCTAGATAATACTTAGTCCTGCTATGAGTGCAGGGGACTGGACTAGATGACCTCTCGAGGCTCCTTCCAGTCCTATGATCCTATGATTTATATTGCTGCAATATCCAGAAGTTCTAAGGAGGAATTGGACCCCATTGTACTAGGCACTGTACAAACCTGTACTAATACATGGTTCCTGCCCCCCAAAAGCTTACAATCTAGGGTGGAATTTTCAAAAGTTCTCTGTGGTGGCCTAACTGCTTCCATTGAACTCAGTGGTTAAACTGCTATTGACTTAATTGGAAGCCGTTACGCCAAACCTGAGTGTTTTCGAAAATTCCACTCTAGGAATATACAAATATATCTGAGCAAATGTACAGTCATAACTAATACTCTGGTCATGCACAGACTTGTATATGTGCATACAGGGTGGATTGCTTTAAATCAAAGCAATTTAAATTGGTGATTTTAATCCTGATTTTAATCAGGAAGAGGGAATCCTTGATTTTAAATCAGCAATTTTAATCATGTTTCTCATTGTTTCTTTTTATTTATTTTCATAAAGAAAGTTGATTCTCAGTGGTTGGTAACTATTCAAATATGTTGATTTGCAATTAAATATAGCCTTTACATTAAATTTGGTGCCTCTTTTTGGTAATAGTGCAGATAGACTATATCTATCACATTTCTTTATTGCTAAATACAATTTACTCAATTATTAATTTTTACATTTTATTATTTTAGAAATTGGTGAATGATGCATTTATTATTTACTAGATGATTATTCATTTTTTACTTATTTGTGTCAAGCTCTATTTGGAAATTCAGATTAATTAAACATGTCCAAAAGTAGATTTTTTTTTAATAAATGTGCTGGATAAATAAGAAAAAAACCCACAGAAGTGCAGGAAATTATTTTTCAGAGGGGGGTTCAATCCCCAAACTCTAGGAGATGTTTTCCTTGTTACGCAGACAGGGTTCTTTTCTATGCATATCCTCCTACTCATGGCTCTTATAGGTCCTTATCAAGATCAAAGTCAATTGCACCAACTTGGCCAAGTCAAGTTTGCTTTTCTTACCTCATCAGACTCAACTTTTTCCCTCTGTGGTGGCTTTTTTATGAAATCTCAGCTGTTGTCTCAGGATACAGGTTAGACACTTCACCCCAGTCTGAACATCCTGCAGGGATTGGTCCTGCTTTGAACAGGGGGTTGGACTAGATGACCTTGTGAGGTCCCTTCCAACCCTTATATTCTATGATTCTATAAGCTAGGTTCCTCAATGGTTCTTGGGGCTAGAGATATGTTCATCAGAGGTATAAAAATAAACTGTTCAATAGTAGAAAGGAATCTACTAAACACACTTACCTTCAGAAATGGAGAAGATATAATCTTAGATCTAAGTGGCACCTTCTTTCTTCTATCCCATCATCTCTTTCCTCAGTCTTGGATTACGAGTTGGAATTGAAAAAATCCAGTCCTTCTGTGACTTCTAGCAAGGTTCATTTAGTGGCAATAACAACTTTTGTGTACCAGTAGAAGGTGTCTTGATATTTGCTCATCTGACCATGGCAATATTCTTAAGGGATTTATCAATCTTTTTCCACAGATTAAAGCCCCTACACTTCTTTGGGAACTAAACTTGGTACTTAACTATCTCATAAAACAACTCTTTGAGTTATTAGCTATGTGTTCACTGCTACATATGTCTATTGGTGCCCATCAGTTCTGCACAAAGGTTGGGTATATGGGGCTCTAATGGCAGACCATCCCCTTACTTAGTTCTCCAAGGAGACAGTATCTTTACTTTCTCATCCAAAGTTCTTATCTAAGAAGTCCTCTGAATGTCATATCAACCAACCTATTCACCTTCCGGGTATTTTTCCTTAGCTGCATCAGTCTACACAAGTGTCTGTTTTTCATTCACTAGATGTTAAGAGGGTATTAGCAGTGGTGAGCTGGAGCTGGTTCGCACCGTTTCAGGTGAACCGGTTGTTTAATTTTGAAGCTGGTTTAGAACCGGTTGTTAAAGAGGTGAGCAAACTCTGGCCCCCGGGCCACATCCGGCCCATGGGACAGTCCTGTCCGGCCTGCCTGAGCTCTTGGCTGGGGAGGCTCCCCTTGAGAATCCCTTTTTAATTTTTACTCACTCGGCGGTGCTCCGAGACTTCGGCGGCAGGTCATTCCCTTGCTACGGGTCTTCGGCAGCACTTCAGCGGCGGGTCTTTCAGTGCTGCCGAAGACCTGGAGCGACTTAAGGAACCGGTTCTTTAATTTTTGCCAGCTCATCACTGGGTGTTAGCCTTTTACTTGAACAGGAATATGCCATTTAGGAAGACCCCTAGACTCTTTGTTTATATTGCAGATACGTCTAAGGGACCACCTATCTCCGTTCCAAGATTTTCTAAATGAATCTCTGGATTCATTATTGCTGGCTATGGTTTCGTTGAGGTTACACCTCCCCTAAGAATGACTGCACATTCTACTATGTCACAGTCTACATCTGTAGCTCTATTCAGAGATGTTCCAGCTCTTGAAGTCTGCAGGGCTGCAACATGGTCCTCAGTGACACGCTTTCCAACCACTATGCCCTAATTCACACTGCAAGAGCACATGCAACAGTAGGCAACACAGTTCTTTCTTCACTGATGGACTCTGTTAAGAAACTCCCACATCCTTAAAGGGTTACTGTTAGTGAGTCACCTAAAGTGGAGCACCCACAGGGACACTACTTGCAGGAGAGGTCACTTGCCTTATGCAAAAAGAAAAGGAGTACTTGTGGCACCTTAGACTAACAAATTTATTAGAGCATAAGCTTTCGTGAGCTACAGCTCATGTAGAGGCCCAAGTAGAGGACCCTTTCTTGCCTTTGTCTTGGTAGTAACGTATTTATAGAATTTCTTCTTATTGCCTTTTTATGTCCCTTGCTAGGTGTAACTCATTTTGTGCCTTAGACTTCTTGATTTTGTCCCTACATACTCGTGCTTGTATTCCTTCTTAGAAATTCCACAGAAACTGAAAACTGGAAACTTGGTTTCTCGGGTCATTAAAGAGTTCTGATGAGCCATATCGGCCTCTTACTGTTCTACCTATCTTTCCTCTGCTTCAGAATAGTTTGCAGTTGTACCTTTCACATAGTTTCCTTGAGAAACTGCCGGCTCTCCTGAACTCATTTTTTCATTAATGTTTCTTCCCATGGGACCTTACCTACCAGTTATGACTTTGTTAAAGTCTGCATTTTTGAAGTCTATTGTCCTTATTCTGCTCCTCTTACTCCTTCCTTTCCTTAGAATAATGAAATCTACCATTTGATGATCACTTTTACCTACATTTCCTTCTACCTTCAGATTCAGTACCAGTTACTCCTTGTTCACCAGAATAAAATCTAAAATGGCTGACTGTCACCCTTGTTACATCCTCCACTTTCTAAAACAAACACTTTGCCTGAATACTTTCCAAGAACCCACTGGAAATTTTGTGTTTTGCCATATTACTTTTCCAATACATACCTTGGTAGTTCTGGTTATATGGGAGAAGTTCACATTTTTTCTTCATTATTAATATTTTTCTGGTTGGGTTTTTTTTTTGATTTCTTGGTCTCCATGAAAGATAAGGATGAGTCACAATGCAGTCCTTTTGGAATAACAATACTGTGTACTATTGCAGCTTTGCCAGTTCTCCTCTCCCACTACTACTGTATTCTCCAGATTCCTCTCTCAGCTCCAATGTATTTTATTTATTTTAAGTGAAATGTTTTATATTCTGTGGAACTAACAAATAAATGTGTGGTATTTGCATGAAAGTCAAAGAGAATTTCATTATTTTTTTTAAAAAAAACCCTCTAAACTGTCATAGATTGGCAAAAATGTTGGAGAATAATGTGTAGATTTCACTTGAATTTCATGAAGCAGGTTTAGATATTCATGCAGCTCTTGCTGTGACTTGTGACATCTTTCACAGAAATGTCACCTTCAGGAAGCTATTTTTGGCAATGATGTTTCAGCAAGGGATTTCAGGAGGTATTTTAAGGGTACCAGTGAGTATTGGATATATTCTCTGCAGATCACCTTCATGTTCCTTCAGATATGTTTGGATACATTTAAAAACCAAACAGTATAGGGGGTATTTTGTTTTGTTTTTTTTAGTGCAGATGTTCCCTTTTATTTTATTATTTCTCATAAAAAATAGATACAGTACTACTTTTTAAATCTGTATATTGGGTTTTCGGTGGAGAACTGACTGTAGGCTCTGGAATTGGGTGAGTTGCCTGCTGGATCTGAACTTTATTTTCAAACAGTTCTGATACCTTCAAGTAGGCCAGAAAAGTCACAAAGGTGGCTGTTTAGGACTTAGTCTCTTTATGTTTGTGCCAGTGTGAAAGTAAGGGTCACAGAAAGGTGCCAAGAGCCCTCTGCAAAGCTTTGCTTATGACCAAAGGTGTCTCTAAAGCAAGCTCTGTGGCCCCAATGGAGAAGGGCAATAAAAGCCCTGGCCAAGATGGGCTGTTTCTACATGCCTTGATTGGCGAAATGGACCCCATCTAAGGCAAGGAAGGCGTGTCCCTATGCTCCATCTTTGGACGACACTAATTCTTTGGCCATTGACTGATCCTACACCTCGCCTGACGCGACAGAGTATAGGCTCTAGCCGACACTCTTCACAAAAGGAGGGCTGTAGGAAGGTTGTGGACACTAAAAAGTCCACTGTCTAAATAGGACCGAAAAGGGGAAGAAATGGGAGGCGGTGGGTCAAAAATGATCCCTTTCCCTCCAAAAGGCATGCGTGCATTTTATATGTACAAGAATTACAGTGCTAGCACTTGCAAGTATTTGGAGAAATGAAATTGGTATACCAGGAATAATCCAGACTTACAATTTCCCTTAAAGGGGAATTTTGACCTTGCTAAAATACTGAACCTTAGGGAAGCACTATTAACTTATAAGGTGGGCCAAGGTCAATTTGATGCATATTTTAGTTGGTATGGGAAAATGGAAAAACGGTGCCAAGAGTCTCAGGTAAGGAGTCTTAAGGACTCCAATGAGAAATTTCAAAAATACCTTGAGACCCAATTGCAAAAGGCAAACGAAAAACTGACAGAGTCCCAAAACCTATCCCAGATTCTTGCTGACCAACAAATCCCTCTCTATATCTCCCTTGTGAGAACCTCCCCCAGCGCCCTGGCGCCCCTTTTCCCCTCACCTGGTGGGGCCGGGCTCTCCCCATCCACCCCTACCCTATCAGGTGCATCCGATGATCTTATTGTAAAGCATTAAATCACTTTAAGGATTAAATGCTAAATACTAAAATTAAACACTAGTTTCTTTTGTCTGGCAAAAGTATTTTTCAGTTTTACAATTTTAAAACACCAATTCATCTTAAACTTATAAAACAAGGAATGTTCATAGTTAAATGATTCCACTTAAATAACCTCTTGCCTGCATTATCTACAGACATTCCCAAAAGGAATGGCTGCAAAGAAACCAAGAATTTTCTTTTCATAACACCTTTTTTTAACATTTGTACAAAGTTTCACTGCTTAATTTCCTCCAGTAACTAAGGAGTTAACCTTTCACTTTTTTCCTTTTAACTTCCTCTACTGTGGTTGCCTGTTTGTCTGGGCCCAATCCAACACATGAAAATGCAGATGAATAGTACATTATAAAGCTCTAACTTTTGCCCTGACTCTCTCGGTTATTTTGTTTATTTCATTCTGTTTCTTTTATTAATGAGTAGGACTGTATTATACACTTTAGGACACTGTGAGCTCCTAAGGACTTGCTGCATATTAGCCCTTTAAACTGGGATCTGCAGATTTTTCCAGCAAATTGTTTGAAGATTCCATAGGTTTTGGAGAAGCCAGTCTCTACAGAAATACTGGTAAATTATGGAAATATGGTTTGCCAAGAGCAGAACCAATCTTCTAGTTTTCCATTATTATTTCTATGTTTAAAGAAACATTGAAAAAGTCTTTTGGGGAGGAAACATTTGTAGCAGTGTTCTTGTTTGACTCAGGTTTGCTAATAAGATGCAGAGCCTTTCATTTCTTGGTTACGGTTTACACTGTAGATCACAATGGCAACATCACAATTTAATTGACATTAATCAATTCCCTTTTTGCCAGTCTCAGCAGAGGAACCAATGATTGGTCCACACAAGAATTGGTCCTGCCAGAGCACAGTTACAGTATAGTTGAGTTTTGCTCTCTTTTTTCATGCTGTACCCAGTTTGCGGGTAAATAGCAGAGTTCTGGTTTTCTAGATGCCACTGTAGTACCTTGCACAAAGCTTAAATTCATAAAACAAAACAAGAAAAATAGGATATTCAGAAAGAGGAGGAAAATGGTAATCCTTCTACCTCACTGTGTCCTTCAGTAAGTTTCCTTTCAGTTTTCTATTTTGATTGAATATATAACTCAACAGTGTATACTATAAGATTTGGCACCACAAAATCTATCTGAATACAATTTAATGACAGCATCAACATAGAGCTAATATATCCAGGGCATTTCTTTTGTAAATGCTGAACTCTTTGTGACAAAAGATAGATGTTTAGAATAAAATTTTATTCTACCCTTAAACTGAACCCAGCTCTAAACTTGAAGGTTTGAAAATGTTTGACTAAGGCTGTGACTTCCCATCTCCTGGGATTGAGATAAGCAAGGGTCCAACATGATCCTTACAACTTCCTTTTCTTGTGCCTCCTGACAGTTCTGAAGTGTTAAGTGATCTTGTGGGAAAGGGAAACCTGTATCTTCTCCAGCATTGGTACATCACCTCCATTAAGTGAGTAACCAATGTCTCATTGTTCCTGAACCTATAGTGGCTTCGGGGGGAAATTTGACAGCACAGCTCCCCTATCCAGGATCCTCAGTGAGTGTCTAGTGGCATCCACTCAGGGACACTATGGAGTGGGATCAGGTGCTCTGTTTTCATGGAGTGTTGGTTATGGTTAACTGTTAAATTAACTGCACTCTGCTGCAATGGTTCAATATCAGAAGGCCTATTCATACATATCTACAGATGTATGTCTATTCCCCCTCTGACACTATCTGCACCACTTACCTCTCCCTCTCTGCTAACAGCATTAATCCAAAAGGAATGAAGTGGTCTTTGAAAGATGTCTTTCAAATTTATAAAGAAGCAGAGTAGTTTTTTAATCCCACTGGTTCATCGCAAGAGAGTCAGCTCCTTGGTCACCCCAGAAGATGGCCACTGAATGGAACTGGGGAGCATATCCACTGCTTAAAGGTGCTGGACAGGAGAGTGGACCTACAAGACCTACAGAGCAAATGAGACCTCAGTGATAAATGTAGTGTGACCAAGCTCTTTCCTTGCCTCCGTGGGTCCCATGTTTCCTGGTGGATTTCGCTAGCCTCAGAGGCTCACTGTGACCCTCCACATAACCCTTCTGTCTCTAGAGATAAGGGTCACAGTCTACTGAGCCATTTTCATCATAAGCCAGCGAGGGAGGTGAGGAGAAGTTATCCTTCCTTGCACAGTCTCTGTTGTCTCCCAGTCTCAGTGATTAATCAGGGGCAAAGGTGGGGGGGAAGAGTCCTGGCCCACCCTCTACTCCAGGCTCCAGCCCAGGGACCCTAACAGTATCAGCTATGGTAGCTGACCTTTTAGAAACATGACATGTACAATTCCCTGGGCTACTTCCCCCACAGCAGCCCTCACTTCCTCAAGCTCCACTTCACCCTTACCTCAGGGCCTCCTTCCTTGTGCCTGATATGGTGTGTGCTACTCAGCCTCTCCAACAGCAAAACTTCTTCCCACAGCTCCTAACATGCACACCCACCTGACTGACTGGGAGGCTTTAACTAGTTTCAGCCAGCCCCTGATTGGCTTCAGGTGTCCCAATCAACACAGCATTCTCCCTGCCTTCTGGAAAGTTCTTAATTGGCCCCAGGTGTCTTAATTGACCTGGAGCAGCTTCCATTTCACTTAACCTGGTACCAGGAATTTGTTTAGCCTGGAGTGAATCTCTCCCCGCCCCCCCCCACTACTCTTCCATAGCCTTCTAGCTTGGAGGGAGGTGGGAAGCTGCTACTCCTACTGCTAGGCCCTAAGCTCTCCAGCTGCTCCCCTGGCTGGGCCAGACATCCCCTGTTCTCTGCTACCTGGCTGCTGAACCCCCCCCCCCACTCTCAGGGGCTGCTACTACTCCAACTGCAGCCCTGGGGGGAGGGGGCTGCTAGCCCCCTCCCCAGAGAGGAGGAGTGAGGGACCCCAGCCACTGCTGTTGTGGATACCACCACCTGAGAGGGGTCCTTTCTGCCTGCCTGGACCACCACCTGGAGTTCCTGGAGCTGCTGCTGCTGTGGAGTCTGCTGGCTGGAGCTGCTGAAGCCTGAGGAGGAGAAGAAGAGGACCATCTACCAGTGGGGAAGCACCTAGAGACTTTGCAGACGACTGTGGAGGGGGCCCTAAGACTGAGTAACTTTCAAACTGTGCTCTTGTGGTGGGGGTCTTGACTGTTTGTAGGGGCACAGGGGGTGCGGCGTGGAGCTGCCCCCCGATCCATCTGTGTCCCCCCCAACCCCCACCACTACTACCACCACCGCTGCCCCCTCCACCACCCCCACTGGCTGTATACCATCTGCCTCAGCTCCTGCCTCTGGACTCAGCTGCTTGCTTGGCTTGCCACGTGCTATTTCCACCCTTTGGGCCAGAAGCAGCAGCCAGCTTAAAAAAGACTTGTGCAAGTGCACGTGGGCACATGTGCCTTCCCCCGGACTGCCTACCCCCCAGCTTTGCCCTTTACTACCTGCCCCATTTGCCACTTGTAGCTTTGCCCCCTCTTTTGCCCAAGCCCCCCTTACTAGCTTCAGTTTGTTTGCCTGCCCCACCCATTTCCTTCTGCAGCCTTTGTTTGTTTGCCCTGCCCCAGCCTCTGAAGCTAGCCCCTTGGTTTCCCTGTTCTACCTCCAGACCGCTTAGCCCCTTGCTCTGTGTGCCCATGCCCCCTCCCATGTGCTTGTGGAACTCCCCATTTTAGTTTCAACCCCTTTCACTACACCCCAAATGTCGTTGTATCCCCCCCTACCCTAGTGCACCAAGAGGAGCCAGAATTCCACCTTGTATCCGTGACTGACCCCTAACCCCTGATTGCCCCCCGTCCAGCCCATCCCTTTTGGTGCCCTCCTCCCCTGCCTGCAGCCTGCTTCCCCTCTCCCCTCCTCCTTCTGGTGTCTCTCCTTCCCTCCCTGCTCATGATGGAGGGGGATGAGATGGGTGGGGCTCTTCCAGCAGCCCCAGATACCTCTCCCCCACCTGCCCCTCTGTCCCCCCGCAAGCCGCTGAACCATCTGCCATCGCCCCCGCTGGGGCACCAGCAGCAACGGGCACCAGGGTGACCTCCACTGCTGCCACGTCTCTCACCCCCTCAGATTCGGGGGGAGTCCCCCCAGCCGGCGGGAAGGGCCAGGGGAAGAAGAAGGGGAAGGGCCCCACTAAAAAGACCAGGCCCTCCATGGCAGGGGCTGCCCCCAATGCCCCGGCCCCATCTCCAGCTGGGGTGTCCCTCCCCACTGTTCCCTCCACCAGCTTTGTAGGTGTCCCTCCCCCGGCCCCCAGAGCATACGCCCAGGTGGCGGCAGCCCCCCCCGCCTGCCGCTACGTCATTTCTCCAGCCCACCGCCTCCGCTACCATCTATAGCGGCCGGGGCCCCTTTCCCACCATGACCAGGAAGCATGGCGTCCGTTGCCTCCTTGTGCCCGCCTCACCCCATGTGGAGTCCTATGTGCGGGCGTTGGCGAGGGTGGTGGGGCCCACGGCCATTGTGGCGGCCTCCAAAATGTATGGCAAGGTTGTCTTCTTCTTAACATCGGAGGCTGCCGCCCAGGAGGCGGTGGAGAAGGGCCTGGCGGTGGGGGGCGTTTTTGTCCCCTTAGTGCCGCTAGAGGACCTGAGCGTCCGCCTGGTCCTGACCTCTGTCCCTCCCTTTCTTCCCAATGCCGCCCTTTTACCCGCCCTTTCTACCTTGGGGAAGCCCATCTCTGTCATCAGCCCTCTCCCGTTGGGCTGCAAAGACCCCGCCCTCCGTCACGTCCTCTCGTTCCGCCGGCAAATGCAGCTTCAACTGCCGCCGGCGGCGCGTGACGGAGAGACACTCGAGGGGTCCTTCCAAGTCCCCTACCAGGGGACCCGTTACTGGGTGCACTATTCCACGGGGGAGGCCCGGTGGTACCTCTGCTGGGCGATGGGGCACGTCCAGAGGAACTGCCCCCTGGCATGGCAAGGAAGGGCATCCGGGACCCCCGAGCCCCGGCAGGGCACCGGCCCCATCATCGCCAGCACCCCTGGTTGCCCGGCACCCGAAACCACCCCTCCTCCTTCCCAGTCCACCATTGCTCCCGCTCGGGCCCAAGGGGCACCTCCCCAACTATACCCAGACGAACGGGAGAGCCCTGCCCTCACTGCTTGCAATCTGGCGGGGCCTGTGGAGGAGGGTGCGGCAGGGACACTGCCAGGCATGGGCGAGGGCCTGCCCCAAGGGGATTCTTCCCTCCCTTGTGCTGCCCCACCGTTGCCCCCTCTAGTCCCTGAGCCATCGCTTCTGCCCCCGACACAACCCCTGCTAGCCAGCCCCCAGATGATGCCATGGAGGGCTGGGCCCTAGTCCAGGGGAAGCGGGGCAAGCGGAAGGCTCGAGCTCCGCTCCTCCCATCTGATGTGGAGGCCCCGCGGAAGACCAGGAAGGGGGGCACCGATCCGAGCCTTCCGCTTTACCCACGGGTGTGTTCCATCCACCGGTGCCAGTTGGAGATGACGTGGCAGCACTGGAAGGTGGTATCTCCCCTCCACGGGAGTCCCTCTCCTCCAAGGCCCCCGAGGCTCCATCTGAAACCTCAGTGTGTCCTGAGGCAACAGTCGCGTCAGGTGGCAGCGAGGAGAATCCCGGGGTGGCGGAAACTGATCTCCCATCAATATACGAGGAGATCGAGGCCCTGGGTCTGACCCCGGTCACCCAGGGGGAGGACGACCCTATGCCAGTGGGCCTCGATATAGGCGACTTCACTTCAGCCCCCCTTTCCCCATGCTCCCTCCCCCTAACCGTTGCTTCCACTCCCCCCCCCCAACGGGCCCCTGGACTCCTCCATCAACCCGGATGCAGAGGGCGCCCCACTGAGGGCCGCCGAACCTGTTGAGGTGACGGCCAGTGCCACACGGCCGGGACCTGAGCCACCAGGGGCACCCATCGTTGGTGAGGAGCATTCGACCTCCTTCCCGGGAGAGGGCCCTACAGGAGGGAGTCCAGCCCCTGATGCCGTGGCTACCAAATCCACCATAGAGCCTGCGCCTGGCATCACTGAGAGCCCTCTACCCGCCCAGAATCTCACCTCTAACCTTGCCCCTGCCCCTGCCCCTATCCTGTCCACATCCCGAGATGTTATTGCCGCCCCCGGGGCTGTCTCCTTCCCCTTGCCAACAGATGACCCCCAGGGAGCGGCCTTTGTATTTCCCCATCCCGACCTACCAGGGGCTGCTATCTTCCCTCCGCCGCCCCCTATCGCCCTAGCTTTTAAGCCAACATATCAGGAGCCCCGTCGGGGGTCCGCACCCTATCTGCCTGTCTCGGTGGGCCACGGGACTGTACCAAGTGCCCTGTCGGGGAGTAATCAAGAGACCATAACCCCAGCCCCCCATGCGCTGCGAGAGGAGTTGCGGGAGTTCCTAGAAGACGTCCGTGGCTCCCGCAACAAAGTCCAGCTTGCCCTCCAGCGATGGGGGGACTTTAATCAAATCCTCCGGGCCGCAAGGGCCCTCATGGGGGAGGGTAAAAGGACCGGGAGGCAGGGCGCCGCGGCCTACCAGCGGGTCCGCCTCTTCCGTGACTCCTTACTCACCTACGGGGTGGGTCACGGACTGCTGTGCGGCCCGCCGGGAACCACAAGCATCCCTGCCAGTGAGGATCCCCCCCAGCCCTCCTCATGGCACCCTTTACCATCGCAACATTGAACACCTGTGGCTGTAGGATGGGTCTCCGCAGGTCCCAGGTGCTCTCCTTCCTTCGGGAGGGGAGGTACTCTGTGGTTTTCCTGCAGGAGACCCATATGGATCCGACCGCCGAAGACAGCTGGCGGCTGGATTGGGGGGACAGGGTCTACTTTAGCCACCTCACAGTTCGTACGGCTGGAGTGGCAACCCTGTTCTCCCCCGACCTACGGCCCAAGGTGCTCGGGGTCACCGAGGCTGTGCCGGGTCGCCTGCTGCACCTCCGGGTCCGCATGGAGGGGCTCGTAGTCAACCTCGTCAACATCTATGCCCCAGCAGCGAGCCCGGAGCGGCTGCAATTCTATCAGCAGGCGTCCGCCTTCCTCGGCACCTTGGATCCTCAGGAGTGCCTGGTCCTGGGAGGGGACTTTAACATCACCCTTGAGGAGTGGGATCACTCGGGGACCGAGCAGAGCCCGGCCGCCACCACCGTCCTCCAGGAGATAGTCAAACATCTCTCCCTGGTGGATGTCTGGCGCGACCACCACCCGGATGACACTTCCACGTTCACCTTTGTCCGGGTGGAGGCCCATCGGTCGCGCCACTCCCGGTTGGACCGCATTTATTTATCACGCTTTCATCTTTCACGAGCCCACTCCTCCAGCATCCGGCCGGCCCCATTTTCTGACCATCATATAGCCACCGTGACAGCCTCCCTCTGCGTGGAGAGGCCGGGGCCGGCCTATTGGCATTTTAACAACAGCTTGCTGGAGGATGCGGGCTTCGTGGCGTCCTTCCGGGAGTTCTGTCTGGCCTGGCGAGGGCAGCGGCGTGCCTTTCCCTCGGCACGGCGGTGGTGGGACGTAGGGAAGGTGCGCGCCAAGCTCTTCTGCCGCGACTACACCCGGGGCGCCAGCCGACGGAGGGATGCGGCGATAGAGCAGTTGGAACGGGAGGTCTTAGAGCTGGAGAGGTATCTGGCTGCCAGCACCGAGGATCCACCCCTCTGTGGAGCATGCCGGGAGAAGCGGGAGGAGCTCCGGACCCTCGAGGACCATCAGGCCCGGGGTGCCTTTGTTTGATCCCGCATCCGTCTCCTTCGGGAGATGGATCGCGGCTCCCACTTCTTCTACACCCTGGAGAAAAAGAGGGGGGCTAAAAAACATGTCATCTGCCTACTGGCAGAAGATGGCACCCCCCTCACGGATCCAGTGGAGATGTGCGGGAGGGCGAGAGCCTTCTACGCAAGCCTTTTCTCCCCGGATCTGACCGATCCTAACACTTGCAGAGTGCTGTGGGAGGAGCTCCCGATGGTCAGCGCGGGCGACCGAGACCAGCTAGAGCTGCCTCTCACTCTGGCCGAGTTCTCAGAAGCCCTCCGTCGCATGCCCACCAATAAATCTCCGGGCATGGACGGGCTGACCATGGAGTTCTACCGCGTGTTCTGGGACGTCCTGGGCCCAGACCTAGTCACCGTCTGGGCCGAATCTTTGCAGAGCGGGGTCCTCCCTCTTTTATGCAGGCGAGCCATGCTGGCCTTATTGCCGAAGAAGGGGGACCTCCACGATTTACGAAATTGGCGTCCCGTCTCGCTCCTCAGCACGGACCAGAAAGTCGTGGCAAAAGCCATCTCGCTGCGGCTAGGGTCCGTGCTGGCGGACGTGGTCCACCCAGACCAGACCTACACCGTCCCGGGCCGCAGCATCTTCGAGAACCTATATCTTGTCCGGGACCTATTGGAACTTGGGTATAGGGATGGTCTGTCATTCGCCCTCCTGTGCTTAGATCAGGAGAAGGCGTTCGACAGGGTGGATCACGGGTATCTCCTGAGCACTCTGCAAGAGTTTGGCTTCGGACCCAGGTTTGTGAGTTTTCTCCGGGTGCTGTACGCCTCCGCAGAGTGTTTGGTCAGGCTCAACTGGACCCTGACCGAACCAGTCAGCTTCGGGCGAGGAGTACGGAAGAGGGGGCCCCCTCTCGGGCCAACTGTACGCTCTGGCGATCGAGCCCTTCCCCTGTCTCCTCCGAAGGAGGTTGACAGGGTTGGTGCTGCGGGAGCCGGAGCTGCGGCTGGTCCTGTCGGCGTACGCTGATGACGTGCTCCTCGTGGTCCAGGACCTGGGCGACTTGGCGCGGGTAGAGGCTTGCCAGGCCACCTATTCGGCAGCCTCTTCCGTGCGGGTCAACTGAGTCAAGAGCTCTGGTTTGGTGGTAGGGGACTGGCGGCAGGCGAGCTCCCTCCCACCCGTGCTTCAGGCCATCCAGTGGAGCACGGGTTTGCTGCTCTATCTGGGCGTTTACCTTTCTGCCACGCATCCCTCTCCGCCGGAGAACTGGCAGAATTTAGAGGGCGGGGTGATAGAGCGGCTCCGGAAATGGACAGGACTACTCCGGTGCCTCTTCCTTTGAGGGAGAGTGCTAGTGCTTAATCAACTAGTCCTGTCCATGCTCTGGTACCGGCTCAACACCCTGGTCCTGGCCCCAGGTTTCCTGACCAACCTCCGGACATCGATTCTGGAGTTCTTTTGGTCAGGACTGCACTGGGTCCCTGCAGGGGTTCTTCATCTACCTCTGGAGGAGGGAGGGCAGGGCCTAAAATGTCTGCTCACTCAGGTCCATGTCTTCCGTCTCCAGACCCTGCAGAGGCTCCTTTACGGTGCAGGTAGTCCGGCGTGGAGCATACTGGCGCACGCCTTCCTGCGCCGCTTCCGAGGGCTCCGATACGACCGGCAGCTCCTTTATCTCCATCCGAGAGGTCTTCCGCGAGACCTCTCCGGGCTGCCGGTCTTCTACCAGGACCTCCTCCGGACCTGGAAACTCTTTACAACGACCAGGTCAGTGGTGGTCACCGAGAGGGCAGATCTCCTCGCGGAGCCCCTGCTACACAACCTCCAGCTCCGTGTGCAGGTGGCGGAGTCCCGCTCGGTCCGCCAGAGGTTGATCCTGGCAGAGGTCACAAGAGTCGGAGACCTCGTGGACTATGACCGGGGAGACTGGCTAGATCCCCTGACGCTCGCTCAGCGCATGGGGCTTTCCAGACCTTGTACTCCCTGGCGCATACTTCAGGAGGTGAAGGCCGCTTTGCTGCCCGCTGCTCAGGTTCATCTCGACCGGGTCCTGCATGAGGGCACGCCCCGCCCACCCGTTACCACAGGCCTGCCGGACCTTTTAATTGGACTCCCGCCCCGTGGAGCCAACCGACCCCTTCACCCCTTCACTGGAAGCCGGCTGCACAAGATGCAGGCGGTCTGCTTTCAAACCGTGCCAAGAAAACATCTCTACACGCTCGTGCTCCACACCCTTCACGCCTGCACCCTCGTGTCCCGCCCCGATACAAAATGGCGGGACCTCCTGCCACCTTTGGAGGGTGAGGAGCCCCGGTGGGCAAGCCTATATTCCACCTTAGTCCCAAGGCCCGCCGGGGATGTCAGTTGGCGGCTCCTTCACGTGAGCAAGGGCATGTACTTGGCGCGGTTCACTTCAATCCCAGACACCTGCCCCTTTTGCGGCATGAGGGATACCCTGGCACATGTATACCTGGAGTGTGCCAGGCTGCAGCCCCTATTCCGGCTCCTCACCAATATTTTATTACGTTTTTGGTTGCACTTCTCCCCTCACCTTCTCATTTATGCACTCCCCATCCATGGCCCCACAAAGTAACGGGATCTCCTGGTCAACCTCCTCCTGGCCCTAGCAAAAATGGCCATCTACAAAACCAGAGTGAGGAGGTTGGCCGATGGAGTCTCCTGTGACTGTGGGGCCTATTTCCGATCCTCGGTCCATTCACGTATCCGGGCAGAGTTCCTCTGGGCGGCGTCCTCTGAATCCCTTGACGCCTTTGAGGAGCAGTGGGCGCTGTCCGGGGTTCTCTGCTCGGTGTCCCCGTCCGGTTCCCTTCGTTTGACCCTTTGACCGCACTCCTGTTATTTTATTAGTTGTCCCCCGGAATTTTTTGGGTATCTAGGTCCTGTGGATCCCCCTTTTAGGCTGGGGGGGATCCTTTAGCGGTGGATGGGCTTTGCCCGTCCACTTCCTGGATCCCAATAAGACTACTTTTCTATAGCCATCTGGCCTTGCCCCGTCACAGTAGTCACAGGCCAATTTGCATTATCCTCCCTCTCCTTGCTCATTTCCCCTCTTTCCACAAAATAAATAAATAAATAATCCAGCAGCAGGAGCTTGTTGCAGAGGAGGGTTGTTGAAGAAGGGGGATTCATGCACATGGTCAGAGGCCTCAATGATCATTGTGAGCATTTGTACACTTATCCAAACCCAACTCTGATGTGGTTCAGTTGCAGGCAGCCTTTTGATGGCTCTTTTTCTTTGTTTCTTGGCAGTGGTAATCCATCAGATTTTTGCATTGTGTTAGTGTGAAAAATTTTAAAAAGGAGACTAAGACACACCTAGAAGTTTATCAGTGGACTGTGACTCCAGAAAAGTGGAGTGGGTGAGTGAGATTCTGTGGCCTGCGCTGTGCAGGAGGTCGGACTAGATGATCAGAATGGTCCCTTCTGACCTTAGTATCTATGAATCTATGAATCTAAAAGAAAATGTACTAGACAACTGTTTTAACAGCATGAACACTCATGCACATATTTGCTTAGTGCTCAAAGTCAATATTTGTTACGTCTGATTGACAAAATACGTTCCCCACATCAAGGTCAAATTAATTTGTGAAAAATCTGCTTTTTGCTTACCAAGCGTCTTATGCACAGAATTCCTGTTGGGCCTCATTAAAGCTGCTCAGGCATTTTCTCATTTAAATTATGTTTATCTACAGATCTC
The DNA here is from genome assembly GCF_009764565.3 of Dermochelys coriacea. Taxonomy (NCBI): domain Eukaryota; kingdom Metazoa; phylum Chordata; order Testudines; family Dermochelyidae; genus Dermochelys; species Dermochelys coriacea. The sequence goes on along the minus strand of NC_050078.2, from coordinate 22,293,614 downwards.
CAGTGTGCACATTACCTTATTTGAATGTGTCTTTCTAAAGGATGCCTAGGTATGGATTTCAACTTATTCAGCCATTGAATTACCTGACCTGACCTAATTTACTGATACTGATGATATGTGAAGACTTCCTTCGTTGATTTCATTCAAGGCCGCTGTGATAGACTCATTTTACAGACATCTCTATAACCATGTCTGTTCATTGCTTACTCAAATGACACAGCCTGAAACTCTCTGTGATTCCTAGGACACACCCTGTCTGCTGAGTTGGCTTGGATTTAAGATAAAGTTTTCATTTTGCATTACAGGTAATGTCACAGTGATATGCCTATAAGGTACAGATTCTCTTTTGGGCAGATAGTTAATCTATGAGAAGTTCTGAGAGTGTATATCCTAAAATGTGATGCCTTCAGACAGTTCTGAAAGTGTGCAATTTATTATAAGCTAAAAAAAAGGCATAGTCATGTAATGGAGGACATTAAAAAAAAAGAAATACAGTATCCAGAAACTGAGAAAAGGGATATTGTCCTGTAGTTACTTGATTAATAAATTGGAATGAACTGCAAAGAGATAATCCATGACATGTAGCTCATTCTTAAAGACTCTACTATCATCCTGGTTTTGTCTCTGTCTTCTATACTAGAAGCTGCCAAGCAGACACAGTTAGAACGTGTAATGTTTTTTCCTCCATTTTAAAATCTTAGTGTCCATATTCTTAGATGACCTGCTCACCTGAGACCACCTTATAGACTTATTCAAAATTCATCATAGCTTACACTAATCAGCATAACTGTCACATCCTAAGCACAGTGTAGCTTTTCCCTCAGCCATACATTGCTCAACTCTGGCATGGGATGAGATGCTTCTAGGAACTGTGGAGTATCAAGCCCCAGCACCATCCATTCATCCCCCAAAAACCATCCGAGATTTCTTAACATAGATCAAATCCCACAGTCCTTTGCAGACTCAAAGGCTTATGGAATCTGGATGCAAAATAGCAAGAAATCCAGATGAAGAAAGTTTGAAAACCACTTTTCTAACGGATCAAGCTCTGAGTTGGGATCTAGAAAGTCCTGAGCTCTGTTCCTTCCTGTATAATTGACTGGCCCAGAACTGCACTTTGTATACTACTATATAAACAATAATTCATTGTGAAGGAAATAGATAGATGTTATCATCCCCATTTCAAAAAATGGGAGGAACTGAGATTTAGGGAAGTCAAATGATGTGGCCATGTGTGCACAACAAATTTAATGTCAGAATAGTGATAGGAAAACAAAAATCACTACATTTCTCCAAATAGCTAATTTTCTTATGGAAAACAAGAAAGCACTTACAATACATATTAATACTATAGAATTGAAACTATAGAAACTGTTTGTAAATGGAAGTTTAGTCATTAAAAGCCACTTCACATGCATGATAAAATCAAATCTGTGGTCTTGTTACCTCCCATGCTTTTGAGACCTGGTAAAATAGTGTAGCGTTGTGAATAGGAAAGCACCATAACACAAGGTTAATAAGAAAAAAACTAAATTCATCCTTCCAGTTTGGATAGCAGATATAACTATTAGGCCAAATCCTGCTGTCATTTATTCCTGTATGAAGCTAGAGTTACTCTGGATTTGTAATAGCGTAATTGAGAGCAGAATCTGAACCACATTCTGGTAACCTGTTTTAAGGCTGGCATTGTCCTAATGTCACATGATGTCTGAATCAAATATACAAAGTTAAAGTGAAATTGCCTAAATCAGCCAATACATTGTCACAAGCCTCAAATGAAAATGTATAGCCTTAATTATTAATTTAAAGGTTTGCATTATAGTAGTAGCAAAAGGCATTACTGAATTTTCCGTTCTAATTTGTCCAGCACTCACATCCCCCAACTGCTATGAAATAGAAGTGTGTGAAAGACGTATAATGCAAGTTAACAACAATTTTTGCTAGCAAATATTACAATTTGCTAACAAGAAATGATGCTTATGAATTGTAGTGGAAGTGGAGCTGAGAGTTAAGAGAGAGATTCTGCTTGCTGCAACCTGTCTTCTGAAGTTGACTTTAATCCATATGCTCTTTAACTCACATTTGCAGCAGGAAGATATTGGCGAGAGATGTGTTATCAGTGATAGGGGTAAAGGTGTTAAAGAATACTGGGAAAATTCAGTCTCTAACAAGCAGATTTTCTTTTACTGTGTTCATTGTTCTCTGCTTTTTAACCTATATTTTAAAAGTTATTTTCCTCATTTTTATGAGTAAATGAAGCTATGAAGTGGCTTTTTTTTAATTTCCTTATTTTTGAGTGACTGAAATTTGACTAGAAAACCCAGGATAACATCCCTATGCTTATCGTATGTGATGTGTGACATGGGCTCTTCAGTAACTCCGTGTCATCAGGTACTGAGATTAACATCGCTACTGATGCCATGTGCAGAACATGCAAAGTTCAGGCATTGTCCCAGAAGAAACTTAGATGGCTCATTGTTTCAACCCACAAATATTTTCCCTTCTTAACTTGAGAGGAGGCAAAGGAGAATTAGACACTAAGAGTCAAAGGAGCCAAGTGAGGAAGGAACTGAAACCCATGAGTTGCAACCTTCTTGAACAGGTCAGTGTTCCAAAAGATGTGTGCATCATGCACCTTTACGGACCAGCCTGTGTTAATGTCTGTGAAATGCCCATGGTGGTCAACAAGTGCCTGGAGAACCATAGAGAAATACCCCTTCTGATTAATGTAGTTGGTGGTTAGGTGCTGTGTTCATGCAACTGATGGGCATTTGGTTGCTAATTATGCTTATAATCTGTGCATTTCAAATAGTCACTTGGTCAGTTAACAATCTGATTATGACACTTGTACTAACACATATTCAATATTTGAAACCCAAAGGAGAAATTGTCAATTGTTTCTTCAGAATGGAATTTTTTAAAGTTTGACCTAGAAGTGTTTGTAACTTTACTTAATCTACCATATTCTGACATATAACGGTGAAAGGATTTTCTCGGAAATAAACTGCTGAAACTCATGTTGTTCCTCTTTGCCCAGTTTCCCAGCCAAGTTCCCCCACCTAAAAATCTTCCAGGATCATGCAGAAATGTAAAACAATAATAGTAACATTGTCATAATCTGGCTCAGCAGCACAGCAAAACTCTGAATGCCATCAGCTCATTCATATCTCTTAAATACATAGATATCTTGGGATCAGGCAAGCTATCCAAATTCTAGTAATACTATATATCTCCCTGTGACTATTTCACTCGGGGAATAAATGCTAAATGACAAACAAAAAGTTTGCAAATGAGGAGCAGAACTTTTGACATGCCAGGAATAAAGTCTGTTGTGGTCATCATTTATCTAATAAATAAATAAATCTGTTCTGTGTTTTACACAGACTAGAATACACAGGGAGTATGTCTTCAATGGTATAGGCGGTATTATTATACACAGTAGAATCCTGGGACATGCATCTGACAAAGTGGGTATTCACCCATGAAAGCTTATGCTCCAGTACGTCTGTTAGTCTATAAGGTGCCACAGGACTCTTTGCTGCTTTTACAGATCCAGACTAACACAGCTACCCCTCTGATAGTAGAATCCTTGTAATTTAGGGCTTGAATAACACCTTTGTGTACATAGCCCTGGCTAGTGGGAGGCCTGAGATATTAATTTTTGAACTTTCAAGAACATTTCTTTCCTTTTGGTTGGTTACAAGGATAACCTTACAATTGTGAACTGAAGCAATACTGCTTTTCTGAGTCTGAGAGAGGGATCTCCAATCCCTTCCCCTGTTGCTGTTCAGAGCATCCAAAATAGCTGAAGCACAATGATCTTTTAGCAACTATCTGATCAGTCTCACTGCTGCCAGACCGAATGTGTGGGCAAGAGTGAAATGGAATGGAATCATGTCAGTCTCACCCTATTGGTGATTGGAATAGCTGAGAGGCAGGTGCTAGAACTATTCATGGGCAAGTGAGCACTGAAAAACAGAGGCTGGAATAGACTGTTGGAACTTTCCCTACCACTGTCCCAACACTTCATAGCAGCCAGGCATTTAGGGGAAATATAGAGCAGTAGAAACCATTCCCAAAAAGTCGGGAGGCTCTGGGATATGAACCTGGATGGCAGAGAGAAGAACACTTTTTCTTTCTTTTACAAGCCAAATGTTTATCAGAAATTAACCAGCCAGATGCTGAAATGAAAGATGAAGCCCTCAAGCAGGCTCCAGGGGAAGCACCCCACTCCTTCCCAGTAGCTAAGAATGGGACTGGACATCTCAAAGGGCTTTGTCCTGAAGCTCATTGCCTCCTCCATCATCTTTTGTATTATCTTCTGGCAGGTATGTGTCCGGTAAGCTTTGCAAGCCTTGTCACATTTTAGTTTGCTTTAAGAACTTTTACTTCACGTACTACATTAGATTATATATCAGCCAGTTTACACGTATAAGGGTGAAGTTGAAGAGGTAGATAGTAAGGACAATGACATTTATTAACATTGCACCCACTATTAATAAACCTCACTGCCTTGTCCTGTGAAAAACTGTGTGCAATTTCCTCTTCATGTATTTTTTTTTTTAAAAAATGACTGCTGCCTAGCCATAAAAAATACAAGTGTCTGGAACGGATTCATCTGTGGACTATACCACATGTCTGTTGCTTGATTTATGGACAGGACTTGTGTTTGATTTCATGGCAAGTGCTAAGAAAAGTCAGGGAAATCACAGTGAGAATGACAGATATCATAGTAATATAATAAAAAATTCAAAAGTCACTAGCGCATTATTTTTTTCCTTTATTTTTTGTGCATGAACTCTAGGGTACAGATGTGGGGACCTGCATGAGAGACCCCCTAAGCTTATTTCTACCAACTTAGATTACAAACTCCCCAAGACACAAATTCTCCCTTGTACCTTGGATTAGGTAATGCTGTCACGACCAAGTGATTTAGACAAACTCAGGGAAAGGACCACTTGGAGTTCCTACTCCCCCCTAATATCCCCCCAAACCCCCACACCCCCTTTCCTGGGGAGGCTTGAGAATAAACAAGATGAGCACAGATCAACCTGGGGTTTTTTTAGGACACTAAAAAAAAATCAGATTCTAAAAGAAACAGAACTTTATTATAAAGAAAAAAGATAAAAGAAGCACTTCTGTAAAATTAGAATGGAAGATAATCTTACAGGGCAATCAGATTCAAAAACACAGAGGATTTCCCTCTGGGCTAAACTTTAAAGTTACAAAAGAAAACCAGCAATACACTTTCCTTTCAGCACAGAGAAAATCACAAGCCAAACCAAAAATAAGCTAACATGTTCCCTTGCTAGTACTTACTGATTCTAATGGAGTTGGATTGTTTGCTTCCTTGATCTGTGTCCGGCAAGCACACAGAACAGACAGATCAAAACCTTTCCCCCCCTACCCTTCCGCCCCAATTTGAAAGTATCTTGTGCCATTATTGGTCCTTTTAGTCAGGTGCCAGACAGGTTACCTGAGCTTCTTAACCCTTTACAGGTAAAAGGATTTTGTGCTTCTGCCCAGGAGGTATTTTATCGTACTGTATACAGGAAGGTAGTTACCCTTCCCTTTATATTTATGGCAGCATATAATGATAGCAGTGTATATACCATGATAATAATAAGCAGTTGTGTACTGTGGATTTCCCATACTGGAGTAGACCATCAGACCATTACTAAATGAACCAGTGAATAGAGGGGAATTTTCATTCAGCTGTTGCCTTTATGTGCATGAGGTAATGCAGTGTGCAGGGCTAGTGCCTTATTAACTGGGTAAATTATAAGAGAAATCAGGAGGGGAGACAACTATAATAACTAATGTTTTTAATGTGGATGTAGCATTTTAGAGAGAGATTGAAGACATGGACTGGGGCTTCAGAGTTGTAGCTCCTACAGGAGCCTCACAACACTAGAATACCTGCCTGCCTGCCTGCCTGGTCTGGAAGGACATATTCAGAAGCTTGACTGACATATTGGACTGGCCCTGTGAGGCTTCATCAGCAGTACCATGTGACCAAAGTGGGGCGAGAGAGACTGTGGGGAAGGACCACCACATAGGGAGGGAGCCATTTTCTTTCTCTCCTGGTCAGAGGATCTAACTCCACTCCAGAAAACACTGATTTCATAGAATCATAGAAGTGTGGGACTGGAAGGGACCTCAGTAAGTCACCTAGTCTAGTCTCCTTCACTCAAGGCAGGACTAAGTAATAATTAAACCATTCCTGACAGGTATTTGTCTAACCTGATCATAATAACTTCCAGGGAAGCAGATTCCACAGCATCCCTAGGCAATTTGTTCCAGTGCTTAACTGCCTTTTATTTATAAGAAATAGATGAGCTACAAAACAAAAATGCCATTTTAGCCCCTTCAATGTAGCCTTCCTTGGGCATTCTGGATCTCCAAAAGTGATTGGGTCACTGGTTTTCCCCCATCCCCATGTACTCTCTGACTCACCCCTGACACCTCAGGATCAGTGGGCTCTGGGATCTTGATGACCAGTGCCTCCACCAAGTGGCCAGGTATACAAGTGGTCAGGTGTTAACCTCTTTGACCTCAAGCATAAATGAATTAATATAACGAATCAAAGCCATGTAAAAATTACAAATTGTTCTTTGGAACAGGAAAGTGGGAACTAAGGAAGGGGAGGGGAATAAGAGAAGGACATACAGTGGTGACTAAACAAATTCCTGACCAACACTAATTGAAAACGCCTGACAGTAGCAATTTAATGAGAAGTCCCATCCCACCAGGAAGCTGTGCGAGCTTTCTGGTCAGCTGGCAGGCAACTTTGAGTCCTGGCTCACTCTGGCTTCTGGTTCAATGGGACCTACAGGCTCTAACTGCCCCTGAGGCTGAGGCTGTGGGTGCTCAGACTTTTTGTGGAGCAGAAGTTCTGTGTCAGCCTCAGGCTCTCCAACCAGGAGAGCCAGAAAATGGCTACCTTTTCATGTGATTATGGGAAACAGCCTTTTCCTTCCTCTCAGCTTCTCTGTCTTTGTTTGGTATCCTTCTAGGAAGCCCCAGGGGCCAGGCAGACATGTCAGTGAACCTTCTGGGTGTGTCTCTCCAGTACAGGCAAGGTATTCCTTCACTGCAACTGAAGCTGTGATTGCAGCTTAGGTGGGCATACCTGTGCTAGCTTTAATGTAGCTAGCATGGCTAAAAATAGCAATGAAGACATGGCTTTGCAGTCTTCAACACACGTTGTACAAACCTACCCGGAACTGAGGGAGCTGCTGGGAGCTACAAGTGTAAAGCCTGTGACTGGAAGGGGGCACACTTACAAACCTGGTTAGATACGAAGTGACAACATGATGAAATGCCAACCTAAACTAACTTTACACTATCCTAGAGCCAGCTCTGCATGATATGAAGAACTACTACAATACCGCAATGATATCTGGAACTTTCTAAATATTGCATCCCCAAGCATTTAAAAATCATGACTCAGGCTCCCAAACATCATGAGATTGGGTTAAAAATAATTAGATCTAAAGAAAAAGGATAATGCATTTTGGGTTCTTTTTATTTTTTTTCTAGGTTTCAAGCCTTTAAAGTTCACATTTTCTAGCTTTTTTTCTACAACCATAAACTTTTTTTTTAATGAGAGGTGAGGTTCTCATAAATTCACATGGCTCCAGGGGCTGGACTTTAAAGAAAAACATAAATTATTGCAAAACTCGGTATCAAATCTCCAGAGTTGGCAACACTGTGATCCTTTCTAGAAATCATCAGCCCTACATTGACTATGCACCACTTTCTTTCACAGAATTATAAATCGTCCTGGCGGAAAAAGACTCCAGAAGTGTTGAAAGAAACCAGGTCACCCACTAGTGATTTAAGTCCAGGCACACTGTGCCTGGTGAAAGAAGCCCAAATAATTTGGAAAAAGAAACACCTTAAAACATGCCATAATTTACCAGTTTTCAAAAAATCATAATATCTGTATGCCTCCCAAGAAAGAAATAATCAAAATTATACTAGACCAGGGGTCTTATTTTTCTATGTATTTACCCCAAGGCAGTCAAGCTACTGATATGTGTAATCTCTTCTTTCTTGCTTTCACCTCTTTTTCCTACTTTTCCTTCCTCTCTCCTTCTTCGCTGCTTTTAGTTGTGGCTATGGGAAAAGTCAGTCACTGAGTTTTACACTTAGTTTTGAAGTCAGTGGAATTTGTAGTCATTCTCCTTGTCTTGTAATGGATTCCAAATCTCTGGAAGCCCTTTTCTCTGCTCTCAAGAGCTCCCACTTTTGAGGGTAACCATAACTGTTAAGGGAGGTCATATTAATGAAAAGAGATGCAATTTCTGAAGTACCAGTTCATTGGAGAGGCATGAAATTGTGTGTGCAAAAAAGCTATTATAGGTAATTGTAAAGGTTTCTAAAATTTATTACTTATATTTTTTTTCATATGACTGTAGAGTTGGACTTTTGGTAATAAGGCAGCTAGCCTTATGGATGTTAGGATATGAAAAATAGTGTAAATACAGATCTGTACACCTCTCTATAAGGGTCTAAATCTACCACCATCAGAACCCATATCAGAAATTTTAGCAATCTGGCCAAGGAGCAAATGGAAATGGAGGCTGAAATATGCTCTAATTGCTACAGCTGGCTCTCCCAGAGGGATGAGATATCTTCGCGTGGCCATGTAGGAGACAATTTAGCATTGTAGTTGCCATGCTGAATCTATTACACAACTCAGTGGAGAACTTCTTTGTCAGATGGTCAATTTGATACCTTTCACAAGCAATGAGGCCACTAAAATTGTTAAGACAAAAAACCCAATTGCTGCATTATCAACTGATTTGGAATGATAATATTATTACACATTGTAAGAGCTCTGAATTATGGCTGAGCTAACTAACATGGTAGGGCTAACACAAGTTAGAAAAAAACGTTGTGAACCGTAAATTGCGCTAAGTTTTCAGTATTAATAAAACTCAGTTGCAAAGGTGCTGGAGTTAAATAAACGCATAAAAAATGGGCCAGATCCTTCAATGATAAAGAATAGGATAGCTTAGTGGAGGTATGCAGATTTACTCCAACTGATGATCTTGAAGAGCCCTTTCTGATAACTGGATAGATAGCAGAAAGACTTTCCCTGTGGTTCTGTGCATTGCATCCCCATAGGATAAGATGTAAACTAATTTTCCACTGTCCTGCTGAATCTCAGGCATCACTTCAGCTGATCAAAGAGAATTTAGTGATCAGTAGTGTCAAATACTAAAGAGAAGTCAAGGAGCCGTAGGCAATTAACCTTACCTGAGTAAGTGGCAATCAATGGGGCATTTGGGACCATTAATTATGTTGTTTCTGTAGTGTGGGCTGAGATGCGCCCAAACCAAAACCTAAGTGGATCAGCAGGACTTACTGTTACCTAGAATGTGGCTTGCATGTAAAAGAAAAGTATCAAAACAAGAGTAGTCATCTATCAACAAGAAATGGATGCTTCCAGTAATGCTACAGAGTTCAGTTCAATGACCACTGATTTTCCATCGACTTCAGTGGGTCTGATGTCAGGCCCAAAGTGCTTAAAATTGTGGTCCATCATCCAGAAAAAGGAGCAGAAACTTTTCACAACTCAGATATATGAAAATTGTAGTGTCAAGAATATAAGTAAAAGTGTTTTGTGCAAGCAACTGTACAGTTTAGATGAGATAGTGTTTCTTTCAGCCCTGGGGCTACAGCAGATACCCTCAGTAGTTGCTATTCCAGGATCACATAGCAGTCACTGCTCTTCCATATCCTCTGTGTGGGGGTTTTCAGTCACTGGATCCAAATAAGTATGATTCCAGTGGTGGCTCCCAAGTGTTATTCACCAGATTATTCAGGATTGCTGAAGAGGCCACTTATTTGGCATACAGGAAGTATGGAGGTCCTGTTGTGTGGATGCTCTTTTGGTCTGATCACGGGTGGGGATTATGGTGTGAAGTGCCTTCCACCAGGAAGTGATTTGCTCATAATTAAAACATCAGATGAGAAAATTCAGAATAATATGCTGGTCTGGCTCACATTTTGATTAATGCTAAAACTCTGACTGGCTTAAGTGACCGCAACATTGGATCCAATTCACTGGAAGGTTAAAACACCAACACATGTATGGTCAGCAAGTATGTGATTAGCTCTGAATAGGACTTAGTTATCAGGAGCCAAAGTTAGAAAGCCTTTATTTAGTTTATCATCTTAATAAAAAAGGATGATGATTTAAAATCCTTCAGCCCACCCTGTAACATCTAAAGATATAATACTTTAAAACACAAAACAATTTCTGCAAGTTTTTCATCAAAAGTGTTTTCTGAGCTGTAAGAAGATTTTAAGATACATGTAAAAAAGTTGCATAGTGAAGGAACAGATTCTCTTAACAGACAAACTTTTAGTCATGTTACAATGTATAATATGTTCATATTAACTTTAGTTCCAGACTAGATTAAATGAAATTTAAGGCAGTTGACACTGAATTCATTTGGTGGAGGGAGTCAGATCAATTAGCTTTCCGTTAGAGCCAGTGTTTTAACAAAAAGAAAAGGAGTACTTGTGGCACCTTAGAGACTAACTAATTTATTAGAGCATAAGCTTTCGTGAGCTACAGCTCACTTCATCGGATGCATTTGGTGGAAAAAACAGAGGAGAGATTTATATACATACACAGAGAACATGAAACAATGGGTTTATCATACACACTGTAAGGAGAGTGATCACTTAAGATAAGCCATCACCAGCAGCAGGGGGGGGGGGGAAGGAGGAAAACCTTTCATGGTGACAAGCAAGGTAGGCTAATTCCAGCAGTTAACAAGAATATCAGAGGAACAGTGGGGGGTGGGGTGAGGGGGAGAAATACCATGGGGAAATAGTTTTACTTTGTGTAATGACTCATCCATTCCCAGTCTCTATTCAAGCCTAAGTTAATTGTATCCAGTTTGCAAATTAATTCCAATTCAGCAGTCTCTCGTTGGAGTCTGTTTTTGAAGCTTTTTTGTTGAAGAATAGCCTCTCTTAGGTCTGTAATCGAGTGACCAGAGAGATTGAAGTGTTCTCCAACTGGTTTTTGAATGTTATAATTCTTGATGTCTGATTTGTGTCCATTCATTTTTTTACGTAGAGACTGTCCAGTTTGGCCAATGTACATGGCAGAGGGGCATTGCTGGCACATGATGGCATATATCACATTGGTAGATGCGCAGGTGAAGGAGCCTCTGATAGTGTGGCTGATGTGATTAGGCCCTATGATGGTATCCCCTGAATAGATATGTGGACAGAGTTGGCAACGGGCTTTGTTGCAAGGATAGGTTCCTGGGTTAGTGGTTCTGTTGTGTGGTGTGTGGTTGCTGGTGAGTATTTTCTTCAGATTGGGGGGCTGTCTGTAAGCAAGGACTGGCCTGTCTCCCAAGATCTGTGAGAGTGATGGGTCGTCCTTCAGGATAGGTTGTAGATCCTTGATGATGCATTAGAGAGGTTTAGTTTAGTAGATGTTATCTGTTGTCCCTTTAGTACATATAAGAAAATATAATATGAGATGGGGCCGTATCACCTATCCTTATTATCTGTGTTGAATTTTTAGGATATTTTGTCCTCATGGGCAGATTCTTTGCCCATATATTTTCAAAACCAGACCTTTTCTTTCTCATTGCTGAGATGGAAGGAAAATTAGGGTTCTCTCTGACAGTCCTAGTTTGCTGACATTTTGAGCAAACTACAAAGCTCATTGTTTTACTGGAGAGTTTGGGAAGGCAGTTAGTTGAGTGTGAGAGAGTAATTATATATTTGGGCATTAATTTGTAATGGTGGACAAATATTCATAGATTCATAGAGTTTATGGCTAGATGGGATCATTTGCTCATTTAGTCTGACCTCCTATAAATCACAGTCATTAAATATCATTGATTTATGCCTGTATGGAGCTGAATAATTTGGGTTTGGCTAAAGCACAACTTCCAGAAAGGTATCCAGTCTTGATTTGAATATATTAAGAGATGGAAAATCCACCATTCCCTTGGTACTTTGTTCCAGTTAATCACCCTCACTGTTAAAAATTTGTGCCTAATTTATCATTTGAATTTGTCTGGCTTCATCTTACAGCTGCTGGTTCCTATTATGCCTTTCTCCAGTAAATTAAAGAACCCTTTAGTACCCAATGTTTCCTCCCTATAAAAGTACTTATACACTGTGAAAAAGTCACCTCTCAATGTTCTTTTTGATAAACTAAACAGATTGAGCTCATTAAGTCTCTCACTATAAGCCATATTCTCCAGTCATCTAATAATTTTGTGGTCTTTTCTGCACACTATCCAATTTTTCAACATTTCTTTAAATATGTCAACACTAGAACTGTACACACCAATGTTGTACACAGAAGTAAAATCACCTGTCCTCTTCTTACTATTCCCCTTTTATCCATCCAAGGAACACACTGGCCCTTTTTGCCAAAGCATCATGCTGGGAGCTCATGTTCAGTTGTTAGACCACTGTGATCCACAAATCCTTTTCAAAGTCACTGTTTTCCAGGATACATCCCCCATTCTGTGAGTACGGCGTGCTTTCCTCTTTCCTAAATATATAAATTTGCATTTGACTTATTAAAACACATTTTATTTGAATGGAGCCAGCATAGCCAAGACATCCAGATTTTACTCTGCGTGACTGCTCTGTCCTCATCATTATTTATTACTTTGCCAATCTGTGAGTCATCCAAAATTTTTTATCAGCAGTGATTTTATATTTACTTAGAGATCAATGTTAAAAATGTTGAATAGCATTGGGCCTGCTACCAATCTCTATGTGATCCCATTAAACATACCACCATTTGATGATGGTTCCCTATTTTTATGTGGCTAGTCAATTATATCATGTGTACTGTATTTTTAAAATTTGTCAAAGCACTAAAAAGCAGGGATTGATGCTTAATATAAATCAAATAATCTAATAAATACCTTTTTCTTAACAAAGAATGTCATTTATTCCCTATCCTTTTAATCTAAACCAGATCTTCAAAGTAATACCCTGATATGTGAGTCCCTCTCCCTATGTCATGGAATCACTTATCCTATAAATTTTGCCATAAAAATGTCCTGTTCTCTTTAGATTATGATTGTGTATGACAGCCCACTGTAAAGAAAATGCATTACAGGTCAAAATCACAATGAGCTATATCTACTTGTGAGGCTGGTATTTTACTACCCACTCACTAACTACAGCTCTCTTCAGTCCAAATGTTTTGTGATGCTGCAATCGAAGGACACTATATAAAATAAATTGTATTGAAACTCAGTCAAATATTTTAGGTTGAGATTTACACAGCAAGAAATTTCAATAGTTCACATCTTTGAGGAAATAAATTTGTGCACAATACAAGATACTGGTAACAAGGTAATATTTTGAAGGTGGATACTGAATGGTGATTAGAAAACAAGGCTGGAAGGCTTGTTTGCTGATCTAAATCTCTTTGTCTGAAAGATTGCCCTTGACATTCCTTGTACTTCCTGACTTCAGTGGGTTGAAAATCATGAGAAAAGCTTATGTCATTATATCTTGGTGTGAAATTCCCCTCTGGTGTTATCTAGGCCTCTTCAATCCTTGACTCTGAGAGCCAGTCTTAACCTGCTCTGCTTTGAGAACCCCCACTCCTGGGCTGTTCATGCACAGCCTCTGGCATGTAAGCTGCTCCCAGATACTTGCAAGTGAATGACACTAGCCATTATCTCTGGTCCCAGACACAACCCTAGGAACCTCCATCTTGCAGTGTCCAGTTATGTCCTCCAAGCTTATAGGAGTTTGTCAGTTTAACAAATAAATTGATATGTACCAGGCTTGTTATCCCAAGGGGAGCCTCTGACACACTGCAAATCAAATGCACTACTTCAGGTAGAATAAACAAACAAATTTATTAAGTATAAAGATAGCTTTTAAGTGATTATAAGTCAAAGCATAACAAGTCAGAGGGTTACCAAAAGATAATAAAATATAAGCACGCAGTCTAAACTCTCAACCCTATTATACTGGGCAGCAACTAGACTAAGCAGTTTTTCTCACCCCACTGGATATTGCAGTCCTTAATATACAGGTTTATTCCTTAAACCTGAGCCGATCTCCTGTATTGGAGTCTTGTCTGTTTCTAAGTGTCTTGGTTGCTTGCAGCACAGATGGGGGCAGGAGAAGGGCCCTGTATGTTTCCAATCTGCCTGTTTTATACTCTGTCCATGTACTTGCAGAACACAAGTCCAGGCATATCTGTGGGGCATTGCTGAGTCTCCCCAAGGAAGGTTGAGCAATTCCTCTGGCATGGCCTCATGTAGGTGAGTCATTGCATTGTAGCTCCCTTGCTGGACAATGGCTGTTGATGGGTTGATTGACACTCCACCTGGGTGTTGGCTATTTTCCTTGCTGTTGCCTCTGGGGAGCTAATATCTAGTTGATTCTCCAATTTACAGCATGTTTTAGTAAACACCATACAACACAATTCTCTTAACTTCATATGCATTAATGATACACATATATGGATAGAGAAATGACTTACAGCAGATCATGACCTTTCCCCTGATACCTTACAAGACGTGCTTTATATGTAAGATCACAATTATATGAAAATGAGGAATATGGGGGTTACAGTTTGCTCCCCTAAGGTATAGAATGTCACACTTGGTATTTGTTACTTGTTGAGAACGGATGGCCTGCTAGTTAGTCTAAAAGACATAGAAAAATATATGGAGCTTACATTTTGAAATAGACAGAACACTACAGGCCAAAATTGATGTGCATATCCTGAGGGGAGTTACCATTGGGTTCATTTTAATAGGTGTATTACAGCTAGGCTGTTTATCCCAGACAAAGTCAGTAACTGTAGAGGCACCTGGATTTTTCATTTTAATTTTATAATTTACTGAACCCTTTACTGGTCCACATTTAGTTCATTTCTAATTTTAGTTTGAGATTTAGGTTGGTTCTTCTTTTATGTGAAAGAGTTTGCCAACATCTATGACTGGGTAGATGATTCATCTCCTTACTTTAGTCAAGTATCTTAAAATAATGCATTCCAAATGGGATTGTTGGTCTAATTTGTGCAAACCCTTGAACAGAACTGCTTATTTTTGCTGTCAAAATGGATATAGAATGAAATCCTGGCCCCATAGGAGTTTTGCTGTTGATTTCAGTATGAACAAGATTTCACACATAATTCTGAGGAATTTAACAAAATCAAAGATAGAAAGTATTGCATGCACCACTGGTTGCTCTCCACCTGGCACCTCAAAGCATCAGGAAATCTTTGTGGAACATATGAACATAGGAATTGTCCTACTGGATCAGACTCAAGGTCCATCAAGCACAGTATCTTGTCTTCAAAAGTGGCCAACACCAGGCATTTCAGAGGAACACTGTGATAGACCTTTCCATTATGTCCCTAACAAATGGAGATTAGCTTAATCCCTGAAGCATGAGGTTTCCCTCTTTCACAACATTTTTGTTTATGATATCATTAATCATGATAATGCTGATTAACCAGATAGACGTTAACGTCCAGCCCCTTTTTGAATCTTGAATCCACAACTTCCTGTGGCAGAGAGTTCAATTGTTTAATCACATATTGTGTGATATAAAGTATTTCCTTTGTATTGCATTTTAATTTTCCACCTTTTAATTTAATTGAAAGTCCTCATGTTCTTGTATTATCAGACAAAGAAGACAGACATCCCAATCTACTTTCTCGAGACCATTCATGATTGTACATACTTTTATCATGTCCCTTCTTATTCATCCCCTTTCCAAGATAAACAATCCCCATCTTTTCAACCTCTCTTTGTATGAGAGTGTTTCCCTGACCGTAATCATTCTCAACATACTGCTCTGAGCCCATCCTGTCCCAGTTCTATAATATCCTGATGATGGGATTTTGGTAAGTAATTGATCTTTAAATATTCAGGGTAAATAGGACTAATCCCCTGAGATGGGATATTAGATGGATGGGATCTGAGTTACCCAGGAAAGAATTTTCTGTAGTATCTGGCTGGTGAATCTTGCCCATATGCTCAGGGTTTAGCTGATCGCCATATTTGGGGTCAGGAAGGAATTTTCCTCCAGGGCAGATTGGAGAGGCCCTGGAGGTTTTTCACCTTCCTCTGTAGCATGGGGCATGGGTGACTTGAGGGAGGTTTCTCTGCTCCTTGAAGTCTTTAAACCATGATTTAAGGACTTCAATAGCTCAGACATGGGTGAGGTTTTTCATAGGAGTGGGTGAGTGAGATTCTGTGGCCTGCGCTGTGCCGGAGGTCGGACTAGATGATCAGAATGGTCCCTTCTGACCTTAGTATCTATGATACAGTACTGATTTATATAACAGCATTATAATATTGTCCTTATATCTTGGGGGTTTGTTTGACCACAGCTGCACATTCAGCAGAGGTCTTCAGTTACCTGTCTATAGTGATGCATAGGTCCCTTTCTTGGGTTGCTTCTGTTAATTTAGAACTTTGCTGCTTGTTGCTGCAATTGCAATGCCATATGCTCAGGTTCTACCATGTAGCCCAGTCCTTAGGATTTCAGCTCTTAGATATTGCACTGGGTAGTAGGGAACCTCACTGCCAGTGTCTCTTCTGGATTGTCTATCACTACAATTCTGTCAACGTCACCAGGTGTAAGGGTCGGCTCTCTAAACCAGTTTATCTGTAATTTCATTGCCAGTGATCACTGAGAAGAAACAAGGACTCTCCAGCTTTTCAGCTCTGTCTTGAAATCTTGGAGAGAAAGGGTCAAATGGCATCCAAGATTCTTTAAACAGAGTCTACACCACTAGATAGGGACACCTATCCCCACTCCTTCTGAATTACATTTGGATTTGACATCATTACCTCTCTCCTCCCCTGTGTAGCGATTGAGGGTAAGTTTAGGGTGACCGCCTTGTACTAGCGCATATTAAGTACAGTTCTGATGCTCTTTAGTCATACAATAAGGATAATATTTAATTATCTCTGCATCCAAGACTTACATGAATTTTAACTCAAAACAGCTAAAATTGATCACTGTGGCAAAGCAGCTATCTCTACTGATCATTTAGAAGTAGGTGTGTTTGCAAATACAGTGTGCTCCCCAGTTAATCAATAGGTGGCAGGGGAGAGCTCAGTCTGGCCACTGATTTCACCTTTGTTACCAGAAAAGAACAGAATCACCATCCGAATCTCATTCTTGTTGAGGAAGACCGATACAAAGAAAACATATATCTTGTCAGTAATAACCTGCTCTTCCTTAATTGTTCCCTCTAACCTTTGATAGCCAGCAGATCCACTGTTTTTGGGTTTTTTTGCTTCTGATGCATTTAAAAACATTGTTACTGTTTGCTTTTCCACCTTTAGCTATTTGCTCTTGTGGGCCTGAGCCAGAAGGATTTTTTTTAAAAGATGTCTTAAGGAGGGGACTTCCTTGCCCCCAAGGTAAAATTCCTGTTCTTGTCTCTCCATCCCTTGTTTTACCTTTAACTTTTGATGTTATCCAAGGCCCTTATGTGTTAGGGGGAATGTCCTGATGCATCCATGCAGTGAATGCCTGGGACGTAGTTATAACTCATGCCATCCATTGGTTCTACATATTAGTACAAAGTTTGATTTTGGGGATCACCAAAGAAAACCTGGCACTTTAAGAAAAGGGCAAGATATTTCTCTTAAATATCTCATAAAGCTATAGTACATCCCTCCATTAAATGTCTTTATTTTAGACTCAGGCATTGTCTTGTACTTTTGTCAGACATCAAGATACATGCTTTTCATTATTTAAGGAGAAAGAGGTATTCTTGCCAGTGGCGCAAGTTTGTTTGCATAGCTATTTACCTGCCTTGACTTTAATGGATACAAATAACACTCCACTGTAAGATTACTAATTAAAAGTCACAAGATGAAGAACTCAAATGAATAATATTGTTAACATGACACCAAACTGGTTTTCAAGAACTTTAACCAAGCTCATGCAGTTCACCATGAAAATATGTAGTTTATTGCTATTTGTTGATTCACTAAGTTGTTTAAAATTACTAATTGCAAATTGCAAAAGAAAACTGCCATTGTTTATAGTTATTATCTATTACTGAAAGAATATCAGGAGAAGCCAGAACTAATATAATAAGTAATCCGTAAATACCTTTTCACACCTTATATTGTGTGAAAAAGAAATTGTAATTTTTATAGCAATCTTTATACTGTTTCTATTCAATGCTTTTATAAAAACATGTCCTACCAAGCCCTCAGTATGCTTTATAGCAGGGGCTCTTTTACAGTTAAAATGTGGTTCACAGAGCCCCTCCCTCCCCTCATTCTCTGCTTACCAGATGGTGGAGGAACTCGAGGGTTCTGCCCTGTGGCAGGGTGGTGAAGTTAGGGGCTTCTGCCAGAGATGCCTGGTGCCTGCTGAAAGTGGGGGGAGAGGCACAATGTAAAGATTTGTCCCATCCCAACAGCTTGAGTTACGCCCCCCCTGAAGCATGCCCCCCTTACCCTCAGCGGCCCCTCCCTGCAGCTCCCAGGTGTTACCTTCATATGGAGAGGCAGCAGAAAACAGCTGGGAGCTGCAAGGAGGGGCCACCGCTTTAGCTCCATGGGGAGAGGCAGCAGCAAAAGCAGCAGCTCTCCTTGCAACTCCCAGCTGTTTTTTGCTGCTTCTCTCCATGGTTGCAGCTCCCAGCTTGCTGGCTCCAGCAGCTGCCACATAAAGAGGGGGCCCAGCGGCACCATGTGACCAAGTGGGGCCAGCAAACCCTGGCAAAAAGGGGGGGGTGACCTCATGTGCCCCCCCATGCATCACCTCTGTGGGGAGGGGGACTCAGGGCTTCAGCCCCATGGAGCAAGCCTGTCAGAGATCAGGGCTTCAGTCCCGCTTCTGGTGAAGCCGCAAGCCCTGGCAGGTGCGTCCCGTAGGGCTGAAGCCCTGAGCCCTGGCAGGTGCACCCTGGCTCTCAAACTTCTGAAGATTATCGTATGGAGGCTCAGTAAGTTTGGCCTGCTTTATACACTGGTTATAGAATTATAATAGGTAGATGTGACATTCCCCACTGGTGTTGTCTGGACCGGTGATCTGGTAGGTCACTCCAATCCTTGACTCTGGGAGCCAGCATTACTCTGCTCTGCTGTGAGAACCCCCACTCCTAGGCTGTTCACACGCAGCCTCTGGCACGTAAGCTGCTCCCAGCTATTTGCAACTGGATGACACTAGCTAATATCTCTGGAGTACTGTGTCTATTATCTGGAGTACTGTGTCCAGTTTTGGGCCCCACACTACAGGAAGGATGTGGATAAATTGGAAAGAGTACAACGAAGGGCAACGAAAATGATTAGGGGTCTAGAGCACATGACTTATGAGGAGAGGCTGAGGGAGCTGGGATTGTTTAGTCTGCAGAAGAGAAGAATGAGGGGGGATTTGATAGCTGCTTTCAACTACCTGAAAGGGGGTTTCAAAGAGGATGGCTCTAGACTGTTCTCAATGGTAGCAGATGACAGAACGAGGAGTAATGGTCTCAAGTTGCAATGGGGGAGGTTTAGATTGGATATTAGGAAAAACTTTTTCACTAAGAGGGTGGTGAAACACTGGAATGCGTTACCTAGGGAGGTGGTAGAATCTCCTTCCTTAGAGGTTTTTAAGGTCAGGCTTGACAAAGCCCTGGCTGGGATGATTTAACTGGGACTTGGTCCTGCTTTGAGCAGGGGGTTGGACTAGATGACCTTCTGGGGTCCCTTCCAACCCTGATATTCTATGATTCTATGATCTCCGGTCCCAGACACAACCCTAGGAACCTCCATCTTGCAGTATCCAGTTATGCCCGCTGGATGCTGTAAGTTTATATAAGTTTGTTAATTTAACAAAGAAATTGATAAGTACCAGGCTTGTTATCCCCAGGGGAGTTTCTGACACGCTTCAAATCTAATGCACTGCTTCAGGTAGAATAAACAAACAAATTTATTGACTATAAAGAAAGATTTTAAGTGATTATAAGTCAAAGCATAACAAGTCAGATCTGGTCAAATGAAATAAAAGCAAAATGCATTCTAAGCCGATCTTAACACTTTCAATGCCCTTACAAACTTAGATGCTTCTCACCACAAGCTGGCTGGTTGCTCTTCAAGCAGGCTCTCCCCTTTAGTCAGCACGTCAATCGCTTGGTGGTGGTGGTGTCTGTAGATGTAGGTGGAAGAGAGAGGAAGAGCATGGCAAACGTCTCTTCCTTTTATCATGTTCTTTCCTCCCTCTTGGTTTCCCCCATCTCCTTCAGAGTCAGTTGAGCATTACTGAGTCCCTCCAAGAGAGGCTGAGCAATTCCCCTGGTGTGGCCTCAGGCAGATGAGTCATTGCATTGTAGCTCCCTTCCTTGACAATGGCTGTTGATGGGTTGTTTGACACCCCGCGGGTTGCTGGATACTTTCCTTGCTGTTGCCTCTGGGGAGCTAATATCTTGGCTGATTCCCCTAATTTACAGCATGTTTTATTGGCAACCATATTACACAATTCTCATAACTTCATATGCATGAATGATCTACATATATGTATAGAAAAATGACTTTCAGCAGATCATAACCTTTCCCCTGATACCGTACAAGGCATGCTTTATACGTAAGATCACAATTAAATGAAAATGAGGAATGTGGGGATTACAGCATGCTCCCCCAAAGTATAGAATGTCACAGTAGAATCTTCTTGGTATATGGTAACAAGTTTATTATAACATCAAGAATTTGACACCCCCTTCAGTCTTTTCCCTGCCTGCCTTGGGTCAGCTGATAAAGATCTTTATCAGCTGTTGTTTTGTTTATAAATTTCCCCTTGATTTTTTAATTATTTTTCCGTTTCACTCTCCAATGATTATGTATGCTCTGTGAATTTCCAAATTGTTTTATGCCACAGAGACAGTCTTAGCATTTTTGGCTTAGCCTGTAAGACCATTTTTGCCCACCCATTCCCATTGCCATTAAATGTATTTGGCTCCCATCCACCATGATCATAACTGTATGAACAGAGGCAGCTTCATTTATTTGGGACCATCAATTGAATGATTCTGGATTTCCCAAACTTACTTGATTCTCTTTATTTTTAAATAAAAACACACATTAAAAAGGAGAGGGCATCTTCACATCATCACCAGCCTTCTGTTGCCAGAATAGTAGAGCCCAATTGTTTATGCTAGTGTCTGTTTATGGTTGCCAACATTATTAAAAAAATTACAAATGACAATTCACAAATAAGAGGAGAGTGTGGGTGCATTCTTCTGAATATCACAGATTGTCATGGTATAAATATTAATTATCATCACAACTTCCCTGTGAACTATGCTGGGTTTGTAGAGCAGTATGAGCCCCTAATGGGATGAATAGCATGGAAGGAAAAAAACTTTCTTAAAAACATCATATGTTTATGAAGGAAGGCAGTTTTACCACAAATCCCTTTAGCAACTTAAAACAGGCATAGTGTAATAAGATGCAAGGAGAATGGCCTGCAAACCACTCTGGGCCAAGGCCCCACAGCTAAGACGGAGAAAACCACATGGATTTCAGTTCTTACTTGCACAGCTCAAGTCATCTCTCTGTCTCCTCTCAACACTCCTGCTGTGCTTTCATGGGTTTTCTCTAGGAAACTGCATGACATGATTACTCTAATAGAGTTCTGAAGGTATGCAGAGAGAGCTATTTCTGACTCAAGCAGCATTATTTTACACTACAAGCAAACTCTGATCAGAGTTAATAGGGAATTCTGCCTTCAAGATTTGGCCCAATGAATTTACTATTGTAACTTCTACTCTGCTTTGGGAAGGAACATACAGAATGTTTGTTTATGGATCTGCTTTGCTGCCATCTAAATTTAGCATAAGTCCAGCGGGTAGCATGTGGCTTAATTTGATTTCTCACCCACAGGAGGTTCTAAGCCTCTCTTTGTAGTAATTTCCTACAAATTGCTTCTCTCCATGCCACATAGCAGAGATGAACTGATGACCCATGGATTTCTCTAAACTTTCACAAAAGAAATGGGCTTGAACAAAAACCTATAATGGGAGCAAAAACAAACCGTCACATCCAAATACAATCAGGGAAATTTCGATCTAGCACTGAACTTTGTCACTCAAGCCTATCTCCATTTAACTGTAGTCCTGTATTTTGGTGTCTCTCTCCAAGGTTAAAATCTTGTCATTACTTTTTCGAAATCTTTGATTTGAAATTTTCATTAAACAAAGATCTGTATTTTCTTCTAATCATATAAAATAGATTGATAAAGATTGTGTATAGCATTGTGTAGTTAACTTACATAGTGTTTATTATATATTTGTTTGCATACATAATTGAAGAGTTCCTTATTAAAATATATGCAATTGCTGAGCAACTTTTTATTGCCAAGGTCTAGATTGTGACATTTAGGCAGTTCTTTTCCCTGCATGGCTGGCCAATTTCAATGGCTAGTACATAGAGCCATAGTTCTGCCTTTTCCATAATCCTCATCCTCAGTGGGATACCATGTGCCCTCAGGTGAATAGGCTAGAGCAGCCCCTAACAGAGTAGGGGCTTCAATTCAGCCTGACCCTTATATGGGCTATACAAGATTGGGGGAAGCTGTCCATCTAAGCATCTAAGAGTGAACAAAGTAGATTGTTCAGATATTGCACATTTTTGAAATTTGACTCATTCTGCTTCTCTATTGAACTTTGACTCAGGTCACTCTTGGTGGAATATGAAACTCAAATTTCCATATCTCTTTCTCCATGGTATATCTACCATGGCAGAGTTATGGGCCCAGGTGGGTGACCAAAGATCATTATATTTTTGTCACATTTTTATGATACAATAGGTAAAGCTAATAAAAAGACCAATGAATGTAAGATAACATCCAGCTGCATTATTTCAATCTAGCAATTGAATTCTATCAATCAAGTTACCCTTTGCTGTCAGGAAAGGAAAACATAGAGGCTTATACTATGTGTGTGATTTTTTTAAAAAAAAACATAGGGTAAATTAAATTAAAGAGCTTAATCTACAAAAGATATGAACTTCAAAAATGTGGAAAATTAACTAGAAAAAAATAAAGCATATATTTGCTAAGAATAGTTTAGACATCAGCATATGAATATTGAACAACAAAAATTGAATGAATAACACAGTGATAAAATCAAAAACATTCATGGAATACAAAACTGCTGAAGTGAATCCAAATATTTAAGAGACATTAGAATATTTATGGAAGGCAATAATAAAGCTAATTCAGTGGAGATCTTCAGAGAAAATTTAATTATTTAATTATTATTTATAATAATAATAATTTACAATAATACTAATAAAAATTTTTATTATTATTTAATTAGACAAAGTACTGTAAAATAGCCTGTTACTATCCAGTGTGTTCCACCCCTAATTACTAATGCTAAAAGAGATTTCATTAAGGCACTCTAAAGGTAAAAAATAACATAAATGCAAGGATTCTTTTTATTCATTACAAATGTGTCTGTCTAGATTTCTAAACAGCATCTCTCACTGTATTATATAAGCACCAGATCAATGTGTTTTCTCATACTTTACACACAAATTGATGGGACGGGGGAGAGAGAGTGAGTGTTCTCCTTTTCTGTTTCTCATACTTGCAGAGTTTTGCATGACACTATGTGGTGCATTGAAAATACAGACACTCATAATACTCCCAGTCTCATACTCCTTACATATAAAAAACTTCCATTGATATCTATGGAAGTTTTGTCCTAAATAAGAGGCATTGGCTCAAGTGTGATAAGGAGATTTACTCTAATATGCTGTCTTTTATTTGAAAAATATATTAATAAACTTACCTCAATTCAATTCACAGGAACTGATTACTCATATATTAATAAATTTGCATTTGAAACATACTAATAGTACATTATTGAAATTACTAAATGGAAAGAATAAATAAATACAAGAATAAGGAAAGTAAATAATGAGCTAATTAATTTGTTTTACAAGGTTGTGGTTGAATGAGTGTTACAATTATAATCCAAATGTACTTATTAAAGTGTTCTGTGAAAAGTCATTATGATCATCTCTAGCTAAACTATGAATTAGTCTGAATAAACATTAAGGAATGTTAGCCTTTTGATATCAGAATAGTCTTGGAAATGATAGTTACGTTTGTGTTTCTAAGAATCTATTCTCTCTTAAAAGAAGAGCCAGTTGAAAAATCTTTTTCTTTCAATAAAATTTTTTGAATAAAAGTTATTCGTTCTGTGCCTTTATTTATTTATTTATTTTGCAGGAAAAATCATTTTAATTTTACTAGAAATGTTTTTATTTGGTTTTCAAACAATGACAATTTTTCAAAAATTCACAATTTTGAATTTTTATTTTCCCCCTTCCTCACCCTTTCCCCCTTAATTCCAAATGTTCTTTCTTTCCCTTTTTACTCTGTAACTTTTCAAAACCTTTCCAACTGCAGAAAAGGTACAAAGTGATAAAGTTAATTTTTTTAACTTTTCCAGACTTGGAGAAAACTTAGAAAACTTAGAGTCAAATAGAAAGAAAGAAAGAAAGAAAGAAAGAAAGAAAGAAAGAAAGAAAGAAAGAAAGAAAGAAAGAAAGAAAGAAAACCCTGGACATTGTTCATTTATTGTAGTCAATGTGAAAAAGAACAAGAGAAAAAGTGGGGAAATAGAGAGAAATTAAAAATTCAAGTATCATAAATATAAAAAAATGCTTTTTGAAAACAAACATTTCAGTTGGAAACTTAATTTCATTTAGAAATTTCTTATTGAAAAAATGTCTACTTATATATTTCCATGAAAAATGGCACTTTGAACAAATGCCATTTCTTAGTGGAAAATTTTCCATTAAAAAAAATTAAGCCAGCTCTTCTTCAAAAGCACAAAGAGTCTTTGAGACATTTTGGGAAACAATAATACTAATAAAAAACTGAACCAACTTGTTCAAAATGCACTTCTGTGCAACTGTGAAATAAGACACTCTTTAGTTGAAGCTTTGTACTGTAAATATTTACTACTGTCCATATTTCTGTTAATTTTTTTCATTAATAGGAAGATAAAAGAGCTAGATGTTTTGAATATGCCTCTTGATAAGTCTGGGAGGGCTTGTTTGCTCTGAGAACTCAGAAGGCTTCTCATTCATATTTGATTCAGGCTGAAATACATCTGGCTTAAGATAATGAAGTCACAAATGTAGACATACTGGAGATAAGTCTTCAGTGAACTGTGTAATTATATTTTGATAAAATTATATTAATAAACTTTATTTTTATGATCACTGATATAAGACATCCAGCTATGTTTCTACTTAAATTCCATTACACTGTCCTAAATCATGACATCTTTTGGATAAGAAGATTTTGTTATGTTTCTGTAACTCTTGTTTTATCAAATATAAAGCATATATTGTCAGTCACGTTCCAAGATATGCTCAGACTTCCTGAACTATTTCCTGAACTGTAGCTGGTATTTAGGATAAATTAGAAGCTTTTAGAGAGAAATGAAAGGGAACACTCTTGAGGTGGAAAAGCCATAGTTAAATCATCCAATATTTTAATTGAAATAATAATATTTTGCTTTTATAGTGTTCAGTGTCTTTCAGCAAAGCACTTTACAAACCATCATAACATCAGTGTCTGTGTTATTCCATGTATCTCATAAGTTAAATAACACGCAGAGGGCATGATGTAAAGATCACTGAATTCAATAGAAAATATCATAATTACTTCAACAGTTTTTGGATTGAGTCCAGGGAGGTTAAAACCTTGCAATGTAATGCGCTACCAGAGACCCCTGAACCTGTGTGGAGGTAGTCCCATTAGGAAAATCAAACTCCATTAGTAGTGTTCCTGTTGTGAAGTCTCTATAACACATCCTCCCCATTAGTTGCTTTTTGCACTGCTTTCTTTTTTTAATAAAAAGAAAAGGCTCTCATTTTGTTTTTAATTTAATATGTCATATCAATGTCAGTATCTAAAGTATATTTAGTAGTTTTAAAAAGAAAAAGGAGTACTTGTGGCACCTTAGAGACTAACAAATTTATTAGAGCATAAGCTTTCGTGAGCTACAGCTCACTTCATCGGATGCATTGTAATGCATCCGATGAAGTGAGCTGTAGCTCACGAAAGCTTATGCTCTAATAAATTTGTTAGTCTCTAAGGTGCCACAAGTACTCCTTTTTCTTTTTGCGAATACAGACTAACACGGCTGCTACTCTGAAACTAGTAGTTTTAAGAAACCCTTTCAAGAGAACCAGATGGGATAGAGGGATGAATAGACAATGGTAGAATAACATTTTTATACAGCCTTTACTACAATCCTTATTAAATTATTAAAGAGTACCAAACTACAACTCTAATTCCTAACAACCTTTAGTGTGTATATTTAGGCCAGATTTTGAATATGCAACCATCATTATACATTATTTTGGTATTCTGTGTAATCAGCTATATCAGCTATATTCACTATAGAAAACGTTTCCAGCAGTTGCCAATAGCAGATATTCTGAAGGTTCTCATGGCTCAGCATTCATTGAGTTATTTCAGGAAAAAAAATTCACCCCAGAAACAGAAAGTTGTCTTAAGGGCTTTTGCAGTTCCCCTACTTAAATATACCACCCATACCACATCTCTTGACCACCTCTGTACCTACAAAGGCCTTATGTCAATGTGGCTGAGAAGCAATGGCAATTAAATGAATTTCACCAACCATGATCCCAGTCCTTTTTTATCCTCTCCAAAGTGGGGAAGCTAACTGAGGCATTTTGTTAAATACAACTCTTCAGTGGCATGTGAAGAAGTGTTTTTTTACCCATGAAAGCTTATGCCCAAATAAATCTGTTAGTCTTTAAGGTGCCACTGG
This sequence comes from Dermochelys coriacea, assembly GCF_009764565.3. NCBI lineage: Eukaryota > Metazoa > Chordata > Testudines > Dermochelyidae > Dermochelys > Dermochelys coriacea. The sequence goes on along the minus strand of NC_050078.2, from coordinate 22,266,799 downwards.
ACTCCTTGTTGTTTTTGTGGATAAAGACTAACACGGCTACCCCCGATACTTGACAACTCTACTGTTCATCAGCTCTTGATAGATGAATTTATAACAATAACTGGCTGGCAAACTAACTTTTTTCCCCCTCAAAAATGTATCCAAAATATTCAGGCCCGTGAACCCAATTGGGGGTTAATTTAAATCAACATATCTTTTAAATCTGAGAGGAAAAATGAGACAGAAGGAATTGACAAACAAGAAAATGTCAGATCACTTGTTTGACTGATTAATTAAAAAGTGGTCCAAGAGAAACTAGAGAGTCTTCATATCAGATATCACTGATGGACTGTGCTATGCATTAGGAATGTGTTATGTAAGTAAAGCAGTAAGCAGTATTGTCAATCATAACCATTCAACAATCATGAGACAGAACACAATAAATCCTAGAAATGTAGGACTGGAAGGGACCTTGGTAGGTCATCTAGTTCAATCCCCTGCACTGAAGAAGGCCTAAGTATTATCTGGACCATCCCTGACAGGTGTTTTGTTTAACCTGTTCTTAAAAACCTCCAGTGTCAGAGATTCCACAACCTCCATAGGTGATTGGTTCCAGTGCTTAACTGCCCATACAGTTAGGATGTTTTTTCCTAAAGTCTAAACTAAATCTCCTTTGCTTCAATTTCAGCCCATTCTTTCTTGTCCTGTCCTCACTGGATAAGGAGAATAATGTATCACACTCCTCCTATAAAAAGAAAAGGAGTACTTGTGGCACCTTAGAGACTAACAAATTTATTAGAGCATAAGCTTTCGTGAGCTACAGCTCACTTGAAGTGAGCTGTAGCTCACGAAAGCTTATGCTCTAATAAATTTGTTAGTCTCTAAGGTGCCACAAGTACTCCTTTTCTTTTTGCGAATACAGACTAACACGGCTGCTACTCTGAAACTCCTCCTATAATAAACTTTTACATGATTAAAGACTGTTATTATGCCTCCCTTTCTCTTCTCCAGACTAAACAAACCATGTTTTCAGTTTTTCCTCATAGATCATATTTTCTGTGCCTTTAATCATTTTTGCTGCTCTCCACTAGATGTTCTCCAATTTTTCCACATCTTTCTGAAGTATGGTGCCCTGAACTGGACACAGTACTCCAAGAAGTACTCCAGAAGCTTTATCAGTGCTGAGTAGGGTGGAAGAACTGTGTCTCATGTGTTGCTGACCAACACACCTGATAATAAGAAAAGGAGGACTTGTGGCACCTTAGAGACTAACAAATTTATTTGAGAATAAGCTTGTGTGAGCTTCAGCTCACTTCATCAGATGCATACAGTGGAAAATACAGTGGGGAGATTTTATAAATAATGGGTGTTACTATACACACTGTAATGAGAGTGATCAGGTAAGGTTGCTGGTGAGTATTTGCTTCAAGTTGGGGGGCTGTCTGTAAGCAAGGACTGGCCTGTCTCCCAACATCTGTGAGAGTGATGGGTCATCCTTCAGGATAGGTTGTAGATCCTTGATGATGTGTTGGAGAGGTTTTACTTGGGGGCTGAAGGTGATGGCTAGTGGCGTTCTGTTGTTGGGCCTGTCCTGTAGTAGGTAACTTCTGGGTACTCTTCTGGCTCTGTCAGTCTGTTTCTTCACTTTAGCAGATGGGTATTGTAGTTGTAAAAATGCTTGATAGAGATTTTGTAGGTGTTTGTCTCTGTCTGAGGGGTTGGAGCAAATGCAGTTGTATCATAGCTCTAACTCACTAGCAACCACACACAACACAATAAAAACACGAACCCAGGAACCTATCCTTGCAACAAAGCCCATTGCCAACTATGTCCACATATCTATTCAGAGGACACCATCATAGGGCCTAATCACATCAGCCACCCTATCAGAGGCTCGTTCACCTGCACATCTACCAATGTGATATATGCCATCATGTGCCAGCAATGCCCCTCTGCCATGTACATTGGCCAAACTGGACAGTCTCTACTTAAAAGAATAAATGGACACACATTCCAAAACCAGGCAAAGAACACTTCAATCTCTCTGGTCACTCGCTTACAGACCTAAAAGTGGCAATTCTTCAACAAAAAAACTTCAAAAACAGACTCCAATGAGACACTGCTGAATTGGAATTTATTTTCAAACTGGACACCATTTACTTAAGCTTGAATAAAGACTGGGAGTGGATGTGTTATTACACAAAGTAAAACTATTTCCCCATGTTTATTTCTCTCCCCTTACTGTTCCTCACATGTTCTTGTCAACTCCTGGAAATGGCCCACCTTGATTATCACTACAAAAGGGTTTTTTTTTCTCTCTTGCTGATAATAGCTCACCTTACCTGATCACTCTCCTTACAGTGTGTATGGTAACACCCATTGTTTCATGTTCTCTGTGTGTATAAAATCTCCCCACTGTGTTTTCCACTGCATGCATCCAATGAAGTGAGCTGTAGCTCACGAAAGCTTATGCTCAAATAAATTTGTTAGTCTCTAAGGTGCCACAAGTACTCCTTTTCTTTTTGCAGATAGAGACTAACACGGCTGCTACTCTGACTCCTGATAATACATTGCATAATGATGTCTGTTATTTTTGCAAAAGTATTACATTGTTGATTCGTATTTAGTGTGTGGTCCACTATAACCCCCAGATCCTTTTCTGCAGTACTCCTTCCTAAGAAATCATTTCCCATTTTGTGTAAGTCATTATTCCATCCGAAGTGTAGTATTTTGCATTTGTCCTGACTAAATTTCATCCTGTTTATTTCAGACCATTTCTCTAATTTGTCAAGATCATTTTGAATTCTAATCTTGTCCTCCAAAGCACTTGCAACTCCTCCAAACTTTCTGTGGTCCATATTATAAGTGTGTTTTCTATACCATTATCCAAGTCATTTATGAAGATACTATACAGAACCAGGCCCAGGACAGATCCCTGCAGGACTGTACACAATATTCCCTCCCAGCTTGACTGTGAACCATTGATAACTTGGAGCCTAACTTCGGACTGAGGATTTCAGTGGATATCAGAAAGCTTAAAATCATGGGATTGGCTTGTCAATCATAAATTTTAAAAAAAAAGTTGCACTTTTGACCTGAGTGCTCAGCCAAAATTCTGGGCCTGGAGGAGCTATTTCTATTTGGATGAGAAATCAGTGGTACAAGTCAGGACTATTCCTGTTTTATTCCTATGTGATAGCCCTGCTCAAGCAAAGATGACTGCGCTTGCTGGGCCATCTGAGTAGGTTGAAAGACAGATGCATACCCAAGGACATGCTATATGGGGAGCTGTCAGAGGGAACACAAACAACAGGACTCCTCAAGCTTCGCTATAATGACAAATGCAAGCATGATATTAAGGAATTTGGAAGCGATCATAACAAGTCTCTATCAAAGCATCAGAGTCCATGACAGGAACTGACTCCTACAGCTTGAAGAGAAAAGAACCAGTAGAAAGCAAATAGCTCCCAACCAAGTTACATATGTTTGCAACAACTGCCAAAGATCATGCAAATCTCAGATTGGACTATTCAGTCACGAGACATTGCAAACTATCTACATCATAGGCTGCAATTCCCACTGTCTCTTGTAGACAAAAGGATGCTGATGCAGCATAGTGCTTTGGATGGTAACCCCCATTGTCTGCAGATGTTTTTGACTACATAAATTGGGCTTTATTGCACCTTCTGTTGAGCCTAAAAGAGTTTTCCATGTCTAGTGGCTTTAATGGGAGCTGTGATTGTCTTTGGACCCAAGACCTGCAATGGCAGTCATTAGCACCTTTCTACATAACAACAGAGTTGGTTCTTTTTATTTGCCTTTCAGTTTTTCAGCCTTTAGGGATCCCATTTTCAAATTTTTCTCTGCAACAAGATAGGGCTAGAAACTTTTTTTTTTTTTTTAAAAAAAGAGAGCTGAACATAACAGGAGTTTAATATTTAATAAAAATACCAAATATTGTAAGACTTGTGATGAAAATATCACAAGTTGGAAATATGAGCTAAATGAGGCCTAACCAGTGATCCCTTTAACAAAGGATTCCATTGAACATTGTCTCCTTTGAACTCTAGTATATACTGTCTGTCAGTGTTTGCACAATGTAAGGAGAGGTTAGGGACTGTGGAATCTATTAATTTGTTTTCTCTCTTCAGTAAAAGCCTTTTCTACATGAGAAAATTTGACTCATTTAACTAAATTGGTTTAGAAACTAATTTAGTGAAATCAGTGCAACCTCCTTGTGTGGACACTCTTATTTCAGTTCACACATGCCTTATATCCATTCAACTTAAGTTGATAAGGAATAGATTCAACTTGCTATAAAGTATCCTTAAACTGAAATTAGAGTCTCCATACAAGGAGATTAAACCCTATGGGAAAGAAACTTGTATTAAGCACACTAAAAAAGTTTTTACTCTGTTCCTGGAAAAAAAAATCCATTATATTAAAACAGTGTTTCAGTGAGCAGTTAAAATGGGGGCGATCACGGATATTCTCCCTTGAACAATGTGTTTTGATTTGTTTTTTAAAACTGACAGTTGATGCTATCTGTTGCACACTTTTTTTTTAAGAGTTCTTCAGAAGTGTTGTTATGAGCCTGAGGGCTGCATCATCATATCTGGAATAATTAAGCAATATCTAGGGAAGTATTAAATTCCTTCAAAAGCAGGGAAATTGTTCCAATTTTGCTTTCAGTTAGGTGGTAGAAATTTAACAAAGTGCTCCTGAAAGTACCTCATTGGACTTGCCACGTTTTAAGATAAAATGTTCAACCCCACCTCGGTAGACTTTGCGCAAAGGAATCATATATAGTCAGAGGAATCAAATCTCTCCCTCCTCCCACCTGGCTCCCTTCATACAAAACCTGGTGCAGAGCATAGGGCATTTATGTAGCTAGTTCACAGACTGCAGTAGCCTCTGTAGCCCACTGTGGTCATGCACAAACTCAGACAGAGTTTGTGACCAGTGGATCTGTGCAATTCAGGGAACCAGTGGCTACATTATTCCTGTTCTCCTGCCACTTTCACAAAATCCTACACCATTTCATTGGCAACGAATGAGCCCAAATTCTGTGACACATAGTCCTATACAGTGGATTTCTATGGGATCTGTACAGCTCCCCTATACAACTTTCTAAAGAGCTTAACCCCTTCCTTCCTCAGAATTGTCATGGTTTTGCCAAATTTTGGGTTTTGTTTGCTTGTGGTAGAGGTATGGGGGGGGAAGGGGCAGGATTTTGTCCTAACAGAGCTCTCTTTGGGACTTACACTCCTCTGCCTGTTACCCTGTGTACTCATTTATACTGGTGCAAAGTTGGTGTAAAATGTTACTAAATCACAATGAAAGGTGAAAAGCACTGGAGAATCAGGCTCTTGGTCTCCAGCTATTTAATTTTTCTTTCCAGAATATGTAAACTATTGCCTCCTATCTGTTAACCAGCAGGATTATTTCCATACCTAATCCATCCCTTGCCACATTGGCCATGCCAAATTGAACATAAGTATACAAGAAAAATCATATATTGCTCTTACTAAAATGATAATTATTGCTTCACTGGTATTTTAGTGAGTTATCTCTCAGTTAGGAAAGATGTGCTTTAATGTGCTACACTAGTGTCCCATTCATTAGCTAAAAATACCTTGGGTAAATTACTAAATTTTTGTGAAACGTTTTCAGCATCACTGACATATAATGAAGAAGAAAAAGGGTACTAGTAAAGAAGAAGGGAAAACAGCAGTGAGGGTAAATAAATGTTATGATGTATGCAGCAAACTTTTCTACTTATGGATTCCTTCCATACCCAGACAAAATAAAGCAGCTGATGTTTGCCAGATTCAACAGAAGAATTGGAAGAACTTGTATAGATGTTCTCCGGCACAAAAGTGTTGCACAGAGATTAAGAGATCTAGTCACTGCAGCTGTGCATAGAGGCAAAAAGTTGTTCTACTTATTTTGGGGAAGGAAAATTAGTATGTGACTACAAAAAATATATGAATATTACCATGGCTTCTTAGACCCATTGATTTTATTTTAAGGGTTCTCTCATGGTTACTGACTAGTTAGCTCCCTCCAGGACAACTGCTAGTTGATACATGTCACAAGACCTGGATGCAAGCAGGTATAAATAGGAGTATTGATGGTATAAAATATAAAGTCCTCAATCAGCTCTAGATACATTTACCATGTTTTCTACCCTCTCACTCCCTCTGAGCTCTCCTTCTCGCCCACCAGAATCAATTCTAGTTACAATAAAATATATGTATAACAACAGGACAGGTTCTGTTCTCCACCCTGGCCCCTCTTTGTCATTCTTGTGGCATATAGGGGATGGAACTGTGCGAGGGAGAATTCCTCCTGCATAGGCACAGCTTTGGACAGCCATAAGCAGCTTTCTGCAGAGAGTGTGCTGGGGACAGTAGCAGTTTCTGTAGCACACAACACTTCTGGATGCTCTGAGCTTCTCCAGACAGTGGAGTGGCTCTTGAAGGCTGTGGAAAATTAGACTCATTTTTTATCTCTGGAGCAGCCAGTGGCAGATTTAGAGTTAGTGAGGCCCTGTGCTCAGCTTCATTTTTGGGGCCCCTCCTTGGGACCTAGCCAAGAAAAAGAACATTCTCTCTTATCTCCCCCCATCCCCATTTTCATTCTTTTTTTCTTCATCCTCCTCCTATAAGTAATAGGAAGTAAATGAAAATAAAGTGAGGTACCTTGATTGTTTTTGTAGTCTAATTTATTTTTCCACAGACCACTTGAAAATAGCTGATAGTCTCGGCGGACCACTTAATGATCTTTCCAAATATTGTTTGTACCATTAGCTAACGATTGTAAAGTGCTTTGGATAAGAGCGCCCTGTAAAAAAATGTAAACAAATGTTGGAGTGCAGGGTCTGACCAGGAGTTAGGGTGTGGGAGGGGGTTCAGGGCTAGGACAGGGGGTTGGGGTGTGGAGCGCTTACCTGGCACAGCTCCTGTTTGGTGCGAGGGGTGCAGGTGGGGATGTGTGGGGGGGTGCAGCAGTCAGGATGGGCAGGGGGCTGGGTGTGGGGGGGGCATGGGTATGGGGGATTGCAGGAGTCAGGGAGGGCAGGGTGTGTGTGAAGGGGTGAAAGAGTCAGGGCTGGGAGTGTGTGAGGGGGTGCAGGAGTCAAGGCTGGGGGTACAGGGTCTGGGAGGGAGTTAGATACAGGAGCGGGCTGGGGTTTGGAGTACATGTCCAGTTGGCATCTGGTATCAAGTGGAGTGTCCCAAGGGTCGGTCCTGGGGCCTGTTTTGTTCAATATCTTCATTAATGATCTGGAGGATGGTGTGGATTGCACCCTCAGCAAGTTTGCAGATGACACTAAACTGGGAGGAGTGGTATATACACTGGAAGGTAGGGATAGGATACAGAGATACCTAGACAAATTAGAGGATTGGGCCAAAAGAAATTGATGAGGTTCAACAAGGACAAGTGCAGAGTTCTGCACTTAGACAGAAGAATCCCATGCACTGCTACAGACTAGGGAATGAGTGGATAGGCAGCAGTTCTGCAGAAAAGGACCTAGGGGTTACAGTGGATGAGAAGCTGGATATGAGTCAACAGTGTGCCCTTGTTGCCAAGAAGGCTAACGGCATTTTGGGCTGTATAAGTAGGAGCATTGCTAATAGATGGAGAGACATGATCGTTCCCCTCTATTCGACATTGGTGAGGCCTCATCTGGAGTACTGTGTCCAGTTTTGGGCCCCACACTACAAGAAGGATGTGGAAAAATTGGAAAGAGTCCAAGGGCCACAAAAATTATTAGAGGGCTGGAGTGCATGACTTATGAGGAGAGGCTGAGGGAACTGGGATTATTTAGTCTGCAGAAGAGAAGAATGAGGGGGGATTTGATAGCTGCTTTCAACTACCTAAAAGGGGGTTCCAAAGAGGATGGCTCTAGACTGTTCTCAGTGGTACCAGATGATGGAACAAGGAGTAATGGTCTCAAGTTGAAGTGGGGGAGGTTTAGGTTGGATGTTAGGAAAAACTTTAGGAGGGTGGTGAAACACTGGAATGGGTTACCTAGGGAGGTGGTGGAATCTCCTTACTTAGTGGTTTTTAAGGTCAGGCTTGACAAAGGCCTGACTGGGATGATTTAGTTGGGGATTGGTCCTGCTTTGAGCAGGGGGTTGGACTAGATGACCACCTTCCAACCCTGATATTCTATGATTCTATGATACAGGGTCTGGCCAGGTGGTAGGATGCAGGAGGGGGCTCAGGGTTTGGTCAGGAGGTTGGGGTGTGGAGCATTTACCTGGGGCAGCAACCATGTGGTGTGAGGGGTGCAGGTGGGAATTTTGTGGGGGTGCAGGAGCTTCTGTTTGGTGCTCCGGGTGGGGGTGTGGATTGGGGGGGTGCAGGAGTCAGGATGGGGGCTGGTGGTGTGGGCTGGGGTCACGGGAGTGCTCCCAGCCCTGTGCCCCACCCCACCCAAGCCCTAGCCCCAGCCCCCTGACCTGAGCAGCTTACGGCAGGGGGTTGTGTGTGTGGGGTATGTGCAGGGGGAGTGTGGGGGCCCCATCTTTGCTCTGCCCTGCCCCGATTCCACCCTCTTCCCCAAGGCCCCACCCTCGGCTCTTCTCCGCCTCCTCCCCTGAGCGTGCTCTGCCCACCCCCCTGCCCTTCCCAGGTGACCTGAGTGGCAAATAGCTGTTTGGTGGCAGGGGAAGCACTGGGGAAGGAGGGGCGTGAACATCGTATGCTTGGGGGAGGAGGCAGGGAAGAGATGGGGGAAGGGGGAGCTTGGCTGCTGTTGGGGGTGGAGAAAAGCATACAAAAGGAAAGGGATTTCTTAGAAAATGTTCTCCCTTCTCTTTTATACTGGGTGATCCAACTCAAGCATCCTTGCTGATATCAACTGTGGCAATGCATCATTGGGATAGATATGATTTCTTAAAAAGGGATTTACAGATCATGGTGATGCACAGAAGTTAGATCCATAAGTTTCTGCAATGCAATGAGTAGTAAACCATGTGGAATAAACAGAGGCTATTAATTGCAATGGGCTTTGCTGAGTTGAATCTGAACTCAGTGGGAAGCAATCCCATATAAATGCAATTGTACTTTAGGATACTATTTTACCTTAAGTTCAACTCCTGTTAAAGACAATGGCAAAAGTCCATTTGATTTCAGTGAAAGTAGGATTGGACCTTGAGGTCAAAATCCTGTCACTCACCCCAAGTCTGAGGAGCCATGTTTCGTGGGAGCTAGGGAGGATAATAACTATCATAGCTTCTGGCAGTTATTCATCCCTGGTACTTCCTAGCTTATAGGTTACATTCGAAAAGCCTCCATGAAGTTGTACTCCATGATATGCAATTATGGCTTTTTGACATGCAGCCTTTTCTTTCTGGGTAGCAGAACTGCATTAGTTCCACTGTGTCTGAGCTCTTACACAGGTATGTAGAATGAGGTAGAATTTTCCCTTTAAAATATAAAAGAAAATAAGTTTGGGTAATTTGGGGGTAATGTATTGAAAATACCTGGCCTACTTTCCTGTAAAATTAAATGAGAAGTGAATTCACCAATTTACTTTGTCAAGTAATGATGGCGAAACTAAGATTCATAAGAGATTATAATCTCTTAAAAAGAAAAGTAGTACTTGAGGCACCTTAGAGACTAACAAATTTATTTGAGCATTTGAGCTACAGCTCACTTCATCAGAGCTTATGCTCAAATAAATTTGTTAGTCTCTAAGATGCCACAAGTACTCCTTTTCTTTTTGCGGATACAGACTAACACAACTGCTACTCTGAAACCTGTCATTATAATCTCTTGTGTTTGGAAATCGTCCATCAGTAACTGCAGAACTTACTGGTCTGTTGAGCTCAGTAACACAGACCACTCATTAGTTTCTACAACTTAGATTAAAAAGCACAGGGAACACAATGATTGGGTTACCAAAATTCAAATGATCTAACCTAAAAATCTATAGTATTCGAAACTGCTATGCAATTGAAATCTCAAACAGGTTTGAGATCATGCCAGAGTATATTGACACTGAATCCACCTGGATGGACTTCAGATCCCAGATAATTGAACCTGCTATGACCGTCATTGGTCCCAAAATAAGAGCCAAGAAGCCCTTAGTCTCCATTAATAACAGAAACATCATCAAACAGCATCATGTGGCTCATTTGAGAGGTGATATGGTCACATATCATAAACTAAATGGCATTTGTAATAAAACAGTACATGCTGACTACTGAGCTCTTATGGAAGCCAAAGCCATGGCATGTGAGGAAGCTTCAGCCAGTAGTGACGTCACCTCCTTGTGTAAACACTTGCACAACCTCACTGACAAGAAAGTCATTCATTCGGTGTGCTCTACTTCAGTTCTAGTCAGCTAATCAATACGGAAGTGGAGTGTATGGCACACTGAAGTGAACATTTCAGTCATAATGTAAACATACCCCCAATTTCTTTGGACCCTGAAATAAAAATGATCCTGGTGAATGTACTATCAACAAAACCCACCGAATTATAAAGACACTTAAGGGAAATAATGTGGCAAGAATCTGTGGAATTCCTGTGGCACTGCTAAAATAACCTTTGAATCAGCTATTCTTTTTTGGCTGCAGATGGTGTTCAGTATAATCTGGAGAACAGAGCTGGTCTTGTCTGAGTGGCAAAAAGGCATTTTTTTTACAGCTTTAGAAATGTAAAGGAAGCAAATGAGACTGTTGTAATTATTGAGGCATTACTCTTCAATGTGTCTCAGGTAAAGTTTTTGCTTCTGTCTTGTTGGCTAGAGCCACTGATATATGTAGGAGCAAGAGAAGAGCACAACAAGTTGGCTTAACTCCTGGTCATTCCATTACAAAGCAAATCTTCACAGTGTGCCAGTTTATCAAGAAGGCACAAAAGACCAAGCACCGCATTCACACTGCATTTGTGGATATCAAGTCTGCATTTGACTCTGGTAGGGAATCACTCTGGCTGATCTTGAAACCTGCAGGTCTCCCTGACAGGCTCTGTAGAACATTCTGTTTCCTATTTGATGACTCGCCAAGCTAACTCCTTGTAAATGAGATGAGAACTGCCTTCTTCTGAATTAGGTTGGATGCTTGACAAGGGTGTGTTGCTGCTCCAGAAGCCTTTATTACAATCATAGACTACACGCTTGACCAGGCTCCAAGTAAATGAATTTTAGGCATATGCCTTGATGATAAGAACCTCAATGACATTGATTTTGCTGACAATGTAGCACTACTTGTTGAATCAGTGGATGAGCTGGTTGAGGCACTTGAAGCCTTGAAAAGCTCAGCGGAAAAATTGGCCTGAAAATTAATTGCGGTAAAAGTAAAATTAATCCATTCAGTGATTTTGAACATGGTGCCAGGCTGTAGCATCCTGTAAGGTTAACACCCATTGAAAATTGTTGGTGATTTCACCTACCTCCAAAATGTTGTCAATATCACAGGCAGGCTTGAGAAAGAACTTGAAGCCCACACTGCAAAAGCATCATCAGGAATGGGGCACCTCATCAAGAATGTCTTTCGCAAACCAAACACCCTGATAAGTAGAGAGATGAAGCTGAGGATATATAATGTTTTGATGGTCAGTATTCTGACATATGGGACTGAAACATGGCCCCTCACTGTCAAGATTGAAAGAAGTTAGACACCATTCAGACGAAGCATCTCCAAATAATCAAAACCATCACATGTTACAAATTCAAGTTCAATGATGATATCCATTTTTTAACTAACCAGGTCCCACTCTTTCAAATGGTTGCCCAATGCCTTCAAATGCCCACCAACTTCCCTGCAAGAATCATATTTGATTTTGACCCAAAGGCAGCAGAACTGAAGAGACCCTTTGGAAGGCCTAAAAGATAATGGCTGGATGGCATCAACAGACACCTTTTCCTCACAGACATCCTACCCCATAAGCTCCAGATTTGGCACAGGACAGAACATCATGGACGCACAAAACATGTTTGGTGATCTCTGTGTTGTCCAAGTGACAGTATGAGAACTAATCAACCAACTAACCTGTAAATTCTTTGGATTTTCGAAATAAATATTTTTAGTCTGTCTGCCTCTAATGCAGGCAAGGGTCCCATGAAGAAAGGAAAAAAATAAAATAAAATAGGGTCATTTGAAGAAAGCTTGACCCCTCTGGAACTTAATGCTTATCATTTACATTTTCTACTTTAAAAATTGCTAACTAAAATAAGGAAAATAAAACCCTATAAAGGTGTTTATTTAAATTAACATGTAGTGAACCACAGAGCAAAGAAAGTCAGAGTTCAGGCTAAAACTCCTTTCTTAATTCTCCAGCTGAGTTCTGCCTTGACACATGCCCAGAATAAGCCCAAGGTTTCAATGATTTTGTTTAGGGTGTAAATCAGGGCAGAATTTGATCCTTCTTGGCTATGGACCTAATCCAAAGCTTATTGAAGTCAATGGAAAACCTGCTGTTGGTTTCACTGGATTTTGGATTAGGACTCATTCTGCCTGAGAGAACTGCTTTTTGGTTTAGCCTAAAATTTGGGGCAAGAATGAAAAATGTTTCTTTTTGTGATCTGGTCTGTTTTCATTGATGGTAAAATTTGATTGCTTGTTTGTTTTTTCCCCATGCTGTTCTCTGATTCCTGTCTCAGGTTCAGGAAATTCAGCATAATTCTGTGGAAACCGTCATTGGCACTCAGACTTGAGACATTTTCTTTTTAGGAAAATAATTGTAATGATTTTGCGTATCGTCAGATAATACTCATGCAGAAATGGGCTTTAAGGAGTGATTTGAAGAAGAGAAAGGAGGCATTTGGCATTGCTAAGTAGTTGCATGTTCCAAGTGAAGAAGGTGGCATGAAGAAGACAGTTGAATGAGGAGACCGAGAAAGCTATTAGGAGAGAGTGAAAAGAACAAAAAGAGGAGTAGAAAGAATGAGAGCAGGGATGTATGAATAAAAACATTTTTCAGTCAGTTGGTTAATTCACAACATTCAAATTCTATTTACTAGAAAATATAAGGGTATTTTTGTTAAAAGCTCTACGTGTACTATAGTAATGATATTAGATATTCACTCAAGCAGAAAATTATGTGTAGTATGCAAACAAATCATAGATAGATTAAGTCACCATGTGTGTTCAGTCACTGTAAGCCAGTGGAATTCAACTGCCAATTTATTTTTGCCTTTTTCCAGCAGTCTCAGCTGGCTACACAGCTGGTCAGCACTATTCATTTCAAGTCTCTGTACACCTTTATGGGAACAGATCAAACAATCCAAATCCAGTTTGTAAGTTAAATACTCATCCTCTGGTAATAATCTGCCTTGCCTCTAGTTCCCTACCTCAGAGAACAGTCCCATTTCAAGTCAACTTAAGAGAAGGTTTATTGTTTAAGGTCCAAATGTGGGCTAGTTATTGGAAAGATAACATAAATTCAGGAACAGACTAGGGCCAGGAATCCAGCAAAAGAAACTGCACCCCCAAAAATTAATTCTCCTATTACAAAAGAAATAGGGAAATCACACAGAGAACATTTGAAAAGTATACAGATTGTGACAAGGGACAATTTTTCAGCAGCAAGTCAGTCCATTAATTCTGTGTGATTAAAAAGCTATAGGGAAGACCCTGTAATTATTATGAGAAATATATTTTCATTTTTAAAATAATAAAACCTCTCTTGCTAATAGTTGCATTACTATGAGTCATAATGTCATGTGCCAGTCACATTCAGTTTTCTCCCAAAATAGAACTGTCAAACCCTGATAGAGGGCTTAGCAGCTACAACAAACACCTACAAGATCTCTATCATGCATTCCTACAACTACAATACCCACCTGCTGAAGTGAAGAAACAGATTGACAGAGCCAGAAGAATACCCAGAAGTCACCTACTACAGGACAGGCCCGACAAAGAAAATAACAGAACGCCACTAGCCATCACCTTCAGCCCCCAACTAAAACCTCTCCAACGCATCATCAAGGATCTACAACCTATCCTGAAGAACGACCCATCACTCTCACAGATCTTGGGAGACAGGCCAGTCCTTGCTTACAGACAGCCCCCCAATCTGAAGCAAATACTCACCAGCAACCACACACCACACAACAGAACCACCAACCCAGGAACCTATTCTTGCAACAAAGCCCGTTGCCAACTCTGTCCACATATCTATTCAGGGGACACCATCATAGGGCCTAATCACATCAGCCACACTATCAGAGGCTCGTTCACCTGTGTATTTACCAATGTGATATATGCCATCATGTGCCAGCAATGCCCCTCTGCCATGTACATTGGTCAAACTGGACAGTCTCTACGTAAAAGAATGAATGGACACAAATCAGACGTCAAGAATTATAACATTCAAAAACCAGTTGGAGAACACTTCAATCTCTCTGGTCACTCGATTACAGACCTAAGAGTGGCTATCCTTCAACAAAAAAGCTTCAAAAACAGACTCCAACGAGAGACTGCTGAATTGGAATTAATTTGCAAACTGGATACAATTAATTTAGGCTTGAATAGAGACTGGGAATGGATGAGTCATTACACAAAGTAAAACTATTTCCCCATGTTATTTCTCCCCCGCACCCCACCCCCCACTGTTCCTCAGATATTCTTGTTAACTGCTGGAAATAGCCTACCTTGCTTGTCACCATGAAAGGTTTTCCTCCTTCCCCCCCCCCCCCCGCTGCTGGTGATGGCTTATCTTAAGTGATCACTCTCCTTACAGTGTGTATGATAAACCCATTGTTTCATGTTCTCTGTGTGTGTATATCAATCTCCCCTCTGTTTTTTCCACCAAATGCATCCGATGAAGTGAGCTGTAGCTCACGAAAGCTTATGCTCTAATCAATTAGTTAGTCTCTAAGGTGCCACAAGTACTCCTTTTCTTTTTGCAAATACAGACTAACACGGCTGCTACTCTGAAACCTGAAAATTAAAGTAGAACACCCTAAGAGAAACTTCAGTCCTTAAACAAAACTGTTGACTCTTTTTTTCAAGACAAATAGACCCTCACTAATAATGATTATATGGATTAAGGCTGACTTCAACTAACAATTTGTAAAGACCCCAAGTGTTAAACTGTAGCCAGATTTTTTCTCACGGATATGCCCAATTACTTTAAACTGGTCCCCAAACTGAATTTTCTCAGTCCATTTGGAGCTTATTTTATAGTCCCCCTGCAGCACTCAGATAGACTTGAATTGTGAAAAATATCTACAGATTTTGAAAGGATCAAATCCTTTAGACTGCATTCTACCAACCATTTCTTATTTTCCCCCAGGAAGAGGGGAAAAAAAACACCTGTCACAACTCATCAAAACACCATGTGTTAAAAAACAAAATTTTCTAGACACTTCATCCAATTTGCGGTGAGGCTGGTTTGGGGTTTTTGTTTGTTTCTGCAAATCTGAGTCCTACAAGAAATAATTAATACAATGGCTGTTTCTACCATGTTGCTTCTGCTAGGTTTCAAGCCTTTAATACTATGACTCTTGTTTTGTCCAGATGGCATATACTTAATATTGCTCCAGCAGTAGATTTCTATGAAAGAATTCAGTAGTAATGAAATATATTATATGCACTGTTTGTCCAACATTACATGCTGATAGCAAATAAATTATTAAAACGGAATGTATTCACATTGATTGCGGTGAAGGTTATACATGCATCAGTGAATCAAAACAAGCGCTCAAAAGATAGAAAATCAATTTATGTGACAGCTAGGAAAAGCATGGATGTTGAAATCTCTTTCATCCATTTGGCTGTTTTTGAAAAAAATAATTTCATGTAACAGAAGTATTTTTAAAAAATGTTGCTTTGACTGA
Source organism: Dermochelys coriacea (assembly GCF_009764565.3). Taxonomy (NCBI): domain Eukaryota; kingdom Metazoa; phylum Chordata; order Testudines; family Dermochelyidae; genus Dermochelys; species Dermochelys coriacea. Next base: position 22,251,018 of record NC_050078.2, on the reverse strand, counting down.
ACATAACTCATGTGCAAAAATTGGAGGCCTGAACAGAGTGATAATACACCTTGATAATAATAAAGCTTATAGTAGCTTTATAGTAGCTTGTGATAGAATATAGAATAACAATTTGATTTTATTATTGTGCCAAAAATGCAAAGCTTTTCACAATGTACTTAGTATCATAAATAAATTCCCAACAGCAGCATTTACTGAAAATGGTGTTGATTTTTTCCTCCACATACGAGTTGTGGTCTAGGAATAATCAAAACTAAAGTTTACCCTCTAGTAAAATTTTGTTCTAAACTTTTTTTTTACAGAATTATTACCCAAATGCCAACAGATGAATTGCCAATACAAATGTAGTATTTCAAGGAATGACACCAGCTGTTACTGTGAGGATGGATATGAAGTAGGCGACGATGGAAGAAACTGCAAAGGTAACGGAAATGTGGTTTTACCTTCTCTAAGAATAAGGCCCCAGTCTTGCAAGAAGCTACATGAAGGAGAACAATGGCATTTTTGCAGAGCTTCTTGCAGGATCTGAGCCTAAATTTGGTTTTAGAATGGTTTAAACAGATGGTTAAACTATATTTACACAAAAAATGGCAGGTAAGGTAATCAGGTACAGTACTATTGCTGGGGCAATGCAAGAGATCCTAGTGAGTTCCCACGTTTGCTGCTGCTGTTTCGCTGGAATCACATTTATATTTGGCGTGCCAGCTGTATCTTCTCAATGTAAGTAGCATCTTTTTAGAAATTTACAATAAGTTGTGAAGCACAGCAAAATTTACAGCAAGACCTGAAGGTTTCTATCTGGTGTTTACATCAGAGACAAATGTGTCTCTATGGGTGGAAGCTGTGACTCCATCAGGGCCAACTACTGTATATCACAGTCAGGATCTTGAGGATGACATCAGGGATAGGACTACTTCCCCCCACCCTCCCCCCGTCTTCCCTACATGTCTCACACTGATGACTCATAGTCAGCCAATGAAACAGAAAGAGCTTTGTGATCAAGGACTGATGATGGGCCAGTATTTCAAAGGACCACTTGTGTAATCTCATAGCAATCTAAAGGGGGTTATGGCCCCACCAGCACTCCCATCCCAAAGAATGACAGACAGGACATCCTGGCTGATCCTTTCTACCCTCCTGTGCCTACAGTGTGAGGAGAAAGAGTATTAAAATCTGTCTAGGGCTGCTCAGACAGGCCCAGAGCATGAGCTTCCCCCTTTCTAAGCATCTCTGAGCCTCCCTCCCTTGAACATTCTCTGAAACCTTGTGAGCCATTTGGGGATATGATACCCCTTACAGCCATATAAACCAGAGTTTGATCCATGAAAAAAAAACCCTTAATCATATAGCTTAGTTTTGCACTTGCCTTTTAATAGGTTTTCTGCCAGTAAAGTTTAGATTGAAATTGATATTTCTTTTCTATTCCAGCAATATATGAATTTCGATTCCCCAACACTTTTTTTCTCTTCAAAAGTAGATAGGGTTTTCCCATCACTTTATTAATGTACTCGCTGGCTATCATACATCCTCCCCCCTTTAACAGAATTATTCTGCATAAATGTAATTTCTTATATGTGCGTCTTCTTCTGATCTCTGGGTTTATGTTTTGTAATATTTGAAAAAAATTGTTGGAACTTTTTTTCTTTTTTATGATTTTTGGCTAGATTCTCAGCTGCTGTAAATTCACATATCTAGATTATCTCCAATAGAACTGTGCCAGTTTACATTAGCTGAAAATTTGACCCTCTATTTTTATTTCTTGTCTTGAACATTTGAGTGGTTTGCAGTTTTTTATATTGTTGTTAACAGTTATAGGTAGAAGTTGATGATTCCACTAAAGAACTTAAACCATTTAAAATAGTTTCCTAACATGAATGAGTTGACATGCATATTCAGTTATTTCTACTTTTGAAATACTGCTTCAGTCATAGTCAATGGTGATTTTAAACGCTTACATATAGTACAGGTGGAAGTGATCTATGGTGGCAGCAATAACCCAAGTGGTTCCCTAATTGTTATGTTTCTCACTGATCATTTGAATGCCTTTAATTTTCAAGCTGGTTAACAGTTAGCCTTGCAATGTTAAATATTGGCCTTCTGTTTGGTCACTGGCATAGTTTCATCAGCAGACAGCTCAGATAAGATTGTGGCTGAAAACAATGAGAAAATATAAAAATCTATCTATAGAGGGCTTACCCTTACTTTTATAATGTTGTTTAGGGAGTGAATTTTGCAACCTCCCCCAAGATTTTACTCTTAAGTGAGGGCTCTTACTTATGTATTATTTCAATGTATCCTTTAGATTTAGATGAATGTAATGCGTATGGGACCTGTAGCCAAACCTGTACAAATACAGATGGATCATATGCGTGTAGCTGTGTGGAGGGTTATATACTTCAACCTGACAACAAATCTTGCAAGGCCAAAAATGGTAAGTTGGATTTTTTTATACATTATAAGAATGATTTTTTAAAGTCCTCTGGGTCTGCCTTTCTCCCTGGTAAATAGGGTAGATGTTTATCTACATAGTAAAGATGGATTTTCCTTTAATTTAATACAGTGATCCATTGTTAGAAATCTAGAAAAACTTTTTCAGTTGTCATGGATTATTACAAAACACTTTTGAAGGAGGATTCTGATTAGCTAGAAACCTTTCTGAAGGGGTAAATAAAAGTTATGGAAGCTACTTTATTCAGCCAAGATTAGTAGAGCTACCAATTCCCTCTTTCATCTCAATACATACAATTTCCACATAAATGCCACCTCCCTGAGACAACCTGAGTGTCAGGAAATTATCATGAGGTAATTATACCCTTGGAATATTAGAGACATGAGCCTCTGCCTTGCTCCATGTAACATCCCAGGGAGTTGATTTGAAGATATTCATATTCACATTATGTCTTATTGGTTAATTAATGCATATTTTCATTGCCAATAATAAATTAAGCATTTAAGGGAATTAGTGAATTCTGTTTAATGAAGACAAATTGAACAAAGTATTTCCCTAGTCAGTGTATTGACTCAACAATTCTTATTTTCTCCTACAATCTATTCAACATACATAGTAACCAAAGCCTGTTATAAAGTATATTTTTATGTCAATATGTGGAAATCCAGAGGAAACAAATGTATATTTTTCTATGTCAGTTGGCAGACTTCTGGCAGATACTGTGTTTTTGAAGCTAAAACTAGGAAAAACTATGGCAAAGAAACTGCATACTTGTGTTCTTATGTGAGCACCACTGAGAGTTACGATTTAAAATATTGATGAGCTCAAAAAGTAAGACTTGAAACTTAAGTTTTGTATTGATCCACATAGCATAGTTATAGATTTTTTTAAAAAAAGGTAATCTGATACAAGCAACTCCGTACAGAGAAAAACTATTTTAATATTCTTCTCAACCCTCTCCATAAAAAACATTATTTCAGTGGGACATAACGGGAGTTGCATCTCATACAGTAAAAACAGTTCAGGACTGGGGAAGGTAGATGGCTTCAGGATTGATAATGAGATGAGTCTTTGACCTATAGTATAAATACAGCTCAGTATGTAATGATTGACTATGGTAACCATCTGTCAGTATTTCCATTTCCTCATGGAGAAATGCCTCTCTCTCTCTCTTTCTCTCACACACACACATATATATCATATTTTACAGCAATTTTTACCATTACTGGCAGACTCAGCAAGGAACCAGTTTTCAATGAACACAGAGACCTGTATAAGACAGTTCAAATCAAGGCTGAGATAGTGTGAGAAAATGCATACTGCTGCTGACCTTGTTGCATTGTCCTTTGTATAAGCAGAACAGGAGTTCCCAACATTCTTTCATTGTGTGGGTTACATCTTAATAGAGAGAAATTGTCTCACATGCTTTTTTGTTTGCAATTGCATGAACCACCTGCTCTCAGAGTGACTATATAACATCTCTTTGGCAATTGCAGCAATTGGTTACATTGGAAAGTAATATTAGGAAGGTATTCAATGTATTTTTAGCTTCCTTTATACCGTTTAGCAGGTGGAAACAAGGAGAGTTGCAGTCATTATTCATTATTATTCATATTTATTACAGTAGTGCATCAGGGCCAACCAAGAATGGGACCCCATTTTGCTAGGCACTGGACAAATACAAAATAGTAGACGATTTCTGCCCTGAAGAACTTACAACTAAATAGACCAGACAGTCACCAGGAGGGAAGGGGTATAATACATAAGTAGAACGAACAATGTGGTGGCAGCAAACAGAGTGTTAGCTCCACAATTTTTTAGGAGGGAATAAGCTGAAAGGAAGAGGGATAAGGAGAAAGGTTCTGGGTGAAGCCAAGATGGAGAGAATGTGATGGAGGGGGAGGGTTGAAGGAAACAGTTAATCAACATAGGATGGAGAGAGTCCTGTCAAAAATGTAAAAAATTCTGTTAACGTCCAGAGGTCCCAGCTTTGGCTGCTTCTGCTCCTATGGCCTGGAGTCTCTGGCTCCGGTCTGTAGTTTTCCTCTAAGGCCACAAGGGAGTTGGAGGGACCTCAAGAAATTGGTGAAATTCATGTTTCCTCAAAGTGCTCCATTTGCTGATCCTTCCCCAGCCAAACCTGTCAGACATGTGAGTACAGACTGGAGATTATTTATGGATCAAGCATTGAGGCCACAGTTTGACCCTAGCTGCGGAAAACCTCTCCTGTATGTCAGGCAGAGGCATCAAGAAGTGTACCTCTGAGCACATGACTCCTGGATCTGTGGCTAATGGGTAGAACTAGGGACTTCTTCAAAGATGTGCATGAGAAGGTTAGAAAACACTCTCACAAAAAGCAATAGAATCCCCCTCCAGGTCCTTTTTTTGTAGTACATTCTAAGTCAGGTGAGAATCTGTGCCCTAGTATTAGTACTCATAAGTAGGATAGGTCCTTTGGCTCCAAAAAGCAGGTCTTCTTTGAAACTGACATTGCCCACAGGAGTAGGTCCATGGTACTGGGAAGAAAGAAACACTGAACGCTACTTACACCAATAGTACCATGCTGCCTAAAGAAGGACTTGTCAGTGCAGAACACTCTAACAAGGCTGACTCCGCTAGTATGGAGGGAAACAACTGTTCCCCACTTCCTCACGTCTGGGAACAGATGCATTGCTCCTCAGGGTATAGTGCCAAGCTTGGCACATGATAATCACAGACAGATAGATTCTCAATGTCATTCAGACTGGCTACACCACAGAATTCCTCGCACTACCCCTCCAAACCCCCTACCCCATCTGCATTCTCTGCATCTCACATCAGAGTTAGGACTCCCTGCTTTAACTGGGAGCCATAGAGCCAGATCCTTCATAACATTGGGGAAAGGGATTTTGCTCTAAGTGTTTTCTCTTTCACAAAAAGAAGGAAGAATGGAGACCTATCTTAGATCTCAGACAGCTAAATGTCTTAATCTGCACATCGAGGTTCAGAATGGTCATTATGGCATGAATAATTCTTTCACTGACCAAAGGTGAGAGGTTCACATCTCTTGATGTGAAGGATGTCAGTTTCAACAGACCTGAGATTCACAGCAGGTCTGAAGCACTACCAGTACAGAGTGCTCCCTGTTTGGCCTTGCAGTAGTTCCAAGGTATTCACAAAGGTGCTTTCAGTTGTGGCAGCCCACTTTTACCACCATGGATCATCAATTACATCAATAACAAATGGTTACTGGTGGGAAGATCTTGTCAGGGCTAATGATCAGCAGCCTTATCCCTGATCAATCTTCTGTACTTACTAGGACTTTGCTTAAACCCAGAAAAGTCCATTTTAATTCCCACATGGACTATATAGTTGACCAACTCTGGAATCTATCAGTACCAAAGCATATCTTCCTTTGGACAGATTCCTACCATAAAGAGCTTACCACTCAACTTCAACAAATGCCGGCCTCCTCATGTCTTATTCTTTTGAGTCACAGGGCTTCTTGCACCTATGTAACACCCTTCACAAGACTTCACCATCCTTGCCTGTAAGCTTCTCTATGGATGGTGTACATATATAGCAATTGATAACTGACACCGCCTTACCGTAATGAGGCTCCCATCTAGACAAGTATATAGCACAAGGAATATGGACTCCCCAAGAGTCCCAGATTTGCATAAACCTCCTGGAATTGTTAGCAGTGCACAAGGCCTGCAAGTGCTTCTTACATTCATACAAGCCTGGCTTGTTTAAGTGATGTCAGACAACATGGCAATAGTGTTCTACATCAACAAGTGGGAGCAAGATCTTTCCCTTTTTGTATAGACGCTGTCAAGCTTTGGAACTATTCGGCAGTCACTCTTTTGGTAGTACACCCCACCAGGAATTCACAACACACTGGAAGACAGCCTCAGTACTTCTCCAAGAACCACAAATGGAAGCCCAACAATTTGGTGATACAGATCATTTTTTGACAAAGGAGACCCCCCTTTTGGGACCTCTTCATACCACAGCAATACAGGAAATTCATAATCTAGTGCTCTGGGATGGTTCAAGATTTGGATTCCAGGGGAGATATGTCATAAATATAAAGGGAAGGGTAAACACCTATAAATCCCTCCTGGCCAGAGGAAAAACCCTTTCACCTGTAAAGGGTTAAGAAGATAAGATAACCTTGCTGGCACCTGACCAAAATGACCAATGAGGAGACAAGATACTTTCAAAGCTGTAGGGGGATGGGGGGAACAAAGGGCTCTCTCTGTCTGTGTGATGCTTTTGCTGGGACCAGAGCAGGAATGCAGGTCAGAACTCCTGTAAAGAGTTAGTAAGCAATCTAGTTAGATATGTGTTAGATTCTGTTTTGTTTAAATGGCTGATAAAATAAGTAGTGCTGAATGGAATGTATATTCCTGTTTTTGTGTCTTTTTGTAACTTAAGGTTTTACCTAGAGGGATTCTCTATGTTTTGAATCTGATTACCTTGTAAGGTATTTATCATCCTGATTTTACAGAGGTGATTCTTTTACTTTTTCTTTAATTAAAATTCTTCTTTTAAGAACCTGATTGATTTTTCATTGTTCTTAAGATCCAAGGGTTTGGGTCTGTGTTCACCTATGCAAATTGGTGAGGATTTTTATCAAGCCTTTCCCAGGAAAGGAGGTGTAGGGCTTGGGGGGATATTTGGGGGCAGGGGAGACATTTCCAAGTAGGCACTTCCCCTGTTATTCTTTGTGTAACACTTTGGTGGTGGCCGCTTTTAACCTAAGCGGGTAAGAATAAGCTTAGGGGATCTTTCATGCAGGTCCCCACATCTGTACCCTAGAGCATTTCTCATTCCATGGTTGGGACAAATGACTTATGCCTTACCATCCATTCCATTCTTACCTCATATCTGAGGAAAATCAAGCAAGAGAGTGTTGGACATACTGATTGCCAGAGATGGCCCCAACAGTCTGATGTCACCATGTCCAGGCATTTGGATATAGCTTTTCCTGTCCTATTGACACAAGGCAAAGGCAAGACTAGGCATCCCAACCTGGCTTCCCACCATCTGGTATTTGGATGGGCATTGAACTTAGAAAAGTTCACAGGTGATACAATCAGTCCTTAATAAGAGCAGGAAAGAGTCCACAAGAAAGTGCTACATGGCAAAATTGAAAAGGTTTTCTATCTGGTGACAGTATCTTCAAGTAACCCTCCAAAATTCTGATATCTCCCATTTTAGAATATCTTCTTTCCTTAAAGACCTCAGGTCTGACCTTAGCTCCTTTGTGTGCACCTAGCTGTTATCAGCATTTGTCACCCTCCAATTGATAATCACTCCAACTTCACCTACCCTATCATAGTATGTTCTCAGAAAGTTCTCATTAGAACCTTTCCTCCGTGACAAAACCTACCTTGTCATGAGACCTGTGGTGATAATTGTGCCTACAAATTTACTCTGTGAGTTTAACTGTCAAAAATATATGAAAGTTCATAAGATGTCACAATAACCTATAATAACAAATGTAGATGGGAAAAGGTATGAAAACGAGCCAGAAAGACTCACTTAGTCCAAACAAAAAGGCCTACTGGTTTAACTCAAGGACTGTCTTAAGATTATGATTGGTAAACAAGAAAATGTGGGTCCAGAAATTAATGAACCAAAATTGGTGTGTCGAATATTAAGCCTAAAATAATAAGAGTATGTGATATTCCACCCATCACTCCCTTTTTTGGGTCCTTAAAGAAAGATTTTGGCAGGAAAAACTGGCTACTGAAGTGAGCTTCACCATATGGCTGTCATGCCCACTGTCTTCTGAGACTTTGGATCATCTTCAACCTATCCTGACCAAACCAGGCTAGAGAGATGGAGCCAGATGACATTGCCACCTCCACCAGTTCCAGCTAAAACCTAACCACCATTTAGTCCTCTCAGCATAAAGTAGACCTCCATTTAAACCCTAGTCTCATGCTTCTTAGCTCACCTATCAATGAAAGTTGTCTTTCTAGTGGCCTCAGATGTTCTTGTTAACTGCTGGAAATAGCCTACTTTGCTTGTCACCAGGAAAGGTTTTCCTCCTCCCCCCTTCCCCCCGCTGCTGGTGATGGCTCATCTTAAGTGATCACTCTCCTTACAGTGTGTATGATAAAGCCCATTGTTTCATGTTCTCTGTGTGTGTATGTAAATCTCCCCACTGTATTTTCCACCAAATGCATCTGATGAAGTGAGCTGTAGCTCACGAAAGCTTATGCTCAAATAAATTTGTTAGTCTCTAAGGTGCCACAAGTACTCCTTTTCTTTTTGCGAATACAGACTAACACGGCTGCTACTCTGAAACCTTTCTAGTGGCCATCACCTAGGCTAGGAGAGTGGGTGAACTGGGGGCCATTATGGCTGATCCACAATACACAATCTTCCATAGGGACAAAGTTTCACTGACATTACATTGAAATTTACCCCCAAAGTAATCTTAGACTTCCATCAGAATTGGACAATTCACTTACCTGTATTCTTCCCAAAGCTGCACATCACCAGCAAAGACAGGAAGCTTCATTGTTTCGATGTCTGTTGAGTGTTGGCATTCTACCTATGAAGAACCAAATCCTTTGGAAATCATCTAAGTCATTGGTATCCTTTATGGAATGGATGAGAGGGGAAGCGATCTCTTCCCAGATACTTTCCAAATGGATTTCAGGCTGAATTCTGTTGGGTTATGAATTAGGAGGCATTCTCCCTCCACAGGGTGTGAGGGCCCACTCAACTAGAGCTTATGCTTCATCAGCAGTTTCACCTCGAGACATCTCTCTCTCTCAGTAAAATCTGTAAAGCAGCTGCATGGGGTTCTGTTCAGACCTTTACAAGACATTAAGCCCTGGAACAAGCTTCTGCAGCAGTTATATCTTTCAGCACAACAGTCCTCTAGTCATTGGTAACACAGAATTCCTCACACCCACCCCCTCAAAGAATACTGCATGTCAGTCACCATCACTCAAAGAAGAAAGAGAGGTTACTTACCTTGTACCGTAACTGGAGTTCTTCAAGATGTGTGGTTCTTATCTTTATTCTGCTACCCTCCTCCTTCCTCTCTACTGTAGATCATTATCCTGGACAATCTATGGTAAAAAGGGAAATGGAGAGATGGTCGGCCCAAATTGCTCTTTATATCCTTGGTTTAGAACACAAGGAGGAGAAGGGTGCAGGTGCAGACAAACAGATGCTGCTAGCAAAAATGTTACTGTTTGTGGTGCCCGGAGTACACGTGAACCCAATAGTGGAATACACATAAGGACCACACATCTCAAAGAACTCTAGTTACTGTACAGGGTAAGTAACCTCTCTGTCTTCAGGGAAAAGTGGGAGAAAACAGGAGAGGAAAAAATGTAGGGGATTAGATAGAGATTATAGTGTAGAGAAAAAAATAGATAAGGAATGGAGGTAGAAAGAAAGAAAAGAGCAAATAGTAAATGGAGACAATTTTGGAAAAAGATTAACTCTGATCCACAATAGGAAAGAGCATGTGGGATGAAGCCAGGGAGCGAGAGTATGCAAAAACATAAGCAAGAAAAACAAAGTCAATAGAATCACTCAGCATTGAACAAAACTCTGTGAATAGATTATTCAATGGATTTCATCAGAATCCACCAACTAATTTATTCAAGTGATACTTTTCTAGTAACTGACTGGTTCATCAAATACTATTCATGAAATGTTTTGTTAGATGAAATTTGTCAAATGTATCTAATGAATATTTATTTCTGCATTCCACCTGCCCCAGAGCTACATTAATTTTTAAACATCTATTAAGTAGAATGTGGAATGACAGTATTACATTTAAATACAGCACACAACTGATCTGTTGTTTTGAATTGTAAGTGGGGTGGCTTTGGGTAAGGTCTCTTCATATGGCAGTTTGGGTGTTTTTCACATTGGTTTGACAACTTAGTCCTTGGGCTTTTAGGTGTCAGGTAAAATTTTTAAGACCTGCACCCGCTTTTGAAATGTTGGCCTCAGGATTTGACCCATTTAGAACTATTATCCCATGCTGTGAAATAATTTCTCAGAGGATTGAGGATAATACACATTGTAAATGTGAACTTAAATTTCTACAAAAGATTCACTTCAGTGTGCCGTTTTCCATACCTTAATGCACTGTTCCATGTGTTTCCTGCTGATACCTACTTTAGGGTTGAATGAGATAAAGCATACGCTGTAAAGTTGTTCATTGTGCTGTAAGGAACAAATTGTAATTTACTAATTGACCATATTTGTGATTATCTCAGTGAAACACCAGATTTCAGTGTCATCTAAAATAAGTCCAGAGTTAAATTTAAAGTCTAACTATTCTCAGGTAGTTTCAACATTACCAGCTATTGGGGAGTTCTCGATAACATCATAATACCTTACTATCATCTTATAGTTCAACATTTGTCTTAAGATGTGTTTAATAATAACTCAATAACCTGAATGAGGTTCAGTCAATTTGGGACCTATATAGGAATCTACTATATTTCTGTAATTATACTTTCATTTGGAAATATTGCAGCTGTCAGTAATAATTTGTTAATTTTTCTTTGGCATGGTCCACCTGTTGTCACATTGACATGTATAAATAGGTGAGAATAGTTCTGGAATTTTCTATTATAACTTGAGGGAAAACACCCCAGCCTTGGTACTATGAGCCAAAAGGTGGGGAAAGGAATGGAATAGTATCAGCCAAGCAAAGAGTCTAAGGGCCATCCTGACAACACAATACAGGTTGACTCAGGGAAAGCACTTAGGCCCGGATCCAGAAAGATAATTACTGTGAGTGTCATAACACCTAACTTTTACACATCTAGAAAAATCACAGGAACAATTTAGGGTGACTAGATGTCCCGATTTTATAGTGACTGTCCCGATATTTGGGGCTTTTTCTTACATAGGTGTCTATTCCCCCCCACACACACACACACCCGGTTCCTATTTTTCACACTTGCTATCTGGTCACCCTAGAACAATTTGATCCAGAAACCCTGAGTTAGGCACCTAGATTCCCTATACAATGAATGGGGAGAGATAGGCACCTAAGAATGTAATCCACAAAAGCCAATGTCTAGGTGAGGAACCATCTAAATGAGCAAATGGAAGATACCAAGGAGAGAGTTGTGTCCCAAAGCCCCTTCTGTCTCATGGAGTTAGGTGCCTAAGTCCGGCTGAAGGGAGATTGCTAGCACAGATAGATATCTACAGTCAGTAATCCCTGAGCTGCTTGACTGCAGGACAGACAATTAATTTGTACCTTGTGAGAATGTGTGCCTCTCTTGCCACAAAATGGCTGGACGAGGAGATGGTGGTTCTTACTTTACTGCAGCTGTTCAGGGATTTTGTGGATTGCATTGCTGTCTAAAACTGGAATTTATGCGTCTAAGTGCCTTAGTGGATCTGAGTCTTGCCTTATCATGCTGCTTCAGGAAGCAGCAGGATGCACTTTCCGGAGTGCCCAGTGCTGTCAACAGATTATATGTAATTAGTGCAGGATTTTGGCTATTCCCCTCAGATTAGCAGATTTGGGCCATATACTGCAATATGCTAGGCATGTTAGCCAGGCCCCACCTCATACTAAAGGTAGCACCAGTTCAGAATCATACTCTGCTTCTGTGCAGGGGCTTTGTCAGATTTTTCTCAATACTGATAATACTAATACTAATAGCCTTTTGTTCCCTTGGAATTACTTATGCCAAACACACTGTTTCATACTGAACATGAACATTATATATACTAATGCTAGTGAAGATTCATAGATCAGATAGAGATATATCTACAAAGATTAGCTTCCTTGTTGCTTTTAAGTAATTCCATTGAACATACTTAGTGGTACATCTGGACTTCGTCTTTGTCTTCTATTAGCGTCTAGGAGCCCTAGTCAGGAATAAGGATCCTAGTGTGCTAGGCGCTGTACAGACTCATAACAAAAGCAGAGTAAATGTTAAGAAACATTTAGATTAAATATTACCGAGTGGTAAACTCAATTACTATGGTGCATTCTCAGCCAAAAGAAAAAAAATCAATGTTATATTTAAATATTTTTAAATATACAGCTAAGGTAACCTAAATACTATGTGTGTTTTGGAAAGATGGTAATAGGATGATCTGTCAACTAAACTTTTTGCTCATTTTTTTTTAGAGCCCAGTGACAGACCTCCAGTTCTTCTGATTGCAAGCTCTGAAACTATTGAAGTATTATATCTTAATGGAAGTAAAGTTTCCACTCCAAACTCAGTGAAAGGAAATGGAATTAATACACTGGATTTTATATACAATAAGGACACAATTTGTTGGATTGAATCGAGAGACTCTTCAAGTCAGCTGAAATGTACCAAGATATCAAAAGCTGGGAGATTAACAGATGAATGGATAATAAACATTGCTCAGTATCTTCACAGTAAGTATTTTAATTTTTTTAGTAGGATTCCTTTAGCAGAATAGTATAAAATACCTGTCTTTCTGGCAAACTTTGCTTGCAGACTTAAAAACTCTTATTTTGGTGCTCAGTGTTGCTGATATTTCAAGTTATTCTCTTGCTCTGCTCTGCATTAAACATTGAAAGGCACAGAAACATTTTGCTGCTTTGTTGCTATTTCCCTCTCTAACACATAGACACAGAGGCTTGAAAAAAGCTGAGAGTTTTCACAGAGTCTAAGTGCACTGTGTGATCGGTATGATATTACAAAAAAACAAAGCTAGCACAATGGAAGAAGAAACTTGAAAATACCTTTTTTTCCTGAAATGTGTTGATAGATAAAATTTGTTGAAAATGATTGTTTACTGCCAGATAAATAAGATGCTAATTAATAACATGTACATATAATTGTCACATTTGCTGTAGATTAGTAGAGCTTCATTACTTTCAAACACTAGTAATATTTCCTTGTTTACTGGAAATGTCTCACTTTTACTCTAGGAAAATTTAGAGTCGCCCTCATGATGAGTTATCTCTCTGTGCAGTTTAACTAACATAGAAAGATTGTGCAATGCTAAACTTTAGAATGCCTCTGAATTGGAATTTCCATAATTATGCCCTCTTTTTCTGAAAACCTTACTCAGTCCTCTCTTAAGTAGAGATGGCCCTGAGCCAGATGATTCTGATCTAGATTTTAAACCCCTTTGCCACCAAGTCTGGGAGTGTTTGGAAAAAGGGTTTGATTGGGACTATAATGAAGATGGGGCCAACTGAAAATGTGGCTACCAGTCCTAATGATTTCACAACTACTATTCAGATCACCAAGAAACATATCATTTTCAGTATATGCCTATAGGGCAAGGAACTTGATCCCTCTTACACATCCATCCATGCCCATCCTTTACTACTTTGAAAATCAATAACTTTTTTTAGTCAGAGGAATTTACTACTATCACCACTGTCTGCCCTTCCGAGTGATCCTACATTTTCCCTCAGATACTAAGGCTACTTTGTATGTTTGAACTTGTTATTTTATTTGGACTTCTATTGTGTATTTTTCACAGTTCTTTCTATTTTCACTACAAAATCCCAATTTTCTTGTCAGTGGGACTGGAGTGGGCACTTCCTAAATATCTTTTTTGTTCTTTTTATTGCATAAAAAGGAAAGGAATTAGCTGGGGTTCTTCACAAAATGAATGGTTTATATTTAACAGTGTATCCCCTCATCCTCTAAACTCCATCATCAGAGCACAGTTTCAATGCACTATTTGGGTCTTCCCCAATTCCGTTGTGTGCTTTTTTTCCCTTCTGTGCTCCCTACGCATAGAAAGACTTAATAGTTTGAATGCTGCAGGGGCTGCATTAGCAGATATGCTTTCAGAATCAGGGTTAAACTATGGGAAATGAACATAGTGGCTCAAGTCAGTGAGCTAATCAGTTTTTGCAAGTACTTTGTTTTTTTTCTGAATCTTTACATCTTTACATTTGGTCTAATTACTTTTGAATTGATATTTCTCTGGCTAAGGAGTATGCTACAAAGATTTGTTCCAACTTTTAGTTTAATCTTGACTCAGATAACTATATTGAAGTCTTATTCTCTTCCTCATTGGCAGGATAAAAGTAATCTACTTGGTGCTTCTAATCAAGCCAATCTCACGAGACCCGAATTTCCCCTTGGAGTTACCTGAAACTGTATCCTACAGGGGAGAATAGGCCCTCTGATGGCTACAATCCACAGCCTCTGGAGAATTAAATTTTAGCATCTCTCTCTCTCTCTCTTTCTCTCTCTCTCATACACAGAATTCCTCTCATTTTTTCTCAGTGTTTATTTACTAAAAATTAATTCAGTTTCATTTTACAACCAATAAAGAATACCTCATTTGGCACGTTCATTTGTCAGCCAAGCCTAACAAATGATCATACTCATAGAATTCTTCAAAGAAAATATGAACAGTAGTTTCCCTTGTTTGGTGTTTTAGCTAATAACAGGCACAACAAGAACAAAGGGCCACCCTTGTGAAGTCTTTGTACAGAAAACAAAGAAAAATACTGGCCTTTGAAGTGCTTCTTTATCCCAGTCTTACAAGGTATCTGTTTGCAACTAAGTGCTATTCCGGAAGAAAACATAAAATCACTGATGGTAAAGTTTACATATGACACAAAAATTGGTGGAGTGGTAAATAGTGATGGAGACAGTTATATGGATTGACCTGGATTACTTGAATGAGACGGGCTCATTTGAATAATATCCTTTTTAACAAAGCCAAATGCAAGGTCCCACGTCCAGGATTCTCTGTAACTTGAAGTATTTAAATCAAGATTTGAGAATTTATGTAACTCAGCCAAAGTTTCCCACTGCAGGGCCCACTGCAGGAATGAGGTTCTGGACCTGCAAAGTACAAGAGATCAGACTAGATGATCATGATGGTCCCTCCTGGCCTTAGAGTCTGGTAGGAACAAGGGGATAGATCAAAGCGATTTTAGAAACTTAGGCATTTACCTGCCACTGCGCTATGGAATATTCTGGGTTGGTTTCTCTCAGTGACTCCTGTTGAAGCTGTTCCACTTGTTATAACTAATTGAATAATCATGGGACCAAAGAAAGAGAGAGAGATAGTGACTCCATAGCCCAGTGGATAGGGTATTCTTCTGGGATTTGGGAGACTTAAATTCAAGTCTCTGTTCTAATGACTGTTTAATTAATTACAAAGAATAGAACAGTTTCAACGGGAGATTGAAAGACAGACCCACCCTGGAATATTCCATAGTATAGTAGTTAAGGGACTTGCCTAAGAGATAGAAGATGTGGCTTCAAATCCTGCTCCAAATCAGGCAGAGGGTAGAATGGCACCAGGGCCTCCCACATCCTGGGTGAGTGTACTAACCACTGGGCTAACAGTTGAAAGGAGGCACTGTCATTATGTGTGTGGGCTTATTGCGCTTTTTGTGTGTGAAAAAGGACCTTAGGTGCCTAACTTCCTTACAGGGGCATGGTGTAGGATACTCCACTTTCCTTGGCATTTCCTAGTGGCTAGCTAAGGCAGCTCCATGCTCAGCTCAGTGGCTGTGGATGCCCATTCTGAGGTGCCCATGTATTGTATAGGGAGCCTAACTCTGTATATTCCATTAGGCAGCAGAGCACCAATAACTAGGCATTGCGATGCTGAGCCTAAGTCCTCTCTGTGGATCCAGTCCAAAGAACATTTATAAGTTGGAAGACTATATTCTGAAAAGCAGGAAAAGGACTTAGGGGTCATGGCATGAGCTCCCGGAGGGATGCTGTATCTAAGAGGGTGAACACAATCCTTGGATATATAAGCAGGAAAATATCAAGCAGGAGAAGAGAGGAAGTAATAGCTCTGTATGGCATTAGTAAGACAGTTTATAAAATACTGTCTCCAGTTCTAGTGTCAAAACTTCAAAAGAATGCTGACAACTTGAAAGAGTTCAGAAAAGAGCTACAAGAATTATTCTGGAAAATTTGCCTTATAGCAAGAAACTCAGATGTGGTTTATTGATGAGAAAGTTAAAAGGTGACTTGTTCACAGTCTACAAGTACCTACCTACATGGGGGAAATTTTTTTTGTAGCAGACAGCTCTTTAATCTACCAGAAAAAAAGCATAGAGAGATTTGATGGCTTGAAACTGAAGCTAGACAAATTTAGACTAAAAATGTGGTGAGAAATTATATTCTATATCTCAAAATGAAGCTATGGGCTTGATACAGAAATTTTTTATGAGGTTCTTGTGCCTGTGTTACACAAAAGGTCAGACTAGATTTCATAATGGACCCTTCTGGCCTTAAAATCTGTGAAGACCTCCATAAGAAGTCTATCTCTCAGCCTGATTCCATCTGGCTGGAAACATGCAGCTCCCATTTGATCCATCAGCACTGGCAGGAGAGGGGAATTTCAGTCAACTGCCCACCTTTTGAACTCCTGTGAAAGTTAGCAACCTGGTTTTCCATCCCAAATCACAAAATACCACTTCAGATCTCTCCCTCAACAACTATATCCTTTCTCCAACAGGTATGTTCTCTGAATTAAACTCTGTAACTAAGTAGTGCTGGCGTTGGTGGCTATTTTCAAGTACCTGTGTGGGGAAAAAATTCTGATGGTAGGTGGAATTAATCTTAATCTAGCAGAAAAAAACATAATGAGAGATAAAGGTACAGTGATAGACTAATAGTTTAATAGTTTTTCTAATAGTTTCACTGTATGTGTGTGTAAAAACACTACTTCTTACCAATGGCATCTCCCAGAGTTGGAGTTCAATTTATTTCCCTCTCCCTTCTCCTCCACGACAGCATGACTCTTGCAGCTGTAGAGACGTGTAAAGGAAGACCAAACATTTCCAAGTACAGAAGAGGTTTTTATAAATGATAAACGAAAATAACATTTATCTTTTTGCTGCAGTCAGCACTTTTTTGCATGTCATTCCATGTACATTTATCTCAAAACAGGCATAACAGTCTGAGAACCATCCTATATCTGCAACATTTTAATATATAAAATACTCTGATTAGATTATTCTGTTTGTAAAATATATCAGTGTTTTGAGTTTTGTTAGCAAGATTTTGTAAAATAGAATAATTGTGCGTGCTATCAACATCTAAAACTAATAGATAATTAGTTTGGTGAGGATTTGAAATGTGAGACTCTCTGAATATTTTACACATGTGTTTTTATTATTACCAGTTATAAGATTAATTTAATGTAAAAAGTACATGAACAACCCCCCCGCCCCCGCCAGAAAAAAAATAGCAGCATTTTTCTAGTGGGGAATTAAGGGAGGGGAAAAACAAATACATGTTAAGATATAAGATTCTGATTACATACAGACCTTCCCAAATACAATATGTATTTACTTAAGTCTTTGAAATACACATATTGGCTTAAACACTCTCTACTGCTATTCTAAACTGAAGTTAAAATGTATGATAAATAATTTGCTAGTGAAAACAGTCACCACCAAACTGTGGACATTTTTTCTTTCATTCTTCTTCTAAGGCTTATCTTGATTTTTACTTATAAATTCCCTGACTGTTTTATAGACATCTATCTCTGCTCTTTCCAAACTGTTCTTTCGCAGGGACGATTTAGGGAAATTCACTCAATCAACTTTGTGTCAATTAAACTAATTGACAGCAAGTTTAACACTTATTTCTGAACACTAATTTATTACTGCAAATATTTTCTTATTACAAATAAGTGCTAAAACCTTAATGTCTGATCCAAAGCCTATTGAAGTCAATGGATCTTGAATCAGGACCTTAAAAAGAATTCCTCCACCTCCTAAAATACTCTTTGAAAGGCTTTATAAGTGTCCAAACAGGTGATGATAGGAGTTTAGTGCCAGAAGACAACTTTGTCGTGCTACACTTTTGCAAAATATTTTGATAATTCTAAAAAGGATGCAGTAGAGCTAATAAAAGAATAGCTGCCAAATTTCTAGTTTTTATAGAATCATAGAAATGTAAGGCTGGAAGTGACCTTGAGAGGCCAGCTTGCCCATCTCCCTGTGCTGAGGAAGGGCCAAGTATACCTTTATCATCCCTGGCAGGTGTTTGTTTTCTCCAAAACCTTTTTCATAAGGAAGAAGAATGAGCATGAGAAAAATATCTGATACTCCCAAGACATCCTTTGTTTGCTTCCTTTGTAGTAAAAATATGACAATCTAATTTCTTTCTAACTTTGGGAAGAAGCACCCACAACTAGGAACTGGTATGTCAAATTTTAGCCCAAAGGAAAATTTAATTTCTAAGTCAGAATGTGATTAGACAGCAGGTCTTCAATAGAGATCCTATGAGTCTTTAACAATAGAGGTGCTGCTATCATAGGCTTGATATTTCAAAAGTTTACTTCGGAGCATAGTGCTTAGCGCCATTAGCTATCCTGTTGATTTTAATGGGAGAATTAGTATTAGTGAGTGTAACTTTCCCAGTTAGTGTTTGTAGGACTTAGTCAATATTGCTGACTCCTGCAAATTTTTTGTTTTTGGCCCCTGCTGTAGCAATCTTTGAGTGATGCCAAAATCTCTGGCCATCACATGCTCTGGGGCAAGTAAGGTAGAGAGAGAAGATCCTTTAGTCTAGGGGACATTGCACTAAAGTGTAAACTCCAATACCATGCATTCTAGTCCTGGATGCTATTAATATTTCTGTGTACTTTATAACCCTTACTATGATCCAAAGCCTAGTACTGCTCCACAGTAAGGCATAAGTATCAGTCACACCTCTGATAGATAACTGAGATCTTGCAAAAAGTTCCCTTCAGGCAGAGGTGCCAGTGGAACCTAGTTCTCTAATATAACAAAAGACTAATCTCATCTGTTTTTCCATATAGTCTTTTGTAAGAAATGTAGTAAATAACATGCTTCTGTTGTTCAGGCTTACCACACTGTTGAGAAGCTCGAAACCCTAAGGAAGGGATTGTTGTATTTAAGAAGCCCTGGTATATAGGTAACTTAGAGTATGTCTACACTGACAAGTTTCTCCGCCACAAGTTATACCACTTTTATTAAAATGCTGGAATTAAACACCTGCTGTGTATCCACACTGTGCTCCTTGTGATGCTGGAGCGCATCCACATTAGCAGCTCCTGCAACAGCAAAGACAGCAGTGCACTGTGGGTAGCTATTCCACTGTGCAATTGGCCGCAGGGTGCTTTGGGAAGGGTTTGCAATGCCTCATGGGACAGGCACAGCCTCACATGATGCAGATCTCCCAATTCCGTTGTTCCATGGGCGCACGCACACACGTGCACACACACACGCCCGCCTCTGTGTTCAACAGCACGAGCATTCCACATTAATGGTTTGCTTTGTGTCCCGGAGCAGAGCATATCAGCACAGCACACAAGGGCTGTCAGAAACGGTGCTTTGAAAGGGGAGAGGCGCATGTCTCCGGGGCAGCCAAGTTCAAAACAATGAGCGCAGAGCAGTCACTTGAGGCATTATGAGACAGCTCCAGAGGCCAATTACAGCACAGAAAGCAATCAAGTGTCTACACTGGCAATGGAGGACTGGAGCCTCTGTGCAAATAGCCTTATGAGTCTCGTCAAGGTGGGTTTTTTGCAGCGCTGCAACTGAGGAGTTTCTGCGCACAAAGTGTCTTGGCAGTGTGTACACGTCTGCAGTTTGAGCACAAAAAGCTGCTTTACTGCACAGAAACTTGCCAGTGTAGACAAGACCGTAGAGAAGTGTTGGAAATTACTAGCCATACTATAAAGGTGACTGGGGATCCCAAAAGGAAGGACAAAAGGATTTGTGAAATTCTGATAGGAAGATCAGCAAATGAATATCTATTGCATAATAAATGGGAAGCAACTAGTAGAAAATGTACATGGAAACTTAGTATTATGTTGAGGGGAAACTAACACATGAAACACTAGGTACAAAGGTGATTCTGTCTCTGGAGTGGGTGTTTGGGGCATTACTGATGAACTTTAGAGCCGGCTCACCAATTTGAATCCTGCCCAGTGTAACAAGGATTAATAATTGTTCCCATGTAATAGCAGCTTGGTAGCCCCTATAGGATATGCATTTGGTAAATCTGAGTTTCATCTCTCATGTCACAAACTGCCCACTGTGCATTGCCCGAGACAATTACAAGCTCTTCAGGGCAGGGACTGTCTCTTACTAAGTGTTGGTACAGGATTCAGTACAATGGTGGTCCTGATCCCAGTTTAATGCTCTAATGTGAGCCAAAATTGCCATACTCATGATAAAACTGTGAGAGTTGATAACCCTGTGATTGTCACATACACTGGAGGTGAGAACTGGGAGTTCAAAAATCATATGGACTCACAAAATATGATTTAAATTTTTAATCTCATGATGTTAGGGTCTAATTTGTTTTTTAATTTATTTTATTATATTTTTAACTTCTGGGATTGGGGACGCTGCTGAGTAGCCCATAATGTAGAGCACTGGCACTGCACACAACTCCATTAAGCATCCGAGATAAAGTCCACTGAAGTCAGTGGAAAGATGCCCATTGACTTCAATGGATTTTGGATTAGGCCCTAAAATACTAAATAACTGAAGATGCCCTTCAATTTTTAAAATAATAATAATAATAAAAACCTCTTCCTTTGTTGTGAGTCAGTTTGAACATAATAAACCTTGTTTTTGGTTATACAGTTTGTGATGTCAATGAATGGAGCATTCATTCTGAATGGAAAATTTCAGTGTACTGGAAATCTTTTCAGTGGAGTAAATCATTTTTGGCAAAGTCAGTTTTAAGCTGTGTAATTTTCTCGGTTGGTTTGGAAACAAAGTGATTTAATGTTTGGAAGTAATTTAATGAGGGGAGTGGGGCAGGCATGTGCAAGGAGGTTGGCCTCTCCTGTCACTGCTTATAAGCCCTGTATTTTATCAACATGTCACAGAACAGATACAGTATGCTATGGTGGGCTACACAGTCACCATGACAGTTCTTGAGTTGCTGATAAAGTTTGAATATTCTTTGCATGCATAATTACATAAAATCTCTGTCACACCATATAAGCAAAAATAATTAGCTAATTGAAAAATGCTTCTATACCTGTCATCGTATATGGTTCCAGAGATTCTTTTTTGCCTTTTTTCAACTTGTTTTCAGGCCATGCACCAATACCTTATCTCTATTCCTAATTCCTTTATAAATAAAGTCCAGTGCTATTTCCATTTTAGTTCAGCAATATTCAGCCCAGGTTCACTTTCATTTTGAGAGTCTTTCAGGAAAGCAGGAGTTGTTCTTGAGTCAGCCCAGTTGGCAGTATTACCCAGGATTATTTTCAAAGGGAAAAAAATGCTGCCTGTAAAGTTAACTGAACTGCTTGAGAAAAGATGGACCAAATGAGATGAAGGCTCAGTTTTTTTTAAGGTATTTAGGTATTGCTCTGGTCAGTATTGCAATGCTTAATTGACCTAGGAGCCTAAGAGTCCATCTACACAGCAGCTGGGAGGTGTGATTCCCAGCTCAGGTAGACATGCACACACTAGCTCTGCTTGAGCTAGCACCTAAAAGAAGCAGGAGGGCCCCAGTGATATGGGCTAGTCACCCGAGCATGCATCCAAGGCTTGGGCAGGATTATACTCTGTACTGGGAACATCTTCAAGAGAAACTCATATCAGCATACCCATAGTTTAGTGGTCAGGACACACTCCTGGAAGATGGGAGATCTAAATTCCAGTCCCTGCTTCAAATCAGTCAGAGCAGGGATTTGGAAATATGTTGCCTTCATCCCAGGAGAGTGCAAGTATCCTCCTATTTCCCTTACACATCTGTGCAAGGAAGGGGCACTATGGCATTCTCTGTTTGCAGAAAAGCAAGGGTGGTCCAGTGGTTAGGACAGTAGCTTGTGCTTCAGAAAGACCCAGGTTTAATTCCCTGGTTTTGCATAGACTCCCTGTATGACTTTGAGTAAGTAACTTAGTCTTTAGTTTCTCAGTTCCCCATCTATAAAATGAAGATAATAGCAGATCTATACCTCACAGGGCTGTTGTGAAGATAAACACATCAAATATGATAAGGTGCTACACTGATCTGGGCCATCTATGTACAAGTAGATAGAACTCCACAAGGCTGCTGGCACTAGCCTCATTCAGGTGATCAGAAAGGGGTGGTATGGGAACAGACACTGTACCTTTCAAAAGCTGCAGTCCAGAGAGTTTCAGTTAAGAATTATACTTCTCTGAAACTACAATTGCCATAGAACATTTTAGATGGTCTATTTTGGGCTCTATGGTTTAATTTATTTGTCAGCATTCCATTTATGATAGGTGCATTAACATATCATTAAAGGTCAGATCCTATCACTCTTATTCAAATTGAGAAATTCCTTAACCATGGGAATGCTTGTGGAATAAGGTGCATTTCAATGTAAGGATGGCAGAATCAAGCCATAATTAAGATTCATCCAAGCATTTTGCTCCCGTTGGACTTTTTTTTCCAGGAAGGGGAACAGAAATAACTGATGCATCAGTCTAAAATGTCCCCTATTATTATTAATTATTATTATTATTATTATTTATTAATTACTTGCATTATAGTAGTGGCTCGATGCTCCAGCTAGGCCTGAGTATTGTGTACAAACATATGTCTGCCTGGAAAAGACAATGCCTGTCTTACTACCTTAATTTAAGATAAAACACAACAAATAGATGAAACAAATAAATGGGACAGAAAGGAGAGAGGGAGGGTGGGGTAACAGTAATATAAGCATTTTTTTTATCACAAACTAGCTATGTCCGCAGTTTTAAGGTACAGACGGTTTTGTTTGTTTTTGTTCAATCCACACCATGATGTGGGGAATCTTGGAGCTTAGTGACATTAGATGTGCATGTTATCTCATGTTTTTGGGTGGCTGGCAGGAACACCACTTTGGTAGAGCCATCTGTTAGTACAGTATTAATTGTTCTGTGTTATAGAAATAGATATACCTCAGTATGATTATGGCCTTAATTATTTCCAGAAACCTGTATAATTGTATGAAACAATTTGGTTTTTTAGGTTTTTTTTTTGGAGGAAGGGAGAAAGCTAGAAAAAACATAATGTATGGTGTTTTAACTATAAAAAAGTAACTTTCCTTAGTAATCCGAAGAGATAAATACAGTCTGTTAAAACACTTGGTGTGATTTTGTTTTTATAGTGAGTGAAATACCGAGCTAGCTACTTTAACTGATTGACTATACAGTGCATGTATTTATAATCAAGATTAATTTTCTGAAATATTCCTGCTAATAGTATCAATCAGATGTGATTTAAATTAGACTGACATTTATTTTTTAGTAGATTTCCGGTGTATTCTACACCAATGCTTCAACAAAATACACTTTCTCAAGTGTCAGCAAACTGGAAAAGTGTTGCACTATAGGCCTTCGTTTCTTCTTTAGCCTACTATGTTAGAAACAGAGAGAGACAGAGAATATCACTCTTGCTTAGAACTCTTCATTTCTTCTTTTGCCTTAATATGTTACAGAGATAGAAACTCATGCTTATAACTCTTCATAATATCTATATTATGAAAAATACATAACTTTTTTCATTTGGAAATATCAGAAATGCTGATCAGTAAAGACAAATATTAGTTTTTGGGAATGTTTAAGTTAATTGAATCTAATACTTCCATTTGGGAAAAGAAACAAAGCTTTAATTCCTAATGCTAGTGTAGCTACCAGTTTTTGTATTTAATATCAGCCAGTCCATACACTGCTCGGAGCAAAAACGTTGGCATGCTTGTTTATGGGCTCAATATACAGCCTGTGAAATTAAGGTATATATCTTAGTTATGCTGATTCAACTGGGTGAATAAAGTGTATTTCAAATATTGTGTATCAGTGTTATTTCTTTTGTGATTCTCTCCTGGTACAATAAACCCTTAAACGTGAATTCACTCTTAAAAAGCTGACTATAATAAGTAACTTTTATATTATCCCTTGAGAAGCATATCTGAGAGGCCTGTGCTCACCTACTATATTAAAATATTCTAACTTTTTCCCCCCTAAGTCATTTTCCTTAATAACTTTTTTACTATAAAAGTAAATCCATGTTTTATTAAAATATTTTATTCATCTTTAAAATTTTAATTATCTGCTGTTTGGCATCTTTATGGGAAAACATTAAAGTGGCAGTGTTATTTTCAAGAAAGGAAGACTATTTTTATGACGTTCATGACACAGAAAGAAGGCAGTGTTCTGATGAGAAGGTGGAAGGCCAGACTCTCCCGCCTTTGAGGAAGGCCAATTAGAATAACCAACTGTGGTAAACTAACACAGCCATGTCATGTTCTCCTCAACAGTTCCTTCCTCTTAAGTCCACATGCTTGATGAGACAGCTATTGATGCTAAATTATGCTGTAATTTTCAGGTTAACTGCAGATGATTTAACTGCCTTGAAGTAAATAACCAGTTCTGATTTACTGTCTCAACAGATTTATAAAAAACTTTTTTGAATGTGCAGTTTAAAAAAAATTGTTATAGCTGTACACCTCTATAAATCTGCCTTTATTGTTCAGCATAGATGCCAGGCTGCTAGGATCCCATTACAAGTTTACAATCATTTGGCAACACACTTGAAACTCACTAAAGCAGAAATTAGATATGTGTTGGTTTTCCACTGTTCACATTTGTTTCTGATGTGAGATTGGCAGCAGAAAATTCACTCCCTATAAAAATATTTAAACCTTGGGATTACCTTATTTCATTGTGTTGGCAAGTTTCTCATCCCCCGCCCCTCATGCCATATTGTAAAACATAGTTCATATACAGAGCTTCATGGCAAAAGAGGTGAAAAATGAGGCATTAAAAGAAAATGGCAACAAGTTTGCTCATTCCAGAAACCTGATTTTTTGAAAGGTAGACAGCATTTCACAGCATGAATAAACTTAAAAATATGCTTAAAAATAAGGCCCAGATTCTGCTTTCCTATTGTAAAACTCATGACCCAGGGACAGAGTTGATGAAGTTAACTGAGAAACTGTTAAGTTTCCTTGTAATGCTTCTCTTAGGCAGATGGCTTGGGCAGGAAAAGTGACTTCTAAATAATGCAGATCCCAGGGATCAATGATGAAAGAAAGCTGCTGCCCCACTATAAAGTGGCCCCTGTGCAGTGATGGCTGAGCACCTTCTGCTCAGACAACATCTTTCATGCCATGTCCATGCAAATATTTCTCTACAAAGAAGGTGGAGGTATGAATTGACACTTGAAGCAGTATTGACTCCTTCACAGGTATATTCTTGGATAGTTGCGAGGTTCATACTGTATTTGTTGGCTGTAGTTCATTCTATGCTAGTCTCCACAAATTGGTAAGAGGCATGCTAGTATAGAATGAACCACTGCACAGGGGCCACTTTATAGTGGGGCTGCAGCTTTCTTTTATCATTGATCCCTGGGATCTGCATGATTTAGAAGTCACTTTTCCTGCCAAAGTCTTGTGCCTAAGAGAAGCATTACAAGGAAGCTTAACAAGGTTCACCCGGTAAGGCTTCTCCAGAGTTAAAGAAAGTGTGCAGAGCACCCGTTCCTTCAATTTTGTGCAACCAACCCAGTTATACAGATATCTGATCTCCTATAGTTGTGTTAACAGAAGTAAATGTATTGGCTTGATTGACCAGATTCTTCTTTCAGTTATACGGATGCTAGTCTGTGGAAGTGAGCACCATAAGTGACACCATAGGCCAGAGAGTGGAATCTTTACTCATCTTGGTGATCTCTTAGGAGAGGTCCCTTTGAAGTCAATGGAACTATGCTTGTCAGTAAATATTCAACATAAGTATTCTAAAATTGGACCTTGTGGTATTACTAAATTGATCACACCATAGGCAGGATAAATATTCGCATGTTAATCTAAAGGCTAAACTCAGAATTTTCAAGTCTGTGTGCCTAAAATTAGTTTCCTAATTCCATATTTAGGAACCTAAATATAAAGCATGTTTTTCAAAGGTGCTTGCAGCTTCCACTCATTTCAGCAGGACTTGCCTATGTTCATCACTTTTTTAAAATCTGGCTGTTTTTATTTAGGAGCCTAAATATAGGTTAGGATCCTAACTTTAAACTCTTAGGTTTGAACATTTTAACCTAAAACTCTCCCCTCCCTCCCACAATTTTTTTTTTAAATAAATGTCTCTTAGTAGACTGTAGGGTTGAACAGAATACATATTGTGCCTTTAAAATGTATTGTAACCCAGTTTTTTGAAATTTAAATTCCCTGTTGTTTAGGGAACAAGGTCACTGCATAATGTCATTTCATTTGAGAAATTTAGGGTGAAGGTTCATGAAGCTCTGAAGAATGGTGGTTTAAATTTGATTTATTAGACTTTTCCAAACTCTGTACAAATACAAATCGAAACAAAGTGATGTTCTGGAAAAGCTGCTTCCTCAAAAAGAATAGATATTTGGGGCTGATTCCTTAGAGGAAAGTGGATGGATACTTCTCATCAGTTTTTGTTTCTTTCTTTCTTTGTTTGTTTGTTTGAAATAAATTTGACTTAACAATACTTATGGCATATTTGTCAGAAGCTCAGTATGTATAAATGAGTTTGATTAATCTAACTAGTGTTTTGCAAATGGTGCAGGATTGATAATTATGGCATATGGCTATCCAGAGAAGAGGCACAGCATAGGCAATGCCTGTCTAGTCTTCCTCGCAGCATCATGTCAGTGTGTATCAACTATTAAATAGCTAGGTGTCTCTTGGATCCGGGAAAAAAACAGAGGCTCATTTCCTTTAACGAAGACCTTTCTTTTTTAATAAGATGCATTTAAAAATATATCTTGAGAGGTGAAATTTAAAGGCAGTAACATAAAGCCACCAACCAAATCGCTGTCTCTTGCCCTCCTCCTGAATTAAATTCTTTATTTCCTTTGCACATACATTCTTTTGTCTCTTTCTTTAAAAACAGATACTAAGATCCCCAGAACTCTCACTATTGTATTATGAGTCTTGCAGTATTTGATGTATTTCTGCTGGAATCTCAACTTTCATTGTCGGGGTGGGGTGAGGTAGGGGACGAGGTTTACAACCTTATCAATTATGGAGAAAAGCTTGAAAGAAACAAGAGCACTATAAAGGCTCAGAAACCAGAAGTAAGAACCCAGAGTTTATTATTATTTAAGACTGTCATGATTTTTAAGCCATCTCATGACTTTCGGAAGCCTGACTTTTTTAAAAACTTTGGGTGGGTGAAACTGCCTTCAGCAGAATCTACTCATGTCACATTATTGTAATTAACTTTTTGCCTCCTTATTAGACATTGTTAACTCCCACTGCGGAATGCAGTCATCAGAGGGCTCCATTATCCTTCCTGTTTGGGAAAGAGCAGTACTTATAGAAGGCAGGGGACCTATCCCTGAAGCGACTAGAGTTGGAAGCTGTGGCACAGCAGCCTGGGAGCTGGCTATGGGGAAAAAGGCTGGGCAGTTTGGGATCTGGGACTGAAAGATGAAGAGCTGGGCTGGGAAGCAGCTTGTTGCTGGCAGAGTGGCCAGCAGTAGTTGTGCCAGGCTTAGACTTGAGAGTAGACTGCAAACACGAAGCTGTGCAAACAGGTCTGAACAAGAAGGACTAAAGGACTGAAGTCTGACTAGTGGATGATGGCCTCCTGAAGAGGAGAAGCCTCCAGTAAGTATCCATTGCATTAAGCCTGAGCAGTGGTAGCACCAGACTCTTCCATGTGCGGGGCTAGACAGAAAATTGTTGCGGGGGGCCTGTGCTCCTGTTCCCCATGAGGCCTTGCCTCTTTCCGTAGCCCTGCCCCCTGTTCCTCCTAAATTTCAGCCCTGCCTCCTCCTCTTCTCACCCCCACCCCAAGACCCTGCCTCCTGGTTGGGGATGTGGTTGCTTCTCAGCTATCCACCATGCTACGACTGCTCAGAGCTTAGAAATAGCCACCAGGTTGGGGGGACCTGGCTCTGGGGCCAGCAGAGCCCTTGAAGAGCAGTAACCAAAGGAGGCATGGCTCAGAATCCTGGGTAGGTCAGTCTGTACAGCTGTGGGGAGCCCCAGATCTTCTGCCTGCCCTAAGCGGCATGCCCTGGCAGGCCTGGATACGGCCCTGGGTCTGCTCTTGGGGACCCCGATGCCCCACCTGAGCTAACTCCAGCACTGCTGCTTGTGGCACAGCTGTCATCTTCAGAGCTGTGCAGCCAGAGAGCAGCCGCTGCTACAGGGTGGCTATGGCAAATTTTGTGGTGGTAATAGCCATTGCTAGGCCACCCCGTAGTGTCACCCCGAGCCTGAGGAGCCTTACTTCATACCCCTGTAGAAAAATTTGACTGTTTGTTCTAATATTTTGACCAAAACCTGAATATTTTTGGCTTAAAAATGAAATATTTCAATTGAAGCTGGCAATGTGGTTCCTCTTGGGACTTGTAGTTTGCATACCTTATGCTCCTGCTTTCCTCTCTGGCTGGAGTATGTCTCATGGTGAGGGAAGGATAGTACCTCAGAGGAGTCCCTTGCCATGGTGTATTATGACAGATGTAATCCAGCAAGGGAGCCTGCGTCCTAGAGAAAATGGAAATGCCTAAGGCATCTGAACTACAACTTCTATGAGGCCCTGTGGGGCCAGTATTGAATTTAGATATTTTGGTTTGCATTTTTGGATGAAACATCAACATTTTCCAATCAAAGCAGACCATTATAGTGAAAAAATGTGTTTAACCAAAACCCGATTTTCTAAAAAAAAAAAGTTACAAGAGAAAAGTCTTGACCAGTGCTACTGTTTATATACAGGCATTTATACGTGAACAGCACTAAAATGAGCCATACACTATTGACTTACTAACATTCTATAGCTTCCTCATTTGATTCTCATAACGAACACTCTAGTACCCCCACCAGGAGCTGCACAAAAGTTGAAAATTCAAAACATAAAATCTACTACTATATTAAACTGTCCAAAAAACAGATTTTGTTTGTGAATTCCTTCCTGCTCCCAAAATCAGTACAAAAGATCTACAGTAGAACCTTAGAGTTACAAACACCAGAATTATGAACTGACCAGTCAACCACACAGCTCATTTGGACCTGGAAGTACATAATGAGGCAGCAGCCAAGACAAAAAACAACCAACCAACCAACCCAAATACAGTACACTACTGTATAAATATAAAATACTAAAAAAAAAAAAGGGGGAAAGCAGCATTTTTCTTGTGCATAGTAAAGTTTCAAAGTTGTATTAAGTCAATGTTCAGTCGCAAACTTTTGAAAGAACAACCATAATGTTTTTTTCAGAGTTATGAATGTTTCAGAGTTACAAACAACCTCCATTCCCAAGGTGCTTGTAACTCTTAGGTCTACAGTTTACTAAACTCCCATATAAAATGGTTATTTCTTTAAAAAAATAGGCTAGAGTTTTATTTGGAGGGGACGGAGGAAGAGTCACCATCTACAAAATTACATTTCACAGGTTTTAGGAAAAAAACATGTTTTGGGTTTGTTGGCTTGTCTTTGGTTTTTGCTTATATTTTTGGCAAAAAGGAATTATATTATCCTTCAAAATATTTAGGTACAAACTTCCATAATCTATATTCTGGAAAAGAACCTATAACTAAATATATATGGATTAATGGAAATAAATCTAACCACAATCTGAAAATGAAACAGAAGATTCACAGTTCTGATGTCAAGGAAGCTCTTATACTATAGCTGATATGAAAAATCACTTTGATGGCATTAGAGATATGAAAGAAAACGATCTTTAACTGTTAAAAACATTAATCAAGACACATTTCCCTTGATAATTGCCATTTAGATTGTTGCTTCTGTCAGCCTTTAGTGGATCCTCAGATAGCACTCACAACATACAGTGTTCTGAGGTAGGAAATCCCCTGAGCCAGTGGTGGGTAACCTGTGGCCCGCAGGCTGCACACAGCTCTTCAGGGTAATGGATGGCAGGCCACGAGATAGTGTTTACATTCACTGTCCGCAGGCATGGCCACCTGTAGCTCCCACTAGCTGTGGTTTGCCGTTCCTGGCCAATCGGAGCTGCGGGAAGCAGCGGCCAGAATGTCCCTTCGGCCCGCGACACTTCCCACAGCTCCCATTGGCTGGGAACGGTGAACCACCACCACTGGGAGCTGTGGGTGGCCAAGCCTGTGGACGGTCACTGTAAACACTGTCTTGTGGCCTGCCAGCAATTTACCCTGACAGGCTGCGTGTGGCTCGCGGGCCACAGGTTACCCACCACTACTCTAAGCACTTTTTGATGTTTTAGAAGCTTGATTTTCTAGCTTAAAACTGTACAAAGGGTTTGAATTTATTACTCAGAAAGAGAAAGATAATGTGCCCATTTCTGAGGAATTGTTAGCTTTGTTTACTTTGGAATGCATCAAAAAAACCTTGCAAAAATCTTTTTTGTCCACCAAAAACTGCACGAGGACTATGTGCCCTTCTGCAGGATTTCTTAATCTCTGTTATATCATTTGGCCCTAGGTACCAAAAATACATATGCCTCTTCATGTGTCAAGAAAAAATGGACTTTGTGCTAAAACATTTGGACAGAGACAATTTGTTAGTTTTCCTACTTGCAGTGGCAAAATAAAAGCCCTCTATGCAATATTTAGTGCACTAGATACTTTTGTTTTTACTGAGTCCTTCATGACAATAAAGTAACCAATAAAAAGATATAGAGTAATTGTTTTTCCATTTTCTATGAGCTCACACTTCCTTTTGGAAGTCTTATTTCTAGTGGAAATTAGTATGTTTATATTAAGAGCAATGCATACGTTATAAAAGACTATAAATATTTACAAACAATTGGAATTAAAAACATACAATATGTAACATGAAATGTAAGGTATTTTAGAGTTCTGATGACATCAGGATAACCTGGGAAATTACAGATCAGTCATCTTAACTTCTGTACCTGGAAAGACAATGAGGCAAATAATTAAGCAATTAATTTGCAAACATCTAGAAGATGCTAAGTAACAGCATGGATTTGTCAAGAACAAATCATATCAAACCAACCTGATAGCTTTCTTTGACAGGGTTACAAGTCTTATCTTGTGGTAGATGTGGTATATCTTGACTTTAGTAAAGCTTTTGATACTGTCTAATATGATATTTTCATAAACAAACTAGGGAAATGCAACCTAGATGGAGCTTGTCATAAATATAAAGAGAAGGGTAACAACCTTCCTGTATGCAGTACTATAAAATCCCTTCTGGCCAGAGGCACAAAACCTTTTTACCAGTAAAGGGTTAAGAAGCTCAGGTAACCTGGCTGGCACCTGACCAAAAGGACCAGTAAGGGGACAAGATACTTTCAAATAGGGGCCGGGGGCGGGGCGGGGAAGGTTTTGGTCTGTCTGTTCTGTGTGCTTGCCGGACACAGATCAAGGAAGCAAGCAATCCAATTCCATTAGAATCAGTAAGTACTAGCAAGGGAATGTGTTAGCTTATTTTTGTTTTGGCTTGTGATTTTCTCTGTGCTGAGAGGAAGGTGTATTCCAGGTTTTCTTTTTGTAACTTTAAATTTTGGCCCAGAGGAAAATCCTCTGTGTTTTTTAATCTGATTGCTCTGTAAGATTGTCTTCCATTCTAATTTTACAGAGGAGCTTCTTTTACCTTTTTTCTTTTTAATAAAGTTCTATTTCTTTTAAAATCTGATTGGGGAGGCGGTTTGTGTCCTAAAAAAAAATAACCCAAGGTTGGTCCGTGCTCATCTTGTTTATTCTCAAGCCTCCCCAGGAAAAAGGGGTGTGGGAGTTTGGGGGGGAATAGGAACTCCAAGTGGTCCTTTCCCTGAGTTTGTCTAAATCACTTGGTGGTGGCAGCATTACCTAATCCAAGGTACAAGGGAAAATTTGTGCCTTGGGGAGTTTTTAACCTAAGCTGGTAGAAATAAGCTTAAGGGGTCTCTCATGTGGGTACTCACATCTGTACCCTAGAGTTCAGAGTGGGGAGGGAACCTGATAGAGCTACTATAAGGTGGGTGCATAACTGGTTGGAAAACCATTCCCCGAGAGTAGTTATCAGTGGTTCACAGTCATTCTGGAAGGGCATAACAAGTGGGGTCCCACACCGATCTGTTCTGGTTCCAGTTCTGTTCAATATCTTCATCAGTGATTTAGATAATGGAATAGAGAGTACACTTACAAAGTTTGCGGATGATAGCAAGCTGGGAGGGGTTGCAAGTGCTTTAGAGAATAGGATTATAATTCAAATGATCTGGACAAACCGGAGAAATTCAATAAGGACAAATGCAATTACTTCATTTAGAAAGGAACAATCAGTTGCACACATACAAAATGGGAAAAGACTGCCTAGAAAGGAGTACTGCAGAAATGGATCTGAGGGTCATAGTGGACCACAAGCTTAATCTGAGTCAACAGTGTAACACTGTGGCAAAAAAAGTGAACATCTTCTGCATGTATTGCCAGGAATGTTGTAAGCAAGACACGAGAAATAATTCTTCTGCTCTACTCCACGCTGATTAAGCCTCAGCTGGAGTATTGTGTCCAGTTTTGGGCATCATATTTCAGGAAAGATGTGGACAAATTGGAGAGGTTCCAGAGAAGAGCAACAGAAATGATTAAAGGTCTAGAAAACATGACCTATGAGGGAAGAT
The DNA here is from genome assembly GCF_009764565.3 of Dermochelys coriacea. Lineage (NCBI taxonomy): Eukaryota > Metazoa > Chordata > Testudines > Dermochelyidae > Dermochelys > Dermochelys coriacea. The sequence goes on along the minus strand of NC_050078.2, from coordinate 22,218,109 downwards.
TTTAAAAAATGGACAAAATTGTATAGCCTGGAAAAAAAGACTGAATCTTCAAATACATAAAAGGTTGATACAAGGAGGAGGGATAAAAAATGTTGTTCTCAACCTCTGAGGATAGGAAAAGACACAATGGGCTTAAATTGCAACAAGTGGGATTTATGTTGGACATTAGGAAAAACTTCAGGGTTGTTAAGCACTAGAAAAAATTGCCTAGGGAAATTGTGGAATCTCCATCATTGGAGATTTTTCAAAGCAGGTTAGACAAACATCTGGCAGGGATGGTCTAGATAATACTTAGTCCTGCTGTAAGTTCAGGGGACTGGACTAGATGACCTCTCAAAGCCCCTTCCAGTCCTATGATTCTATGATAAACTATGCAAGTAATAAATTGCAATACCTGCACAACCCTTTCATATCTTTATAGTCCAATATTTCACACTAGCTTACACAACAGTCATCTCTCTCTCAATAAAGTTATAATAATGTGGTAATAAATACACTTTGAACCAAAATTTGCCCTCACCTATATTCATGAACTTCAGTAATGTTTTGAATATAAGAAATGTCTGTTGTACTATTTTTTCAAGAGTCCTTAATAGGAAATTGGGTGTATTTGTTTCTGGAGATTGAAAAAGCAAGGATGATTTTTTTTAGCAGAAAATTTCTAGGACAAATGTTTTTACCATTAAAAAAGAAAGAAATTTCAGGTATATACAGTAAGTCCAAATATAGATGCCTTCAGTGGAAAGACTTTTCTTTTTGGAGCTATCTGAAGCTGTACACCTGGGGTATACAACTGAAAAAAATGTTTAATTACGTAAAAAAGGTGTATGTGATAATCATTCTGTAGAGAATAGGCATTCGTCTATACATTTACACTCATGCTGTTGAACCTACTTAGTAACTTCTTTAGTACAAAATATGTTCTAAAATATATTTAAAAACAAGACAGCAGCCCTAAAAGGTATACTGCAGGCAACTTGCATGGTAACTACAGAGCTGAAGAATTAAAAGTGGCTTAATGTGACTTTTAGTTCTTTGGTGATAGCAAAATTGAAGAGAATAAAAGCCTGAATCATAAAAAAAAATGCATCTACTAGTTAAGAGGCTTTTTAATGTACTTAGTAAAGTGTGTAATTAAGTTTTTTGAGTTAGGTGAACTTTGGATATTCATTACAACTTTTTTCTCTTATGAGCAATTTACCAGCTATAATTTACAAGCAGGGCATGCAATACAAAAAAGTAGACAAAAGACAAAAAGTGCAACTGATCCATCAACACACAAAATATACAACATATATTTGTAGATATTAAATGCGGTTGCTAAAGTGCATTGAATTTCCAGGTTGTTATTAGATGGAAGTGATATAATGACACAGAGAGTTTATATTAGAAGGTGCATAGTTCAGCAGAAAGGAGACGTTGCACAGTGGGAGATTTCTTACTCATTTCCAGCAGAAGCACTCTGAGGAGGCATGAGTGCATGTGGCTCTTCTGAAAATTTTCATCCCCTATTGATACTGTGTGATTATGCCTTCTTTGTTTACAGTGTGTCCTCAGAGTAACATGTTTATGTGTGTGAATGCAGCATTGTTATGTTCCTCTGATTTCTGCTCCCTCCTCTCCTACAAATCTTCCCATTCTCAAACCCATATCCACAGCTCCTCCAATAATAACCAGCTTCCCTGTGATAGCATTATTTTTTTAAGGTGTGCCAGGTACATTGCTAAATGTAGTGGATTCTGGATTCAAGAGCTTGCATCTCCAGCAGCCAAATGTCAACAAAGTTGCTGCTCTTCACCCCCTGGCTGTCTCTCTCTGACTCCAAAGTGAGAGGCCGCAAAGGAGGGGAGATGGTTGAGAAAGCAGCTTTGGGTGCAAGGACAGTTACCATGATGTCCCAGATCTGTCCCACCCTCACTACTGACCTACTGAATTGAATGGGCCTGGCACATGTAGCTAGTGACTCCCTCTACGCTGTCTGGTTGCTTTCAGCTGCTCCAGTCAGCAGCCAGCGACTACTGCAGTAGCTTACAAAGAACAGCTTCTTCTAGTCCTGATGTAGACAGCAACAGACTGCTCCTCAAAGAAACAGAGCTGAATGGTAAGTGAAAGGGAAGGGTTCTTTCGGCAGTTAGGGGAGAGAGAGTGCAGCAACTGGAGAGCAGCAGAGGGCAGCAGTTAGGTAGTGGGACACCAGTGGAGAAGCCACTGGATGGGGGCAAAGATTAATTTCCCTTTTTTCTGATTCAGACATTTCAGACTGTGTATCCAGAGTTAGAGTCCTTTTAAAATAAAGGACCATTTTGTTTCCTACCTCAGCAATAAATGAAGTAGCTCTTAGAGTTTGCCATGAACTCTGCAGAGGACTCAACCCTTTGCACAGGCTCTCCCATCTGTTGCTGACCCTTCGGAAGTGCGGTGTAAAATAACTTAAATTAAATTAAGTTAATTAAATTAAACAACAAAACATAAACCTTTTCATAAGCATTTTCCGAAAACTAGGTGTTTCTAGGATCTCTGTGAAGGACTTCTGTGACTCGGACCCTAGTTGCCTTTGCCCTGCAGAGCATCTCCATTCTCTTTTATATCCTGACAAGGTCCACTTCCTTCATCAGCAATCATTACTCTGCATGTCTGTGGAAGGTTTTAGTGCCCAAGTTTAGGGCTTCCCCATAGAGAATCCCTGTATTGCTTTGGAGAGTCCTTTAATCTGTCCACCTGTTACATATGGCTTTTGCAACTGGAACCTCTGCTCTTGCACAGCTCCTCACAGGGGCTCCATATTGTGGAAGGAAGGGCACGAAAATAAATGCTAACAGCCCTCAGTGTTTGTTCTACTCTGTTGCTTGGCATCTCTTGGATTCTCAAGCAGCCTCAACTGTGACCATTTCTTTCTAATGTGGAATTTGCTACATTATCCATGTTTTTTTAACCTCTAGCCTTCACTATAAAATGGCCGTCTACTGCCATTTCTTGTGAAACATGAATAGTAGAGCTGATCACAAAACAGGAAAACTTATCATGAACATTTCCATGAAAGATTGGCCACTTTTTTTTGGTTAATTTCTTGATTTTTTTTGACTAGCTGTGTTAAGATATATGCAAATATTATGTAAAAGCTATTTTTAATAAAGGGAAAAAATCTACTTGTCCATGCATTACCTAATTTACCTGGAGAAGTCACATCCATAGGAAATTATTGTTGCCAATTATTTAATAACTTTTTAAAAATAGGATTAAGTAATAATATAACTATATAATACCACAGTTACTCAAGTGAATATAAAATTACAAAGGGCAACATTTTCAAAAGTGCTTAAGTGATTTAGAAGACTAAATTCCATTTTCAGAATTGACTTAGGAACTTAGAATCCTAATTTTCATTCCCAGTAAATGGGACTTGTATTTCTAAGTTCCTAAAACTTACTTCAGAAAATGGGATTTAGGCACTTTTGAAAATTGTACATAAAGTCTCCAATATCAATCCATAGAGTGAAATCCTGACTCCATTGAAGTCAGTGGGAGTTTTGTCATTGATTTCAGTGGGTCCAGGATTTCAGTCATATTTTTCATTGCATATGCTATATCCTACATGGAGTATAAAAAATAGCCCCTTCCTTACGCCGGTGTATACCATCTAGGTACCCTCAGGAGTTTTAGGTCTTCCTTTAATGCATCTGCCATTGGCCACTCCTGGAGGCAATATACTGGACTAGATGGAACAGTTCTCTGTTCTCAAATAGTAATTCTTATGTCCCTATAATACTTGTCCTCATAAGGAGAGGGGTATAATATCAGCTTTGAATTAAAAGGAAAATAAGTAGTAGGTGGAGAGAGAAGATGTGAGTAGAAGTGAGAGCAGTGAATTGTGCAATGTGATGGCTGTAATGGAATACAGCCAATGTTTGTTCCTGATGTTTTATTGAATAAAGTCTTGTATATATTATCAGTCCATCAAAAGACAATACAAGTTTCTTCATGTCTATTTTAAGTATTTCAGCGAAAACATATTTCATAAACCTCCACTTATTGCCATAGACTCAAATTGTTTTCAATTTGTCTGTCTGAATCAAGTTCATATTACATGCCCTGATACAGTAAGTACATTTATGGTGAACAATTGAACATCTGTTTCAAGGAAAACTCTACCCACTGCTCTTAAACCAAAAATCTAAAGGTACAAACAAGAGGGAAACAATTCTTATCTTATGAAATGCAATTTTAATTACAATTTCCATTTGTGGCCTATATGTTGGTGATAACTTTCTTGCTGAAAAGGACACCACTTCTGCTACAAACAGTGTGGAGCCCATTATAGGGCATTGCAAATTAATTTTAAATTATAAAGTATTTCAGTGTTTAAAATTTAAAATATTTTAAAAAAATAAAGTTATCTTATTATAATGAAACCAGGTTAGGAACTGGTTTAAATTGTTTTACGGAAGGATTTCATGCTGCCAGTGTCATAAATGACATTACGATTTCAGCAAGATGATCAACAACAATAGAAGACTCAGAAATATTAATTTGAGTGCAAATAAATAAAAGCGTCTTTATTATAAGAGCTTCTGCATGCTCCTGCTGTTTGGCTGAATAGAGTAGACACAACTGTCTATTCTAACTTAGCTATTACCACTCAAGAATGGGATCTTGGAGTCATTGTGAATAGTTCTCTGAAAACATCTGCTCAATGTGCAGCAGCAGTCAAAAAAGCTAACAGAATGTTGGGAATCATTAGGAAAGGGATAGATAATAAGACAGAAAATATCATAATAGTATGCCCACTTCCTGAATACTGCATGCAGATCTGACTGGCCCATCTCAAAAAAGATGTATTAGAACTGGAAAAAGTACAGGGAAGGACAATAAAAATGATTAGGGATATGGAATAGCTTCCATATGAGAAGAGATTAAAAAGACAGGGACTTCTCAACTTGGAAAAGAGACGCCAAAAGAGGATATGATAGAGGTCTATAAAATCATGACTGGTGTGGAGAAAATGAATAAGGAAGTGATATTTCCTCCTTCACATAACACAAGAACCAGGAGTCGCTCAATGAAAGTAATAGGCAGCAGGATTAAAACAAACAAAAGGAAGTATTTCTTCACACAATGCACAACCAGTCTGTGGAACTTTCTGCCAGAGGACGTTGTGAAGGCCAAAACTATAACAGGGATCAAAAAATAATTTGATAAGTTCATGGAGGATAGCTTCATTAATGGCTGTTATCCTGGATGGGCTGGGATGCAACACCATGCTCTGAGCGTCTCTAGCCTCTGTTTTGCCAGAAGCTAGGAGTGGATGACATGGGATGGATCACTCGATGATTGATTATTCTGTTCATTTCCTCTCAAGTACCTGGCATTGGCCACTGCAGGAAGACAGGAGACTGGGCTAGATGGATCATTGGTCTGACCCAGTATGGCCGTTCTTATGTTCTTAACTGTATTTAAGGGAAACTGCACAGTCTTTAAAACAAAAATTTGAAAATTCTTTCAAGGATTCCATCAGAGAAAAAAAATATATTCACTGTTTTTAAAATGTAACAAAATGTGTAATAACTGTCACCTTAATGAGAAGCAGAACTCCTGGTTTCTGTGTCAGGGGTCAGTGACAAGTCCCATAAACAAATATTTAAAAGAACCATCTCATTATAAATCCATAGTGTACTTGAATTTATTTTTTTCCCCTGATGTAACCCCCTCTGTCTGCAAAACCAGAAGGTCTACAGCTCAGATTTTTCAGAATATTAGGGAATTTCATTTTAAACACATAACTTCTTTCATTTTTATACAATAGACTTTTTCATCTTTTTGCAACTTACATGTGGGTTTTTAAACTTACTGCAAAACAATATAGAACAAGAGCCACAGTTGTATATGTTACATCTTCCATCACACAATTTTTTCTGTAGAAAACTGTGGTAACTTCCTGAAACCAGCTGCTTCACTGGGATCTGTAATCTGTCAGCACACAGCTACCCATATCTGTATTTCTCATGGTATTCTATATTTCATAAAAGCACCCTCATGCAGAGATGTTGCTTCTGGGCATAACACTAAAAATGATGGTAGTGTCCCAGTTTAAAATAAAGGAGTCTGAATCAGAATGCCTGACCCAGCTGAAATAAATTCATATATTTAAAAAGTCTTTGTAGTTGTACTTGGGTCTTCCCTACTTAAAAGGGAACAAAGCTATCAGGACAGATACTAAGTCATTCACCATTCTTAGTATTTGACACAAGAACTGAATCGCTTATTATATGCCATAGGAATAAATGAAAGTCATTGTATATATTCCAATCATAACAACATCTTGAGCTCTTTAAAATTTTACATCATCTGTTTTAATGGAATAGGCAACAATTCAGTTATTCATATTTCATTTGCACTTTTGATTTAATAATCTCATTTTTTCCTTTGGCAGATGTACAACAAATGGCAATCGACTGGCTCACTGGAAATTTGTATTTTGTGGATCATGTCAGTGACAGAATCTTTGTGTGTAATCACAATGGAACTGTGTGCATTACCCTGATTGATCTTGATCTTCAAAACCCTAAGGCAATAGCTGTTGATCCAACATCAGGGTAAGAGTATTGTTCACATAACAAGCTTGTTAAATTATTCAATGCATACTTGCATGCAAAAAAAATCTTGCATTTATGTTTTATTTCAGTGCATGTGCTTTTCAGGCCACATATTTACCTAATATAAACCTTAAATGACAGATTAATTATTAGCTCATGAAACTTCCTTAAAACATCCCAATGTGATAAGAATGCTACTTCTCTCTAGGAGAGTAAATAATACACCCATTTCATTCAGGTGTTTTGAGACATAATATTTGCATTTATTTATTGAGCTGTTCATTTTGTTGTAAAAAATAAGTACAACAATAATATATATATATATAGGCAAAGTGTACATTGAACAGGTTTGCTTCAGTTGTCCCAAGTAATTGCGGAACCATTTTAATGATAGTATATGTTTTTGTAACTTTAATATTGCAGGAGAAATGAGAAAATAACTTAGCTCTTCACAAGTTTTCTCCAGTAAATTGTAACCTTTTTAGAATATAAAGAAAAGGAATGTCACAAACATCTTCCTATATTTTACTCCCTAGTCTGTAGGGGCATTAGGACCTCATCACTAAATGGAGCAGATCCAAGCCACCAGACTCTCTTCATGTGCTCCTATTGGGACTCAGTGATTGATATATATATATATATAAACAGTCTAGATTTGCATTTTTATTGTATAAACACATTTGGAATCATTTGGGGAGGAAAACTTTAGTTAAAATACTGGCCACTAAAAACCCTTTATCTTATAACCACTACAAGCTAGAAAAGGTTTTCAAGCAAAATGATGAAGTAGGATGCATCACTGAGCATGGAAGAACTGTTGTTTAAGATGTAAATTTCAATGAGGTTTTTGGAGTGGCTGTTTTGTACTCGTTATTGTTTTTATTAGTCTGCAGGTAGTTCAGTATGAAATGACTGGTGGAATATGTCCTAAACTGACATAAGCCTCTGCTCAATAAATAGGAAAATATTTACTGAAGAAACAGCTTGTCATCCATATGTGGACTTTTGTTACTCTTTACTTAAATCCTGATTGAATATTAAGATGCATCATCACAGTGGGTTTAATTTTGACAAGAACAGCTTGCATGTAAACTTTGCAAAGGAAGCTGTATAATATAATTCCTGAATATAGCTGTATTTCTATTTGCAACAGATGGTAAACTTGACTCAGTCTGACGGCAGTGATGTTTCAAAAAGACATTAGTGAAAGAAGTTGTATTTAAACCGATTTGTTTAGTAATTCTCATAAGAAAGAACTGGAGGTTTTCAAATGGGCTAATAGCAGTCTTTTCAACTACATTTGCTTACATGTTTTGTGTTGGATTTGCTAGCTGAAGTCCAAAATAGTTATTAAATAATCTTGTCTGTCAAAAACATTGGATTTGAATTGAATTATTTTCCTTGAAATAAAGAACACGGATCTTTTTGGAACAAAACTGTCATACAGAAATATCATATATGTTAAAAATTCTCCCTTTTGAACATCAATAGCTTTCTTTCCTCTACCCTTCCCATTTTTCACTGTCATGATATCAAAGGTCCTCAATTTGGCAAAGAATTTCAGAGTAGAAAAGCCTCATGGTGTTTGCACTTAGTCTCTGAAGGATTCCTGTGGCTTTGATAGCTGTTTAAATATAATTCTGTCTTGTATCATTTATTGGAATAGGGTATTAACTTTTTTATATTTAATGAGTGTTCTGTACACGGAAGTCACGTATATTGTACATGTACGTTGTATTGGTGTTCTATACTTACTTTCAAGAACATTTTTCTCAATTACACACATTAGAGATCGTATTTATTTTGTATGATGTCTTATCCATCCCTCTGGCCAGCACAGGAAGTTTCCTTACATTGTAAATTTGACTTCAAACTACTATGAAATATTTTTTTAAGCAACAAAGCTTCTCTCAGTTCCATTGGCAGAACATTCCACTGTCTTTTCCTTTGCTTAAGTCCATCCCTTTATTCCTCGAAACAGTTTCACTCCCACTGTTGTGTTTTTTTGGCCTCCACATAAATATAGCCCAAAAATATTTGCAGTGTTCCAAGTGTGGTCCAACTGGTACCATACACAATACAACTTGATTTTGTACAGCATCTTTCATACAGTATCGCATAACCCTTTACTGTATCCCAAATTGCTTTACTGTATTAAATAATACAATACAGTAGACAGTCTATTAGTTGTAACATTTATATATTGCTGGTGCAAAAATAAACACTGTCTTAACAGTTTTAGATTTTTTAAATAATTATGTGAAGACTTAATCTAATTAATACATTAAAACATTTCTTCTTAATGCCATAGGCTCAGTTTGTGTCCTCTAATGGAAGAAACTACAGGTGGGAGTCTTAGCAGGGAGGAAAACTCTGAAGTTCCCTTTGCAGAGATCTCCCCCAAATGGTTACATGAGCAGTGGGAAAGGGGTTCTTTTCCTCCCATGGAATGAAGAAGGATTCAGCTTCCCATGGAAGATTCCTTCATGGAATCTTCAGATCCTAGAAGATTCATGCAGAGGCCATAGTCTCCACATGGGCTTCTAAGACTTCCTATTTCTGGCAGAGTGGAATCCCTGGATCCAGGGCTCCCTTTAGTGGCATCCTGAAGTGGAGAGGAGCATCGGAAAAGTTAGTAGAGTCTCAAGCTGTAATCACTCTCCTGCAGATTCATTATGGGGCATGGGAAGAGATGAAGTGCATCACCCCATTATTGAATAACATCACTTTCAATACCATGTACAGTAATGTAACATAGCAGTCTTTTCATTCACAATACTAATATTGCGAACATTACCTATTTGTGGCATCAGTTAGTTATAACATTTATATGCTAATGTAAAAATAAAACAGCGCACACTGCTCATTAAATTAAAGATCCAGCCTCAGATTTATATTGAAGTAACTTGAAATGCATTGTTATTTGGTGGTCTGTAGTCCTTGTCCCCAAAAGTGCCCCCAACACTCTCATTTCCTGTGAGCAGCTGGATCTGGCCAGCAGCAACAGCACGGAGAAAGATGCTGAAGTGAGCAAGTGTTAATGCAGTAGCCTGGTAGTTACTGTGGCCTGGCCATGGGGATGAGGGGCTGGCTGGGACAGTTGGAGAGGTGAGGACTGGGAGAGCAAGAGAAAGGGAACTGAGGGGTAAGGCTGGGAAGGGGAGGAGAGGGAAGGGGAAAGAGGAGCAAGGGTAGTCCCAAAAAAGACAAAATGCAGATTGCCTTACTAAAATGTTTGGGAACAACTGCCCTAGCAGACCCCTGCTCCATTGCCAGCTTCTTTATACTCCTGCCAGCCAAGAGAAAAGGCCATGTGAACCTGTGATTACATGGGTGCTGTTGCTCTTCTGGTGGTATCTCTGAATGGCCAAGAGGCATGCTTTTCTCTTTTCTCCTGTATTTCAAGCTTATATTTTAAATATAAATTTTAATTACTTCAATATCAAAGTAGTATTTCTATGTCAATATATTATAATGTTGTAATCTTATCTGTCTCATAATGGTATTGGTTTTATTTTTTCTTTATTGAAAATTGTATAATAACTCATAAAAGGTACAGATATATGGAAGTGTATTGTAAATTGAGCACCAAGTGATTGTGGCACATACAAGTGTGTGTATTACTGTTCAAAAGCAGCTGATATTTATACACCTGGTACATTTAATTACAAAACATATAATTTTATATTCAAATATAAAACCTACACTATTCCTATAAAATATTATGTAGGTGCTCTCATAAGAAATTCTCCAATTTGCAGTGATCTTCAGTGTATTTGCTTTCATAACCTGTTTTCCAGTCATAGCAAATACCTAACTATTGAATGTATTAATATTAATACTATTAAGTACTGACAATTTGCTTGGAACTATGCTAGATACAGAATCCTCTCCCTGAGCAGAGGAACTTAGGGCTTGCTCTTATCAATAGACTCCAAAACTCCCATAGACATTCATGGTACAGGATTGGGGTCTTACTGTCTAGCTTAAACTCTTTTCTTCTTTGCTTTTGTGGTGTGGGTTTTAATTGTTATACTATGTACCAGAAAGCTTGACTGATTCACAGCTATAGGCACAACATGGGCAAAAACTTTCTCATGCTGTCCAGGCCAGGGTGTTTCCTTCCTATTTTGGAGAAGACCATCTCTATGAGTGAGAGAATGGTTGAATCATCTTGTCTGTTAAATTATTTGCTTCGCTGGTGAAATGGTCAACAAGCATACCAGTTGTAGTAGTTTTTATGATATGATCATCTGTGCACTTGGAAGTGGACTGGGACCACCAAACTCATTTCACATATGATGCTGAAAGTGCCAAAGCCTTCATTCACTACTGAGTGATGCAGGAGTTGAGCTTTCGAACTAGAAATAAAAGGCTCTGATATCATGCTACCTGTTGAGCCATCAAATTCCTTCTATTTGGAATTATTGCGTTACTTGTGTTAAATGTGTTGATTTTGGTTGGGAGGTAAGCATTTCCACCACGAGAAATGTCTTCCATTATTAGTTTACTCCTGCATATATCTTCTAGAAATGCAGTGTGAAAAGTGAGTTCTCCAAACAAACAAACAACAGAAGAGGAAATACTAATAAAAAATGAAAACAATTATTTAACCATGTAGGCTTTATGCAGGATTGTTCTTTATCTTCTATTTCAATTACTTTCCAAAAGAAGAATACATTTTACAATATAACTCTGGTATTTGTGTTATGGGGCACTTACCAAAGGAGAAAATTAAGTACCATATATTATGAGTACTTTTTTGTAAACAATTTAAATTTGTCAGTGATGGATATATTTGGGGGAGAAAAAGAGAACAGTCCTACTAAAAAAAATAAATTAGAGAGCAGGAAAAAAATGGAGAAAAATGTTTTATAATAGTACATTGCCTCTCCAGTTCCATCAGAATGAGAGCATTAGCTGCTTCTGCCACAAGCTCCTAGAACTGATAAATAGTACTGAAGGGACTCCTTTCTTTTCTGGGTGAGAAACACAAGCTATACCTGTTACTGTTGTCCTTCATCTTCTTCTCTCTTGCAAACTGGTGTAGATCTGATGCTTTTGTTTCATGTGAAACAAGTATGCATTATAACAGGTTGCAGAGTAGCAGCCATGTTAGTCTGTATTTGCAAAAAAGAAAAGGAGTACTTGTGGCACCTTAGAGACTAACAAATTTATTTGAGCATAAGCTTTCATGAACTACAGCTCACTTCATTGGGTGCATTCGGTGGAAAATACAATGGGGAGATTTATATACACACACAGAGAACATGAAACAATGGATTTTATCGTACACACTATAAGGAGAGTGATCACTTAAGATGAGCTATTACCAGCAGGAAGGAGGGATGGAAGGAGGAAAACCTTTTGTGGTGATAATCAAGGTGGGCCATTATGCATTATGTTTTCATGGTTTAATTTGTAGTCATGGTCCTCTGAATGTACTGCTGCTGAGCACGGGGAGTATTTTTTTTCCAGGAACTCCAGCTAATTCCTCCCTGGTACAAGTAGCATATTCATAAGACCACACCTGTAATTGCCTTGCACATTTAATTTAACTGAAAGGAAATGCATTTAAAACTGAAAAAAAATGTGGCCTCATGGATAGAACACTGGATTGGGACTCAGAAGATATGTGTTGTGTTTCCAACTCTGCTACTGCTCTGCAATATGACCTTGGGAAAGTCACTTAATCTCTCTGTAATTTGTAACTCCTATGTGTAAACTGGAGTTAAGGAAACTCATCAATTTTTGTAAAGTGCTTTGAGATCTATGGATGAAAAACACTATATAAGAGCTAGATATTATTATTTATTTATTTTATTAAACAATGCATACTGCCACAAGCTATGGAGGGCAAGAGTTTACTTAGTAGGACTTGAAAAAGAATTAGATAATTTATATGGATGATGAGAACATACACAGTTGCATTAACTAGAATAAAAAAAGAGGGATATAATCCCTCATACTACAGGACATAAGTCATCCCCTACTGGGCAGTGGGGAAGGTGGAAAAGGATAGCAGGAGATCATTGTTCTTGGGAGGTATAGTTTTCCCTTGGAGAGAAGATTATATACATCTGTTGTTTGGTGTGTTTTTGTTTTTTTTTATATTCCAATATTCATAATTCTATACACCCACATATCATGTATATATGCATATATTGGTTTACTCATCCATACATAATAGTGTGTATAATAACTTGGTCTTTATTGTATTTTATGTGTTTGAGAGAGAGAATGAATTTTAAGGAGAATTTTGAATGCAGAGGCGGAGGCAGACACTTATCTAGATGCTGCATGATTGACTGGAGAGGTAGGAAGTTGAGCACAATGAAGAAAGCCCCAGAAGAAAAGCAAGAGGAGGGACTTACAGACTATGTCAAAAATAGCTAATAGATTGTAGAAATGTAGAGATGGAAGGGCCCTTGGAAGGTTGTCTAGTCTATCCCAGTGCTCTGAGGTCAGATTAAAGCTAGGTAGAAGAAGGATAAAGAAGAAACCCTTGGAACTGATCTGGAATAGATCATTGAGGTCATTCATGACAGTGGAAGGGGCAAAAATGAGATTTGAGTAGATTCCATGAAGAGAGTTGGAGGAGAGAGTCACAACATTTATTAGAGAGGACAAGTTCAAAAGTTCACCTGCCTTTCAGGGTTATTTAAACAGTGTTGTTTTTTAGGACCTGTGCACCTAAATCCAGTAAGGGCTATCACTTTTTATTCTTTTCTCATCTTCCTCTCTTGACACAGCCACAGGACTTGGGAGAGAGCCCTGAATTGATAAATGAGTAGGTTTTTATTTTCCAACATCTAATATTTTCTCCTAATTAAAGACAAAGTTTTATAGTAATTTGTAAATAGCAAAAAGATTAGTATTTTAATAAAGCTCTATTATTAAACTGCCCAGTGCCTTTTCTAGCTCTAAAGCAAATTCAGAGGGCTGCCTTTAAGGAACATACATTGTACAATAACTGTAAAAGTTTTGAAGGTGACCTTAAAAGAAGAGAAATGTTTATGCTTTTTTTTAAAACTTCTTTATGATGTCTAATAAAACACTGGAATTTTTTTATTATTATTTTATATTTGGCATTACAATGCAGCTGTTGCTGCCTTTTTTTGTTTGTTTGAAGACCAAGTAACAACACAGTGAAGCTCAAAGAGCTGAGAAGGGAAGGGATTTTAGTCAGGCTGTATAAAACTCTTTGATTTTTGTTTGCTTTGATTAACACCTCTTTAACGCAGACGACTGGTAAATACTTAAATGAACAGACTTCTGTGCAAGATTCAAAACTCTGCCACTTCAACTAGAGGTTGAGAAAGTTCCAATTTCAGTTTCTATGGTCCTCCAGAGAGTCATGGGGGGGGGAAGGGGGCAGATGTTTAGGTTAAAAAAAACCAGAAAATGTAATCTTACATTCTTCTGTTTATTTTTAATTAAAAAAGAAGCCTTTTTGGATGGAAACCTATTTTTATTCCTTTGTATATCTCTTTTAAACTTCCTTAAAGTCCCAGACTTCGATGAGACTTTGTTCCTTACTGGGCAGTGTGGCAAGTGTAGATCTGCTTAGTCAGAAACCAGACTTCATGATGATGATACTGTTGGTGAATTGTCAGTGAATATCCAAAAGCAACATGTACTATCATTTTTTCTTCCTATTTTTCCTGAAGCATCATGACATTGCTTGCATGCAGATGCAAATGCAAAAAATGACAGAGGAAATTTTATTAGTCCTCAGATGAGCTCAAAAAATCCTCTGATTTATAAACATGAAAAGAAGCAAACTGAAACAGATGTGAGATACAATTTAAAGTAACCATCTAAAAATGTTAGCATGAAAAGCAAATATTCTCAGTCATCAATGAAATATAATATCATATACATTATGTAACTGTTCATAAATAGAAACCCATTAACAGGACTAACAGAAATGTTAACGGTTTCAGAGTAGCAGCCATGTTAGTCTGTATTCGCAAAAAGAAAAGGAGTACTTGTGGCACCTTAGAGACTAACAAATTTATTTGAGCATAAGCTTTCGTAAGCTACAGCTCACGTCATCGGAATCAAGGTGACTGTTTATCCTATGCAAGGCAGTGCTCAGAGACTGAATTTGGACAAGTCAAATACATGCAGTTGTCAAACAATATTTTATGTGAAGTTGCCTAATTTCTCTTCTGTTGTGCATGTCTGTCTGACCAATTATATTATGTTAAGCGTGAGGTCACTGACCTTAACTTCAAAGCCAAATGTTTACTATGACCTTTTTAACTAAATGCTATGTCCTTAAATATGGGATCCAAAACAAGTTTTACCCAAAGAGCCGCATAAAATTCGAATAATAAAACATAGGGTGAATGACAAATTAACTTTTCTCCAAGCACTGATCACAAAACTTTGAGGAAATAAAGCAAAATGAATAATATCAGCATTGCCATTAAACCAGTTTAAAGATTTCTCCCCCACACCGCCAACAGAAGATGCTGTTGAATGTCTGACTTTGTCATTTGTGGAGAGCAGAAGGCAAGTTATACAGTAACTTACATCACATCTCTCATAAGGTGAAGTCAAGTAACTTTTCTCTGTCCCAGCATGTACACACTAGTTAATAATAGATTTTAACCAAACTGTTGCTACCGAAAAACAATTTAACTCACAGATGTCCCTGTTACTGCCACTGGGCCAGGCAGCAAGTTTAGTCCCTGTTTCAATGCAGTATTTCTCCCCCCCACCCCACCCCCCACTGTTCCTCTGATATTCTTGTTAACTGCTGGAATTAGCCTACCTGCTTGTCACCATGGAAGGTTTTCCTCCTTTCCCCCCCCCCCCGCTGTTGGTGATGGCTTATCTTAAGTGATCACTCTCCTTACAGTGTGTATGATAAACCCATTGTTTCATGTTCTCTGTGTGTGTGTATATAAATCTCTCCTCTGTTTTTTCCACCAAATGCATCCGATGAAGGGAGCTGTAGCTCACGAAAGCTTATGCTCTAATAAATTTGTTAGTCTCTAAGGTGCCACAAGTACTCCTTTTCTTTTTGCGAATACAGACTAACACGGCTGCTACTCTGAAAAATGCAGAAAATGACTCCCTTTCCGAGGGCTGGTCAGGTAACATGAAGGGCTGGGCAACATCCCAGCAGTTGTATTGTTACAATAGTTTCTTCTTGTAGTTGTGAATTCCTCTGCCTTGGAATGAAAGACCTTTTGTATTTTCTCTGCACTTGTAAACAATGACAAATGTGGTGCATTTGCCGTAACCAAAGGCAGCTTCTAACAGGCAAAAATTGCTTTTCCAGGGCAGGGGATTAGGAACACAGCGTAATGTATTTTGCACTTTGGCCAAATTTTATGAATACTACTACATATAAAAAATGGTAACATTTGCATAACTAATACATGTACTGTAATACATAACTAATACAGGTAGTTGTTGCTTGAGGTGTTTGAAGGATCATCTATGAGGCTCCCACAAAACAACTGGCTTTTTATATGGTATCTGTAGTGCAGACAATTGTTAACAAAATCACTATCACAACAAATTGAGCTGAACAAGTGAACAATAACAGAACAAGTACACCATCTTGAGTCTAACAAATTTATTAGAGCATAAGCTTTCGTGAGCTACAGCTCACTTCATCGGATGCATTTGGTGGAAAAAACAGAGTAGAGATTTATATACACACACACAGAGAACATGAAACAATGGGTTTATCATACACACTGTAAGGAGAGTGATCACTTAAGATAAGCCATCACCAACAGCAGGGGGGGGAAGGAGGAAAACCTTTCATGGTGACAAGCAGGTAGGCTAATTCCAGCAGTTAACAAGAATATCAGAGGAACAGTGGGGGGTGGGGTGGGAGGGAGAAATACCATGGGGAAATAGTTTTACTTTGTGTAATGACTCATCCATTCCCAGTCTCTATTCAAGCCTAAGTTAATTGTATCCAGTTTGCAAATTAATTCCAATTCAGCAGTCTCTCGTTGGAGTCTGTTTTTGAAGCTTTTTTGTTGAAGTATAGCCACTCTTAGGTCTGTGATCGAGTGACCAGAGAGATTGAAGTGTTCTCCAACTGGTTTTTGAATGTTATAATTCTTGACGTCTGATTTGTGTCCATTCATTCTTTTACGTAGAGACTGTCCAGTTTGGCCAATGTACATGGCAGAGGGGCATTGCTGGCACATGATGGCATATATCACATTGGTAGATGCGCAGGTGAAGGAGCCTCTGATAGTGTGGCTGATGTGATTAGGCCCTATGATGGTATCCCCTGAATAGATATGTGGACAGAGTTGGCAACGGGCTTTGTTGCAAGGATAGGTTCCTGGGTTAGTGGTTCTGTTGTGTGGTGTGTGGTTGCTGGTGAGTATTTGCTTCAGATTGGGGGGCTGTCTGTAAGCAAGGACTGGTCTATCTCCCAAGATCTGAGAGAGCGATGGCTCGTCCTTCAGGATAGGTTGTAGATCCTTGATGATGCGTTGGAGGGGTTTTAGTTGGGGGCTGAAGGTGATGGCTAGTGGCGTTCTGTTGTTTTCTTTGTTGGGCCTGTCCTGTAGTAGGTGACTTCTGGGTACTCTTCTGGCTCTGTCAATCTGTTTCTTCACTTCAGCAGGTGGGTACTGTAGTTGTAGGAATGCATGATAGAGATCTTGTAGGTGTTTGTCTCTGTCTGAGGGGTTGGAGCAAATGCGGTTATATCGTAGCGCTTGGCTGTAGACAATGGATCGAGTGGTATGATCTGGATGAAAGCTAGAGGCATGTAGGTAGGAATAGCGGTCAGTAGGTTTCCGATATAGGGTGGTGTTTATGTGACCATCGCTTATTAGCACCGTAGTGTCCAGGAAGTGGATCTCTTGTGTGGACTGGTCCAGGCTGAGGTTGATGGTGGGATGGAAATTGTTGAAATCATGGTGGAATTCCTCAAGAGCTTCTTTTCCATGGGTCCAGATGATGAAGATGTCATCAATGTAGCGCAAGTAGAGTAGGGGCATTAGGGAACGAGAGCTGAGGAAGCGTTGTTCTAAGTCAGCCATAAAAATGTTGGCATACTGTGGGGCCATGCGGGTACCCATCGCAGTGCCGCTGATTTGAAGGTATACATTGTCACCAAATGTGAAATAGTTATGGGTCAGGACAAAGTCACAAAGTTCTGCCACCAGGTTAGCCGTGACAGTATCGGGGATACTGTTCCTGACGGCTTGTAGTCCATCTTTGTGTGGAATATTGGTGTAGAGGGCTTCTACATCCATAGTGGCTAGGATGGTGTTTTTAGGAAGATCACCAATGGACTGTAGTTTCCTCAGGAAATCGGTGGTGTCTCGAAGATAGCTGGGAGTGCTGGTAACGAAGGGCCTGAGGAGGGAGTCTACATAGCCAGACAATCCTGCTGTCAGGGTGCCAATGCCTGAGATGATGGGGCGTCCAGGATTTCCAGGTTTATGGATCTTGGGTAGCAGATAGAATACCCCAGGTCCTGGCTCCAGGGGTGTGTCTGTGCGGATTTGTTCTTGTGCTTTTTCAGGGAGTTTCTTGAGCAAATGCTGTAGTTTCTTTTGGTAACTCTCAGTGGGATCAGAGGGTAATGGCTTGTAGAAAGTGGTGTTGGAGAGCTGCCTAGTAGCCTCTTGTTCATACTCTGACCTATTCATGATGACGACAGCACCTCCTTTGTCAGCCTTTTTGATTATGATGTCAGAGTTGTTTCTGAGGCTGTGGATGGCACTGTGTTCTGCATGGCTGAGGTTATGGGGTAAGCGATGCTGCTTTTCCACAATTTCAGCTCGTGCACGTCGGCGGAAGCAGTCTATGTAGAAATCCAGGCTGCTGTTTCGACCTTCAGGAGGAGTCCACCTAGAATCCTTCTTTTTGTAGTGTTGGCAGGAAGGTCTCTGTGGGTTAATATGTTGGTCAGAGGTGTGTTGGAAATATTCCTTGAGTCTGAGACGTCGAAAATAGGATTCTAGGTCACCACAGAACTGTATCATGTTCGTGGGGGTGGAGGGGCAAAAGGAGAGGCCCCGAGATAGGACAGATTCTTCCGCTGGGCTAAGAGTATAGTTGGATAGATTAACAATATTGCTGGGTGGGTTACGGGAACCATTGTTGTGGCCCCTTGTGGCATATAGTAGTTTAGATAGCTTAGTGTCCTTTTTCTTTTGTAGAGAATTAAAGTGTGTTTTGTAAATGGCTTGTCTAGTTTTTGTAAAGTCCAGCCACGAGGAAGTTTGTGTGGAAGGTTGGTTCTTTATGAGTGTATCCAGTTTTGAGAGCTCATTCTTAATCTTTCCCTGTTTGCTGTAGAGGATGTTGATCAGGTGGTTCCGCAGTTTCCTTGAGAGTGTGTGGCACAAGCTGTCAGCATAGTCTGTGTGGTATGTAGATTGTAATGGATTTTTTACCTTCAGTCCTTTCGGTATGATGTCCATCTGTTTGCATTTGGAGAGGAAGATGATGTCTGTCTGTATCTGTGCGAGTTTTTTCATGAAGTTGACAGATTTCCACTCTATACGGCTAAATTCAGTGCCTTGCATAATCACAGGTTTCAGAGTAGCAGCCGTGTTAGTCTGTATTCTCAAAAAGAAAAGGAGTACTTGTGGCACCTTAGAGACTAACAAATTTATTAGAGCATAAGCTTTCGTGAGCTACAGCTCACTTCATCGGATGCATTTGGTGGAAAAAACAGAGTAGAGATTTATATACACACACACAGAGAACATGAAACAATGGGTTTATCATACACACTGTAAGGAGAGTGATCACTTAAGATAAGCCATCACCAACAGCAGGGGGGGGAAGGAGGAAAACCTTTCATGGTGACAAGCAGGTAGGCTAATTCCAGCAGTTAACAAGAATATCAGAGGAACAGTGGGGGGTGGGGTGGGAGGGAGAAATACCATGGAATTAGCCTACCTGCTTGTCACCATGAAAGGTTTTCCTCCTTCCCCCCCCTGCTGTTGGTGATGGCTTATCTTAAGTGATCACTCTCCTTACAGTGTGTATGATAAACCCATTGTTTCATGTTCTCTGTGTGTGTGTATATAAATCTCTACTCTGTTTTTTCCACCAAATGCATCCGATGAAGTGAGCTGTAGCTCACGAAAGCTTATGCTCTAATAAATTTGTTAGTCTCTAAGGTGCCACAAGTACTCCTTTTCTTTTTGAGAATACAGACTAACACGGCTGCTACTCTGAAACATCTTGAGTCTGATTGCCTTGGGCAATTCACAGATGATATGACACATGCTATCTCACTGTACTTCTAAAATGTCTCCATGTCATTAACATCATTACTACACTTCCTTTCACAGTCCTATCCTTCAGTCCTTACTTAATCAAAGCTGCTATTGAAATCACATGTGTAAGAACTGCAGAATTGGGCCTGTCATAAATATAAAGGGAAGGGTAACCACCTTTCTGTATACAGTGCTATAAAATCCCTCCTGGCCAGAGGCAAAACCCTTTCACCTGTAAAGGGTTAAGAAGCTCAGCTAACCTGGCTGGCACCTGACCCAAAGGACCAATAAGGGGACAAGATACTTTCAAATCTTGGGGGGAGGGTAGGAAAGAGGGGGAAGGCTTTTGTTTTGTGCTCTTTGTTTATGTGGTTGTTCTCTCTTGGGACTGAAAGAGGCCAGACAGAAATGTATCTCCTCCAACCCGTCCTAATCCAAGTCTCCAATATTGGAACCAGTATAGGTAAGCCAGGCAAGGTGGATTAGTTTATCTTTTGTTTTATGTGAATTTTCCCTGTGTTGATGGAGGTTTATTCCTGTTTTCTGTAGCTTTAAGTTTTTTTCCCAGAGGGGGATCCTCTGTGTTTTGAATCTGACTATCCTGTAAAGTATTTTCCATCCTGATTTTACATAGATGATTTTTACCTTTCTTTTTTTTTTTTAAATAAAATCCTTCTTTTAAGAACTTGACTGATTTTTCCATTGTTCCAAGATCCAGGGGTTTGGGTCTTTGATGATTTTGTAACAAATTGATTAGGATATTATTCTCAATCCTCCCCAGGAAAGGGACTGTAGGGCTTGGGGGGATATTTTTGGGGAAGATGTCTCCAAGTGGGCTCTTTCCCTGTTCTTTGTTTTAAACTCTTGGTGGTGGCAGCATACTGTTCAAAGACAAGGCAAAGTTTGTACCTTGGGGAAATTTTTAACCTAAGCTGGTAAGAATAAGCTTAAGGGGTCTTTCATGCAGGTCCCCACATCTGTACCCTAGAGTTCAGAGTAGGGAAGGACCCCTGACAGGGCCCTTAGGAATTTCCCTATTCATTACTTACAGGGGAACCGGGAGGAAGAGATGTTAAGCTGGTCACTAAGGGAGACACTAGGTGACTTCCTAGCTAACCATCTATTCCATTAGAAAATTTGTTCTCGTCAAGAGGAAAGCGATTGTGCATACTATGTTAAGACCAAGATTCTGATACCAATCTGAGCACTGGATGAATCAAATTATGGAACAAAATCTTTGGGAAATACCAATTTAGTGCCAAATTCTTTCAATTAAAAAGTTGCTTGTGTTACTCTGAAATTACAGTGGTGTAACCAATGACAGATTATGAAGCAAATTCAGAAACAGAAAAACAGAAAAATGTCAGTTGTATGACATAAAGCAATTCTTACAAGTTTTACATGCTGAATAGAAAATAACATTATAGTGGCAAATTCTGTTGATGTTCTAAAACCTCCAGAAATTCTGTGTCTAAAGGAGGGCATATGTTTCCTAAATTGTTTATATACTGTTGCAGTACATAAGTGTGTAAAACTAATTTTTCTCCAAAGTTGGTTTCATGCTATTTATTCTTCCTTCCTTCTACATAGAGTACTGCATGAAAAAAGAAGAGATTTAAGCATTAAAAAACAGGCATTATCCCAGCTCTGGCTGGGACAGTAAAGGTTTTATGACCACCTAAAGGGAAAAATTGATAAAACTTGTTCTGCTTAGCTTATCTTCCATCTTAATGCTTGTAGAAAAGGAGTACTTGTGGCACCTTAGAGACTAACAAATTTATTAGAGCATAAGCTTTCGTGAGCTACAGCTCACTTCATCGGATGCATTTGGTGGAAAAAACCAAATGCATCCGATGAAGTGAGCTGTAGCTCACGAAAGCTTATGCTCTAATAAATTTGTTAGTCTCTAAGGTGCCACAAGTACTCCTTTTCTTTTTGCGAATACAGACTAACACGGCTGCTACTCTGAAACCTGTGCTTAATGCTTGTGCTTATCATGCTGGCTGTGCTCTAGAATGGTGGAGGGGGTGTTTGATTGCTTATGTGGTAATTATTTTTCTTTCATCCTCACTTCCTGATTCCTGGCACTTGCACCCATGTGCTTAGCCACATAAATCTTCATAAGGGGGTGCTAGGAAAAGAAAGGGAGCTTGAGTGTGAAGACGCATGTTAATAATAGATATGTTGCAATACTGGTAGAAAAGAATCATTGATTACAAACGCTGCTTTTTTTAGGGGAGGAAGAGATTGTAAGGAAAACATTTAAGTTTTAGGGTTTGGTTTTTTTAATTTATTTGGAGCTTTTCTGAAAATGAAGGCAAAAAAGTAGGGACAGTTCTGTGGCAATAACAAAATGCAAACGTATTAAAGAGGAACAAGGAGAATAATGAAGGTATTGGAAGAAGAGTTAGTCCCCTTCAGAAGCAACAACACGGCCTTCTAGGAATTATCTTTATCCTAAAAGAGACTAATGAAAAGACATGAGCAGATGCTGTATCTTCTTCCTCATTCAAAAGAACTGCAAGCTTCTTTTTCTTATTATAGTAGACAACTGTACAAGCAACATACCAAATCAACATCAGTTTTGTTATAAAGCTTCTGCTTGCTTGGGGATTGTATTATTTATTGTCTTCTGTGACACTGCCTGCATCACCCCTTGTATTGCTTCCTACACTAGTAGGAGAAAAACGGGTAGTGGAAAGTGGTCATGGCCACAGTCTGGGTAAGCAGAGGAGAGACGCCAATGAGGAGCAGCATTTCGTAGGAAGTGATGCTGTGATGAACGATGTGATCATGACCCAACTGTTCTTTGAAGAAAATTATACAATTAAACCATAGGCAAGGTATGTGGAAGTGTGTAATGGACACTACCTCACTCTGTGTGTTAGTATTATTTGATTGTTATTAAATTGGTTGTTTAAAAGATTTTGAATCGTAATATTACATAAACATGGGTCCAGCTTCAGTGAGAGCAGAATTGTGACCAAATCTGACTTAGAAAACTGCACAATAACCCAAAAATAACTGAAAAGAATTTTTGTTTTTTATTGTTGGGCTTTATTGTTCTATTATGTATGTGCCCATTATAATTTTTTTTAACCTCACATTAATTGATTACTAGCTAACTCAAGAAAATTACCATGTTTTCAAAGATTACTCTGGACACTCCAAACATTTGTCCCAAGATACAAACTTTTGTGGTTTAACATAGGGTTTAGTTTACTGTTAGCTGCAAACTTATGAATGTTTCAAGAGTGTCTAGACTAGCCTTTGAAAATGTGTTAATTACTTTGAGTTAAATGGTAATCAATTAACTGGAGATGATAATGTCTGTGGCAGATAAACCCTGTGTACATGCAACAATTGTATGACTCTCGGCTTGTCTATGCTTACATTTTATAGTGCTCTAACTTGCTGTCTCAGGGGTGTGAAAAATCACCCCCCTGAGCGCAGCAAGTCAGAGCACTTTAAGTGCTAGTGTAAACAGGCTCCGAGCGCTGGAAGCTGCGCTCCCAGCACTTGGAGCTAATTTCCTCGTGGAGATGGATTACCATGAGCGCTGGGAGAGCTCTCTCCCAGTGCTCGTGCATGACCACACTCGTACTTCAAAGCGTTACCACAGGAGCTTTCCCGTGACAGCGCTTTGAAGTTTCCAGTGTAGTCATGACTATATTGGTATAGCCTCTGACTATAATGTGTAGCCTATGACTATACTGGTGTAATTATACCAGTACATCCTCCCTAGTGTGGATGCTGTTATATCAGTATAAAGATGCCTTAGGGCATGGCTACACTTGTAGAGCGCTTTGAGTTAAACTAGCCTTTGGAGAGCGCATTAGGGAAGGCGCTGCAGTCTGTCCACACTGACAGCTTCAAGCGCACTGGCGTGGCCACATTTGTGGCACTTGCAGCAGCATTGGGAGCGGTGCATTATGGGTAGCTATCCAAACACGCAAGTGACTGCAACGTGCTTTTCAAATCAGGGGTGGGGGTGGGGTTGAGTGTGATGGGAGCGTGTTGTGTGTATGTGTGGGGAGAGAGAGTGGGTTTTGGGGGGGCTGAGAGCCTGTCAGCATGCTGTCTTGTAAGTTCAGACAGCAGCAGATCCCTCCCTCCCCCCGCCTCTCTCACACACAGAGCATTCAACACTAATGGTTGCTTTGTCTCGGAGTAGATAAGCAGCCGGCTGTCAGAAACAGAGCTTTCAAAGGGCATATTCACATTCCTGCAGCAATTCAAAAACAATGACAAGAGTGGCCACTTGACTTAAGGGGATTATGGAACATTTCTGGAGGCCTATCAGAGCGCAGTAATGCAACACTTCGTTCACACTGATGCCTGGGCATTTCAGCCAAGACGCAGCAAGCATTAATCTTCTCGCTGAGGTGGAGTACCAGGAGCGCTCTTTCCGTGGAGTCAGAGCACTCTACATGCCTTGCTAGTGTGGATGGGTACTGAGTTAGCATGACCGGGGCTCCTTTAATACGCTCTAACTCGCAAGTGTAGACAAGGCCTTATACTAGTATATCTTATGGGAGCATGCTATACCGGTATAAAGCACCTTTATACCGAAATAACTGTGTGTATAATAGGGAGGTTGGATCAATTTAACTATTTTGGTAGAAAATCACACCCCTAGCCCAAGTAATTAATTGGAACAAACCAAGCCACACCTTTATCTGTGTTCCTGGGTGTTTGAGAAGGGCTAAGAGGTGTTTCTTGGTCTCTTGAAAGGGCGAGATATTTTTCTTTTTGGTATTTGATTGCCTGTTGAACTGATTATTTTGATACTGGGGTGGGCGAGAGGTGCTTTTTTTTCATCTGTCATTTTAGATACTACTTAAAATCTATAGTTTAAAAATTAATATCTAAGCCAGAATTTTCAAACTTGGGAGCCTAATGTTAGCTTACTTAGGCCTCTAAATAAAGGGGCCTGATTTTCAAAGGTGCTGAGCATTTGCAGGTCCTGGTGGAATCAGTGGCAGGTGGGGTTGTTTAGCACCTTGGAAGATCAGGCCACTTTTATTTATGTCAGGTTTCAGAGTAGCAGCCGTGTTAGTCTATATTCACAAAAACAAAAGGAGTACTTGTGGCACCTTAGACTAACAAATTTATTAGAGCATAAGCTTTCGTGAGCTACATCTCAGAGCTGTAGCTCACGAAAGCTTATGCTCTAATAAATTTGTTAGTCTCTAAGGTGTCACAAGTACTCCTTTTCTTTTTATTTATGTGTATTCCATGTTTGTGTGTCTATCTATATAATTCACACATTTCCTATAAAAAGAACAGGAGGACTTGTGGCACCTTACAGACTAACAAATTTATTAGAGCATAAGCTTTTGTGGGCTAAGGCCACTTCATTGATGCATAGAATGGAACATATAATAAGAATCTATCTATCTGTCTATCTATCTATCGATCTATCTATATACACACACACACACACATACAGAGAAGTTGGAAGTTGCCATACAAACTGTAAGAAGCTAATTAATTAAGATGAGCTATTATCAGCAGGAGAAAAAAACTTTTGTAGTGATAATCAAGATGGCCCATTTAGACAGTTGACAAGAAGGTGTGAGGATTCTTAACTTAGGGAAATAGATTCAATGTGTATAATGACCCAGCCACTCCCAGTCTCTATTCAAACCCAAGTTAATGGTATCTAGTTTGCATAGTAATTCAAGCTCAGCAGTTTCTCTTCGGAGTCTGTTTTTGAAGCTCTTCTTACTATATGTTCCATTCTATGCATCTGATAAGTGGGCTGTAGCCCACAAAAGCTTATTCTCTAATATATTTGTTAGTCTCTAAGGTGCCACAAGTACTCCTGTTCTTTTTGCAGATTCAGACTAACATGGCTGCTACTCTGAAACCTGACATTTCCTATAGCACAAGCTGCATTAAAATTGTAGAAACCTCAGTATTTCTTTGTCATAGGCAAAGCCCATGCACAAGATTTCAGCTTAGTGGGTTCCCACGGCATATCTGATACACTGAATAGCTATAGAGCTTTTTACCCATAGTGTAAATTATCGGCGGAGCAGGTAGCACAGTCTATTATTAAGGTTGCTTGATGTTTCCCATTATGAAACCCTCTTTTCAGTTGCTTATAACTTTGCCAAATTTTATTTGGACTGAAATTTTCCATACCTGATGTCTGCAGATGTCTTTCCATTTTTTTGGTAAGTTTCTGCTAAAACAGCTTGACTGTATGTCACAATTGGTTTAGCAGGTTCTGAGAAAGAGGCTTGGGAAAAAAATGTTACATCTGTTTTTCTGAAGCTCTAATGCCTCCATGCCCTCAAGCAAGGGTTTAATATTTGGGAGGGGTTGTTGCCTTTGTGTTAGGGATCTTTTGGCATTCTAAAGAAAATTCGCCCAAAGACAGGCACATGTTCATTAGGGACTTGTTAGCATTTAGCAGCTAAATTCTCTGAAGATTCCATCTGCAATTAATATATTACAGCCTGAGGATGAAGAGACTGATTGGGACTTTCCCTACAATTTCCTGGCTGCTTGGGGTTAATGGCACCTGCCTTAGAAACTCAGAGCAGGGAAAAACAGGAGTACTTGTGTCACCTTAGAGACTAACAAATTTATTAGAGCATAAGCTTTCGTGGGCTACAGCCCACTTCATCAGATGCATAGAATGGAACATATAGTAAGAAGATATACATACATACAGAGAACATGAAAAGGTGGAAGTTGCCATACCAATTCTAAGAGGCTAATCAGAGGCTTTTCCCTGGAGGTTTTTCGCCTTCCTCTGTAGCATGGGGCACGGGTCACTTGAGGGAGGATTCTCTGCATCTTGAAGTCTTTAAACCATGATTTGAGGACTTCAATAGCTCAGACATAGGTGAGGTTTTTCGTAGGAGTGGGTGGGTAAGATTCTGTGGCCTGTGTTGTGCAGGAGGTCAGATAGATGATCAGAATGGTCCCTTCTGTCCTTAGTACCTATGAATCTATGAATTAATTAAGATAAGCTATTATCAGCAAGAGAAAAAAAACTTTTGTAGTGATCATCAAGATGGTCCATTTCAGACCGTTGACAAGAAGGTGTGAGGATCTTTTAACATAGGGAAATAGATTCAATTTGTGTAATGACCCAGCCACTCCCAATCTCTATTCAAATCCAAGTTCATGGTATCTAGTTTGCAAATTAATTCCAGTTCAGAAGTTTCTTGTTGGAGTCTGTTTTTAAAGCTTTTCTGTTCTCTAAGGTACCACAAGTACTCCTGTTCTTTTTGTGGATACAGACTAACACGGCTGCTACTCTGAAACTTGTCACTAGAGCAGGGAAGCTCTCTCTCTCTGTTAGTGCTGAGGCAAGGAGGAGAAGAATGAGGAAGCAGGCTTATTTGAATGCAAAGGCACCCCAGAAGAATTTGGTGAGGGGAGGGAGAGGTGATGGATAAGAGCAGGAGGGGAGAGGGAATTGCAAGAGGCAAAGTGTGGTGGGGAGCAGAGAGGGAAAGGGAGGGGCAGGAACTGGGACAAATAGGTGCAGAGGAACAGGAGCTGGAGCATGTGGGTAGTGGATAGGAACAGTGGGGAATGGGACAGGAGGCATAGTGCAGGAGTGTCTACAACCAGTGGAGCATACTACCCTAAGAACCTAGAATTGAACCCAGGAGTCCCTAGTATAAACTTCATTCTGCTGTCAGCAAATAGCTGTGAAACCCACTGGCAAAGTGAGTGTTGTCTACCTCTAACTCTACCTCTACTATGACCAGTTACTTTGTTAGTGCAAGTGGTGGAGCTCTATGCTATAGATGTAAAGGTTCAAATCCTGCTGATGCCCAAAGCTGGGGATCAGCATGATTCTACATGATAACATTTCTGTTTTTTTTCAGTTTTTCAAATAAGGACATTACATTTTAGAAAGACCATTAAAAGAATGTTAAGGTTGCAAAGTCAAGCATTTAAAAGTTAGGAAACACCAGTTTTAAGGTTGCCTGTGCAACCTTAATTCAGTCCTCTTCTCATATGCATTTTGATATAGTCTTCAATTACATGATCACATACTACTTTTTCCACTGCATCTTTGTTTCATTCAGTGCACAGGATGGACTGTGCTCTAGGGCTTGCCTGCACCACGTATTTTTTAGCGACAAGGCTGTGTCAACACAGCCTTGTCACTAAAAGTCAGAGTGTGTATGTAAACACTCTTTTTTGTACTTTGTCAGCACTTTTGCTGACAGAATACTTCCAGCCCCGTGAGCGGCGTTAGCTTTGTCAAAGCCGCGTTCACGCTACCACTTGTGAAGGCAAAACTTTTGTCTTTTGCAGGGGCCTTTTTTAAGTACCCATGAAAGACAAAAGTTTTGTCAACAACTTTGCGGTATAGACATATCCCTAGAAATGAATCAGGTTTTTATAGTGAAGAAGACTGTTTTCTGTAGGACTCCCTGCCTTATTTGTTGTATAAGTTGCAAGGCGTGTAGTGAGGGAGTTTGGGGATTGCAGGAAGAGATAAGATTGTCTCTTGGTTAAGGAAGCTGCCACACTGGAGAATTGGATTCTATCACTATGCTTTCCTCAGAGTTCTGATGTTGTGCTAGCCAAGTCATATCAATCAAACTTTTTTTTACAAACCACCATTAATTAAGCGTTCCTCATTTTATGGATGCCCAACCTGAGATACCTGGGGCTAGATTTACAAAAGAGCTGAGCACTCACAGCTGCATTTGAAGTCATTTGGATCGGTGCTTTGAACATATAAAGTGATATAAAAAGGGTAAGTACTCTGAAGAAATCAGTCCCCAAGTGCATCAAGGTGGGCAGGCACTTTTGACAATTTTGGCCTTAATCTCTCAGTTCCCAAGCTATAAAATGGGAATAAGTTGCCGTTTACTGTCAGAGGAATTTAAAGCACTGAGATACTATGGTGAGAGCACCACAGAAAGGACATTAGTAAATTAATAATATTGCACTCAGTGCAGGGTTTGCATGTGTGCATTTTATAAGGCATGGGGACAGATATTGTATAAAGGGGGTAAAAGGAAATATAACCACCCCTTTCACTTAATGAGGCAGGGGCCCTTTGCAAAAATATCATCATCATGTTATTAAAGACTATATTTATGCATCCAATGAAGTGAGCTGTAGCTCATGAAAGCTTATGCTCAAATAAATTTGTTTAAGTTTCTAAGGTGCCACAAGTACTCCTTTTCTTTTTGCGAATATAGACTAACACGGCTGCTACTCTGAAACCTATATTTTAATCCATACACAAAAGAGTGCTTAGTTAAACTTGCAGGAATAACTTTAATACTCTATTTCTCAATTTTTGAATATTTGACTTTGCAACCATAATGTTCTTTTAATATAATTTTTGGACTGTATGGATATCTACAACCTATCCTGAAGGATGATCCCTCACTCTCACAAACCTTGGGAGACAGGCCAGTCCTCACTTACAGACAGCCCCCCAACCTGAAGCAAATACTCACGAGCAACTACACACCACACAACAAAAACACCAACCCAGGAACCAAACCCTGCAACAAACCTCAGTGCCAATTCTGTCCACATATCTATTCAAGGGACACCATCACAGGACCTAACCACATCAGCTACGCCATCAGAGGCTCGTTCACCTGCTCATCTACCAATGTGATATATGCCATCATGTGCAAGCAATGCCCCTCTGCCATGTACATTGGCCAAACCGGACAGTCTCTACGCAAAAGAATAAATGGACACAAATCTGACATCAGGAATCATAACGTTCAAAAACAATTCGGAGAACACTTCAATCTCTCTGGTTACTCGATTACAGACCTAAAAGTGGCAGTTCTTCAATAAAAGACCTTCAAAAACAAACTCCAATGTGAAACTGCAGAACTGGAATTAATTTGCAAACTGGACACCATCAAATTAGGCCTGAATAAAGACTGGGAGAGGCTGGATCATTACAAAACCTAATTTCCCCCCATACTAATTTTCACCTACTGTTACTCAGATCATCGTGTCAACTGTTTGAAATGGGCAACTCTCATTACAACTACAAAAGTGATTTTTCCTCCCTTGGTATCCTCCTGTTAATTAAATTGTTTTGTTAGACTGACCTCTCACTTGGTAAGGCAACTCCCATCTTTTCATGTGCTGTGTATTTATACCTCCTACTGTATTTTCCACTCCATGCATCTGATGAAGTGGGTTCTAGTGCATGAAAGCTTATGCCCAAATACAATTGTTAGTCTCTAAAGTGCCAAAAGGACTCCTTGTTGTTTTTTTAATGGATGCTAAGTTATTTAATGGACTATAGTGAACTGTACATGTGCTATATTAACTTTTTCTCTAGTTAAGGAAAAAAGTCTCACAAAACATATGTTATTTAGAAATATTTTTCATTTCACTGAGCACAATTTTTAGTAATTGCTTTTCCTACTGCTTTTTCTTTCTAAAATATGTCTATGTCAAATGAAATTTGTGTATTAGAAGGTACAGAGAGCAACAGATGCTAAGTGTTCAGGGGGAGAATTCTCCTGTCTGCGGGCACCCTCATCTTGCTTCTGTGAGGATGCACTAAATCCACAGTTATTGCGAATCAGTCCTATGCAGTTTCTAACAGTGAATTTGTGATTGACCCTTTTGTAAGGAGAACAGACTGTTTCTTCATGCAAAATATTACTTTGTATATTCATCTGGCTAGCCAGTAAAAGCTCACCCACTATACAAATGTTACCTGCAACTTCTGGTTTTGAATCAATTTTATTTAATGACTTCTGATTCACACATCAACTTTTCTTTGGGAGAGAGAGAAAAA
Organism: Dermochelys coriacea; assembly: GCF_009764565.3. Taxonomy (NCBI): domain Eukaryota; kingdom Metazoa; phylum Chordata; order Testudines; family Dermochelyidae; genus Dermochelys; species Dermochelys coriacea. Next base: position 22,187,513 of record NC_050078.2, on the reverse strand, counting down.
AACTGCCACTTAACTCTTTTTAGAATAATACCTTTAACTTGCTAATGTATCAAGATTTGTACGGAAAGTTCCTTATCAAATTGCCCCACTTTAATGTGCTTCTATTATGTTAATGTAATCAGATTTACTGTAGATTTTGTTAAAAGGTGACAGTGAGGAAAATATGGGGGATACTGCAACAGAAATGGAGAAAGTGCACCAAAGATACAGCATGGAACTAAAATGAAAAGCAGAAGGGAAAAACACATACCGGCAAGAGTAGATTCATAGATACTAAGGTCAGAAGGGACCATTCTGATCATCTAGTCTGACCTCCTGCACAGTGCAGGCCACAGAATCTCACCCACCCACTCCTATGAAAAACCTCACCCATGTCTGAGCTATTGAAGTCCTTAAATCATGGTTTAAAGACTTCAAGGAGCAGAGAAGCCTCCCTCAAGTCAACCATGCCCCATGCTACAGAGGAAGGCGAAAAACCTCCAGGGCCTCTCCAATCTGCCCTGGAGGAAAATTCCTTCCCGACCCCAAATATGGCAATCAGCTAAACCCTGAGCATATGGGCAAGATTTACCAGCCAGATACTACAGAAAATTCTTTCCTGGGTAACTCAGATCCCATCCATCTAATATCCCATTTCAGGGGATTTGGCCTATTTACCCTGAATATTTAAAGATCAATTACTTACCAAAATCCCATTATCCCATCATACCATCTCCTCCAGAAACTTATCGAGTAGAATCTTAAAACCAGATAGATCTTTTGCCCCCACTGCTTCCTTGGAAGTGCAGTGCACCCTTGGAAGGCTATTCCAAAACTTCACTCCTCTGATGGTTAAAAACCTTCATCTGATTTCAAGTCTAAACTTCCTGGTGGCCATTTTAAACCCATTTGTTCTTGTGTCCACATTGGTGCTGAGCTGAAATAATTCCTCTCCCTCTCCTGTATTTATCCCTCTGATATATTTATAGAGAGCAATCATATCTCCCCTCAACCTTCTTTTAGTTAGGCTAAACAAGCCAAGCTCCTTAAGTCTCCTTTCATAAGAAAAGTTTTCCATTCCTCAGATCATCCTAGTAGCCCTTCTCTGTACCTGCTCCAGCTTGAATTCATCCTTTTTAAACATGGGAGACCAGAACTGCACACAGTATTCTAGGTGAGGTCTCACCAGTGCCTTGTATAACGGTACTAAAACCTCCTTATCCCTACTGGAAATGCCTCTCCTGATGCATACCAAAACCACATTAGCTTTTTTCACAGCCATATCACATTGGCAGCTCATAGTCATCCTATGATCAACCAATACTCCAAGGTCCTTCTCCTCTTCCGTTACTTCTAATTGATGCAATTGCACATAGCAACATAAAAGAATAAAGAGAGCCAAGGGAGGAAATATTTAAGCATAATGTACTCCTAGGGCAATTCTGCAGCAAAAATTTAAAAATTATGCACCAAAAATTAAACATTCTGTGCACAATATTTTAAAATTCTGCAAATTTTATTTATCAAATATTTCAATTTTGGTAATTTATTTCAAAGTACCTGTCAACAGTACATCTGCAACAATACAGATAACATAAAAGATTCAGGAAATTAACAAATGGATTCCTTACTAGGCATATTAATACATAACTTTTGAATAATGATTCATTTAAACTACAATACAGAAATGTATTTCCCGCACCTGTCAGAAGCAGTGCAAATGGTTGGGGGAGTCAGTGGTAATGGTGGAGCTGAGGGAGAGGGAATTAATCCTGGGAAGGAGCCTGGGAGTGAACCTGGAGGATTGTTGGATGTTGGGGGGAGAAGTGTGGAAAAGTTGTTTTATTTTGAGAGAGTGGGGGGGGATTGTTAGCCCATGCAGACTCCAGGCTGACTCCTAACGTCTCTCATTCAGTCACGCACATCTGCCCAGTCCCAATGTGTCCCCGCACACCCCTCCCCTGTCCCATGAACCTCTCCTTTCCTGTCTCTGTGTCCCTGCACTCCTATCCCCCATTCCCATGCACCTCCTCCCGCATCTGATGTGGCTCTATGCCCACCCCCCCATCCCCATGTGGCCCTGCACCCCCTGCCTCCCCTTCTCACGTGTCTCTGCACTCCCACTGAGCCCTCCACCATTCCCCCCTCTCAATGTGGCCCTGTTCCCCCACCCCAATGTCCCTACACCCCACTCCCATTCAACCTCTGCCCCAATCTGTCCCCTCACTAGCCCTTGTGAATCCCATCTATGTGCCCCCCAGCAGTCCCATGTGCCCAGGTCTGTCCATCCCCATCATATCCGATCCCACCTCACCTGGCCCTGCAGGAACGTCACTGTGAGAAAAGCAGCTTCTACTCTCTCGCTATCGACTGCTGGCTGCTACAGTGAGCCGTCTGCCCTCTGTTCTGGTGCCACAGCAACCCCTGGTGGGGAAAAGGAATAACTGTAGCACCTCTCCAGCAGAATGTCTTTTCTGTGGAGAAAAAAAAATCTGCAGGGGACATAATTCTGCATGTGTGCAGTGGTGCAGAATTCCCTCCCACCTCCCAGCCCAGGGGTAATCATGAAAGATTAAAGAGAAAACCATTTTAATAATGAAAGTAACAGAAAAAAGAGAAAAAAATTGTATTTGTGTACCAGTATTCCTATGTGTAGATTAATAGAGGAGAGGGTATAAGGTAACAATTCAAGATGCTGATCAATATCTTGGTGCAGCTGAGCACCCTTAGCCCATTTCAAACTGAATGAGCACTGAGGGTATTCAGTAGCTTGTAGAGTCAGTCCTTGGCTGTAGATTTTTGAGCAGGGACTGTTCATTTATTAAAATAAATATAATGCAATAAGACATCCTGACTCTCTTGGTTAAAATCCAGAAATATTATTTTAAAATATTTTCTGCTATACTGAAGTGTTTTTATTTAATGATTTAAAATATTCTTCATTTATTAGTAAAATAAATCTCCAGTAGAAAAAAAGCTTTTCTAATAATAGAATATCTCTGTGATTTCAATAAAATGTTTTAGTTTGAATTAAAGGAGAAAGAAAGCTTTCTTCTCGGTGGAATTTGAAACCTGATATACAAACATATATAGAATACTAATTTCTTTAGAAGCTGTACAATATGTTAACAGGCACAATACAAAAACTTAGTGTAGGGAAAAAAATCCTCTCACAATGAACATCCATATGTGAGTGGCAGAAATGAGTAGGAGTAGTGGTATCTTTTATCTGAAATACTCTTCAAGGCCATAGTAAACTTTTCTATTTAATCTCCTGCCTGGCAGTTATGAGTGACAAATTAAGAATTGATAATAGTTTTCAGAAAAATTAGCTTGAGAAACATTTTCAAGTTAGTCTATAGTTATTTAATCGACTCTATGCTCATTTGTTCATGCAAGTTGTAAAATCCTACAATGAAGATCTAATTATAATTAACATAGCTGACCAATTAAAAGACATAAACAGTAGTATGTCCATCAATTTGTACTATTTGCTGAAATTCAAGTTATGCCAGATGGTGCATTTAATGCCTGTTGGGCCTCTTGGTGCTTTTAATGCTTTCTTTGCTTGATGGTGCTTTTAGTTGCTGTGACATCATAGTTCTGAAATACTTTTTTTTGCTGTTGCTGGTCTGTAAAAGAGCTAGTCATGTATATCACCTGGAAAATGGCAGGTTTAACAGATGTAGTCAGCAGCTGATAATGGATATTAAATGCTATTATTCTAATTTACCATTTTGCCTGTATTCTTAGGATAGCAATAAAATGCTGTTGTAATAGACCACATACTCCCTACAGACACTCCCTCCACCTGTTATCCCTTATAATGTGCCAGATTTAAATGCAGTCTTTGTTTCCTTCCATTTTGTCAAACCTTTTTACAATCAAAACTTAACTTCATTAAAAGGTAACCAAGAAAATACAGAATATAGACCAAATTTCAGTGTTGATTTAGACCCCAGGCAAACTCATATTAGTCATTAGGATTGCACTGGGTGTAAATCAGCACTGAAATTGGCATTCTGTGTGGATTTTCCATATCTCCTTATAATGTACGCATATAGAAAATCTATAATAAAGTCCACATGACATATTTTAGGAACAGCAGAGGAAATAGGTTCTTTAGTCTAGTGTTTTGCAACAACTGGTCCGTGGACTGGCACCAGTCCCTGAGATCTCCCTGACACAGTTCAGAAAGGCAGCACGCTGGTCCCTGGCATCAAAAAGGTTGAGGAACACTGCAAAAGTTCAGTCCACTGTGTGAAAAAGTCAATGCTGGCCAAAAAACAGTTTGCAAGCCTAACATTGCCTACAAAGCTTTATAATGTAGTCCCCAAAAATCTGCTGTGATCAGGTTGAAGCATTATACGTGTGACCTTTGTAAGCCCAAGCAGCCACACTTGCTAAGCATGATGGGCAGCTGCCCTCTGCTCCATTTTATGGAAATCAGGTCTGGCCTTTGGCTTCCTACCTACTGTATCCTTCAGACAGACAAAGTTTAAGTGCCCCTGGCAAAAGTAATTGAAAGCTGAATTGGTGTTACTGTAAATTGCACAACTTCTTTTTCTATATTTTATTCCTTTATGGAAAAATAAAATATTTATAAATACTCTGACCATTCTTTTTCTCTTGCCTTCCCCATTTTTGCCTGTCCTGCTTAAACAACAACTGATTATAGTTTCAGTGCTCAAGTAAAAAAATGTATCCTACAAACAAAAAGCAAAAGTTTTTTCCTCTGTAAAATCATATAAATTTTGTCCATTCTGCCATTAGCTAGAAACCTGCGAAAAGAGATGAGCCTTGCTCCTACCTTAAAGAGTGAAAAACTGTGACGGAATCAGACAAGAAGGATATAAGAGAGTGGTGGAAGGCAGGTATATCAGCCTGAGGATGAGCAGGTCCCTGTTCCCTGGATAGCCAAACAAAGGTTACTCCAGGCTAATCAAGACACCTGACACCAATTAACCAATTAAGGTCATTAGGCTAATGGAGGTGGAACCAATCAAGGTCTCACTCAGACTGCTTAAAAACTCTCTTTTCCAGTTCCCTCAAGAGAGCCTAGGTGAAAGGAGCTGGAGGAGGAAGCATTGCTGTATCCTGAGGTAAGGATGAAACTAGGAAGAGGGGACCATGGCAGAGGTGGCCCAGGAAATCAAAGCAGCATTTAGCAGTGAAGGGAAAGCCACCAAGAGCTGCTATCCTTAGGGTCCTTGGGCTGGAACCTGGAGTAGAGGGTGGGCCTGTGTCTTCCACACCCCCGAATACTCTACAGAGATCCTCTTGAGAGGGGAAGCCAGACTCGGTCTATTCAGGAGGGTGAACTTTGCCTACTGAGCTCTACGGAGCAACAAAGACTGTGGGATATTTCCTCTTTCCATCTCCCATACTGGCCTGTGATGATAGTAACTCAATAGGCTGTGACTCTGGCCACTACACTATGAAAGGAAGGTCACATTGGGGCCTTAGTGAGATTCTGAGGCACTTGGATCCGCCAGAAAGCACGGGACCCACAATTACAGGCTTGGAACTTTGTCACACAAACTCAGACTCTGTTAGTTGAGTGGGTGAAGCAAAATTTCCACCAAAAACACTTTGCTACCAACTTCCAAATCCTAAAATCTAGAAGTAGTTAGCTGGAGCATCCTAACTATTCTCTATTGTTAATGGTAACATAAAGGGTGAGACGTGGCTTGCCAGATAGAAATATAGAGCTCCTGGATCAAAGCCAACTCCTTGAATTGCACATGGAAACGATAGGAGCCTCTGCAGTTGTTTAAAATATGTTCCTTGCAGATAATATCACCATGCAGAACGTTACATATATTCAAGGAGAAAAAAAAGTTAATGAGCCTGATGGTAGATAATTGAAAGACAGAAAAATTAGAACTATATTTATAGGATTATTTGTTGTTTAGAGTTCTTAGTGAATACTGGTAAACATTTTTTAAAAATCGATTACATAATTAACGTTCTCAGCTTAGAATAATAAACCAAGGCAAAGGACAAATTCTGACTTATATCTTATAAAACCCATTGGATTTAGTGTTCTCCTATTGTGCTCTCCCAAATGATTTAGATAATGTCATAGAGAGTAGACTTCTACAGTTTGTGGATGATTCCAAGCTGGGAGAGGTTGCAAATACTCTGAAAGATAGAATTAAAATTCAAAATGATCTAGAAAAGCACAAAATAATCCATTTAGGAAGGAACAATCAATTGCACACATACAAAATGAGAAAAGACAGCCTAGAAAGGAGTACTGAAAAAAGGGATCTGGAGGTCATAGTGGATCACAAGCTAAATATGAGTCAACAATGTAATACTGTTGCAAAAAAAGCAACATCATTCTGGGATGTATTAGCAGGAGTGTTGTAAGCAAGACATGACAAGTAATTCTTCCACTCTACTCCATGATGATAAAGCCTCAGAGGGAGTACTGTGTCCAGTTATGGGCACGACATTTCTGGAAAGATGTGGACAAATTGGAGAAAGTCCAGAGAGGAGCACCAAAAATGATTAAAGATCTAGAAAACATGACCTATGAGGAAAGATAGAAAAAAATGGATTTGTTTACTCTTGAGAAGGGAGAAGGGGGTTTTCAAGTTTTCAAGTACATAAAAGGTTGTTACAAGGAAGAGGGTGAAAAAATGTTCTCATTAACCTCTGAGGGTAGAACAAGAAGCTATGGGCTTAAAATGCAGCAAGGGAGGTTGAGGTTGAACATTAGGAAAAAAAATTCCTAACTCTCCAGGTAGCTAAACACTGGAATAAATTGCCTAGGGAGGTTATGGAATCTCTTTCATTGGAGGTTTTTAAGAGCAGGTTAGACAAACACTTGTCAGGAATGGTCTATTATTATTATTACTTAGTGCTGCCTTGAGTGCACAAGGTTGGACAGATGATCTATTGAGGTCACTTCCAGTCCTAAACTTCTATAATTGTATGCTTTTCATAAACTCTGGAAGTTCACCCAAATTAAATAAATAAATATGTGTGTGTGTGCATCTCAAATATGATCTTGGAGAACATTAACCTCTACGGTCACAACTACTTGAAGCCACAAGGAAGTATTAATTATACCTCTAATAAATAATCATAGACAGGAAGGACAGGACAAATTGTTTTTTTAAGACACTTTAACCTTTACATAAATATAATAATTTGAGAAGCATGCTTTTTTATGCAAGTAAAAAACATAGTTTGGCTAACAGAGTTTACAAAATCATTTCAAGCAATTAAACTATGTTCACTCGTCCTATTATTGACTACCTTTATTTGTTTTCACTGATATTTAGAAAATATTTTGTAGGGTTTTTTTGTTTCTTTTTAATTAAAATCTGATTTTCTTCCCTGCTCTCCCCACTCTGTATACTAGTTTAATCTCATTAACATCTTGTCAGGGCAGTATTTGGCTTTACTGAAACCTAAGATTCTACGTTCATAGACTGTCAGTTTCTTGGGTTCCCTGTTGTTGATGGAGCTTCTCTGTTCACCCTATGCTGGATGAAGTCTGCATCTGTCATTATTAAGATGCTGGCTGGTGGTTAATGATGAGTACTTTATTCAATGTCATGTTATCTCTCAGCAGAAATGCTTGGGGAGAAAACAGGTAGTAATAAAAATACACATTTCACAATTTTGGAGTCTTCTCTGTTATCAACCTTAAATATGTTTTTCACTGTCCTCAGGCCACTGCTTCTCCACAGAGCTGAAACATAACTTTGGAAAGCTCCACCTCCTTTCTGCATTTGAAAAGAGAGAAGGCTGAGCTTTTGGAAGTTTAGGTGCAGCACTGCAGGAGAAAAGCTTCCTGGTATTCACATAATGGTTAAAAACTGAAAATGGAGGATAAGGGAACAGACAGACGAAGAGTCAAGACAGAGTGTATGAATGTGTAATGAGGAAGATGGTGATAGCAGCTCCTGGAGGATGAGGAGTGGAGTAAAAAATATTTTGAGGAAAGGCAAGATAAAAGTGAAGAAAAATGCTTAGGGAGCAAGAAGAGGAGAAGAGGCTTACAAAATGTATGGTATGTAGGAGAAAACTAAGGATAACAGAAGAGAAATGATGGCAATAGAAATAAAGGGAAAATTAACTGAAGTGGGGTCTAGGAGCAGAAATAGTCGGATAGTGTAGATGGGAATAATGGAAAAGATGCCATGGATAGAAGGAGGAAGGGAGGAGAGAGAGAGGGAGATGTCTTGGGGTATCTCATATTCGTACCATCCATGTAATTTGGTGCACGCACCTTAGTGACTATTTGGTAGTTGTTAAGGTCAACGGGCCAAAGTTCTAATCCAGGTGGTCAGATGTGCAGATTCCTGCCTTTGGTGTGGTCAACACTTGCCATGTTCCTGTGCAAACACTTTCTTTCTTCGGTGTGTTCATTACTTGGGCTTCTATTTATTTTTCTTATTAACAGCAATGTACTACTATAAAATCAGATAATGAAGACTTGTAGACTTCTTAGTGGGAAGAAAATGTCAGTTGATTATAAGCAAGACCACTCTGGGCTATATTTTCAACACAGCATGTGTTTAGTTAGACATAGAACTCATATTAACAATCTATTATGTATGGTGCTGACAACTTACCCATTTTTTATCAGCTCCTAAGAAAATACAGCAGATGGAAAAAGATATGACCAGAGCCACCATATTTTGTGATGATAAGAGTTCTGGTTTTAATGTCATGTAAATACCCACAGTATAATTATAAAATATGCATGCATTAAATAATCCTTGGTAACATTTTCAATCCCTTGAATAAACATTTAATTTAGATTGAATCATATAATTATATTTTCTAGTTAATTATATGTGACTAATGTAACAACACATGAACAAACAGAGAGAGAGATGTTATTTTAGAAGGGAAAAAACTCTCTCCTCTTCCAGTAGTAACACACATCTCCCCATTCATTAATGCTATTCTTTTGTTGCAATGGCTAAACTGCACATCAGTTTATGGTAACATAGTTGTTAACATTTTGTTTAGGTGAAAGACAAAATATGAGGGATGAATAAACCACTTTGGTTACAATGAAAACACTCACTTCTCCAGGGACCCTCACAAATCCCTGAGATAAATTCAGACCATTGTTGATGTTTGTGAAAGTTTTGTTTTACACATTTTTCCTGACTCTTGCACACAGTTACTGGTGATATGCTGCTTGGCTTTCCTAGTAGTGACTACTCAGAGGACACAGAGCCCCTGGAAGACTCCTGATGTTGTGTTATCTCACATTCACAAATGTTAGTAAAAGGCTTAGTGCCACTGCCTGCCACTGGCACTGGGGTCAGGACTGCAGAACAGACTCTTCCCTCTTTTTCTCCTGTAAGAAGGATCTGATGGGTGCGAGGGGTGTTAGATAGAGGGGTGATAAGACCATTCCAGAGCATAGATTGCAGTGGGTAATGGATGTTGCAGGGCTTCTGTGACATTACCCAGGGTACAATCTGGACAGATGAACAGCTGTCTCCCTTCAGTTCTTGAACCTGGAGTGCCTTTTACACTGCTTTGCTGTGAGAGTTACTATTCCTGGTCTGCTCACACAAAACCTCCAGCATGTAACTTGCATGTTATAGGCTTGGTCTACACTACAGAGTTAGGTCAATGTAAGGCAGCTTACGTTGATCTAATTATGTCACCGTACAGACTACAGCCTTGCTCTCGCCAATGTTAGTGCACTATTACATTGTCATAATACCACCACCTCAACAAAAGGCATAGGGTTTATGTCAGTATAGTTAGGGTGATGCAGCATCTGTGTAAATACTACATTACTTACATCAGCTGATGGCTGTCGTTGTTGTCAACTTCATGGTTCCATGCTGGGTGTGTGAAATTGACAAGAAACCCAGGCCATCACCTGGGCAAATGAGGTCCCAGCTGCCCCCAGGCTCCCTGCCTCCATCTGTGCTGCGCACACCCCACTTGGAGCCTTGCTGTCCCCCGGCTCTCTGCTCCTGGCCCCCAGCCAAGCTGCTGCCCTAGCTCCCCGCTTCCTCCTCTGAGCCGGGCTGCATCTGCCCAGCATCCCACTGTCAGCCTGCGGTGAGCCCTGGCGCTGCGTGGAGGCTCCCTGCTCCCACTGGGGATCTGTAGTGTAGTGCCTGGAGGCTCCTGGTTCCTCACTCCCTGCTGCCAGAAGCCTGGCTGCACTGAGGCTCTTGGGACCCCACTGCAGCCAGGCTTCTGGTGGGGAACTCTGCACCTAGAGTCTAGGTGGCAAGCCAGAAGTCTTGGAGCAGCTGCCGAGCTCCCTGCAGAGAGCTGATGGATGTAGCCCACTGGGGAGCGACTGCCCAGAGGCTTCCATCTCCCTCTTCTTTGTGGGGAGCCTGGCAGTTGCACTGAGGCTCCTGAGGGTCATCCTAACTCCCAGCTGTGCGCTCTAAACTGGGAGCCCGGCAGGGAGCAGGAAGCCAAGAGGGGGCAGCTGGGATCCAGATGGGGCTGAGTGAGGAGCCAAGAGCCTCAGGGGCAGCTGGACTTCCAGTGGTTGTGAGTGGGGAGCTGAAAGCCTGGGGGACAGCCCGGCTACCAGTGGGGAGCTGCTTAGGGAGCTGACAGGTCAGGCGCTCAGCCCTGCATACTGCCCCTCTTATGTTGGTTGAAGTGCTCCTGGTGAGGATGCACACCACCAACAGAAGGAGGGTAGCGTGGACATAAACCACTGCCATAATTACATAGTTTAACTTACGTTTCTAGTGTACACATGCCCATAGTATATGAGTGCTATAGTCAGCCACTCTTGAATTACACTGCAGAGTAACACCAGCAAATTCACAGTCCCAGACTTTCCCCAGAAATGTACGTCTTGTATTGCCCAGCTCACCTTTCCCTTGGACAATATAAGCTCTCATAAAAACTGTTATTTTATTAATAGAAAATGATATGTACAAATCCTGTTATCCCAAATTAAGTTTCCCAAACACTTCAATCCAAACATGCTGGTTTACATAAAATAATAAAACACATTTATTTGTACAGAGAGACAGATTTTAAGTGACTACATCACTTAATGAGGAATAAAAGTCAGAATTGGTTACAAGAAAATAAAAGTAAAAAGCAACTAATTTAACAAACTAAGTGAATTCAAGCAAAAGTGTCTCTCACCACATTTCAGCAGTCTTACTGGCTGAATTTCTTTCATTCAGGCTCTCTTCCCAAGTCCAATGCTACTTCTGTGTTCTTCAGGTGTTATCGATGTCATGGGTAGGGAGAAAGGGAGTGATAATTTGGGGTATCTGTGCTTTCTTCTTCTAGTTCTTTCTCTTCTTTGAGGATCATCTCCAGTTGAGGTTAAGGAGACAGAAACTCTGTGTGGATGGGGACCCCAAGCTGTTTCTTTGTCAAGATGTAGATTTTTTTGCCCACACCCTCATTCCTGCCAAAGAATGACCACTTAACCAGGTGATGGTCCATTTGATTTTTTTGACACCCAGCTAAGGTGTTGGTTAGCCTTTTGTCTGTGGGGAAACTGGTTTGTGACTGCTCCCCAATTGGAACATGTCTTAGTAATATCATACGGTATAATCTTATGATTTTATACACAATGTTGACACACATTTCACCTGTAGAATTATGGTCAGTAAATTATGTGTTTTCAAATGATACCTCACAAAGCATATTTTGTATGCAATTTATCATAGTCCCATAAAATGGGTGAACATAGGGATACATACTGTCACAGCCTCCCTTCCTAAGAAAGGGACCAATGGGTCTGGAGACCACAAACCCTTTCCCCAACAAGAGTGCTGATGCTGCTGGTGGAAGTGCCAAGCCTCCTTTGGTAAATGTTGCTACTGACAGGTGGGAGGAAGATGTAGATGGTGTGGTGGTATTATTTTCAACTCCAAAATAATTAAATAAGAAAACAATGTTTAAAACCATATTATACATTAAAAATATCATTTAGCTGGCTCCTTCTGGAGTGCCAACAGTGCCATTCCAGAACAGTGCATTTTGGGGAACTGCAATTAGGATGGAGCCAGGCGGTGTGAACTGTGGAAAAGGAAGAAATATACATTAGCTTTTACTTGTGCTCAATAGCCCTGTAGTCTGGTTAATGATGGCATTAAGCACATACCACTGAATTCAGTGTGATAGTTTTCATATTTTCTTTAACTTTCTGGGAAAGTAAATAGCACCAATTTAAACCTAGTATGCTCCCTCAAGACAAACCCAGAGAAGTACTAAAGGAGACTAACAGATTGGCTTTATGAACTAATCCTGAAGCTTCAGGGTGCATTGTTGTCCTGTGTTTTCTGCTTTACTCATTTCGCTAATCTAACCACTAATCAGAATCTCTGCAGGATGACTGTTCCAGGAAGTTGCAGACCTTTGCCTGGAAGCTGCACTGCCCAGAGTCATGCTACAAAATCAGAAAGATTGATTAGCTGATGCGGTGCACTTTGAGGTGGGGAAATGTCTTCTCCAGCTTGTCTGAGCAGCTGCACATATGTTGTTTGCAATATTGTTGTAGCCATGTTGCTCCCAGGATATGAAAGAGACAAGGTGGATGAGATAATATCTTTTACTGGATAAACGTCTGTTGGTGAAAGAGATAGAGACAAGCTTTTGAGCTGCACAGACCCAAAGAAGAGCTCTGTGTAGTTTGAAAGCTTGTCTCCGTTTCTGTCTCTTCCACCAACAGAACGTGGCCCAATAAAAGATATTATCTCACCCACCGTATCTCTCTCATACTTACATATATGTATTTTATTCTCTCTATGGCTTTGTAATATCATTTCATAAACATGAGATCCAGCGGAACCAAAGAAATCTCCCAGTAGCCCCATCCCTTGACTTATTCACAGTATAACTGGATTTCACAAAACATGGAAAATATACTGCAGGAAACAATCCAGGGTGAAGAAATGATCTAGCAAGTTGTTTCCATTTCTGATTTATCTGATTTTAGAATTAACCTTTTCTGTCATTCATACTGCACACTGTTCTTCCAGATAAACTGTACAAACCAAGGGCCTGATAATACTCCCACTATAATCCATGGAAGTTTTACTATGAACTTTATGGGGGGCAAGATTGGGCCTAACATCACTATGGGGAAACTGTATAAGCAGAAAGAAAAGGAAATGTGTTCGTCTTTAAAGTGCCACAAGTACTCCTTTTCTTTTTGCAAATATAGACTAACATGGCTGCTACTTTGAAACCTGTATAAGCAGAATGTTGTATCATTTACTGGAGAAAGTATTCAAACTGTAGAATTTGGTGCAAGATTTACATCCAGTTGCAATTAGATTTTAAATCATGTTTTAGAATATTTACCTTTCATTATCATATTTTTTTCTTTTTGTGCTTCAAGTTGTTCCCTGAACTCAGTGCTGCTTCAAAATGCTTAATCAAATACAAAACTCACGTGCTTGATTGTTTGTCTATGGTGCTATAGCTATAGATATTGGAGTGACAGTTTTAAGTAGTAGGGGTTTGGGGTAAGATTTCTGTGGTTACAGGTATCAGGGAGTGTTCCTAATCAGCATAGTAAGCTTTTAAGATTTATTATATAGCTTTGTCATTGAGCCACCAGTGTGGGAGAGGCCTTAAAACCTTTACCAATAAAGCAGGCACATACATTAGAAAATCAGCTGATTGATGTTAGTGAATTTGTAATTATGGTTTTAAACAAAGGTGCAGTTGGATTTATGCTACTTGTTCATATGTTTTTTGAAGCATCATAGCCATGTATAATGCCCTCTTTGCCTGCAGAATTTCAAATCAAGTCTGAATCAATCAAGTTATGGCTGATATTTCATATAATGGTGTGCAAAGGGAAATGAAAGCAAATATGTGGTATATCTAGTTGGCAGTGTTGGGGGGGGGGCACACTTCTTGCTCTGTTATTTCAAGTTACCTTTAAGCAATTAGCCTCTTTTCTGAGGTGTTGCTTGCAAAGACAATGTGGGTGGCAGTATGACTGATTGTGTGGGTACAAGCCTGGGGGCTCTTGGTTCTGTTTCCAGTTGTACTGCTGGCACACTGTGTGATCTTAGGAAAGCAATTTCACCTCTGTGCCTTGGCTTCCTAATGTATAAAATGAAAGAAAGATACTTTCCTACTTTCCCACTTTTGTCAGCGATTTGGCAGAGATGAATATTGTTATAAATCTGTGATTATTTATAAGTTTTTAATGAGAAAACCTCTTTCACTGTTTCAAAAAGGGGCTTAATAAACAATGGTGGAGTTTTTTGTTTTTCAGTCAGCCTGAGCCTGAAGCAACGTCTACACAGCTATTTTAGAGTGCTAGCCTGAGCCTGTTGACCTGGGCTGCAAGACTTGCCCACAGCAGCTATGTAGACATATGTTGTGATTGTTAGACTTACATAACGGCTTCCAGAGCAGTAGGTGCAAAATGAATGAAACAGTAACACACAACATTACACTACAGCTTCAGAAACATGCTGACATTTTTATAAAGGCTGGGGTCTGTGCACTTTGAAAATGTATTTATTTCTCTACATCACAGCAGCTGTACCTCAACAATATAACGGTTCTTAAAGATACTCTAGTGACCTTGCTGCTTCAATGTTTCATAACTTCCTTTTAGTCTGCATGTTTCTCAACTTTACAGGCTATGTTCATATCAGAATTTTCTTCTATAAAATCTCCCACTCTTGCAAGCAGGAGTGTAAACAGGTCATCTGCATTTTAACGACCATGTCCACATCCTTTGCTCAGAGGAGATTTTGATGAGATGGCATTAAAATACCAGTAACCTGTCTACAGGACTGCTCAGACCATTTCGGTTCTACAAACAGTGGGGCCATGCTAGTCCAACACTGTGGAGTCTAAGAAAAACTCTACTGTACACAAAGCCACAGTGTCCAATCTCTCTAATCTTCGGCTACAGCTATTAGACTTCAACTTTTAATGATCTCTCTAGTGTTAATCACTGCTTTTCCAGTTTTGCCCAGCATTGTAATTAACAAGATGTGACTTGACTGAGTAGTGGGATAGGCACTATATTTAGGCAAGGTGCCAATGAAATAAAACCTTTATTAATGTTTTTTTTTAAATAAAGGATTGCAGCTCACTCAAAAGTTGACAAAGAGCTCAGAGAATTAGCAATGGGGTATGGAGGATTTGGGGTACAAATTCCAAAAGTGCGTAGGTGACTTTGAAGCCTAAAATGCATTTTTCAAAATGACTTTGGACCAGATTTTTAAATGTATTTATCAGTTCAAGGTACGTAAGCCTTTTTTCCCGTTGTTTTAGCTCTTTAGCATGTCTAGCTAACCTCAGTCTCTTTGTAAATCTAGTGACTTTGGAGCCAAGGCTGGATTTTCAAAAATGATTTAGGCATAAAGGGACACATTTTCAGAGGTATTTAGACAGCTAAAGATGCAAATAGGAACATAGTAGAATTTACAAAAGCATCTAAGTAAGTTAGGCCCATAACTCCTATTGATTTCAATGAGACTGAGGGACCTATACTGCTTAGGTGCTTTTGAAAACTCCATTGTACACCTAGCTGCATTTTTAGGTGCCTAAGTACATTTACAAATCTGGCCCAAAGTCACTTTTGAAAATGCATTTTAGGCTTCAAAGTCACCTAGGCTCTTTTGGAATTTGTACCTCAAATCCTCCAGATCCCATTGCTAATTCTCTGAGCTCCTTATCTTTGTCCTTGCTACTTTCAAGCTTTTTGTCTTATTCATTGACTTCCTTTCCAAAAGTAAAACAAGGGGAAAGTGCACTGCTCGTTCAAGTAAAAGATCACAGATGCATAATGCTACCCTCCCTCAAGAAAATATCACCACAAGAGGTGTGAAATGTTTACAGATTATCACATCACACAGGCCCAAGGCAGAGCCTTGTCTTTGCAATTGAAACTCTGTTTTTACAATCCTGAAGTCTAAATTAGCTCATCTGCTGCCAAGTGTCATCCAGAAGCAGAGTCCGTACCAAAATAACCATTGGCTGCTGATCTGAAAAATGTAATGATCCTTTTAAAGTACATTAAGGGGCATCTTTGCTTTTCTCCTTTCCTTTTCCACTTTCAAAATGAAGTTCCAAAAGATCAAGATCAAACCTTTTAATACAGCAACAACAAAAAAACTGACTTGCAGCAGGTGGTGTCACCTACACGTGTTTATCCCAACCCAGGCAATCTGCCACCTGATTGTGGAGAGTCATGAAGAATTTCAGAGTAATTAAAATTGTATTAGAGGGAGCAAGATTAGTAACTGAGATTGCTATAGAGAAGGACAATCACTCTGAAACTAAAAATGAATGCATCAATTTAATTTGCACTCTTCTGACCTCACACTCATTAGAACAAATTAACTATCCTTGCAAATAATCTGCCCTTACAAATAATGTGCAGACTTAAAATTCATGATTTCTGCCGATTGTGAATAAAATAATGCACAAATATATCAAAACTGTTTGTGACATTGTCACGCTTTGGGGGTTCACCCAGAGCAGTAAGGGGTTCTGTCACTGCCTGCCCTGTAACCTTAGGTGTCTTTAGGCTGTGCAGCTTTGATTCAGAGCCCTGACATTTAGCAGCATGCCCATAGCATATAGGCCTCACCCTGAACTTCCACCAGCTCAGTTACTCCTCTTAGGGTGACCCCAACAACACTTCCAGTCCTGAATCTCCCCAAAACCACCTCCCCTGCAGTGTCCAATCCCTCTTACTGGACACTCACCGAGGTAGCACCAAGTTTGCTGCCTCCAAAGAGCCAATAAACAAAACATCTGGGGTGGCACACTCCACCTTACTTCATAGCATTGAGACAGTTTATACGAAAATTAAGATTACGTTTATTAACAAAGAACATAGATTTAAGTGATTTCAAGCAAGAGTGAAAGAGATATGAAAGGGTTGCAAACAAAACAAAACTAACATGCTTTCTAGCATCTACAACTTAAGTCTAGCAAGATATAGCTTTTCCAAACACAGTTTCTGATTCACAGCAAGTTTTTAGCATGCTCCAGCATGACAGGCTGTACCAGCGAGGATTCAACCCCCAAATTACTGGATTCTTTGTTCCCTCAGGAGATGGATGACTCAAATATGTCTTTGTGCCCCCTTATGTTATCCCCAAGTTCATTGTCTCTGTGTTAAGATACAGGAAGTCTTGCTGGGGAGCAGCGGGTGCAGACTCCATCCCGTCATGATCATTAAGTTGTCCTCTCCCGTTCTTGTTATCTTGGTTGCTTTATTTACCTTCTATGTAAATATACATGCATTGTCTGCTGCTTGTGATCAAGCTGGTCAGACAAGTAAATACAAATTTCTTTGTCTAGGAAAAAAACTGTTTTGCCTCCTTTGTCTGTTTACAAACTCCAACACATAATATCATGAGTATCCGTATTTTCACATATCATGTTTTTATGTATATTTCATAGTGATATTAATGACAACCACGTCACTAGTTTTCAAATGATATATTACAAGACAACTTTTAAATGAATATCATGACAACAGTATGTTGGGGCAATGAGTGTGTCAGGCCTGATGTGAGTTTTGGTATGTTGGGCTCTTTGATAATTGGTATTGTGAGGGGCTCGGGGAGGGGCTCCCACTCTCACAGACATCAATTTAGTTTTGATTATGCCTATAGACCATACTTCTTCATTTACAGGAGAAGTATAGCCAAATCCTGATTCTTTTTCCAGTTACGTGAATCTCAATTAATTTAATTGACAATAATGAAGTTAATACAGATTAGCACTAGCATAAATGATCTAAGCATTAGGCCCCAAATCATGATTTTCTTTGAGCATTGCAGGCTGCATGTACATACCTTCTTTATTAACCCATATTCTTGAGGGGTTTAGTGAAGAGAGTTCCTGTACTTCCTTACCTTGCTACCGTGAAAGCCCATCTGATTTCACATATAGGAGTAAAAATGAAAATGATGAGAAACCAAATTCATTGTGTAGGCAGTAAAAGAAAATATTAAATTTAATTTATCAACCTATAAAATACAATGTACTCACCATTTTCATTGTTTTCATACTGTGTTTATTCTTTTCCCCAAATTAATTCCTTTTAAAATAGCATTTTGTGCAGTAAAAACTCTAGTAAAACGTGAAGTATTTGTTCAGTTGTTTATCAACTCTTATTGTATTGATATATATTTAATGTAACATAATTCAGGACATATTGTTATAATGAGAATTTATGGACTATTTGATTTCTTCAAAACTAAGCCCTCCATGTTGTACCTCATAATATGCTCAAAGGTGACATCATTTATCATTATACACTCTGTAGTTTGGTGTTGCTTATTTAGGCATTGTTAAATTAAAAATGTGGGGTTTTTTACATAAGGGGTGGACTGGAGATGTATAATAATTAGTTATGAAAGTTGTTCTGTTGGGGTAAGATCCATTAGTGCCCTAGGATGTAGGGGGTACAGTCAGTTCTTTAGTTATTATACAAACCCATTTGGTTCTATAGGTTTATGCTATGCATCTTACCATGCCACAGGGGGAAATGCGCCCTTCTTTGAAACTTAAGGCTCTGAGATAGGTTTGAGGCATTTGGACATATGTGGACCCCAATCATAGTCCTAATGAAGTAAATGAATTTTGTCATTGTCTTCAGTGTGAGCAGTGTCAGGCCATTACAACAGAGAAAAATATATGGCACTACACTACATAAAGGCAAAAAAAGATACTCTTTTTTAACAGATGAAATTTTCATCTATTTAATAGATTAAATTGTCCTATTAGTCTCCATAGTAATTAAGAACCACCTTCTATTCCAAGAGCTAGCTGACATTGCCTAAAATATAAAAAATAGCAGTGTGTATGCAGTTAATAGACAAATAAATAAATAGGAAAGGAAAACACCAAACTTTACCCACAATTCTGCTCCCAAAGAGGATGAGAGACAAAACAAACCACACTTGACAGATGTTAGTCACGTCAGTTAATATGGAACTAGAAGATTTTCAGATACTATGGTTAGGAGGATAGAAAAGAATATATTCATTATTAGAACTTTTCAATACCTTAGTTTAAAAAGGTATATTTTATGCTAAAATGGAAAAAAAAGTTTGTTGCAAAAATAACTTGAAACTACATGACTATCTCAAGTGGGTCTTTACTTTATATAAGCTGGGGAATAGTCCTGCTATTGTGGGGAACGTTCCTGGCTTCTGCACTGCCCCGGTGAAATGGGCTAGCAAAAGGATCTGAGTCCTTGCTCCCACTTCCTTTACCCAGTGGCCTTCCTGCCCTTGAGGACTCCCCTTCCACTCTCCTGTCTGGCAGAGTCCTCATAACCCCAACAAGGCTGGGCCCAGGATTCCTGGGGGGCTCGACCCCCAACCCTGCTGTGGTCACCTAGGACAGGGGTGAGGATGTCCCCACTCTGGGGTACACTCTCTGCACTGGGCACTTCTCTGACCCACTGACCATTCAGAGTACCACAGCTAAATACAAGATCAAACAGATAGTTTTGGGGGCATTTAGTGCACTGGATGAGGTATACCAGATGTTGTGATAGTCATGTGTAGGACCCATGGATCTTGAAAGGTGTGTTGTGGGGGGGGTATTGATCATTATAACAATGGAGATATGTCTGCAGGTTTTGCATTTGTTGTTCTGGCAGGGTCTGGTGCCACTTTAGTTTGATATGTCCTGGTCTGTGGGGAGCTTGCTTTGATGATAAGCTTGGAGAGGTTGGGGTTTGTTTGAAGGCCAGAAGAGCGGTTCAGGAAAGATTTCTTTTAGGATGAGGTCCCCATCGAGTATGGGTTGTTGTTTTTTGATGATACTCCAAATGAGTTTCAACCTAGGGTGGTAGGTGACAACTAGGGGTATACAAACAACGAGGAGTCCTTGTGGCACCTTAGAGACTAACAAATTGGGGGGGGGCATAAGCTTTTATGGGCTATAACTCACTCCATAAGGACTCCTTGTTGTTTTTACTGATACAGACTAACACGGTTACCCCTCTGAAAACTAGGGGTGTGTATCTGGAAGAGTAACTCACACAGGAAAATGATAAAAAACAAAAACAACTTATCTGTTGGTGAACACTTTTCTCAAAGTGATCGCTCTATGTCTGACCTATCAGTTCTCATCCTCAAAGGAAAACTGTACAACACTTTCAAAAGACGAGCCTGGAAGCTTAAATTCATAACTTTTCTAGACACTAAAAATCATGGTCTTAATAAAGACACTGGATTTATGGCTTATTACAGCAATTTGTAACCCACTAACCTCCATTTTTGTCCTATGACTACAGGGGTGTTGTCAGGCCACCTCACCTTAGAATATGTGCTAATTAGTTACACTAAACTATCTGTTTGATCTTGTATTTAGCTGTGACACTCTAAGTACCTTTTCCAGACTCTGTGTAACTCAAAAGCTTGTCTCCCTCACTGATGGAAGTTAGTCCAATAAAAGAAAATACTTCACCCACCTTGACTGTTTGAAAAAAATGTATTAAAAAGGTGCAGTAGCTAGTATTTACATCCTGGAAAATCTTGTAGTGCTTTTCAAATTGTTATACAAATTATACAGAAGAATCACTCTCCACTCTACCAAAATGAAGATGTCTCTGTAGAGAAATATTTTAACCATGCAGAGCATCATTACATAGCAGTGCAGGGTGCAACACGAAAAAAAATACCAAATCTCAGGCGATACGGTGGTCTATGATACATAGGACTTCCTGGTAGAATGTGTCTGGTCACATAGTGCTGACTCTTCCTGTTTACAGCTGCTAAATCTCAGTAAAATAAGTTAAGGCTACATTCATTACTTCTCTATATAAAAAAAATGCCCTAGTTGCCACAGGGATGTTTGATCACTACTGGGAAAGAAGGCAAATTGTAGATTATAAATGGGAGAGAAAATGATCCTTGAGACAAACTTCAGGTATAGTCCATATTATGAAAAGGTTTGAGAACCCCTAGTGTATCCATTTGATGCTTCAGGCTGAATTTGGACAAATAGAGCGTGTTTATGTGAGTTGAAATTTGATGTGGATTTTATGGTCCATTATTATAGCAAATGCCATATGCTCTTTTATGATCTCAGTTTTAAATTTAATCCAAGGGCAGAGGAGGGGGGGGTCCATCTCACAGCAGAGGTCCCCCAACACTGTACAGATGAACTGGTTTAGTTATGACTTGGTGGTTATATTACGATCTACTAAATCACCAAAAATATTAATTAAAAATCAAATAAAGGCACACTTTGGTGCTTCTTGGCTGATTAAGAGTGTCATTTCTTGCATCAGCTACTTGTGCTGTTCTGTCACCCTACAAATGTTCAAGGCGGCACTGATGATTAGCCGAGAGGCATAGTAGTCTGGACATTTACATATAAAATATATACATTTCATTATACGGATGTATTCTGTGATGGAAAATAGTTAAAACGATATGCAGCCACAATTCCTGACTTCTTATTCGATATACCTAGGTAACCACTTTATCAATTATTAATTTTGACAAGTATTCTTGTAGGATATGTGTATTTTGATGTATTACTCTATTGTTGCACATATTATATAATCATTACGTCCTTGATATTTTATTAATGATAAACAGAATTGTTGAAAGTACAAGTTTACGATCAGTTTTAAAAATAAAAGAGATTTAAAAATAGTTTTTGTAAGTATTAAAAATAAAATAATACAACAAAATTAAGACAATACAGATTGAGTGACATTAAGTATGTATATTATACAAATAACAGGACTGAGTTTTTAAATCAGTTTATGCTAGTTAGTTCAGCTTTCTTCAATACTTTAAGAGTTAGTCAAATAGAGGAAGTAACAGATTCTATTTCTCTTAATTAGTTTATTCTTGTAAATCAAATTTCTGTAGTTAATATTCATTTTGACAACAGTAGTGCAGAAATACATTTATTGGTTGCAGTCACAAGAATTCCCAACAGGAATCTATGTACGTTTAATTTCAGCAAATCAGTATGTTTCCCTAAAATCACAGTAATAGCAATTTGGAGGGTACATCACTGAAGTAACTGTTGCCTCAATTTTCATCAGCCTGTCAATTTGGGTCCCAGAAGATATGAACATGAATCCCCATACGATGGCATTTCCTCCAGTATTTTGCTGTGATTTTTTTCTCTACTATTTACAAGATAGGTGAGCAAAAATATAGGAGCATAATTTGCTAACGGCAATATCTCCATGAAGAGGAATTTATCCCATTCATAGTGGCTAGTATTATATCAGTCTATCTTTGGTACTTATGTGGCCTCAGTATATGAGCACTTCACTATCTTTAATGTACTTAGCCTCACAATACTCGGCTGAGGTAGGAAACTATTATCTCCATTTTACAGATGGGGAACTGAGGCACAGAGAGGCTAAGTGACTTGACCAAGGTAACAAGGTGGTGGAGCAGGGAATAGAATCAGGGTTTCCCAAGTCCTAGGCTCATGCCGTAGCCACAGGACTATTCTTCCTCACCGGACCAGTCCCCTGAAGAGATTTTATGGTTCATTTTCTTTTCCTTTTCTAACCTTGAATTGTCAATATTTACCTGCAGTTCTGCAGAAAAAGATTCATACAACATATCTATTTCTTTTTTACAAAATATCTGATTATCTTGTAATTTTTTATATCATCCTTTGTTGGGGATAAATCTAATTTAAACTGCCTCCAGTTCTTATGATTTTGTAAATAATATCTTAACCATAAGAGACACAAGTCTGTTTATAAATACATTATTCTTATAATAGTGTGTATGGTTTAACATAGCTTCATTAAATAATTTCATAAATATTTTCATCTTATTTGCGCTAATTTTGTCTCACATCTTTTTATAAAATTAGGTATAACATCAGGGATGTTATAAATGATGATCAGTTTTTAAATCTCTCCCAAGTATTTATCATTTTATCATATATTTCTATATTTTCAATACTCTGGAAATCCATCTATTATTTCTGATATTTTTTTTTCTGATTTGGCTGACTAATTAATGAGAGTAGAAATTTCCCAGAATTAAGCAGTTTTGAAAATCTCAGCCTTATGTATAAATGGAGTGTCAGACTTTTCAGTAAGTAGCCGTTTAATCTCAAAATGTTTGATCCAAACTGAAATAAACTTTAATTGGCTTTCATGGCAGCATAATCCTAAATTTGGAAAGATTAAACCTCCATTATTATTTCAAGAGCTGAAATGACTTCTATATTGTTCTTGATTTATCCCCATAAATGTATTTCAAACTTCATATTAATCAGTTAATTCTAACTATTTTGTGTGGATTGGTGCTTTAAAGTATTTGTACAAAATAGTATTCTTGGACATTTATTTTGTGTAGTTGATTATCTTGCAGCCAAATTTTTGCAAGCTATCTGAATTCTTCCTTTTTTTGGCTCAGGAATCAGTGTTGGTAATGCATCTCCAAATTTTCTGTGCCTCAAGATAGTAGTCATGAAATAGATTTTTCTGTCATCATACAGAGCATGACCTTTCTTCCAGGCTGCTTGTCAAATTTCTTACTTAAATAGCTAATCTAGGTAGTAGATAATTAGATCTGGGTGGAATGACCAGATATTTTTATTTTGATGTTTATATTTTATGAAACTTTCTATGACATAATCAAAATCCTTCTAGATTTAAAACTTTGTAAGGAACAGAGGCAGACAAAAACTCTAGCATTTTGTTATTTTTGACATTCACAGGAATACCAGACATTCTAATATGGTTCCTTTTTATTCACATTTCACTCTTAAGAGACTCTCCTGATTTACCAGAAAAATCATAATTTTATGACTCAGAGATTTCTACATTCCTTAAATCTTTGCTGCAAATCCTCCTACTCTCTCTTCTTGTCTTCCCATATTCTCAATGATTTCAGTATATGTATTGTTTAGCTTACCAAACAAGGCAGATGAAGACATTCAACTCATTTTTAATTAACTTATTGTGAACAGTACTGACACACCTGTCTAATCTCTGGCTTTTGATCAGAGACTTCTGGCTTTCTCCTCCTGTCTCTAAATTCCCATTGCACACACACTATGCTGCAGGCAAGCAGGAGGGAAGACCACAATAGGCAGAGAGAATATTCTTCCTCCTGGTCCTACAGGGGCTCTGTTTCCCATCTCTTCCCACACCCTCACTTTGGACCTACATTCCTTTGGGAAGACTGCTCTCAAAAAGTGCCACACCAGACTGCTCTGAAGAAAGCTCAGCCTCAATAGATACTCTAGGATTTTGTGTGTTGGGTCTGGGAAGACTGATTTTTGAGAGAGATTTCAGAGTAGCAGCCGTGTTAGTCTGTATTCGCAAAAAGAAAAGGAGTACTTGTGGCACCTTAGAGACTAACAAATTTATTAGAGCATAAGCTTTCGTGAGCTACAGCTCACTTCATCGGATGCATTTGGTGGAAAAAACAGAGGAGAGATTTATATACACACACACAGAGAACATGAAACAATGGGTTTATCATACACACTGTAAGGAGAGTGATCACTTAAGATAAGCCATCACCCACAGCAGGGGGGGGAAAGGAGGAAAACCTTTCATGGTGACAAGCAGGTAGGCTAATTCCAGCAGTTAACAAGAATATCAGAGGAACAGTGGGGGGTGGGGTGGGGGGGAGAAATACCATGGGGAAATAGTTTTACTTTGTGTAATGACTCATCCATTCCCAGTCTCTATTCAAGCCTAAGTTAATTGTATCCAGTTTGCAAATTAATTCCAATTCAGCAGTCTCTCCTTCGAGTCTGTTTTTGAAGCTTTTTTGTTGAAGTATAGCCACTCTTAGGTCTATGATCGAGTGACCAGAGAGATTGAAGTGTTCTCCAACTGGTTTTTGAATGTTATAATTCTTGACGTCTGATTTGTGTCCATTCATTCTTTTACGTAGAGACTGTCCAGTTTGGCCAATGTACATGGCAGAGGGGCATTGCTGGCACATGATGGCATATATCACATTGGTAGATGCGCAGGTGAACGAGCCTCTGATAGTGTGGCTGATGTGATTAGGCCCTATGATGGTATCCCCTGAATAGATATGTGGACAGAGTTGGCAACGGGCTTTGTTGCAAGGATAGGTTCCTGGGTTAGTGGTTCTGTTGTGTGGTGTGTGGTTGCTAGTGAGTATTTGCTTCAGATTGGGGGGCTGTCTGTAAGCAAGGACTGGTCTATCTCCCAAGATCTGAGAGAGCGATGGCTCGTCCTTCAGGATAGGTTGTAGATCCTTGATGATGCGTTGGAGAGGTTTTAGTTGGGGGCTGAAGGTGATGGCTAGTGGCGTTCTGTTGTTTTCTTTGTTGGGCCTGTCCTGTAGTAGGTGACTTCTGGGTACTCTTCTGGCTCTGTCAATCTGTTTCTTCACTTCAGCAGGTGGGTATTGTAGTTGTAGGAATGCATGATAGAGATCACCAATGGACTGTAGTTTCCTCAGGAAGTCAGTGGTGTCTCGAAGATAGCTGGGAGTGCTGGTAACGAAGGGCCTGAGGAGGGAGTCTACATAGCCAGACAATCCTGCTGTCAGGGTGCCAATGCCTGAGATGATGGGGCGTCCAGGATTTCCAGGTTTATGGATCTTAGGTAGCAGATAGAATACCCCAGGTCGGGGCTCCAGGGATGTGTCTGTGCGGATTTGTTCTTGTGATTTTTCAGGGAGTTTCTTGAGCAAATGCTGTAGTTTCTTTTGGTAACTCTCAGTGGGATCAGAGGGTAATGGCTTGTAGAAAGTGGTGTTGGAGAGCTGCCTAGTAGCCTCTTGTTCATACTCCGACCTATTCATGATGACGACAGCACCTCCTTTGTCAGCCTTTTTGATTATGATGTCAGAGTTGTTTCTGAGGCTGTGGATGGCACTGTGTTCTGCACGGCTGAGGTTATGGGGTAAGCGATGCTGCTTTTCCACAATTTCAGCTCGTGCACGTCGGCGGAAGCAGTCTATGTAGAAATCCAGGCTGCTGTTTCGACCTTCAGGAGGAGTCCACCCAGAATCCTTCTTTTTGTAGTGTTGGCAGGAAGGTCTCTGTGGGTTAATATGTTGGTCAGAGGTGTGTTGGAAATATTCCTTGAGTCTGAGACGTCGAAAATAGGATTCTAGGTCACCACAGAACTGTATCATGTTCGTGGGGGTGGAGGGGCAAAAGGAGAGGCCCCGAGATTCTTCTGCTGGGCTAAGAGTATAGTTGCATAGATTAACAATATTGCTGGGTGGGTTACAGGAACCATTGTTGTGGCCCCTTGTGGCATATAGTAGTTTAGATAGCTTAGTGTCCTTTTTCTTTTGTAGAGAAGCAAAGTGTGTTTTGTAAATGGCTTGTCTAGTTTTTGTAAAGTCCAGCCACGAGGAAGTTTGTGCGGAAGGTTGGTTCTTTATGAGAGTACCCAGTTTTGAGAGCTCATTCTTAATCTTTCCCTGTTTGCTGTAGAGGATGTTGGTCAGGTGGTTCCGCAGTTTCTTTGAGAGTGTGTGGCACAAGCTGTCAGCATAGTCTGTGTGGTATGTAGATTGTAATGGATTTTTTACCTTCAGTCCTTTCGGTATGATGTCCATCTGTTTGCATTTGGAGAGGAAGATGATGTCTGTCTGTATCTGTGCGAGTTTTTTCATGAAGTTGACAGATTTCCACTCTATATGGCTAAATTCAGTGCCTTGCATAATGACAGGTTTCAGAGTAGCAGCCGTGTTAGTCTGTATTCGCACAGACACACCCCTGGAGCCCCGACCTGGGGTATTCTATCTGCTACCCAAGATCCATAAACCTGGAAATCGGGGATGCCCCATCATCTCAGGCATTGGTACTCTGACAGCAGGATTGTCTGGCTATGTAGACTCCCTCCTCAGGCCCTTCGTTACCAGCACTCCCAGCTATCTTCGAGACACCACTGACTTCCTGAGGAAACTACAGTCCATTGGTGATCTTCCTAAAAACACCATCCTAGCCACTATGGATGTAGAAGCCCTCCACACCAACATTCCACACAAAGATGGACTACAAGCCGTCAGGAACAGTATCCCCGATACTGTCACGGCTAACCCGGTGGCTGAACTTTGTGGACTTTGTCCTGACCCATAACTATTTCACATTTGGTGACAATGTATACCTTCAAATCAGCGGCACTGCGATGGGTACCCGCATGGCCCCACAGTATGCCAACATTTTTATGGCTGACTTAGAACAACGCTTCCTCAGCTCTCGTCCCCTAATGCCCCTACTCTATTTGCGCTACATTGATGACATCTTCATCATCTGGACCCATGGAAAAGAAGCTCTTGAGGAATTCCACCATGATTTCAACAATTTCCATCCCACCATCAACCTCAGCCTGGACCAGTCCACACAAGAGATCCACTTCCTGGACACTACGGTGCTAATAAGCGATGGTCACATAAACACCACCCTATATCGGAAACCTACTGCCCGCTATTCCTACCTACATGCCTCTAGCTTTCATCCAGATCATACCACTCGATCCATTGTTTACAGCCAAGCGCTACGATATAACCGCATTTGCTCCAACCCCTCAGACAGAGACAAACACCTACAAGATCTCTATCATGCATTCCTACAACTACAATACCCACCTGCTGAAGTGAAGAAACAGATTGACAGAGCCAGAAGAGTACCCAGAAGTCACCTACTACAGGACAGGCCCAACAAAGAAAACAACAGAACGCCACTAGCCATCACCTTCAGCCCCCAACTAAAACCTCTCCAACACATCATCAAGGATCTACAACCTATCCTGAAGGACGACCCATCACTCTCACAGATCTTGGGAGACAGGCCAGTCTTTGCTTACAGACAGCCCCCCTGAAGAAAATACTCACCAGCAACCACACACCACACAACAGAACCACTAACCCAGGAACCTATCCTTGCAACAAAGCCCGTTGCCAACTCTGTCCACATATCTATTCAGGGGATACCATCATAGGGCCTAATCACATCAGCCACACTATCAGAGGCTCCTTCACCTGCGCATCTACCAATGTGATATATGCCATCATGTGCCAGCAATGCCCCTCTGCCATGTACATTGGCCAAACTGGACAGTCTCTACGTAAAAGAATGAATGGACACAAATCAGACATCAAGAATTATAACATTCAAAAACCAGTTGGAGAACACTTCAATCTCTCTGGTCACTCGATCACAGACCTAAGAGTGGCTATACTTCAACAAAAAAGCTTCAAAAACAGACTCCAACGAGAGACTGCTGAATTGGAATTAATTTGCAAATTGGATACAATTAATTTAGGCTTGAATAGAGAACTGGGAATGGATGAGTCATTACACAAAGTAAAACTATTTCCCCATGTTATTTCTCCCCCCCCCCCACCCCACCCCCCACTGTTCCTCTGATATTCTTGTTAACTGCTGGAATTAGCCTACCTTGCTTGTCACCATGAAAGGTTTTCCTCCTTTCCCCCCCCCTGCTGCTGGTGATGGCTTATCTTAAGTGATCACTCTCCTTACAGTGTGTATGATAAACCCATTGTTTCATGTTCTCTGTGTGTGTGTGTGTGTGTGTGTGTGTGTGTGTGTATATAAATCTTTCCTCTGCTTTTTCCACCAAATGCATCCGATGAAGTGAGCTGTAGCTCACGAAAGCTTATGCTCTAATAAATTTGTTAGTCTCTAAGGTGCCACGGGTACTCCTTTTCTTTTTGCTATTTATTTATGTCTTCCTTTCCTCAGGCATATCAAAGTTTATTTCAGTTTAGAGATTTTACTGGGAAGGGATCAAGACCCTGTCAGAATCAAATGGTGAGGGACAGAGATAGAAGTGAAGGTAGGGCATACCAATATTAGGCAAATTATTGTTCATTTTTGTTTGGTTTTGTTTTTCATGAGTGAGTGATGTTGACAGGCCTGAGTTCTGGAGAATCTTCTTTTCTTTGCCTGTCAGCAGTTTTAATGGCACTCTGAATAGGGGCCATGTTGGGTTTTTTGACAGAGCCAGTCACTAGTCCTGCTGCATTTATTTATCAGTTTTGTGCAAATCCTTTGTTTCCCTGGTTCTGGTGGAGATAACCAATTCTTATACAGCTTTCTGAATGATTCTGAGAAGATTTATTTGCATTTAAACACAGATGTAGTTGGAGTCTGACTGGTGAGTTAGGAGCTCCCTCTTCCGGCAACCATCTACTTTAAAGACCTCACAAGAAGCCAGAATATCAATTTGAATATATATCCCTGTGTTTCAAAGAGAAGTCATCAAGCAGATAGTGTCCTATGTATTAGGGCTGCAGGAAAAAAGCATTTCCAATTTAGAGACATTATAACAGAGAGATATGCATTTGACATTTACACATATAAACCATCAAACTGTACAACTGGTTGGTCTAATTCTAATTTTCCACCAGACTGCAAACCTGGTAAGCGATTTTTCCTAGGTAATAACATTTGAGGGAAATGTATTTAAATTACAATACTTTATGGCATAATGTTATAGTGATCACCTAGTTCTGTGACCACAGTTAAAGATTTGTCAGTATTCCATTAAACTTTTCAGAGGCAGTAATGCTTATGCTTTGGTCCTTTGCCTTGCTAACAAAAGTTCCTTCAAAACCACTTTAAATCAAGTAACTCACAGAGCTGTGGGTATCTGATGCATATGGTTTTGTATTTACAAGATTGGGGTAGTTAGGAGCCACAAATTTGGGAAGGATCAACTGTTTTCATAGACAGAGAGTGGTCCAGCATTTTCTCTTACAGTGAAACAACTTAAGGTATTATTGGGTCCATTTGAGTATAAAAGAGCTATTAAATAGGATAGGACTCTCTCTTTTCACAATACAGGAGAAAGAGTCTTTACTATTGCTGGGCAAGCCACAAAAAGTGTAGAAATGTCACTGAACTCAAATGGCTAAAGTAAATTTCAATGCTTAAACTTAACTGAACTTATCTGGAAATGTTTGTATATCAGAAAATGTTCAGAATTTGGTTCAATTTAAGTGTGGGAGGATGCATTTTTCTATTCTCATATTATAAGGGCCAATATGTCTATTATTATCACTTACTTATCAGTCACAAACCTATCAGTTGCCTACCAGTTTTTGCTAGTGGTAATATCAATATAACTGTTTCAATATAGTTTCTTGTATTCCTTTGTGATGCTGGAGGGTATTCTAATTACTTAGAGGTGCCATGTGTGAAAGAGAAGATGAGCAGGAGGAGAAGGAAAGCTGCAACATGGTGATCAATTGTTCTCCATGTCCGCTTAATGTAGGACAGGAAGTAATGGGCTTATTCTGCAAGGGATATTTAGGTTAGATGTGAGAAAAGCTTTCCAATTGTAAGGGTAGTTAAGCTCTGGCATAGTCTTCAAAGGGAGGTTGTGGAATCCCCATCATTGTTTTTTAAAGAACACGCTGGACAAACACCTGTAAGGAATGATCTAGGTTCACTTCATGCTGCCTCAGCACAGGGGACAGGACATGATGACCTCTCAAGGTCCCTTCCAGCCTTACATTTCTATGTTTCTGTGGTCTCTGAAATTCTGTTTATGAACTCAGCAATGTTCTATGACTATTTCAGGTTATTTCTTGTGCTGGAAACAAGGGGCATGCAATGCTTATGTCTTTCTTCTAGATAATCAGCAGCTGTAGTAATAGCAGTCAAAAACCAGGTTATTTCAAATCCAATCAAGTTTGCTAGTGGTAGTGTGTCATTATTAGTTGACGGTTGTTCGGTGCCCAATTCACTCCAATTCATATAGTATATCCACACCGCAAAAATCACCACAGCGGAGATTAATTTGTGTCTTTCTTACAAATCTCAACAGAGAAGTCAAAGAACAAATGGATGTGAAGGCTAAAATACACTCTCCCCCATGGAAGTGTTCTCTGCAGCTTAGGTGAGAGTTATATTAGCAAAGAAGTGTAGGGAAGCTTGTCTTGGGATATGTAAAATTTTAATCTCTTGTCTGTCATGCTGTATTCATTTTAATTATATTTTTTTAAAAAACCTATCTCTTTAAAGCAACCTTCTGATTCTGAGCTTTCAGGACTACTGAGATACTTTCTGCACTGTCTACTTTGGTTTCACATCCACTTTTCCTTTTTACATGCAAGAGATACATATCCAAGACCACATAAGGCTCACACTCATATTGTCAGTGCTGATTTCCCATATGAGCAGTTTAAATGGGAAGAGGGTGTTAACTAAACTAGCAGCAAAATTCCTTTAGGTGGAGGTGAGGGCAACATCTGGCTTTCTAATCTTTGTGTTTTTACTAGTGTAGGCATGTAAGGATTTTTGTTGTTCCACAAGCTTGTCAGGCATATAGAATGTGGAGCTGGAACCTCCTGTCTACGTTGTTGTTTTGGTAATTGTTTTCTTTCTTGAAATGATTTAGAATTATTTTGGTGTTGGGCATATTGTCATCTGATCTTTGTGTCAGTTATCATGCATAAAGTTAAAGCAGTTTAATGTACATACTACCACCATTCTCAAATGCATACAGTAATGCTGACATAGATAATACTGCAGCAAGCACAATACTCCCAGAGCTTCCAGGAACATGAGGAATGTGGTGCTTTTATACCCTCTACAAACCTGCAGTATGTGCATCTGCTCAGCTCTGCTAGATGGTATGGAAGGAGTGGGGGCTGTGGCCCTGCTCTCTTCCACCAGTTAGCTTCACACAGTCTAGTACATTTTAAATTTTGCTGAATGGGTAAATATGGGTTTAAAGCCTGAGTTCAACAAAGTTATGCAATATCATGCTGTAGGTTAGCCTTTCATTCTGATAAATACAGATCTATCCAGTTATGTCTTTATTCATAATCATTATGTAAACCTGTTTTTTCCCTCTAAAACCCACTTCATATGCTGATCTCTATAAGACTAAATAAATAAATAAAAACCACCCATTTAATTAACAGAAACAAACAAAAAAAACCCTACAAAAATAGTTCCATCTTCAAGTTTCCCACTTCATTCTGTGTTTGATTTGTACCATCTGTGTATATAGATTGTTAGCAAGGCTGATGAGAGGGAGTAAAAAGGGGGAGGGGGGGCAATTGTACCAGGCCACAAGCTCAGCCTCCTCCCCCTCCAAAACATCTGTAATGTCTATGTAAAATAAGTGAAATGGTATTCCAGTGAATATGATGTCCAAGGGCCCCACACTTCTCTCAGTGAGCCTGATTATAAGCTCCACAGTGCAGGGACTATGTCCCTTGGGTTTCTTCCAAAGCATTAAGAACACTAAATATTGAACTATGCTGATAATCCTCACAAAATCCATGTTTGCATCTGTTGGTCTGCCTGGATACATAGCCATGGGAGCTGCAACCTTTTCAAAGGATGGGCTTCCCCCCTCAGAAATAGCCATGTGAGAACTGAATAAGCTTCATATGTCTGCCCAAGTCTTGGCCCATTTTCAGAGAGCAGAGATGTGTGTATGAGTATATTATAGGACTGGTAGTGCCATATATTACTAAGGTTGCCTGTCACTGTTTTCAGTTTCTTATAACTTTGTTACATTCAGGCTAAAATTTACATACTGGGTGTCTGCATTCAAATGCATTATGACCCAGTGTTTAATTACATGATCATATACTATTTTTTCCATGGGGCTGCTGCCCATAGAAAAAATGTTATCAGACTTATAATGGCTCTCATTTCCCTTTTTATTTGTTTCCTCTCTAAACTAAACTGTCACAGTCTTTCCGGTCTGTCATCTGATGCAAGTCTTTCCATACCTCTACTCATTTTCATTGCCTATTTCAAGCCTGTTAAATTCCTGCCATATATTTTCTGAGATAGGGTCACCACATGCACATGAAGTCTTATCATCATAGCTGAGGATGAGAAGAGCAACAGTGGCTGTAAGCTGTATTTGTGGCTTCTTGATCCTGAACTGTCATGGGGGTAACTCTACTGCCTGAAGACAGGTTTCAGAGAGGTAGCTGTGTTAGTCTGTATCGGCAAAAAGAACGAGGAGTACTTGGGGCACCTTAGAGACTAACAAATTTATTTGAGCATAAGCTTTCATGCATGCAGTGGAAAATACAGTAGGAAGATACATATATAGAGAGAACATGAAAAAATGGGGGTTGCCATACCAACTCAAATGAGAGTAATTGATTAAGGTGGGCTATTGTCAGCAGGAGAAAAAAAACTTTTGTAGTGATAATCAGGATGGCCCATTTCAAACCGTTGACAAGGTGTGAGTAACAGTGGGGGGGAGAATTAAAATGGGGAAATAGTTTTTAGTTTGTGTAATGACTCATCCACTCCCAGTCTTTATTCAAGCCTAATTTAATGGTGTCCAGTTTGCAAATTAATTCCAGTTCTGCTGTTTCTCATTGGAGTCTCTGTTTGAAGGATTTTTTGTTGAATAATTGCAACTTTTAGGTCTGTAATTGAGTGTCCAGGGAGGTTGAAGTGTTCTCCAACTGGTTTTTGAATGTTATAATTCTGGATGTCTGATTTGTGTCCATTTATTCTTTTGCATAGAGACTGTCCGGTTTGGCCAATATACATGGCAGAGGGGCATTGCTGGCACATGATGGCATATATCACATTGGTAGTGCAGGTGAACGAGCCTCTGATAGTGTGGCTGATGTGATTAGGTCCTATGATGGTGTCCCTTGAATAGATATGTGGACAGAATTGGCAATGGGCTTCGTTGCAAGGATAGGTTCCTGGCTTAGTGTTTTTGGTGTGTGGTTGCTGGTGAGTATTTGTTTCAGGTTGGGGGGCTGTCTGTAAGCAAGGACTGGCCTGTCTCCCAACATCTATGAGAGTGAGGGATCGTCCTTCAGGATAGGTTGTAGATCTTTGATTATGCGCTGGAGAGGTTTTAGTTGGGGGCTGAAGGTGACGGCTAGTGGCGTTCTGTTACTTTCTTTGTTGGGTCTGTCCTGTAGTAGGTGACTTTTGGGTACTCTTCTGGCTCTGTCAGTCTGTTTCTTCACTTCAGCAGGTGGGTATTGTAGTTGTAAGAATGATGTTTGTCTCTGTCTGAAGGGTTGGAGCAAATGCGGTTGTATCTTAGAGCTTGACTGTAGACAATGGATCATGTGGTGTGGTCTGGATGAAAGCTGGAGGCATGTAGGTAAGTATAGCGGACAGTAGGTTTCCGATATAGGGTGGTGTTTATATGACCATCGCTTATTAGCACTGTAGTGTCCAGGAAGTAGATCTCTTGTGTGGCATGGTCCAGGCTGAGGTTGATGGTGGGAAATTGTTGAAATCATGGTGGAATTCCTCAAGGGCTTCTTTTCCATGGGTCCAGATGATGAAGATGTCATCAATGTAATAAATCACTAGGGATGCTGTGTGAGAACCATCCAATAGGGAAAGGGCTGCGAGGAGCAGCCAATCAGGGCTCTGCAGGTCCATATAAAAAGAGCCGTGGGACCGAGCAGGGTCAGTTACTCCCTGGAGCTAAAGGAGGGAGAACTGGATGCCTTATAGGTGGAAGGAAGGTAGCACCTTAGACAGAGCAGTGCTGGGCAGGAACAGGGGAGGGAAAGGGACTGGCTGCTAGGACTGGAGGCCCTGAGATAAGGGCAAAGAAGGTGCTGGGGCTGTGGGGAAGTTGCGAAGGAAAATGTACTGAGGAGTTGGAGGGGCCAGAGTACATGGCTGCCATCTACAGGGTCCCTATAGGGAGTAGTGGGCAGGCCTGAGTCCCCCCCAATTCACCACTGGGGGAGTGGCTAGACAGTTGACTACAGTCACCCCTCGGGGACTGGTTGAACAGTTGACTGAAGGGCCCAGAAGCGGGGAGCACAGATTGTGACACGGGCAGAGGGCTGAGTCATTTAGAGGATGCCATGATCCTTGGAGTGACATGGCTCACAGTCCTGAGTTTATCTACTCCTTCATTACATACTTGTCTGTATAGAAGAAAAATTGCATCATCATAATGTCCTGTATCAGACAGCTGCATGGGCTGGACAGATTTTCCTTTCCTTTTCTTATTCATTTTGGGTTATTTTTTGTCCTCCTGCAGTTCTGAGAAGGGAGAAAGACTCAGAAACATTTCCCTTGTGGAGTTTTCTCTAAATTCTTTTGTCAGAGGGTAAAGGGAACAGGGTTTACAGCATAGGGAAGAAGCAGCAGATCTACTTACCAACTCTACTGCTCAACTAAAATGTGTTTAAAATACACACCCTTTAGTAATTTACTGCATTACATTTACTTAAACAAATGAGGCTTTTTCTGTTTAAAATTACTGAGCAAATCAGGTCAGCACACTCCTCCGTCTAATCAGACAGTGTATGCAAAAAGAAAAGGAGTACTTGTGGCACCTTAGAGACTAACAAATTTATTAGAGCATAAGCTTTCGTGAGCTACAGCTCACTTCATCGGATGCATTTGGTGGAAAAAACAGAGGAGAGATTTTTTCCACCAAATGCATCCGATGAAGTGAGCTGTAGCTCACGAAAGCTTATGCTCTAATAAATTTGTTAGTCTCTAAGGTGCCACAAGTACTCCTTTTCTTTTTGCGAATACAGACTAACACGGCTGCTACTCTGAAACCAGACAGTGTATGGTAATTTTTTTTCTTGTAGAGTCTCACAAAAAAATCTTGTCAGTATGAAGGTACTTCAGATAAATCCTACATCTGAAGGGAGGATCAAGACACCACTGCTGCCATTTTCTAGCTTTTGAAAATTTTTGGCCCACATTTTCACTTACTTTACACATTCCCTGCACTTGGGACAATTTTTCTCCCAATAAAATCAATGGAAGTATTATCACTGACTTCAGTGACAGCAGAATTGTGAATACTGAATTATGGTTACCATAAGAGAGGGACTGAATGGAAATCCTTCAGTAGCCATTACATTTGCTTGTCGTACAGGAAAAAGATAAATAAATAGCATTAAATCTCAAGTAATGTGAGGGCCAAGTATTATGGAAGGCAGGGCTTCAAGAGTCTCACCTTATTAGTGCTAATGAACATGCACTTATTATTATTATTGAGGATCCTAGATCCACACACCATGACCAACCCTTGACAGGCTGAGGTGGCAGAGAAAACAAACTCAAGCCTTATGCAGGGTGAAACAAAGACTTATCAGTAATCATGTAACAGCACAAAGGGTTCTGTTTTGTAAAAGGTTCATGAACCTAAGAAAACTGTGTTTAAAATGTAGTTAAAAAAATTAGGGTAACAGCAGAAAAAATAACCCAGATTTAGAAAATATTTCTGTAAGGGAGTATACTGGATCTTTAAGGCCAGAACATGAAGTCTGGGGTCCAACCTACCTTCTTCCAGGAATTTTGGAACAAATGAAGGCCTAGGATATGGCAGAAGCTGGAGTTGTGGTTCTGGGACAATAATTAGAATCTGGGTGCTTCAAGGCAACCATTTATTTAAGGGGCTGAGACCAGGAGAGTAGGGCAAAGCTCTCCCAACCAGGCAGGATGGGTCCAGGAAAAGAGAATGGCACATAACTTGCCTCTTCATAAAGGGAGAGACAGCAGCAGAAGTAGAATGGCTGTTTGCAGACTTCTGCCAACCCACAGAAGAATAAGACTTAGAAAAAACATGACCAGCTGAGGGAAGTGAAGGCCACATCTAACTGGAATTAACACAGCCCTAAGGAGGACTGGGACACTCCTCTGCCAGGAGAAGAATTGTACATGATTTAGCACTGCTCTGAGGAGAAGGACTGGGGACCTCCTCCCTCAGGAAGAGGAGTCTACCTGAACAAGCCCCGAGAAGAAGGACTGTGGGACTTTTCTGCCTGGAGGGAAAGACACTGGCGAACTAAAGGGGACAGTTCCTCAGATAGAAGGAATTGGGTCCAGTTGGGGACTGGGTGAGACAGTCTTGATTTTGAGTTTGTTTTGGAGGTGGATACTCCAGAAGGGGCAGAATTTTATTTAATGACTTAGCTGCAGGGCCAAGTCACTGCAGCAAGTTATGATAGCAAGTCACTGCAGCTGCTGAAACAAACTAAGAAGGGGAAATAGAGGCAGGGCTGCTGTGGTGCCTCCCTAGGTTCTTTCTCAGGCTGGGATGTCTACCTGAATAACCATATGGCAGAGGGCACTTGGACACCTGGATGCACATTAGCTTTCTGGAACTCTGGGCAATCTGAGAAGCTGGCAAGATGTTTCTACAATTCACCCGATCCTGTCATGTCCTCATAATGTCATACAACATAAAACAGACTTTTATGTCAACAAACAGATAGGATGGAGATCAGTCCCTCTGTGTGTAGAAGCGGTCACTCTGTTGAATTGGAAATCAGGAATCAAATCACCCTGTCGGCAGCTTACGTTCCAAGAACTCAGAAGATGTTGGCAGACACCATCAACAGGCATTTTACCATTGATTACAAATGGAAATTGCATAATTCAGGACTAATCAGTATCTTTGCTGAATGGGAGCTCCTGAGATGGGATGCGTTCACCTCCCAAAAGACCAAGAAATGCAACATATAGTGCTTCTGATCCTGAGCTCTAGGATTACACTATCTAGGCGATTCTCTCCTTCCCTGGTCAGACAATCTGACCTTTCCTCACTTACTGTGCCTACCTTGGGTTTTACGGAAGATTTATAAAGACAGGGCATGAGTCATCCTTAACACCCCTAACTGGCCCAAACAGTTTTGTTCTCCTCACTGCTAGGATATGGGAGTGCATTGCATGCCTAGCCAACCCAAGGCTCCTTTCCCTTCAGGAGTCCAGGCTATAAACCCTATTGGAGTTTTGAGCTGTTCAATTTTCTTTGGAAGTCTCCTTCTTGACAACAATTACTTCTGCTAGAGGAGTTGGAGAGTTTGGGGACCTTATGGTGGACCTTCCTTTCTTTCCCTACCTTTCTTCACAGGGACAAGGTTTCTTTGGGCAACTACATCCAAAGTTCATACCACAAGTGTCTTCTGAGTTCCACTTTAACCAGATGGTTCACCTTCCAGTGTTTTATCTTAAGCTTCACCATAGTATAGAGGAGACAAGACTCTATTCCATGGACATATGTAGGGCTCTAGTTTTCTACTTGCACATAATGGCTCCCTTTCAAAAGTCCCCATGATTGTTTGTCACTGTTGCTGAAAAAATGAAGGGGAAACCGCTCTCTTTCCAAAGGCTCTCTAAGTGGATTTCTTCCAGCATCTTTCTTTGCTATGTTCTTATGAAAGCCCCTCCTCATCAAACACACTCTACAAGAGTCCAAGTGGCATCAGCAGCCTCCCTACTGGCAATCCCCCTCTTGAAAATATGCAGAAGAGCCACTTGAGGCTCTGTATGCATCTTCACCAGGCATTAACCTCTGATCCAAGCTTTGGCTGAAGATGCCTCCATCAGCTCAGTGATGCTCCACTCTGTGGTACAGCATATTTCCTTTCACCCTCCTCTTCAGTGAGAACTGCTTGGGAATCGCCCATATGGGATACCCTTAGGAGCCAGCATTTGAAGAAAAAAGAAAGGTTACTAACTATGTAGGTACTGGAGTTGAGATGTGTGATCTATATGGGTATTCAAGATCTGCCCTCCTTTTCCTTGTGTGGGTCCTTTTGGGATTCACAGTAGAAATGGAGTGGCGGTTGATCTGGGCCACCCTTTGTTCCCTTGGCTGAAAGCACAAGGAGACACAAGACACGGGGGATCAATGAACACTGCTATTGAAGAGTTTCTGGTCCCAGGAGTACAGAGCACATGCGTACCCACAGTGAATACTCATAGGAACCATACATCTTGAGGAAATCTAGTTATAATTAGGTAATAACCTTCCTTTTTATTTCAGTTTCCACACATGCTAACACCTGCTCAATAATAGTTTTGCTCTTGAAAATATGGAGTGCCAAAATTTTCTTCCCATCCCTGAATACAGATGGGCCACTTCATAGGTTGGAATAATTCCCTGGCCTGCAAAATGTATCATGAAACCACAATGAAAATGTGAGAATGAAGATAAGCTCATTTGCATGGGACACAAATAACACCACACGCTATCTGTCTATAGATGGATAGATGGATCTTTTATGTACTGCTTTGCACTATATCAGTTAAAACACAACTTAAATCAGTTTCAATGTGTGTACATATTATGTGTTTGTTCAAGTGAAGCTAAATCAGTGTCAAGCACTTCAGTGTCAAGTGCTTATTTCTGCTAAATTAGTTGTCCTGCACTGGAGCCAGTATCTAAGATCTACTTCATCTTCAAGGCCCCTGATTATATCAAGTGAATGAAGATCCTAATGAGCAGCTAGGTCGCAATAATGCTGTTTGGCACAAGGATTATTATTTTCTATCTGTGTTGCTAACTACTAACTGTTGGTACTTTGAGTTAAAACCTTTAATTTGTCAGCTTTAAAAACTAGGATCACAAGCTTTTGAGATTGAAAGACTGCATCTCCAGGTGTGATCTCACCTTTTCTTCAATTCTGCATAGAGTCTTGAGATTCCAAAAGCTTGTGAATTGCAGATTTATAATTAGTTTGATATAATTCTTTATAATGATGTTTATTGTAGCATTTTCTGTATGAGATGGATGAGAGAGATTCTCAAATGCCAGCTATTTCGTTTGCTATAGGTCATAAAATACCAAGGCAAGAGAACCATTTTATAATTTATTTTTAATATTATTATTAATATTATTTTATTATTATTATTATTATTTTTAATATTAATAATATAGAAATATTAAAATAAATTCATATTGCACAAAATACTGCCTTTTGCATTCTTTATTTTAACTGTAATGTAAATGGAATAAATAGTTGATATAAATTAAAATTTTAAAAATGCAGCATTATGGAATTGATGAAAAGTAAGAAGTTTATGTGCAATAAAGACCTGAGTTTAAATCTGCCTATGTTAAATAAAAATTGGAGACATTTGTCCATATCAGAGTACCATGAAATAGTTCACACAACTAACCGTTTTCTGAAGAAGGGAACAGGTTAAAATAAGGAAAATAAAGGACAATCATGGCTGAGGAATGTAGGCAACTCTAAGTCAGAAAATGCATACACAGCCATTCTTTATATTGACCTTGCCTGCATAAGGAATACCGATAGGGACAAGCACTTGAAGAAAAAAGTCATTTCTACTAATTCTTCTCTTTCTTGAGCATCTGCTTCTCACTATGTCTCTCTCACATTTAAAATGTAAAAAAACAAGGTCTGGACTTATAAAGGAATTTTTTGGAACCTAAAAGTGCTGATAGTGCCTAGTAAAGTTTGCAGAAACACCAAACCAGGTTAGACTCCTAACTCAGATTGATTTCTTGGAACCTAAATAACTTTGTAAATCTGGCTCCATGAGCCAAATCCTAAATGGGTCTGTACACCAGCCAGAGTCAGCAACAACACTGTGTTTATCGGCCAAACTGTGGAGAACCTACATTGGGAGACTTCTTATCACCTGTACATGGTGGAGGAGGCCACAGTGGTGATATTTCCCACATTGCACCAAGGAGTTGGAGAAAGTGAGTGTATTGGGAATGTGACCAGTAGATTCTAGCACAGTGTAAATCCACAAAGACTAAAAGAACACCCATCCTGAATTAACCAGCCACCAACTGCCTACATGAATTTGAATGCCCACTTGTTAGAGTTGAGAATTCAGTCCCTATGCCCCATTTCAACACAGTTTTCTCATAGCCAAAACTCTCTTACTTGGTTTTGTTCCATTTATCAGGATTTGGCCCTGATTATCTGTTTCAGACTTATATTCAGGGCCTGATTTTCAAGTGAGGCTCAACTTGGCCTCTGATTTTGCATCTACGGTGAATTGCAAATGTGAATATTTACAGCCATATTTACAGAGCTGTAATCACCATAAAATATGTTGCAAATGTTGTACAAGTATTTGTGACAAAGAGGCCTCCTGTAAAAAAAAAAAAATCAGACCTTTAATTTCAAAAACATATTTGGATTTTTCATATACCAAAATCAGTTAACTTTATTTTAAACTAAAGTCTGTTTGTTAAATTAAAGCATATTGTCCTTTAAATCTCATTGTAACAGAGTGGCCTGCCTTTTTAGGGGCCAGGAAACCTGGGGCTGGCAAACCCTTTTTAATTAGCCCTGCCACACCTTTGTTGGGTGTAAGTCTTAGAAAGAGAGGAAGCCCAGCAGTTTGGGGCTGGCTTTGGAAGAGAGCAGTTGTTTGGTTGTGGCTGGAGAGTTGAACTGTGGGTGTGGAGTTAACTTCTGTGGTGGGACCTAGAGCAAAAGGTCAGGCTCCAGAGAGGCAGTCCTCGGGCCATTGGTCCACAAGAGGAACAAGAAACTGGAAAAAAGACTGGGAGCGGCTGACGTCCATTGTGGTGTAAGCCACTCCCAGTGAGGAAAAGCTTGGGGAGTTAGTGAGAACATGACTTTAGCCTAGGAAGAGTGAAAGATCTTTTGTTTGTTAACCTGTGACTGCTCTTGAAGGTGATACTTATTTTGGGACTTTGAGTTCTCTGGAAGTGGATTGAACTTTTAAGTGACCTGTCTGGAGAGATAAGACATGAAAGACCCTGATGGAGGCAACCAAGGGGAAGGCCCAGTAACCCTGCATCCAGACATCAGGAGGTGCCAACTGATGATTTGCTTCTGTGCATATGAGGCTTGCTCTGGGGCGAGCATTAACACTCATTCATCTTGGTAGGAATATAAATAGATACAGTTTTGATATGATTTTATACATTGTGATGGATGCTGGAATTGCGATTTTTTTCCCTTGAAACATTTGAGATCAAACTATAACAACTTGAGACCTAGGTAAACTGGTTTTGATAAAATAAATATCTTCCCATGGTATAGCCAAAACACAAACTCAGTCTGAATGGAATCATTCCAGGATTTGAATCCTGGGGTCTTTGGTGTACTCCAGAAGTTAGGCAGTTAGGATTAAGTCCTGGTGAGAGACCAGAGGGGGGCCCCTTTAAGCACAAATAAATTTACAAAATTGAAACTAAATATTTCATAAAATAAAAACAAAGAGAAGAAGCTTTTAAGATGCAGAGGACACCATTTTGCTCTATGTTAAGACGCAGGCAGTTGAGAAGGAACTGGAGTGGCAGTGAGTCCGCTTCTCCCTATATACCATTGCTTGGAGCACAAGGTTGTACAGTGTGCAGACATGGACCTGCAGACGCTACTAATTTAAATCTTAAATTGAGAGCGCACAGATGTGTTCACGTCCTATGGTGGAGTACCATTGGGATATACTCAAAGAAGAAAACCATTTCCCACCCAGCTCTAACTGTAGCCCTTTCAGGGCTCCCAGGCTAAGCAGCTGACACACTTCCATGGTATCAGGGGAAGCAGTGTTTCTAGAGGTGCTGTCAGTTGGGTCAGACATAGAACCCATTGCACCTTTTCTAAGAAATGGGATGTTAGCCATGGTCTCCGAGCTAAATTCCAAATCAAGTTATTA
The DNA here is from genome assembly GCF_009764565.3 of Dermochelys coriacea. Taxonomy (NCBI): domain Eukaryota; kingdom Metazoa; phylum Chordata; order Testudines; family Dermochelyidae; genus Dermochelys; species Dermochelys coriacea. The sequence goes on along the minus strand of NC_050078.2, from coordinate 22,145,237 downwards.
CATTCTGCATAATTAAATTTGTGCTGTTATTTTATCTGGAAAAGGTATTTTTCTTTACTTTCTGTCCTAAACTTGTTTTCTGTGCTCTTTAATGGCTGCTCCCTTGCACACCGGTGCAGACTATATTTCCTTGATGGGTAACGTGATCATTATATATCTCTTATGTACCTTAGAAGAGAGTTGTGAGGCATAGGTTGGTTAGCATTTGTAAAGTGCTTTGATAGTTCTTACAGAAATGCAAAGCATCTTTTTCATTTTCCTGGCCTTTTACTGCCTGCAGTTCAGATGTGACTGGAAGCAAAAGCCACACAAGAAAGGCTAATCTTGTAGTATTTGTAGCGTGACAAGATTGTCTCAGAAGAAAAACTCTTCTCAACACTTTTTTTTTTAACTAAATAAATTCACCTATGCCTAATCAGTGCTTTTTCTGGAGTCAAACCAGTAACCTAAGGGCCAAAAGTTTCACATCCCATTACTAATCTCCTGTGCCTTCCATTCACTGCCTGAAGACTTTCTTTTTGGATAGCACTGTATTGCTTTTTGGCTTTGCAAAGCTATCTGATCAATAAAATGCAACCATTAAAGGGCCTTTTCAGTGTTTGTTGAAAGAAAGATAAAAATTTGGTTAGTTGCTATGGATTATTTTTACTAATTTAATTTTTATTTCACAGTACAAGAGCAATATTATTAAACTTCTTGGCCTGAGTCGATTAGAGATCCTACATTTTATATTTAGTTTTGTTTTTCTTTTTGCTTAAATGGAATAAATGTGAAGGGTGCAGTTCTATACAATGCTGAGATGCCTGTATAATCATTCAGCAGAACAGCATAATGTATCTTCAACATTATTCTGATTTCTCCAAAAAAACCACAAATAAGTAACAACTCAGGTTTTTTATCTTTTCTTCCACAATATTTACCTTGGATAAGCTTTGTTGTTAAGGGCAGGTGCAAAGGAGGAACCTTTTATACCTTGCTCTGGAGATCCTTAATGGATGTCATATTACTGTACTGTTTGAGGGCCACTCTTTGGTTGCTGAGCTGACTGAGCTAGTCAGCAATCATATAGGGATATGGAGAGCCAATGGTGGTAATATTCGAGGGTTTTGATACATTTCTATTACAGTAGTGCTAAAGGGCGCCAACTGATATTCTGAATCACAAGCCACAACCCATTCTTCACCCTACTCAAACACCACCCAGTCAAAATGCAGAATCAAGCCCTATGGGGTTTGCTTTTTTTCTTATAATGTTCAACATGCACCTAGAGTTTTACCAGTAGAGGCATTCTATAAATAAAATAATAATAAAACAAAACTAATTATTTTCTTTAATCCAATATTAACCCAAGATCCCAAATTTATTTAACTCAAAATTAAATTTTCTTTAATTCAAAATTGTTTTTTTCCACAACAACAAAGAAGAAATGTTATGTAACAACCTTAATATATAAAAAAGGCATATTCTAATGCAACATATATTTTGGAATCCAAGTGTAATGAAAGTACAATGACACAAAACCTGCTGTTTATCAGCTTTACAGGCTGATTCTTGTGTAGGAGTTTGAATAAAACTTCCATTAAGATTCTAAAAAACTAAATTGTGCTTTTGAAAGAAGCTAATGTGTAATTTTGTTTAGAGAACTATGGTACTAACTCATATGACAACAATTTGTACTTCCAAGGGCTATTAAAAATATCCTATGGTAGCAGATAAATTACTGTTATTGTTCTTAGAGTTGCTAGCTATGAAAGCAGAATTTTAATGTTTATTTCCCAAAATTGTTGTTTTCCAGTCCATTAACTCCATCTCTGTTATAGAATAATATCTCCAGTTGAGATTGGCTGCTTGACCCACAGAAGTGAGCACAATTTGAAAAGGGGGGGGAGCATATTAATGCTCATAATTATATATTTAAGTATGCTATCTATCATCACCCTATTTATGCAAAAAGCCCCATCAAAAACAAAAAACACAACCCCTCTTTTTAAAATAGCCTCAGTGACTGTTTTCTCGGGGTGGGGGAGTAGAGAGTTACTTATCTGCTAAATGTTCAAAGTCCATTAAACAAATGGATAAAAAGGCCAGGTTTGTTTCCATTTCAAGTGGAAGTGAGACACTGAGGTCCATTAAACACTGAATTTTCCCAGAGCATCACAACTACAGATTCACCTGTGCCAAATAACATTGTGTGGATCTACTCTGAAAATTGAGTGTTTAATAGCCCTGAACATTTCTGCATTCTTAATGTATTGGTTGGTATACTGGTAGCAAACTGAGCTGTACACAAAAGATGAAAGAACTCCTGTTCATAACCTCTGCATCTGATTTATTTATGTATATCCAGTAGTTTCTGAATTCTGTACATCTTAAAAGTGTGTAACAAAAAGTTTTATGTATGATAGAAAAATACTTACATACCCACAACAACCATGTGAAGCTTGAGACGGAAAAGAATGGAGACAAAAAAAGTGAAAAGAAGTATTTCACACATTCACATGTTTCAGAGTAGCAGCCGTGTTAGTCTGTATTCGCAAAAAGAAAAGGAGTACTTAAGGTGCCACAAGTACTCCTTTTCTTTTTACACATTCACACCCAATCTCTTACATATAGAAGTATCACAGTTGTTGGCTAACAGCATCACTAAGAGCAGACAACCTTCCATTGCAAAAAGAAGATACCTACTACTTAATCTTCATCACACGCCACTATAAGTAGCATTTATAGTCTACCTCAGTCCAAAAGAGGTAAAACTGATAAAACGCTTGAGTAGTTCTGACATTGCACTGATACAAATGAAAAACAAACAAACATAACCTAGATGGTCCACCCTCATGGGTGGGCGAATTGCAGTTGACTCTGAAGAAGAAAACCATTCAGATAACAGACCACTCTCTCCATGGGCTGTATAACAATCCTCCCCAATTGATGAAGTGGATCCATCCTCATCATTATGTACAAATGACCTATGACCAATAAGGCAGGGGTAGAAATAGATGGAGTGCTAGCTGTAGATGTCTCATACTGAACCAGATCAACTGCAGATACAATATTTTATACTGTTGGGGTGCAGTAAAAAAAGAAATATTCCTTCACACTCAGTCCTAGCATCCACAAAGTATTTCACAGTGGAATTGTTCTGGGTGGGTGACAGCTCTTAGTAAATCTGTGCTATCTCCAACTGGTTACACATTCAAGTTTTATGCTTAATGTTAGGTTTTCATTTTACTCTATGGAAAAAAATACTCTCTCCTTATTTGGACAGACCAGTGGTTTGAGTAGACAAGAGCTAGTTTTGTCTTTCTTGAATTTTGGGAACTCTTATTCATTGTGGTTTGGAAACATGACTGCTCTGTAAGTTAGATCCTTGCTCTTCCTGGCTGGAGAAGGTCAGCTGGGAAGTATTGGGTCGACTGTTGTGGAGCGTGTCTGTAGGAGGGTGGCTACCCTGCTCCTAAAATAGAAGGGGTTAAAAGCAGCCCTGGAGAGGGCTGTGGCTGGGGTTGGCTGACTGGGGAAGCAGCCACAGCTGGGCCATGCCCCAATCAGGCCCCAGCTGGCCTGTATAAAAAGGCTGTGAGCCAGATGCCTAAGGAGGCTCTCTCTAGGCTGGGAGAGAGCAGGGCCTGCCTGGGTACTGAGGATGGTGCAGTGTTGGGGAAGGAGCAGGCTGAGCAGCGGCACTCCAGGCTGGCAACTCCTCAGGCTGTAAGGCCTGGTCCAAGGCCCATAGAGGTACTGGGAGGCAGAGGAAGGCAACAGGTCTGAGCACCCTTGCCTATGATGAGTGGCCTTTACACTGCAGCCCGCCCCAGGGAGCGGGGGCTTGGAGATGACTGGCAGTAGCCCAGACTGAGGCAAGGTGGGGATAGAGGGTTGGGGGTGCCCCAGGAAGGGGAGACCCAGAGGCAGAGTGTGGGGGTACTGCCAGGGGGCAGAACCCCAGAGAAAGGGGCACTGGGGTCTGTGAGGGATACGGGGGCCAGAGCTGTGGCTGATCACCGGCGGGCAGAGGGCGCTCCATGATTGAAAAGAGCTAATTCCCAAGGACAACGAGCAGGAGGCATTGCATGGGTAAGTCTGCTCCTTTTCATGTCAAAACCTTCCTGTAGGAGTGGGCTGGCTGCCTGTTGTCCTTAAGGAAGCTATAATGTGATGCTTACTTGAAATCATTGTTTGACAATGATCTCACCAGCTATCATATCTGTATCATATTCCTCATTTGTTAAAGGTAATTGAAGGTTGCCGCTGGTAGTTTCTGAAATTCCCAGACTTCTTGGATCCAATCAATAGTGATTTTGACTTGTATTTGAGATAGTACAACTGATTGTTTCTATCTTCTAGCAATAAATGAATATATATATAAAGTACCATATCCTCATCTGAGGAGAGTGGAAGGATAGTGTAGAGCCACTTTTCTACTCTCCCAATCTTGGGCCAGCTGGGAACTAAAATGGCCCAACAACATGTGACACATGCTTCCCAATCTTGTCTGTCTCTCTCTCTCTTTCTCTCTCTCTCTGTTCCAAGATGCCACCCGACACCACTTCTATGCTGCTCCAAATGAGATCAGAAATGTTGCTTCACTCAATGTCTTAAAACTAATAGTAGTTCATTATGCATCCTGGCATTTTCTTCATGGCCACCCAGTCAGAGTAATGTTAGACCACAGGGCGGCAACGTACTATATAAATCGACAAGCTGGAGCAAGATCCATGTGCTTATGTGCAGAATCACTAATACTGGAGAATTGTCCTGTCACATAATAATCTCCATGATTTACCTACTAGGCCTCTGTGATGAGGTGTCTTCCCCACACTGAAATGCAAGGGGTTAATAGAGCCCTACAGAAGCTATGCAGAAAGCAACCACTAGAAGAGGGGCTGTTATAAGCAGACAATCAGAGCCCAGCAGGCCCACCTAAAAAGAGCCTCAGGGCAGAGCAGGGCCAGTAGCTGCCTGGAGCTCAAGGGGTGAGGGCTCTGTCTGGAGTAGGCTGCAACACTGTAGAACTATGGACAGCTCAGTGCAGGTAGGAACCCCAGGAGAAGAGAAGGAGTTCTGGGAAGAAACTGAGGGTGCTGTGGCAGTGAGGAAGGCAGCAATACTAGAGGTGCAGCAGGAAGCTGCGATCCACAGGGTCCCTGGACTGGGACCTGGAGTAGAGGGCAGGCCTGACTCAACTATTGGGAAGTGGCAGGACAACTGACTGCAGATGCCAATGGGGAAGCAGAAAGACAACTGACTGCAGTCGCTACTGGGGAAATGTCTATACTATGGAGGAACCAAACCTGCCCCAGAGGGAGGAACATGGACAGTGACACAGCTGGAAGGCCGAGCCACAAAGAAGATGCCACGATTCTGGAGTTGAGAGAGGAGCCATAGGCGGGAGCAGGGACAGAGTGCTAGTGTGCAAATCGCAGATGGAGGGGTGTCGGCCTTGAGCTAATCCCTAGAGTACTAGGAGGAGGCACCAGTCTGGTAGAGAGAACTGTGCCCTGTGACAGCCTCCAAAACACTGTGCCAGAGTTCCTAAGCAGGAACAGTTTAGCTGGACCATGAGTGGGAGCTCAACAACTTGGTTTTCACAGGTTTCGGAGTAGCAGCCGTGTTAGTCTGTATTCGCAAAAAAGAAAAGGAGTACTTGTGGCACCTTAGAGACTAACAAATTTATTTGAGCATAATCTTGCATCTGATGAAGTGAGCTGTAGCTCACACAAGCTTATGCTCAAATAAATTTTAGTCTCTAAGGTGCCACAAGTACTCCTTTTGGTTTTCACAGCATCTGCCAAGCACGGTGCCTCTCCATAGTGAATCTCTTTGCAACCCTGATCAATATGAAATATCAGATCTTCTGCTTCAAGAGTGGATGCAGCTGCAGTTCTTTAGTAGACACCCTACTACTCCCCTGACCTGATCTTCTTCCTTATGGTTACCCTCTGACACCACTAATCCTCAGAACCTTACTCCAAAAAAGGGAGGAGCAGCTCATGGCCATTTTAATAGCACCTTCATGGTTAAGACAAGAATGATAGTTGGATCTAGTTCATCTATCTGTGGCGATGCATTAACGCCTCCCACTCAGGTCAGATCTGACACAGAAGTTGGCACCATGAGCACCCCAACCTTGTATCTCTGAGCCTCAAGATTTGGCTCCTCAATGGCTCTTGAATTTAGCGTTGTGCTGCTCAGCAGAAGTCCAGTTTGTACTTTTGTAATAGGAAGCCCTCTATGCGTAAAACTTGCCTGCAGAAGTGGATGGTCAGTATCTCATTTGTAGGCTCTTTGTATTTCACCATTGCTCAATCATAGCATTTGCCATGGAATCCACCCCTTACTTCAAAATTGTGCTCCAGAATCTAAATTTTCATTAAAAAGTTTTTCTAACCTTCATGGCTTTATAGAAAGCTTTGTAAACATAAGGAAAGGGTACACCTGTCCAGTTCCATCTACCTGAGTCTGCAGACAGCCTGAAAATAACTCCTAGAGAGTAAACTATTATTTCTATACGCATAGTACCTAGATACGCAGGTCATGGACCAGGACCACTGTGCAAAGCGCTGTATAAATACAGAACAAAGACAGTGCCTGCCCCAAAGAGCTTATTACCTAAATATAATACAAGAGACAGCAGACAGATACAGGCAGACTGATGAGGGAGTACAATGAGTCAGGATTGGTCAGGATGATAGGCTGTGGTTTTAACACACTAGCAGCCCATTCATCTCTATTTGTTCTTAAACTTAGAGACGACAATTTTCAATTTCATGTTAATTATTTCATTTTAGGTCATTTGAATTGTAACCTCCAGCTATAATGTGGTAGTCCTACAGTCCCAAACATTACAATCTTACAATTTCCCCAAGTACTCAGAGCAAGTACCAAGAGCTTCAACTGCCCCAAACCCATCTGCCCAAAAACTGCAGTTGTGTGGACAGCATAATTTGACTAGAATTTACTATAAATATGTCACAAGGTCTCCTCTACCAATTTACTATTCATATTTCATTAAAAACCTCCATTTGAAAATGGAAATGAAGCTGCCACACAATTTCCAGTCAGCTGCACCAGAGTGCCTCACAAACCCCAGATACTTTGAATGAGAAATTAGATTCAGCTTTCTACAATGTACTGGAGTCCTTGCTTATGTGCAGTGAAGTAGTGGTCTCAGTCTAGTTCTTCGGGAGTAGATCCAGCAGCACATTTACCTTTATTTGGGACCTTTGTTGGAACCTTCCGCAGACAGACAAGGTATTGAATGGGGTTGGAGAAGACTAAGCTACCATTCACTTCGTAGATGACATTTCTTTGGGGGAGAGTTGGAGAATGTGGGTGGGGCTGCTTACGCAGCTACCACGCAGGCTGTCCTTGTTCTATGGATAAATAAAGGTCTTTATTTTCCAGGACTGTCCATCCAGCACCTTTCATGTACACTAAATTCATTTACAAATGAAACTGTTTAAATTTAACAGTCATTTGGATCATGTGGAAAACATTATTGGAAATTGAATTTTACCTTTCTAAAATGAGCTGTCAGTCTGACTAGTGGAGCCTCAAGCTTTCTCCTTGTAAATGGGATAATTTGGCTTCTGCCAGAATATTTTTAACTGGACTGATTTTGTGTCACTTCAGACAAAGGGGAAAAAAGTGGCAGGGAAAAATGTTCATAAATGCAAAGTATGGAGCTGTAATATTGTTACTGCAGTTCTCTAATGAACACATATATACAAATTAACAAAATATATGTAATTTAAATTAAGCTGGTCAATCTTTATCAAACATACTTAGAAAAAGAATTACACTTAGAGCTAGATTCACAAAAGTACCAGGTGCCAAAGTTCAACATTTAATTGGCATGACTTATTTGCCATCACTTAGACTTTGTGGGATAAATTTCATGACTGGAGTATTGATATAGAAGGGTAAGGCTTGTTCAGGAAGGACAGGCAGGGAAAAGCAGAAGATGGGAAATATTATGGTAGGAGGAGAGTTGTACGAGTCATTTCTAGAATAGACAACTGAAATGCCCAAAACACAAGATATGGTAATAGTGGGGGACTTTAACTACCCAGTTATCTGTTTGAAAAGTATCATCAAAATATAAAATTACCAATAAGTTCTTGGAATGTACTGGGGACAACTTCTTGTTTCAGAAAGTGGAGAAAGTAATGAGAGGAGTAGCTTGATTCTGATTTTAACTTGATTCTGATTAACAGGGAGGAATTGGATGCAAATCTGAAGGTAGAAAACAATTTGAGTGAAATTGACCATGAAATGATAAATTTCATGATTCTAAGAAGGAGTGAGAGCAGCAGAATAAGGATGATGGACTTAAAAAAAAAAAGTACACTTTAACAAACTTGGAACTCGTAGGTTAATTCCCATGGGAAGGAAATTGAAGGGAAAAGAGTTCAAGAGAATAGGTGGTTTCTTAAAAAGGCAGTATTAAATATTTCAACAAATCAGCCAGAGATTAGGGGTCTATTACAGGAATGGGTGGGTGAGGTTCTGTGGTCTGCAATATGCAGAAGGTCAGACTAGATGATTATGATGGTCCCTTCTGACCTAAAGTCTATGAGCCTACAGGCCCAGAAGCAAACAAGCCCAGTGTGAGGGAAAGATAGGAAGAAGCGTTAGAGGCCAATATGGCTGCATCAGGAGCTCTTTAATGACTTGAAAATAAAAAAGGTATTCTATGAAAAGTGGAAACATGGACAAATTCTTAAGGAGGAATACAAAAGAATGGCACAAGCATGTAAAAATAAAATGAGAAACACCTCGCCAGAGATATAAAAGGCAATTGGAAGAGATCCTGTAGATACATTAGGAGCAAGCCAAAGGGAAGTGAAGATACATTACTTAGTGAGGAAGGTGAGCTAATAATGGATGATATCAAGAAGGCTGAGGTTCAATGCCTGTTTTACTTCAGTCTTCACTAAAATGATTAATGGTGGCCAGGTGTTTAACATAGTTAACATTAACAACAAGAAGGAAGGAAATGAGCAAAATAGGGAAAGAACCAGTGAATGAATGTTTAGATAAGTTAGATGTATTCATATTGTCGGGGCCTGATGAAATTCCCTCTAGGGTATTTAAGGAACTACCAGAAGCAATTTCAGAACTGTTAGTGATGATCTATCATGGAGCATGGGTGAAGTCCCAGAGGACTGTTGATGGGCTAACATGTTGAAGGGGAACAAAAAGGACTTGTATCTGGAAAGACAATGGAACAAATTATCAAACGGTCAATTTTTAATCATGATTTGAAGGGTGATCAGTAATAGACATCAAATTCCATTCCTTCATAGGGTTATTGTTCTAATGCAGGGATTGGCAACCTTTGGCACGCAGCCCATCAGGAAAATTCAGTGGTGGGCTGGGATGGTTTCTTTACCTGCAGCGTCCGCAGATTCAGCCGATCACCATTTCCACGGGCCTCAGTTCGCCGTTCCAGGCCAATGGGGGCTGCGGGAAGTGGCATGGGCTGAGGGACGTGGTTTGTTTTGATTTTAGAAAGGCACAACCCCACATAAGCATGTCCAGGACAATTCATTTTCAGCACTAAGGGCAGTGTTTGGACTGAATAGTCAAATGAACTTAGACAGTATCAAAGCTATACTTCTGCTCAAGTGAATGTTAACATTTGTTCACTGTTTCATGATTTGCTCCTCCAGAAGACAGAAAAATAGTGAAACATACTGCACTCTGAGAAATAGCATGTGTTTCTTTTTAATTGAATCTGGCAGAAGAGGCACCTGGACATATTTTTTTTAAATATGTATTTTGTCTTTTGCATAAGTTTTGTTGTGACCCTAAAAATATTGACATATTTTTTTAAATTTAGAAAATATGGGGACCTTAATTATCTACCATCCTCCCCCATCTCCTAGATCCTTTTCCTTCATTTTGAAGTCTGGTGCACTTCTTTGAAATCTGGTGAAGTGCTCTGCCTTCATCCGGGGACACTTCCATTTCTACATTTGCAACCCCTCCTATTACACAATTTTTTGATTCCTCTTGCTACCCACCTCTTTGATCCAACTTCCCTGGTTACAATCTTTAGCCACAATGGAATGTGAATGTCCTATGTGTCATTTAAACAAGTATACAGTGCACTCCAAAGCCTCTGAATCAGACCTCTTACCAAACAAGACCTCTTATGGCCACAAGCTTTGTTCACCTGTATTTGAACTTTAAAGAGGCCTTTTTCAGAGTTTACAGTTTCTTATTGTTTAACTTTTGCATATTTCCATTTTGCACAATTGTAACTACTGCTGATTTGTTTACTTTACTATCCAGTGTAACAAGCTAATGAGATAAACACTCCCTAATTGTATAGACAGAGATCATGTCTTTCTTGTGACCCAACTTGTAGTATGCAAGTTGGTGACCTGGGATTGCAAGAACCTCCTCAACACTGTGTATTTTGAATGACATCATTAAATTATGATACTTATTATAGTATATTTATTAAATAGGGATCATATCATGGAATAGATCAATAGGAATATCTGCCCATTGTGAAATACACTACTCTCATTTCTAATCATAAAAGGCTTTCACCAGATTTATGTGATTTGTTTTAGTTTTTGGATTTCAGCTACAACACTTCATTTAACTTTCATCAAACTCTTCTTCCCTGTCTCCTCTGAATTTATTACTTTGAAAGCAAGAATTTTTAAATATGCTGGGTTACTAAACTGACTTAAAATAAATTGAATTAATATGATTAAAAATAAACCTGAGCCATAAGGAATAAACTATTTAATTTTCAGCTTTGTTTTTGATAAATCATGTTTCAGACTTGAATTCAAACTTTTGATGTTTCAAATCTATCAGATTGCAGTATATCTTTCACTTAATCCAGTAGAACAGTATATGACAACATCGTAAATTTAGATTAAAAGCTAAGTGTGTTTGTGCTTCCAAAATATTAACACTTAAAAGGTAGCATATGGAAAGGTTTCTTAATTATCTCTATAAGGTGACTTGATTTAGTGTCTGAGGCCATATTTCTCAAAGATGACCCAGGTCTTCATGCCATTGTCACCTTCATAGTGGGTCATGGCAGTTTGCTATAAATACCACTATAGGATGCTCAGAATCTTCTTCTAGTATATTATTCATTTTCCCATGTTCTTAGTAATGTTTGAGTACTTATTACATCAATTCATCATCAGCTCCATTCACTTCCTATTTGCTTCTAGATGCAACTCCAATGGTTTGTTAAATGTAATCTATAAAATACTGTTTCATTTGTGTGGAAGGTATTTGGGAGACTGTTTCTGTCCTTCTGTATTTTCACCAAACTTGAAAGCAAAAAGGGCACTTGAGATAATGGGATTTGTTTGAAAGCCCCCAATTTGAGAATTCATACCACTTCCTGGTATGGTGGAACATGGGTTTGTCTACCTCTGGGGGAAGAGTAATAGATGTCATTTTGTAATTTTGCTTTGGGGATATATTTTATTTTCATTTGGCCTTTTAATTAAGAAGACATCAGTTGCCTAAAACTGAGTGCATGTGCCAGAGACCCCAGTAATTTGGCATATTTGGGGACAGATTATACTCCCCACCCTCTACCCCCGTAGTCAGGTTGTGACAGACACAGACCAGTGGGGTACAGGAGTCTGGTAGAAGACAAATATACTGGCCACTGGATGAATAGTTTTCTGTTCCCTGAGTGACCAGAGCAGGGGCTGCCCTAGAACAATCAGGAACCTGCTAGAACCAATTAAGACAGGCAAGCTAATCAAGACACCTGGAGCCAATTAAGAACTTTCTAGAATCAATTACGGCAGGCAGGCTAATCAGGACACCTGGTTAATAAATAGGACCTCCCATCAGTTAGTGGGGAGTGCATAAGGAGCTGGGAGTGAGAGGACGTGCTGCTGGAGGACTGAGGAGTACAAGTGTTATCAGACACCAGGAGGAAGGTCCTGTCTTGAGGATAAAGAAGGTGTTGGGAGGAGGCCATGGGGAAGTAGCCCAGGGAGTTGTAGCTGTCACGCAGCTATTACAGGAGGCACTCTAGACAGCTCCAATTCACAGGGCCCTAAGCTGGAACCTGGAGTAGAGGGCAGGCCCGGGTTCCCCCCAAACCTCCCAACTCCTGATCAGACACAGGAGTTGACCTGGACTGTGGGTTCCACCAGAGGGGAGGTCTCTGGGCTGTTCCCCGACCTATGTGGTGGATCAGCAGAGACTGTGGGGGTTGTTCTTCTCTTTTTCCGTATGTTGGCCAAGGATGAGGTTATCTGAGTGAACGGCAGATTTGAGCCACAAAAGTCGCCAAACTGAGGGCTGCCGTGAATCTCTGAGGCAAGCAAATCCGCCAATAAGCGCAGGACCCACCAAGGTAGAAGAGGAACTTTGTCACAAGGTATAATAGCAGCAATTATTCCCTTTGAAATCAGTGGAACTACTCAGAAAGAATGTTTGGGAGATGGAGGAAGGGATTTTCTCTTCTACTATATGCATAATTACATGAATAAACCAAAGTGGCAGGTGCCAACTCTTTAGGTTCATGTTGTATTCTGTGTGGGAGTGGCTGTGTCGGTGCAGAGAGGTACACATTCAGTACACCAAGAAAGCAAAATTTGAATGAGTCCATGAATATCCTCTAAAAATGTGTTTTAAGAATCCACTTTGGAAACTATAACAATTTCAGACATAACATCCCTTCCTTCATTTAGAACTGAGAGAAATGCATTAAAAATTCAGCATTATTGCACCAAATTGCTCAAGCTAATTACGCTTCTTAAGGGTACTGAATTATATTTAGATAGAGTAGCAGATTAAGCCAGAATAAATTTGATAACTGCTAAAGAATGCAGTTTTTCAGGATTATGTCTCATAGCTTTAATCTCTTTACTGCAGATGGAGGAAAAATACATTTAGCTATTATGATGAGCGAGAGAGTGAGATTGGCACTTTGTTTATATTCATTTAGCACAAAATTCTGAGTATTTAGCCTCTGGCAAAAACTACAAACTGTTTTTTGTTGTTGTTAGCTTTCTATTTCAGTAGCGATGCAATTATTTTTAGTATAGTATTTACACAGATGCATGGACACAAATCCATATGTGGAATGAGAGAGGCAGAAAATATGGGAGATCAGTGGGTGTACTGCATATTTACCTCCATGAGTTTGAGAATGCAATACCTTGAGAGAGCAGTGTAAGGATTTCACATGAAGATAAAAAGTTTATTATATCATCTACTATCATATAAGATTCTACTGTACCAGCAAGTGGTTTACAGGCATGTTGTGGACCCAAGATTGTTTGCAGCATATATCATTGCAGAAGCTTGTTATGGTGCACCAGGGGCAGAGTCAAGACTCCAATTACTTCTGTTTTGATTTTAAAGTGTGATTAGAATTTATTTGACAATTTGAGAAGCATATTTTGTTTTCACTCTTTCATAAATCAAAAAAGAGCTGAAGGATTTCTCCTCAAACTTTCCAAAAAACATTTACCATCAGTCAGAGACCACACATTTCAATCTAACATTTTATGTCTTGAAAAAAAGAAGTAAATGCAACAGCAATATGTAATGAATATTGTGGATAAAACACATATGGCCGGTGCCCATTATTATATCAATGTTATATAAAATAAAAGTGAGTGTGTTATTATACAAAAATTGATAAACTGTTTTTGTGAGTGTGAGATTTATAATTACTTGTGGCACTATAATGCAGCTATAGCATGATTGAATATTTTCCACACCTAGGATTTTCTTTTTTAGAAAGCAGTACAGTGGAGTTGATTAGAACCCAATTGTATAACTTGGTAGCTTTACTGTTTGTTTTGTTTTTCATTCCCATCTTAAAAAAAAAAAATTAAATTTAAAAAGTTGTTGTTGCAAATTTTGAGCTTGCAGATTTAACCACAAGAAAATAAAGGAATACTATCTATTTAATATTTTTTAAAATTATTGGCTGACTGATTAATATAGTTCTGCTATTGGTACCTTCATTTTTACATTACCTGACTTTTGAGTTCAAATTTTAAACTGTAATGAGGCATTAACGCATAACCAGAACCTGAGAGGTGCTGAGTATCTATGACTTGGCCTGGTGCCGCCTTCTTTATATACACATATATAATAGAATGTATCTGTCTCTGATGTAGATATATCTACACTATATGGTTTTATACATTCAGAATATAACTCTTTCCTAACATTCCTCATCTTTAATTTATTTTTCAGTAGCTTGGATTTAAAATACAAGTTTTTATTCTATTTTATTATGGCTTTCCCCCCATGTCAAGTACTGATTCTAATGTCTTAACACTGCTGAAAATGTGTGGATTAATAAGACAATGCAATTTTGCCAAACTTATTCTGCATATTTTTCTCCTTTTCCCAAACAAGCAAATAGTCAATAATAGGCATTCCCTCTCATTCATGCACACAGCAGTTACTGTACATTGTGAATGGAATTACTCTGTTTTCCCCAAATACTAAGCAGTCTTGCTGAACTTCTTCTTAGCAGTCACACACAATCCCCTTTTCATTTCCACGCATATTATGTGTCATTGGATCTGGCAGAGCCACTATGTGAGGAGCAGCAAGGAAGCTTACTGCTTTTGGTAGTTCTACTGCCAGCCCATTCTTTGTTGAAGTAGCTTGGAAGCACTGATTACTGAGGTTGCCTACAGATGAAGAGATTGAGCAATAGCAAGCTGGATTTGATTTGATTTAAATCACTAGTCAGGAAGACTCAATTTAATAATGGTTTTCTACATAAAAGTGCATTCTTGTTGGTTGTTATAACCTTAATACATATTCTTCACAACTCAGAGATGTAAGTTTCACTTTTAGAAGATACACACTGTACATTTTTAAACAGTGGTTTATTTTGAAAACTTTTCAGATTAGTTTTACAGCTATATCAGAAAATGAATGATTGTTTGGTTATTTCATTTACCAAAGGTAAATGAAGCAGATTTTTACGAAGTCATTGGGAGGTGAACTATCTCCAATTCAATGGGTTAATCATTAAAATTTGGAGGATTTTCTTGCCATGCTGTATTAGGAGGAGGAGATCACCAGACAGATATTTAAATTGTTTTATTTAACTAAAACAAAGTTAAATATTCTGGATTTTTTTCTTCAACAGCAAGCATATAATAATCTAACAAAACAAACATATGTCCCACGCTTCTTACATTTATCTCCAGACTTCTTCTCCTTGTCCAGATCTATTCCGCCCCCAACAATCCTCTATTCATTGAACTTTTTGAAACTTTGCACTTTTAGAGAGGTAAGGGATTGACTCTGTGTACACAAATTTGCAGAGGGACAATAGAGTTGAGGTCTGTTATTTCTCACCTCTATTTATTTATTTATTTAAAACATTTTTGTTGTTAACAAGCATGTTACCCATCAGAGATCCTTAGTTTTGCAGTTCTCAAACTGTGGATTTGTGTCTTCAGAGGTATCTTCTAGACCGAGCACTGAGTCCCATTGAGTAGATAGAAAGATTAACACAAATAATCTATACAGAAACCTGTGTAACCACATAAAATTGGGTCCCTAATCCATGAACTATTGGAACTCATTTACAAAACTTTTCGTAAATATTACATAAATATATTCTCTCATACTATAGAATTAGAATTTATAATCCCTATTCAATGATGAGATCTTTGAGCTATAAAGTATCTTAATTAAAACTATCTTTAGGTTTTTTCCTCAAAAAGCATTTTATAAAAATCTGATTTAAATAAAAAAATCCAAGTTTTTTACTAAAAAAAAGCATTGATTTTTATCCACCCTGAGCAACAGTGGCTCGTCCATTTGTAAAGCTCTCACTGCTGCTAAACAGCTTGACTGTGTTATCACACCTATTAAGATTTTTCAGGTTTTTTCTGTTATGTACGATTACTGTTTTCTTTCTTTTTGAAGTGTATTGGTTTCAACTCTTGGAATGGTGTTCCCAGGCAGGTTTTTTTCAAGGCCTCGTCTATTTGTCTAGGACCACAGGACTGCGAGCCATTTTGCAATTCTTGAAACTGATTCTGCTGTACTTTCAATTTATTTTCAAGACTTATTTATAATATGTAAGAGGTTGAAATATCTATGTGCTTATCTGAAGCTTATCTAAAACATTTTTAGAAATTTCTTGTGTTTTCTTAGTCTCTCACCTTCATCCACAAAAGCAAATCATATCATTGTCTTTTCCCTCACATTCCTGGGCTCAAGTTCAAGATAATTTATTGTCCAATTTATTTATAAATAGTGTAGACTGAGACTGTATGCTTCAGTTTTAATCACATATATCACAAGGGTTGCTTTTACTGCTCTTCAGAAAGACAGAACTAAGATGCAGTATCATTGATTTCCATTCAGGTTTAGCACCACATATAATAGGGTGCAACATATTTATCATAATGAAGATGATGGAATGAGCAAACAAAGGGATGGTTTCAGAACAATGTGTGGTTGTTCAGAAGGAAATTGAGGTCATTTCCTACTATGGACATGAAACCAATATCATCTGTGCATTAGAGCACCTCAAAATATGAGAAGTTTAAATTGCCAGATAAATATACAAATAATTCAATAACTAGTAGATTCCCCCCCTCCAAGCTGCATTGTTTTACTCTGTTTAGAAGAGGTGAATATAGAGTGACAGTTTGTAATTAGCATAGCAATGAAGGAGATTTGTTTTGATCAGTACACAAATTCATAGCTACTATCCTATTCACTGCTGAGACAGCCATCTGTGTTACTGCAGATATAAACCAGTAAGGTTTATACTGTAAAGTAAAGTCTATACTGCGCTCCCCCCCCCGCAAAAAAAAGCCAGTGACAATGAGTCTAAGATTCTTCCCTCTCACCCCGGGCTCCAGCCCAAGCAGGAATGTCTCCACTGCTATTTTGAGCCCTGTACTGCAGAGCCCTGTGAGCCTGAGTCAGTTGACCCAAGCTTGGAGACACTCTGGTGTTTTTTGAATTGTAGAGGTACCCATAGTGATTTCTATGCTAAAAGCAAGTTATTTGACAATGAATGTTCTACAATGGAATTTGGTTGGTTGGTTTTGAATATTGTGGTGGTGGTCTGTTGTGAAATGAATGGTGGTTTGAAAATGAAAGCTACATTCCATGCACCCTTCGATCTTAGTCTTGTTCTTCAAGGGAGCCTCTGTATTGCCCTCTCCTGAGCAGGAGGCACTGACTGCAGCCCAATTCATTGCTGTCTTCTAACTGGCACTAAATCCACAACCCTTCATAGGGAAACGGGCAAAAAGCCTATTGTTAATATTTCTATTATAGTGCCTAGAGAACACAGTTAAGATCAGGTTTCCAATATGCTCTGTTGTAGAAATACCTCTTCTTCACTTTACATTGTCTAGTGGGAAGAAGGCATTGCACTTGAAACACCAGTGCATTGCAAGATTTTCCCCTTCTCTAGTGCTTCCTGATCATATGATTAGAGCCCTGTGCAGATACAAAATTTGTATCTGCATGTTATCTGCAAATATGGTCCATGAATATCCGCATCCGCAGATATAAAATGGATATCCACAGATTTGTAGGGCTCTACTTATGATGAGGACACCTGGAAGAGAGAGAGGGGGAGAGAGAAGGTGTGTGGAATGGCTGATAGGAAGGTACAGGCAGGCTCCTTGGTATTATGATTCCACTGCTGTGGAATTCACTGTATTGCCACACAATTATGCTCCACAACCCCAGGTGTCATTTGTTTCCATCTCTGACCATTGCAGAGAGAACTTGGAATGCAAACAAAGTGTAAACTGGTGACGTGTTGCTTTTGAAAAGCTGAAAAGAGCTGAAACAGGGAGTGGTAACTCACAGAAGGGTAGGAGCTGGGGAAGGAAGAAGCCTGAAAAGGAAAAATGAGAATTGCGATGGAAGAATATAATCTTTGGGGGCTGGACTGTGAGGAGGAGTCTGTCAAACGCTAAAAGAAAGCTGCAGTCCAGGAATGATGATGGTTGGCAAGGCAGTGTTTTTGGAGGTCACAGCATTGGTTGTGAGAACCTTTCCTGTGTGGGCCTGATAGTGTCGGAGACGTCAGGTGTCGTAATTTATCCCTGTGCTGAATATGGTTGTGCATTTTCCATTGTGCTAGGCACTATACAAACACACACAAAAAGATGATCCTTGCCCCAAAGAGTTTACTATCAACAACGTGATCCGCTAAATTCTGATTCTGTAATCTGTTACTTGTGCTACTGTTTAAAAAAAAAAAAACCTGAAAGAATCCAGTTTGATTTTGAGATCTTGAGTTGAGCTTTGATATTATTCAGCAAGTATGAGATGGAAGGACCTATTAGCTCATCCAAACCATATATCTGTAAATGCACATTTAGTGTTTTTTTTTTCCCAGTCTTACTTTAAATGCAAGAGGTGAGAGGGCTTAAAATTTATGATAGCTAATAAACATTATTTTAAGATACTGTTTTTGTGACTATAATTTTAAATTAATTGTATTTCTTTGCTTTTTTAACTTTCACAGTTTAATACACTTCTCATGTCATTTGTTCCATGTTCCATGCACAATATAATTAGCGATTCTAGGCTATATCATGCCACCAGTTTTTAATGGTCAGTTTGTGTTTTTTAAAGAACAAGCTTAATATGATCAGTTCATTTTAACACAATAGAAGCAGCTTCCTCTATACCACATGTATTTAAAACATTACTGTAATGTATTTTTTATTTTTAAGTGTTCTCGGATGTGAGACCCTTTTGACCTACACTCAAAATATATTCTCATTTGTTGTAAGGTATTAATAATGTAACAGAATTTTCATTTGGCTTCTTTGCAACTCCACATTCTTTCCAAGATACCACATACTGCAATATTAAATGCTCAGTGGAAGCTACAATTACCAGAACAATTATTTTTTAGATAATTATTCAACGAAAAGATACCTCGGGTTTTACATAAATGTTCCATTAATGCTGATAACTAACAGATAATTTACTAAATCTGGAAAATCAAATCTTTGATTCTCAAGGTAATATTAATAACATTCAGTAACTAGAAATTGAATTATTCTTGAGATAGTGTAAAGTCATGGCAAAATGGTCTTCTATTTACAAATGCAATTTAGTCTCATGAGAAGGTAATCTTGTTAAAATATTGTCAAGTTAATTGAAATTGATTTGTGTTCACTAAACATAGTGAATGGTAATCAAACAATCAGGCTTAGAAGCTTTTGTGGTATGTTTAAGTCTTTGATAGATTTCTGTTAATCTTGCAGAGGATGTTTCATTTTGGAAAAATAAATGTACTAGAGGTTCTTCAGGGCTAGTAGTTCTTCCTTGTCTGTCTTCCCCCCCAAAATGGATAAAACTGAAATATTGAGTAAATTGCCTTTTGTGAAATGTTATGTTTTGGAATATCTGAGAGCATCTAGAACTCTGGATTACTTCTGCATTTATTGTATCTGTCAATATACATAGTCCATTTGCTTCTAGCAGCTTAATTATTTCACAATTTTGCTGATCTCTACTATTTGTAACAATTTTAGCATCTACATAAATTAAATTCTAATAGCCTTTATAGAAGAGAGAAAAAATACAGCAAAGTAGTTTAAAAAGCAGGATAAACACAACACATAAGACACATACATTTTTGTGCTGATGCACTTAATTGCATAGGAATTTCTCATCTAATTAGCAGTATTGGCTCCCTCAAGGCACATCTTTTTCAATACATTAAAAAAATTCTCTAACAAAAACAGAACAAAATCCAATGCAATTGCATATTTGCTGGAATATTTCACATCTTTAGTTAACCTGCTCCCTCATGCCTTACAGTATTCATTAGCAGATTTCTCTGTTTATGGCTGATATTATATGGTTATGGATTACTAACAGATCTAACCACTGAAATGAATTAGAATAAAAACTTGTTTTACAGAATGCCCCACTGGGGACCTACCCATCAAAAATTAAATTAAAAAATAACAAAGCAAAAACAGACCCACAACACTTTATTTTCTTTCAACAGAAAACTTTTCTTTACCGACTATGGGAATGTTGCCAAAATTGAGAGATGTGACATGGATGGGATGAATAGAACAAGGATAGTAGAATCTAAAATTGAGCAGCCAACTGCTCTTGCAGTAGATCTGGTCAATAAATATGTTTACTGGATAGACATATATTTGGACTACATAGAAGTTGTTGACTATCAAGGAAGAAACAGACATACAGTAATTCAAGGCCAACAAGTAAGTATTTATTTGATTCTGCTAATATAATGTAATAATAAAAGAACATGCATAGCATTAACAAATATTTGTCATAAGTTTCACTATTCTTTTTGGTCCAAATGAGTCAGGTAAACAAGTTCTCATCTGCATGTTCTATTTTATGTGCAGTTTATTTCACCTTACAGTGTATGGGCCAGATCCTGTGCTGTGACTCTTAGGAGATGCACATGAGAGATAATCGAGGAGAGGAAACAGATGTAAGGATCTCAACAGGGGAAAATGGAAGGACATTACAAAGTTAGAAGTAAATCTAGGCAGGGGATAGCATTAGTACCGTAAGAAGAAGAGATGTAGGGGTGAGGAGATGCATCCTGATAACATCAAAGAAGGGAAAGATGATTAGTGAGATGTGCTCACCAGTCTAGGCCAGTCTGGATGAATACAGAGTGATCCAGTTTCTACTGAAATCAGTGGGAGTCTTTGCACTGATTTCAGTAGGAGCTGAATCCAAGTCCTTAAGCTGTAGGACTGTGATAAATCTGCTGAGCAGTAATACATCAGCAGACAGCAGTGTGGTGTCTGTTGCTGCCGTTCTGGCTTCTGACTAGAGTGTAGTATGTTGCCAGGGAATGAAAGATTCTGTGGCAGTTGGGAGGATAGTTGGAAACCCGAAGAGACAGTGACAAAGGCAGCAGTTCCTAGTGGCTACCCACAGTGACAGAGCTGGGGCTTCTGGAGTTGCCCATGTGTGGCTGGGTCTCTCAGTTGTAGATTGACAAGTCTCATGTACATAGAGTAGTTAAAAACATGCAATTTCAGAATGAGCATATTACACATCCATCTGTGATACCAGTTTCTCTCCAACAAAGAGAAATTGACTTGAAGCATGGACTTGAAATTGACCCCAGCTCAACCAACTGACAACAGGATATTTTAACTTTTTGATTTTTAAAATATGAATACAGGAAATAGCAAAGAGATGCTCATGTGGGCAGGCTGAGAAGAAATCAGGCTTTTCAATATCTGTAATAGACTGCATTGGCCATGGCCTTTGGCCAATTGTGCTGGAAAGGAGGTTCCTGTAAATCTAAATCCTTTCAGCATCTAGTGCTGCTGGCACATTCTGTCACTATGTAGTTAGATTAGAAGGTGGGTCCATCTTTAGCAGTAACTGGCACACAATTTTTGCAGCTTACTATCACAGATTTGGTCTCAGTGCCTTAACAAAGATTACAATTTGGCCTGTTTTATTTTTCCTCTTTTCCAGGGAGCTTGATGCTGAAAAACAGTTCCTAAAACAGATAAGAGGAACTGCTTTAGTTAACAACCTAGCTAGATAAGAATGGAGAAAACAGAAGATGCATCCTTGAAAGCTGGTTGTTTGAGGGAGTGGGAAGTAGCAAAAAGTTAAGCATTCCAACTGGCTATTAGGGCAGCCTGTTAAATCACATACAGAAGGAGCAACCCATCAATCATCTCAGTCCACTCTGGTGATTTCAGTGGATTTCAATGGAGTTGTCTGTTTATCCCAGGGCTGGATTTGATTCAGTTACTGCAAAGCTGGACACTACCGGAAAGTTAGGGGCTAGAAATTATCAGGAGAGGAGGTTATATAATCAAATAAACACAGAAATTTTAGCTGACTGAACATATAGACATATTTAATCACTGGGAAATGGAATTCTATTTTTTGCTCTTATAAAAAAGTCTGTTCATCTCATACAAATGATAAAAATGGATTCCTTTAAATCTATATCATTCCAGTATATTAACTGGTATTCTTTGTAGATATTAAAGTCTTGATCCTGAAAACAAGAATCGGCTTACTGCTTACTGGTACTATCATGTATAGTCTCTTTGGCTTCATTGGTAGTAAGCTATGTCTTTTCATGTTCAAGATACTTGGGGAATTGCACTTATGGTTAAAACATCACAATAATGCATAAAACAGATGAAAATAAATAATTAAAACATCCTAAAATACATCATAAAAATATAGCTGCACAACTCCACTTAAGTCAGTATAGTACCTCACTTTGGGATGCAAATGAATAATAAAATGTTAAGAAATGGGCAAATGGGGGAGAAAGGAGATGATGATGCAGGAAGGAATCTTTCTCTTAAGCACAGGGCTCTATTCCTTCAATATTAAAACAGTTACAAATAATTTCCTGGTAAAACATTGGCATTGTAATTGTTTACTGCAAAGTGATGCAGATGCATCATTATTTTCAAAGTTTTCTTTTCCACCTCCCTATTACTATGATTGGACTAAATCATATTGAGTTTTAATCAGGCAAAACTTTCATTAATTTCAATTTAGAGTTCTGACTGAGTAAGGTCTGAGTATGGATGCCCAGTAGGAGTAATTTTCAGAAATGGGTGGGATTTTAGTTGTACAAAATAAGAATTTTTTAGGAAGGTGTCCAGCATAACATTGAGCTGAGTGGATACATCACAGTGAATAATTCTTTGATTAATTGAATCAATTGTTAAACTTTTGGAATATCTACTATTTTTTTTAATTTTACATTTTTAAAAAACTTTCAGTTCGTCACAAACAGTCTCTGGAGTATTGGATGTTTGATATTCAAATTCTTTGATAAAAATGATTGGTTAGTTAACTAACTGTGTCCCTGTTTCGTCACTGAATGCACTTGCTCACATGCATAGATACACACATCAAGCCTGAATACTATGAATATAATGTTGGAATTTATTTTTAGCAAGCATTTGTGCCAGTAAAACACAGCCACCAAAAATTCACAGAAAGTCAACACAAAATGGAGTGCTAGGATGATGTAACAGGGCATTCACCTGGGGAGTGCCTTTGAGCAACTTGATTGGATACTACACTCCTTTTCTCCTCCTTTGCTCCCCTTACAGATTGCCATCTTACCTTGATCAGTCTTCAATGGCTTGGCCCTCTGGCCAAGTCACACAGTCCAAATTAATCCCTTTCTGGATATTAAAGAGTTTGGTAATTAAACAGTCTATTTGCCCCCATGAGGATCTTCAGCCCCAGTTCTGGGTCCTTTAAATTCATCCCTTTATTCTGACTCCCAAATAAGGCTTGTCCCTTTCTGGGGGTTTATGCCACTTTACTTGTGGCTGGTAGGGGAACCCAGGCCCACCCACTACTTGTCATTCAAACCCAGGGACCCCATGCACAGCCACTACATAGTGTTCACTCCATTCCATCACTGCTGTTTCCCTGGGCCTCTTCCTACAAGGCCCCTTTACCTTCTTGGGTTCTTCTCTGTTCCCAGGTCAGGGGGAGCACCCGTCTTCCTCTGGTCCCAGCCAGAAACTGATGTGCAAAGGCCCTGCAGATCCTTTTATCTAAGCCTGCTGCATCATTGGTTGTCTCTAGCTCTTCTAGCCCTTGGAGGACCAAATCTCTCTAGCTTCCAAGATAGCTGCTCTAGTGAGGCCTCTCTGGGTAGGCCTGGAGGACCCACCTCTGCTGCTGTTTTCCTGCCATCTCATTGTTTCCTAGCACGGGGTATACCAGAGTAGTGGGCCATCCAGTAGGAGCCACAAAGGCCTGGTACACCCCAGGGAACTCATTTAAAAATTTAAGAAAATATTTATTGAAAACATTTTACAGCATTCACTCAACTCTAATTATAATGTTGTTCAAATAAGAAAGTGAGTCACCTTATGTATTGTCCATGCGTGATTCTTCCATTTTGTATGAAGATAATAGCCTTTTACTATTCTTTACTGAATGTGCTGTTGCTATTATTATTTTATTTATTTGTTAATCACTAACAATGTAGATGATGCTGTGCAAGGCACAACTTAAAACATTTCCTGCACTGAAGAGTTTACAATCTAGAAGACAGACAGCTAAAACAAAATAAAGTCAGACTTATAGAAGTGTATTTAGAGTGTGTAATATTTTTTTTCCTGTCTTTACATAAATTTAATTGTAAAAACAAAAATTGTAATAAAAATATTATGTTGCTCTGGTAAAAAGAGAGCAGAAATCACTTGACAGTTAGACTTCAGAGATTTTAAAAATATTTATTTACTTTTTCAAAACCTGGTTCTGTTATACAGTTCAGTTTCTACATGTTACACAATAATATTAATATTAATAATAATAATAAATAATAATTATTTTATTATTTTCTAAAGTCATGATAAAATGTTTTTTTCTTTTTCAGGTTAGGCATCTGTATAGTTTAACAGTATTTGAAAACTATCTATATGCAACTAACTCAGATAACTTCAGCATCTTACGAATAAACAGATACAATCGCACAGATGTTCAGTCACTGATTATACTTGAAAATGCAAGAGAGATCCATGTCTATCAGAAAAGAACACAACCATCAGGTACGCTCAAAATTCCCTTTGTGGTACACACTTCTCTGGAGCCAGTTCTGGTGTAACTTCACTGAAATCTTTGTAGTTATGCTGGGGGCTAAGCTGCCCTTTGTTCTAACAGGCATATTAATAGGTATGATTTTTATGTAGAAAACCCCTCTGACAAATAATGGAGTTACTTATGTAAATCTTCTGTGCATCTGCTAGGAAAATAGATATCAGTACAGCAGGTCAAAAACGGTCTTATGGAACAGTTTTCCATTGGAAAATACTGGTTGGAGAGACCTAAAAGATTCCATTGGAATGAGCTGATTTTGTTAAAACTTTCAACAGAAAGCAGGCAACCTGCAATCTTAACTACCTGTTCAGTTTCCTGCCAACTTGCAAGCTAGTTCACTCGCTTCTCTGTGCTCACAAGCTTCCAGATTCCATGGCAGTGAGCCCGGTGAGCTTCCTGAGAACTGAAGTTCCCTATGATCCCAAGTAGCCTTCCTGACGGGCTGCCATAAGCAGGGTTCCCTGGGCTCAAGGGCTCAGTGAGTGGCTACCTTCTTGCCTTGCGGGATCCCAGGTTGCCCACCTGGTGAGCAGCCAGGGAGCCAGGATCCCCAGGCTTGTAGACTTCCCAGCTGATGGGATATCTGAATCCCTGGCTGGAGGGGTGCTGAAGGCTGGGGTTCCCTGGGATTCTAGGCTCCTGGTTTTGCAGTTGGAAGCACTTAGCTTATCAGATGAGTGTTTCTCCATGCAAGAGGCACCCAGATGAACTGGGGCTTTCTTTTGATAGTAGATACTTTTTCTGCTTTAGAAAAGAACAAAGGAAGTGTCTCAGCAGGGGATGAGCTTTGCTTTAACCAGTTTTTATAGAAATTGTCCAAGACAGCATATTTTGAATTAAAACTACAAGAACCTACAAGACCCACTATTGAGAGGTTCCAAGACTAGAATCTTCCCTACCAGACACACACATGCAATAGGGTTTCTGACTTTTTGTCTCATCCTCTGCACAAACCTTGTTGGTGGGAGTTGCCATGGGTAGAGGGAAGGCTGGTAACACCTGTGCCCAGAACACATTTGGATAAATAGATTAAAAGTCCTTGGCCACAGTCCATTGCAATCTGGACTACCCGGTCTTCATGGTCAAAACCTAGGTAGAGGAAAAAGAAAAGGAGTCACTTAATTTTTGACAAGTTTCAGAGTAGCAGCCGTGTTAGTCTGTATTCGCAAAAAGAAAAGGAGTACTTGTGGCACCTTAGAGACTAACAAATTTATTAGAGCATAAGCTTTCGAGAGCTACAGCTCACTTCATCGGATGCATTTGGTGGAGGAAGAAAGCTTTCATATGGCCACTTCTTTCACAGAAAATATACCAGGGGCTTTTAAGAAGCTAGAACACAGAAATTTTGCTTATCAGAGGATATCATCTTTAAGGATTTTCAGTCACTTGCCTCCCTCCTATTACACTTTGAAAGTTACATTTATTTTTATTTGTTTTCCCCTTGCACCTTATTTTTAATTTTTCTCTGAGGCACATCTTTAATATTCTGTTGCTAATCTAGAATGAGATTTTCTTTCTGGCAGTTCTGCCTTCTAATCAGTCACAGGATAAGAACATAAGAACATCCATACTGGGTCAGACCAAAGGTCCATCTAACCCAGTATCCTGTCTTCTGACAGTGGCCAATGCCAGGTGCCCTCGAGGGAATGAACATAACAGGTAATCAAGTGATCCATCTCCTGTTGCCTATTCCCAGCTTCTGGCAAACAGAGGTTAGGGACACCATCTCTGCCCATCCTGGCTAATAGCCATTGTTGAACCTATTTTTCATGAACTTATTTAGTTATTTTTTTGAACACTGTTATAGTTTTGGACTTCACAACATCCTTTGGCAAGGAGTTACACAGGTTGACTGTGTGTTGTGTGAAGAAATACTACTTTTGTTTGTTTTAAACCTAATGCCTGTTAATTTCATTTGGTAACTCCTAGTTCTTGTGTTACGAGGAGTAAATAATATTTCTTTATTTACTTTCTCCACACCAATCATGATTTTATAGACTTCTATCATATACCCCCTCAGTCGTCTGTTTTCCAAGCTGAAAAATCCCAGTCCTATTAATCCCTTCTCATATGGCAGCTGTTTCATACCCCTAATAATTTTGTTGCCCTTTTCTGAACCTTTTCCAATTCCAATATATCTTTTTTTGAGATAGGATGACTACGTCTGCAAGCAGTATCCAACATGTGGGTGTACCAGAGATTTATATAGAGGAAATATATTTTTTGTCTTATCTATCTCTTTCTTAATGATTCCCAACATTCTGTTAACTTTTTTGACTGTCGTGCACATTGAGTGAATGTTTTCAGAGAACTATCCACAATGATGCCAAAATCTTTCTTGAGTGGTAACAGCTACTTTAGACCCCATCGTTTTATGTGTATAGTTGGGATTGTTTTCCAATGTGCATTACTTTGCATTTATCAACATTGAATTTCATCTGCCATTTTGTTACCCAGTCACCCAGTTTTGTGAGATCCTTTTGTCTGCTTGAGACTTAACTATCTTGAGTATCATCTGCAAATTTTGCCACCTCACTGTTTACCCCTTTTTTCAGATAATTTATAAACATGTTGAATAGGACTGGCCCCAGTACAGACCCCTGGGGGACACCACTATTTACCTTTCTTCATTCTGAAAACTGACCATTTATTTCTACCCTTTGTTTCCTATCTTTTAACCATTTACCCATTCATGAGAAGATGTTCCCTCTTATCCCATGACTGCTTACTTTGCTTAAGAGCCTTTGAGGGACCTCGTCAAAGACTTTCTGAAAATCTAAGTACACTATATCCACTGAATCCCCCTTGTCCACATCTTGTTGACCCCCTCAAAGAATTCTAGTAGATTGGTGAGGCATGATTTCCCTTTGAAAAAAAACATGTTGACTTTTCCCCAACAAATGGTGTTCATCTATATGTCTGAAATTTTTTTTTCTTTACTATAGTTTCAACCAGTTTGCCCAGTACTGAAGTCAGGCTTGCTGGCCTGTAATTGCTGGGATCACCTCTGGAGCCCTTTTTAAAAATTGGTGTCCTCTGGTCATTTGGTATAGAAGCTGATTTAAATGATAGGTTACAAACCTAGGATCTGATTAGAGTGTTTGCAGGCCAGCATTTATACTTGGCAGGGGTGGTATGTGTCTGTCAATAGGTGGCCTAATTCACACTCTACCCCACTGTCTGTACCCTCAAGTGTCAATAAATGTAAAGAACTAAGAGAATTACTAAGTAGCTAACAACTCTGAATAAGAATCCTTCAAGATATCTTCAGACAAGTGGAATTAGAAGGTAAGTCTTTTTCCTTATTTTAATTATCAAATATTTTCATATTTTTGGGTACTCTTACTGTTAATTCAGAAGTATACCTTTAAAATGTAAAACCAAGAGAAATGAACATTTTGGGCAAACTGTGGCTTGCTCTGCACAGTGCGCAAATGTGGAAGTGTGAGGGGAGCCTCACTGCTTTTTGTCCCTGTACGTGGATGTGCCAAAATCCCAGTCCTGTCCTCACTGAGCGTAATGACTGGGAGATGATAGTAGACTCCTCCACAAGGGTACAGAGCCAGTGTGGATCAATACTGAGCTTAGTTGGCATGGAAGGAGCACACGCTATACTCTGTTAAATGATGTCAGTCTCCACTGTGAGGTGCTACTTCAACAAATGCTTCTCAGGTCTATTGCTCATACAGAGTGCTTGCATACCTACTCCAATGTGGAATGTGGTTTAATAGTTACATTATCACACTTCAAATTTATATACTTTTCTGTTTGGGGCATCATTTTTAAAAATTGACCTCTTTTATGACTGTATCCTGGGAAAAGATGGATTGTAGCTCAGATTCGCTTTTCTGTCTAAACTCTCAACATGCTGATGCATATAATCT
Organism: Dermochelys coriacea; assembly: GCF_009764565.3. Taxonomy (NCBI): domain Eukaryota; kingdom Metazoa; phylum Chordata; order Testudines; family Dermochelyidae; genus Dermochelys; species Dermochelys coriacea. The sequence continues at coordinate 22,116,756 of NC_050078.2, read as the reverse complement.
TGCTTTTAAAGGATTTCAAGCATGCTATTTTTCATTTGTTGTAGTCAGAAGCCAGGCTTGTGAAGTAGACCCATATGGAATGCCAGGGGGATGTTCGCACATCTGTCTGCTCAGCAGCAACTACAAAACACGGACTTGTCGCTGCAGGACTGGCTTCGTCTTGGGAAGTGATGGCAGGTCATGCAAAAGTATGTTAAAATCAAACACTTTGCTAGCAGCTAATATTTCAGGGTAGAATTCTGAGTGTTAATTAACATCATCAACAATAGAAATAACATAAGTTGTTAGCTAAAAATTTGCTTGCAGTATGCACCTGCCATTTTGCTCACATTCTCCTTTTATTCCCTTAAAGCTATCTGACTAAATTCATTCTATAGAAGTGGATAAATTGAACCTGGAGCACTATTGACGAAAATTAAACAACAAATCCTTCCAAATTTTCACTTAGTAACTTTTACTCTGTTTATTTGGTGTCATAATACATCAGTACTGCAACAGAATTAAATATTTTCACATTAATTTTTACCCGGGTCAAATCCTTCTCACCATTCTGATTCATAAGCAGTAACACTGTGTGAATAAGGCAAACAGGGTTTTGTCCATGATAGTTTGGAAGAACAAGCTGATTTGAGTAACATAAGAAATGCAAACATTTTTTGAAGCTTAAGTATTTCTTCTCTGAAAATTCCTGATTTCGGCTGGGACCAATAGCAGATGGAGTATTCTGAGAGAAACACAACCTGTGGATTATCTGACCCAACCAAAATATGAGTCCTAAAAGTTTTATGAGAGAGCTTGGGTTGTCTTTTTTTTTGAGATTTTTAGTCTGATCTCTTGACCAAAGACATTTGATTTAGTTCAGATAATAGTGTGATGCGGACTACACAAGTAGGTAGATGCTTGTATTTTGACACTTACAGGTAAACTAAACTGATTCTCAAAAGCTTTGGGGGTTTGGGCATCATCAATAAAAAAAAATCTGATGAAATTTTCAAATAGTTTATTTTTTCTTCACGCCTTACAACTGAATTGTATGTACATCAGCTAAAACCAAACGGATTTGATTTAAAAACCCAACATAGAGCTCTAGAGGCATTGATGAAAAGTTTTGCCATATTTTTTTCTTATGTTTGCAGCAAAACTTTAAGAGTCATTTCTGTGGATTCTTAGCACTGTCCAAATAAGATAAAGATCTTTTTTGATTTATTTGTTTCTGGCTGTCTTCAGATGAAAGATTTTGTGTGATCTGTTTTGAATTTGCTGAAGTTTTCTGTATTGTCAGATTGAATGAATGCCACAGTCACTGTCTACAACAGCCTTGACAGAGCCTAATGAATTGTAAAATTAAATGCCTACGATATTATACGTGCTGTTTAACTTTGTAGCCAGTGTGATCTTATGATCTGTCATGTTTTTGCAAAGTGGATTGTTACAGACAAAAGAGTGATTAATTAGAGAACCTAATCTCAGAGGTTATTTGTATTTTAATTAAGGTAATGTAATTAGCTATCATTTTGATTTTAGATATATTCAGAATATTTAAGGGTTTAATTTTTGGTATTGAATAAAAAACCTCTAATTGTGCCGGTTAATTAACAAGTGATATTATGCAGCATAAAGAAGATTATGCGGCATTGATTGTTTGCATTTTGCAATCTTTTTTCTGCAGGACCAAAGAATGAGTTGTTCCTGTTTTATGGGAAGGGACGCCCGGGAATCATACGAGGAATGGACCTGAATTCCAAAGTCGCTGATGAATACATGATCCCCATAGAAAACCTGGTCAACCCTCGTGCTCTGGACTTCCATGCTGAGAGCAATTACATCTACTTCGCTGACACTACAAGCTTCCTGATTGGGCGACAGAAAATTGATGGCACAGAGCGTGAGACCATCTTGAAAGATGGTAAGTGATGGGAGGTGATAGCAACAGCAAAAGGATGTCACTAATGAGAGGGTGAACTGATCCATATAGAATGCAAATCAATGAAAAGCCTCACCCAAACCTCTAACTGAACCAGAAGCAAAACTAAACCTTTTTGAAGATTGGAGAAGTTTAATTTTTTTCCCCTTCCTTTCCTGTTTTACAGCTCTGCATTTGCATTTTTCTGTTTTTTGAGGGAAAACTCACAGATGCTGAGCACCTGCAGCTCTCATTGTCTTCCATGTTTTCTCACCACCTGTGAAAATCAGACTGGAGATGTTGAAGATCTATTATGATTTACCTGATACCAGATAGTTTGCAGTTAATTATTTAATAATAAAATAAAGTAATGCCAGTGGAAAAAGCCCAATAAATTGGGCTAGATCAAGCCCAAAGTGTCCAAAACTGGTGGATGCCCCTAAGTGGAAAAATTTGCTAAGAACATCACAATTTCCCTTTTGGCAGAGGCCTGAAAGACTGCAAAATGGTACTGTTGGCTGGGGAGGAGATATGGCCAGAATTCCAGTGGGATGATTCAGCAGCCTTCACTAGTGGAGCTTCATCCAAGTCCTGGCTGTAATAAAAAGCACTCTGGACTTGATTCTCCACTGTATTTGAGCTGCACAGACTGAACAGAAAGGCAAGAAAGCTGCTGGTAGCCAGTTGCGGCTCCCTAACGGGGTCACATGGCTCTAGCACATTAGGGCTATGCAAGGGTAAACCTAATTTATGCTACTGGAATCTTATGCTAATAATGGGTCATGCATAGCTCAGCTCTGTATGCATCCTCCTCTTCTCCATGCCCTGCCCTTGAACAACCCCAACATACCTCCATTTTCCCCTTACAATGGGGAAAGGGCAGCTAGTGCCTGAAGTGACAAAGCCACCACACCAGCTTTATATAAAGTTTCCCTGCACGGGAAGTTCACCAGTGGGTTTCTCCAACAGCTTTAAGGCATCTTTGGTCTGCTTAAGAGGCATGACAAAGGACATTTTCTATGTAAAAAGTGTTTTAAAGGTCTCACTTTATAGGGCTGATATAAGCAAAGCACCCTGGTTTGATATATCAGTAATTAAAGCTTTTTATGGTGTCTGTGTGTATGTTATCTTAGGTTTTATACTGTGCTTTTGGGGATAAAAATGTTTTCATATGTTTAATTTTGATAGTGGTTGGTAAATTTGTTTGTTACAAAACCCTATTTGTTTGAGTTTTTTTATTTTTTGGTGGGTGTTTGGGTAGATCAATATATCAATGTTGTGAGTTGCACAAGGTGAATGAGGTAATATTTTTTTATTGGACTAACTTCTGTTGGTGAAAGACAAGCTTTTGAGCCACACAGATTTCTTCTTCTTCTGTTGTATCATTCTTGTTATGATGGAAATATTTTTTTCAAAGAGGAACATTTTGCAGTGTTTCCTAAAGATAGTTTGAAGAGATTTGCCTAATATACTCTGAGTTTATTCTGTAGCTGGATCCCTTCCACTGAGAATGATTTGTCCCCAGCTCTCATGTGCTACACCATGGAATTTGTCTTTTCTTTTATGCATGCTTCCCAGCTTGGGTAGACATACGCATGCTAGCTCCGCCCAAACTAGCGCAGTAAAAAGACTAGTTTAGCTGGAGTTAGTATAAGTGGCAGCTGTAACTAGCTTCCTGAGTACAAACCCTCACAGACACCCGGGTACTTATACAGACTGCTACCACCTGTGCTACAATGCTATTTTTAGTATGCTAACTTGAGCAAAGCTAGCACGTCTTCCTACCTGAGCTGGAAAGCATGCTCCAGGCTGAAGTGTAGACATACACTAACTTAGTCAGAGCTCCATAAAATTTCATAATACTAAGCATATTTGAAGAGCACTTGTCATGGTATTTTTATCATTAAAAAATTAATATGGCATCTTATTGTATCATTTCAACTTTCATAGAATCATAGAATATCAGGGTTGGAAGGGACCTCAGGAGATCATCTAGTCCAGCCCCCTGCTCAAAGCAGGACCAATCCCCAAGTAAATCATCCCAGCTAGGGTTTTGCCAAGCCTGACCTTAAAAACTTCTAAGGAAGGAGATTCCACCACCTTCCTAGGTAACGCATTCCAGTCCTTCACCACCCTCCTAGTGAAAGTTTTTCCTGATATCCAACCTAAATCTCCCCCACTGCAACTTGAGACCATTACTCCTTGTTCTGTCATCTGCTACCACTGAGAACAGTCTAGATCCATCCTCTTTGGAACCCCCTTTCAGGTAGTTGAAAGCAGCTTTATTGTTGACAGATCTCATAAATGCAGCTGGATGGATTGGCTCAGTATTTGGGTCGGGGATGACTAGAGAAAATCAGGTGTTTCACAAAGCAGTTTAATAGGGAACACTCTTTTCCCTGAGTAGCATGGTGTTAGCATGGGGGCTGTATGCTGCTGTAGTTGCCATTTCTCTGATCGCAGGTCCCCATTTCTTGTGCATGGCACTTCTTGCAAGAGTAGGTGTGTTAGCCCTAGCAATATTCCAATTCAAGTAATTAGTCTGCCCACACAGGAACCTGATCCTACTAGCTGCTGAGTGAGAATTGAGTGCTCAGTACATTGCAGTGTGGTATCTTGATTCCCCTTGTGGTTTCAGTTGTGAATCCTCATTTTTAGCTTCTTGTACTAAACAGTTGTGTAGTGTTGGTAACTAGTTGACAGCACCCAGCAAGTTTCCTCCCAAAAGAGACAGTAGAGGTGATACCCTCATCAGCACCAGAAATGCCAAGCTATAATTAGGGTTCCAAATGTGCATTATAAACCTGGTTTCAGGTTTTCAAAATGAGAGCTGGTTGAACACTGGAACAAAGAAATCAGAAACCTTCAAGGAATTTAAGGATTGTTCAGTTAGAGCTCCCATGAACAGGGAGCACCCACGTAATACTTGCATGCTGGGGAATACAAGGACAAAAGGTCACAGGAGAGTGAAGAAAAGGCTCCTTCCACCCTGGCCATTCCTTATGCATGTGGGCAAGGCAAGGCGAAGTCCAAACTTCTGTATGTAGTTTGAACAGCCAACATAGTTCGTAAAGTACTTTGGGATGTATCTGTGTAAAGGGACTATGTAAAAATAAAAATGATTATTGTCTTCATTTCATATATGTAGGGCCAGTTCTTCAGCTAGTAAGTTGTCAGTAAGCCAGTCAGTAATTCAGCACAGTTTCACTGAAGTCAATAGAGCTACACTACTGTACTTGGATGCGATGTCCCCCTCCTTGGTGATATTTTAATCACCAACATCCTGTAGAATGTCCAGAATGCTAAACACTGATAAAATTGCTTCAGGATAACTTTTACTTATGAAATAAGTAATTGATCAAAATTGCATTCCTTATTCCTTTATTTAACTTTAAATCAGAGTACAACTGATTACACACAGTAGTGAGTTGACTCCAATATTTCATGCTTTTTGCATTGAAGTTGTGAAACTATTAGAGATCTAGGGTGAAATCCTGGCCCCAGTGAAGTCAAAGGATATTTTGCTATTGACTTCATTGGGGCCAGGATTTCACCTTGGTCATGATCTGACTTGAAGCTAGAGGAAAGAATAAGGAAATATTTTAATGTTCTTGGGTCTTTCATTTAAATATGCATTTTAAATAATTTAGCAGTAAGAAATTACAACAGTGAAAGTATTAGATCTTATAGTAGCATTTCCCCTCCCCCTTTCCCCCCCATTTTTAATCTTTTCGGGTATGCTGAATATTGTTAGTTTGTTCTTGGAAATTCCAAAACATGCATTTGCAGTTTTGTACATACTTTGAGGGACTGCAGCACAAGCCACTATAGCATGGATGTCACCGGATTTATTACATTCTGTGAAATTGTTAGAAGTGGATACATGTTGAGTTTGATTTAGCAGACTAAAGTAATTTCAGCAAGTGTGGTGAGCAAGAAATTCTTAGCCCATTGACAATTGAGACCATTTTTGAACTCTTGTATGCTAGTTTGTCATCTCACACTTATTTTAGATTTTTAGAGCACATAGTTTACTCTGGCATAAGTGCACCTATGGAAGGTCTTTGCAGCATTTTCCTAAAGAGGGTAAAGTAGGAGTACACTGGGTTACTTTGTTCACGAAGCTTAGTGTGGAAAGTGATGGGGATGCACTGGACCAAGGCAGGAGAGGGGTTACTGAAACTGGAATTACACAGATTCAGTGGCCCAAAAACACTGTCCAAGTGGTGTGAGGAGACTGACATAATTACTCTTGCTTGTAGGCTTTTTCGCCATTTGAGAAAGTGGCCTGCTATCATGCCTTCAGAGTTTGACAGAACATTACATTGAATCCATATCAAACAAGATTAAAGATCAAAATATACCAGTACTCTAGTTTATTAGTGATAGAAGCAGAGCTTGTTCAACATATTTCGGAAAACTTGTATATTTTAAAACCTTCCGCCCTATCCATCTAATAGCATCATCCTTATAAATGTGACCTATTTCTAGCAGTCTCCATAGTGACCTGTTTGCATCCAGTTTTCTGTGATTTAAACATATATTTTTTCATTTTTGAAATTTACTGAATTTATCTGAAAAATTCTTGGGTTTTGAAAAACTTGAAGTTTGGGGTCTACTGATTTTTTTTAAGATGAATTTTGCAAGTGTCAGAACTCCCAAAACATGGCTGTCCCTTGCAGAGTTCCCACCAGATGGCACAGTGCACCTGTTCAGAGGAAGGTAACTGTGAGTTGGTAGCTGCTGCAGCTGTGCAGTTGGGGAGAGATGGATAGAGCCCCATTTTGACCCCAGCCCTTCAGCATGGCTCCATCCATTTCCTCTTCATAATAAAGCTTTTAAAAAACAAAGCTAAAAGTAAAATAAATGTTAAACTGCATTTATTTTCAATACTCTTACTTTTCCGTCTTAGTTTTTTTTCCTGCCCACAAAGCTATGTTAATTTTCTCCACTAATTTTCACCCATCTTTAGTTTTTGTAATAAATATAGATGAATTCCCAGGAAATTTTAAGCATAATAAAAGCCCCAAGCGGAGGTCCTTAGCTATTTGGTATTCTGGAGTGGATCACTTTCTGGTTTTGACCAGAAATTCCATGCTGGACCACAGAAACCTTCCAGACAAAAGTTTTATTGCAACTGATACATTTCTGCAAAAAGTTTCAGTTTCAACTAATTTGCTTTTTCTGATCAAAAACATTTAGTTGACTCCCATTGAAATTCAGGTCATTGCAGGTGGTGGTCTGCATCTTGCAGGACTGTATAAAGAAAGTAAAAGGAACAGAAGAGACAAGACAAACCCAAGAGTTGCATCTTGAAAGACAAGAAGGGTTATACCTTTATTTATTTATTTTAATATAAATCATGGCAGTAGTTTAGAGAATACAGATTTAAAAGATCATACTGCTTTTTAATTACAGGGGAGAGTTGCCATTAAAACAATGCAAAACCCATGAATTTCTGAATCCTGACTTAGTCTAAATCTATTGTATTGTCTTTTACATAAGCTTCAGTGATACTGGCAGTAACCTTCCTTATGTTGATTGATCTCTTTACATTAAAATAACTGTGCTCTCATAACTTCATTAATCCATGCTCCTTGCTCACAGCTGCTGTGCCTGGACAATGATGTGGAGAACAATTATAGGGAAAGAACAGTTTAAAAAAATCATCAATCTGATGTCTTGCTGTGATTTTCTTTAGTCAGCAGTTCCAGCTTTTGTCTTTTTGTTTTCTATTATGAAAAGTGAAAGTATGATTGCTGAAAGATCTGTTCTCAGTAGGGCAAGTTAAGGATGGCATGAACATTTGGTAATACTTAATTTCAGTGCTTTATATAAATCTGTCATATTCTTAATAAGTTTTAACATATTTTAAAATTGAATTTGCTACATTTTTATTATTTAAAGGAAATCATTACAAAAATGAGAAGACAAAAACAAACAGGAAAAGAAAATATTTAAATTGCAAGGAATTTGAAACCTTGATAGTTCTATTAACATGATAATGAATCCAGAGATATTACAAACTCATAGAGAAAGGTTGTTAAACAACTTATCATATTACAAGTTCATTGAGACAGTAATGACTCCTTTTACAGATGCTATTATTGCATTTGAAGTGTGTGGCAGCCCAGGGGAATTGATATTTCATCTATTGGGTAAAACTGTAGCACTTTACCTTAGGCCTTTGTTGATGTCATTCAGTGCATAATGTACTGGATTTCTGCAAATAGAAAGAAAGGTTTTCTACCCTGCTCTGGAGTAAGGGTATGCACATATTAGTGTGACACAGAAAGAGACCTAAGGTCTGTGTATGGTCCTGGAATTTACCACACTTTTGGAGAATGAGAGATGTAATGTGATTTACCAGAGCAATGATCAACAGAAGTGGGTTTTGTGTGAGAAAGTGTACTATGTAAAGAGTGAGTACTGAAAAAAAAAAAAGCTGAAGGACTATGTGACCATTGTTGCCTGGAGGGGCTGCACTGAGAATGCTCAATCCGCAAATTGCAAAGAATGGGGCAGACAATCCCTGAAATTGGTGAAAAGTAAAGGAGTACTTGTGGCACCTTAGACTAACAAATTTATTTGAGCATAAGCTTTTGTGAGCTACAGCTCACTTCATCGGATGCATTCAGTGCAAAATACAGTGGGGAGATGATTTATATATACAGAGAACATGAAACAATGGGTGTTATCATACACACTGTAAGGAGAGTGATCACTTAAGATGAGCTATTACCAGCGGGGGAGGGGGGAGGGAAGGAAGAAAACCTTTTGTAGTGATGATCAAGGAGGGCCATTTCCAGCAGTTGACAAGAACATCTGAGGAACAGTGGTGGTGGGGGGGGGGAAGGGGAATAACATGGGGAAATAGTTTTACTTTGTGTAATGACCCATCCACTCCCAGTCTCTATTCAAGCCGAAGTTAATTGTATCCAGTTTGCAAATTAATTCCAATTCAGCAGTCTCTCGTTGGAATCTGTTTTTGAAGTTTTTTTTTGTTGAAGGATAGCCACTCTTATGTCTATAATCGAGTGACCAGAGAGATTGAAGTGTTCTCCGACTGGTTTTTGAATGTTATAATTCTTGACATCTGATTTGTGTCCATTTATTCTTTTATGTAGAGACTGTCCAGTTTGACCAATGCACATGGCAGAGGGGCATTGCTGGCACATGATGGCATATATCACATTGGTAGATGCGCAGGTGAACGAGCCTCTGATAGTGCAGCTGATGTGATTAGGCCCTATGATGTCCCCTGAATAGATATGTGAACAGAGTTGGCTACGGGCTTTGTTGCAAGGATAGGTTCCTGGGTTAGTGGTTCTGTTGTGTGGTGTGTGGTTGCTGGTGAGTATTTGCTTCAGGTTGGGAGGCTGTCTGTAAGCAAGGATTGGCCTGTCTCCCATGATCTGTGAGAGTGATGGGTCATCCTTCAGGATAGGTTTTAGATCCTTGATGCGTTGGAGAGGTTTCAGCTGGGGGCTGAAGGTGATGGCTAGTGGCGTTCTGTTATTTTATTTTCTTTGTTGGGCCTGTCCTGTAGTAGGTGACTTCTGGGTACTCTTCTGTCTCTGCCAATCTGTTTCTTCACTTCAGCAGGTGGGTATTGTAGTTGTAAGAATGCTTGATAGAGATTTTGTAGGTGTTTGTCTCTGTCTGAGGGGTTGGAGTAAATGCGGTTGTATTGTAGAGCTTGGCTGTAGACAATGGATCATGTGGTGTGATCTGGGTGAAAGCTGGAGGCATGTAGGTAGGAATAGCGGTCAGTATTTTTCCAGTATAGGGTGGTATTTATGTGACCATTGCTTATTAGCACCATAGAGTCCAGGCAATGGATCTCTTGTGTGGACTGGTCCAGGCTGAGGTTGATGGTGGGATGGAAATTGTTGAAATCATGGTGGAATTCCTCAAGGGCTTCTTTTCCATGGGTCCAGATGATGTCATCAATGTAGCACAAGTAGAGTAGGGGCATTAAGGAATAAGAGCTGAGAAAGCATTGTTCTAAGTCAGCCATGAAAATGTTGGCATGTGGGGCCATGCAGGTACCCATTGCAGTGCCGCTGATTTGAAGGTATACATTGTCCCCAAATGTGAAATAGTTATGGGTGAGGACAAAGTCACAAAGGTCAGCCACCAGGTTAGCTGTGACATTATCGGGGATACTGTTGCTGACTGCTTGTAATCCATCTTTGTGTGGAATATTGGTGTAGAGGGCTTCTATATCCATAGTGGCCAGGATGGTGTTTTCAAGAAGATCACCGATGGATTGTAGTTTCCTCAGGAAGTCAGTGGTGTCTCAAAGATAGCTGGGAGTGCTGGTAGCATAGAGCCTGAGGAGGGAGTCTACATAGCCAGACAATCCTGCTGTCAGGGTGCCAATGCCTGAGATCATGGGTCATCCAGGAATTCCAGGTTTATGGATCTTGGGTAGCAGATAGAATACCCCAGGTCGGGGTTCCAGGGGTGTCTGTGCAGATTTGTTCTTGTGCTTTTTCAGGGAGTTTCTTGAGCAAATGCTGTAGTTTCTTTTGGTAACTCCCAGTGGGATCAGAGGGTAATAGCTTGTAGAAAGTTCTGTTTGAGAGTTGCCTAGTAGCCTCTTGTTCATATTCTGACCTATTCATGATGACAAAAACAGACTCCAATGAGAGACTTCTGAATTGGAATTAATTTGCAAACTGGATACAATTAACTTAGGCTTGAATAGAGACTGGGAGTGGATGGGTCATTACACAAAGTAAAACTATTTCCCCATGTTATTTCCCCCACCCACCCCCCACTGTTTCTAAGATGTTCTTGTCAACTGCTGCAAATGGCCCACCTTGATTATTACTACAAAAGGTTGTCTTCCTCCCTCCTTCCCCCCGCGCTGGTAATAGCTCATCTTAAGTGATCACTCTCCTTACAGTGTGTATAACACCACCTTTGTTTCATGTTCTCTATGTATATAAATTATCTCCCCACTGTATTTTGCACTGAATGCATCCGATGAAGTGAGCTGTAGCTCACGAAAGCTTATGCTCTAATAAATTTGTTAGTCTCTAAGGTGCCACAAGTACTCCTTTTCTTTTTGTGAATACAGACTAACACGGCTGCTACTCTGAAACCTGTTCTTAGGTCAGTTACATAGTGGAGATGGTGAGCTGCTGAGTTGCAAAAAGTTCTTCCCAGAATCAGTTCATCCACTTATAGTCCAAACAGGCAATCCATATATAGAGTTTGTTCAAATTCTTCCATGAGAAGAAGCAGGGTAATCCAGGCTGGAGCTGGAGACCTCAGTGTTGTGACTAAAGCTTCCCTTGACAAAGCTCAAGTAGATCTCAGATAACAGGATCAGGTCCTTAGAGTTCTTTTATAGATCTCTGGCAGGTATCGATAGTATTGCGAATTATACCTGATCGGTCACGCACGGTTCAAGTTTTAGGCTGAGGCACCAAAAACCAGGTCCAGATCTGCAGAGTTTCCAGTCTGTGTTTAATGTATTATGCTCGAGCGTGGTGCCCCCCCGCTAGTCAGGAGGGGACCCCGTATACAGTTTATGCAAAGCTTATATACCATCTGACATCGCGTGCTGCCCTCGTGCATCGGCACCCTTAACCAATGAATTCCATCCTCACCCCATCCTCAGCCACTCTCTGGTGAGTGCTTTCTCATGTTCTGAGAATGTCAACAACTTTATCATTAAAACGGAACATGCAGTTACACAACGTGCCTCGCATACCAAAAAGACAGGAAAGACAACAGTTTCAAGGCCCGAAACGATTCCCCAAATGTGCTGCGGTCTGTGCTGAACAGTTTCAAGGCCCGAAACGATTCCCCAAATGTGCTGCAGTCTGTGCTGCACAGACAGTGGCTGGTGCCACAAGGTGCCAGCTCTGCACATATTAGCTTTTCCCTCAACAGTCCTCCCTTTTTTTTTTGTACGTCAGTTAACACTATATAGGAGCTGAGTAACCACGATGAAGGACTAATAACTGCGAATAACACATTTTACAACATTGCTGTTTTCTTTGCCGTGTTATTTGTATGCCTTCAATCAATATGAACATGTACAGAGCACGTCTTCCCCAGACCCCGAGATCCGGCATCCATGATGTGAGCCAATTCCATACTTCCTGTAATCCAGTACTGGTATTATCAAGACTGATATGACGAAATAAAGTCGCCTGTTGCTTGAGGATATGGACATCAGTCTCTACCCTATGGTGTTGATTTATAAAAACACAACAGCTGGAGTTAACTAAAGCGCATACCCCACCCTGATTAGCGAGGAGGTAATCTAATGCTAAGCGATTTTGCAGGGTTGTTTGAGATAATTGTGAGACTTCAGTTTGGAGGGCAGATAAAGCATCTACAGTGGCATTGGCCATCTGCTCTAAGGCAGCAGAAATATTAACTATAGCTTTTTCTAGCTCACTTACTCCTAACCATGGCAGAAACCAGCGCGCAAAGGAATGAAAACCCATGGGCCGTTAAAAGGGATACTTCGCCGATCCCTCCATACTATATTGCGAATTTCTTTTCGTGTTAGACTCTGATAAACTGTTACAGCAGGGATTATTGCTCCTAGGGTGCAGGTACCATACCATCCTACTGGAAGAACTTTATAGGCTGTGTGGTTACACAACCAATACCACCCTGATCCTTCAGGGATGGGCCAAGGGACCCTTGAATAATTTGAAACAGTTGCCATCCCCGAACTAATTTTGATAGTACGATTGCACCCCATAAAAGTTCCTACAAAATTCCCATTTTCAGGATTCCAATTTCTTCTAACACAGATTGCATAATTGCCCTGGGCCACCATGTCAATAGACCATGTTTGAATAGTGATATTCCAATGAAAGGTAGTATTAGCCCATAATGTAGACAAATGCGTTTCATTAGTAGGGATAGGGACCCCCACCAATGGAATTCCCTGGCTAATATATGTGGGGGTATGGATACATATCCAACATTGTGTTTGATTTATATTCTGCGTAATAGCCCGAGTCAAATTCAAAAAACTATTACCTGCCCACCCTTGTACTGGACTTGGGAGTAGGGGGAAAAACCCCCGGGCCAACCATACCAATAATAACATCCGCCCCGGTACCATACAAAAACCCCTATTCCCAATATACAAGTCCAAAAGAGAAATACAAGAAGTCCTGGTGGGCTGTGAAGATTCCAGTAATTGGAGGGTTCGGTCCACGGGTTGGTTGTAATATTCATCCGTGGAATGGCTCGTACGCTGGATCACTCGGGTCCTGGGGAGGCGCTGTTGCTGCTTTAACGTAGTTGTGGTGGATCCACGAGCTCTTTCCTGCAACCGTTAAAGCAGAATAAGTACATAACAGAACTTGATACAGCCCCTCCCACCTAGGTTCCTAGGGGTCTGTGCGGGGAATCCTTTTTACCATAACCCAATCCCCTGGCTTAAATGAGTGAATTTGCAATCCCAATGGTGCAGTTTGACACAATTGAGCTTTAAATTGATTATCAATCAGCTCCTTTTGTAACCTAGCAACATATTTGGCCAGAGTTTCGTCACCATCCAAGAGACTAGCATGTGCTGGAACGTAGGTTCCTGGAATTAAAGCGGGTCTACTAAATAACACCTCAAATGGGGACAGGCCCAGGGGCATGCGCGGTGTCCGCCTTATATGCCATAAGACGATTGGCAGGATTTCCGGCCATTTAAGTCCAGTTTCCTTACAGAACTTTGCTATCATTGTCTTTACTGTTCGGTTCATGCGTTCCACCTGACCAGCAGACTGAGGGTGATACGGAGTATGTAATTGTCGAGTGATTCCCAAACATTTATACAGTTCCTCCAAAATTTTCGCAGTAAAGTGTGAGCCTCGATCTGTATCTATAACTTCAGGAACACCAAACCTAGGTACAATATCCTTCATTAGAAACTTAACTACAGACCTCGCATCTGCTTTCCTCGTCGGTACAGCTTCAGGCCACCCAGATAGCTGGTCCACTATAACGAGAAGGTGATGGAATCCTGAACACTTGGGCATGTCTGCATAATCCATTTGCAGACGCTGAAAGGGAAAATTCGCCTAAGGTCTCCCCCCCACCCGCGAACTGGCATCAGACCGAGTCATAGCAGAGAATGCCAAACAAGTTGAACAGGATCCAAGAATACGCTTCACCATAGGATAAATGTGTGGTGCCGCCCAGGATTGGAGTATGGCAGCCACTGTGCCTTGAATACCAGCATGGCCCAGGGAATGAAAATAATGAGCAGCTGCCAGTAAATAACGACGAGGAAGGATAGGTTTGCCCCCGATTCGCCAAATTTTGTCCGCACCCTCCACACCCTCCCAACGTTTCCACTCGCCCAATTCCTCCAAGGATACATCAGTGTACATTAATGTCCAATCCGCAGGTGGGAAAGAACCATCCAAGGGGAGGGTAACCGACACAGAAAGAGGTTGTAGAGCTGCCACTTTTGCGGCTGAATCAGCTAACGCGTTACCTTGAGAAACAGCACTATCGGAGTGCTTGTGTGCATAGCAATGTACCACTGCCACCTGGCGTGGAACTAAAATAGCTTCTAGCAACGCAGCAATCAAGGGACCATTATCTATTTTTGCACCTGATGAAGTTAGAAATCCACGCTGTTTCCAAAGCTGGCCTGTAGCATGACAAACTCCGAAAGCATATCTCTGTGTAAATGGTAGCAGTTTTTCCCACGGACAATAAGCAAGCTCTCGTGAGCGCATACAACTCTGCACCCTGGGCACTAAATGATGGTGGTAAAGGAGCGGCTTCTATAACATCGGTCTGGGAAGTCACTGAATACCCCGAAACCCGATAGCCATCTAAATAATATGAGGACCCATCTGTGAAGAGAAGCAGATCGGACTCCATTAAAGGAGAATCTGTTAGATCCGGGCGGGGCTTACCATTCTGGGTGACGACGTCCATACACACATGATGAGGGGTGCCATCCTCTGGGAGGGGTAACAAAGTCGCTGGATTAAGAGTGTTGCAGCGGCGTAGAGTGATGTTTTCAGCGGCCAACAAAATTAGTTCATATTTATGAGCTCGTTGTGGAGACAACGCCTGGGTAGAATGCTGTTTTAAAAGAATTTCAACCTCGTGGGGGACCCAAACAGTCGGGGATGTCCCAGAACTATGGGTCGCGAACGCTCAACCATGATTGCCGCTGCGGCAATTGACCACACAGAGGAAACAGAGCCCCGGACAACAGGATCCAGTTGTACTGAATAATAAGCTATGGGGCGTGGGCGGTCTCCAAGATATTGTAGGAGGACTCCACTAGCCACTCCCTGTTGTTCATGACTAAAAAGAAAAAATGGTTTACCGTAGTCCGGGAATCCCAAGACGGGCGCCGTAACCAAAGCCTTTTTAACCGCTGTAAAGGCAGTCTCCCTCTCCATAGTCCAGGAAATCGGGTCGAGGGTTGATGACGTGGTAGCTTGGACCAGGGGTTTTACCAGTTCTCCAAACCCCACGATCCAAGGTCGACAAAAGCCGGCAGCCCCTAAGAAAGCCCGTAACTGTCTTTTTGTTGTCGGGCGCGGGTAATCCTGGATTGCCCACACTCTATCGGGAGATAATAAACGCTCCCCAGGCCAAATTACAAAACCCAGATAAATTACCTGATTTAGGCACAGCTGTAACTTGGATGGGGACGCACGATGACCTTATTCGCTAATGCAGTAAGTAAAACGACAGAATCAGTTAAACATGTGCTATAGTCCAAAGAGGCAATCCACAAATCATCTACATACTGAACCAAAACCGAAGAACCGGGCAAAACAATGTCCTTCAAATCTGCTGTGAGAATGCGAGAAAAGATAGTAGGGGATCCAGAGAATCCCTGGGGGAGCTGCGTCCATGTTAATTGCTAACCTTTCCAGGTAAAGGCAAATAGATATTGGGAATCCAGGTGCAAAGGGATACTAAAAAACGCGGCACACAAATCGACTACAGTAAAACAAGTGGCCAAGTGAGGAATTAATGTCAAAATAGTACTCGGGTCAGGAACAACTGGATGCGGGGCTATAACGTAGTCATTAATAGCGCGTAAATCCTGAACAAACCGATAAACCAGGTGCCCGTCAGTTCCTGGTTTAGGTTTTCTTACCGGAAGGATGGGCGTATTACAGGGTGAACTACAAGGAACCAGAATTCCTTGTGCCAAGTAGCTGTCAATAACACGTGAGATACTCTCCTCCGCTTCCCTTGGCAAGGGATACTGCTTCACGGAAGGGGGAGGCCCATCTTTAGTTGTTAGACTCACCGGAACCGCAGATTTAAGGAGATCCACATCAGTGGAATTTGTACTCCATAAAAAATGGGGAACACTAGACAATTCAAAGGGTACACTGGGAACAGACGTAGTCAATGTCATAAGAGAGGCAACTGTCGAATCTGGAACAATCAGACTAAGCCCCTCATGGGCACAATATATATGTGCTCCTAATTTGTCCAGCACATCTCGTCCCAGAAGGTTTGCTGGGCCCTCCAGCATTATAACAAACCTATGGGATAGCTTTAGAGAACCAAGCTTAATGGGGATAGGGTAAGATAACCGAGCCGGGCAGGGGTTTCCTTCTATACCTTGCACCCACACCTTAGTATTAGACACGGGCCCTGGCACAAACGTTATAGTGGAAAGGGTGGCTCCTGTATCTACCAAGAAAGGCACTAAACGTTCCCCAATTTGCAGGTAAATTTGTGACTGCATTCCCAGGTCCCACTCCAACTCTCCCAAAGTTCCCAAAATCTCTGCCTCCAGTCACTGGGGGTCAATTTGATTCAAAGGGTTGATGGGAGGATACCCTTGAGAAGTCTGGGAAAAACCGGACAGGCCATTGTGCACTGGCTCCTGCCAAGGGGCCCCCTTTGGGCGGAGGGGACATTCCCTTTTCCAGTGTCCTGGTTGTTTGCAGTAGTTACAAGTGCCAAATTTCGTATTTACCCAATTTCCTCTTGGCTCTGTTCATCCCCGCCCCCTGCCTCTCGCCCCGCCATGCTCACGCCAATTCTGACTCCCAACTGGGACCTGCAACGCGGCTGCCAACATACTTACTTCTTCCTTCTTTTGTTTACGCTTTTCCTTAGCTTTCTTCTCGTCCCTGCCATTAAACACGAAAGTGGCCAAGCGGACTACTTCCTGGAGAGGTTTCCCTGGCCAATCAGGCACATGTTTAGAGAAATATTTTCTAATGTCTGGGGCTGCTTGATCGACATAAAAGGAAACCATCATTGGACGGTTTGTCTCTGTTTTTGGGTTGACGCCGCCGCCATATATGCGGACTCGTTTCGACAAGCGGGCTAGGAAGGCAGAGGGATGCTCAGTGACCTCCTGCTGACATTCACGAATTTTAGACCAATTAGCTGACTTACTACCTGCTTTACGCACCGCCTCTAAGAGACCGTCCCTGCCTGCTTTAAGGAGGTCCATTTGGGCAGAAACATTAGGGTTCCAACCAGGATCAACAATGGGCCTGGCAGTACGGACACCATCCTCTCCTGCCCAGCGCCTATTGGCGTCCAAGATGGAATACTTCTCATCGGGAGTAAAAAGTGTGTCCAAAATTACCTGAACATCCCCCCAGGCAGGATTAAAAGCAGTAAACACAGATCGAATTGTTTGTAATACCTGTTCCGGATCATCACGCAGGTGAGGCATCTGCTGTTGCCATGTTATCAAGTCGCCTGGGCCAAAGGGGCGGTGCACATAGGGGAAAACAACTTGTTCACCTCCGTCCACCGTATGGGAGACAAGAGGTTGCTGAATAAGAGGGGCTTGCAAAGCAATCGGTGGATCCAGAATGGGTCCGCATGAGCAGGGAGGCTGCGACCGGGAGGGTTGCGGGCATGAATCAGAAGGCTGAGAATAAGCCGGAGGAAAGGGAGAGGAAGTAGGCAGAGGATAGGGCGGGGCCGAAGACCCCTGGGACAGATAAGAAAAAGAAGAGGTAAGAGGATGTCCTTTCGCACGCGCATAAGCCCAATTGTCCCATACATACCACTAATCCATCTGGGCTGGAGCCTTATCTTCCAGCCTCTTTCTCAACGCAGTCAATATTTCCCCTGCAAATGACCCGTCAGGTGGCCATTGCATAGATACCTGAGGAAGGGCCTGAATTACTGGCCATTCTACTTTACATAAAACAATAGTTTTCTTCTTATTTAACCCATGGGTGCCTGAAATATTCTTCCAATTCTCTAGAATTTCCGCCAAAGGGGTCCCCTTCTTGATACTCTGCCCAGAGCCCATAATTGGGCAACCGAGGGGACACCTAATGTGCCACCTTATCGTCCGAGCGACTGCTCGTGCTCCCCCCCGTCGGAATTCTCCAAGGTAAATTCACCTTTTGCCGGCTAGAGCTGTCCGCGAGGAGGAACGCGACCTCAGTACGCCTTTTGTGACGAGCCTAAGGTCCCATCTGGGGTGCCAAAACTGTTGCGAATTATACCTGATCGGTCACGCACGGTTCAAGTTTTAGGCTGAGGCACCAAAAACCAGGTCCAGATCTGCAGAGTTTCCAGTCTGTGTTTAATGTATTATGCTCAAGCATGGTGCCCCCCCCGCTAGTCAGAAGGGGACCCCGTATACAGTTTATGCAAAGCTTATATACCATCTGACATCGCGTGCTGCCCTCGTGCATCGGCACCCTTAACCAATGAATTCCATCCTCACCCCATCCTCAACCACTCTCTGGTGAGTGCTTTCTCGTGTTCTGAGAATGTCAAGAACTTTATCATTAAAACGGAACATGCAGTTACACAACGTGCCTCGCATACCAAAAAGACAGGAAGGACAACAGTTTCAAGGCCCGAAACGATTCCCCAAATGTGCTGCGGTCTGTGCTGAACAGTTTCAAGGCCCAAAACGATTCCCCAAATGTGCTGCGGTCTGTGCTGCACAGACAGTGGCTGGCGCCAAAAGGTGCCAGCTCTGCACATATTAGCTTTTCCCTCAACAATAGACACTTGACAGCAGGTATTCCTTGGGTGAAGAATAGTGAAGTAAAATGAAGTAAAACCTCCTATTTCCTATGTAATCAGGTAATTAGTTACATTCATCATCATAAGGTAATTCTCCATTAAGGAATTCATAGACAGTTTACGACAAACTTCAAAGAGAAATAAATACAATGATTTTATTACACCCAAGTTCCATCTAATTCTTACTATTTCCTTTTGATCTCTGAATCAACAGAATGTAGTAATAGACAGGAACTGTCTGGTTACATGGTTAACATCTAACAAGATATAAGTAAACAAATACAATTAGTATTTACCTCTAATTCCCTAACAACATAGGTTTGCATTTCAAATCTCTAGTCTATCTGACATGGCTTTGTCAGATATTTTAAGGAACAGCCCTAATTACCATTGACATTCTTCTCTAATATGTCTTTAAAGGTAGAATTTGAGGCATTTAGCCTGCAAGTTCCTTAACCTTTTCTAGCTCGTAGTCAGACTCCAAAACAGACGCTTAAATGTCATAAATTCAGTCAATCTAGAGATTATTTAATACATGGCACTCTTTACTGAGGGGTTGTTTGATGCTGCTTCCTTATTGGAGTGTGGGGATCCCTCTCTTATCTCGTGAAGTACGTTAGCTGGAGAAATAAATGCAACACAATAAAATATAGTTACTGTGTATGTAGAAAACTTCACTTTCATCTCTTTAGACCACGGACAATACAAATAAATAATTATTAATATCCTATCTGGCTGAATCAGATGTACAGAATCAGTGTCCAGAGTCAGATGTTTCAGAAAAAGCTATAGGAGTGGTTAATACGAAAATAACTTTACTTCTACATGCTGTTTATAGCAGCACAATTCAAGTTATATTCTGTTCTTTTTAGTGTGGCTGGTTTTCATATGTAGTTCAGGTTGTAGGCAGGGTGTCTGTATCAGTGCTTTTGTCAGATATGATTAGTATTTACCTCATATCTATCACAGTATATGGATGGGTTCCTACATATAGTTTGTGATAAAATTCCTCAGTGGCACATATGTTTCAGTGTGTGTCAATCATATACTGGTTGTCAATTCCAAGACAGTCTTTCTAAGCATATTGTTCTAGATTAGAAAGGGAAGTTCACATCATGTGCAAAAAATAATAATCTGGTTCAAACTAGTCCAAATAGCATAACTAACACGGGAGAGAATTTTTCCCTTACCACCATATTGGCCAGGTGCAGTTGGGTTTTTTCCGATGAATGCATCCGATGAAGTGAGCTGTAGCTCACGAAAGCTTATGCTCTAATAAATTTGTTAGTCTCTAAGGTGCCACAAGTACTCCTTTTCTTTTTGCAAATACAGACTAACACGGCTGCTACTCTGAAACTTGGGTTTTTTCGCCTTCCTTGCAGCAGGTTCAGGTGGGCTCTGTTCATGCATAGTAGGCCATATGTTGCAACTCTTTAAGTTTATAGCGGATGTTCAGTGCAGATACTCCATAAATTAAGGCACAAAAGAACAGATAAATGGTTTGGAAAAGGAATTAAGGAGAGGTGCTTGTTAATTGAGCAAGGCAGGGTAATTTGGGGACTCCTCTGATTGGCACAGCAGGGAGCCAACCCCCCCATCATTATAGTCCACCTTAACCCCTCCTATGAGATGGGGTGATCAGTAAGGTCCCAGCCAGGGAATTGCTGGAGGGACCTGGATGAAAAGGGGGGAGCTGGTGGAACTCCACCCCCCCTCAAAAAAATTGGCTGGAATTGAAGGGTCCCGGCAATGAATCTGCTGGAGGGACATAAATTTTGCACCTACACTGCACATTTTTATCTGCTGGGTTAGTCCCAGACATACATCTAATAATAGATGTAATAAAATAATAATGTAATAACTTCCTCTAATAAACTTATTCCCATCAGGGAACTGATGGGCAGGATCCCCTGGGACACTAACATGAGAGGGAAAGGAGTCCAGGAGAGCTGGCTGTATTTTAAAGAATCTTTATTGAGGTTGCAGGAACAAACCATCCCTATGTGTAGAAAGAATAGTAAATATGGCAGGTGATCAGCTTGGTTTAACAGTGAAGTCCTTGCTGATCTTAAACACAAAAAAGAAGCTTACAAGAAGTGGAAGACTGGACAAATGACCAGGGAGGAGTAGAAAAATATTGCTCAGGCATGCAGGAGTGAAATCAGGAAGGCCAAATCACACTTGGAGTTGCAGTTAGCAAGAGATGTTAAGAGTAACAAGAAGGGTTTCTTCAGGTATGTTAGCAACAAAAAGAAAGCCAAGGAAAGTGTGGGCCCCTTACTGAATGAGGGAAGCAACCTAGTGACAGAGGATGTGGAAACAGGATGTACTCAATGCTTTTTTTGCCTCCATCTTCATCAACAAAGTCATCCCCCAGACTGCTGCACTGGCAGCACAGCATGGGGAGGAGGTGACCAGCTCTCTGTGGAGAAAGAAGTGGTTTGAGACTACTGGATGAGCACAAGACCATGGGACCGGATGCACTGCATCCAAGGGTACTAAAGGAGTTGGCAGATATGATTGCAGAGCCATTCGCCATTATCTTTGAAAGCTCATGCCAATCGGGGGAGGTCCCAGAAGACTGGAAAAAGGCTAATGTAGTGCCCATCTTTAAAAAAGGGAAGAAGGAGGATCTGGGGAACTACAGACCAGTCAGCCTCACCTCAGTCCCTGGAAAAATCATGGAGAAGGTCCTCAAGGAATCAATTCTGAAGCACTTAGAGGAGAGGAAAGTAATCAGAAGAGTCAGCATGGATTCACGAAGGGAAAGTCATGCCTGACTAACCTAACCTGTCTTCTGTGATGAGATAACTGGCTCTGTGGATGAGGAGAAAGCAATGGATGTGTTATTCCTTGACTTTAGCATACAGTCAAGGTTTCGTAAGCTTTTGATACAGTCTCCCACAGTATTCTTGCCAGCAAGTTGAAGTATGAGCTGGATGAATGGACTATTCAGTGGACAGAAAGCTGGCTAGATCATCGGGCTCAATGGGTAGTGATCAATGGCTCCATGTCTAGTTGGCAGCCGATATCAGGCAGAGTGCCCCAAGGGTCAGTCCTGGGGCCGGTTTTGTTCAATATCTTCATTAATGATCTGGAGGATGGCATGGACTGCACCCTCAGCAAGTTTGCAGATGGCACTAAACTGGGAGGAGTGGTAGATACGCTGGAGAGTAGGGATAGGATACAGAGGGACTTATACAAATTATAGGATTGGGCCAAAATAAATCTGATGAGGTTCAAGAAGAACAAGTGTAGAGTCCTGCACTTAGGACCAAAGAAGCCCATGCATTGCTACAGAATAGGGACCCAATGGCTAGGCAGCAGTTCTGCAGAAAAGGACCTAGGGGTTACAGTGGACAAGAAGCTGGATATAAGTCAACAGTGTGCCCTTATTGCCAAGAAGGCCAATGGCATTTTGGGCTGTATAGTAGGGGCATTGCAAGCAGATCGAGGGATGTGATCATTCCCCTCTATTCGGCATTGGTGAGGCCTCATCTGGAGTACTGTATCCAGTTTTGGGCCCAACACTACAAGAAGGATGTGGAAAAATTGGAGAGAGTCCAGCGGAGGGCAACAAAAATTATTAGGGAATGGAGCACATGACTTATGAGGAGAGGCTGAGGGAACTGGGATTGTTTAGTCTGCAGAAGACAAGAATGAGGACGGATTTGATAGCTGCTTTCAACTACCTGAAGAGGGGGTTCCAAAGAGGATGGATCTAGACTGTTCTCAGTGGTACCAGATGACAGAACAAGGAGTAATGGTCTCAAGTTGCAGTGGGGGAGGTTTAGGTTGGATGTAAGGAAAAGCTTTTTTGCTAGGAGAGTGGTGAAGCACTGGAATGGGTTACCTAGGGAGGTAGTGGAATCTCCTTCCTTAGAGGTTTTCAAGGTCAGGTTTGACAAAGCCCTGGCTCAGATGATTTAGTTGGGGATTGGTCCTGCTTTGAGCAGGGAGTTGGACTACATGAACTCCGGAGGTCCCTTCCAACCCTGATATTCTATGATTCTATGAAAGTTGGGACCTGATTAAACCTGTATCTAGTGTCTCTTGTCATTCTTTTGGCATAGTCAGAAAACAACCACAATCCTACTCCATTTCTGACTCCAGATGAGCGAAAACAGTTAGGATGCTCTCCTTCCTAGCCAGCTACAACTGAGTGAGCTCTTCCCTTTTTCAGTCCCTTCCTACAGGCCTGATGCCCACTAAAAGTCTAGAAGCAGGGCTGGTTGTGCGTGCTGCAGTTTAACGCTTTCCAGCCCATGTGGGATTTGTGTACCCTATCGCAATTGATATTTGTCAACACATTAAATATATTCAATGTTTGTTTACCTTTGTTTGTTAAATTTGTACCCTGAGATAGTGTGAAGAACTCATTTTAAAAACTTCAATATAAAAATATTGCCCAGTATGTAGATACCAAAATTACATTTTTATCACAGCATACAGTGAAAAATGATGATGGCACTATGGATACAGCCATAATGTATCAGAATTCATATCTGTTGAATTGAAGTAAATGAATTGAAGTAAAAGGCCCACTTTTTCCTTTATGAAAAAGTTAATAAAGAAAATTGATTAAATAATGAAATTGGCCTGTTAGGGCCTTCTCCTGCATTCCTCTTGCATACAAACCTGTACTGAAACAATATTTAAGGTCGTTGATGTACTTGGCATAAGAGGTGGAGGTGGGTGGCTTTAAGCCATCTTATGTTCTCTGAACCCTGGGGCCATCTGACTGCTGAGTGGTCCATGACATACATTAGAACAGCATCAAGGCTGCTATAATTTAAATTGGTTGAGTGCCCCGACCATATTTCTTAAAGAGGAGCCAGGAGAGGGTGGCATAAGAGCTGTTATGGATTGATGCTGCTCTACGTAGGAAGAATCTTCAAAGGGTTGGTTGTGCCATATTACAGCTGCTCTGCACCAGTGGAATAGTGCAAAACAGATGAAACAAGGCCAAGGATATGGCCTTTTCTCCTTCTGGAAGAACAGGTTGAAACATATTCAAAATTTGCACAGCTTTTTATATTCAAGGTAGATAAATTGAAATTCCATGCAGTTTACTATGTGATTTTCCAAGGAAAATTTAAAAAATGGAAGCTTTGCGTGGATCTCCGTGCAGAGGCAAACCTCCCTACCTAATAATGTGTAATGTGCTCAAGTTGGGTGGAAGAAATTAAACTGTACATTTCCCCCCCCAATTTTTTTTTTTAAATTACAGTTTGTGGTGACAGCACTGCCTGGCAGTTAGGGTATGGCAACAGCACTTCCTAGTGGTTGCAGTCTGTGGCAGCAGCCCTGCCTCACAGTTATGAAGTAGGGAAAACCTGGGCCTTCCAACTCCATCATGTTACAATGCAAGGGGCCCCTTTGAGCTCTTTAATGCAGGAATTGTGTGGTCTGGCTAATGCTCTCCAAGAGCCTCTTCCGACTGCTTTTCCCCTCCCATGTCATGGCTGGCACTTGTCCCTGGCAGCCTGGTCCATGGGTTTCAGTAGGTTAGGGTATCTCAACTCTGTGCAGCAGATCTGCTCCTGGGAATGCCTTCCTGGCATAATACCTCTGTAGAAGCGAGTGCAGGTCTGCCTCTTGCCACCTGCCCCCTGCTGTGCTGAAGAGACTCTCTTTTAAGTCCCTCCTTCAACTGAAGCATGCCCAGGAGGCCTGTCAGGGCTTCCTGATCCCAGAGTTGTCCCACAGTCTTAACTCTTCAGTGTGGGTTTATTCATGCCATCATAGTATCTTTAAAACACATTATATATTTTGCAGAAATATGTTGTTGTACAAAATTTCCCATGCCACACTGTTGTACATTCTGCATGCCTACTGGCTGCTATCCTCAATATTTCTGTTCCCACAGAAAGGTTGCTGAAATACGAGTGGTATTGGCAGTATATAGTTTGTGAATTGTTTTGGGATGTTATGTTATGGTATGCTGCAGCCTGGCAGAATCATCACAGAAATGGGTACAGAACTACTGAGTGTCTCTTCACAAAAACTGGGTATCATAATGGAAAATAAAAGGATGATATGTTTCTCGCTCAGGATAATGGATAAGTAGGATTTTTATAACTGGGTCATGCTAAATTAGAAAAAATGTTTTACTAGAATATCTGTTAATATATGATGTATACAACTGACAATTAAAAGTAATGAATTCAACTTTACTGAAGTAATATTAATACAATATCACTCAATGCTGAATTTAATTAAATGCATGTAATTAAATGGTGATTTAACCTGCTGTTAAATAGGTAAATAACATATCAAGATTTGGGATTTTTAATTTACAAGGTAAAAATGAAGGTGTGTAGTTCCTTAGACTCCAGGGTTCTTCATTATTTTGATGTTGTGCTTTCAGAAGCTTCATGCGAAGAGGCCACAAGAGGAAGCAACAATCCAGATAATTTCTGATTATGGAACTTATAAATTCCATTGAAAGCCAGTAGAACCTGAAAGTCCTGGACATTATACATAATGCACTCTTAGGGACAATTGTTTTCAGCAGTGAGAGGAGACATACTAGTGCACTGATACTCAGATCTCAGTGTTTCAGGAGCCAAATTAATGACCAATATTGCCCCAAAGAGCCACAGTAATGTGAAATCATTATTTCATTTACTATTTTATATATATTATTTTTAAAGAAAAATGACTGGACAACTATTCTACAATTGGCTAGCATCCTGATTGTTTACTAACAGGTTGGTTAATAATTCAATCACAGTGTTTTAATATCATGTGCTGCAAAGAGCCACTTTCGGCTCCCTAGCTTCAGTCTCAGTATCACTGTATTAGTTCATTTTCCAAGACATATATATGGGTCACGTTTCAGAGTAGCAGCCGTGTTAATCTGTATTCGCAAAAAGAAAATGAGTACTTGTGGCACCTTAGAGACTAACAAATTTATTTGAGCATAAGATTTCGAGTCTCCTTTTCAGGGCCCCTCCTGGGGCAAGTCAGCTACTCTTCACTCCTTACTGAGGAGCAAAGACTTAATCCAGCCCAAAATGAGCAAAATAATTTCAGACTTTATTTATACTACCTTTTATCTATCGATGATTAGCTTAAAAGAAACATCAGAAAACAGAACACTAACATATAACAGTAATTCAAACTTTTTTTTAACAGATCTTGATAATGTTGAAGGCATAGCAGTGGACTGGATTGGAAATAATTTGTACTGGACAAATGATGGCCATAGGAAAACAATTACTGTAGCCAGATTGGAGAAAGCCTCTCAAAGTCGGAAAACTTTGTTAGAGGGAGATATGTCTCATCCGAGAGGAATTGTCGTTGATCCTGTCAATGGGTATGAAGTCATTTAATTTATTTTACTAGTTTTTATTTTACTAAATTTGTCTCCACTATGAATACATTTAGTGTCAAATTCCCCTCTCTGACCAACACAGCCGCTCTTAGAAATTTGGGCTAAATTATGCATATGAAAGAAGCTAGCAGACCTATGCATTAAGCATTTGATTCACTGGTATTCTGCTGTCTTCCAAAAAGCACAGGGGTCTGTGATGGGGCTGATCTTACCCCTGCAGCACCTCTTGCTGCTTGTCCAGGGAATTAGTGTTTCCAGCCTCCAAAGCGCCCTCTGCAGGCTGGTGTCCTGCTTGCCGCTGGGCCCCAAGTCCCTCCCAGACCCCTTTCATGCTGAGGTGCTGCCCCCGGCAGTACCCCCACATATCTGCGTCTCCCTTCTGGGAACCCTGCACCCTCTATCCCCACTTTGCCTCAGTCTTTGGCTACTGCCAGTCACTATCTAGCCCCTGCTCCACAGGGAAGACTGCAGTATAATTGCCACTCATCATTGGCAAGGAGGGTCTGGACCTGCTGCTTCTGCCTACCCTGGGATGCCCTCTGCAACCCCAATACCCTTTTCCTAGGCCTTCATCAAGGCCCGCAGCCTGGGGGGTTTTCAGGCTGGAGCTGTGTCACAAGTACTCCTTTTCTTTTTACAGATCCTCTGACCTTTCCCCAGCCCTGCTCCACTTTACATACCCTGCTCAGGTCCCAGCAATCAGACCCCTCTCTCTCAACATCTAGAGAGAGACTGTGTCCTCCTGGCCCACTGCCTCTTATAAAATTCAGCTGGGCCCTGAATGGGCATGGCCGCAGCTGTGGCTGTTTCCTCAATCAGCAGCCCTCTTGCAGCCTCAGCCCTCTCTCAGGGCTGATTTCAAGCCCTTCAGGGCAGGAGAGGGTGACCACACTGCTACAGGGCCATATCATGCTCTCAATCTGACAGGTACAAATCCCATTGCTGTCTGTGGGAATTGCACACATGGATCAAGAACAAAATACAGTCTTAAATATTTTAATCCACACTTGTTTGTAAAACTAAGCATGGATTGGGTAAAAACAAACACTTTCCACAAAACCTTATATTATTCATATTCCACTATCTGAAAAGGACAGATCTAGATCCAATTCAGTGAGCTTAACAATTGACTTTGAAAGGAATGGCATGCTCTTAAGTCTCCTCAGACATGCAACTAATAGGGCAATATCTAGCTACCTACATGTTTACACCTTTTCCAGCTAACTCTTTATCCAAATGGAACACTATATGATGTGTGTTTGTAATAGTTTATGTAGGATCTTTGGCCCTGAATTCGATGAATGGATTACACTGATCCACAGAGACACTTTTTTTCATCTGTGATGGATATAACTTTTGGTAATAGTTTTTATAATACTTAACTGTCATAGAATGCCCACAGTGAAAGAAGAAAACAGGGAAAATTGGCATTTAACATAACTTCCCCTTTTCTGAAAGGCATGCCACTTACCGTGAAAGGGTGCAATACATGTTAATCAGGTGTTTTTGTACTGTATATTATATATTTACTGTTCTACATGGGGACATAAGCACTATATCAGAATTGCCATACTGGATCAGACCCCTGGTTCAGCTAGTCAAGTATCCTGTCTCCAACAGTGGCCAGCACCAGATGCCTCAAAGGAAGTTGAAAGAATCCCACAATAAACAGATGTGGGATAATTCCTATTAGTTAGAGATTGGCTTAATCCCTGAAGCATAAGGTTGTCTTCTAAAACTCTCTGTATGCAGGGACTGTTCTTATTTGTGTAAAATGTACCATCCCTCTTTGAATCTTACTAATTCTTGGCCTCAGCAGCATCATATGTGGAACATGATTGTAGCTGTCACAATTAGGATATATTAAAATTAATATAAATTGGGCAAATATATCACTATTCCACTCTTACTGTAACAGGAAGAGATCCTTTTAAATTTACTCAAGAAGATAATTTGCTCATTTAGTATTACTTAAATCTAACAATGAGGGAGACGATATAGAGGGTTTTTTCATGCATTTTAAAGCTTTTTCTATTTATTTATTTTTTAGAATGGAGTAATCCTATACAACTTCAGATGTTTTTACCAAAGTAGAGAACACTTGTAATAAATGTCATCTTAGTGCTACCCTATATTCTAAGGGACATACTGGTTACTAGGGATAAACAACAATGACAAAAACAAACAAGCACAGTTATAATGGCTTCAATAAAAAACATCTGTAGATATTTGGATGTGTCATGCGGATGCAGTACATCTGAAAAAGAAATTGCCATATATCAACCAAATTTGTATTTTAACACAACCTTTCCTCTCCCCTTCCACAAATCTCAAGTTTATCTTATTGTACATTATAAAAAAGTACTTGGATACACTGTCTTAATAAATCCACGAGACAGATCATTTTAATTGCTGGCAAAATTATACAAAATGGGCAAAATGACAAAAATGACCTTATGTTGATGCAACAGGAATTCAGTGTATCCATGACCCAGTTGGCAAGATTGTTCTATAAAGTATCACTGGAATGAGTCATCTAGATAATTCTAGTTTGGCTGAGCTGATTGCTATATTCCTAACACTTGGATTTATTTACATTTTCAGTTTTTCATTTCCGAGTTTGTCTTTGGAAGAAGGCAAACTATTATAGGAAGGCTATAATTAGTTTAACTCGTATAGTAGTGATGTAAATTAGACCCCATATCATCCCAGTACCTGAAATTATTTTGTCAAATTTTCCAGCTCACTGATTTCTATCAGTTAAATATGTAGCAAAGGAAGGTATTGCATGAAGATGCATCGTCTGAGAAGGGATAACGTACAGTGCTCTTTTCTAATAAAATAAAACACACTTTCCTGGTTATACTCCTTTATAAAAGTTGTCCTGAGGGAGAAGGTTTATTATGGCATTTTATTATGGCTTCCGAATATTAGACTACAAGATAAGCATTGCAAAAGCATTGCAAAACAATAACTATATTTTGGTGTTCAGTTAAAACACATTAATACAAATGTCATTCACTTTGGGCATGTTTTGTCATCTGATGGGAGATAGCTACAAAAAGCCGAAGCATAAAGTTAAAAGAAAAAAAAAGCGATTGCCTTTTAACCAGTCATAGAAATGTTTGCAAACTATATTGATTGATTGGGCCTTTCAGTAGAGTAAGTAGTATATTGACCTAGTTGTTTGCTTCAGTCCTAGAGAGCTTCAGATTTCACTGATTCTGTAGTGAAACTGAATATGGTTCCAGTCAGATTTATAATGCAGTGTATAAGCCCAGGGCATTGAATTTGGTTTTGTCCTTACCATTAAATTAAAGCAATAAAAACCTTCCTTTTCTATTGTGAGCTGGAAGAGATAGAAAAGATTGAAGAAAACAGATGTTTACTTCTGTCATTTTTCAAAGCAATTCAAATTATCCTATGTAAACCCTGGCACATTTTTCATTTAATTTCTTAACAATTTGTGATGTAAAATAAAATAGATCAGTGATATTTATTCCATGTGGCTGGGTTGAATAAAGCGGTTGCCCAGCAGACCAGAGCATCATTTCATACATTTGATGTAATCTAAGAATATGCTAAATAGGTTTGATAACAGAAGTATTGTTAGTGAAACATTTCATAACCCTGCTGGAAATGTAGTGATTTAAGAGCTAAAATTCTTGAGCTTTACTCTTTAAAATACAGGTAAGAATCATAGACTTGATTCTGATCTCCCACCACCATAAATCAGAAGCAACTCCACTGTAGTTCGTGGAATTTAAATGACATAAAACTGCTGTGAGATCAGTATCAGCTGCACAAAGCCTAACTGAGTCTTAAACAATTAATATTCTTAAACATGTAATTAATATTTTTACTAATATAGTCAGAATGGAATTCTGCTGATTTTAAGATCCAAATACCATGACATAGTTCCTAGAATACCCCTATTTGTGAGATTCCTGTCTTAGTACTTCTGGTATGTGCTTTGTGTAAATCTAAAGCATGACCAGTATATTAATTCTCTTACTTGTATTCAATAGTTCTTATTAAAAAGTTAACATTTGCCAATGGCTACCAAACAGCGATACTGTGGATACCATAATGTTCCCTGTGATTATATACAAATAAAATTATGTTAAAAGAACATAATTAAGGTTGCAGAGTCAAGCACTCAAAAGTTAGGAAATGCCAGAATTGAGGGTGCCTGTGCAACCCCCTTGTGCGTATGCATTATGATACCATCTTTAAGTTCATAATTATATACTATTTCTTCCCTAAGACCCCTGCCTCATTCAGCGAACAGTGCTCAATTATTGAGCAGCAGTTCAATTCTCATTTGTTCATTATGTGGCCCCATACCTTACTTCACATTATACAAACCCTGCTATGAAAACAGTTATTAATTTCCTCATGGACTTTTCTGTGGCACTCATCACTATTGTATTTGAGTGCTTCACAAACATTAATCAATTTATTTTCACTATACACCCGTGCGAAGAGAGGATAGCATTATCCCCATTTTACAGATTGGAAACTGATGCACAGAGAGATTAAGGTCAAAAGCATCCACTAATTTTGAGTGCCCAGTTTGAGACACCTAGAACCTGATTTTTCAGAATACTTAGCATAATGGAACATTTTGTATGTTCAAGCACATTGACTTCAGTTGCAGCTATGAGTGGTCAGCACATTTTTAAATAGGATGCCAGGGTCTCAAGTCGGACACCCAAAAAATTAGGGACACACACAAAAAGTTTTCTTTAAGTGACTCTCCTACCCTCACATAGGAACTCTGTTAATGAGGGAGGAATAGAATCCAGTTCTTCTGGTCAGTATTCAACTGCCTTAACCAAGAGATCATCCTTTCTCTTCCTCCAATACCTTGCTTCATTCACTGCACACCTTCCAACTTCTTCAGCAAATGAAGGAGCGGTCAACAACCTCCTTTGCTACTGAAATCTGAAAACATCTCCAGAGTAGGTCCATCCTGTGCACTGTAGTATTTGATTATATAATTAGAGACTACAAATGCACAAGGTGCCAAATTAATTTTGACAGGCAACCTTAAGTCTAGCATCTCATAACTTCAGTGCTTGACTTAATAACGTTCTTTTAACATTTTTTCTTTCTTTTGTGAGTGTGTGTCCATGTGTGTATAACATCCCAAGTTCTTAAAAAAGGCAAATAGAATTTCTGATTTTTCAATCATGTTTTTTGCCACCTACATGGTTCACCAACAAGGTTGTACCTTTAGAGTCACCATTCAGACTTCTTCTACTTGAGTTAATGGAGTAACTGATAGCACTAGTAGGCTGTCATCCTCTATGTGGACCAGTACTACAGAGGGATGGGAAAATTTGCCAGTGGGTGTCACAGACATTTGCTGACAGCTGAAGAATGTTTAGACTCAGGAATCTTGGGTTCCACCCCAGGAATTGGAGGGTTGAGAGTAGACACTTCTGCACATTTCCTGCAAGTATGATCCCCTTCTTCCCCTTCCAACCTGTCCCTTTCCCAAATCAGTCTTTTCCCCCCTCTGGCTCTTCATCCCAATCCCATTATCTTCACCTAGCTAGTTCCACTATCCACTCCTCAAACCTCTCATCCCAATCCCAGTCCCTTTTCCCAGCAAGTCTTAGTCTCACCTCTCCAAAGGGAGTCTCCCTCTTCCAGTCCCAGTCATTTGTCCTGCTCCCAGTTCCAGTTTCCTTGCTCAGCCATTCCCAGTTCTGCCCCTCCCGACTCCTCATCCATTCTGTCTCCCAACCCTGGCCTGCAATCACTCTCACTGCTTCACCTACATTCTTTATCCCCACAAGCTCACACTCCTAAACTCCCTCCCTCCAAACTCAGTGTGTCTCCTCCCAGCTCCTTGTCCCAATCTCTTTGCTCAGCCAATCTCAATTCTCTCTCCTCACCTCAGTTCCTCTTCAGATCCATATCCCTCACTACTTTTCCTTCTCCCTCAGTCTCAGATGTCCTCTGATTTTTCATTTGATCTTACCCTCTATCATCTCTGCAGGTCCAGCTTTTGTCTCTTCTATCTTCAACTCAGGCAGCCTCCTCCTCCAGTCTGCCTGCACCCAATTGTGGGTGAGTGGCATAGAGAACATAGGAGAAACAGCCTCCTTGCTCTCACTTTAGATGTACAGACTCTGCATTACCCACAGCAGTTCAGAGTTGCAGTCTTAGGGAAGTCTTGCTCAGCCCTGGGCTAGAACATACTCAGTGCAGACAGAAACTTCGGGCAATTTAGCTGTTCTCTTCAGAACATGTGTGAACTTCAATTTTAAAGGCTTCTAATTTGGTCAAATTTGGGTGGATTTTCACAGGGACAACAAAAGGCATGTCCCGGACATACAGGTTACACCATGTCAAATTTCAAGATTCTACTCCAAAGCATGGGAGTAGTAGGGCTTTTCAAAGAAAAGGTTGACAGACATTTTTAACATGGACAAAATATATTTCCCCCTAACCTTGTTCTGAGAAATGGCTGAACTCATGGCAGAAATTTTCCCAAAATATTCAGCATGAGGCAGACATTCAGGATGGAAAATTTCAGTCCAAACTGTTTGACAATGTGTTAAACAACTGCAAACAGGGTCTTACAATGCAAAGTGTCAAGCAACCTTAATAGTCAGCCTCATCCTATAATACCTGCATGATATATTTTGGCAAATGTTCATTTTTTTAACTGTAGCCACTTTATAAAACATAAATAGTTCCATACTTACTTATTTTTGTTCGACCAGTCTCAGGTTAAAGGATCTTCAAAGCTCTCAAGAACTGTACATAGTCCATCTTTTTCCCCCAGAAGAAATGGTGTTGCAAATTTTTCACTTTTTTTTTTTTCATTTTGCCAAATTTGTGTCCCAGGAGTAAACTGCAGTTATAAGGCCCAGTACTGCAAAGTGATGAGCACCGTGATCCCTGCATAGAAAAGCATTTAAGCACATGCTTCACTTGAGGTCCCACTGAAGTCAAAACTACTCATGTGTTTAAAGTTAAGCATGTGAGTAAGTGCATTTCTGAATTGGGGCCAGGGTGATAAGCACCTGGCCAGATCAAGTCCATATTGTACTACTGAAGATGTTTACATTCAAACAGCATCTAATTTGTAGAGTCAATCAATAAGAAGTCTCTGATCATTTAATTGCAGCAAAACATATATAAATGAAAACCCTAAAATACTGTTTGAAAATAATCTTCTATTTTATAAAAATACAAACATATTTGGTTAAAGTAGTTATGTGTAGTAGGGGAGCACTAAGGCACATACTTTGTGCTGCTGCTA
The DNA here is from genome assembly GCF_009764565.3 of Dermochelys coriacea. Lineage (NCBI taxonomy): Eukaryota > Metazoa > Chordata > Testudines > Dermochelyidae > Dermochelys > Dermochelys coriacea. The sequence continues at coordinate 22,083,243 of NC_050078.2, read as the reverse complement.
TTGGAAAAGTATATTAGCTGACTAAAGAAATGTACACAAGTCCCTTGTATTCCAGGAAAGTGGTAAATTCAAGTGAAAAATAAATATGGCCTACAAATATCATAAATGAAAATGGCAAATATAACCGGTGCAACAAAACCTTAAGAACAGATACATTCAGCAGCCAGTATATGAATGATGGAAACTTAGAGTCTTTGAATACAACTAGATAAAAACAGCCTACGTTTTTTTTCTTTCTAAAAATCTGTATAAGGTATAAACCAATCACAATATTGTTTTAAGTCATCAGCTTTTAATATGTGATAGAAGTAGCATTCAAAGTTTCAAGGTCACTTAACCTCTAGTTATTAAACTTGTTTGTGTTCAGTTAACTCATCCTATGTGGAGTTTTCAATAGTGGTAAGCAGCAATAGAGAAAAGCAGATACTTTGCATCAAGAAGACAAAATAGACTTGGCCAAATGATACCAATACAATTGTGCCCTTTGGAACAAAGTCAATCCAATTCCTGGTCTTAAAAAAATCATAATTGCTGTGATTAAATAAAGTCTCTAGCAGCTCATTAACGGTACTCTGACTTCTCATATCAGTCATCTCACTTTTTAATCACATAATTGATCATATTCTCTGTGTATAGAATAGTAGTTTAATGACACTGAACCAGAGGGATTTTTTTTTCTTTGCTGCAAATGCTGCTATTCATTTGAAGAAATCAGCAGGTGTCATTCATGCAAAAGCCTAAAGCAAACTACAATCGTATGAAGTTACAAACTTTTTGTTGAAGGCCTTCTAAAATATAAATCAGATAGTTCAAATGATATCTGAATGCTTTTATTTATAATTTCATAGCTGGATGTATTGGACGGACTGGGAGGAAGATGAAATAGATGACAGTGTGGGAAGAATCGAGAAGGCATGGATGGATGGCTACAGCCGGCAGATTTTTGTGACATCAAAGATGCTGTGGCCAAATGGTTTAACTCTGGACTATCATACAAATGTATTGTACTGGTGTGATGCCTATTATGATCACATTGAAAGAATATTTTTGAATGGAACTGACAGAAAGGTAAAAGAAAAATGCTGCTGTTTTGTCCACAGGCTTCCGCTTTCACTGAATCATATTGTGTTGTGTTAAAAATATTTTTCAATGTTTTTTTCCCCCTTCGCTCCTGCAAGGCTGCTGTAAGTAGATCCTGTGGGGTGCCTGGCATAAGCTCCAATGAAAACAGTGCAGTTGGCACTCTACTGTAGGAGAACATGGCATGGCCTCACATATTTTTCTTAGCTTTAGAAGCCATGATACAAAGGTGTGGTTTTTTTCAATCCAGTTTTCCCATGTAGCAGTGAACTGTGGTGTGATTGAGCCACCAGGCTACAGAGACTTCCAGTAGAGACAAATTTAACACAGCTCCTTCTGGCTCTGCCAGCAGGAGCCTTCTGTTGAGCTCACCTGGTAAAACAGCTTTTCATGGACTGCGTAGGTCAGTGCTTGAGACGCTGTTACAATGTGCAGGGACACACACTAAGTCCAGCCACTGGATTATGGAGCTTGCTAATTGATTTAGCCAGCTTCACCAGCTAGACACATAGATTCTGTAGCCTGAAAGAACCATTATGATCATCCAGTCTCATCTCCTGTGTAGCACAGGCCATAGTACTTCCCCCAAAATACTTCCTTGAGCGTATCTTTAAAAAAAATCCCGTCTTGATTTAAAAATAGTCAGTGATTGAGAATCCACTATGACTCTTGGTAAATTGTTCCAGTGGTTAATTACACTCACCATTAAAAATTTACACCTTATTTCCTATCTGTATTTCTCTAGCTTCAATGTTCAGACCTACACGATGAGTCCCTATTTACAGTTTCTGAGACCTATCAGCCAGTTTTTAATCTATTTAATGTGTGCCATGTTCATTTTATACCATTCCAGGTTTTAATCAAAATGTTGTGTGTGGTACCAAATCCAATGCCTTACAGATTTCTCAGTATTATGTTGGCATTATTATCTTTGTCAACTAAACTTGTAATCACATACAAAAAATATCAAGTTAGTGTGATAGGATCTCTTTTCTATAAATCAATGTTGATTTACATTGATTACATTACCCTCCTTTAGTTCTTTATTAATTGAGTCCCATTATCTTTCAAGGCTCAATATCAGGCAGACAGGCCTGTAATTACCTGTCATCCTGTTTTTAAAAACTGGCACAACATTAGCTTTCTTCCGGTCTTCTGATACTTCCCCAGTTCTCCAAGACTTTTATTTAAAATCAACACTAATAGTCCAGCGAGCTCCTTAAACAACTGTGGCAAGTAATCTGGACCTACTGACTTAAAAATGCCTAACTTTAGTAGCTTTTCTTTAACATCCTCAAGAGATACTAATGGAATGGTAAGAGTGTTATCACCATCTGATGAGACTCCATCTGTGTTTTCCCCAAACGCAGAACAGGAATATATATTGAACACTTTTGCCTTTTCTAAATTATTGTTAATTCTACCATTTCCATTTACTTGGAAATTGTCAGACACAATAAATACTTTGTTATTTTAGAAGTTGCTGGAGGAAGTGGCAGTGACTCAGTGGTCAAGGGCACAACACCCACTTATGGAAACCTGTTCCAAAGCCTAATAGTTTGTGGTAAAATTCACCTTATCTATCTAAGGATGGAAAAGTGAAATTCAACACCTAAAACTAGGACCAGGGCATTCCCCTCAATAGCCACTGCTTCAGACTATGGGATGGAATAACACACACAGACTGTCTGCACCCTTGAGCAGAGTGTGAGGGCCACAGGATCTACACAATCACAGATCCTGTGATCTTTGTTTTGACCCTTGCTGATTCAACCCTATGTGCTAGCCTACTTAGCACGTAGCAGTTGTGGAGACTACCTTTGTATACATGGTTGCTTCGTGGGTGCTTCCTCCTGCATAACCTCATTGTGTTGCTTATGTGATGCCAAAACATTTGTGCAGATGGATTTGCTTCAGCTCTGTCATCTTTGTTCCACTCCAGCAGTGTCAAGGGGTTGGTGACTTGCTCCAACAGTATAGCTAGGGATGCTCTTTTCTGCTTTTTCTCCATCCCCCAACTCCACCACCTGCCCCATCATAAAGGACATGTTGGGGGTAGGAAAAGCATGGTCATAGAGCCTTGCATCCTGCCAATCCTGGGTTAACAGAAAAGCTCCTTGGAAGCCATTGCAGCTGGTAAAGGTTGGACTAGGTTGTTCTAACTTTTACTGAGGGCTGAATTGGCCTCTGCCCACCACCTAGTTTGGGAGTCTGCAATGGAGCATTTCCCTCTGCAGGCCTTGTTCTGAATATAGCTTGGCTGCACTCAAAGATCTCTCTCATTCTTTTTAAAAGTGTTGTTGATACAATTTAAGATTTGGATGAAATGTTTGGTTCTTAAATTGTCATTTGGTAATTACCAGGTACACTTACCTTTGTGTTTGGTATTAAGTATTTTAACATTAAATATGGCAAATTATGGACCAAATTCAGAACTGGAGTAAGTAAGTGCATATTCAGCAGACTTACACATTTTCCTTGTGTGCCAGTACAGTGGGGAATTACAGCGGGTAAAGAAGATTACACAGATCCACCAGTAGGGATGGTTTAAAATTATGTGTTGAAACTATTTTTTTGGAAAATTTAGCTTTTGTAGTTGTGAAAATGACTGCTTGAAAATCAAAATATTTTGATTTGGAAATGCTGCACATGAGAATTGTCATTTGAATGCCTTATCTCCCCATTCTTCTCTATTGGTCAGGCTACCCAGATGAACTACATTTTCTATGAAGCTGGATGGCCAGGGACTTCCATGATGCACTGCTTTCCCACACCAAGAAGGGAGACAGTGGTGCATCGTGGGAAACGTTGCCTGACAAGAGCACTCAGCCGATAGAGGAGAATGAGAGCTTGAGGAACCCAAACTACAATTCTCATTTGGCACTGTAGAGGCATTAACAAAAGGAAATATTTGGGGGTTTGGCCATAAATTTTGGAATTTGAATTTCTGCCAAAAAGCAAAATTTTGTGTTGAAAGTTTAGATTAAATTTTTTTTTCATTTCCATCAAAACTTTACACGGGAAGAAAACCCAAGTTTAACTGCCTCTATATGGGGCAGTCCCTTTTATGTGAGGAGCTGCATTTATCACCAAGGCAGACCTGAGACTGGAGTAGTGGCTGTGAGGTGAGTTTTACAGCAACTCTACAGCCTCTGTACTGGAGATAGGATTTTACACATAATTCCAGTGACTAGGTAATCATGGAAGATGCTTTTAATTTGAAAGGTTGCCTTATTTCAGGGACCATGATGTGTATTCTCCTCCAACTTCAATAACTCAGTTCCATTTAACAGTAGTGAGAGTAATGACTGTAGATCACTGGAAGAAGATAAATAACCGAGTGATAAACCAATGGCACCCATAAAGCCACATGGTAGAACCTGAAGACAAAAAAAGATACATGTGCATTATCAGAGTAGGGCCTCTTATTTAGAGTGTATTAAAATGTCTGAAAAACATTTGGGATATTCGAATATCAAGTCAATTAGAATCAAACTTTGATTATGCTGTATGTTATGAATAAAATCTTTGTGTATGGACAGAGTTGCTCATTACTGAGATTTCTGTCTTCTCTTCCCAACTCTGACATATATACTAAAACATTTCAGTTCTGATCAATATTCAGTTCACATTATTTAATTGCAGGTAGTCTACAATGGAAAGGAGCTCAATCATCCTTTTGGGCTATCACATCATGGAAATTATATTTTCTGGACAGATTATATGAATGGATCTATTTTTCAGTTGGATCTGATGATGAGGAATGTGACACTACTAAGAAGTGAGAGACCACCTCTCTTTGGGCTTCAGATTTATGATCGCTACAAACAGCAAGGTATTGACAATATGTAACTTCTTTACAAGGTTTCACACTAAACAATATCTCACAATAGTTATGTATACTGAATATTTTTCTCATGCTTCCTCAATGTTTGGAGGAAAACAGCTGGGTTCAAAGCCAATGAAAATACTCATAAAGATCTAAAGATATTTCATGAGGTTTCAGCCCCTTATAGGATCTTAAAATTGATCATCTCCTTGCTCCTACCTGCCAGCTACATTGACTCACAATATTATACCTCACTGCAGTTATTGGATGTGTGTTCACACAGTCTTTGTGGATGGCCAGTTTTTCCATACATGTGAAAAGAATCTTGAAATACAGTACATAACTCAGTACATAATACATATTTTTTGTTCAATCATATTGAAGATATTGTTGTAGCTACCTTTTCACAATGGCTGGCAAGACCAGAAACATTTTCTATCTTTTTTTCTTTTGTAATTTTCTTCTCCTCCTTGATCTTTATCAGCTCCACGACAGCATAATTCAGTGGCTCAGTCAGCTAAGACTGCAATTATGCCTTGCTGTGCTGTATTGATTGACCAGTAGGGGGAAGCATACAGCACAATTTAAATCAGAGGAGAAATTTTCCTCCTGAAATAAAAGGTCATAGAGAGAGAACATGGATATGGTTCAGATAATGTGGTTCCTAGCTCAGTTTAGTTTACAATTATGTTCAGTGAAGAAATTACTTGGGTTCTCATTACTTGTCTACAAGACAAAGCAGGTATTATTGTAAGAGCAAAATATGAAATACCAACCCAGACATAGATTTAATTTGAGCTTAAATAGCAGAAACTCAGAACTGAGAACCCTTCCAAAGGATAGCTACAGTATAACAAAATAACAGTATATGGTATAGTTTTAGATACAAATATGAACTTGTGGAACTGTTTGATCAATACATTGGGAATGTGTGTAATGATCTTCAAAAGAACAGAATCAGATAGGGCTATCATTCTGTCTGGAATAAAAGTAGAATAATGCTTCCAGTTTCCATAGAAGATCAAAGTCTCCCACATGGCAGCTCATCTAGTTAATCTTTTATATGAGACATTCGATATAATTTTCAAGCATATCTGAACCTAAAATGAAATTGAAATGCTGTAACATTCATCTTTGTGTTAAATGTCTGTCTATTATGCCTATTGATTATTATACTATGGCTCTAAAATAAGCTTTGTTGAGCCGCAGATAACATATTAAGTTAGTGACTGTTACAGTTACTGAAACCAGTTACAGGCTGATTGCACCTCTGTCCCTTTACTGGTCTCTCTGAGTATACCCCCCTCAGGTGTTAAGTCTCATGCCTTTACCTGTCTTGCAGTGGAATTTCTTAATCTCGATATAATGTCCCATCAAACTCAGTTGCTTCTTATCATGCAGATCTGGCTGGACACCTGCATTTCTTCCTTTGGGAGTTTCTGACCAGTGATATAGTGGTCCAATTATTGTATTGATGAATTATTTTTGTGACAGGACAAAGTATGAAGTCTTCTTTATGTCTTAGACTAGTGTTTCCCACTCTGCTGGTGAGGCTATCTAAAAGAGGTCCTCTGTGACAATAGCTCCACTGTTTGGCATTTAGACCCATTCAGCCTTAATGGCTTTCAATCACTAGTCTCGTGTGTGTGTGTGTGTGTGTGTGTGCGCGCGCGCGCTTAAATTCTTTTCCCCTCTGAGACATTCCACCACCCCAATTCAGAAATTTAATCCATAGACCATATTTTGGGGTACATTTACTACCAAGTGCCATCACATTTGTCACACAGTGTTCAAGGCTATCAGCTTTTGCATAACTGTCCACCCCTTAGTCCAGGCACTTTTTCAAGTACTCCCGAAGTCATGGACCAAGATGGTTCAAGGCTTTTTCTACTAATGTAGATCATAAAATTGAACACAGTTACCTAAAATATGGATGGAGTAGATTTTAAGTCAGATTTTCAAAAGAGCTCAATGCTCACAGTTGGAAACAGGGTTTCAAAAGAACTTAACACCCAATTACTTACACTGAGAGCAATGGCAATATAGGAGCTATTGTTTGCTGAGCCCTTTTCAAAATGTGGCTCATAATTGTTGCATAGTTCATGGTGTACATATATGTTGCATGTATGTAATAATATCAATAATTTAAGCAAATAATTACATTAGGTTATTATCAAGATTAAAATGCAATTGGATATTTGATTAATTTATATCTATCTACCCACCTATCTATCTACCATATGGTATGATACTAAAGCTAGGCTGTTTAGCTTACACATCTTTGACTATCTTTGACACCATTAGGCTTGTGGTAAGGCACAGGCTAACATAATCATGGAAATATAGGTCTGAAGGAATTGCTCACTAGTTGTAAATACTTCAGTGTACCATTTGAATAAGAGGATTAACCCTATACATATTACATAATACAACATTTTTATATGTGTAGTACAAATTGGATGCAAGGTAACTGTGTCATGACTTTAGAACATAGCCCCATTTTTACTGAAATAAAATGGAATCCTGCCCTACTTTGGATCTTATGCAAAATTTCAGTGCAGCAGTTAAAAACTAATGCAAATGTTAGAAACAGGATAATCATTTTAAAAGCAAAAAGAAAAGGAGTACTTGTGGCACCTTAGAGACTAACAAATTTATTAGAGCATAAGCTTTCGTGAGCTACAACTCACTTCATCGGAAGCATTTGGTGGAAAAAACAGAGGAGCTCCTCTGTTTTTTCCACCAAATGCATCCGATGAAGTGAGCTGTAGCTCACGAAAGCTTATGCTCTAATAAATTTGTTAGTCTCTAAGGTGCCACAAGAACTCCTTTTCTTTTTGTGAATACAGACTAACACGGCTGCTACTCTGAAACCTGTCATTTTAAAAGCAGTAAATGGGGAGGGGATGTCAGAAAATAAAAGCTTTCTTGAAAAAGTATGATTCTTGAAATGCCTGGTAGCTGAACAATAAGGGTTTTGGAAACAGTTCACAGCTGATGCCACAGAACAGACCAATTTCTGCATTGTACTACTGTTTCATGAGATTGTCAGCCTAGGAGTCTCTTCAGCAATTCCATTGTCACCCTTTCTTTGAATAGTTGCTTGGAATTCATTTGATATGTCTTGTCATTTAGGCTACCACTGATTTAATCCCCTATATTTAATGCTCTATATGCATTAACCTTGAAACCTTTAACTTGAATTCAAATCTAGCCATTTACTTTAATTTGGAGGTCTGCTTTAGGATACCCCACTGGAATAAAAAGAGCAGGGTTGCAGGCTGAAGTACTTCAGAGCCAGACTATGTCTTTTGCCTTTCCCCACTGTTTTGTGACTACCTTTTGGGCTGATCACCCTTCTTGTTCAAGTGATTATCTGAGAAATTCACTCTCATATCAAAATTTTTCATGTATTGTTTCTCTTGCATTTTTATAAGCCTTAAAATGGTTGTTTTATTACAGTTTGCATTTGTTTTCATGACTTTTGATATTTTATTTGATCTCTGTGTTAGTTGCATTCATTGGTTTGAACAATCAGTGACCCTGTAAAGATTTTGTCTATTGGGTTAACATTGCTGAGGATCAGATGCTTATCCAAAATGTGTTCTGTTCTTCTTTTAGCTGGAAATATTATGAGATTAGGTTGTATTCAGCACTTTTCAGTACTTTTGATTTTGGCTGGTGTAGCTGTAAAAATGGAATAGTCTTTCATGCAGTATTTGGATATTTGTCTTTGAGTCCTAAATAAAGCTAGGAGGTTTAGACCTTAAGCTTTCTGAGTGAAGAACTTGTTTTGAAATTGGAGGGACTATCAAATGGAGAGCACAGGGTGGATCAGGCCCAGAAGGTTTAAGTATACATTATTTAATTTATTTTACATTAACCAAACATTTTTCAATCCTCAAAACTAATTTGGTTCATTTTGATATTGAGTGACAGTTTTGATAATTTCTGAGGACTTTTGCAATTGTTTATTTAGGATTTTCTATTAAACACACAAGTGAAAACATTATTGTGGTGTAAGAAGAAAGAAGAATGGAGGGAAAATATCATTAGGTATAAAACGCTTGGCATTTACATCTTTCTAATCCTTCCACAGGAATGATGCATCTTATTGAGCAACTGTCATATCAGGATTTAATTGTCACAGTGACTAATGTAATTAGCAGTTTTTCTGGTTCACCTTTCGGATTCTCAAGGAGAACTAATGATACAAAAGAACTGTCTTTCCACCTTAGTTTCTGTTTGTCATATATAACTATATGAAAAAAATGACTGTAGATACTTTGGTTCATCTGCCAGGGAATGTCATTTGTCGAAACATAGATAAAGGTTAAATCAGTGCCAAGATTTTTGTCAGCTTTTATTATATCCACTTCTCATTAACTACAATGCCCAAAATCTTACTGTAACACTAATATGAATTTGGAAGCTTCTTTCTTTTTCCTATGTTGTCAGCCACCTGGATGCCTTTAATATTGTAGGAGTGATAAGAGTTGCATACGAACTAAATAAGGCAGATATCCTTTACCAATAATTACACAAGCAAATCTGTTGGTTCAGGGATAGTTTTTGTTGTCAATGAACTAGCTCATCTTACCTGCTCTTTTTTTCTCATGATTGATTTATTATTTATAATCCAATTTTCTAATTATTTTATTTCCCAGTGTAACACTAAGACAATCCTTGATTGTCATAATCAGTCACAGCAGAAAGATATTCCCTAATTTGAGTACATAAATCTGGACAAACTTAATTTAATTTTGGAAATTTAGGTTTTTATCAGACAGATAAAATTTAGGGTTTTATCAGAACAATATCTCTTGACATTAGAGTGTAAAATTATAAACGTATCATGACATAAAAGAAAGATTAAAAGTAATCAACCTTCTTTGAGTGGCTATTCATATTCATACTTTGGGTTTTGTGCTGCCTAGTGGTGCCTAATGGTAGAATGGTCTCCAAGGAGTGTCCATTAAAGCATTCCCCCCACCTCCTCTCTTGGTGTAAGTGTGGCAAATTACAAAGCTATAATAGCCTACCATCAATTCCACCTATGACAAAAGATGGCACTGTTTGTGAAGGATTTGATGGATGACAAAAGGAGATTGTCAAATGAGATCCGAATAGAGGATCAAAATATGGCACTTTATCAGGGCTTTGTTTGATGCCTTGGACTCTTCTTCTAAAGCTTTGGCTTCTGTAGTTCCTGTGAGGAAACATGCTTGGCCTCGTTCCTCTCCTCTGTCATTGAATACTAGAATCAAAGTGGAAGTTCTCCCCATCAAAGGAGATAGTGTTTTCACTGACAAGAAAGATGAGTTGCTAGAAAAGCTGGAGACAAGATTGATGGCCCTCTTTGGATTTGATTTTTTTCAGCAGGAGACTTTTTCTAATCTTTCTTTCTGTTATCATGGTAGTATTATCTGTAATCTTCCTTGGATTATTTCTTGTCAAATCAAAAATGTCGACAACAGCGGCAGCAGGCTGTGTTTCCATATGCCTTACCACCTCTCTGTAGTAGTGATTCATTTGAGAAAGCAGGGTATTTTTGTTTATATATTTAGACGATTGGCTATTGAATGCTACAAGGAATCTATTAAGCCATAGTGATTTTACATTCACCGTTTTTTTCAGACCTATGACTACTTCTGAATGTCATACAGCTGAATCTCCATACAACTCAGATAATTTTATTCATAGGCTTCATATTGGACTCAGGTACAGGTACAACCCCTGAGTTTACAGATTCATTAAAATTTTTTGCTAATGGGCTTGCAATTTCATGTGCCAGCTCCTTTAATATTCTTGGATAAAGATTATCTGCCCTCTCCCCCCCGATTTAGTCCCATTAAGCTTTTTGAGTTTGACTTCTACCTCGGATGTGGTAATATCAACCTCCATATCCTCTTTCCCATTTGTCAGCCTACCGTTATCCCTAAGCTCCTCATTAGCCTCATTAAAGACTGAGGCAAAGTATTTGTTTAGATATTGGGCCATGCCTAGATTATCCTTAACCTCCACTCCATCCTCAGTTTTAGCAATCCCACTTCTTCTTTCTTTGTTTTCTTCTTATTTATATGGCTATAGAACCTTTAATTATTGGTTTTAATTCCCTTTGCAAGGTCCAACTCTACATGGCTTTTGGCCTTTCTCACTTTATCCCTACGTGTTCTGACCTCAATAAGGTAGCTTTCCTTGCTGATCCCTCCCATCTTCCACTCCTTGTAGGCTTTCCGCTTTTTCTTAATCACCTCTCTAAGGAGCTTGCTCATCTAGCTTGGTCTACAACATCTGCCTATGAACTTTTTCCCCTTTCTTGGGATGCAGGCTTCTCATAGTTTCTTCAACTTTGACTTGAAGTAATTCCAGGCCTCCTCCACAATAAAGTCTTATCCATTCCATCACTTCTTATTTCTTTACAGTCTACCTCATCATTGCTATACAATGCTACTCCACCACCTTTGCCTTTATTTCTGTCTTTTCTAAACAGCACATACCCTTCAATACCTGTAGTCCAGTCATGATTACTATTCCACCATGTTTCTGTTATCCCTATAATATCTGATGTCACTTCTTGCACCAGTAGCTCTAGTTCCTCCATTTTGTTACCTAGGCTCCTCACATTAGTGAACAAACAGCTTAATTTTTGCTGTTTGGCTTCACTCACATTCTTTACCCGATTATGCACAGACATTCTACCGCCAGTATCACCTATTAGACTGGTATGTACACTATCCTTCCTTCTTATGTCCATTCTCCTACCCACAGCTGTATCCTTTCTTACTTCGTTTTCTTCCCTCTCAATCCAGCATGGAGATTACCTGGACATCTCCCAAACATCTCCCCCAGATTCCTAATTTAAAGCTCTCTTGATCAGTTGTGCCATCCTCCATCCTACAAGTCTATTTTCCTCCTTACTCAGGTGAAGTCCATCCCCAGAGAACAGTCCTCTGTCCATGAATGCTTCCCAGTGGCCATACATTCCAAAGCCCTCCTTATAGCACCGCTGCCTTAGCCATCTGTTGAGCATCATAATCTTGATGATCCTGCTCTTAAAGAAACTGTTGAGGGACATAAATTTGATGCAGTATATAATCAGACTTGAATAATTACTCCTTCATGTGGAATATTTCATACAGATATTTCAGCAGTTGACATTTTAGAACTTGTTTAATAGCTTTGTTTGGTTTTGTTTTGTGTAATGTTCTTTCACAGTATAAATAGAAGTTTGCATGCAATCCATATATATTTATTGACTAAAATATTTTATCCAACATCTTTAACAACTATATAAACCTCTGTGGGACTATAGTCTTATTCTGTATACTTACATGCTTTTTATAGAATTCTTTTTTTCTGATCTAATATGATTAATTTCTTTAAGATGAATGTATATACAAAATAGTGTGCTACCCATTCATTATGTCACCCCTTGCACTGCTTAAATAGACTAAGACACAGACAAATGACTATTTATTCTTGTTGTGTATCTCCTGCTTAAATGCACAGTAAGCATAACACATATAGGTAGTACAATATTTCTGAATACCAGTGGGTGAGTTATACTGTAATCCCGTCAGAAATGATAAACCATTCTTTCATAACTTTCCAGATAGCAAATAAAGGGTGCCACAATGATGGCCAGTACTAGATAGGAATGCCTACTCTGCTAACTACATAAAAATTAGCACATTTAAACAGAAAAATTGTCCTCTTACTTGTTTTGCTACCTATAGATGCTTCCAGGGATCTTAGCTTTTATTGCAAAAATTCAGACACTGAGAGAGTTTAGGTGCTCATAGGATATAGCTGATTGATTTTTCTGAATTTCATGTTTTCTGAATCCTACTGGAGCCTGATTCTGGGATTTAGGCACCTAAAGTGTCAGACACCTAAATCCTTTAGTGAATCCTGCTCTGGGTGCTGAAGTCCAATAATCTTTAGGTAGACAAAACAAAGTGACATTCATAACCCCCACCCACTCAGCTAAACCTGTAGGCATCTAAATCTCCAGAGGTCCCTAAATTTCCATCAGTGGGCATCTGCAAAGTTGCCTAAATCCTGATGCCGCCATGCTGCTAATGAGGTGCTTGGAGCCCTCACATATGCTTAACACCTGCTGGGCTCTTCAAGGTAGGTGTTCCTCATCCATCTTGTCTCTAGGGCCAGATCCAGAAGGCATTCTTAGGGCACACCTAACTTGAACAAAAGACAGCTGGGGTAAACAATCAGGACTTTTGGGCTGCCTGGCATTTGTGTGTCCAAAAATGTGCAGAAGCCCAGTGGGTAGAGGATGCCCCTGGAACATAGGGGAGCCAGGTTTGAATCCCTGTTTTGCCTGCCTTAGAGCAGAGACTTGAGCCTAGATCTCCTACAAATTAACTGTGTACCCTAACCACCAGGGTATTCTGGGTTGCGGGTTCTTCCGTTGAACCTGTGGCACTTTGTATAAATAACTAAATATTAATTGAAGCAGAAATGCTAATCTTACTCTCCCACATCCAATGTGAATGCCCTAACCACAGAGCTATAGAGTCAATCTCTCTCTTTGTCCCAAGATGTCCCAGGGCACCTAGGAGTTAGGCGGTGTAACACTTAAATCCCTTTGTGAATCTAGCCCAATAGAATCTTCTTCCTATGTGCTGACTTCATCTCTGAACATAAACAGCTCCCTATAGTTCTGCACCTTTGCCATTAGCAATCATTTGCAACCTCTAATGAGCAATAACTTGGACAAAATGTAGCATGGTTTCCTGAATGCAGATTTCAGAGTGTGTTTCTGCTACTTGTTTTCACTATTTGTTCTTATCCCTGGCCCTCCACCCCGATATACGCACAAATATCAGAGCATCTGCTACACTACATTTTAATATATATGAGATATTGACTATATTAAATAAGCTTGTTAAGACATAAAATAAATTCTCTTAATGGGGTATAGTGCCCATCAGTTCCCAGGAAAGATGGGTCAGCGTTGTCCAGGCAGGGAAAAAACCTAGAGGTAAAATTTTGAAGCCTAACAGACAGATTTTAAAGGTATTTAGGCACCTAAAAGTTGGGAGTTAGTTGGCTAGGTGATTTTGAAAATCCACCCACTAGGTACTTTTGACAATTCCATACATCTTTAGGTGACTAAACACCTTAAAAATCTAGCACCAAGTCACTTTTGAAAATGGTACTTAGGCTCCTAAGTCTCCTAGATCCAAATTCACAAAGGGACTTTGGTATTGCAGTCTCCTGGAAAATTACCGGAATTACAGTGGGATTCATGGAGCCTGAGATAGGTGCTTAGGATCCCTATACAATGCATGGAAAGAAATAAGCACCTTAGAACGAGATTTGCCAAAGCTATTGTGCTAGGTGAGCCTCCTAAATTAGCCAGTGGGAGATGCTGACAAAAGAAGTGTGTCCTGTGCCCCTTCCCTCTTGTAGAGTTAGGGCATGTCTACACTAAAAACTTAAGTGGACCTAACATATGTTAGGTTGACTTACAGCTACTGCAGTAATTACTGCAGTAGTTCTCATTCAAACTACCCTTCTTCTGTACATGGTACACGTCCTCACCAGGAGAGCTTCCACTGACTTAAGGGGCAGTGTGAGGAGGCTGAAAGACCAGGCTCTCAGCTCCCTGTCTGAAGTCCACCTGCCCCCTTGCTTGCAGCTCCCCATTGGAATCCTGTCTGCCCCTCAACCTTGAATCCCTGCTCCCCACCAGGAGCAGTACAGCTGCCCCAACTGTTGGCTCTTTGCTCCAATGGGGAGCACAGCGGACACCTGAGAACCCAGTGTGGAGCTTCTGGTGGAGAGCGGGGAGCCCAGGTAGCAGCCCGGTCTGGGAGCAGGGATCTGAGTGGTATACAGGAAGCCCAGGCAATAGCTCAGCTCTGATCAGGGAGCCTGGGTAGCAGGCAGCAGCCTGACTGGGAGCAGGAAGCCGGAAGCCTGGGCCATAGGTACTGACTCTGTGGGTGCTCTGGGGCTGGAGCACACACTGGAAAAATGGTAGGTGCTTAGCACCCACCAGCAGGCTCCCTGTGAACACATCTCTCTCCTCACAGCACCTCCTGCCCACAGCGGGCCCCACTAATCAATGCTTCCCCCTCCCTCCCAGGGCCTACTGCCTGCCGCAGATCAGCTGTTTTGCAGTGTCAGGAGGTGCTGGTGGGAGGAGCAAGAGCACAGCGCACTAGGTGGAGGGGGGTGGGAAGAAACAGGGCAGGGTGGGGCATTGGAGGAAGGGGTGGGGTGAAGTGGGGGCAGGGCCTGAAGAGAGCAGGGGTCAGAGAATCCCGCTGCAGATTAGAAACTCAGCACCTTTGGCCTGGGCAGCTGACTTTGCAGACTGCCCACTGAGGTGAGGCAGAGGGTGGAGGCAGAGGCAATGCATGGGACTCCAGCGGCAGGGGAGGAAAAGCAGGAGTCTATAACTGTAGGGTTGAGCAGAAGAGGAGCTCATCTGGCAGTCAGCCACCTGCTGCTGCTTCCCTCACTGGGCTGCAGGGTCACATGGTGTTTGTGGGGCGGGGGGTTTGCCCCTGCTTGCTCCTCCTTCTGTATGCCCCTGGTCATTGGAATGAGGTATGGGGTATTCTAATATGGGGCTCCCTCAGTCACTCCTATTGAAGCTGTTGAACTTTGGATAAATAATTAATAATTATTCTTGAGAAATTTAAACTGTGGAAAAAGAGTGGGGTGACATTGTTTTGTTTTCCTGTATGCTTCAGCCATCCTCACTGCACATAAGTGGAACACCATCCAGTGATGGTATATTTTGGTGGACAGGCTGCTCCCAATTAACCAGCTGTCATTAAAAGAGGAGATTTTCCAAATCTAAAATGACTTGAATTGAAAAAAATTACTATTCTAAATAGCAATAAACAAATAAAATATGTTCTCCATTTTATTATTTTTTCATTAAGACAGTATCTGATAAAATATTATTTGGAAAACCACTGTTAAACACTTCACACCTTGTTAAACACTATTTAGTCGCCTAGCAGTAACCGAATGTATCCTTATTTAGTGGAATTTTGCTAATAGAGGACTAAAGGAGTGGAAGATTTGGAAATCGATTACAAGATTTGTACAAACCTGGATCATTGGTTATAGTCTCCCTAACCATGTGCATTAAGCAGCAGCATCTGAAACCTAGCATTGCTTGAGAAGCAGCAATCAAATGACAATGGCAGTGTAGGACTAAGTAATTAGGATGTGACTCAGTCTACTAAAGTACTTAAGACTGGCTTCAATGGCGTTGAATGAGACCCTTGTATCAGAGTATGATGGAGAGTTGAGATGGTGGTTAGAGGGGATGCAGCAAGCATTGGCAGATGATAGAACCCCTCAGGCAAAATTTCCCCTTGTCTTAATGCTCTCCATACCTTAAAATAAATAAAGAGGGTCTGATTTTTTTTTCATTCCTCAAACACTCACATCCATCTCAGTGTCTATTTTGAGTGCATGAGGAATATAGGACCAAGACCTAGAAGTGTTTCAGTCTAATTCTAACTAAGCTTATGAAATTATTATAATGATTTTCTATTTAATGTCACTTCATGACAGGACAGAAAGTAACTTGTCAGTTTCTACTTTTTCATATGACAAAGGCATAAAATTCTGGCATAATAGTAATTTGTTCTTCAGAATTTAAAATTCATAGGCAGTAGCAAATTATGAGCATAACTCACATTAGAATACGTGCGTGCTTAACTCCCATTCACAACACTGAAAAGTATATCCTGATATATTTCAGCATTTCCTTTTCTTATTTATTCTCCATTATGAATTTATTGATTTTTCTATTTCTTTAATTTTTCAGTTTTCAAACAGAGCTCTTGATATATAACTAAATGTGTAATTTATTCTGGCACATGAAAATGGTGACCGGTCGCTTAGATAAAAAGCCAAACAGTACTATAATGTTTTACATATTTGGAACCAGGATCATGCAGTAATAGCAGGAAAACCATAGCCATCACTGGAAACTGCTTTTTTAATGGTGGCAGTCCTGGTTGGAGGGAACAATATGAACCAAGCTTGATTACCTCCTGAGTTCAGAAGTTAAGTGATGTTAAAGAGTTTATACAGCCTCATTGGCCTGTCTAGCTTTCACTTTCTTTCATTTCTAAGCTTTTGTAAGTGTGCCAAATTAAATTTAGATTTGAGAATGATGAAAAGGATCCTAGTCTACTCTGGGTCAGTCAGTCTGAGTGCCAGACTACACTGTGATAATTTTTGCATTTGAGTTAAATATTTATTGCTGATAGAATGATTTTGTATTATGCATTTTCCTCATTATTCTCCACATAATACTTCCAGCTTCTCAGGCCTAGGATATAATAACCTAGTCTGTCATTGTAGTCGCATTTTTGCACTTGAATCTTAGCTGCCAATATAGTTGAGATTTTTTAATTTTATGTTATTGTCTATTTAAAAATAATGAAGTTCACTTTAATTTTTGAACTCATGTGTCTGTGTCCTATAAAAATGCTAATATTTATTAAAGAGTGAGAGAGGACATTTGTGAACTGATATATTTTTTGTTGTCTATATCTGCAGGTTATACAATAACAGCAGAAGAACAACAATAACATGTCTCCTTGTAAATAAAAGCATATCTCAGTTCATTTTCTACATGCTCTCTAGTTACAGCATGGCTTTTGAGCTATTATGTTTTAAGATTACTTTTTTTTTAATTGCAGGTGACAATGCATGTCGTGTTAATAATGGAGGCTGCAGCACTCTTTGTTTAGCCATTCCCAGAGGCAGAGTTTGTGCCTGTGCTGATCATCAGCTCCTAGAGGAAAACAGTACAATGTGCATGAGTAAGATTTTCTTGAAGAATATCTGGGTATATATTACTGTTATGGGAGAGATAAATCAAATCTGAAAATTAAAAAAAAATCTCCTAGAGGCTTTATTGCTGTTCAGCAATTTTACATTGGGCAAATAACTATTAATTGAATAAACTTTCTAATTGAGCACAGATAGTTAAAGCTTGAAGAGTGAAACAAAACTATTAAATGTGCAATATTTGAAGTTAAATGCATCTGAAAATATTCCATAGTGTCTAATATAATAGTGTACTCTGATGCTTCCAAAGACTTTTTGTTACATTTCACAGGACATCAAAATAAAAGTCATAATAAAAGCATATTAACTGGCTTCATGGCATTCACTGAAGTAAATATCTTGAAGAGAAATCAAGCATAGCAAATCCTCAAGTTGAAACTGTGAAAAATTGAAGCTGACACTTTATATGTAAGACAAGACCGGGGATAGAAGATGCACCAATCTCTGAATAGCTTAACCATCCTCTGTATGTCTTTATTCAAATACTGCTGAAAAAAACATCGGCTTGTAACAAAATTAAACCTGCTACTCCAAAAATATTTATTCACCAATGTAATATTGGTACTGTTGCAAATTTCTAGCTTTAGTATTTTGGAACATATTTGATTATAGAATATGCCATTTTTTTCTAAGAACATCATATGATTAATTTTACTTGTATTAAATATTTTGTCCATTATCTTGAACATTCCTGAACTTCTTTAACTATAGCTGTACAAAATGAGTGTCTCTAATTCATGCATTACTCATATTTTCAATTAACAGCTTAATTTTTATTAACACTATCCAGGGTAGTTGTATATTCTTGGGACATAACTATTATGTAAAGTTTGAAAACATAGGCAGATGAGTACCAGTGCATACAAAGAGCTAGTCTGACTCACATTGCTCATTCAAAACTCACACAATGAAGTCAATGTGAATTTTGTGTGAGCAATATGAGAGTGAGAGTTGTCCTATGGAGTACAGAAGATCATAATAATTGTATAAGGAAGTGAAATCCAGATTTTCCCTTATTCAGAGGTTACATGGGGCTCCCCTTGTAGAGTTTCTATTATACTGTGAATTGGAGACCTACTGCCTGCAAATTAACTTCTGCCAGGAGCAACTCCTCTTGGAGTCATGCTTCAGGGAAGTCTCAAACAAAACACTGTCCATAGGACTTCCACTTTGTTGGGGCTCCAAAATGCAGAGGAATAATGTGTGTAAATTAATGACGATTGGTACTGTTAAAGTGTGAATC
Source organism: Dermochelys coriacea (assembly GCF_009764565.3). Taxonomy (NCBI): domain Eukaryota; kingdom Metazoa; phylum Chordata; order Testudines; family Dermochelyidae; genus Dermochelys; species Dermochelys coriacea. The sequence goes on along the minus strand of NC_050078.2, from coordinate 22,064,236 downwards.
ATTTTGTCACCTCTGCAGTTCTTTTGCCCCTGTCTGTTGAATCCTCCCTAATCAGCTACATAGGTTGAACCCCATGGAGCCCCTATACAGAGACTTCTGAGGGGTTGGGAAAGGGAAGAACAATGTTGCAAAGGATTTTTTTCTCCTGTAAACCAGTGTTTGACTCACTAGATGGAGAAAGAAAAATAAAAATCTGAGTTACAGGTCACTTCACATCACTTTCTTCAGGGCTTGCTTTATTTCCAGAAATGAAACTCAAACCTACAATTTATCAACTCAAACTACTGGGTTTTAACCACTTGAGGCCTTTCCAGCTACAGATGGGAGGAGAGAAGATACACCCTCCTCTATAATAGCCTTCTGTGTATCAGCTTCTCCTGTCCTTATATAACTATGTCCAAATCAGCCATGTTATTAGCAAGAACCTGTTAACTTCTAATATGCTCAAGTATCTTTATACCCCATTTGTCCAAAGGAAATCTTCATTACACAATCCAAGTGCTTGGGTTATGCCATGGGACACAAAATTGGGCCTTAGGTTATCATGATCTGACCTGTATCACTGAGAACAAATTAGTCCTGTTATCTATGATTTTTTTACTAGCTTTTGAGGTGGCATCAGCATATTTTAAAAGTCATTATGAGAACAATGATTTCATGATGAGTTCTGTGTCTGTTTTGTCTTCTGAACTTTTAAAAGTTGTTTCTGGGTGATAATGTAATCTGAGTGTGCACTTGTTTATTAAAAATATATTTAAGTACATCAACCATAAATGTGGATACACATCCTACTGTAGGATGGAATTAGTGTGAATATGTAAAGCTTACTAAGAACTGAATGTTCTTTAGAGATACATTATGAAGAATTCATTTCTGCTTATGTGCAGGTAATACTGCATTTTTTATATCAAGCTTAAACATATACATACTACTTGGATTTTTTTTCTAGTTAATCCTGGAGAAGTGTTACCTCAGTTGTGCAAACCTGGAGAATTTCAATGTAACAACAAGCGCTGTATCCAGGACCGCTGGCGCTGTGATGGAGATGATGATTGTTTGGATACTAGTGATGAGCATTCAGAAATTTGCTGTATGTATTTCTCTAAATAATTTTAAAACTGAATTTCATGTTTTGTTTTCATTTTTAAAATTATCAACATGATACCGTGAGTTTGTGCTAAATACTAAGGTCTGAGGGGAATAGGACTGAAGCAGCAGTTATTAAATAATTTATGCAAATAATTCACTTTCTTTTCCTGTTTAATGGCATCAGTTATTCCACACATGTGGTAAACAGGAGCATATTTGTTTCATAGTGTAATACGAGATACCTCCTCAGCAGTCTGCTTATGCCAGTGGTTCTAGTGGTATTAATTCTGGTGCTCTAAAAGTGTCCATTTTTGTATCCTTTGCTGTTGGTGCCATTCCAAACTTCTGGATGGTGGGCCAGGGACACACACTGGATCTCTGCTTGAAAAAAAAAGGAGGAGAATCAATTCAAATACTCTAAAGACAGAATTACTGTGCAGAAGGTTCCTTAAACACTCAACTGCTTTTTGGCAACGGTATCTTGAAGAGGGTCCAAGAAAACAGACGTAGGTTTGGAACAAGATACTCTACAGCAGTGATACTCAGACCTCAGTGGTTCAGTAGCCAAATTAGTGATCATCATTACCCTAAAGAACCACAATAGTGTGAATTCATTGTTTCATTTACTATTATTTATATAAATCATTTTCACAGCAAAATGACTAAGTATTATTATTTTATCAATTCAAATCGGTTAATAACATAGTAAAAACATCCTGAGTAGTTAATAAATTAGATTGGTTAATAATTAAATCGCATGGTGTTTTTATATTGTGCTGCAAAGAGCTGCAGGAGACACATTAAAGAACCATTTGTGGTTCAAAAGCCTCAGTCTGACTATCACTGCTTTACAGCTTCACTGCTTAGTATAGTGTAGAAAGGATATATGAGAACTGAAACACATGCAAGAAGAGTGGGGTTTTCTTCACATTGGCCCATATCTTACAGTAAAACAAGTGTTGGAACAAGGATGCTTGTTAATGACAATAATTATTACTATAGTAGCCTTACGTTAGCACCTTTCATGTGAGGAAATGAATGCTTCAGAAACAATTATTAAATTTTGCAATACCCTTATGAACTAGGCAAATATTTCAATTTTAAGTAAATAAATAAGTAAACTGTAGCACAGATAGGTGAATTGTTCCTTGCCACATAGTAAGTCAGGGTAGAGCAAGGAACAGAATCTCGGATGAGATGTTAAGTTAGAGAGAAATCTACACCTCTAACTTAGAGCTGACAGGGAGGAGTGCTAAGGTAACTCTAAACCACGTTTGAAACTTCTGATGCTGGGCTGCTCCAGAGACTGGAGCTATTTAGACAGTCCAGGAAGTCTGTCTAAAATTACAGCAGCCTCCCTAGTGGCATCAATGCTGGCCAGAATCTCTGTAATGCTGTGTGCTGCAGCTGTGCCCCAACACTTCCTGCAAGCCAGGGCTTATATGGGGGTCTTTGGGAGGCAGACTTATGGCTGTTTTCAACAGGTCTTTCACCAGTGTAATCTTTCTGTGGCTGTTAAGGCCCTTTTACACTGTTCTGGTCCCATTATTTTGTATAAAGAGGCCAGAGTATAAGCAAGGCTCTCACCACATGAATCCTGAGTCCCAGTTCCTTGTTCTTACCAAGGGAAGACACATATATATGCATAAAAATGTTCAAGAACAGCTCAATCAGTCATCATTTATACTGGCAAAGCCAGGTAGCTTGGATTTTCTGACACAGGTGTAGTTTGTACAAATTACATACCTTTGTATCAGCACTGTAGCTGTAGCTCATTTTCTCTTCAGTAAATTTCCCTTAATTTACTTTCACTTTGCAGTTAGTACTTCCTCCAAAATAACAAATCTGCAGTTGACACACAGTATCCTTAAAGACTACTTTACTTCAGCTATATTGTGTGCTGTAGAAGAGGCCTATAACACAATGCTGTATAACACCAATGATGGTTTTTTCCACCAAATGCATCCGATGAAGTGAGCTGTAGCTCACGAAAGCTTATGCTCTAATAAATTTGTTAGTCTCTAAGGTGCCACAAGTACTCCTTTTTCTTTTTGCGAATACAGACTAACACGGCTGCTACTCTGAAACCTGTCACAATGCTGTATATTCACTATAATTTGAGATTTTCATAGACTTCCTTATTCTAAGACAAAGAGTTCTTAAATTGCAGTAAAGTGTACATCTATTCATAATTCCATGAGGTAAAATATTTGGGTACAGCATGCCAATTTCTTATCTGATATAAATTGATGCTAATCTAGAAAAACTTCCTTTACTTCTGTAGTTACTCATATTTACACATTTATAAATGAATTCAGAACTTATTCCCAACTCTGTACATATTATATAGTTTATTAGCAAAAATATGTTAAAAGTAATCCTCTTGAAGCAGTTTCTAAGGTAATTTAACATGGTTTTGGCTTAGTCTGAATTTGCTGAAATTGGGTGATATGGAGGGAAACTCTTGATTTAATTTGTATAAATAAAAGTGAATTTGCATTTCTAAAATTTAAAATGGGTTTTGTTTGTTATATTAGAATCAGACAATTTAAAAAAAATGTTTAATGCTTTTCAAATTTTAATTTTATCAGCCGGAGGAGATCAGCAATTTGGTCTCTAGTCACACTTATAGGCTGAATAAAAATTATCAGATTTTGAACACTTTATAGCTAAAGTCACTAATGAAGCCTTCCCTACAGTGTGCTTCTAAAATTTAATCAAAATGATCTGGTAACAAAGGGTTGCACACATGTATGCACTTTGAATTCATGTCAATGAAAGCTTGTTTAGAAAGGTTACTAAGCAGTTAAAGGTATACCTGCAATGATTTTTGTAATTCTAAATGCTGTGTGTTTTCAGACACGTTTATCTTCAAAATAAAACTCCCATCATAATGAATGGATGGGTGACAGAGAGAAACTAAAGGGAAGAGAGACTGACCTTGTTAAAGAAGGGTTCAAGTTGGTGCTTAGCATGCCTCTCTGCTTTTGTCATGCTCCTCAGATCTTGTTGTTAACATGAAGTCAGTGGAGCTCTGCTCATTTACACAAGCAGGGAATATAGTCTTGAAAGTTTAAAAAACCCTGCAGCTTTGCTATGGTAATATTTAAAACTTCACTGAGATATATTTTAAGAATAGTAAATTTGGTAATAAAGTGGAAACACCGTAGTGTCATAAATGGTTACTTTTAAGCAGACCTACCAGTTGTCCTGATTTACACAGTTATCTCTAAATGCAAGTAAAAAAAGACTACAAGTGTATATGTGCATGTGGGAATCAACATGTAAGGGTTCGGAAGCATTATCATTCTGCTCATATTCACCCCTGCCCATTGTGGTACGGTATCTTGGCTGTGCACTTGGCTACTTTGGGAGAGTTCTGGTTTCAAAGTTACCTTTATATCTTCGTTTTCTTTGATTTTTTCCCCCGTCACTATTTTTGTTTTTTTTTTCTTTTGCTATAATAGTTTTGCTAATATAAAAGTGAAGGCACACTCCTGTATTTATTGTACAGCCAAAATTCAAACTCAGTGGAAGTCTAATTGTTTCCCGGGGCTTTCAGAACCCCCAACAGGGGCAACTTAACTATTTCACTCCAGGTGGTGTAAGGAATAAATAAACAGGAACTCAGCACTTCCATCTGATCAAGGAGTAATGCAAGTTAGCATGCTCTTGTCTAAAACTGCAGTTTTTATTAGATTTAAGCACACACAAACACAAGAAAATAGGTTTAGAACATCCCAGATATTTACCTAACCTCTGGAACGGCTTTGAGTAATTAACAGCAGATTCACAATGGCCAGTTGCTTACCCACTGGGGAGAAAGGGGTCAGGAAACCATTTCTCAAGATGGCTTTAGAGGTCTGCTCCAAAGTACACTCTATTAGCTAATCTTTTATAGCTAACTTCTACAAAAAACATAGGTCATAATGACCCTACTGTATCATCACTTTTCTAACTTTCAATAAACTTTTAACATCAGGAGCATCTAGAGTCAAGGTTTTCCAACCACCAAGGTTTTTCAGTCTCAGTTGTTTATTTGTTTGTCCCCTCTTCCCATTCTGATTAGCAGAAACTGTAGCTAGTTTTAACCTTGCTTCTGAAAGCCTGTTTCCAAATTAACTCTTAGCTATGTGGTGTTCTGTTTCATTACTTCAGGATGGCTGAATGCACATCATATGGTTGCAATTAGTCTGATCACATTCTGGGGTATACACGCTCCTCAAATCCAGGGCAACGTAACCTAATCAGGGTCTGCAGGATCAGGCCCTTAGTTTCTCCTCTTTTAAACATGTTTCATGTAATTGCAGAAATTAAATGAAAACAAACTCTATTTTAATAAACAATCAGATTTAATGGGAGTTACATATTTAGAAATGTTGGCTTCTAAATAGCGCACTTGACATTTTGGGTTCTCACCTGCACAAAACTTTATAAAACAGGGCGGGAGGGTGGGGGGAGAAATATTTCTATGATTTGGAAACTAGAAAATGCTAGAATTCACTCCTTCTGGGGCTTGACATGAATTTTCAAACCACTGCTACCATGGAGATCCCAATGATCGATGGGGAGCCACTTCCCTATACACTGAATCTTGGACAATTCAGATTTGTCACTTTATTTAGCTTACAGGTACCTTACTGCCCTTTAGCAGTATGGCCTTCACATGACCATGCTACCATTGGCTCCTTCCCCCATAGTGATAAATAATTTGCTGGGAATGTGGAAACTACAGAAGAGCCATTAATGCTGAACCTCGCACCATCATTACTTGCTGGAATTTCAACAGGATATTCTGTAGGCTTGTTAGGGGATCAGTAACTTGTAGAGCAGCTGCCCACTGGGGAAACTTCCACTGGGTCATCTAGCTCTGACTGGTATTCCCTCCAGTCACCTATGGTGTTCCAGTCACTCAGTGTTTTCTTAGATGGTCATCAGTAGTCTTGGGAGGAGAAATGTTCCCTTAGGTTCTGATTTCCCGCATTCCATTGTCTGGCAGTTTGACCGGTTCTTGTTCTGCTTTTATGCTTTCTACATGTCGGAGAGGAAGGCAGGAACTACTTATGATTACCTGTGCTCTCTACTTGTGCCTCATTCTATTATTAAATTTGACTATTAACAAAGAGAATTTGCATAAACTACCACTAGCAGGCAGGCCAGGCAACTGCAGTGTCTGTGGGTTAGGAGAGCTGTTGGTTTACTCCTTGTTGGTTTACTCCCTGGTAAATCCTGGAAGAATTGGGGTTGTTGGATGGGTGCCCATAGGAGATTGTACTGCCATTTAAAGTATGGAACACAATCCCCCAAGCATTTCCATACCACATTCCACATCATCAGTTTTGCAACTGAGCCATATTGAGAGGGAGAGGAATAAGGTGCCAGGAAGATGTAATGTAGTGAGTGTGTACATCCATATGGATAACCATCCCCACTGAGATCCACAGATCTGCTGACTTCCCTGCCTGTACTTTGAAAAGCGGGAGGAAGCTCCCTCTTCAGGAAAGAATAAACTGCTGGACACTCCACAAGGGGAACTATAGTCTAGAATATATCTTTTCTTTTAATTCAAATTGTTAAGTTATGAAAGATAGCAATTAACACAAAATCATTCTCATCCATAGAAGGATAATTCTTGTAAACAGAAATATACATGAAATCCCACATTGACTTCTCATAACATGACTTCATTCAGCTTCCCTCCTCCTTGTTTCACTGTAATGGGTGTTTCCATGTCTTGTGTTTTTATGTGATACACAATAAGTAAATATATTTGCTCACACCTGAGCAGGAGCCAAATCCTGCCTACTTAAGATCTAGGGATGATAATAGCTATATAAGAACCAAGTGTCATTACAGTTTGCTTTCTCATTGCTCACATGAGTAAAAAGAGTAGATTTAATGATAATCTTGATGCATCAAGTTCCACCAGCACTTTAAAGAAATTCTAAAAACATAAACAACAAAATCAAAAGCCCTCATGCCATTGAAGTTGAATTCAGATTTTGAAATCATTCATAATTTTCTTAACCATAAGTATTGATTGCAATTGATTGAATTATTTGTTTTAAAAGCTATACACGACAGTGTGTAAAGTATTATTTAGCATAATTATTTTCCCAAGTGCTCGCTAGGATCTCCTTTCTACTTACCCATTCCATAAAATGTTCTAACTATGGCAAATGTCTCTCCAGGCAGGAGGGATGGAAATAGCTTCCACTGAAGTATTTTTTGCTACTGTTCAGTTGATCAAAGAGAGCCCTGAGAAGAAGAGATGAAAGGTCCAAATGTTTCCTTTGGGATTTACAAAAGTGCGTAAGCAGGATAGACTCCCGAGTTCCATTGATTTCAATGGGAGTTAGACACTTAACCTGCTTAGGTGCTTTTGACAATCCCACTAGATGTTTAGCTGCTTTTTTTGAGGGACTTAAAATTCTTCAAAAATCTGTTCCTTGGTCCTTGCCAGTCTGAAGAGCAAGGGACTGAATTTTAGACCAGAACTTACATTTTGGCACAAGTCTTCAGCCTGTGAAAATTGGCATAGTTCCAATTATTTGAATGGCACTACATTGATTTACACCAGCTGAGTATCTGGTCCTTTACTTTAAAAAAAAATGTCTGAGGTATCCCCTCACATAACTCTCATGTAGTATGGGATCTATTACTTCTCCCCAGTGGTGGTTGCACCTGTAATGCAGGTAATGCAGTGTACCTCATCTCTGCTTTTTAAGAACAGTCCCATGATAAATCTGCTATTACATAAAAATATTTTATGTAATTTAAATCAGAAATAAAATATCAACTTCCCAAACTTTCAGCAGTAGTCAGTTTTGTTTTTTTAAACAAAGAAAACTATAACTTTCATCTATTTATAAATATATTCATCTATTTATAATAAATCATGAAAGTATTTTAAGTGGTTTAAATAAGTAATTTTTCGCTGATTCCTTGCTTTTACTAATGTTACATCTTGGTTACAGTGTCTGTAGATGCAGTTAGATTCAGGGAAAACTGAGGGTTTATTTGTTAGTTCTCGGAATCACGTAGAAGCAATGACATTGGCTCTGATGACTTTTAAATCTTAACTAATTTCACACCTAGTAGGAACTACAGTTTTACGTTTCCCTATATTTGCAATCCAACAAAGGTTACTTTTTGTCATTTCAAAAGCATTGCAAAACTGCTTTTCCCCACCGCTTACAGTATCTGGTAGACTAGATTACTGCCATTCCTTATCTATAGTTCTTTCAGGATCTGCTATCTCAAGGGTTATTTGTACAAAATTGAGCTGCCTGTTTGATTACAAGTAACAGGTCCATATGACTGTCACTTTGTATTACCTTTTACAGTGTAAGTCCTTGGATGGCTTCATTTTAGTGAATCATTGTACCCTATTCATTCCTTCAGATAGTCTAAAACTAAACCATGATTTTAATGGCTTTAAGCATATGGCCTTTTAAAATTATTTTATGTTTGCTAATGCTGAGTTATAAAAAATGTTAAAAACTTATTTATATACCAAAGCCTCCCATCTTAGTTTAGGCTGATTCAAAGCACACTGAAGTAAATGGGAATTCGTTTCAATAGACTTTGGATAAAGACCCTTGGTAGTATTTTTGTTGTTGTTGTTGTTGTTGCAAATTTTAAATGAATCCTTATTTGAGGAAATGCATATGGAGAAAGGGCCTGATCCTGCAGCCTTACTGCACACAGAATGTTGACGTCAACAGGGCTTGATGAATTGAGCCTTTCAGTTGTATTTTAGAGAGAACTAGAAAAGGAAGTTCCCCAGAGGCCTGATCCAGAACCTACTAAAGTCAAAGGACATTTAAATGCACTCCTTACTGACACAAAACTCTTATTGGCTTCAAGTGCAGTATCAGGCACCAAACAGTAAAATGCAGCAATATTTGTTTTGCTTAAATATACTTTTTTATTAGTGTTATTCATTTTCTCACTTAACTGGGACTAATATGCACAAAAATGACTTTAAGAGAATTTTAAAGATGTGAGATAAATACAAAAAAAACATGAAAATTCAGACTTAGCCCCCTGTTCTTACATGCAATGAACATATTAGGTTAACATTTAAGATGACACCCTGCTGTGTTTAGCTACTGGAGGATTAATCCTTAACTGTGAAATTTGTTGCCTTGGTAGGTTTGTCTGACATTCTTAATGTTTTGTTTATTGTTGTTTGTGTTATGAATGTCCTTAAAAATGTTTTATTGTTGGTTGATAAGCATTGCACTATAATAAGCATATATAAATGCTCAGATAATTAGTGTGAACACGCCATCTCAAATAATTATATAATAAATTCCATATTAAATATGCGGAAAATAAGCACAATAAACAATGTATAAGGTTTATTATCTTTACAGCTTAATTCTTTTTTCTAATAATCTGCCAAAATTGATTTATGGCATATCAGACAAATTAACATTTTGAGTCATAGAATTGCAACTATCTTTTTTACTTTAGTTAGAACACTAAAATATGAATGAATACTCAAAATTTGAGAAGTTAAATGTTGGCTTATCATATTAGTTTAGTAAAAAAAATCTGAAAATATAAGTTCATAATAGTAATTCTTTGAATTTATATTGTGGTTTTCATTTGAGGATCTCAAAGCACTTTAACTTTTAATGAAAATGCTAACATATCATTGTAGTTGGGTAGTCAGATCCTCTACTGATGAAAATTGTCATAGCTACAATGGAGTAATACTAAGTTATGCTAGTTAAGGCTCTTTTTCATAATGTTTATGAAAAGTGCAAGGTGAAATCCAGCCCTGCTGAAGTCACTAGGAATTTTATCATTGACTTCAGTGGAGCTGGGTATTTACCTACAATCTTTAGCCATCCATTCCTATAAAGTCTATACAATCTTATGGACCTTATTCTTCTGTCACTGATACCTGTTTACACTTGTATAACTTCTTTTATTTCAATAGAGTGTCCAATTTTGTATTATTATATCTGAAATACTTCAGCAACTGTTTAACTGGGACTCGGCTTTTCCTGTTTGCAATACAGTTCTGAGCTATGAAGATTATAAATTATGGGGTAATCATATTAATTGTATCTCTAGTTCTTCAATGAGTGAAACTTAAATATAATCATGTTTTCAGCAGTTTCTTTCTGATGGTATGCTTAGGAGAAAGTAATATTTTTTTCCTAGTCAATCATAGCTGTCCTGATGATCAGTTTAAGTGCCAGAATAACCGCTGCATCCCCAAGAGGTGGCTTTGCGATGGAGCTAATGATTGTGGCAATAATGAAGATGAATCAAATGAAACCTGTGCAGGTAAAAACTTTACTTGGATGTGTAAATAACTTTTATCTAAATTCCAATTCAATAAAAATTCATGCCTGTACTCTGAACTGAGCTGAACCAGCCTACTGCCGATGATCTGATTATTGCAGTTTTAAATGAATTCAGATTTTGATGCCACTAGGACTAGAATATAAATTATATTTTACTTAATCCCTGTGCTTGACTGTGCTTTCCAAAGTAATTTGGCACTTAATCTACCCATATGGGTTGACTGTCAATGCACTACTTGGACACAAACTTGTCCCTGCTAAATCTTTCTTGGCAGTTGCAATGTAGTTTGTTATCATACTGTGATGTAAGTCATCTGACAAGTAAGCATTTTGTTCTTGTTGCTTTTTACCTTGACAAATATAATTTTACTCAGTTTCCCCTGAACTCATCTGCAAATAGTTTAGTATTTGTTATATTATTTATGTATGGGGTTTTATATGGAAGTCCCATTTGACCTCATCTATTTATATTTCCATATAATCTGTCTCATTACAATAAATTTAGGAGTCCTAAACCAGTCCATTCTTGCACAGAAACTTACAGTCTTTAGTTCAGATCAGTAGACAGTTCTAGAGAGGTCATTAGTAATCTGATAAATGTTGAAAAATAGGCAGTAAACTTATTATTCTATTTAAGTTCTGAGTGAAAGAAAGTGATTGGTAGCACGTATACATACATAATGATGTTCCCTGAAACCATATTATCATCTTATTTGTTCTTCTTTCTGCAGTCCACTTCACCTATTGGCAATGACACAAACAACTATATTTTGTGAGCAAAAATAGAGGGTTAACTGTAATTTATATAGGAATGATGGACTGGATCCTGCCTGACTGGTAACTAGTACATAATTTATGTATGTTACCAGTAATGAAAATGTAAGGGCTGATTACATAGTTGGAGTCATATAGGTGGTGAGTTGTTTCCATTTGAAATCGATAAATTCCTTTGTGAAACCTTTTACAAAGTTTCATGTCCGTAAATATACCAAGAGGCCTCCTAAAAATGAAGTATATTTTTAAAAAAAGTTTTAAAGTTACAATGTGTAATGTTATACGGTCTTTGCTTGTCTGATATCTGTATATTATTGATTAGCTGGATCAGTGCAGTTGTTGTTCAAGGTTTATAGACAGTAATATGAAAATAAAATATTCTTTATAATTACTATGTCCAGTACTTTGATAATCTGTTCATGGCTAGATTGCCTCTTCACTGCAGGGGCCATGCAAATGTTGCAAAGCTCACCTAGTGGTAGAGGAAGGTTCTGAGTTGAGTGTAAAAGGGACAAGGTGTCCCAATTCTGCAGATCCAGGGGTTGTAGAGGGAGGTGCAACCCTGAATTTGTGGAGGCTGAAGCCATCCTGTATACATAGGGAGACTGTCCTTCTGTGCAGCTCAGCTTAGTTCTCTTAGTTCTCCTACCCTCCTCCAACATATAGTGTAGCTTCAAGAAGAACTTGTTGCAGTGTGCTGAGTTTCCCTATAGCTGTTCAGTTGCAGTTATTGTGGAAACTGTGATGGAGTTTACACACCCAATAACCCAGAGCAAACCCAGGAGCAATACTGGGCTAAGGAGGTGTACCCCCTTCAGCACATGCAGGGCTTTAGGTGAAGAGACAACTTGAAAGGGCACTGGCAGGCCAGGGGAAGGTGCTACAGTCTGCGCGAGGAAGTGAAGTTGAAGCCTGTGGGCAAAGTGACTGCTGTGCTGGTAAGACCACTCTGGGAGAAGTGGTCCAAATCCCCCCTCCCTCTTGGAAGTGGGAACCCACAAGAGCCTCTGAACAACATCCCTTACCCCTGGGAAATTAAACTCCTGCTAGTAAGACTTTGATCATGCCCCAAAGGGAGAAGCTCCAGCCTGGTTGGAGAAGACCCAGAGGGAAGTTTAATTTGGGGTAGACCAACAGGATATCTGAAGACTGCAGCATCCAGAGTTGGGACCATGTGGATCAGGAGGGCTTGGGTCCCTCTATCTTGCTCCCCCCACCCCACTGTTGTGACAGAGCCCTGAAGAGAGAAGAGGAAACACATAGGAGGGGCTGAGGCTCACGATATATGACCCAACAGGGTCCCCCTCTAGAAAAGAGAGGCTAAAAAGAACTGAGGAGCCATTGCCTGACCACTGTTCGAGCTGGCTTTGAGACTGACCCACCATAGGGACACAGCATGGGTTAATGCTAGTTCAATTGATATTGACTGAAATCTGGGGTTTCAGAAGGGAACAGTTTCAAGAAAAAGCGGATTGCTCTGATCTTCACTCCCACAGTTCCACAGTGGAACTGTGGAGTACCAGCATAAGGCCTTCCATGGTATACTGGGGCATGATCTGTGTTTGTGTGTGTGTGTGTGTGAGAGAGAGAGAGAGAGAGAGCTGAGGATAGACGCTCCCTCCAATAAGGAGCTGTAAATTCCTCTTCTCAAGAGCTGTCATGAGGACCCATCTTGTCTTATTCTCTTCTACTTCTGCCAAAGCCCCACACCAATGAATTTAGCTGGGCATTTGCTCAAGATCATTTTGAAAGGGTAAACTGGTTTTGAACAAAGTTGTATGTTTTTATGAAACACTGCTGAACATGCCTACTCTGATAGAAAGATTTTTATATGCAGAAAGTATGGAGAAGCTCTAAACAAGGAGAGTCTGACTCCTGCTGTTAAGCATTATATATGGATGAATAGTGCTTTATTAAGTGTGAAGTATTAGAGTCATCTCAGCTAGTGTAAATTGGTTAGCTCCATTAAATGCAGGAGCTGTGCTCTTTTACACCAGCTGAGTATTTGTCATTATTTTATTTTATTTATTATTCACTAATAATTAATAATCGTATCCATCAACTGTTCCAAGTGAAGTGGCAAGACAAGATCAGAAGCCAGGACATTCAAAACCAAATCCAGCAATTATCTCCATCACCATTGGTTTGTTTTTGTAGCTTTTTTGGTATTATATCGATGGCAGACCAACAAATTCTGAAGTGTGTGTACCAAAGAATGCTGATACATGGCTGGCAATCACATGGGTGCCAAAAGCTTTGGTGGCACAGTAACATTGCCAGTGATGGATATAAACTGAATATACAATCAGACTACCTTAAGCATCCTGCCAGAGATTGTACAAGATGGCGCTTGATTTACAAGGAAGCCATATCTTTTGGGGGATTTGCCATGATGATAATGACTGTTATGATCATCATCATCACAGTGTAGGACTGTATTTATTCCAGAAGATTTTGGTGAGCTTTTTTTTTACTGATGGCATAGCTGACAATGTATTAAGCAATAATAACATCAAAATAATCCTCTCAGGGAGGAAACCTGGAAGAGGATTTTTTTTATTTATTTTAACATGACAACAACCTAAAGTACACATCAAAATGTGTACTAATCTTCTTGAAGCAATAAAGATCAAGTGTTTAGCACTTTGCCCATCATAGACACTTGAACTGAATCTAAAAGAAAAAAAATCATAAGGATTTTTTTTCATTTTACATTAGCTAAATCTACAGCAACAAAGAGCATTTGAAGTAGTGTAATATTATGTGCATCTGGAAGAAGCCTGTATTTATATATATATATATATATATATATATATATATATATATATATATACACACACACCATAGGCCAAATTCATCCCTGCCATAACTCCACTAAGGTTAATGGCATTATGCCGGAAATGAATTAGGTCCAGTGTTCCCAAAAGACACTTGGGTGTATTTTTTTAATGGCAAGTGGTGTGTAAAAGTAATAACTGGTTTACTATAATGACATTCTATTATTCCCTTTGTCTTTATTGTCAATATGTGTCTATAAACCTTGGTGGATGACTGATGTCAGGTGAGCAATTACATGATTTCTTTACAAATCAGATTAAACATCAATTTAATTCTTAACGTGGAAAGAAAACCATAATACACAGAACTAATGAAATATAGCACGCAACTGTCTGCACATTTGACAGAGAAAAGGGTTAATTGGTAATGTGAACCAGATCATCTAATTCTGAATTAATTTTATTTAAGTACTAATCACTGCTCTGAATATTTAGGTTTGGATTTTCAAAGGAGACTAGGTAAATTAAGTACCCAACTTCCTCTGGAATTCAGTTGGATTTGGATGCCTAACTTCTTTTGCCTTCTTTGAGAATGCCAGCCTTACTGGCATTTCCAGATTTTTGATGATTTTGACTACAACATTAATATTGTTTTAACATTTAATTTCCTGTAATTGCATAATTCTGTGAAACCTCACAAATTTCCCACCTACTGTGAAATCCATTATGAATGATTGAATGTAATGATAAGGGTACAGTCCTGCAGGTACCTTCAATTTCCACTGAGAGCAAAAGAGATGGGGATATCACTCAGTCAAGGGCAAAGCAAATACCATTTAGATCTCCACCTGCTAAGTTAATTCTAAGGAAAGCCATGGACTGAATGATCTAACAGATTGTACTCTATCTCTTGCTTTTAAGATTTCAAGATTTTGTGTGCCTTTGTCATTGCAGCAAGAACATGTCAAGTTGATCAGTTTTCTTGTGGGAATGGACGTTGTATTCCAAAATCGTGGTTGTGTGATAGAGAGGATGACTGTGGTGACGAAACAGATGAAATGGCATCATGTGGTAAGTTACTAATTATTTACCCTACATAAACTGGCCATTAAAAACATTCAGTGAAGATTTAAAGTCTGGTATAAAAAGAGAAATAAGAGCCAAATGAAATAAATAGGCCCCTCAGCATGCCCTGAATGTCATGTTATTTTAATTTAGATTAAACATATGAACAAAGGTGTTAACGTAATCCAGTTGCTGCCCCATTGTAAACAGTTTTAAACAAGGGTTAGAGTTTGCTATACAGCGACCTCAGCCTGCTTCCTACCATGGAAATCACACCATTAAAGATGCTTTGGACCTTTATGAAAGATACAAAAAAGAAGGAAAAACAGTTTAAGCATTCAAAATCTAAGCAGTAGATTTTAACAACATCCCAGAAGGGGAAAAACAGAACAAAACAAAAACTTGCCTGATTGTCTAGCAGTTTCTGAGAAGGTGTTAAAGATGGTAAAATCTGTTTGAGGAAAGAGTAGCTGAGAGGGGCTGGTTTCAGAGTAGCAGCCGTGTTAGTCTGTATTCGCAAAAAGAAAAGGAGTATTTGTGGCACCTTAGAGAATAACAAATTTATTAGAGCATAAGCTTTCGTGAGCTACAGCTCACTTCATCGGATGCATTGGTTGCAGTTGTTGTTAAAGCCTGTTTGCTAAAAGACAAAACAAGACTAACTCATATGAAAGGGGAGAGAAAATAATAACAAAGAGAAAATGCAGTTTCTGTCTCTGGCATTCACTCTCATTTGCAACCTCACTGCTGGAAGAACAGTCACCGCATTCAGTCTTATCAGCCACCCCAAGACCTGATAAATTTGTAACAGTATGGGCTATTTTAGGGCACTGGTTTAGCTGCCTGTTTCTGGTCACAGGCTAACAGCAGCGTAGCAAGATATACAGTCTTGGACAACTAAGCCAGACTCTTAGGAGACAGAAGGAAGAAAGAGAGAGAGAGAGAGAGAGAGAGAGAGAGAGAGGAAAGAAAAGAAATAAGGTCGGGAAGGAAAGGACACATGGGTGTGAGGGTGTGGTGTTTGAGATTGAGCTGGTAGAGATGGTGATGTCATCTGGGTCCCTCTTTCTGGCCTTGTCTGGTCAGACATTTCTCAGGATTATGAAGAAGGTCCAGGGTCCCGGGAGACAATGAGGGTGGCAGCCATGATGGTGGAGCTTGCTCCTTCTCTCATCTTTCAGTCAGCCATTATGGTTGCCAACTTTCCCCCCACAGCCTCTTTTTCAGGACCCCAAAAGGGGAGAGATGGGCAGAATAGCTCATCCTTTCCTTATTTTGTTCACCAATTAGGCCTAATTTTCAATACACCAATTTGGGTTCATCGATTTCTGGTTGTATACTAGTCTTGTTTACCAGGCATAATCTTAACATAGTCTTTGAATTATACCAGTAGGCCTCTTTTTAGTTTAATTCAGCCTTTCTGTCCCTTTTTTGCACCTTTCCCCATCAACATTTGTTGTTATAGGTTATTTTGACTTTTTTTTACCTTCATTCACTTTTTACAGTTGAGATTCAAATTAGGGTAAATTAGTAAAACCAACTATTACAATAGTCAACAAATCCAGACTATTTGAGACTGGGACACGAGGGGTATCATTGTGTTTGGGGCACTTTACAGAGAACTCTACCTCTCTCAAATACATCAAGAGGGATCTAATATCTGAGCTTCTGCTCATTGTGGCTATGGGAAGAGAGGTGATCTCTCAGGTAGGCTGATCCCAAGCCAGTCATGGCTTTATTAATCAAAATGAACATCTTAAAATGTAACTGGAAGCTCACAAGTAAGGCTGCGCGTCTGTCATGGAGGTTGCAGAAGTCACGGATTCCATGATTTTCCATGACCTCTGTGACTTTTGCAATGGCCAATGTGGCTGGCTCAGGGCTGCCCAAACACTTGGGCAGTCCCTGGGCCATCAGCGTTTTGGTGTGGGAAGAGGCTCAGGATTGGGTTGGGGGCAGTGCTATGGGGCAGTGCTTACCTCGGGGTGGGGAGAAGGAGGGAGGCTCCCGGCCAATGGGAACTGCAGAGCTGGAGCTCATGGTGGAGGCAGCACGCAGAGCCCGCCTGGCCTTCCCTGCCCCTAGAGGCTGCTTCCGGGGAGCTTCCAACACCCCCCCCCAGCACCTGCAGGGGTCCTGGCCCACCCCCCAGTGTGACAGATTTATGTTACCAATCTGCTCGGGGTGTCAGGTGAACAGGTTGAGGCTGCAGGATATTTAGGGGAGGAGATGAAGGAGCACACCAAGTGACTAAGTTTTAAAGCTTTATTAAAAAAATAACAGCAGTGAGTGCTGGTTTCTCCTTGCATCACTCAAAGGAAAGAAGAAAGCTTTAGTGCCTGAGCCCTCACCCGCTTTCATACTCACACACGTACGACCCGAGGCTGGCCAAGCCCGGGTGTAACGTCAGAAGAAGAGGGGGAAGGGTGGGCAAGAGTTCTGTCCTGTGCACAGGCCGGCCAGGGTCTGCTGTTGATCTCTGACTTGCTTTGGGTCTTGAGAGGATTTTTTAAGCCCTGGGTTCTTCTGGGGCATTTTGTTCAGGGACCTCTGTCTCCTGTGCTCTTTGTACAAGTCCAAACTAGCTTTCCATGGCTTTCTCAGCTTTCCCAAAACACACCGGTTTCAGGGATGCAAGACTGTTGTTTTCCCACTTGCTGACATTTGTAGTCTCACTAGTTTTCATAGACCCTGCAGTTCAGTTCAGCTCAATTCTCCTTTCTCACGGCTGGTCGGGGTTGGAATACAGGGTCCCGTTTTTCTTGGCATCAGAGAGTCTGCTTGTGTGCATTGGCCTTGGGTGACTGGAGTCAGTTTCTTATCTTCAGACCTAGCTGGATTGTCGAGTTAACCTGTTCCTTTCTCCCTTCCTCCCCCTTCGGCCTCTCAAAACCTGCAAAGGAATCTTTTGCTCCATGCTCACACCTTCAACCCCTCCCAAAATCCTATCCCATGCATATGCATATATAGGCGTTAGCAATATACAATGGTGGTGCTTACCGAGGGGACCCCATGGGGGGCAATTTTACTGTGACTTGGACATTTCCATGGGGCAATTTTACTGTGACTGTGACACCAGCACCCATGGAGTCCTGGGCAATCCCCCCAGCACCCGCAGCCCCCGGCCCAAGTTTTAGTTAGGGGTATATAGTACAAGTCACGGACAGGTCACGGGCCGTGAATTTTTGTTTACTGCCTGTGACCTGTCCATGACTTTTACTAAAAATACCTGTGACTAAAATGTAGCCTTATTCACAAGTAACTAGTATAGGTCTCAAAGCAGCCATGTCATGTGCTTTCTGCAAGAAGCTCTGTCAAGATGCTTCCTATTCACTAAATAATAATGATATAATTGCTGACTTGCTAATTTATATACCGTACTTGGGGAGGATAAGAATTGATAATCTAGTACTGATGAAAAGAAGAAAATGTCTTTGAAGAGAGTATTTGAAAATACTTGTAAGCTATTGACTGCTTCAGAAATTCTAACCATGTAAACTTGGAGTGAGAGTTTCTAAAGCACCTAGGAAAGTTAGAAACTGAAATACCATTTACTTTCCATAAGAATCAGACATCTGATTTTGTTAGGCACTTCTGAAAATTCCACCTGTAATCACTATTAAAATATATTAAATATTTCTTACTTAAAATAAAGCTAAAATAAAAGTGTTATCATTGCAGTTTTATTTTATGTTTTCTGAAACTTCTCATTGCTTCAAACTTTTCATAGTCATTAGTGTAGTCAGCTTTCTGTAGTGTTTTGTCCAGGACCTCTTTTAATTTACACTTTTTTATTAAAAGAAATATAAATGTTTTATTGCCAATTTTAGGGGCTCTTATTTTGATTCTCATGGTTTTTTAGCATATTTTAATTTTAAACTTCATTATCCTTTCCTTTTTGTCCCAAAACCTGTATAGGCATTAGTCTAGTAATGATTCTATTCTTGCTTTTAGATTTTTTTTTCAATAAAAAGTTTAAAAGGTTACATGTCACAAGTCTTGACTTAGAACTGCCAAAAATTTCTTTAAAAATAGCTTTTTTATTTGATCACATTGGCATGGTTATGGCTTTCATTAGTACTTTTCCATCACTGTGCTGGCTTTTTCCTTTCACTTTTTATTAAAACTAAAAGGTTTTTTTTTTCCAAAATGGAAACATATAAACTATTAGTTGCCCACTCAAAGAAACTCTACTAGCTTCCTGACAAATAATAAGTGATGCCAGATATACTGTTAAAAGTACAGAATATACATGGAAGTATAATAAATAGTAGTCATATAGCTGTATTCAATTCTATGTGTATATAGGTAAAATAGAGAGAGAGAAGTGTATAATTGAAATTGTATAATAAAGTGTATAATTCTGTGCTCACTCATGCCTTGTCTACACTACTGGGGTAAATTGATCTAAGTTACGCTACTCCACCTATGTGAATATTGTAGCTGGACTTGACATAGCTTAAGTCGACTTACTGTGGTGTCTACACTGTGCTGCGTCAACACTCTCCTGTCAACTTACCTTACTCCTCTTGTTCTGGTGAAGTACCCAAGTCAACCAGAGAGTGCTCTGTGTTTGATTTAGTGGGTCTTCATTAGACCTGCTAAATCAACCCCTCCTGATTGATCATAGCAGCATCAATCCCTGGTAAGTGAAAATAGAGACTCAGGCAACAGCCTCACTTTGGGTTTAGTTTCATTTTTCCTGCCAGAACAATAAAGTCTCCACAGAAGACCAGCTGTGCTTTAAATCAGCTCCTCCTGTGTAAAAAGAATGAGGAGTACTTGTGGCACCTTAGAGACTAACCAATTTATTTGAGCATAAGCTTTCGTGGGCTAAAACCCACTTCATCAGATGCATGCAGTGGAAAATACAGTAGACAGATAGATAGATAGATAGATAACATGAAAAAAATGGGTGTTGCCAAACCCACTATAACGAGAGTGATCAGTTAAGGTGATCTATTATCAGCAGGAGGAAAACAAAAACAAAAAAAACCAACCTTTTTTAGTGATAATCAGGATGCTCAAATAAATTTGTTAGTCTTTAAGGTGCCACAAGTACTCCTCATTCTTTTTGCTTATACAAACTAACACGGCTACCACTCTGAAACCTCCTCCTGTGTGTGTCTATCTCCTTTTGTGCTGGGTCCAGATATAAAATATTGGCAATGAGGATCTTTTTTCCTAGGAGTGTCTAGTGGTTCCTACTGCCTGAAAAAGAAGAAGAAAAAGTAAGCACATAATTTTTTTTTAAAAGGAAGAAAAATGTTCTCCTGGAAACAGAAGGTGGAAGACTGCTGCTGCATTTTGCTTCAGGTACAGCTGGAATCAGCCAGTTAGAGAGGCATTAGGAATCAGAATTAGAATCAGCCAGTTAGAGAGGGGAAAGTTGGCAATTAAAGACAGAACACAGCAGAAGTTTTCTGCTGCCTAGTTGCTGCAAAGACAGAATAGTGAGGGGAGGGCATCCATTTTTGTTCTGAAGCAATCTAGAGAGAGAAGCAGTTTTAGCTTGTATTGAGGGTCCACAGCCAGCACAAGGAGCCCAAGTACAATCAAAGGCTGTAGTATAAGCACACAGCCAGTAGAGGGAGATCAAGTGCCAATAGTGCTGCACAGCAGGAAAAAAAAAGGCGGGGGGGGGAGTTCTCTGTGGAAGTGAAGGCATCTGGGAGAGTGAGAAGCCCAGCAGAAGAATGGCAACTAGTGTGGGCAAGGTTGATGAGTTCAGCAAAAACTGCAAGTTTATGGGTGTTGTACCTCAAATGTTTAGTCTAATTTGCAGCTTGCAATTGCATTCCAGACAGACAAGAAGTTTCAGCATATGGACTGAATATGGACTGCTGAATAACTTCTTGTCTCCAGCTGTGCCTGGAATTGCCATGTATGCCACAATTACTATAGCAATGCAGGAACATTTTTCTCCTACTCTACCAAAGATAGCAGAATATTATTGGTTCCATCCGCAACATCAGGGAAGTGGAGAATTGGTAGCAAAGTTTGGTGCTACTCCAAGATTAAAGTTGTCAGAACATTGTCAGTTTGGACAAATATTAAGTGATATCCTTCATGATCAGTTTGTCTCTGGGTTACACAATGACCAGATCCAGAAAAAGTAACTGTCTGTATCAATGCTTACATTCAAGAAAGCTGTTGAGGTAGCTATTGCCATGGAAACTACAGAGAAGAATTCTCTGGAATGTAGTGTGTACTGAGAAGTTCATCTCCTGAATCAGTGAGACAGAGAACCATAAGAACATAAGGAATTTCCATGTGGCCATTGTGCATAAACTTCCCACACTGAGGAGGACTGCTCAGCATGCCAGGTCATTTGCAGAAGCTGCCAGAAGAAAGGATATATTACTGTAACCTGTCTCACAGTTCAACAATCAGCAACACAGCATAACCAAACATATAAGACACTATGAAGATAGAACCTAGGAAAAGATGGAAATCAGGAATTCATAATGTGGAAAAAGACAAGAGCGCTACTGACATTGACATTGACCTAGCACTGTATGTGTTATCAGAAGCTGGAGTAAGAAAAGGAGTTCCTACAAGAATGGAGGTTGATACTGCAGCTGCAGTTTCACTGATTTTGTCACATCAGACTTTATCACAAGTTCCTCTGGAAGAAACTGCCATAGTTTTGATGACTCATCCTGGAGAAAAGTTAGTCTGAAAAGGGATATTCCAAATGACAATAGATGGACAATCCATTGTTTTCCCCTTGTATGTGATAGAAGGGAAGTATTCACCATTGTTTAGCAGAACTTGGCTTAAGAAGTTCAAGGTGAATTGTACGAAGATCAAGGCGATCACCTTGGAGCAAATGAGCAGTGTGTCAGTCAAGCTCACTGTTAAGTCAGCCAGCCAGCCAAAATCACGTTAGCCCAGACTTGTGCCATATGCTCTGAAGCCTCTGGGGGCTGATTTGGACCCTTTAGAGAACACTGGAATCATGTCACCAGCTTCACACACTGAGTGGACTATAAACATTGTACTACTGATCAAGGAAGATGCCTCTGTCAAATTTGTAGAGGTTTCAAAGTGACCCTGAATCCAGTTTTATGCTAACCAGTATCCACTAACTCATACTGAATATTTGTTTGCTATTGTTAGTGTAGGACAATGTTTCAGTAAATTGGATTTCCCAATGCATACGTACAAATGGAGATTGATCTGGCATCTCACAAATACCTCAAAACCGACATGCAAAAAGGCTTATTTTGTTGCAACAGATTGCCTTTCAGTGTCACACTGGGCAGCTGCCCTGTTCCAGGAAGCCATGAATGAGATTCTGAAGGGACTGGATGGCGTTCAATTCTATTTGGATGCCATCCTTGTTGCAGGGAAGGATCAAGAGGGTCATCTTCAACATTTGGATGCTGTCTTGCATTGTTTGAAAGACTAAGGATTGAGAATATGTTGAGAAAAATGTGAATTTTTCAAACCTTCAGGTCAATTCCTTAGACATGTAATTGATGTCAGAGTCTGAAGGAAATTGCCAGAGAAAGAGAAGGCAGTTTTTCCAGTGCCACCACCAGAGAACGTGTCACAGTTATGTTCATTCTTAGGACTGCTTAATTACTACGGTAAATTTCTGCCTCATCTGGAGAAATATTGGTACTTTTACATGAACTGTTACAAGCAAAGAAGAAATGGACTAAAGAGTAAGCGTACATTTAAGGAAGCAAAGGAACTCTTGACATCAGTCAAAGTTCTTAAGCACTTTTGTGTCTCATTACCATTGCAATTAGCTTGTGCTACTTCACCATACGCAGTGGGTGTAGTTCTTTCCCAGGTTTTCCCTAATGGCAGGGAGAAACCAGCTGTTTCACAAACATTTACTACCTCTGAGAAGAACAAGTACAAATGAAGCAAGAAGCTCTCAGCATTATCTTTGGATTTCAGAGCTTCCATACCTATCTGTATGATAGACATTTTATCTTGCTGATGGATCATCACCTGTTACTTTCAATTTTTGGATGAAACATAGAATTCTGTCATTAGCTGCAGCTCTCATGCAACAATATGCATTCCTTTTTTCAGCTCATTCCTATCCTATTCAATTCCATAAAAAGACTCAAAACGGCAATTCTGATGGGCTTATGCATCTGTCATCCCAAGCTCCCATCAGTCCAAAGAAATGTCTGACAAAGTGTTTTATCTCAATTTGATGGACAGGCACTAGTAAACATGTCAACAGAGAAACTGCTAAGGATGATGTGCTTTCTCTTGTGAAAGGGAATGGTACTACAAGGTACAGTGCTGGATTCTAAGAATCCTCAGTTTATTCAATTTGTGTGACAGCAATATGAATTATCTGCTACTCAAGATTGCATTCTATGGGGACTGTGAGTAATCATTGCAAAATCACTCCAATCTCAGGTTTTGAAAGTTCTTCACAAAGGTCATTTTGACATTGTATGGATGAAGGCCATATTCCAGATCCATATTCCAGATTCCAGACTGGTGCGTGGGGATTGACAAAGACATTAAGAGAAAGGTGACATGCTGTATTACATGTCAGCAAATTCATCATGATCCTGGCCCAGCTCATCTGATCTTGACCTCAGACTCCTTGGGCATGTATTCACATATACTTTGTGAGACTATTAGATTGCTATATGTTTTTGGTTGTAGTTGACACCCATTCAAAATGACCAGAAGTTTTCAGAATGACATCATCTATTGCTACTAAGACCATTGGACATAGTTGTACCTCAGTCAGTCTGGTTTGCTGTTACAGTTGGTGAGTGACAATGAACCTCAATTCTGTTCTGAAGAGTTTCAGAAGTTCCTAGCTTCAATTGGACATCAGCACATAATGTTGTGCTCCATACCATCCTGGTACAAATGGACTAGTGGAGTGCTTTGAACAGATACTTAAGTATACCTTAAGAGCTAACAAGTACATTTGGAGTCATCAGCAGAAATTAGATAATTTCTTGCTTACCTACAGGAACATACCATATGCTACTACCCAAGAATCACATGGAACTCTTTTCTTGAAGCAGTCTTTGTGTACCTCTCGGGTCCTGATGTTGCCTCACATGTAGCCAAATTCCATGCTATGCAAATTGATTGATGTAAGACTCATCATCATTTTTATTCAAGTAAGAGACTTAGTGTGGACTTGCAACTGTGGAATGTGGTACTCGCGGAAAAAAATGTAAAATGCATGGAACCTGTTTCACTCATGGTAAAACCATCTAATGGTATTTTATGGGAATGGCATATGGGTCAGTTGTTGCTTCTAAGTACCGGAGTCCGGGGATGTCCCAGTAGAATTTCTGTTCCTCCAATTGAACCTCCTTCCGTTATAACTCATAATTTTGAAGACTTGGTGGAAGAAACTTAGATTGAATTAATTCCTTACCAAATCTAGTTGCTTCCTTACCACAGGCAATTCCTGTTTTTCAGCACAATGCAACACCACCATCACCATGTTATCCCAAGAACGTATGAAAACCAGTAATTTATAAGTTGTTTAGTTAGTGAGTTTCTATCCTGGAATAGAATAATTCCTTGCAATTTAAGAGACTGCGGTAGTCCACCTGCAAATGTTAGTTAGATTATATAGTGTTTTATGTTAGTCATGTAAAATATTAGGAAAGTGGTTTAAAATAGAGTAGAGTAATGTAGTTTCCTGTCCCTTTAAATTGTTAGGTAGTCTGTGTTCATGGAGGCATAGCCTCACATTGGCTTTCGTTTAAGTTTTTCTGTCATAACAATAAAATTTCCATCACAGACAGCTGTTCTTTAAATCAGCTCTGCCTGTGTGTGTCTATCTCCTTTCTCTGCTGGGTCCATATATAATAACAGTTATATCTCTTGTAGAGAGGAATAGGACTGTCTGGAGCACATTTTATGAGTGTGAGATATTTCAGATACTAGCTGGAACAAAAACACACCTGTGCCAGCTCAGCAGCTAGTCAATAGTAGGTAGATCTCTGACTATCTTTGATTTTACTACTCTTTCATCTCATTCAGCATATACAGATACAAAATACATGAAGACAACATGGTCCTTTTATAAACTTCAAATGCGTTCAGAACCTTATACTCCCAAAATGTCGGTCTCCATTCCTTGAGCTTCTAGAGAATCTTTGTTAGCTTTCAGTAATATTAAGGCTTACATCCTTGTTACCTTTTTAGGGCCACCTGCTACTTTTACTCCCCCTTGGACTTTCAGAATCTCACTGTGTGATGACTTCCTTGGCTGTCTGAAACACATCTCCTTGTGATACGATTCTCCAATCTTTGCCCTTTAGACTGAACAAGAGTTAAATGCCTTTAAAACTGCAGAGTTTTGTAG
The DNA here is from genome assembly GCF_009764565.3 of Dermochelys coriacea. Classification (NCBI taxonomy): domain Eukaryota; kingdom Metazoa; phylum Chordata; order Testudines; family Dermochelyidae; genus Dermochelys; species Dermochelys coriacea. Next base: position 22,038,884 of record NC_050078.2, on the reverse strand, counting down.
CTGGGTAATCCCTTATGTGTCTGTGCAATTATTATCCTTGGGGAAGGAAAACAGTGTGAATTCTTTGAACAGAGCAGTTCTCTTTAAAAAAAAAAAAAGAAAGAAAAGAAAATTAAAAGCATAGAGAAAAATGTATTAAGCAAAAATAAACAGATCCCTTAATTTACCTAAAGTTTGCATTGCCTAAAGTCTAACTAGGCAAGTTATTTTCATTTTCTCTTAACATAAGACAAAAAAAGTTACTCATTCATATGCTTTCAGAGATCAAACCTTGTGTCCGATTCCCTTGTCTGCAAGAGCAGCATGTCTCCCTGGTATCTTGAGAGAGTGTGTGTCTTCTTGTCACATGAGCCCTCAAATAAAAAATTTAGAAATTAAACATATAATTCCTACTTTGACACAATACTGATTACAGCCAGTCTCTACAGGACAATAACATCAAAGACTTGAGCATGCTGATTCAGTCAATCAAAGGATATTTTTATGCAGCTAGCCCCCCTCTATGATACCCATTGACTTCAGTGGGCCTACTCATATGCCTGAAGTGTAAGTTTTTGCAGAGTCAGGGCCCTAGTTGGTATCATGGAAAAACTTACAGGATGGTGGAATTGTAAAATCAAATGCATTAATCTTTTCTTTTTTTCTTTTTTAACTTTTCTCTAACTCATCCCTTCTTTTCTCTCACCTTCTCACCCTCCTCACTGAGTGTAGTGAAGGTAAATTGAAAGCCGGTATGGTATATGTGACATTCTCCTCTGGTGTTATCCAGACCGGCGATCTGCTAGGTGACTCCAATCTTTGACTCTGGGAGCCAGCCTTACCCTGCTCTGCTGTGAGAATTGCCACTCCTGGCCTGTTCACGTACAGCCTCTGGCATGTAAGCTGCCCCTTGGACTGTGCAATCGAATGACACTAGCCAATATCCCCGGTCCCAGACACAACCCTAGAAACCTCTGTCTTGCAGTGTCCAGTTATGCCTGCTGGATACTGCAAGCTTATATGAGTTCATCAATTTAACAAATAAATTGATATGTACCAGGGTTTTTATCCCAAGGGGAATCTCTGACATGCTTCAAACCAAACATACTACTTCAGGTAGAATAAACAAACAGATTTATTCACTATAAAGATAGATTTTAAGTGATTATAAGTCAAAGCATAACAAGTCAGATTCAATCAAATGAAATAAAAGCAAAACACATTCTAAACTGATCTTAATACTTTCAATGCCCTTACAAACTTAGATGCTTTTCCCCACAGACTGGCTGGTCGCTCTTCAGCTAGGCTCTCCCCTTTGATCAGTGCTTCAGTTGCTTGGTGTGGTGTCTGTAGATGTAGGTGGAAGAGAGAAAGAGTATCTCCCTTTTATCATGTTCCAAACTGACCAAAGGAAGGAGGGTGATTCCCTTGACAGTCCAACAGATTCTTTTGTTGCTGTCTAGGCCAGCGTCCTTTGTTCCTGTGAGACTGGGCTGGGTTTGTCCCATACATGCCCTGATGAGGTGTGAACTGCCTCTCAGCTCTTGGAGAGTTTTTGCCTGGGCTTATTTTAAACCATGAGGATACATTTTCAGCCTCATAACTACATACATGAAATTAAAATCTATAACATTACTGTAACAATGACTATAACATCACTATAATAACCATGCCCAGTGCATCATGAGCCTTCTGAAGACACCCAACATGACAAATTTTGCATTGGATACCACACTATCATTTTATAAAGATGAACTTGGGGGTGTGGAATGTTTCCCCAAGATATAGAGCATCACAGCATAATATTGATCATTCAGATTATTTACTTCAGAATCAATCACATGGTTTGAAAAAGCAAAAGAAAACTATTTGAATGCAGAGGCAAGTCTGAATATCTTTTAAGGTAAAACCTGTGGTGCTTTTAAAGTTACATTTGCTGATAGAGAGTATTTTTAGAAGTCCCTTGAGCCTCTGCCAAATCTAGGTATTAGAAATATTAGCATTTTTGCATATCTCTAGCATCCAGGTACAAGATGCTGAACCTTTGACAAATTATTTTTAACACCTTACTTGAAAATCTGCAGATATGAGAGGAAAGGTAATGTGTTAATTAGGAGATGCCATTTGTTTTCATCTCTGTCCTCGTAGCACTTAAAAAGTTATGATGCTGAACGCTTGTTCACTCAGCATTCTTCATGCAAGTGAACATATGGTAAGAAAAACACATATACTGCACCCTTGGATATTGGTCTATCTGAGGGTTCAATTCTACGAGCATATCTTTATTTGTGCCTAGAATGAGGTAACAGATGCTTAATTAAGGAGACTCTCTTTCTTTGTGTTCCTGTGTATAATTGTTAGCAGAAATTAAAATAAGGAATAGCAGATGCTATTCCTAATTTTTCTATTTTTGGTATGCCACACTTGTAAACAGGGTAGTTGTATTTAAAAAAAATGCTGAGGTATAAAAATTCAGGTCTCAATCCTGAAAATACCCGCACGTGTTTAACTTTCAGCACATGAGTACTCTCACTGACTTCAATGGGACTACTCACATGTCTAAAATTAAGTATATGCATAAGTATGTGCAGGATTGGTGTCTCAAAAGAGAACCCTTGAAGTTTGTGTGGCAAATATAAAAATTTTGAAGCTTCATGCACTTTAAATTTCAGCAAGCTGATGTATTTGAAAACTTTCTGTAGTTATTTGTCATTTTAATACAAATTCATGGGAATATCTTCATTTGAAAAGGTGCATATATGAAGCAAAATCCAACTTTAATTTGTTTAGTGTCTCTCAGACAAACTAAGATAAAATACAATAGTACAGAATGAAGGATTTTTTTAGATGAGAAAATTGTGGACTAAACTGTTCTTTACTTTCATCTTAGCTTGTAAACACTATTCCTTCATACAAATGTACAGCAAGAAACTTTCCCTTAAAATCTGCTGATTCAGAATGGTTGCATTTATACTGTAGACTTGCACTGATTACAGTGGACAGATGTGGAAGAGGAGGAGGAAAGGGAGTGGCTGCAAAATATGGATCTGTGGATACAGACTGCACAATCCCTGACTTATAGCTGATGTGGTTCTACATAACCTTAGACTCCTTTACTGGCCCTGGAAGCACAGGTAACTCCCCAGGGAGTTGCAATCCTGTGACTACTGTGACAAGTTTCACAGGGCATATAAAAGTGTTGAAAGCTGATCAGTGTAGCATTTACTTAAATTAAAGAATATATTTTCATAGTTTATTTCCCCACTCTCTCTACATTTAGTCAATAACCTCTCTGCATATTTAATGTGACTCTTCTATGTAAATGGTGTGAGAGTCTTAGGACAGTTGCACAGTGGTAAGGGACAGTATCACGTAGCCACACTTCCTCTCTGTGCAGGCTTTCAAATAACCTGACTTTTGCTGACTTTCATCAAACGGGTACCTTCTGCTTTGCTTGAGAGAGGGAAAGGAACATATGGGTCTAAGTAACAAAGAGAATTTGACATCATACTATTACATGACAGTTAATACAGTAGTTCATCTGACAAGTTCAGCTAGCTGTTTTATGCTTTTTGATTTTTCAGTTTATTTATTTATTTATTTATTCATGTTTATGACATTCTTTATAACGTCTTGCAAAGGGTATTGGTTGTGTCATCCTGTCAGGTCATCTTGAATTTTTCTTGTGTCACTTTTTCAGTATCCACTTTGTTCCCTCTTAATATTTCAGTGTGGTCAGACTTTACACTTCACTTATACATTTTAATCCTCTTGTAGTTTCATACTCAAGCACTATAAACAGTAGTTAATGTGCTTAATGCTTCACTTGTCATTTTATATCACAATTTGATGCGAAGCATGAGTATACTGTAGGATTCTACTGTGAAAAACATTGTTACCAATCATACTTTTATTAAATAATTTACAATAGTCTCTGTATGCAATATTATTTTTCAAGAGAGACAAAATCATATTTTATTTCCTATTTTTGTGTGTGTTGCTATGACTGATCCTTGTTTTTAAACTGCATTTTTCCTCATGCATTTGAATAACTCTCTGCTACCCAAGATCCATAAACCTGGAAATCCTGGACGCCCCATCATCTCAGGCATTGGCACCCTGACAGCAGGATTGTCTGGCTATGTAGACTCCCTCATCAGGCCCTTCGTTACCAGCACTCCCAGCTATCTTCGAGACACCACCGATTTCCTGAGGAAACTACAGTCCATTGGTGATCTTCCTAAAAACACCATCCTAGCCACTATGGATGTAGAAGCCCTCTACACCAACATTCCACACAAAGATGGACTACAAGCCGTCAGGAACAGTATCCCCGATACTGTCATGGCTAACCTAGTGGCAGAACTTTGTGACTTTGTCCTGACCCATAACTATTTCACATTTGGGGACAATGTATACCTTCAAATCAGTGGCACTGCGATGGGTACCCGCATGGCCCCACAGTATGCCAACATTTTTATGGCTGACTTAGAACAACGCTTCCTCAGCTCTCGTCCCCTAATGCCCCTACTCTACTTGCGCTACATTGATGACATCTTCATCATCTGGACCCATGGAAAAGAAGCTCTTGAGGAATTCCACCATGATTTCAACAATTTCCATCCCACCATCAACCTCAGCCTGGACCAGTCCACACAAGAGATCCACTTCCTGGACACTACGGTGCTAATAAGCGATGGTCACATAAACACCACCCTATATCGGAAACCTACTGACCGCTATTCCTACCTACATGCCTCTAGCTTTCATCCAGATCATACCACTCGATCCATTGTCTACAGCCAAGCGCTACGGTATAACCGCATTTGCTCCAACCCCTCAGACAGAGACAAACACCTACAAGATCTCTATCATGAATTCCTACAACTACAATACCCACCTGCTGAAGTGAAGAAACAGATTGACAGAGCCAGAAGAGTACCCAGAAGTCACCTACTACAGGACAGGCCCAACAAAGAAAACAACAGAACGCCACTAGCCATCACCTTCAGCCCCCAACTAAAACCTCTCCAACGCATCATCAAGGATCTACAACCTATCCTGAAGGATGAGCCATCACTCTCTCAGATCTTGGGAGACAGACCAGTCCTTGCTTACAGACAGCCCCCCAATCTGAAGCAAATACTCACCAGCAACCACACACCACACAACAGAACCACTAACCCAGGAACCTATCCTTGCAACAAAGCCCGTTGCCAACTCTGTCCACATATCTATTCAGGGGATACCATCATAGGGCCTAATCACATCAGCCACACTATCAGAGGCTCCTTCACCTGCGCATCTACCAATGTGATATATGCCATCATGTGCCAGCAATGCCCCTCTGCCATGTACATTGGCCAAACTGGACAGTCTCTACGTAAAAGAATGAATGGACACAAATCAGACGTCAAGAATTATAACATTCAAAAACCAGTTGGAGAACACTTCAATCTCTCTGGTCACTCGATCACAGACCTAAGAGTGGCTATCCTTCAACAAAAAAGCTTCAAAAACAGACTCCAAGGAGAGACTGCTGAATTGGAATTAATTTGCAAACTGGATACAATTAACTTAGGCTTGAATAGAGACTGGGAATGGATGAGTCATTACACAAAGTAAAACTATTTCCCCATGGTATTTCTCCCTCCCACCCCACCCCCCACTGTTCCTCAGATATTCTTGTTAACTGCCGGAATTAGCCTACCTGCTTGTCACCATGAAAGGTTTTCCTCCTTTCCCCCCCCTGCTGTTGGTGATGGCTTATCTTAAGTGATCACTCTCCTTACAGTGTGTATGATAAACCCATTGTTTCATGTTCTCTGTGTGTGTGTATATAAATCTCTCCTCTGTTTTTTCCACCAAATGCATCCGATGAAGTGAGCTGTAGCTCACGAAAGCTTATGCTCTAATAAATTTGTTAGTCTCTAAGGTGCCACAAGTACTCCTTTTCTTTTTGCGAATACAGACTAACACGGCTGCTACTCTGAAATCTGGCTCCCCCTGTTGATTCAGCAATTTCCATATACTTACTAGGGTCGCCAAGCTTCCAGGATTGTCCTGGAGTCTCCAGGAATTAAAGATTAATCTTTAATTAAAGAGTATGTCATGTGATGAAACCTCCAGGAATATGCTCAACCAAAATTGGCAACTCTGATACTTACACAAAATCATAGTTTTGCTACTTCAGAGGAAGGTTATTTCTCCCAAGATGGTGGAGGGCTGAAAATTAGAGTGTGTCTGGTGGTTAGGATCAGAAATTGGTACCAGGATCAATTTAATCCACACCGTCACCTCCAAAGTACAAATACAGCAACTTTCAAGAATCCAGAGAAGTAGTTTTACAGGAAAAATAAAGGTAAAGTTACTGATTTTTATTAGGATTCACTATCCTATTGCTCCGATGTGGACTTAGTTCCTCACACCCTGTCCAGTTCCCTGGCAGAGTGGAGGAAGTTCTTCATGGGAAATCTAAATCTGCAACACAGAAACCCCACAAAATTCTAAAACAAATGCCAAGAGGCGTAAGTCTCCTTACTGAGCAAATGGCTCTTTGCATAACACGTGTGATAATAAAGATGACATACAGGACATCAAAGAAAAAGTTCAAGAGGAGGCACACTGATTCAGGGGCATTAGAGACAGACACTCTAAAGCCCATGCTCAAATCAATAAAAAATGATGCTGAAATTGCCAGAGTGCAAAATCAATTGAAAAACCTGGCAAATAGAGAAAAAAAGATTTAATATAAGGTTATTGGGTCTTCCTGAAGGAGGAGCTATGCTTTCCTTCATAAATAACGTCATCAAGGAAATTTTTGCCACAGAGGACTCTGAGTTTGATGTTCAGATAGGAAGATCCCATCTCAATTCATTTTAATTAGTTTCTGTGTCTTTATCTTAGCCTCACAGGTGAACATAACATAGAACACAGTTTTGAAAGGCTCCATACATCCAATTCTATGCTCCAAGTCATTCTATGCATCTGAAGAAGCAGGTTTTTTACCCACAAAAGCTTATGCCCAAATAAATCTGTTAGTCTTGAAGGTGCCTCCAGACTTCTCGTTAGTTTTGAAAGGATATGTGTTTGAAAAAGGAAAAAAATATAGGAATCTAGTTTTAATGTACAGGTTGAACGCATCTTGCAAAAGTGATCTATTAGTATGATCTCTATAATATTTATATCTAAGACTTCAGTAAAGCTAAATTAGAAAACTTGAAATGCATGAAGCATGTTCATAACTAATTCCCATGCCATTAGCACATCTTCATTTATCTCAGAGCAAACTTTGGCAGAGATGTGCTGGTCCCTGAAAAAACAACAACAACAACAACAACAACAAAAAACAGACGTCTTTAGGTAATAAGATACAAAATCTCCAGGAATAATTGACAAAAGTGATCTCATCCGCATTTCTACTTTTCTACCACGAAAACAGCTGCTTCTTTTCAGTCTGTTGATACTTTCTCTGATCTCCAGTTGTATTGATTACTTGATGCAACTCTCTCACCTCTTCTGATCTTTTGTTACTTTATCTTTGATTCTGCTTAAGCCCACTGCTTTCACTTTGCTTCCTTAAAAGATATCAAAATTCAAATAGGCATAGCTACAAAAGACAGCAACACATGTAAATCTAAATCCAGAAATTCAGTGATTAAAACAAGTCATAATCATAAGAAGATAGTGCATATTATTAAACTTGTGTGTATTTAGAAAAACAAAGAACTCCTTTGTCATTGCAGGATTATTTCCTACAATACAGTCTCAATTTATTTGTATAGCTGAGTTTTAAAGGAATTCAGAAGTCACAATATCTATTGGAAGACTATTTCATTGTCTGATAGATCACACTATTTAGAAAACCAGAAAATGGCTTTCTTGTTTTGCCAAGAAACAAGTATGCACAGTTTCATCCCATTTTTTTATACTCTTGGGTAGTCTCAAACAATTCCTTTCCATCCTTAGTGTAAATATCCTATACTTATTATTGCCCTTCATTGTCAGTTAGCCAATAAATAGTTTTTTCTAGGTCCTATCTATGATATAGCTAGGGTGACCAGACATTCCGATTTTATAGGGACACCTCCTAATATTTGGGATTTTTTCTTATATAGGTGCCTATTACCCTCCTCCACCTGTCCCGATTTTTCACACTTGCTATCTGGTCACCCTAGATATAGCTGAGCTTGTTGGTTGCAAGACTGACTTTCAACATGGTCTGTTTCTACAGGCTACATAATTAATGCTGAATTAGTAATTGTGACAACTGCTCATGGATTGTCTTTGCAAGAGGCCTGGACCAGTATGTGGATGGGCACCTCCCTTCCCTTTTAAACCTGTATAACTAGTTTGGCTAGGCTTCTTTTCTCCTAGTTTAAACTCTGTTAGCAATATAATAATCTATGCTTTGTCCACACTGCATAACCAGTGCAATATTATAAATTACAACAGTTCTTCTCTACTCCTGTAACAGTTCATTATATAAACACTAGCAGTCTGGACTACTAGAAGCCTGTTGTGTTCATTGTGTCCACATGCAACACCCCCTCTTATTGTGGTACCAATATATCATGAATACTAATATCAATACCTGAAGCAGGGTTTTTTGGAGAATAACAAGCCACACTTGTAGAGATTTAAAAATAAAATAAAATGTGAAATATATAAATTAGCATTTGTTAATGTCTGAAATACATTTATTAAAAAATGTATCAGTATTGTATAAAATATTACTTCTTTTAAACCAAGAATACTGCATGCATTGTACTATATGAAATAGAAATTTTGTATGCAAAAAACTACAGAAGTTGTACTAATTTAAAACAAGAAAGTAATTGGAATTACAGGAGTTTCTTCACATAGTAGTCCCTGAAGGAGTTGCAGGAACATTGTGGGTTGCTGCTGGGAGGACCAAATGCAATGTTGCAACTGCATCACCAACATTTGTTCTATGCAGTAGAGGTGCAGAAGTGAAGTAAGCCAATGCAGGATACAAAAGTGCAGAGACTTGCTCCAAGAAAGTTCAGTTTCAGTGTTGCTGGCAGCACTTATGCACCTTTGTAAATATTCTTTTGTCTATGTGAACATAGGGCATTCAATAATTGTGGCTGAGGTTCCAGCAACAAAATATTCCAGCGTAGAAAGGGATGTAGATTCCATTGTTCCTTTAGCTAATGGTGATGCTTGATATGCATATCCTTCATGCGGTCTATTCCCTACTTGGGGGTGGTTACCCAGATTTTTTCAAACTGCACTGATACAAACACAGCTAATGGTATGTGGTATTATGGTAACGCTGGATACACAAACTTGGTTTACACTTGGTATTGCTATGAAAATAAAACTCTGGGCACAACTCAACTGTTCGTTCTAACCAGAATTGGATGAGAGTATTAGAAAAACATGGGTAGACTTGGAGTTGTAGTGTGGCTGAGCCTTTACTTTGTAGGTCTATACATATTCCAGAGTTTTGGCTTTCTGATAGCTTGACTGGAATATATGTGAAAACTGTTCGTAAGTATTCTCTCTTTAATGGTGACCTGCGGTGTATAACTGTCAGAGCAGTTTATTTCCTACTTGTATTTCGAAAGTCTCCATGTCCCTTTGTATTAGTTCTATATTTTCCAGTTGTTTCATTTCCTGCTTTTTTCTAGCAGCTACATTGCAATCAAACATTTTATGATAAAAGTGAACTTTTGAAAGTGTAATTTCTCACAGTTCAGGCTATATTTCATCATTAATATTATGATGCATACATTTGACAGGATAGGGTGTAACTTTACAATTAAATTTACTTCAGATATAGCTAGAATCATCATGCCTGCAGAGTGCTAAGTCAGGCAGAAAGCTCTCTGTGTGCTGGGTAACGGAGGGGAGGGAATGGGTTTTGCCTAGGAGTAGCTCCTGTCCCTCCTAATTGCCAATGCATCATTTGCTCCCACTCTGCAGCCCCTGGGACTCTCAAGCACTCAAGAAGCACAAGCATCATGATTCTAACTGACCCTCAGTGCAAAAGCCCTTTGCACCTTTTTGCTCCCCTTTTCTTTTACCTTTTGCGTAAGTACCCAGAATATAATCTTGTATGTGATAGCGCAGTGCAATATTGCTTCTGCCTCATAGAGGTTTTGAATTAGTAACTTAATTTATAGCTGTGTTGTGGTGCCTTTACTCATGCTGAGTAGCACCTTACTCCTCAAACAGACCCAAATCAGTGAATTAGAGTTAGTAATTTTTCTATTTAGTTTTCAGGTACTGAATAGCATTTTTATAACTTTATTCAAGAAAACTCATATCTTTGCAGAAAGATGTATTTTCAGATTTTTTCTACTAAGTAAATCATATCAGATTTCATTGTCCTTTCTTTTTTAAAAAAGTACTAAGAGGATGTTTTTAACCCTACTTTTCTCTGTATTCATGGAGAGAACAGCACTTTTGAAACATCTGCATACACTTTAGAGAAGCAGAGCATGGTGCTGCTTCCAGCTGTTGTTCATTTAAAGAAAACTGGATTAGCTGGTAAAACTCCATAGTGTCTGTTTTTTCTGATAGCACTACAGCATTTACTGATTGTCCTTCAGCAGCAAATGACTAACCTTCCCTTCTAGTAACTAGGAGACACTCATTTAAAAGATCTTGAAATTATCTTCCTGAAGTAATGGCCACTTCAACAAGTGATTTAATGATTCTTCTTTGCCTTTTTGCATGTATGAGGGAGGGGACACAAATAACTGGGATACAAATTAAATCTGGTATAGTCATTAACACATTTCATGTTGGATACCTTCATATCCTTCACAGAATTCCCAACCTGCGAACCACTAACTCAATTTATATGCAAAAATGGAAGATGTGTTAGCAGCAAATGGCACTGTGACTCAGGCAAGTAGCAAATGTTCAGTATTCTAAACTGATTTAATTAAGGGGCTGGGGATACTTTTGATCAAAATACTCATTTCCTACTGGGACTGAGAGTAAATCCAGCATGGAGCCCTGCATAAAATAAATCTAATGGCTTTATTTTACTGATTTAAGATTAAAAGTTGTGAAACTGAGGCCACACACCTGGGAGAATGCAGTAGAAATAAGAATTGCTCTTGGAATTAAACCTGAACATCACTGCAAATATACTGTATTACATTAGAATAGAATGCAATATGAGACAATATTTGGTAATAGGAATGACCAAGAATCAGAGCTTTTCCTTAAAATAAAATAATCAGTGGAATGTATATTTGGCTGGACAAGTGTGCAAAATGAGCTTTAGTGTTTAATGCAATATCTTTCCCTTTCTTGGGAATCACAATCACAGATTACAGGAATCATCAGACAGCATAGAAATAAGGAAGCCCATTTCAACCCCCTTTTAATTAATTAATTAGTATCTTTTTCTCCAGCTATCTGTTTCTAAATGTGTAATGAGAGCCTTTCCACTGTGTTATTTTAAAAGGCTAATTCTGACCTTAAGTTATCTGAAACTGTTATCTGCAGCCCATCAGTCTAATGCATGACTTTGTTGGGAATAAAACTAAGGTCCTGTCTTTACCAAAACACAAGTCTTTACACCCAATTGCATAAAAGGACCACCTTCTATAGCTAAGACAGGACAGGGAATTGCTCATAGTGACATAACTGGTTTTGGTATGATCCAGCAGAAGAAAGCAATATATAGAACTTTAGCATACTGGCTATCACTTCTCTGTTTTCTTCTCAAGGACACTGCAGATATGAAAACAGTAAATGCAAGCATTGTTGCATCCATTTATTAACATTTCTCATGAGGGTCGGGCTTCTATTCAGATTTAGCACCATTGAAAGCTGGTCTGGTGCTTTTTTTCCTCATGTTGACTCTGAATGTTCACAGATGACGACTGTGGCGATGGGAGTGATGAGTTGGGTTGTGTTCACTCATGCTCCAGTAATCAGTACAGATGCTCCAGTGGCAAATGCATACCAAGTCATTGGGCTTGTGATGGTGACAATGACTGTGGAGACTTCAGTGATGAAACCAAAACAAACTGCACCAAAGAAGGTTGGCTATTTTAATACTGTGATAAAGATTTGGTCAAAATGAATAGTGAACTTTCTCATCCATTGGAAAAGTGAAAGTGATTTAAATTGTTGGTGGCGGAAAACAGATATTTAAGATCTGATACCCTTCTTAAAGTGGTGATTCAAAAAGGATATAAAGTGGATAGGGAGTTAAGTCCTGGATAGCTCAAAAGACGAATCTTAGGGACAGCCAAATAGGCAGGTTGAAGTTTTTGTAGTGTTTTTGTTTTTGAGTTACTAGTAAAACCGAACTCTAGGAAGGAGTGATACTCTCTCTCTCTCTCTCAATTATCCTTTACAGGTAACAGGAGAGAGAAAAATAGTTCCAATCAATTAAACAAACAAAAACCCACCTTCTCACTGGGGAATGGCAAGACCAAATTTGCTTCCCAAGGCAAGTGCCTAGTTTGCCTATAGCTAGAGCAGCCTCTGCTGAAACAAATACAGCACAATGTTGATAGTCTTACTTCACTGAATTATACTGTACGTGATTCTTGTCCTTTTAATAGAGATAGATGTTTCCTGGATCAAGATACAATAGGAAAGGCAACGTTGCTTAAGTTAACACTTTAATATCTGTGAGTATTTTTACACAACAGTTTAGCTCAATATAATATTAAAATAATAAGAATTTCCTATAATTTATATTTTACCAAAGAATAATCCCTACAATATCTTGTACTCAGTATTTATTTCTTATTCAAAACCAATCAATCAAACAAAAAAACGTAGTTGTGCTTTACAATGAAAATATATCTGATCTCCAATTTACAGTAGTCATTCTTTTGTTCCTACAGTTTGGTTTACTAAAAAGGCAACATCTACTGCCTCGTGCGGCAATTTAACAAAATGAGCACATGTGGTGAATTTCTTAATTTTTCAATAAAAATTAAAGGAAAGCTTCTATTATTATGTCATTAGTGACAATATTGGCTTTCTGCTGTGACTTGTGATGTAGCAAGGTTCCAAATTAATTTGATTATGTACTAAGATTTAATTATCCAATCACAAAGTACTGTGAAACCTCAAAATGTACAAACCAGGGAAATATAGTTAAAATACTGTAGAAACACATATTTGATCAAAGGATATCACAAAAATCTATCGTTATTGTGTCATTGTAATTAAACTATGTGTTGTTTGCAATATTTTCTATAGACTGAATAATTTTACGATAAAGCAAAATATAGCTGTATTGTAAAGTTGAGATTTGTGTGGTGCTCACTCTACCTACAGTTAAAATGGGAGCTATCACTATGTTTTGAAGTTTTTATCCTGTTGCCCATATATAGGGGAATATAAGGTAAGACAAACATAATATTTTAGATATAAAAACAATATTACTCAATAAAAGAGAAAATCAACAGAATATGTATGCTCCACTAGAAACCCTGAACCAAGTTTGTAAAGAAAGTGATGATAAACATTGCACTAAACAGGTCCTAAATTTTATAATTCTATGATGTTTTTCTTAGCTAAAGTGAGGAATGAAAACCTAGATATATTCTGCTGTTATAGCCTTGTCATTTTGTATCATCCGCTTAAATGCATTTTGAATAATTTTATTTGACATAAGTTGGGTTCAAATCATGGAATTAAACCTCAGCAATGAGGCTTTATTATTTTTGATATAGCATTAACTTTAATTTAGTTTTCCTGTTTGTACTCATGTAATACATTTTATCTTTTTAAATCTAGTTCAAAGCAAAGCTATGAAAAATGTTTACAATTTTTATTTAGTGGTAAGAACCTTGTGGAACTGTGAACACATTCAGCTGTCCTTAGGTTTAATGGGAAACAGCAGAAAGGCTTGAGCATTCCTGTGGATGCACTCAGTAAGCTTGAGCTTCCAGGTGCTTTATAAACAAAAACTGTAAATAGTTGTAGTCAAATTTATTCCCAACTGCTATAATGCATGTCATTTTTTAATGGAGAGTAAAACATATTTCTGGTTTGGAAAACTCCCTTATATGGTTGTGGAAATATTTAATGCTGTGCATCATGGCCTCTTCTTAAAATTAAACAGAAAATTATTCAGCTGCTTTTAACCTGATTCCTTCATCTTTATTAAAACAACATTTAATTATCAAAACACTGTGAATTATTAAAAAGGAACTTGTATTTCTTCAAGTAATATACTTATGGATAGTCCACTTCAGGTGCACTTTTGATTGGAGGCTTTCTGTGTCAGTGCCCATTCAGTCCTCACCTGACCTTAGCTATCGTTGCAACCTGTACTGAGGGTATATAGCGCAGAGACACATGAACTGCCCCCAGATGCCCTCAACTGCTTCAGCCTGAGATGGAGCATCTTGTGATGCCTGCTTTTTACCTTATTTACCTTTAGGGAATAGCTTTATTAGTTTCACAGTTGTTATTTTTAGGTTTTTAGTTAGCCTTTTAGCTCTTACTAATTTTAGTAGTTTTAGTAGGGTTATTTTGGGGAGGAATATTTCTTTGGGAGACTCCTGTTCTCTCCCCCCCCAACCCCCACACCCAGTATCCCCCCCTCTGGGCTCTCTTCTTTTTCAAAAAGAAAAGGATTACTTGTGGCACCTTAGAGACTAACAAATTTATTAGAGCATAAGCTTTCGTGAGCTACAGCTCACTTCATCGGATGCATCCGATGAAGTGAGCTGTAGCTCACGAAAGCTTATGCTCTAATAAATTTGTTAGTCTCTAAGGTGCCACAAGTACTCCTTTTCTTTTTGCGAATACAGACTAACACGGCTGCTACTCTGAAACCTGCTTCTTTTTCAGGGAGTCTATCCTTGGATTATGCCTTTATCCTCTAGATTTAGATGCTGCCTCATTTGCTGGGATCCTATCCTAGTTAGTGACAGTCACTCTCACTGTATCCACTACTTAGGGATCCATGTCTCATCTAAGTATAAAATTTATTCAGGTTATAAAGTAGGTCTAGAAAGAACCTAGAGATAAAGAGATAAAGCTTAGGCTTCTCATGATGGAGTGCTCCCTTCAACCTTCCTCAGACCCAGGCCCAGATACCCCCCATTTCCGTGCAGTGGTATTCTAGTGACCACAGTGCCTCATTGGACTCTGCAGACTACTCACTTAGTAGACCTATGTGGGACAGAACCATGGGGGGGAATAACACCAAGGCTTCTAAAAAGAAGAGTTCCAGATCCTCTCAAAGAGAAATCAATGCCAACAAGCTTAAGTCACCTCAGAGACCTGCTGTTACGGAAACCTCACATATCAGAAAAGGTATTACTGGGACTCCAAGCTCTCCTGACACTGAAGGCCCCTCCTCAGCTAAGGCTTCAAGTACTTCTATGTCCCATGGTATCCAGTATTGCTCAGTACCGAAGCCACTCTCTAGTATCATCCAAGAACATTATGCTAAGAACTCTGTGAAGAAGCTGGTACCATATGTGGCTTCTGCCATTCTATCTGAAGTTTCCAAGCTGACACCACAAACTGACTGGTGCCAATAAAGCCAAGGTCATTCTTGGTACCACCACTTGTCATTGCCCTGTTCTTGCATAGCTTTTCCAGGTACCGCAGGAGTTTAAATTCTCTTGTAACTTGTTTGTCTCAGATGAACCCAAGTCCCCTCTGCTAACAGATGTGGAAAGAATCTTAGTGATGGAGACTCATTTGTCCCTGGTAACATGTCATTCTCCAGTGCCGACTTGCTCCCTGGTATCACTTAGAAAGGACAAACAAACTTGATTCAACACCATGTCTCCCTGCCTCTCCCTTGGACTATGAAGATAACTCCTCTGACTCTCCTGTTTCTGTTCAAAGCTTGCTTGATTACCAAGCCAGAGCTACCTCTCCTGACACCTTCTCTGACAGAGTATTTTTACAGGCACAGGCAGACTCAAGTCACTGCACATTCTTCCTGATATGACCAGTCTTGGATGCCCCTCTGTTTTTCTTTTTGGCCCATCCTGAATGGCCATAAAGGGACCTCTGGGTTACTTATCAGCAATAATTCTCCAAAGCAGTCAGCTAGACCCATGGAGAGTGCCAGAGGCATCAATCACTTGCTCCTCCTGTCCCTCCAAGTCAGTCTTCATCTCAGGATGAATCTTTCAACCAACAGGAGAGAAGAGCTGATGAGGAAGCTACACCATAGACTAACATCTCCTCCTCCTCACAAGATATTAGATGGATGGGATCTGAGTTACCCAGGAAAGAATTTTCTGTAGTATCTGGCTGGTGAATCTTGCCCATATGCTCAGGGTTTAGCTGATTGCCATATTTGGGGTCGGGAAGGAATTTTCCTCCAGGGCAGATTGGAGAGGCCCTGGAGGTTTTTCGCCTTCCTCTGTAGCATGGGGCATGGTTGACTTGAGGGAGGCTTCTCTGCTCCTTGAAGTCTTTAAACCATGATTTAAGGACTTCAATAGCTCCGACATGGGTGAGGTTTTTCATAGGAGTGGGTGGGTGAGATTCTGTGGCCTGCACTGTGCAGGAGGTCAGACTAGATGATCAGAATGGTCCCTTCTGACCTTAGTATCTATGAATCTATGAATCTAAGATGAAGTGCTGACACTTCCTACCCCTTGTATATGGATGATTTTAGGCAGTTATTTTTCAAATGATTGCCCAAGGCTGGTCTACACTGGGGGGGGGGAGAATCAATCTAAGGTACGCAACTTCAGCTACAAGGACAGCCTAGCTGAAGTCTACGTATCTTAGATCGACTTAGAATCATTTACTTTGTGTCCTTGTGGCGTGGAATCGCGAGGACGCGAAGTAAATGATTCTAAGTCGATCTAAGATACATCAACTTCATCTCGCCGTGGTGGAGTTCCAGAGTCGACGGCAGCGTAACCGGGGATCAATTTATCACATCTACACTAGACACAATAAATCAATCCCCAATAGATTGATCACTACCCGCAGATCCGGGTATGGCCCATGTCTGTTTGGCTGTATGTGTTTGTGTGCTCCAGTGCACAGTTGTTAGAGAGTTTTTCCTTTGGTGGTACCCTCTGGGGAAGGCACAAGCAATCTCTGTTGCCCCACACACCACGAGCAGACATAAAGAACTAAGCTGCCTGTCAGCCCTACTCAATTCTTTTCTACTACCATGATAGTTGTTGGAGCTCCCTGTCCTTGCTTCTGCAAGTCTTTATCAAATCTGTAAATAGTACCCATTTTGAGTATTTAATTAGTTGGTTAGTCAAAACAAAAATCTTGTGTGTGGGGTTCTGGCCCCTGGTATGGTTACTGGCCTCAGTTCCAGAGATATGCTGTGCTCAACAGATTTCAGGCACTGCCAGTCATTTCAGGCACTGCTGGGCTGTCACCAAAGGAAGAAACATATATGTTTAATAAAATTGACTATGCTTGTGGACAAATGCTGGTAAAAATAGTTCAAATTATACTTTTCAGAATGCAGGACTTTTTAAGACATGACTTTAAAATATGCCTTAATACAGTTTAGAAGTTTGGAATACTATAAATAATCTTGGTGGTGATGATTAGGTTAGCAGAGTACAGCTGAGGAATCCAAAAATACAAAATAAGGCTCTAATCTTGGAAACACACATATGCTTAATTCAGGTTTCAGAGTAGCAGCCGTGTTAGTCTGTATTCGCAAAAAGAAAAGGAGTACTTGTGGCACCTTAGAGACTAACAAATTTATTAGAGCATAAGCTTTCGTGAGCTACAGCTCACTTCATCGGATGCATTTGGTGGAAAAAACAGAGGAGAGATTTATATACACACACAGAGAACATGAAACAATGGGTTTATCATACACACTGTAAGGAGAGTGATCACTTAAGATAAGCCATCACCAGCAACAGGGGGGGGAAAGGAGGAAAACCTTTCATGGTGACAAGCAAGGTAGGCTAATTCCAGCAGTTAACAAGCATATCAGAGGAACAGTGGGGGGTGGGGTGGGGGGGAGAAATACCATGGGGAAATAGTTTTACTTTGTGTAATGACTCATCCATTCCCAGTCTCTATTCAAGCTAAGTTAATTGTATCCAGTTTGCAAATTAATTCCAATTGAGCAGTCTCTCCTTGGAGTCTGTTTTTGAAGCTTTTTTGTTGAAGGATAGCCACTCTTAGGTCTGTAACTGAGTGACCAGGGAGATTGAAGTGTTCTCCAACTGGTTTTTGAATGTTATAATTCTTGACGTCTGATTTGTGTCCATTCATTCTTTTACGTAGAGACTGTCCAGTTTGGCCAATGTACATGGCAGAGGGGCATTGCTGGCACATGATGGCATATATCACATTGGTAGATGCGCAGGTGAAGGAGCCTCTGATAGTGTGGCTGATGTGATTAGGCCCTATGATGGTATCCCCTGAATAGATATGTGGACAGAGTTGGCAATGGGCTTTGTTGCAAGGATAGGTTCCTGGGTTAGTGCTTCTGTTGTGTGGTGTGTGGTTGCTGGTGAGTATTTGCT
This sequence comes from Dermochelys coriacea, assembly GCF_009764565.3. Classification (NCBI taxonomy): domain Eukaryota; kingdom Metazoa; phylum Chordata; order Testudines; family Dermochelyidae; genus Dermochelys; species Dermochelys coriacea. The sequence continues at coordinate 22,020,456 of NC_050078.2, read as the reverse complement.
TCAGATTGGGGGGTTGTCTGTAAGCAAGGACTGGCCTGTCTCCCAAGATCTGTGAGAGTGATGGGTCGTCCTTCAGGATAGGTTGTAGATCCTTGATGATGCGTTGGAGAGGTTTTAGTTGGGGGCTGAAGGTGATGGCTAGTGGCGTTCTGTTATTTTCTTTGTTGGGCCTGTCCTGTAGTAGGTGACTTCTGGGTACTCTTCTGGCTCTGTCAATCTGTTTCTTCATTTCAGAAGGTGGGTATTGTAGTTGTAGGAATGCATGATAGAGATCTTGTAGGTGTTTGTCTCTGTCTGAGGGGTTGGAGCAAATGCGGTTATATCGTAGAGCTTGGCTGTAGACAATGGATCGAGTGGTATGATCTGGATGAAAGCTAGAGGCATGTAGGTAGGAATAGCGGTCAGTAGGTTTCCGATATAGGGTGGTGTTTATGTGACCATCGCTTATTAGCACCGTAGTGTCCAGGAAGTGGATCTCTTGTGTGGACTGGTCCAGGCTGAGGTTGATGGTGGGATGGCAATTGTTGAAATCATGGTGGAATTCCTCAAGAGCTTCTTTTCCATGAGTCCAGATGATGAAGATGTCATCAATGTAGCGCAAGTAGAGTAGGGGCATTAGGGGACGAGAGCTGAGGAAACGTTGTTCTAAGTCAGCCATAAAAATGTTGGCATACTGTGGGGCCATGCGGGTACCCATCGCAGTGCCGCTGATTTGAAGGTATACATTGTCCCCAAATGTGAAATAGTTATGGGTGAGGACAAAGTCACAAAGTTCAGCCACCAGGTTAGCCGTGACAGTATCGGGGATACTGTTCCTGATGGCTTGTAGTCCATCTTTGTGTGGAATGTTGGTGTAGAGGGCTACTACATCCATAGTGGCTAGGATGGTGTTTTTAGGAAGATCACCAATGGACTGTAGTTTCCTCAGGAAGTCAGTGGTGTCTCGAAGATAGCTGGGAGTGCTGGTAACGAAGGGCCTGAGGAGGGAGTCTACATAGCCAGACAATCCTGCTGTCAGGGTGCCAATGCCTGAGATGATGGGGCGTCCAGGATTTCCAGGTTTATGGATCTTGGGTAGCAGATAGAATACCCCAGGTCCTGGCTCCAGGGATGTGTCTGTGCGGATTTGTTCTTGTGATATTTCAGGGAGTTTCTTGAGCAAATGCTGTAGTTTCTTTTGGTAACTCTCAGTGGGATCAGAGGGTAATGGCTTGTAGAAAGTGGTGTTGGAGAGCTGCCTAGTAGCCTCTTGTTCATACTCCGACCTATTCATGATGACGACAGCACCTCCTTTGTCAGCCTTTTTGATTATGATGTCAGAGTTTTTTCTAAGGCTGTGGATGGCACTGTGTTCTGCATGGCTGAGGTTATGGGGTAAGCGATGCTGCTTTTTCACAATTTCAGCTCGTGCACGTCGGCGAAAGCACTCTATGTAGAAATCCAGGCTGCTTAATGTTAAGCATGTGGCTAATCCAAATGAAGTCTTATCACATAATTTCTGTGCTTCAATACATATGGGTCTGAATCCTCAACTATACAGAGCTCATGTTCAGTATAGCTGAGTGGGGAAAGGCCAAGATAACTGTCACCTTTTGTACCTTCAGGATCCTTGGAGGTAGCTGAGGGGTGAACTGGCCCATGGTGCATGTTAGAGCAGTTGCATGGCTTTTCTAACTTATGCCAACTAGAGGCATCGCCCAGGGACCATTCTGCTTGTCCAGCTATGTTAGATCACATTGTTTTCCAATGCCATCCCTAGCAGAACATCTACTAGGCCAGGGATTGGCAACCTTCTGCACCCTGCCCGCCAGGGTAAGCCCCCTGGCGTTCTGGGCTGGTTTGTTTACCTGCCGTGTCCTCAGGTTCAGCCAATCACAGCTCCCACTGGCCGTTGTTTGCTGTTCCAGGCCAATGTGGGCTGTGGGAAGCGGCAGCCAGCACCCTCGGCCTGCGCCACTTCCTGCAGCCCCCATTGGCATGGAGCAGCGAACCGCAACGAGTGGGAGCTGCGATCAGCCAAACCTGCGAACGCAGCAGGTAAACAAACCGGCACAGCCCACCAGGGGGCTTACCCTGGCGGGCGGCATGCGAATGGTTGCCGATCCCTGTACTAGGCCAATGCAAAATTAAAACTAGATGTGTCAGCTTGTGAGCTGAGGATTTCACTGTGCTGCAGAAGAATCCTCATCTTTCTCATTGAAGCAGCTTTAAATCCCTTTTAGGCAGATCTAGCTGTGCAAACGGGGCTTATCTATGACCAGGGATCTGGCCCGTTCTCCTGAAAACCACTTGAAAATAAATGCCTGCAAACTTTCTTATTAAATTGAGATGTGCTTAAATGTGACGTCTTCTTGAGCTCTGAATTCAGGGTTCCATATTGTAAACGGTCTCTAATTGAACAATTTCCATATTTCTTTTCAACGTTTCAGCCAAGATTTTCAAAAGTGAGTAGTGATATTTTGTGAGGCACTGGTATTGGGTGTTCAAAAATTAAGTCACCCACAATCACTAGATGCATTTAGATATCTTGGCCTTCATTCCCCTGATTACTGTAGAGCTGATTTCCCTAACCATTTACTGTGGGATGAAACAATTTCTAAATGAAAGGATCAACCAAAGCCCTAAAGCTCTGATCCCTAAAGACTCATTTTATAAATTTGTGGTCCATGCTCATAAAATATTTCATAGACTGAGTAATTCCATTTGTTTTAATTAAATTACTGGTTATGTATGCACTCTGTGTTTCTCTTTCTCTGACGATGTGTAACTTTTTCTTTAGGTATATGGAGTGACAGAGGAGATACTTGTTTCAGTTGAAAAAAACAACAACACTGGCTGTTCCTGTTATTCAGCACAAATTGTCAAATTTAACTGAGCAAACGAGACAGCTGTACTGCTGTGTTTATATAAACTAATTTCTTCATATATACCTGGTGATAGAAAAAAGAAACATTGTGAACAAGTTTCAGAGTAGCAGCCGTGTTAGTCTGTATTCACAAAAAGAAAAGGAGTACTTGTGGCACCTTAGAGACTAACAAATTTATTAGAGCATAAGCTTTCGTGAAGTGAGCTGTAGCTCACGAAAGCTTATGCTCTAATAAATTTGTTAGTCTCTAAGGTGCCACAAGTACTCCTTTTCTTATTGTGAACAAGCTATTCAATATAGTTAATCTTGTCTCTTGATTATTTTATCTAAGAAACTCCCTCTCCTGGAGGATGCAATGAGAAAGAATTTCAGTGTAACCCTGATGGGAATTGTGTTCCTGTGTTGTGGCGCTGCGATGGAGAAAAGGATTGTGAAGACGGCAGTGATGAAAAGGGCTGTAATGGAACTATACGCTTGTGCGATGAGAGAACCAAGTTTTCCTGCAAGAATACAGGTACATTATTGTTTGCTCCAATTCAATTTTTTCTTTCTCAAGGCCATTTAAAATAAACTTTTTTTATTATGTGTACGACAGTAGTGTCCACAATATGCTACATGATATACAGACATATATAATAGGAATACACCATCCCTATTCTGAAGAAGTTAAATTTAAAACATTCAAACCAACAAAACTAAAATCAACAAACAAAACTAAATGGTGAAGGGCTGGTGAAAGGGGTACAACTTACACAGAAAAGCGTCAATCCTGCAGAGACATTCAGGTGCTTAAGTATGTGAGTAGTTCTATTAAAGGCCTCAACACACTTCCTTGCATGGCTCCATTAGTGTTGTCTAGATAATGACTTTGGGCACTGTGGAGAGAGATGGGGCTGTGCCTAAGATGGTCTTTCTTCTAAGTAACTGGGTGCGGAGGATCAGAATAGTGGCTCACCCGTCCATCGCTCTCCTTGTTCCATCCAGCATTGCTGGCTGGACACTCAGGGAGGATTATTACTTCATCCTGTTAGGGGCTGTAGCAACTTACTGCCCTCAGCCCAACCAGGAGCAACAAAGGAACTGTGTCTTAAGGGGTATCTCAGAGGTAGGATGTGTTCCTGTGGGGGCTGACGTTCCTGCATACTTTGCATTACTCAGCATTGCGCCTAGCATTTTAATTCTTTTTGAGCAGGTCCTTAATCCTGAACTATCTGTGTTATGGTTCCAGAGGATGATTTTTTTGGGGAGGTGTGGGAGTTACTAAATCTGCTAGTCTGTTTTAACTATGGTCTTCTGGGGACTGATCTCAGAGATATTGATTGAATTGGCAGAGGAGAATGGACTGTGATTAAGTGGTGTATATGCTTATTACTAGGCACAGAGCTGTTTGGTAATGTTGGGAATGGGAGACTCAGTATAACACAGTCCGCCATTCCACTCAAAGAAACTGGTTACAGGTTTCAGTATCTTTTCCCACAGGATTGAGTCTGTTTTGAAATATTAACATTCTATTGAAATAGCTTAATTGAGGTATTTTATTATTTCTATTGCTGCCAATTAAATGCTCTAAATAAAAGATAAAAATGCTGTGAGCAAGCAAACACTGTGGAAACTACATGGCCATGGGGTGTTGAGAGATGCAACATGTCTTAAACATGCCTGCTGGCCACAATTAAGCATGTTAAATAAAATGCTGAAAGCAGACAGGGCTATAAATGGTATTTGAGCCCATTTCTGGCAGGCACTTCCATTTTACAAGCAGGCATTTTAAACAATAACAAATATACAATTATACAGTAATTCACAGTGACTTTACATCTTTTAATTTGTGGGTATGATGTAACTCTGATTTGGGAATCTGTACAACTTATGAGTTCTAGATGATGTGTATGAAGTTATTATAAAATACTGTATATGTTGAATGTCTCTGTGCATTTGAAATTCACCATTTGCTAACATTGCCTTTAGCATGGTAATCATCAGCCTAGGGACAATGAAGAGTCCTAGGGAAAATGAAGAGTCATTAAATTTAACAGCTGTGCTCTGTACAACAGGTATGCTAAGGATGGTTCCAGAGTTAGAAAACCAGTGTGACCAAATGTCCGTGCATGGGGGTGCTGAAGTGGAGAGTGGAAAATTCCCAAACAGGACAGTGAGACAGAGATGATAAAGCAGGGGTTTAAAAAGATCTCATAGAGGGAAGGATTTGGGGGAGGCGGCAGGAAGCTTTAGGCAGGAGAGGGGACAATACAGGCATGGTTTGTATGGGGGTGAGGAGCTGTAGTAGTTATGATAATAAACTACAGTCCAATATTTGTAAATTGCTTGTTTTGAATTCCAAGCATTATCCATGGTTTATGTGCTTTAAATGCATGAACATAATACCACCACTTTTATATTTATGTCATTTAATTTTGTAGGCTGTTCTCTAGTAAATAAATTAAACTGATTAAATACCCTGGGATATTTGTAGAAGACATTGCATCCACATACAGAAACATCCCATACAGTCTACAAAACAGTTCACAAATGTTCTAATAACCAATTACAATAGACTATTTTTCCAGCAGGCTTTCCTGTTAAAGCTTACCTAGTTTAATGCCATTGTGGATGTAGAAAAGGTGAAATAGTTCAATTAGTCTTCTCACTACTGTACAATGCACTGATGACCTTGCTGAATCTCTCAGGATGAACTGCTTCTGAAAGCTGAAGTGGGAATTGTGGGAGAGAGAGTATTGTGACTAAAGAGTTAGGGATAGCTCTGATATGCACAGAGGTAAAACTTAAACTGATTTAGTCTGGCTAATGTGACTGCACTAAACTGTGTGCCTAGACCTGTTCAATACAACCAATTCAATTACTTATGGCTTAGATCTCTGGTATAGACAAGATGTTATAGAACTTTTTAGTTCCCTCAACTCTGGTCTTTTAAAAAAGAAATCCCAAAAAACTAGAACTAAATTGAATTGTTTAGTTTTTTTTTTTTAAATCTTGACCACTATTTTTGAGGAATTAAGGGAGCCTTTTAATATGATTTTTCTATCTTCTATTTTAGGATTTTTAAGGATTAAATTTTAACTTGGTATTGTTCTCTATTTCTAGGGGTTGATTACATGCAATCTCTACTTTCAATGTTTTATCGCACTCATGTGGTGTTTGTTTCATGAGTCTGGACTGTTAATTTCCTAATTTTTTGTATATATAAAACTACATATATGAGAAATTTAAATTACTGTATGTGGATGTTATGTCACACTGAAAAAATGTGAAGAAATGTAGCTCCTTTTCTGTCATTTTTTATCCTGGAACTACTACTACTTACCAAATTATAAACTCCATAAATAGGTGTTTTACTATGATCTGACTAAATTCCTGACTAAATCTTGATCATACTAATGTGTCAGTGAAGTCTTTAAACAAGCAAACAATAAAGAGGCAGTTCAGCCAATTTAAGTGGATTATTCATAGTGCTGAGGGAACATCCAAAGATTTGCCTCAGGGAAGTGAGAGCTTTCCTAAGTAGCTTCCAATACATGGATATTCACTAGGGAATTTAGAAGGGTCTTTGAGGTATGACTCTTCCACTAGCTCTAAAATACTACACATAATACATACTTTTTGTCTAGTAGTGCACAGCTGATGCTTGCCCAGAGAAAGCACTGATACACTTTCTTTGGCTTATTTTTATTTTATCTTTGACTTTATTTTTAGTCATGGTATAAAATTAATGGTTTTCAAGATTACATAAGCAGCAGGTGTAAAATGTGGTGTGTGTGTGTGAATCAGAATAAAAAGTTAAATGTATTTCTAGTTCACAGTTCATGCTTTTGCTTGCATTTCCCATCTGACTAACTACATGCAAATTTCTTAAAATAGAATAAGGAAAATAGATTGACAGTGATACGGAATTGAAACTATAGCATGTAAGGAAAACATATTAAAATCAGGGAGGATTGATTTAAATCAAGGCAATTTTAAATCATGGTTTAAATAAACATTTCTATTTGAACTTCAGTTATTTTCTAAAGAAAGATGCAGTCTCATTGGTTGATATAACCATTAAAACATGTTATTAAAACATGTTGATTTACAACTAATAGAGCCCTTACAATGAATTTGGCACAGCTTTTTGCAACCAAGGAGGGTACTTTATGATTATATACATTTATTTAAGCAATAATATTGCTTAATTGTTAAAGTATGTTTGTCATTTATCTAATGTTTAAAGATACTTTGAAACAAAACCAAACCTGATCTAGAGCATTTTTCTCAGGAATATCCAATTAAGGAGTAAATCACCATTGTATCTTTCTTTATGGAATCCATTTCAAAGCTGCTATTTCAAGTTTTCTTAATTTGAGAATACAATATATCTTTAAAGTAAATGATAAACCAAGAGATAGTTAGAAAATAGATATTTTAATTAGCATTTTAGTATCCAGTCTTTAAGACCTTTGTAACATCTGAATTGGAGTAGTGTAATAGTCTGTTCACATCCAACCCTATTCAAAAACATTTTAATGTTGTATAGATACTGGATTATATTTAATCTGGAGCTGCAGCATAATGTTGGGCAGAGATTCAGAATTATATGTAATCCCTTTTAGGTTTTCTTTTAAATGTACTGCCATTTGGCTTTTTGAACTATGTACAGAAATCAGGTCTTAAATGTATTTTTTAAAAAAGTTAATTACGTCATCTCAACAAAACAATTAAAACATTGCTCTTAGTGACTATACCTTAATAAGGAATACAACTATGTGAAATTAATAAAAAACTGGTATTTGTTGTTAGAAACTTTACTTACATCTCAAAATTAGATAAAAAGGGAGATACTAATAGAGGAAGCATAAAACATGCCATGCCAGATCCAATCACTGGTCCATCAAATCCAGTACCTGTCTCTGGTAGTGTGTAATTTCCTCAGTGCAATGTCAGTCATCCCACTTTATGCATTTAGCCATTTGTATAGTGCTGAACCTGGGATGGGATCTGAGCAGTTTACATAATGAATCATGACATTTGAATGCTCTCACTTTACATATGTAACTGTTTCAGAGTGTTGGTTTCAATCCTGCTGCCAATGATCCTAAGGAATTTTTGGCATTGACTTTGGGAACAGGATCAGGCCTGTTGTTACTGGTCATGCAGTTATATACACTTAAAAAAAAAAACCTTCCAGTAGAACTTTTGTCTTAAAACACAAATATCCCATTTAGAAGTGCTATTGTTTTCTCTGGATTTTTTCCCCTTCAGTTTGCTCCTTAGTTAATTACCTTGTAGACTTTTAAACTTAAAAAAATCACTTTGGAGGCATATATTTCCCAAACTTTTAGAGGTCAGCCACTTATTTCAAATGTAAGCTTTACTAGTCTTTCATTTATCTTCAGTTATGTGTATACACATACACACACAATCCTTGCAGTGTGGTGCTAGAGAAGAGAACTTGGCGATAGAGGGATTGAGGCATTGTGTAACCGTCAGCAAGTTACTTTAATGGGGGTGCATTGGTGTAACCAAACGTAGAACTCAAACCATAATTTCTCTTTATTCTCACTGGACTTTAAACCTTTCTTTAATTGTGTAATAAGAAACAATGTAAATATATTATCTTCCTGATTAAATTGCATGAACACTGAAATATGAGAAAACAAAAGCTGGTGCACTTAAAGACGATGAGCAATGAAAACTCTCATTGACTTTAAAGAGGATTGTGAGCACTCAGCTTCTCTCAGGCCTTATAAGGAAAAGCAAACGTTAAATGAAAATACTTATAAGATAAAATCTTGAACCTATATAAAAACACCATACTGCTGGGACTCCATGTTTTATACTTTTTGGAGGGGGTGGCAAAAGCATCTGTCTGGAAGTCGTCATTCTGTGGTAAACCCATGGTATTGCCCTTGGAAATCCCTGCAGGAGTTGATTCTGACACTTTCAGCCTTAATTTTTGCTCTATACTTTTCCTTGGAGAGACAACTATGGAATCAGTGGCACTATCATTCTGGAGGGAGCCATGTTTCCAGAGTATTGGAGAGCCATGTATGGAAAAATGGAGAGGCCAGCCTTTTGTGCAAATATCTTAAAATGCATGGGATTTTCTGACCAATGGTGGTGCAACTGAATGATGTAGATGGTGAGAGAGGGTGATGTGCAGCCTGCTCTCTTTGCATGCTGATAAATCCCTTATCCAAAATGGAAGATGCATCAGGAACGAGAGTTCCCACATAGATGCAGAGATTCCAGAATAAATGTTCTTGTTTCATGGCTTATTCTGTGGAAGGGGGTGATACACAGCTGCAAAATTTTGTGGAGCTTCTTGAATGATGTTTAGTGCAAGAATGAGTTTTGTTAAAAAGTGTTGGGTAGCCCCTTGTGTTCCCCACATCTGTTGCTGCTGACTTAGAGGAAAATCAACATCTTTTTTCTCGCCGTCAAGAAATTTGATAAATATTGCTGCACAAAAACTTGTCACTTCTGCACTGGGGCCACTGAATGGGGGAAACTGGGGCAGCTGGTCTATTGGGGGGGGTGAAGCTGATAGGTTGTGGGATCAGAGGATGTGTATTAATAGCCAGAATGTTCTCTTCCCATCTTTTCTCATGCTGCTAAAGCCCTGCTTTACTGTCTGGTGGCCTGGAGGAACAACTTCAGGGCATTCCCTGCTACCTGTCCATAACTCAGCTGAATGCCTGACACTTAAGTTGGATTGTGGTCATGTATGACAAGGCTGCAGGAATGTGTCACATGAGATGCATGACACTTGGCAGCTTCGAGTGATATATAGCCCAGTATTTCTTATATAATTAACCAAATGGGTAAGGAAAACACATGCTAGATGAATAGATTCAAATTTGAAAGTCCTTCTTTAAGGCCAATAATTTGATTTGTGAGGGTGGAGCTATGCTAATTTTTCTAGAAAGCTGGAATTCTTTTTGTAGTAGCACAGGTAAAAAGACAATGAAATTGAGGAAGAAGAAATTATAAAGAAATAATTTATTTGCATTCATTAATAAATATTACATATTTGGAGTTGGATATACCTGTTACAGTTTATCTCAATTGATTTTGACCTTTCATGTCCATACCTTATGCTGCAAGTAGAAAAAAAATCTAACTAATCTTGGTCATATTACAAGGGTACCCCTCTCATAAGGTTGAGGTATTATTGAACATAGTATCCTGTATCATTTAGTTTAACATTTTTTATACTGTCCTTTCCTTCTTCATCCATCTTCAACTACATTTTATTGTCAGTGCTATTTTGATGAACACCATAAATAGTGAATCACCTCTTTGCCTCCTTAAAATATACCATGTTATTGAGGGAATACTGATTGAATTCCGTAATTACATTATTATAGTTGGTGCTGGTTGTGTCACCTGTAGTTAAAGCTGCCCAATACTTTTTATATAATAAGACTGTTTTAAGTTTTTTATAACTTTGCTAAGCTTTAACTGCTTGGGTTGATATATATATATAGTGTCATGGACATGCCTTTTGCTTTCCTTGTGGAAATTCAACCAAATTACCTTTTGTTTGTACAAGGCATGTTGTACCTCAGGAGCTGAGCAGGATTTTCCCTTCAATAGCTTCTCCCAAATGCTGTAGTGTCTGACACATGAACTGATAGCAGTGACACTGTCTCTGTTGAGATCTTGATTCCATTATGTATAATATGGTGTCAAGGTTCCTTCCCCACTCTGAACTCTAGTGTACAGATTTGGGGACCTGCATGAAAGACCCCCTAAGCTTATTCTTACCAGCTTAGGTTAAAAACTTCCCCAAGGTACAAACTTTGCCTTGTCCTTGAACCCTATGCTGCAACCACCAAGCGTTTTAAACAAAGAACAGGGATAGAGCCCACTTGGAGACGTCTTCCCCAAAAATATCCCCCCAAGCCCTACAGTCCCTTTCCTGGGGAAGGCTTGATAAAAATTCTCACCAATTTGTACAGGTGAACACAGACCCAAACTCTTGGATCTTAAGAACAATGAAAAATCAATCAGTTTCTTAAAAGAAGAATTTTAATTAAAGAAAAGGTAAAAGAATCACCTCCGTAAAATCAGGATGGTAAATATCTTATAGGGTAATCAGATTCAAAACAAAGAGAATCCCTCTAGGCAAAACCTTAAAATACAAAAAGACACAAAAACAGGAATATACATTCCATTCAGCACAGCGTATTTTACCAGCCATTAAACAAAAGGAAATCTAACGCATTTCTAACTAGATTACTTACTAATTTAACAGAGTTTCTGAGACTGCATTCTTGATTTGTTCCTGGCAAAAGCATCACACAGAGAGACAGACCCTTTGTTCCCCCCTCCAGCTTTGAAAGTATCTTGTCTCCTCATTGGTCATTTTGGTCAGGTGCCAGCGAGGTTATTTTAGCTTCTTAATGCTTTACAGGTGAAAGAGTTTTGCCTCTGGCCAGGAGGGATTTTATAGCACTGTTTTCAGAAAGGTGGTTACCCTTCCCTTTATTTTTATGACATATGGGGAGAGAGAGAGAGAGCAGAAGCAGCCTGATCAGAATGCAGAGGAGACAAGAGCTGGATGTGGGGAGGAAAGGGCAGCAGAGAGAATAGTTTGGGACAGGTACCTCAGTGGGTGAGACAGGAACTGCCTGGGCAAAGATACTGGCACTGGGAGGTAGAAATGGAGACAGCTGGTAAGGAGTTTCAGAGGCAGAGAGGAGACTGGTAATGTGGGAACTGAGGTTGGAGCCTGAAGGAAGATAGTGGCAAGGAGACTGGGCATAGGATAGTGCTAGGCTGAGCTGGGGAGAATACTGGGCTGAGGAATCAGGGATGAGAGTTGGGAAAAGGCTACTACTGGGACAAGGACAGGTTGGAGAGGATGGGGGAAGAAGGTCTGTGACCACTAGAGCAATCCTTTCCAGAACCTGGAATTGAGCCCTAATTTGCTGAATTTCGATGTTCTACGGAGAGTTAGTACATATCTAGGAAATTCACTTCCAAAGAGTGTGTCTCATCCCGCTCTAGTGGCTGACCCACCTAGAGAATAACAGCCTGCTACTGCTACCAGTTACTCCATTAGCTTAATTGGCAGAGGTCTGTGCAGATGGCCTGTAGATACCCACTCTGCTAATGACCCCTGTGAGTTTCAATATGGTTTCACACAATTTTTTTTCAGTTGGCTTTTTTTTTTAAGTTAAAAAAATGTCAGCATTGCAAAGTCAAGTGCTGCTGGCTCTTAATGGTGATTTCCTCTGAGTACCCAGCTTGAAACACTGGGGAAAAAATAGTATGTGATGATATAATTAAATGATGCTGAAGTAAAGTTGAACAGGCAACCTTAATGTTGGCATTTCTTAACTTTTCAACCGTAACATTTTTTAATATATATTTTTGTGTGTAATTATTATTTATACTACAGTAGTATAAGTATCCAAATGCCCCATTCAGACTGGGGCCAGTCTTTTAGATGGTGATATAGAACACATTGTTCTTTCTGCGATCTGCAATAATAGTTATCCCATTTGGGAATTGTAATGGCCTCTCCTGCCGTAATAGCCAAGAGGCACACTTGATGTGGGTGAACAAATTATTGCTTTTGGGAAAACCTTTAAATAACAACATTGCTCTCTCCTCCCACTCTCCTTGAAATGAAGTAGCTTAAAATGACTATATTGAAACAAACAAACAAGATGACCCATTGCAGTCATTGAATAAAGCCTACTCCTGACGAGTTGAGGGGAGAAAACACTCCCTAATTTCAATGGGAACCTCTAGTGTAGAATGGGAGGACACCAGTATTTTAGATACTAGTAGAAAACTGTCATCTTGCAGTTCAGTAAACAATACAACCAAAGGCTTCCTATGCTCCACATACCAAACAGTATGTAAATGTTAAGTCTCTGTTTAGAATTGCTAATTTTCATAGACAATCAAAACCACTAGAAAATGCATTTGGATCAAGCTTTCCGACATACCTATGCCAATTATTTGAGGCCTTTTTATTGTGTACATTGCAGACAATACCTCTATCTTCATGTGTATAAGAGATATGGAAAACAGTAGATATATGCATATGAATTGATGCAGCTCTTGTACTAGAAAAGGTGTCTGGAAAATAAAAATGTATGTCTCATGCAAGGGCAATAATTTGAAATAATGACATCAATATAGGCATAAATATATGTGCCTCATTTAAATCTGGACAAAATTAATTTGTTCACATAAGTATATTCTTTTATTTAATAAGATATGTCAAACCTATCACAATTGAAGAGGAATCCTGTGTTATAGAATATATCTTCTTTCATTAACATGAAAAGAAGTCAAGTAAACAAGTTTGTTCTCTAAGCGGCTGTATCTATAAAACAGATTGAAATAGAGGTTAGAGGCTGTACTGGAATCAACATCAATTTATTTTGGGATATGGCCAATTTGCATGGCACAAACATTTTCCATTATTTTCTTTGCTGCTTCTGTCTTTGTGATGGTATTTAAATTCCAGTGTTCTTTTCAAGGTAAAGATGAAGAAGGAAGTTCTCTAGAAGCACTTTTGATTGAATGTACGTATTTAAGTTTATGCATACAACTTTGTTTCGTGGTTGCTCTATCTTATTTATTATTTATTTGTGTAACTGTAAGTGAGTAGGTAGAAACAAAGTTGTTCATTTTTTCAGTTTGGGAGGAATAAGGATTACAGTTCCCTTTGTTGTCCGTGGAATGATGGATGTGCTTTGGGCTCCAATTAGAAGATGCTGGCATTTTTATGAGGTGCACCGCACCCTGAACTTCCATTAAAATCAATAGGAATTGGAGGTGCTCAGCACCTTTCAAAAGTGCTCAGCATCCTCCAGATCCAGCTCCTAATTCTTTGTACTCTATACTGTTACCCCACAGTGAAATATCCCCTTGGTAATGTACCTTTTGCCATGCTCTTTTATGTGTAATTCAGGATTGGTAAGCATAAATAAATATTAAATTGCTTTTAAATGTATAGGTATTTTAATATTTTGGGGTTATTCCTATTTAGTACAGGATGTTCATGAGTGCTTTGTGTAGTTTTATAACATTTAAATGGTGGGTCTTTCACCATTTGCACAGGGTCACCCAGGAAGTCTGTAGCAGAACTGGAAATTGAAGCCAGAACTCCTGAATCCCAGTCTGGTGCCTTAATCATGAGACTGACTCTCATTGTATTTTGCTATTTATGGTTGTGGTCTTGGAAAAACCCGGAAGATCAGAGAAAAACAAACATGAACTCAATTCTTTTCAAACCTCAAGAAAGATCAGATTTAGTATAATCCAATTTTTAAGTGAAAGTATGAATTTGTTCTTATATCATCTGAATTAGTTGCCTTTGCCTAATATACATTAAGGTATACATTCATACAGAGTACTGTGCTGTAAGTTGATGAGCAGAAAACACCAGCTAAGGAAGGTAAAATAATGCCCAAACTGCAGTTCAATCCAAAGTCCTTTACCCAAGGCCCGCTTTATTATCATAAAAGGATTTAAAATGAGCAAATCACTTGATCCCAGTCATCAAAGGCCATTCTAGTTTTTAGCAAACTGGGAGGAGAGGATATAACCTTCTCTCTGGGTAACCTTTCCTGATTACTGTGTGGGTCTCTTGCCACATCCCTAGGGAGATTGTCTCAAGCCTTATCTTCTTGAGACTGAGTCAGGAGTACTTCTTTATATAGCTTTCAACAGGTAGTCCCATGATACGTAGTCAGCTGACCAATTCCCATTATGTGCCCTTTCTGAAGACTACAACTCCCAACAATGAGCAACCTTAAAGGATCTATGTTCCTGAAACAGATGTGCTGCCTGCCCTTGCAGACCAGTACTCTGTTACATGTGTGTTGTTAAAACTTTTGACCGTTAAAAATATTTTATCTGAAAATACAAACTGATAATGAAAAGTATTTAAAATATTTGGGGCCAGAGGTGGGAGGCGCCTGTACGCCTCTCCCTCTCCCATCACCTCTGCAAGTCCCTCTGCATGACTAATCCATGTACTGTGGTGGGGATAGAGAAAGAGGAGTTTCCTGGCAGAAAGAAGGAGGAACCTGGGATGGTGGCATTGTCTCAATAAAGAACTACAATTCCTAAGCACATTACCAGGTTTAATGCTTGTCTGACTAGCATAAACACCATTAAAAGGAGATTGAAATGTGCTCATGAATAGTTGGAGAAAGTGGCATCAGAGCTTGATGGCAACTGTCAGCATATGTGAACAATTGTGGGGGATCTGTTTTTTGGCATGGATTTATATAGATGCGGGTTTTTACTCCAAGTGACTTCACTTCCACACCCATATACTTCTGAGGTTACAAACCCTATCTCTATCAGTAGACAATGTTGCAACTGTAACATTTCTAACATACACGTGTAGCATAAACTGGAGTACATTTTTCCCTTGTGTAGTCATTTCCGGTGAAGGAAATGAGTTGGGTATTGCCTATTTAAAACTTTGTGAAAGTGTTTTATTTGCTAGAAATGTTTCATTTAAAGTTAATTTCAGTGATGTTACCCCATGGAGGGTTTGGCTCTGGCAGCTCTGTCTCAGGTTCAACAGAATTCTCTCTGCTTGCCTTAGATCTAGAACTCATAGGAACACATGAAACCATAGGCCAATAACACGAAAACAATCACGAGAACAAGGTCCACTATCTTTTATCATTTTTATTAAAGTTACCAACAAAGTTATGAATGTCACAGCACATACAACTCCTAGGTATATCCATCCAGTTACAGTTACAAACATATTCTCATCCTCCTAGACAGTGTTAGAGTCTGATGGCTCTCTCATGGATTGACCATGAGTACAGGGATGGTTCCTGCTGGAGTTCTCCCATAGGAAGCTCAGTTTTCCCACTTTGGACACCCCCTTTTCTATAATGTAATTCTGTCTATACCTGTGTTCTGCACCATGTGCATGGAAATGTCAACCCTCTTTTTTCCCTTATTGGTCTGTGTCCCCTAGAAACATAAGGGATCCCAAATGCTATAGATTGTATAGGTTCTCTTTATTCTCATTAGCGTTGATGCACAACTTGTATCCTGTGCTAAGGCACATGTTGGAAACAGATGTGCCTCTATAGTATTTTTATTATTTAAAATTAATCTTCCAGCTAATTTTTCGCAATATTACCATTTGGTACCACTTTTCCCATAATCTTAGGGCATCAGGTTATTAATTGGTCATTAACTTATGTCAGCATTTTTTATCTCCAAAGTCTAAATTAGGTAAGCTAGAATCTGGAAGGCCTCACTCTATAGGTCTTGTGTTTCAGCCTTTCTGACGTAGATATCTAATAAATTATCAATCTAAGTACTGATCAATTTTATACTTCTATAATCCTACAATTTAAGTCTATTTAACATACAGTAATTATATATATCATGTTCATTAATCATAACATCACACAATACATGGATAATAAACTAAAATCATTGGCTAAAATTTAAAGTATGATTACTGCTTTGGCATTATATGGAAACATATTGTATATAATTATTAGAGTATTTTTGTTCATGGTAACTACTAATTTAAGTCAGTGTCAGATTGAGACCTTGCTCTTACTAGGGGTGAGTGGGGGTGGAGAGAAAAGAAAATGGGGAGAAAAGCAGGAGAAGAAATATTGTAACAATTTTGGGCAACCTATAAAACTGTAATTCAGTATATTTTACTTAGGTTGCATAGCTGCCTGCATGCAGTTTCACTGAATATAGAACCTATTAGGTTTGACATTGGTCAAGAAATTAAGGCTGCCTATTTAGATGTAGATGACTTAAAATACAAAGCTGAGCTTGTTTAGAGCCTTTCTGTTAATTTAGAAAGAGAGACCATTAATGCTAAAATGTAATACAACAATAGATTTCTCTGTAATGTTACCATAGGTTTTCCTATGTTTATTTTCATCTGATTTCTTGTGTTTGTCTCTTTTCTCCAAGGGAGATGCATTAGCAAAGCGTGGCTATGTGATGGAGATATTGATTGTGACGATCAGTCTGATGAGGATAATTGCGAGAGCTATATGTGTGGACCACCAAAATATCCTTGTGCTAATGATACCTCCATCTGCCTACAGCCTGAGAAGCTCTGTAATGGGAGAAGAGATTGTCCTGATGGATCTGATGAAGGCGACCTCTGTGGTATTTTCTTTTTTAGGCGCACTCACATCTATAAAGCATTCAACATTATTTTGTTTCCCTAATACCACTTGATGTTTTCTGTTCCCATCTTCCCTTTCTAAAGAATCTTATATTAGCAGGGTATTTAAATTTTCTCACAAGTAATTTATGCATTTTATTTTAATGTCCATGTTGTGCTTGAAATTGTATCAAGCCTCTCCAAAATGAAGCATGGTGAATAACATAGGTTCTCTAATCTAAGAACCTATCTTTAATCTCTTAAAACATCCCCTATAAGGTACATGGTTGTAGCCATAAGCAGTTGGAAAGCTCTCTTACACATATAAGAACACCTGTACTTAAGTGTGCCTATAATACTGTCACACAATACAAACTTAACCACTGTTGAATTAGATCACTACTTAGATGGGAGGGTTTGTTCCCCCCCCCAGAAACATATTAGTATGCTGCAAAAAAATTGTGGGGTGTGTTTTTTTTAAATTATTCCACAGGTGTCATTCTTCCTTCTGAGTCAGTACTGAAGATTTGCCATTGCATGTTATTAAGATGCACTATGCTCATCCTTTAGATGAAATGTAAAAAGAGGACTGTTTTGGCGAGCATACTCTATCATGCTGTCCAATATTATCTCATTGTTTCCTTGTACTCCACCATTAATCTTTCTGAATCCATCTGTTCTTTCTTTTTTTATACTTAATTTTCCTTTTTTGGGGCAGGGACTGCCTTTTTGTTCAGTGTTCGTAGAGTGCCCAACATAATGATGTCCTGCTCTGTGACTAGGGCTCCTAGGCATTACTGTAAAATATATAATAAATAATGGAATGGCTGAAAGGTAGGAAAGGAGAGGTGATTACAGGAGTAGAGGTTTTTATATCCTCAGGTGGAAAACTCCTTGTTAATGCTCTAGTAAAGTTTCTTTGGCTTGAGAGACAAGGCACGTAATGATCTCATTAACTCCCAGTGATAGTAACCCCTTTAGGACCCATATATGTTGCCAGAGCACCACATAAGAGTCAGGATCGGCCCCCATATATTTATTGTATTGTACTGTATTGCTGAATTTAATAAACCATTCATAGCACTTTTTATAGACTTCAATTAGGCCTTCTATACAGTGCATTGAGCAGGTTTGGGGGATCTGATGAGGCAACCAGGAAATTTGTGGATCTGGGAAGGCAGTGTCATTGATAGAAGGAATAGAAATCTGTGTTTGAGTGAATGGCAGTTTCACAGCATGGTTTCCTATCTACATGGGAGTTTGGCAAGGCAGCACTCTGCACCATCGTTGGTCAATATAGAATTAATTAGTTGATTGATAGGCTTGAGGAGGCAGCTGTAGGTGGCTTTGAGCAGAATGCCATTCTGCTTTGAGATCTTTAATATGCTGATGACACTCTGATGTTGACTCAATCTTGTGAATTGCTGAAGCTGATAGCTGATCTAGTTGAGCAAGAAGCAACACACTTTAGACCTTATGAATCTGGATTATCTGACCATTACCATCAAACAGCCTCCAGCGCTAGATTACAGCTAAATCAGTATTTACCTGTCTGGACAGGACATTGAGCAGGTGGCAACTGTCAAATATTTGGGCATCATCATAGACCATGCTAGAAGTTACTTGAAAGATTTTGACCCTCATATAGCAGCAGCTGCTGCTGCCAGGTTTCAGGCATGCTTCAGTGGCCTCATTGGGGATGTCATGACATCAAGCTTGCCAAAAAGCTGGGGATCTATAGACCCACAATTATACCTACTCTGTTGAATGGCAGTAAAACATGGGTCCTGAGGAAGGCCAAAGAACACTGGATTTACATTTTCAATTCTCATCATCTTCATCTGCTGTTCCAGATCAAGTGTCACAACAGGAACACAAATGAGGATATTTGAAACCAAACACAGCAGCCACCTCTATCAGCACTAGTTTCAGCAGCTTCCTTGGTACGGACATATTATTAGAAAGGATGATCAGCAAATTATGGATCATGTGTACCAAAGAATGCCACTACAGAGATCAAGCTTTGGTGGTGCGATAAGATTGCCAGTGATAGACATAACTGACATAAACATAGCCAGACCATCTTAGGCACCAAGGCAGAGATTGATCCAGGTGGCACTTGAGCTGCAAAGAGGCCATATCCCTTTGAGATTTTCTGGGATTAAGATAATGATAATAAGTTATTATTCAACAGTGGTTTACTACTCATTTACTAATTAGCATGAGGGTATTTATGACTGTTGTCTTAAAGTGTTAATATGCATTGCAGGATATTGGCAGCCCGTTTGCCTATCAGTGTTATTTTAATGAATTTGCTCCCTTTTTTCCCCATCATTGAGAACCCTGAAGTCTGGAAAAATAAAAGGACCCTAAGAAGAAAGGTTTCAGAGTAGCAGCCGTGTTAGTCTGTATTCGCAAAAAGAAAAGGAGTACTTGTGGCACCTTAGAGACTAATAAATTTAATTGAGCATAAGCTTTCGTGAGCTATAGCTCACTTCTATAGCTCACGAAAGCTTATGCTCAATTAAATTTGTTAGTCTCTAAGGTGCCACAAGTACTCCTTTTCTTTTTAAGAAGAAAGAAAACTGCTTTAAAAAATCACGAGGGAAAGTGTTCTATAGAAGGACCGCTGGATTGTATATATTTTCTTGTGCAGATGTAAAATTCAGTTTTAGAAATACATGTGAATCAGACTAGCTAAGAGGCATGAATAAATTAGAAGATTCAGAAGAAAATCTAACTTCCAATAAATAAATACATTAGTGCACCTGTCCTGTACTCCCAAAATTCACATTGACATTAGTACTTATAGGAAATGCAGGACTAGCTCCTTAATGTTCTTTAGTGTTTGTTTTCACAGCATTCTTTAAATAAAATAAAATAGAGAACTAGGTCCTGAATTTCCTTTCACACTGGCTTCTTTGACCCCACTGTAGTCACCACAGGGATGCACAAATGTAACTGAGAGCAGATTTAGAATCTGTTGGAGAAAAGCATACCCTTTGCCTCCTAATCCCAGAGACCCTCCATGCATAGGTTTAGGAAATTCAAGACACAGAAGACTCAGGGAACGTAAGGAACAAGGCATTGAAGCCTCAGATTGATGAAGGAATAAGGCACTTTGACACAGAGCCAAGTGTGCTGAGACACTAAATGCATTCCAAGACATATTTGGGGTTAGTGTAAACTGGTTAGGAACAGAAAAGGATGTCAATGAGCTAAATAGCCTTTAGCCAATTTAAACAAAATCCAACCATGTGAAGATATGAAATGTACAGTTAGGGCACCTTAACTCTGTCCTGTAATAAAACCATGCAATAGCTATGCAATTACAATGAACACATTTTAGTGTTTGTAGTTCCAGATTAGGTTAGACACATAGTGTTCCCCCCACCTCCTTTCCTCATGGTGTCACTGCAGGGCAGAATTTGGACACTGAATGCTTATTTTGGAGAGAATTACAACATCCCTACATAACAGAGTAATGTATTTTACTCTGAAATATATTGTCATCCTTATCTCCTATCTTAAAGTAGCTTTTGTCTGAAAATTCTGTTATTGTTTTTTGCAATTGTTTTTAAAAATCCATACGTGAATAGTAAACAAGAAGCCCAAAGAATGGTAGCATTAAGTAAATGAGAAAAGAAGTGTACCATCCAGTAAATACAAAGTGTACTGAATATGTGAATGGTAAAATACCTTTGATAATCTGTCAAAATTTATAATATATATTGTAGTTCTGCAATGCTAAAAACTTGCTATCCTGTAACAGTAATGCAACCTCAGATGTGTACAAATTGAATGCACTACTTTTCTGCATAAGTATTCCAAACAAATAGTTGTTCAGCCAGATTTAAATTCAGTTTGTGATTACTTGAGGTTTTTAATTTCTTTTATTACCTAAAAGGTCTTAAAAGTATAATATAATACAGCTGATATTGTTTGCAATTCTTAATGTTCCTTTCCTATTATTTCAGATGAATGTTTGCTTAACAATGGTGGATGTAGCCACCAGTGTTCTGTAGTTCCTGGAAGAAGAATTGTGTGTTCCTGCCCTACAGGACTTTATCTAAATCCAGACAACAAAACCTGTGAAATTGTGGATTACTGTACCAAACATTTTAAATGTAGTCAAGTGTGTGAACAGCACAAACATAGTGTCAAATGCTCCTGTTATGAAGGGTGGAAGATCAATAATGATGGTGAAAGTTGCACTAGTATTGGTAAGCTGAGATTTAGGGCTTCTTCACTATTGTAGGATTCCTTATTCCTTCTAATAGGAAGTTTAAAAACCAGTAAAATAGGATTAATCTCCTGGGTTCTGAGATCCACTGTCCTTCCACTTTGGACCTCAGTAGAAGAGAGAGTCAGGACCATAACTTTTAATGGAGAGTGTCATCTCTTCTATGAGAATAGAATCATCATAATATTATAATTGCATTATTTATTTTGTGCACTGAAGTAGTGCCCAGAGGCCCAAATCAGGAGAATAAGGGCTCCAGTTTGCTAGGTGCAATATAAATATAGAAAGACAGTCCCTGCCCCTGCCTAGAGGAGCTTGATATTAAATGAAAGCTACTGGGTTACCTACAACAGTGGTTCTCAACCTCTCCAGACTACTGCACCCCTTTCAGGAATCTGATTTATCTTGCATACCCCAACTTTCACCTCACTTAAAACCTACTTGCCTTCAAAATCAGACATAAAACTACAGAAGTGTCACAGAACACTTACTGAAAAGTTGCTTACCTTCTCATTTTTACCATATAATTATAAAATAAATTGATTGGAATATAAATTTTGTACTTACCTTTCATTGTATAGTATATAGAGCAGTGTAAACAAGTCATTGTATAACATTTTAGTTTGCACTGACTTTGCTAGTGTTTTTTATGTAGCCTGTTGTAAAAGTAGGCAAATATCTAGATGAGTTGTTGTACCCCGTGGAAGACCTCTGCATACCCTCAAAGGTATTCATACCTATTGTTAAGAACTGCTGACTTAGAGCTTCCACCTGCCATTTGAGGATTATTCCTTATTTTTTTTTCTCGTATTTTTGCCAACTCTGATTTTAAATATCTCTAAACTATGGTGCTTCACCAATTCTTTTTGGTGACTGCTTCACAGGTCATTAGATTTCACCACTAAGAAATTATTCCAGTTGCTCACCTTTTTCTCACATTCATGCCATAGACCATTTTTGAACAAATGAGCTAGAAATGAAAGCTTGTGTATCACATTATCAGTCACCTGAGATAATTTTATTAATACCCAATTCAGATATTTTGTAAATGGCCTATTAGAAACCATCTAATTTGACAGTAGCTGAGCTAATTCAAACATTTCATTACATATCCTTTACAGTTATAGTGCAATCACAATTTAGTTCCAATTAATAGCATGCCAAAGTACAAATTATACCTTATCAAAATAATTACTTTTTAGTTTATTCTTCTAAAATAATGAATTAAGATTAAAATATATTCAGTATAACTCATATCAAAGAGTTCCTTGCAACTCCCATTGGATTAGATAATTCTCATTGAATTTTCTTCCAATTCAGTAGGAGTTTGTTTGCTTATTTCAAAGTAGAATTTGAGTTGAGCTCTTTGATTTATTCCAGATTATTCCCATTGTTATCTCTTAGTCAGCTTTTCTGGGTCATCTTCTAAATTTTTGCTACCTTTTCTATTAGATACAGTTCATTTGTCTGACCTTTCAAATCACACAGAAACCACCCTGAGCTCCACCCACAATGGGAAAAGCATTTTGGGGTGTTCATTTTAACCTTTTTCCCCCCATTCCACTGACCAATTTAAAGATGTTTACTACTGCAGTGTGAGATCAGGAATATATATTCTTTTTCAAGGAAAGTCCCTGTGAGTGCTCCACTTTAGGAGAATCTGAGCCCTTGTGCTTGTAATTGGAGAATTTCAGTAACAGTGCCTGGTTGGGTTGCACAGGCGCTTTTCCCATCTTGCGCCACTTCTGTCAGTTACATAGTGCTGTGCGACCAACCCCCCTCTCAGTTCCTTCTCTACCACCATTAGCATGAGATTGAGCAATCGTCAGAGCCTTTCAGTATTATCTTTAGCGTAACTGTTATCTTTAGAGTATTAGTTTTTAGAACCCAGTTATTTAGTTAAATAGTTAACTACCCTACCTTTTTCTTACTTTATTTATTTATTTTTTTCCTCTTAGAAATTTAAGTTTCAGTTATTTGTATACCCCTTAATATAGTATAGTTACCATCCCTCATGGGAAAAACCCTATTCGAAGGGGTGTGCTTGGCTTCCTGGTTTTCAACATTGCCTCACTTGCCAGTCTTCAATCCCAGTTTCTGATGGACATTCACAGTATGTCTGCTGGTGCTCCGACTTCCATAATATGAAGGCTTGCACCAGGAAAGCAAGGAATTTACAGCTAAAACTCCTCACAATGGAGAAGTCTCCATGCGGTGTCCAGTATGGGATCATGAACCCCTCCTGGCCACTGGTTTCCAACAGTGGTATCTGACAAAGATTAACTATCTCTCTGTGAGAGAAAGGAGCACTCCTCCAAGAAGGAAACAAAAAACAGTCTCCAACCTCCCCTTCTCAGGAACCCACTAAAAAGAAGCATTCCCCAATCCGTCAGACTACCTTGGTGCCAACGGCACCATGACCGTCCATCTCTGAGGCAGCAGGACCATCTGTTTCCATAGATACCATGCAAGCCAAAGAATCTAGCTCAGACAAAGGCACAAAAGGGAAACCTACAAGCCCTGCCTCAGTACTGCAGCAGCTGCTCAGACATGTGGCAACAAGCTGCTCAGCAGTTCTACAAACTATAGAACCACCTCTTGCCTCCACAATGCACAGTGCATAGCCCTCTGCACTGACTGCTGCGGTAAAGGCATCGGTACCCTCCTCAGTACCAATGCTCTCTGTACCGCAGCAATTTCTCCAGCATAAAGACCTTTTGATCTTGTTAGCACCACAATCCCCACTCCTCGGTACCGACATTACTCTAGTACACTTGGTATCATGCCAGCTTACAACACCAACCAGGTCAGCTCCTCCTTTATCCAACAATGAGGAGGGGGAGGAGAATGATCCCATAACTCCTTGCCTATGCAGACAGCCACCAGACTGGGTCTAGTAGAATAACATCAATACCACCCCAGACCTGAAACTCAAGGATGGTAGAGACACCCATGGTTGCCATTATCAATGCCATTCCTACCACATTGGTCCTACTGGGACCCCTGGGCAGTGTACCACCAACACTACCCTAAGCCTCAGAATCCACACAGGGAGTAGTTGAGGCAGTCTCCATCATCCTTAGTATTTGGATCCTCTGAATCCCCAGAAGAGGCAATCGGAGAACGGGAGGATGCATCAGATCAGTAAGTCACATCAGCTGCCAATTCATACCCCCAACACCCATGACAGGGGATGACTTTATACAGTTCCAAGAGCTGTTTAAGAGGATCACAGGCTCATTGGAGATACCACTGGAAGAGTGGAGTCCCAACATAAGTTGCTGGACATCCTCCATACTTCAACCTCTTCCAAGATAACTTTCCCAATAAATGAGGCTCTCATGGCTATAGTCATGTGACAAGTTTCCTGGCTCCCTCTATCAGGTTTTCCTGAAGAGGTGCAATCTACTGTTGAGCACATACTATTCGAAGGCCCCAAACTGTTCTGAACCAAAACAGATGAGTCCCTTCACACGTTGAAGGACTCCAGGATGACACTGAGATCCTCTGGCATATATACACCTACAAAAAAGAAGAAATGGGGAGTACAACGAACAGGATCTGCACCCTACACCCACCCATAAAGGCAATACTACCCACAAAGGTGGAGGCAGAGACCCACAAGTTGGAGACCACTCCCTTCTCAGCCTTGGTATCCCAACAACCTCCCTCTAAACAGTAGTTTTGAGGATTTGGTAAAGGACCAGAAACACCTTCCACACTTTCTATTGCTGGACCCCTCCAACTCCATCCATCCATTCATAGACCATCTGACCCCATTCCATGCAGCATGCTGAAATGTCACATCAGGCAATCTAGACAATAGAATTCATTGAGATTGGCTGTTCCATCCAATTTACCTCCATCCCCCCCAAACACCCTACATCCCTATCCATCTTCAGAGACCTTTCTCACGAACACCTATTATGACAGAAGGTAAACCATCTCATATGCCTGGGCACAATAGAACCAGTATCTACACAACAGGGACAGAAGGGTTTCTACTCCCATTATTTTTTAACCCAGAAAAAAAATGGAGGATGGAGACCCATTCTCAACCTAAGAAGACTCAACAAATTCATGAAGACTGAATGATTCAGGATGGTCACTCTAGCAACGATAATTCCAGCACTAGAATGAGGGGACTGCTTCTCAGCCCTTGAACTCCAGGATGAATATTTCCACATAATGATTCATCCCTCACACAGGAAGTTTCTTAGATTTGTTCTGGGAATGGATAATTTCCAATACAAAGTATTCCCTTTCAACTTGTCCACGGCTCTACAGGTATTCTCAAAAGTCTTCACAGTGGTATCAGCTCACCTCAGCAGACAAGGGATCATAATATTCCCCTATCTGGATGATTGGTTACTCAAAGTCTCGACTTGAGAAGATTTCAGAGTAGACTTGAGAAGAGGCACTAGAAGCTACTCCAAAGACATTAGCTCTCTTCACACAGCTGGGTCTACAAATAAAGCAACAAAAATCAATGTTCACACCTGTGCTGATACTGGAATTCATCCGGGCCTACCTCTACTCTCTGGCTACAGCCTCTCTGCCAACTCACAGATTTACCACTGTAGTCAACCTAATCACTATAATGTAAGCCAGCCCACAGACATCAGCCAGGATCTGCCTCCAACCGTTAGGCCATATGTCAGCAATGGCATTTGTTGTCAAGCACACCAGACTACACATGTGATGCCTGAAAGGCTGGCTCAGGATACTACACATCCCACACAGACGTAGTATAAACAAGCACGTTACAAAGCCAAGCAAAATAAAAAATTCTCCACACTGGTGGACTCAACCACACCACATTTGTGCAGGAGTTCCCTTTGTGCAGACCTCTCCATTGATGATACTCAAAATGGATGCTTTTCTGCTAGATTGGCGGGCACATCTGTACAACCACACAATCCAAGGCCATCAGAATCAACATTACACATAAACCTTATGGAGCTATGAATAGTGTGCAATGCATGCTCACACTTCCTACCCATGATCAAGGAAAAGACCATAAAGGTGCTGATGGACAGTGGCACTTGTATGTTTTATATAAATCGTCAAGGAGGGGCATGGTCACACTTGTTATGCATGGAAGCGATGCAATTATGAAATTGGTGCATCTGCCACAACATCGACATCTCAGCCTCCTATCAAGATGTCAAAACACCATTGCAGATGCACTGAAAATTTTCCCAGGACCCTGAGTGGGAAATGAACACCAGCCTACTAGGGAGCATATTCAGACACTAGGGTTTCCCAACTATAGACCTTTTCATCACAACCCAAAATGCCAAGTGTCCACACTTGTGCTTGAGGGCAAAACTGGGGCCCCACTCTCTAGGTGATGCTTTTCACCTCAAATGGGATGCACCTTTACTGTATGTCTTTCCTCTGACACTTTCCTATCCAGGATCGTACACAGGATGAGGACCAACAATTCCAGAGTCAACTTGATAGTCCCCATGTGGCCCAGGTAACCATGGTTTCCTTACCAATTGAAGATGTCTGTGTGCCTACCACACACTCTTCCCCTTCTACCGTAACTCCTGTTTCAGGATGCGGGCCAGGTCTACCACCCGAACCTGGCAGGATTCCACCTGAAGGCATGGCTCCTCCATGATTCCAAGACAGTGAAATGACCTGTTCAGAGGAGGTAAGGGATATTCTTTTAAACAGCAAAAGGTCTACTACCTGACATACTTATCTGCACAAATGGAAAAGATTCCATATGTGGTGCCAGAATAGACAAACAATGGTGACTGCCTCTCCTTTGCAAAAGGTATTAGATTACAAACTTGAATTTAAGAAATTGAGTCTCTCAATGAGCTTGATCAGAGTACACCTCGCAGCAGTCATGGCTTTTCACCACAAAGTGGACAAGTTCTCGATCTTCGCCCACCCAACCACTAAACACTTTCTCAAGGGTCTTCACAACCTTTACCCCAAAATACAAGCCCCTACTCCATCATGGGAATTCAACCTGGTTCTGTGATGCCTTATTGAGTCTCCTTTGGAGCCATTAGCTTCATGTTCACTTCTCCACCTATTGATGAAGGTGGCCTTGCTTGTCACTATCACATCCACCCAATGAGTAGGAACACTGGAGACCTTCATGGCACACCCTCCATAAACAATAGTTTTCAAAAACGAAGGTACCCTAAGAGCACATCCCAGATACTTACCCAGAGTAGTTTCTTCATTCCATTTGAATCAACCTACCTATCTCCCATCCTTCTTCCCCAAACCCCTTGGGAATAAATAAGAAGCAATGCTTCATACCCTGGATGTCCACAGTCCTCTAGCATTTTACATCGAGAGGACAAAGTCTTTCAGAAAGTCAACACAATTATTTCTTTCCATCACAGAACTATCTAAGGAAGATGCCTTATCCAAACAAAAGCTATCTAAATGGATATCCAGCTGCACTAACCTATGCTATCACCACCAACAGCTACAACCCTCACTGGGGACTGCACACACTCACACTCTTTGCCTCGATAGCCTTCCTCAACAATGTGCCTATTATGGGCAACTGCAAAGCCGCAACCTGGGCATTAGCTTGTAAGTTCACACAGCATTTTGCCACAGAGCAGCACTCATCATCAGGTGCTCTATTTGGACTTATAGTTTTATCATCCACCACAACTGCAATTCGGAAGGCCCTCCAAGTGGCACTGCTCTACAGTCACCTAAAGTGGCGCATCCACAGGGACACTCCTGGAAGAACCTCAGTTACTGCATAATTAATCTTCTCTTACTCAGGCACTTTTTAGGTATGCAGATGCTAGAATCTCAATGAGTAAATCTCTGGCATGTCATGTTCAAGTGGTTCTGTATATTTGAACCATTGCATTACTCTCTGTTGCAACTTTTTTATGAGGATACTTAGCCTTAGTTCCAAATGACACTGAATATACTATAATTATTTCTGTTATAAGCACTGATCTTTTTAATATGCAAAATTCATAGAGTGTTAAAGATGCAAATATCAGTGATTTAAGGAAAAACAGCTTTCAAAAAGATTTCATTCAAACCACAACAACATTTGAAAGTTATACTTTAATTTAAAACAAATAAATGCTATCAAGTGTTGGAAAATAAGGAAATGCACAGACAAGTTAGTCCAAACATTTTTTAACTGATTCCTTACCCCATCCAATTTTCTCCCAGATAATATAATTTTAAACCTCTATTTGATTCACCCTCACAGTTTTTGATGAGGATTTACAATAGGGGTGGGATTTACAATAGTGTGGCTTCATGGGTTTAGTTGCATCCCAGAAATATGAAACCAAGGGTGGAGAACCAGGCAAACATACACTTCTCTTGACCTGGTGTGAAGGGAAGGCCTGGGTGGCAGGGTTTGGAGAGTGAGTCCACTGCATAGTTACTCTACAGTGGCAACTCCTGTCCTGCGGGGCTGGGCCCAGCTTCCTACTCTGAGCACTGTGACCCAATGCATAGCATTGCAGCACCACTCAGGTTTGGCCTGGCCACCCTTCCATGATTATGGAGGGGCAGCCAGGCCAAATTTGAGTGAGTGGTGTTACAACCTGGCAGCCAGGTCAATCCTGAGTGGCGCTGCACAATCCTTCCCTGCACACACACACCCAGGTTCCCCAAGATTAGGTCAGGATTAGGGTTGAGGTTCTGGGACTGAGGTGCTGTGTTCCCTCAACTGTTTAGTATTGTGCACCCATTGATTTGGGAGGCTGTATCTGCCCTTGATTTACAATCTTAAGCTCATCTGCACATAGGTTTTAATCAAGTAAAATAATGTTAAGTATGGCACTTGCCATTTTAGAATTTTTAAGTCACTGGAGTTGCTGTGGTTTGCACTAGCTAATGATCTGGCTCACTTTTTGCTCTTTTCATTTTTAAAAAAAGACCAAAAATTTTAATCAACCTAATATTACTTCAAATGACTATGTTCAAACAACATTTTGGCATTGTGGTAAGCCACATAAACTGGGCCAAGTTTTAGTTTCATTTAAAAGTATCTAAACCTATTGGCTCCATTAGCCAATGAGTATAACTGGGAATGGATTTTTTTCTAATATAAGTCAAAAAATTTACTGACTTTCCTGGAGTTGTGTCCATTTACAGCAGGGTTAAAACTGGTGTTGTGAGAATAAATGTCTCCCACACTATAAAACTTCCTCCCATCCCACTCTAATTGCACACATTGGGACAAACTTATTCCTAGCATAATTGCATTGATTTACATTGTCTTGAAATGGAGAGGAGATTGGTCCATTGTACTAGAGAGCTAACTACTAATCAGGTTTTCAATGAAAAAGAAATTGTTCTGAGCGGAATTATTACTCTGATCTGAAACTAAGTTTGTACCATATAGAATATCACTTTGTGGTATTCAGTCAAACATTTCAATAGCACATAGTACTAATAATATTTAAGATAATGATATAGCACTTTACTTTTCAAAAAACTGTACAAACATTGACCGGAGTGTCTACCAGAAACCTAATATGAATATTACAAATGTGTTAACTCAGTTCAATACATTACTCATGATGAGGGTACTAGGTGGGTGAGAGTTTAATGCCTGCCAGTGGATGTTTCCCAGAGAAATATCCTGAAATGTAGAGTAAGAAATGAACAAAAATCACTTCCCTAAGATAGTGGAGAATCTTTGTTTCTTTTCTTGTTTATATTTCTTTACTCCCTTCTTTACTCCCATTTCCATCTTTAAATCTTTCAGTTTTCTACCTTTTTCCTCATTTCTGCTTGCATTTCTCCTTGCTTCTATTTTCTTTTCCTTCCATGCCTTTCCATTTTTAAGCATTACCCTGTTTTTATCTCTTGTCATCTTCTTTGCTGCCTAACTCCTTCTCCTCTGCTCTGTATCATGTTTCCTCTCCAACAGCAGTGGAGGAGGACAGAAGAGTCAAGCACCAGCCCCAAGCTACCTAAGAGTGGAGCTCCATGCTGGTTTTCCAAAGAAGAGATGTTCTATTAATTTAAGATTTGTATTGTTTGAATGAGTACCATACCAAATGAGAGGCATTATTTATCAATTGAATATAAAGAGTGCATACTTTACACTGCCCCCCGCCCCTCCCCTATTGTAATACTCCTGCACAGTAATGACTGGTGGTATATTACAGGTACACTAGAAAAATGTCATTAGAAAAAAATGAAAGTGGTAGAAACTCTTCTCCTCTTGAGAATATTTAACCCCTATGTTTATATTCAGCCTTTCAGAATTCAGTATAGCAAAAGACAGTTAGATGAACTTTCAATGTAATTTTAGTAAGAAAAACAGGTCATAATTTCTTTAAAAACTACAGCAACTCTGCTTCACATATTATTAATACTTTGAATTTTTCCCCTCAAAAAAGCATTTAATACTAACTTTATTCTTGGTTAAAATAACTATTTCCTGTAATATTCAGGGGTATGGGGTTTTTAGGTAATTCAACCCTTCTGAATAAGGGAGGATCAATGAAAATGTAAATGCTGAATTTCAATATTTATGAAAAAAGAAAAGGAGAACTTGTGGCATCTTAGAGACTAACAAATTTATTTGAGATTTCCACTCCATATGGCTAAATTCAGTGCCTTGCATAATGACAGGTTTCAGAGTAGCAGCTCTGTTAGTCTGTATCTGCAAAAAGAAAAGGAGAACTTGTGGCACCTTAGAGCCTAACAAATTTATTTGAGATTTCCACTCAAATAAATCTCAAATAAATTTGTTAGTCTCTAAGGTGCCACAAGTCCTCCTTTTCTTTTTGCAGATACAGACTAACACGGCTGCTACTCTGAAACCTGTCAATATTTATGAAGTTAGGATAATTTGCTTTGGTGGTATGGTTAGAGAAGGCACAGTGTAGGGTAACAAATAAGTCTGGTAATGCACCTCAGCCTAAGCTCCAGTGACAGTGACATTTCAGTTAACGACCCATCTAAAACAGAATACCAGAATAAAAACATTGCAGGAAAATTACGCTTTACTATTTGTCCCACATTTTATTTTCTGCATGGGTGGTTTGTGTAGTCCAACTTCTCATACCAGATAATATTAGAATTTTTTTTTTCAATCTAGGATCCTCCTGCATATAAACTGTTCTGTGACACAGCATGACATTTCTCTTTTGTGCATCACCAGCATTTCTTTATTTATAATTTGTATATGTTGAAGAGTAATTGTGTAAACATCATAAACCATGTTGCCTATAAGCATGTTTTTTGTCAAATATATGACTATTTATAGAGCAAAGAAGCTATTTTGTCCAGCTCTATTTCTTAAACATTCTTTGTATTACTATAGCAGAACTGTTGTTGCTATGGTTAAGGCTGCATTGTGTTTTGCACTTAAAACAGTAGTTAAACCCATAAAGCACAAAATACCTGGCCCAAAGTTTCAAAAGATAATCTGAGTAAAACCTGAATTTTCTGCCCCAGGAGATGTGAAGATGGGGAGGAGGGGGAATGTTGAAGAGAACTGGTTAATTTTAGTTACCAACTTCTAGTTGATTTAAAAATGGGCCAAAAATTTCATTTTCGGAGTTTGCATGATTTTTCTCACCTATATAACATAGTCTTTCTGTGCCACAGTTAGCCAATGAAGGACAAGATTTATGATGAACAGGGTACTCTACAACATACCTGCTGATTTGTCAAAGATCAGGAGCTTCATTAAATTGTTCATCAAGTTTATGAGCTTTTGACCTTTGTGATGCAACAGCTACTAATGTTGAAGAGCTTGTTGATCGTCATATAGTTCAGCCATTTCAGGATCTGCAAAATCAGACACTGCTTTGACAAATATGAGGAGCTTTGTGAAAGTGTCTGTTGGTTCAGAGGCAGATACTGCTCTTCATGTAAGGAACCCTTATTCTGTTGGAGATCATTATTTAATGTACTACAAGTCACAACTGCATCCGATGAAGTGAGCTGTAGCTCACGAAAGCTTATGCTCAAATAAATTTGTTAGTCTCTAAGGTGCCACAAGTACTCCTTTTCTTTTTGCTGAATCTTTATGTGCAATTATTAGTTAATGGAGACCATGAAAAAGTTTAGTTTTTAAAAAGGAAAGTGAAAAGTTTCTTTTTTGAAACGTTTTGACTGACTCTGTTTTTCAACACCTTAGAAGACACTGAAATCCTGCCTGTTGTCGTGTTCCCCCAGTAATATGCACACCATCCAAAACTGAAGCCTAGTATGGTAGAGGAAAAGAGATTTTACTAGTCCAGCGGCATTATTGTTACATTGTAGAGGAAGATCTTCAAGAAAGCAATGTCTGTTTCCAAAATAAAATAATATTTACAAAAGTCTCTGTTCTTTAAAGCAGAGCTCTTGAATTGGCTGGATAATTTCATTAAGATTTTCTTTTTTGCTCCAGACATGGCTGGTCACTTTGACAGAGATCTTGTTCTTTGTGAAAGTAGTCATTGCTGTGTTTGACAGCTTTTCTTAACTTAAATTAGCACTGTGTTATGTGTGAGTTAAGGGTACGTACATAACATACTTAACACAAATCCACAGCTACAAGGAAATAAAAAGTTAAGGCATCTAACATTACATTCCTTTTACTCATTCACCCAGAGACATACATTTCACCAGTAGAACAAATGCCATGCAACAGACAATGCAAAATATCCTCAATTCTGTCTTATTAGAGAAGCCAGGGTTCTAGCACCCTTTCCCAAAACACAAGTGAGTATGATTTTTCAAGAACAGTTCAGAACGGTTAGTGGAGGGAAAGTCTGGTCTGTTTGGGTAGTGGTGGTGAATTTGAAGAAGTTGTGTGCTGTTAGATGCCTTAATTTTACAATTCCTTGTTTTTGTGGTTTTGTGTTAGATAAATTGTTTATGCAGTTTAACTCACACAAAGTAATCTTTTTGTATTATATTAGTTGCAGTACATGGTTTTCAACTAATTGTTAATTAGAGCAATACTAGATAACTTTTAACAGACTTATTTTCTCTGAAGTATTTAAGAAAATAAAAACTTCACCCAAGTTCTTCTTTTAATTTGGATAGCTTAAACTTTTTTTTATGGCCTTAATTCTTGAAGTCCAGGGAGGGAGAGGAAAGGGGAGGAAAGACACTCCACCACTTAGCTCTCATCCAGAAGACATTCTTTGTGCTGTACCTGTGGACCACTGACTGAGTGAGTCAGATATCCTTGTTGTTAATATCCATTTAACACCTTTAGTTGAGGCAGGTGAGCAGAAGACTAAATTGGTCTGAAATATATATATTTGCGAAATTTACTCTTTGTTGGAAAATGAATGAGCTAATAAAGCTTACAAGATCTATTATTTTAATCAAATTGTTCCTCCAATAAAATACTCTGCCATTCTCATTCAGCTATGTGTGCCTCATATCAGTAAGTATATTAAAATTCTACACTTTATTATACATTTTAATGTATAATCCATTGTACTTCCAGATCCATTTGAAGCTTTCATCATTTTTTCCATTCGTCACGAGATCAGAAAGATTGATCTTCAGAAGCGAGACTACAGTCTCTTAGTTCCTGGTTTAAGAAACACAATAGCACTTGATTTTCATTTCAATCAGAGCTTACTGTACTGGACAGATGTGGTGGAAGATAAAATTTACCGAGGCAAGCTTTCTGAAACTGGAGGTATGAATTTAACTTTTGACTTATTTTAGTAGGTCCTTAAAAAGAGAGTACCAGCCAAAGTAATGCAACCTTAGAACATCAAACTCTTCAGATTCTGGCCAAGCTATTATTCTTACTCTGCGATTGTTTTAGGTTATCTCCAAAAGCAGGCAGGTGTCACTGGTTTAGTTATGCTTGGTTTACAACTTGAATATTATCTTTGGAACTGTAAAGTCTAGAGACTTAATTTTTAATGTGATACTTTAGATTCTGGTACACAATATTATAGCATTTTTATTTTTTGTTTTTTTACAAATGGAGAAATATAAGGCCTTTAACATGGTGACCCAACCACAATATATGTGGTCCCGGCCTATAGCATAACATAATCTCACAGTGTATGTAGAAATACTTGCATAAAAATGTTTTCTAGGTTGATATGCACCTATGTGTTCTTTCATTGAAGACCTAGCAAACAAAATCACACATTATTTAAAGTTTCAATATGTTCAGAAATTTGATTTCTAAATTTCCCTTCATTTCCTATTCCTGTAAATTAAACAGTTCATTTTTCAAGATATTGACCCAAAATGTATTTTGTACATAAGCACATATTCTCTCACTACTTGTGAGAAAAAAAAATAACTAATGAAGATAAATATCATGTCAGATTAGCTATTATGTGGTCTCTCGCTGAAAAATATGCATAAAGACTCATTAAATGGAGAGGTTTTAGAGTCGTAGCCATCTGTATCAGCAAAATCAATGAGGAGTCCTTGTGGCACCTTAGAGACTAACAAATTTATTAGGACATAAGCTTTCGTTACTAAAACCCACTTCGTCAGATGCGTAGAGTGGAAAATACAGTAAAGAGGTATAAATGCACAGCATATGAAAAGATGGGAGTTGCCTTACCAAGTGGGGGATCAGGGACCAAACCCTGCAACAAACCCCGGTGCCAACTCATCCACACATCTATTCAAGGGACACTATTATAGGACCTAACCACATCAGCCACACCATCAGGGGCTCGTTCACCTGCACATCTACCAATGTGATATATGCCATCATGTGCCAGCAATGCCCCTCTGCCATGTACATTGGCCAAACCAGACAGTCTCTACACAAAATAATAAATGGACACAAATCTGACATGAAGAATTATAACATTCAAAAACCAGTAGGAGAACACTTCAATCTCCCTGGACACTCAATAACAGACTTAAAAGTGGCAATTCTTCAACAAAAAACCTTCAAAAACGGACTCCAACGAAAAACTGCAGAACTGGAATTAATTTGCAAACTGGACAACATCAAATTAGGCCTGAATAAAGATTGGGAGTGGATAGGTCACTACAAAAACTAATTTTTCCCCCAGCTGATACTCATATCTTCTTGTCTACTGGTTGAAATGGGACACCTTGATTACATTGAACTCATTAGCACTACAAAAGACATTTTTCCTCCCTTATTATCAACTGTTGAGAATAGCCCACTTACACCTTAATTGAATTGGCTTGTTAGCCCTGACCCCACACTTAGTAAGGCAACTCCCATCTTTTCATATGTTGTGTATTTATACCTCTCTACTATATTTTCCACTCCATGCATCTGACAAACTGGGTTTTAGCCCATGACAGTTTATGCCCTAATAAATTTGTTAATATCTAAGGTGCAACAAGGACTCCTCATTAAATGGAGACTATAGCATCAGAAAAGTTTTATATACAGTTTTGCGTATTTTAATTATTTTTGTTTAGCTGACAGTGTGATCATGCATTTATCACATTTTAAGTGTTGTATCTCTGTTCTAACCCTTTTATATGTTTGCAACCTTTTGATCTTTGTTAGGTGTGAGTGCCATTGAAGTGGTAGTACAACATGGCCTGGCCACTCCTGAGGGTCTTACAGTAGATTGGATTGCAGGAAACATATACTGGATAGACAGCAATTTGGATCAAATCGAAGTAGCAAAATTAGATGGCACTTTGAGAACAACATTAATAGCAGGCACTATGGAGCATCCCAGGGCTATTGCCTTGGACCCTAGATATGGGTAAATATACAATAGTTCTTTTTCTCATGATTGCTTATAAAAACACTTTGAAGAAGGAGCTTGAAATGTATGAATGTTTCTTGGTTTATTTGGAGTGAGCTCTTACAATTAATTTACCTTTACAATGCTTGAAGAACTAATTTTTTTGGTCCAGTGAACCAGTGCATTAGGAGATGTAGGAGTCAGTCTAGTCTTGGCTTTTTTTACTGACTGACTATGTGATCATGCACAAGTAACTTAACTTCCCTGTTTGTTTCTCCATCTCTAAAATAGTGATAATAATATTTAACAGCCTTTGTAAATAGCTTGTAGATCTGCGGATGAAAAGTACTATATGAGTTCCAAGCATTATTATTTAGTAATAATCAAAAGCAAAATATGTACTAGTTAAACTGGTTTATTTATTTATTTTACCCAATAGCATACAGAATGAATTGCATTTCTGATGACTGTTAGGATGCATATTTAATAATATAAAGCAAACTGTTCAATTAAAAGTAGTCCTAAAATCATGTGTCAAAGAAACAGTATATTCTTCTATTCCACATAATACTATATGTGATTTGTAGGTCATATTTTTTTAACAGTAGTGTATCTGTCCTGATACTATGGAAAAAATGGTCTAATGTTTCAGTACACTACAGCCAAGTCAAGTAAGGGTAAAATTAAACAAATGTCTTTATATTTCTCAAAATTTTTGTTGGTTTGCTCTATTTAAAGTTTAAATGAAATTCATAAATACATCGACTAAAAAGTTAGCTTAGTGGAGTCTCTTGTCCTGATTGTCCTTGAATGTAGCTGCAAACAGGGAATAATTTTGCAAACAGGGCATAAGTGAAGTTAAATCAGTGTAAAACTGGTGAAAGTGAGAGAAAATGAAGTTTCATTCCTGGACTCCATTAGTCAATTTTCAGCCAGCTGTTGAATGACACAAGACTCACGTCTGGAAATATGTTTGTTTATTACATAAAAGATCTAAAAAAATATTTGAGTTAGACCATTTTATTGAGATAAATGAAAAATAATGATCCAGACACAGAACACTGTTAGATCAATACTGGACAGAGTTTGATTTATTAAAATATTTTCGGAAGCCAAGATGTAATGTCTAAAAGCCAACTGGCCACAAAGACAAAGTCACTGTCTTTATACATAACAGCCTTTTCCCACCAATGATAAATTTAAAAATGGGTATAAAAGATAGGGTAAGTTAGGAAGAATTTGTAGACAATAACATTTTCTAGAAAAGCAACTGTGTACACCTTTCCTTCTGGTAGTAATGGAAAAAATAAAACCTTTGAACACACAAAGCATTACCTGCCACATCTATTTTAAAGAACTTTTGAATAACAAAATTGTAGATGATTTAAATCAAAGATTTGTTTGTATTGCTGCTAAATATTTAGTTCTAATTTTTCTTTGTAAGCATACGACTGTGACAATCCTTATAAAAATTATTGAACCAAATCTCTAGATGTTTTCAGCAACAGAATATGCTCAAGGAAGACTGTAACTATCCACATATCTGGTGAGCTGCAAATATAGCCAAGTAAGCATAGTCCGAAAAAGTTGGATATACAGAAAACAGCTTTACATTCCTTAAAATGAGAATCCAACCAGTAGAAAAGCAATTTTAGGTCTTCTGATAATTTGATTTTGAGTCCTCCCTCCTTATCTATTTTATGGTTAATTTCTAACTTTAACTTTAAACATTTTGAAAAAGATATTAGAAAGCTGTTTGGAAAAAAAAATAAGAGATGATTTTCAAAAAAGAGTGCACATGTGGGCTTACACTTAATTTACCATATGTAGATGCAAATCAAGAGTGAAACTGGCTAACAAGGGCATAAAGGCATCAAGGGAGCAGTGTGGGAGGGAAAACAGACTCAGCAGAGTTACTGTGTCCCCGCCTCACATATTTGAGTCCCAAATATATGAGCATTCTGACAGGTAGTTCATAGATCATAAGGTCTAGATTTGATTCAATCCTTAATAAGTGCACACAATGTGGAAGACTTCAACTTCAACTCCACTGACACTGTACATCAAAATATTCATGTTTTTATCCACTTATATATATTTAAATCTTATTTAATTTTTTTAGATTTTGTTGATGGAAAACTTGTAAAAGCTGGATGAAATCTTTAATTTTTACCTCTGGTGAAATGTATTCCACCAAAAAACTGGAATTGGTTAATTTTACTTAAGCATGATCATGTATCAAATAACACAGGTTGTTCCAAATCCAACTTTGAATAAGTGCATTAGTTTAGAAAATACATATTTAAAACATTTAACAATCTCTGGGAAATGCATAATAATTGTGAGGCATTTTCTTGAATAGCTTTACACAGCAGTGTATGTGTTCAGATTGCTTGTATTAAAGTGACTAAACAGACTTACTGAGAAAGCAGTGTAAAGAAGCACTCTGAATTGGCTCCAGATCAGAGAAATAGCTCTTACCAAAGCCAATCAGAGAAGCAGGTGTATGAGTTCTCCGAGGGAGTGCATATTCTTTTTGAAATGGACGCAGCTTGGGGGAATTGGCATGTGGAATTATTCTGAACTTTTAAAAAATGTTACAGGCCCATTTCTAGCCTGTTTAATTTAAAGCATCCCGAGGCTACTTTAAATTATATCCAAAATGTCTTTAAGGTCAGGAGCAAGAAGGCTGTAGTTGACAGCAGAAGTTTTTAATACCTGTGAAATGGCATACCCCTCTTATAGCCAATCAGTGTTTACAGTGAGTGATTTAAGCAGGTTATCTTAAAAATCACCCATTGGACCGCACAACTCCTGAGCACAGAATCCAGGGAACCCCAAAATATTTCTTCAGTCTGGTACAGCCACAGATATTCTATTATGGCTTCACTCTTCATATAGGAAGAGAAGAAAGGAATATCCAGAAGGAAGCATTTAGACATGGGAGGCCAGGCAAACCAAAAAGGGGAGAAATGTGCACAATAAAAAAAAATAACATAACTACATATGGAAACATGAATAAACCACTACAGTTTCAAACCCCTCTTGCTACAAATGGGCTACAGATAGGCTCAGCTTCTACACAGTCAGTAACATCATAGAGAGCCAATAATTGCTCATAACTCCGGCATCCAAAAAATACAGACATAATATTTCTGGAATAGGTTTTCTGTTGAACATATGGTTTATGAAGAGTACTCGATAGAGTGGTGCACTATAAAGAGTGTATTGGCTCTCACTTGAAATGACCTGCACAGCTCATTTGTCGCTTTCCTGTTCATTGGTAATATACCCATCCCAAACTCATGGTAATAAAACCTTTATGCCATGTGAAATCATCATGTATACAATTGTGCATATTAGACATATATATATATATATATATACATATATATACTATACTATACATATAAAGTTGCTGGTGATACACCTTGGTACAAAATATTATTAAAATATGTTCTTTCATTTTAGAACCTATTTGGATTTTTTTAGGCTATAAATCAATTACCTTATTTTTGAGACAGTGGAAGTAATTTGCATCTGATTATGCACACAGAATAGATAATAGTGGCTTTTTTAGAATAATAATATCTATACTTTAACGGTCTGTAGATCATTTGCTTGATTATAGATCCACTAGAGTCTAATGAATGAAGATACCCTTGACTCAATATGCAGTAATGGCTTCTTACAAGCAGTTTTGGAATATTATTTCCATGCCTATACAATGGCTTCTCAGTTTGTTGATAATTGACCTAGCTGAGCTCAAAGTGGGTGTTTCACATAAAGTGAATGTTGTCTTGCTATAAAATATTAAGGGGAAAAGTGTAATGAATTTCTCGGAAGACATATTTATAACATAAAGTAATTGCTTTAAAGATTATAAGATTTTGAGCGGTGTAGGGAGTCAGTGTACAACAAATCTTTATTTACTGCAACACAAAAGGCCCTACTAAGAATATGTACAAACTTTTGTTTTAGTGTTTTGTTTTGCTTTTTATTGTTTTGAGAATAAATATTTTTTCTAATATGTGACTCGGTTTATCATACTGAAGTCCTGATCCTTAAATGCTTATTCAAATGAGCAGGCTTTATGCATTCAGTTACTTTATGTAAAACATTAGAGTTGCTTGTATGAGTAAATTGATTCATGGATTGATAAAGTCAGAAGAAAGTATTGTGCTAATATAGTCTGTTCTTCTGAACAACACGAGCCATTGATGATAATGATATTGCTAACATGCATAAAGTTAAAGAGAATTGAGGCCTAACTTTGAATTGTGGGAACTTGAGTCAAATTTTCCTCTTGAGTTACACCATGTGCAATCCTGCCGTTACAAATGGAGTTCCATAACTTGTGAATTGGGGAGTATTTGGCCCATTATATTGATTTTATATAAAAGCCACTTGCAATGATTATGTTCGGAAAAAATAAAGTCCTTCAGAGAGATTTTTGAGGCAGTCTTTAGGGATTATTTTTGCCTCACTAACTAGGCCATAATCTCAATCGTAGTAGAATTTAATTTTGCGCAAGTTAAACAGCCTATCTGTGAATTCCTTTGCTACTTTTATAGTACAGATTAATTAACTAAGCTTATACAGTTTCCTTTTACCTGCAGAAACTGGCTTACTGAGATATCTTCTGATTAAAGTGTGTATTATTTTTTTCCATTACAATTGAGTTTATTTTAGAATTATTTCAGAATGTATATAGGTAAACCATTATGTAATAATTATTGTTATTTAAAGGGTGTGTACCATTGTGCACAGGTACTACATGAAAAAGACATTTCCGAATCTGTGCTCTAAGGGCTGAAACTATCAAACACTCTAAGGTTTTTTCTTTTTGGATATAGTTTTTTAAAATGCTCATTGTTATGTTGTCTAAACCAGGGGTTGCAGAATACCATTTAAATTATGGGGGCATAGATTTGCCCCCCTCACATGATGCTCATCTTCCCCTCTGAGGTGACCCCCTACAGGAGTTTGACCCACTAGCCCATCAGCCCTTACACACTTCCAAATTTGAAAAAAGAAAAGGAGTACTTGTGGCACCTTAAAGACTAACCAATTTATTAGAGCATAAGCTTTCGTAAGCTACAGCTCACTTCTGTAAGGTGCCACAAGTACTCCTTTTCTTTTTGAGGATACAGACTAACACGGCTGCTACTCTGAAACTTTACAAATTTGAATGAGTGGTGATGTGGCCTGGCACAAACTTCAGTGCTGCTGCAACCCCAACCAGCTTGCAATACCACTCACTCAAATTTGGCCTGGCTAAGCACTGCAACCTCATGCACAGGGTTGTAACAGCACTCATATTTGGCCTGGCCAAAATGTGGTCGGACCATGGCCTGGGTGGCCTCTCAGGCTCCATTGACTATAGCCTAAACTTTCTCCTGTTCAGTCCTCTCTACTACTACTTCCTTTATACTTATTTATGTATAAAATCAAGTGTCTGTAAACCACTTTACATATATGAGCTGTTATCTGCCCTGGAGAACTTTAGCATCTAAATGATTTTTCAATCTAAGGGTGAGATCCTGACCTCCAATGAGACTGCTTAAAACTCCCCTAATTTGGAATGAGTGAATGAAATTCCTTGCTCCTGCAGAGCTGATGTAGCCATCTCTACACTATTCCTTTTCAGTTCTCCCAGAATAGGATACATACTGGACAAAGAGAGGCTAGAGCAATTCCTGGGTGACATAATAGACACTGGGTGTCAAAACTGCCCTGAGGCTGCCATCACTAACTTCACAGGATAAACAGCCGTACATTTCAGGGGAGCACAGTGTAGTTGTAGCTGTGTCAGTCCCAGGATATTAGAGAGACAAAGTGGGTAAGGTAATACCTTTTATTGGATCAACTTCTGTTGGTAAGAGAAACAAACTTTTGAACCATACAAAGGTCTTCTTCAGCTGTGGGAAAGGTACTCTGAGCCTCACAACAAAATGCAAAATGGAACAGATTATTTAGCATAAGAAGTTAGCACATATTGTAAGAGACCATTCAAGATCAACACCTCTGCAGTCGCAGGACAAAAAGAGAAAACGAGTACTTGTGTCACCTTAGAGACTAACAAATTTATTTCAGCATAAGCTTTCGTGAGCTACAGCTCACTTCATTGGATGCATGCAGTGGAAAATAGAGTGGGGAGATTTTATATACACAGAGAACATGAAACAATGGGTGTTACCATACAGACTGTAATAAGAGTGATCAGGTAAGGTGAGCTATTACCAGAAGGAGAGCGGGGGATGGGGGGGGACCTTTTGTAGTGATAATCAAGGTGGGCCATTTCCAGCAGTTGACAAGAACATCTGAGGAACAGTGGGAGGGGGAGGGGAAATAAACAAGGGCAAATAGTTTTACTTTGCGTAATGACACATCCACTCCCAGTGTTTATTCAAGCCTAAGTTAATTGTATTCAGTTTGCAGATTAATTCCAATTCAGCAGTCTCTTGCTGGAGTCTGTTTTTGAAGTTTTTTTGTTGAAGAATTGCCACTTTTAGATCTGTAATTGAGTGACCAGAGAGTCACAGGTTTTTGAATGTTATGATACTTGACATCTGATTTGTGTCCATTTATTCTTTTACTAGAGACTGTCCAGTTTGGCCAATGTACATGGCAGAGGAGCATTGCTGGCACATGATGGCATATATCACATTGGTAGATGTGCAGGTGAATGAGCCTCTGATAGTGTGGCTGATGTGATTAGGCCCTATGATCGTGTCCCCTGAATAGATATGTGGACACAGTTGGCAATGGGCTTTGTTGCAAGGATAGGTTCCTGGGTTAGTGTTTTTGTTGTGTGGTATGTGGTTGCTGGTGAATATCTGCTGAAGGTTGGGGGGCTGTCTGTAAGGAAGGACTGGCCTGTCTCCCAAGATCTGTGAGAGTGATGGGTCATCCTTCAGGATAGCTTGCAGATCCTTGATGATGTGTTAGAGATGTTTTAGTTGGGTGCTGAAGGTGATGGCTAGTGGCGTTCTGTTATTTTATTTTCTTTGTTGGGCGTGTCCTGTAGTAGGTAAATTCTGGGTACTCTTCTGGCTCTGTCAATCTGTTTCTTCACTTCAGCAGGTGGGTATTGTAGTTGTAAGAATGCTTGATAGAGATCTTGTAGGTGTTTGTCTCTGTCTGAGGGGTTGGAGCAAATGCAGTTGTATTGTAGAGCTTGGCTGTAGACAATGGATCATGTGATGTGGTGCAGATGAAAGCTGGAGGCATGTAGGTAAGTATAGTGGTCAATAGGTTTCCGGTATAGGGTGGTGTTTATGTGACCATCGCTTATTAGCACCATAGTGTCCAGGAAGAGGATCTCTTGTGTGGACTGGTCGAGGCTGAGGTTGATGGTGAGATGGAAATTGTTGAAATCCTGGTGGAATTCCTCAAGAGCTTCTTTTCCATGGGTCCAGATGGTGAAGATGTCATCAATGTAGAGCAAGTACAGTAGGGGTGTTAGGGGATGACAGCTGAGGAAGCATTGTTCTAAGTCAGCCATAAAAATGTTGGCATACTGTGGGGCCATGCGGGTACCCATCGCAGTGCTGCTGATTTGAAGGTATACATTGTCCCCAAATGTGAAATACTTATGAGTGAGGACAAAGTCACAAAGTTCAGCCACCAGGTTTGCTGTGACGTTATCGGGGATACTATTTGGTGGCTTGTAGTCCATCTTTGTGTGGAATGTTGGTGTAGAGGGCTTCTACATCCATAGTGGCTAGGATGGTGTTTTCAGGAAGATCACAGATGGGTTGTAGTTTCCTCAGGAAGTCAGTGGTGTCTCGAAGATAGCTGGGAGTGCTGGTAACATAGGGCCTGAGGAGGGAGTTTACATAGCCAGACCATCCTGCTGTCAGGGCGCCAATGCCTGAGATGATGGGGCATCCAGGATTTCCAGGTTTATGGATCTTGGCTAGCAGATAGAATACCCTGGTCGGGGTTCTAGGGGTGTGGCTGTGTGGATTTGTTCTTGTGCTTTTTCAGGGAATTTCTTGAGCAGATGGTGTAGTTTCTTTGGTCACTCTCAGTGGGATCAGAGGGTAATGGCTTGTAGAAAGTGGTGTTGGAGAGCTGCC
Source organism: Dermochelys coriacea (assembly GCF_009764565.3). NCBI lineage: Eukaryota > Metazoa > Chordata > Testudines > Dermochelyidae > Dermochelys > Dermochelys coriacea. The sequence goes on along the minus strand of NC_050078.2, from coordinate 21,976,481 downwards.
TAGCAGGCTCTTTTTCATATTCCGACCTACTCATGATGACAACAGCACCTCCTTTGTCAGCCTTTTTTATTATGATGTCAGAGTTGTTTGTGAGGCTGTGAATGGCATTGTGTTCTGCACGGCTGAGGTTATGGGGCAAGTGATACTGCTTTTCCACAATTTCAGCCCGTGCACGTTGGCGGAAGCATTCTATGTAGAAGTCCAGTCTGTTGTTTGGACCTTCAGGAGGAGTCCACCCAGAATCCGTCTTTTTGTAGTGTTGGTAGGAAGGTCTCTGTGGGTTAGTATGTTGTTCAGAGGTGTGTTGGAAATATTCCTTGAGTCAGAGACATCGAAAATAGGATTCCAGGTCACCACAGAACTGTATGTTGTTTGGACAAAAAGAGAGGCATAGTGGGTTACAGATTGTGTAATGGGCCATAACTCCGGTGTCTCTGTTCAGTCCATGATTTTATATCTCTCAATACTGTGTTTCTCCCCTGTCCCCTCTATCCCCCCAGATTTTAATTCTTTCAAAGGCCACTCTTTCTCCTCAAAACTGATTAGGTCTCTGATGAAGCAACAGTTGTTGCCGTGTTTTTAATTATAAGGGGACAACATGACTTGTTATTAACATTAATACACTTTAGAGAAAGGGAACTGTTAATGCCAGGTGGCAAAAGCCCACAGGTTAGTATAAAACAAGGTGACCGTCACAGAAGGTAAGATTTTGGGGGGAAATTATTTTAGAATCAAAGGAGCAACAAGAAGGAAATAAGTGGAGGAATCTGTTCCGCATCTTAGGTGTCTGTACACAAAGGCAGGGGGTTTGGGGAATAAACAGGAAGAACTAACTTTATTAGTACATAAGCTGAATTATAATTTAATTGGCACCTGTCAAGGCTGAATCCCCACTCTGTCACTCCGAATGCAGAAAGTGGGGGCTTGCAAGGTTTCATGTTCTCTGTGTGTGTATATAAATCTCTCCTCTGTTTTTTCCACCAAATGCATCCGATGAAGTGAGCTGTAGCTCATGAAAGCTTATGCTCTAATAAATTTGTTAGTCTCTAAGGTGCCACAAGTACTCCTTTTCTTTTTGCGAATACAGACTAACACGGCTGCTACTCTGAAACCTGTCAAAATTAATACTTGCCACTCCAGGCTTGTATTACACTCCCAAGGTTACAGCTTTTCTGTGACCTTGGCTTGGTAAACGCCGCCACCACCCAAATGCAAAAAAACCAACAACAACAAAAAACCCACCTTGAACCCAGGAAGGAGCACTTGGGAATTCCTCCCTGTGGGGTCCCTTCAAGCCCTTTCACACACCCCTCCGGGGAAGAGCTGAAAAAGTAAACAAAGGAAGTTAGCTGTTGCCCCCAGCTAATCAAACAGCATATGCACAAACCTCTTAGGACACCAAAAATCCAATCCTGTTCTTTAAAAAGGTAAATTGTATTAACAACAAAAAGAAAGAAAATACATTTGGAATTTAGGCTTTTGCTAGATTTTAAAAGAGCAATTCCAAAAATTAAGCACACAAAATAGCTTTCTTGGGGGTTCAGCTTAAAGATTACACGCAAACAAGAGCATTTGGGGTTAGCACAGAGGAGATTCACAAGCCAAAATAAAAAAAAATAAACCTGATTCTGTCTAACTAAACATTCCCTATTCAAATAATTTCTTCTAGGTATGGAAGATGAATTTTCATACCTGGTTCAAGCCTTACATAGCATTGTTGCTCCATGTCTCTGCAGCCCAGAAAGACCAACAGACAAAGGGAAAGTTTCTTTCCCCATTTAAAAAAATATCTAGCTTTTCCACTGGCTCTTTTGGTCAGGTGCCCACTCTTTTTTCTTTACCTGGGGGACATTTTAACCCTTTATAGGTAAAGCAAGTAAAAAACAGCCACTAAGAGGGATTTTACAGCTTACTGGCTGGCGGGGTGTCCATCAGAGGGATCTATGCCCCCTTTATTTATCACAGCATCACAGAGAGTGAGTGGGAGAAGTTTCATGACTGGAATATTGACATAGAGAGATATAACTTTTTCAGAAAGGACAGGGAGGGAAAAAAGGTAGTAGGGGTTGCATGTTCTGAGATCCAGTAGGAGGTGGGAGGCAGACCAGCTGAGAATTTCTGGATAAAGATAAAAGGGTTAACAAACAGGGGTGGTGTCAGAGTGAGGGTCTACTGTACACCAATGCCTCAGGAAGAGGATGTGGATGAGGCACTTCTAAAACACATAACAGAAATATCCAAACAGGCCTTAGTGGTAATGGGGGACTTTAACTACCAGATATCTGTTGGAAAAGTAATACCGCAAAACACAAAATCTTCAATAAGTTCTTGGTCTGTATCAGAGACAAATTTTTGTTCCAGAAACTGGAAGAAATATCCAGGGACACAGCCATTTTACACTTGATTCTGACCCACATGAAGGATTTGATAGTAAATCTGAAGGTGAAAGGCAATTTGGGTGACAGTGATCATGAAATGATCGATTTCATGAGTCTAAGGAAAGGAAGTAGTAAAAGCAGCAGAATAAGGGTAGAGGACGTCAAGAAAGTGGATTTTAACAAACTCAGAGAACTGAGGGTTTGGAAAGGGGTGGGGGCTCTGGGCTGGGACCAAGGGGTTCACAGTGTGGGAGGGGGCTCCAGGCTGAGCCTGGGCCACGGGGTTGGGGTACAGGAGGAGGTGAGGGTGTGCAAGCTCTGGGAGGGAGCTGGAGTGCAGGAGGGGTCTCCAGGCTGCAGCAGAGTGTTGGGGTGCCGGAGTGGGTACAGGGCAATAAAAATGATAAAAGGGTTAGAAAACCTGATCTAGGCAGAAAGGGTGAAAAAACTGGGTGTATTTAGTCTTGAGAAAAGAAGACTGAGGGGTGACCTGATAGTCTTCTAATGTATTAAGGGCTGTTATAAAGAGGATGGTGATTCTCCATGTCCACTGAAGGTAGGACAAAACGTAATTGGCTTAGTATTCCTCAAGGAATTTAGATTAGATATTAGGAAAAAATATCAATTATAAGGAGAGTTAAGCTCTGGAATAGGCTTCCAGGGGAGGTTGTGGAATCCCTATCATTGGAAGATTTTAAAAATAAGTTGGACAAACACGTGTCAGAGATGGTCTGGGTTTATTTGGTACTGCCTCGATGCAGGGGGTGGACTTGATGACTTCTCAAAGTCTCTTCCATCCCTACACTTCTATGATTCTATGAAATGTGGAATTGAATTGCTTGTGTTTTTGATTTCATAGCTGTTTTGAAAATAGGAAAACTTTTTGATAAAGAATACTATTGCCATTCCAGCCTACCTCTGCTTGAGTTATAATTCCCAAGACTGCTTATGTGCCTTAGTTTCTTCTGAAATATTTAAATATTAGAGACTTTCTTGCCCTTTCTTTAAGTAGTCTGTAATTTTTTTTGGTGGATACTTCATTGTGTTTCATTTGGACACTGAAATTATAACTTTCCCTTTCCTCCCCCATAACCCTACAGAATCCTGTTTTGGACAGACTGGGATGCTAATTTTCCTCGCATTGAGTCTGCTTCCATGAGTGGGGCGGGAAGAAAAATCATCTATAAAGACATGGATACTGGAGCCTGGCCGAATGGTCTTACTGTTGATCACTTTGAAAAAAGAATAGTATGGACAGATGCTAGGTAAAAACAACAATAAAATATTTATTATCAGTTTACTACTATTTGATGTTTTATGTAATGCCTAATGTGGATTGGAAGCAAATATACTACTTTCTCCCGATTTAATTAAACACATTATGTATTTTCTGTTTTATGTTTCGATTCATTGAAGTCAATCAGAGTTGAGATCCTTAATATACATTTTATGTTTCTATAAACAAATATTGAACTTTTTCAAATGTATGTAATGACCCAAATCCTACTTACCTTTCTCATGCAAATAGTGTCTTTAGCACTTGAGAGCTATGTACATGTCAAAGGCCCAGTTGTTGGTAAAGATTTTTCCTTTTAATTCAGGTGAATGGAAATTTGTTTTCCACTTATTTCAACTGAATGGATAGAAGTCTAACTTTTAAATTTAAGAGAATACAAGCAAAAGAGTAACGCATATATATTTTAATCAAGAAATTCTAGATAAATTGTGCTAGATGCACTCTAAGGTAATGATTGTTCTTATATGCCTTGTCAGTAAACTTCTGGCTTTGCTGTCTGTAGTGACAAGGCCATGAATAAATTCTGAGAATATTCACTGAAGCATTTTCAGGCCTAGAGTACTATCAAGTTATCCCTACAGATGTCCTGATTTTTATAAATTGTTTTTTATTTGGGTTTATCTTATAGATCTGATGCAATTTATTCTGCATTATATGATGGAACTGACATGATAGAGATCATACGAGGTCATGAATATCTTTCTCACCCCTTTGCTGTCTCTTTGTATGGAAGTGAAGTGTATTGGACTGACTGGAGGACCAATACATTGTCAAAAGCCAATAAATGGACTGGGCAAAATGTTAGTGTGATACAGAAAACCAGTGCACAGCCTTTTGACCTTCAAATATACCATCCCAGTCGTCAACCACAAGGTAACCTAAACATAAATATGTATTATTTGTCTAATCACATATATGTTTACGTCTGTGTAATCCAATTTTGGGGTATGTACTGCTTTTTCTACTTTTCTGATGTCCCAAGAAACATCTGAGTTGAGTTGTGGAATGGATAACAAGAAAAAACTTGGTGGAGGTCACAATATTCAAATGTCACTTTATTGTTTGTTTGGTGGAGGGGAAGAATTAAATGAACATTCCTTAATTTGAGTATCACTTTCTGGTTTGAATTTTCTTTTGCTTTGTCAGTATGAAATTTAGCTCACAATGTATGTCTAATACTTTCCATTATGGTTTTCTAAAAACAATTGAAGTGTTGTCTGCTAGTACGAAAACCTTCATGTACGTTCATAAAAGTCAGCTTGTGGACAGGCCTTGTCATTGGTTAAATTAAATATCGGTTGTTTTAAGTTTTGACAATGATCCATTTTACACAAATACATTATCAGGACCACTAGATACATAATAATCATTGAACTATCTACCCTGTTTATCTGCCTCAGTGAAGTATTACACCTACTTATGTAAAATGAAAGCACGTGTTAAAAACTGTGTTCCTGAGAACAGAATTACAATGAATGTAATTCAGTTTGCATTAATGCAGTAAAAGCGAATCATCAGTATAATTGTTTGTAGTTCTGGAAGAAATTACCACCAGACCTTGAACTTCTTATTCACAGTGGTGAGCACTTGCTCCTGTAAATAGAACCACTGATATTAGTGGGAGTAAGTGCTCACCAATACACATAATGGGTTCACAATCTGCCATTATGGTAATATATGCATTATTATTATCTAGAAAAAAAATGTAAATTATAGGAATAAATGTTTAAAATTCATCTTATAGCTGTCTTAACCTGCTTGTGAGAAGCTATTAGGATTTTTTTTAATAGAACGAACAACATTTAGAAAGCTAATGTTTGCCTGAACAATATGGGATAATATGATACGCCTGACGGAGTTCCATTTTTTTCAGATCAAAATTTTCTAACTTGCATTCTTGCTATATGCAATATAGAAAAGATGGTCCTAAGAATGTTGCTTGTAATTGCTAAAATCTATACGGGACCCAGGAATAATTGAAGAACTTGAAGTGTGGGGTCCTCTGTTGAGGGTATTTTGTTACAATTTCATCTGGCACCTGACTACCCTTAATTTGAAACTCTTTACTACCACTCCAGTTGTTTATATATTTTCTAAGAATTAGGTAATACAGGATATATAAATAAAACAAAAACTGATCATTAGACATAGTCCCAAACCCAAGATTCTTGGTGTGGTTTAGGTAATTAGCATACCCTTCCTCTCTGCAACAAGTCCGTCTGCTTTTGCTCATATGCTATTAAAAAAAACATTGCAACTTTTCATCAGGTTTTGCATTCACACCTATGCTAACTATTTTCTTATTGTATATACTCTATGTGTTTCTTGAAGTCAGAGCTGATCTAGAATACATTGAATGCCATAGATTTAGGCATCACAACTGTTGATACGAAAAGATGCAAGAGAAATTTAATATATTAGATGGAGGAAAATAGTGATTACATACTGTGCAGGGTTAAGGGGACATAAGTCTGAAAGTTGAGTGTAGTCATTGTATTCAGTGGGGAAGAAAGGGAATCAATCAGTTTAAGGCAATTGTTGCAGCAGTAGTTGTAAGGATCTTATTGTCAAAAGAAAAACAGAAGTTTGAGACCCTGAGCTGTGAAAAGACCTAAAATGTGTTTTGGTTGAACATCTGAAATTATTTTGGCTTATTTTAACTGAAACCAAGCTTCTGAACTTCTTTAGGTTCAAAACTGTTAATTTTGCATTATTTTAGTTCATCAGTTATGTGTCTTCTAAATAGTACTTGTACTTTAAAATATTTTTAAGTGGTGCTTTGAAGTTTCTTCCACAAATATTCTCCTCACCTTTTTTATTTCCCCTTATTGAGTATCATGTTAATTACTTCTGCTGAAAACCAAACGGGCCAAAAACACAGGGGAATCAGAATGGAGTAGGGAGATCTTGGCCTTGTTCTTTTCCTTTGGCTTTGCCCTTTTTTCTTTTATACCAGCATCAGAGAAAAGGAGGATCATAAGAGTACCTGTGCTGGCTGTATGCTACTAGTGAATCAGTTTTGCACTTGAGAGATCCTCCCTGGGCTAAGTATGTTGGTTTTAGGGTCAATTTACGGTGCTAGTGCAGTACAAAGTGACTGCACCACATTGGGGTATATGGCACTATGCCTAAAACTTTAGTGGTATATATTACATACACACAAAAAGTTGCATTAAAAGAACATTACAGTTTCAAAGTCAAGTACTCACAAGTTTAGGAAATGCCAAAATTAAGGTTGCTTGTGGAACCTTAAATTGTTTTCCTTGTGCATCTGCATTATGATTATGCATTATGCATCTTGTGTTTTCCTTTCCATCTGCATTATGAACGTCTTTAATTCATAATCACAATTTTTTTCTACAGAAACAACCTCACACCCTAAATTTTACAACACCTTCACCCTAAAGCAGAGTAACATTGTATTTTTACTTACTCATCATTAAACCCGCAGGCCACTCATGTCCCACCTCACTGCTGACAATCCCCATGACAAGATGACCATGGACATCACTATGATATTACCTACAATGTAATATGAGGTATATTGGATATCTCAAGGTACACATCCACCTCTTTACTTTGGTCACACATATGGTGAGGGCAGAGAGAGAGTATATCTCCTTCCCTAGGAGCTGGGACCCCTCATATCACCTAACATTACAGTCACAGTTCTGCCAAACAGTTTCAGCTAATGCCCGACCCATTCAATAGTACATCTAACACAATGAATGCAACTGGAGTGCATGCAGATAATTCTCTGTGGTTGTTAATATCTCCAGAGGGACAGAGTTTAAGGTTTTGTTGGTGTGCACCTTAATTCTACATTTTCTGGTTTTCAAAGGTTTGAGTTTTGCTGAACTCAAAGTTCTGGAAGGGTGTGAGATACCACTGGGCAACCTAACTCTGTGTTGACATTACTTTTGATCAGTGAATACATCTAGGAACTTGAAATACAGGATGAAGCACTGTATACTAGAAAACAGCAACTCTGGAAAAAACAGGGGTAATAGTGGACAAGTAATTGAACATAGGCCCTGATGCTATGCCAAAAAAGGAGAAATGTGATCCTTGGATCTATAAACTGGGTAGGGGAAAGAGTAGGAAGATGATTTTATCCCTGTACTCTGGATTGTTACTGAAATGCTGCACTTAGTTCTGGTGTGCACATTTTTAAAGGATGTTGAAAAATTGAAGAGGATGTACAAAAAGCTATTTAAAAGTATTTTAGGGTTGGAAAAAATGTCTTACGGTGACAGATTTAAAGAGATAGCTTAATCTATTTAGTTTATGAAAGAAAGATTGAGCAATGATTAATAAGTAAGTACCTTCCTATGGAGAAAATATTGGTTACAAACAGACTCTTTCATCTCAGGGAGAAAGGCATAACAAGAACCAGTGCTTGGAAGCTGAAGCCAGACAAATTAGAAATTAGGCACACATTTTTAACAGTGAAGGTTATTAACCATTCGTACAAACAACCAGGGGAAGTGGTAGATTCTCTAGCTCTTTATGTCTTCATATCAAGACTGGATGCCTTTCTGGAAAACATGCATTAGCCAAACACAAGTTACGCTTCAGTCCGACACAAGTTATTGGTCTCAGTACATAAATAACTGGGCAAAATGTAATGTCCTGTGAAATAGAGGAGGTCAGACTACATGATCTAATGATCCCTTCTGGTCTTAAACTCTATTAACCTATGTATTATGCCATTGCTTTTCAAGATGTCTTGCAATATTTTTAATTTATTGTATCACTTTCTAAAAGATGAAAGCTTCAGTGTCAAGAACCTTTGACACCACAAAGACAACAGAATGTTTGGGTTCAGTCTTGTTATATCTTTATTTTAAGATGTCATTTATATTATTTTTTTGAAATACTAGAGAAGAGGAGATATTAAAACAGAAAGTTTGTTCCGATATGGATTGCGAACAGGTTTGCTATGTGGCTTGCCATGAACTTATTTCTTATAACCCAAATTTGTTATTTATGTATTCAGTCCAACATACATTGAAATAAATAGAAAGGATTCCATTGATGTTAAAATAGCTAGATTGGGACTGGTTTCAGAGTAGCAGCCGTGTTAGTCTGTATTCGCAAAAAGAAAAGGAGTACTTGTGGCACCTTAGAGACTAACAAATTTATTTGAGCATAAGCTTTTGTGAGCTACAGCTCACTTCATCCAATGAAGCTGTAGCTCACGAAAGCTTATGCTCAAATAAATTTGTTAGTCTCTAAGGTGCCACAAGTACTCCTTTTCTAGATTGGGACTAGGTATCTAACTTTAGACAACAAAGTCTGAATATTTTCCCACTTAGTTTTGCTAAAATATATTCAGAGTGATTTTTGCCCCAAATATTACTTTTTATGTAACATTCTGGGTTTTTTTTTGGTGAGGAGTGTCCCCTGAAAAATGGGGCCAGTACTGTCAAGTTTTCTAAACTCTTAAAGCTCTGAATCCTTGGAAAACTGAAAACATGCTGAGTTATCCATTCTTTCCCAATTCAAGGTTATACTTTAAAATCATACTTTTAAAAGGCACTCTTATAATTGAGCAATCATGAAAACAATATCATTTATATAAAAGTAATCTATTTTGTCAGTAACTTTCATTGTTCCCTTTTTTGTTTTATAAGATACATATTTGAATTAGACTTGTCTCTCACAGCTCTGCTGTTCCTGCTTAATTCTTCAGTGAAATAATTCTCTAATTGTTGCCATGAGAGTGACTGATGTTGAAATTCCATGCATTTTATTACACGATAAAGTGAAAGGAAGAGGTGGGTGGTGAAGGACTGTATTTCATCATTTGAAAAACTCTCATAGGTAACTGGGAAGAGCACAAATCAGAAACATAAATCTGTATTATTAGTATAGTTTAGAATATGGCATATTAATGGCTGTGCTGGGTCAGACCAATGTTCAATCTAGCCCAGTATCCTGTCTTCCAACAGTGGTCAGTGCTTCAGAAGGAATTGAGAGACTAGGACAGTTATTGAGTGCTCCATCTCCTGTCTTACAGTTCCAGTTTCTTGCAATCAACAGTTTAGGGACACACAGAGCATGTGGTTGTATCCTGACCATCTTGGCTAATAGCCACTGATGGACCTATCCTCCATGAACTTATCTGATTCTTTTATGAACCCAATTGTACTTTTGGCCTTCACAATATCCCCGGCAATGAGTCCCACTGGTTGGCTGTGCATTGTGTGAAGAAGTACTTGTTTATATTCATTTAAACTAAATAGGGAGCAAGTTTGAAACTGTTTCTCATTGTGGTAGGCCTTTAAAACTGTGCAAATATATAAATGGCTCTCCGCTTCTAATTATTTTAAAATTAGGAACCGTACGACTTTGAATTATATATATATAATGGAGATTAAAGAGGCTAATTTTAAAATGATTTAATTATTAATGTGATTATATTTATCAGATATTTTCAGAGAAAGAGTATAAACAAAAATATAAAATGTTCAAACAGAATCAAGGAGGAAAAATCAGCACATAAATATAACTTTCAAGAACATGACGTAGCCCCAGATTTATTCAAATTTTGGCATTTTTGTAATGAATCCATGTCCAGTAGTCAATGAGTATAGCACTCAGGACCCACAGCACTAAAGCATAAACCAGTGGCATCCGAGTTAAAGAAGTAACTCAAGTTAGCTGTAGGTTAATATGGTATCAAATTCTTAACCTCTCTCAGCCAGTTACTAGAGGGAGACAGTGTCACAGACACTTAGTCCCAATCCTGCAAGTTACGCATGTGCTTAACTTTAACTTCAATGGGACTACTCACATGCTTAAAATTAAGCCTTTAGATAAGTGTTTGCAGAATCATGGTTTTATCTATTATAATATCCACACTCATTAACATCAGCAAGAACTATAATGAAAGTTATGTTTGACACCCACGTTAAGAAGTTTAGCAATCATGAAATCATTACTCCATCATGTAGTTTTCTGGACTCGTAATCTCTTCTAGCCTGAATGAGTCTATTTATAAGAACCAGAAATCTTATGGGAGAATTTTTTTTTAAAAAAGGACTAAAGGTTAATGAAAACTTACACATTTTAGTGTAGACCCGTGACTTACTAGAGTAGCAAAGATGGAAACAATATTTCATGGAAATGTTATAAGAGAAGCAAAATTTACTATGAGATGTTGGCATATTGCATATAAAAGTCCTTTGTAAGTGGCCATTGCTACTTAAATGTGCACTTTATGGGGAAATATCTAGTTATTTCTCAAGCTATTGTGGTGTATGATGTATTCAAATAAAGATTTAAGCTAACATTAAAATATGGGCTCTTAAAGATAGACAAATACACACATATTTAGGCACTATAAACAATGAATGTACTTTAAGGTTGATGTATTTGTTGTAATCATTCCCTGATTTAAATAAATATTAAACTGGAGTTAAACTTGAGAATATGCATCGATAGCTTAAGACCAAACAATGACAGGGATGGTGTAATTATCTACTCCCTCTTCCCCCAAAAAAGCATTGAAAACCTAGGAGATTTAGAGTTAAGGTTAAATTTAATAGAAATTTTAACATATATTAAAGTATGAAAATGCATTGTTTAAGGCCTCCAAACCACTTTAATTTGGTTCTTTAGTGATACCATGAGAGGAAAATAATACAGAAACCTAATGTCTTTTAAAGTCAGTTTCATGTAACAAGCGCTAATATGCATAGTCACATATCTTTTGCCAGTAACCCTTACACTGTCCCTGTAAGGCACTTTGGGTTTGCACAATAGCCAAGAAATTCACATTGCACCCCTGAAAATATCAGATCTCTTGAAGCAGGGACTCCTTCATCTGGATCAGAAACACTTACTGTTAACAAACCAGGCAAACCAACCCAACTTCTCAGAAGAGAAGTTCAGGAGGATTCTCTGATGCTTTTTCTTATCTAGACAGAAGTCAAGCAGGAAATTTCAGTCATTGATCTTGTCAAATTAAATTCTGGTGTGAGGGGAAACAAAAAGCTTTTAGAAGCAGGGACTACCTCTTTGTTTGTACAATAATCAGCACAGTAGGGCCCCGGCTTGTAGATGCTACTGTAATATAAATATAATTCTTATAATAATCACAAAGTTCTGATGATCTCAGCTACACTAGAGTTTCTCCAGAATGGTTGATTGGAAAAACACCAAAGAAACATGGTACAAGCTCTAATAGTGTTCCTTTGGTAGGCATATCCAATTCCCCATCTGAATATCATCAGGGTTGACCAGCATGACAGATTTATACAAGCCCCTGGCTGGCCTTTCTAACTGCCAGTATCTCTGAAAGGCAGGTTTTGGAATTTGTAGTTCTACTCATACAAAAACCACACAGCTGTCAGTGTAAAGAAAACTTATTCTTATAGCTCCAGAAACCTTTCTGTTCAAGGTAAGTTCATCTTTCCATAGTTCCTGGGAAATAATTATCCCTTCATTTTGTTCTAACTCTTAGCAATTCTTTGAAAGGATGTGACGTATAATGGTCCTTTCTGGGCTTTAAAGATTGTATATAAAGCATTTGGAGTACCCATGCCAATTGCACCCTTCTCAAATCCTCCCAGCTAAAAATACTTGGGCCTCAAAGTGATGAGCCTAACCTGAGGAAGATTTGCAAAGTAAGTTTCCGTACCTCCACAGAGGCATCCTTTGGTAGTAATATGATACTGGGTTGGTTCCCACATAATTCCTTACTTTATGAAGGGGAAGTTCCAATCTGCAGCCCAGTATCTCCCTCAATTCTGTATGAGCTATTTCCCTCCTGTCTGCAATTTCCGGAGTCAGTTAAAAGCTGTAGCGCAGCCCCTGCTAGCCACAAGCCCTTGTCTGGCCTGCTGCCAGATCTGTTGTCTCCACAGCAGCAATCAAGAGGTGGTTCACTTTGCTCCTGACTTTTTTACCAGCTTGCTATTTCACCTGTTTTTCCAGGCAGTGGTGAGCAGTCTTCTTTCTTCCTCTTCTCTTGGATCCGTTATTTAGCAGTGATATGGTCTCAGCCTCCCAGAGTCAGCAGTGCAGCACCTCCCTGCCAATATCTTTCCCCACCCTCTGCCACTGCGCCTACAGACATGGCAAAGCTGTCACATAAACACCAAACTAAATCCAAGGAGTGGTCTATTTGTAAACTGTTCCCTGCCTATTCTCAGCCAGCCAACACTTGCACTGCTAGGGCATGGGATTCTGACAGGAACGTTGGGTCCCTCCCACCCCAAGAAGCTGCAACTCCAACACACAAAAGCCTGATCTAGAGATGAAGAGCAGAGAGGGGAGAGATGCCAAGGATGAGAAGTATGTTCAGCAAGCCATGCCAGGGGTAAGTGCTGGGACAGAGTAAGACCAGAAAGAAAATCTCTTAAGGGGCTCCAGGTTCCCACTCAAGTCCTAAAATGGATCCTAAATTCCTTGGAGAAAGAAGATTCCGCTGCCCTTCTTCCCAGCTCAAATCTGGGATCTCCAGCAATTAAATCCCATCCGTTGGGCAGGAGAACTGGGACCTCGATGGGGAGTACTTCCTTTGCCTCTTCAGGTGCAGTGAATGGGCAGAAAGAATGAGAGGGGATTCCTTGGGATGTTCCTTTTTATACACTGAAAAACATTCCCAGCTAAGAACCAGGAGCCAAAGAGTCTATATGGAAGGACATTCCCTGCTGTTTTTTTCACCTGTTTAAATTTCCTTTGTCTTCCCTTTATTCTTGATGACTCAGTTGACTGCTTAAATGCAAATTTACCAGAGCACACATTTCTTTGTTTAGGACAGACCTTTTTGCCAACTTCTGTTTGGGCAGGGCTGTGGGTTTGGAACGTGTTAATAACACCATACAAGGGAATCTTATAGGTTGCATACAATGTTGCCACACACATCTTACCAGCAAATACTGACCAGCAAATTATGAGTTTTCAAATGATATCTTACAGGTCATGCTTTGTACAAAGATTATTATAATACTGTGTAAGGTGTGAATACAGGCGTGTGTTCTGTCACAAAAAACCTGCATTGTCCTAGGATATGCTGTTTTGGGAATCTCTATATCTATATACATGTAAATAGTTAAGGTGTCAATAGATGATCTATAATATGTAGCATAATTTCTGGGGGGTTTAGGACCAACAAAACTTGCTCACTGCAAGTAATTTCTTTTGGCAGCTGTTTACATCCACACAACATTATTTGAACCAAAGGGCTGTTTAAGTTTATTTTGAAAAGAGTGATGATCTCCAGAATTGTGTTACCTTTGAAAAGTCTACTTAACAATAATGTAATCTACAGTGAATTATGTTGTTTGAATTCAGAATTGATATTATTTGGGGTACTTTCTCTTTAAACTAGGATTGGCTTAGGAGACCCCTGAAAATAATATAAAACATTTGTCATTTTTGCAAATATTGCAAATATGTGACAAAGCTTTTCAGCAGCTACAGTGTTGGTATGCAGAGAGGTCAAATTGAATGTGTGTGTGTGTGGGGGGGGGACTATCAGTACTTTCCTAAACACAGCTTGCAGCCTAAGTTGTGGTTTATGACATGAAAATCACAAGTGACTATACAGATCTTCATAATATGATCATCCTTCTTTTATGTGCTTTGATCACCAGTGAAATAATCAATTGTTCACTTTTAAATCATCATAATTGGACTACAGATTTAATACCTTAGTAAGACACAGTTCACATCTTTTCACTGACACAGTTCAATAGACATAGTTCACACCTTTTCACTGTTGTGTCACGCTTTCATAGAATCATAGAATATCAGGGTTGGAAGGGACCTCAGGAGGTCATCTAGTCCAACACCCTGCTCAGAGCAGGACCAATTCCCAACTAAATCATCCCAGCCAGGGCTTTGTCAAGCCTAACCTTAAAAACCTCAAAGGAAGAAGATTCCACCACCTCCCTAGGTAACCCATTCCAGTGCTTCACCATCCTCCTAGTGAAAAAGTTTTTCCTAATATCCAACCTAAACCTCCCCCACTGCATCTTGAGACCATTACTCTTCATTCTGTCATCTGGTACCACTGAGAACAGTCTAGATCCATCCTCTTTGGAACCCCCTTTCAGATAGTTGAAAGCAGCTATCAAATCCCCCCTCATTTTTCTCTTTCGCAGACTAAACAATCCCAGTTCCCTCAGCCTCTCCTCATAAGCCATGTGTTCCACTCCCCTAATCATTTTTGTTGCCCTCCGCTGGACGCTTTTCAATTTTTCCACATCCTTCTTGTAGTGTGGGGCCCAAAACTGGACACAGTACTCCAGATGAGGTCTCACCAATGTTGAATAGAGGGCAATGATCACGTCCCTTGATCTGCTTACAATGTCCCTGCTTATACATCCCAAAATGCCATTGGCCTTCTTGGCAACAAGGGCACACTTTTGACTCATATCCAGCTTCTCATCCACTGTAACCCCTAGGTCCTTTTCTGCAGAACTGCTGCCTAGCCATTCGGTCCCTAGTTTGTAGCGGTGCATGGGATTCTTCCATCCCAAGTGCAGGACTCTGCACTTGTCCTTGTTGAACCTCATCAGATTTCTTTTGGCTCAATCCTCTAATTTGTCTAGGTCCCTCTGTATCCTATCCCTACCCTCCAGTGTATCTACCTCTCCCTCCCAGTTTAGTGTCATCTGCAAACTTGCTGAGGGTGCAATCCACACCATCCTCCAGATCATTAATGAAGATACTGAACAAAACTGTCCCCAGGACCGACCCTTAGGGCACTTGATACCGGCTGCCAACTAGACATGGAGCCATTGATCACAACCCGTTGAGCCCGACAATCTAGCCAGCTTTCTATCCACCTTATAGTCCATTCATCCAGCCCATACTTTTTTAACTTGCTGGCAAGAATACTGTGGGAGACTGTGTCAAAAGCTTTGCTAAAGTCAAGGAACAACACGTCCACTGCTTTCCCCTCATCCACAGAGCCAGTTATCTTGTCATAGAAGGCAATTAGAATAATCATAGATTCATAGATACTAAGGTCAGAAGGGACCATTCTGATCATCTAGTCCGACCTCCTGCACAGCGCAGGCCACAGAATCTCACCCACCCACTCCTATGAAAAACCTCACCCATGTCTGAGCTATTGAAGTCCTTAAATCATGGTTCAAAGACTTTAAGGAGCAGAGAAGCCTCCCTCAAGTCAACCATGCCCCATGCTACAGAGGAAGGCGAAAAACCTCCAGGGCCTCTCCAATCTGCCCTGGAGGAAAATTCCTTCCCGACCCCAAATATGGCAATCAGCTAAACCCTGAGCATATGGGCAAGATTCACCAGCCAGATACCCAGGAAAGAATTTTCTATAGT
Source organism: Dermochelys coriacea (assembly GCF_009764565.3). NCBI lineage: Eukaryota > Metazoa > Chordata > Testudines > Dermochelyidae > Dermochelys > Dermochelys coriacea. Next base: position 21,960,494 of record NC_050078.2, on the reverse strand, counting down.
AACTCAGATCCCATCCATCTAATATCCCATCTCAGGGGATTTGGCCTATTTACCCTGAATATTTAAAGATCCATTACTTACCAAAATCCCATTATCCCATCATACCATCTCCTCCATAAACTTATCGAGTAGAATCTTAAAGCCAGATAGATCTTTTGCCCCCACTGCTTCCCTTGGAAGGCTATTCCAAAACTTCACTCCTCTGATGGTTAAAAACCTTCGTCTGATTTCAAGTCTAAACTTCCTGGTGGCCAGTTTATACCCATTTGTTCTTGTGTCCACATTGGTGCTGAGCTGAAATAATTCCTCTCCCTCTCCTGTATTTATCCCTCTGATATATTTATAGAGAGCAATCATATCTCCCCTCAACCTTCTTTTAGTTAGGCTAAACAAGCCAAGCTCCTTAAGTCTCCTTTCATAAGACAAGTTTTCCATTCCTCGGATCATCCTAGTAGCCCTTCTCTGTACCTGCTCCAGTTTGAATTCATCCTTTTTAAACATGGGAGACCAGAACTGCACACAGTATTCTAGGTGAGGTCTCACCAGTGCCTTGTATAACGGTACTAAAACCTCCTTATCCCTACTGGAAATGCCTCTCCTGATGCATTCCAAAACCGCATTAGCTTTTTTCACAGCCATATCACATTGGCAGCTCACAGTCATCCTATGATCAACCAATACTCCAAGGTCCTTCTCCTCTTCCGTTACTTCTAATTGATGCATCCCCAACTTATAGCTAAAATTCTTGTTATTAATCCCTAAATGCATAACCTTACACTTCTCACTATTAAATTTCATCCTATTACTATTACTCCAGTTTACAAGGTAATCCAGATCCTCCTGTATAATATCCCGATCCTTCTCCGAATTGGCAATACCTCCCAGCTTTGTATCATCTGCAAACTTTATTAGCACACTCCCACTTTTTGTGCCAAGGTCAGTAATAAAAAGATTAAATAAGATTGGTCCCAAAACCGATCCCTGAGGAACTCCACTGGTAACCTCCCTCCAAGCCTTTCAGTAGGACTTTATTAGCACACTCCCACTTTTTGTGCCAAGGTCAGTAATAAAAAGATTAAATAAGATTGGTCCCAAAACCGATCCCTGAGGAACTCCACTGGTAACCTCCCTCCAAGCCTTTCAGTAGGACCCGTTGCAGTCTCCCCTTTAACCAATTCCTTATCCACCTTTTGATGTTCATATTGACCCCATCTTCTCCAATTTAACTAATAATTCCCCATGTGGCACGGTATCAAATGCCTTACTGAAATCTAGGTAAATTAGATCCACTGCATTTCCTTTATCTAAAAAATCTGTTACTTTTTCAAAAAAATAGATTAGGTTGGCTTGGCACGATCTACCTTTTGTAAAACCATGTTGTATTTTGTCCCATTTACCATTGACTTCAATGTCCTTAACTACTTTCTCCTTCAAAATTTTTTCCAGGACCTTGCATACTACACATGTCAAACTAACTGGCCTGTAGTTACCCGGATCACTTTTTTTTCCTTTCTTAAAAATAGGAACTATATTAGCAATTCTCCAATCATTCGGTACTACTCCTGAGTTTACAGATTCATTAAAAATTCTTGCTAATGGGCTTGCAATTTCAGGTGCCAATTCCTTTAATATTCTTGGATGAAGATTATCTGGGCTCCCCGATTTAGTCCCATTAAGCTGTTTCAGTTTCGCTTCTACCTCAGATATGGTAATATCTACCTCTATATACTCATTCCCATTTGTCATGCTACCATTATCCCTAAGATTCTCTTTAGCCTTATTAGAGACTGAGGGAAAGTATTTGTTTAGATATTGGGCCATGCCTAGATTATATTTAACCTCCACTCCATCCTCAGTGTTAAGCGGCCCCACTTCTTCTTTCTTAGTTTTCTTCTTATTTATATGGCTATAGAACCGTTTACTATTGGTTTTAATTCCCTTTGCAAGGTCCAACTCTACTCGACTTTTAGCCTGTCTCACTTTATCCCTACATGTTCTGACCTCAATTAGGTAGCTTTCCTTACTGATCCCTCCCATCTTCCACTCCCTGTATGCTTTCTGCTTCTTCTTAATCACCTCTCTAAGATGCTTGCTCATCCAGCTTGGTCCCCTTTCTTGGGATACAGGCTTCCGATAGCTTCTGCAGTTTTGATTTAAAGTAATCCCAGGCCTCCTCTACCTTTAGATCCATAAGTTCTTCAGTCCAATCCACTTCCCTAACTAATTTCCTTAATTTTTGAAAGTCAGCCCTTTTGAAATCAAAAACCCTAGTTGCAGATTTATTTTTGTTAATCCTTCCATTCAGTTTGAACTGAATTAGCTCATGATCACTTGAGCCAAGATTGTCCCCTACAACCATTTCTTCTATGAGGTCCTCGCTACTCACCAAAATTAAATCTAAAATGGCATCCCCTCTTGTTGGTTCAGCAACTACTTGATGAAGGAATCCATCAGCTATCGCATCTAGGAAAATTTGAGCCCTATTATTATTACTAGCACTGGTCCTCCAATCTATATCTGGGAAGTTAAAGTCTCCCATGATCACGCAGTTTCCATTAGTATTTACTTTATTAAAGACATTAAAAAGGGCTCTATCCATATCCAAATTAGATCCCGGAGGTCTATAGCACACCCCAAGCACTATCGTAGGAGAGGCTTTACTAGTTTTCTTCCCCAATGTAATTTTTGCCCAGACAGACTCTGTCTTATCCATTGCATCGCTTCTTATTTCTTTACATTCTACCTCATCATTGATATACAATGCTACTCCACCCCCTTTACCTTTGTTTCTGTCTTTCCTAAAGAGCACATACCCTTCAATACCCGTAGTCCAGTCATGACTACTATTCCACCATGTTTCTGTTATCTCTATAATATCTGGTTTCACTTCCTGCACCAGTAGCTCTAGTTCCTCCATTTTGTTACCTAGACTCCTCGCATTGGTGTACAAACATCTTAATTTTTGCTGTTTGACCTCGCTCACATTTTGTACCCTATTAGGCACAGTCATTCTACATCCAGTATAACCTATTAGACTAGTATCCACACCGCCCTCACTCCTTATATACATTCTCCTACCCACGACTGTATCCATTCTTACTTCATCTTCTTCCCTCTCAATGCTAAAATCTGGTGTGGAGATTTTCTGGACATCTCCTATCCATCTCCCCCCAATTCCTAGTTTAAAGCTCTCTTTATCAGTTGTGCCAGCCTCGATCCTAGAAGTCTATTTCCTTCCCTACTGAGATGAAGTCCATCCCGAGAGAACTGACCTCTGTCCATGAATGCCTCCCAGTGGTCATACATCCCAAAGCCCTCCTTATAGCACCACTGCCTAAGCCATCTGTTGACAGTCATAATCTTGTCAGACCTTTGTTGCCCTTCTCTAGGAACAGGAAGGATCCCGCTAAAGATCAGCTGAGTCTCAATTTCCTTAAGCGTCTTCCCCAGCCTAGCATAGTCTCCCTTAATACTTTCCAGCGAGAATCTAGCCGTATCATTTGTTCCCACATGAAGGATAATTAGGGGATTCTTTCCCGCTCCCTTTAGGATCCTTTTCAACCTCAGGTCTACATCCCGTATCTTAGCAACCGGAAGACAGCACACCCTTCTATTCTCAGGATCAGCTCTAGTTACAGGCCTGTCTATTCTTCTCAATAAAGAGTCCCCGATCACATAGACCTGCCTTTTCCTGGTGACGGTGCTATTCTCCAGTCTCTCCCCTGTTCCCTCTGGCTGCAAGTTCTTTCCATTCCTATTTTCCCTTACAATCTTCTTCAACCCATCCTGTATCCTCCTGGGGCTCATATTTGGTGTAGTCTCCCTTGACTCTTCCCCTTTTTCTATAGGGCTAGCCTCTCTTCTCTTCTTCCTTACCCTTCCACCTTCAGCGACTACCTGCTGAGCCCCTTCTTCATTTTCCAACTCTGCAAACCTGTTCCTAAGCTCTATTTCTCCTTCACTAGCCCGTCTTTTTCTCTGCCTGGTTCTTTGAGTCTCATGTTTCCACTGACCACTTTCCTCATCCAGTCTCCCCTCAAAATTCCCCAGCCCTGCTTCCATCCGTGAGTCGGAGCTTTTCCCTTCAGATACCTCATAGCTTTGCTCCATCATCTGCTCAAACCCCTTCCTAAACTCAACCAGACTTTCCACCTGCATCTCCAAACCTCGGATCTTTTCCTCCATCAGATCTATCAGACGGCATTTCATGCAGAAAAAACTCTTACCGGTTCCCCCCTCCAGGATCATGTACATACCACAGCTTCCACATCCAGTCATCCTCAATGTGTCTTTTACTGCAGGAGTCACTCCCACAGCTGCCTCTGTATCTGTCATCTCCTTCCCACCTAAATCCTGTTAATCTGGGAAACACAAGCCACACCAAGAAGACCACCCCCCCCAGCAAAAGCAAACCCCAAACAAGCACCACAATCCAAACTCCCCTTGCAAACTCCCACTCAAACTCCCCTGTTTAGAGCTCTGTTTGCTAGCTCCTGTGCCGCTGCAGCTGTCTGTGATCAGGCATGACTTGCCCTTGGTGAATCCATGCTGACTGTTCCTGAACCTTTCTGCTGACATAGGTATACATGACAGTATTAATTTACATCGGTGGTACATTATGAATGTTTTCTACAATGATAAAAGCTAGAGACCTTTTTATTGTCCCTTTAAACAAAAGCTTAAGATTCTGGAGCACAAGATGGCAGCCACTGAGGGGGAAAAAGTAATTGACTGAGCACCTGAGAACTTTCACCATTTTATGACAGAAGTTGGGCGCCTTTAGGTTTTCTTTAGTGATGTTTCATACTTTCCATACTTCTTATAGTGTATTTATTTATTTAATAGGTCTACCTTTTTATTTTTCACAAAGGAGTATATAGATGTTTGAAAAAATGATATTTTCAGAGTGTTATGGATCTCATTACTTTAAATATATTGAAGACATCTTTTTTTCTTGGAAAATATTTCTTGATGCTGATTGTTTTAAGAAATAAAGGAGCATTTTCCTGCATTGTACAGTAGGGTTTTATAAAAACCTTGAAGATATTCAGTCATTAAAACCTTATATATATATTAAAAATATACCTGGTTTTAAACCCTGTATTCAGACCAAATTCCTCCTTCTGCTGTTTAACAGTCTCTTTGCAATTTCAGTTGGAGAGGTTATTGTTCCCTTCCCTTCCCTTCTCTTCGTGTGGGTGTGTGTGTGTGTGTGTGGTGGTGTTGCTTATGTACCTTGGTTGGCTGTTTCTTTCCCCAGTATTTTTTTGTTTTCTTTTCAGCAATGGATGAAGTGATCTCTATTTATGTATGTAAAGTGCTTTCTAATCATTTATGATAGACGTCGATAATATAAATTATATAATATAATATATATATAAATATAAACATCATGATATAAATGACATTAAAAGGAGTTGTATGGTTATATTCTCTGTGCATTGATGGAAGATTGATTCCTGGCCCCAGGAGGTTGTTTTTATTTCAGCTCTTTATTCTGTGCACTATTAATATCTCATTATATAATTCCAGCTCCTAATCCTTGTGCTGCTAACAATGGCAGAGGTCCGTGTTCTCATATGTGTCTGATCAATCACAATAGAAGTGCTGCATGTACATGTCCTCATCTGATGAAACTGTCCATAGACAAGAAAACATGTTATGGTAAGTTTCTTATTTTTTCTTGGGAACCAAATTTTCTCTGATTTCATTAGCGTTAAGATTTTAAACTGGACAGAATAGATCTTAATAATCTTAAAAATTGTCTGTACAGTGCTTTTTAGTGATAATTTTGAAGATACACCTACTTTTTTGAGAGCAGATAAATTATTCTAATATATGCAGTGTGTGGAACTTTGATATTTATAAACATGTTCATTTTTTCTGTTGCTTATGTATGTCGTGTGTTAGTAGAACTTATCTCTGTAGTACAGGAAGATTTATAAGTGTAAAGTGCAGCATCAGAAAATGATGACATAAAAATACTTAATAGCCTTAATCTCTACCTGCTTTTTTTCTGAAGTCTTCTTAGCATAATTTTGGGGGATTAAGAACTAAAATGAAGAACACGCATAAAACAGCTAGCTTTGTAAGGGGTGTGTGTGTGTGTGTGTGTGTGTGTGTGTGTAAAGATTATAAGGAAAGCTTTATAATAGTCCCAGAAATGTCAAATAATTTTGTTCATTATTTGTAAAAGCTTTTAATGCACTCTTCTTTGCAGTACCTAAATAGGAAATCTCTAGAATAATATTTTGCTATACCAAAATGTGTTAAAGAAAACAAAATTTACCTCTGCAATTCGTACACTGACGCGTTTCTCTAAAACATTTTAAGTAGTTTAGAGACAAGGAAAACAGGTTCTGTTTTGCCCTTGATATATTCTATTCATGTATCATATAATAACATTATTATTATGTATTTTGTAAGTGGATTCATCTGAACAATGAGCCCCTTCTTTGTTCTCCCCATGCTTCTGACTCATCTATTTGTAATCAGTGCAGATATTGAAGAGCTTCTTGTAACTACTTCTATTTGTAATTCTTTCCTGATGTACATCAGTGATTTTCTGAGATTTCAAATACCATTTGGTATTACAAAGATATGCAAATAAAGAACTAGATTATTATAACACTTAGGGCAGGTCTACCCTTAAAAAGCTCCCATTGGCATAATTAATCCTCCTCTGCAAGAGGCGCTAACTATGTTGACGGGAGAAGTCCTCTCATCGACATAGTGCTGTCTACATTGGATTAGGTCAGTATAACTGCATCACTTAGGGGTTTTCATACCCCCGAGTGACATAGTAATATTGATGTAAGTTTGTACGGTAGACCTGGCCTCAGAGACCTAATAGTTTTAAAAGACTACTTCCAATCTGTTCTTTCCTTTGAATCCTGCAAGACTACATTGATGTAATTGATTAAGAAAAGATTTTAAATATGTGTAAATGAATACATATTACTTCTCTATAGTAGCTTGCTACACATTATATCAACAGATTTGCATGCAAGACATTGTTCTTACATCATTGATACAAACTTTGCTTAAAATTTGTAAAATAATATTTAGGCAATAACTTTGAATCCAGTCAATTGTAATTAAGGAACAAAATATTTTCCTTTTTTTGTACAGAAATGAAGAAATTTCTTCTTTATGCAAGACATTCAGAAATAAGAGGTGTGGATATAGAGAATCCATACTTCAACTTCATCACTGCCTTCACAGTCCCTGACATTGATGATGTCACAGTCATAGATTTTGATTCAGCAGAGGAACGCTTATACTGGACTGATGTAAAAACACAAACCATCAAGCGTGCTTTTATTAATGGGACTGGTTTGGAAACAGTTATCTCAAGAGGTGAACAACATAATGTTTATTTAAAAGTAGTAGGCATTCATTTTAAAAATATGCATGTGTACTAACTATGGAATACTTAAATTTTAAATGGATTACAGAAAATTGGTGCAGAATAATGTTTATTAATAGGCCAATACTAATTTAGTAAGACCATAAAACATATATGCTTTCAAATATAATTAAGATTTAGCTGGGATATATAACATTTATTAAAAATTAAATTTGCTTTATCTAACAGAACAAATGCTGCCTTCCTAGAAAAGTTAGAAAGGAGAAAATTAAAAACAAAAAGCAGGAAAAAATTGTGTACTGAAAATAGCTTTACATTTCATGCATTTTTATGCTCCATTGCATGGTCAGTTACACTGACTTTGGGCAGAAAAGATGAGCTCCCTCTGGACTATTGTGCTTGCCTAATTGTCCCCATTCAGATATATTTTGTGAACCACAAACTGAATTTCAAATACAAAAAATACAAAATGGCAGTAACTTTGGGGTGATTTGGGGCATAGTTTACACCTTCAAGCATTTTACTCTATATGGGTTTTAGAATGTTTGTGATGTCATCATGATTAATATACCTGATACTTACTTTCTTCCAATGTGTCCAAGCTTCAACTGATTGGAATCAGTGAGGCTCTTTATTGTGCTTGACCATAGCCAATACGTTCATTGTTGAGGAGTGCAACCTTTTGATCCTGTTTCCTTCCATTACACTTGGCCTGTGTCAGTTTTCTGGCTGATTGATGCTTCAATGCTGTATTGGCTTGTCTCTATTTTCATTATTGGCCAGCTCTTCTTATCACAGTAGACAAAGGAAACTGATAAAAAGACAGTATTTTTTTTAGGTGACGTAAGTGTGTACACGAACAACTACTAAGTATTTGTCCAGAAAAGAATCATGACTGGCTAGGTGCATAATGCATCTTCAGTTGTACTCCTCATCCTTCTGTAGAAACACCAATATCCTTCTTTAGAAATACTGATATTCCTAATGCTTACTGGGCACACTGAGCTTCACAAAAGTTGATCTCCAGTGGGGAGCATCAAACATTTTGACATCAACCACTCTGGTGCAGGTCCAAGGAAAGCCTAGACTGATGGCTTCCCCTGCCATCCTGCAAATAATTCTCCTCGGAAAGATGTAGGGATGTCCTGAGCTGAGTTGAGGTATCAGTGCCCTCCATTCTTGTGTGCCATCCTTCTAGTACTGAACGGTGACATGTTTCTTTCCCCCCCCCCACCTAAGTTAGGTATTGGCCCTGAAGAGCACTCTGCTTGCCTTGAGAATTTCCAGTCACTAAATTCTCAGCATTTGATTCCTGTTTGCATTACACAAAGCTCGTACATTCCAGGAGGCAACAACAGAAATATTTTCAGATATGATAGCACATAAGTAGATTGCACTGTGCTGTTGTGAAGCATCAGCACTGTGCATGCAGAGACTGCATTGGCTCTGGGTTCTGAACTCTGCTGTCTCCACCTACTCAGCACCAGTATTCACCAGTACTGATGTTACTCCATTTGTTGGCTTCATTGGCAGTTTTGTTGCAACCAGTGTCAATTCCTGTACTGGGAACAGCAGGTCTGCTCTCCAGCAACAGGTCTTCTCTCCTCTTTATGAACACATCATTCCAAACCACCTGCTTGAAATCAGGAGGGCAAGTCTAATGAGGACTTTCTGTAGGAATATGTATCTATTTGGAAACTGAAGTGACTGTTGACTCCTCAGAAGCAAAATCCAAACAAAAACAGTACAGGGAAAATAGCACTTCTGTTGGGGGTTGTACCTTTTCTCATTTTTATGATCAAATAAGTAATATTGAAGGCTTTTCTTTAGCTCCTCTTCAGACAGAGCCGGCTCCAGCTTTTTTGCCACCCCAAGCAGTGAAGAAAAAAAGAAAAACCTGATTGAGCTGCCGCTGAATTGCTGCCGAAGAGGAAAAGAGGGAATGAAGGACCTGCCACCGAATTGTCGCCGAAGACCTGGATGTGCCGCCCCAAAAATTCAGGAATGCCGCCCCTTTCTATTGGCCGCCCCAGGCACCAGCTTCCTTCACTGGTGCCTGGAGCCAGCCCTGTCTTCAGACAATCCCAAAGACAAATTTTGCCAAGTAGAGAGACCATACTCTCCTTTGCAATATGCCTGCTGTGTACTTGCATTCTTTTCTGGATCAACTGGTGAAGAAATGGCAGCATTTTCATTTAATTTTGGATGTTGCTAAGTTTGCTGATATATGTGTTTTAGGGAGAATGTTGCTCTGTTTCCCACTGTCTTCATGAATCCGGTGATGGAGTCAACAGTGGCAAGATCAAAAACCACACAGACTCTCAGTTCTGTATGTTGGACCTGAACTGAGGTGCTGGAATTCTTCTAGAAAAAAAGTTTATCAGAAAAAGTGGCTGAATGCCAGAATAAACTGAGTTGTGGTATAAACTATTCAATAAAAAATTGCAAAACTTGTCAATGAATTTGATGAGTAATGTATTGTCTTTCTCTTTATATCTATCTGTCTTCGGCAGAGGCCACAGTTCATATTGCAAATTACCTTTCCTTTATAGACCAGATGCAATTTGACCTGAAAAAAAAAGCTTGCAAAATCTATAATGCCAGAACATGGCTTGAAATCAGCTGCATATGCTCTTTGATGTCAGAGATAAAGCAAAAAGGTTGAATGCACAAGGATTCAGTTCAAGGGTACTTAGCAAGGACAGTCATTGTATTCAACTTCCTCAGAAGCCAATGGGTTTTAAGCTCCATTTCCAAAAGGAGCAAAAGTTTCCAAGTTTCTGAAATATTTCCAAGCATATAGCCAGTTTAGTAATCTCATCTTGACAAAATCTTGGAGGGAGACCAAGAATCAGTTTTACTTTAAAGTATTTTCTGCATATTCCCACTTGTGGGCAAAGAGGACTCATACTGCAGAGTTTCAGAGCCTACTGGAAAGCTGTGATATTGGGCCATATGAGTAGCTTCAAACATTTGGAACAAGGTGATAAGAGTGCCATGTGGCTCCACTTGCCTTAGTCCCTCCTCTTTCTCAGTCAGTTGTGGACAGAAGAACTGTGCTGCCCATGGACCTCTGGTCTTTCATCAGATTTCTCTAATATACGTTTTTATGGGTGTGCATTGATTCAGGGTTTTTTTTTTCAATAATAGTTTTTAGATTAATAATAATAGCTCTGGCATCATAGCCAAGTAAGACCTTGAAACATATGGATTCTAGAAGTGTGTCTTTTGCCTCTATAGTTTTCCTGAATTTCATGTTCGTATCCAGTGTCTCATCTAACTTGAGCGTAGTCATTCCCAGTTTGGTGCTTGTTTACTATGCTTTTGTGTCTGAACCTGTAAAAAAAAATAGTAGACTTTGGTGCTGGCTTGTCTTAGGAAGGAGCTGTAAGAACTTTGGATGTGGTCCAGGTTCAAGGCTTTTGTTCTGTACAAGGCCATATAGTATGCCATCCTTGGCTTCTAAGTCCCACAGAGGGAGCAAGTTGATGCCTTCATTACAGGGACCAGCACCTTTTTCAAGATCCTAGTTGGAGTCCTATTCTGGAATTAGGTACTAAAACACTGGCAATGCCGTATCTATCTTCCTACATTACTGGTACCACTGCATATTCCCACTTGTGGGCAAAGAGGACTCATACTGCAGAGTTTCAGAGCCTACTGGAAAGCTGTGATATTGGGTATATGAGTAGCTTCAAACATTTGGAACAAGGTGGAGCCCTCAGATTTGGAGTCATCCTTAGTGCTTTCTTTGGCTCAGGTGCTGACCAGTGACACTGGATCTGTATTTTTGGTGCCAGGGAGCTCCTTGACGCTGAGAAAGTAGGGAGAAACAGCACTTCCGGAACTGTGCTGGACTCTCATGGAATCAATCAATGCAGTTGGGCTCATTGTTTGAGGAGGCCTTTTAACAGCCTGCCTTTGAACCATCATCCCCCTCAGAGTGAGCATGAGGTTTCATCACACATCATTTTGATTTTGTATAAATTAACTTTAAAAATAGAAATTAATTTCTGAACCTGTTAAAGGAGGGTGATTTTTTTCCAAATCATGTTTGTCAAACTGATACTTTTCAAACAGCACACCTGTTGCAGAGGTATTAAAAACAAACAAATAATGTTTTCCCCCTAAACTGGAAAATGCACTAACAGTTATACAGTTTATAGTTGGTTATTATCCTTGGATAATACGACTGATGTCTATTTTTTACTCCTCAGTGTTTGCTGAGAATTATTGACTGTGTAGTGCAATTTCAATGTTAATTGTTGCTGTAGGCTTTCATCTGGCTCATCAGAACATTAACGATTATTCATGCTTTAACAATGGCTGATAAGTGAATGAGATTGCATTCTTGAACAATTTTGCTAACAAATTAAAGTATAAATTATTTTTCCCTAAAACAGAAAATAATTTATTTGGAAAGTAAACCAAATGAACAACCTATATTCACTTTTAATTTGCTCTTTCACATTTTGCAGATATTCAGAGTATTAGAGGCCTTGCAGTGGATTGGGTGTCAAGAAATTTGTACTGGATTAGCTCGGAGTTTGATGAAACTCAAATTAATGTGGCACATTTAGATGGTTCTTTGAAAACCTCAGTCATCCATGGAATCGATAAACCCCAGTGTCTTGCAGTGCACCCTGTCAGGGGGTAAAGTATGATTATTCTTAACTGGTGGGATTTCATAAAATATATGGAAAGATTCCTTGTATTTGTCCCTATGTCTGGTGGATTTTCAGTACTTGCTTTTATTTTTAGGACTACTAAGAAAAAAATTGAATATCTTGGATCTGACAACTCATTTTCTCAGTCTTAATAATACAGATAGATGTTATTACAATTATTTCTGATATTTTATTAACATGCCTTATAGAATTGCAGGACAGCAAGGGAAAAGAAAAGTCTGTGTGTGTATGTGCATGCACACAAACAACCATTTGTCTAAACTTAGGGAAAAAGCATAAATACAGGTGCTAAACTTGCTGATGTCTATTTTATTTGTACTAAATGCATGTGCTTCAGAACTTTTGTACAGAATTTCTTGCACTGAATACAGAAGACTTTTATAACAAACCTTATTATGAACTAAGTACTACAGCCATATTGTAACAACATTGTATGTATTATTCGTTTGATCATCTTTTCAAAACAGACACATTTAGAACATGGCGTATATGAAATCAAATTTTCAATCAGTCTTGTTTCTTGTTAAGGAAGCTTTACTGGACTGATGGGAACACAATTAATATGGCAAACATGGATGGCAGTAACAGCAAAATACTCTTTCAGAATCAAAAAGACCCAGTTGGTAAATATTGCTTTATGCTATTCCTTTTTACTTAAAGTTGTTTTAATAATGAAATTATTTTATGTGATATTTAAAGTGCTGTGTTACATGTAGTATATATCAGTAATATAGAAATATAGTAATATAGAATATGTAATATACATGTATTTGTCATTATTTTATTTAATCCTTTTAAGGCATTTGGACAGAGTTCACTGCCTATTGGAGTCAATGGGAGTTAGAGTAGATTTGTTATAACAGTATGAACTTGCATAAAGGACTGTAATTAATAGTATATAGGCTGAATTTGAAATTAATTATCCAAGAGGCATATTCTTGGATCCAACAAAGACCCTTGGAAGTCTTTGAATATAGTTTAATAGATGTGTTTCTGTCGTGGGTATAGGAAGGAAAGATATGGGGAACCCAAGCATAAGGCTCACAACCCCTCGATGCTCAGTCTGGAACATATCTCTAGAGGGTTGCCTGCACCGATTGCAGAAGTAAAAGTGTTGGATATTTGACTTCATGAATCCCTCCCATTTGTTCCCCCTGAAGAGGTGGTGTTCAATAGTAGAGCCGCTTTTCTGGTGCTGTGTAAAATGGTAGGGAAGTGGCCCATAGCTCTGCACAGAATCCCATCGTTTTGATGAAAGAGAATTTGCCTTAAATTTTAGTTCATAGAAAAGGATAGAAATAGAAGTAAATGTACTACATATAACTGCTTTTTACTAAATGTTAATGTTGCTTAATGTGTGCCACTGATGTAATATGTTAACATTTATTTTTAATACTGTTGATATATTAGCTAGATATAGTATCTGAGAAACTATTAACATTATGACTCTTTTTGACTGCTATCATGTTTTATTCCTATCTTGTGTGATGGTGGTCATTCTGTTTTCTTTCTGGTGATTTCATTTCTTCTGGGTTTTTAAATATCCCATTATTCATTTTGTCTTTTTGAACATAAGTCTTATAATTAGAGTGTTTTTATCACATATTGTTTTATGCTATCATATTTAGTAAGCATGAATATGCAAAGTAAGCAAGAGAACAAATTACTGAAATAATTAAATTGGCATTAAAGCAAATGCAAAGTGCTTTTCATTCTGAAAACCAATCTTTGGTATTTCTCTTTTGATACCATTTATGTTTTAAGAATATAAATTAGATATGATTCAGTACAGGCACTTTATTGCCAAATCCTGGAATAAATCTTACCTAACAATCCAGAGAATAAACCTCCTATGGAAAATATTCAACAAGCCTTTACCCTCACACTTGTATAGTTTCACCTGTGTCATGAGACACAGAGATAAATTATGCACTTGGAGAGAAAAAGGTAAGTTCAAGAGCTAAATCTGCTATGGTATACAGGATAATAAAAAATAGAAAGGGAATAAATATGCAAGATTAGGATACTATTTGATTACAACATTATAATGGTGAACTAAATGTGGACTACAGCAGTTTCTTCAATGTTTATCTGAATTGTGCAGAACACTTTACATTGACAGTGAATATGATCATAGGGTCATATGCCCTTTTTGAGAAGACATGCAAAAAGGCAGTTTGTATTAACTAAGGTGCAAAGCAAGCTAAACTGCATGTGTGGGTGAAAGGAAAGTGGTATACTCCCACTGCTGGATGTATAGCAGTATTCCCACATCTGCAGCCCCAATGTTACAAAGATTTACTCTACATTGGTCAAAATCAGTCACCACCTCAACGATCAATCTGACAACTTTGGCTTAATTTAGGATAATTATCTTTTGTAACTGGTTTGATTTTTTTTTGTTTTTGTTTTTTGAGAATTTTCTCATTTGCATTCAGTAGTGAAGTAACCTTAGTTGAGGAACATTTTAGAACATTTAATGCCATAGTATTATCTGAATAGTTTCTGATAGCTGTCCAGCAGACAGTGGCTCTCAACTTTTCCAGACTACAAATAGGGAGTCTGATTTGTCTTGCATTACCCCTAAGTTTCACCTCATTTAAAAACTACTTGCTTACAAAATCAAACAAAAAACTACAAAAGTGTCACAGCACACTCTTACTGAAAAATTAATTACTTTCTCATTTTCACCATATAACTGTATATTAAATCAATTGGAATATAAATATTGTTCTTACATTTCAGTGTATAGTATATAGAACAGTGTAAACAAGTCATTGTCTGTATGAAATTTTAGTTTGTAATGATTTTGCTAGGGCTTTTTATGTAGTCTGTTGTAAAACTAAGCAAATATCTGGAAAAGCTTAGAAATATCTAAGCAAGACCTCTGGTATTCATACTCCTGGTTGAGAACCACTGTTGTTGACAGGGCTTAGTTAAATAATAAGGTCCTGGGTGAGCTATTGTGGCAAACTTTTTCATAGTAATAACCCTCCAAATATTTTTATTAGTAACCTAACAATAACAGATATATTACAGACTAATTTAGAATGAATAAATTAACTCTTTGTGTTATCGATGGGCATGTAGGATCATGCTAGTGATTAAACTATAATTGGATGTGTTGGTGCAAGACCATTACAGCAGGAAAACAACATATAGCAAAAGAGGGAAACATAACTTAGAATAAAAATTATATACAAATATAACATTGGAAGAATATTATTAAGGTCATAGAGACGTGCACCTGAAAGTTGGTAAATGTGAGAATGAATGTTGCCCATGCATTTCTGTATCAAATGCTGAAGCAAAATGGTGAAGCATGTGTGCAGTGTTATAGAATGTGGAGGGTCTGTAGCATGCTACCAGAAACAAGCTGTACTAGTAAAGTCACAGGAGGAAAATGGTGATTTTAAGCATCTTACAACTGCCAAATCTGTGTGGATTTTTACAGGGCCAGAAAAAGGCACCCCTCCAATCCTAGGAGTTTTCCCCCTCAACATTTCAGAGTAAAAAGAGGTCTCAAGAACCTTTTTAAGGTACAAAGTGTTAGGCATCTTTAATATGGGGTTTTCTGTCACTCCCTATATTGTACTTTTTACAATAGTAGCATGTTTCTTGGAAATCAGTAGATGGTTGTGAAGAGAGAAGAGAAGGACAGCATAAGTCTTGGTAAATGAGAAAAAAAACATTATACAAAAAAATCAACATAAAATGCAATTTCCATGTTCACTGGACAAAGCCAACATGGAATGTTGGGAATGAGCTGAATGGTGTCAGGTGCATTAGTATTTTAAATTGCAAGAGAGAATCAGTGGTGCTAGCTGAATCGGAATGGAGCAAAGGAAGCCAAGCTTATATGACTAGAGAGAAGGGCCTCAACAGAGCAACTGTAAATTGACAGTAACAGGAGCAGTGGCTGAGCAGAATAGTAGAACTGAGTTGGGGATGAGACTTGCCATACATTAGAGTAATGCCTTTGTGGAAATGAGGGTGGAACCAAGCAGAAAATTTATGTTTCTTTATTTTTGACTTTAGAATCTTTGTCTAGCATCCTCATTTTTTTTAAAAAAAAATCCCTCTTTCAAAAGTTCATTTCACTACACTAGTTATTTTTCATTTTTCTCTCTAGGATGTTGAGTATAATTATTTAAGTTCACTATTACTCACTGGCTCAACTATAGTTACTTCTTGAACCAACTCCTGAGTATTACGTTTAGTACTAACTTGTATTCTCTTGTGTGCTTGTTACATGTTAGCTGGCCCTTGAGGGTGGTCATGCTGTCAGCTTGCCAGTGACAAGCTCTGCTATAGAAAATGAGCCAACCCAGATCCACCTGGGGATAACTGATTGCCTGTGTAGCTGGGCAGTAGTGAAATAGTTAAGGAACAGCTGGGTCTTATAACCGGTGATGTGGTCTCAGGCAGGAGAGAACACAGGGATGAACTATCTGTGGAAAGAATTCCCCAAGCGAGCTAGCTAGGAAGCTACTTCCAGTGGGGTCTTCTAGAGAAAAGAGCTTCCTGGGCAGAGGAACAGTCCCCAGAATACAGAAAGACAAAGTTTCCAAAGAGAGGACTTCTCAGGGAGTTCACCAGGAAAGGAAGCCATGGAAGAATGCTCCTAGGTGGGGGAGGCTCTGAAAGGGAAGAACTATGAATGCCCGGCCTCAGCAAAACCATCAAAGGACTTCACTAGGTAGCATGTGAGCCCCAGATCAAAGGCATTATGTGCTGTTCTGAGGAAGGGTTATCACTGTTTGACCCCTGTGGGAACCATGACCCAAGAGGAGAGACCCTTTCCCAGCTAACGACAGAGGCCTGGACTCCGGAAGAGGGTTCTGGGTCAACAAGGCCTCATTTGTAAGAGACATGGACATAAGTGGGGTTAATAGACTACGGTTAACTGAGTCCCTCCCCCATCCTGCGAGGATACCGGGGTGGAGGCCTGTTTATGTAATTCTCTGCCTTTAGATTATATAAACTAGATCCCTGAAGGGACACAGTTCAGTATACATAAGCTTTATTGGATTTACTGGACGCCCAGTAGTAGAAACTCAGGCAGAAACAAGAAAAGGAGTACTTGTGGCACCTTAGAGAAGCTTAGAGTAGCTCACGAAAGCTTATGCTCTAATAAATTTGTTAGTCTCTAAGGTGCCACAAGTACTCCTTTTCTTTTTGCGAATACAGACTAACACGGCTGCTACTCTGAAACCTGTGATCAGGCAGAAACTTAATTGCTGCATTGCATGGGACCACTGCAGCGTGCACCAAGGGTGAGGGCCCCCATTACAGTGCTCTATAATGATTTGTTCCAAGAACTAAAGAATTAGCATAAGGAACATACGAATGGCTACACTGGGTCTGATCTAGCTCAGTATCCTGTCTTCCAACAGCAGCAACTGTAAGGTGCCCTAGAGGAAATGCACAAACAGGTAATCATCAGGTGACCTATTCCTTGTTGCCCATTCCCAGCTTCTGGCAAACAAAGGCTAGGGACACAGTCCCTTCCCCCCCTGGCTAGTAGCCATTGAGCAATGATAATGAGAATGAATTTTAAAACTGGGCTGTAATTTCACAAAACCTAGCTTTCTTACAAGAGTTCTGAAACTTTTGGTTAAGTTAGAGAAAAGCCTTTATAACATCTTGAATGGAACTCTGAACTGCAGCAATGCTCAGAAATATTCTTTTGTTTTGTCTGGTTCTTTTTGTTACTATTTGAACATATTTTATGTACAGATTCACTGGAGTTGTTTTTATTTGGTGAAAAGAAGACCCAGTAATAGACTGGCTTATGTTGCTGGCTTGTCTT
Organism: Dermochelys coriacea; assembly: GCF_009764565.3. NCBI lineage: Eukaryota > Metazoa > Chordata > Testudines > Dermochelyidae > Dermochelys > Dermochelys coriacea. Next base: position 21,942,625 of record NC_050078.2, on the reverse strand, counting down.
CGAATCTATGTGTGCAACATTCTTGAAATAGAAGTTTATCATAATCTATCAAAACAGTAAACTTGCATTTTATGAGTTTGTACTGCTACAGAGTGAGTAATTGAAGCCTTCAGGCAGTTTTGGCTGAATAACTTTGTTTCTTTTAAAAAGAAAGCAGCATTCCAAACAATCCATTGTTAAACTAAACATTCCCAATTACTACTTATTGCTTGGTTTCAGTTGTACTAAGTACTCAGAGCTGTGTTTTAAATTGGATTTAAATTTACTAATCGGAGCTATTTTCATATTTAAATCAAAATTCACACCAGGCAAATATATGTCCAAATATATTAAAATCAAACTTGTATTTGTCAGTCCAATATATCCAATATAGAAATCCAGTTTTGCCACCTGCTGTAATTATGAATTTATTCTGATTTCAATTTCAATCAGTTGTTTATGGGTACAACCATTAAGACCATCATTAGAATGTTAAGAGGACAGAATGTCCAGAGAATGATAAACTCATGTATGAATGGCTTACCATAGGGGTATTTAATTTACAAAAACCTTCTTGAATATATTGCCTAAGCCAGTGATTCCCAAACTTGGGACGCCGCTTGTTCAGGGAAAGCCCTTGGTGGGCCTGGCTGGTTTGTTTACCTGCTGCGTCCGCAGGTTCGGCCGATAGCAGCTCCCACTGGCCGCGGTTCACTGTGCCCGGCCAATGGGGACTGTGGGAAGTGACGCGGGTCGAGGGACCTACTGGCTGCCGCTTCCCACAGCCCCCATTTGCTGGGCACAGCAAACCGCAGCCAGTGGGAGCTGCGATTGGCCAAACCTGCAGACATGGCATGTAAACAAACCATCCGGGCCCACCAGGAGCTTTTCCTGGACAAGCGGCGTCCCAAGTTTGGAAAACATTGACCTAAAGGATGGTGGGTTCAAGTTGCATAGAAGTGCAGATTGGTGGAGTGGCAAATATTCTTCCAAACAATATTTCACCAGGATGGAGGCATAATTAAATTGATCCTTATGGTTGGTTTTCATACATAAAATTGGTTTAAAATTAGAAAACAAATGTTCCCTGTTCTTTCCTGTTTACTAGATCTCCAGAATCATCTTACCTAAGAAAGTTGCTGTAAAGATTGCCAAAGAGTGTCCTCCTTAATGGAGATAATGTACACATGCAGAAATCCAAAATATTCTCATTTCCAAATTGAAGCATTTTCCATTGAGAGGGTTTTATGGTACACCATACATTAAATTGTGTGTGAGTGGTGTGGGGGGGGCAAGGGAAGCGTCATTGTAGAAATTCAAGTTTTGTATTTATTTGTGGGTACAGCTATACCAGAGGGGGAAATTCAATCCCCAAGAGGAACAGGTAGCATTACCAATGCTGTCTTCTCCTTGGGTTATTCTGCTGAGGACAGCCGTTTTAATTGCAGCTGGAACAAAGGCTGCCTGAGAGATGTGCTGATTCTGCACATCTCTCTTGCAATCATCTAGCACTCATTCCTCAGTCACACCTATCCACTTTGTGGGCTGTGTATGCCCACTCCGGGACTTCCAGTGCACCCTGACCTTTTATCACATTCTGCAGCCTACATTTAAATCCTCAACTGTTCACACTTTGGAGGTTAATGGTTATAGATAAAAAAGACGGGTCAGACACTCCGATATCCATTAGACTTATTTTTGAAGAGAAATATTGAAGAAAATTGTTTAACATAGATTGGGAGTGGCAGGTGGCAGAAAATATTACAAATAATACAGATACCTTCCAATTCTACTGAAGAAGAAAAATGGAGAAAGAGAAAGCAAAACTAAAAGCAGGGTGATATTGGCCACTATGAACACTCAGAAGCACCCAAGGAACCATTCGGTCCCCAGATTATGAGTTGGTAGTAAAAATAAAGCAAATGCCTCTATCAAAGAAGACAAAATTAACTCTTATCTCCTGCAACTCTTGTTTCTCCAACTCATCACAATTACCTCTATCTTTATATCAGTTAAATCACAACATTGGGGGGATCATCCAATATGTGATCTCTGGTAGATTGTGGAAGTCAAACCACTGTTCTGTCTAGATCTAAAGAAATGAAGACACAACTGAGGGTCATTAGCATACTAAGTGAGCTGTAGCTCACGAAAGCTTATGCTCAAATAAATTTGTTAGTTCTAAGGTGCCACAAGTACACCTTTTCTATTAGCTTACTTATAACACTATACACTAAATCATCTCTTTATATTCCCCCAATAGTTTCATATAGGCATTGAATAGGAGAGATGATAGAATAGGAATCATGTGGCACTTCACATAATTAAACAATCATCTTAACCTTCTCTCTGAGTCTTCTGAAGGAAAGAAAGATGGATCCAATTCAACATAACTGTTTACTGTTGATATAGTATGCAGCCCTGTCATCAATACCTCATTGTGTGTGATATGAAAGGCTACTGACAGGTGTAAGAGAATCACCAGAGATCTGATATGTTCCTACAATACACTAAACTCCTTCCACAGGCACAGGAAGACACACTTTCTGAAGACAAGAGATAACATACTAAATAAGACTAAAACCAGATGAGCCAAGAAAATATGGTCAGAGATGCTTCACTGACGCTTCTGGTATTAGGAGGTACTCACAACGTCATGTCACACTCTCTTATAGCCAAATGTTGCAGGTTCTGGCTGAACTGTGAGAGAAGCTGTGACTGAATGCTTTCTTAGGGAAGCAGGAGTGCGGGAGAAAGAAGACTATGAGAGGATAATTGGTCTTGTGGTAAAGACTCTAGATTGGGACTTGTGATCTGGGTTCTGTTCCTGCCCTTCAAAGTTCTTTCTGAGCACCCCACATGAATTGTTTATTGGTTTTGGAGTATCATCTCCCTAGTAGAAAATAGCCTCTGACAGGCAGCTAAAATCTCTAGCTAGGCATTTTTGACAGGAGACTTTCATGGGGAAACTAATAATGGAGGTGAGTAGGAGAACTACCATCCCCCTGGCTATTGGGGTAACACTCCAAGTCCCTTAGGCAGAACATTAGAGGATTTACCAAAGGGATATTTGAATGTCAGGGACTTCTCTATAGACCTGAGTCTGTGTTTCTGAAGATTCTTCAGGAGCTGTCATCGGCAGAAATTCAGCAAATTTCTGGCTGACAGTGGCTTTGTCCAAGATCTAGGCTTGGTTTGGAATCATCTCTCTTCTATGTCATGGGAGACAAACATCACCAGAACTTACTCATATTTCCATTTGATTATACTGAAAACTAACTTTTTGAGAGTCAATAGAAACTGCTGCTGCAGGACCATCTTATTTATCACAGGTTTCAGAGTAGCAGCCGTGTTAGTCTGTATTCGCAAAAAGAAAAGGAGTACTTGTGGCACCTTAGAGACTAACAAATTTATTAGAGCATAAGCTTTCGTGAGATGAAGTGAGCTGTAGCTCACGAAAGCTTATGCTCTAATAAATTTGTTAGTCTCTAAGGTGCCACAAGTACTCCTTTTCATCTTATTTATGTGAGGTGTGCTACCCCCTCACCCTCACCCTTATATTATTGGTCTCTTTATCAAACCATACCCTCCAATTCCTCTTCTGTCCACCAACATTTTAGCATATATTTTCACATCAAATTTTATCAAAGACACAGGGAATGATTTTCACAGTTGTTCTGCTCTTTTTTTTAAGTCAACTATCCATCATGGAGATGTGCTGCAATTACTATAAGATTGGAAATAGTCTTCTCCTTTGAGGAGGAGAATTCTGCAAGGCCATCATCTCATATTTTTCACTTTTCCATATTTTTTTCCCTCTATTGCAATGATTTGATTAGGTCTGGCAAGCATTTTATTTTCTTCATCTGGTCAATATAACATTTTGAAAGTATTTCTGTATATCCTGTCTTGACTGTCTAATTCTGGTTAACATAATTTGAAGTAGAATTTTAATTAGTATTATTAAACTAGTAAGAAGTTTTGCTTTCTTCTTGGTACATGGGGGAAAAATAGGGCTGTCAAGCGATTTAAAAAATAACTGCCATTAATCACACAATTAGAAAAATTAATCATGATTAATTGCACAATTAAAAAATTATTGGAATTAATTGCATGATTATTGCAGTGTTAAACATTTATTTTAAAATGTTTGGATGTTTTCAACATTTTCAAATATATTGATTTCAATTACAACACAATACAAAGGTACAGTGCTCACTTTATATTTATTTTTGATTACAAGTATTTGCACTGTAAAAAAATAAAATAGTATTTTGCAATTCATCTAATACAAGTACTGTAGTGCAATCTCTTTATCATGAAAGTTGAACTTATAAATATATAATTATTTACAAAAAAAAACCCTGCATTCAAAAATAAAACAATGTAAAATTTTAGAGCCTGCAAGTCCAGTCAGTCCTACTTCTTGTGCAGCCAATCACTCAGACAAACAAGTTTATTTACATTTGCAGAAGATAATGCTTCCTGCTTCTTGTTTACAATATCACCTGAAAGTGAGAATAGGTGTTCTCATGGCACTGTTGTAGCCGTCGTTGCAAGATATTTACATGCCAGATGTGCTAAAGATCCATATGTCCCTTCATGCTTCAGTCATCATTCCATTGGACATGCGTCCATGCTGATGTTGGGTTCTGCTTGATAACAATCCAAAGCAGTGTCGACCGATGCATGTTCATTTTCATTATTTGAGTCAGATGGCGCCGGCAGAAGGTTGATTTTCTTTTTTGATGGTTTGGGATCTGTGGTTTCTGCATCAGAATGTTGGTCTTTTAAGACTTCTGAAAGCATGCTCCACACTTTGTCCCTCTCAGATTTTGGAAGTCACTTCAGATTCTTAAATCTTATCCTTAAAATAAAGATATCTATGCTTAGAAATCTCACATTGTGCCTTATTTGCATTTTGTGAAATCTGCAGTGAAAGTGTTCTTAAAATGAACAACATGTGCTGGTCATCATTCAAGACTGCTATAACATGAAATATATACAGAATACAGATAAAACAGAGCAGGGACATAGAATTCTCCTCCAAGGAGTTCAATCACAAATTTAATTAACACATTATTTTTTTTAACGAGCATCATCAGCATGGAAGCATGTCCTCTGGAATGGTGGCCGAAGCATGAAGGGGCATATGAATATTTAGCATATCTGGCACATAAATATCTTGCAATGCTGGCTACAAAAGTGCCATGCACATGTCTGTTCTCACTTTCTGGTGACATTGTAAATAAGAAGAGGGTAGCATTATCTCTGGTAAATGTAAACAAACTTATTTGTCTTAGCAATGGATTGAACAAGAAGTAGTTCTGAAGTTTTACATTGTTTTGTTATGGAGTGCAGTTATGTAATAAAAAGAAAATCTACATTTGTAAGTTGCACTTTCATGACCAAGAAATTGCACTACAGTCCTTGTATGAGGTGAATTGAAAAATACTATTTCTTTTGTTTATAATTTTACAGTGCAAATGTTTGTAATAAAAAATAATATACACTTTGATTTCAATTACAACACAGAATACAATATATACAAAAATGTAGAAAAACATCCAAAATATTTAATATATTTCAATTGGTATTCTATTGTTTAACAGGGCTATTAAAACTGTGATTAAGCATGATTAATTTTTTTTAGTTAATCGCATGAGTTAACTGCAATTAATCAGCAGCCTTAAAAATGTAATTTCTCATCCAGTTTTGAATACACAGGTGATTACAATGTATTTTGTATTTTTACAGTTTGTAATAGCAATAATGGTCTCTTTGGGGCATTTATTGGTAGTTAATGACCTCTCCTAGGACCTCAGCTCATCCAGCTAGTTGTTCACTGCCACAAAATGTCCTTCCATTAGTCAGTTACAGATTAATTTACATTTTTGAGGAGGAAATATGAATAGAATTAAATCTATCACAAAACACAAGCTATTTTTCACTGTAAATTGTCTATTTTATTGTGCTTTCATCTTTGCTTTTGTAACATACATTAAAACAAGAGAGCATTTTATATTTAGATTTCTTTGTTACTGGCTCAAAATCTTTGAATGTGCTTTTCTTTGATAAAAAGAGCCTAACACTGAATTACAATTACATGTTTAAGAGGCCAAAATTATGTTTTAATTGTACGAATTAATTACAGGTCTATCGATAGATTATCTGGAGGACAAGCTTTATTGGATCAGTTCAGGAAATGGAACCATAAATAGATGCAACCTGGATGGTAGTAATTTAGAAATAATAGAGTCAATGAAAGAAGAATTAACAAAAGCTACAGCTTTAACCATCATGGGTAAGTGCTGGGGTACTATATTACTTATTCTTTATATTGATTGGCTACTAATTAATTATGACCTGAAAAATGCTTGGAAAAATTACTGCTGTACTAGCGCAAGTAATACACTTGACATGAACTTCACCAGTGATTTTATATATATATATATATATATATATATATATATATATATATATATAAATTTTAGCTAAGTGGTTTCAGAGGTCATAGAAGTCTGAACTTAAGGCCTCTTACTATAAAGATATATATTTCCAAATGATTCTACATTCTATATACATTTTAAGGTTTCGTATAGATTTTTATTTTATTCAAATAGTATTATTTCACATCTACATTCCAAATTTATACTGCTATCCTTTTTTTCCTAAAAAAACCCCCCAAAACCCAACATCTAATGCGAAGATAAAAATAAAAAAAAAGTTTTAAACTACAACTTAATTTTTTTCTATACTTAAACCTACACTGCCGTGTTTACCTTAATAAATATGTCTCCAGGGAGTCACATGCCTAGGTACGCACTAACAGAATCCTTTTGAGCGGTATCAAAAAGTACTGTGGGGAAGGGGCAGAGGGTGTCTAAATAGCCTTGCCCCTAATAACAATTCTTTCCTCTCTCCCTAACAGATAAAGCGGCTTAGGAGCTTGTCTCTATACCTTTCTCTTCTGCATAATGCTTTCCTATAAGCTTATAAATAATTAAACCACTTATCTTAGTGTTAACGTTTGTTATTCTTAAAAAAATCCAGCAAAACAAACAAATATGTATTACATGAGGCAGGCATTATCCCTTTGCTCTAGGGAAAACAGAGACTTCTCCTGTCCTCCCCCAGAGGCAAACTGAATCCCTTTTATGGTCATGGCCCCGTCACCCTTCTTCATGAGCCCCCCAAGTTGAACTTAAGGTCTACTTATTAAAGTCCTATATATGCTTAGGCATTTAAAAACGTAAAGATATTTAACAGAGGCAGGACATCTAACTAGAAAAGCTGAACATCGAAAAAATTAACGGAGCTGGGACGTGACACTAGGATACTGATGACTAAGACTCTCCTGATGACTAGAATGATTTTCTTGCCCTGGGGAAAAAATAAAGACTTAAGGGTTTTTGTTCTTGTTGTTTGTTTGTTTTCTGTTCTGCATCAGAACAAAACAGACATTTTGACATTTTTCACATGAAAAAATAGAGAGAGAGAACACAACCCACCCCAGAATAGCTAATAGCCCACCGGGCAGTTTTTGAAAGATTTACAAAATTCTCCCTATGTGCACCCCTCGGTCTCCAGTTGAGTTCATATAAATCAGTGATGTTGGTTTTAGCTATGTGAAAATAGGTGTGTTTAATAAACTTGATTTATGTTGGTATGTATAGAGATATCTGCCCATATTTTTGCTTATGTTTGTACATACAGATAAAATAGGTGGTTTCATAGCTGGCATTTAATTACTAATATTGAATAATACATGGAGTATCAGCTGAACTTCAGAGTTTTTGTCACAGCATAAATACAAACCAATATTAATATTTTTCCACTGGTAATTTGCTAAAAATAGGTTCAATATCAGAATAATATTTTCATATTAAATTTTGTGTGCTGTGGAAATCAACTGAGGAAAAAAGATCTTAGTGTATTTTAATTCTTGTCTTAAAAAGATTCAAAGATGTTTACTGTATAATTTCACTGACTTGATTATAACTGAGTTTTTTTGTATAAATCAATGCTAATAGAATAAAAACATTGTCTTTCCTTTAGAGAACTATAGGAGGTATTTTATGATGGGAATAAGGATATTTGTTCATACTTTCACTGGGATGTCCTCCTAGATTATATATCTGCCTGAAGTCTGCAGTTGAGACTCTCAGTAATTGTTACCAGTATTGAGATCAAGAGAGTCAATGCTTTCAGATTAAAGGGTTTGTTGTTACTATCAGAATAGAAACGTTTCATGTTCTTCTTACATTAAGAATTAATAGAGTGCAATTAGTTCATGTTACCATGTGATACTTGCTGCTACATACTTTTAAAATAAATTTAATATATATTTATGCATCTTTCCAAAATAAAATAATATCTTGTTATATTAATACTTCTTCCTTTTCTCAGTTAGTTGACTCTTTTGTTGGGATGTCTAGATTTTTTTAAAGCCCATATTACGGATTTTGGCCCAGATTTTTAAAGATTTTTAGGCACTACTGCGTTCAGTGTTGCAACATCTGATTTAGGAGAGTATGACCTTGTCTACGCTAATACTGTAAGTTGATCTAGGTTATGTAAATGACGTAACTTAAATTAATGTAACTTGCATAGACTTAAAGTGGTGTCTACACTGCACTATGTCGATGGAAGACACTCTCCCATCAACATAGCTTCCGCCTTTCGTTGAGATAGAGTACTGAAGTTGACAGGAGAGCCCTTTCCCATTGACCTAGCACGTCTTCACCAAACCCGCTAAAGAGATGTTGCTGCACTGATTGCCACAGCACCAATTTAGCCACATAGTGAAGACAAGCCCTTTGTCTCATTTTCAAAAGGGATTTAGATACTTAGGAGCCTATATCCCATTAATTATCAATAGAATACTCTTGAGGGCTAGACTCGTAAACGAGCTCAGCACCTTAACTGCCTCTTTAGGCACAGAATCAGGGCCCATTTGGATTCTTTTAAACCCTCCCCTGTTGGGAGAAGGTGGAGAAGAGAGAGAGAGAAGGAGTCAAGCCACCAGTAGGCGAGTAGCAGCAAGTGAGCAAGCTTCTCCTGGAGGGAAGGCTGCATTCCCTCCCATAAGGAAGAAAAAAAAGCCAAAACACTGGCTGAGAGAAGTACGGACTGCCCCTGTGCAGCCAAGAGAGGCTGTTTTACCGAAGGCCATCTCACCAAGGCAAAAAAACAGCTAAGACTGGTGAGACCGAGAAGGTGCCTTGCCACAGAACACATTTTTATAACGGAATGGGGATAATTATTGTGCTTTGACATGTTTGGAGTATGCAATTGCTGAAAGGGCCAAGGAGGAATCTCAGGCGTAGTTGATAACCCAAAAGTTTGACAGTTCTATTACATGGTAGTTACAAACGAAAAGGAGGACTTGTGGCACCTTAGAGACTAACAAATTCATTTGAGCATAAGCTTTCATTAACTACAGCTCTCTTCATCGGATGCATTCAGTGGAATACAGTAGGGAGATTTATATACACAAAAAACATGAAATGATGGGTGTTACCATACACACTGTAACAAGAGTGATCAGGTAAGGTGAGTGTGTGGGGGGACCTTTTGTAGTGATAATCAAGGTGGGCCATTTCCAGCAGTTGACAAGAACGTCTAAGGAACAGCGGGGAGTGGGGGACATGGGGAAATGCATCAGATGAAGTGATCTGTAGCTCACGAAAACTTATGCTCAAATAAATTTGTTAGTCTCTAAGGTGCCACAAGTACTCCTTTTCTTCATGGGGAAGTAGTTTTACTTTGTGTAATAACCCAGTGTTTATTCAAGCCTAAGTTAATTTTATCCAGTTTGCAAATAATTTCAATTCAGCAGTCTCTAATTGGAGTCCATTTTTGAAGTTTTTGTTGTTGAAGAATTGCCACTTTTAGGTCTGTAATCGAGTGACCAAAGAGATTGAAGTGTTCTCCAACTGGTCTTTGAACGTTATAATTCTTGATGTCTGATTTGTGTCCATTTATTCTTTTACATGGAGACTGTCCAGTTTGACCAATGTACATGTCAGAGGAGCATTGTTGGCACATGATGGCATATATCACATTGGAAGATGTGCAGGTGAACGAGCCTCTGATAGTGTGGCTGATGTGATTAGGCCCTATGATGGTGTCCCCTGAATAGGTATATGGACACAATTGGCAAAGGACTTTGTTGCAAGGATAGGTTCCTGGGTTAGTGCTTCTGTTGTGTGGTGTGTGGTTGCTGGTGAGTATTTGCTTCAGGTTGGGGGGCTGTCTGTAGGCAAGGACTTGCCTGTCTCCCAAGATCTGTGAGAGTGATGGGTCATCCTTCAGGATAGGTTGTAGATCCTTGATGATGCGTTGGAGAGGTTTTAGCTGGGGGCTGAAGGTGATGGCTAGAGGCATTCTGTTATTTTCTTTGTTGGGCTGTCCTGTAGTAGGTAACTTCTGGGTACTCTTCTGGCTCTGTCAGTCTGCTTCTTCACGTTAGCAGGTGGGTATTGTAGTTGTAAGAATGCTTGATAGAGATCTTGTAGGTGTTTGTTTCTGTCTGAGGGGTTGGAGCAAATACAGTTGTATTGTAGAGCTTGGCTGTAGACAATGGATCGTGTGGTGTGGTCTGGATGAAAGCTGGAGGCATGTAGGTAGGAATAGCGGTCCATAGGTTTCCAGTATAGGGTGGTGTTTATGTTACATCACTTATTAGTACCATAGTGTCTAGGAAGTGGATTTCTTGTGTGGACTGATCTAGGCTGAGGTTGATGGTGGGATGGAAATTGTTGAAATGCTGGTGGAATTCCTCAAGGGCTTCTTCAAAACTTCAAAAACAAACTCCGAGGAGAGAATACTGTATTGGAATTATTGTGCAAACTGCATACAATTAACTTAGGCTTGAATAAAGACTGGGAGTGTATGGGTCATTACACAAAGTAAAACTATTTCCCCATGTTTATTCCCTCCCTCCCCCACACCCTCCCTTCCCTGCTGTTCCTAAGACATTCTTGTCAACTGCTGGAAATGGCCCAGCTTGGTTATCACTACAAAAGGTTTCCCCCCGCCCTCACTGTCCTGCTGGTAATAGCTCACCTTACCTGATCACTCTCGTTACAGTGTGTATGGTAACACCCATTGTTTCATGTTCTCTGTGTATAGAAATCTCCCCACTGTATTTTCCACTGAATGCATCCGATGAAGTGAGCTGTAGCTCACGAAAGCTTATGCTCAAATAAATTTGTTAGTCTCTAAATTGCCACAAGTCCTCCTTTTCATTTTGCGAATACAGACTAACATGGCTGCTACTCTGAAACCTGTCATGGTGGTTACAATAACTTTAAGGACATGAGACAAGACAGGTGTGTCTTTTTCCCTTTCATCTCTCTTTCCCACTAACATTTCCAGCTCATCCTCCCTTTCCTATCCCTTTAAGCTATTAGCACTCCAGAAACCAGAAAAAAGTGGTAGAATCTGTGAACTTTAAAAAATAGCTGTTTTTTTCACAATAGTGTATTTTAGGAACCTCTTCCTCAAATTACCACAAATGTGGATCATTAATCCTACCCCACACATCTATGAGGCACAGCAAATATCAACACAGTCTGAGTAAGCATGAAAGAAAAGGAATACTTTTCAAGGATGCAAAGGAGAAATGCATCCGATGAAGTGAGCTGTAGCTCACAAAAGCTTATGCTCAAATAAATTTGTTAGTCTCTAAGGTGCCACAAGTACTCCTTTTCTGTTTTACGAATACAGACTAACACGGCTGCTACTCTGAAACCTGAGTAAACATGGACATTTTAGAACACTTTGAAAGATTTCTGTTTCAAAGCAAATTTTCCTAGCTCCATTTTAGAGAGACAAGGCAGGTGAGGCAATATTTCGTATTGGACCAACTTCAGTTGGTGAAAGAGTCAAGTTTTTAAGCTACACAGAGTTCTTCTTCATGTCTGGGAAAGGTATTTAGAGTGTCACAACTAAGCACATGGTTGAACAGATTTTTTAGCATAAGTAGTTACATATTCTAAGGGACCATTCAAAGTGAAATCACCCATTAACACCCCGGAAATTCCCAGCCTTGAAGAAGAGCTCTATGTAGCTCAAAATCTTGTCTCTTTCGCCAACAGAAATTGGTCCAATATGAAATATTGCCTCACCTGCCTTGTCTCTCTAATATCACAGGACCAACACAGCTACAACAACAATGCAAACAATCTCAACTACAGCGGACTTGTGCTCCACTATAATATTGTATGAAATTAATCATCAGCAACTGTTTTGCAGATCCCCAGCACAGAATAATTCTGAAAGTAGAGGATGCTCTGAGATGTGTGAAGTGGCCTACTAATCTCAATGTGATGTTCTCAGCTGAATGAAAACACCCCAAGGAGATGAATACAGCCTAAACAATAGCTTTGAGATGCATTAAAAGCTTCATTCATCTCACTGGATGTTCTCCCGAGTATCAATCCTTGAGAGCCTGTGCCATGCATCACACATGCCCATTCCCAGCTTCTCTCCCCAGTCTCATAGTGTGGTCTTGGAGCATGCTCCCAGAATGCCTTTTTTCAGCTTCCCCCCCAGAGAGGAGCTGCTAAAGACATTAGATTAGGACTTCTGATTTGAGTTCAATTCCATGGCCTCAAACTTCTCTCTGTGCAAAGTTCTCTCTCTCTCTGTTCAATCCCACATGAATTGTATATTGGTTTTGGAGTAGCATCTCCCTAATCGAAAACAGTCTCCGACAGGCAGCTAAGTCCCTTGTTATGCATTTGAGACAGGAGGTTGAGACTTTGCTAAGAAAGTAGGAGAACTACTGCCCACCTGGCTTTTGGGGTAACACTCAAAATCCCTTGGGAAGAACATTAGAGGGTTTTGTTGTGTGGTGTTGTGTGTGGTGTAAATACCTAAGATAGCTGGTTAGAAGATACTTGAGGCTGCAGCAGTAATCTTTGAACCACTTCTCCAAGGCCAAGTTGGCTATATCCTCCTTTTAGGGATTTTGTGTACATATCAGTTCACAAGCCAGACATTATGGCTTCCAGTTCCCCAAGAAATGTCTGAAGTCTAGAAACCAAAATCCTACTCCTGGAGAAGAGGCTTGTGCAACTGGAGCAATTTATTTAATATTTAAAGGAAGGGAATCAAAGAGAGATCAACCCCCAAAGCTTCAGAGAAATATGCCACATGTTTTATAAATGTAACTCATCCTCTCTAGTCTTTCCATAATTAATATATCAAGAAGTGTCAACAGCCAAATGTGGGAGCTGTGGTCAGATAAATTAATGTCTGCTGTGACATTAATCTTTTTCTATGGCCTATTTTAAAGTACGGAAAACTTGTTTATTCTGGTGCAAGTGAGTGACAATAGGAACATCTCAATCTACACTTCCAGACATCCTGAAATTTCTGCCAGCCACTTCATTTGGGTTTCACTGCCCAAATGCTTGCTTTTCATGCAAGCATACTCCATGGTTTTGTTGAACAGTTTTGCAGGTCATTCCCTGAATGTTTCCGAGTCCCTCAAAAATTGGGAATGGAAAAAATTGCTATTTAGTCACCCTTGTAGTTTGTTTTCTATTGTCTGACAGCACCTCCTTCAGGAAATATCTGTCTGTACCTCAAGCTCCACTTGTTCCTATTGTTTTCTTTGCCATAATAGTCAGGGATCTTCATGTCATATCCTGTGATCTACAAGGACCACTGAGATAAAAAGAAAAGGAGTACTTGTGGCACCTTAGAGACTAACAAATTTATTTGAGCATAAGCTTTCATGAGCTACAGCTCACTACATTGGATGCATTTGTTAGTCTCTAAGGTGCCATAAGTACTCCTTTTCTTTTTGCGAATACAGACTAACACAGCTGCTACTCTGAAACCTATCACTGAGATAAAGTTATTCTTGGGACATTCTTATAACTGGAGCCCTTCCTCAACTCAGGCTAAAAGGAATTTTAACAGTTAATTTGAACTATGGCTTTGCTCATTGTTCTGTTCTAATTTGTGAAAGCTGAAGAATGGTAGACAACATATCTTGGATGTCAAGAGATTAATCTTAATTTAATTTCGACAGACTATTGAGCTCATAGACTCTGAGAGGTGATTCATTTTGCATCAATAACTTAGGCCTGGTCTACACTAAGAAATTAGGTTGGTATAACTACATCCCTCAGCAGTGTGAAAAATCCAACCCCGTGAGCGACGCAGTTAAACTGACCTAACCCCTGGTGTAGACAACAGTAGGTCAATGGGAGAATTCTCCCTTTGACCTAGTTGCCATCTCTTGAGGAGTTAGATTACCTACCACTTAAGGACCCCTGCCATTAGTGTGTAGGTAGTTTCTTCATTGAAATGCTACAGTATTGTATCTGTGTCACACAGCATATTAAGTGTAAACAAGGACTGAGTGTGGTAGAAAAGGTTAGATCCAAATAAAAAAATCTGAGTAAGGAATCTATTTAAAAATGATTATTTAAGCACTTGGAGGGAAGCCCCAAATGTATTAAAAAGCTCAACTGATCGCACAGATGGGAGGAGAGAGAAGAGGTCTTTTTAATGGACATAGGTAAAGCAACTACTTGGACATCAGTTCATAACTTCCAACATTAAATGTTGTCTGAACATAATTGGATGCTGCCTTTTACAGGAGAGTATCCATAGTATGCCCACATCTTGAATACTCTGTGCAGATGTGGTTGCCCCATCTCAAAAAAGGTATATTGGAATTGGAAAAGGTTCAGAAAAGAGCAACAAAAATTATTAGCGGTATGCAACAGCTTCCATATGAGGAAAGATTAATAAGACTGGAACTTTTCTGCTTGGAAAAGAGATGACTAAGGGGGAAACATGATGGAGGTCTATAAAATCATGACTGGTATGGAAAAAGTAAATAAGGAAGTGATGTTTACTCCTCATAACACAAGAACTAGGGGTCACCAAATGAAATTAATAGGCAGCAGGTTTAAAATAAACAAAAGGAAGTATTTCTTCATACAATGCACCATAAACCTGTGGAACTCTTTGCCAGAGGATGTTTTGAAAGGCAAGACTATAGCAGGGTTCAAAAAAGAAAGAGATAAATTCATAGAAGATAGGTCCATCAATGTCTCTTAGCCAGGATGGGCAGGGATGGTGTCCCTAGCCTCTGCCAGAAGCTGGAAAGGGGATGGATTACTTGATGATTATCTGTTTTGTTCATTCCCTCTGGAGCACCTGGCATTGAAGAAGACAGGATACTGGGCTAGGTGGACCTTTGGTCTGACCCAATATGGTCATTCTTATGTTCTTATATGATGTGATGCTATGATAATCTCTATGAATGTGGGTTATCCTGTCTTTTGTTGGTGACATCTTTAATAAATACAGAGAGCAAATATATAATTTATGATATGTTGCAAATTTAATTAAGGTTGTTTTTGTTTGTCTTATTTAAGTTGTATCTCACTTATTAAAATTGAAGCTCTTAGAAAGAGAATACTCATTAATGTAAGATATTAATTATTTGTTACACTAACATAAATTTACTACATTTTCTGCATTGAATGATTATATTTAGATAGTAAGTGCTATTCCTGGTGAAATGTTTATACAACTTCAAGCAGGAGCATTTCAAAAGCATCAACATATGCCTTTTAATAGGAATTAATACATTAACAGGATGACCTTTTGAAAATGAATCAATATTTGTATTTATTTTACTAGTCATATTACAGTACATTCAAAAGTCTCGTAAAATTACTAATTCTTTTTTAAAATTTTATAAATTACTTTTAATTTTTCATATAGAAAATGTCTGAACTATAAGATATATTTGTTTTGTAATTTCAGTTATATTAGATTACTAATTTGATATAATTGATCTATCAACTACTGGATTTTGATATGGTCTTGAATTAATTTAACAAAATGGCATCAGTAGTGGTTAACTATACAAATAGTCCCATTTACTTCTGCGGGGTTTAATTCTGTAGTGAGAGGTGCTACTTAGTTCAAAAATACTCAGTTACATGTACCTAAATTTTCCAAGCCATCAGTCTTCTAATTGCCATAACACTTCATTACATTAACAGTAATATATGAAATATATCTAGGCAAATTGCCCAGTGCTAAGTGCAGTACATAGTTGTCTTCCTAAGTACTCAAACTACCATTAATGAAAACTAATGACCCATCAAAATTTGCATTCAAAGTATTGCTTGAAATCTCCAAAGAACAGTATGAAATTCTAGTGTAGCAATTTTTGTCACTGTAAATTGCTGTTTCCCAATATGTTGCTCCTCTTAATGCTAATTACCCTACAAAGTGGATAAATATAACTATTGTAATGTATATTATAGCCTGGTTTCAGAAACAAGATTGTAATTATTGTTTGGAGAACACTCTCATTAGCATAAATGCGACAATTAAATTATTTAAATTTAGGAATATCGCTTAAAATAGTGTTGATGCATCTTCTCCTATGTGGTAAAGGTGAAATTCTTTAAAAACATTCAAAGTGTTTTTATGTTAAGTCAAGAACTATATTTAATGATAAAACATAGGTTGTGAAAAGATAATTTTATAATCTTTTTTTCTTATTCTGTCTTTATACTTTGATATTTGACTAGCATTCCATTATGAGAGTATTATTTTGAGTTTGAAATACAATTGTTAATGAACTGTTTAGGCTGAGGGGAAAGTTGTATTTTGGATTGTGGTACATTTAGAGGAAATGAATTCAATCTAACATTTAATTAGAATTCAGGAATGAATAAATGAAGTTGAAAGATTCATTCCAAAATTCTGCTTATAAGGAACATTTACAGTCAAATATAGAAATGTTGCAGATTGTTTAGAATCATGCAGTTATCTGATATTGCCTATTCAAATTGAATCAAAACACTTTGCTCTTTAGCTCTTAGTTATAGCTGGCCAACTCAGACTTGCTCAGATTTTTTGCAGGTAGGTCATGGGAGGATTTTCCCCAGGATATCTAGACTTTAGAACTTCATATTTTTTTCATACAATTGAAATGTCAGGATGTGCATTGACTTCAAGATACTTAGACTCCCAGTCCAACTTTCTTATGTGATTGAGACCTTTAACTCTCAGCTCTTCTATACCTTACAGTCTTCTTAACACCTTTTACACCCTATTCCCCTTATTTCTCCCCCCGAGGCCTTCTTAAGGAAATATAATCAAAAATAGATCCATATTTTTTATATTTCTATTGAAATATTTTTAATTATTAAAACGTTTTTGTAAACACCCAGGAATTATGTTGACAATAATGGAGAGGAAGATGGAAGAATCAGTGTGTGATGTATTTTGATCTATTAGATTTTTTAAAATGTGTAGATGCAGGAGACCATTTATCTTCTATATCCAAAGAAGACCAGTACTCTAAGGGCTAGTGAGATTATCTTGTGGTGAATAGTTTTGTAATTCTAATGTCTATTGTGGAAAAAAATGATTCTGTGATCTAAGAACAAAGATACTAGGATTGTCTAATTACATGATGGGAATTAGCAGGAGAGGTAGGTGGTCTAGATACAGTTTACTGTTTATGAGAGCATTAATAGTCTCATTTAGCAGCACAGTAAGCAAAATAGTCTGACTAAATGTTCCACTGAGGGATGCAGAAATGGATTGGACATATTATTCAGAAAGAAAAGGAGAGAGGAAACTGCATTTTCAGTATGGCGAGCTATCTGGAATGGAGATTTTGGTACAACCAGTCTTTCTGCTCACATCCAGTGGTGAAAAAATGTGAAGTTTTCTGTATTAATTATATAGGAACAAGATGTCAGATTGCTGCTTTGCTAGAGCACCCCAAGTGCCAGTATACAGAGGGCCAGATCTTGGCACCCAACTCTTTGTGTTCCCAGAGCAACACAAAGGTTATGCTGGGGATTTCACTGACATAAGGGATGTCCCCAGGTAGTAGAAAGTCAGTGTGTGTAGCTCTATATCACCTGCTTCCTTCCTGAAACCCAGTTATGAATTCTTCTTGGGCAGGTTGCATGTGTGAGGGGTGGAGCTAGACTACAGTAAGCAGCTGCATCACTTGTTGGTTCATGTTCAATGTATGATCCATGTTAACTCCCGGATCATTTTCAGTAGTACATTACCTAGCCAGGTTTCAGAGTAGCAGCCGTGTTAGTCTGTATTTGCAAAAAGAAAAATAGTACTTGTGGCACCTTAGAGACTAACAAATTTATTTGAGCATAAGCTTTTGTGAGCTACAGCTCACTTCATTGGATGCATTCCAGATCTCCTATTTGTCGAAGTCATTTTGAATTCTAATCAAATTATAATTAATTATTTCTGAATTGAAAATGAGTATATTTTTAAGATTATTCAGACGTGCTCAATTTGATCCCCTTTAATTTAAATTTTAAAAAATCTAAAAAATGCGCCAGAGTGCAGGAATATTGAACATTTTTCATACAGAAACCATTCCAGGATCATATTGTATAGAGATGAATAATTTGAATCTATTTAGCATTTAGATTCTGAACAATTAGAAAATGTTAGATTACAGCAATATGTGTTTATAGTAACTGCTTCTCTGACATTGATTTCCCATGCAGCAGTGCTTACATTATTGAAATTTATATTATTTTCATTTCAAAAATACATAAATAAGCAGCACCGACCAATTAAAGTTATGGTTGAAATTGTTTCCCCCCATACACCCAGTTTGGTCCCCTTTTTAATCCCTCATGTACAGACAAAATCAAAATAATATTACTTCTGGAATTGAGGTAGACTATTGGAAGAAAATATTAAGTCAATTTGACAAAAGGTTCATAAAACACCCTAAAAATAGAGCTATTAAACACGATTTCTAAAGGGCTAGTGGTGGCAGTAGTGATGGTGTCCCGACCCTCTCAATCCCCTTATAAAGAAAGATTGGAAAGAAGACTGTTTAAACTTTCATTCTTTACTGGACTTGCCTAGAAAAGATATAATGTCAGGGTCAAATTTTAGTTGATTAACATATCATAACTGAAGATATTAATATTGTGTTTAATATTGCACACAGGGAACATCAGCTATAGAAAGGTTAGCATAGTATTTCAAAGGACTGCTGGAATTTAATTTCCCTAGGCCCTTTCTTTGCTGAGATATAATCTGTAGGGTGGGCTTGGTAATGGAATGCTTACAAGGACAGTAGCAACCCTCCTAAGATTTACCTGGAGCAATTGACTCAACAAGTAACCTGAGGCACACAAAAGAGGCTGATGATCCTTTTAACATTTGCTGGGGGGGGGAAGGGTCTCTTCTGCAGGACGTATGGTGCAGCACATGGTTTTGTGGGGCTATGTTAGATGGCCATAGTCTTAACCCATATATCTGTGCACACTCTGAAGTTAGTGTTAGGGTCACAATAAGGTATTGTAGGGATGGATATTATTCTGATGTCATGGACTGATCATTACCTCCTACAGTATGAGGTTAAGACCAAAATTATTTCAGTGAATGAGGAAAAACCCATTTTATCTCACCTTTTATTTTCTCCTAAAAAGAAAAAGACTGTGGCATTTCTCACAGCAAAATGAAACAAAACAAAATTCACAAATTTTTATTTACAATGTTTTCCTTGAAAACCAAAAAAGTAGAGAAAATAGATATTTTCTGGTGAAAATTTCTGCTGGTAAAACAACCCCCTCTCCTCCCACAAAGTCATTTTTTTTTTACAAAAAATATTCAACCTGCTCTAGTTGGTACCCATATTTTCTCTCACAGCGGAGGTCTTGTTTTCACCCTTTGAAGCTAACAGAATCTGAGTGCTTCCAGAGGGTTCTGAAGCAAAAATAAGTTACTGCCAGATGAATGCCCAGCAGTATTTTCTGAGGACTCCGTAATGATCTTTTTTGTACTCAATAACAGGCAGAAAGGTCTCTTGGCAGCCTCTTTCCTGGCTTCACCCTAACATATCACCATGATTTGTGGGTTCCCTGTAACAACTAATGGAAGAGGGAGTGTCAGAAGTCACTTGCTCTGAAGCTGATAGCTTGTGTCATGAAGATCTTTTTTTCTTAATTCTTATGCTATGGCTCTGAGATGCAAATATGCTAAGACTCTCATTCAGCAGATGTGTTCTGAGTATTATCTAGCCTATTTAATCCAGACTCTTTCTGTCTGGTTGCTGTTGCAAATGCCTCCTGTTGTGAGGACATTTTTTTCTTTACTTAGCAGATAAACACTCATAGCTTTGGGCAGATCTGGCTAGGACCTTGGAGAAAGTTCATTTTCTGGAGGGGAAAAAGAAAAGGAGTACTTGTGGCACCTTAGAGACTAACAAATTTATTAGAGCGTAAGCTTTCGTGAGCTACAGCTCACTTAGCTCACGAAAGCTTATGCTCTAATAAATTTGTTAGTCTCTAAGGTGCCACAAGTACTCCTTTTCTTTTTGCAAATACAGACTAACACGGCTGCTACTCTGAAACCTTTCTGGAGGGGCTAATTGCTAGATATTTTGTTCTTGAATTTTGGCCAGTAGTATTTACAGAGATTCTAGATGTATTTAGGAGAAGTTTGTGTCACAGTCTGTGTCTTGGATCCTGTCCTTCCTGGCTGATGAAGGACTAGTTGGGAAGTACTAGCCTTTTGTTGGTGGAGATAGTAAATCCCTCCATAAGTGTGGCAAGGTGCTGATTGTTAAAAGTCCAGAAAAGCCCATCTTTTCATAGATTCTAAGTACAGAAGGGACCATTGTGATAATCTTGTCTGAATTCTTGTAAAGCACAGGCCATAATTCTGCCCCAAAATAATTCCTAGAGCATATTTTTTAGAAAAAACCCTCATCCTATTTAAAAATTGTCAGTGATGGAAAATCCAGCACAACGTTGATAAATTGTTCCAATGTTAATTACTCTAACCGTTAAAAAAATATGCGTTATTTTCAGTCTGAATTTGTCTAGCTTCAGCTTCCAGCCATTGGATCAAACTTTTTTCTGCTAGATTGAAGCGCCCATAATCACATTTTGGTTCCCTATA
The DNA here is from genome assembly GCF_009764565.3 of Dermochelys coriacea. NCBI lineage: Eukaryota > Metazoa > Chordata > Testudines > Dermochelyidae > Dermochelys > Dermochelys coriacea. The sequence goes on along the minus strand of NC_050078.2, from coordinate 21,921,685 downwards.
TAGGGACTTATAAACTATCCAATCCCCAATTACCTTCTATTTGTTAAGCTACATAGACTGAGCTTCCTGAGTCTGCTGCTGCAAAGCATGTTTTTCTAATCCTCTAATCATTCTTATGTCTCTACTCTGAACCCTCTCCAATTTATCAATATCCTTCTTGAATTGTGGGCCAATGGGGGCTGCGGGAAGTGGTGGCCAGCACATCCCTCAGACCACGCCGCTTCCCGCAACTCCCATTGGTCTGGGACGGCGAACTGCGGCCAGGGGGAGCTGCGATTGGCTGAACCTGTGGATGCGGCAGGTAAACAAACCGGCCCAGCCAATCAGGGGGCTTACCCTGGTGGGCTGTGTGCCAAAGGTTAACAATCCCTGGTTTAGGATATACAGATTTTCACAATCTCAGTGTAGATGATGCATTTTTTGAGATAGTAAAGTGAACAAGCATCCCCATCAAAAGGTTGAGGCAGCTTTTAAGGACCTCCTCAATGGGCTTTTTTAAGAAAAAAAGTTTCTGGATTATCACGCTTGTGACCTATGTTTGAGGGCAGCTTTCAGTTCTCTAGAAGCAAGGGATGATATCAACACTATAACACTATAAAGGTGACATCACTTAAATCAACAAGGAAGCCCGAAAAGCAATGAAGTGTACAAAGATCACACCCTCATGTGGATATGTGTTGAATAGAATGCAGATAGGTCCAGGAGAATGAAAAGTCAATTCCACATAATCAAGTCTGCAAATGAAAGGGCCAGTCCCAGAAAACCAGAGGAAAGTGATGTATTCAGAATAAAACCAAGAAGAGACGCGTGTATTCTGCAGATTGAAGAACCATCAGCAAGCCTAACAGACTTCTAACAAAATATTTGGACTTTGATCTCACGTCCCTCTGGCCCTTGATAAGAGAGCCCAGCAGAATATCACCAGGTTTCTGGAGTAGTTAATTTTGAAAGCCCAGACTAAACGAGGGGACTGATTTTTTGGAACTAGTGTTATGTCCAAGGAAATCACATCAGAGTAGCAGTTATTACGAGTGTATTGAGACAAAGTTCAAGTTTTCATGAGTAGTCCGTTTGCTATAGGTTTACAGTCTGCCTTTTAAGTGTGCAAAACTGGGAACTGTCAACTATAATATCTACCATATTACACTCTAGGAAACAATCAGCTTCATTAGTGGATTTGCAAGAAGATGAACATTTTCATTCTCTGTTCCAGATGTTCTTGAATTCCTGCAATCTGCTCTGGGTTAGGTCTAGGTGCTAGTTCTCTTAAGATGCACATTGAATATCTGTTACAGCACTGTGTGAAAGAATGGATAACTTGTCTTTTGTTCATCAACCAAATAAGATCAGATTCTTCAGAGTTGTGGAAAATCTAATCATTAGATACTCTGTCCCTTATATATCCCCTCCCCGAAGCATCTGTTATGGACGAGGTATAAAAAAGAATTTTATCAAGGGAAGGCAAGTGTCAAGAAGGGCATGATTAGAATCTAACCATTTTTTTTTCTCTCCATATCTGAATTCCTGAGTCCGGGCTTCCAAGTTCCACAACTGCAGAGTAATAATGCTGTTCAAAGACAGCTACTGTGAGATTTTTGAAAAAAAAAACCTGCATTGCATATCTGTTTCTCTTGTTGGGGTTGATGTTTCTGTCTTTTTCTCACCCTCCCACCTCCCCGGGGGGCTACCATCTCTTCCTTTCATTTTCTGGTGGTTGTGACTCACCATAGAGCCCACAGATGTAACTAGAAGGGATTATATACAAGTAGAAGTAAAGGGAAAAAAATCTACACAAACAAAAACCCACCCACTAGAAAAAAAATCCTAATTGTGGGCTTGCTATGACTATAGAATAGCCTCCCCTAAGAAAGTGGTGAAAACCCCATCATTTGGTATATTTAATTAAACAGGCAAAACACTGGAGAGTGTCTTTACAATAAGAATCTTGCAGTAACCCCAGGAGATTGATAAAATGATCACATAGGTCTTTTCCATATAAGTTGTATGATACCAAACCCCACCAAATAAGTACATTGGTTGGATGTTTTGGCTAAAATGATTGGCAGTGAAACAGTTATTGATGTTGATATTTAAATCACCCTAATGAGGCTTTGGAGATAACATCCTGCTGAAATGAATGAAGTGGGGAAGTGACATCATCAGAGCTGAAAGGCAGTTTGAAGTTGGCACAATCCATGGACATCACCACTTCCTGCCCCCACCACGACTCCTAATTCTTAGAGGGGTAATCCACATAAAGAGACCAATCTGAAGAAATATTTTCAGAAATCATCCAAAGGTAATGAGACTGCAGAGCAGGCAGAGTTGGAAAACTCCAAAATGGCAGTAGCTGGACCTAGGTCCTTCAGGGAGGAAGGGAACAGGTGAGAGAGATCCCTATCATTAAGAAGATTTTGGTGAGATAACTTCTAATTTTAGATACCTAAAATCCTCCGTAGATGCCAAATGGGATGAAATGAAGGCTTATCTCGGTCACGAGAAGCCTGGAATCAGGCATGGAAGGGAGAATGGTGGCAGAGGCTTTGCTGCAAAATAAAATTGAAATGCTAGAAAAAAACGAGCTCTTGTCGAGAAGGTGGATGACATAGAGTACAGGAGCCAGCTTTTTCCTTTGCCTGGGGGTGCTCAACCCCCACTCAGCCCCAGGCCCTGACCCCACTCCACCCCTTCCCCAAGTCCCCACCCTGTCTTTTCCAGCCCCCACTTTGCCCCCATCCCACCTCTTCCCACCCAATTCAGCCCCTTCCCCGAGCTCTCCCCATGCTCCCTCTTCCCCCACCCCCTGGCACCTCCTGTATGCCACAGAACAGCTGATCGCAGCTGGTGGGAGGCACTGGGAGGGAGGGGGAGCAGTTGATCAGCAGGGCCACCGGAAGATGGGAAGCACTGAGGGGGGCAAGGGGAGGAGATGGCTAACAATGGGTGTTAAGCACATGCTAATTTTTTTCATGGGTGCTCCAGCCCTGGAACACCCACAGTGTCAGCACCAATGACAGAGAGCAATGAGAAGAGAAATAAATAATCTAATGAACAAAGTCTCCCTAAAGGAGTGACAAAGTGTGATCTAATGCAATTCAGTGTACCTTCTTAGACCCAGGGGAAGACAAAGAGTTTGAGAGACAGATCCCTGTATGCCGCCCCTCTGCCACCTTAAATTCCATTAGGCAAAGATACATGGGTTTACAACTTCACTATTTTGTGCAAAAAGAGCAAATTTTCTGAAGAGCCAGAGTGAGAGATCCCTGTAGTAATGCTAAGGGGTTTTAAAGTACTGATCTTTCAGGACCTCAGAGCCACCACTCTTAAAAGAAGGGAGCTGGCTGAAGTCACAGTACAATTAAGGAAAGCTTATATGAGATATAGATGTGGTGTCACCGTTAAACTACTCTTCATCCACAAGTGATACGAGAGAAAGAAAAAAAGGGATTAGGACCCTCACAAGATTAAAACTAATGAGAAAACAGTCCAGACTCCCATGAGAAGACAGATATTGAACTAGCAAGCTAAAATAAAGACTGGCAATTAGTCAAACCTAAAGGAAGGAGATGACCAAAAATTGGAGCAGTAAAGTCAAGAAAGAGATTGGTAAAGGGATGGACATCCAAGATATATCTGAGGAAAAGGAAGGAAAGTAATGAAAGCGAGAAACAAAGCAATGTCTGCTTTGCTCATGAAGTATCCTGAACCACTTGGTAAGGGTATTATTTAAATACCAGAATGTAATGGGGAATGGGAATAAGGATTAAAATACATGCTAACTATATGATTTGAGGGGATGAGAAGAATGTAACCACGTGCTAAAATAAGATGTAATATTGTGTGTGTGGGCATGTACAACTCCCTGCCAGATACTGTCCTTTTAAAACATATCTGTTCCTTGGCTTCACTCAGGGTGGGTGTGAGGTTCCCCTCACAGAGAGTACTCTTAACTGGAGAAGTGGGCAGGTTAGCGGATCCCTCTGGGACATTGGTGAATCTCCACATTGTAAAGGGAGACGGGTGTTCATGTGGGTTTTTTTCCTCCCCACTATATTCTGAAGACTTGAGGGATTATTTTTGGGGGGCAGGGGGGACGGGATTGGGGGACCTTAAAATAATGCTTCAGGGTTTAACTTGAAATTTATATTTAGTTAATATTACATCATTGTTGAACAAAGACGGGGAGGTGGACAGGTTGGTTGCTAATTGGTCTTAAGGGAAAGGAAGAAGGTGAAATAATGTTATAAATGGGGGAGGCATTGGGAGAGGAAAATTGGGAGGGTAAACAAAATAAAAATCTTAAGATCCAAACAAATTTTGCATTTAAAGAATGAAATCAGATATTTTGTGCCAAATATTTTTGCCTTAAGTGGAGAGACTGATCAATGGCACAAATACACTTTCAATTAAAATTTTACTCTTTATAAAATCAAACAGAAATAAAAATCCAATGTTTAGATTTAGAACTTTATATGATCAGTTTTACTGTGTCTTCATACAATTTTATCTACCAGCCAACAGTTTGCATCTCCTTTATTATAGCTAATACAATGATATTCCATACCATAAATACTAACGGGCTAACATAAGTTTAAAAAGAAAAAAAAACAGCTTTACAAACTGAGGCCCCATATATGCTTTCCACAAGAAACACAGATTAAAGAGGAACATAAACACATCAGAGGTGTCTGGTTCCACACTCCCTACATTTCTCCAGGAACTTCATATACAAAAGGAGTAGCAATAATTATTGCCAAACATATACATTTTCAGTTAAAGGAGATATATAAAATGAAGTCATATGGCTACTAGTCAAAGAAACACTTGGTGATATAACTCTATATTAGGAAATATTTATGCCCCTAATCAAGGGCAAATGTCTTTTTTCAGAAAAAAAATCAGAAAGTAGAAGATTTTAGAGATGAAGATATTATTATTATTATTATTTCTTATTTAAGATGATTATACTTGTGTTCTTGAGTTGAAGTTAGGTTAGACAGCAGTATTATAAAAGATAGAAAATCAGGCATAGAATTAATCTCTCTAATGAATAAATATGATTGGTGTGATTCCTGGAGGTGTGTTAATTCAAAGGAGAGAAACTACTTCTTTTAAATAATCTATAGAATATATAGGACAATTTGAGATACTAATCTGTGTATTTTTGCTTAATACAGCAATGTTAACACAGCAAGGGTGTATCTTCTGGTCTGATAACACTCATTTGGCATTTTATTAGAAACTGTGATGACACACCTAAAATGAAAAGATGGAGATTAAACATCCCACATATATATGACCAGAAAAGAATTAAAGGTATCATGGAGGAAATTAATCAGCATTTTAAGGAAGACAATTCTGATCAGATTTTTTTAAAAAAAATGCTGTGTGATTCCTTCCAAGCAATGATTAGGGGTAGCTTAATTAACAAAGTACCTGTGGTAGAAAAGTGGAAATGCAAACAGTACTCAATAAAGTTGAAATACTTAAAAAATAAATACATCAGTAAAATCAATCACAGAATATATATATTTAATGGTTTTTCAATGAAAACATCTACTCAAGTACATCATCAGTCAAAAAGCTAAGAGAATATTAGGAACCATTCGGAAAGGAATAGATAATAAGACAGAAAATACCATAATGCCACTATATAAAGCCATGGTATGCCCACATCTTGAATAGTGTGTGCAGTTTTTGTTGCCCCATCTCAAAAAAAGATATATTAAAACAGAAAAAGTACAGGGAAGGGTAACAAAAATGATATGGGGTATGAAACAGATTCCATATGAGGAGAGATTAAAAAGACTGGGACTGTTCAGTTTAGACAAGGGGCAACTGAGTGGGGATATGATAGAGGTCTGTAAAATCATGAATTGTGTGGAAAAAGTGAATAAGGAAATATTATTTACCCCTTCACATAACACAAGAACCAGAAGTCACTCAATTAAATGAATAGGCAGCAGGTTTAAAACAAACAAAATTAAAAGGAGGACTTGTGGCGCCTTAGAGACTAACAAATTTATTTGAGCATAAGCTTTCATGAGCTACAGCTCACTTCATCGGATGCATTCAGTGGACTGTATTTTCCACTGAATGCATCCGATGAAGTGAGCTGTAGCTCACGAAAGCTTATGCTCAGATAAATTTGTTAGTCTCTAAGACGCCACAAGTCCTCCTTTTCTTTTTGCGGATATAGACTAACATAGCTGTAATCTGAAACCAAACAAAATTAAGTACTTCTTCACACAAATGCAGTCAGCCTGTGGAACTCATTGCCGGGGATGCTGTGAAGGTAAACAGTATTACTAGGTTCAAAACAAGAATTAGAAAAGTTCATGGTGAATTGGTCCATCAATAGCTATTAGCCAAGATGATCAAGGACACAACACCTTGCTCTGGGTCTCCTTAAACCTCTTACTGCCAGAAAAGAATGAACATCACTTGATAATTGCCCTGTTGTATTAATTCTGGCACCAGCCACTGTCAGAAGACAGGATTCTGGGTTAGATGGACCATTGGTTTGACCTGCTATGGCTATCCTTATATTCTTAACTTGCAAACATCACCAGCATTCCAGTAGGTCAATACCTAAAGTTGAGACATTTTTTCCAAACTGTAGCACAATTAAACAAAACCAAGAAGAAAAATTGGAAAAAAAAACCTACTCACTACATCCATAAAACACACTGACTTACGTTCCATTCTGTAAAATGTAATCTCTAACTTTTAGAGGAAATAAGTACATTAATGAAAAGGTGTAAAGTTGATATAGGCATAGTCACCAAAACTGTGAAATGAACATGTGGAACAATGGTCCCTAAACCTCAGTAAACACAATTAAAGAGAACTATGTTAAACATCTTTATCCTCCTTTTAAAATTAAACAAATGTATGGTATTGGGATGGGAAAATGCTGCAGAGAATGTAATCAAATGGGAGGATTTCTGCATATTTAATAGACATGCCCCCCAAAATAAGACATTTGGGAAGACGTCTGGAGACATCATAGATAATGGTGTTGGCTGTTGGATAACCCCTGAGTATTTTCATTAAGTTGTCCTAAAACTTTGTTTCTTATAAATACCATAAAGAGTTGATCACTTATCTCCTAGTTGCTCCTAAAATTACTGTAGCAAGGTGGGTTAAGATGAGCAACTCCCCTAAATCTATTACTTGCTATCCAAGAATGAGCGGAAATACCAGTATAGAAAAATTAACTCATTAAGTCAGAGTTTTATGGGAGAGAAAGGAAAAAATAACTACTTAGCAATCTGGTAGAACTTTTTGGAGTTCATTGGCAGAGTTTTGTTGGCTGTCACCGACCTAATAATTAAAGAACTTTTTTTTAATTAATGAGGGAGAAACCCCTTCAGCAGTAGTCAAAGCTAAACTAAAAAATGAGATATTAAAATAAGGAAAATAGATAGAAGCAAGAAGGAATAAGCCTTAATATTTAGTAGAGTTGTGACAGGACAACTAAGAAATAGGTTACACATCTAAATGTAAGAAAAGCAGAACTTTCGACCTAACCATGAGATCAAAGATTTTAAAAGACAGATCAGGAAGACAAAGAGTAGAAAAGCATCAACTACAATATGTGATCAATATTATAAAGATGAAGAAAGTGACTGGTAGCAGGTCTTGTTAGTATAGCTTTATGGACTTCCACAGGCTAATTTATAACCGTGTATTTGTGTAAAATACTAAACTTATCTCATTTAAGTTGTATACCAAGTTTTATAGATTTTTATTAGAAAATAATGGATCTGTTAATAGGTCTCGACAAAAGTTGTTAGTTTGCTCCTTTTGTAGTCTGTGTGAAATTGGTTGATGGTCTCTGCATAATTGGAGATTTTTAAGAACAGGTTAGCCAAACCACCTGTTAGGGATGACCTAGGTATACTTAATTGTGCCTCAGAGTGCAGGGAATGGACTAGATGACTTCTTGCTGTCCCTTTTAGCCCTACATTTATGTGATTCTATAATAATTCCTTGCAGATAGCTGTTACATAAAAATAATAATAGTGTTTACATATCGATGTGCTGTTTATTAATTTGAGCACTAAGGCCAAGAACTGAAAGTATGGAGACTGCCTGCTCATCTCTAAATATGGTCAAGTCAAAAAGGATTTGAGGATATTCTGATAACATTTATGCTCTCATATTGCTGTGCTTTTTTCTGTAGGTATAAGACTTCAATTTCCATGGCTCTTACTCGGGCATCCTTCTCAAACATTATGTTCACTACAAAATGCTTGGAACCCTAATTTGTGGAGGGAGGGAAAGGAGTGAAAGTATGATTTCTATACTTTTAAATTATGATGGACTTCCTCAGACTTTAAGGAACCAACAGTTAATTAAAATTGAATGATTTGAACCTAAGGATTTATTTGTGTCAAATGTATATTATTTGATAAGATGATTATCTTTATTTAAAAAAAAACCTTGACATTTTTACAGATAAAAAACTCTGGTGGGCAGACCACAACTTAGCTCAGCTGGGTACATGCAACAAAAGAGATGGAAGAACCCCCATTGTCCTGCGAAACAAGACTTCAGGGGTTGTACATATGAAAGTGTATGATAAAGCAGCACAGCAAGGTAAATTGTATTTTAAATATCTTTAAACTACCATTAGAGTACATAATGTATTCATCTTCCATATTATTCCCAAAATGCATAGATATTTATATTTGTTCCCATTCGTTATCTGATACACTGACTAAAAGTAGAGCTTCTATCCATAGTGTATTACAATGTAGTTAATAACTTTCAAAATATTAGATAATAGTTTAGAAATCTTTCTTTAATGTGTATTCAAAATATTTGAATATGATGCATAATGCAAATAGAAATTCCTATGATACTGTGAAGTTTAAATTTGGTAATCAGAACTAAGACATAAATGTGAATGTTTTCTTTTTCATTCACTTGTTAATGCTGTGTGTCTCTCAATAAATTATGAAAAAAATAAATACAAGAAATAGTATTTGAAAAATCATTGATGTTTTTCATTCATCTCAATGGTTTAAAGCCAATGTAATTTATTTTACTTCATTGAAATTGCACTGATGTAAATTGGGAGTAAATGACAAGAAAAATCAGGCAATTTTATTTTTGTTTGGTAGGAGAATGAATTAGTATGTTTCCCTATTATTATCATGAAAAAAATCTATAATCAAGGACATTGCAAACTGTGAGCTTGTTTTTAGACATATATACTATCCCACAAAGTAAACTAATTGTAAAATAAACTCGTGTGTGTGTGTGTGTGTGTGTGTGTGTGTGAGAGAGAGAGAGAGAGAGAGAGAGAGAGAGAGAGAGTCTGTGTTTCAGTTTCCTTTCTCTATTACATACACCTGAAGAGGTAAACTGCAAACCAGGAGGCGATTGCTTCCAGTAGGATTCTGGGGAATGTGAAAGAGCCACTGCAGAGGCTTGGGGAGATGACACAAGTTCAGGGCCTATGCAATTGGATGGCAGGGTCTCCACTACCAGGAGGGGTGTCAGACATGAGGTCTATCCCTGGAATGTGTGCACAGAGGCCAAAAGCTAGGGACACTACCTAAACTGTCCTGTCCTTTTAAGCTAAGGACATGTGGGATTCAGCATTTTTATCCCCTCACAGTGAGTGTCTAGCAGATCAACTGGACCTGTCCCTGCTATACCTTAGGTATCACTGTATCTATAATTGGGTACAGGTTGCAGAGGGGTAACTGTGTTAGTCTGTTTCAGTAAAAACAATGAGGTGTCCTTGTGGCACCTTAGAGACTAACAAATGTATTTAGGCATAAGCTTTCATGGGATATAACTCACTTCATCAGATGCATGGAGCTGAAAATACAGTAATCAAGTATAAATATACAGCACATAAAAAGATGTGACTTGCCTTACCAAGTGGGGGGTCAGTTGCCAATTGATGATGCCAATTCAATTAAGGTGGATGTGGCCCATTCCCAAAAGTTGACAAGAAGGGGTGAATATCAACAGAAGAGAAATTATTTTTTGGAGTCACCCAGCCACTCCCAGTCTTTATTAGGCCTAATTTGAGGGTGTCAAGTTTGCAGATTAATTCCAGTTCTGCAGTTTCTTGTTGAAGTCTGTTTCTGAAGTATTTTGTTGAAGAATGGCAGCTTTTATTTTTGTTATTGAGTGTCCAGGGAGATTGAAGTGCTCTCCTACTGGTTTTTGAATGTTACTATTCTTGATGTCTGATTTGTGTCCATTTATTCTTTTGTGTAGAGACTGTCTGGTTTGGCCAATGTACATGGCATAGAGCTCTGTGTAACCTCAAAAACGTGTCTCTCTCACCAGCAGAAGTTGGTCCAATAAAACATATTACCTCACCTACCTACCTCTCTAATATTCTGGGAATGACACAGCTACAAACACACTGCATTCAGCTTTTAAGCATGTCTTTATGTTCCTAAAGAAAGGTTATTTTCTTTGGTTGGTAACTATTAAAACATGTTGATCTTCAACTAAATATAGTCATCATATAAATTGGTGGTATTTTTGGTCAACCAGAAGGATACACAATATCTATATACATTTATTTCAGCAATTATTTAGTTTAACTGTACTGGATAGAAAAGAAAAAAAAAGTTTAGCCAAACATGTTTTGTATTTAAATCTAACTGATTTATTCAACAAAGGAAGTATTATCTATAGTTAGTGAATTGAATGAATAGTATCTGCTCACTACGTTCTTCAAAACTTTAGAACTAGTATATCTCATCCTCTCATATCTAATTTCATAGATTGGAAGAAAAAAACAAGCGTTTCTTCTTTTTCAACGTCCAAACTTTGAGTGAACTAATCATTGAACTGAACTAGTTGAATAAACTGGAATGAAGACAATATTTTCTCTGTACCTGCAAAAAAGGCTACTGCTGTCAAAAGCTGGTTGGTTTCAGATCCTTAGGAAGTGACTTCCACCCATCACTGGTGGTTTGAGTTTCTTTAAAACTGGACAACAAACATAATTCTTAATGTTGTTTGGAGTTTTATTATTATTGTTTATGCCACGGAGGTTATGGAAGTCACTGAATCTCTGTTTCAGCCCGTGGGGCTGTGGGACTCGAGCTGGCAGCCAGTGAGGCCCTGACTTTTGGAAATTTTCTCTTTGGGAAATGAGGTTACCTTCAAGCTGCCATAGGCAGAGCAGGAACCCCATAGCTCCCAGCCACCACTTCTGCAGCAGCAAAAGTCACTGGCTTCTGTGAATTTTTATTTATAACCCATGAACTGTCCATGACTTTTACTAAAAATAACTATGAGAAAATCTTAGCCTTAATTATTATTATTATTTAATTTTAATTCCTTTAATTGACTACGATAAGCTTGGGCCTTAACTTAGGTTGTCAATTTCAAATTTAATTTTAAATACTTTTTTAAAACGCAACCCTGCATTTAATATTTTTTGATTATGTTGATTATTATCCAGCCTGCTGAAATTTAATCACTCAGCCTCCTCAGGCAGACCATCAGAACATATCCATCATCTCAACTAGGTAAATCTATCTCAGAGTTTAAGTGGGTTCAAAATGAAGGTGACAAATTTAAAAGAAGTCAGAATATTCAATCAAACCCCATAATATGAGTTGAGATGAAGAAATTAACTATGTTGTTATATTAAATTTTCTTTGGAGATATTTGATGTATACTTTTTTATTGTACTTTACAATCCTCTGAGGGATCTTTTACACTTTGTATCATTGCCTAACATGCTGTAAATAGCATCACATGGCCCAACATAATAAAAGTGCTATAATAATTAGATATTTAATGAACTGGGAGAGTTCATAAATTATTGAAATTCAAATAATCAGTTTTAATTAATAAAGTGAGCCTGGAATAATCTGTGGGATATCTCTGTGGAATATATGTCTAGGAGTATCTAGGAAATACTTGTCACTGTCGCTACACCTAGATAATGAGAATTAATATGCTAGATAAATAGATAAATCTTAAAGGTACAAGTTTAATGTTGTGTTTGGGGAATTATGTGCACAGTTCTACGAACAGGAAAATGTACAAGTGCTTTTTTAATAGTAAATTTATTTTAAAAATGCCTTTCATTTAGTGACATGGTACTGGGGTTTTAGCACTTGCTCATGGAGTGCTAAACTTTAACTTGCCATGTTTCCGGTTTCATCATGTTCTCTTAGTTTAAAATAGACAAGCTCAGTCAGGCCTATTTTAGTTTAAAGAGATTTGTAAAATATTCTAAACGTAAAACATAATGTTATGCTGAGGTTTTCATGGTTTTCAGCATGTATGTGTTTTCAGTTTTAAATAAATCAGGTGAATAATATGCTATGAATTGTTAATCAATTGGTATTAAAATACTAAGACTAAGCAACAGTACAGCTTAAACTTCAGTAGGATCCACAGAGTTGTAACCATCCATTTCCCCCCCCCATTTTTTCCATGGTGCAGGTAGCAATTCCTGTCAACTAAACAATGGTGGGTGTTCCCAGCTTTGCTTACCAACATCAGAAACTACCAGAACATGCATGTGTACAGTGGGTTATAACCTCCGAAAAAATCGTATGTCATGTCAAGGTATTGAGCTTTTCAGTTCTTTCTTTTGCTAAACAAATGTTATGACAACATTGAGACAGAAGAAGAGTCCTTATTTGTTTTTTTTTTTAAAAACTAAATGAACAATTTTACTAAGAAAAGCATGGCTAGATTATGGCAGAAGAAAGGAAGTTCCACTTTAGCTAAGGATTAATTGCAACTTTGATTCTAATTTCCATATTTCTGTTCCTCATAACTTTTTCAGATTTATTTTGGGAAAAAAAGTAATGCTATGAAACTTGTATATTTCCCCGTCTTTTAGATACACAGATGAGCAGGAACATTTAGAAGGACAGGACCATCATTCTGTAGCTCTTTATTGTTTCACATCTGCTAGATCTGTTTTTACAAACCATGTGGGGGTACAAACTTTTCACTGGGGTCTCTACTACAACAGGTTATGAAGAGGCTAACTTTAACATCTTGGAACCTGAAGGGTAAACTTATAAGAAATGGCTGCTGATAGGAGCTACGGCAGTTACTTTTATCCTTACTTTCCAGAAAAGATTTTGCCTCCAGAATGGATTATAGAAGTTAAAGGACCTTTTCCAATTTGTTGAAAAGTTTTTAAATTGAATATTTTGGAAGGTTCCCCGAAATGTTTGGACTTTTGTTTTACACAAGAAAAGCATTATGGTTCTCAATAGGTATAACATTTAGTGTGGAACTTTGGTTCCTCAAGAGGCCTTCAGGCTCAGGACTTCTAATTCTACATCCAGTGGAAAAAATATAATTTTGTTGGAAGTTGGTAATGACCCCTATATTTACACTGCCTAACACTTTCCATTATAAAAGATTCTTACGACCCTTTTAGAGAAACTTTAAGATTTCCATTGTTTGGAATAGACCTTTGGAATTCAGCACAGGATAAGACATCTGACCAGAGAATTACCTTTCCTTTGACCCTGGAAATTCCATTCATGTTTTGCTGAGATATACACTGTTGAAAATCCCTTATTTGCTTGTGTTCCTCAGGAAGATTTTGTCAGCAGACCAAAATGACTGACCATGGATATTCTAAGGACAGACTCACATTGCTGCTACTGTGTATATGCATTATGATAGTCTTTAACTACATGATTACATGCTATTTTTTCTAGAAGACCCCGGTTTCATTCAAAGCACAGGATAGACACACAAGATGGCAGACTTAAGCAATCTTAAATCTGGCATTTCCTAACTTTTGAATGCTTGGTTTTTCAACCTAAATAAAATTATTTTAATATGGTGGGGGTTTGGGGGGTTTTTTTAATGTAATTTTCATTTGCTTTTACAGGCAATTGTAACTTTTGAATCCATGGCCGTGATTTCCCTGAAATAGTTGTCACTAGATGTTCCCTTTCTGCTAGTTACGACTTGAGCTATAAGAATGAATGAACAAGGGGATTGATCTATTAAAAACCATATTTTCTTCATTTGTAACCAAATTAAATATTTCCTAAATCATCTCAACAGTTATTTTGCAAGACTAAATCCGCCTTTAATTTCAAGCAATTCATATCTATGAAAAGATCTGTATTCAGAATAACTTCAGTCTCCAGATGTTCAAAGAACACAGAACTAGAACAATAAATATTATCTTACGACCGTTTAGCATGGTAGTAGTACTTTACAGAGTTCACATACCAAAAAATAAATGTCAGCATGCAAAATCTCCATGTCTCAATGGATTCATTTGCTACAATTTGCTTATACTAACCCAAAACACAATAGAGATGTCAGATGATGCTGTGGTATATGAATTTCCTATCCACATCTTGAATTTAACATCTGAGCATTACACAAGGAAATCTGTACAGCAGTCTTTTCTTTTAGAGTCTTGCAAGCACCATATTTATTTATATACTGTAACAATGTCTTTTCGGTATGACATGATTACTCCCATGCTTTTTTGGCGATGGTCAAAGCTTTACGTACTTTCTGCTTTCTAATGTAATAAGAATGAATATATATAATTCACAACATATATGAAACTGATGGATGTTTTCCTGCTATGAGTTTGTATAGTACTTAGTACAAATCCTGGCTGGGATCCGTGAATGCCATGACAATAGAAATAGAATTAATTATGATCAATATTAACATCTTAAATCTAGTAATTCTCAGTGTGATGAGACAGTCACAGAAAGCATGGAGACCCAAAGAGTTGGTTGATGAAAGGATTAAATGGGTAATGTGTGTTCTTTTTCAAGTGTCTGCTGCATATTTCTACTTGTGGGATACCATGTCACTGATATCCAGCTATATCATTTAAAATTATTCATTTTTCTAGGAAGCAGCATCCATGGGGCTCTTATACCCTTTCTGCCCTCCTGTTTATGAAGCATTCCGAGTGTATAAAAGGGGGAGGGGCCCAAACTGTACTTCTGTTTTGTTTTAACTGCTGAAGGTGCAGCAAGTTCGAATATTACGCAATGTCCTCAGTGCTTTATTCATCAGCTTCTTTCTTGGATTCTGCCTTTGTGGGGTATTTTCTTTATAGCTAGTTAGGTAAACAGTTGGTACAGGTTTCTTCAGTTTGAAGACTATATAGTACCCATCGGGCACATACAACACCTGAACAACCTATAGGAAAGGGAGGGTCACCTCATTCACTGTTGCTGATGGTGGGAGGTCTTCAGGTCCACTCAATTAAGTCTGGCAATGTGTAAATTCTGCATTGACTTTGGACATCTGTAAGTCTCAAGTGGCTCTGTGCCTGGCTTCAGCAACATCCATCTCTCTTATCTTACCTGGTGTTTGGATTCCCTCCGAGACCTTTTCCACTTGAATTATCTAGAACACCTTGTCCAGTTCTGGGAGAACACTTAAGCCAGTTCTCTGGAATCCAAAAAACTCTGTTAAACTTCAGCTCATCACTCAGGTTACTTTATTGCACTTGGTCACCGCATGTAACAACTCTTTCTCTATGTTGGCCAGACCTAGATGCAGAAAGTTAAGATATAAGGTACCAGAATTCCAGTTCATGTCACACTCTCCACAGTTTATAGACATGTTTATTAACTACAAACATCTATACTTTTTGTATCTAAAGACCAATCGCTTTGCAGATTGCATAAGGCAATCTTATTAGTTCAGGTGTTTTGCCTACTTTGTTTACTATAAACATACCCACAATAGTTAGTTGTTTCAGTAACTACTTGTTTGGGTTTGTTCAGCAATTACTTGTTCAGGCATGTCTTGTCTTAACTCGGGCCTGCTCATATCAGCTAAGCCAGCCCTATATTGCACTCCTTTTCATTTTCTCTTATGTTAACATTTGTTCCATTTGCATCATATTTCTCTCTTTTTGTGCTTGCTTTTTCAATTTTATTATCCAGCAACACATTTCTATGACCACTCTAAGCATTATTATTTGAACTCCCATTAAGACTAAACTTAAAGTTTAGTTTGCAAGCTCACCTCCTTTGGTATGGCCCACCAGAGTGTTTCCACAGCCTGTACAGTATTGTCCCCAATTTGTTGTTGCTCAGCTATCTGGTGGGTAATGGGCACCAATTGCTTCATGTTTCTCTTTACTAAATCAGTTATGTTAATGGATATGGGCAGTATAGGTACAAAGAGATGAGTCACTGAGTCTCATTCAGTGTTGTCCATCACTTCCTCTATCACATTCTCCTCAATCCATTCACTTAGCCATAAAGCATGAGTCCCAATCTGAGTCAAAAAGGTGAGGTTTAGACAAAACCCATCCAGGTTGCCCTGGCATGTCATTGTCCCAACTGAAAAGTGATGGTATCCCAATGCACACAAGATATCACCAAGCCTTTCCTTCTCTTTCACTTGTCCTTTGTGATTAGTTGGTCCCATGCATTCTCTTGCATTGAGCATTCACAGAAGCTTCTATGCCACGTTCTTTGACAAAATGCAGTATTTATCTCAACACTATCATTTTTTTGCCAACTTAAGGCTAGGATAATATTGTCTATATGTTCCATTCTCAATAATACCCATACTGTTACCATACACTAATTCTCTAGGACTCCCTCTCCATCTAGGAATAACAGTTATAATTTGCACAGTTGAATTATTAATGTTATGTGATACCCAATGTCCTAGCCTTGCAATGTACAAATTTTCCTCCCAAACATTCTTAATTCCCTTTTCCACAGACAAATGTGCTGTTTAACAATCTCTTCTCCCTCTTCCCCCCCCCCGCCGTTTTATTCCCTGCATTAGATGCATAAAGAGTTTGGTACCATACATGCTGTAACAAGTTGCTTGTGTAGCTAATGAGTTTAGTTTATTGTTCATTTATTGTGTGGTTATGATTAACTAACATGTTATGTCATATATAATCATTGAATGTTAAATAGAGTTAAGTTGTAGGATTGTAGAAGTATAAGATTGATCAGTAGTTAGAAGGGATAATTTAAGAAAGTAGGGCTTAAATACCAGGTATTCATTCACTTGGATATATCAAAAATATTCAACTAATCTGAAGACATTGTAGGCCTTCTGTCTTTTTGTATAGAATTTATAGAGCTGTTGCTTGAAGCTCTGTAGGTACATATATGCAAAAGGACCCCAAAAATCAAAACCAGAAGTCTTTAATTGAGGTCTAATATGGAGACTGAAATTATGGTCATTTCCAGTACTCTTTTGGACTGTCATCCAGAGCTAATCCAGTGTTTGTTCACCTAGAATTCCTCAGCCCACCTTCCTTAACCATTGTTTGCTTGGCAATCTCCCAGAAGTGAGAATATGCAAAGACCATTCAAAGAAGAAGAACAATAGTTATGGGTGAAAGTTGCCCCTTCATATTTACACTTCCCCACTGATCTCCCCCATTTTTTGGAGGCTCAGTGAAAGATTTCCAAGGTTAGGGAAGGAGCTGAAGGGTGGTTGGGGCGTCTCCCCTTGTATACCATCAGAATCCTCCATGGGGGAGGGGACAGTTGGTCCCAGTGTGGATGCTGCTTGATAGAACATTTCTGCAGCTTGAAGCAGGGGGTGTGCTATGCCCACAAGTGGGATTATGCAGAGGTGACACTCTTGAAGGATAACAGTTACTGGTAGGTAACTTCTCTGTATTAAAAATAATTATGTTCCAAAGAAAAATTGGAAAATAAAATCCAGCTACAGAGTGTGCTCTGCAGGGTTGGATGAGATTCACAACAAAATGAGAGTTGGAAACACTATGTCCTGGATGTTGAGAGAGTTTGACATTTTTATTTGTATAGGACTGAGACATTTAGGAAGTAAGAAATTTTTTGTAACCTATGGGAATCAGGAAATACTATTTACACATTGTGCCTTAGTGGATTGGCTTGTGGACTGAGGCATGGTATACCATAGCTAGGTGTTAGTTCCTCAGAGCTTTAGAGCTCAATATACAAGGTAAGGTTGCATTGATAGCAAATTTGTCAATGTTTCCCTCTTAGAAATCTGCATAGAAAACTCCCACTTAAATTCTGTACACACATTTACTTTGGAGTCTAGATCAGTTCTTCACTTTGGGACGGTGGTTCTATAATCCCTGTTTAATTGGAACTCCTCAACTGATGTTCCCAGGGTCAGACTGCTAGCAAATCCCCCACAAGTGGGACTATGCAGACATGATATCTGTGGTTCTTCAAGAGTGTTGCCTGTGTATATTCACACTGACTGCACTTTCTCCCTTTCTTAGAACTTTTTGTTCTAGAACTCTTGGGTTTAGCAGAAAAAAAATGAGCTGATTGGGGTCGGAAGGCCCTTTTTATAACTGCCTCCAAATGTATAGTGTCTTAAGAGTACCTCTTTCCAGAAGGTTCTTGAAGCTTGGTGGTGGGAAGCATAACCTACAAGTGTTAATATGAAGTGATAACACTCTTGAATTAGCCATGACTTTTTAACCTTAATTGTATGTTAATGCTGGGGTGGGGGGCGTGTTGCATGCAAAATATTTTTTTAAAGTACAAGATGAAGCTTGAATTGGAGAAGAGTTCTTTTTAAACTATTTTATTCAGAAATATCAAAAACAGCACAGTCCAATATTTCTAGTGGTTAAAGAGCAACAACCTGAATTAATATTTCCAGATTTTCTTTAATAATTTCTTTAAATAGCTGCCCAGTATGTTGCACTACAAAATATTAATTCATTAAAATTTGTTGATTTTGAATGTTAACCTATGGTTACTGTATTTTGCTCTTATTAACTATTTAATTTTCCCTTAGGTATTGAGTCATTTCTCATGTATTCTGTTCATGAAGGAATTAGAGGAATTCCTCTTGATCCAAATGACAAAACGGATGCTTTAATGCCCATATCTGGAACTTCGTTTGCTGTGGGTATAGATTTCTATGGAGGTAAATAAAATATTATGTAGATGTATTTTATAGTTAAATTAAAAGACTATTTTTTTCAAAACTGCTAAGTAACTACAACTGCATTTGAAGCCAATGGGAGCTACCAGTGCTTGACACCCCTGAAAACCGATCCTTAAATACATAACTGACCAGAATACTCAGTGAAAAATATTAAAATGTCATTTTAAACTGTAATTGATAGAGGAAGTAAGTAATAAACTGTATCCCACTCTTATTTTTGAACATTTTACAAGGAGGAGGGAGAAAAATTGTTCTCCTTAACTTCTGAGGCTAGGACAAGAAGCAATGGACTTTAATTGCAGCAAGAGCATTTTAGGCTGAATATTAGGAAACACTTCCTAACTGCCAGGGTAGTTAAGCACTGGAATAAATTGCCTAGGGAGGTTGTGGAATCTCCATTATTGGGGATTTTTAAGAGCAGGTTGGACAAATACTTGTCAGGGATGGTCTAGATAATACTTAGTCCTGCCTTGAGTGCACGGGACTGGACTAGGTGACCTCTCAAGGTACATTCCAGTCCCAGTATTCTATGATTCTATGAACACATGACTTTATGTATAAATAATAAATACAAGTAATTAATACATGTTTAGTGTGGAAGGGGGGAAATCAACGAACATTTCTTAGAAGGGTATCAGACTGAATTTAGGGGTGAATGCAAGTATTACTGTGGTTTGCACATGTGATCTGATATTTCATGTTTTACAGACAGTTGTGATGCACACACAATGTGTAGGGACAGATTTTCTTCCCCACTCTGATTCTTTATGCCACTGAGTGGAGACTGTAGAGACTGGTCAAATTCTCTTATCTGGGAATTCTACATACTTTGGGGAGTCTTTAGGTTTCAGAGAGCCATATAGCAGGCTCCTGGGTGCTGTGGAAGGTTGCTGGTGCTGGTGTGAGGGATGTATTATAGGAGTGCCAGGAAGACCTGGTAGAGGAATATGAGAATCAATTTATTCCTCTACGTATCCTCATCCTCACCTGATGAGGGGTTCATCAAATATGTCTACTATAGACAACTTCAGGGCCTTCCAGGATCTTCACCAAAGGATGGCAGAATCCCCCTAGAGATAATTCAGGAGAGATAACACAAATTGTTTTACATTTTACACCTGACTTCCCAAAGTTGTTTAGCCATGCCTATTAATAAAGCCATTCTTGAACCTTGTAGGGACGTGTGGCAGATTCCTGCGTCTTTATTAGCCACATCTAGGAGGGCAGATCACAGGTATCAAGTTCCCCCTAAGGGTTTCGGGTGCTTTTTTTCATACCATGTACCTGTGACATTATTTATAACAGCAGAACACAAGAAGTCTAAGTTGCCTTGAACACCTAAGTCTACCACGAGAGAAAAAGAACCCTTTACTCTTGGAAAGACTGTATAGTGACATTTCAACCTCTGGGTCTCTATACAACAGCACAGAAGAGAAAGCAAAACAGATTTCATTTGTTTCCTTTACAGAGTCCCCCTTCTTCTTCTAATTAATACCAACAAAGAGCTCCTGATTTCTGCAGCAAACGGTGGTCAGTGGCCTGGGCTGAAGCAGCAGCCAGGCCTTGGTTCAGGCCTGGAGCAGAAATACATATTTTTAGATGAATATTTAGGGGGCCTCTGCCCCTGCTTGCCACCTTCCTGTGCACACCATTGCTTATTATCATTCAAACATGTCAGGCTTTCATTTAGCACTATTACAGTACATCCGGCTGCTATATTGGTGTATCACCTACCTGCTGATGGTCATTGAATTTCTTTTCTGACCCTAGGTTTCAGAGTAGCAGCCATGTTAGTCTGTATTCGCAAAAAGAAAAGGAGTACTTGTGGCACCTTAGAGACTAACAAATTTATTTGAGCATAAGCTTTCGTAAGCTACAGCTCACTTCATCGGATGCATTCAGTAGAAAATACAATGGGGAGATTTATTTACACAGAGAACATGAAACAATGGGTGTTACCATACACACTGTAACGAGAGTGTTCACTTAAGGTGAGCTATTACCAGCAGGAGAGCGGGGGGGAAAAAGCCTTCTGTAGTGATAATCAAGGTGGGCCATTTCCAGCAGTTGACAAGAATGTCTGAGGAGCAGTGGAGGATGGAGGGAGGGAATAAACATGGGGAAATTGTTTACTTTGTGTAATGACCCATCCACTCCCAATCTCTATTCAAGCCTAAATTAATAGTATCCAGTTTGCAAATTAATTCCAATTCAGCAGTTGGAGTCTGTTTTTGAAGTTTTTTGTTCAAGAATTGCAACTTTTAGGTCTGTAATCGAGTGACCAAAGAGATTGAAGTGTTCTCCAACTGGTTTTTGAATGTTATAATTCTTGATTGTGATTTGTGTCCATTTATTCTTTTAGGTAGAGACTGTCCAGTTTGACCAATGTACATGGCAGAGGGGCATTGCTGGCACATGATGGCATATATCACATTGGTAGATGTGCAGGTGAAGGAGCCTCTGAGAGTGTGGCTGATGTGATTAGGCCCTATGATGGTGTCCCCTGAATAGATATGTGGACAGAGTTGGCAACGGGCTTTGTTGCAAGGATAGGTTCCTGGGTTAGTGCTTCTGTTGTGTGGTGTGTGGTTGCTGATGAGTATTTGCTTCAGGTTGGGGGGCTGTCTGTAAGCAAGGACTGGCTTGTCTCCCAAGACCTGTGAGAGTGATGGGTCGTCCTTCAGGATAGCTTGTAGATCCTTGATGATGCATTGGAGAGGTTTTAGTTGGGGGCTGAAGATGATGGCTAGTGGCGTTCTGTTATTTTATTTTCTTTGTTGGGCCTGTCCTGTAGTAGGTGACTTCTGGGTACTCTTCTGGCTCTGTCAATGTGTTTTGACAATCTGTGGCCAGGATGGTGTTTTCAGGAAGATCACTGATGGATTGTAGTTTCCTCAGTGGTGTCTCGAAGATAGCTGGGAGTACTGGTAGCCTAGGGCCTGAGGAGGGAGACAATCCTGCTGTCAGGGTACCAATGCCTGAGATGATGAGGCGTCCAGGATTTCCAGGTTTATGGATCTTGGGTAGAATAGATAGAATACCCCAGTTCGGGATTCCAGGGGTGTGTCTGTGCGGATTTGTTCTTGTGCTTTTTCAGGGATTTTCTTGAGCAAATGGTATAGTTTCTTTTGGTAACCCTCAGTGGGATCAGAGGGTAATGGCTTGTAGAAAGTGGTGTTGGAGAGTTGCCTAGCAGCCTCTTGTTCATATTCCAACCTATGTAGACTCCCTCCTCAGGCCCTACGCTACCAGCACTCCCAGCTATCTTCGAGACACCACTGACTTCCTGAGGAAACTACAATCCATCGGTGATCTTCCTGAAAACACCATCCTGGCCATTACGACTGTAGAAGCCCTCTACACCAACATTCCACACAAAGATGGACTACAAGCCGTCAGGAACAGTATCCCCAATAATGTCTCTGCAAACCTGATGGCTGAACTTTGTGACTTTGTCCTCACCCATAAATATTTCACATTTGGGGACAATGTACACCTTCAAATCAGTGGCACAGCTATGGGTACCCACATGGCACCACAGTATGCCAACATTTTTATAGCTGACTTAGAACAATGCTTCCTCAGCTCTCGTCCCCTAATGCCCCTACTCTACTTGCGCTACACTGATGACATCTTCATCATCTGGACCCATGGAAAAGAAGCCCTTGAGGAATTCCACCAGGATTTCAACAGTTTCCATCCCACCATCAACCTCAGCCTGGACCAGTCCACACAAGAGATCCACTTCTGGGACACTACGGTGCTAATAAGCGATGGTCATGTAAACACCACCCTATACCGGAAACCTACTGACTGCTATTCTTACCTACATGTCTCCAGCTTTCATCCAGACCACACCAGACGAACCATTGTTTACAGTCAAGCTCTACGATACAGCCGCATTTGCTCCAACCCCTCAGACAGAGACAAATATCTACAAGATCTCTATCAAGCATTCTTACAACTACAATACACTCCTGCTGAAGTGAAGAAACAGATTGCAGAGCCAGAAGGGTACCCAGAAGTCACCTACTACAGGACAGGCCCAACAAAGAAAATAAAATAACAGAACGCTACTAACCATCACCTTCAGCCCCCCAACTAAAACCTCTCCAATACATCATCAAGGATCTACAAGCTATCCTGAAGGATGACCCATCACTCTCACAGATCTTGGGAGACAAGCCAGTCCTTGCTTACAGACAGCCCCCCAACCTGAAGCAAATACTCACCAGCAACCACACACCACACAACAGAAGCACTAACCCAGGAAACTATCCTTGCAACAAAGCCCGTTGCCAACTCTGTCCACATATCTATTCAGGGGACACCATCATAGGGCCTAATCACATCAGCCACATTATCAGAGGCTCGTTCACCTGCACATCTTCCAATGTGATATATGCCATCATGTGCCAGCAATGCCCCTCTGCCATGTACATTGGTCAAACTGGACAGTCTCTACCTAAAAGAATAAATGGACACAAATCACAATCAAGAATTATAACATTCAAAAACCAGTTGGAGAACACTTCAATCTCTTTGGTCACTCGATTACAGACCTAAAAGTTGCAATTCTTGAACAAAAAACTTCAAAAACAGACTCCAACTGCTGAATTGGAATTAATTTGCAAACTGGATATTAACTTTGGCTTGAATAGAGATTGGGAGTGGATGGGTCATTACACAAAGTAAACAATTTCCCCATGTTTATTCCCCCCCTCCACCCTCCACTGTTCCTCAGACGTTCTTGTCAACTGCTGGAAATGGCCCACCTTGATTATCACTACAAAAGGTTCCCCCCCACCCCCCGCTCTCCTGCTGGTAATAACTTACCTTAAGTGATCATTCTCGTTACAGTGTGTATGGTAACACCCATTGTTTCATGTTTTCTAGGTATATAAATCTCCGCAGTGTATTTTCCACTTAATGCATCCAATGAAGTGAGCTGTAGGTCATGAAAGCTTATGCTCAAATAAATTTGTTGGTCTCTAAGGTGCCACAAGTACTCCTTTTCTTTTTTCTTACCCTACTATGTTTTGGTTTTTAAAGGGCCTAATTTGTGTGTTTCTGATAATTAAGGAGCCTTTCCCTACCTGAGACTTAAACATGTTACTTGTTTGATGGACACTCCCATTGAGCCCATGTCGTTATTTTTTAAATATCACCTTTCTATTAAAACTAGTGTTTTTAGTTGCCATTACCTCTGTTTGTAGGATGGGTGAAATTGAAACTTTTATGGCTGCACTGCCTTATTTCATCGGGAGAGAGTAACTTTTCAGACATCTGAAATTCCTACTGAAAATAGATTCATATAAGCCAGTTTATATATCTACTGGTATTTTTTCCTAATCCTCATGCCTCCCCAGCAGAGGCCAAGCACCGCGCACTAGATATCCATACAATTATGTCCTTTTATATTTCTAGGACAATGGCTTTCCTCTAGCCTTTTTATGTCTTTTGACAGTAAAGTCTAAAGGGCAAGCCCTTTCATCTCAATAGCTTTCTAAATGGGTTACAGACTGCATTAAAATCTCCTACTGGTTGAATAGCCTGTTCCTTCTTGAGTTAGGATACATTCTACTAGTGTCCAAATAGCAGTGGTGGCTTGTTTAAGATATATTACTATCCCTGAAATCTGTAGAACAACTTCTTGGAGTTTGTCATACATTCACCAATCAGTCTTCCATTGTCTCAGCTTCTAGGTCAGATGCTTTGTTTGATAGGGCTGCTTTACAGTCATTATTTAAATCGGGATTCCTATTAATCTCTTGAGAGACAACTGCTATCCTCTCATCTGCAGTGGGATCTTTGTGGACAAGAAAGTTGTTACTTATTTACAGTAACTGGAGTTCTTCAGGATGCCTTTTTCCATTTAGATCCCCAGACCCACTCTCCTTCCCCCCTGATATGGAATCCTCACCCAAATTTCTATATTGGTGAAGGAGCTGTGGCAGTGAGGCCTTTCTGCATTTTATACCCTCACTGTTGGTGATGCAAGAGTATGCAGGGTACATGCACAGCCCCAATGGACTCTGCTGTATGAAAGATTCGAGGTTCCCATGAATGAAACCTAAATATGTACAGAGGAATCTGTCTGGACAAAGGTTTCTCAAAGAGCTCCAATTACTCTAAAGTAAGTAACCTCTCTTCAGGTATTCAGGAGGAGCAGTTTCAAAGCTGCCCAGGAAAAGAAGAGACAAAACAAGAGACCCAGCACGTCTGAGCCAAGGGCAGTCCTGAAACACTTAGATGCTCTGTGCTTGGCAAAGCTACAGAGAGTACCATCACATTTTTTATTTTCCAGTCTAACCTCTTGTAGCCCATAAAGGAGATTAAATAAAATCTACTACATGGCACTGATGCACTGGTAGTTTCTCTCAAAATGAAACTTGTTTGCAAGTGCCTCAATGGGACAAAAATCTTTGAAAGCTAGGGATATTTATAGCATTTCTCATAGGCAGCTGAGATCCAAGAGTGAAAATCAAGCCAATATGATATTTTTAGGGGAAAAAGAAGTGGGTTATTTTTCTTGACAAATTCATTGGCAAGTAAAATTTCTCCATGAATTTTCATTGCTTTTAATAAAATTGACAGCCAATAATATGAATTTGTGGTTAATGCATCCAACCCCAAATAACTAAACAATGTAAAGAAAATATGTAAGATGCAGTAAATTTTCAATCATTGACAAATTTAGGCTTATATCTAGGAGAAGGCATCCCTTTGTAGTCTCCTGAGGTTCTGGAGGCCAGGGAGGATCTTCCCTATTGTGAGCAGGTCTAGATGTGAGGTTGGAAAATATACAGTTGGGACTGTTGTCATGCATGCATGTAGGGTTGTTAATCATCTCCTGCTATGCAGGACTGTGACTTTTGGTAACGTGCAGGACATAGTGAATGGATTTGCAGCAACAGGGTTCCCAAAGTATAGTGTGATGATAAATGGCACACATCCCTATTTTGGTATGAGACCATCTTGCCAACAGAAAGGGCTATTTTTCAATGTTTATGCAAGTGTTGGTTCTCTGGTATCACTATTGCCAGATCAGGCTGATCAGGGCAGGTTCATGATGTTAACATCTTTAAGAACACAGGACTGTTCAGAAAGCTACAAGCAGGGACATTCTCTCTTGACCCATACATTATCATTCACTGTGATATTGAAGTGCCAGTTGTGATTCTGGGCCACTCAGCCTACCCCTTGTTCCCCTGGATCATGAAGCCATTTACCAGCCACCTTGACAGCACAAAGGAAAGATTCATCAACCCTTCAGCAGGTGCAGAATAACTATTGAATGCGCTTTTGGCAAATTGAAGGGACGCTAGCAGTGTTTACACACTAGATTAGAGCTCAGTGAGAAAAAATATCCCACTGATTATAGCTGCCTGTTGCATCCTGCATAATATCTGAGAAGCAGAGAGAGAAGAACTCCTGCCAGGATAGAGGTTTAGCATCTATTTGTTGACTTTGAACAGTTCAAGACAAGAACTCAGTGTGATGCTATGTGGTTAAGGGAGCATTTAAAAGAGCTCTGTAATGGAAAGCCTTAGTGGTGTTCTGGTCTGGACTGTTCTTTGTGCCTGGAGGTTTGGGTGCTGCTAGAATTGTGTAGTTCTACCTGTATTTTTATAAGTGTGTTTTCCTGAAACAATGCGTTATTTAGTACTTGCTGTATATTTATAAATACTGTCAGATTTGAGTACTGCTGTGTATTCTGCAATATGAGTTGTGAACTAAAAAAGAAAATTTTATTCTCCAAAACCAGAAACTTATTGAGTGGCAATAGCAGCATGCAAAAAGCCATAGCCAATGCAGTAGAAACTTTTAATAAATTAATGGAATAAAATGTTACCACTGGAAAGGCAGCGAACAAATACTTCTGTCCATTTGAGTCTACAAATATAGTATCTTGTGGCTTATACACATGTCAACCATGGTTCTCACCAGATAGGATATGTGAAACTGGTTTTCTTGTTGTCCTCTAGTGTGGAATGGTGGGGGGCACATGTGTCATGGTGGAGGGTGCAGAAAGCTGCTACCATAGAATACTGAGAGGACTCTGAGCTTTTTACAACTATAGGTCATCCAGGATCTGGAGCATTTGGGTTTCTTTCCTGAGAAGATTTATTATGTCCTGGGGCATTTCTGTCTCCTTTTCCTGCTGGGACTCCTGGCACTTTTTCCTGTTTGCTCTTTCCTTCTCCAGGCTCTGTCATGTTGGCCTTTTGTTCTCCAAAACAACTCTTAAAAAAGTCATGCTTTTAATACTAAGAATATTCTTTCCAGATGTTTTATCACATATATTAATATTTTTTATAAAAAATAACTCAGATTCAGATCACTAAACTACTTACACATTTTCTGTTTTGGAAAACAAGCATAACATCCTTGGTTAATCTGGGTGTTTTACAGAACGCTGTCAACATTTGTTTATTAATTGGCTTTTTAAAAAAGATCACTTTAAATAGTATGCCTCTCATTTTTTCTTTTAAAAAAGTTATTATTTTTTCTGCCCCATCTATGTTCAGAATAGTGCTTTTTGCTATGTCTGAAAGCCAGTCCAAACGTGTTCTTCCTCACTTCTCACTCTAACTCCCTTTCTAACTGTGTACCCAGGTACCAGCTGTTTGCTGTTTATACAGTTTCAGCTCTGCTATTTCATGGTCTGGGGAACAGGATGCACCATCAACAAAACAGTGCTAATGACTTTTCAGAAAGTGCTGTTAGTTGCACCAAGTAAACAAACATTTTCTCTGTAATCCATCTGAGTTATTATGATTTTAAGAGTTATTTGTAACAATAGTAGATACAATATTTTCATGAAAGAAAAGGAGTACCCGTGGCACCTTAGAGACTAACAAATTTATTAGAGCATAAGCTTTCGTGAGCTACAGCTCACTTCATCGGATGCATTGAGCTGTAGCTCACGAAAGCTTATGCTCTAATAAATTTGTTAGTCTCTAAGGTGCCACGGGTACTCCTTTTCTTTTTGCGAATACAGACTAACACGGCTGCTACTCTGAAACCTGTCAATATTTTCATGTAGTCTCAACTACCCAGTACATTTTTGTAGGTAATTCACATGTAATCATACACTGCCTCAAAAGCAGGATTTCCTTGTAAATAGAATAGCTTGAAATGGCTCTCTTTGTTAACTGTACAATTCCAAATGAATTTGCTCAAACTTAGAGACTCTAGTTCTACCTACTTTCTCAATTTGAACCAGTTACTCAAGGCCATATTTGATTTTTTGTTTTTTTAAACTTTGGTCATATTTTATTTTTGGAGTTACAGGCCAAATGCATGTCTTCTGACATAGGACGTTTATGTGTTTGGGGTGGGTTTAAAGAGAATTTGGCAGCAGTGTCTGTGAGAAATTGCAGAAAGATGAACAGTTTGGCTTCAGTTTTTGAGAACAGAGTTGTACTTTGCTGGCATCCTGAAATTGATCCACATGTATGTAAGTTTTGCTGTTGCTTTTGTTGTTTTATGTCTATTAGTTCATGAAAATAATAGGAGATATGTGCACAATGAAAATAAAAATAAACAGGGAAACAATCCTAGCTCTTTATGAATTAGTCATTTCTCAGAGGAAACGGCTCACTCCATAAGTCCAAGACTCTATCTGACCACTTGGAAGACAGATTTTTGCCATCTATTCAAATGGAATTGCAATATGTTTACAGTGTTAATTTAGAAGATGAGTCACAAGTTATCAAATTTCTAAACCTCCTTTGTATCATTACATAAGTTTTTTTCACATATTTATTAGATATGCGTGATGATTCCAAACATTTTATCTGCATGTTTGCCAAGAAGAAGGGGGTAGATATAGGTAGTTCCCAAGATTTACCCCATACTATTTAAGAGCCTCAAATGTGGTTGAAATAATTATTTTTAAAAAGCTGTAGTGGCATTAAAGAAATAACATTAGTACAAATATGAAGGTATCCAATTTGAAAGCATACTGTTAGTATACTATTTTTATTATAAGTTGTCAAGGTTCCTTCCCCACTCTGAACTCTAGAGTTCAGGATGTGGGGACCTGCATGAAAAACCCGCTAAACTTATTTTTACCAGCTTAGGTTAAAACTTCTCCAAGGTACAAACTATTTTACCTTTTGCCCCTGGACTTTATTGCTGCCACCACCAAGCGTCTAACAAGTATATAACAGGGAAAAAGCCTGCTTGGAAACGTCTTTCCCCCAAAAATCCTCCCAAGCCCTACACCCCCTTTCCTGGGGAAGGCTTGATAAAAATCCTCATCAATGTGCATAGGTGAACACAGACCCAAACCCTTGGATCTTAAGAACAATGAAAAAGCAATCAGGTTCTTAAAAGAAGAATTTTAATTGAAGAAAAAGTAAAAGAATCACCTCTGTAAAATCATGATGGTAAATACCTTACAGGATAATCAGATTCAAAACATAGAGAATCTCTCTAGGCAAAACCTGAAGTTACAAAAAGACACAAAAACAGGAATATACATTCCATTCAGCACAACTATTTTATCAGCCATTTAAACAAAACAGAATCTAACGCATATCTAACTAGATTGCTTATTAGCCCTTTACAGGAGTTCTGACCTGCATTCCTGCTCTGGTCCCGGCAAAAAACAACACAGACCGAGAGAACCTTTGTTTCTCCCCCCCTCCAGCTTTGAAAGTATCTTGTCTCCTCATTGGTCAATTTGGTCAGGTGCCAGCGAGGTTATCCTAGCTTCTTAACCCTTTACAGGAGAACGGGTTTTTCCTCTGGCCAGGAGGTATTTAAAGGTGTTTATATTTCCCTTTATATTTATGACACAAGTATTGTGGCAGTAAAAGCAGTGGCCCAAATCAGGGTCATGAACCTGTTGTGATATTAGTTTAAATATACAGTAGTATAAGACAGTCCCTGTTCTCAAGATTCATAGATACTAAGGTCAGAAGGGACCATTCTGATCATCTAGTCCGACTTCCTGCACAGCGCAGGCCACAGAATCTCACCCACCCACTCCTATGAAAAACCTCACCCATGTCTGAGCTATTGAAGTCCTTAAATCATGGTTTAAAGACTTCAAGGAGCAGAGAAGCCCCCTCAAGTCAACCACGCCCCCTGCTACAGAGGAAGGCAAAAAACTTCCAGCGCCTCCCCAATCTGCCCTGGAGGAAAATTCCTTCCCGACCCCAAATATGGCAATCAGCTAAACCCTGAGCATATGGGCAAGATTCACCAGCCAGATACTACAGAAAATTCTTTCCTGGGTAACTCAGATCCCATCAATCTAATATCCTATCTCAGGGGATTTGGCCTATTTACCCTGAATATTTCAAGATCAATTACTTACCAAAATCCCATTATCCCATCATACCATCTCCTCCATAAACTTATCAAGTAGAATCTTAAAACCAGATAGATCTTTTGCCCCCACTGATTCCCTTGGAAGGTTATGCCAAAACTTCACTCCTCTGATGGATAGAAACCTTCGTCTAATTTCAAGTCTAAACTTCCTGGTGGCCAGTTTATACCCATTTGTTCTTGTGTCCACATTGGTGCTGAGCTGAAATAATTCCTCTCCCTCTCCTGTATTTATCCCTCTGATATATTTATAGAGAGCAATCATATCTCCCCTCAACCTTCTTTTAGTTAGGCTAAACAAGCCAAGCTCCTTAAGTCTTCTTTCATAAGACAAGTTTTCCATTCCTCGGATCATCCTAGTAGCCCTTCTCTGTACCTGCTCCAGTTTGAATTCATCCTTTTTAAACATGGGAGACCAGAACTGCACACAGTATTCTAGGTGAGGTCTCACCAGTGCCTTGTATAATGGTACTAAAACCTCCTTATCCCTACTGGAAATGCTTCTCCTGATGCATTCCAAAACCGCATTAGCTTTTTTTACAGCCATATCACATTGTCAGCTCATAGTCATCCTATGATCAACCAATACTCCAAGATCCTTCTCCTCTTCCGTTACTTCTAATTGATGCGTCCCCAACTTATAACTAAAATTCTTGTTATTAATCCCTAAATGCATAACCTTACACTTCTCACTATTAAATTTCATCCTATTACTATTACTCCAGTTTACAAGGTCATCCAGATCCTCCTGTATAATATCCCGATCCTTCTCCGAATTGGCAATACCTCCCAGCCTTGTATCATCTGCAAACTTTATTAGCACACTCCCACTTTTTGTGCCAAGGTCAGTAATAAAAAGATTAAATAAGATTGGTCCCAAAACCGATCCCTGAGGAACTCCACTGGTAACCTCCCTCCAACCTGACAGTTCGCCTTTCAGTAGGACCCGTTGCAGTCTCCCCTTTAACCAATTCCTTATCCACCTTTTGATATTCATATTGATCCCCATCTTCTCCAATTTAACTAATTCCCCATGTGGCACGGTATCAAATGCCTTACTGAAATCTAGGTAAATTAGATCCACTGCATTTCCTTTATCTAAAAAATCTGTTACCTTTTCAAAAAAGGAGATTAGGTTGGTTTGGCACGATCTACCTTTTGTAAAACCATGTTGTATTTTGTCCCATTTACCATTGACTTCAATGTCCTTAACTAATTTCTCCTTCAAAAATTTTTCCAGGACCTTGCATACTACACATGTCAAACTAACTGGCCTGTAGTTACCCGGATCACTTTTTTTTCCTTTCTTAAAAATAGGAACTATATTAGCAATTCTCCAATCATTCGGTACTACTCCTGAGTTTACAGATTCATTAAAAATTCTTGCTAATGGGCTTGCAATTTCAGGTGCCAATTCCTTTAATATTCTTGGATGAAGATTATCTGGGCCCCCCGATTTAGTCCCATTAAGCTGTTTCAGTTTCGCTTCTACCTCAGATATGGTAATATCTACCTCTATATACTCATTCCCATTTGTCATGCTACCATTATCCCCAAGATCCTCTTTAGCCTTATTAGAGACTGAGGCAAAGTATTTGTTTAGATATTGGGCCATGCCTAGATTATATTTAACCTCCACTCCATCCTCAGTGTTAAGCGGCCCCACTTCTTCTTTCTTAGTTTTCTTCTTATTTATATGGCTATAGAACCGTTTACTATTGGTTTTAATTCCCTTTGCAAGGTCCAACTCTACTCGACTTTTAGCCTGTCTCACTTTATCCCTACATGTTCTGACCTCAATTAGGTAGCTTTCCTTGCTGATCCCTCCCATCTTCCACTCCCTGTATGCTTTCTGCTTCTTCTTAATCACCTCTCTAAGATGCTTTCTCATCCAGCTTGGTCTACAACTCCTTCCTATGAATTTTTTCCCCTTTCTTGGGATACAGGCTTCCTATAGCTTCTGCAGCTTTGATTTAAAGTAATCCCAGGCCTCCTCTACCTTTAGATCCATAATTTCTTCAATCCAATCCACTTCCCTAACTAATTTCCTTAATTTCTGAAAGTCAGCCCTTTTGAAATTAAAAACTCTAATTGCAGATTTATTTTTGTTAATCCTTCCATTTAGTTTGAACTGAATTAGCTCATGATCACTTGAGCCAAGATTGTCCCCTACAACTATTTCTTCTATGAGGTCCTCGCTACTCACCAAAATTAAATCTAAAATGGCATCCCCTCTAGTCGGTTCAGCAACTACTTGATGAAGGAATCCATCAGCTATCGCATCTAAGAAAATCTGAGCCCTATTATTGTTAATAGCACTGGTCCTCCAGTCTATATCTGGGAAGTTAAAATCTCCCATGATCACGCAGTTTCCATTAGTATTTACTTTATTAAAGACATTAAAAAGGGCTCTATCCATATCCAAATTAGATCCCGGAGGTCTATAGGACACCCCAAGCACTATCGTAGGAGAGGCTTTACTAGTTTTCTTCCCCAATGTAATTTTTGCCCAGACAGACTCTGTCTTATCCATTGCATCGCTTCTTATTTCTTTACATTCTACCTCATCATTGATATACAATGCTACTCCGCCCCCTTTACCTTTGTTTCTGTCTTTCCTAAACAGCACATACCCTTCAATACCTGTAGTCCAGTCATGACTATTATTCCACCATGTTTCTGTTATCCCTATAATATCTGGTTTCACTTCCTGCACCAGTAGGTCTAGTTCCTCCATTTTGTTACCTAGGCTCCTCGCATTGGTGTACAAACATCTTAATTTTTGCTGTTTGGCCTCGCTCACATTCTGTACCCTATTAGGCACGGTCATTCTACAGCCAGTATAACCTATTAGACTGGTATCCACACTGCCCTTCCTCTTTATATATATTCTCCTCCCCACGGCTGTATCCTTTCTTACTTCTGTTCCTTCCCTCTCAATGCTAAAATCTGGCATGGAGATTTCCTGGACATTTCCCATCCATCTCCCCCTAATTCCTAGTTTAAAGCTCTCTTTATCAGTTGTGCCAGCCTCGATCCTAGAAGTCTATTTCCTTCCCTACTCAGATGAAGTCCATCCCGAGAGAACTGTCCTCTGTCCGTGAATGCCTCCCAGTGGCCATACATCCCAAGGCCCTCCTTATAGCACCACTGCCTAAGCCATCTGTTGACAGTCATAATCTTGTCACACCTTTGTTGCCCTTCTCTAGGAACAGGAAGGATCCCACTAAAGATCACCTGAGCCTCAATTTCCTTAAGCGTCTTCCCCAGCCTAGCATAGTCTCCCTTAATACTTTCCAGCGAGAATCTAGCCGTATCATTTGTTCCCACATGAAGGATAATTAGGGGAGTCTTTCCCGTTCCCTTTAGGATCCTTTTCAACCTCAGGTCTACATCCCGTATCTTAGCATCCGGAAGACAGCACACCCTTCTATTCTCTGGATCAGCTCTAGTTACAGGCCTATCTATTCTTCTCAATAAAGAGTCCCCGATCACATAGACCTGCCTTTTCCTGGTGACGGTGCTATTCTCCAGTCTCTCCCCTGTTCCCTCTGGCTGCAAGTTCTTTCCATTCCTATTTTCCCTTATAATCTTCTTCAACCCATCCTGTATCCTCCTGGGGCTCGTATTTGGTGTAGTCTCCCTAGACTCTTCCGCTTTTCCTATAGGACTAGCCTCTCTTCTCTTCTTCCTTACCCTTCCTCCTTCAACAAGTACCTGCTGAGCCCCTTCTTCATTTTACAACTCTGCAAACCTATTCCTAAGCTCTATTTCTCCTTCACTAGCCCGTCTTTTCCTCTGCCTGGTTCTTTTAGTCACATGTTTCCACTGACCACTTTCCTCACCCAGTCTCCCCTCAAAATTCCCCAGCCCTGCTTCCATCTGTGAGTCTGAGCTTTTCCCTTCAGATACCTCATATCTTTGCTCCATCATCTGCTCAAACCCCTTCCTAAACTCAACGAGACTTTCCACCTGCATCTCCAAACCTCAGATCTTTTCCTCCATCAGCTCTATCAGACGGCATTTCATGCAGAAAAAACTCTTACCGGTTCCCCCCTCCAGGATCATTTACATACCACAGTTTCCACATCCAGTCATCCTCAATGTGTCTTCCACTACAGGAGTCACTCCCACAGCTGCCTCCGTATTTGTCATCGCCTTCCCACCTAAGTCCTGTTAATCTGGGAAACACAAGCCACACCAAGAAGACCACCCCCCCCAGCAAAAGCAAACCCCAAACAAGCACCAAAAGCCAAACTCCCCTTTCAAACTCCCCTGTTTACAGCTCTGTTTGCTAACTCCTGTGCCACTGCAGCTGTCTGTGCTGCTGCCTGACTGGCTGGCTACCTTTATAGGACCCCTAGTCAGAAGCCCCACCCCCTAAGCAGGGCTCAGCTGCTCTCCCAGCACAAAGCCCCTACACACACACAAATACTAAAAATACAAAAACAAGTACAACTACCTTCTCCTCCAACAGAACTCCCACTCAAACTCCCCTGTTAGAGCTCTGTTTGCTAGCTCCTGTGCCACTGCAGCTGTCTGTATCTACTCTGATTTTCATTACTGGAGGATCTAGCCCATTATACATTTATTTTTTTTTAATGGAGAAGATGGGGAAAATAAGTAGTTGGAGATGGGGATGTGTTTAAATACTATTATCTTAATCCTGGAGTGGGTATTAATACAATAGTATTCAAATTGTGAAGAATGTCTGTAGGTCCTCATGTGGATGATTGAGCAAAAATGTGATGTTCATTCTGAGCAGAACATTTTTCATTGAATTATTCCCTGGTCAAGATGATAGCTTTTACTCATTACATTTCTTTCTGTCTGTATTTTTTTATCCAGGAAATGACACAATTTACTGGACTGACATGGGTTTCAACAAAATTAGCAGAGCTAGACGAGACCAGACCTGGAAAGAAGACATCATTTCAAATGGCTTGGGAAGGGTTGAAGGCATAGCAGTGGATTGGATAGCGGGTAACACCACCTGCCTTTATTATTTCTTAAATACCTTTTAGATAGGCCTTTTTATGCTGAAAAAGACTCTACTTGATAATAGTAGACTTCTGTACTTCTAGTCACAGAGGTGCATATTTTTTTTCTTTCAGCTTCACTCTCTCTATTATTCAGAGCCTTCAGATATGTTTTTTTCATATTGATGATCACCCACTGTGAATTTAGCAAAAATATCCCAAGAATTCCATAAGGCGTAAAAAGTGGTATTAGACATTCTCTTATGCTTGAAGACAGTTGGAAAATTAAAATATCCTATTTCTTCGGTGTGGAATTTCAACTTTGTTTTGATACATACAGATTTGGTTTAGACCTTAAGATAGAAATATTTGAAAGTAGGATTAAAAATTACAAATTTCACTTCAGTGTATGTTCCTAATAACTAGGCTTAATGAGAGAGTAATAAAACCTACAGATGTATTAAAACAAATACAGAACATTATTCTCTGATACTATGTTTTATGCAGCTGAGATCGAACAGCAACTGGTCTTTTAAAGAAGTAGTTTCTTTTCTTAGTAATTTCTTGGCATTTCTCCTAGGTAACCTATATTGGACAGATCATGGCTTCAACTTAATTGAAGTTGCTAGACTCAATGGCTCATTCCGATACGTAATTATATCCCAGGGTCTGGACCAGCCAAGATCTATAGCAGTGCACCCAGAAAAAGGGTAACATAAATATTTCTATATCTTTTTAAAAAAATGCATGCTAATATTAAAACTCTACAATTAGTATATCAGGGCATTCATTCTGACATCTGTTTACTGCTAGAGTCTTCAATAAAACCAGACAAAGATTATACTGTAAAAACCAGTTTTTTATACAAGTTGGATGTTCTCATATACTGAGATACTTACTATGACATCTCTGTTTAAAATAAATATTACAGTCTACTTACCTATTTTCAGAACAGTTTCCCTACTCTTAGACAGTCTTTTCACTTGAAGAGGTATATAGCAAGAAATCAGAAGTGTGCTTAATTTTTTTTTAATCCTCTTAAGTTTTCAGCACATTGTCAGAAGACAAACCATCCAACTATAATAAGCCCAATGTGGTGATGAACTCTTAGAATGATGTAATCCTTTGATGGCCATAAATATCAATGTGTTGGCCCCAATATAACATCCTCTCCGCACCAACCAAGAAGATCACAAGTGTTCATGGACAAAACTATGTCTGATGAAGTGCTTAGGTACAAGAATAGAATGGTGGTGGCACAAAACATTCTTCAGATCCATCCACCAATTGCAAAGTGCTGTGGACTATGCTGATGCAACAACAGATCCCCTTACCATCACAGCTGCATAGCTGTTGCCAGCAGAGGTGTTCTGGATTGTGTAATTGAAACATCAGACAGAAGCACTGACCACTACAAAGAATTGTCATCCTACTTTGAAGAAAATATCAACTATGAAAAGCACTTCCCAAGACAAAATATTCTAAATAACAAGAGATTGCATTAACTACATGATAGAATTTGGCTTCATTACACATGGTGAAGCCCAGAGACATAGTTGAGTGTATAAACAGAGCCTGTGCCCTTCCTGAGAACAACTGTGTCTATTGCTAATGGACACAACTGTTGGGAACAACTGTGTCTATTGCTAATGCATTATCAATGACTCTTTCAGAAAATTGAACTTGCCAACCTCCCGGAAAACACAAAAGTCCTGTAGAAAGTCATACATACGTCTATATATCTCATTTTCCACAGATTCAATCAACTCCATCATGAGGAGATCACAATACCTGTAGGAAATCAGCTTTTACATTCAGTCAGGGGAGTTCTTCAAAGTGGTGTGATGCCTAGAGTCGTTCTTCCAACTCATCACTAAGCCTCAACATTCAGTTAGCATCAATGATGGAAAATGACTTCTGAAACTTTTTCCTTTTTCTCCTGGATAAGGGTCTAGCAACAGTGATATATGTATTATTCAGCTTGGATTATTATAATTCATTGTATCTTGGGTTGAAGGTGGAAACAGCCAGAGGTTTCAGTTAGTGCAGAATCTCAAAGTCTGCCTCCTCAAAATGATACAACTCCTGTGTTCAGATAACTCCACTGATGGCCTGTTGTCATAAATATAAAGGGAAGGGTAAACACCTTTAAATCCCTCCTGGCCAGTAAAGGGTTAAGAAGCTAAGATAACCTCGCTGGCACCTGACCAAAATGACCAATGAGGAGACAAGATACTTTCAACGCTGGTGTGGGGGTGGGGGAGAAACAAAGGGTCCTGTCTGTCTGTCTTTGCGATGCTTTTGCCAAGACCAGAGCATGAATGCAGGTCGGAACTCATGTAAAGAGTTAGTAAGCAATCTAGTTAGATATGTGTTAGATTCTGTTTTGTTTAAATGGCTGATTAAATAAGTTATGCTGAATGGAATGTATATTCCTGTTTTTGTATCTTTTTGTAACTTAAGGTTTTGCCTAGAGGGATTCTCTATGTTTTGAATCTGACTACTGTTTAAGGTATTTACCATCCTGATTTTACAGAGGTGATTCTTTTACTTTTTCTTTCATTAACATTCTTCTTTTAAGAACCTGATTGCTTTTTTATTGTTCTTAAGATCCAAGGGTTCACCTATGTAAATTGGTGAGGATTTTTATCAAACTTCCCCAGGAAAGGGGGTGTAGGGCCTGAGGGGATATTTTTGGCGGGAGACGTTTCCAAGTGGGCACTTCCCCTGTTCTTTGTGTAACACTTTGGTGGTGGCAGCTTTTAACCTAAGCTGGTAAGAATAAGCTTAGGGGGTCTTTCATGCAGGTCCCCACATCTGTACCCTAGAGTTCAGAGTGGGGAAGGAACCTTGACATGGTGGCAGAGTGGTGGGATTACTTTGAAATCATTTTGAGATTTTTTTTTTTGAACCAGAAGCACAGAAGGATTTTAAAAGATTTTAAAGGGTTTTGTAAAAGGGGACAAAGCAACAAGCATAACAAAAGGGAGCTTGATTTTGTGAGCTGGAGTTTCTCTATGTAAAGGCAGGGTAGTTAACCTGCTGCAGGGAAATTCACAAGTTCTTCTCAGACCTGAAGAGGGTTTTTTTTTTTTAGCCAAGAGCAACTAGAGGGTTTTTCTGTCTATTTGCCTAGAGACAAAGGTGTTAGGTTTTTTTTTAAAGGATCTTTCTGTAGGCTGACAATCAATATCAGAGAACATTGGTATCAGGTTACAGCACAACCTATTTTTTTGACACGCCAAGGGGTTTTTTTGGTTTGTTTGTTTTTTCGATTTCTAACTCTCAGGTGCAAAGTTAGTGAAAAACAGAGAAGCAAACATGACAAAAACCAAGGAAACAGCCAAAGAGGCTGCCCACAGGAGCACTATGGAGGCAAAGGAAAAAGAATGGAAGCATGCTGAGGAGGAAAGGGAGGCTGCTCACAGGAGAGCTATGGAGGCAAGGGAAAAAGAAATGGAGGAAAAGAAAAGAGAGAGGAAGCATGCTGAGGAGGAGAGGAAGCATGCTGAAGCGGAGAAGGAAAAAGAGAGGAAGCATGCACTGGAGATGGAGAAGGCAAAGGCTGAGCGGAATCTACTGGATAATCCTAACCATCCTTCCCCAACAATCCACAAATGGGAGCGACTTTGTCCACAGTATGATGAATCCAGTGATATTGCTGAATATTTTCTCAC
Source organism: Dermochelys coriacea (assembly GCF_009764565.3). Taxonomy (NCBI): domain Eukaryota; kingdom Metazoa; phylum Chordata; order Testudines; family Dermochelyidae; genus Dermochelys; species Dermochelys coriacea. The sequence goes on along the minus strand of NC_050078.2, from coordinate 21,882,789 downwards.
CTTTGAGAGACTGTGCACTCTCCATAAAATTCCTGAAGCTCACAAGATGACCACATTGGTCGCAAAATTGACTGGAAGAGCTCTGGACATATTCAATAAGATGCCTATTGATGAGGCTTCTGACTATAATAAGTTCAAGGATTTGGTTTTAAAGCAATTTCAAATTACATCTGAAATGTACAGAGTAAAATTTCGAGCCCTTAAGAGAGGACCTGGACTAAGTAATGTGGCTTATCTAAACCAGATGAAGGATCTGTTAGATAAATAGATCCAAGGAAGGGGCATCACTAGTTTCGACGGAATGCGTGATTTGATAGCTCAGGAGCAATTCTTGAATATGTCCAAGGAGGAAATAAAACAGTGTTTATGGGATAAGGGAATGGACTCAGCAGAAAGTCTTGCTTCTTATGCTGATCGATACAAGCAGTCCCAGACCGCCAGAGAGGCGGGGCAAGCCAGAACAAAACGGGTGGAGGAAAGAAAGAGGAACAACCCTGGTCACAGTTGGAGTGGATACCAGAAGGGACACCCTCAGACCACACCCTACCTCTGGGGGCAGCCCAAGGCCCCAACTACACACCAAGGAATACTCCAGACACCTTATCGTCCTGCCACACCGTTCTCCAGCAACCCACCTCACCCAGTGACATGTCAGCTGGACGATGTTTTAAATGTAACGAGCTGGGGCATGTGAAGGCCAACTGCCCCAAGAACCCCAACAGATTACGGTTCAATGCACCGGAATCACACCAGAGGTCCTCAGGCCCAGATACCTCCCAGATACCCTCGGAGTGGAGGGAAACTGTGGACGGGAAGAAGGTCACTGCGTGGAGGGACACCAGAGCACAAGTGTCGGCTATCAATGCTTCCTTAGTGGACCTGTCATAAAAATATGGACACAAGAACAAATGGGTATAAACTGGCCACCAGGAAGTTTAGACTTGAAATTAGACGAAGGTTTCTAGCCATCAGAGGAGTGAAGTTTTGGCATAGCCTTCCAAGGGAATCAGTGGGGGCAAAAGATCTATCTGGTTTTAAGATTCTACTCGATAAGTTTATGGAGGAGATGGTATGATGGGATAATGGGATTTTGGTAAGTAATTGATCTTGAAATATTCAGGGTAAATAGGCCAAATCCCCTGAGATGGGATATTAGATTGATGGGATCTGAGTTACCCAGGAAAGAATTTTCTGTAGTATCTGGCTGGTGAATCTTGCCCATATGCTCAGGGTTTAGCTGATTGCCATATTTGGGGTTGGGAAGGAATTTTCCTCCAGGGCAGATTGGGGAGGCCCTGGAGGTTTTTCGCCTTCCTCTGTAGCATGGGGCGTGGGTGACTTGAGGGAGGCTTCTCTGCTCCTTGAAGTGTTTAAACCATGATTTAAGGACTTCAATAGCTCAGACATAGGTGAGGTTTTTCGTAGGAGTGGGTGGGTGAGATTCTGTGGCCTGCGCTGTGCAGGAGGTCAGACTAGATGATCAGAATGGTCCCTTCTGACCTTAGTATCTATGAGTCTATAAATAAAGGGAAGGGTAAACACCTTTAAAATCCCTCCTGGGCAGAGGAAAAACCCTTTCACCTGTAAAGGGTTAAGAAGCTAGGATAACCTCGCTGGCACCTGACCACAATGACCAATGAGGAGACAAGATACTTTCAAAGCTGGAGGGAGAGAGAAACAAAGGGTCTGTCTGTCTGTGTGATATTTTTGCCAGGGACAGAAGAGGAATGGAGTCTTAGAACTTAGTAAGTAATGTAGCTAGATATGCATTAGATTATGATTTCTTTAAATGGCTGAGGAAATAAGCTGTGCTGAATAGAATGGATATTCCTGTCTTTGTGTCTTTTTGTAACTTAAGGTTTTGCCTAGAGGGATTCTCTGTTTTGAATCTAATTACCTTGTAAGGTATTTACCATCCTGATTTTACAGAGGCGACTCTTTTTACCTTTTCTTATATTAAAATTCTTCTTGTAAGAAATTGAATGTTTTTTTCATCACTTGGTTGCCACCCCTTACCATCATCAAACAAATGGCCTGGTGGAGAAATTTAATGGAACTTTGGGGGCCATGATACGTAAATTCGTAAATGAGCACTCCAATGATTGGGACCTAGTGTTGCAGCAGTTGCTCTTTGCCTACAGAGCTGTACCACATCCCAGTATAGGGTTTTCACATATTTGAACTTGTATATGGCCGCAAGGTTAAGGGGCCATTACAGTTGGTGAAGCAGCAATGGGAGGGGTTTACACCTTCTCCAGGAACTAACATTCTGGACTTTATAACCAACCTACAAAACACCCTCCAAATCTCTTTAGCCCTTGCTAAAGAAAACCTACAGGATGTTCAAAAAGAGCAAAAAGCCTGGTATGATAAACATGTCAGCGAGTGTTCCTTCAAAGTAGGGGACCATGTCATGGTCTAAAAGGTGCTTCAGGCCCATAAAACGGAAGCATCGTGGGAAGTGCCATTCACAGTCCAAGAACGCCTGGGAGCTTTTAATTATCTCATAGCATTCCCCATCTCCAACCGAAAGCCTAAGATGTACCGTATTAATTCTCTGAAGCCCTTTTATTCCAGAGAATTAAAGGTTTCTCAGTTTACAGCCCAGGAATGAGATGATGCTGAGTGGCCTGAAGGTGTCTACTACAAAGAGAAAAGTGCTGGTGGCATGGAAGAGGTGAACCTCTCCATGACCTTTGGGCATATGCAGTGACAGCAAATCAAAAAGCTGTGCACTAGCTACGTGCCAACATTCTCAACCATCCCAGGACTGATTGAATGGGCATACCACTCCGTTGACACAGGTAATGCCTACCCAATTAAAGCCCAACCTTACCGGGTGTCTGCTCAAGCTAAAACTGCTATAGAACGGGAGATCCAGGATATGCTACAGACAGGGGTAATCCGCTCCTCTGGAAGTGCATTGGCATCTCCAATGGTTCTAGTTTCCAAACCAGATGGGGAGATATGTTTTTGCATGGACTACCGTAAGCTAAATGCTGTAACTCGCCCAGACAACTATCCAATGCCATGCACAGATGAACTATTAGAGAAATTGGGATGGGCCCAGTTCATCTCTACCTTGGACTTAACCAAGGGGTACTGGCAGGTACCGGTAGATGAATCCGCCAAGGAAAGGTCAGCCTTCACCACACATATCGGGCTGTATGAATTTAATGTACTCCCTCTTGGCCTGCGGAATGCACCCGCCACCTTCCAAAGATTTGTAGATGGTCTCCTAGCAGGATTGGGAGAAAATGCAGTCACCTACCTTGACAATGTGGTCATATTTTCGGATTCATGGGCCGAACACCTGGAACATCTACAAAAAGTTTTCGAGCACATAAGGGAGGCAGGACTAACTGTTAAGGCTAAGAAGTGTCAAATAGGCCTAAACAGAGTGACTTACCTTGGACACCAGGTGGGTCAAGGAACTGTCAACCCCCTACAGGCCAAAGTGGATGCTATCCAAAAGTGGCCTGTTCCAAAGTCAAAGAAACAGGTCCAATCCTTCTTAGGCTTGGTCAGATATTACAGGTGATTTGTACCGCAATACAGCCAAATCACCTCCCCACTGACAGACTTAAGCAAAAAGAAACAGCCAAATGCAGTGCAGTGGACCGAAGAGTGTTGAAAGGCCTTTAACCAGCTTAAAGCGACACTCATGTCTGACCCTGTGCTAAGGGCCCCAGACTTCGACAAACCGTTCCTAGTAACCATAGATGTGTCCGAGCGTGGTATGGGAGCAGTTTTAATGCAGGAAGGACCGGATCAAGAGTTCCATCCTGTAGTGTTTCTCAGCAAGAAGCTGTCTGAGAGGGAAAGCAACTGGTCAGTCAGTGAAAAAGAATATTACGCCATTGTCTACGCTCTGGAAAAGCTATGCCCATACATTTGGGGACGGCGTTTCCACCTGCAAACTGACCATGCTGTGCTATAGTGGCTTCATACCGCCACAGGAAATAACAAAAAACTTATTGGTGGAGTTTAGCTCTCCAAGATTTTGATTTCGACATCCAACACATCTCAGGGTCTTCTAACAAAGTGGCTGATGCACTCTCCCGTGAAAGTTTCCCCGAATCGACTGGTTTAAATCATCCTTGAGATGTGGAAAATATTGTTAGTCTTTATATACTTATATATTTAGAAGTGCATGTGTCTTATTAACTCTATTTTCTCCTAGAGCTCCAGGAAGAAATCACAGCCAGCATTTCACATTATCTGTGATTTGGGGGGCATGTCATAAATATAAAGGGAAGCATAAACACCTTTAAATCCCTTCTGGACAGAGGAAAAACCCTTTCACCTGTAAAGGGTTAAGAAACTAAGATAACCTCGCTGGCACCTGACCAAATGACCAATGAGGAGACAAGATACTTTCAATGCTGGGGAGGGGAGGAGGGGGAAAAACAAAGGGTCCTGTCTGTCTGTGTGATGTTTTTGCCAGGACCAGAGCAGAAATGCAGGTCAGAACTCCTGTAAAGAGTTAATAAGAAATCTAATTAGGTATGCGTTAGATTCTGTTTTGTTTAAATGGCTGATAAAATAAGTTATGCTGAATGGAATGTATATTCCTGTTTTTGTATCTTTTTGTAACTTAAGGTTTTGCCTAGAGGGATTCTCTATATTTTGAATCTGATTACCCTGTAAGGTATTTACCATCCTGATTTTACAGAGGTGATTCTTTTACTTTTTCTTTCATTAAAATTCTTCTTTTAAGAACCTGATTGCTTTTTCATTGTTTTTAAGATCCAAGGGTTTGGGTCTGTGTTCACGTATGCACATTGGTGAGGATTTTTATCAAGCCTTCCCAAAGAAAGGGGGTGTAGGGCTTGGGAGGATATTTTGAGGGGAGACGTTTCCAAGTGGGCACTTCCCCTGTTCTTTGTGTAACACTTTGGTGGTGGCAGCTTTTAACCTAAACTGGTAAGAATAAGCTAAGGGAGTCTTTCATGCAGGTCCCCACATCTGTACCCTAGAGTTCAGAGTGGGGAAGGAACCTTGACACCTATCTACTTCTGCTAACAGTTCAAGGCCTTGTTTCTTGTCTTCAGAACAACTAATGGATTAGAACTCAGCTATGTGAGTGACACATCTCTATCTATGAATTGCCAGGACAGCTGCTCTGGGACAGAGCACTTCAAAAAGCTCCGAATGAAGCACAGTAGAGTCAGATAAAGTACTCTTGCCCAAAAGGACTTGCATGTTGAAACAAGCTCCAACTTCAAAGCAAATGTTTTAATGAAGATGTGATCACCATTATTTATATATTCCTCAAGTAGAATTACTTATGCCTGACTAGGGAAAACTCACAAGAAGTTTCTGTGAAGTCTAATAGGGACCTTATTGTGCAGATTTATTTTACCTGGGGAGTTCCTGCAGGTTGCAGTTGTGAGCTCTATAAATAAATCCCCCACCCTAAAAGAGCTGGGAAGTGTAAGAAAAGAAACAGTCAGCTACTCCCAAGTATTTGGGGAGGAGAGAGGGATTGTAGCCCTAGTCTTCATTCTGCAGAGACATCTAAAATCTGAAACATGCTTATGGGGGAGGGTAGATCCAGAAGCCTTGAGTGGGAATGAATGTTACCCTGAATATTCTCAGGAGTCTTTTATTCTAAGACTCAAAAATGCCACTCGAGATAAATTCTTAAGTTGTAAACTCGACCCAGCCCCTGCACATCTGTGGTTTCTTCAGGAAAGAATGAAGTCTCTGTGGCTAAAGCATCTTTGGATAGGTGGGTGGTGGTAATAAATTCTTTATTATGGGAGATGTAGGCCTCCTTTCCTCACTTCTCCCCCTCTTGTCTTCTTACTAGATAAACCTGTAATAGCTTCTTATACCCTAGCTCTAAGTCAATGAAACCGAAGTTGACAACTGCAAAAGGGAAGTGAAAATGACTATTTTTAAACCCTTATAAATAAAGCTGGGAGAGAAATTGTTTTCTTATCCCTTGAAAATTTTAGAGATGTTGACAATTTTTTCATTCTGCATTGGGAAGAACCAGAGACCTTTCAATATTTTTTTCACAAAAAAACAAGAGTGTGAGTAAAATCACAGAATAGCCAGTAGTTCAGTGTTTATGGCACTCATGGGATGTAGCAGGGAGGGGAGAACCAGATTTGAGCCCCTATTTTCTCTGCATGAGTACAGGGACTTGTATCTATTGTATCTGTGTTGAGTCTCTTAACCATAGGGCTATCAATCTCTCTGTGGCCCAAGGAATGTTTAATTAGTTATACAAAGTGCAACAGCTCCAACAGGAGAGATCACAGACTATAACCCATTTGTTAGGGCACTCACCTGTGATATAAGAGAACTGTGTTCAAATCCTTGCTGTCAGTCAGGCATCTCCCCAGTCTTCTGCATCCTATGTGAATACAGGCAGATATCTTTAGGGAAACCTCTCTCTTTCTCTGGTTTTGAGCAGAAATACCATCATGGATCTGGGAAACATTCCTGAAAATTTTAATCAAAACAGCCCCTTTCAAATCTGATGAATTGATGTTTTCTCTCAAAAAACAAATTGTCATAAAATTCCCAACCAATTCAGTTTATTACTTCTGCCAGTCACAGCAAAATATAAACCATGCATTATTCAGCCCCTTCTGATAATGTTTCTAGATAGTATGGTTTGTTACTGAATAAGTTCAGAAAGGCACCTTAAACCTATACAACTATTTGTCTGCCACACCTCACTTATGCCTGGTCTTGCAAGATGATATGGATTTGACTAATTTTGATTTTCTTGGATGAAGCCAAGAAGGTTCCTGATTAGTTTTGTATTTTGACTTTATTAATTTACCTAATTCACACTGAAAAACATCCCTCTGTCCCATTCAAATTAATCTCAGATATTTCATATTAACTTCAAGTAGATTAAGCCTAACGTCATCTCTTTTCACCCTGTTGTTTTAAAGTTAATTAATCCCAGGAAAACATCCAGTGCCCATCTTGTCCTTCCCACAAATGTGCTTAAGTAGTTAGCTTTGCCTTACCAGCAAGGTAAGTTTTACTGGGACAAGTCCTAAAGTTGTTTCAAAAGTAGTTGCTCTAGCACATCTTTCGTCTCTATATAGGGAAGTGCCATCTTCAGAGATCCACAAGATAAGTACATTGACACCCTTCTGGGAAGGTCCTATACATTTTTCCATATCAGTTAGCAACATCTATGCTCTGTCATTCTGCTAGTGTTCTTCCCCTACAAACTTCTGGTTAAGAGTCCCAAATTAATATTTACCTTACTAGATATGGTTTTCATTGTAACTGAAGTTGTCTCAGACAAACAGTTACAGCTCTAAGAGACAGGTTTCAGAGTAGCAGCCGTGTTAGTCTGTATTCGCAAAAAGAAAAGGAGTACTTGTGGCACCTTAGAGACTTAACAAATTTATTAGAGCATAAGCTTTCGTGAGCTACAGCTCACTTCATCGGATGCATTTGGTGGAAAAAACAGAGGGGAGATTGATATACACACACAGAGAACATGAAACAATGGGTTTATCATACACACTGTAAGGAGAGTGATCACTTAAGATAAGCCATCACCAGCAGCAGCGGGGGGGGGGGGGGGGAGGAAAACCTTTCATGGTGACAAGCAAGGTAGGCTATTTCCAGCAGTTAACAAGAATATTTGAGGAACAGTGGGGGGTGGGGTGGGGTGGAGGGGAGAAATAACATGAGGAAATAGTTTTACTTTGTGTAGGTCGGAGTATGAACAATAGGCTACTAGGCAGCTCTCCAACACTACTTTCTACAAGCCATTACCCTCTGATCCCACTGAGAGTTACCAAAAGAAACTACAACATTTGCTCAAGAAACTCCCTGAAAAAGCACAAGAACAAATCCGCACGAACACACCCCTAGAACCCCGACCTGGGGTATTCTATCTGCTACTCAAGATCCATAAACTTGAAAATCCTGGATGCCCCATCATCTCAGACATTGGCACCCTGACAGCAGGATTGTCTGGCTACGTAGACTCCCTCCTCAGACCCTACGTTACCAGCACTCCCAGCTATCTTCGAGACACCACTGACTTCCTGAGGAAACTACAGTCCCTTGGTGATCTTCCTAAAAACACCATCCTAGCCACTATGGATGTAGGAGCCCTCTACACCAACATTCCACACAAAGATGGACTACAAGCCGTCAGGAACAGTATCCCCGATAATGTCATGACTAACCTGGTGGCTGAACTTTGTGACTTTGTCCTCACCCATAACTATTTCACTTTTGGGGACAATGTATACCTTCAAATCAGCGGCACTGCGATGGGTACCCGCATGGCCCCACAGTATGCCAACATTTTCATGGCTGACTTAGAACAACGCTTCCTCAGCTCTCGTCTCCTAATGCCCCTACTCTACTTGCGCTACATTGATGACATCTTCATCATCTGGACCCATGGAAAAGAAGCCCTTGAGGAATTCCACCATGATTTCAACAATTTCCATCCCACCATCAACCTCAGCCTGGACCAGTCCACACAAGAGATCCACTTCCTGGACACTATGGTGCTAATAAGTGATGGTCACATAAACACCACCCTATATCGGAAACCTACTGACCGCTATTCCTACCTACATGCCTCTAGCTTTCATCCAGATCATAACACATGATCCATTGTCTACAGCCAAGCTCTACGATATAACCGCATTTGCTCCAACCCCTCAGACAGAGACAAACACCTACAACATCTCTATCATGCATTCCTACAACTACAATAACCACCTGCTGAAGTGAAGAAACAGATTGACAGAACCAGAAGATTACCCAGAAGTCACCTACTACAGGACAGGCCCAACAAAGAAAATAACAGAACCCCACTAGCCGTCACCTTCAGCCCCCAACTAAAACCTCTCCAACGCATCATCAAGGATCGACAACCTATCCTGAATGACGACCCATCACTCTCACAGATCTTGGGAGACAGGCCAGTCCTTGCTTACAGACAGCCCCACAATCTGAAGCAAATACTCACCAGCACACAACAGAAGCTTGTCACCATGAAAGGTTTTCCTCCTCCCCCCGCCCCCCCCCCGCTGCTGGTGATGGCTTATCTTAAGTGATCACTCTCCTTACAGTGTGTATGATAAACCCATTGTTTCATGTTCTCTGTGTGTGTATATCAATCTCCCCTCTGTTTTTTCCACCAAATGCATCCAATGAAGTGAGTTGTAGCTCACGAAAGCTTATACACCACACAACAGAACCACCAACCCAGGAACCTATTCTTGCAACAAAGCCCGTTGCCAACTCTGTCCACATATCTATTCAGGGGACACCATCATAGGGCCTAATCACATCATCCACACTATCAGAGGCTCGCTCACCTGCGTATCTACCAATGTGATATATGCCATCATGTGCCAGCAATGCCCCTCTGCCATGTACATTGGTCAAACTGGACAGTCTCTACGTAAAAGAATGAATGGACACAAATCAGACGTCAAGAATTATAACATTCAAAAACCAGTTGGAGAACACTTCAATCTCTCTGGTCACTCGATTACAGACCTAAGAGTGGCTATCCTTCAACAAAAAAGCTTCAAAAACAGACTCCAACGAGAGACTGCTGAATTGGAATTAATTTGCAAACTGGATACAATTAACTTAGGCTTGAATAGAGACTGGGAATGGATGAGTCATTTCACAAAGTAAAACTATTTCCCCATGTTATTTCTCCCCCCCCGCCCCACCCCACCCCCCACTGTTCCTCAGATATTCTTGTTAACTACTGGAAATAGCCTACCTTGCTTGTCACCATGAAAGGTTTTCCTCCTCCCCCCCCCCGCTGCTGGTGATGGCTTATCTTAAGTGATCACTCTCCTTACAGTGTGTATGATAAACCCATTGTTTCATGTTCTCTGTGTGTGTATATCAATCTCCCCTCTGTTTTTTCCACCAAATGCATCCAATGAAGTGAGTTGTAGCTCACGAAAGCTTATGCTCTAATAAATTTGTTAGTCTCTAAGGTGCCACAAGTACTCCTTTTCTTTTAGCTCTAAGAGAAAGACTAACAAGTGTTTAGTTGAACTAAATAATGAAGAACTGTTTTTCTGAAGTCAGCATTCAATCTAACTTCTATGTCAAGAAAATAATGCTGATTAAACATGTGAATACAAATATAGTTAATCTTGGAGATGCTGATTACAATTCCATAGTTGAGTGCATTGAAAATGTAGTTAAAGTGAGCTTTTAATGACTCATTTTTGGAATTTGTGACAGATTCTATTTCTTATGTCACTTAATATTTTAGAAACTTAGAAGTTACCTGCTGTAGTTGTTAAATTCTATAGAGTAAGATATGTATTATATTTAATATTTGAGTAATAAAATATTATTTTTCATATTTCCATTACTTTCATTTATGGCATAAAGTTGAAAGATGAATGCCTTTTACAATGGACAGGAAAGATATATTACTACAAAGAAACTAGTATACGATGCTTTTAACCGGAGTGCTCGTTAAAATGGACTTCCTTTTTGTCTAGCCCCTGTGACAAAGCCTCCGTGGGTCCCGCATTTCCTGGCAGATTTCACTAGCCTCAGTGGCTCACTGTGACCCTCCACGTAACCCTTCTTTCTCTAGAGACAAGGGTCACAGTCTACTGAGCCATAAGCCAGCGAGGGAGGAGAGGAGAAGTTATCCTTCCTTGCACAGTCTCTGTTGTCTCCCAGTTTCAGTGATTAATCAGGGGCAAAGGTGGGGGGGAGGGAGCCTGGGCCCACCCTGTACTCCGGGCTCCAGCCCAGGGATCCTAATAGTATTAGCTATGGTAGCTGACCTTTTAGAAACATGACATGTACAATTCCCTGGGCTACTTCCCCCACAGCAGCCCTCACTTCCTCAAGCTCCACTTCACCCTTACCTCAGGGCCTCCTTCTTTCTGCCTGATATGGTGTGTACTACTCAGCCTCTCCAACCGCGCAACTTCTTCCCACAGCTCCTGACATGCATACCCACCTGACTAACTGGGAAGCTTTTAACTAGTTTCAGCCAGCCCCTGATTGGCTTCAGGTGTCCCAATCAACCTAGCCTTCTTCCTGCCTTCTGGAAAGTTCTTAATTGGCCCCAGGTGTCTTAATTGACCTGGAGCAGCTGCCATTTCACTTATCCTGATACCAGGGATTTGTTTAGCCTGGAGCTAATATATCTATCTCCCACTACTCTTCCATAACCATCTGGCCTTGCCCCATCACACCCCTTACAGCACCTACACTCCTCCTTCCCTACAGTTGTTGCTTCTGGCATCATTCCCTGCAACCCTATTTTAATGCTCCTCCAAAGTCAATCCAGCATCCATATTCTCACACTCATGTAGCTGCATTTAACTAATTTATATTAAATAAATTCATGCCTCATTAGCATGCCAAGCTATACAAGCGTTGCCAAAGTGATAGCCAGATAGAACACTCAGGTCTTTCTCCCTTGGAGATACAATCTGCCCAAGATGAACCTGGGTCAACTGGGGAGTAGACTGCCTTTACAAGCTTTCATTTGGTTAAAGAGTGTCTGTGCATGCTTCATGAGTTCAGAGTGCATTTAATAAGTATATAATGTTGCATTTAGTGTGGAGCTACATTTTCAACAACATTGTCCACTTTATATATAGAAAAGAGGAATCTATTATTAAACTCCATTTTTGCATGTTCTGAGTTATTGATAGCTATTTGTTTTGAGGATGCTGTCTCTGTAGAAAGTAGTAGTGGACTAGACATAAGAAATCTCTTATTAAAAGAAAGATTCTGCTCATTTCTTGCTAGAGGAAGCCAGGAAGAGTTTGAAATCCTCGCTAAAAATCTTTCCTCAACTTCATTTAAGCTGTGCCCATGTGTTAACTGTGTTAGTAATTCTTTAGTTAGGACCAGCTTGTGGCCCATTCTGCACAAAGGTGTAATGGAGTAGAAGGGGTGTCATACGTTCCCTCTCTTCCTTTGAGCTGGTGTGCTGTACCACAGCATTCATGTCACAGAAGGAAGCAGGCTCTGTAGACTTGCTACATTCCCTCATTCTGCTCAGAACAGACTGTAGGTAGAGCTTTGTTCTAGGCATCCCTCCTTCCCAGCATGCCCAGTGGTGTAGTTATGAGTAGTTAATTACTGAATTATTGAATGAGTAGATAATTTTGCTCATTTTGCCAGAAAATGGTGAATTAGTATCTTGGTCAGTCTGCTTATATGTTGATCCCCTTCCACCAACCATCTGCCTGTCTTTTGAATATGAATTTCTTATTTTCAGGGTATATTCCATATTTTTAGACTGGAAGGTATCTAATTTATTAAAGGTGCTCCCCGTAATAAATAAATAAATATTCTATATTTGTATTTTAAGGGAATTCAAATTTTTTTTCTTGCAGTTTAACTATATTTTTGGATAATAATTATAGGGCTGTGATTTAATGAGGCACCTCATTAATGACAATTGACATAGCTCCATAGTCAATAGAGCTATGCTATGTACATCAATTAAGAAACTGGTCTTGCTACTCAGATGCATCCATTACATTTCAATATTATGTGTGTGTGTGTGTTTACAGAACATAATGAGATGGTGTAAGAATATAATTATTAAAAATGTAAAGCTCTTCAAAATTACTTAAATATGTTGTAAGTATATGCAAACATAATGTTCTAAAAAGCTGAATTTTTGTTTATTATGGCCTGAGCTTTTTATTCTTTTTTTTGTACTCTTATGTAAGTGTATTTACTAATATATATGAAACAGAAAGTATATTCTGTTTGTGAAAGAACCTTAGCTTCAGACTTTTTTATTTTGGTTTTTGGGCTGTTCGGGAATTGACCTTAACTCTACGTTAATGCAATTTTCTGCTAAATTTGTTAATAGAATACTGGATCTGTTAAGATATATTCTAATGTGTCTCTGATATGCTTATGTTTTGTCAACATATGGAACTACATCAAAATATTTTTATAATAAGTTTGAAAAAGCAGAAATTGGTCCAATAAAAGATATATCACCTACCTTGTCTAACACACACCCCCCCCCACATACATACACACACGTATCTTTGTATCTCAAATCAAAACATAAAGGGAAGAGCAATGCAGTTTTACAAATAAGCTACTGAAATGCAATATATAATAGGCAAATATCACTTACATACGTCATACAAACTAAAGTAGTGGTATTAGGGTCTGATCCAAAGCATATTGAGATCAGTTTAAAGACTCCTCTTGACTTCAGGGTCCTTTTGATCAGGCCCTTAATTATCTTAGCACATAGGGGATATCAAAGTTGACCCAGATTCATTCTTCTCATAGAGGTGAGAAAAGGTTTGCCTTTCTGAGTTTAGCTTTTAGAGTTGTTAATAGGGTCTAGCAGTCACTATAAAGCAGTGTCCCAAATGTTTTGATTGGTCAGAAACCTAGTAGCAACCCATGAAACTACTTGAGCTTTCATATTGATTGCTACATTGTACATTTTTGCCTACCTAGGCATTTGCTAAATAGCAGAGATATTAAAACAAAAGCTCAGATATCAAGGAGTTGATCAAGCAAGTTGAATAAGATGATTAGGCTCTGTAAAGCATATTTCATACTCATCTTTAAACACGCAGTAATGTGTTATTTGTGCCAGTTCAATATCAAAATTCTTTGGAGTTTTATATTTGTAAACATTGATTTTATATCAACTGCACTTATATTTTGTTGCCAAATATATGCAGGTCTGCACATGTTTATCTGTTTATTGTGAATTTCTGCAATATTTTAGGTATTTGTTCTGGACGGAATGGGGACAGACTCCCTGCATAGGCAAGGCACAGTTAGATGGGTCTGAGAAGGTTGTGCTTGTGAGCTTGGGGATTGCCTGGCCTAATGGAATATCCATTGACTATGAGGTGTGTTCCTGTATTTTCCACTATGTATTACATGTGCATTAAATATATTACATTACAAGTTGGTCTTCCACTTTAGCATTCTATTATTTTCATAATACAATTCTCAGACAAAAAGAGGTTGTTGAAGTTTACTTTGAAATTGATCTTTAGGAAAATAAATTATACTGGTGTGATGCTCGTACAGACAAGATAGAAAGAATCGACCTTGAGAGTGGAGGGAACCGGGAGATTGTGCTGTCAGGGAGCAATGTGGATATGTTTTCAGTCGCAGTCTTTGGAGCTTACATCTACTGGTCTGACAGGTAATTTATTTTTCCATAAGTATTTGAGTCTCAAAATGTTGTTTCAGTGCCAGATACTTCACCCTTGTAGGATTAGCCATTCTGTAGCAAGGTCACAGAAAGGATCTCACAAAGCTATGCAATTTCCACAGAAAAGGTGCTTTCGATATTCAAAGCATATCAATGTCACAGAAAAGAGTTGATTTCTTCAGCTTCTAGTAGGCCAGCTGTCTGTCCCATTTTAATTACTTGTTTGATTTTAATTATATGAAGGTTGTTGATCAGCCGTATTCAACTTTTTTTGGCAGAGCACATGCTAATGGCTCGATCAGAAGAGGTCATAAGAATGATGCCACAGATGCTGTGATCATGAGGACTGGCCTGGGAATAAACCTCAAGGAAGTGAAAGTCTTTAACAGACAACGAGAGAAAGGTTTTCTCTTGCTAATTATATTAATAATGACTTTAATATCCTATGTTACTCTTCTTTTGTATTAATTTTGGATAATATGAAAAGCAAAATCATCCTTGTTTATGAAAGTTTTTTTTAATTCTCCCCAATTTTCTTTTTTTTAAATTACAATTTTCTAAATAAAACTGTTACTAAAGAAAATATATGAAACAAAATCCCCCCACCACCCTTTCAATAGTAAAACAAAACAAAAAACCAGAACCATGTGTCTGAGTAGGACATGGGCCTTAAACTGATGTAAAATAATCAACATGGATACCTGGCACTTGTCCATCACAAGTCAGTGATTAAAAATTATCCAGTACCCTGTGCAGGCCTAAGGTACGACTGAAAGGGATCAAAGAAAACTGAGAACTCCAAATGTCATGTTTTACTCTAGACCATAGTTGCTTTGCCACAACTTTTCAATCACTTTCCCCAAAAAAGAGAGGGTTGGAGTTACTACCAAAATTGTGAGATCACCATCCGCTTGTTTGGGGAAACCTGGCAGCCTGCCTTCCCATTGCCAGGAGGCATTAAGGATCAATCAGTAATGGATCAATACCTGCTAACTGATTTTATTAGACAGCCAAAGATCAAAGCTTCCTGATCATCTGTTACAACTTAAGGGAGTGGATAAGTTGACATTGATTTCAGTGAACTTTGGATCAAGCTGAATTCTAGCAGAGATTAGAGTTGTTTCCTCCAAACACATAGTTGCCACCAAAAATACCCAGTGAATCCAGTCTAAATTGAGCATGCACACCGAAGTACATATAAAGTTTAAATTAATAAGGTTTGACATGTACTCTGATAAGACCATGTCTCTGGTGTTCCTGGCATCCACAAAGTGCTGTAATTAAAATATTACACGTCATGGAATCTGTTATGCCTTTTAGAGGATGTTCTGCTTTGTTTTTGTTTTTTGTGGGTTTGTTTTTTCATACATATGGTAGACATAATGCTTACAATAAATAACATTGACTATTTTTAAGGAAAAAAGTTTAACATAGTGTATTTTCATTATTTTTAAAAAGAAGTTTTAGTGATGTTGACTAGAAAGCTCTCTTTTGGACAACATGCTGGGTATTGCCATTGTTAGGGCTCTGTGCATGTGATTTCAGAAGATTAAAGATAATATTTTGTGGATTAAAAACAATTTCCCTCACTCATCTTTAACTGTTTTTTAAAGTGGGCTTAGAAAGCGTTAATGTCTGTTTCCTTGGAAGGACTTTGTGTATTATAGAGCCTGGAAAATAGAAAAATTGGTTGAAAAATAGTCTTTTTTTTAATCACAGGTTTCAGAGTAGCAGCCGTGTTAGTCTGTATTCGCAAAAAGAAAAGGAGTACTTGTGGCACCTTAGAGACTAACAAATTTATTAGAGCATAAGCTTTCGTGAGCTACAGCTCACGAAAGCTTATGCTCTAATAAATTTGTTAGTCTCTAAGGTGCCACAAGTACTCCTTTTCTTTTTTTAAAAAAACTGGTTTTGAACTAGATATTTAAATACTTGATTGTACTAGAAATAGGTGAGACAGTTATTGAAAAAGAAATAAAATGATAAAAAATCTTTTGATGTTAGTTTGAAAAACATGTTTTATTATAGTTGAATTTTTTTAATGCTTTTCAAATTTTTATTAGGCTACATATGTTAAATGTCTTTTGGAGGGGCTGTCAGTAAGGCATGAAGGCAAAGGAAAAAAATGGGGAAAATGTTTTTGGAATTTTATTATTATTTATTATTAATCTAAAAATAGATAAATGAATTTTTAAAATGCAATTAGCTTGCTTCATGACCTGTCTAGCACTAATAAAAAAAAGTTAAGTGACAAGTGATTAATTCTCATTTTTTCTCCCCCAAACATCTGTTTTACCCTTTCCAAAGTACCAATCCTGCACTATGATCTGCAAGCAAACTTCTGTCCCTGCATCAGTGAAATTCTGCATGGTTTCAGGATTATGGCCTTACTGAATGGTATTTAAAATGAATGAAATATAGAAGAAATAAAGTTTCCTATATATCTATATAAATATAGATATATAGATATATATATAGGAAAATATATAGGACATTTTATTTCTTCTATATTTCATTGATTTTAAATGCCATTACAATGTATATATAGAGAGAGGAATATAGGAATATATAGAAGTTTAAGAAAAACTTATCTAGCCTAATAAAACTTTAAAGAACCATCAAAAAAATCTGGGAAAAATGGTGTACAAGTAACTCTTCACAATGTTTTCATTTTATTTTACTATAGTTATCTCCTCAGGGGCAAGGATATGTGTAATAACTTTCAAGTTTTTTCTAACTTTATCTTAACAAAAAGAAATGGTGACAGTGTTTATACTCATAAAAGAGCTATTGTTTTCATTGAGACGGATAGCCAGTTTAAAATATAGCAATAAAATAAATGAATGAATTAATAAATAAATAAATATGTTTAAAATAAATGTGCCCTGAGTTACCTGACAAATTTTGTGGTTTTACAACCACAAAACAACTTTTTAAAAATGTGTTTTTCTCCACTCTTGTCAAGTGAACTATGGAAGCTAGTGAAACAGACTATGTATAAAGTACTGAAAAGACAGACAAAAATACTTTCTCTGCAATTTCTGAAAGTTTTGTAATCTTTGAAGTTGTAAAATCACACAGAAGTTATTATTTTGACAATAATTCCTTAATTGTGTACATTTGGTAAGGGGAATATTTTTAAGTCATAAATCAAAGGAATTGAAAATAAAATGTTAGCAAATAGCTGTACATCTAAACATTGAGAAATTGCACAATAAAATATTGGTAATGTATCTTTCTCTTGAACAAGTTAATAAAATTCACAGATTTTCAACTCCTTAAGATTGAATAATTATGTATTGTGTATTTGTAAAATATGTACTATTATTATTTGAAAAAAACATTAATTATCCATGCTCATAAATTCACTTTTAAAAATCGGTTTAGGGTGGTGGTCAGAATTTTGAGATCTAAACAATAATGGTTCATTTTTATTTTCATAGTGCTCTGTTGCATTCACAAATATAACACAAATGGTTACATCAAATAATCCTTCGGATGCACAACAAAAGCTTATTCTGATTTAAGTCAACCAACTGTGACAGTTACAAAAGCCAGACTAATTTTTCGTTACAGGTACTAATGTTTGTGCCAAGAACAACGGTCGATGTCAGCAACTTTGTCTATATCGAGGAAATGCACAAAGAACATGTGCTTGTGCACATGGCTATCTTGGAGAGGATGGAGTTACTTGTCTGCGACATGATGGTTACTTGCTGTATTCAGGAAGGACAATATTAAAAAGTATACATCTTTCAGATGAGACCAATTTAAATTCACCAGTAAGGCCATATGAAAATCCAAACTACTTCAAAAATGTGATAGCATTGGCTTTTGACTACAGCTGGAAAGGAACGGGTACTAACCGTATCTTCTTTAGTGATGCACATTTTGGAAATATACAACTTATTAAAGACAACTGGGCTGGCAGAAAAGTGATAATTGAAAGTAAGTAAACATTTATTTTTATTTTTTTTATTTGTATTGGTAGCCCTTATTAAATAAGGATTTGATGACACTTGGTTTTACTTGATTACACTTGGTTGGGTACAACTAATGAAAGCATACTATACTGTAACATATATAACACAACTATGATAAGTAATAAGATAATCTGTCTACATATTGCAGACTCAATTATCTTACAGCTTCAAAGTCCCCAACTCTGTGTTATTTATGTGATATGCAGGGTGTACAATCCTAAACAGCAGTTAGTATTTACAGTGCAGTTGGAGAGTTATGACATTGTTAATTGTCATTCACAATTTACATTTCAATAGAGTTTATCTCTGCCATTTAATATTCCTAGTGCACTGCATAAGAACCTGTATACACTCGTCAACAAATCTATTATGATTCAAAGTTGCACTTAATAATGTGCCTATGAACTTTTAATATTAGCCAAAGACCAGGCAAAAGAAAGGACTCAATTTTTCAAATAAATTGTGAGTGAACATGCAGATTTCATAGTTTGTGAAAACAGGATGATGCAATATAACAAATTAAAATAGGACATATTTTAAAGACTAGTCTTCTAGGTTTCTGTGCATTTCCATTTGTGGGTGTGATGCTCCTTGGGCTGAACTGTCTAATTGCCTTGAAAAGTTGTTTGTTGGGAGAGTGGGCGGGATATGAATCTTCTATAAGGGTGACATCATTACCCTATTCTGTATAATGGTGTACACCCCCCAAACACCTCATTTGCTGTTGTCACAGAGAACAAATGGGGTTCATCTTTGTGTCAGGTTAAATTATCTATTTATGTATTTATTTTTGTATTTATTTATTTATTTATATTACTATACAAAGATTCCTAGTCATGGACCAAGACCCCATTGTGCTAGGCACTGTTCAAACACAGAACAAAAAGAAAGTCCCTGTCTCAAACAGCTTACAATTTAAGTTGTTCTCTTAGTCTAGTATATGATTATTTTCATGTAATTAGTCAGTGTGGAGGAGTAGAGTACAACTTTAGTGTATGTAGCCATCAGGCTCATGCAGCTTCTCACCGGTGCCATATCAGGCCCGGAGCTCTGTAAGTGCTCCAAGATGTGTGCCTCCTGCCCAGTGATCATACCAAAGACCTATGCCTGTATCCTGTATCTATGTCTGGGCTCAATCCATTTGGTAACCCAGTGCACATTTTGCCACATTTTCCCTCCCAGAACAAGAAGGGAGGGGCACTTGAGGCTACAAATTCATTTGGCTTCTTGGTGCCTACAGCCTGCTACTCCAGGACCCCCATTCAAACAAATATCACAGTCCAGAGCCATGCATTAGTTGTGTGTGTGTTTGTGTATGTGTGTGTGTGTATTTATTTATTTATTTAAAAGGAACTCAGCTTTTTCTGAGGCTGCAATTCCACTTAGTATCTAGTCTCCATGTGGTCCAAGGGTTACTTAAACGACATTCCTCTTCAATAAGTACTACTATTCTTACCTTGATTTCTCAGGTAGAGCATTATGTTGCAGCCCATATTACTGTATTTGGTGTACCATAGATATTTCTTGAAGTCACATCGTTAAAGATGAAGAGCAAAGAAGAGGTTTAGAGCAAAATAAGCACACACGCAAAGTATCCAACTATCTTTCATTAATCCCATCAGAAGACAGCAATATTGTTCACATGTAAGGAGCAGCTGATCTAGAGCCTGAGTCTAGATTTCCCAGGCAGCAGCCACTTCCACAGTTCCTGACCTTGACTTTACATCTTGGCTGCGATACCCAGTTTCTGATTCGGCCTTGTCTTCTGCTTCTGACTTCTGGTTCCTGAGCCTGCATTGATCCACAACTCTGACTCCTGACATCTGGCTGTGATTCTAGCCACTAGGCAAGCCACCCATGACCCAGCCCTGACATTATGAACAGATCACTTTACCTCTCCACATCCACTGCCCCATCAAGAGAATGGAGAAAAATGTTATTTAGGTGCCCAGGAATCCTTGAGTGGCTTTGACTGTGTAGGTGGTCAATAAAATACAAGCAGAGAACATGGTTTTGTGGGACCAAGTGGCACAACTGTTGGCAAAAAATCAAATCTTTCATGATCAGGTAGACAAGCAAGACAGGCAAGCAGGAAATGCCACGCCCAGGTCTGTGTATTGTCACCAGAACATTTTTCCTTTTCTGAGTACACCCAGGACAACCTACCTAAGGAGCTAATCTGTCAGTCAGTGTCTCCTGGTGGGGCTCCAGTCCTCTTTGTAAAGAGAAAAGATGAGTCCCTATGTCTCTGTGTAGGCTACCAGGCACTAAGTCAAGTGATGGTTCAGAACCAATGTCCCTTTCCACTGATCATTATCTCCATCTTAATGGCTGAGCTAACAGCCATATTGCTGGCACTAGCTTGGGCCTTAAATGTGCAGCCACCATGGCCAGGCTGTGTGATTCTTTATCAGGGCTGCAGGCACTTTACAATGGCAAGTCTGACAGAAGAAATGATATACCCAATCAAATATTACTGCTAGAAAGTGAATTGATGCAATTGGATATTGCTAATAGTAGTAATATGGATCCCTACACATGTACATCCCTACACAACTGGAAGACAAAAAATGCCATTAAGCACAAAAAAATTGGCCTGGATAGCCCCTTAAACAAACTGGAATTAAACGCTTAATCAAAATGAACTGAGGAAGGAATGACAAGAACTGTGGGCACATGAAATGAAGGGGGAAAAAAATCCATGAAATATACCCCAATACTTGAAAATGGTGATATTAATGCAAGGCCCTGAGAGAAAGAATGAAGGGGATCTATTCAGAATTTTAAAAGGTCATTGTGGATTAAGTAGTAACCTATTTCTAATAAACAAACATGAGGATGGACTATGCAAAACATGTTAAATCAAGGAAAAGATAGATCATCTCTTATGAAATTGTAAAGACCATAAGGAAAGACCAGTGAAGGCAGATATTTATGTGGAAAACTCAGAGGCCTTAGAGTAACAAAAATTTATTTGGAACACCCATCTAGGATACAAGAGACCTCTAGAGAACCAGAAGGTTTTTGTAGGTGAGGAGAGAGTCCACAGAACGGCTTTATAGGAAGAAGCCTAGGGAGGTGGCAGTAAGGAGTCTGGCAGAGTGACTGCTTCTTCTAGGGTCCCTGCACTGGAATCTGCTGTAGAGGGTGGGCCTGGGTTTTGCTAACAGCCAATGTCAAGGTGGCATGAAGCTCTGAGAAGAAAATATGGGCTACTGGAAGACCTGAGGAAAGGAGGCCACTGGGCCCAGAATCCAGGAACTTCCATCAGAATGGAAGGAAGGATCCAACATTTGTTTTTGTTGGTCTTTCTTTTATGCTGGAAAGGGTGGAACTAAATGTGGCCTGGCTGGAGACCTGAATAATGAGAAGAGGCAGACAATCATGAGCCGGAGCACCCATTGGGTGGAGATGTTAGAGAGGACAGGCCACTATGCTATGCCCAACCACAAGGGGGCATTCCTGCAGTGTCTCAACTCTGTCACAGCACCAAAACTACCTTTGTTCCTCTCTTTAAATGAAAATTTCAACTTAATCTTCACTATGAACTCATGTCTGGAGCTTCCATCATTATTTTGTTTCCACTAGCACCAAAGTATGATAAGCATTGTATGAGATAGAATTGAAGACCTTTCAATTCTCTCTCTCTCTCTCTCTCTCTCTCTCTCTCTCTTTGGGACAATATTATAGGTAGGCTAGACAGAATTCAATTTATTATTTTATAATTTCAACAGATAATAGTGTTTGTATATTTTTATCTATTTAAATTTTCACAGTTGAACAAAATTATGAAGTTTAATTCTCCCCGCAATTGTTATTGATTTCAAATTTTCCCAGTTATGGGAAGTTATGAGGGGGCAGACAATGATTATTAAATTACAGTAGACATTGAAATTCAACAGATTAAAGCTTTATAATAATTAAAAACAAACTGTCAACATCACACGTCAAAATATACAAAGTCAATGTCCTTAAATCAAATGCTAATAGGTTTTCAAATACCATTTTTCTTACTTTGCCTATCTGTCAATTTTGATCATCATCTATGGAAATATTTGTTTGTCATTTTATGTGTGTACATGAAATCAACATTTACTGATAAAAATTTCATCCTTCCAATCTTAATGATAGTTAAATCAGTGCTTTATAAGGTGTCCCCAGTTACGCTGTAGTACTGTGTATTAATGTACCTAAAGACACTCTACAAAGCACAGTTCATAGCATTTAATGATTTAGTAATAAGAGATTCTACCTGGAATCTTAATACTCCTGAATTCATCTATCACTAACAATATTCTTCTTCTGAACCATTGTATCAGATTAATTTCTTTCTCAATGCAGAAAACTAAACCTTGTTAATATTGGACATATTTGAAAACTATATTGTTCTCATGCCCACAACTTCTGTTTTCTATAAATGCTTGAGTTGTAGTTTCATACTGAATGACAAATAATTTTGTAAAACTATGTATGTTACTGTGTATATTTCAGCTGTTCTGAAATATTTTGTCTTTGTCTTTGAAATATTTTATTGGGATTTTATGCTCCAGTTTGAAATATTCTTCTCTTCATTCATCATTGCACTTGATTCTCCTCTCACACCACTGTAAATGTGGTATTACTCAATTTAAATCAATGGTGGTATCTTCTGAAGTGGGTGGTAAAATGCAGCAATTTGGCATTTATAAGAGGGCATCTATAAAGAAAATTGAAGGGGTGAGGGAAATGGAAGGAGCAAAGCTGGCTCCAAAGCCAGGAGTGATATGAATGTTTTTCACTATAATGAATTAAAATTGCATATAAGGTAATTAATTTTTCTGATTTCTGACCTGCTGATTATGTGCTATGGGGAAGAGATGGTTAGGTGAAAGCAAACATACAGATTTCACTATTGGTGATAGGGAAGCAAAAAATAGCATAATGAGATAAAATTTGATATACCTCTGACAATAATTAAACCCTCTGGTCCTGCAGAAAATTGAAAACCAATTAATCAGCAAATATTTTGTAACATGTTTTCTTTGGGCTGCAACAGCTCTGAAACTGCACTAAAAACATCTAGTGTGGTTCTAGTTCACTCAAAACAGGTCTACAACCCTTTTCAGCTCACTAAGCACATATCTACAATTCATACAAACCATAACTCAGTATTTAACCAGAAAGGTGAGAATAGAATGGATGATATGCAAGATACTATTAACTCACATTTCTAGTTCACTGAATTCATACGTATTCCTCATAAAGAATCCATTAGCTGTTGTTTCTACTTCACTGACATCAGATCTGCCACTCAAAACCAATGCATTATCAAATATTTTTTGCTCACTGAAAACAGTTACGACATATAAAGAGCCCTTTAATGAACAGGTTTCCAGTTCACTAAAAACAGATTTACAACTCACAAGCAACCCATTATCTAACATTTTTTTCAGCTCACTGAAAACAGATTTACTACTCAGAAACAACCCATTATCCAACGTTTCCAGTTCACTGAATACAGATTTACAACCCCTACACAAGCCATTACCTAACCCAGTACAAACTCACTGAATATTGATTTAGAATTCATAAACAACCCATTATCTGACACATATTCAGCTCACTGAACAGATTTGCAACTCATAAACAACTCATTATGTAACACATTTCCAGCTCACTGAAAGTAGATTTACAGTGTAAAAACAACCCATTATCTAACATTTCCAGTTCACTAAAAACAGATTTAGAATCACTAAGATCCCAGTACCAGACAGGGTTCCATCTCCATCAGATAAGAACAGCCAAAAACCAATTACTTCCCATGCCCGGCCCCATTTGTTTGCTTTTTTGTTTTCAGGTATGTTACGTGTACATTTGTACATTTGTACAACTTACATTTGTACATTTTTTTTGCACATGAATTGTATGGTCTTGGAAATTGTTTATGGAATGAGATCAGGCAGGTTGAGCAGTATGGCGCTAAAGTTTTCACTTTTGGCCTAGGCTTAGTGACACTGTTGGTTCAATAGGAACATTGTTTTTAACAGCAACTGGATGGGGTTAATTTTCTTTCTCCCCACGCCTCAGTGCCAAATATTCCTTTTCTTTGTTTCTTTTCTCCCTTTCTCTATTGTAATGCCCCATGCATGAGAAAGGGTTGTCTGGGCTATGAACTGCCTGTCAGTGCAATTCTTCCCTCTTTTCGACATCACTTTTCCCATTACTGTGACATCACGTATTGTTGTGCTGTTCTATATCAGTTCTTGTACAAAGCTCAGGGGTGGCTCATGAACTGCCCATTTGAGGAGGCTAGCGCCCCATCTGCCTTAGGCCCCACCCCCAATCTTGCCCACCAGGGCCAGAGGAGCCCCAAGCCCACACCATGGCCAGAGAAGCCCTGGCCAACCCACCCAAGCCGCTCTGTGCACCCATCTGCTCATCCAAGCTGCCCCAGCTGGCCTGTCCAAGCCACCCTGGTCAGCCCAAGGCCTGGCCACCCAGAGGAGCTCTGAGCCCCAAGACCATTAGCAGAGGTTTGGGGAGGCTTAGCCTGCCCCAGCCTCCATTATGCATGTTCATGGAGCTCATTGTCATAGTCTCTGAGTGCTTTCCTTTAGTGAATTAAGTAATGTGCCTAATATCTCATATGCGTGTTTGTGTGTTTTTTTCCTTCTCATCCTCTCCCCAGGAGGGGGTTGAATGTGCAGTGTAGTGTTTTGTTCTAGCATGGATTTTTTTGATTGCTGTGTATTTATGTTAGAGAAGGTAAGTCAAACAAATGAGCCTTCTGTTTGGAGCAAATGGTGGTAAGGTTTGTGATAGTCCTTAGTTCCTTTAGCAGTTCATTCCACAGTTTGCAGAACAGCCCCCAAGAAAGCTCTGTCTCCTCCTTATCCATGTTGTAGAAAGTTCAGTTGTGCCAGAGAAGCGAAATTGTCAACCACCGTCTTCATCCTGGAACTTAAGAGGATCTTTAAATGTCCTGGATCCAGACCACTGAACACAGTGAAGATAAAGGCTGATGCCTTGAACTTGATTTGATATATGTGAAGCCAATGTACAGTGCAGAGAACAGGTTTGATGTGCTGATGGTAGCCTGTGTTGCTGAGGAAACATTATATAGTGGTTTGTTTTACTCATTTATTAGTTTCCTAAATGCTATAGAATTCATCCCATGGATATTGCATGGCTGTAGCTCAGCTGAGAGGTGATGAAGACAAGGTCATTATCCATCAGGTTGAGGAAAGACTCTCCTAGCCAACTGGAGATGGTAAAAAGTGTTATTCGTGGATGTTGCTATGTGAGAGCTTAGTATCAGTGAAGAATCCAAGAGAATTCCTTAACTATGGACTGAATTGACTGTTTGTGGGTGTGTACCTTCATCTAAAATAAGACTGCACCATACAGACCTCACATTGCCCTTTCTCTCTGAGCCTGTCTACTCAAACACTCACTGAGTGGCTAGCTGGGGAGTACATCTCCAGCACGCCACTCATTGTCTATATGGGGCCTCTGCTGTGTATTGGAAGTTCCCTACTGTACAGTAGTATGTCACTGCATATTAGGTAACTTTCAATGCACAGCAGTGTGGTCCACATGGATAGTTAGTATGGGCCATGGTGAAGCGTTGTGGATTTACACCCCAGATTGCCAAACCGTAAGTGTTTTTATTGTTTCCCTCTGTCCCTGGTTCCTTTTCATTGCTTGCTGACTTGTCCTCCGCCTTGCCCACAGAAAGACCAGATTATCCAGTCATACATTGTGGATACCTACACAGACAGCACCTCCTCTTGTGAAACCGCTTGTTCCTTCCTCCTAGCTGCCTGCCTAAATTCTTTCAGTACTCCTTACCTGTCCTTGATTGCTTCTCCCCAGGTTCCTTTTCCAGCATTTCAGGGAGGATCTGATCCTGCAAGATCATTACTGCATATGGAACACAGGAATAATTTCCTCAAGGGGAAACTTACATCTGAACAAGTTTTCTATTTAGGACCTCTGTAACCTGAGGGCCTTATGCTACTCCCACTGAAATCAGTGGAAAGACTGGAGTGATTCCTAAAATAGGATTTTGAGATTTTAGTTGCAACTTTTATAATTATTTTTCTGACTCTGTCTGTTAGAGGGCTATCGGCTCTCAAATTCTATATTTGTAGAACTCAGGCTTCTTGATTTGTGTTTTGGAGAGTCAGCAGCTTTTATCTTATATTCATCCTGCTGCTAAAGCTATCATAACTCCATAGTATATTGCAACCCAGTAAATATAATAATGGAATCCTATTTTGAATGTATATAGTACTTGCTCTCTGGGCCTGTCTGGATGCTGTGCAGATATTGATTGATTTGGCCTCATGACAACTCTGTGAGGCTATAGTGTATTGTCCCTGGTTTGTAGATGGGAAGCTGAGGCATGGAGAGGTTGGTGGAATTGGTGAAGAATTTTGCTGAGCAGGGTATAAGCACTCAAATATTACTCAAGGGAACTTATATTGGTATAGAGCAGACAGTCTCAAACTGTGATCCATAAAGTACTTACGGTGGTTTGTGGAGAATTGGCTGTAAACGTCAGTGCATAGAGCAGGAGTATAAATCCAGACATCCAAAGGGGGGGTGGGAGGAAAAGGGATTTTTCTTCCTTTGGGGAGAAGGTCTAGTAGTTGTCTGATTCAAGAGGATCAAATTGATGCCCCAGATAAACAGCAGCTATCCATCTCCTGTCATGCTTCAGGGGAGGAATGGAAATTTTCGGTCACAGCTAAAAATTCTAAGAATGTACCAGGCTATTGTCCCCAACTGCCGCTGTAGGTTGCCATGTTCCTTTGTCCAGGCTATCAACCCTCTATACTGCTGAAGGTTGTTGTGCTTTTTCAACAAGGCTAACAGCTTCAGCTGCTACTGCAGGATGCCATGCCTGTCCACCTTCCTCTCCTCTTCCCTAGGATGCTGGTCATGAAGGGATGAAAGGGAGAGCAGCCCAGATGTGGAAGACCTAGCAGGCAGTAAGGAGCCTCCCTGGCCTACCACTCACTACTTTCCAGACTCCCCACCTATTGTGTAAAGCAATAAGTTTCCTAACCATGTGTGATTTAAATCCAGAACTGTGTCACTTCTGAAGGTAAATGTGGGTATGTTCCCTGGTGGTTGGTAGGACTGTTTACCTGAAAAAGTGGACTACTTTCTCAAGAAGAATTATCAAGTGTCATCTGAAACCATAAATGCCTTCACAGCCCCACAATGCTAACATGGGTGGATGTTATTATGTGGATGGTGGATGCATTTATTTATTTGATAGTAGGTTTCTTTTTGGTTCCTTCTAGGGATGCCCTGCAGTTCTTACTGCAACTAATGGAATATATCTCTGTTCCATGCATGTTTTTATGGGTTTGGGGAAAGTTGATGCCCAGACAAATCTCCCAGTTCTCTTAGTACTCCAGAGGGAAACTGTTGAGAAAACTGAGAGACAAGATGATAATGGAGTCATCTAATAAGTTAATCTTTTAATTCTGGCCCCAGTCATACATGATTTAAAACACTACAGGCCATGTGGCCAGTTGAAGAAGTCCGGGAAGTACAACATGAAACTACCACTTGTTAGCTAGAACAAATGTAGGAGAGGCAGCCATCCATAATGACCTCAGCTGCCTTGGAGCTGCTATCATGATTTCTACCCAACCCTAGTTGAATAGACTTCCAGATTGGTGCCACACCCTTTCAGTTTGGGAGCATATAGCTACTCAAAATAGGTACTGGTCAAAATGGGGTTACATTGTATTCTCTGGAACTCTGCAAGAGTCAGAGGTACAGGCTTGTCTCATTCCTAATTTCAAGCAGTTCTTGGAAATGTCAGCACTCAAAGGCAGGATGAATAAAAATCTTATTTTTTTAAATTTAAATCAGATTTTTTATTTAAATAAAATACGTTTTCTTTTAAAAATAAACATATTTGAAATTAAGACAGCCTGCATTAATCCCTAAATTTACTAAGGTTAAGATAATCTTAAATAAAATATAATATTCAATTCAGCAAGTTTGTTGCTAACTTTTTTTTTTAAAAAAAGTCAAATTCTAAACTGGTGGAAGTCACTAACTAAGCACCTGGCAGCAGAGTTTGTTGAAATGCTAAGCCCGTTTTTGACAGCAGTAGTCTCTTGCAGGTGCAGAGAGAATATTGTCTTCATTTCAGTTTAACAATTTCCATTCAATGATATTTAGTTCAAAGCTGAAAAAATGATTGGGAGTTGAAAAAGAAGGAAAGCTTGTTTTCTCTCTTCTAACCTATTGATAAAAATGAGGTTGAAGAGGATGAGATTTTATAGTTCTATAATCTGAAGGACATAGTGACAGAAACAATCAGTTCAATTCACTAACCACAGATAATACTTCCTTTGTTTAATAAATCAATTAGTTTTAAATACAACATTTGTTTTGATAAACTAACTAATCTTTTCCCCTTTATGCAGGTAACGTAAAATAGCTTTATTTAAGTAATAAAAACAATTTTAAATTTCTGTTTTCCCCCCATTTTTAACTGAATTCCAGTTTCTATCCAAATGCAGCTTGACACAATTCCTAAATAAAAAAAATATAATAAATAAGAAATGTCATTCACCTTTCCCTACCATAATACAAATTAAGAATCTGAATCAATATACTAAGCTAATAGATTGCTTAAAAATGATTATCGTTCTAATATAGCCTCCCGGTTAACAAAAATAACGACCAAATTTAGTGTGAAGGCTATATTCAGTTGCAAATCAACATGTGTTAATGGTTCTCAATCAATAAGAATCAACCTTTCTTTAGGAAAATAACTAATGAGTACTAATATAAAAAGTATTCTGACAAATATACAGAGAGACTTTCTGTCTTCTGTAGACCTGAACAGGCTTCTCTCTTTGCATTACCATATTACATCTCAAAACCTATTCTTTTGCTTTACATGTGGATGATAGTTTTTTCAACTCCAGTCATTACCTTTCAGTCTGGCCAGTGTTCCTACGGTCTCTTCCAGGATCTTGTTCTTATTAATAATGCCTTTAAAAAGGAAGGAAGAAATTCACTCCCATAGAAAATTTAGCTGATCAGTAGGCAGTACAAAGAAAGAAGAACCAATCAAAGAACTGACAATTTCTTGAGTATTTTGGATTCATGACAAATACAGAATCAAGACATACAGACATCTTTAGACTTGGGAATAGAGATGGATATTATGAGGTTGAAAATCTTCATGTTAGAGAACTTTTAATAAAACAAGTGATTTCATAGACACCAAAATCCAGTCTGTATTGGAACTAATTGGAATACTGGTCTAATAAACAGATGAGAGCTCCTATGAGACCTACCCAATAATTCCAGTATCCCTTCTGCACCTTGCTCTATCACATCCATAGGCAGAGGTCAAGCTTCCATGGTCTTTACTCCCTCAATTAGTGAGCACAAATAATCATTTTTTATTTATTTCTTAGGGATTAGTGAAGAAAGCAGAGGAGACCTGGTGGAAATAATCAGGGTTTTAATTCAATCCAGGAAATGATCCCAAAACAAGAGAGTACATTATCAATTGGCCACAATTGATAGTGATTATCAAGGTTTCAAAGTACTGTTCCTTCCAGGGACCACATATTTGTGCTGGTTGTGGTAAACAACATGACTGATAGGGTTGTAATCAATAAACTAGGAAAAATGTGATCAGCTGCTATTATTATTATAATCATGTTGATTATGATAGTGCCTAAGGGGCAACCAAGAATGGGGCCCCATTGTGCTAGGCACTAGACAAATACAGAGTGGTAGACAGTCCCTGCCTTGAAGAGCTAACAATCTAAGCAGACCAGACAGATACAGGATGGGGGAATAACACACAAGCAGAGTGAACAATGTAGTGGCAGTAAATGTTATGTTAGCTCCACAGTGTTTTTTAGGGGTAGGTTTACTTAGGAGGGGATAAGCTCAATGGAAGAAATGGAAGGGATGGGGAGAAATGGCAAGGGAAAAGGTAAGAGGGGCAGTTGTGGAGTGAAATTGAGGTGAAGAACCTGTGAGGAAGGAGTAGAGAGAAGTGTGGAGCAAACAGCCTGTCAGCACAGGGAAAAGAGAATGTAGAAAGTTCTCAATGTCCAAGAGGTTCCAGCTTTGGCTACTTTCGTTCCTACTGGCTAGTGTCTCCTTTCTGAGGTGAACCACCTGTCTCGTAGTGCCTTCAGTGTTTGAGCAGGTCTCCTCTGCACAGTTCTGAGTCCAATGGAGTACTGAGGGAAGGGTGGCTCCTGTGAGGGCCCAGTTTACCTCCTACCCTCCAGTGTAGCAGCCCCTGCTTTTGCTCCTTCTGTTTCTACTGTCTGTATCCCCACATTCACTCCTCAGCAGAGCAGAATGCCTGCATGCTGCACAGGCAGAAGTTAGAGTATACAAAGTAGAGCCTGCATATTAAAACATCCTCATTTCTTTCTAGTTCATTTGTTATGCTGAATATTGACTTATTTGCATTTGGAAAGAACAATAAAGTGCCCCTTAGGACCTGTGATCCAAGGTGATAGAGAACCTCTTGCAAAGCAGGCCAAGGTTTCTGCTGTAAGCCTTTCCACCCTTTCCTTTGTTTCCACAAGCATACAGAAGATATGAAGGAGTGAAACCGATCATGCCAGTTCTCAGGCCTGATTCAGGTCTGATTTATTATCAGACTTCTTAATGCCTTTACCTCACAGAAATCTGCTTTTGCAAGGTCTAATCTGTCATCCAGTATCAGAGAGTTTCAACTTATCTCAGACTTTCAGGCCAAAAAGGACCATCATGATCACCTAGTTTGACCTCCGGCACATCATAGGCCACAGAACCTCATCTGTTCACTCCTGTAATAGACTCATAACCTCTGTCTGTGTCACTGAAGTCCTCAAAAATCTTGATTTAAAGACTTCAAGTTAAAGGGAATCCACCATTTATACTAGCTGAAACTGGCAAGTGACCTGTGCCCACATGCAGAGGAAGGCGAAAAACCACCAGGGAGTCTTTGCCAATCTGACTTGGGGAAAAATTCCTTCCCAACCTCATATATACCAGCGATCAGTTAGACCCTGAGCATGTGGGTGAGACTCATCAGCCAGACACTTGGGAAAGAATTCTCTATAGTAACTCAGAGCCCTCACCATCTGGTGTCTCATCTCCAGCTGTTGGAAATATTTTCTCCCAGCAGTTGCAGATGGGCCATATGCCATTGTAGGCAATCTCATCAAACCATCCCCTCCATAAACTTATCAAGGTTCAGTCTTAAAACCAGTTAGCTTTTTTACCCCCACTACTGGAATGTTTTTTTTCAGAACTTCATTGCTGAGATAGTTTATTCTTATGCCAACATTGATCCTTAACTTAAATAACTCTTCCTCCCTGGTGGTTATTCCTCTTATGTATTTATAGAGAGCAACAATATATCCTCTCAGGCTTTGTTTGGTTAGTGTAAAAAGCCAAGCTCCATGAATCTCTTCTAGTAAGGTAGGTTCTCCATTCTTCTGATTATCCTAGTAGCCCTCCACTTCACCTGTTCCCATTTGAATGCATCTTTCTTAAATGTGGGAGACCAGAATTGGACATGGTATTTCAGATGAGGTCTCACTTTCCTATCTCTACTGAAAATATCTTGCCTGATGCATGCTAGGATTGCGTTAGCCTCTTTTCATGGCCACATCACATTGGTGGTTCATAATCATCCTATGACTGATCAGTATATTCAGGTTTCCATCTGCTACATTCCCAGTTTATAGCCAAAAAATGTGGCTGTTAGTCCTTAAGTGCATGGCCTTGCACTTTGCGCTATTAAATTTCATCCTATTTCTATTACTCCAGTTTTCAAGGTCATCCAAATCTTCTTGTGTGATATTCTCATCCTCCATATTGGCAATACCGCCCAACTTTGTGTCATTTTTTGTGCTAACGTCATTAATGAAAATGTTAAATAAGATTGGTCCCAAGACCAATCCCTGAGGAACTCCACTAGTAATCTCCCTCCAGTCTGATCTGATCCAGGTGATCTGCCATAGTATATCTTTACTAAAACATGTATTTTATCCCAATTACTGTTTACCTCTATATCATTAACTATTTCTCTTTCAAAATTTGTTCTAAGACCTTGAATACAATTGAGGTCAAAATGTCAGGCCAGGAGTTTCCTGGAGCACTTCTCCTGCCCCCCTTAAATATAAATACTATATTTGCAATTCTGCAGTCATAATGTATCACCCCTGAGTTTATGAATTCATTAAAAATGCTTATTATTAGGCTTGCAATTGCATGTGCCGGTTCCTTTGAGGTTCATGGATGAAGTTTATCCCAGGCCCCCTGATTTGGTCCTTTTAACCTGTTTGAGTTTGACTTCCACCTTGGATGTGGTAATTTCTACTATCATATCCTCATTCCCATTAGCCACCCTGCCTCTGTCCTTAAATTTTTTGTTATTCTTATTAAACACTAAGGCAAAGTATTCATTTAGGTATTGAGCCATGCCTAGATTATCTTTACTTTCCTCCCCATTCTTAGTGTCTTAGTGTTAGTCCTTAGGTCAGGTCCGGCTCTAGGTTTTTTGCCACTCCAAGCAAAAAAAATGTAGGCTTCCCTCCACCCCAGCCCTGGGCTCTCCCCCACCCCACCCGCACCCCCTGCAGCCCCAGCTCTGGGTCCCCCCCCAACTCCACCCATTCCCCCGTCACCTCCAGCCAGTCTGGCGCTGGCAGGGTTGGGGTAAGCAGTGGGGCTCCCAGGGCGCGCCTCAGCCCAGGATCCCTCCAGCTGGGGCTCCTGCCTCCAGGACTGGCCGGGAATCGGGAGGCCAGAGCCAGGGGAAACACCCTGGCAGGAGGCTGAGGAGCTGGGGCAGGGCGGCTTGAGAGGGAGCAGCTGACAGGGAGTGGAGCCCGCACAGCAGCGCTCCAGGTACTGGTCCCCTCTATGGACCTGATGCTGCTGCTGCTCCTGGCCAACCTGCTGCAGCACCTGTCAGAGCCCGCTGGATGGCTCGGCCGCAGCCAGCGGCACAAACCACAGTGGCCCCAGGGTGCCCCCTGTGCTGCTGGACCCCAGTCCCGGGGCCAGCTTTAGCCACCCGCTGTGGCTCTTCCATCTGGACTTCGGCATCAGCTTGGGGGCTGGGACAGCATCTACCTGGGTGGGTGCCGGCCCTGCAAGCAAAAATAAAAAAAAAGGCCCGAATGCTTCCCCTGCAAATGTGCCGTCCCAAGCCCCTGCTTGCTTTGCTGGTACCTAAAGTCGGCCCTGTTAGTGGTTAGCAGTCTAATAGTTCCACATCTTTCTTTGTTTTCTTTTTAGTTATATGGGTAAAGAACCTTTTACTATTGGTTTTAATATACTTTTCAAGGACCAGCTCTGCTTGGCTTTTGACATCTCACCTTTTCCTTACACTTTCTGACCTCCAAGCCGGGCCGGCTCCTGGCACCAGCGAACCAAGCAGGTGTCTGGGGCAGAAAATGTAAAGGAGCAGCAGGAGGTTGGGCTCTGGGGTGGCAATCCGCCCTCGGCGGTAGCAGTGGTGGGAATTTGGCAGCCGCTCCATCACAGCGCGTTTCGGACTCGGCGGCAATTTGGCGGCGGGGACCTGACTCTTCTTCAGTTGCCAGCGGCAATTCGGCGGCCGCACCATCACTCCGCCTCCGTTTTCAGCAGCAAAGTTTTTTTTGTTTTGTTTTGCTGCTTGGGGCAGCAAAAACGCTGGAGCCGGCCCTGCCTCCAAGAAAGTGCTTTCCTTGCTGAGTCATCCCTTCTTTTATTCCTTGTAGGCTTTCTGCTTTTTCTTAACCTATTTGAGATGTTTGTTCATCCAGTTTGGTCTGTAAACCTTCCCTATATTTTTTTCTCCTTGCTTGTGATGAGGGCTTCAGATATTTTATACAACTTTGACTTAAAATAATTCCAAGCTTCCTCCACATTCAGATCATTCATGTCTTTAGTCTTGTCTACTTCCCTTATTTTTTAAAAGTTTGCCCTTTTAAAATCAAAGACCCAAGCTGCAGAACAATTTTATTTATCCTTCCATTCATCTAAACTGAATTAACTCATGATCACTCGAACCCTCTACCACCAGTTCTTCGGTGAGGTCCTTGCTACTTATCAATACTAAATCTAAAATGGCATCATCTCTTCTCAGTTTGGTGACTATTTGATAAGAAACCTGTCTGTCTTGTATTTGAAATAAGTCATCTAATTAAAAATGGTTACTTGGGTGAAGTGATTAATAGTCTGCTGGACCAAGGGGAAAAAAAAAGTCAGCAGAGATTTTTCACTTGCCTATGCAAGTTCTATAGATTGATCTCCCATTTTAGTAAATGAAACATAGCCCTGAGTTCCTCCAGGAATGCCTTAATATGAGTACAAGAGTACAAACTCAAAGGTCAAGTCTCCCCATTATCATAAGTTCTCAGTATGTTCAAGAAAAGCTTTTCTTCACATGCCATCATTAAGCCCTTTCTTAGGGCAACTACCCTGATTCCTGCCCCTCAAAGTAATAAAACAGAACTTTATAACCTCATTTGATCCTTAATGCTATCAGTATTTAACCTCTATAGGAGGTATCATTATAATTTTCCTGTTCATCATAGTGATTTCCAAATTTCTACCTCCATCAGATGAGTTTTCAAAGTTGGGAGCTCTCTCTGATGAGACCCTATATTGTGTTATTCATTTATGCAATGCTGCTCTTAAATAGCTTTTGTTTCCAAGGAAAATTCATTTTTGGTCACCGAATGCACAAAATGTTCTTCCTTCATCCCAAGCATTTGCATACTCAAGGTTTGAAACCTCCTCATGTTATACAATAAGCATACCACAAATTTTCTGTACATCCAAAGTTAATATCTGTGTTACCTAATCCAGGTGCAAAAGCAGGAAGACATGTAAATCAGCTATTTCTACAGGAATAAGATGGAGCATTTCTGAGATCCTTCATTCCTTTTCTTGTGGCCAGAGAAATTGCATATCTCTTTTAATGAAATCTTAAAGGTGGCCACATGGTTGTCAATATTTATATTCACCAAATTCTATAAGACTGTTCTCCGGTCTTCGGTGGATGCCATTTTTGTCAGCATTCTTCTTCATGTTATAGTGCCCTTTTAGGAGGATGACAGAATGTATATAATTAATGTTTCTTTCCTGGATTTCCAGATTTTCGGGATCATTCTTCTTTCCATCCTGGTGGCACATTGCTGTGCAAATCCCATCATAACCGTTATGAGAACCTTAACATAATGAACAATAGGAAATGTTATCCAAACTTACCTGAAAAATTATTTTCTTTGAGTAAGAATGTCCACAGATCTAGTCCATCCTGGAAACAAAGGGATCATCCACGGTCAGGTAGAAATAAAATATGACATCCAAAGCTTCAGTCTTACTTTGCTAGCCAAAACTATCCCAGTATTCTGCAGCAGCATAAACTGTTTTGTGTTTTCAATCTATAGATTAATACAACCTGTAATTTAAAAATGTAGAATAGAATTATCCTGGCTTTTGATGGTTGTTTCAAGGTGAGAACTTCAAGGGCTGGGCTTTCTTTCTTCCATCCTAAGCATTCGCTTGCTGCCAGTGACTGCCCCCAAGCTGAAATCAGGGTGAATTTTCCATCATAGAAGAAAGGAGATTTTCAGGTAAGCTCAGATACATTTTATTATTTGCTCCATTGCTATCTGGCAGCCAGTGTAGCATGTCGTGGCTGACTGGTGTTTCTCCAGTTCAGTCCTCCTTTTAACCCATTTGCCACCTATTTCTTCTAGCCAGTCCCCGATGTGCATACTGTTTTTTCCTAACTGCCTTTTCTCTACCCTTCTGCTGCTTGTACGTCCTTTGCAGTTTTGTCCCAAAGTTCTGGCCACCCTCTCACTCATTTCTTTCCACACACCAGCCCTGTAGTATTCTCATTCCATGCAACTTCTCTTACCATCTCACATCTCCCTGCTAAGAACCTCCTCAACTCCTGAAACAAAATCAGGAAGAACTTGCTTAAATGTACCCATTGTATTGCTCATACTTGTCCTGTTTATACAGAGATCATTTTATATACAGCTCCCATGACTAGCAGAGAGAGAATCTTGATTATCACACCACAGTAAGAAAGAGTTATTTTAAAGATTACAAGTCTGAGATGTTTTGCCTTTATATAGTTTGTTAACTAAAGCTCTGTTGAGATAGGGTGCACCTTTTTACTTGTTAGGAAGTACTACTCAAATAATTGATAAATTAGCTTCTCAGGAGTTTCACAGACTATAAAATTAATAAGTCATAAAGCTAGAGAGAGAAAGGAAAAAGTGATCAGGAAGGCAAAAAATAGTTGGGGGGAAAGTAGTAATAATAATAACAATAATAATAATTCTGGGAAGTGGAATAGTGCCTTGACTGAGCAGTTTCTTTTCCCTAGATGGACAATGAAATTGATGCATTTTGCCAGTGCTACATAATTTACAGTATAAAATGAAGTGTTTTGTGTAGAAACACTGCCTATTCTTTGAACTGCAAGTGCTAGCATTTATAAGAGAAAAAAATCCATTTACTCCTAACATAAAGTGGCAGACCCTGTGATGTACTGCAAAACTCTCCACTGTCAGCATCCGTTAAGGGTTTTCCAATGTGCGCTACTATTCTTTCTAACTAAATCCACCCAATTTAACTGTCCAAAAAGTATTTAAGTTACTGTTTCTCTTATGGACCATTACATTTGATCTATTTTTTAGGTTCTCCTCAGGTTTTTGAGCTTTCTTCTCAAAAATAACTTTTCATTCTCTTAAATAAACACTTTAAAAGTTTTTTTGTCTCTTTTGTTTGGTAATTTAACTGGTAGTTGCAAACATATATTTTGGATTCAGTAAACACAGGTAAGTAGTGAAAAACACAATATGTAATTGCAATCTCTATGGTGTTATCCAAAAAGCAAAATCACTATCACATATAATATTATAGCTATCACCTATTTTGTTTGTTGATGCCACTATTGATAATGATTAGTGTGCAACTTAATAGTCAAAAACTGTTAAGATAGGAATAGACTATATGTTACCTTGTTTATAGCTGTTATATGGCTGGATTGTAACTCCCAGATCCATCATGAAGGGATGACTCTGAAAATACAGATCTTCCTGTTCTTGTATAGAAGGACTATTGGATACCTCCATTTGCTGTGTCCAGAATCTACACGTATGGGAGGTGGCAGGCTGAAAACTATTTGTTTTGATGGCTGCAAGCCTCAGCTCATTCCACAAAAAATGTAATATCTTCACTGATGAAAATTTAGGGAAAACTGTACAAGGTGAATCTTCATGGAGATGTCTTGCCCAGGCTGCCTCCTGCAGGTTTTTCTACAAAGGTGGGTTATCCGGCCAATATCCTTTGGACAATTCATGTTTTCCAGAGATGTGTTTGTATTTTTTCTATTCCATATGTATGGTGCTACTTTAAAAATTACATGAAAATAAGTGACTGTTTTGGAAATCATAGGGGTTTTTCAAGAACATAAAAATGTACAGAAAATTTAAAAAGCTAATGTGATAGCACAAAGACTAAATATAAAGTTGAGAGGAACATTTTATGAAAGGATTTTCAAAACTGTTCCATGTTGGCCTGTTTCCATAGCAATCAATAGTAGGACTTCTATCAATTTCAGTAGGGGCAAAGTTGGGTAAACACTGAACATTTTTTGAAAATCTCACCCTTAATGCACTTAAGATATTGTGGACTTTTCCAACCAAATCAATTTTCTTTCAGGGATATGGGCTGAGTATTTTATTTACTTGTTTGGCAATTATCATTGTCTGACATAATATTTAATCTGTTGCTGTGATGACTTTACAAACAGAACAGTCTTCAGGATGAAGCATATTTACAGCTATGTATTGTTATATATTTAAAGTATTCTATAACTTTCCAGCTAGTTACAATATTCAAAACTGGTCTTAAAAATAGGGATGGACAAACTTATTTTTGGTAAAGGCTGTAGTGTTCTAATGTGTGTTTAGGTTCCATGTTAACAGACTTCCTATGGATATACAATATTCTTTTATTAGATTATTCCCCCCTTGCCTCTAAATGTCTGGCACTGCTTATTGAAGAAAAACATTTATAATAGAAGTCAAAACTTTTTGATTATAAAATTGTATTGATTTTTTTCTTGAATAGATCTTCAGCTGGCCTAAAAGATTAGCAGTTATTACACAACGTTTGGGCAGAAGCAGTAGTTTCCTCTTAAAAAGTCATTTCTCTGTGTAGATAGACACTTTAGACTTGTTTTAAATTGTATCTTTTATGTTTTCATGCTTTCATTTGTTTCCCAAAACTATTATGCTATTTAAAGAGCCACATTCTGGACCATAACATCTATTTGCTGAATCATTTGAAATACAGTAGATATTTCAACTTAAAATTCAGATCTATTTACTTGATTAACCATCACTCCATTTTAAAAAGTCACTTGTTTCAGAACTGAGTCATGAAATTTTGAAGGGAATATCTCTTGATATCCTGATATGTGTGCTAATACTCCGTGTGCTATTTAATCATATTGGTATTGTCTGAACTCTGAAAACAAACGTAAAATGTTTGCTATAGTTGTATGTACCTGGAATGATTTTCTTCAATAGATGTTTGGATATTTGAATTAGTTTGTCACATAGGTTTCCAGCTTCACATAGGTTTTCAGTTCTGTACCGTATTGAATTTTCTGTATTATTGTTTATCAATAATATGTCATGGTCTAGGATGTTCCTGTCCAGAGTCGTACTTGCACATGGTCATTTGCTAACCAATGAATTACCAGGTAAAGCTAAATTACTAAACTGACTCTTTGAACTGTTTGACAGATTACAGGTGTGCTTTCAGGTTCCTGGGTTATCTGCAGACATCAAACGGGTGTTCTTTTCCTCTTTTCTTCCCCTCCTGCAAGAGTTTCCCCCTTGAAATACAGACTACATCTAAAATCCTGAAACCTAGACTTCATGGCAATATATGTTGAAAGAAGGTTATAAAGTGTGGATCCTGGTTAACTGCAACTAAGTATTCTGCAAATGAATTAAATAGTAAAGACTCTCATAGTCTGTCCTACAGCATTGGGTAAAGGTATTGTGATAGACCTAGGCCAGTTGGGTACAGCAGAGTAGCAGAAGGGAGATATACTGGCCACTAGATTAACAGTTTTCTGTTCCCTGACTGACCAGAGCAGGGGCTACTCCAGGCTAATGAGAACACCTGACTTCAATTAACCTGCAAAGAGTCAGGTGAGGCCATTAAGCTAATGTGACCACCTGACTCTAATTAAGGCCCCTCTGATAATATAAAAGGGCTCACTCCAGTCAAGCAGAGGAGAGGAAATTTGGCTGAAGGCACCCTCAAGTCATTGGTAAGGGAGCCCTAAGTTAAGGGTAAAGAAGGGAGAAGCAGGAGATCTGTGGGGAAGTGGCCCAGGGAAATGTACCAACTCTGGCAGCGAAAGGTTGGCTTCCAACAGCTGCTACCATGAGGGCCCCTGGGCCGGAACCCGGAGTAGAGGGTGGGCTTGGATTCCCCCCAACCCACCACTACAGAAACACCTCCTGGGAGGGGAAAACAGGCCCCTGTCAGGGCAGGAGGCTAAACTGTTTTGGTATGAGGCCATAGGAGCAACAGAGACTGGGAGCTCTCTCACCAACTTCCTTGCTGGCTTACGATGAAAAGGGCTCTGTAGACTGTACAGAAAAAAAAGTAGACTGTATCCCTGGCCTTTCAGTGAGCCTCTGAAGCTAGCATAAACTGCCTGGAAGCACGGGACCCACGGGGACAAGGTCGGAGCTCTGCCACAGTATGCACAGATTTCTTGTGAGAGCCTGTTAAATCTCACTAAGAGATGAAGAGTCTCATTCAGTCTGTAGAGTCCAAGCCTCAAAAGGAATGAGCTCTAAAGCTTGAGAAGCAGAGGAGGACATGCATAGTTATAGTCCTCATGGATATATGAGGAACTTTTCAGGCTCCAGTTAAATCCTGAGACAACTGTCAAGTTATGACTACAGTGTTCTCCAGTTCTATATTGATGAGAGTTTTTAAAATGGCTTATTTCACATTTCTTCCTTTTCACTCTGTCTTGGGATTTAAATGTAGTGTTCACCAATTTAATGAATTAATTGTTTGGGACATTTTTAAAATGTTTCCTCCACCAAA
Source organism: Dermochelys coriacea (assembly GCF_009764565.3). NCBI lineage: Eukaryota > Metazoa > Chordata > Testudines > Dermochelyidae > Dermochelys > Dermochelys coriacea. The sequence continues at coordinate 21,842,490 of NC_050078.2, read as the reverse complement.
TCTCATTGAAGATAGCATTCTGGTAGTAATCACTTTAGCGTGGAAAGTGTGCATGAGCCAGGCACAAATGGCTGACTTACGATGTCACACAGTGTTCCTAGAGATAAGGTGATCCTTTACCCACACACCAAATCTGTATCAAAGGTGATTTTTGACTTGTACTTAAATCAGCCCATCAACTTGCCTATATTTTCCCTCAAGGTCATTTATTATTAGAGAAGAGAAGGCAATACTGTCTTGATTTTAAGAGGGCTGTATCTGAACAAGATTCCATGTGTGTAGCACATATAGATAGATGATAAGCATCGTCTGGATAATACTAGCTATATCTCCATGCAGAAATTATTCATGTGGATTAATTTCTCCTTACTGTTATGAACTACCAGAGATTTCAGTACCAATGTTTTTCAGAGCATATTCAATCAAATCTAAGGCAGCCTCCACTACATATCTACATCCATTTTTAGGAGATAGAAAGTTGCTGCCTGGAGTTGCATCTGTACATTCATGCAGCATTATTCCCTATATTATAAGCAGGCTGGGGTGGGATGGGGATAGAACCACTAAAGCCACATTCCCTTGTGGAACATGGAATTAAACCTAGGATTCCTGAGTCTGCATTCCTCTGCTCTCAACAAACTCACTGGTAAAGTGTATGTCTCATCCCCCTCTTGCCTGATCAACATTCAACTGCTACTAATTACTTTGTTCGCTTAAGTAGTGAAGGTCTGTGCAGTGAATCTAAAGGTCCCAACCCTGCTGATGACCCAAGTTGTGGGTTGGGGCAATAGTGTTGCATGTGATGGGATTTCTGTTTTTTTCATTAGGATTATTTTAAAAGGAAATTGCATCCAAAATCTACTTGAGTAAACATTTTAGGCTGTCCTAAATTATGAGCATCTGATTTAGATGCTAACCTACGTTTACAGACAAAAAGTTAAAAAAAAAGATTAAGGTTGCAAAGTCAAGCATTCAAAATTAGGAACTGCACATGCAACCTTAAATTGTCTTCCTGGTATGTCTGCATTATGATATAGTCTTTAATTATATGATCACAGAGTATTTTTTCCACAGGATCTCTCCCTCGTTCTAGTCACAGGATTGACAGTGCTGTGGGAATGAATAAGGGTTGTGTAGTGAAGGAGGTAGTTGTGTATAGAATTCTTGCAGAAGTTAGAAGGTGTCCAGTGAAAGAGGTAGGGTGATTGCAGAAAGGAAAAGGATGGTTAAGGATATTGAATGTCATTCTGGAGAATTGGATTATATCCCTTTCTCTTTTACAGAGTGCCTATATGATACTATGAAAGTCATTCAAACCAAAATCTTCACAGTGGGCCCCTAATCATGCATCCCTTATTTTCTGAGTGCCCATCATGACATAGTTGGCGCCAGATTTGTAGAAGTGCTGAGCATTCATGACTGCTATTGAAATCAATTGGTGGTGTGATTTTATCATTTAAAGTGTTATAAAATGCTAGATATTCTGGCAAATCAGAATCAGTTTGCCAAATTGGTCTCCCAAAATTTTTGGACACTTTTGACAATTTCCTTTAATCTCTGTGTCTCAGTGCCCATCGATAAATTGGTGATGAAGATCATCTGTGATGAAGATCAGTTCATTAATGTTTGTGAAGCACACAGATATGATAGTGAGAGCATCATAGAAATTCCCAGGAGGAAAATTATAATTCCTATTGAGTGAAGAGTTCGATTGTGTGGGGGGTACATAAGACCTGGGGCCATACATTGAATGAAGGGGATAAAAAGAAATATAGAATAACTGCTTATGATGGGCTTCACTTACCATGGTGGCACCTCCTACTGGAGGATTAGCTCCACAGGTCGGTATGCCCTCTCCCGATGGTGCGTCTCGTCTGCTCTCGGACCCACGTCACTCCAAGGACTATAGTTTCCTTTCATGGGACAGCCCTCCAACTGTGTCACCATCTGTGCTTCCCCCCCTTCTGGGGGATCTGCAGTCAGCTGTCCAGTCACTTCCCCAGTGGTGAGTGTGGGGTATCTGGGTTCACCCACTGCTCCAGGTCCTGGCCAGGGATCCTCTGAACTGCAGTTGCCTACTGCATTCCTTTGCCTCGACTACTGCTGCATTTCCTTGGGCTACTTCTCCATGGCCACTCCACCATGGAGTGGCCGCCTTAGCAGCCTTTCCAGAGCTCCTTTTTCACTCCTTGGTTTCTGCCTGAACTGCTCTGTCCAAGGTGCTATAGTATTGCAGCCTACACAGATCACAATCTTCTTTGCCTGAGCTCCCAGCAGCAACTGGCTGACTCTGGCCCTGCAGCTCTTTTTATATGAGCCCACTGGGCCCTTATTGGCTGCTCCTTGCAGCCTCTCCTTTTGGCTGCTTCCTGCACAGCCTCCCTAGAGCTCTATTAACTCCTTCCCTGCCAGTGTGGGGCAAACACCCCATCACACTGCTCCTTCACGGAATGAGGCAGGGGTCCTGTGGCAAAAATAGTAGTCATGTAATTAAAGACAGTATCAAAATACATATCCTTGGGTGAAGGTGGGACACAAGGACATAAGGCGTGTGCACAACCTCAACAGACTGTTTTCCAGAAAGCCCCAATTTACTCTGTTGTATACTTCCTTCACAGTATGGGTCCATGCAGAATCTAATGTCAGACATTCCTAACCCCTTCAGGACTAGGACCAAATCCTAGTGGAAATCTGGAATTTCTGATCTATAATACCATAAATCTCTTTCTGTTGTTATAGGGGGACTATTGCCCCATAAAGTTAAACATGGTCACTAAATACATAAATAGAAAACATATCCAAAAGTTTACTGTGATAGCATGTGACGATGTAAAATAAGACTCTTTTAATCCCTATGCACAATAGGGAAGAATAAAGATTGGATGTTTACTTTCTGACTTTTGCTGGCTTTACTTTGCAACGTTCATGTTTCTTTGTTATATGGAATCTATTCTGTACAATGAGGTAGCAGAGGAAAAGAGTTAGAATATGCCTTAATATTAATATTTTTCAAAATTGATGTTTCCCAAATTTTAAAGTATAGACTGTTTCTTCATGTGCATGTGGGTATCAGAGACCAAGTATTTAGTTGTGTTGCTATCGCTCTCACATGCTGTCTTTTGAGCTCATCTGCCTTTAAAATATGCTCAGTGGAAGAAAGTTGGAAAGTCAGTAGGAGGAAAGAAGAAAGCTACTAAATGAACTTTCAAAACTGGAAAACTGTGGGTGGGTGAGATTCCGTGGCTTGCGTTGTGCAGGAGGTCGGACTAGATGATCAGAATGGTCCCTTCTGACCTTAGTATCTATGAATCTATAAAACTCACTAAAGAAAATGAAAAGTTGTAGAGCAGCCCAGTATGTATATAATCTGCTAACCATATGCTTTAAAAAAATGTTTCTAAACAGCTTTCCTCTTAAAAAAAATTAAAAAAAAAAGAAAAAAAGAAAGGTAAGACAGAATCCTTAGTTTTAGCCTAGGCACTCCACACTTTTAAAACATGATTAATGACTATATCAAATCATGCAAAAGCTATACAATTAAATATACTGAGACATAAGAGTAAAATATGTATTTTTGTTGAGGGGAGTGTTACACTGGTTTAGATTTATTTTTTGTAAGTAGAATCCTTGGAACATTTCAATATTAATAGGTTGCAATATGAAATGTTCACTTCAATGTGGCAGGGAGGGGCTCTGTTCCTATGCTTGTTTGCCTTCCCTTTATTTGGAGTGCCATTGAGGACTAAATACAACTTTGAGAGTCACTTGTTGGGATCCTGAAAAGTTTTCAATATGTTCCTTGGCAGTAGAAAGTGTATACGCTCTTGGAAGTGTCCTTAGCTGTTGGCTTGTGTTGTTCCTGATGCTCCGTGTGAATCAATATTTGGTAACTTGTCGAATCACATCACATTGCCTTAGGAAAGGCCCCCTTCCCCAACTGGTGCAAAATTTTATCTTCCTTGTTCTTTAGTTTTTAAGCTATATCTGAAATGTTGTGCTACATTTTTGCAGAGGCTTCCCATTAACTTTTTTTTAACTCCTTGTGATTGGCCCAGTCAGTCAAGATTGAGTAAGGAAAAAGATCCTAGGGTTGTGATTTCAAAATAACTTAAGTGGATGAGCTTTCCACATCCTGAGCATAGTAAAAAGGACTTGATACAGTGAGTTCCCAAATTTAAAATGGGGGAGGGAAGAGACAGGTCAGAGAATCCACTAAGAAGTATTTGTACTTCCTTTCCCCCAAAAAAGAACTCTGCCTTTCCATTCTCTTTGCTTTAAACAAAATTATTAAACCCTAATAGGGTCACCATAACAAACTTCAGACATTATCCAGGCTGGCACAAAACTTTTATTCAGTCCTTAAATCCATCATGGATTACATCAGCTTCTCTAATGTGGAATCTTTTGTAGCTCCCCAGGTCAAGGACACAACCATACCAGCAGATGAAGTGTTCCTTCTTAAATAAAAGCAATGGACTGAAGAGTGGAATCAGCCTTCTAGAAGAATTATTAAGCTACATCTGCTGCCCTTTGCTCCAGGCTTTGTCCACATCTACATTTTTGCCTGGCCCACACTAGTCCACACAGACCTGCTGTTTGAGAACCTTCCCGAGAAATTATAAAACTCTCCATGGCTGCAGATTTTATATCATATGGTTCTTTCCCTGCACTAACCCTTGCAGCCAGATCTGTGGCATCCAACAGTGTTGTAAGTGGACACCTTTGGATCAAGCCAAAGAAGTGTGCCATTTGGCAAAGTACCTGATGGTGTCTTTAAGAAGAAAACTTTGTGAAGTGTTACTGAATAAAGCCATGATTATAAGGAAGGTTAAAAAGTGTCTTTCATCTAATAGATAGTCAAAGAGAGAGTAAAAGTCATCAGATTGAAGGAAATTGTACTGTCCCAAGCCTGATCTTCAGGGATCCTGAATCCTTTTCCTCTGATGTCACAGACTCCGGGGAAAATTAACCAGGATAAGGCACAAGTAATCCTAGTGATTCTATTCTGGCCTTGCAAATTCTTGCTTCACCTCAGCAACTTGAATCACTCATTAGTACAAGGATTTCTTATCCATCTAGAGCCAAGACTGTGTTGACTTACCATACTGCTGGTAAAAGGAAACAATAGTACTCAGCATGATAGCACTGAGGAAAAGCTCTACTGCATATGAGAAAACTAGAATCTGGGCCAGATTTAGTCACTAGAGCTGAGAAAATAAAATTAAATCCAGATCAGCTGAAATTTGTCATGTATTAGCATTTATCCAAGACGTCATACTTCTAGGCCTTAGACATCTTTTTGCAGAGTTAAGCTTTATCATTGCAACCATTTATAAAAATAGACAATCCTAAAAATATTACCCTGATTCTCCATATTAAAAGAATCCTGCAAAACAATAACCCTAATCAACTCTCAGAAGATCTACAGAGTAGTTCCATGAAGTTGAGTCTACTCCTAGAAGTTCTCAGAAGACCACTCTTTGGGCCCTTCGCCTATGGCATCTGTTTAATTTCCATTTAGGTTGACTTTAGAGTGGTCATTACTTCTGATCTGACCATTAAGCACTTTATGTGAAATGTCAATATGATGCATGCTGTGAAGACAGGGGGTTGTTTTGCCTGAATCCTGATATATCCCTAAAATCAATTCTGCTTTCCATTGCTTTGCTCACAAGAAATTGTTGTTCTTTCCTTCCGCCCTAACTCAGTCAATCTAAAAGAGGAGTAGCAAAGGATATATACATACAGGGCAATTAAAAATCTAACTAAAAGATAACCATCCATATTAAAATGCCTTCCTTATACTGTATAATGCCAAAGTAAAGGAGAAGAAAGCATCAAAATCATCAGTAGCCTGATGGTTCAAATACAGTGTAAATGAAATGCTTGCCCTTCATTTGCCCTGTACAAAAAGAAACCATGTTTGAGTAGAATCTGGTCAGCATTGCTGGTACTGCTAGTTGACCTAACCCTCTCTTACATACCAGGAATCAGAATTGTGGGGAATAAAAATATAGCAAGAGTAACCTCTTACCATGCTCCTCCAGTGGTTTTATAGGTATCAGACCTTATAAAGGTACAATTCCATACAGGCACTGTCACTATGATACAGTATATTCCCTCATTTTTTACATCAGTGCCTCTGAAGAGGCATAATTTGGCCAATAAAACATGGTTATGTTAAAACATCACCTTTATATGAATAAAAAAAGTTAAACTGGCCAATTATCTTTAACTTTCTTTTTTTGCTATGTGCCAAAAGAGACATTGTCACATCAGTGTTTATATATTTATCTTAAATACGATTGCACTGAATAAAAGATACAGAATTTGTGAACAAGTTGCTCCCCTGGGTCTCAGAATTATTCACTCCTTGAAGTAACATGAAGTGTAGCTACTGAAAATAAGCTGGTTGTTACTATGCAGAACCCTGAAGGCTATGTTTATTATGTATGATCAAAAAGATTACTACAGCAGCATTTGAAGGAGTTTTAATGTAACATGGCATATCACATGGTGTCACATTACATAGCTCTAGAAATCACATACACAAACTTAGGCCATATGACATCGTCTGCCTGAATTTTTCATAGGCAAAAAGAAAGTGGTGTAGTTAGTACATACTAATTAAATTTGGTTGTGCAAAATTTGAGATAATCTGGGTTTTAAAAATATTCTGAGTAAAATGGGCTCATTTTGCAGCTCATTGGTGAGAGAAGCAATTAAACAATCAAATCAGCCTCTAGTTTCAAAAACAAAATGCTATCTATTCATTCTTTTATTGCAGTTTATTGTTCTCTCTTAATAAGTTTATTTTCTGCCAAGAATGACCTCTTGCCTTATGGCTACCTGAGGCGCATAATGGAAGGGTAAAGAATTAATTAAAGTTCTGATTGTGAAACTGGTAATATGTGTGAACTTTTAAGCCATTTCTCAGATGTTGTATTGCTTTTGAGGCATAATCTTCATCTCAGATCAAATAGTGACTACCTGTTATCTATTACAATAAAAAAATCTGCTTGCATAATCAGAAAACAGTCTGATCTCCTGTGATTGGGCCATTCAAGCAATTGACAGATTGTTTCGAAAAAAGTAAATTGTGAAAGCCAAATGAGAGAGTACAATAAATAAGGACTCAAGCAGGTGCTTAATGGTAGGTACTTTTAAAACATCTCCAGAAGTTTTGGTGTAAGTGTGCTATTTGTGCTTGTTGTTGTTATGACGTTTACTCTCTTTCAGTATTTACAAAGCCATATTTTACATTATATAGTTGAACATTATTGTTTCCTGACTTACAATTTGCTGTGTTTGAACAAATTGAGGTGGCTTAGAAGGTGGAATTAATGCAAAAAGGTTTGTTGATCCAACCCAGCCCTAGTCGAAGTACAAAAACTGGTAATGTTTTTTAATTTAATCTTCCTGCAGAATTTTAAATATTAAAAGAAATGAACTAGAAACTTAGTTTGCTCAGAAATAGTGAGAAGCATTACCAATCTCATAAGTTAGTCATTAGCAATATTCTCCCCTCCCCCCCACACACACATATGCTGAATAACAAGGGATCCTAATAGGTGTTCTTCAATAATTGATTTGTTGCTTGTCTGTTCTCTAGGAAAGTCAGATGAAGATCAGAATGACAATATTTATTGGTTGCATCTCATCTGTGGAATGTAATCCATCTTTGTTAAATTCAGTAAAAGTGATAGATGGTGTTTGGCAACGTAATGATGTGATCACTCTACCATTGCCTTTGTAAATCATAAGCTGTTGCTTTCTGTTCTGTAGATATTTAATCAGTTATACACCCCATTACTGATTTAATTCAGAATGTCAGTGGCAGGTGAATAATGTGAGGATTTGTATATTAATATCATATTGTATTAATGTTCCCTTCGTTTAAGTGTGCTATTCATTTGAAAATCATAAACTGTTGCTTCATGGGTAGAATAAATTTAACCAGTGCTGCAGGCATCTAATGCCATCAATGTTTTAATTTAATGTGTCAGTGAAACAAATGCATTTCTTTTCATTTCCAGTTTCTGTGCTTTACTAACTCAAAACAGTATAAGATTGTGTGAATATATGAAACTGATAGTAAACAACAAATCCCCTGATTTTCATCATATGAAAGATTTTGGGTTTGACTCCCCAAATTGCAGTGTTCATTGAACTAACTACATATTTTCTTGCATATTTAAAAATGAGTGAATAGCTGATAACAAATTACTTTCAACAGAAAATATGGTTGTTCTATGGAATAATCCTTAAAATGTATATGGCAAATTAATATAGCACAAATTCATTACAGTCTTGTAGTTTCTAATTATTAGAACACCAGTGTTCCTGATAATTTCAAAGTGGAGTTGAAGGTTTTAGTTTTTACATGCAAAATATTAAATGGTTTGGGACCTGGCTGATCCATAGACAATCTGTCTCCCCATGTGATACTGGCAATACCAATGTATCAAATCGTTTCCTCCGGGTCACTATAATATTGACTTACTTGAATTTTGGGCTGCTATCTGTATACTAAAGATGAAAGAATAATCATAGCATTGTAGAAGATTAGGATTGAAAGAGACCTCAGGAAGTCATCTAATCCAGCCCCCTGCTCAAAGCAGGACCAACCCCAACTAAATCATCCCAGCCAGGGCTTGTGAAGCCAGGCCTTAAAAACCTCTAATGATGGAGATTCCACCACCTCTCGACAAAAACCATTCCAATTCTTCACCACCCTCCTAATGAAATACTTTTACTTAATCTCCAACCTAGACATCCCCCACTACAATTTGAGACCATTGCTCCTTGTTCTGTCATCTGCCATCACTGAGAAAAGCCTAGCTCCATTCTCTTTGCAACCCCGCTTCTGGCAGTTGAAGGCTGCTATCAAATCCCCCCTCACTCTTCTCTTCTACAGACTAAATAAACCCAGTTCCCTCAGCTTCTCCTCATAAGTCATGTGCCCGAGCCCCCTAATAATTTTTGTTGCCCTCTGCAGGACTCTCTCCAATTTGTCCACCATCCTTTCTGTAGTGGTTGCCCAAAACTGGATGCAGTACTCCAGATGTGCCTCACCAGTGCTGAATAGAGGGGAACAATCACTTCCCTCGATCTGCTGGCAACGCTTCTACTAATGCTACCCAATATGCCATTAGCCTTCTTGGCAACCAGGACACACTGTTGATTCATATCCAGCTTCTTGTCCACTGTAATCCCCTTTTCTGCAGAACTGTTGCTAAGCCAGTTGGTCCCCGCCTGTAGTAGTGCATGGGATTCTTCCATCCTAAGTACAGGACTTTGCACTTTCGTTCTTGAACGTGATCAGATTCCTTTTGGCCCAATCCTCCAATTTCTCTAAGTCACTCTGGATTCCTCCAGGTGCTAGTGCTTGATTATTATTGAGGGAAGCAAAATATAATGATTTCGCTAATTCCCTTTATGATACTTATGTAAATATAATTCTGGCCTACAAACTTCTCAGCTGAACTTTTTGTCCGCTTAACTTTTGAGTGCCTAATGATGTGATGTTTTCTCAAGAGAGCTTCTTCCTTCAAAAGAGTTGTCTTCAGTGTAACAGGGTAATTCCCTAAAATTGGTTAGCAGAAAAAAAAAACTTCACTGGAGGTTCTTTTATTGCAGGCTATATTAATAGGAGATTCTGTTGCTGAAATTTCTTCAGGAGTTTTTTTTTTCCCCTCCACCTCTGATCATCTTTTTGTTCAAAATCCCCCTAGTAATGGTCTCTTGGTATCATCTTTATATTGATGTTTCCTTCATTTTTTTCTGTTAAAACTTTATGAAATCTGCCCTCCTTTAGATGAAACATTCTCATCACTCTCTCATAAGTTCTTTGCCATTTAGATCATATCTTTTACAAATATGGTAAGATTTTTTTCACCAACTGTAATCTTTGTCTTATGTTAAATAGATTGCATATTTCCATAGATGGCACCATGGCATAGCTTTCCAGGAGTCTTTGTTCTAACACTTGAATAACGTTTATTGGAACAAAGGTGGCTTCAGGGCTCGTCCCCATCATGAAGTAGAGAAACCCTCAGGCTTTTCTCTTTGGCACCTGCTACCTATAGCTTTAAGGGGCAATTTAATTAGCTGTGGATTACCTGTGCAAAACGTTACTTTCCATTTAATTCACAAAATCCATGATTTACAGAAAACAATAGTTAAGTCCCTTCCTTTCTTGAGGTAAAATCTATGCTCGCAAACCAGTGGTCATAAATTGTGTCTGAAATGCAGAGAAATTTCAATATATTGAAAATAACAAAAATTTAGAAAGAGTAATTTTTAACTGATTGGGGAGACGTTAGATATTCAACTTCCTAAACTGCCTCTACCTCCAAGAAGAACCTTTTGTCTGAAGGCCTGTTTTGGTATCCGAATCTCTCAATTTATACCTGAGAGCATAGCTTTTGAGAGGATCCTACTAAATTGAAATAAGCAGTACAGAAATAAATTTCATTTTTTCTTTTACTCAAAATACAAACATAAAAATTCTTCTATCACTTCATTTGTCAGACAGATTTGTTGTTTTATAGGAAAAGCATATACAACCTCAAGAAACCCAATCACCAAAGGCAAGCCCAACCTTCATGTATATTCTGGCATCTCCTTTAGATGGAAGGTGTTTCAATCAGAAGTGTCTTTCCTATGGGTTCCTGTGGATTGTTCTTAGGGCTTTTTCTCCTAAAATCCACCGCTGCATTGTTCCATCTTTTTTATTACTGCATTATTCTGTTCCAATAAGTGAAGATTAGTGAAGTTATTCAGAAGAATGAAGAAAAAATTTCTTCCTAATTTTCTTTTCTAGTAATGTCTTCACTAAAGTTTGAGTCCTATCTCTCATGAGGGTTGAATTTTCAATTATATTGTTGTTGTTTTTTAAATTCCTATAGCTTTAGAGTAAATCTTTTTTCAGGCTGTCAGGTCAGGTATGCAGGACCAACATCCCAGTGTTTCCTTAAAAGCCCCTGCACTTCTTCCAGTTTATAAAACAAGACTGTCCAAACCATCTGGAAGGAGTAGTAGAGACATTATTAGAAAGCCAAATAACAAGATACGCTAGAATTGAATTTTTCTTATCTTGTTTTAGGCAGCTAAGACCCAAGTGTAAAAATCCATCTTAATGATATATATATATCTTCAGAGGAGCAAAATTATGGGCTTTTAATTATCCTTTTTTGTAATATTTGCTTCAATAGATCCATATGCATAAGCTGGAACCATATTGTAATAAAGTATTCTGTGAGGTCACTATCCCTTATAAAAAGAAAATGAAAGGCCTCTTGAACGTATATCTTCTTTATGTATTGCGGTAACCGAGGAAATATATTGACCATAAGTGAATATCATATGCTTATCTCAATAGAGATACAAGTGGTTCCTTGCTGACATGGCATGAAAGTTTAGCTAGGGGAAGCTCTGAGAAAGCTAGTCAGAGGGAGAAATTTTAGAAAAGTAGATCAATAAGAACATAAGAATGGTCTAAGCAATATGGTCAATGGCTCATCTAGCTCAGTATTCTGTTTCCAGCAGTGGCCAGTGTCAGATGCTTCAGAGGGAATTAACATAACAGGGCAATTATCAACTGATCCATCCCCTGTCATCCAATCCCAGCTTCTGGCAGTTAGAGATTTAGGGACAGAACATGGCTCTACGCTTGCATTCATGGCCATCTTGTCTAAATAGCCATTGCTGGACCTATCCTCCACAAAGTCATTTTATGTTATTTTTAACCCAATTATAATTTTGGCCTTCACAACATCCCCTGGGAAGGCAACAAGTTCCATAGGTTGATGGTGTGTTGTGTGCAGAAGGACTTCCTTGTGCTTGTTTTAACCCTGCTGCCTATTAATTTCATTGGGTAACATCTGGTTCTCATATTATGCAAAGGGGTAAATAACATTTCTTTATTCACATGCTCCACACCATTTGTGATATTATAGACCTCTATCATATATCCCTCCTTAGTTGTCTCTTTCTAAGCTGAACAGTCCCAGTCTTTTTAATTGTTCCTCATATGGAAGCTGTTCTCTACCCTAGATAATTTTGTTGCTGTTCCCCATACTTTTTCCAATTCTAATGTGTCTTTTTAGAGATGGAGTGATGCAAACTGCATGCAGTATTCAGGGTGTGGGTGAACCACAGATTTACGTAGTGACATTATGACATTGTTGTTTCTTATTATTTATCCCTTTCTTAATGGTTCCTAACACTCTGTTAGGTTTTTTGACTGATGTGGCGTATGTTGAGCAGATGTTTTCAGAGAACTACCCACAATGATGCAACATCTCTTTCTTGAGTAGTAACAGCTGATTTAGACCATCTCCTTTTGTATGTATAGTTGGGATTATGTTTTCCAATGTGCATTACTTTGCACTGATCAATGTTGAATTTCATTTGTCAAATTCTTGCCCAGTCACTCAATTTTATGAGATCCCTTTGTAACTATTCGCAGTGCACTTTGCACTTAACTATCTTCATTAATTTTGTATCATCAGCAAACTTTGCTTCCTCTCTGTTTACTCCCTTTTCAGGATCATTTATGAATATGTTGAACAGTATTGATCCTTGGAGGACCCTGCTATTTACCTCTCCCCACTGTGAAAACTGACCATTTATTCTCACTTATGCTTTGTTTCCTGACTTTTAACCAGTTACTGATCCATGAAAGGACCTTCCTTGGTATCTCATAACTGCTTACTTTGCTTAAGAGCTTTTTTACATAGGTCCTTGTCAAAGGCTTTCTGAAAGTCCAAGTATACTATCTTAACTGGACCTCTTTGTCCACATGCTTGTTGACACCCTCAGAGAATTCTAATAGATTGGCGAGGCATGATTTCCCTTTAGAAAAGCCACAATGACTCTTCCCCCAATATATCGTGTTCATCTATGTGTCTGATAATTCTGTTCTTGACTAGCGTTTCAGCCAGTTTGCCTGATATTGGAGATAGGCTTTCTGGCCTGTAATTGCCAGGGTCACCTCTGGAGACTTTTGAAAAAATATTGAATGAATCAGTGAAAGTGACACATTCATAGCTAATACTTTTTTGTTGCCTTGTGTGTATGAACTACTGTAGATAAAGTAAATTAACTAAGTTTGCTGAGTGTCTGTTTTCTATATATTACTTCTAGGATGAAAATAATATCCTTGACAATGCCAAATATAAAAAATAATAATCAAGTTAATAAATACAGCATATTATAAAATGAGTCATTGAAGGAAAATCTAGAAATGTAATACATTGCATCTAACTTTCTGCCTAATTCTGTTTTTTGTGTTAAACACTAAATAGATAAAGAATCAGAGTGTCAGTTATGTTGTCTTAGTGATTGGGAACACAATAGTAAGAAATAATTACTCCAGTTTCTGCCAGTGTCACTTTTATTTATTGGAATCGGTAGTCTACAATTTATCTTTTCTTGACAGCATTAAAGGTATTCCTTAGCTGGCTATTAATTTCATTTGCTTTTGTTTCTTCTTCATATTTTTCATGTAGGATGAAAGTGCACAGTACAGTAGTTTGTTTAAAAAATGTATTTTGATGCAGAAGGTTTTTCTAAACATTTTCAGATATGAAAACAAACAATCAGTTAACACTGAAAAAAAGAATTCATTCATTAATGCAAATGGATATCTACATTTACAACATATGAACTCAGATACTGTTTAATAATAAGTATAATTAAAAAAAAAGGTGAGCTTACTCAGTCTTCAGTGTCAGTTGTAGACTTTCACTTGACTACTGGTTTCATAAAAGGTCCCAATTTTTAAAATATTGGCTGGCAGTATTGTACTGAAAATATTATATTAATGGATTTAACAGTTCACGGGTGTTCTGTATCATATTAGTTTAATATTTGCAGATGATATTTGCTTACTCTTCCGTGGTTTTATTTTACTTTATTTTCTTTAAACTGATAATGAAATGTTTAATGGATTGATTTTTATAAGTCCTCCATAGATTTCAATGGAAATTGTGAGTGCACAGCGAATCTTAATATCAGGTTATAAGTAAACAATGGGAAGAGGAAGGAACTTAACTGAAGTTTCCTGTTGTTGTGGATGTTATGAGTTAGATGGAAAGTTAGATAAATCCATTCTTTATTTTCCTTCCCTGGTGTGGTGTTGCAGTTCCATCACCTCCAACGCCCATTGTACCATTTGTTTGCATCGGAGTGATAGGAAACTTTAAAATCTGGGACGGAGAATGTGTTTCTTGGAATATATATATAGATAATATAAGCTTAAAGATACTGCCAACAATTTTAGTTTGAAAGTTAGTAAGATAATAGAGGAATGACTGTGTAGAGGGGGAAAATTATTTTCTGTTTAACATCTGGATTTCAAGCCCAGTTCCACCACAAACTTTGTGTGTGACCTAAAATACATCATTTAATCTCTCTGGATCTCAATGTGTGATGCTGGAATAAAAAAAAAGTAGGAAATGGGAAAAGTTAAAATATCTGAACCACTGTGTTACTCAACAAGTACTATTTAGAAAAAAAATCCCTTTCTTTGATAGCAAGAAGTAATATATTTTCTTTGTAATTGTCTTTATCAGATGTAGGTTCTGTGGAAGGACTTGCCTATCATAGAGCTTGGGATACTCTCTATTGGACCAGCTCTACTACATCATCTATCACAAGACATACAGTTGACCAGAAACGACAAGGGGCTTTCAACAGGGAGGCAGTAATAACAATGTCTGAAGATGATCATCCACATGTACTAGCTCTTGATGAATGCCAAAAGTATGTACCACATCTATATTACTAGTTTTTGAATTTTCAAAAGTGCTGAGCATCGAGCATCTCCCCATTCATGTAAGTGAAAACTCTGGTACTCAGCACTTTCGAAGAACAGGCAAATGCCTAAATATAGTTTCAGGAACCAAATTTCATGCTTTTATTTTTGAAAGCATTTCCAGAAATCCTAAAATGTCTCATTTAATCCAAATAATCTTTTAGATAGAAGATCATGCTCAAATATTTTTGTACTATGCTTTACCAAAAACCCTTCAAGCCGATGTTTGAAAAAATAAGAAAACCTGCCTGAAATATTTACAGTAGAACAGAAAGGATAAGTATTCTCCATTGAGCTGTTCACTTCTGTAATATACAGCTCAAATTTCTTAAGTAAAAGCTGGAAATACAAATATTTTACTGTCTTAAAATAAATCTTCGGTTTCTTGTCTTACTAGTGTATGTGTCCATGAAAATGACCTAGTCAAAGGGCAAATGGGTGTCTAAATTTAGACTAGTAAAGGTAGAATTTTAAAAAATTGCTGTGTCTTAGGAGGACATGTACCATTGAGAGTCAAGCCTCTCTCTCTCTCTCTCTCTCTCTCTCTCTCTCTAATTGAACTTCTCTTATGGCACATTAGAACCTAAGTAGCCAAACATGTCATTTCAGTCAGTAATGTAGCATAGATTCTGAAAAAAGAAAAGGAGTACTTGTGGCTTCAGCTGTAGCTCACGAAAGCTTATGCTCTAATAAATTTGTTAGTCTCTAAGGTGCCACAAGTACTCCTTTTCTTTTTGCGAATACAGACTAACACGGCTGCTACTCTGAAACCTGTCATAGATTCTGAAGTAACTTTATGTAAATTGGGAGGTATGTTCTTGTTGTGAAATATACATCATCCACTATAGTCTGTGTAAGCAGCCCCCATTTGCAGTATTTCTGCATCTACTCTCCCACCCCACCCCCCACTGTTCCTCTGATATTCTTGTTAACTGCTGGAATTAGCCTACCTGCTTGTCACCATGAAAGGTTTTCCTCCTTTCCCCCCCCCCCCCCGCTGTTGGTGATGGCTTATCTTAAGTGATCACTCTCCTTACAGTGTGTATGATAAACCCATTGTTTCATGTTCTCTGTGTGTGTGTATATAAATCTCTCCTCTGTTTTTTTCCACCAAATGCATCCGATGAAGTGAGCTGTAGCTCACGAAAGCTTATGCTCCAATAAATTTGTTAGTCTCTAAGGTGCCACAAGTACTCCTTTTCTTTTTGCGAATACAGACTAACACGGCTGCTACTCTGAAATCTCCATGTAGCATGTCTCTCACAGCCTCACTACAGGGCATAAGTGACCTGGGTAGGGCCTTGTAAGATGGATTTTCCCTAGTTTAGAAAAAAACAGGTGACAGAATTGAGGATAAAAACTCAAAAGATTTGTGGAAAGACAAAAAGTCCATGCTTGCATTTGAGTCAAGGATCTACTATAATTTGAAAATTATTGACTGTCATACGTGTTATCCATTCTTAGAAATAATTGATTTTCATAACTTGGAGAAAGGTGCACTACTTAAAATATTAGACCAAAAGAATCCCAGAGCACTCATTAAAACAGAATAAACTGCAATAATTGATTTTTATTATAATTTAATTGGAAATACTATATAAACTATAACTATATATGAAGGTACATGTTTTTCATATTCTTAATTTATAAGTGGAATTAACGTAGGAAGTAAAATAAAGACAAGTTTAGCTTACAGCTTTTTATTATTTTGATGTTAATACAGTTTAATGTTTTGGACTAACTGGAATGAGCAGCATCCAAGCATCATGAGATCTACCCTTTCTGGGAAAAATGCACAGATTATTATCAGTACTGATATCCTCACACCAAATGGACTTACCATTGATCACAGTGCAGAGAAACTCTACTTTTCAGATGGCAGCCTGGGAAAAATAGAGAGGTGTGAATATGATGGGTCACAGAGATACGTAAGTAAACAAACAAAAATATTGATATATGGAATATGTACTTTTTGGGTAGTCTCTCTAAAACAGCCAAAGTTTAGATTTACCAAATCAGGATCTTATGTATCTGCCTGTAGATCGATGAATCAGTAATTCTCCATTAGTTCTTATTCATGAATAAAATAGCTAAATTGAATCATAGAAATATAGGATTGGAAGGGACCTTGATAAATCTGGTCCAGTCTCCTGTACTTTTAGGCAGGACTAAGTATCATCTAGACCATCTGTGACAGGTATTTTTCTAATATGTTTTTAAAAACCTCCATTGACAGAGATTCCACAGTTCCCTAGATAATTTGTTCCCATGCTTAACTACCCTTCCAGTTCGGAAGATTTTCCTAATGTCTAACCTAAATCTCCTTTGCTGCAATTTAAGCCCATTACTTCTCATCATGTCATCAGTGGTTAAGGAGAACAATTTATCACTCTCCTCTTTCTAACAACCTTTTACATACTTGAAGACTGTTATCATGCCCCCACTTAGTCTTCTCTTCTCCAAACTAAACAAACCCAATTTTTCCAATCTTTTCTCATAGATCATGTTGTCTAGACATTTAGTCATTTAGACATTTAGCTCTCTTCTAGACTTATCAGTGCTGAATAGAGAGGAAGAATTTTCTCATGTCTTGCTTACAAGTCTCTGCTAATACATCCCAGAATGATGTCTGCTTTTTTTGCAACAGTATTACATTGTTGACTCGTATTTAGTTTGTGATCCATTGTAGCCCCAGATCCTTTTCTGCAGTACTCCTTCTTAGGTAGTCCTTTCTCATTTTGTATTTGTGCTGTTGATTATTCCCTCCATAACCCTAACCCTAATTCTAATCCTGTCCTCCAAAGTGCTTGAAACCCCTCCCAACTTGGTACCATCCATAGACTTCATAAGTGTACTCTCTGTGTCATTATCCAAATCATGTATGCATGGATTATTTTAAATTTAGGTTTTCATGTTTCAGATTCTGTGTTTAAAAGGCATTCTTTTTATATGTAAATACTATGAAACAAGCACAACATGCCTCTGCTAAAGCACAATGGCTGATTTCCTAAAATACAGTGCTATATATCACTTCTCATTCTGATATGTCTATTATAAGTTATAGTTAGGGTATGTAGAAAGTTGACTGTAACTTGACTCATTTGGCTGCTGCATGAGGTTGTTTTGGTTTTTTTTAGAAATATTGAGGAAAAGTCCATTTAGCTGTTTTAGATTTATTGAAAAAGAGATTGAAAATAAAATAAAATAAAAAAAATCCCTTTCCATTTTTTATGATATTTCTGACCCAGAGAGACTTCAGAGAGACTTCCAAGAGCCATCTCAGGCACTTCAGAAATGAGTGGGGTGGGGGTGGAGAGAGAGATAAAAGAAAGCATACCTCAAAACTGTCTGGAAATAGTTCTTACTGTGTAATAGACTGCTATGTTTGCAGAAAATTTTAAATTAAAATATAAGTATTGAAATATCACATGGGTCTAGGTATCTGCTAATATTTTAACAGAGCCTGATGTTTGTTGTTACATCGCAGTGCAAACGAGAAATGTAAATGTGTCATTAAAACACACAGCAGTCTTCCAAAAATGCAAATTATATTTCTATCTTTTTATGTTGCCTTCATGTGTTGCTTTTTCAGACACGCTGCCTCGTGAATCCAGTTTTGAAGACAAAAGCAGCAGCTAAACAATAACACTAAGAGTGGGAACTCTCTCCTCCCTGCCACCCAATTTGTTTCAATGAGCCATGTGCTCTAATCCTAGTTTGGACCACTTGCAGACTAGCATAAATGGACAGCTTCATCTTTCCATTTCCTTAGAAAATAAGAAAAGATTTGAATGCAATCACCCCGCAAAACAAATACCCTCTTCCCCACATAAAAATCTGTTATTGTAACACTTAACTTTACATATTTCAAAACTAAATGTTCATGGAAATGCAAAAGCTCTAAATTTCTCCTGGTAACATTAACTCAGCTACAATGCACATATATTTTGTTTATTAATTAGACTAATTAGATATACAGTATATCTATCCTATTCCAGAACTTGGCCTCCTTTCAGTTTTCCTTATGATTCTCTGGAGGTGCAAAGTATCCAGAAAGTCTTTGGGTGGAGAGAGATGGAGAAGATTCACAGAACCTAGCATACTTGTGTCTGTGGCATCACTGCACCCAGTAATCCCTGGTTGTGGGTAGACAGTGGATAACCAGCATTGAGCAGAGCACTGACAGATGTACTCTACTTTACCTCAGGAACTTGCATTTCCCATCCCAAGTTGTGCTCAGCACAGCTCGGACACAGACCAGAATTGGGGCTCCCATGCACATAATGTTACTGTGAAAACCTTAATTTTTGCATTTTCTAACAACTTTTGTGTTTAAATATCTCACCCTAATGTTGTATTAACATAGGGCTCAATTTTATTACTCTTTACCTCCATGAGCACTGGCATTAGTTTCAGTGGAACTATTAGCTGAGTCAGGAACTACTCAGCATGAATAAGAGTGGGTGACCTGTCCATAGTTTATTTTTTAGTTAGTTCTGTATCTAGTATATTATATACATTTTTTTATTTGTGGGATATTAAAGGTGAGCCTAGCCCTACCAGAAGTGCTCGAATTGGAAAGTAAGTGTTTGTGTACCGCTCAGAAGTTATGGTATGCTCCAGCTTTTTCCAGTTTACAGCTGGCAGAAGCAGTGAGGTGTAGAGGTTTGGTATCACCTATACCCTCCTCCTCATTTCCAGCACTGCCCAACATTAACGTCATATGGTTCATATGACAGCATTTATTGTAGAATTTTTAGTATTAATGAAAGTGCTACACAACACTTTTTTATTTTACTGTTAAATCTCTATAGAAATATATTTTCTTTCTAAATGTTTAACTAGGGACGATCTGCAGTCTTAATTCAGTCAAAATTTTTTCTTTGAATTTAATTTAAGGAAGTGCGACTAACTTTTGCTTGAAATGAGAACAGCAAAGTAAACCTCAAACCACTATAAGTTCTTGGTGACAATAGTCATGTCAGAACTTTAATTTTGCTAGTGGTTCTTGCACAGCCTTATTTTGTATTTCTTCAAACAGATGCAGCCATGTATTCCACGTAAGTATGTGCATGCCCAGTGCACCAGAGTTGGAGAATTTTGCCTAGCAGTACTCGTAGGAGGCTGCGCTTTTGCTTTGTACCAATAGCTCCACCCCTGGCTATATGAGGCAGCCCCGTCTCTGCCTCCTAGGGATATTGTAGAGTGTACTTTTATTTCCCTGAAGAACTGATTATTTTCTTTGAAACATGAAATTTGTTCACTTTTGGTATGAAGGACTCTATGAAAACTACTTTATCCTTATAGAAAATTCAATATGGAGTTGCATGGATAATGCTGCAATCTCTGAAACTCCCCTAGCTAAGGTGATGGCAACAGTTTTGAAAGAGTTAAAGGGAGTGACAGATGTCCAAGGTTCAAAGGAGAACTGTAAGCACTTGAAGGACTAAGAGCCTAACAGCCCTTAGAAATCTTGAAACTAAGAAGCCAGAGGATTTTCCATAGAGGACACTGCTGAGGGTAGAAACCTGATATGCTAAAGTGCTGGGTCAAAATTCTGTGTCCAAACCTTTGTGGAGAAAGATTAGGATAATTGGAATGCTTGGGTGTCTGGGATTCTTGAACTATGTGCTGAATTGTACAAAATAGAGGACTACCTCTTTGTAGGTGAAAGAAGCCAGAAGAATATTTACTACCATTAGAGAAAATCATATAGTCAGGGCGTGCACAGGAATTTAAATTTGACCCCTTTTGGAGGGGCACATTCTGTGACTTCTCTGCCAATGCCCGGGGTCAGAGGAGCAAGCCACCCACCTTCCCTCCCACCTCCACTGCAGAGCTGGAACAGCTATCAGCTCCCGCCGGGACCAGAGGAGCTTGCTCTCCCTGCTGAGGCCCTGGGGCTGAAGGAATTCTCTGACCCTGACTATTATTGGGGGGGGGAGCCCTGTTTGACCTCCCGGCTTGTGCATGTCCCTGCATATAGTGTTTAGGAGTTCCTTTTCCATAGCCATGTGGTCATTAGTAGACGGTCCAGATCTGCATGGAGAATGGGCTCATGGTACATCCAGTCTCCCTGCCCAGTAAGTTAGGTCCAAGAACCATTTCAGGCACGAGTGAGTGACACATCTGCTAGTTCTTATCTTTTTTTTAAAAAAAATCACCTTCCTTATCAAAACAAGGGGTGGGAATGTATGGAGCCAAGTTTTGAGCCATCTGTGGGCAAAGGCATCTGTGTCTAGAGATTGGGATCTGCATCTCTTGTGAAATACTGGTCTAGCTTTTCTGTGCCTGTAATAGCCAAACAGGTCCACTTTCAGGTGGCTGAATCTGTTTGTTATTAGGCTGAATACCTGCCGGTTCAGGTTCCATTCTGATTTCTCTATGGATTGCCTGCTGAACTAGCCCACCATCTGTTTTAGCATTCCCTTTATATGAACCACTCTGATGGAAGTTAAGTTTACATTTGCCCAGGAAATTATCTCCATCATCTGTGAATAGAGTACTGTGACTTGAATTTCCTATCCCTGATTATTGAGATAAATTTCTCAGTGATGGAGACATTGGACTGGACTAATATGTGGTCACTTTTGATGTAACGTTGGACATTTTGAAGGCAGTCTTGACTGTTTGAGCTATAAAAAGTTGGTGCTTTGTTTCTTTTCTTTTCCTTTTTTTTGTGGTGGCATGATATGGTCCCACAATCTCTGATGCTGTTCTTTTCCCCAAGTGTGATCCCCATTCCTGAAGACTGGCATCCATCATGCGCACCTCGGGATCTGGAAGATGAATATACTCATTCGTTCTTTCAGCAACCTCAACTCCTGGCTTGACACTAGGACCCTAATCCTGAATTCAGTTTGGGATTGTTCTGTAACTTTATCAGAAACCTCTGGAGATGCCTCATGTGGAATCTCACCTATTAAAATGTCTAAGCCTAATCCCAAGTGAGCTATCCGCCTTCTGGGAAGCAGGGAACTCTTCATTAGACTCACTGTAGGTTCAGCACCTCAAAATTGTGGTCCTGCTTCATCTCTAGGATTTTAATCTTCATGACATGTTCTGCTTCTGTGGTTTTGGATCTTACCAAAATTCATGCATGAACAGGTCCAGGTGCCTCCTCTGCAACCAGGGCTTGGCTATGACTACCACCAGCATCGTGGTAAAGACTAGGTGCTTAGACTAGGTGCTTATAGTCGTCTGAATGGCAGGGTTCTATAATGGGAGTGGGACTTTCTGTATGGAAACCTTAGTAGATGACAATGACAGAGTAATATGAAAATGTGAAGAGATGAATCTGCTATATCCACTGATGAAGGAAATCTCTGGGAAATAGGAATGATACTGTTGAAGCTAAGCACAGCACAATTTCTTCCTAACGAGGTTCTGTGAACATGCTTAGACATAGTTTTAGTTTTGAAAAGTGAAACATAGCTTTCCATTCGATATATCTTACTTGCTAATACTGAAAATTAACAAGCCTATTCATGTGTTTAATGTTTTCATCAAACTCAAAGTCATAATCTATTTTTATTACACTATTTTTATTACACTATTTTAAGAGAGTGTAGTCACAGTATAATACAAGTCCACACAGTTATTATTTTACTTATATAAATTAAAATATAATAAGTGGCTGGGATATTTTTATTTTATATCATAATGTAAAACTGGGTTATGGATCTAACTTGGTATTTATATTGGTAAGGAATATCTTAATTGCTTAAGAAAATCTAAATATGCTTTGTATTTATTAGGGTAACAGATAATAGTATTTTAATTTTTGCTTTTATTTTATATCTCATTCCTATCACCAGATTGCAATACAGAATCAGATGTAATTCCCAAATCAAGTCTGAATATTCTTTTGTGGGGCAGATAAGTATAAGGAAAGTGTTCATTTTTTACCCTTGCATACTCACTGTGGAAGCAAGCATTTCTAGTTGGGTTGCATACCAAGAAGAAGAGATAACTTAGGAATCATGGGCCCTCATCCAGAAAAAGGAAAGCATCAACTTTCTCAAATTCACAGTTTGTGCCATATGATTTCCCACAAGCTCAGACAACATATACTTTTGGTTCATTAAGCAATACTATTGGGTGAGTCTGAACAAGAACATGAAAATTAACACCAGTGGCCAGTTTGCTGTCTCTGACAGTGTCTAGTACTAGCCACTCTGGAGGAGGTTCCTGGAACCCTGTAGTAGGCAATTAGGCAATAATCTGCCCACAGAGAAATTTTCCTCTTAAACCTTATTGGTTAGAGGTTGAGTTATGATCTGAAGCATGAATTCATATCCTTTCCACAACCAGGAAGTAACCAGTGGTTAAAACATCTCTTAAAAGTAATGGAATTAATGTCCCAGGCAGAGAGAATCTTGTGCACGTGTAAAAAGATTTGTGAAACAGAAGAAGAAAAGAGCACTGAGGATCATACTGCTAGTCCTTCACTCACCCAGTAGAGATTTTTTTGGACCTGATAGAAACAGCTAAGGAACCTCCACTGAACTTGCAGAATAGACTAGATCTCCTGAAAGAGGAACCCTTTATTCATCTGGACCTGGACCACATGCAGTTAGCCTGAGTATTCAAAGAGAAATGGAAATCATGAAGGGTTTTCTGTTAGCCTCATTGATTCACTTTTGATACCCAGACAGAACTCAACCAGAAAATTATATTTATGCGGAGCACATCTGGCGATTCCAGTTATACTAAAGTTTATCCAGGATGATTTGGATGGAGTCTTACAACCAAGCACCATAGAAAGATAGGTACCAGCCCTAGCAGTATTCTTTGTGTCGGTACATTATATTCCTCAACTGAGGATCTTTAGATGTCAAGGTCAATCATAATGACTAAATTAGACAAACCCGCAGACTACTTTTCTAGTTGTCATTCCCTTCGAAATGCAGGGATTCAGAATTAGCACTTCTGTCTATATGAGAATCTGTGCTGCACGTCTCTTGAGGAAAATGTTATCCTTAGAACTCAAGAAACATTTCTGCCCAAGGTGTGTGTTTTTGTTTTTGTTTTGTTATTTGTTCTGTTTCATGCTTTTAAGGAGATAGCGCTCTTGTCTTTATGTCTTGGTCATCAGCAGTCATTAGAAAGGTTGTGGCATAAATAGATGTTTGTAGCATGTAGTGGACACCTGCCTATCGTATTCTATTAGTCTCATTCTATCCAACATGCCAGGGCCATAGAGCCTCAAAGTTGCTGCAAACAAGATGTTAAAATCTTGCCACAGATGGGACACAAAATATCAATAAAATGTTCCCAGAGGGAATCTGGGCTCCCTCTACAAGGTCCCTAGTGGCTTTGTGGGTTGTGCTTGAGCCTCATTTGAGAAAATTTACAGAGCAGCATCGTGATCCTCATACAGTACATTTATCAAACTCTACAGAGTATGTTTCCATTCCACTGCAGAGGCATCCTTAGGTAAGAAGGTACTGGATGAGGTAGTCCCAAAATAAATTTCTGAAAGGATACATCTTGTGTTTTATTTTTTTTCTTCTTCCCTCCCTATCTGATTACATTGCTCACTACTTCCGATGTGCCTCAGAACTGTGGGAGATGCAGGGCTGCAGAGTGGAATATTTATTAGGTAATTTCCCGTCTGCTAGCAGTGTCTCCGACAAGTCTGCTACCCCAGGATGATGTTATTAAGCAAGGAAATTTTATTTTGTTTTTATTTCTCATTCAATAATTGAGATGGTAGGAGCAGTTTTACATGCAGTTGCATAATTTACTTAGTTGCTGCTCTAATAATGTCCTGTTGAGAATTATTATTATTATATACAATTGAATGAGTCTTCTGGCAGGGTACACAAGGAGGCTTGGCCAAGTGCCTAGCAACAGCACTGAACCACCTCCAGTATCTGCAGAGAGGAGGCACATACCATGTACCACAGAAGGGTGGGACAGAGTGAAAGAAGCAAGGAAATTAAATGAGTAAGAAATGTTCTGAGCTCTACTGCTGCCTCAATCATATCCTCACCCTTCATTCATCTATTTATTCACGTATTTTGTACAGTGTAAAATATTAGATTATGGGTTCTCTGTGGCACAGGAAGGTCTTTGTGTTTCTTGTACAGTGCCAAGTACAATGGGACACTAATCACTCTTTGGGGTCCTTTAATGACACAGCAACATGCTGCTGACTGGTGCATTTGAATGATTTATTTATTTGTATTGCTTTAGTCCCTAAAGACCCCCATCAGGGACTGAGGACTTGATTTGCTGAAGTTTGTACACTCTTTGGGATAGGGACTATCCACCTCATGGGTGGACCCTTACTGATTTCCGTATGGCTCTGTGCAAGCATGGCGGGTTTCCTGAACTGATTTATTTGCTGTATTTGGACTTAAACATATGACAATGGTCAAGTGGTTTCCACAAACAGATGGGGAAGTGCAAGGTACCAGTAAAATGATTGAGATTACTGTAATAAGAATCAGTCACAGGTATAGGAATTCCTAGATTAAAAAAATGTTCAGTTTTATGTTCCTCCATAATGGATGTGATACAGACCTTTGTATAACTGCACAAATAATTTACTGTGATTGTACAGAAGCTTCTTCTGTTTTGAAAGATTCTACCAATAATATCTTTTAAAACAGAAGAAAATGTTTAGTAAAACTGGGTAAAGAGGAGCTATACCTAGGCAGGAAGGTCATTATTATCCACATTTTTCAGACTGCCTGTCAAGGTTCCTTCCCCACTCTGAACTCTAGGATACAGATGTGGGGACCTGCATGAAAACCCCCTAAGCTTATTTTTACCAGCTTAGGTTAAAACTTCCCCAAGGTACAAATTGTTTTACCTTTTGCCCTTGGACTTTTTTTTGCTGCCACCACCAAGCGTCTAACAAATATATAATCAGGAAAAAGCCCGCTTGGAAACATCTTTCCCCCCCAAAATCAGGATGGTAAATACCTTACAGGGTAATCAGATTCAAAACGTAGAGAATCCCTCTAGGCAAAACCTTAAGTTACAAAAAGACACAAAAACAGGAATATACATTCCATTCAGCACAGCTATTTTATCAGCCATTGGAAGAAAAAAGAATCTAACACATATCTAGCTAGATTACTTACTAAGTTCTAAGACTCCATTTCCTTTCTGTTCCCGGCAAAACCATCACACAGACAGAGAGAACCCTTTGTTTCTCCCCCCTCTCCCTGCTTCCAGCTTTGAAAGTATCTTGTCTCCTCATTGGTCATTTTGGTCAGGTGCCAGCGAGGTTATCCTAGCTCCTTAACCCTTTACAGGTGAAAGGGCTTTTCCTCGGGCCAGGAGGTATTTAAAGATGTTTACCCTTCCCTTTATATTTATGACACTGCCTATCAGTGTCAGATCTGGGATTAGAACACAGCAGCTCATGGCTCTCAGGCCAAGTATATTTTAGACTTTTTTTTTGTACCTGTGGATTTCTTTGCAAAAAATATCATATGGATTTTTAAAAGGGCTAATCTTAGTTATTTCTTAAAAGATTTCATCTCTGGATAGACATGACAAAACTCTTGTTCTCCACTGACAGTAAAGCTAAAATAATCTGCAGAAAAAGATAAGAGCTCAGAGGAAAAGAACACAATATGCCTGTTATTATACAAGATATTTCAAGATGTTTTGAATTAATTGTTAAAATATATTTTGAAAAAGTTATTAATTCTTTGTTTATTGCAATCAAAATGATAAAATAGAGCGTAGGTGTCACAATATGCTGCATCACTTAAATGTAAAGACCAAAATAATCAGTACAGAAATAATATTGGACATTTTCCTCTCTCACAAGATAAAAATTGCAAATAGCAAATGATAGCTGTGTCATTTGGAAAAAAAATATTTTTAATTCCTGTTCTAAAATGATCTTTTTGGGCCAGATTCTGCCACTGTTCCCAGTGTTGAATCGTACCTTGCTCAGGGCCTAGGAATTTTGAAATCTTTTTCTAAAGGTATTTTTTAATTGTTTATTTGTGCTTCATTTGCTTACCTAGCTATTTGATTTATATGTATGGGTGGGAAGCCACAGTTCATACTTTGTATACATTTCCTTATTAATGTTTCTTTGCACTGGAGTAGTATCTAGGGGCATCAATCAGAATAAGAGTCCTATTGTGCTAGGATTGTACAAATAAGAGCAAGTAAAAGTTTCAAAGAGCTTATAGTTTAAGGGGTGAAAAAATCTAGTGAATCAAACAGAAGTTGAGGGTTGGATAAAAGTAATATAATAACTTGTGGTTTCATGTCTTAACTACATGCAGAATTAGCATGTTTTAAAGTAATTTTTTTAAAAAGTAAATATCAGTGACCCCTGATGACCATCTGCCTTTTTATAGTTCATTTTATTTTTCCCCCCATTTCATATTGTATTTCTCTCCTAACTTTTTTGTGTGTGTTCTTTCATTCCCCTGCTTTGTATTCTCTGTGTTCTCATTCTTTTTTCTTATTTCCCAAGCATTCCTTATCTTTGATATTCCCGTCTTGGATATTCAATTTCGCATTAATTTTAGAGGGTCCTCTTTTTAAACAGTGTACAGAGGTGACATGAAACTGTTGATCATGAGGGGAGCACAATTTAAAGGTTCTGGAGGGGCACATGTCCACCGCACACATCACCTCTGGATTTAGAACTGATGTTTTAAAACTTTAGGAAATGTCCCTCTGGGGGGAACAGAGGAACATTCGGGGTTGGGGGTGAGTGGTGACGTCAGGCAGCTCAGGCCAGCCCCATTGGTGGCTTCCTTGAGTTACAATTTTTGGTTGTGCCACCCCCCAACCCACATAGGCAGGGTGGCCTGCAGAGGTGACTCAGGGGGTGGAGGATGATGCTTAGGGTGACCAGGTGTCTGGCTTTCGACTGGAACACCCTGTTGAAAAGGGACCCTCATAGCTCTGGGTAGAGCCAGCACCCCCAGCCCAGAGCCCTCAGCCCCTCCCACACCCTAGCCCCCTCCCACACTCTGAATCCCACATTTATGGCCCCACCCTGGAGCCTGCACCCCCAGTTAACACCCTCATCCCCTCCCACACCCCAAACCCCTGCCCCAGCCCAGTGAAAGTGAGTGAGAGTGGGGGAGAGCAAGCCACCGAGGGAGGGGGAGGTGGGGCCTTGAGGAAGGGACAGCGATATGGTGTACAGTTTTGTGCCATGAGAAAGTTGGCATCCCTGGTGACGCTCCATCCTCAAACCCCACCGGGTGGGGCTGGCCTGAGGTGCCTGGCATTGTCACTCATCCCTTCTGAACATGCTTAGGGGAGTATGCCCCACAATTTGGAAACCTCTGATAGAAGCTGTTGCTAAATGAAAGGCAGGGCAAGTCCCACTGCAGTGTAAGGGGAGCAGTTTCTCCTGGGTACAGCCCCTGCTGTAGAAGTGAGTGAGCAGCCCCTGGGAACAGGCATGGGGTGTTCACCTCAGGATGGCCTGCAAGAAGCAGGGCCATCCTTACCCATATGCAAAGTACGCAGCTGCATAGGGCACCAGGAAATTTGGAAAAAGAAAAGGAGTACTTGTGGCACCTTAGAGACTAACAAATTTATTTGAGAGCATATGATTTCGTGAGTTACAGTTCACTTCATCAGATACATTAAGTGGAAAATACAGTGGGAAGATTTATATACACAGAGAACATGATTCAATGGGTGTTACCATACACACTGTAAGGAGAGCGATCACTTAAGATGAGCTATTACCAGCGGGGGAGGGGGGAGGGAAGGAAGAAAACCTTTTGTAGTGATAATCAAGGTGGGCCATTTCCAGCAATTGACAAGAAGGTCTGAGGAACAGTGGGGAGTGGGGGGGGGAGAAATAAACATGGGGAAATAGATTTACTTTGTGTAATGACCCATCCATTCCTTATTCAAGCCTAAGTTAATTGTATCCAGTTTCCAAATTAATTCCAATTCAGCAGTCTCTTGTTGGAATCTGTTTTTGAAGTTTTTTTGTTGAAGAATAGCCACTCTTAGGTCTGTAATCGAGTGACCAGAGAGATTGAAGTTCTCCAACTGGTTTTTGAATGTTATAATTCTTGACGGTCTGATTTGTGTCCATTTATTCTTTTCTGTAGAGACTTTCCAGTTTGACCATTGTACGTGGCAGAGGGCATTGCTGGCACATGATGGCATATATCACATTGGTAGATGTGCAGGTGAACGAGCCTCTGATAGTGTGGCTGATGTGATTAGGCCCTATGATGGTGTCCCCTGAATAGATATGTGGGCACAGTTGGCAATGGGCTTTGTTCCCATGAGTTATCCCTCTGATATATTTATAGAGAGCAATCATATCTCCCCTCAACCTTCTTTTAGTTAGGCTAAACAAGCCAAGCTCCTTAAGTCTCCTTTCATAAGACAAGTTTTCCATTCCTCAGATCATCCTAGTAGCCCTTCTCTGTACCTGCTCCAGTTTGAATTCATCCTTTTTAAACATGGGAGACCAGAACTGCACACAGTATTCTAGGTGAGGTCTCACCAGTGCCTTGTATAATGGTACTAAAACCTCCTTATCCCTACTGGAAATGCCTCTCCTGATGCATCCCAAAACCGCATTAGCTTTTTTCACAGCCATATCACATTGGCAGCTCATAGTCATCCTATGATCAACCAATACTCCAAGGTCCTTCTCCTCTTCCGTTACTTCTAATTGATGCGTCCCCAATTTATAACTAAAATTCTTGTTATTAATCCCTAAATGCATAACCTTACACTTCTCACTATTAAATTTCATCCTATTACTATTACTCCAGTTTACAAGGTCATCCAGATCCTCCTGTATAATATCCCGATCCTTCTCTGAATTGGCAATACCTCCCAGCTTTGTATCATCTGCAAACTTTATTAGTACACTCCCACTTTTTGTGCCGAGGTCAGTAATAAAAAGATTAAATAAGATTGGTCCCAAAACCGATCCCTGAGGAACTCCACTGGTAACCTCCCTCCAACCTGACAGTTCGCCTTTCAGTAGGACCCATTGTAGTCTCCCCTTTAACCAATTCCTTATCCACCTTTTGATGTTCATATTGATCCCCATCTTCTCCAGTTTAATTAATAATTCCCCGCGTGGCACAGTATCAAATGCCTTACTGAAATCTAGGTAAATTAGATCCACTGCATTTCCTTATCTAAAAAATCTGTTTCTTTTTCAAAAAAGGAGATTAGGTTGGTTTGGCACGATCTACCTTTTGTAAAACCATGTTGTATTTTGTTCCATTTACCATTGACTTCAATGTCCTTAACTAATTTCTCCTTTAAAATTTTTTCCAGGACCTTGCATACTACAGATGTCTAACTAACTGGCCTGTAGTTACCCGGATCACTTTTTTTTCCTTTCTTAAAAATAGGAACTATATTAGCAATTCTCCAATCATTCGGTACTACTCCTGAGTTTATAAATTCATTAAAAATTCTTGCTAATGGGCTGCAATTTCAGCTGCAATTTCAGGTGCCAATTCCTTTAATATTCTTGGATGAAGATTATCTGGGCCCCCCGATTTAGTCCCATTAAGCTGTTTCAGTTTCGCTTCTACCTCAGATATGGTAATATCTACCTCCATATCCTCATTCCCATTTGTCATGCTACCATTATCCCTAAGATCCTCTTTAGCCTTATTAAAGACTGAGGCAAAGTGTTTGTTTAGATATTGGGCCATGCCTAGATTATCTTTAACCTCCACTCCATCCTCAGTGTTTAGCAGCCCCACTTCTTCTTTCTTAGTTTTCTTCTTATTTATATGGCTATAGAACCTTTTACTATTGGTTTTAATTCCCTTTGCAAGGTCCAACTCTACTCGACTTTTAGCCTATCTCACTTTATCCCTACATGTTCTGACCTCAATTAGGTAGCTTTCCTTGCTGATTCCTCCCATCTTCCACTCCCTGTATGCTTTCTGTTTCTTCTTAATCACCTCTCTAAGATGCTTGCTCATCCAGCTTGGTCTACAACTCCTTCTATGAATTTTTTCCCCTTTCTTGGGATACAGGCTTCCGATAGCTTCTGCAGCTTTGATTTAAAGTAATCCCAGGCCTCCTCTACCTTTAGATCCATAAGTTCTTCAGTCCAATCCACTTCCCTAACTAATTTCCTTAATTTTTTGAAAGTCAGCCCTTTTGAAATCAAAAACTCTAGTTGCAGATTTATTTTTGTTAATCCTTCCATTTAGTTTGAACTGAATTAGCTCATGATCACTTGAGCCAAGATTGTCCCCTACAACCATTTCTTCTATGAGGTCCTCGCTACTCACCAAAATTAAATCTAAAATGGCATCCCCTCTAGTTGGTTCAGCAACTATTTGATGAAGGAATCCATCAGCTATCGCATCTAGGAAAATCTGAGCCCTATTATTATTACTAGCACTGGTCCTCCAGTCTATATCTGGGAAGTTAAAGTCTCCCATGATCACGCAGTTTCCATTAGTATTTACTTTAATAAAAACATTAAAAAGGGCTCTATCCATATCCAAATTAGATCCCGGAGGTCTATAGCACACCCCAAGCACTGTAGGAGAGGCTTTACTAGTTATCTTCCCCAATGTAATTTTTGCCCAGACAGACTCTGTCTTATCTTAACTTAACAGAGTTACTTGTAAATGATCAAAAATTCAATCCATACTCAGAATCAATAGAGTAATTTTCTGGAAAATACAATGTATTTTTCATAGATAACTGGTTGAATCCCTGCTTTAACTGCAAAAGTTAACCTAGCCTTAAATATAGAGCTTCCTAACATGACTTGGGTATGTCTAGGTTATACTGGAAACTGCTGCTGTTCAAATTATTTCACTTGCTTTTTTTAAACACATTAATATAATACTAGCTATTTTTATACTGTGCTGCTTGCAATAAATGCCGCTCTGAGCATGTTCTTGAACAATAGTCATTATTTCTTTGTTATCCTTTCTTACAGCTGCCAAAATTGTAATGATTCAGCTTTAATTAACTGAAATGAATCTTCACCAGATAAACATAATACCCAATAGATGGAAAGTGATGGTGTTTCATTTATTCACAGATAATAATTTAATAACTTATTGACACTCACAGCACTTTGAGTTAGATATTTTTCAGAAGTTAACCAAACATATCATACTTACACTTTATTGTTATGAGCTCTTACATTGTGGTATACCTAAAATTACCATAATTTTTAAAAACACAGATGTGATGGGTGAGGGCCCTATCACTTGGTAACTCACTCAAAGTACAGCCCCACAGGTATAAGATAAATGCTTTATCTTGTCCATAAATTAATTTTACTTTATGGGAAATAATGATTGATAGATTGGATGAACTAAATGTCTTTTCCATATCTAACTTCTGCAAATAGTTTCTAAGATATACAATTTTTAAATTAGAAATTTTACATGAGTATCAAAAGTCCTCCCAAAAGAGAAAAAAAGTAATATAGATAATAAGAAAATTATAATGATATGAAAATGAAGGGTAGGCATGACATTTAGCAATAACATTCAATTATGTGTGAAATAGTTTAATTAGATACGTTATTTTAGGGAGAGCAGGTAAGTGATATCTGTATTTAAATTTCCTTACACTTTCCATTTTAAAAGATTCTGCAATCTTTATTATTTGTTTTAGAAGATCTTCCACCTCTGTTGTTTTCAGTATGCCTTTGCAGGGAGAAAGCCCTGAGGCAAGAGTGGTGGCTTTTCTTTCCCCTGTGAAATTCCATTCAGGTTTGACTGGGATATTCACTAAGGCTACAGCTACACTGCAAAGTTAAGTCGATGTAAGTTACGGCGATGCAGCCTTATGGACAGTTTGTTCCAGATCCTATCTATTGGGGAGACTTACTGGACCCTGCCTCAAGAATTTTTCAATAGTCCACAGCCAATTGACTGGATGGTGAGGCTTAAGCTATGAAGGATCTGGTTGCAATGGTCTCTTCAAGTCTGATTGCCCCGGTTCTGTCAGCAGCGCACCCCATATTACCTGATACATTCTCTGAGGAAGAAGAGGAATTGCTTCCTCTCTTGAAATAACAACAGATTCAGAACTGGAGCCAGAGTTGCCTTCTGATGAAAACGTGGGCATTATTTCTGCTTTATCTCCTTCAAGGGATGCATTACAATTCTGTCAGTTGGCAGATCAAATGGCATCTACTTTGAACTTACCTTTTGTTGCTTTAGAAGAAACATCACATCCAGTATTTGACATCTTAGGAGATTGTTGAAGAAGTAGGAGTCTTTATCTTTACCTATTTTGGATGGACTTTTGCAACATGCTAAAGCAGTTTGCACTTCTCCTGCTTCCTGCCTTCATCTGTAAGAAAATAGAAAAACTGTATCAGCTCCTGCATGAAGGGTGGTTATATTTTCATACTGCCCCACCTCATTCTTTGGTGGTTTCAGCAGGAAGTAACAGATCTAGATCTGGTCAAGCCCATTCTAGTCTGACTGATAGAGAAGGGAAGAAGCTGGATTCCCATTGGAGGAAAGCTCTCTCTTTTTTGTCATTGCGTATTAAAGTAGCCAGTTACTAGTTGTATTGTCCTGATACCAGTTTCATCTAGAAAAACTGATTTGTCCCTAGACAAATTGGAAGATTGGGCCAAAAGAAATCTAATGAGGTTCAATAAGGATAAGTGCAGGGTCCTGCACTTAGGATGGAAGAATCCAATGCACCGCTACAGACTAGGGACCGAATGGCTCGGCAGCAGTTCTGCGGAAAAGGACCTAGGGGTGACAGTGGACGAGAAGCTGGATATGAGTCAGCAGTGTGCCCTTGTTGCCAAGAAGGCCAATGGCATTTTGGGATGTATAAGTAGGGGCATAGCGAGCAGATCGAGGGACGTGATCGTTCCCCTCTATTCGACACTGGTGAGGCCTCATCTGGAGTACTGTGTCCAGTTTTGGGCCCCACACTACAAGAAGGATGTGGATAAATTGGAAAGAGTACAGCGAAGGGCAACAAAAATGATTAGGGGTCTAGAGTACATGACTTATGAGGAGAGGCTGAGGGAGCTGGGATTGTTTAGTCTGCAGAAGAGAAGAATGAGGGGGGATTTGATAGCTGCTTTCAACTACCTGAAAGGGGGTTTCAAAGAGGATGGCTCTAGACTGTTCTCAATGGTAGCAGATGACAGAACGAGGAGTAATGGTCTCAAGTTGCAATGGGGAAGGTTTAGATTGGATATTAGGAAAAACTTTTTCACTAAGAGGGTGGTGAAACACTGGAATGCGTTACCTAGGGAGGTGGTAGAATCTCCTTCCTTAGAGGTTTTTAAGGTCAGGCTTGACAAAGCCCTGGCTAGGATGATTTAACTGGGACTTGGTCCTGCTTTGAGCAGGGGGTTGGACTAGATGACCTTCTGGGGTCCCTTCCAACCCTGATATTCTATGATTCTATGATTCTATGATCTGTCGGGAAAAAATAGCTACATTTGTTCAAGGCTTATAGGATGGTCAGAGGAGACTTGCCAATTCAATCATCACAGAAAGTCAGAACATGACAAAACATGACCTTGGTGACCTTTTGATGCTTCTGACACAATGGCCAGGGCATCTATTGTCATCCTTAGAAGACATGCATGATTAAGATCTTCTTTGTTGGCTATGAATGCTAGGTTTAAAGTTGAGGAACTCTGTTTTCAGGGCAATGTTTTTTTTAGTAACAAAACAGATAATTTTTTTTGAGAAATTAAAGGAGACCAGATCTACCACTTGATCATGTGATTTATATTTTTCTTCTCAAATGAGACCACCTATTTCTTCTTTTTTCTATCAGAGGCAATTTTGCCCACTGTCATCTTCATATTTCTTGACTCATGGTTGGCAGCAACTACAACACCAACAGCCAACTTATTCTCAGTCTCAACATTTGTAGTAGATTGAATTCAAAACAATCTGTGTTCTCATCATCTTCTTTGAATATATGGCTTCAAATTTGATATGTGGGTCCAGAGTTGTGGACCAGCTTGCAAAATTCCTTCCTATCTTTTTGTTTGGAGACAGGCTTCCCTATTTTGTTAGCAGTCTTGTAACATCAGACAAATGGATCCTAGAGATAATGGAAAAGTGTGATACAATACAGTTCCAAACACTACTTCTTACCCTTCCCATTTCAGGGAACAATCTCATGAAGTTGTTCTTCTGTCATAAGTTTACAAATTGCTTCTAATAGGAGCTGTAGAGGAAGTTCCTGACAATTTAGGGGGTCACGGTTTCATTAAAGATATATTTTTTCAGAATATATGGGAAGGTGGGGGTTCCATCCAATTTTAGATTTAAGAAAGTTGAACATGTTCATCTAGAAGTTTCCATTTTTAATATTAACTCTGGATTCCATCATACCCTCCTCACAAGCATGGATTGGTTCTCAACTCTTGATTTAAAGGATGCATATTTCTACTTGGCCAAATCATCAGAAGTACCTGATTTCATGGTGGGATAGAGACATTTTCAATACAAGTTCCTACTATTCGGGCTTTCTACAGCACAAAAGTGTATTTACAAAGTGCCTTTCTGTGGTAGTGGCACATCTCCAAAAATACGGTATTGTTTTTACCCATACTTAGACAACTGGCTGCTGAAGTCAATCTCACATGAGGATATGTTGACTCACATTCAGTTTATAACATCCCTTCTTATAGATGGACTTCTTCTAAATGTCAAGAAATCAAATCTCTGCCCAACTTAGAGAATCCTTTTTATAGGATTGGTACTGCTTAGAAGCAGGAAGGGATTTCCTTCCAGAGGAAGGAACATAGTGTGATCTATTTTGGAGATTAATCCTTATTAAACACAGACATTAATATTCTTTTTAGATCTAATGGGTCTTGTTGGAGTGAATTTATCACTCCCTTTGCTCATCTCAGAAGGAGGCCAATGCAACTTTACTTGGTTTAACATTGGTTGGCTTAAACCTAACCTGGATAATCTTCACATGCTAATCAGTGTGATGGGGTTGGGACTCACCACCGCAGCCTCCTGCTGTTCACTCTGGGAATTAGCTCAGTTTATGCAGAGCGCCCTCTGCCGGTGGTGTCAGTCTGTCTCTCGCCCTAGATTGGCATCTCAACCTGTGTTGCTCCCAGCTTGCAGCATCCTCTTCAGGACACTGCCCTCTGGCAGTGCCCACTGCTCCGGTCTCACCGCCTTCCAGGGGGTTAGGGGTTATCAACAGTCCTTCTCTTCACCCCAGCCACAATGGCCAACCACACCCCAAAGTCTAACCCCTTTTGGCAGGGGTCTGGTGCAGTCCGTGATGGCCAGTTCTAACGGCCAAGTGGAAGTGCAAGGGGGAAGGGGGGGACCCAGGCTCACCCTCTTCTCTGGTCCCGACCCAGGGACCCTTTGGTGGAAGTCTTCCTGCCTGCCCTCCTTCTCTCCCTTTGTCCGTCTCTCTCCCTGGGCGATTTCCGCTTTGGCCCCTTTGCACCGGCTGGGCCCTTTTTCTCAGGGCCTGCAGCCTGGCAGATACCGGGCGGGAGTTCCCTTCTGCTCCCCTGCCTGCTCAGCGCTGCGCTGTGCTGTGCTGTCCCTGGTGCTAGGCTCCTCACACAGGAGACAGACCTTCACCCTCTGAAGGCCTGGAGAGGCTGCCTGCTCTCTTCCTGGGCAGCCTTTATATAGGGTCTAGCCTAGCCCTGATTGGCTGGCTGTAATACTGGCCCTGATTGACTCTCTAGCAGGCCCTCCCTGATTGGCTGCCGCCTTGCGCAGCCGCTCTGGCCTGTTGTAGCCCAATCTGGCATGGGGGTGGGGCACAACCCCACCACAATCAGCATGCTACAGAACACTGTAGAATCTTTGATTTGGTGGACAAACAGAGCCAACGTTCTGAAAAGAGTTTTGTTCCCTCATCATTGGTCACAATAATCTCCAATGCATTGAACAATGGATGGGGAGCTCACCTGGGGTCTCTGTCAGTTCGGTGTCACTGGACATTGCAGGAAAATAATCTGCACATAAATGTATTGGAAGAGAGGATGATTAGCCTGGGTCTCAAATATTTCTTCTTTTTATAAATGGGAGAGTTGTGTTAGCAGTAATGAACAACACAGTAGCTATGTGTTATGTCAACAAGCAGGGACATGTTCATTCCACTCTGTTGTGTGCTGAGGTAACCAGTTTATGGGGTTGGTGCTATACAACATCTATCCAGTGGCTCTGCCTTTAGCAGGGGAAAGTAATGTGTTTGCAGATCAACTCAGCAAGGACAACTGTGAGATCCATGAATGGCGGTTGAAGGACTAGGTGATTCAAGAGATCTTCTCCAGTTGAGATCAGCTATCATGGACTTGTTTGCAACCAGGATCAACAAAAACTGTTGGGAGCAGGAAACAACAGATGGTCCATGTCAGACATTTTCCCAATGCATTGGGAAGTATGATCCCCCCTCTTTCCATTCATTCATAAGGTGGTGAGGAAGATAAGACAGATGAGGTAAGGTTGATTCTGGTTACACCAGCCTGGTCCAGAAAACAATGGTATATGAACCTGATTCAGCTGTCAGAGGAGCTGTATAAACTGTTTTCCTTGTCTCTAGACTGGTTCTCTCAGAACCATGGCTTCGTCCGGATCCGCAGTCTCTTCATCTGATGGCCTATTGAACAATCATGTTCTTTGTTGGTTCACAATGTATTGCTTAACTCTGTGAACAGTTTATGAGGAAATATAATTTGAAATGGACTAGATTTGTCTCTTGGATGCAGGGAAAAACTGAGTCATCAGTTTCTGCTTCTGTTCCTTGTCTTTTGGAATATTTGGTGTGTGTAAATTCTGAGAGGTTATCTAATGCCTCTCTAAGAGTTTACTTGGTGTTTCTCTGAGCTTATCATGTCTTGATTGATGATAAATCATTTTTTGTGTATGATAGAGTTTAAAGGTTTCTGAAGGGGTTATCTAACAAGTACTCCCCCCGTAAGAGACCAGGTTCAAGCATAGGATCTTAATTTGGTTTTATCTATGCTTATGAAGCTTCTTTTTGAACTGTTGTCAGAGTGTTTTTGATTTTATTTATCTATTAAGACAGATTTTTTTGGCTATTTCATCAGTGAGGAGTGTGAGTGAATTTCATTCATGATGGCAGACTTGTCTTTTTTACTATCTTTTCATAAAGATGACATGATTCTTAGACATGATCCTAGATTTTTACCAAAAATACTATCTGAATTTTACATTGATCAGACAATGAATTGACCAATATTCTTTCTAAAGTTATATATGTTGTTAAAGAGAAATCATACATACTTTAAATAGTATAAGGTTTCTAGCATATTATTTCATTAGAGCTACAGATTTTAGGAAGTCTGCTAGGTTATTTATTTCTCCTGCTAGGAATGATATTGGTTACCATGTATCTTCTCAAACTATTTTCAGAGGGGTAAAGCAATATATTATTGAATATTACATATATTATTGAATATTAGCAGTTCCTCTGCCTACTAGAATCAGATTTTCTTGCACTAGCACATAGCAAATTTTGCTTTTCTTAAACATGTTCCCATTGAGGAAATCTGTAAAGCTGCTACTTGGAAGTCAGCTCATATGTTTACGAAATGTTATCCTTTGAATTTGGTTTCTGCACTAGAGGCTAAGTTTAGCAAAGTTGTGTTTCAACTGTTGTTTAATTAGGACTCTATTCCAACCTCCCAGAGTTTCAACACTGCTAGCCAAACTATCTATAACAGGGGATATGCAGAACCACTCAAAGAAGAAATGAGGGTTGCTTTCTTGTAACCCGAGCTCTTCAAGATGACTCTGCATACACACTTTCTGTCCCCCTTCCCCTCTTTCTGAGAGTCCTACCTTAGTTTTCTCTGGGTCAGTGGTGTATGGAACAGAAGCACAAAAGGAGCTGTGCCCCCTTACTTATACTTGATGTCAGAGCATTTGCTGATGCTGAGGGGAGGTGCAGGAGGAGGCACGTGCTTGGAGAAGGTTCTACTGTTATGCAGCACCACTTGATGTGTTACTCATGAGTGTGTATATGCAGAGTTATCTCAAGTAACTCGAGTTACAAGTAAGTAATCTTCATTTAGGAAATGCCAGAATTTAGGTTGCCCGTTCAACCTTAATTCAGCCCCTTTTGTGTATTTGTTATGATAAAGTCTTCATTTACTATATTTTTCCACAGTACCCTTGTTTCATTAGCACTCTGGGAGTCAATCAAGGTTGTGTATGAATCAGGGCTGTTTGTCAAACCCCTGCCTCATTTATAGCAGATGTTGGAAGGTGGATAGTGAATGAGGCAGGGGACTGAAGCAAAAGAAAGTGTGATCTTGTGTTTAATACAGGTGAATGTCTCACAGGAAAACTCAGTTTTGTCTCTGCTCCTTCTACTTATGTGATGCTGGACTGAGGGAGAGAGTTTGGAAGGGACAGGGCAGGAGGAGTTGTTCTTACGGGGAATAGGTAGAAGAGCCTGTGCCCATTAAAACACATAGTGAACTAGAGCCTGTAGCCCAAGAGGATGACCATCTACTACTGCTATCACTTACGCTCTTAGCTCAAGCAGCAGAAGTCTGTGTGGTGGATCTCAAGGTTCCATCCTGCTCATGAACCATGAGAGGGGGACAATATGGTGCCATGTAATGGAATTTCTATTAGTTTCACTTGCTTTTAAAAACCTAGGAGATTACATACATACAAATTACAAAAAGAAAAGGAATACTAATGGATGTAATGATTCATCCATTCCCAGTCTCTATTCAAGCCTAAGTTAATTGTATCCAGTTTGCAAATTAATTCCAATTCAGCAGTCTCTCGTTGGAGTCTGTTTTTGAAGCTTTTTTGTTGAAGGATAGCCACTCTTAGGTCTGTAATCGAGTGACCAGAGAGATTGAAGTGTTCTCCAACTGGTTTTTGAATGTTATAATTCTTGACGTCTGATTTGTGTCCATTCATTCTTTTACATAGAGACTGTCCAGTTTGACCAATGTACATGGCAGAGGGGCATTGCTGGCACATGATGGCATATATCACATTGGTAGATGCGCAGGTGAACGAGCCTCTGATACTGTGGCTGATGTGATTAGGCCCTATGATGGTGTCATACATTACACAAAGTAAAACTATTTCCCCATGTTATTTCTCCCCCCCCACCCCCCCACCCCCCACTGTTCCTCAGATATTCTTGTTAACTGCTGGAAATAGCCTACCTTGCTTGTCATCATGAAAGGTTTTCCTCCTTTCCCCCCGCTGCTGCTGGTGATGGCTTATCTTATGTGATCACTTTCCTTACAGTGTGTATGATAAACCCATTGTTTCATGTTCTCTGTGTGTGTGTGTGTATATCAATCTCCCCTCTGTTTTTTCCACCAAATGCATCCGATGAAGTGAGCTGTAGCTCACGAAAGCTTATGCTCTAATAAATTTGTTAGTCTCTAAGGTGCCACAAGTACTCCTTTTCTTTTTGCGAATACAGACTAACACGGCTGCTACTCTGATACAAATTACAGTTCTCATGCAACCTTAATCCAGCCTCCTTGTGCATATGCATTATGATCCAGTCTTTAATTACATGATCACATGCTATTTTTTTCCACAAACCCTTGCCTCATTCAGTGCACAGGATGGACTTGCTCTGAAGATGAATCAGGGTTGTACAGTAAAGGGGGCCGTTGTCTGGAGGACCTCTGCTTCATCTGATGAAAAAGTTGGAAGGTGTGTACTGAATGAGGCAGGGGACTGCAGGAAGAGAAAGGATGGTCTCATGGTTAAGGCAATTAAATGCTGCCCTAGAGAACTGATTCCATTTCTGCCTCTTCCCCAGTGTTTGTATGTGATGCTTGGAAAATTAATTAAACTGGAATTTTCACAGGTGTTCACTAAATGTGTGTTCCTTATTTTCTAGTTTCCTAACTTGATACTTTGTGGTCTGATTTACAAGAGTACTGAGCACTCATGGCTGCAGCTGAAGTCAATGGCAGTTGTGTTTTCAGCATATAAAGTGCTATACAATGCTAAGCATCTGAAAAATATCAACTCTTTGGCATCTCAGATTGACCACTCAAAATTAGTGGATACTTTTGACTTAATCTCTCTGTGCCTCAGTTCCCCATCTGTAAAATGGGGATAATATTCCCTAACATCACAGGGTTATCATAAAAATAAGTTTACTAATCTTTGTGAAGCATTTAGATACTATTGTGATGAGTGCCATAGAAAAGTCCATGAGGAATTTAATTACTCTTTCTTCAGGGCAGGGTTTGAATATTGTGCAGTAAATAAGGTCTGGGGCTCCACATAGAACAATGGGGATTTCACTTACACCAGTATACATAAGGAGTAATATCAGTTAATTTCATGGAGTTACAACATTGTATAGGTTTCTGTAAGGGTGATGAGAATCAAGAAGCATTGTACTTCTGTACTCCATATGTAGTCAGCTCTACATGTAAGCTGTTTAGTTCATAAAATGAGAATTATCACCTTGGGATTGTATACAGTTTCAGTCTTGGTCTTCTGCATTACATTATTTTATCTTATTCTCTTTACAAGCAATGAAGTATATTAGATTAATCTTGAGTTAAGTAAAGACCACCAAAAAGCATTGTATAGTTTTTGACTATGAAAATGCAAAAAACTTTCTTGTTTCCCACTTAAAAAATAAAGATAATTTTCTCACTCTGGATAATGGTTCTAATGTTGATCCAAAAGATTCTTGATTCATTTTCGAGACAGATGACTGAAAGAGATAGATATAGATACAGATATAGATATAGATATTTAATTATTTTATTATTATGAAATGATGATTAAAGAAAGCCATAGCTACTTAGTATTATCTTACTA
This sequence comes from Dermochelys coriacea, assembly GCF_009764565.3. Taxonomy (NCBI): domain Eukaryota; kingdom Metazoa; phylum Chordata; order Testudines; family Dermochelyidae; genus Dermochelys; species Dermochelys coriacea. The sequence goes on along the minus strand of NC_050078.2, from coordinate 21,800,916 downwards.
TAATTGCCTGTTGTCCAACATTTTTGTTTTTCTGATTTAAAAATGCTAGTCCAGGTCACACAGTACATCAGAAATATCAAACCTAAAGCACAGTAGGGGAGGTGTTGTGATTATCAAGAATCCAAACATTAAAAGTCCAAGAAATTCAATTAAGTGTACACTGTAAAGAAATTCAGATCTATTAAGGTACAGAAATGATACCATACTATAAAGGTAGAGTGATGATTAATGCATATTACTTTGTAGACCCAGATTAGAACAAACTGATTTTGCAAAGACATTTGATTTTTTTTCTCTCTCATATCACTACACGGCAGAGTTAACATTGTTTGGCTGCTGTAACTGCATGTTTTCATGCCTTTAATATTTTTAGTTTTCGTTTAAATGTAACTTTGACTTTGAAATACCTTGGTGTGTAATGCTTGGTTTTGGAAGTATTACAACACCCTGTAATATTTTTACCCTTATGTTACTGATACACACTTAAGCCTTGACTCCAGTTTAATATAGTTTTCATTTTTGAATTTTCTTATTTAATTTATTTATTTATATGTGAGGGTGAGAATTGAAGATTCTGTGCACTCTCTCTTCAATTGCAGAAATGCAGTGTACAGCAGATACAAGTCGCAACAGCGTGTTTACTTGCAGCAGTACAAAAAGGGGGCATGTTCATGTGCAATTGTGGCCACAATGAGGTAGAAATCACAGTATATTGCATGGCAGTGTGTGGTATTAGAGTTTAGGCAGGCATTCAGACTGCAATATTGAGATTAGTTTTAGTGACAATGGGATTTTCCTGACCACTTCCCCAAGTTTGTCATTATTGTTTTCCTATTAGGAATCATGTTGCCGGGATTCAGTTTCACATTTTACTACAATTTTGTGTTTTTACTCTCTGTGTTCTTTAGCCTTGATAACATGGTTGCCATGTCTTGCAGCTTCCAACATTCATCCCTTTCCTTCCTTGCTGTTACTTTAGAATCCATTGTAGAATCCATTACCTTACGAATAGTTATTTAAAAATTATTATTGGTTTTATGTATTACATTACAAAATGTGTTAAAAAACTTTATTAATTTTACAAAGTGAAGCACTCAAATAAAAGGAAATGGCAGTATTAAGGTTGTTTGGGCAACTTGAATTCTGCCCCTTATACATATGCATTTTGATAGAGTCTTCAGTTGAATTATCACGTGTCTTTTTCCACAGGACATCTTTTAACATAGTTTTTGTAAGTAATTTCCTGTTAGTTTTTTGTTTTGTTTTTCTTTTATTACAAAATCTATTGTATAACTGTAACAATCAATTGAATGTGCTGACTACAGGGTTTGAACCCTGGAACCATCCTTAGCTCAGATGAAGCAAAAAGCAAGCTGCTTATATTCAGCTGGTGAGCCTTAGTCTATTCTAAGTTACCCAGGATCATTTTGGCTACCAGTAGCTCCAGGATCAGAGAAATGGAAAAGGGTGGGAGGCACCTTCCTCCTATCTCAAGCTCAGGATTTTATCCTGCAAAGTACTGAACATTCTAGCCCAACCTAGCAAAACAGTTAAAATTAGGAAGGCACTAAACACTTGGTTAGTCCCATTGACTGCAGTGGGAGAACTCAGGTTCTTAACTTTAAGCACGTGCTTACGTATTTTGTTTGATAACTCTGAAGTGTCGAGTCATTTCTGGACTCAGCCTTTGATGGCTCAGTTCAGCTCAAGATCTAGCTCCATATTTCGATGCATATACACAAGGGTGGATAATAAATGCTATACGTTCAATGTTTGCATTTGTTGACTTTCGAGCCCTTGGTTACTCAACCTAAACATTTCACTAATATAAATATGTAATGAAATGCAGTCAGTAAAAACTACTTGTATAATTTCAGACTGTTTGTCTTTGAGGAGGCATACAAAATGTATGGATTTACTACAGTGCTATTTTTTTTTCATAGTGTGGTTCAGACTTTAATATGGACCAGTAGGTCACCTATTCTAATAGGCTTCAATCTCTTTAGAAGAGTGAGTGGCTCTAAGAGAGCTTTGTTAGAAACATATGCTCATTCACTTGTCATTTCCAAAGTTCCTTGAACTTTCTGATTACAACATCTAGTCTTTGTCACAGAAAACAAGAAACTCTAAACAGCCCTTCATATCTGAGCATTGAACCAGACTCACAAGGAGCTGGAGTGAGTAAAACATTAGCTACTGTTGTTTCTTACAAGATCTCTTATGGACTGTTGTATGAGTTAGGAGATGAACTATAGAAATGCAATAAACAATGTCATGGAAATTTATCCCACTATGACCTTTTCTATCTCATATGGATTAAAACAACTTTTTTTTAATTTCAAAATGTGTTCTTACAGTCCTTCCTTATAAAGGTCAAAGGTTGTCTAGTGAAAATAAAGACCCTGTTCTTTCCGCACATACATGACTAGAATTCTTCCTTTCAGTTTATTCAGGGAGATAAATGTTCTATTCATGTTGCTTTTGATCCTTCTCAGAAAGCCTTCTTTAAAGACTGAGTCAGAGATAGATGCTATAGACCTATAGACATTTATTTTGTTACCAGCTTTTCCCATCTTTAAAATCTTTTTGGGGAAAATTCTTATCAGACCTTAGCTAATACATAATATCAGTTGTGTCTCTGATAATTTTATAGAATTCTTGAACTCATATCTGGTTTCCATTTGAACAATTTTAAATAGAATTTTAAAACATTTGTCAGACTATTATTACCTGCTATGAATTCTTTCCTTACTATGGAAAAGCATCCAGTTATCTTGTGCTGAGTACCTTACAACATCTAAAATATATCTGGCATATAGTATACATTTCTGAAAAAGAAATCAAACATACTTGCCAAAAGCAATAATTGAAACAATTTTGTGAATACAATTCAAAATGTAAAGACTTCACAAAACTGAGATTGTGATTAACTAACATCTTAACAAGACCTGTCATTTCTGTACTGCTTTAAAAATACTCTATTTCTCTATGAAGCATTAGCAGCAGTATCCACATTACAGAATTCTTTGGAATTTAAATATTTTATAGTCAATCTAGTGAAAAGATTTATATAAATCAATCAAAATATAGTTCTCATTGAAGAACACGAGTCAATAGCAGAAAAGACTCTGGCTCCCCCTCCTGTTCTGTTTGGTTTTGGGTTTTAAATTCTATTCAAGAAATTTTATAGACTCAAATAAGAACTGTTAGAGACATTATGGATCTTATGAAGATTTGGGATAGATCCATGTTACAAGAGATGCAACTCTGATGGGTTGGGAAGCATATCATAGAAAGGATCATTATTAAAAATGGCATTACCCTACCAGCTGTGCTGTAGCATTAGACCTAATTTTATTGTATGTCAAAGATGTCATTAGTCTTTATTTCCTTTATTTTATCTTAATTTTACCCTCTTTTCCATCTAGACCAAATTTGAAAGTCTGTAAAGTGGAAGACAAAAACACAACATCACAATGTTTTTCCTCTAGTGGAATCTCTATTATGCTAATAAATTTTCAAAAAAGGTTTGGCTTCCAAGATTTTACAATAGATATTAAAAGTTTCACTTCAGATTGTGAACTGTCAGATTTTTTTCTTCTGCCACTATTCCAGTCATTCTATATTGTCATACTGTTTGCATGGTGGGTTTTTTGTTTTGTTTGTTTTGTGTTTTTTCTGAAAGAGTTTAGAGAAGGAATTAGCTTTGATTCTATAATCTCAAATAGTTACTGTACAGTTTCTAACTTGATTAGTTAATGGAACTTCAGTCAGATCTTATACCTACATTACCTGGTGGTTGTGATTAGTATCTTGTTTGTATGATAGTCCCTTGGAACATTTGTGTAGTTTTTTACTAAGACTTTACCTTCCACTTTTGAAACCGTTGCCTACTTGTGACACTAACAGTCTCTCTCAGGGCAACAGATTTGAAAGGCCCAGAGGTCATCCTCTTTGCCATGCAGAATACCAACTAAAGCTCAATCTTGGAGTTCCTCCTCCAAAACAAGGGCTAAAAAGCCCTGTCCTGCCTCTTCTGATGCTCATGGTCCGCTGGACACCTTCTGCCTGGCCCCTCCCCAACACCACCCTTATCACCATAGCCCTAAGGAACCTTCATCTTGCCTTCAGAATACTCCTATCACAGAGAACTGTACAGCTGCAATATGGAGCTCAGTTAATACCATCACTTGGCACTCAAGCTGGTAGGAATCCGGAGTTCCCATTCTGCGTGAAATTCCTAAATTACATTTTTAATTTTTTTTTAGTTCCTAATTAGAATGAAAAAATCTAAATTTCCCAGGGAACAAAATTCTAAAATTTGTTTCACAGAATCTGAAATAACATTTTACTTCAACCTTATTGTTTAGACTTTTGTTACATATTATAATTAATAATATGAAAAAAATTGAAATAATTTAGCTATGTATGTATGTCATACCATGTGTATTATTATTTCATGGCATGGCATGATATCATCAAAACGTTTCAAATAATACATCATATCATATCATAAAAGTCAAAAACAATAACTAACTTACACCATGAAAGTGGAAATAATAATGTCAGAATTAAATGTTTTGATTTTATTGAAACAAAATATTTTGACCTTGTCAAAAATGATTTGTTCTGATAATTTTTCATCAAAAATATGTTCATATAGAATGTTTCGGGTTTTTTTAAAATCAGTATTTTCAGATGGAAAAATTTCTTTGGAAATATTTTGACTGGTTCTACCCTGCACTGGTCCCCTGGATCTGGTCTCCAGCTCAGCCTTTCCATAGTCTCTTTTTGACTTGGACTCCTTTGACCCACCTTGTATCTAATCTGCTAACTTCTAGTTAGTCACTGTGACATAGTGACAATACATGAAGTGGCAGAGGGGAGAGGGGGATGATACAGTATAATAATGAGGGTTCCTCAACATGTTTTTCTTTGAGGCTGTCATGGACCACCCTTCTTCCCTGCTACTTTGGAGTCTAAATCTCTGAATTCTAGCCTAGAAAAGGAATTCTGTGGCAGATGGGGCTGCAATACCTTATTTGCAGCTCCCCTGGATAAAGCGAACAAAAACATTAATTACCTGTGCACATGAGGAACATGTGTACCATAAGTGGGATCCAAACAGGCAAACATGTTGAAGAAATACAGTTAAAAGAAGTAAATGATCTTTCCCACCTATGGATTTGAAATGTGTAATCGTTGTGATGTTTTAAAAAAAAACAAAGAATAATAAATGAAAATATCTCAATTATATTTTTCTAACAGTATTCACATCGCATCACATCACAAATTGTCTACAAATAATTTTAAAAACTGTATTATTTCTTAAATTAGCTTATGAAGGTGTTCAAATATTGAAATGCATCAGTGATTCATACCCGACAATCTTGGACAACCCAAGTTATTGCAATCACCATTCCTCTAAGACAGTGTTTCTCACCCGTCCTTCATTTGCGGACCGCTAAAAAATTTCAGATGGCGGTGCAGACCCCTTTGGAAATCTTAGACATAGTCTGCAGACCACAGGTTGAAAAACACTGTTGTGTGCTAATGACAATCTTTCACAGAGTCCTTATACATAGTCTGCAGACACCTGGGGATCTGCGGACCACAGGTTGAGAACCATCGCTCTAAGGCACATTCTGTATCAACATTTGAGCATATATATTAGGAGTAGACATTGATATTCTAGATCTTGGAGCGAATAGCATAATGTTCCTCTATATATTTTAATGCTAGAATCTCAAACCATAATACCTCTGAAATGCAGATGTGAAAATTATTATATTGTATGGATATATTATATTATATATACCTATACACAATTACTTGTTGTTAAGGTGCTTTTAACATACTGTGGGTAGTATTTTTATTAGTATATTTTCACTTTATAATGTTGTGCCCGATATCGTGACCATATGCAGTATTTTTTGGGATTATTGGTTTAACTTGATGAATGTTTTATGTGTATAGTTGTAGACTCTGCATTGTATCCTGCTCCATGCGGGAGGGTTACTGCAGCTACTCCAGGAACTGAAAACGGTGAGGGGTAATTATGGCAGTTGCTGCCATAGGCGTTGGAACTAGGGGTGCGGCTGCTGGCTTGAAGTGGTTTCCATTACATACAGGATTTACAGTTTGGTTCAATGGCTCTCGGCCATGCCCCCACCTCCACTTATAAAAATTATTCGTACACCAGTCCCTAGGGTAGTTTGCATATACTGATTCAGGCTGGATCCCAGAATCCCAAGGAGACAAAGAAAGGACTTTTGATATAAAAGACTGAGTTTAATCTGGCTAAGGGGCTTTCAATTTGATGGAATAAACAGATGTGACTTTTTGTCCAAAGTGGGGACAATCTCTAGAACTGGAAGAACCAGCCAGGTTCTCCATAGGATTGATGGGTGTGTGGATGTGTGTGCTTAACTATGTGTTTAGACCCTTTCATTTGGTTTATATGTTTTCGTTTATGGGCTTTTATCTTCTTTGAAAGAACTGTATGGGACCCGTAACTGCTGATGAATATTCTTCATAGCCCCTTGAGAGAAAACAAAGGATAGGTGCTGGACTCTAGTTATATCTGCTGCAATAATCACAGGGAATTGCAGGGGGGGCTTTAGCCTAAAATCTTGGTGTGACAGCTACTGTAACCACATGCAGCATTTTGGGGGCCATACTGTATTTTATGTTTAAAACATGAAAACCTCAGTAAGCCATTACACTGAGATGGGCCAGACAGTATGAGCTGTAGAATATCGATACCCCTTTGTATTAATGCAGGTGGTGTGTATTTGTGTATTCTTGGTTCAGTGGGGTGGAATCTGGAATCACTCGGGAGTGAATCACTTGCAAATTCCCCAGCACTGGTTATGCTTTAAAAAAAAACCATAACAAAACGAATAATAATAACAAAAAAACCCCTGTGAAACTTCATCCTGTGGCAAAAGTCATTGGCTGGTGATTGCCTGTTACAGAAGGACAAAAGCTCAAACATTTATATAAAGAAATGGCTGAACTGTCCCAAGAGGTCCTGGTTCGTGATCTGAAACTTACATGAACTGACAACCAGGAAGGCAAAAAGAGTTGAGGGATTTGAAAGACTGACACCTACTTGGAAATGGCTGGTGAGCTTTTAGCAAGATTGTGGAAATTTTATTGTTTTTTTCTTTACATATGTCTTCTCTGAAATGATTTTGCCCTAAGATGTAATTTACTTTGTACAGGCTGGCGGATAACGGGTATATACTGTTGTAGCACTTGGAGAAAGGTTAGCCACAGGTATAGGATGCACACCAGACTTGCTGGAGCAATCACAATGAGATGTTGAGGGGTTACAAACCTAAACCCCTGGTCTGGAGCGGGAGAGACACAGGTGTCCAACTGAGAGAGGTGAAAGGAGGCTGGAAACCTTGAGTGGATGCCCTCCGGAAAGACCAGAGTGAGGGGTTGTCTGTCAAAGCTGCAGTTGACCCTGAAACCCTGAACTGTGTCACCTCAGAAGGAAGAGGGATGCAGGTCCCAGTGAGAGGAGACAGATAGAGGTCTGAGACCTAAAGGGGCATTCCTTGAGCAGACCACAGAGGAGGTCAGATGTGCAGTTACCAGGAACTGAGACAAATGTGATTTTAATATTTTATTAAATGTATTGTATAGTCCATGGATAGAAATGCAGTATGACTAGTGAGAAGGCTGCCTTTACTGCCATGTGTCAGTTTTCTTCGGTTATCACTCGATGTAATATGCCTACATTGAAAACAGAATTATACAATTAAACTATATACATATTAAAATAAATGAGTACTGAATCCATGGGCTCGAACAGGCCATTTTAATGGTGCTCTAGAGCTATTCTGTGGTCAAATGCTGCTGGGGTGTTGGTGGTGTTATCTGATCGTACAAAGCCCACTAAAGAACACTTCATCCCCAGCCATCTCTATGTGCTCCCATACGCTTACTTTATGCTTCTTCCAGTTGGAATATTTTGTTAAGCTCCTCCACTTCTGGCTGAACAAAGTTGTTGTTATTTGTAGCTGGCCAGTCCCTGCTTACTACATCTACATTCTCCGGACTCTGGCTCTTCCTATTGCTCCATAGATTCATAGATACTAAGGTCAGAAGGGACCATTCTGATCATCTAGTCTGACCTCCTGCACAGTGCAGGCCACAGAATCTCACCCACCCACTCCTACGAAAAACCTCACCTACGTCTGAGCTATTGAAGTCCTCAAATCGTGGTTTAAAGACTTCAAGGAGCAGAGAAGCCTCCCTCAAGTGACCCGTGCCCCATGCTACAGAGTCTCACATGCTACAGAGGAAGGCGAAAAACCTCCAGGGCCTCTCCAATCTGCCCTGGAGGAAAATTCCTTCCTGACCCCAAATATGGCGATCAGCTAAACCTTGAGCATATGGGCAAGATTCACCAGCCAGATACTACAGAAAATTCTTTCCTGGGTAACTCAGATCCCATCCATCTAGGTTTCAGAGTAGCAGCCGTGTTAGTCTGTATTCTCAAAAAGAAAAGGAGTACTTGTGGCACCTTAGAGACTAACAAATTTATTAGAGCATAAGCTTTCGTGAGCTACAGCTCACTTCATCGGATATCCCATCTCAGGGGATTAGTCCTATTTACCCTGAATATTTAAAGATCAATTACTTACCAAAAGCACATTATCCCATCATACCATCTTCTCCATAAACTTATCGAGTAGAATCTTAAAACCAGATAGATCTTTTGCCTCCACTGCTTCCCTTGGAAGGCTATTCCAAAACTTCACTCCTCTGATGGATAGAAACCTTCGTCTAATTTCAAGTCTAAACTTCCTGGTGGCCAGTTTATACCCATTTGTTCTTGTGTCCACATTGGTGCTGAGCTGAAATAATTCCTCTCCCTCTCCTGTATTTATCCCTCTGATATATTTATAGAGAGCAATCATATCTCCCCTCAACCTTCTTTTAGTTAGGCTAAACAAGCCAAGCTCCTTAAGTCTTCTTTCATAAGACAAGTTTTCCATTCCTCGGATCATCCTAGTAGCCCTTCTCTGTACCTGCTCCAGTTTGAATTCATCCTTTTTAAACATGGGAGACCAGAACTGCACACAGTATTCTAGGTGAGGTCTCACCAGTGCCTTGTATAATGGTACTAAAACCTCCTTATCCCTACTGGAAATGCCTCTCCTGATGCATCCCAAAACCGCATTAGCTTTTTTCACAGCCATATCACATTGTCAGCTCATAGTCATCCTATGATCAACCAATACTCCAAGATCCTTCTCCTCTTCCGTTACTTCTAATTGATGCATCCCCAACTTATAACTAAAATTCTTGTTATTAATCCCTAAATGCATAACCTTACACTTCTCACTATTAAATTTCATCCTATTACTATTACTCCAGTTTACAAGGTCATCCAGATCCTCCTGTATAATATCCCGATCCTTCTCTGAATTGGCAATACCTCCCAGCTTTGTATCATCTGCAAATTATATTAGCACACTCCCACTTTTTGTGCCAAGGTCAGTAATAAAATGATTAAATAAGATTGGTCCCAAAACCGATCCCTGAGTAACTCCACTGGTAAACTCCCTCCAACCTGACAGGTTTCAGAGTAGCAGCCGTGTTAGTCTGTAATCGCAAAAAGAAAAGGAGTACTTGTGGCACCTTAGAGACTAACAAATTTATTAGAGCATAAGCTTTCGTGAGCTACAGCTCACTTTTGTTAGTCTCTAAGGTGCCACAAGTACTCCTTTTCTTTTTCCAACCTGACAGTTCGCCTTTCAGTAGGACCCATTGTAGTCTCCCCTTTAACCAATTCCTTATCCACCTTTTGATGTTCATATTGATCCCCATCTTCTCCAATTTAATTAATAATTCCCCATGTGGCACGGTATTAAATGCCTTACTGAAATCTAGGTAAATTAGATCCACTGCATTTCCTTTATCTAAAAAATCTGTTACTTTTTCAAAAAAGGAGATTAGGTTGGTTTGGCACGATCTGCCTTTTGTAAAACCATGTTGTATTTTGTCCCATTTACCATTGACTTCAATGTCCTTAAGTCAACTCCATACACCCCAACCCCTTAACTGCTTCTCCCTTCTCCTATGACTGCTCCATTACTCCCCAATGGACTTTCATCTGCCATTCCCGAATTGTTAAAAAAAAATCTAAAACAAAATGCTTAATTCTAATGCAGCTTTCTAGAGATATTGATTTATGGAATCTGCATATAAATAAAGCTACCTTCTCCCTTTTGATTATTCAGATTTGTTATCATGACTTTTGTAATGTGTATGGTTCAAAAATGGATCTTCATATGCTCCATGTCTCACATCTGTTATTTTTGGGTACTTTTCAAGATATACCTTTTCCCCTTATGTGTTAATATCCACAGTTTCATTGACAGCTGGACACCCAGTACTTGCCTTAGGAACTAAAGAATTTACAATATGAGCTACAATGAAAGGATAACCAGTGCATAACATGGCCAAAATAATAATAACTGTAATAATAATAATTAATAATAAATTAAGTAGGTTTGAATTTGTTTATTAAAGATAAAGAAAGAGGCATAAAATATTGTTGAACACATTCACCTGAATCTTGATTTGATGCATTTTAATTTAGGTCAAAAATTATTAAACAACCAAGGAAGAAGAGATGACATTAAGATATCACAGTGAGAGTTTCTTTTTAATGTAGATAACTATTTTTATCTCAAGTGTGTCATTTATCCTGGTCTGTGTATTCTTTTTTCCAGTGGAAAAACACTTCAAGAGCACTTTGTCGTGAGCTGTCCCTGTCACTTTTTTCATACTGCAGTACAGTCTGTTTTATACTTTCCTGTACCAAAAATGATAAATTTTCATAATGTAACATCATCTCTGAATTCAGTAAAAATCATCAAGGAGTGGAAGATGGGAGGGTTCAGCAAGGAAGGCTACCTTATTGAGGTCAGAACATGTAGGGACAAAGTGAGAAAGGCCAAAAGCCATGTAGAGTTGGACCTTGCAAAGGGAATTAAAACCAATAGTAAAAGGTTCTATAGCCATATAAATAAGAAGAAAACAAAGAAAGAAGAAGTAAGGCTGCTAAACACTGAGGATGGAGTGGAGGTTAAGGATAATGTAGGCATGGCCCAATATCTAAACAAATACTTTAGCCTCATTAAAGACTGAGGCAATGAGGAACTTACGGATAATGGTAGGATGACAAATGGGAATGAGGATATGGAGATAGTTATTACCACATCTGAGGTAGAAACCAAACTCAAACAGCTTAATGGGACTAAATCGGGGAGCCCAGATAATCTTCATCCAAGAATATTTAAGGAACGGGCACATGAAATTGCAAGGCCATTAGCAAGATTTTTTAATGAATCTGTAAACTCAGAGGTTGTACCAAATGACTGGAGAATTACACAGTTCCTATTTTTAAGAAAGGGAAAAAAGTGATCTGGGTAACTACAGGCTTGTTAGTTTGACATCTGTAGTATGCAAGGTCTTGGAAAAAAATTTGAAGGAGAAAGTAGTTAAGGACATTGAGATCAATGGTAATTGGGACAAAATACAACGTGGTTTTACAAAGGGTAGATCATGCCAAACCCACCTGATCTCCTTCTCTGAGAAGGTAACAGCTTTTTAGACAAAGGAAACACAGTGGATCTAATTTACCTCAATTTCAGTAAGGCATTTGATACAGTTCCACATGGGGAATTATTGGAATTATATAGCTAAATTGGAAAAGATGGGGATCAATATAAAAATTGAAAGGTGGATAAGGAACTGATTAAAGGAGAGACTACAATGGGTCATACTGAAAGGTGAACTGTCAAGCTGGAAGGAGGTTACTAGTGGAGTTTCTCAGGAATCGGTTTTTGGACCAATCTTATTTAATCTTTTTATTACTGACCTTGGCACAAAAAGTGGGAATGTGCTAATAAAGTTTGCGGATGACACGAAGCTGGGAGGTATTGCCAATACAGAGAGGGACTGGGATATTATATAGGAAGATCTGGATGACCTTGTAAACTGGAGTAATAGTAATAGGATGAAATTTAATAGTTAAAAGTGCAAGGTCATGAAATTAGGGATTAATAACAAGAATTTTTGTTATAAACTGGGGACACATCACTTGGAAGTAACAGAGGAGGAGAAGGACCTCAGAGTATTGGTTGATCACAGAATGACTATGAGCCACCAATGTGATATGGCTGTGAAAAAAGCTAATGCTGTTTTGGGATGCATCGGGTGAGGTATTTCCAGTAGAGATCAGGAGGTGTTAATACCATTATATAAGGGACTGTTAAGACCTCATCTGGAATACTGTGTGCAGTTCTGGTCTCCCATGTTTAAAAAGGATGAATTCAAACTAGAACAGGTACAGAGAAGGGCTACTAGGATGATCTGAGGAATGGAAAACTTGTCTTATGAAAGGAGACTCAAGAAGCTTGGCTTGTTTAGCCTAACTAAAAGAAGGTTGAGGGGAGATATGATTTCTCTCTATAAATATATAAAAGGAATAAATACCAGGGAGGGAGAGGAATTATTTCAGCTCAGCACCAATGTGGACACAAGAGCAAATGGATATAAAACTGGCCATCAGGAAGTTTAGACTTGTAATTAGATGAAGGTTTCTGGAACAGCCTTCCAAGGGAGCAGTGGAGGCAAAAGATATATCTGTCTTCAGGACTAAGCTTGATAAGTTTATGGAGGGGATGGTATGATGGGATAGCCTAATTTTGGCAATTAATTGATCTTTGTCTATAAGTGATAAATAGGCCCAATGGCCTGTGATGGAATGCTAGATAGGGTGGGATCTGAGTTACTACAGAGAATTCTTTCCTGGGTATCTGGCTGGTGAGCCTTGTCCACATGCTCAGGATTTAGCTGATCACCATATTTGGGGTCAGGAAGGAATTTTCCTCCAGGGCAGAATGGCAGAGGCCCTGGGGGTTTTTTGACTTCCTCTGCAGCATGGGGCACGGGTTACTTGCTCGAGGATTCTCTGCACCTTGAAGTCTTTAAACCATGATTTGAGGACTTCAGTAGCTCAGACATAGGTCAGGGGTTTGTTACAGGAGTGGGTGGGTAAGATTCTGTGGCCTGTGTTGTGCAGGAGGTCAGACTAGATGATCATAATCGTCCCTTCTGACCTTAAAGTCTATGATTCTGTGATCTACAATCTGTAATCAGATAATGGTTTATTCTGGCCAGGACAATGTCCTGATGTCTTTATATTCATTTGATCACCTAATCTATTCCCATTCCATTACAGAATATAGCCCACAGATAAAGATCTGTATTAAGCCTAAAATCCTGCATGTGACTTTATTTAGGTGGACTGATGAGCTCACACAGAACTCCACTGGAAATAAAAGGGCTCTATGGGGGTGCAGCGGACCGCCTGCAGGAATGAGGTTTTAGATAATAAACAGATAAAAGAGAGACAAGACATTATGTGGTATCCTGATCCTAAGCTTCAGTTAACGGGGAGCTTTATTTTTTTATGAAAGCTCGTATGCTGCAGAAACTACAGATAGACTCTAGTGATGGATAAAACATGCTCACTTATATTTTATACTAAGTTGGTATGCATGAATTATAAGAGTTTTTTATAAACAAATTAAACCCAAATATTTACATAATAGAAATGAGAGGTTTCAAGCCCAGAAAGAACCATTATAAGCATCTTTATGTTTGTGGCTAACACGGGACAAAGAACATTACCCAGCAATCTCCATATAAAACCATTACTTCAGTTTGAGTTGTAACATATCCTTTGGAAAGATATCAAGTCTTGATCGAAAGATCTCAGGTGAAGGAGAATCCACCGCATCCCCAATAAGCTATTCCAATGGTTAATTACCCTTACTGTTAAACATTTGTGCCTTATTTCTGGTCTGAATTTATCTAGCTTCTGCTTCCAACCATTGGATTTTATTATCCTTTTTTTCTGCTAGATTATAGAGCCTTCTACTATAGAAATATTTTCCCAATGTAGGTGCTTGTACAGCATGAGTTGTGGAGGGCTTTTGAAACATCCCAGGAGACTCAGTAAATTAAATAAATAAATAACCTCTAAGCTTCTTTGGTTACCAAAAAAACCCAAGAAACAACCCAAAACACCACCTATTAACGGGGGGAGGAGAAGGGAGGTGAAAGTAACAGTCTCTGTATAGATCCATAACAAATGGGAAAATGAGGGAGCTGATAGAAATGAATACAAATCAGCAGTTAGGAAAAGCAATTTATACGGGAAGCTTAAATTGTCAATTAAAAATCTGTTGCCAATAAGGTTAAAGACAATAAGAAAGAATTCTTAAATATATCTGAAACTAATAAGCCTTGCAATGGTGTAGATCTGATACTAGGTAAGGATGGTAAAACTGTTAATCATGATGTAGAAAAGGCAGAAATGTTCAATAAATATTTGTTCTGTATTAGAGAACTAATTGTTCTATCAAAATGCTTGCAGTTGGCTGTCAAGGGAGAGGGATCTCAATTTTCAGACACATGATTAGCCTGAGCCTTCAGGAGAACCACTGTTGAAGATGAGTGGAGAAACAAGAAAAGGGTGTGTGTGGGGGGGACAGGAATGATTGGGGAAGAGAGGGTACTTTGGAAATGGAGAAGCAAAGAGAGAACAATGAGTGGGTTGAGGAGGAAGCTAGAAAAGGAAGATTCAAGAATGGAGGGAGACAGGAGAAGACAGAATGTATGGGAAGGGATTTAAGACCATAGGGGACAAGAGGAGGTGTTAGTTAACAGAGGAAACATGATAGGTGAAATAGAAGAAAAAATCTAATGGAGATTAAAAGAGGGAGGAAAAAAATGGTGTGAGAGAAGTAAAGGAGAGAAAACGAAATAGGAAATATGTGGAAGGAAGAACCAGCAAGAAAACATGATTTATGGTTAGTAAAACATATATTTTAAAAAGTATTCATAGTCTGTTTTATTGTAAATGACCAATGAGGAATACAAACTTATAGAAATTTATTGTAATTTTGTGTAAATATGGCCTGCTGGCTTCAACCAAGTTGTCAGTCTGGCTGTCAGTTTTGTAAAGATTGTGCAACTAGGGATTAAATAAAATGAATCAATGGGGATTTCCCAGAAGGTTGCTTTGGAGCTACCCTTCTTCTGCTGCGACACTACAACAGTTAGGTCAACTGAGGCACTTGAGCTAACCACTCTTCCACTGAAATAGGAGGGACTGCTGGGGTACATTTTCAGTAAGGAATCTTTGTCTCTGAAATGCACTCATGATCTGACAGCGCTTAATTCCTTTGATTTTTAGGGAACTCTGGAAGATCTATCTCATGTCCAAAGATTTTCCTAAGTATTATAAGAATGACAGAGGAATTGAAAATATTACACATCAGAGGCAGGAAGTGTTTTGTTATAAAGCAATCATTCTATAAGATTTTATTATTATTGTTACATACTTTTCATATATACATTATTCTATAAGTGACTAGCGCAAAGCACAGATGCATTTTTTCTGAAATATTTGTATTTTCACATATTTGTGAATATTTGTTTTTCCATTTAATCCATATAGCAGCATTAAAAGTTTAAAATCCATAATTGTTCACTCAAAGAAAATAATGTAATTTGGGGTTAGTTCTTCAGCTAGAATTTAATCTAGTAGAGTTTCTGAGCGATAAGGAAAATAAAATTATCTTAATTCATATTTGCTGCATTGTTTATATTCTCCACTGGTGTCTGTGTTGTCAAATAAGCAGTGCCCCATATCTTTCTATTATTTTTTTTTAGAAAAGTCATCATCTGGAATGAGATGAAAACAAATAGAAACTATATCTGTGGGAATAATATTTCCACTTGTTCAAAATCTTTGAAAATATACTGTAAAGTGAACCACAATCCATATTTTAAATAACTCTAAGTTTTGAACAGTGGAATGTAATTTAGTAATATTCTGTTGCATTTACATGACCTATTTCATCTGGGAATCTCAAAACACTTTACAAACATTCATTAACTTGCCTGCATCTCCCTGAATATAAATGAGATGGAGCACCTGACAGGATGGTCTCAGGGAGCAGTCTTCAATTTTGAGACTTATTCCCCACCTTGGTTAGCCAGAATTCAGATTTGTTAGCCTTCCAGGCATGCTGCAGAATCTATTTTTTTCTGCTTTTTGATAAGGCAGTTGAGGAAGATGTGAGCTGTGGTAGATGTTTTTATGCTGTGGTTTTTATTTTATGCAAAAGGCATGCAAAGCACCATGCAAAGCAAAGCTGTAATTGCATTTTAAAATGTTTGAAGTAATAAATAAATGATAAGTAAAACCTCACAACACCCTTATACATTACTGTAGATAAGTAGTATTATTCCTGCTTTATGGTATTGGTAAACTGAGGTACAGGGTGATAAGTGATTTGTCCAAAGACACACAGTGAGTCAGTGCAGAGCTTGTGTTAATCCCCTACTCAGAGCACCAGACAACACTCCCTCTCTCATTCTTTATTCAAATATTATGTTCTAACTTCTAACTGAGGTCTCCCAATTAGCTTTGCTTTCCTTAATGTCTACTAATATTCTCTGCCTTGGTCTCCTTTCCCTCAGTTATTATTAAAATACAGGTTGGATGAGTAAGTAAATAAATCTATATTTGATTGCCATCTAAATATTTTTATTATGTATTTCTGTACTTCAGGTAATTGTCAAGTCTGGACCAGGCACTTTTCTCAGCCTGGCTGTATATAATGACTATATCTTTTGGTCAGACTGGGTGAGACGAGCTATTCTTCGCTCCAATAAATATACAGGAGGAGATACAAAAGTTCTTCGATCTGATATACCACATCAGCCAATGGGCATCATTGCTGTTGCCAATGATACTAACAGTTGTAAGTTACAACACAAAATATAATGGGCTCTTAATTATATGTAGTTGCTTTCAGAAATTTAGATTAGCTTTTGTCAAATTATGTGTTATGGCATTTCATAACCTCTTCTTTTCACTATATGGAATATTAACTAAAAGATAGAGAACACACCTTTTCCAAAGAAATTAAATTTTCTTGGAATACTGTGTATATTTTTTGGATTTAGCATTCAGAATGGAAAAGTACTTAGTAGATTCTTTGCAAATATTTGTTGTTTCCAGTTGTTTCATTTAATTGTTTTACACCTGTGCTAAAAGTAGCTCCATCTTATTTAATACAGTAACCTCTCTGGCATCATGGCATTCCTACCTAACTGGTATATACAGAGACTTTTATTAGAAATCTGTCAATGTATCAGTGACCCATAACACATTTACCCAGGAGACTGAAGTGCACTGAAGTCTGATCTTTCAACTAATACTAAGCATTGAAGCAGATATCACGAAGTTAATAGAAGATGGCCTGTTTTTATTAACTTGATAATACAAAAGTTCTTTATTTTTCAGGTGAACTGTCTCCCTGTGCACAAATGAACGGAGGCTGTCATGACTTATGCCTTCTGACTCCTGATGGTCGAGTGAACTGTTCATGTAGGGGGGATCGAATGCTGATAGATGACAACAGATGTGTGAGTAAGTAATATTAGTCATGTAGTGATCCCCCCATGGTGTGGTCCCATCAGATCTCACAAACAAAATTGGTTTGGGCCAACCTATTACGTGGAATTGAGACCTCTACAGTTTATATTTATTAGGAAGTAACATTAGTCCTTCAATAAGTGTCTTTCTTCTCCCAGTCTTATGCAATGACCCAGAATGATTTTAGAGTGAACTGTGCTAATGGAGATGACATCTTTTGAATGTACAACTAAAGTTTTGACATTTCTATCCAATAAAGATCTGATGCAACCCTTTGTAAGAGTAAGGATGTTAACCTTAGTGTCCTGGCCAAATTCCAACTTGACTAATTATAGTCTATTTCAATTCCCTGATTTTTTTTTGTCAGTTTGGTACAGTATTCTTCACTTCCTGTCCTAAAATGTGTAGCGTTGTTATAATTTGTTAAACAGCTGTCAGATTCCAACATGCAAGGTTGTTGCTTAAATTATTCCTTTTATATAGTTGTATATAAATTTGTATATAAATTTGTACTGTGTTTGGGACCCTTTAATTGAAAGGTGTTATAAATCAGTTATTCCAAAGCCATTGTCCACAGACATCTTTCTAGTTCTCTACTGGACACCCTGTGACACAAAATAGTGTGAGGAAGAGGATAGAGAGCTAAATTTTTTATAAAGTAGTTGAAGATTCACTGGAGATCCATTGTGGCTATTATTGGCCATCTTGTACCTAGTGCTGAATTGGTGTGAATGTGAGGAGAAGTAGTGACTAGTGATCTGAAAGGATGCAGCATGTGCACCCTTTGCATTAATCTGGTTCTGATGTTTGATTTTGAGGGTGGATAGTATAATTGTCTTGCCCTTACCCCTCGCACCTACCTAATGTTCTTGATCTTGTGCAGGCTGGGAGAGGGGACATCTTGGGTCCCTGCTTCGGGGACCAGTCTCATTCAGAATGTGGAGTATTGACATGCCTCTGCCCCCTCTTCCACCCAACCCCATCAGCAAGCAAGGCTGGCCTGATTTGGAGTGAAGTACATGCCACTCCTTATGTCTGAATTAGCCAGAAATCCTCCAACTCGTCCCACTGTAATTCGATTCCTTTGTCATGGTTACCGGGTTAGCAGCCCCTCTCAAGTCTCTCTGAATGCACCCCCTCAGGTATTAGGCCTTGAGCCTTTGACCACACAGCTCTCTTAAAATGAAGTATTACTGAATCTTAACTATAGGACTGCAGTACATCATTAAAGAAAAAAATAAATAAAAACTGTAAAACAGTCCATGTTCACGTCTATCTTTCCTAAGGCTAATCATCCCATGAAGTTTAGGAAGGCCCAACTGCTTCAGGGTCTCTCCACTGACCTGTATCTGTATCAGCCTGTTCCTCATGAGAACAGCCCCTGACAACTTCCCATCTTTTCTCTAGAGAGCTACTTTAACTGTTAGTGTACTTTTGATCTTTAGACTCCCAGCCTTGGCATAACAACTAGCCAGAGCCTGGAGTTAGCTTACCATCTAATAGCTCAGGTGTTGTGCTTTAATGACTTGATCTGTTTAACAGGAGGTATTTTATCTGGATCAACTGTGTTGTCTTTTTGTTAACAGCCTGTTATTAAAATAAGGCAATATATGCATACAGTAAACATTCCAGTAACCCAATATAGCCATACAGTAGCTATCTCAATAACCAGTGTGACCAAGCTCTGTCCTTGCCTCCGTGGTTCCCGCGTTTCCTGGCGAATTTTGCTAGCCTCAGAGCCTCATTGTGACCCTCCATGTAATCCTTCTTTCTCTAGAGACAAGGGTCACAGTCTACTGAGCCATTTTCATCATAAGCCAGCGAGGGAGGAGAGGAGAAGTTATCCTTCCTTACACAGTCTCTGTTGTCTCCCAGTTTCAGTGATTAATCAGGGGCAAAGGTGGGGGGGAGGGAGCGTAGGCCCACCCTGTACTCCGGGCTCCAGTCCAGGGACCCTAATAGTATCAGCTATGGTAGCTGACCTTTTAGAAACATGACATGTACAATTCCCTGGGCTACTTCCCCCACAGCAGCCCTCACTTCCTCAAGCTCCACTTCACCCTTACCTCAGGGCCTCCTTCCTTGTACCTGATATGGTGTGTACTACTCAGCCTCTCCAACAGCACAACTTCTGCCCACAGCTCCTGACATGCACTCCCACCTGATTAACTGGGAGGCTGTTAACTAGTTTCAGCCAGCCCCTGATTGGCTTCAGGTGTTCCAATGCCATTTCACTTATCCTGGTACCAGGGATTTGTTTAGCCTGGAGCTAATATATCTATCTCCCACTACTCTTCCATAGCCGTCTGGCCTTGCCCCATCACACCAGTCACATACAGTATTAACAAAAAGAAAAGGAGTACTTGTGGCACCTTAGAGACTAACAAATTTATTAGAGCATAAGCTTTCGTGAGCTACAGCTCACTTCATCAAAGCTTATGCTCTAATAAATTTGTTAGTCTCTAAGGTGCCACAAGTACTCCTTTTCTTTTTGAGAATACAGACTAACACGGCTGCTACTCTGAAACCTGTGATACAGTATTAATAAATTCTTGCAGATCAGCTCTACATCTTCCGCATCCTTTTCCCCCACACCCAGCACATGCACATGATACACTGTGGTTTAAAGCTGGTCCTTTATAAAATAACATAAGTTATGTTTGTATTTAAATATATAGTAGGATGGAAATTAAAACTTTTCTTTCATAACAGGGTAGATACAGTTGATCTAAAGTCAAGTAATGCACTGTTAATGTGCATTAGATTTGGAGGCCTTTCTGCAAAATCACTTCTAACTGGCTATATAATTGAGATATAATGAGTTTTACAGATGATTTATAGTGGTAACAAAGATTAAACCTGTAACACTGTTACTGAGCAGCAGATTTTAGTCTAGCTGTGAAATCAATGCCAGTAGTGATCAATTGAGATTGTATTTGCAGTATTTCCTGAAAATGTTAATTAAGACTTCAGTAACTATGTAAAGAAGCACGTGTCCTGTGTAGCCCTAAAAGTACTGGTAATGACTTATGGTTCAGAACTGAGAGAGAGAGAGAATGGGTCATACAGCTGGTTTGCAATAAATTCCCCAATATAATTAAGTTTGGAGCATGGCATGGCATTTATATGTCCCAAAATCATTAAAATCCTTAATTGGCACAGCTTCAATGTATACCTTGTGCCTCCTCATGCAAGGTCCTCATGTTATGTGAAAAATAAGCAATCTTAACTTTAGGTTTACAAAAATACTGTAGTGTCATTATCTGAGTCGCTATGTTTCAATCTAGAAAACTGTTAACTGCTGGTCACCCTATATCAGAAAATGTATTGCAGAATTAGAGGGGGTTCAGAGAACGGTGATGAGAAAGATTACTGGAAAATCTCTCATATGAAGACAGACTGAAAATATTGGGATTGTTTATCTTAGAAAGGAGACAGATAAGAAGGGACATGATACAAGTATATAAAGAAGGGAATTCAGGAGCTTTTGTTCCTTCTCACATACCCATACACACACACAAAGCACAACAACAAAGTGACAGTCATTTACATTGAAATGTAGAAAGAAAAGGAGGACTTGTGGCACCTTAGAGACTAACAAATTTATTTGAGCATAAGCCATCCAATGAAGCGAGCTGTAGCTCATGAAAGCTTATGCTCAAATAAATTTGTTAGTCTCTAATGCACATTAACAGTGCATTACTTGACTTTAGATCAACTGTATCTACCCTGTTATGAAAGAACACGGCTGCTACTCTGAAACCTGTAATTGAAATGTAGGTAATTCAAAACTCATAAAAGGAAATACTTTTTCACTTGGTGCATAATTAGACTGTAGAATTTATTTCACAAGATACTGATGTCAAGAATTTAGTAAGATTCAAAGAAAAATTGGATGTTTATATGGATAACAAGAATATCCAGAGTTATAGACTATGCAAAAAAAAAAAGAATTTTGGAATAGATAAAATCCTGATGCTTCAGGGTTTAACCCAATCACCAGCTATTAGGCATTAGGATGAGATTTTAAAGTGGAGAGATTATACAGCATCTGCTTACTGTGTGTTTCCTGCACCTTCCACTGAAGCATCTGGTGTTGAACACTTAGAAACAGGATACTAGATTAGAATGCTAGAACTGGAAGGGACCTCAAGAGGACATCTAATCCAGTCCCCTGACAGGATTAAATATCTAGACCATTCCTGACAGGTGTTTGTCTAACCTGCTCTTAAAAATCTCCAAATCTCCAATTCCCAGCCAATTCTTTCCAGTGTTTAACCACCCTGACAGGAAGTTTTTCCTAATGTCCAACCTAAACCTTCCATGCTGCAAATTAAGCCTATCGCTTCTTGTCCTATCCTCAGAGGTTAAGAAAAACATTTTTCTTCCTCCTCCTTGTAACAACCTTTTACATACAGTACTTGGAAACTGTTATCATGTCCCCTCTCGGTTTTCTCTTTTCCAGACTAAAGAAACCCAGGTTTTTTTTAAAATCTTCCCTCGTAGATCATGTTTTCTGGACCTTTAATTATTTTTGTTGCTCTTCTCTGGACTTTCCAATTTGTCCACATCTTTCCTGAAATGTGGTGCCCAGAACTGAACACAATACTCCAGCTGAGGCCTAATCAGATTGGAGTAGAGTGGAAAAATTACTTCGTGTCTTGCTTATAATACTCCTGCTAATACATCCCAAAATGAAGTTAGTTTTTTTTTAGTTAGTTAGCCTGTAGGTTTTGTTGTTGTTGTTTCCGACTGAAACTGCCATCCTGAATAGTCCAGATTTTATCCTGATCCAGAATCCATGTTTTCAGTGCATCACTTCTTCCTTCATAATTATCTTCACATTGGAGCTAAATCGAAATATTCTTTCAAATCAGATGGGTTCATCTTCTATAGTACAGAGTTCTGTTCATTCTAGAATGAAACAATGGGACTGATATTGAAAACAACCAGAACTATAGCAGTAGGAAAACATGAATTAGGGTAATATCTTCATATTATAATCACCACTTCACCCAACTCCTTCTCCTCCTCAAATAAGCTTTTTGTACTTTACCTCCCAGGATTAAAAAAATCATTCAGCAACAATTCAGTCATTTAGACCAATACCTATAAAATAAGTGTGCTATAATGAAGTTCAAAAGCAATTAAATTATTGTTTTAAATGCTGCAATACTATCCTAACTGCTGTTGCTAATTAATCTAATGATAAGTCAATATATGTGGGAGAAAGCAGAAGTCAAGAGGTTACACATACATACACGTTTTCCTTTGAAATGATAGCTACATTATTGCCTCTGGTAAACAGATTAAAACATGCTCACACTTCACATTTCTGTAGTTGATTTGCGGCAGATACAGATGTACTCTGTATGGTGTAAACAACTGATTTTCTGCAATGATTTTGCAGGCCATCACTTCACTTCAGCTGCAGAAGTAGTACATTATCTGCCTGACCACTGCAGAGTATGTTGGTTTACAGACAGAACATTTGCATAGAGCCAAAAAATATTGTTGGGGATTTTAGTTGCAGCATCTGGTGGATAGAGATAAAGGTGTTTTTCCTCTAGTTTTTGGCTGTGCTCAACTGAAGAGATCTTAAGTTATTAATAATACCCAGGAGGTACAAAGCTTTTTAACACTTCCATTAAGAAATTTAAATGTGCATCATGGGATATTTCATGATGGGCTGGTGAGGGAAAGGAGAGAGGAAAACTGAGCCAAACCCAGAAGTTATAAAAATAATTAGAAACCTCAGCAAAATCAGTGCCTCTAATTTGCCTAGATGCATATCCATACATTAGGAAAACTATCACAGTCTTTGGTTAATTTCACCTCATCTGGAACTAATTAAAATTATTTGTTTTTATTTGGTAAGCACCAGCACTATCCTCATTACTGTACCATGACCCTAAAAGAAAGACAACCTCTGTCTGTGATGGGGCCACTCACCTCACATGAGTGCCCCTGCCAGCTGTGTCTGCACCTGCACTCGCTCAGCTTTGCTCTGCTTGCTGTGACCCCTGTTAATAGTTAAAATTATCAAGTAGGTTTTCAGTGATTCGGACCTCCAACCAAGTCACATACAGTCTGAGCCAAAATAGACCCCTTCCGAGGCACACGTCCAACAGGGCCTCTCATGGTGCGTTCTGTAATGTCCCGATCCATTAGCCTCAGCCCCTCATGGGCTATCTTCCAAATTGTCCCTCAGCCCCTCCTGGGCTAGCTTCCAATGGTACTGCTTTGTTAAGGAGCTGCGCCCCAGGGTCACTCCCTAGTGACTCTTCACTCTGTAGTGTGCCTTCCTGACCCCAGCTCTCCAGTTCAGTTTAATCCCCTTTGGGAGTTAACACAGTTCAATTAAATGCTGACCTTCTTTGGGGTCTGCTGCCCCCTTCTCTGGGCTTTATTAAGCTCCCTTCTCTAGGGTTAGGCCACTCTGCCTGTGGGGGGTGGGAGGGGTAACCTGGGCCCACCCAGTACTCTGGGTTCCAACCCTGGACCCTATAAGTAGCAGCCACCAACTGCTTCTCTGTAGCTAT
Source organism: Dermochelys coriacea (assembly GCF_009764565.3). Lineage (NCBI taxonomy): Eukaryota > Metazoa > Chordata > Testudines > Dermochelyidae > Dermochelys > Dermochelys coriacea. Next base: position 21,776,826 of record NC_050078.2, on the reverse strand, counting down.
TTGATGCTGTGTTTCCATGGGCTACTTCCCTTCTTAGCCCTAGCACTTTCAGCTGCATCCTTATCTCAGGGCTGAAGTCTTGCTTGAGTCCCAGTTATCAACCAGGGCACCTTCCTTGCTCCTTTGGCCCCAGCAAACAACTGCTCTGTCCAGGTACTGCAACTCCTGCACCTGTCCTTGCTGCCCAGGGTCCAGCCAGTGACTAATCTGCTCTGTCCAGCAGCTCCTTTTATATGAGCTTGCTGGGTTCTGATTGGCTGCTCCCTACAGCCTCTCTCTGATTGGCTGTTTCCCTGCAGCCTCTCTAGGCAGCCTGGAGGACCCACCACTCCTACTCTTTCCTAGGGTTGGGTGTAGTAGGACTGCCTGATTTCCAGCAGGGGGGTCTCAAAGGGTTAGATTCACCCCATTACAATGTCCAATGAGCCTACAATCTAAAAGATAGACACAATGGGTATGTCTACATTTAAGGTAGGTTCGGTTTAAACATATGTTAATTAATATAGTGGTGAATACAAGGGCTGACATGACACAAACATTTGTTGTTAGTTGAGTTTTTAAACTGAAGCATGCAATCGAGGATTAAAAATGGCTAACAAAGTGTCTGTCCTGGGACAAGTGTTTGTGTAGTGTCTACACTCGAATTTACAATTGTGTTAGTTAGCACTGCTTTAAATATTATTAAAAATTCCAGTGTAGACATAACTAAAGAAGACATGATGCACTGGAAAATCCATAGATGGAGTTGTTGTAATTAATACATGTTGTGTCCAATGTTCCTTTTCCTCCTCCATTCCCTCTCAGCACAGTGAGGTGGATCTATCTACTGAATAAATATGGGTTTTGGCCCCTCTTGGAGCAGCCAGTCCACCAAAGTTCCAGTCTTCTGCCTCACAAGACAGACATGGAGGCTCCATCTGGTGAAAAGATTGCAGAGGTTTTCATTTCTTATGAGAGAAGAGAAAGAAAAAAGCCTTCACTGTGGTATTGGGAACTTTCAGTCAGAAACTAGTTGTTGCTAACATTCTTGGCAATGACACCCTTCATACTGTTGGTTATTAGCCTCAGTAAGTTCCCGTTATTCAGGTCAGGCATATGATTTAATTCTGTTATGACTCTTGTACCAGGACGTTGATGAGGTTGGGTTTGTCTTCTTCTTACTCAGCTCCTCAGCACACATAGCTTAGTGGCAAATATCCACAGTCTACAATCTGCTCAGCCCACAAAAGAGAAAAAGAGTGGTGGGTGAATAGCATTCAGGACTTTGGGGCAGAGTGTTCTTTGGAAATGGGTGAAATAGGTCCCTTTTATCCAATGTTCACTCTTAGTCCCCTTATTTTAGGCCTCTACTACCACACAGGTCAGGACTTCATTTGGATATACAATATGGCCCTTCTTTTGTCTTCTTACTTCTCAGGAGACTCAATTTAGCAAACACTGGTTACCATGTATGATCGTGTGACATTATTGGCTTTCTGGGCTATGCCATTGAATTTGGGTGCCTTGCCTCTTTAGTCCATCCCCAATTTCATCAAACCCACAGAAACTGCAGATCAGTTGAGCAGCTGTGGGATGTTTAGTAGCAAGTCCAGTCTGAAAGTTCAATTATTCTAGCTGTACACTTTTCTATTCACAGTCTCCAAAAAACACAGACAAAGTAATTTGGTTTTGGATTGTATATTGCTTAATTTCCTTGTGCAATGCAAACTATTAAAAATGTTTTTTAACACTTGTATTTTGTGTGTGTGTTTGTGTGTTTAGCTAAAAACTCCACATGCAACATTTACTCTGAGTTTGAATGTGGAAATGGTGAATGCATTGACTACCAACTGACCTGTGATGGCATTGCTCATTGTAAGGACAAATCGGATGAAAAACTATTTTATTGTGGTAAGTGTTCTCAAACATTGTCACTTCAATTTCTTAATTTGGCTTCATCTTTATTCATATTAAATGCAATGTCTTTCAAATTGTTTTTATATTCATTGGCTTACATTAAGTACATTGAATCCCAACATATGTTATATCATCCATTTCTGGTCTTAAAACAAAAACAAAAAGAAATCCACCTAGCTACTTACCTAAATCTGAAAATCTTCTCCTACTTATTCTCAGCCTTAATCTGGCAATGTCACTTTTAAATACAATTGCATTAAAACTGTCAGTGATTGAAAATAGGAAAACACTAGTGTGGAAGTATTATAAAGTAGAAAGATAAGTGTAGAGTATAACAAAAATCTCTCCACTACAGTTCTTTGTAACAGTTGATAACTCCGTTATCTCCTGTTAAGCAGATCTATATCCTGAATAGGTAAAGGAGTTATCATTCCTTCTCCATCCACATCCATACGTTAGGAAAGTATTGTTATTCTTCCACCACATTTCTAATCTGTTGCTTCCTGTCTGTCCCAACAGCCAAATTGCTCATCCACACCATTGCAATATCCAGCTTTATCTACCACAATCTGTTCCTTCTACGTATCTGACAGTCACTTTGCCAACTCCAGTCTGTCCAGAATGTTGTTAGCAAAATACTCTTTCCCACCTATGTCACCGTCCTTGCTGAGCCACTGCAGCATCCCATTATTCTGTACATTAAGTTAAAACTCCTTGACATTCAAAGCTGAACATCATGAAACTTCTGCCTACGTACTTGTCTCATTATGTGTCACTCCTCACCCTCTTCACTCCATCAGTAATGCCATCCTTAATATCCCTTTAGTTTCATCTTGCAAACTTCTTCATGCCTTCATCTATACTGCCCCTTAAATTTGTTACACCCTCCCTAAACTTTTGTATCAAGTCACCTGTCTTGCCTCAAGCTCATTTCACCATCTTGCTTACAAGAAATGAGGTTGAAGAAAGGTAACAATAAAATAAAAGATAAAAAATAACAGTATCAAAGTTATCTTGTGATACTATATTTTCCCTCTCGTTCTTCTTCCCTTTCTCCATCTATGATCTTTACTTGTGTTCTGTCAAATTTTTATTGTGAGCTACTCAGAAAATAAGGACTGTGTTTTTAACTTCTTGTTGACAGATCCCTAGCATATTTTACATGATCAAAATAATTAATATAATTATAGCACCACGCTGATATGTAGGTAATTCTAAAATAATTGTTTTTAGTGGAAGATTGTTGGAAAAAACATAACAAACAACAAAGTGAATGGACAGAATACAAAAAAATATGTTGGTGATAGTTAAGGGGAAACAGTTAAGACAAGACCTTTTCTATCTGTCTGGGGCATGGAGCAGCACAGAGCTGTATCACTCACAAGCAGACCAGGAAATGAATTGTCTCTCTGAAAATCATAATTCCTCCCCTGTTTCCCCTCTTGCTCACTTCTGTTGAAATTGTTCCACTTTGTGTAAAATACTTGAATAGTCATTGAGCCTGAAGAGTGAGTGAAAATGACTATAGTCTGGTTATTCGAGCTCTCACCTGGGAGGTGGGAGACCCAAGTTCACATTCCTTCTCCAATTACTTTAATTATTTAGACTTGGTGGAAAAACTTCAATAGGAGATTACGGGAAATCCAACCCAGAATATCCCATAGCCCAATGGCTAGAGCATTCATGGAGATCCAAGTTCAATTCCCTTCTCCAGATCAGGCAGAGGGGAGAATTGGACCTGGGTCTCCTACATACCAGGTAAATGCCCTAACCACTGAATTAAAATTTCTAAGGTCACCATCATGACTTTCTCCTCCATATTGTAAATTGCGCCAGAAAAAAATAGTAGTAACTATTTTGCAAATACATGAACAGATTTGGTTGAACTGAAACTGCATTTTTTCAGCGGATAAACTACTCACCTGAAAAATTTCCCAAGTTCTACTATTCACATGTGTAAAATTAAACATGGTACAGTATGTCTATTTTGCAAAGAAAAATCCACAGTGCTGAGTCTCAAAGCCTGGGACAATTGACTTGGGCTCAGGCTGTCAGGCTAAAAATAGCAGTGTAGACATTCCTGCTCAGGCTGAGCCTGGGTTCTGAAACCCAGCAAGGGGAGAGAGTCTCATATTCCAGGCTCCTGCCCAATGGGAATGTCTACACTGCAATTTTTAGCCCCGCAACCCAAACCCAAGTCAGTTGACCAGAGCTCTGAGACTTGATGCCATAGGTTTTTCTTTGCAATCCATACAGATTTACTCCATGCATGAACACACTTGGTCAGTTTAGCTACCTCTCAATTCTAGCATTTGATAGTGTGACAAAGCTGTCCTTGTATCCATGGTTTCCTGCATTTCCTGGTGGATTTCGCTAGTCTCAGAGGCTCACTGTGACCCTCCACATAACCCTTCTCTCTCTAGAGACAAGGGTCACAGTCTACTGAGCCATTTTCATCATAAGCCAGCAAGGGAGGTAAGGAGAAGCTATTCTCCCTTACACAGTCTCTGTTGTCTCCCAGTTTCAGTGATTAATTGGGGGGTGGGGAGGGGGGTACCCAGGCGCACCCTCTACTCCAGGCTCCAGCTCAGGGACCCTAATAGTATCAGCTATGGTCGCTGACCTTTTAGAAACATGACATGTACAATTCCCTGGGCTACTTCCCCACAGCAACCCCCACTTCCTCATGCTCCACTTCACCCTTACCTCAGGGCCTCCTTCCTTGTGCCTGATATTGTGTGTACTGCTCAGTTTCTCCAACAGCGCAACTTCTTCCCACAGCTCCTGACATCCACACCGACCTGACTAACTGGGAGGCTTTTAACTAGTTTCAGACAGTCCTGATTGGCTTCAGAGGTCCCAGTCAACCTAGTGTTCTCCCTGCCTTCTTGAAAGTTCTTAATTGGTCCCAGGTATCTTAATTGACCTGGAGCAGCTACCATTTAACTTATCCTGGTACCAGGGATTTGTTTACTTGGAGCTAATATATCTATCTCCCACTACTTTTCTATAGCCATCTGGCCTTGCCCTGTTACAATAGTAATATATTTTCTATTACTTTAATTTACCTTCATTATGATTGACAAGATATGTATAGTGACATTGGCTTCTGAACAAATTCAGCATATTTTCAGTTTCTAGGTGAGCAGCAGTGTTTGTGTATTCCACATAAACATAGTTATATTTATAACAGAATGATGTTTTAAACAAATCAATAAAAAATAAACTCTTACCATCACAAGATTTTGAACACTGAAAGTTAAGGTTTTCTTTGCGATTCTTTTTTTCTGAAGGTCGAGGTATTAGAATAATTGACTGGTTTATGTGTTTGTCCATCAACTTCTTTTAGTTGGACAGTAAATTATTAGTTTCACATTTTTTTATAACTTAACGTGAACATTTCTGAAGGAAATGTCTCTGGGATGTTTGCTTGTTTGTTTAAATTAAGTGCTTATTTATTATTTGTGTAAAATTTCTATATACAATGTTTATTACATTTACTTTACCAGAAAACAGAAGCTGTCAGAGGGGTTTTAGGCCTTGTTACAATCGCCGTTGTATTTCAAACAACAAAATGTGTGATGGCACAAATGATTGTGGTGACAACTCTGATGAACTGGACTGTAAAGGTAAATGCCAGCTACTTCTATCTATGTCTAGAATGTATGTGTAATTTTGGTTGGAATTATACTTTTTATTTGCTTTTATTTGTGTGGTTTGGCTTTAAACCAAATGTGTGCATGCACTAGACTCAGAGAGAGAGATCAGAAGAAACATTACAATGCTTGCTGACGCCTGTGAAATATTCCTGGGTAAGTGTAGATGAAGATCCATTCCTTCCTTCTCTCCCTTATCTGCTCACAAGAAACCCAGATAGTGATGGCTCCTGTATAAATTATATTAGATGAAAAGAAGTGATGTAAAAAGAGTGGAATCCAGCCAAAAAAAATTGACATATGGCAGAGTCCTAGGTTTAACCAAGAGTGTCTAAGTTTGCATGTACAATTGTGTTTACTTGAACTAATTGGGAATCACTTAACTTGCATTACACCATGACCAAAACCTCTAATCTGGTCATAGTCTAAGTGACTATTATTAGGGTTCGATAGATAGTGGCTAAAAGCTCCACATACTTGTGGGATGGGGCTTTCTGGCAGTGGGAACCTCCAGGAAAAATTGTGGCTGTGATTTTCTGTGCAGCAATGTGTGTAGTGGCATCTTTGTTATATTGGGCATGGGTATGCCATGTTCTCTATTCTGGATCTGAGCAGCTTTGCTGGATGAAGAGAAAAGATAATGTTGCTGGTTGCACTAGCCATGTTCAGTGTCAGTTCTTCCCAGCCATGTTGCAGTTTGGCTCTGTGCAAAGCTTATTGGGAAAACATATTTTTAAAATATATATGCTCTAAATATCTTAATGTCCTTTTACAAATGTTAGCGAATATAAAGTATCATAGAATCATAGAATCATAGAATATCAGGGTTGGAAGGGACCCCAGAAGGTCATCTAGTCCAACCCCCTGCTCAAAGCAGGACCAAGTCCCAGTTAAATCATCCCAGCTAGGGCTTTGTCAAGCCTGACCTTAAAAACCTCTAAGGAAGGAGATTCTACCACCTCCCTAGGTAACGCATTCCAGTGTTTCACCACCCTCTTAGTGAAAAAGTTTTTCCTAATATCCAATCTAAACCTCCCCCATTGCAACTTGAGACCATTACTCCTCGTTCTGTCATCTGCTACCATTGAGAACAGTCTAGAGCCATCCTCTTTGAAACCCCCTTTCAGGTAGTTGAAAGCAGCTATCAAATCCCCCCTCATTCTTCTCTTCTGCAGACTAAACAATCCCAGCTCCCTCAGCCTCTCCTCATAAGTCATGTGCTCTAGACCCCTAATCATTTTCGTTGCCCTTCGTTGTACTCTTTCCAATTTATCCACATCCTTCCTGTAGTGTGGGGCCCAAAACTGGACACAGTACTCCAGATGAGGCCTCACCAGTGTCGAATAGAGGGGAACGATCACGTCCCTCGATCTGCTCGCTATGCCCCTACTTATACAACCCAAAATGCCATTGCCCTTCTTGGCAACAAGGGCACACTGCTGACTCATATCCAGCTTCTCGTCCACTGTCACCCCTAGGTCCTTTTCCGCAGAACTGCTGCCGAGCCATTCGGTCCCTAGTCTGTAGCGGTGCATTGGATTCTTCCATCCTAAGTGCAGGACCCTGCATTTATCCTTATTGAACCTCATTAGATTTCTTTTGGCCCAATCCTCCAATTTGTCTAGGTCCTTCTGTATCCTATCCCTCCCCTCCAGCGTATCTACCACTCCTCCCAGTTTAGTATCATCCGCAAATTTGCTGAGAGTGCAATCCACACCATCCTCCAGATCATTTATGAAGATATTGAACAAAACGGGCCCCAGGACCGACCCCTGGGGCACTCCACTTGACACCGGCTGCCAACTAGACATGGAGCCATTGATCACTACCCGTTGAGCCCGACAATCTAGCCAGCTTTCTACCCACCTTATAGTGCATTCATCCAGCCCATACTTCCTTAACTTGCTGACAAGAATGCTGTGGGAGACCGTGTCAAAAGCTTTGCTAAAGTCAAGAAACAATACATCCACTGCTTTCCCTTCATCCACAGAACCAGTAATCTCATCATAAAAGGCGATTAGATTAGTCAGGCATGACCTTCCCTTGGTGAATCCATGCTGACTGTTCCTGATCACTTTCCTCTCCTCTAAGTGCTTCAGGATTGATTCTTTGAGGACCTGCTCCATGATTTTTCCAGGGACTGAGGTTAGGCTGACCGGCCTGTAGTTCCCAGGATCCTCCTTCTTCCCTTTTTTAAAGATGGGCACTACATTAGCTTTTTTCCAGTCATCCGGGACTTCCCCCGTTCGCCACGAGTTTTCAAAGATAATGGCCAAGGGCTCTGCAATCACAGCCGCCAATTCCTTCAGCACTCTCGGATGCAATTCGTCCGGCCCCATGGACTTGTGCACGTCCAGCTTTTCTAAATAGTCCCTAACCACCTCTATCTCTACAGAGGGCTGGCCATCTCTTCCCCATTTTGTGTTGCCCAGCACAGCAGTCTGGGAGCTGACCTTGTTAGTGAAAACAGAGGCAAAAAAAGCATTGAGTACATTAGCTTTTTCCACATCCTCTGTCACTAGCTTGCCTCCCTCATTCAGTAAGGGGCCCACACTTTCCTTTGCTTTCTTCTTGTTGCCAACATACCTGAAGAAACCCTTCTTGTTACTCTTGACATCTCTTGCTAGCTGCAGCTCCAGGTGCGATTTGGCCCTCCTGATATCTTTCCTACATGCCCGAGCAATATTTTTATACTCTTCCCTGGTCATATGTCCAAGCTTCCACTTCTTGTAAGCTTCTTTTTTATGTTTAAGATCCGCTAGGATTTCACCATTAAGCCAAGCTGGTCGCCTGCCATATTTACTATTCTTTCGACTCATCGGGATGGTTTGTCCCTGTAACCTCAACAGGGATTCCTTGAAATACAGCCAGCTCTCCTGGACTCCCTTCCCTTTCATGTTAGTCCCCCAGGGGATCCTGGCCATCTGTTCCCTGAGGGAGTCAAAGTCTGCTTTCCTGAAGTCCAGGGTCCGTATCCTGCTGCTTACCTTTCTTCCCTGCGTCAGGATCCTGAACTCAACCAACTCATGGTCACTGCCTCCCAGATTCCCATCCACTTTTGCTTCCCCCACTAATTCTACCCGGTTTGTGAGCAGCAGGTCAAGAAAAGCGCTCCCCCTAGTTGGCTCCCCTAGCACTTGCACCAGGAAATTGTCCCCTACGCTTTCCAAAAACTTCCTGGATTGTCTATGCACCGCTGTATTGCTCTCCCAGCAGATATCAGGAAAATTAAAGTCACCCATGAGAATCAGGGCATGCGATCTAGTAGCTTCCGTGAGTTGCCGGAAGAAAGCCTCATCCACCTCATCCCCCTGGTCCGGTGGTCTATAGCAGACTCCCACCATGACATCACTCTTGTTGCACACACTTCTAAACTTAATCCAGAGACACTCAGGTTTTTCCACAGTTTCGTACCGGAGCTCTGAGCAGTCATACTGCTCCCTTACATACAGTGCTACTCCCCCACCTTTTCTGCCCTGCCTGTCCTTCCTGAACAGTTTATAACCATCCATGACTGTACTCCAGTCATGTGAGTTATCCCACCAAGTCTCTGTTATTCCAATCACGTCATAATTCCTTGACATCACCGGGACCTCCAGTTCTCCCTGCTTGTTTCCAAGGCTTTGTGCATTTGTATATAAGCACTTGAGATAACCTGTTGATCGCCCCTCATTCCCAGTATGAGGCAGGAGCCCTCCCCTCACAGACCTTCCTGCCTGTGCTTCCTCCCGGTATCCCGCTTTCCCACTTACCTCAGGGCTTTGGTCTCCTTCCCCCGGTGAACCTAGTTTAAAGCCCTCCTCACTAGGTTAGCCAGCCTGCTGGCAAAGATGTTCTTCCCTCTCTTCGTAAGATGGAGCCCGTCTCTGCCCAGCACTCCTCCTTCATGGAACACCATCCCATGGTCAAAGAATCCAAAGCCTTCTCTCCGACACCACCTGCGTAGCCATTCGTTGACCTCCACGATTCGACGGTCCCTACCCAGGCCTTTTCCTTCCACGGGGAGGATGGACGAGAACACCACTTGCGCCTCCAACTCCTTTATCCTTCTTCCCAGAGCCACATAGTCCGCAGTGATCCGCTCAAGGTCATTCTTGGCAGTATCATTGGTGCCCACGTGGAGAAGCAGGAAGGGGTAGCGATCCGAGGGCTTGATGAGTCTCGGCAGTCTCTCCGTCACATCACGAATCTTAGCCCCTGGCAAGCAGCAGACTTCTCGGTTTTCCCGGTCAGGGCGGCAGATAGATGACTCAGTCCCCCGGAGGAGAGAGTCCCCGACCACCACCACCCGCCTTCTCCTCTTGGGAGTGGTGGTCGTGGAACCTCCAACCTCAGGACATCGCATCTCATGCCTCCCAACCAGCGGAGTCTCCTTCTGCTTTCTCCCCCCAGACATATCATCTGGTCCACTCTCCGCATTGGTACCTGTGGAGAGAACATGAAAGCGGTTAGTTACCTGTGTCTGTGTTACTGGAACCCGGACATTCCGCTTACCTCTTCTGGAGGTCACATGTTGCCAAGCTTCTTCACTGGCCTCTTGGCTCCTCTGTGCAACCTGCTCTACATCTTTAGAGCTTTGTGCCCCTAGAAGGCTATCCTGAGTTTGGTCCAGAAAATCCTCAGTCTCTCGTATACAACGCAGGGTCGTTACCTGTTGCTCCAGACCTTCAATCTTCTCTTCCAATATGGAGACCAGCTTGCACTTTGTACAGACAAAGTCGCTTCTGTCCTGTGGAAGAAAGACAAACATGGCACATCCAGTGCAGGTCACAACAGCTGAATTCCCCCCTTCCATATCACCTACCTACTACGGAGCTTCCTCAGAGACGTTGGCAAGATGTAAGCCTCACTGGGCTCGCTCCAGGCGAACTCCCAGGCAAACTCCTGCTGTGAGCTGCTCTGCTGTCCCCGCTGCTCCGCTGGTTCGCTGCCGCTCAGCTGGTTCGCGAGGCTCCGGCTATTTTTAAACAGCCAGGCTTCCCTGACACAAACACACAGACACCCTAATGCCCGCCCCCTGCAGGCTAGCAGCCAATCAGACACTCACTCAGGCTCCCTCCCAGCAAACACACGCTCGGATACTTCCTCAGCAAGCAAACACACACACTCGGATACTTACCAGTCCCAGGCAAACTCCTGCTGTGAGCTGCTCTGCTGTCCCCGCTGCTCCGCTGGTTCGCTGCCGCTCAGCTGGTTCGCGAGGCTCCGGCTATTTTTAAACAGCCAGGCTTCCCTGACGCAAACACACAGACACCCTAATGCCCGCCCCCTGCAGGCTAGCAGCCAATCAGACACTCACTCAGGCTCCCTCCCAGCAAACACACGCTCGGATACTTCCTCAGCAAGCAAACACACACACTCGGATACTTACCAGTCCCAGGCAAACTCCTGCTGTGAGCTGCTCTGCTGTCCCCGCTGCTCCGCTGGTTCGCTGTAGTTGAGTAGTAGTTGATAACCAACCTAAATCCTGAGTTATGTTTCAAAAGAGATATAAATATGACACAATCTCTAGCCAGAACCATCAGAGCAAAGCCTTTTAGATATTAGTTTTGCATTAATTTGGATATTTTTGTAATCACTTACATGAATGCCAATTCAGAAAGAAGGAAGGAAGGGATGGTGTATGTATGGGGCAGGGGAGAAAGGCACAGAGAAGGGGGAAGGGAGTGATAAAGTGTGGTGCCGCAGAAAAGGATGGGGGAAAAATGAAGTGAAGAGGGAGAAATTATTAATTGTAAGAGAGAGAGGCCAGAATTCTGTTCATTATGTGGAAGGAGGTAAGGGGTTCAGAGGTTTGATTAACTGGGGGCAGTGCTTCTCACCTTCAGCAATGGAGGAAGGGCCCTCATACTTTTCTGTGTATCTCCCCTCCATCCTCCTGTGGCTTCCATACTGACTTCTTGCTTCTCCTCTTTCCCTGCTTTCTAACTCCCTGTAATAGGACAGCACCCATCTCTTGAGAGTGCCCCCTTCTGGTCGGGTGTGTTTGCAATCTTTTAATTCTAGTGACCCCTGTGGGTGGTTTCTCAGGTAGTTTTTCAGTGACTCAGCCCTCCAGCTGAGTCTCACATACTGTATGTGAATCAGAATACACCCCTTCTGGGGTCTACTGTCTTTAACTTGTCCCTGCCCAGGTATGGGGCTGTACCACCAGGGCTTCCTCCCTGGAGACACTGTCTTCTTGCAGCCCTCCCTGGGCTCAGTCCTTACTCAGTCCCAGCAGCTAGTCAGGAGCTCCTTTGCTCCTTGGTTCCTGCTCGCAGCTGTGTTGGACTCAGTCCTAGCAGTCATCCAGAAGCTCCTTCTTTGGTCTCTGCCAGCAGACTGTCCTGGGCTCAGGCCCAGCAGCAAACTGGGAACTCCTTAGCTCCCCCAGTCCCTGCCCACTCTGAGCTGTCCATGGTCCTACTGCTCTTTCAGCCAGCCAGAAACACAGGCCTCTCTTCTCCAGCCCCAGGCAGCAACTGCTGCTCTGTTCTGGAGCTCCTTTTATATGGCCCTACTGGACCCTGAATGCCTGCTCCCTGCAGCCTCTTTCACATTGGCTGCTTCCCCACAACTACTCTGGGCTGCTTGGAAGATTCTCTTCTTGTCCTTTCCTGTGACAGTGTGTGGCAAGACCATGAGGCCTCTAGCAGGGTGCCTCTAGGTCTACTCCACCCTGTCACCCCCCCCCATCACCAGTGTTTCACTCTGTGCCCTGCACCCTGCCTGTAGGCTACGGGGAGTTACAACTATGGTAGATGTCTCTTGTAACTCTCCCTCCCAGACTTGGGTCAAGGGAAGGAGCAGCTGTAATGAGGAGTGTTGAGCACCTCCCATCACATGCCTGGACGCAGAGGGTGGAGGGGGTAGGAGAGCTAACACACTTTCCTACTGGAAGGAGGTAGGGAAGACAGAATAGAAAAAAAAAACAGTAGTTCATGGTGGACACTGCTTTATCCTTGCCCTTCTCCTCCTATGAATAATGTGCTGGTTTGGAGGGGAGAATGCAAGGAGCAGATTGATACAGTTTTCACTTGATGGAGGAGAGAGCAGAACTGGACCTAGGCTGCAGGGATATTTCTCTGCAGGCCTACCCCTCCATCTTGTGAAAATGGTATGGGCCCAGCAGCTTCTCTCCTCACTCCTACCCTGCTTTAACTCTCCTGTCTGCTCCTGAAAGGGAGAGCTGTATCTGTCCAAGGCAACAGCTCTGATTAGCTGCTCTGGCTCAGAGAATGGGAAAAGGAAGCCAATCACATAGGGATTTCTACTTGGGCCAAGAGGTTTCCCCTCATAGCCCTAGAAAGTCTTAAATCTCATAGTCTGTGGGAAAAGCCATAGAGTTGGTGGGTCTGAGACCAAGGAACACAATATTCCAAACAAAGCAAAATCAGTGTTTCATGTCTTCCCCTAGATTTGTCCTGTTAATGGAAGGAGGGCTTTCGGAACCCTTTTCTCTCTACCATTGTCTGGATTGCTGTTAGTGGGTGGTGTATAGGAGGGTAGAAGGAATTAGCCCATCTATCAAAGGGCTTCCATCCATCCACGATCTTTGAAGGAGATCTCTGAAGGAGAAACAGATGCAGATATTGGACTAACTTCTGTGCACATTGAACTTCATGTCTCTGAGGCATGGCCTACACACAAAGTTGCATTGGTTTAACTCAAGTTGTGATTTTAAGATGATATATATAGACATAGATAGGCCATTTCCCCCTTCCCCCCCCCCGCAAAAAAGCTTCTTATTGTAGCAGGCACCACTTAATCAAGTTCAAATAAATTAAAAAAAAGTTTCTGTATATATAGGTGAGACATGCAGGGCTTAGTGTTGCTTTCATTGGTAACAATTGAGTAGGATTGTGGAACCCATAGGCTGAAGGAGTGGTGGGTTTTTTTTGTTTGTTTTTAATAGATTATTTTCTGTGGGCCTCTTGTACCCTCTCTGAAGTTGTGGTAGTGGGAATAATGCTGACACCCTGACATAGCTGGTCTCTAGTGTCAGGGGAGTGAGCATCTCGTATGGTCTTCCCAAATTCTCTCCAATTCAATGCAGAAATACACTGTTCTACTGCAGAAGAACCCTTGGTGTACATGCAGGATTTATCTCTTAGTGAGCAGTCTTTTAAAACAGTTTAGTAAACCTATAGCAAGCTGAAATAAAATATTTGAAGCCATTTCCAAAGGTAACAAATAAATATGCTGTTTCTTTTTTCATTTCTTTTTTTTTCCTATCAAGATTCATTCACAAAAAAATCAACTGTTTCTTCGAATAATAAATACTGGTTTCTAGGCTTGCACTTCATCCCAAGCTTAATGGATGAATGGCAACAAGATAGTGAATATTTCCAAATGAATCTAAGAGGTTTATTCACCAGAGATTAAATCTAATACCCAAACTGCTTCAAGTGGTTCTTGGCAAGACTCCTTATTAATGTTGAATGAACCTCTAGAGTTTCACAATTCTGGTTTGGTGCAAAGTTCAGATGTGTATCTGAAGTGTAAAGTAAGCTTTTAAAGAGCTACCTATCCCAGACTTTCTGCTTCTCTCCCCACTACCATTGTTATGGGGAGACTTCTCCGTCCCATCCAGTGGTAGGAGCAGCACTCTTTATAGAAGGATTGATACTTTAGGAGGATGAAGGCTTTGTACCGTCTCTAGAAACAGATGCAGATATTGGACTAACTTCTGTGCACATTGAACTTCATGTCTCTGAGGCATGGTCTACATACAAAGTTGCATTGGTTTAACTCAAGTTGTGATTTTAAGATGATATAAACTGAGTTTATAATGTCCACAGACATTTGCACTGATTTAATTGCTCTGGTTTATAAACCAATTTAAGTTAAACTAGTGCAACTATTTTTTTGTAAATGAGCCATAAAGTCTCCCAGTTAAATACTTCCCATGCTGTATAGCACAGCTATGAAGCCCCAGTTCTGCAAAATTTGGTGTTTTCTGGGATTCTTAGTTCTGTCTTGTGTCAGTACTGAGGACGTCCCCAGCTACACAGAAGACCACCAGCAGCAATTATAGGGAGCAGGACGAGAAAGGAAAGAGTTAACCATCCTTCCTTGAAATTCAGACACAATTTGGTTGTTGAAGGTTCAGGAAGTTATTATTTGAATTATCCAAACTACATTGTCCACCCTACTGATAAATATACTTCAAATAAAAAGAAATAACTGATCTGTCATTGATATATTTATATCCTTTTACTTTTAAAAATAGTTTTAGGTGTGTTGAAAAGATTTTTGTGGTTTCCTGGACCACACAGATTTTAGTTGCCAGGGAAAAAGGATCAGGATATTTAAAAGGAAAGATTGTCTTGCCACAGTCAATCGCATTTAAACTCCACTCTGTAGCCTCAGCAAGCAGAAGGTGAAGTGAACAGGCAAATAACATCTTACTATCATTATTCAAAACTTGCCTGAGTCCTAGATGTGCTGGAAACAGATGTTACTCCTACTTTGGAGTTACGTGTTATAAAGAATTTTTGTAGAAATTAACTTATGGTACCTAACCTTTTGTTGTTGAAATCTACCTACCCTGGTGGGTTGTAGGTGGAGTTCCCACCTCCTCTTGCGCTCTTACACTATAGGAATATGTGCACTGTAATAAAAACCCACGCCTGGTCTGTATCAGCTGACTTGGGCTTATGGGGTCTGCACTGTGGGGCTATACAATTGCCATGTAGACGTTCGGGCTTGGGTCTGAGGGTTCCAGAGCACAGGCTCCAGCCTAACCCCAAACATCTGCACTGCAATTTTATAGTCCCAAAAGCCGAACCCCACAAGCCCCAGTCAGCTGACACAGGCCAGCCATGCGTGTTTTCTTGAAGTGTAGATATTCCTTCATAGACATACTTGAAATGTTGTTACAGTGCCTCTCTTTCTTTTCACCCCTGCCCATCTGTGACTTGGACAGGTCACTTAACTGATTGGTTTACCTTTCTGAAACATGGAAATAATAATAGTTTTATTTATATACCTCACTAAAATATTTTAATAAGTAAATGTTTATGAAGTGCTCAAGATTTTCACATGAAAGGTGCTTATAAGAAATGCAAAGAATTATGATTTTTATATTAAGTATTGTGACTATTTTAGAGTTTATGCAGCTTTAGCTTATCTTTGTAATTAATTATAATATTAAAATGTGAAAAGCTAGAGTACTGAAGAAACTGTCATGTCGAAGGCCATCTCATAGTGGAGCATTTGTAATCACAATGTTCATTTTGAATGAAAATCTTACTTTGGTACATTAAATGCACAAAACAGCTTGATGCACCTGTTCTTTCTTTTCCAGCAAATGTTATGAACTCTCAACTCTTGTGATAATATATGTGTAAGAAATAAAAAAATCTCTTTCTAAGGCCTTTTCACATAAAGGTATTACTTGTGATACATGCTTTAACCTTTCTTTAAATGCATGGTTACTTAAAAAGAGTGGTTTATTTATAAACTTTCAAAGCAATGAAAACTGTATGTAACTGTTTCTTTTTGTTACTATATACTTTGTAGATTCAACATGTGCTTCAACAGAATTTCTCTGTGCAGAAGGGATTTGCATTGCAAAATCAGCACAATGCAACCAGGTCATTGATTGTGCAGATGCTTCAGATGAAAAGAATTGCAGTAAGAAATTCAGTTTTCTGTCACATTTGTCTCTGTCTCTCTTTAAAGTGGTAAAGTGTTATCCACATTTGATCTGCAATTAACTCTTATTTGTGTTAACTGTTATCTTGGATACTAATATGTTCAGGAAAGCTGAATAGCCCATAAAAAATATAGCCAAGTCTGGGAACCCTTGTTGCAAAGCGTATCAAGACATTGATCGATTGATCGATCTATAAATATATAGATTTGATTGTGTAGTATTTTATTTTCTCTTTCCAGATAACACAGACTGCACTAATTTCTATAAGCTTGGAGTAAAATCTACAGGGTTTATTAGTTGTAATTCTACTTCACTTTGTATACTACCAGAATGGATATGTGATGGATCTAATGACTGTGGAGATTATACAGATGAATTAAAATGCCCAGGTAATTGTGAAAAGAAAAATAATAATAATTTATATCTGTACTAGAGATATAGAGAAACTATGAAAAATATGTATGAAAAATTCAGTACTATGTGTTTAATGTACAAGTAAAGATATTCAGAAGAAGTTGCCTCCTTCACCCATATTATCTGTGTTAAGGGGGTATGCAAATTATCACTAATTAATGCTGAGGTTCCTCTGAAGAAAACCACATTGTCTTTGGCTGTATTTTTCCCCATTGTATATCTGTCATTAATTATTTTTATTTAATTGGAACTTTAATCATCAAAATGTCTAAAGTGTCAAGCTTCAGCAAAATTGCCCAAAGCCTATGAGTAACTTTTAATAGTGAATTGTATGTGTTGCTTGATTTTTTTTCCCTCTGCTTTCATGGGTGTTTGATTGAAGTACTTAGTACAAAGCTTTGTGGAGAGTTGTTCCACTTTAAGAGTTATCTATTTATTGTTTTGGTGATTATATTAATCTTGTTCTCCTTTGATTGCTTTTCTGAATACGTATTCTACTTTTGGTGCATATGTCAGAGACCAGAGACTTTTGGCTAGCATTGTCTATTGGGGCCATGCACATACCTTGAGTATCCTCATGCCCTTCATCTACGGCATAAAAGGGTGAAGCAGGCCACTTGCCACTTAGTTCTTCTCATTGCCTCTGGCTTTGACATGGAGGTGCTCTCGGTCCATTACAACCTACAGCTAGCTGTCTCTTTTCATTCCTTGTAGATATTATCCTAATTCCCAGTTGTAGTTAGTTTGCTACATGGCACCAGACATGTAGTATTTTCAGGGTAGGTTTCCTTTTTACCAGGAGAATCCTTATTATTTTCTTCCAGGTACTACATCTCAGTCCCCTGGTTATGAATATTGTCACTAATGTCAGGATACTATGGCCGTTAATGACAGGCATAAGGAATGTTTATTTTGTATGGGGGAGTTGCACATCCCCGGTAAATGTAAGTTATGTAAGTCCTTTACACAAAGGACTTGAAAATGTAGGCAGGCTCGCCTCCAAATATTTTTAATGGATGGGTTGATGAGACTGGCTTCAGACCATGGGTCCTTTGACCCCTCTGTATATGACCTGTTGGTATCTAAGAATGGGGTCTACATCATCTCAGGCTCTGTTAGCTTCGTCTTCAGCCCTGAAGTTGAGGCACACTGAAAATGATGTTATGCAAAGAAGGTACATGGCGCAGAGAGGCAGATCCCCAGCTAAGGCCTCCTCTAAGAAAAGAAGAGCTTCCCCACACCAGTCTACCTCAAGAGAGTCCTTGTGGCCCCGTAAGGCTACTGCTGAAGCTCAATTCCATCCTGGTATTGAATCTGCAGCAATGAAGCAGCACACAAAAGTCCCAACATGTGATGCATCATCTCAAGTTCCCTCCACATCATGGAGTTTGGTACTGTCAACTTCCTGAATTACTTCCTCAGTACCATTAGGCTCCAATTTTGTGCTCTGGTATCACCAGTACTGCTGACTCTGGTATTGTCAATGCCATCATTCTCAACCCACACTCTGCTGTTTGCTCTGCTGCACAATACTGTGCTGATAGCATAAAAAGCAACAGGGAATCTCCAAGTATACAAGAATCAGAATCTCCATTACTTTCCACTAGTTTGATTTCTGTAGTTCTGGCTCCATCTTTACCCATGGTACTGAGCATTCTTATGTCCACACAGGTTCATGGGCCTTCAATGCCAGTTTCTTCAGCTGCACCAACAGACTTACAGTACTGCTCTTGAGTAACAATCTACTCAGGCTTCCCCTCAGTCTGAGGACCTAGACAAAGAGATCCCATCGCACTCTGCTGACTTCTTGGCCCCCACGAGAAATCCTCATCAGCACCAGATGAGGCTGTGATCACTCTTAGTAGGCCACAGTTTGATGCCTTTAAAGAGTTTCAGCACCATCTCAAGAGGGTATCAGACTCTTTGCAACTTGCCCTTGAAAAGATTCAGGAACCTATTCAAAAACTGATTGGAAAGCTATTTTATCTGCAGAAGAAGACTGAAAGGCATCAATCAACAAGGCTGTTATGGACCCTGCAAGAGTTCTTTGGCAGACTCTGGTCACAGCAGCTCATATGTCCTGGAAGGCAGGCGCAAAAAAAAAAAAAGCCCCTGTGCTCCTGGCAGGGGGCGATTATTATTTTACTCATATCTGGTTCCATTTCCTTTGTGGTGACAGCTGTTATTAAAAAGTCAAGACAACCAAATAAGAGTACACCAAAGTAATATGAGCCTAAAAGATGGGATTTATCTGGCAGAAAATCGTACTCGTCAGCTAGTTTGCAATATAGAATTGATTTATCAAGCTCTGCTGGCCAAATAGTATTTTTTACATTATAAGAAGTTCTTGACATTCACAGACAAACTCCCTCCTAAGGTGAGGGAAGAATCTTCCTCTCTGGTGATCAAGGGCCAACTGCTCGCCAGGACAAGCCTACAAGCTGCCCTAGATGCGGCAAACACTGCACCATGATGAATGGTTATGGCAGTGGTGATGAGAAGATCCTTATGGGTTCAGAGTTCTGTCTTCCCATTGAAGATTCAGTTCATGGTGGAGGACTTGACTTTTAAAGGGCTGGGCTTTTTTAGCTCAAAACAGATGATGCCCTTCATACACTGAAGATTTCTTAGGCCACACTTCATACTGTACAGCCCCTAAAAAGAAACATGTCAGATAACCAGTTCATACACTGCAGAGACCTTTTTCTCCTACATGCTCTTGCCACCAGAGACTATCCTAACCTTTCAGAAAGAGACAAAACTTTCATAAGAAAACACCATCTTCATCAACTTCCCATACATCACAGTTCACTCCTAGGTCAAAACACTCATTTTGGCAGGACAGATAAGAGATGTAAACCCACTCCCAAGAGTCTAGAAGCAACATCCCTTCATTTTGGAAATTGATTAAGGTTTTTTTTTCACATATGTATGGAACTCTGTACCTAAGACCAGTGAGTGCTAACATGATTTTGATGAGATAGTCTATCCAATTGTACACTGAGCCTACTCCCATATATGAAGTTACTATCTGAACCGCTCTTTTTTTAATTGGTAGTAGTAGTAGTGATGGGCAAACCTCATTTGTAAGAGGGCAATGCTAATGTGAGAATTTCTTCTGAACTCATGATAATTGCCTAATTTTCCCCATGATCCTAGTACTATTATTTCTTACTACTAATTAGGAAGTCATTTGGGTTACCTTCATTTTAAAAGTGCTGTACAAAGTCAAATTCTATTTGTCACTCAGATGCTACAGTGATTAGTGGAATATAAATATCTAGATAGATCATTCTGAAAGAAGCTTTTGTTTTGCTGATATTTTGTTTGTCTGCCTCTATCTCTTTGATACAGTTGGAAAAGTTAACACGGCTTTCTTCATGGTCTAGCTGACATTTTTTCTCTCTCTCCTTTTTAATTAATGTTGTGCTGAGATCACTAGGCTTTGTGTTTGTGTATTTGGTTGGGGTTTTTTTTGTTTGTTTTTATGGTTAAATAGTTCATATTCCTTCTTAACAAACGTTAGACGCAATCCCACAAAAATTTACTGCGAAGCATAATGTTTATTAATGGAACTATTCACAGAAGTAAACACTGCGGCCCAACACTTAGCTCGTACTTAATCCATCCCTGTTCACAAGTGCAATAAATGTTAAACATAAGCTTAATAATGAGTTCCATGTTATAAATCTTTACTACTACTTTACATACTTTAAGTATGTGCTTAAGTGCTATTCTGAATAGGGATGCTTTACTGAATTGGGTCCTTCGTTTGGTAGTAAATGTTTTAAGGATTGGACTCACTGGGTGAAATTGTGGACCCATTGAAGACTGTATCTGAAATCCCAATGACTTCAGTAGGGTCAGGATTTCACCAATCAATACAGAAGATCCTGGCATGTGAAAACAGGAGTTTCTAAAGGAGGAAGTAGAAAATCAAGGTAGCATTGAACCTGAGTGATCTTGAACCTCTGCAGTTAATCTGAAATTGAGTGTAATCCAATTTTATTTTCAGTGGGAGAAAGCTTGCTTGCGATTTTGGAATAGACTCTGTCAGTCAGTATATTTGTATTTGCATCTGTGTCAGGAATTCACTTATTAAATATGCATACTTTCATCTTTCCTTCTGTAGAACATCCCACTTTATTGAAGTAAAATATGAACGTATATATCCCATCCCCACCCAAAAATAAATAAAGGAAACCAGATCCAACCAAGGTCAATAGTGACCAAGGCTCCACTGATGAGTTAATGGCAAACTTCACATTGATTTCAAAAGTAACCATCTGAAAGCTGTGTAGTGGCCTATCTGAAATGATTTGATGGTGTCAGTTCAGATTCCAGTGAATTTCACAGATAATGCTACCATAATTTGGCAATCCTATTGATCAACTCAGATAGTTGAGGATGGAACTGGAGGGCCAGATTGTATAAATAAACATATTTCTGTTGAGCATGTCACCATTGACATCAATGGACTTATGCTCATTTACGTCAGCTCAGCATCTGACCTGTAGATTGAACTACCCTCATATCCCTATATCCTTGTCGGTCAAGTTGAGGTACATTGCTGGGGAAGTGTGGGGAAACATGCACTACTACTACTACTTGTTCTCTCTATAGAATAGTTCAGTTTTCTGAGCTAGCAATCTGTCTTCTTTCAGAGAACTATATTTTCACAAAAATAAATTTAAAAAATATCAAAAATTCATTGAAAAAGAGACCACTCTTGGGGTAATTGGAAAAAAAGTAACCTTTTCCATTAGTTTTTAGAAATTCAGTGGGATTGTGTTAGTTTCCTAATCATACCTAGTAGATAACATTTTACATTGCATTCTTTATTTTATCACAGTGCGAAACAAACCCACATGTGAAGAAAATTATTTTGGGTGTCCTAGTGGAAGATGTATTCTGAACACATGGCTGTGTGATGGACAAAAAGATTGTGAGGATGGAGTTGATGAATTGCATTGTGGTAAGAACATTTTATCTTGTTCTAGCTACTAAAACCATTGATATGCATGTGCAAAAGAAGATTTATAATTCATATTTTTATATAAAAGTATTCATTCTTTATCTAACATTTTATTTAAATGATTTTTTATTAATGAACTCTTTGAAATCCAGACAGAGAGGTAGAGAAAAATATAATGTATTCAATACTTTAGAATTTTCTACTGCAAATCAGTAGTCTTTATTCTATAGATAATACTGGGAAACTTTTAAGGAACATGTCTGTCGCTAAACTTCTCAGATCCAACCTTTGTAGAGAGAGAGGATGGCAATACCCAGACTCCCCTCAGCTTGGCCTAAAGATAGTGGTAAATCCAAACACAAACTTGCTTGCTGCTGCCATGGTAATGAAAAGGGGAAATAAATAGTTGTAACTTGATAAATGGTGCAGTTTTCTGCCCAAATCAAGTTAGAAGGAGAAGGCTTTTACTACTTCTATTCCTCCATTCTCAGCAGGTCTTCTGAACTAGGGCAAACCCTCTGCCTGGCTCACTTCATGGACAGTCAGTGTTTTCCTAATCTATCTTTCTTTGTGGAATATATACCTCAAGACAGGTTGGCTATAGAGCTTTGTGAAATAAGTACTTGGATTTACATACATTGAACTTAATATATTTTTTCCATTTTCAGAGCAAAATATTGTTTATTTTCTGTGTGCAACAACTTCCTTTTGGACTTTTTTAAAGCAAATTCCCATTGAAAATGAAAATCCTGTAGTGGAAACAAGGATAGAGAAAATTATCTATTCAGGATTTGTCTCGACACCAAAGTTGTAATGCTTCAAGGATAACAATTTACCTTACTTGGTATAATCCCCCATTCTGGACACAATTATATCATTATAAAGGTGTTTATACTAGTAAAGCTTATTCTGGGATGGAGAGGGCACTAAGCTATACATTATTTAGACACCTTTATACTGATATGACTGTGTTCATTCTAGAGCCTGTGTCAGTATAACTTATTTTTTAAAAGAAAAAAAATCATACCCCAACCAAAAAAGTTATACTGGTACAAACTCTGCATGTAGACCAGGACTAAATAACTTCTGTCTCTAATTTCCATGATTCTATAGTATTGCTTTATTGCAGACCCAGGAAAATTTGATTTATGATCATAATGAGATTTGGTCTTTTCCCCTCATGTTCTGCAATTTCACCAATCTAGTCTCATCATTACAGAACTAAATTCTAGCACAATGGTACAGTCATTTGTTTCCTACTTGCTTTTTCCTCCAGACTGAAACCTGAAACCTGTGTACACGGTGTGCGTTTTTCTCCACTCATCATGTGGTCAGGAGTTAAACTCTACCCCATGAAAGGCAAAAGGGTCAGACCTAGACACCATTTACCAGGCTCAGCCTGTCAGCAAGCATTTTAGGCTTTTTGTTTTTCATTACTTTAAAAAATATTATGAAACCCATTTGTCTTTTTTGGTCTTGGCTATCTTTTTCCAGTTTACAGCTCTTATCCATTTAGGAAACAGTGTGGACAATGTTTAATATAATTCAGATGGTAATTAATGACTTTTTCCTATTATTCATCTTGAAATTATTTTTCTATCAGTTAAATCATAATACATTTATTCTTGTGGGAAGGATGGAAAAAAGGAGACGAAGTTTTCTAAATGAAATTCTTAATATGAAACTGGATTTATTTGATATTCTACTGCAGATTGATTTTGAATTGAAGCAGAGCATTGTTATTTCCCACTGTATTCAAAAAAATAAACAGTTAGAACAACAGAATGCAAATATAGACCAATTTTCCAGATGAGAAAAAGAACATGGAAGTCTTCTCAAGATGTAATTAAATAGTGAAATACAAAATGATGGAAATGATTGAAAAATTGGACTACTTGTCTCTGCACTTATTACCATAATTGCAAAGTGGTTTGCTATAGCAAAAACATGTATGTGAAATGCATGAACTATTCTCTTATTTTAAAAGTTCTTACCTTCAGCCTACTCATAAAATAATTTAAATTTATTTTAATTTAAAAGTTTTGTGTGTCCTTTTACAAGTATTAGTGAACATAAATCAGCGGGAAACCAACACTAATCCTGAGTTCTGTTTCCAAAGGGACATAATTATAGCATAGTTATATCTATAGTTACATCTCTAAAAAGCAAGGAAGAGCTTTTACATTATGCTAGTACATGCAGGAAACTCACTGTTACCGTGAACATAACAAGCATAGTTGCTGATATCTTCCCTAGATTCGTCCTGTTCATGGAATCAATTTGCTTGCTCGGCACACAAATGTATCTCTAAGCAGTGGACTTGTGATGGTGAAGATGACTGTGGAGATGGCTTAGATGAGAGTGATGCTATTTGTGGTGAGTACTCTAATTTTTACTTATTTTATCACATCATATTTTTGGGACGTGCAAAGCAATTGCACGGAAATTAATGGGAGTGGAGAATGCACAGCACCTTTAGGTCATGCTCTTTAACCATAAGCTATTAATTGTCTTTATTTCTAGAGCACAGATGATTTTTCTGCCTCAGGCAGATACATTTTTGTGAGTGGAGTGTGTAGTCTGTGGGTCTGGCTTCATAAAGTAGTGTACGGGGGCAGTTACCCCGCTCCTGAGAGAAAAGGCTAGGCTGATTGGGGAAGCAGCCATAGCTGGGGCCACACCCCAATCAGGCCACACCTGCCCCTGTTATAAGAGTTCAGGGAGGAGCTGGGTCAGCCTGGGAGTAAAGGGTACTTGGAGTGGAGCAGGGCTGGGGAAAGGCTAGAGGAGCTGGGGAGCTCCAGCCTCGCAACTCCCCAGGCTGAGGTAAGTGGCACCATGGTCCGGGAGAGACATGGGGGCCTGGGACAGGTAAGCCAATGGCCTGTAGAGGGCGCTCTGGGCTGGAATTGAGCTAATTCCTAGGACAACCTGCAGGAGGCGCCACACTGGTGTAGATATGGTGAATCAGTTTGGGCAAAATAAGAACCAAACTTTTGCCTGTTTTCCAAATCTGAGCCAACCTCTGTAAACAGGCCCCCTGTTCTAAATACCTTTATATTTTGGTGCTCGGTGCCTAATAGCTATCAAAAGTCTCTGTGCTGTTTCCTGCTGCTGTTCTCTTTTAATTTCACTAGATACTGGCTTTTCCATATTTAGTCAAACCCCAGCATCTTTCTGAATCTTGGTGTCTTTCTGAAAATCCATAGCTCTTCGTATCTTACCTGTTTTGGGGAATCAGATATGTCCCTTGTATTCTAGAGTGCAATTAAGTAGAGAATCCCTCATGTATGGGACTCAATTTCATCTGCTACCATCACAATTACTAGAAAGAGAGGGATCTGGTGTGATATCTGTTTAACAAGCAAGATTTCCCTCTCTCTTACTCTCCCCCGCCTCACTGCCCCCCTCCCTTGTCCCAGGCCGCAACAGGTTTAGTGGAGGCAGGGTAAAGTGAGAAGGCAGGTACTTCAGACATATCTGCTATGGTACACTGTCAAAACCTAAGAGACTTCATGGCCTGAGTATCAATAGGCTGCATGCCCACTAAATACACAACTTCAAGTAAAAAATAGGAAAAATGAAAAAAAAGAGGACCAAATAAATCAATAAAAGCCACCACTCCTTTTTTTAAATTGTTCAGATGTTACCTCTCTTCCTTATCTATGACTTAGCATTGGTCATAGATCCCTTTATGGATGAAAGCTCTATCACAGAATTATCTGGTATCTCTGAAGATTACTTAAAGACAAAATGCTTTGGAGGGGGAGACAAGGCCCTATTTCATCTTAGTAGCAGGAGACACATAGTTTCCAGGTAGAAGAGGGCTGTCAAAAAGCGTTTGGGTTTCCCAGTTCTCTGAAACATTTGAAGTGTACCTATCTCTAACATAACATAATTTAACTTCAGAATTGTTTGAAATGCCAGTCTAATAAAAGCAACACAAGTTGTTTTTCCTCTTGGTTAAAATAATTTTTAAATGAATCATAAAATAAATTCCTTGAATTCATTTAACTTTTGTATTAAACATTCAAAGGCATGAATGGAAATCTACTTTCTCCTCTTAATATATGCCAATTTGCTATACCTGAGAAGAGACATAATAATGATGGATTACATAAAAGCAATCCCTTTAAAAAGTCTTTAATAAGTACCAAAGGATAAATAAAAATCTGTTCTAGAGGAAAGTCTGTTTTAAAACAAACATGAAAAAGCCAACCTTAAGCAATGAAAAATTATTTTCTTTATGCTGGTAAAAGTCTTATAACGTGCTAAATATAAAGAACTTTCCAGGAAAAGGAAGTACATTCATTGAAACTGGTGGGATTCTTCTTACCTCACATTCATTGTTCAATACTGGGCATTTGGGCCCTGATGTGGGGCCTGATCCTGAACTGCCCTGGGACTTGACAGTGATGAGCAGAGCTGAGGGTTGTTAGAACCCCCTTCAGGATAAGGCTCCTTGTCCAATAAATCCAAATACACAATAGTTGCCTAAAACATCTGTCTACGCTTTCTAAAATTGTTCTACTGAATACATTACATAAAGTATAGAAAGATTGCTTGCCTCTTCCATTTATGAAAGAGGTGAATGACAGTGTGAATAGGGTGAATGTATATAGAAGGAAGGGTAGATATTCAAACCTTTAATTTAGAATACAATCCTAATCTGAATTTTTAGAGTACCGTACAGAGGATAATCTGTTGTTTTTTTCATCTTTCTTTTAAAGGAAAACAAAAAAAGCGCTCTCTTAGAACTATTATTTAGAAACTTCGCAAAAATTATTCAATTTGGATTTAGCAACACTAATCTGTAGCTTTTTTTCAGGATCGGTAACCTGTGCTGCAGATACGTTCAGTTGCCTAAGTTCCCATGCCTGTGTCCCTCAACACTGGCTTTGTGATGGTGAAAGGGACTGTCCTAATGGAAGTGATGAACTCTCTACAGCAGGCTGTGGTATGTGTTTTTATGCTAAATTTATACATTTAAAAATATATTCTGACATTTTCTCTTTTCATGGTACTTGTTTGTGTCTTTTATTTCCCGCAGTGGGCCTTCTACCCATTACCAGATGGAGTATTTGGCTGTATGGTGCAACATATGAAATACTGTAAACCATCACTGGGTAGAGATTGGTCAGTCATACACTGGGCCAGGTCCTCAGATTAATTAAATCATCATTGCTCCATTGACTTCAGTGAAGATATACTGATTGACACTAACTGAGGATCTAGTCCACTATATGTAAAACATCCTATATGTTTCAAATATAAATATTTAGACAACAGTGGACGCTTTATTATTGATTATGCATTTTACATGCTTTTAGCAACAAAAAAGTATATTTTTGAAATCACAGAAATTAGCTGTTTTCATAGAGGAGTAAGGTACAATTGTATCTATAATTTAGTCATGTTAATTATTCTCATCTCTACTTCTGGTACTTTATAATCTGCTGCTTCCCCATCTTTTGTTCTTGGTACCACTCCACTTCCATGTCTGTAGGTATATGGGTTATAATTTGATTAAGGATGTCTGGGGTTTGGTCAGTAATTTAGGTGGGTTTGTATTTTATCTGTATTTGCTTAACTAAACTATTTTATAAATTTGAAAATGTTCAGATAATTTTCTCTCAGTTGACTATGTATCCATTATTGCATTAAGGTCTGGGGTAGGTTATCTTCATGAGGTCTGGGGTGGGTTATTCTACAGAGAGTTACAGAGAGCTGTTATTCAGAAGTAGTGTAACCAGGAGGAGTTTTTTGCAGAACATTCTTCCCACAATGAGGCAGTGCTGGGAATTACCAAGTACCCCTGCCCCGTTGGTGTTTTTTCTTGTTTTGATTATTTTTTAAGTACATTTGAATCTTTGAATCTACTTTTGTATTCCTAATTTTGAGGGCAAATAGTGCCTTCTGGTATTGTATGTGCCTGACAAAGTGCATGATTATTTGTTGTGAATCAGTTCTTGAGCACTAGTTAATTTACTTCACTTGTTTTTCTAATAAGTAAGTATCTGTAGGTCCTGTTGTTCTGTGTGTTCCTTATTTTTCTTATGTGTTGTTTTTTTCCTTAGCTCCTAATAACACTTGTGAAGAGAACTCTTTCACATGCCGTAATAAAGTCTGCATTCCCAAACAGTTTGTATGTGATCACGATGACGACTGTGGAGATGGATCAGATGAGTCATTTGAATGTGGCAAGTATAATTTAAAAAACAGTTAACAATGAGAAAAATCTCAGTCTAAATAATAGGACAGACATTTTTAAAAACCTATAGGGAATGAAGACAAGAATTTTTAGAAAATTTAATATTCTAATTTACTGTTGAATGAGACAATTGTTCACTTTCTAAATTTGTTTTAATATTTGTTTGTAATCTAATGCTGTTCCTGTTGAGAACAATTTTGTACATACTCATTTGATGCTAAAGCTATATGAATTTATAGCTGATTCTTTTTAAAAAATGAGTTAATAGAGTTAATATATAAAGTAAATACATTATCAGTAATCTATATATGTTCATACTGCAAGCTAATAATAAAGTACAGACTGTGCCATAGTAAGCAGTAAAACTTCTTTGTTGCTCTTTTATAATATATACATACTGTATCTGACTGTCTGACCTCACCATTCTGCATCAAGAAGTTCTTGGGGGCATATAGCCCCTGTTCAAAACTATGCCAGTGTGTTTATCTGCAATAGTCTTAGGCTTAATTTTCAGTAGGTTGGCAATCCTATCTGCCATCCAGATTGGCATAATAAACCACTCCTGATATTATTTTAATGAAGCTTTGGCACCTTGAAGATGTTCCATGGCACTTCAAGGCTGTATTAAGGGATAAATTGAGAAGTCATTCCATGCAGAATTGAATTCCTTTAAAATTCCTTATTGTCACCACTTTGAAGTTCAAAGAGATGCTGATACTCTAAGTTTATTTCAAATTGGATGCTTTGAGGAGCTACATAAGCTGGACAAAAATATATTCAAGATTACCAGTGAACACATGTTTTAAAGCTGTGCCTACAGATGTTTTGAAATAATGGCAATGGCCACGTTAGCAACTCATAATGCACTCCATGCCCTATAAATCTAGTGGAGATGAAAATCTAGATGCAATACTCTAAAAATATTGGTGCTTATGCATCAGTATGTGTGGGTGCCACAACTATGGCAATGATTATTACTAGCCCCAGTGTGCCAGACAGACTGGGTTTTGACAATAAGTTGTGCTGATTCATTGGAGAGGCTTAGCACCACAGATGCAACAGCACTGGTCCAGTGCCAATGATCAGAGGAATCAATATCCCAAATAGGGTCAATATTAATTGTCACTGGAACTGAAGTCAGGAGGACCTTCACATGTCAGGGAATGGTGCTAGTGTTATAGATATTCTCAGCACTATTGCACTGAGCAGGCACCAGGCCAGCAGAGTCCAGTTCCAGAACAACTTGTCACTGACAGCCATTAATGACTGCCTGAGCAAGTGTCAGGATCCTGACAGGGCCAGTCAGGATCAAGGGTCAGAGTAGGGTCAAACCTGAGTCTGACCATTGCAGAGGGGTTGACAGTGAAGTTCCATATGCCAGGATCAATACCAAGGATCAGAGTCTGAGGCAGGTTTCAGAGTCTGGATCAAGAAGGCAAGGTCCAAATCAAGCTGAGGTTGAAGCCAGGAATTTAAGAATAGTCATGGCAAATATAGGAAATCCACACTGTTGCCTGGACACTTCCTGGAGTGTCCCTTTGGTTTACATAGGGTGGGGAGCCAATCAGAAGCCATGAGGCAGGATAATTATGGCTACTCCTCCTTTTGTGCCCTTATAACCTTGCTCAAGAAAAGGGAGAATAAATGGCCAGAATGGACACTGTTTTTAAGAAGATTCCAAGTTTGCATGTCCAGTGTGCATTGATTTCTAGTGTAGGAACCATGGCAAGTTACCATTTTTTCCCTACAGCTCCCAACTACATTGCTCCAGTACTAGTACTACACACTAGGGCACATTAAATTGCCGTGCTGGGAACAATGAGACTATTTAGGAACTCACACTGTATAATAAGGTTCAGTGCTGACAGGTACAGCCTCATAACACACGTCAGGACTCACTGGCAACTAATGCTCACACCACTCCAAATGGGATGTATTAGCAGGAGTACTGTAAGCAAGACACAATAAGTAATTTTTTTGGCTCTACTCCACGCTGATAAGATCTCAGCTGGAGTATTGTGACCAGTTCTGGGCATCACACCTTGGGAAAGATATGGACAAATTGGAGAAAGTCTAGAGGAGACAACAAAAATGATGAAAGGTTTAGACTGGAAAAGAGAAGACTGATGGGGGACAGGATAACAGCCTTTAAGTAAATAGTTATATAAATTGTTTTCCTAACCACTGACAGCAGAATAAGAATGGGCTTAAATTGCAGCAAGGGAGATTTAGGTTAGACATTGGGAAAAACTTCCTAACTATAAGGGGAGTTAAGCACTGGAACAAATTATGTAGTGATGTTGTGGAATCTCTAGCATTTGGAGGTTTATAAGAACAGGTTAAACAAATATCTGTCAAGGATGATCTAGATAATACGTAGCCCTGCTTCCCTGCAAGGAACTGGACTCGATGACCTATCAAGGTGCATTGCATGCCTGCCTTTCTGTGATTTCTATGATATATTGTAACAGTTTCAACTAGCCATATAGCCAGAGCAGGTCACCTCTGCCAGGCCAACTAAGGTGCCCAGAAACAGAGAACTTCTTGATCTAGAACCCAGTTTACCATGAAAACGCATCTCAATTCATTGCTTATATCCTGCCTGTTGGCATTAAAAATCTAAGATGAAACTTATTCAGAAAAGGTAATGTTGCAGTCAAGGCACTTCACCCACTTTAGAATCAGGGGGGAAAAACTTTTCTTCTTGGTGTACCTCAAGGCCAAGATAGTAGATATCCTGATTATTTCCTGCGTTTGTTTAGATAAGAGTCTATATTTCACTGAAGCTGCAATTTGTACAATTTGCTGCATATATAGTTAGAGTCTATCATTTCTGGTTAGCTCATATTCAGATATGGTAGAAGTCCTCAAGGTAATTACCAAAATGAGGCCAATGTTCAGATGATCTAGTCCTCTTTTGCATCTGAATTTGGGTCTGAATTCTCTTAATATTTTTACTATTCTATTAGTCTTTGATAACTGTTTCAATATGGATTCTGTTCCATTTTATAATCTTAACTTATTCCTTCAAGGTTTATTCTTAGTGATTATTTATTTGTCCATAAGAATATGGGAATTTCAGACTCTCTGTTGAGCGAATCTTATATGAGATGTCCCCAAGAGAGTATGCGGAGAAATGCTTTGTTCTCCATGAGATCTTCCCCAAAAGAAAAGGATCATGAGAGTTTACCATTTCTACTTAACTAGAGTAACTGATTGGTGAAGTTTATTTAGAAATATGAAAGAAGATCCAATTTTAGTTCCACATTTCTTCAAAGCCCATTCAACCAGATTATAAGAGCATCATAGAGAGAGCTGAAGCACCTCTATGTCAGATCTAGATTGACCTGGTTTTAAATGTATGTCTTTGCCAGACACTACAGACTGGAATTGGAGGCTTTTGCTGAGACAGCCTTTGCAAAACATCAGACACAATGTAGCTGAGGCCTCAGATGTAGCTGAGGCCTGGCCCAACCTGAGTAATTAATATGTGAAGGGAGGTTGCATTTTATTGAAAGACAGAATTAAGGAAAGTCTATTTTTAAAAAGTTACAGCTTTATGAAGGTTCCCTGTTGAGTTACTCTGGCTTCTGTAGTGAATATTACAAGTTAGATAAAAGATAATTATGTTTTATGATTCCAGTGGTACCTTAACTCCATTCAAAGTGTCAATGGAGCATACTGAGAGAATAAGGGGACTGAGGGGTGTCTCATCTCAGAAGGTCAAGTGCTCTGATTCCATCTGCTGGCAGGGAAGAGCTATATCCAAATTGTGTAGAATAACTAAAGGAAAATTAGCTGGTATTTTATTTCTCTGTCTTGTAAGGTAGCTCTGCTAATGCTAATGTACATGAAACATTATCATCTTGGATTCGCTCCTCAGAAAGAGCAAGTCATATTTTTAAAGCTTTAAAAATTTCATTTTTTGCTGGAAAAATCTGTTGGAATGTGAACATTCAAAAAGGCAGGAAAAACAGCTGCAGGGCAATTTTGACTTTATTCTTACTCACATGCATAGCGTAATATTTTCATGAGTATGCATGCACTCCAAGATAATTTTTTCTCCCCCAATGAAACATGCTGTGTACAAAAATGGCAAAATTCTACTGTTTCGAAAAAGAACATGAATTTCATCCATTTGATTTGGTTTCTTGCAGCAAAATGGTGATTTTTCCACTAAAAAAACTTGACCATTATGTTTTAAAATTGCAAGGGAAGAAAATTTTTATTTGACTTTTCAGGTTTTGCCATTTCTGATTTTTTCTTATTAAACTCTGGCAGAGACTCCCTTCTAAGAAACAAATCCTAGATGTTGTCCTTTTTGATTTTCTCTGGCAAAAATCTAATTGAACATCTCAGAAAATAATCTTGTGCAGCTTCCAGAGCTGCATTGAGGATTTTGTCTTTTTAAGGAGTCTGTCTTTTGAGATGCACATGTATATGCATATTTATCTTTCTGTATCTCTCTCTATATAGAGATACATTTGTTTACTTGTATAGACTGTTATGAAATTATGTGACAATATACGCATATGCAAAGTATGAATCAGTAAAGCTTTGATTACTCTGTTTCTAGGGTATCGTCACTGTAATCCTGGAGAATTCAGTTGTGCTGATGGAAGGTGTCTCTCAAATCCTCAGTGGCAATGTGATGGGGACTTTGACTGCTCAGATCATTCTGATGAAGCTCCTATAAACATAAAGTGCAAAAGTTCAGGTTCATTTTTTTTTAAATCACATATATGTATTTTTTCCCAACAAACCTAATTTAAAATTGTAGATAGAAAGACTATAATACTAATAACTGTAAGGTACAGTCCTGTCTCTTTAATGCTTTATTCATCCTGTGAGGAGGATGCAGTTGTAATTTGTCATTTCTGTAGTTTATCAGTCTCAGACCACAGATCACACCAGACGGTTCAGGGGAGCTTGTAGTTTGTTTACACATGTGTTTCCAGCTAGTATAGACTAGACAACATTACAGTAGTTACTATCCAAGTTTATAGGAGCTGACCTGCTCGCTCCATAATTTTGCAAGCAGGGAGAGCAGACATAACAGTACATTCCAATAACACAGGATTAGCACTGACCAAACTAGAATGGAGATATGTTGGATTTCTCAGCTTCACGCCATTTTAAAGTTCTCTCCACTTTTATTAGTCACAAAATGTAAATGTGTTCCACTCCTTTTATCAATGCTACTGAAGCTTAATTGTTTCTATTATGCTAATTTATCCTCTTTTGGAGGTAGTGGACTATTCCATGTCGTTTTGCAAGGGGAGAGCTATATGTGAACAGTTCTTCCACTCACACCTTATCCTCATTAAGGCATTAGTATAGCCCATTATACAAGCTTTCATGAGGATCATGCATTGTCTGCAAGACAATACTATAGTATATTGATCCGAATGTTCACTATTTAAGATTCTGTTGCTAAATTAGGATACCTAAGCACAGGTGCAGAAATTTGTTCTGTGAGGGTATGAATGTGCACATTTATTTAAAACTAGAAGCTGACCATAAGGGTATAATCCTGTTTCTGTTAAAGTCAATGGTAAAATTCCCATTTTCTTTATCAGGATCAAGATTGGGCCCTGAATGTTGAAGCATGTTGAACCATGATATTTAAGCAATAAATATTAATTATCATTTGTTTCCACTACCATGTAAAATAGTAATTTTAATATTTAATCACATATTGCTGCAGAGATTTCAAATCCTAAGGAGTTTCTCAAGTTATACTAGAGGCTGTTACTGGTCACCATGCTGACTCAGCCTAAGTACTTAATACAAGATAAAGGGTATGTCTGCACAGCAGAAACCCCACTGTGGTTCCAGATCACAGACCTCAGGTCAACTGATTTGGGTATTGCAGGGCTAAAAATAGCAGTGTAGACATTTGGGCTCGCACTGGAGCCTGGGTTCTGAAACCCAGTCGAGGGGGGAGGGTCACAGAAAATGCCTACACTGCTATTTTTTTCCCAGCAGCACAAACTCCACATGCCTAAAATCAGTTGACCCAGGATCTGATACTCACTGTTTTTTGTTTTTGTTTTTTGCTGTGTAGACATACCCATAGGAAACATGGGTGTCATGCAGCATGCATGATGGAGGCCCTGAGAAAGTTCCAGATAATCTATAAACCACTTAACTGTGGTGTGTAACCTATCGCTTAAAGCAGCCTCTGTATTAGGTGACTGAAGGATAGCTAATGTAACACATTTTTAAAAAGAGCTCCAGTGGTGATCCTGGCAATTACAGGAAGGTAAGCTTAACTTCAGCACAAGCTGATAAACTTAACTATAGTAAAGGACAAAATTATCAGACGCAATATCTTGAGGAAGAATCAGCACAGCTTTTGTAAAGGGAAATCATGCCTCACCAATCTATTAGAATTCTGTGAGGTGGTCAACAAGCATGTGGATAAGGGTGATCCAGTAGATATAGTGTACTTGGACTTTCAGAAAGCCTTTGACAAGGTCCCTCAACAAGGGCTCTTAAGCAAAGTAAGGACTCATGGGATAAGAGGGAGGATCCTCTCATGGATCAGTAACTGGTTAAAAGATAGGAAACAAAGGGTAGGAATAAATGGTAAGTTTTCACAGTGGAAAGAGGTAAATATCAGGGTCCCACACAGATCTGTACTGGGACCTGTGCTGTTCAATATATTCATAAATGATCTGGAAAGGGGGTGAACAGTGAGGATGCAAAATTTGCAGACGATTAAAAAATTACTCAAATTAGTTAAGTCCAAAGCTACTGCAAAGAGTAACAAAGAGATCTCACTAAACTAAGTGACTGGATGATAAAATACAGATACATTCTATGTTGATAAGTGCAAAGTAGTGCACATTGGAAAAAAATAATCCCAATTATATATATATAAAATGATGAGGTCTGAATTATACCTGTTATACCGAAGAAAGACCTTGCAGTCATCATGGATAGTTCTCTGAAAACATCTGCTCAGTGTACAGCAACAGTTCAAAATGTTAGGAACTGTTAGGAAAGAGAGAGAAAATATCATAATGCCACTATATAAAGCTCTGATATGCCCACACCTTGAGTACTGCATACAGTTTTGGTCATCCCATCTCAAAAAAATATATTAGAATTGGAAAAAGTATAGAGAAGGGCAAACAAAAATGAACAGGTGTAAGGAACAGCTTCTATGTGAGGAGAGATTAAAAGGAGTGAGACTGCTCAGCTTAGAAGAGAGATGACTAAGGGGGATAAAATAGAGGTGTATAAAATCATGAATGCTATCAGAAAGTGAATAAGGCAGTGTGATTCGCCCTGTCACATAACACAAGAACTAGGGGTCACCCAGTGAAATTAATAGGCTGCAGGTTTAAAACAAACATAAGGAGGTACTTCTTCACACAATGCACAGTTAACCCATTGTGAGAGGCTAAAAGTATAATTGGGTTAAAAAAAGAGTTAGATAAATTCATGGAGTATAGCCATGATGGTCAAGATGCAACCTGATGCTTTGGGTATCCCTAAACCTCTGACTGCCAGAATCTGGAACTGGGTGACAAGGGATGTATCACTCAGTAATTGCCCTGTTCTGCTCATTCCCTCTGATGAATCTGGCACTGGCCACCATTGGAAGACAGGGTGCCGAGCTAGATGGATTATTGGTCTGATCCAATATGGCCATTCTTATGTTCTTTAGTTGAACATGTATTACTTTTTAGAGGCATATGACTTGGATGCTAGTGAAAAATCTTATTAGTGCTCCTTTATGTCTGTCAGTACCTCCTCAATTTTGTGTACCTTGCATCATAGTTATTTTTCACATTTTCATAGCTTTTATGGTACACAGTTAAGTTATCACATGTCTGGATGCTCCTGAACCATCTAGTTTTCCTCTTAAATTTTCAAAATTAGGTTTTAGATAGCTAGTTTTGTTTTGGGTTTTTTTTTTGGGGGGGGGGGGAGAATCCTATTAGAGGATTTTACTATGACATAGTTCTCCATTGCTACCAAAAATAATCTTCACTGTTAGATAGCTCTACAAATGTATTATGATTTTTTCCAGTGTTTTTCCAAGAAGACTATATCAGGTGTGTGATATTTTTAATATACACAGGGTAGTTAATTTGCTGTACTATAGCTTTTTTCCCCCTTGTGCATAGTTTCCAATATATAGTTTATGGATTTTTCACCGGTGGTCTGCAGAGAAGTGATGCTGATCACATGATGCTTGTTCTTCTCATTATTTCTAGTTTAGCAAAACCAAACTGATGAAAGGGGAAGATGAAATGAAGAATAGACAATATGATTCACTTTTTTCAGAAAGGAGTAAACACTTATCTTAATATAGATATCTAAAACTAAAATAAAATTTACACACAACTTTTTCATATAAGCAACTACTGTCATCATGCAAGCACTCTTATGAGATCAGTCACAAACACGAGAAAATCTGGTCCCCACAGTTTGGAGTTGGCCTATGAAAAAGTCTATCAGAGCTGGGTCAAACTATGGGAAAAGTATGAGAACTGCTGACATGTTCTTCATTTGTTTTATTTTATTTTATTTTATTTTTTCCAGAACAGTCATGCA
The DNA here is from genome assembly GCF_009764565.3 of Dermochelys coriacea. Classification (NCBI taxonomy): domain Eukaryota; kingdom Metazoa; phylum Chordata; order Testudines; family Dermochelyidae; genus Dermochelys; species Dermochelys coriacea. The sequence continues at coordinate 21,740,461 of NC_050078.2, read as the reverse complement.
ACAGTTCTTTTTTCATTTGTAAAAATGGCAAATGCATTCCTCAAATAGAGGTCTGTGACAATAAAGAGGATTGTGGTGATGGATCTGATGAGAGAAACTGCCATATCAATGAATGCTTGAGTAAGAAAGTCAGTGGCTGTTCTCAAGATTGTCAGGATCTTCCTGTTGGGTACAAGGTTGGTAGTCATGGTGTGTAATATAGTATAATATAAGTTCTTAATCCTTAAGTATGATTGTGTAAACCACATAACCATTTAGTAGAACTTCAGAATGCGGTACTAGCTTTTAAACAAGTAACCTCCTCAAAATCACAAACCTATGCAAATCAATATATCAAGTATGCAAATGACCATCAGTTGTGTAAAAAGCAGGAGCTTAAATTCAACTTATAACCAATGGAAAAATATACATGAAGTAATTTCAACATTTATTTCTATATAGTTGTAAAATCTAATACTTGAATATTTTAATTGAAAGGTAATGAACCTACAATAACAAAAGTTCAAAGATACAGCACTTACAAAAACCCAAACAAATCATGCTGATGTACAAAAAACACAAATGATCTGAGAATTGCTTATAAGACCATGCCTCCAATAGTAAATAATACAAATAGTAAACTTTCCCCAAGTTGATTGAAATAGTGACTCCATTAACAAAGAAAAATTGAACAATGCACTGTTAATGGACAAAATTTCAAAATGTGCCCTCCATTTGTGTGCACGCAACTTTGCTCATGAATTTTGCTCATTAATAGAATGAACAAGATGCTGGAGCATTTGATAAACTTAATTATATATTTTTATACTTCAATGTCTAGGACCCATTGGTTGAATGTTATTTTGGCCCAAATTCCAAGAAATTGCTCACTCTTCCCCAATGGTGGGACTCCACCTGGACCTTTGTACCTTCAGAATGATTGTTTAACATTTTGAATGGATTCCTGAGTATTTGTTTCCTCTTGTTTTATAATGACAAGTCTGCCTTATTGAATTAGTTTCATTCCCTTTTCCATGGATGGTAGGTTCTTCTCTACTTGAATCAGCTCCTATTGAACTGCGAACTTGGGGCCACTCATAAGGTAGACCTTGGTTCTCTGAATCAGCTAAGGAATTTTAGAGCATCTCCAACTCCTTATGGAAAAGAAAATCGTCCATTGAATGGTCAGGCTGCTTTTCTGGGGTTGGAGGAGGGCTCTTCTGTCTATTGTTTTAGTCACAGGAATCATTTTCCTGCCATTGTGGCAGACGTGGCTACAGAAGTCAAGCAGATTATGTCATATGTAATTTCACACATGAACAAGAGAATGGAGTTCAAAACTGAAAGACTCTTGGCCACCTGAAAATTCTAATCTTTAACCTCTGGGGATCTGCTAAATTCAGGTAGCCGCCTCTCCACCACTTGAGAAGTGCTTGCCATGTGAAATGAAGTTTATACTCATAAGCCTGAGGCATCAACAGATATTTTCTGGCAGGGAAGTCTCATGTCACAGGATGGCCCCTTTAAGAGAGTTAGAACTAAGTTTCACCTGTGCCAGATTTACCTCCCAAATCATGGGATTGAGAATTTGCGGAGAACATGACTGTGAAGAGTCATGTGATTAAAGGAAAGCAAGTAGCACCTATCCATAGAGACAGTCTGCACTTAGTAGGGAGAGACTAAGGGTAGAGAAGACCTGCGGCTAACCTCTTCAAAGGAGATCTGGGAAAGACCTGGGGAAGAACAACAGTTTAACCTGAAGAGTCCTGGGGAAGGCCTAGGAAGAAGCAGTGTACGGCTGCCTGAGAAGGTGCTACTGTGAGGGCCTAAAAGTCAAACCAGTCAATTGCAGGAAGTAGCAGTGTCTGAAGTACAGAGATACTTCACTTATTAGAGTCAAGGAGTTGGAGTCCAAGGTAGAGGGCTTCCCCACATCCCTGCATTGCTACCTAGAGTGATGGTGCAGAAACCACTGCACTGAGAAGAAAAGGAAACATTTGCTGCTGATAAACTGTTGAACCTGGGGATGAGCTGAAGGAAATTGTGTCCCAGTAAAGGCTAAGGATTATTGGTTAAAGATTAAAGGATTATTTGTTTGGACAGTTGTTTTACCTTAAAATATAGGAGACATTTTTTTTTTTTTGCTAGACAGCTAAAGAAAAAAATCACAAGGGGAGAGATGGCAACCCCCAGTTGGAAGAGGAGGGAAAGGGAGGCAGTGGCTACATCTCCATGCCAGGAAGAAGTGTGGCCCCTATTGAATCCCACTTCATGTGTTTTAGCCCACGAAAGCTTATGCCCAAATAAATTTGTTAGTCTATAAGGTGACACAAGTACTCTTCATTGTTTTTGCGGATACAGACTAACATGGCTGCCTTTCTTGTATTGTAACTATTCTGCGGCATGGTGGGAACTCATAGTGCATTTTGAATTTTGCCTCAGGAAGGGTATATCCCCAATAGTTGTTCCATTTGTCATTTCTTATTGAAAATAACTCATAAGAGAAGCTTGACTTAAACTATTATTCCGGGAGAACTTGAAGAGAGCCGCCTCAGATCCTGAGTAAAAGACTCAACCAGGCCTGAACAGGCTTCATCCTTAAGTGTTTCTGTGAGCTTCTGTGACTCAAGTCTGAATTCCTGCGCTTTCTGATGAAAGAAAGGCAAATCAACTAAGTCCTCCTCCAGCCAGTCAGCTAAAATGGTACGAAGAAACACCGTTCCTTTTAAAGAGCATAAATCCAGGTCAACTTCCTCACATCCTAGTAAAAAGGGGCATATTGAAGGTGCTCAATAAATAGCAGTTCACAGCCTAAATTATGTAATTCTGATAGTCTGACAGAGCCTGGTCACCTGGCAATAGTACTGTCTTGAGCCATGCTCTCTACCTCCTTTGTTCCTGACCCCTCAGTACTGACATCATACACCCAGTACCCATAATCCCAGTATACTTGCTCTCAGCACCAACCTTGTCAACACTGAACTTTGTAAGGTGACTGCACAGCCTGAGTGTCTACCATTGTACCACAAAGTGCTGTCTATAGTACTGACTGCAATCACCATTACCGTACCAAGCACCTCTTCAGCATCAACTGTGAGTGACACTGTAGTTCGCCTGAGACCCCGGCCTCTAGAGGAGAAGTATTCCATTTCTTTCTTCCCTTTGGAGCACAGCAGGGAGGCATCTCTACTCACTCACTTCAGTCCCATTCATAAGACCTCCCCTGGTTGGGCAGAGTTTAGGACCTAATACTACAGTCGTGGGCATAGGGGATCTAAGGAAAAGCACTCATCATGGTACATCCCCCCAATGCCCACAGTCCCTTACTCCTATAACGTTAAATCATGGCCCTACTGGGTATTTTGGGGGATGCAGCCAGCAAGAAAACCAACCTTTACCTAGACCTTCCTCCTATGCAAAATCCCGTAGGGTTATTCAAGAGGCATAGGTGGCACTCACTCACTCTGTTCAGCAAGAAAAGCAGGAAAGTGAAGACCTACACCTGCAAGCTGAGGAACAGATAATTCCAGCAGCTATATCCTCCTCCTCCCCAGATGAGGCAGTAGTGCCCACTACTTCTAATCAGCCAGATGTTTACAAGATATTGCAAGAACTTCTGTGCCAACTGGCAAATACCCTGGAAATCCCTGTAGAAATAGTAGTGCCGGGAGAGTTGCCCAGGCTGGTTGACATTCCAGTGCCTGGAAGATCGTCCATTCCAATTATGGCAGACCCCTCTATCTGTGGCAAATTGACACTATCATCTACCTTTAGCTGGCTTTGAGTATTCCTACACTCACCTACTCCCAGGATCCTTGGTAGTAGCTGCTATTCATCCAGACAACAAGAGCCGCTGAAAACAACCCTAAGAGACAAGTATCCAAAAAATTAGATTTATTCAGCAGGACAAACTACACTTCTGCATTTCCAGATGTGCACTACTAATTAGTAGACCCTCTTAGCAAAATGTGAATACCTAAATTGGGACAAGATATCATACTTTTGTTTTTTAAAAAAGCTACACTCAAAACAACAGGGAAGAATTGAAATCTGTTATCGGGAGTTAGGGTGACCAGATGTCCCTATTTTATTGGGACAGTCCCGATATTTGGGGCTTTGTCTTATGTAGGTGCCTATTACTCCCCACCCCCATCCTGATTTTTCACACTTTCTATCTGGTAACCCTATTGAAGGCTAGTGGCCTTCACTTCTATTCAGGTGGCATTAGATGCATGAGACATGGCAGCACAATCAATGGCCACATCCATGGGATTCATGTTTGCAGTCTGCAGAAATACCAAAGAAGGTACAGGTGGTGATTGAGGACCTCACTTTTGAAGGCTGTGACCTGTTCAACAAGAAGATTAATGAAGCCTTGCATGCATTAAAGAATTTGCAAGCTACTTTTTACCTCTTATAGATACTAAGGTCAGAAGGGACCATTCTGATCATCTAGTCCGACCTCCTGCACAGCGCAGGCCACAGAATGTCACCCACCCACTCCTATGAAAAACCTCACCCATGTCTGAGCTATGTTAGCTCATATGTCTATATGCCAACACTAGGAGAAAACAGGTCAGACCACAAGGTCTTTCCAGGCAGAGACCTTTTTCCTTCCATTATACAGAGATAAGACCCTTTGCATCACCCAGAAAAAAAGTAGATTTCATCAATGAAGACCCTCTGTACTTTCTATACAACCACTCCTTCTGAGTCCAACTCTAGGTAGCAAATTTGATACTATAATTGAGAGCCATTTCCCTTCCCCCACCCCCTTTGGCAGTTGCCTTTCTTTTATTTTCAGGAGTTCTGGAATCACACCATCTCTGGAGTTGGGAGGGAACTATATTATTTTCATCATTTTCTAATTCTGCAAAAGAAGGTGTGTGTGTTGGGGGAGGGTAGGGAGGCTGGTGCCTAATCCTAGATTAGAGGCGATGCAACACCTTCATCCACAGCTTTAAATTCAGCATGGTATCTCTACCCTGTATAATCCCATCCTTAGCTTCCCAGGACTGGTTCATGGTTCTCAGTTTATAAAATGCTTGCGTTTACATACCAATTCACCCAACAAACAGAAAATACCTGAGATTCCAAGTGAGAATCCTGTCCTTCAGTCTTTCAACAGCACCAAGGACTAGTGTGTTTACCAAATGCTTGGCTGTCATAGTGGCTCACTAAGAAAGTGAGGAATCCGGGTATCCCTCACCTCAACAGTTGAACAACTCCTCTCTCACTGGAGGAAGGTCACCACAACAGGTGAACAACTCCTTTCACTTGTTCCTGCAACTTTTCACCACCCTGGGTTTCGGGATCAAAAAGGAAAAAAATCACTATTACCAACCCAAAGAATAGAATTCATGGGGGCAGCACTAAGTCTACAAAGCAAGAGTCTGTCTGCCACAGGACACATTCAATACTACAGTAGATCTCATCAAGCAGCTGATGCTCACCCTTAATATTAAACAAGAGTCTTTCTCAGACTTCTCGGTCATGTGCCTTCTGCACGTATGTCACACAGCAAGCCAGACTTCACTTATGCTGCATGCAAGGGTGGTTGAAATTTGTATATTTATCCAACAAACATTAGACATGAGGATTCAGGTCCCTTGAGAAGTACTCTTATTGTGAAATTGATAGAAACACCCTCTCTAGGTTTGCAAATGTTTCTCTACCTCTTTTCACCAAGATACTGGAGACAGATGCTTCCATGCTTGGGTGGGGAGCTCATCTGGACCATTTTCAGACCCAAGGCCTCTAGACTGTAGAAGAGATTGCCCTTTATATAAATAACTAGCCTCTAAGTGTCTCTTCCTGTGTTATGTGGACTAATAGACAAATCCTGACTGACAACACAACAGCAATGTGTTATGTCAACCTACAGGAAGGATTCTCTTCAGCCAGGTAGAATAGATTCTTTATTTGGGCAACACAACACGATCTGTCTCCTTCAGATACTGTGATTCCTGACTACCCTTTTATCTCTAAAGTACTCAGGGCTGTCCATCAACTCTATAAGAATGCACTTAGTATCAGTAACACCTTACCTTTTCCCCATCCAAGGTCACATCATTTTTTCCAACCCTACAATTGCTAGATTTCTAAAGGGCCTGATTCGTGTGTTTCCCACAATCTATGACCTCCTTCCTTCCTGGAATCTAAATATAGTCTTATATGAGTTAATGGGCCCTGCCTTCAACAATATGATATTTATGGCTGGTTTACCTTATACAGTGTTCTTTATGTACAAGGTGATCCTTCGGCCTCAACTGAAGTTTTTACCAAAGATCATTTGACTTTCATTAGAATCAGATGATTCATCTGCCAGTTTTCTTTCCCAAGCCATACTTCAAGCAGGGGGAAGCCAAGCTGCCCACAGTGAATGTAATTAGAGCTCTTTCACTTTATCTGGATAGGACAAAACCACATAAGAACTTCCCTAGACTATTTGTAGAGTCTGCAGATAGGATTAACGGTCTGACAATATCAACCCAGAAACTGTCTAAATGGATATCTAATTACATCATATCATGCTGTGAGTGACCTAGATTAGTTCCTTCTATGCAGGTTATAGTCCACATCACTGGCAGCTTCTGCACCTTCCCTAAGAAGCTGACCAATTTCTGAAATTTGAAGGGTAGTTACATGGGGATTAGTCAATATTTTCACAAAACACTATTTCCTATGCAAGACATCAAGATGAGATGCTTATTTTGACATAGCTGACCTGCAATCACTCTTTAAATAGACACAGAGCATGAGCCTCCTGTCAGTGGGGTCACTGCTTGCAAGTCACCAGAAGTGAAATGCATGGGAACAGTCAATCGAAGAAGAATAGTTACTTACCCTACAGTAACTGTTTCTCTGAGATGTGGCATTCACATGCATTCCATGGCCCACCCTCCTTCCCTACTGCTACGGAGTCCTGGTGTTTTATTGGTGAAGGAATTGAAGGACAGTTGGATGCAGTTCGTCCTTCATCTTTTTGGGCAGTGAGGAAGTGGGGAACACAAAGGCTCCTATGGCACAGTCACAGCCCAAATGGACACTACTGTCGAAAAGAATCCAATCTTGAGCACATCTTTAATAACCACAGGACTAGGGTAAGTAACCATACTTTCTTTAGAACTTTACACTCTAGTGTTCTTGTTCATTCCAAGTGTCAATTTTGTCATAGGGTCATAGGTGAATAGAAAGGGAGGAAGGCCTAACATTTTGTTAAACTGGAAAAAGCACATTTTGGTAGTTTCACTTCAGTAGGACAGTTCTCCAACAAACATCTCTAATGTGCCATTTGATAAATTCCTGTTACATAGAAAGTTACCCGAAGTTAAAACAGTAGGTCAAAAAAGATTATTTTAAAGTTGTGTCATTCTTGAAAGGTTGGTGGTGCCAGACTACTCTGTCTTCAATTTCTAATTTTTAAGTTATTCTTAGTAAGTTTATGCCAAACAGAAAGACACCAACAATAATAAAAAATGAGTGTTCCTGTTTTTCTTTCCCAGTGCAAATGCTGGCCTGGATTCCGGCTCAAGGATGATGGCAAAACATGTGTAGACATTGATGAATGTTCATCTGGCTTTCCCTGTAGCCAGCAATGCATCAATACATATGGAACTTACAAATGCTTGTGTGCAGATGGGTATGAAACACAACCTGATAACCTCAATGGCTGTAAATCTCTTTCAGGTATCACATTTTATTTATACACAAATATAACCAAAATTGTTTGTGAAAAGCTTTAACTTGGAAATCTGTGTTGTTTCAGCTTCTGTAAAGACTAGAAAGATGGTTTAAAGCATCCTTTTCAGTCAGAAACAGAAATCTGAATTCAGTGCAAGGTGTCTGGATGTGAGAATAATTTTTACTTTTATTATGTATTCCACACACAGGACTCTATGTGGATAATTACAGTTCATTATGATACTGTGAATTATTAAGTATGCACAAGGCACTGGGAAATTTCAGAAGCAGAAAAAAACCACATCACCTAATATTACCTGCTGCTCAGTCACATGGTAATAGTAAAAAACATAGTGTGAAATACTAAAAAGCCTGCTGCTGCTGCATTATTTTATTTTATTTATTTATTTTTTCATTTTTAGAATAGCTTGCTGACATTAATTCATTAAGCTTGCATAATAAGCTAAGCATGGAAAAAAGAGGATAAAAGAAAATTATATGGTGTTTCTGATCTTTGCATAAAAAATGCCCAATTCACTGTTCTTATTGTACTATCACATTATCTCCTGCCATAGCGCAAAATGGACTGTTTGAAATGGTATGCACAGTAAATATATATATATATATATATATATATATATATATTAGCTTAGCTTATAGCTTATTAGAACTTAGCTTAATTATCTGTGTCCTATATGTGTTCCTTTCCTGACTTATTTCAACCTTCAGGATTGCACAGTGTCAGTTACCTGAGGAGCAGGAGGTCAAAGAGGAATTAGGAGTAGGAGACTCTGCCAGTTACTTTACCAGTTACAAGCCATCTCCCATGCACAAACAAAACACATTCCATTCCTCCTCTGTGGAGCTCCTCCTCTGGAAATCCTCTTAACTCCCTAGCAGGCAGATATGCTCCTGTTCTTGACCTGCCTGCACTCCCTGCAGGCCTGTTCTTTTCCCAACAGTAGGCTACTTTCTGTCTCAGTGAGACCCTTGTATCTCTGAGACCCTTGTTCCTGCTGCTTCCATGAATAATGGGAGAGGAAGGTGAAGAGGCAGAGCATAGAGATGGGATCTGATTTTCTTGTCCCCTATCCCTTACCTTATAGGGCACTTGCGCATTTACAGGACACAGAGCAGTCAGATGAGAGGAACGAGTGGAGCCTAAAATAGGAGTTAGGATCTGAGATACATTCTGGAGCTGAAATATGTAAAGATTTCAAAGTGTTAATGAAAAAGTTCTCAAACTTAAATTGGCAGCTGTTCATGCTGGAGCAAGGCTGGCTGTGGTAAGAGTCATTCCCAGCCTGAGAGAGACTTTTCCAGCTGCTATTGAGTCCACCCAGAAATCCTAACCTGGCCTTTTTAGCCCCCATAGCAGCCTATCTCCACAACACACAATTAGCCTGTCCTGAAGGTGACATCTCTGACCATCAAAGAACTGGAGAATGTCCTATGTTAAGTTTAAAATGTATGCAGAATGTATGAAATATTAGCTAAAATAGCTGAAATGGGTGTCCACTGTACAGCACATCATTTTAGCACAATGTATAAAGAGTTAATATAAAGTGTTAAATTATATTTGTCATTCTTATAATTATTCTGTATTTATCCTCCAGTTTATCGTCAAACACTTTCATTGATAATATAGCGGTAATAAAGACAGAAAGTGAGATTTTACTGCAGTGAGTGATAAAATAGTGGATAACCAGGAGAAAATTGAAGAAACCTGGGGAAACTATGAGAAAAACAAAACTGATTGAAGGCTAATAGTAATTAATTTAATTTTGTTGGAGACATGGGATTTTTTTTAGATTTATTCACACTATGAAAATCTCTGTAAATTTCAAATGATATGCCACTATCAAATTGCCTTTTGTTTGCAACAGCAGCATATGATATACTCTATAGTGATAAAACAGCATTACAAGTATTTACTGAACCTTAAAAATATATATATTATCAGTTTAACACAGTTAATGGTATTAGTCTTACCTATAGTATAAAAACTATTCACAGAATTTGAAAACTGCTCATGCTCCTTCCAGTAATTGTGCACGTATACATTCCTACTGTAGCTGTTTATACACCCAGTGCACAGCAGTTTCACTAGAAGGCAAATGTGCCGTCTCCTCTTCATGCTCTCAGGAGAAGGCATAAAATGAGTATGTCTGTCAGCTCCCTGTTAATTCCTTATATCTATCCATAGCAAGAGTTGGAACTCCCAGTGGCTTTAGCTTTGGTCAGCCAGCTTTTGAAAACTTACCTGTATATAGTTTTTGTAGTAAGTATAGTAGAGTGTAGTTATTTTAGCTTTACTTTTATTACACCTGGAGGATTTATTATGAAAAGTTTCTCTGGTTTTAAACAATGTGCCATGTGCAGGGCTGTTATCCCTGTCATGGATAGGCACAAAAATTGTTTGATTTGTTTGGGTGAGGGAAATGAGAGGGACAAATGTCTTATTTGTACCTCTTTTCCCATCCACACTAAGAATTAGAGAGACTGTTGCCTTAAGGATCACCTCATGAAGGAGGTGACATAACCTGCATCTGAGCTGAGTCCCGATCATGACCCCAGTGACTCTGGATCAAGTCAGAGTGTTCCTCCAGATTCTTCTGACTCCAGACATAAATCTGGGAGTGAATGTCATGCTTCCTCTTCTTTATCTAGGTTGAAGAGATCTAAACATTCAGACTCTGACAAGACCTCTAAGTCTCAGTCTTCTCCCAAACAGTCATCGGGTAAGTCCTCTGAAACCTCACAAATCGAAGTGCTCACTTGTTCCATGTGGGCCGTTGAAGCCAGTATCTTCACCATTTCCAGGGCCTTCCCATTGGTCTCTGGACTCTTCACCATTGTTGGCACTGTCAGAACTAATACATTCAACTGAGGTGGCTTCTATTCCTCAGGCCTTCCTAGCAGCAAGAAACTTCTTTGTTTTTCCCTGCCTGACCCTCTCTACTGCAGCTGGCTCTGGTATTTACTGAACTGATACTGACTACAAAATCCCTTCTACCAGTGCACCCATATCTACCCAGCACCGATATCTTACTTGGCACCATCGACATGCTTGGCATCAGTGATGCATCTGGCACTGACTATCCATTCAGCTCTGCTGATGCATTTAGCACTGACTGTGTTTATTCCAGCACTGCTGGTGCTGACCACTTCATCAGCTTTTCGGCCACTCCAACCTGTATCTTTTACTGACTTTGGTATGTATCCCACACATCAGCTACAAGAACACCTATGGAAACAATTACCCACTACCATGAAGAGAGTTATGTATCTTCTATGGGCTCAGAAGGGGAAGTACCCGTCTGTCTTCCAAGACCCTTCAGCTCTTTCTATAGATCTTCCATTATCAGGTCTAAGGATCAAGGTCTGGTTCTCATGCAGGAAAGTTGCAGCTCGGGGTACCCCACCACTCCATGGCCATATTGGTCTTGGGCTGCACCAAGGGATTTTAGACTTTGTCTCATTCAGTTCCTGGGAGAATGTCTACCTGACTCTCAGTATATGAGACATCTTTTCAGTATCCTGAATCTATCCCTCAACCCACTGTCATGGAATCTGACATGGAGGAGGGTGAATTACTAGAGGAGCCTTTAGTGCCCCTTCTCACATTCCTTCTTCCTCACCAGATGAAGCCGTTACCCTGGAATCAACATCTCTCCCATTCACTCCCACCCCGGAGGATTTTTAAAGTCTTCCAGGATCTCATGAGAAGGATGGTTACTTCTCTGGGAGTGCAGGTAAAGACTGTGCAGAAAAATCTGCACTCTCCTGGATATCTTGCAGACTTCTACTCTAGGAAAATTTGGCCTTCCCATTACTGAGGCCTTGTTAGAGCCAGCAAAGACTCTCTGACAGACTCCAGCCTTTATTCCAGGCTCCTCAGCAAGGGTTTGAGCATTTCTTTACTCATCCAGTTCTGATGCTCTGGTAGTAGGATCTGGTAATGAGCAGCCTTGCCAAAACCATCCTTAGTCCAGTCCAAAAGATATGGAACTTAAAAAGCTAGATGTATACGGCTGTAAAGTCCATTCCACTGCTACACTACAAAAGCCAGTTTCCAATAACCAGGCTCTTTTAATTAAATATAAGTTTATTAATTTCTCTGCTATTTCCAAGTTCTCTGATAAACTGTCAGAGGAATTTCATGACCAGTTTTTAGCATTAGTGTCTAAGGGACATCTTATAGTGTGAACATCCCTTCATGTAGCAACAGAACAGCTAATACTGGTCATGCTCTATGGCCACTGTAGTCTCTATGCAGCATACTTCCCAGCTGCAGGCTTTGGACATCCCAAAGGAGCATGCACATCACAAGAGAGGACTTACCATCTGAAGGATCTAAACAATTTTCTACAAAAATAGGTGATACCATGCACCTCTTCATGAGTTTACACTCCAGCTACAAAAATTAACCAAGTTAGGTCACAGATTATTGTACACCCTCTTTCCAACAGAGTCCACAATATCCCTCCCAAGAAGAGGTCAAGGCCTCCTAGATGTTGCTAGCCACCTTCAACTGTGGTGGGCTGTTCTCACCAGATGCCTACAACCTCAAAGCAATCATTTTTGACTTTTTGGTAGTGGACAATGTACCAATGCTATCTCTCTTCCTTTGAGTTATGCCTGTCTCTTCTTTACCGTGCTTGGGAAAACATCACATCAGAAGGTTTCCCCTCCATATAAACATGTTGGAACTTAGAGCTATTCATCTGGCCAGGTAGTATTTATGCCCTCCCTGAGAAAACAGGTGGTGCAAGTTCTCACAGACAACATCACAGGTATGTTTTACCTGAACATCAGGGAGGTGAAAGATTGTCTCAGCTGTGCTGGGAACTATCCTCCTTTGGAGCCTGTGTATTCATCACAATGTTTCCCTGAAAGCTTTTCACTTTTCGGGAATGAGAAACACACTAACAGATTGCTCAAGGGGGTTTTCACAAACCATCTTGAATAGTCAATCAGAAAGACATTCTGATGTTTTCCACTGCTAGGGTACCCAGTAATCGACTTGTTTATGACCAACCTCAACAAGTGCATGGGATTTCTCTCCGAGGCTGGCAGAAGTTCTATCACAGTTGCTTTTCTTCTTCCCTGGTCTGGTCACCTCCTATATGTGTTCCCTCCAGTGCCTCTCATTCCAGTGGTGCTCAGGAAGCTGAAACTGGTCTAAGCGGGTCATTAAGCCTCCTTGCACCAGCATAGCCAAGACGATATTGGTACATGGATCTTACATCAGCTGTCCATCCATTCATTGATAACTCTACAACTTGTTATAGAACTTCTGCACAGAATCAGGACAGATCTCTGCATATGAACCTCAGATCTGTCCACCTTACTGTGTGAATGATCTCTGACTGAGCACTCATGAGAAATTGTGCTCCCAAGAGGTCTAGGCCTTCTTGATGAGCAACAGAAAAGAATCCACTAGAGCCAGTTATGCATCGAAGTGGAAAAGATTTCCTGTTTGGGTACAGTCCCACAGTTCATTTCTCCATCATACTGAGGTTATGCATGTGCTGGACTATCTCCTGCACCTGAAAACATCAGGCTTTGAATAGTTCTGTGAGAGTTTACCTGGCTTTTATTTCAGCACTATGTTCACCAATAGAGAGGTTTTACATCTTCTCTCCTCTTGTTTCTCAATTTTGAAAGGGCCTAACAAATACTTACCCTCCTGTGTGTGCTCTGGTACCTCTGTGGGATTTAAATGTAGTTCTCTCTATACTCATGGGTTTCCCTTTTGAGCCTATGGAGACAGCTTCTTTATCTTTGTCATCTGTGTAATTGGTATTTTTGGTAGCAATTACTTATATGAGGAGTGTTTCAGAACTTCAGGCTCTCATGGCTGACCTTCCTTTTATAGTCTTTCTTGAGGACAAGGTATTCCTTAGGCCACATCCTAAATTTGTTCCTAAGGTAGTATCAACCTTCTATCTAAACCAATCTTAACCTTCTGGTGTTTTTGCTGAAAGTCCATTTGCATAAGGAGGAGCAAGCATTCCATATGTTGGATGTTCATAGAGTACTGATGGGTTTTTTTGGACCTCATTAGACCTTTCAGATCTTCCTCCCTGGACTCTTTGTAGCCTAGCTGAAAGAACTAAGGGTCAACCAGAGTCATCTTAGCAAATATCGCACTAGATTTCTGAATCTATCAAACTCTGCTACCAGCTCACTGAAGTCTCTCCTTGGTCAAGAGTAGTGGTTTGCTATACCAGAGCTCAATCCACTACTTCAGCTTTCTTGGGCAATGTTCCAATAGCTGATACATGCCCTGTGGGAAATGGTCTTCTGGGCATACTTTTTCTAATTATTCTGCCATCACTCAACCCTCTTGTGATAATGCCAACTTTGGCAAGTGGGTACTATAGTTTTGGTAAAGATTATCCAAAATTCCTCCACCCATAAAGGAATTGCTGTTGAGTCACCTATGGTAGAATGTAAATGTGCGCAATCACTCAAAGGAGAAAAAACAGTTACTTACCATACAGTAACTGTTGTTCTTTGAGATGTGTTGTTTACATGTACATTCCATGACTCTTGCACCTTCTCTGCTACTTTGGATTGACTTATAGTGGTGCAAAGGAATGGAGAGGGAAAGGGCAACATGCCCCTTTTATTGCCCTCACCTGAGAGCACAAGGAGAACAGGGGTGCATGCTAGTAGTATTGCTGGTAAGTCTCCAACCTGAATGCACTGAACGCACACATACCTACAGTGGAATGCATATACGCACAATACATCTCGAAGAACAACAGTTACTGTAAGGTAAGTAACCTTTTTTCTTTTTCCACCTTGCATTGTTGTTTATTACTTGATTGATTTAAAACTCAGGATAAATAACATAAAATATAATTTATACTCAGTTTAGACTTCAAATTACCATGAGTTTTAATATGGTTCCTGTATTACAAAGGAAATTTTAAATTACATTAAAAGATATTAATTGAATACTTTGTCCATTTTTATGTTGCATCATTGATCTTACTTGAAACAATTGAAGGTTTTAACTATTTCTTTCATCCATAACACTGTAGCATTGTAACATTTTATTTTTCAAACCACCTATATTTCAGCATAATATTCCTGAATATCCATAACATAAATTTAAAAACCCTAATGTAATATATTCTTTCTTCTGTGGTTTAGATGAGGAGCCTTTTTTAATTCTGGCTGACCACCATGAAATAAGAAAAATTAGCACTGATGGATCCAACTACACTTCATTGAAACAGGTATAATCACAGTAACATTCTCTAAGTTTCATTTTAATACTCTTATTACTATTTAAAATATGTAGTTGAGAGAAAGATAATCCTAGAACTGTTATAGTATGTGTTGCAAAATAATGCAGTGACCTCATATGTATATAGTGATGTTTACAGTTTCTTAAAATGTCTATTCTGATTGAGTTTTTGGTTTGTATTAATATCCAGGCAATTGTCTGTTGACCCACTCTGAAATCCAAAAATTTGTGTTCTTTCAACTTTCCAAAGAGATGACTACTTTTTCAAGTGTTTGCATATGTTGATTATACTGCGAGTGAATGTGTAAATTCAATGCACTGGTGCTGGATAGTTTTTCATAGCAATACCCATAGAGGCAGTCACACTTGCACCTTGGCTTCCCTTGTTCGCCAAGCCAAGGGTATACAGGGTGAAACCACCCCCCCCATCCTTTATTGCCTTCTTATTGTTGATGATTGAAGTGTGCTTTTCATTGCTGGATTATCTGTGAACTACATTTGTATATAGTTAGCTAGTTCTTAGTTAGTGGTACTTGTTTGGGTACTTTGTATCCTTATTTATTGATTTTTTAAAAAATATATATTATTGTTGAATAAGCGGCTGTCTTTAGGCTTCACCAAGTACCAGGGTAAGCATCTGCCAAGATCCCCTGGCTTTAAGCCCTGTTCCAGGTATCATACAGTGTTGCCTGTTACTGGTCCTCACTCTCTCTGTTTAAAGTGCTTGAGTCTGAGTTGCCATGGCTTCAAAACTGAAATGAAGAAGAGGAGAGAAAATACATCCTCATGGAAACTGTTCTTTTCCCTGAGCACCCTCGGCCTTCAGAACAAAAAAAAATGATGCCTTTGACTTCTTTAAAATCCTCTACCACAGAGATAAGCCACCCAATACCAAAGATAGACCGTACCCAATGGATCCCCACTCCCTGGTAATTACTCACAGAGGGTCTCAGAAGACTAAGACATTGACTCTGGTACCTATTCCAGGACCGTTGAGATCACATACTTCGCTGGTGGCAACAGTGGATCCATCACCCCTGCTTATTGCAGGACAGAGGGATCCGCTGCTATAGACAACAATAGAGACCTACACAACTATGAGTGGCCTGTTAGCACTTTCGCCATTCATTCAGAGAGAGGGCTGTCTACTGGTGCTGTCGCACATGGTGCAAGCTTCAGCATCAACACTGGTGTCTTTCATGGTGCCCATGAGCTCAGGTCCAGTATCATTTTCCTCAGCTTCTTCATAAACAGCACCTACACCACTGGTACCCACTCCACCTCAGCACATGGTACTGGTAGCTAGGAAGCCTCCCATGCTGCTCTGTTACTGCAGTCTTGATGCAAGTCCCAGTCCCAATCTATGCTGACTCCTCCCAGTAGTACACCCCCACTCTTACTCCTCGTCAAACTCCGAAGTGGTTCCTGTGGTTCCCATTTCAGGGAATCCAGGGCATCCTCTGGAACTCATTCTCACTGAAAGTGAGCAGGAAGTTGAGAGATTGGGGTACCTGGTCCAGACATAGCTGGCCTCCGGTACTGTATCAGCCTCCCCATTGTCTGTGCTGGCCTTCGGGGTGCCTCCAGCATCAAGATCTACATCCCTGCTTCTGCGTAGAAATAGATTACTAAGAAGGGAGGTTTTCCAGTCTAGTAGAGAGAGACCACTTGTTGTCAGTACCAAACAGCTGCTGGACACTGAATTAAGAGTCCTTTCTCAGTGTGCCTTAGACCAACTGTCTACCTCAATGGTGCAATACCAGCCTCAAGAGAGTCCTGCCTTTTCTCCCTTAAATACCTCATCACCAGATGAGACTCTAGTTCCAAAACCTTCTTCCCCAGTAGCAGATGATTTTAAGGTTTACCAGGAGCTCCTGAAAAGATGGCTATATCTCTAGGTATGCAGATGGAGCTGGTGAAGAAGAATTCTTACAATCTCGGACATTTTCACCTGGTTATATCTGGAAAGGTAGCCCTTTGTATAAATGCAGTGATAATGCAATTCACTTTGGCAAACCCCTTTATTCATTATGCCTGTGGGAAACTACACAGAGTGTAACTATCCAGAGGTTCTAGCTGTTCTATCAATACCCCACATTGAGCTCTTGGTGTTGCCAGTGGTGAATGAAAACGCCGCATATACATCAGCTTGTATCTTGCTGGCCCTTTCCTTCCCTTTGGGATCAAGCATCCCATTTCCTAAGCACTTGGCAGACTATCACCTCAAATGGTGTGCTAAGCAAAGTGGAATTGGGATATATTCTGAAAGGTCTATCTGTCCCTTTTTGTCATCACCCACCCCACCCTTCCCAGTCCCTTTTCAGAGACCCATCTCACAAGTCTGTATTAAAGCAAGAAGAACAGACTCTACATTATTTGGGAGCTGTACAAGAATTGTCTCCTCAACACTGGGACAGGGGGGTTTGCTCTTGGTATTTCCAGATACCAAAAGCCCAAGGGGGCTCAGGGCCATTCTAAACCTTTGGAACTTAAAGAAATACATCAAAAGGTTATAGTTCTGTATGGTGTTCCTTGCTGTAATTGTAACATCTTGGGATCTGGGCAGTTTGTGTGCCTCCACCTACAGGTTCCTACTTTCATGTTGCAATCTGCCTTGGTGACAGAAGGTTCCTAAGGCTCATAGTAGGAGGAGATCACTTCCAGTTCACCATACTACCCTTTGATGTTTTATCCATGCCAAGATTATTCACCAAGTGCATGATGGTGGTATCAGCCTATTTCTGCCATTGGGACAAGCATGTGTATCTGAATGAATAGTTGGAATGAGACGACTCCTGTCAGCAGGTGGAGAGCAGTTTCCATTGGATTCTCTATCTGTTCGTCCACTTAGGCCTGAAAATATATAAACAGAGGAAAAAAATCAATCATGTCATCAATACAAAGAATAGAGTTCATTGGAGGGGTCTTGGACTTGACGTCAACCAGGATTTATCTGCCACAGCCCAGGTTTCCAGTTGTAATAGGACCCTTATTTGTTGTTCAAAGATCAGAACTTCCTTAGGCTCCTGGGAAACATAACTGCTTGTACATATATGATCCCTTATGCCAGACTGCATCTCAGCAGTATGCAAGAATGGCTCAAGTCAGTCTACCGTCTTGAGCTACACCACTTAGACAAGATAGTATGGATACCAGCCAGGATATAGTCATCTCTAAATTGGTAGATGAGCCAAGACAACATGGAAGTGTGAAAAGAAACAAATTAGGTTTTCCAACTGGATAAGTGTTAATAGAATAATCCCTTTTTCTTGAGTCCAGGGAGTGTTAGCTTACTATTTTTAATGCAAGCTTCTTTTCAGGTCAACTTTTAACTTGAACAGTATTTTTCAGATAAGGACATTTGCTTATTCTTAGCCAACCAACAATTTATTAATCTACCCAGAACAGTGAACAGCTCATCACTTACATGCAAACACAACCAATGTTCATGATATGTACTATATATACATTACAGTCTTGCATTCTATAATCACAGAGTAAAGTTGAGTAGTTATATCAAAGAAAAATGCATATTACTAAGATTTCTTATTTCATTTACTTATGATAATAAATTCTCAATTCCTAACACATTTATCACACTTCCAAGGATGTGCTGGTCTTTAAGGCCCCTTTAAATGTGTGTTTACTACTCTTTGACTGGATTAGTCCAAAAGACGCAAGTTTAGAATATTAAAAACAATTGTGCAAAGTTATCATTTTCAGTCTCTCCTAGGTCAGTTTGCTTGGACTTATAAAGGAGTTAAAATCTAAAATATGGTTATTTGAGGTCTCACTAGAGAGTGTAGACTCAGAAAGATAACCTTCAGTTATTTATGATAAAGAATAAAAGGGGAAATAAAATAGTCAAAACGAAATCTCAACACTTCTTATCCTGTTAACCCTGGGATGGGAGAATGTCCTTTCCACAAAGCTGGTCCAGGAGTTGGTTGCACTTAGGATGCTGCAGCTTCTTTTGGGTCCAGTCAACTCTCTTGAGCACATGGTGACCTCAGTTTTATGTAACCTAGTTTCAGGCTCATTAGAGGGGTCCATTGTCTGCTTTCTATTGGACACTTGTCAGGTGGGTCATTAGATTTCATTTCTCTTATTTTCACTGCTGCTTCCATTGGTATCCAGTAGATGGCTTTTTGGTGTATAACAAATTTGTTTAATTTTTATCGGAGACTTTTTAAGTTTGATTAATTTCAACAATTTTATTTCATTATTAACTCCCATTATTAATTGTGATTCCCCTCTTTTAAGCAATTTCTTTTAATATTTCAAAGTTATACCTTAGTTTATATTTTTAACATACCTTCTTCCTTCTGCCTGAAAATTCCTATTTATTTCTAAAGTGCAATAATTAGTTACAGTGCAAACCAACAAAATCCTTATAATCTTCTAAATTGGGAGGACATACTCACAAGGCAAGCAAATGTGGAGCTTCTAATTTGGGATGAGAGACAGATTATCCATGGTTTTATTTGTTATGCAAGGAAAGCAATGTGCAGTTTATACAATGGGGTGAAACATTTGGCCTGGATTTCTTGAGATAACAGATAGTTTGCCCAATTTATGTTCAATCTTGCAACCACATTTCTAGTTTACATAACAAAAGAACATAAGAATGGCCATACTGGGTCAGACCAAAGGTCCATCCAGCCCAGTATCCTGTCTACTGATAGTGGCCAATGCCAGGTGCCCCAGAGGGAGTGAACTTAACAGGTAATGATCAAGTGTTATCTCTCCTGCCATCCATCTCCACCCTCTGACAAACAGAGGCTAGGCACACCATTCCTTACCCATCCTGGCTAATAGCCATTAATGGAATTAACCTCCATGAATGTGTCCAGTTCTCTTTTAAATCCTGTTATAGTCCTAGCCTTCACAACCTCCTCAGGCAAGGAATTCCACAGGTTGACTGTGCACTGAGTGAAGAAAAACATCCTTTTATTTGTTTTAAACCTGCTACCCATTAGTTTGCTTAACTCACTAGAACTGGAAATGTTCCCACTCATCTATGTATTCACTCGCAGTGTGCAATGCACCAGTTTGCTCATGAAAGCAGGGTGTCACCCTTCTTGGTAACTTTAAATTCTTTTTAGCTAGATTGAGAGGGAGAAAAAGGTTGCAAATTATGAGAGAGATTGATGCCTACATAATTAACAATACTCTGATTTAGCCATGTTAGTTTCTCTTCTTGGGGAGAGGAATTCCTAACCTAAGCTGATATGTGGGTCTTTAGACAAAGTTTCTGAATGATGTGAACCATTTGCTTCATTATCTTTACTTCCTAGGCAGATCCTATTCTGGGATAAACAGCAGTTGATACCTTTATTAATTTTGATTAGGGCCAGAAGGAATCTGTAGTTTATTAAACATTTAAGAAATATCTGTTCTATATATCCCTTGCACACATATGCAGGGGAGTCCCGTTCTCACTGGTTCTCCCCTGTATTACCTTGGGAATGGACACTTCCACCATGGGGTGGAGAGGGCATTTGGATAACCTGCAGGCTCATGGCTTGAGGTCCACTCACAAGGCTAAATTAAACCTAAATCTCCTTGAGTTTGCTTACAATATCCAGAGTGTGTCAGCAGTTCCTGCCATACATTCAGAGGACTATCCAGGTGCTCACTGACAACAGCACAGCAGTGTTTTATGTGAACAAGCAGAGGGATGCCAGGTCAGACAGCCTGTGTCAGGAGGCAATGAGGTTGTCAAATTTCTGCATACAGAACTTGTAAACTCTCATGGTTTTGCACCCTCCAGGAGTTCAGAATGTCCTAGCAGACCGCCTGAGCAGGTTGTTCAACTTGTATCACAAATGGTCTCTCAACACAACCATTTGAAGATCACTGTTTCATGTAGGGGGAGTTCCTACAGTGGATTTGTTCACAATTCACTAGAACTGGAAATGTCCTCAATTCTGTTCAAGAACGGGTAACAGTCTCAAGTACATCTCAGACAGTTTCCTGTTACCTTGGAACAAGGGCTTGTTCTATGCATATCTACTGTTTCTTAGAAAGAAGGAGGCACACATGGAACATGAATCTCTGAAGTGGGGGGCACAGCAAAAAAAATTGTAAACCTGTGCCTTAGTAAATGGAAATATTTCTCCATCTGGAATATTAGCCAGAGTACATCTTCTATGCCATCTACAGTTCAGAAGATTTTGAACTCTTTTACATCTTAAAGAGTCAGGTCTGGCAGTCAGTTCCATTAAGGTACATCTGGCTGCAAATTCAGAATTTCACCCTCATATTACTGGAAGGACTGTTGTTTTTTTTCCTAATTCTGTGACAACCAATTTCCTAGAAGGTCTAGACAGGCTGTTCTCCACCTATCAGGGATCCAACTCCACCTTGGGACTTGAATTTAGTACTGTCAGCTCTTATTTGACCTCCATTTGAGCTCTTAGCATCCTGCTTATTGGTATTCTCAGTGAAGGTAGCCTTCTTAGTAGCCATCACCTCTGCGAGGAGAATGGTAGAGTTACATGCCCTGGTAAGAGATGCTCCATAAACCATATTCTACAAGGACAAGCTGCAGGTTGGGCCACACCCTACATTTCTTTCCAAAGTAGTGCCTCAGATTTTCACCTCAGTCAGTCAATATACTTACCAGTCCTTTCCCCCAAAAAACCACATGTTCACAAAGATGAACAAGAACTCCATACTTCAAATGTACTTTCAACTTCCATACTTTCAGGCTTCTTCCCAGCTTTTTGTATCCTATGCAGAATGAACGAGAAGTCATCCTGTCACAACACAACAACTCTCCAAATGGACTACCAGCTGCATTGTTCTATTATGCTCCCTGAGAAGCTTTCAACATATTCAATTAGGGCACACTCGGCATCCATCTGGGAAGCACTCCCATTGTGAACATCTGCAGAGCAGTGACATGGTCCTTTGTTCACACATTTCTAGACACTGTGCAATTACTTCTGCATCAAGGGAAGATGTGATTGATGGGGAAAGAAGTCCTACAGTCCTAGCTCCACTTCCATCAAAAACATTTGGGAGTCACCTTCAATGGATATATGCAATCACTAGAAGAAGAAAACACAGTTACTTTTCTTTTGT
Source organism: Dermochelys coriacea (assembly GCF_009764565.3). NCBI lineage: Eukaryota > Metazoa > Chordata > Testudines > Dermochelyidae > Dermochelys > Dermochelys coriacea. Next base: position 21,718,446 of record NC_050078.2, on the reverse strand, counting down.
AACTGTTTTTCTTCAAGATGTGTAGCATATGTTAATTATATGGCCAAACCTCTTTCCCCAAAGCATCAGAATCAATGATCTAAAGTCTAGTTCAAAGGAATTAAAGGATGTTACAGGGCAGCTCCACCCATTATATCCTCAGCTTGGACCGTGCAAAAAGCCAGAGTGCATGTCTGTCTGCCCCTGTGGGTATTGCTAGGGAAATCTCTCCAGCACCAGCACCAGTGCATCAGATGGGTACCCATATCATTACACTGACCAACTGTTGTTCTTCAGAAAGGTGAGTAACCATTCTCTCTCTCTTTGTATATTATTTGGGCTAATTATTATCTATTTTATCGATTCACACAATTCATGAAAACATCCCAAATTTACTGTACTATAAATGATGTATCCATAATTAGTCTAAATTATTGTAAATATACTAGAAGTCAGAAATATTTTATTCTTAGTCTTTCTTTGAGAAACGACTTCCTAAATAGAAACACAGACACCTGCTAAGGACAGAGGTATTTTTTCAGCATTTTTGTATCTTTGCAGCTATTCGTCACCTATCTGTGGTTAATTACCATATGTTTTATTCTGAAAATCATTTTTAATAAATGATTTGTTTCAGAACTAATCAGATAATTAAAAAATACTACAAAACCTGTCTCAATAGAAATTAACAGTAGCAGTAAGCAGAGCCATGCTTTTTCCTGACTTCTTGTATATCTTAATGTCACAGGGGAGGTGGTCAATATCACACAGGAGAATGTACCAAATTAATCTTGCATTAAATATTTGACTGTACATGAGTTCTATTAGAGAGCATAGCAAACAACATGATGTTAGTGTGTCTCGTCTTCTGAAAAAACTTCAAATTACTTTTGGGTAAGGTGTCACTGTTTCTCTTTCCTTCCTACACCAATATTACAGTCAGGAGAAAAAATGAGTGGTGTTGGCAGTTTTCCTCAGGGCTCCACCAATCTTGAGTTAACAGTCCCCTCACTATTACACTAGAGCCCAGATAGCTCCAACCAAAGAGGACATTTGAATTTTAGCTCCTACATCTTCACATCAGTCTCTGCCCTACACTAGACTGAGTTCTACTGCTGCTGTTCTGAGAAGTTACTGGCCTTTGTCCTCAAGATAATGGTGCCTTTAAAGTCATCTGGATTTGAAAAAAGAGGAAAGAGGGCTGAACCAGCGGAACAAATGAGATATCTTCCTCCTCCGGCTACTTTTTTTTGTCCCTCCTGCCTAGATAGCTCTTTCTCTCTCTCTTGTGAGATCAGAGATCTGTCAGGTCCACCTCCTTCATTTAGATATTGAAGGGGACACCTAGGAGACAGTGAGTATAGCTCTCACTAAAGTGATGTGCAAGGCTCTGACAAAGATGGGCAACTACTCTCCTCTACCTGTAAGATCTGTGCTTCCCTAGCCTAATAGCTGTTCAATAAATGCTCACAAGGAGAGGAACTAGGAGCTGGGATTTCATTCAATGCCCTCTAAATTGTTATGCAACTCTTTCCATTCCAGCATCAGCTCTTCTCCCTCTCTGTCTCCTTCTCTCTCACACACAACCTGTGCATTGTTGTCCTCCCTTCCTATGTTCCTTTACTATCCTATTCTGCTCCCTCCATCATCAAACCTCCAGGATTTCCCTAGACTGAGGGAGGCAGTCATGGCGGGCATGGAGGATCATGGCCACCATCACATAGCTAATACCACTTTAAAATCTCTCCCTACCCTTTACTAGAAGCATTGGGGACAACTAATTAGTCCAAGAGGAAATAAGGATCCTGAACCATGCTTCAGAGCAGGAAGGAGAGATGTTTTATGGTCAAAATAAACTTCCTGTCTCCCCACTTCAAATGAAACTAGGCCACTTTTTCTTGAAGATGCTGAAGCTCTGGTATTCCTGGTATCCTTTTCCATGTTACCTGAACCAAAGAAAAAATAAACAGACAAGCAGAAGGCAGTTTCCTATCAATCTGGATATTGAGGAAATTTTACGGGAACTTGGAACATCCAGATGCAGAGCCTATTTTTCACAAATTCTTAGATCGACTTGACCCATTACCAAAATGCGAGGGTTTTAGCCTTGTATTCATATAGCCTCAGTCACCTTTCTTAAGAAGTTGTCTTTATCTGCAGACTGTTTTATGTCCCATAAGGATGCCTATAGCAGAAATCTGGAGACAAACTTTAAAAAAAATAATTGGTAACTGAGGGTGTTGTAGCTTTCACCGCAGTAATCTATTGTGCCAAAGCTCTGGTTGTATCACTGTGGGTTTGGGGTGGGGGAGAGGGCTAATTCTATACAATCCAACAGCTCTGAATTCTCTGAATTCTTTTAATGTTGTTCTCTTTGATTTAGTCACATTTTCTCCCTACATCTTGACTGACAGTCACATAAGTTGGACTCTGGAATAATGCATCCCCGTAAAACTTGCAGATCAATCAACCACTCACTACCACTTCATTTAAAGACTAGATTTTTTTTCTGACTCCATGGATCCACCTTAATAATCAAAATAATTCCTTTACGTTGTATGGAAGCCTTATATATCCTATTCTAGCTCTTACTACAAGGATCTTGGGATGTTTCGAAATACTCCAAACAGAACCTTTTTCTGACCAAAGATCCAAATGACATACAGCTCCAAATAATCCAAGTTTAGGTTGAAGCTGGCTGATGACACTAAGATGGCAACCCCATCCATTATTAGTGAAGAAATATTACCAATGAACATCAGTTGGTCTCATTTTCTTCACGGTCTTGTGTTCAGCTCTTTCACAGAAATAGCTTGGTTCATTCACTTTCCCATTGCTTCCCTTGTTAAGAGGAAGAGACATTCTTATTCAGCATTTCAGAGAAAATTTCAGAGCAGCTTACACATTCTCCAACCTATTAGTTTGGATGTTTAGTTTAAGATTGCTGAGGTCTTATTCAGTCATACAGTGGTCACCATTAAAAGACAACTTTTACCCATGGTTAGAGCAGGTAATCAATTATGTGTAAAATGACCATTAAAAATATCTGTGCTTTATTCATAGTTAGGAGTATTTCCAATGTGCCACTTTATACTTCAGTCTCATTTCAGATCCGTGGTAGTTGCAGCTGTTCATACTCAGATTTCTGGTCTGCCATACATGGATGATTGACTAGTCCTCGCATGATCTCCACAAGAAGCAATAGTTATACTTTGAGACTTGGTTTAGCTGGTAGCCTATCAGAATTTCTGGTGAACTTTGAGAAAAATGAATTGGTGCTTTCTCAGCTGTTAGTCCATCTCAAAAGTGATCACAATACGGCAGAGGTATTCCCTCTGAAGAAATGAATCTCACCAACAAAGAGAGAAGCAAGCCTTTCAGATGTTGAAGTCATGATATATTTCACAGTCTCTGCACAGGCTGCCCTTGCTGATATCCCTTTTCCAATCCCCTGAGAGCACCCCTTTCAAGTGGCAGGATCATGCTTCCACTTCTCCTTGGGATGCAGCACCACACCCCAACCACTCCCTGACAGTTTTCTCCAGATTGCACCCAACCGTGATACCTAGCAGCCCTAATTGAGTTAGCATCTGCAAGTTTTCTTTAAGGAGACCGTGAACAGTGATAATATACAGTAACACAGAGGCATGTTCTCCAAAACAAAATGTGTATTTAAAATAACATATTTCAGAGTAGCAGTCGTGTTAGTCTGTATTCGCAAAAAGAAAAGGAGTACTTGTGGCTCCTTAGAGACTCAAATAATTTGTTAGTCTCTAAAATATCATAGTTCCATATGCATAGTGTCCTACCCAGGACTGGCATTCCCCTCAGATCTGTAGGTGGACCTGCCTTAGCCTGAGGTTCCCTCATTGTCCTATTGTAAGATGCTTGATGCAGACCCTAGCTCTTAATCAGTTTCTCTTTGGGTCACCCTGAAGCATGCTCTTTCTGTTTCTCCCTGTGACATCTACCAGTTCATAGAATCAAAGAATATTAGGGTTGGAAGAGACCTCAGAAGGTCATCTAGTCCAATCTCCTGCTCAAAGCAGGACCAACACCAACTAAATCATCCCAGCCAGGGCTTTGTCAAGCTGAGCCTTAAAAACCTCTAAGGATGGAGATTCCATCACCTCCCTAGGTAACCCATTCCAGTGCTTCACCACCCTACCTAGTGAAATAGTGTTTCCTAAGATCCAGCCAAGATTTCCCCCACTGCAACTTGAGACCATTGCTTCTTGTTCTGTCATCTGCCATCACTGAGAACAGCCTAGCTCCATCCTCTTTGGAACCCCCTTTCAGGTAGTTGAAGGCTGCTATCAAATCCCCCCTCACTCTTCTCTTCTGCAGACTAAATAAGCCAATTTATCTCAACCTTTCCTCGTAAGTTATGTATCCCAGCCCCATAATCATTTTTGTTCCCTCCTCTGGACTCTCTCCAATTTTTCCACATCCCTTCTGTAGTGGGGGGACCAAAACTGGATACAATACTCCAGGTGTGGCCTCATCTGTGCCGAATAGAGGGGAATAATCACTTCCCTCCATCTGCTGGCAATGCTCCTACTAATACAGCCCATTATGCCATTGGCCTTATTGGCAACAAGGGCACACTGCTGACTCGTATCCAGCTTCTCAACCACTGTAATCCTCAGGTCGTTTTCTGCAGAACTGCTGCTTAGTCAGTCAGTCCCCAGCCTGTAGTGGTGCATGGGATTCTTCCTTCCTAAGTGCAGGACTCTGCACTTGTCCTTATTGAACCTCATCAGATATTTGGCCCAATCCTCCGATTTGTCTAGGTTACTCTGGATCCTATCTCTACCCTCCAGTGTATCTACCTCTCCTCCCAGCTTAGTGTCATCTGTGAACTTGCTGAGGGTGCAGTTCATCCATCATCCAAATCATTAATATAGATATTGAACAAAACCAACCCCAGGACCGATCCCTGGGGCACTCCACTTGATACTGGCTGCCAACTAGACATCAAGCTGTTGATCACTACCCATTGAGCCCGACAATCTAGCCAGCTTTCTATCCACCTTATAGTTCATTTATCCAATCCATACTTCTTTAACTTACTGGGAAGAATACTGTGGGAGATGGTAACAAAAGCTTTGCTAAAGTCAAGATATATCATATCCACCACTTTCCCCATATCCACAGAGCCAGTTATAGAAGACAATCTCATCATAGAAGGCAATCAGGTTGGCCAGGCATGCTTACCCTTGGTGAATCCATGTTGACTGTTCCTGATCACCTTCGTCTCCTCCAAGTGCTTCAAAATGGATTCCTTGAGGACCTACTTCATGATTTTGCTGGGAACTGAAGTGAGGCTGACCAGTCTTTAGTTTCCTGGGTTCTCTTTCTTCCCTTTTTTAAAATATGAGAACTATATTTGCCTTTTTCCAATCATCCAGGACCTCCTCCGATTGCCACGAATTTTCAAAGATAATGAGCAGTTGAGCTGACTACTTCTCCCCTCCCTTTCTGCCAGGGGCACCTTTTAACAGATCAGCGGATTTTGATCTCTCTCTTAGCCCAAGAGCCCTTTCTCATGGTGTGACTGAAGAATTCCTCTTCCCAGCTATTAATCTCGCTATTGTTTGAGAGAATGTTCCTTATTTAGTCCATTGTTTCAGCTGTCCTGAGTGGTTTCTTTAATAACAAACCCTTTTTTTGATCTAACTGTGCACTCAGGCATGGTACTTGTAAAAACTGTGCACAGCAACACATGATACTTGTCAAAATAATACAAATATTTCCAATTCTCACAATACAGATGCTTGAACAGGCACAGTGACTATGGTTCAGGTTTCCAATCCACATCTACACTCCCTCCATCACTAGTGGAATTCCAAGGTGGAGGGAGGACCTTGGAAACTTTCTTTGTCAGATACTGGGAGGAATCGCCCACAAAACAAAAAAACTTTAAAGGAAATGATTTTGTAGGACCCTCACAGGAGAATAGGCATATTGGACAACAACCATTAAAGCTATGGGTGTAACTTTTTTTAATTGAGTGATTGCTCAATGTTTATGGTTCAGACAATGGACAGCTTTTTGCAATGGTTACCTCTCTTCCACTCCTGAACTTCTTCGGTTCATGCCCAATGGAATGTTAAGTGCCAAACACTACAGATGGTTTCTTTGAGAAAAGTTAATTCATTTGTCCCACCACTCTTCACTGCAGTAGTACTCGCCTTCCTCTGACCTAACACAATATGGATTCATCCTTCTAAAATCTGAAGATAATTGTAGCCCCATCAGTGTGACACATCAGAATATTAGGAGATTATGGTTTGCTTATAAGGCAAGACTTTCCGAGTCTCAAACCACAGAAGGGCTCTGCCCTTTCTGCTGATTGGTCGCTTCTTTAAATATTGCTTCTAGAGCTCAGTTAAGACCTCTCTCATCTAGAAAGGTAGGAACCTTTCCATATTGATTAGGGAATATGGGCATGAAAAGTCTCTCCTTCATCTGCTACCCAGGACCACAATTTGATTGGTGTAATGATGCTTTCCTATTGGTATGCTATATATAGCTTCCAAAACTCCTAGCATAGCTACGCTATGGTCATGTAATCTTCCCCCATCAATCATTGCTATCATAATGGGACTTTCAGAAGAAGAGTCTATGCAATGTTTGCTTGTTTGCCTAATCCAGTGTTTCCCAAACTTGTTCCACCGCTTCTGCAGGGAAAGCCCCTGGAGGGCCGGGCTGGTTTGTTTACAATATGTCCCTCGGCCCATGCCGCTTCCAGTCGCTCCCATTGGCCTGGAGTAGCAAACCGCAGCTACTGGGAGCCGCGATCGGCCGAACCTGCGGACGCGGCAGGTAAACAAACTGGCCTAGCCCTCCAGGGGCTTTCCCTGCACAAGTAGCAGAACAAGTTTGGGAAACACTGGCCTAACCTATTTTATGTATACCTATCATGTTAGCATCCACTGTTAGGGAGCCCTTTGCTTTGGCTGAGTACATAGGAAAGCATTTCTCATAATATGTTTCATCTTTGACATAGTCTTTGACTTCATTTCTGTGTCTTCAGCCTTTCTCACCATTTGGTAAGAAGAAGGTTATTATGTCTCTATTCCTGGACATCGGACAAGCTTTGATTGTTGTTCTCTTTCAAAGACTGGTAGTAGGTCATAAATAAAGCTCAGAAAGACTAAGCAGAAGATAAAAGAAACCAAATGCAAGAAACCAAATGCAAGAAACCAAACTTCTTTACTTTTCTTGCCACAGAAATCACTCCAGATTATGACACTAATTGGGATCAAACTTCAGCTAGCCCGTCTCAAGGCTGTTCAGAACCATACCAAAACCAGGCAGTTCAAAACCAAACCAGGCAATGAAGGCCACAAAAATAGCAAAAAAAAACAAAAACAAAAACAACACCATACAAGTTTCCACTCTCCAAGATAGCAAAGTTCACATTTTGCAAGAAAACTCCAAATGACCAGTGAGTGCTATTTGTGGTCTTGTACATATACTAGAGAGAACTCAATCAACTTCAGCCAGCATACCACTTCTCTCCTTTTCCCATCTCATCAAATTCAAGATAACAAAGTTATTGGCAGTTGTAAAACACCTTGCAGACATTCAAGCAATAAAGCCTGTCTCAGCTGGAGATTTCTAAATCTTTGTACCTAGTTTGCTATTGTTCCCAGTTTTGTTTACTATTCTGATTATGTTTACAAATAAAATATGAAAACCTAAAATGCATAAGTACTACATAAATATACAGTAAGTATAATACATCTTTTGATTTGAATAATAATAAATGCAGTGGTTACTTTGTATTTTGAATGCCATCAAATATTCTGTATTCAAACATATCTGAAAAAATGGACCTGATTTTTTTTCCTTTTTAGGGGCTAAACAATGTGATTGCAATAGACTTTGATTATAGAGAGCAGTTCATCTATTGGATTGATTCCAGCAGACCAAATGGCAGCAGAATAAACAGAATGTCTTTGAATGGAAGTGACATAAAGGTAATTGGAAACTGATAATAATATCATTACAAGAATCAGGGAAATATTAATAAATAAAGTTAAGATCAGATAGAAAAAATACTGTGTCTGGTCTTCATTAAATCCCTAAAATGTGATTAATGTTTCTTTTTCATAATAGAAGTCCAAAATCCATTTCTGTTTCTCAGCTAATATGCACCTGATTAAACCTGAGAGAACTGTGACCTCTGCAATGTAATAAAAATTTCTAGACTGGAAATGCAATAATTAATCCAGAACTAATCAAAAGAATTGTGTCCCTGAGCCAAATTCTATGTGACTTAAAAGGTTGTTCGGTGTAAGATTTATATTGTGTATAAATTGATCAGTTAACAGATGTAAGTCAAGAAACAGTGTACACTGATCTAGCAATCTGGAGTATAACTTCTTCCATAATTTGTGATTTATGTGCTAGTCTGTGCCTAGTCTGCTGAGATGCTGGAGTTAATTTAATGTAATTGCTATGGAAAATCCAGAGCAAGATCATGTCCTTGCTTCTGCACAGCTCTTGCAGATTTTCTTCTTTACTGCTCCAGGAGATGGGTGTGAGACCCAGTGTTTCTGACTCCCCTGAAAATCTTCTCCTCTTTCCAGAAGTGCTCTGGACAGTTTCTCTGGTAGGACGAACAAGGTCTCTGAGAAACAGAGCACTGCTCCTCAGGGAAAGTGAGTAGTAGATTTCCTACAAAAAACTCCAATAAGAAAAGATCTAAGTCCTCACAGTGCTTCCATTCTAAGGAGATTCCATGGCTAAGTATGACTACTGTAGGAAGTCTGAAGGATCTCTGTACTGAGGCTTTGGTACCACATCCCAACACTAAATTGACTGATACATTGGTACAGATGGTTTCAGTGCTTGCTACAGTGGTTACCGTAGCATCAATGTTGCAGTGTTTTTGCCACTTCTTTCAGTACTGAGTAAATCCGTGGCATCAACATTGGCACTCTCCACACCTTTATTCTCCCCTCTAGCTGTGATACTTGTGTTGCCACTCTGTTTGGTAACAGTTAAATATGTGGAACCAGGAGATTTGTTTTGGAGGAACCTGAAAACCCGTGTTATCTACAGCTCCGAACATAAGATCATCAGTACCAGGAGCTGAAATATCTTTGCTACTGGAGGTTTCACAAGGTCTGACTGTCTATAGACTTTCTGTGCGGCCTAGTACTCCAGCTTTGTCAGCCCCTCTCCCAACCCTTTGCATGTGAACTACGCTCTTTTGTTTTCAGCTGAAGATATGCACACTCTGCACACTTATTTTGGCGGCATGTAGAATACATACCCACTAGTCCCCTTAGCATGAGTATCAATAGCAGTGTAACCAGTGAGGGATGACTTAGGTGAGTAAAGACACACCTGAAGGGTGTAGGTATATACCTATATGTTCTCTACTTGCCAAACCCATGCCTTCTGTTGACATGCAGTGTTGTGTCCTGCTGCTTCTCCACAGCTGGAGCCTTCCCCTGATACAGGGAAAGACTCCAGCAGTGGGGAGCCAGCAAGGAAAGGCTCTGCCAGCCCCACTGCTGGAGCCCTTCCCTGCCAGAGGGAAAGACTCAAGCAGAGGGAAAAGGCTGTGCCAACTCCCATCTGTTGGAGTCTTTCTCCTCTGCAGGGAAAGGCTCTGGCGGGAGAGGAAGCTGGGAAAGGCTCAGCCTTTCCCTACTGCCTGCCCCGTGTCAGAGTCTTTCCTCACCTCAGTGAAAGGCTCCAGCAATGGGGAGCTGCTGAAGCTTTTCCCAACTGTCTCCCCCAGCCAGCTTTTCACTGCAGCATTTAGCTACACATATCCTACGTTCTGTCACCAGTGGTGTGTAGTGTAGATATAGCCTAAATTACAGAGAAGCAGATAAGGGTCTCCTATATATTCTTCTAAGACATCTTCATGTGATCTTTGTTGATGAGTAAGAGAGTCTAGGGATTCTTCCTAGTCCAGATATTACAGATACCTCATATACATTGGTTCCTATCTGTGGCCTTTGCGCTGTTACCTTGTAATATCCAAGCATGTCCCTTTTGGAACACATGTTGTACATACAGACCAGAAAGTGAACCTCTGTACCAACCTTGAGGGGAAAATCTTCAACTACAGCCTCTCAATCTACATCTCTGTTGTTGACTCCATAAAAGCTCATCCATTCTGGGGAAGCTTCTGAAGAAGGTCCACCACGTCTGCAGTTTGAGGAAGTCAAAAACCATTTTATTCTCATGCCCAAATGTGGCAGTGGTTTCCTCAACCCAATCTCACATGGGTTATTTTAAATATTTTCAAGGTTTGATCAAGAAATGTGGTAGAGTCTTTAGATATTCTGCTTGAGGAGGTTCAAAAATCCTCACATAAACTTATTGATACGTTTCAGTCAGCTGTGCAAGGGATGGTAACTTCCCCAGTTCTCGTGGACCTGCCAGGAATGGAACTGCCATGTACCTGCCAGGAATTTATGGAAGATACAGATTGCTCCAGTCCCTTCATCAAAGATATCGAGCAAGAAATATCATGCCCCATCTACAGGAGCCGAATTTATCTATACACACCTGATACTGGGCTGCTTAGTAGTTGTTGCAGCTATTGAGAAATTAAAAGAGCAACACAAAATGACTTCAAAAGAATACAAATAAAAAGTGTCTAGATTTGTGACTGCAAAACTTATTCTTCAATGAGTCTCCATTTTAGGATTTCAAACTATTGGATCCTACTGGCCTGTTCTGAGTTTATGAACTATGACAAGTTTTCTGCTTTTGTTGACAAACTACCTCCAAAGAAGAGAGAGGATTTGTCAACTTTAATTTCAAAGAGAACTAATCATGAGAACGTCTATCCAAGAGTCTCTTGAAGTGATTGACACCACTTTTAGATTTCTGACCACATTGGTAGTCACGAGAAGGGCATTCTGGCTTTAAATATCTGGGTTTCCACATGAAGTTCAGTCACTGGGTGAAGAACTACCTTTTGAGAGCCTGGACCTTTTTGGCTTGAAAACTGATGATGTCTTTCACATCTGAAGGAATCATAGGCCACATTGTGATCTCTTGGAGTATTCATATCTGGCCCTAAAAGAAAACAGAATAGGCTTCATACTTATTCAAGACAGAGATCTGTGCTGGGTTCAAAGAGTTGAGGAGACTCCAAGAAAGAGGCATAATTTTCAAAAGAAGAGACCTTCTGCTTCACATCCTTTACACATCAGACTACATTGGCTGTGAAACTACCATTTTGATGGGTAGGTCAAAAGTAGCAATATCATTTTTCAAGATCTAGACCCTAGCATCTGTTCCTTCAGAAATTAAGTAAGCTTCTTCCAAGAATGTATGGGCTTCGGTTACATCAGACTGCTAAGTATTAGAAATGGAATCAGTCATGTTCACAGAGCCTGTGTTGCAGTCCTTCCCGGTATGCAGAGTCAATTAGTTCAAATCATGACAGACAACACAGCTGTATGTTCTATATAAATAGGCAGTGAAAGGCAAGATCATTCCTGTTGTGTCAGGAAGCAATTCGAATATGGAATTGTTGTATCCATCATCAGCTATCCCTCACTATGATTCACTAAGAGAACATTTTAGCTGAAAAGATGAGCTTGCTTCTTTCATCTACTCTGAATGGGAATTAAAGGACTCTGTCATACAGAATATCTTTAAGGAATTGGGTTACCCATCAATAGACCTCTTTGTAACAGACAAAATCAGCATGTCGGAACTTCTACTCAGGGAGATGACGGAACCTAGGATCTCTTTCATATGCATTTGTAACTTCCTGGTCAATAGGTCTGCTCTATATGTACCGTCTAATTCCCTTAATCTCCAGAGTGCTAAAAAAGATAAGGCAGGATATGGCTTCAGTCATTTTAATTTCTTGTACCCGCCAAAGACATTACTGGTACCTGGAATTGATTTTGCTGTCAGTTCATCCCTCAAGGGCCTTACTACTTCTACTAGCCTTATTAATATAAGACAAGGGCAGAGTACTTCAATCTCTCAACCTCACCCAGATACTGGATGGATGTTCTTCCTAGAGCCATTGTGTTCCACAAATGTTCAAAATGTATTCATTAGTGGCATCTTTTCTACAGTTGGACAAACTTTTATGTGACACTGGAAAAAGTGTATAAATTGGTATGAATGAAGATATTTCAATTCCTATGATACCCAAATCCATATGATTTTAGATTATTTATTTTTCTCTGAAGGATGCAGGGTTGTCCATTCATTCGGTTAGGGTTCACTTAGCTGCTAATTGTGCACATCATACATCATCTAGCCATCAAAAGATGTTCTATTTTTAACATCCTAATGTAACTGATTTTTGAGGGACTTCTAGTGTCTGTCCACCAATTAAGGAGCCACCTCCCCCCATGGGACTTCACTGTACTTCTGTCTGCTCTTCTTTTGAACCTATAGCAACCTGTTCCTTGCTGCATCACTTGATGGTTTTTGATCACAGTCATGTCGGCCAGAAGAATTGGAGAACGTCAAGCCCTCATGGCTGACATACCATATTCAGTTTTTCATCCAGATAAAATATCTCTGAGATCCATTCCACTCAAAGATGGTCATGGGCTTCCACTTGAATAAAATGATATATGTACCTATTTTATTTGCCTTTTATTTGCAAAGAACTAAACCTTTCTAAACTTTCCCAGGATTGTTTATAGCAATTGCTGAAAGAATGAAGGGTCATCAAGTTTCAACCTTAAAACTATCTAAATTTAGATTATGGGTTGTATTAAGGCCTGTTATGATATAGCTAGTCTAGAACCCCCAGATCAGGGTATGGCTTATTCTACTAGGGCTCAGACAGACAGTGCAGTACCCCTGTGAAATATTCCAGTTATAAACATCTGTAAGGTGGCCACTTAGAGGAGTTCATACTTTTATGAAGCACTATTCCATCATAGAAGCATTGATATCAGATATTCTTTTGGGTAGAGCTGTATACAGTCTCTCTTTAGGTAGACTCTTAGCATTCACTTCCTTAGATCAGATCGTTGCTTGTGACTTACCAAGTGTGGAATGAATCTAGATCAATTGATCAATCTATCGACAAGCACTGGAAGAAGAAAGAAAAATTACTTACCTGTATAATACCTGTTTGTGTGTATGTATATATATAATATATTCCATGACCTGCCTGCCTTCCACTTTCACTGGGGAGTCCTACATTTTTGACAGAGTTACTGGCCTAGAGGATAGAGGTAAGCTGTAGATGTGATGTACTTTGAGTTTAGTAAGGCTTTTGACAAAGTCTCACATGATATTCTCAAGAAAACTAGGGAAATGATGAAATTATGATATGGTGGGTGCATAACTGGTTTAAAGATCATGTTCAAAGAGTAGTTATCAGTAGTTCACTGTTGAGGAAATATATAGTGAGGTCCCAAAGGGTCTGTTCTCGTCCAGCACTATTCGATATTTTCATTAACAAGTTGGATAATGAAGTAGAGAGTATGCCTATACAGTTTGCAGATGACATGATGCTGGGAAGAGGTGCAAGCACTTTAGAGGACAGGATTAGAATTTAAAATTACCTTGACAAATTAGAGAATTGGTCTGAAATCAACAAGATGAAATTCAGTGAAGGTAAATGCAAAGTACTACACTTGGGAAGGAAAAATTAAATACAAAGCTACAGGTGGGAATAGTGCTAAAAGGATCTGGGGTTAAGTTAATCATAAATAGAATATAAGTCAACAATGTGATACAGCTTCAATAAAGGCTAATATCATTCTGCAGTATATTAACAGAAATATCGTGTGTAAGGCATAGGAATTAATTGTTGTGCTTTACTCAGCACTGGTGAGGCTGCAGCTGGAGTACTGTATCCAATTCTGAATGCCACAGTTCAGGAAAGATGTGAACAAATTGAAGAGAGTCCAGAGGAGAGCACAAGAATGATAAAAGATTTAGAACATCTGACCTACGAGGAAAGGTTAAAAAAAATTGCATGTATAGTCTTGAGAAAAGAAGACTGAGCGGGGACTTAACAACAGTCTTCAAATACAATACGGGCTGTTATAAAGAGAATGATAGTCACTTGTTCTTCATGTCAGCTGAAGGTAGGACAAGTCAACTTCATCTGTAACAAGGGGATTTAAGTTAGATATTAGGAGTAACTTTCTAATGATGAGGATGTTTAAACATTGGGATAGCCTTCCAACACAGGTTGTGGAATCCCTGTCATTGGAGATTTTTAAGAACAAGTGAGACAAATACCTATCACGGATAATCTAGATTTACTTGATCCAAGCCTGGAGACTAGACTAGATGACCTCTCGAGGTCCCTTCCAGCCCTACATTTCTGTGATTCCGTGGAAGAGAAGGAACTGTGGAAGAGACAGCAGTTAAGCCTCTCTGTTGTCTATTTCCTTGTTGAAGAGTACAAGAGCACTCAGGGCAAATATATAAGTGGACTATATATATACAGTCACTGTGAAGAACTCCACTTACTGTACCGGTGAGTAACTTTTCAAAGAAGTGGGTTTAAACATGAAAGGATATAAATTTCTATATATTATGTGAGATTCAAGTGAAAAAAATTTCTTGAAATGGAAAAAAAACCTCTAAAATCAAAAATATTGATGTAAAATTCACATTTCTTTTTTTGATTTTTATAAAAATATCACATACATTTACCTCAATTACTGAAATAACTCTGAAGGAGCAATTTCAATATCCTTTGAGAGCAAGGGCCAATAGAAGAAGAAAAGAATCAAATTATTTGGGTCACTGCTTTCAGATAGACTGACTAAATCACTGTAAATTGTAAGAGGGTTTCTGGAATGATCCAGTTCTCATAAAATTGTTGATTGCCCCTGTGTAAAGATTTGGAAGGTTGTGAACTATAAGGTTGGGAATGTTCAGGCATTATGAAATAAAAATGTTCTATCCCTTTGTCCATATGAATAAAATTCGGTATCCAAAACAAGACAATTTAAAGGTGATCTTGTCAAGTAATAAATAAATGCAGTGCTGTTGTATCCGTGTTGGGTCCGGTAAATGAGAGAGAGACAATGTGGGCAATATTTTTTATTGGACCAACTTCTGCTGGTGAGAGACAAGCTCTCTGTGGTGCCCTAAGTCTTGTCTCTTTTGAAGCTTAGATAAAATATGAAATATTAGGAGAGGGATTGTTCAGGGCACAGAACAATAGCTGCATATTCTCTTCACTTGGAGTTTTGAAACTCCACAATCCTAGGGCTGGCTGGGGGGCATTTTAGCCACTGGCACAACTTAAAAGGACACACATGACTACACTATGTTGTCCTGGATGCATGGGTCCCAAAGTACCATTACTCCAAAAAGGAGCACACTAGCTATGCCCTGTTCCCCTTTCACAGTTCTAATGTCCCCAACTCCAGGAATTGTGATGGGGCAGTGTAGAGACAGCAACACCAGCTTTGTGCTGCCAGGAGAATCCTGAGTTGGCTCTTTGTCAGCTTCATCATTCTTTTGGCATCATATCTGTGGGTGTGAGAATAGTGCAACAAGGCCTTTAAAAAAAATCCTGTGATGAAGAGATTTGTAGTCCAAATGTGCTTTAGATATATTTGGTTAAGTCCCACAGAAGCATCCAAAGAATCACATCTTTTGAGGTCAACCCATCATTCGTCCGTGGACCATAAACTAGTTTACTGGGATACTCAGTTACTTCTGCCCTCAAAATTCCTTCCTGATAGTTTGCATATAATCCAACAGTCCTAACTTGTTAAAAAAGCTTCTAGTTCTACCTCCTAATTTCAGCCAATTAAATTATTTGGGAACTGCCTGATATGGCAAGGCACCTTACTTACCATTAGGGCATTTCCACCTCTTTGCAAAAAGTGTGTACTTTTATGCATGCCTTGAAGTATTGGCATCGCTGTCACATTGAAGAGGGATGTGTCCCACTGTATTCCTGAGGGAGGGTGGGAAGGGGCATTGCCAAGAAACAGCTATCCTGAGAGTGGAAAATCCTTGCCTTTTCAGTGTTCCATAATGATAGGAAATTTTTAAAAACAAGTTTATTCAAAAGGGAACATTTTTTGAGTGACGAGTAAGATTTGAACAAAATAAAACAAAAAATGCCCCCAAAAACCAAATAATAAAAAAAAATACCAGAATATAATCCAGTGGAGTTCCATGTTCAGTCTGCAGTTGCTGTTTGGGATTCCCCATTCTTCCTCTGTGACAGAAATTACATTCCATCATCTTTGTTAAATAAACCTACTTTTTAAGAAATATCAGACTTTTTTATTAATCTTATATAACTTTTTTCCACAGAGCTTCACAGTGGATCCTGTATTCTTCTCTTAAACATTTTGAAACATAGACAAATGAGTTTGCTTGTTAATTTTTCTAAGTATTTAAATGATTAACTTTTTGCATCTTAATTCCTCTAGGTAGTACATAACACAGCTGTTCCCAATGCACTAGCTGTCGACTGGATTGGAAAGAATCTCTATTGGTCTGATGCAGAAAAAAGGATTATTGAAGTATCAAAACTCAATGGCTTATACCCCACTGTTCTTGTGAAAAAAAGGGTGAAGTTTCCTAGAGATCTATCTTTAGATCCTCAGGCTGGGTATGGAATAATATAATATAAAATCAGAACTAGATAATGAATTATCATTAAAGTCCTCAAATATGTGTTTTCCCCAGTGCAAACCTATCACTATCTAGTTTTTCCTTAGTAGCTTTATTGTATATCAGCAAGCTAAAATACACAAAAGATGTTAATTGTGTCTTCATATGTTCTAAAAAGCAATAATCAGGGAGATGAATGCAGGTTATGGAAAAAATAATTTTTCTGTGTCATAACACAGCTTGATACAAGATCATGTCACCTATGACATTTGTGTCCCGTTAAATATGAAACATTAAGAATGGTCATATTTTTATTTAAAGTATCCACTGCAGTGAGCTACATGATAGCTACTTTTTCTACATTTGCTGTTATCCAAATTAATAGTGGGTAGTGAAAGTGTCTTTAAAAAACACTCTTTTTAGATTTCTTCTGCATACTAGTACAAGGATGAAAAATGTTTAATAAACTTAAATAGTTTTGCCATTATTTTAAGGCGTGCAATATAGTGATTTTTTGAAATACAAACATTAGTAGTTGGCCTGAGTTAGCCTTTGGTGACATTCAAACATGGTACTTCTTGGGGGGTCACTATTAGTTTCACAAAAAGAGTTCACTCTATAGTTGAAAAGAAAATGTGAACAGATCCAGTGCTGCCTTGCTTGAACCTACAGAAGAGTCAGATCAAAGCAATAGTTCTGAAAAAGTAGGATCTGCCCCATCATTTAAATAACTTGTTATGCTGTAGCATACAGATAACAATTTAAATATCAACATTGTTAAATTTTTCATTGCATGCATATTCATCTATGTTAGGTTTCTACATGCAGGTTGAATATCACCATTATTGTTTTCTTCCCAATCTAAATCTGTACTGAACCAGAGTCACAGGAATAATGGGCACTGACTAACTCACAGCTAGAGAGTTAGTTTTTTAAAAGTGTACTATTGTGCAAACCTTTGTATTCTGACTGACTACCGTCCCTCAGAAATCACTGACCATTTGAGAATTGATATACACCCAGATATATTTGTAGTGGGCAAAATTATCAATTAAAAATCAATGAAGTAAATATTTTTCTCACAACAAACACAACTTCATCAGATATTTGGTTGTAAGCTTTCCAGTGCTGAGGCTTTATTATCATATCTATCTATAAAGCACCAACGCATTGCTGGCAATAACCTGAAGAGCAATAACCTACTACTACTAATGGTAGTAGTAATAATAATAATTAATAAATAACTTCTCACTTTACCCAGCTAATAACAAAAGAAAATTTTAATTTCTAAGTGAGACATTGTAATGTACCAACAACTTGATGGTACTTCCTGTTTATGAGGTGATAATGTAACCTCATAACATTTACCGCCTGAGTTTATTTAGCTTGGTGTACAGTTGTTGCCTCATAAACAGGAAGCACACTCAAGTCACTAATAAATATATGTATAAACAATGGCTACTAACATATGTGTTAATGTAGTTGAAAAAGTCATAAAAAGTCTGTTTCATTGTTTTCTGTAATACAGTTTCAGCTCTTAAAATGGATGTTTACAGTGTAGATCATTTTTAACAGGAATATTACTTAGGGCTATCCGATAAAAAATAATGGTATGAAGTAACTGAACCCCTCTTCAGATAAGTAAAATTTGCAAGTAGCATTCACTGCTTCATCTGAAATCATGGAATAGAGAAAGCTTACTTTGTTTCCTTTTCAGATGAGAATTAATTATGTAACGCTCACTTTATCATGGAGTATTAAGACATTTCTGCTTAATAAAGATAAATAAAGCTCTCATAGTTTCTTAGTGGAAATAAATTAATTATTCTTTTCTATCTTTATTTCCTAAGGTTCCAATAATCTCAAATGCCAGTGATAGAAAGAAGCTACTGGGGTGGGGGGTACCAAAGGAAGAACAGCAGTATACTTTTCTTGAGGATGATCATGATGATACCATCTAGCTCTTACATAGTGATCCCAAACAATTTTCTCTGTCCAACTCTGCAGCATCAGAAATCATAGTTGGAGAGGGACTTTTGCTGGGAATGCTGGGTCCAGGAGATGGCCAGTTTTCATAGCATTATCCCTCTTTAGACCTACTTGGATATAGTAGTGCAAGATAATGCTTATCCTGTTGGCAATATATTATGTTTCTTACCCATCCACTTTGGGTAAGAATTATTTAGCAGTGGCTGGTATGGAATCCTCATCAGCATGATGTGTAAGAAAAAGGGAACCCAATGGAGTAGTGTTAAGATACTAGTCTTCTTTACAAAAGCCCCAGTATTTTCAGGATTCCCTGATTGATTTCCCTGTCTGTCTTTGGCCAAGCCCTATTCTCTTTCTCTGATGATACAAGCCCCAGGCCCATCTAGCAGAACCATCTGTAAAAAGTAAGCAAGTTAAAACTTAGGTTCCTGACCCGAGCTCAGAGTTTTTGGCACTTAGAGAATGACTTAGCTCAATAATTTCTGAGGGAGCAATGGCCACAATAGAAATTAATAACATAATAAATCTTTTGGGGTGCTGGATATACAAAACCATCACCAAAATCATTCAGATTATTTTTTGGTTGGTTGGTTGGCTTTTTTTTTTTACTTTCCCCCCCAAATTTCAAGTTCATTGAGTTGTTACTGTGTGATTGAAATGGTATTAGATGAGTCCAGTTCATCCTTTCAAGTAACATGCTAAAAATCATGGTCCATCTATATAGCAGGGATATTAAAAATGTTACCACAGTTTTCATAAGAGAAGGTTTTCCACTGAAGTCTGTGGCCAAAATTCCCCATTCACCTCACACTGCTGTGCAGTGTGCTTTGGGCTAATGTTCTGTTTCCTTCTTCTGTAAAGTACCTGAAACTGCATTTCAGTAGCTTTCTTGTACATGTTTCAGAGTAGCAGCCGTGTTAGTCTGTATTCGCAAAGAGAAAAGGAGTACTTGTGGCACCTTAGAGACTAACAAATTTATTAGAGCATAAGCTTTCGTGAGCTACAGCTCACTTCATCGGATGCATTTGGTGGAAAAAACAGAGGGGAGATTGATATACACACACACAGAGAACATGAAACAATGGGTTTATCATACACACTGTAAGGAGAGTGATCACTTAAGATAAGCCATCACCAGCAGCGTGCGGGGGAAAGGAGGAAAACCTTTCATGGTGACAAGTAAGGTAGGCTATTTCCAGCAGTTAACAAGAATATCTGAGGAACAGTGGGGGGTGGGGTGGGGGGGGGAGAAATAACATGGGGAAATAGTTTTACTTTGTGTAATGACTCATCCACTCCTAGTCTCTATTCAAGCCTAAATTAAGGCTTTAAGGAGACAGCACCTCCTTTGTCAGCTGTCGTCATCATGAATAGGTCGGAGTATGAACAAGAGGCTACTAGGCAGCTCTCCAACACCACTTTCTACAAGCCATTACCCTCTGATCCCACTGAGAGTTACCAAAAGAAACTACAGCATTTGCTCAAGAAACTCCCTGAAAAAGCACAAGAACAAATCCGTACAGACACACCCCTAGAACCCTGACCTGGGGTATTCTATCTGCTACCCAAGATCCATAAACCTGGAAATCCTGGATGCCCCATCATCTCAGGCATTGGCACCCTGACAGCAGGATTGTCTGGCTATGTAGACTCCCTCCTCAGGCCCTACATTACCAGCACTCCCAGCTATCTTCAAGACACCACTGACTTCCTGAGGAAACTACAGTCCATTGGTGATCTTCCTAAAAACACCATCCTAGCCACTATGGATGTAGAAGCCCTCTACACCAACATTCCACACAAAGATGGACTACAAGCCGTCAGGAACAGTATTCCCAATAATGTCATGGCTAACCTGGTGGCTGAACTTTGTGACTTTGTCCTCATCCATAACTATTTCACATTTGGGGACAATGTATGCCTTCAAGTCAGCGGCACTGCGATGGGTACCCGCATGGCCCCACAGTATGCCAAAATTTTTAAGGCTGACTTAGAACAACGCTTCCTCAGCTCTCGTCTCCTAATGTCCCTACTCTACTTGCGCTACATTGATGACATCTTCATCATCTGGACCCATGGAAAAGAAGCCCTTGAGGAATTCCACCATGATTTCAACAATTTCCATCCCACCATCAACCTCAGCCTGGACCAGTCCACACAAGAGATCCACTTCCTGGACACTACGGTGCTAATAAGCGATGGTCACATAAACACCACTCTATATCGGAAACCTACTGACCGCTATTCCTACCTACATGCCTCTAGCTTTCATCCAGATCATACCACACGATCCATTGTCTACAGCCAAGCTCTATGATATAACCGCATTTGCTCCAACCCCTCAGACAGAGACAAACACCTAAAAGATCTCTATCATGCATTCCTACAACTACAATACCCACCTGCTGAAGTGAAGAAACAGATTGACAGAGCCAGAAGAATACCCAGAAGTCACCTACTACAGGACAGGCCCAACAAAGAAAATAACAGAACACCACTAGCCATCACCTTCAGCCCCCAAATAAAACCTCTCCAATGCATCATCAAGGATGTACAACCTATCCTGAAGGACGACCCATCACTCTCACAGATCTTGGGAGACAGGCCAGTCCTTGCTTACAGACAGCCCCCCAATCTGAAGC
Organism: Dermochelys coriacea; assembly: GCF_009764565.3. Lineage (NCBI taxonomy): Eukaryota > Metazoa > Chordata > Testudines > Dermochelyidae > Dermochelys > Dermochelys coriacea. The sequence goes on along the minus strand of NC_050078.2, from coordinate 21,697,270 downwards.
AAATACTCACCAGCAACCACACAACAGAACCACTAACCCAGGAACCTATCCTTGCAACAAAGCCCGTTGCCAACTCTGTCCACATATCTATTCAGGGGACACCATCATAGGGCCTAACCACATCAGCCACACTATTAGAGGCTTGTTCACCTGCGCATCTACCAATGTGATATATGCCATCATGTGCCAGCAATGCCTCTCTGCCATGTACATTGGTCAAACTGGACAGTCTACGTAAAAGAATGAATGGACACAAATCAGATGTCAAGAATTATAACATTCAAAAACTAGTTGGAGAACACTTCAATCTCTCTGGTCACTCGATTACAGACCTAAGAGTGGCTGTCCTTCAACAAAAAAGCTTCAAAAACAGACTCCAAGGAGAGACTGCTGAATTGGAATTAATTTGCAAACTGGATACAATTAACTTAGGCTTGAATAGAGACTGGGAATGGATGAGTCATTACACAAAGTAAAACTATTTCCCCATGGTATTTCTCCCCCCCACCCCATCCCACCCCCCACTGTTCCTCAGATATTCTTGTTAACTGCTGGAAATAGCCTACCTTGCTTGTCACCATGAAAGGTTTTCCTCCTTCCCCTCCCCCCCCCACCCCCGCTGCTGGTGATGGCTTATCTTAAGTGATCACTCTCCTTACAGTGTGTATGATAAACCCATTGTTTCATGTTCTCTCTGTGTGTTTATCAATCTCCCCTCTGTTTTTTCCACCAAATGCATCCGATGAAGTGAGCTGTAGCTCACGAAAGCTTATGCTCTAATAAATTTGTTAGTCTCTAAGGTGCCACAAGTACTCCTTTTCTTTTCTTGTACATGTAGATTTTGCTTCTGGATCTTTGAGTTGAAAGTCCCCATAGAAACATACCTACTGCTATATTTTTAACACTTACTGTTTCCAGAAACAGGGACAAAATTGTAAAATTAAAAAAATATTTTCTCCATTGAAAGAAATAATTCCAAACATGTAGAACTGATTAAGGGGAAAAAACAAGAAACAAGAAAAACAATGTCACAACATTTTCCCCAATTTTCCCCCCTGAAAATCTGAGAAATTCTAGTAAGCTTTTTGGTTGATTTAAAAATTAGGAGGAAACTTTGTGAAAATAGAATGCAATATTAATTAAGGTTTTCCCAATGTAAAATTTGAAAAATGTCACCCAGCTCTATTCATGGAGAGCTCTGTCCTCAATTACTATTATTATTATTGCCAGAGCAAACCTAGATACAACTGAGGAGGGGAATAAGGCAAAAAATACTCTCAGGGTGCAGGCAAAACTGTTTTCCTTGGATCTGGGATTGCCAAGGGGCCAAACTGCCCTTGAGCACAAGTTAATGAGACCTGAGAGCTACTCAGCCATGCACTGGCTTGTAAAGGTCACCTAGGTGACATTCCACCAATGAGGATCACAAGTGCATAGGGCACTCTTGCTGTTGCCCCCAAAATACCTCTTGTTCAGGGCCACACAGAGGTTTTTGGTGCCTGTTGCAAAATCTGACACTGAAGACCATTTTACCAGATTTTCTCAGTTTACTAGTAGAACAATGGTGTTTGTTTTATTTTTCCCCTGACATTCATACAAATTAAGGTTAGGCTACAAGAATCTAGCTGGGTTGTTCTTCCTCTAAAACATCATTACCCATATTAAATATTCTGCAGACTAAATTCTGTCATCAATTTTATCTATACAGCCTCATTGTGTACAAATTCTAGTCTCGGTTACTCATGTGTTTGTCTTTAAAATCTGCTCTGAGTTACACTAGTGTAAATCTGAAATCACTTTATTGACTTCAATGAAGTTACTCGGGATTTAATTACTGATGCTAAAGAATGTAGAATTTGCTCTTTTGTCTTCAGATGATGTCTTTCCTCTGTTACATATGGGTAATCTCACTAGCCTTCTGTGGGAATACACAGGGGCAACTGAGGGCATAAAGTGGCCTCCAGAATCTGACCAGTGATGATGCAAGAGAAGCAAATTAGTCATCCTGGTAACATTTTCAAAAAGAACCTAAGTGATTTATCTTGTCTACATGGTGGGGTAATGCACCTTACAAGGGTGTAACATCAGAAGTGGACTAAAGTGTTGCACATCAATTGGTCTGTGTAGATCCTGCTGGTGTGCGCTAAAGGTTCCCTAGCATTTAGTCATTAAAACCGACTAGGGAAGCTTTAGTGCGCATGAGTGAGCTTTAGAAATTACACCCCCATAGTGTGCATTACTGTTCAGTGTAGACAAGCCATTTGTTTCATCGACATTCAGTGAGATGATGGTATATCTACACTTGGATCTGGGGGTGTGATTACCAACATGAGGAAACATACTCACTCTATCATGATAGTTCAATGAGATCCAAAGTGAAGCTGCAGTAGGCTGAGTGCAGCTGGACACCTTGAGTATGTGCCAGTCTGAGACCACAGGCATGTACTTGAGACGGCTAACCCCTCCTGCCACTTGCAATACTGCTGCAGCTATTCTCTATTTTTAGAGAACTAGCTCAATCAGAGCAAGTGTGGGTATGTCTCTTCAAGCTGGGAATCATCCCCCTCACCCCATCTTGAAGTGTAGACCTATCCTTATTCTCCTGAGGACTAGAGTCATAAAAAAATGTGGGCTCTCTGTCTGGCCCAATGTTTCTGTCATTTTCCACAGTGAAAGAGGTTCATCATGGGTCCAGAGAGAGCAAGCAGGAGAATGAATTTGTAGCCTGTTGGTTAGAGCACTCACCTGGGACCCACTTTCCCTGCTCCAATGACTTCTTAAAAGTATTTATCAACAGTGGAACAGCTTTAATAGGAGACACTTTGGAAACCCCACATCAGAATATCCCATAGGCCAGTGACTAGGGCTCTCACCTGGGAAGTGTCAGAGCCAAGTTCAGAATCGTAGATGCTTAGGGAACTTTTATTGCAAAAATTCAGGCACTGAGAGAGTTTAGGTGCTCATAGGATGCAGCTGAATGATGGTTTTCTGAATTTCATGTTTTCTAAATCCTACTTCGTCCTGATTCTGGGATTTAGGCCCCTAAAGTGTCAGATGCCTAAGTCCTTTAGTAAATCTTGTTCTGAGTGCTGAAATCCAATAATGTGGAAATGAAAAAGAATTATAAATTTAATAAATTTACTCTGAAAATCACTGAAGACCAGTAAATACAGAATCCCATGCTTGTTTCACAGTCACTCTTCAAAGTTGAACCAGACATTTACATCTTCATTTGTTTGGTGCTGGGTTTTCAGCATTGATTTCTTGTGATGTTTTAAGAAGGTTGTGCTGTAAAACCAAACTGTTTAGACATATGGAAGTCAAACATGCCAACAGAAAGGGCCTCTGAGCAAGGATAGCTTTTCTCATCCATCCCAACAAGCTTAGCTATGCTTGTAACTCATTTTTTCCTGTTATTTAATGATAATGTCCCATGATTTTCCCTTATGACCACGTGTATCACTACCCACAACATGAATACTTGCCAAAAGCCTTGGGGGCAGGATACTTGAACCCGTTTCAGTCTCTTATGGAAAAGCCCACCATACCAAGTTAATATGGGTGTATTAATACTAAAAGATAAGGCAAATAAACTGAAATAATCAACCTTTCCTGCTTTCCCCCAAATCACTCTTAGGTAATTACCCTCTGATAATCCAGATGTAAAGGTCAGGTGTTTGCTGCCTACAGAAGAGAAGTGACAGCTACATATGCCATGAGTTTGAAATAAGTAAACAATAAAATAGACCCCCTGTACTCAAATCCCCATTTTAGAGTCCACAATCTTATAACTAAATTTTTTTCTCACCCTCTGTGTGGGTCAATAGCTCATGAAAGATAAATTATATTAGTATACCAACAAAACATCTCCTTACAAATATTTGTAAGTATAACACGTGCCAGGCATTTTTGCTGAGTATTCACAATCAACAGAAGAAGAAAGGAAAAACAAAATCCCCACCCAATGTGATATTCCCTCATTTTCAGCCAATTAAGAAACATACATTCCTCCATTAATACTCTCTCCTCTTTTTATCTTGGCAACTGTGCCATCCTTGCTATGTTTTGGAGTTTGCCCTTTATGAAAGGATGTCATTTTCATCATAATGCTGTGATCGGTGAAATTAGTGTATAAAATATAAAAAATTGGCATTGTAATACAGTATTACGATATTTTACCTACCTGAAATTCTTTTGGCAATAACATTATTGCAGAACCTGAGACTAGCTTAGCAAAATCATGATGATACTTCAGAATTCAAGGGTGGCAATCCTAAATCAATCTAGACATATATAGCCCATTTTGAGCTTTTCCTTATTGGTTTAAGTACAGATGCAAAACTGCATCAATATCTCTATCATGGCAACTCATACACCTAAATATTATACTTCAAACTATGAAGTTGTAAAATTTTCTTTGAAAAAAGAAAACCTCTCAAAAGGGCTAACTTGGAGCATGAAAGCACTATGGAATAATTCCTGGATAGTATTTAAAACCAACCAAATACATTTTAAAACCTTAGCTGCTATGTGTTAGTGCCTTGGAAGCTGTAAATAAAACAGTTATTGATTTTGTTTTCCTAGATATTTGTACTGGATTGATTGCTGTGAGTATCCTCACATTGGCCGTGTTGGTATGGATGGTACCAGTCAAACTGTTGTCATAGAAACACAGATCTCCAGACCTATGGCTCTTACAATAGATTATGTCAATAGTAGACTCTACTGGGCTGATGAAAATCATATTGAGTTTGCTGACATGGATGGATTTCATAGACATAAAGGTTGGTCAAACAGCTGTAAACATTCAATTTTTGACATTTCTTATTTTTAATTAAAGGTGTATTATACTAATTGGGAAAAAAACTTTTGTATTCTAAATGTGAAGAATATTGTGCATTGCAAGATGACAAAGCTACATATTTTGCTTTTTTGTAAGTATTTTAAGAATCAGAATGAGAATTTGTTTGCATCATTAAGCAGAATACTAAATGATACTTCCTGAAAAGAAAATAGTATTCTTCCCCCTTCTGTATTAACCAAATTTAGACAAGATCAAAGAGGTAAATTTCTATATCTGTATTTCTTCATTATTTCCTCTGTTTTCGCCAACACATATATTTTGTTAGATTACTCATGAACACTGAATTTGTTGTAGATGTTGGCTGCCAACATGAATCCTGCAGGGCTAAATCCCTACTCCTGCCAATCTTCTGTATTCCTTCCATGGCTTAGAAAAGCCTCTTTGGCATTCTTTTAATACATGCAAATGTGCAACAATTCATATCTGTGAAAAATGCCTTTTATCAAAAGAAAGCAAAAATTCTAAATAGGGACTGCGTTTTCTTAATAGTCCAAATACATTATTCAATAGTAAGACTTTTTTTTCTTGGTTGAATTAAGCAGTAGTTTTTTAATGCATTTTATTTATTAACATAGAAATGTTACCCTTAAAGCTTCTGTTGTCACAAATGGTTTGCTGCCTTTTGGTATACATAATTACATCGTCTCTAGGAAGAAAATTATTAAGGAGAGGCAGTATTTTTCCATTGTTAAAGATAACATTTAGTTTCTATAATAAAGCCTGATTCTGCCCAAAGATCTTACTCTAAAATTTTCAAACATGAAATACTGGCCTAAAAAAAGGGATAAGTTAGCTCTAGAGCTCAGTGTGACAGACTGAATATGTATATTAATAAAGTAATATTTAATAACCAAGAGAGTTGAGGGGCTGAAAATAAGCTTAGCAAAACTCCACCCAGTCAGGTAAAACTACTTTCTTCAATGAGTAATGGATATGGCCCATCAGAAAGTACTCTATTTGCCAGGCACAAGTAAGAGTCACTGAACTACATTATTTTGGATATAGGGTTGTTAAGCTTTTCAGAGGCAGCTATCAAAGATGGTTGTATCCTCTCTTGGCCACATGTTCGGCTTTGCCTAGGCAAAGCCTTAGAGAATCAATAAGTGTAAAACTCAATTTTATGTATAGGTAACTGGGGAAACTTTGATGATGGGAGATGGCTCCTAGGAGTGGCTACCCTAGATGATGGGAGATGGGTTCAGAAAGGCCACACCCAAAATGAAGGGTGGAAGGGTGGGAAAACTTAGAAGATTGCAAAGGGAAGACTCTCTGTCTCCCCCTCGGAACAGTGTGGAGGTTAGAAGTCTGACACTAGGGTCAGAGCATAAAAGTACTTTTTGGAACATGCAAGCATTTCTTTCCTTTCAGGAACTTAAACTGAGATTGCCTTGTCTGGTTTATCTTATGTAAAGTGTAAATTTAGGTATGTTAGGCAAACCATTTCTTTTTCTTGCTTTATCCATTTTCTCTCTGTTTCTAAATCTGTGCTTGTATGTGTGGAAAGTTCACCCCAAGGAGAAAAGGCACCTGTTATCCTCGAAAGAGGCACAGGAGACAAAAGAGGTTTTGGAACATAACCCCTCCCCGCCCCCGAATTTTATCTTGGTTAATAAGAGGCACGGGCAAAAGGGGGCTGTGCTACATGACATATGTTGCATAGGCTGTGGGAGTCAAAGACCCAAGGAGATGCCAGCAGGACCAAGGAAGAGATGAGAGTTGGTGGTGGGATCAAGTAACACTGAGAATAGAATTTTTCTTCCAGAATTAAAGAAAATAGAAGATTTTTGTACTCCATCCATATTTAGGTTGTCCATATTTCAATAATCTCTTTTTTTGTCACTTTATAGTGAAAACAATGATGAGGAGGAGAAAGATAAAACTTATGAAATGAGATCAAGCACAGAGGGTCAGAGATTAGTTCATTAAATTCTTACTTTAAAAATTTTATTAAATTTTAAATAAAAGTGTCATGCTAGCACATCATCTCTTATAGACTTAAAATGAGGAGTCAGATGATTGCTAGAGATGTTTCTTTTCATTTTAAAAAATGAAAAAGTCTGTAGCTTAATGGAGTTTATAACTCTTTATGGAGATAGGCCTCAAAGTTTAAATAAATCACATGGGGTGCCTGTCAGTGGAAATTAGAGCATTTCCACCAGAATTCAGGTTAATCATACTTGACATTTATAAATCAGGAGATATTTAAAAAGAGATGTTCACCAGTGAACAAAAATCTTCTATTTTTTTATTATTATTATTTTGGTGAGATTCTGTCCTGAGAAAGGAAAGTAGGAGAGAATAAAAATTAAGTTTAGTGACTTTAGTTGAGGAGGGGAATGCCTCCCTGATCAGTTGCCTATCCAATCCCAGCTAGCATGCACCCCTGATACTTCTGGCAGACTTTTCTAAAGGACACACCTCTTTCTGACCACCTCATATCTCCAAGAGGTCTGGGACATGGTCTGGGAACAAGATGGAGCTTGGGAAGTCCACTGTCGAAGAGAGTATTGGATGCAGAAGTGAGGGCTGCAAAGATGTGCAGAAGGGGAACGTGTGCAAACACAGCAAGGCCAGTAGAGAAGGGAAGTATGGGACTAAGAGCACTTCATCCTTTTAGCAGATGTCAAATTAATTGGTAGGTTTCATACTTAACAGTCCTCTCAACATGGCTAAATTGCCTTGATGAAAGGCTTACAGCACTGCTTTGGTGTGTTGAAGATAAAGCCTCCCCAATCTTGTGGAAGGGAGTAAGTTGTCCTCCAAAGCACACGCATAGTTTTGGGGTATTGGTGTCATCCTACATGCATCGTAGAATTTGTCTGAGAATCTAGAGACTGCCTAATTCCTACAGAGGGGTTAAAAAGGGTCAAGTGAGAGTGTTATCTAAAGTTTGTCGGGAGGTTATGAACCCTAGTGGACACTCACTCATATTCATGTTCTAAGGTCCATATGAGTTGAGTTTCCCATCTGTGGATCATAGGAGATTTGCAGAAAAGAGAGAGAGAGAGAGAGGAATATCCCTAATGTGCTACCTTCAAAATTCTTTTACTCTCACCATTCATTCTGAGTTATTCCTACAGAACTCAAGTCTCTGAGTATCCTTTCCACAGAAGGTGAGCCCTCTCTTGAGGATGTTGGAAAATGCATACAAGAAAGTTTTCTGAAACTAACGTGGGATGTGGCTTGTTGTGGACCAGGACACTTCTTACTGTTACAACACTGAACAGTCAATTGTGATATTATACTTTTTTGTGTAAAGATCTAAATTAAAAAATGACAATAATGTTTATAGTATTAACCAAGACTGAGAACTTAAAACTGAATTTCTGCAAAGCAAATTATGAGTTAATAATTCAAGGGGTAGTGAGGTTTTGTAAATCCCTAATTTGGTTATTTTTCATTGGATACCCAGAGAGTGGGTGAATTGTATTCTTTATTATTATTTTCCTTTAGCAACTTAATTTTAAAATTGGGAAATAGTTTTATTGTGAATGTTTAGTAGAAAACTTTAATTCGGTAAATATTAATGTGTGTTTTCTAATTCCACTTTTATGAGGTAAGATAGAAAAGTAAGGTTGCTGTTTTCTGGGGGCGGGGAAAGGGGTTTCTCTCACACACAGAAAGAATTGTCTGCTCTGGGATCTGGCCAGTGGATTAAATGGTGCCCATAGAGGTCAGAGAAGCGACTGAAACTGTTTTGGCACGCAAACTGTTCCCTCTAAGTAAACGTTGGAAGTGTTTTATCACCATAGCACAGCACCTCAGCAGCTTTTCTCGTCACTGACCCGTGGGATTTCACAATTCTCCTTCTACATTTTCACTTCTTCAGCCATTCCTATTCCTGTCCTCTGTTCCTGATGGCAATCCAAAAATAGAACTGTGCTATGGGATGTAGGGGAGGCAGTCGCTATAGTCCTCAGGGCTGGATTAAGGCATAGGCACTGTAGGTCTGTGACTTGGGCCCCAGTTCCTAGAATGACTAGATTACACTAGAATCTGAGCTTTTATTTAAAAAGAAAAAAAGTGTGCTTTTAGGCCTCATGGTATGAAGAAAAGATTCTAAATGTGTACTACACATATACAATGTAGTAACAATTGCCTGAGTCTGCAGACAGTCTGAAACAACAGGTGTGAACTCACCCATGCCTTTCAGTGTTAACTTCAAAACTCATTCCTGCATGGGGCCCTATCAGCACCACCTCAACGGAGGATATTGTGTGCAGCAGGCCAGTGAGTGCAATACTGCGTGGACCTCTGCTGTCACCCCATGTTTCTAGTGAAAGAAGAAAGACCGTTTCTTTACACCCTTGCTACTCCCAAGAGGAAGAGTGCTCCATGCTGCTGCTGTCTCTCCCTCTTTGGGATGGGAGAGTTCCCTCAGCATCACCATAGTGTGGGTGCAGGGCCACAGGCAGACCCTGTGGTGTGATATTCCTAGAGCTCTGGCTTACTTTAATCCATCCTTGGTTGCTTTTGACTGACAGAATTTGAATCTTGTGAGCTTGGTCTTTAAGCCCAGTTTACTCTTCTTTTAAACTTCTAGCCATGGGTTGTAACAACTTTCCAACAGGTAAAACACACTCATCTCTCTTGCAGATCTTAGAAACTGTCTAGGAGAGGGGAATGTCTGATGCTTTCCTCTCCTGCAGAGTTCCTGATCTTTGCAGGTGAGAAATATCAGTGACTGCTCTCTCTTGTGTACATTACGGTTGGTAGGAGAGAAGTTGTACTGAGAATTTTGACACACCAAGTATGCTAGGGATCTTGGGGAATTTAGGAGAACTTCATGGCAATGGAGGCACTACTAACTTTACACGGCTACTTAAAGTTTAGTAGTTGATTACGTAAGTTATCTTAGAGTCTAGCAAATGTAAAGCTTTAGCACTCACAAGTTTTATGCATATTAAATCATTGAGCTTTCATTAGAGCATTAAACTGGCTAAGCACTAAAATGGTTTATTTATACCGGCTTTAAACATTTAGGAATTTAGCAAAGTAATCATTTGGGTTCCTGTTCCGTTGGCCGCCTGGCTACGTCAAACAAGTCTTCCTAATCTTTAGGCCTAAAAACTCTCTTATTTCTGAGCAGGGAAAGAAATATTAAATTTGAAAGGTATTCATAGTTTAGTTCCTGTAATTTTCAAAACTACTAATTACAGAAGGTTGTAATTACAGGAAGAAATATTCTGGGTTTGTTTTCATTACATTAGTTTTACACCAGTATAATGCCATCAATCCATCGAATTTCACTGGTGACTTTTACATCTATCAGAGTTCAAATTCTGGTCCTCTTGTCCTTCCTAAACTTAACCACAAGCATTTGCAGACAAAATCTTACTTTATGGGAAAAGTTAGGGAAGTATGAAAATAGGGTTTATAATGGCAACCCAGGCACAACCATAGTTACAAAATTGTAACAAATTCCTCTATAATATATTGTGTGTGTGTGTAAGGGCTAGCTAGATCCATCCATCAATCAATCAACCAATTATTATAGGGAGAGCTGGTAAAGTGGCTGTCAGCAAATAGCAAAAAACAATTGACAAAGTATATGTCTGTTCTCCCTCACTGGTGTCCTGTCCACACAGAGAATAATAATTTGCTATTGCTATCAGTTGCTCCATTGGTTCTAGTGGTAGAGGTCAGTTCTGAGACTTAAACCCTGCTAGTGACCCATGCTGGTGTCAGTAAAACATTTTATGAAGGATTTTTTTTTTGTTTCTTTTTTAAAAATCGCACACAAACTATGTTAAAAAAACATAAAGGATGCAAAATCAAGCATTCCAAAGTTAGGAAATGTTAGAACTAAGGTTGTCCCAACAACCTTAATTCTGTCCTTTGGTACATTTGTATTTATAGTTAGAAAGGTTTTAATAATACAGAACCTAAATCCGCTCTCTCTCTCTAATATAAATAGTATGGAATCATGTAACTATAGACTCTATCATAATGCACACACAAACAGGGTCTGGATAAAGTTATACATTCTAGCATTTCCTAACTTATGAGTGCTTGACTTTGAAACCTTAATGTTATTTTAGCATAGTTTCTTTAATTTTATATATACTCACTCACACATTTTCCATACAGCTAAAACTAATTGAAATCTGCTGCATAGATGATTTTTTAAATTTATGTTGTAATTTCACTAAATTATTATTGAGTGTTGGATCTGTTATGATCGTAGGCCTAGGTTAATAGTTTAGGTCACTCTTAGGGGGGCTATTGTGGCTTCAGAAAACTCAACCAACAATTACTCCTCCTCCCAAGTTAAATTGCACGCTGCAATCTTATTATTTTAATTGAGTTATTGTCAAGACTATATAAATTTATCAAGGGTTCAAACTGGTACATTACATGACCAACACCAGTCACTCTTAAAAGTTACATAGCTGTATGCTAACTAATTAAGGGCCAGATTCACAATTATACTCCAGTTGGTTTCTGCTGATTCAGGCTACTTTGTTCTTCACTAGCACAGTACTTGAATATAGCCTTAAAAATTACTTTAAAAAAATGGTATGATTTATCTTCAGTCCATTATAGCTATCATTCTTTTGTACAGTGTTCATGCATAATTTTTTAAATAATTCTAAAGCGAAAAATTCCCTACAAAACCTATTTAAGCTATAGTTAAGGTTGAAAGTAGGTAACATAAGTGTAAACATCATATGATAACCATACATTTAGGTATAAGTCATTTAAATGTTTGTGGTCCTAGATTTTATTTTAAATAATTTTAAAGACAGATTCATTTTTCATTTCCTCCTCCACTCTAGGTTATTTTAGCTACTTTAGGTGCTATAACTGCATTTCTATACCTTAACATGTTTAGAGGTTATTTTTTAATTTCATCTTATCTTTGAATTTCTTGATTTATAGTGCTTGTTTGGGGGGAAAAATAGACAAATTTTTCTTTTTTTTAAATGTTTAGATTACTGAGATATAATCTGAATCTTAATCTCATTTTACCAAGGTTTTTTGTCTGGGTATATATTTTACTGTGCAATTCAAATCTCAATTCCCTTTTGGGAGTGTGTGTTTTATAGGTATCATGACAGAGCAAGGCCAGACGGCTATGGAAGAGTAGTGGGAGATAGATATATTAGCTCCAGGCTAAACAAATCCCTGGTACCAGGATAAGTGAAATGGCAGCTGCTCCAGGTCAATTAAGACACCGGGGGCCAATTAAGAACTTTCCAGAAGGCAGGGAGAAGGCTAGGTTGATTGGGACACCTGAAGCCAATCAGAGGCTGGCTGAAACTAGTTAAATGCCTCCCAGCCAGTCAGGTGGGAGTGCATGTCAGGAGCTGTGGGAAGAAGTTGCGTGGTTGGAGAGGCTGAGTAATACACACCATATCAGGCACAAGGAAGGAGGCCCTGAGGTAAGGGTGAAGTGGAGTTTGAGGAAATGAGGGCTGCTGTGGGGGAAGTAGCCCAGGGAATTGTACATGTCATGTTTCTAAAAGGTCAGCTACCATAGCTGATACTGTTAGGGTCCCTGGGCTGGAGCCCGGAGTAGAGGATGGGCCAGGACTCTTTTCCCCCCCCCCCACCTTTGCCCCTGATTAATCACTGAGACTGGGAGACAACAGAGACAGTGCAAGGAAGGATAACTTCTGCTCACCTCCCTCGCTGGCTTATGATGAAAATGGCTCAGTAGACTGTCACCCTTATCTCTAGAGACAGAAGGGTTATGTGGAGGGTCACAGTGAGCCTCTGAGGCTAGCGAAATCTGCCAGGAAACGCGAGACCCATGGACAAGCAAGGACAGAGCTTTGTTACAGTATTAAAATGATTAAATAGAAACATTTTAATCGAAACTCTTTTCAAGTTTCAAATTACATTCCAAAATGCTAATTTCAGTCTTCAATATTAGTTAATACATACATACACATATATATTTAGGAATCAAGGTTTTAGTTACTGGGATTAAACAATTTGTTATGCTCATTAAGCAGGATTTGGATTTTTCATTTTTAAAATAAGATTTTAAATGTAGTAAAAGTAATATTGACTAATCTGTAAAATATTTATCACTGAAAGTCTCTAGCCTTACAAAATCATTAATAAAACATTCTACAACACTCTTATAAATAAAATTTAGTTAGACTACATCTATAAGTATTTTTTCTTTTTATTATTACAATCTACCCTTTCCCCAGTATACTTTACAGCCACATATTTGGTTCATAAACATAAGTGAATGAAAGTATCTTTGAAAACTATTTACATTTAGTTAATTTAAATGAACTTATATATGATAATATGGAGGTTTGAAATTAGCATTTTGGAAGATGAATCATCAAAAGGATTTGTTATAAAATATCTCTTATAGTACAAGAATTGTAGAGAAAGTCAGTGTTAGAGTTGCAGAAAGGAATATGCCATATAACAAACTGAATTCTCAAACCTTTTGTTATCAGTTTAAGCTTGCTTTATGTAATAAAACCGTAAATTTCACATTAACCATATACACCAAAATACTGCTGTTTAGCATAAACTACTCTCAAGCCATTGGCAGACATATTATTGATTTAAAATTCTACTAACTCTCTTAAAAGCTATTTCTCAATATTTAAATTCCAGACAGTAATTAATTAGGACCAGACTCTATCTGCCCCTGATATGGGTGTATGTTGGTGAGGAAGGGTGCCAGGAGCCTTTCCCTTGTCTCTTCTTATGTAGCCCACATAAGAGCTGGGCAGAATTGGACTCCTTTTACTTATGAGATCACAGGGATTGTGTCTCTCTATTTCATCATGGGCTTAGAAGTGTCTAGTACCAGCTTATTGTAAAGAACCAATGTACATGGGAAAGGAGGCTACATCCCATAAGAGATCTAATAAAAAAAATGCACTCCATATACAGTAGTACTCTTGGTCTCTGGGTTAATCAGCACCATGTTGCCATTTACTCTGGGCTATACTTCATTGAAACAACTTAAATCATAATAGCTACCCAAGAAGCACATATTTTATGGTATCAGCTGTCACTAGCATTGTTGTAGTTAAGGGATTTTCACATTTCCCATGATATGGAATTATGCCTCAGCCTTCAGAAGAGAAGTAGGTGGAACTTTTATACAAGATCATGCCTAAGCATGTGTTTTGTTTTATTTTAAACAATTCTGTTTAAATTCCATGATATTTAATGTAATTAAATTATATAAAATAGACACCAAAATGTTATATGATTTCAGATAGCTTTTGCACTTATATAATCCCCAAATAGCATGAGATAAAAAGTGTGCAAATTTATATTACATAATATGTAGCTAAAGAGTAAATATTGAAAAGATGGAGTTATTAATAGAAAGGAGGTGAGGGGAAACCTACTTCACCTTACCATTAATTTTTCATAATTGTTTAAGTAGGCATATACACTGCATGCATGGTTTACAATATGTAAATTTGACTTGTAGATAAAAATTGATATACATTTGTCAGTGAAGTTCATCAGGTTTGGTGATCTGTACAGTTCAGCTAAGAATCCAGAGTTTTAAATTTGTATTCATACTTTGCCCCAACTTCTGAACAAATGCAGAACCCTCCTATTCAGGCCTGTGTAATCATTCCTGCCTCTTCAGGCTCCCATGACCTGTTCAGTGTAGATTCATGCAAACCTACTTCCTTTCTCTCCTCCTAGTCTGCCAGCTATGGTTTGATCTCTCTTTCTGTTCAGTCATTTGGTCATCCTTTGCTTTCCCTCCTAGTTTGTTCAGCCCTTCTTACTGCATGCTCCACTCTGCCAACATCTTTCTTTCTTTCTTTCTTTCTTTCTTTCTTTCTTTCTTTCTTTCTTTCTTTCTTTCTTTCTTTCTTTCTTTCTTTCTTTCTTTCTTTCTTTTCCCTCACTTCCCTCTAGTGCCAGGGCACTCATTCCCCTTGCAGCATCTAGCTTCCATCTAGTACTTTTGCTTTCTTTTGTAATCTGGTGCACATTGCAATCCCGATCATATTTCTTACACTATATGAGAATGTATTGTTTAACTATAGTTTCAGGACCCAACAGAGAAGCAGAGATGGTTGTGTAGGTCTGTAAGGAGATAAGGATGGCCTATAAGAAGAGGGGGAGAGTTGCATGGACATTGTTGGCAGAGAGTAAATCTGGAAGCCACTCAATCAGGGTTAGAAGTGGAGCTTGTGGTGGGGAATTGGGTCACAAGAATCTGAGTTAGAGTCTCTATGGACTTGTTTATACTTAAAATGCATTGCTGTAGCACATCAGTGTAGACATTACCTACTTTGACAGGAGGGATTCTCCTGACAGCACAGGTAATGCACCTCCCCAAGAGAAAAACAGCTAGCTTGATAGAAGAATTCTACCGCTGACCTAGCTCTGTCTACACAAGGACCTAGGATGGCTTAACTATGTTGTTCAGGGTGTGGATTTTTCACAACCTCACTGATGTAGTTAAACCTAATTTCATCCTATTAGTAAACTGGAGTAATAGTAATAGGATTAAATTTAATAGTGAGAAGTGTAAGGTTATGCATTTAGGGATTAATAACAAGAATTTTAGTTATAAGTTGGGGACGCATCAATTAGAAGTAACAGAAGAGGAGAAGGACCTTGGAGTATTGGTTGATCATAGGATGACTATGAGCTGCCAATGTGATATGGCTGTGAAAAAAGCTAATGCGGTTTTGGGATGCATCAGGAGAGGCATTTCCAGTAGGGATAAGGAGGTTTTAGTACCATTATACAAGGCACTGGTGAGACCTCACCTAGAATACTGTGTGCAGTTCTGGTCTCCCATGTTTAAAAAGGATGAATTCAAACTGGAGCAGGTACAGAGAAGGGCTACTAGGATGATCCAAGGAATGGAAAACTTGTCTTATGAAAGGAGACTGAAGGAGCTTGGCTTGTTTAGCCTAACTAAAAGAAGGTTGAGGGGAGATATGATTGCTCTCTATAAATATATCAGAGGGATACATACAGGAGAGGGAGAGGAATTATTTCAGCTCAGCACCAATGTGGACACAAGAACAAATGGGTATAAACTGGCCACCAGGAAGTTTAGACTTGAAATCAGACGAAGGTTTTTTAACCATCAGAGGAGTGAAGTTTCGGAATAGCCTTCGAAGGGAAGCAGTGGGGGCAAAAGATCTATCTGGTTTTAAGATTCTACTTGATAAGTTTATGGAGGAGATGGTATGATGGGATAATGTGATTTTGGTAAGTAATTGATCTTTAAATATTCAGGGTAAATAGGCCAAATCCCCTGAGATGGGATATTAGATGGATGGGATCTGAGTTACCCAGGAAAGAATTTTCTGTAGGATCTGGCTGGTGAATCTTGCCCATATGCTCAGGGTTTAGCTGATTGCCATATTTGGGGTCGGGAAGGAATTTTCCTCCAGGGCAGATTGGAGAGGCCCTGGAGGTTTTTCGCCTTCCTCTGTAGCATGGGGCATGGTTGACTTGAGGGAGGCTTCTCTGCTCCTTGAAGTCTTTAAACCATGATTTAAGGACTTCAATAGCTCAGACATGGGTGAGGTTTTTCATAGGAGTGGGTGGGTGAGATTCTGTGGCCTGCGCTGTGCAGGAGGTCGGACTAGATGATCAGAATGGTCCCTTCTGACCTTAGTATCTATGAATCTAATTTTCTAGTGTAGACCAGGCCTTAAATACAGCTATACTCTAAAAAGTGACTAAAACGGTATGTGGGATTCAGTGTTCATTGCCTCTCAATAACTCTACGTCCACTATGTTCACTTTACAAATAAAAAGAACTAGGATCTGAAAATCAAACTGGGTTCTTTGTCAGTCTGAGTTCACTAATAATAAAGATTCTGCTGATGGAACAGAGATGATAATGCTGTTGGTGGTGCAGGAGCAGTAATGGAATTTGTTGTAATGGAGTTGTGAAAATTGGTGTAAAAAGGAGTAAAAATATCAAATTAAACTCTGAATCCTCAAAAGGAGCAAATTAGTTGAGTAAGACAATGAACAGTGTGCACAGTTGAGTAATACATCATCACTTTTCTGACCATAACAGCCCTTAAGCTAAACCAATCATAAACAATTGGGGCTTTATTCATTTGAGAGAAATAGTGTGGTTTGTATGAGTTCTTATAGTAATAGAAAGCTATTCATCCCTAAGTAATAGGTTATTTGGAGTATTCAGGTGCAAATATTTTAATAACCAAGACATTAAACGTAGTAAATAAAATTGCTATGGAATGGCAGATCATAACATCTCTGAAAGAGAAGTTGTATGTCATGTGAATTTGTCTATGGATTAATTACTGGAGCGAAGATAATTGATTTCTTTTCTTTTTCTTTTCTTTTTTTTTTTTTGTTCTGCCACTAAACTGGAAGATCTGAAAAACAGATTAACTTTTTGTTTTGTTTGTTTAGCTTTGGGTTTTTGTGTACCCCATTTTTGTGTTTTTTAAAATAAATGTCAAAATGAAAACATTTCAATTTTTTTTATTTTGTTTCCATTATGGCCCAAACTAATTAATGTTTAATTCCTATCCCTGCATTTGTTGGTCTAGATATGATGCTTCATATTATTTTAATGTAGTTTTATGTTTAATTAAGATGTTAATCTCTTGCTAATGGATGGCCAGTTGGGCATCTTTATCAAATGTTTTGAAATGAACGTTAGATAGAAAAAGGGAGTATGTTTCGCTGTAAGGGGAAAAAATAAGAAAGAAAAGACTTTTTTTGTACCAGTGTATGCAGATAAATCAATAGTTGTCACTGATTGAGATCTTGGGAGGCTTACAGAATGCTGGGGAGGAAAAAGAAAACAAAAAGGCTACATCAAAAAGACTAGATTTCAGTATTATATTATGATTCTTTTTCTTCATTTTTTTCATTCACATTCCATGCAAACTGTAGATTTTATAGGATATTATATGAAAACAGTGCTGATGTTCTGTTGTTTACAACATAATAAAAATTAATGAAAAAAGCAAAATACAATTTAGCTACTACAGAAATGTTGCTCAATCAGTAAAATAAATTTAAATTAACCTCCATTTCTGAAATGTCTGATAGCTACAACTTCACTCATGCCCTACCTTTGTGTCACTGGAAAAATATTTATATTAAATTGTGTGTTCACATTAGAATAGCTTTTGTTTAGATATGACTTGCAAATTGCTTAAATTTTATTTATTTATTTGATTAACAGTTGATACGGTCCATTGTTAGTTGATTTGATTATAATATTTTCTCTGAAGGCAATAACATAAGAACATTAGGATGGCCATAATGTGTCAGACCAAAGGTCCATCTAGCCCAGTATCCTGTCTTCAGACAGTGGCCAAAGCAGGGCCAGATTAAGATCGTTAGTGGCCCTAAACACTGAAAAGATTATGGTGTCCCCCCCTCCATCATATGTATTTCAAAATAAAAACAATACTATACCATAAAATAAAATTTTATTTTTTGAAATGATGTAAAACTTACACGGATGCTGAAATTAAAATAGCTTCTTTCTTGATTTTTTAATTGCAAAATTCTGGATACGTTCATCGAAGCTGACTCGATGAAACATGTCCGCTTCCATGCACAATAGGGAAAGTGAACCAAGTCTGTCCTGACACATTGTTGTTCTCTGAGGGTTTTTGATTCTTTTCAGCTGAGAAAAAGAGCGTTCTGCGGAGCAGTTAGTAATCATCAATGTTAGAAAAATATGTAGTGTGATCGCTACGTTTGAAAATACACATTGTATTCCTTCTTTCGATATTGTGTCATAAAGATCAATGTGACTGAATTTCATTTTTCCTGTTTCATTAAACATTGCATGCATATAACAGTAGAATTGCCGTACTTCTCCACAGGGATTCATGTTCAAGTCAACAGGGTATCAGAGTAGCAGCCATGTTAGTCTGTATTCGCAAAAAGAAAAGGAGTACTTGTGGCACCTTAGAGACTAACAAATTTATTAGAGCATAAGCTTTTGTAAGCTACAGCTCACTTCATCGGATGCATTTGGTGGAAAAAACAGTGGGGAGATTGATATACACACACAGAGAACATGAAACAATGTGTTTATCATACACACTGTAAGGAGAGTGATCACTTAAGATAAGCCATCACCAGCAGCAGGGGGCGGGGGGAAAGGAGGAAAACCTTTCATGGTGACAAGCAAGGTAGGCTATTTCCAGCAGTTAACAAGAATATCTGAGGAACAGTGGGGGGTGGGATGGGGGGGGGGGAAATACCATGGGGAAATAGTTTTACTTTGTGTAATGACTCATCCATTCCCAGTCTCTATTCAAGCCTAAGTTAATTGTATCCAGTTTGCAAATTAATTCCAATTCAGCAGTCTCTCCTTGGAGTCTGTTTTTGAAGCTTTTTTGTTGAAGGATAGCCACTCTTAGGTCTGTAATCGAGTGACCAGAGAGATTGAAGTGTTCTCCAACTGGTTTTTGAATGTTATAATTCTTGACATCTGATTTGTGTCCATTCATTCTTTTATGTAGACTGTCCAGTTTGACCAATGTACATGGCAGAGGGGCATTGCTGGCCCATGATGGCATATATCACATTGGTAGATGCGCAGGTGAAAGAGCCTCTGATAGTGTGGCTGATGTGATTAGGCCCTATGATGGTGTCCCCTGAATAGATATGTGGATAGAGTTGGCAACGGGCTTTGTTGCAAGGATAGGTTCCTGGGTTAGTGGTTCTGTTGTGTGGTGTGTGGTTGCTGGTGAGTATTTGCTTCAGATTGGGGGGCTGTCTGTAAGCAAGGACTGGCCTGTCTCCCAAGATCTGTGAGAGTGATGGGTCGTCCTTCAGGATAGGTTGTACATCCTTGATGATGCATTGGAGAGGTTTTATTTGGGGGCTGAAGGTGATGGCTAGTGGCGTTCTATTATTTTCTTTGTTGGGCCTGTCCTGTAGTAGGTGACTTCTGGGTACTCTTCTGGCTCTGTCAATCTGTTTCTTCACTTCAGCAGGTGGGTATTGTAGTTGGAGGAATGCCTGATAGAGATCTTGTAGGTGTTTGTCTCTGTCTGAGGGGTTGGAGCAAATGCGGTTATATCGTAGATCTTGGCTGTAGACAATGGATCGTGTGGTATGATCTGGATGAAAGCTAGAGGCATGTAGGTAGGAATAGCGGTCAGTAGGTTTCCGATATAGGGTGGACCAGTCCACACAAGAGATCCACTTCCTGGACACTACGGTGCTAATAAGCAATGGTCACATAAACACCACCCTCAGTTATCTGAACTTTAAAAAAAATTACACAATGTGTACTATAATTAATATATATATATATATATATATATATATATATATATATATATATATATATGAAAAAAATGAATCAAGTACATATAACTGAGAAGAATATATCAATAATAAAACAAAAATATATTGCTATACACGACATGATCTGATTTCCTCGCATTATTTTGATCTACATTAATAGCACACCTCCCCTGGTTTAGGTGGGGATAAGTAATAAAAAGAGAACAGAAAAATGGGGGAAGAGTGTGTAATGGAGTGTAAGGAAGTCTAACAAAATTCTGATTTTTCCCATGATGACTACTTCAATGCTTTTTTTGAAATATCAAATACCAAATTTTTTTGCTGGTGCCCTAAGCACTTGCTTAGTCTGCCGATTGGGTAATCAGCCCAGGGCCAATGCCAGGTGCCACAGAGGGAATGAACAGGTAATCATCAAGTGATCCATTCCCTGTCTCATATTCTCAGCTTCTGGCAAACAGAGGTTAGGGACACCAGCCTTGCCTATCCCGACTAATAGCCATTGATGGACCTATCCTACATGAATTTATCTAATTCTTTTTTTAACCCAGTTAAAGTCTAAGCAGCAAAAAAATGTCTATAGCCTTCCAGGCTACACAAATCCAAGAAAAACACAGATCAAGAATCCACGGAAGGGCAATGAATACAGTATACTGCAGAAGTCCATTAAAAGTATATAGTTGCTTTATGGTCAAAATTTCCAGAGCACATTAATTCATAGATTCATAGATACTAAGGTCAGAAGGGACCATTCTGATCATCTAGTCCGACCTCCTGCACAACGCAGGCCACAGAATTTCACCCACCCACTCCTACGAAAAACCTCACCTATGTCTGAGCTATTGAAGTTCTCAAATCGTGGTTTAAAGACTTCAAGGAGCAGAGAATCCTCCCTCAAGTGACCCGTGCCCCATGCTACAGAGGAAGGCGAAAAACCTCCAGGGCCTCTTCCAATCTGCCCTGGAGGAAAATTCCTTCCCGACCCCAAATATGGTGATCACCCTGAGCATATGGGCAAGATTCACCAGCCAGATACTACAGAAAATTCTTTCCTAAGTAACTCAGATCCCATCCATCTAATATCCCATCTCAGGGGATTAGGCCTATTTACCCTGAATATTTAAAGATCAATTACTTACCAAAATCACATTATCCCATCATACCATCTCCTCCATAAACTTATCGAGTAGAATCTTAAAGCCAGATAGATCTTTTGCCCCCACTGCTTCCCTTGGAAGGCTATTCCATAATATTGTCTTCTCTGATGCTTTAGATCAGTGATACTCAGAACTCAGAGGTTCAGGAGCCAAATTAGTGATTAACATTTCCCAGAAGATCCACAGTACAGTGAATTCATTGTTTCATTTACTATAGTACTATATATTCATATTTAAATAGTATGACTGGGAAATATTTAGTTTTTATATATACTTGGTCAGTCATTTTGCTGTAAGAACATTTTATATATGTGTATATATATTATGATTATATTTACACAAAATGACTGATCAAGGATTATTATTTTATCAACTACAATTGTACTACAACATAGTAAAAGCATCCTGATTGGTTAATTACTTTCATTGGCTTATAATTAAATCATACAGTGCTTTAATATCATGTGCTGAACAGAGCTTCAATAGACACATTAAAAAGCGACTTGCGGCTCGCAAGCCTCAGTCTGAATATCACTGCTTTAGATACTTTGTCATCACTCATGCCTATGTAGCAAATAGAAGTTGCACTTCAAATCTGCTAATTCAGCATAAGCGTGGAGTATGATCCCATTGAAAAAACACCCTCTGGTTTTATATATTTTTCTTGTTCTACCCTGGCCAATAGGAGCTTTCTGATGTCACATTCAAACAATGGATAGTATCAAAAAAGCCAATGGCATAAAAAGAATTGTCTGGCTATGGATCTTATCAACCAGTGAAGAGCCCATCTGAAACACTTAAGGCTGAGAGATCTTCCTTAGTTCATTCACTGATGTGTTTATAAATTGTGAAAAAAAATTGTCCATACATTTAGATGACAGTGGGACTCCGGAGTCATGCATAATGGAGTTTTCAACAGTCAGAGACTCCACTTAAAAAGTTGGGTGTCAGGAATGTCTAATCCCATGTGCACCTGTTCAGAAGAAGAGACTCTCCATCAGGAACTTCAGTTACTCATCGTGAATATCAAGCATGAAGGACTGAAATTAAAACAATATTGCACTCAGGAGACTGCATTTTACACCACAGTCAGTTGAATGGAGTATCCACTCTAATTCAATGCGCTTGAATTTAGTTCTGGAGACTGACGTTCTCTAGGTATCCATATGTCGTGGACAGTGTAGGCAGTGGCAATACAAGCTCGTCCATGCTTTTTACTTGTAAACATGCTTTCCTTTCTAACCTGGATGTGCAACAGTCTATTTAAAGTATTGAGAGTCTCCATGCCCATTCAGCTTTTGAACATTGAGCTAGGACCGATGATAAAACCACCAGTTAGTGCAAGTTATGTTTCCTGTCATACTTCTTATTAGGTTTATGCACATAGATAAGTAAGCATGGTGAAGATGGAACTTTTCTCACTTGTCCTGGATTGATATTGAGGATAATAAGAGGACTTTGGCTTCCAGAGCTCTCAATTCATTACCCTTCAGAAGCACAAAATTCAGTTTAAAACATTATTTTTTTAAAAAAGTATTTTAGATGCTTCAAAAAGAGAAGGTGGGTGCGGTAATATCTTTAACTTTTGATGGTGAAACCAACTTTTGATGGTGAAAGAGAGAGAGAGTTCTTCAGGTTTGGAAAAGGTACTCAGAGTGTCACAGCTAAATTCAAGGTGGACCAGACTGTTAAGCATAAGCTGTTAACACATGTTGCAAGAGACCATTCAAGGTGATGTGGGCAGTTAACAGCTCTGTAGTCATAGGACAAAGGAGGGTTAGTGAGTTACAGATTGTTGTAATGAGCCGTGAATCCATTGTCTTTATTTAGTCCATGATTTTTCATGTCTAGCAAAGTTATGAATTCAAGATATCAGGCTCATCTTTTGAAGGTGTTATGCAGGCGTCCTTTCAGGATTAAGACTGAGAGGTCAGATATGGAATGATCATTTTGTGAAAAATGTTCAGCAATGGTTGATATGGTGTTTTTGTCGATCATTTTTCTGTGTGAGTTCATTTGAGAGCATAGTGATTATCTGATTTCACCCATATAGTTGTTATTTGGACAGTAGTGCATTGGATGAGGTATTTCACATGTTGTGACAGGCATGTGTAGGACTCATGTATCTTGAAAGGTGTGTTGTGGGGTATTGATCATTGTAGCAGTGAATATATGTCTGCAGGTTTTTAATCAATTGTTATGGAAAGGTCTGGTGCTGTTTTAAGTTGGTGTGTGCTCATCTGTGGTGAGCTTGCTTCTGATGATGAGCTTGCTGAGGTTGGGGGCGGATTATCTGAAGGCCAGAAGAGGAGGTTCAGGTAATTTTTTTTCAGGATGTGATCCTCATTGAGTGTGGGTAGTAATTGTTTAATGTTACCCTGTATGGGTTCCATTAGAGTGGTACCAACAAGGGGTGTGAAGTCATAGGTTTGGGTTTTTTGGTTCTATATTGAAGCATGTTCTTTAGGGGTATTTGGGTGGCCATGATGCAATCTACTTCTCTGTTGAAGTGTCCTTGTTTGGTGAAGGCGTTTTTAAGTATGTTAAGGTGTGTATCCTGGACTTTCTTCTTGGAACATATTCTGTGGTATCTGAGTGCCTGGCAGTAGATAACAGATTTTCTGGTGTGTTTAGGGATGGTTATTGGATCTGTGAAAGTAGGCGAGATGATTTGTGTTTCTTGTATATAGTTGTCTGTGAGGGTCTGTTGTTGAGGCTGATTGTGGTGTCCAGGAAGTTGATGCTGGTGTGGGAGTGTTCTAGAGAGAATTTGATGGATGGACAGTAGTTGTTGAAGTTGTGGTGGAAATCCGTGAGGGAGTTTAGCTTGTTGGTCCAATGGAGGAAAATATCATTGTATCTCACATATGTCATTTGTTGTGTCGCATTTTTCCAGAAATTCTTTCTTGCAGTGGCCTATGAAGAAGTTGGAATATTGTGGAGCCATCCTAGTACCTATGGCTGTTCCCAGGGTTTGGACATAGTGGTATTTTTAAAAATTTTTAAAATTTAGTTGCTGCAGTCAGTCAACTGTATTCTGAAATGCAGTCTCTGGAGTGTAATTAATATTTTATCCTGCACACTAACTTAGCTGCCTTGTAAATTAGGGATAACGGGAAAATTGAGATTTTATATTATATTGTACCACTCTTGAATCTTATTTTTTCTTATGAACACACAGTTTAATTTGAATTTTTGGATGTACTAATAATCCATCAAAGCTATGATAAATTGTAAATTTTGATAGATTTTTGAATGCGTATTATGACAATGTAGCAACCTCTAAATTTAGACTGAAAGACAACTAACTTAACATTTTTAATCTTTTCCTAATATGTCTATATTGAGGATGTCATTTTGTAGTATTGTGCTGCAAATAGTCTAAATACTGTATAGTCACAGTCCTGAGTGGTTAAGAGAGAATGGATTCCAGGAGTAGGTTTTTCACTGGAGATGAAATATGCAGAAGGGCAGATGAACGCCAATGTGCAAAAGTACCACTATGCTGAGTTTTCAGAACTTATGTGGTGCATAACCTTGATCTGCCCCTCTGCACAGGGATGAATATCACCTTGAGAGAGAAATTCCTATTTTATTCAGAAGTACAATATTGACACCCTTCAACAGGGTTTTTTGGTATCAAAAGCGGCAGCAAAGCTCACAAGTCATAGGAGTAGATACGTTTCCAGAACTCAAGCAGAAGTGACTATATCCAGAGAGCTACAGGTTTCAACGAGATAGCAGCAATTTCTCTTTCTGTTGCCTTTCCCAAACAGCCTGGTTTTACAACTGTGTAGCTCCATTAATGTTAGTGGAGGCACTCCTGATTTATTCTGGTGTAAATGATAGAAGAATCATGCATGTGTTCCTAAAATCGCTGTGTGTTCACCTCTACTTCATTCTCCAAACACAATAAAAATCTTAAGGCTATCAGTCACGTGGCTTAGGGGGCCAGTGAAAATCAATTCATGGCAGGTGTTTACAGATCTGACTAAACAAAATGAGTATCCAGTCTTGTTTTTACAAATAAAGATGATATTTGTCTTTGTGACAGGAAGTGGCAAGGATAGTTAAGGTATACCTCAAAACTACTTGCTAAATACAGATATAATAACTGTTGAACCCTCCCCACTCCCACACACACACACTGATAGCATTTCAGTCACTTCATTGAAATAAATGTAACAATTTCATTTATATCACTTTTGTCACAACTATATAGAAACAATGCTGAAACACTGTTAAGATGGTGACACACACACATCAATAACCATATGGGGGTCCTCTCTCTCTCTCTCGCTCATAGATGTATGTGCAGAATGACCATTTACTGAATGGAAAGGAATATGTAAAGACTAGAGTACATTGTTTGGGGAATTTAACAATATTCCAAGATTCAGCATAGTAATTTGGAAATTAGTCTCTCCACTTGCATTAATAGTTATGGTAATGCATTTTACAAATCAGGCAGATAATATTTTTTGAATAAAAAATCAGTTAAATTATATCTGGACACTAAACATTCACCCAACCTGAGACATTTAGATTCTACCTCTGTTAGAGCATGTACCAGAAACAGGTCAAATTTGTTACTCCAGCACATAGGTGCTTAAAGTGCCCTCAAGGGTTACCTAAGGATTCTCTGGCTGTATGTAGGATAATATCCCAGTGTCACAAAACAGGTGTGATTAGTTTTTGGCTACCCCCTCTCCCTCTGCATGGGACAGAAATCCTGACAAACAACATGTCAGCAATGCACTAAAATAATGAGTGGCTGTATCATCCCCTCTTTACCAATACACCATTGAGTTCAGTTATATCAGCATGGTTCTACACCTTCCAGGAGTCGGCAATGACCCAGCAGACTTCCTGAAGTGTGATAACCACCACAAGTAGTTGCTGTCGATAACCCTCCGAAACCAGTGTTCCATCAGTGTGGAACTCTCGTCACAGACTTGTTCACCACAGAAGATAATACTAAGTACTGCTTCAGAGGAGACATGAGCCCAGGCTCTCTCAGGATGCCTTCCCCCCTTCTATAGTCTCATGGACTGCTATATGCTTTCCCTCTAATACTCCTGGTCCCCACAAAAAACATCCAAGATCGAACTAAACAGGGCTTCAGTCATTATGATAGCTCCACACTGACCAAGACAATTTTGACTGTTGGTCTTGTTAGTTGTCCAAGCAGCCTCCCATAAATCTTCCATCCTTTCCAGACATAATATCCCAGAATCACAAAGATACTGCACTCAGACTCACAGTTGTTCCATCTGTGGCTTAGATGTTGGCTGGCTGAGCACTGACTGACGGAGTCTGTTCCCTACAAGTTCTAAAAATCTGTATACAAAACAGAAAACATTTCACTAGGAAGACATATTCCTTGAAATGGAAAAGATTTTCCATAAAGGCAATTCAAAATAATAATGAGCCGGTGGAGGCCCTGATAGTGAAGATGTTGGTCTATATATAATCCTGAAACACACAAAGTTACCATTTAACTCAGATTCACCTTGCTTCAATATTTGCATGCCATGCCCCAGTACAGTCATACCTGGTCTTCTCACATCCTGTGGCATTGAAATTCCTCAAGGGCCTTCTGCATGTTTGACCTCCAGTAAGGGGGATCTGACTACCACTCAATATTGTTCTTCTAAAACTTATGGAGCTTCTTGTTGACATCACCTTACTATCAAGATAGTCTTTCTCGTGGCTTTTATCTCAGCATGCAGAATCAGTAAGATCCTTGCTATTATGGCCAGGCTGCCTTCCACATCCTTCCACAGGGACAAGGTGGTGATGAAAATCTTTCCCCAAACCTTGTACTTGATGCTGGAAGAGAAGAAGCTGCAGCTGCATATTTTGGACATCTACAAAGCCTTGCTCTATTACCTCAGCAGGACCAAGCCCTTTCAGGCCTCATTGTGGCCATATCCCTTGCACTGAAAAGCTAAGCTAACTCATCACAGAGAATTTCAATGTGGGTTTCCAGCTGCTATCAATTGGCTGGCAAGGCTCTGCCTCTGAATGTCAAGGTACACTGCACGAGTGAACAGGTGGAATCATCTGCCTACTTCAGAAATGTGGCTCTTTTCGAGAATTGCATGATAGCTACACGGAGCAACCCACTATCTCAGTTAAACATTCTGCACTTGACATGGCAACTAAGTCAGATACCAATTTTGGGACAATAGTACTTCAATCTCTGTTTGACAAATACAGCTGAAATTCCTCACTCCAGCTGTTCAGGGAAGATACTGCTTCCCAGTCATGACAGTGGGACCCATCCTGATATATACTTGAAGAAGAAAGAACAATTAACTACCATACAGTCACTGTGATTCTTTGAGATGTTGTGATCTGTGTGGTTTCCATGATCTGTCCCCACATTTCTGAGTCCTCAACAGCATTGGCTTTGAACTGTAAAGGAGCTGAGGAAGGGTCACAGCTACGCTATCTTTTTATCTTTTATATGAGAGTATGAGGAGGCACAGAGTACATGCATGTTTAAGAAAACCTTTATTTATTGCCTTCCACCCTAAATATCTTTGCCTGAAGGCATTCAAATCCTCTATGTGAAAAAATGAATCAAATGCTGTATCACTGAAAGATATTCAGCTTAAGAGACTTATTTTGGTCAACACATTCTGTGGTAGCATCCTGGGCAGAAAGTGAATCAGCCACCACAAAACAAATGGAAAATTGTCCTCTTGTCATGAATCAACATTTTGTAAAGATCTACAGGCCTGACTTGTACTCCGCAGAAGCATTCTTTGGCAGAAAGGTGCTCCAAGAAGTGATGACCAAATAGATTGAGATACTAACTTCAACGAAGAAGAAACTTCTTTGTTCGCCCTTCTCCCATACTTTTGACTATTTTTCTTATTTCTTGCTATAACTAAGATGTCTCAGACTCAGGAAGATGTCAGAATCCAAAATAGAACATTTGTCACATCATGATTTCCTTCCCAGATTGACCTCGCCCCTAATTTCTTCCCATTCAAACTAAGACCTTTGGGCATTTTTACAATCATTTCTTTAGTGCCCATGCATGTAGTTAACAGTGAAGTAAGGTTAGATATTTATATTTCGTCAACTAATAAATAATTATGCTGAGATTTTCAAGGTTACATAAAGAATTTGAACTTCTAATTCTCATTAAAATTAATGGGAACTGGGTGTTCAAACTTTCTAAGAATGACTTTGAAAATCTCAGGTTTAGTAATTGGGAGGTACTTTGGAAAGGGCTTGGTTAAGCCATGAAAGAAGCCCCAGGGATAAGTCTGAATGTCCTCTCATATTTCCAGAAAGAGGGGCACAAATTCAAATTCTCATACTAGGAGACAGTTCAGCCCCAGAAAACTCGGTAACACATTTTTCATTTTAACTAAATTATTGTTACTTTTGTATTTTTAAATGAATTCCTTTTTGGGAAATAAATTTTATGTTAATGGTAACTCGTACTTTTAATAGCTGTAAGTGAAATACCCCAAGTTAGAATTCTAATTTAATTCACGTTCAGTAATGCAAATACATTCACTATTTTAGTGATGCTTTATTGATTTCAGTACTTACATACCATACATAGAGCAGACAAGCAGGAAAGAATCTCTGGTTCAAAAGATGATTACAGCTTTTTAAAATTGTACCACAACAAACATTGCTAAGAGTAGTGAAAGCCATGTCAGATACAATCTCTAAATATTAAAAATGACCCTTAAAGATTTATATGGCATTTTATAGAAAGACTCCTAATTCCAAACAAAAGCATTCATCAGTTGACTTGACAGTTATGAATAATAGTGTTTTACATGCCATATCTGTGAAACGACACACTAGGTTTAGCATAAAAAATGTTTTGAGCAACTGGAAAGATATACTTATTCACTGCAGAATGAATGACATAACAATGCTTGTATAAGGCATGATGGAATTTGATGTTATGCTCATGAATATATTAAATGGTAGTATATAAAGTGAATACCAACTTCTATTATATATGTGGCACAAGGGTTCTGATGAGTTCAGATGAAAATTCCCCACCACCTAAACCTGAATTTTAACACCAATTCTAAGTGCCATAATATAAATCTTCTGCCTGAATACAACTCAAAAGTTTAAGAAAAACAAATCATACAGTAGGAATGTGTAGGTGGTCTGTGTGTGTATGTTTTATTTCCATCTGAACCAATGCTAACATGCAAAAAAAATTACTGGAGGAGTTCTAGGCAATGTTCAAAGTTTCAGAATTGACTTTGAAATGTATAATAAGCACCTGTTAAACTTCAGCCCACGCAATGTTTCTATTTTTTTTTCAAGGTTTATTCGTCAACTGAATACCTGTGGGTGATAGTTGATGTTATTTTTTTACAGTTTTCTTGTAATTGGGCCAACTTGTCAACTATGCATACCAGGTGCATGCAGTTTCTAAAAAAAAACCCATCACCTGTCTCCAGGTTTTACTGTACAACGGTGGTTTTAAGTAACTTGAAAATATGCATTTCATACTGCTAATTTCCTTTTTGACCATCTAGTTTAGGACAGTTGGTCAGATTCATGCATTCAGTACTGTCCTTTCAAAATTACCTCAAACATAACAACATCTGTCTGCCATTTTCCCATCATAAATACATGTTTTATAATTTTTCCAAAAGTCCTTAAATCTCATGGTATCATTACTAGACTATTTCGTCAAATCTCAGGATGTTTTGTCAGAAGGTTTTTT
Organism: Dermochelys coriacea; assembly: GCF_009764565.3. Classification (NCBI taxonomy): domain Eukaryota; kingdom Metazoa; phylum Chordata; order Testudines; family Dermochelyidae; genus Dermochelys; species Dermochelys coriacea. The sequence goes on along the minus strand of NC_050078.2, from coordinate 21,667,287 downwards.
AAACAGATTGATTTTTCTTTTTTTAAGCTACAGTAGGCAAGTAAGTAAACCTATAAAAATGCATATTTACCTGAACAACCTGGGTTTGTTGAATTTTACAAAAGTGAATGTTAACAATGCTTATTCAGTGTTTGTTAAGCACATTCAGAACAATGTGGGCCATATTCTGTTGTCTTTATGGGTGTTCATAGTATGCTATGCCACAAGTGCTTCCAGTGGTTTCAATGAGAGAACTCATGGAGTAACATACTACTGAAGTTATACTTAAATCTTATAAAGTATAAGAAAAACATATTTCTGCACTGTAACAGTGATATCACTACATAATGTACTTTAACAATTCATTTGCTCTGAATGATGTAGATTTTTCACATGAAAAACTGAGAATCCCTAACCCAGTTAGGATTTCTATTCTGGGAGTTAGAATAAAAGTTATTGTCTATATTCACCTGTGATATGTATTGTATGGTATTAAAAAGTAAATATATACAGCAGTAAGCCTTTAACCATTGTTGCATTTCTGTTAGCAGAAAAGCTACTTTTTAGTTTATCTTGTGAGCTGTAATATGTCACCATAAAGAAGTGACTTCAATAGCTTTTAATGGTATTAAAATACAGTACATCTAAAGGTGCATCTTGGTTCAGGTTTAATAAGTTGTATTCCCTTAAAAATCAAAATAATGACCTTTAGCAGAGGAAATTAACTTAAATATATATGCTAACTACTTTATTAAAATTTAACATGTAATTTGTTTATAATCTGGACGTAGTTATTTGTTAACTGAAATTCGTTCATTTTCTTTGCAGCGGTTGGGCCAACTAAATGTATGCAAGCAGAGCTGTTGCACCCAATCCTGCATTATTTTAACTAGTTGTAAAATACCCTCCAGACTTGACAGATTGTCAAGGCAGTTATTCACAAGAAGTTATATAGTGGTTGTATCTGTCAGCCCATACAGTATGGAATATTTTAACTGGCAGTCTTCCAAGACTGAACATTAATTTTATCATCTCCTATTACAGTCCCTAATCAAGATATTCCAGGGGTGATTGCACTAACATTGTTTGAAGACTACATCTACTGGACAGATGGGAAAACCAAGTCACTGAGCCGTGCCCACAAAACCTCTGGAGCAGACAGAATATCACTGATTAACTCATGGCATGCCATAACAGATATCCAGGTGTATCATTCTTATAGACAACCTGATGGTAATTATTCTATCCATGCTTTTCAGACAGCACATCAGCATATTTCACAAACATCTAATTTCTGAATTCACTGATGTTTTATTTATTTTTATTCTGGTTTGGTTTTTTTGTATTAGGATCGGGCATTTTTATGCAATAATTATAAGTATTTGTAGAGTGGTTTTGGTAAATTTCTTAAGTAACTAAATATCAAGTTGAAATTATTAAAGAACAGCTTATTGACTAGATCAACTGAATTGTTAAAATGATATTATGTTACAAAGATGATCAGTTCAACAAAGGAAAAATAAAGTATTAGCAAAGCTTTCAATATTATTGCAAAACCAGGAGAGTTAATATTTTAAAGAAATACTGGTGTCTAACAAGCCCTAGAGTTATTTAAAGAATAGTTGGGCCAAAAAGCCTACAGAAGGAGGACAGTATTATGAATCTCTCTGATCTACCGTCCGTGTATTACAGTTCTAGTTAAATAAAATTTGGCAGCTGGTCTAGATTAGAAAAATTATCAGCACCATTGTAAAAGATTAGTGCTTTCTCTCATTGTTTCAGCATTCAAATCTTCATTTTTATTAATGAATTAATTTGCCTCAAACAAAATTCTTGTGCTACTTAATAAGACAATTTGAAAGACCGATGACTAAAAAGTGATTTTTTGTTTGTTTTTGTTTTTAAGAAATGCTTTTTTATAAACCACTACATTGTAAAAATAATGTAATTTGTACCTAGTGCATTTTACTTCCCCTTTTACCATAAAAGAGATTTAAAGTATGCTGAGGTAACAGGTTTATATTACTAGAAGTTTCCCTAAAGGGAAAAGAAAGTTGCCTGTGTTTGTTTTTTATTTGTTTGGTGTTTTTCCCCTGTGAATCAGCATGTTGGTTAATAGGTTTTAATATTCTTTTTTCTTTTTCACTCACAGTGTCTAAACATTTGTGTATGATAAATAATGGTGGCTGCAGTCACTTGTGTCTCTTAGCTCCTGGCAAAACACACACTTGTGCCTGTCCCACTAATTTTTACCTTGCTGCAGATAACAAGACCTGCTTGTCAAACTGCACAGCCAGTCAGGTAAGTCAGTTGCCGTTTTACTGTATATTTGCAGCTTTACTTACAGCCAAATGTTAATACTAATGAAAGTGGTGCACACTTGAAGGAATTCTCCAAACCACAGCACAACTTTGAAGTAACATCAGCTATTCTTTGTGGAGATCAGTTATCTTAGGACATATAAAGAGAAGAATGATTTGTGTTTAAATATAAAATTTCAAAAATCACATACCTGAGGTGCTATGAAAATATATTTGTGTATGAAGTTTAGAGCTTGTGTGACTCATTGTTTAACAATAAGGAGGTAAACTACCATAATATCATGAGGGCAACATTTCAGAAAGAAAATATTTTTGTTTCCTCTGCAAAAGTTGTTGTGTGTATATATATATATATATTTTAAAAAGCACAGTACATTCAGTTGCCTTCAGAAGAGTTATTGTGCCAAGTTTAAAGACTAAATTCAGCCATTTAATTGTTAAACCAAGGGATTTTAATACTGCTTTAAGTGGAAAATTCAACACAACCTTAATTGAGTCATGAATAATAAGTCTGTAATAATATCTGGGATAATATATTTAGAGATTATATCTATATTATAAATAGTGGGACCACATTACAGTGTATTTATATCTTGCACTTTTCATCACCTCACCTGCACTAATCTCCAGAGGGACTTCTAACTTTTCAAACCTCTGAGCAGCTTTCAAACAGCTCCCATTTGTTTACATAACAATCTGCAATAATAAGAGTTTTTGAATATTTTCCTGTGTGACTCTAAGAGCATCCCAGTGCCAGAGGGCAAGCAGCTCACTGGCATCAAGTAATGAGTTTAGCTAACCTGACCAATTCAGTGTACCCCACCTTACTATGGTTATAATCTATATCTAGAAGGTGTTAGGTAATAGGTCATTGGAAAACTAATAATTCACTGATCATTAATAGTCTTGTGTCATGTATGTATGTGATATGTATTAAGAGTTATGGATATATGTTGCAATTATGACTAAAAAGTATTTAAACCAGGCATGTCAGGGGGATTTGGTTAACAGGTCTGTCCTAGACAAAGGAATATAATTGCTTCTCTGGCCAGCCCAGTCTTCAGGCTGGGACAATGAAGGTCCATTTACATGTAAAATAAACAAAGCTATCAAGCTAATAAATGGAGGATGAGACAGCTTAGCATCTACACCGAAGCAGGGAAGAGAAACTTTATTTGAATTATATACACAAGGAGCCTGAACCTCAAGCGATAAGCAGTTGAAGCAGCTGATGGTATACACTATTACTGTATTATAAACATTTATTGAGTGAGGTGTTTTATGAAAGTCAGTGACACACTGATGATTAATATCATTGTAAAATGTATGTATCAACACTATATAAGGAATTGTATTGATATTAGTCTCCATAGTCTGTGTCCAAACAAAGGGAGAAACAGGTCTCTCCTAGGCTGGAGGGAATTTCACAGCTATTTACCTGTTTCCTATGCAAATTAAGCATGGTGGAATCAAAACAATGGAAGCCTCATTTACATATAGGGAGATGGGAAGCCCACAAGAAGGAAAAACAGCATGAGGTCATCCTGCCGTTTTGAAACAAGATAATTGAACTTTGGAAGATATAGGCAATGACAGAAGCCATATTTGGCATCCATCACTAGACAGACACAAGGGACCAGAGCTCTCCCAAACTGAGAAAGATAGGTCCTTAAACCAAGAAAGAGTTGAATCTCTGGGCAATAAATATAGGAGAGAAACCTGCTTAGCCAAAGATCTTTCACCTTGAAAGAGAAGGGGAGCCAATGCCTTGTACTTCTGTGGAAAGTCGTGACTGAGGAAATGTCAGCAATAGCTTGGAAGAAGGAAGTTAGGTGAGAAGCCATCCTGAACAAAGTCTATACCTTGATAGATTAAGCTTTAGACTTTTAGATGCATGTTTCACTTTGATTTACTTTTAACCTTTTCCAATTTTATTCACTTTACTTTGCATCATTTAATCTATGTACTGTTAGTAAAATTTGTTTTATTTTTACTATAAACCAACTCAATGCTCTATTTTCAGGAAAAGGAAGTGTATTTAACCAAGTTAAGTTAATAAGCTATTAGGTACTTTTATCTCTTTAAAGGAACATGCAAACCTTATTATTTCTCTGAACTGTCCAGAAAAGGCCGGTCATTGAAAGCACATGGTTTTGGGAAAATTCAGGACTGGGAGTGTGTTGGGGTCACCCAGCTGGTTGTAATTAAGGCTGATGGAAGCCAAGGTGGGGCTGCAGGGCAGTAGACAGGCTGCTAGGGTCAGAGCTGCTGAACTAGGGGTGGCTGCATAGCACACAGACACTTGGATGTGACCTTCTGGGCTGGGAGCTATAGTAGCAAAGCATTGTGAGCCACTCAGGTTACAGGGTAAGAGGGGACACAAGACCCCATTGGATTGAACACCAAACCATGATACCCCCTAGAATGTGAAACTTCTGCCTCAGATTATATTAACTGCAAATTGAAGAAATGTTAAATCCTGGACTAGTGATAGGTAAAAGCCCTAATATCTCTCAGATGTTGAGGGTTATTAAAAGGAAAAGAAATCTAGAATCTAGAATCTAGAAATCTAGAAATTCCATTTTTCCCATGGGATACAGCACTTGTTTCCAGCTCTAGCTATTGTCAGATAATGGACTCTAAATCATAATAATGCAATAGAGATAAAAGCAATTTTAAATGCATTTTACATGTTTCTACAATGTATCAGTTATGATTTTTCATAACTTTCAGCATTCTTTCAGTCATCTTCCTGTATATGAAAGTTCATCAAAAGGGACATATTGTGTTTCCCAAGCTGATGTCAGACTTACTATCTTCTGTGATAAAACTTTAAAAAAATTATGGATTTTTCTTTGTCAGTTCACAGCCAGCTGACTCTCAGCTGACTCTCATGCTGCCAGGGTATGGAGCTCAGAGTTGGACCAGCATACCTGGTTCACACCCTGCCCTGAGGAGCAACCATGCCAGTGCAAAAAAGGTCCTATCAGGAGCTTCTTTCTGAGGAAAGAAGACAGGTTGCTACACAGGTCCCCAGTTCCCCTTCCACACATGACGATTTGAGATTTTTATGATAGTCTTGGGTAAGTCTTGCAAATCCCAGAGACTTCAAGTCTCAAAATGTCAAAAGCAAGCATCATCTTTTCAAGGCAGAAGTTAGTATGGTTAATGAACATGTGGGGTTAAAATCAGAGGTTAAACCCCTTCTCTGCCTTCCCCCTCTTGGAGGGAGTGTTTTCTGGAGTTTTGTCTGCACAGAAACTCTCACAGTGCTCTGTATCAAGCTCACAGCCCCTCCCACACCTTCTGCATGTCTGGGCATGCGGAGAAGTCTGCCACTGCGGTGAAGCTCTTACTCAGAGTGCAAAATAATTGGAATTGTGTCTGTCTGGCTTGCAGCCCAAGTATCTCCCTTTGCAATGGAAGGGATTTCAGATTAAGTAACAGTGGAATAGGATCTGTGCCATCTGATCATGAACCGTAAACCCTTGCTCTGCCAAGGAAAGGGGCTCAGAATCTGAAAGGTAGAAAGAGTTTTTTCTCTCTTCATCCTTCCCCTGCTCCACAGGCAGGCTTCACATAAAGCAAAAGGAGCACTTCAGGATCTCTGAGATCAGAAATGAAACACATGAGGATTCCACTCCCTGTGAAGCTACACCATCATGGGATTACAGAGAGAAAAGTGAGAAATCCCTTCCCATGCTCAGTATGACTCCTGAATTACTGAAGAAAGCACAGAGAGGTACTAGGTTGCTCCTACAATACGTACATAGGTGCTAGCTGGCCCAGGGAAGCGGGCAGGCAACCTTGCAGGATCCCACAGACATCTAGTAAACTGAGATAGTAAGTTATCTCAACTCTCACTATCAAAGCCAGCATAGCAATGTGTTAGTCATTACCAACACCAAGGGTGTCCAAGAAGGGACTATAACCCTGGAGGACAAAATCTGGAACAAAGACTTACATGGAAAGCTACCTAAACTTTCCTCCAAGTTTCCTCCAAACAAGAAACAAAAGTATCAGCATGACCAAGACAAACTCAGTGTGTGTGTATCTTTGCTAATAATTCCAATACAAGACACTTTCTTCTGCTCTGTGTCTGCATCCATATCATGCTGAACACACCAGAACTTGTCTGCTGTGGGAAGCTAAGCAGGATTGGGATCCTGGTTAGTATTTGACTGGAAGACCACCTGGAAAAGTTGGATGCTCCTCCATACCTAGAGTTTTAAGAAAGGTCTGGTAATCACAAGACTTGCTCAAGTTGCAAGTTAATCACCTATTCCCATGCACAGACAACATGCCAATTAGTACCCTGCTCATTCATTTATAACTACTGAAAGGAATTCATACTCACCATTTGATCAAACATCAAGAACTTTTTGAAACCAATACAGAGAATGATTGCCCCCCAGAATCAAAACAGACATAGCCCTGGTCATATTTTGCCACTATGGAAAAGATTTGCAAAGATCCAGAATTCCATTGTATCATTCATTTCCTAGCAGTTGTCATCTATAGCTAATTATCTCCAATTGCTAGGATTGCTGGTGCCAGGCATTGCCTTCATTGCCTGAGTGGGCTTCTCAAAATGCAGTGCAGAAATTCCTTCTGAGGTCATGGAACTATACTCCTGATGCAATGCAAAATTAGGTGTGATTCCCAGATCACATCCAAATGCTGCTTTGTGGACAGTTAAGTACTAGCAAAATGCTGATAGCCAACCCAGAACCAAACCTCAGCAGAAGGTGCACTAAACTACAAAGGGGGTAATTATGATGCTCACAGGGAAGTCTCCTCCTACCTCGATTAACTCCAAGGAGCATTCTTCTCTCAGCAATAGTGAAGGAACAGCAGAGCTTCTAATTGAAATTAAGGGCAATATTGGGCCTTATGAAGGAGCTTACTTAACAGATTTTTTGCCTTTTGAGGAATCAGGAGAATTAGGTTGTTGTTCCATTGATTTGATTCAATTTACATAAAAGTGATTGTATAAAAACAAAACTGTATATTCAGTTGAATTGTTAAGCAACTTCAAAATATCTGCTGTTACTCAGATTCATTCTGAAAGAATGCTGTTAAATATCTGCTTCAAGAGATCCAATAACAGTTCTTTAAGGAATGTAAATTTCTATTTTGAATTAAAATTGAAAGGACCAAATCCTGAGCTGTTGTAAAATGGGATAGCTTTACTATCATTGGAGCTACACTGATTTACGCCAGCTGAAGATCTAGGCCAATGCTCCTCAAACAGTATCTTGTACAAAATCAACTGTAGATGCACATTAGGGAAACATTAGGTGTAAGTTTTGAGCTATGAGACTAATTTCTCATAAATTATTTTGTTTGCATGAAAAATATTAATATTTTAAGGCTTTTTCCCCTACATTTCTTACTACAGTTCCGTTGCAAAACTGATAAATGTATTCCATTCTGGTGGAAATGTGACACTGTAGATGACTGTGGGGATGGATCAGATGAACCTGAAGAATGTCGTAAGTACATTCTAAATTCTAAATCCAACTTCTTTTTCCATGATGTTCTTGTATAAGATACTGTAATGCAAAAGTTAGAAAGTTAAATAAGATGATCACTGCTATGTGTCATTTGAAAATCCTTAACAAACTGCAAGAATTTATAATACATATTTTCAAATCTTAAATTGCTCCAAAATCATAGTTTAACTTTTTCTTAGTTTCTTGAAAAACTGTGTTCAAGTTGGATTTTTAAACCCAAATAGTGACATTTGTTCAACTTTTCTCTAAGTGACTCTTGCTACAATTCTGTATACATTTCGCATAGAGAAAAGGAGTACTTGTGGCACCTTAGAGACTAACAAATTTATTTGAGCATAAGCTTTCGTGAGCTACAGCTCACTTCATCGGATGCAACTGATGAAGTGAGCTGTAGCTCACGAAAGCTTATGCTCAAATAAATTTGCTAGTCTCTAAGGTGCCACAGGTACTCCTTTTCTTTTTGCGAATACAGACTAACACGGCTGCTACTCTGAAACCTGTCATTTCGCGTAGAGTTTCCTGTTTTAACAAATAATGCAAAAGGATATTTTGGGAATTAGAACTTACAATTCAGGTACAAATGATTCTGTGAGATGCATTATTTCTAACCATCTTATGTAACTTTGGCTCGGTGTGCTGGTAGTAGTGCAGAATCAGCAGATTTCTCCTTGATAGTCTCTCATACTTCATATAGTAGCCGCTGTAATATTCCCCCTGTCAAGTTTTAGATAGCTTAAAGTCAATCATGATGATGTTCTCAGCATCCCAGAGGAAAGCTGTCATGGTTTTTCCATGACAGCGGAATGCAAGTTGTCTTAGGTATTGGAAAATGCTGTTTCTCCTGCATTGGTTTACTACATTTGAATGTCTAGAGGATGATGCTACCTTTCATCCTCAATCACTAACCACTTATGTGATTTACTTATTTCCAAAAATCAAAAGATCATGAGTGCATTGTACCTATGGTTGCCAACTCTTCAGGATTGTCCTGGAGTCTCCAAGAATTAAAGATAAATGTTTAATTAAAGATTATGTCAAGTGATGAAACCTCCAGGAATACATCCAACCAAAATTGGCAACCCTAATTTTACTTTGAAATTTGTACTTACAATGAAAAATGTTCACCCTGCTGCATTTCTCTTTAATTCTAATTCACAGTCATTTAATTTTATGCATTAAAATTTGTAATCCACATCTTAACAAAGAAATATGTTGAATCACAGTAACAATAAGCATTTCTCATATGCTTCTAAATTTTTTGTTATGATACCTTTTTCATTGTCACAAGTTCAACAATAGAAAAATACTTGATCTTTTCACTTTTAAGAAAAAGAAAATACTCCTTTTCTTTTTGTGGATACAGACAAACACGGCTGCTACTCTGAAACCTGTCACTTTTTATAAGTTACTTTACTTCATTTCTCTACCTAGAACTCTGCTCTGTACCAACTTGTCTGTTTACCACATGGACATTGTAGTAAATCACATGCAATAGTTTCATCCTCAGTAACATGTAAAGCTTTACAATTTAAGCTTTACAATCTGCAATGTGTGAACAAAACTAGAGGAGTTTCAGTATCCTTAATTTAAGTGCAAAGGTTTTAAAAAATATTGTATTAAACCCTGTTCCATTTACAATATATAATACTAGATTGATTTTTAGTTTACTCTTGTTATGTTTATCATTAAAATATCATCTTAAATATTAATTAATCTTAAATTTCAGAAACTATTTTAAAAAGTCATTTCACTGAATACAGTTTCTTCATGAATTAAAGTCCCCAAAAAGAAACATCTCAGGTAAAAGGTATCAAGGGGAAAAAGGAAAATAAAAATAAATTAGTGCATAATATTTTAAACATACAAAAGAATAATGACATAACAAAATAAAAAATACTGTACTCCTCTCTCCACATGAGGTAATTATACAAAACATACTAGACAAAAAAACACTATTTTATAGTGATATTAGGAAAAAAGGAGAGATTTTTTGGGGGAAAATACTAGTACTATACCTGAAATTCTTAAAGCCAAAAAAATTATGTAAATGAACATTAAATGAACATTAAGATATATAAGACTATCTATTTAAACAATCCCATGATATTGTCACCCCAAAAAGAGGACTAATTTCCTCTTATTTGTTTAGTACCTCAAGATAATAATGATAATAATAATAATAATAAATATAATATAAAGTCATCAGAGTGAGTGATCATTTGGGGAAAATAATTGAGACTCAGGATCCAGGATTATACTTGTGGTTCTGCCAGTTACTCTCAGGGAAGCCATTTAAATAGTCTGTAACTATTTCCCCATCTGTGAAATGGGAATCAATAAATATTGTTATATCATGGATTTAGGAGGTTTTAATCACTTATGCCAAAGCCCACTGAAGTCAATGGGAGTCTTTCCCTTGTATTCAATGGGTTTCAGATAAAGGCCTGGATGTTTGTAAAGTGTTTTGAAAGTCTTTGTTGAAAGGTGCTATAGAAGGGATAAGTATTCGTCACTTGCCCCAACTGCCAATGTCTATCTCCTTGGTCATCAGGCTTCTTCTCTTTGTTCTCCTGCTACTCCTGTTTGCAATGTATTTTAAGAGGATAGGCCATAACTCTATGTGCCACATATGATCAAGACCAAGAGTGAGGCTCCAGAAACTTTTTACCTCTGAGCACATCTCCTTATAGCTTGAAGCATTTTGTGTTGTCTACAGATTTATAAAAAATAGAGAGAAAATGGAAGTAAAGCAAAATAAATGCATAACATTTATTTAACATCAATACTTCTCAAAACTTAGTGAGGAAGGCTTCCCTTACCTGTGGGGACATCTACATTTCAAGCTGGGAATGTAATTCCCAGCTCAAGGATGACATACCTATGCTACCTCTGAATGAGCTAGCAGGCTAAAAACTTAAACGTAGCCACCGTGGTACAAGTGGCAGGAAGGGCTATCCACCCAACTACATAGCATCTTGCATGGGTACGTGCTTGAGCAGCTATGCTATATTGTTGCTATGCTATAATTTTTAGTGTGCTCAGTCAGAGCTAACACACTTATGTCTCCTTAAATTGTAAATTACAAGTTCACATTGAGAGGAAAGATGATTGTGGTACCTCAGCAACTCAGGTTACTCAGTGAACAGTCTCTCAAGGACATGACTGTGAGGTTCTTTTCCTCTTTTTTGCGCTTAATATGAAGGCTTCCTGCCTATCACTCCCAATAGTCTGGTCTCTGTGGCAGCAAACGCAGCTATTATATATGAGATAGAGATGGTCTTGAATTTTCTGAGGACTAATATGCCTTTGAAATCTTCAAAATAAAATAGTTTAGATCATGAACATTTCTATCATTTGGGTGTCCACTTTACACATAAACAGGAGAAGACAATTCCTATTTTCCTGGGATGCCATGCTGGTTTGTGTTGAATAGGATGCCCCAGGACATTCTTGGGAGGCATATGTCTGACAGCACAGTAAGTCTCTGTTGTAGACAATCTGAGCATCTGCTGGAGTATTATCACAACTCAGAGTTCTGGATCTTGGTCGTTGGAAGGTGCTAGATTCCAAAAGATTTATAGACAAGCGATGGAAATGATAGCCCTGAAAGAATCGGTATAAATAACAGCATAGGCATCAACTGTCAGGACAGCTATCAGAAAACAACCAGTCTGAGTTTGATGTTCTTGAATAGTGTCTACTTGTTGCAGATACAATACATGAAACAAACGCTTCATACTCTTTGTGGCACATTTTGGGCTGAATGTTTATTCCTTGTTGGCCAGAAGGTTTTACCTTTGGGGGGAAAAAAAGCTTGAAGAGAAAATGACACATCAGCAGGGTCTTTACTTTTCCATATTTTATGAAAATTATGATGATATCTGACTCATTTCTGATTTGAACAAAATCTTAATCTGATTTAGAACTGTTTGATTATACACTTTACAGAGAGAAGTGCAGGTCATTCCATTGTGGAACACAATATCCATGTTTTTGATCAGCTTGGAAATCTCCATGTTGGGAGAACTGGAGTATTCCCTTGTCACCTGTGAAGTTTCTCATCCATATATTAAAAAGTAGATCAATTTTTCTGACTCTCACGTTATTGAGGATCAATTTGTGGATGTAAGGATTCAGTCTTAAAGCCTTCCAACACTGACAAAACACTAATATTTAAATTCTTAATGGGAGTATTCAGTTTGCACCGATTGCATACCCTCGTCTCACTGCGTGCAGTGACTTAAGTTTTTGTCTACACGGTGTGTTAGTCCACATGAGAGGGCATAAATTCTAGTGCATACTAGCATGTCACACATTAACTGGCCTATGTGAACCCTGCTGGTCACACTAAAAGTTCCCTAGTGTGCATTCATGTAGTGCTGTTTATGTTCCTCTAAATTTCTGATACCATCTCTAAATGTGTAAACTACTTCTTGAAACGCACAGCTTCCAGGTAGTCTTCATACATTTAAGAACATTGTGGCATATTTGGCATTTTAAATGCACTATTTCTTTAGAATAACTTAGCTAAAATTTGCATTTTATTTCTGGTTTCAGAGTAGCAGCCGTGTTAGTCTGTATTCGCAAAAAGAAAAGGAGTACTTGTGGCACCTTAGAGACTAACAAATTTATTTGAGCATAAGCTTTTGTGAGCTACAGCTCACTTCATGGGATGCATTCAGTGGAAAATACAGTGGGGAGATTTATATACATAGAGAACATGAAACAATGGGTATTACCATACACACTGTAACGAGAGTGATCACTTAAGGTGAGCTATTACCAGCAGGAGAGCGGGGGTGGGGGTGGGGAACCCTTTTGTAGTGATAATCAAGGTGGGCCATTTCCAGCAGTTGACAAGAACATCTGAGGAACAGTGGGGGACGAGGGATAAACGTGGGGAAATAGTTTTACTTTGTGTAATGACCCATCCACTCCCAGTCTCTATTCAAGCCTAAGTTAATTGTATCCAGTTTGCAAATTAATTCCAATTCAGCAGTCTCTCCTTGGAGTCTGCTTTTAAAGTTTTTTTGTTGAAGAACTGCTACTTTTAGGTCTGTAATCGAGACTGAAGTGTTCTCCAACTGGTTTTTGAATGTTATAATTCTTGACATCTGATTTGTGTCCATTTATTCTTTTACATAGAGACTGGGGACACCATCATAGGGCCTAATCACATCAGCCACACTATCAGAGGCTCGTTCACCTGCACATCTACCAATGTGATAAATGCCATCATGTGCCAGCAATGCCCCTCGGCCATGTACATTGGCCAAACCAGACAGTCTCTATGTAAAAGAATGACAGGTTTCAGAGTAGCAGCCATGTTAGTCTGTATTCGCAAAAAGAAAAGGAGTACTTGTGGCACCTTAGAGACTAACAAATTTATTAGAGCATAAGCTTTCGTGAGCTACAGCTTACTTCATCGGATGCATCCGATGAAGCAAGCTGTAGCTCACGAAAGCTTATGCTCTAATAAATTTGTTAGTCTCTAAGGTGCCACAAGTACTCCTTTTCTTTTTATGTAAAAGAATAAATCCGATGAAGTGAGCTGTAGCTTATGAAAGCTTATGCTCAGATAAATTTGTTAGTCTCTAAGGTGCCACAAGTTCTCCTTTTCTCTTGTTACAGTGTATATGATAACACCCATTGTTTCATGTTCTCTATGTATATAAATCTCCCCATTATATTTTCCACTGAATGCATCCGATGAAGTGAGCTGTAGCTCATGAAAGCTTATGCTCAAATAAATGTGTTAGTCTCTAAGATGCCACAAGTACTCCTTTCCATTTTATTTCTATATCAGAATGTAAGAATGGGCATATTTTACCTACTTTACCTGGTATAGTAATATTGTTTTTTGTTGCACAAGTCTTATCTCATTTCTATTCTGGGCTAAGAGTTGAGAAAGCACTTGCAGATAAGGAAATTATACTGCGATAAATTCACAGTAAGATTTGTTACAAATCTTCCTTGGGTTTGTTACAAATCTTTCTTGACCAATCTCTAGTTGGTCATATTTTCCTTCACCAGATTATATATTTATGTACCATTTCTTCGGCTTTGGTCAAACCCAGAACTCAAGGAATCTCAGATTTATATAATAATCCCTTCAATAGTAATAACTCCAGATTCTCTCATTATCTAGAGAGGATGGACATTAATCCTTTTAGCAAGATGTTTTGTCACAGTCATTTGGCAACTTGTCAGCACAGATTGTTTATCTACTGCATACACATTTATAGTTTCAGACAGATCTTGGTCTCCCAGGTGAATCCCTGTTATAATTTAAACAGCTCTTTGAGGATTCCTCCAACATCGGGGAATCCCTAGGCAGCTGATAGCTTGTATAACCCATTCTGTTTAGGAACCAGAGTTAGGGATACATGTTTAGTACACTTCAGTACTTTCTAACTTCTACTGTAAAAGAAAACAACTGACAGAGACACTATGGACTGTTGTAACCTCCTCAATAGGAAGTTCCTGTCACTTTCCACATCAAAATCAAACTTTCCCTTTCAAAGGTTTGCAAAGGGACTTCCACATCTGCGTCTCTGCTGTTTCTTATCTCAACCTGGCACCCTTACAATGTTGTCTTTCACCAGTTTACTTTCTTGTTCAATCTTCTTTCCATATCAACTTCCCTTCTGCCTTCTGGAATCCCTTCCAAAATCATTGCTGTTGGTCTCCACCCTTTCTTTATTCAAATCCCCATTGAAAGCTGACTTCTTCCCTAAGGCACATAAATGCTAATCACATCAGCCACAATATCAGAGGCTCATTCACCTGCACATCTACCAATGTGATATATGCCATCATGTGCCAGCAATGCCCCTCTGCCATATACATTGGTCAAACTGGACAGTCTCTATGTAAAAGAATAAATGGACACAAATCAGATGTCAAGAATTATAACATCCAAAAACCAGTTGGAGAACACTTCAATCTCTCTGGTCACTTGAATACAGACCTAAGAGTGGCTATCCTTCAACAAAAAAGCTTCAAAAACAGACCCCAATGAGAGACTGCTGAATTGGAATTAATTTGCAAACTGGACAACAATTAACTTAGGCTTGAATAGAGACTGGGAGTGGATGGGTCATTACACAAAGTAAAACTATTTCCCCACGTTTATCCCTCGCCCCCCACTGTTCCTCAGATGTTCTTGTCAACTGCTGGAAATGGCCCACCTTGATTATCACTACAAAAGGTTCCCTCCCTCCCCCCCGCTCTCCTGCTGGTAATAGCTCACCTTAAGTGATCACTCTCTTGTTACAGTGTGTATGGTAACACCCATTGTTTCATGCTCTCTACGTATATAAATCTCCCCACTGTATTTTCCACTGAACGCATCTGATGAAATGAGCTGTAGCTCACAAAAGCTTATGCTCAGATAAATTTGTTAGTCTCTAAGGTGCCACAAGTACTCCTTTTCTTTTTACAAATAGAAACAATAATCATCCACTTAAGATAGCATCATCCTCTTGGTGTCCCAGTGGGTCCTTGTGTTTTCTGTTCAGATTAAAAAATCCATAGAGCTGGGACTGTGTATTCCCTTCAGTTTTGCACATCACTTAGCACACTGATGCTTACAAATAAATAGTAATAGACATGGTTGCAAGATTAGATAATTACTTTACTTTTGCATGCTGTATCATTACTGAGAAATAACTGTGCAGTCATCATGTAAATGAGACCCTCCTCAGCCTTAGTGCTACAATCTTATAATTGAATAATGTGTGTTCAGTTAAGGTTTAGTAACTACAGAATACTCTGGTTGAGTCTGTATATTGTAATTTAATAACTTGTAAATATATTCAATTAGTCCATTGAAGAGTAATAATATAATTGGCACATTACCATCCCTGGGATAGTGCTGGTAATTTTTCTGTACGTAATGAGATTTTTTAACCTCTGTTATAGGTTAAAGATATATATTTTTAATATAAAGAAATAGATATAAAAACATCCAAATGATTTCATGACAACATTTTCTCATTGTGGGCCAATCCAAATGCCATTGAAATCAATGGGAGTCTTTGCACTAACTTCAATGGGGCTTGAATCATTCTATATATTTGATCAGTTTATTCAGAAAGGAAAAATCCATGAAACTTTTGTCCGACATGTACGTGTTCATATTGGGGTTCATATATAGTTTAAAGTAATTAAATATACATTTTGAATAGCAGAAAAGAGTTGTTTATAAGTTTTTTAAACCCTGTATGCAACTGTGCTAGATTTGGGTTTTGGTTTTTTTTTCAGCTGAATTTAAATGTCAACCAGGACGTTTTCAGTGTGGAACTGGACTTTGTGCTCTGCCAGCCTTTATCTGTGATGGAGAAAATGATTGTGGGGACAATTCTGATGAACTCAACTGTGGTAGGTGATTACGTGTAGCACTGAATTCAAAAACTGACTAAGATCTTTAGCTAAGATGATTTAAATTCTCATAAGAAACTCATCTGGATTTTTTTAACCTATCTTCCAGACACACATGTCTGCCTGTCAGGTCAGTTCAAGTGTACAAAGAATCAGAAATGTATTCCAATAAATCTAAGGTGCAATGGACAGGATGACTGTGGTGATGAAGAAGATGAAAGAGACTGTCGTAAGTTATCTTTAGAGAGTTTTGTATGGCACACTGATGGATAGTTTTAAAGATATATGTAAAATCACTGTATGCCCAATGAAAAGCAGTTAATCTTTTGGACTATTTGACATACAGTACTTGAGATATTCTGTGTACAGAAATCAAATGCTTCTGTCAATTTCTTGTAACCATGACAATGAGAAAAAAAGAGAGAATTCATTTTTAGAAAATTATATGGGTCTCTTATTTGGGTTAAAATGTACATATTACTATGTACATATTACTCCCACCACCATCTCTTGTCTGCTTCTTGGTCTTTTAGCATTCCTCATGTGACTCTCTGCCAGGGCCTGATAGCAGCACAATTTACTGGGAGAGGATATCTTTGCTCCTGCTCCTTAACTGAGAGAGGGTATAGGTTCTTGAACTCTTTATCCTCCAGCACTTCTCGTTGGAAGTTATGGACTTCTCTTTTACGGGAGGTCTGTGCAAATTTACCCATATGACATTAATTTTAATAAAAAAAATCAAAACAGAGAAAATGGAATTAAAAGAATTCATTTAAGATAAAATACTTACATTGACATTTCTCATAATATAAACTAGATAAGGTATTTTCATCTTAGTTACAGAGTGGGAAACACTGAAGAATTTACATTTTGTAAATATAATCTCTGATGTTTCTGGTCTGCCTATCAGCACCATACTGCCATCTAGAGAGACAGATGACTCCGTCACTCACTCAGCCTGTTATTCAAGCCCCCACTGATCCAGCTACCCCATTTGTAAATTGGTTTTCTCCAGCTTCACATACACAATGGCTTGGAGACTCCATGCATTCTTTAGAAAAGGGCCATTGAGGATACAAAGACCCTTGAATATTGATGATTAATAGCTACCTTTCGGAAGCCTAAGATAGCTGAGTTACTGCTTTTCAGGAACTACATTGCCTGTTTTATGTTGTTTCAGTCAGGCCTCTTGTTAAATGAAGTCCATAAGTCATGATTTTGGGTAGTGGTCCAGATTCTGTGTCGCAATTACTTTTACAATACTGGTATGACTTACTACACTACGCAGTGTGGCCTAGTGACTAGAACACTGGACTAGGACTCAGGACACCTGGCTTCTATTTCTATCTCTGCCAGTGGTTGCTGGGGAATCTTGGGCAAGTTACTTCAGTTCACTGTGCCTCAGTTTACCAACATGTAAAATGGGGATAATATGGCCTGCCTTAGTAATGAAATGCTTTGAGATCCACTGATGAAAAGTTCTATATAAGAGCAAGGTATTATTATTATAAGTACTCTTACTACATAGGCATGACTGCATGATTTTCCACCTCAAACACTATAACATCGTACTAATGTGTAAAAACCTGAAACTGAAAATGACTAGAAATTAAATATAAACAAACCGAAAATTTTCTTTGCCCAAGCTGAGCTACATGCAAAAAGTCAATAGTATAAATAATGAAAAGCAAATTAGATGATAAATCTTTGATCAGTTTTAATAATCTAGGATTTATTTGTAACATTGGCAAGAACATTTGTTTGTTTTCTGAAATATGGGATCAGATTCTTTGCTGTGCTGAATTTTTGCCTGGCAGATTGTGGGGAAGGGGGCAGACAAGTGGGAGGGGAGCACCAGGGAGCTGTTTACAACTCCATGATTATCATCCCAGGTCCAGTGCAGATTAGCACAACCTAGAATGTGCTTAGATTGTGCCATATGGTAACTGACTCCAAGAGACTAAGCAGCTTGCAAAGCAATCCAGATATAACTCCTCCCATCCCTTTCTGTTCATGATATGCCCACTGTGCTGTCATGTTCTTTCTGTTCATGACATGCCCACTGTGCTGTGGGCCAAAGGGCAGGTGGCTTAGAACCTGGCTATGAGAACTCTACACCTGATGGGAAATCCATATAAAGCTACATGTTTTGACTAACATTTGTTAGCATACCCACACTGAAGGTCATTTTCTGTTCTACTAATTTGCCATAGGCCATAATATGCCAAATAAGTCCATGTTCATGGCTAGTCTTCTTTTTTTTCAAACTTTCTAAGGAGATTTATGAAGGAAGTCTCCTGAGCTAGTGAGATATATATACATTAGGAAGGAAGTGAGGGAAGAAAATTACTTTTTGATTGGTGAATAACTAGGGATAGGATCCCTACAAGAAAGAGGCATTAATTTTTTCATACTCCTGGCTGTGCAGAAAATAATCACATGCCATCTCTCATGTGAGGAACTTTTCTAGCACTTTTTGTAAGGATTTAAAAGGAAAACCCATGAGTGCACTAAGAACCAGGTTTAGTTGCCAAGTTGGAAATCCTGGAAACTAAAGACACCCATACAAAGCAGCTTTCAGGAACCAGGGAAAATTGGCAGCAATTCTTTACAGCAAAATCTTCTGTTAACTGGGTGATTATGTTGACATTACGAAGTAGTTTTCATTCTGGTTCTTCAATTCACTACTTTTCTTCAAAACAGTGAAGACAGAGCAGAAGGATTTTGGTGGCACTGGACACTGTTGTATACAGGGAGTCCTCGGACTTATGACACAATTCCTCAGAATTGCGTTGTAAGTCGAAATGTTGAAAGCCAAAACAGCTTTTCCCATAGGAATCAATGGTATGAAGGGGAGCTTGGTTCCTGAACCAAGGCTTGATATACTATTTTCACCACAATAACCCAGATTTTTGTACTATATGAATTATAGATGACTAATGTTGCAACATCAATGTATTTATTGTATTTATTGTATTTTGTAAAGAGCATTCAGATAAACATATAAACTCACATATGCTGCTCAGAATGCCAGCAACACAGTCTCAGAAAGCCAGAGAGAATGGCACACATGCTGAGCCTCAGCCAATCACTGTTCAAGCTTTCTGACAGGCTGAGCCTGGGGCTGGGAGCCAATCAAAAACAAGCAGCAACCCTACCCAACAAACTACCCTGCTGCCTCAAAGCCAATCAAAAGGGACCTCTTCCAGCTCCATGCCAGTACTGTATAACACAAGCAGGAAATGATTTCAAGCAAACTTTATGCAAATCGAGCATCCTAAGGGCGAAACTAGCATCGTAGGGGCTAAATGAGCAGTCCATTGAAAAGTGTAGTACGTGGCATTGGGCGTCGTAAGTCTGAGGACTCCCTGTACATTTAGATTTAATAAAGGGGCCCAAAGAGTCAAAGGTATTAACATGACCCAGAAACTGTCCAACATTAAACAGTTTTAAACATTGTTTGGGGTTTGCTATGCAAACCTCAGCCTGCTTAGTACCATGAGAAACACATACTGAAAAATATTACATTTTATTAAAAAGGGAAAAGTCATTAAAGCATTTGAAATGTAAAGTATTTAATATGGCTTACATTTTAACAGCATCCCTTGTTCCTTTTCCATTTAGCTGCAGAGAGTCTTTAGAAGGAAAAAATCCTTCCTAAGACAGTCTCTTAGTTGGTATTAAGAAGGTAATTACTGTCCTTTAGAGGAAAAGAGAAGTTAGTTTGGTTGGATTGCAACTGCTGTTGCTGTTGTTAAAGTCTGATCCCATTTTCTAGAAGGCAAAACAGGACAAATAATACACAAAAGGGGAAAGAACAGCAAAGATAGAAAATGCAGCTGTCACTGATTTTAACTTGTAATCTTGCTGCTGCAAAACTCAGCCACAGAACACAGTCTTATCACCACTCCAAGACCTGGCAAAATTGTACCATGATATTGCATATAGCTGTTTCTTTCTGGTCACAGGCTTTGTGTTGCAAAACATGCAGACGTGGCCAGCTTAGCCAGATTCTTATTAGACAGAAGGAAAAATGAAAGGGATAGGAAAGAGAAGAAATAAGGTGGGGGATTGAAAAGAATGAAAAGGGAGAGGAAGGGAATATGACAAAGTCTCACATCCCATGTAGTGGCTGGGATATAGCTGGAACCAGTGAAGCTGGAGATGTCATTTGGGCTGCTTCTTTGGCCCGGTCCAGTCAGGACATGTCTTGGGATCAGGATGACAAAAGCCCAATGATGTTACAATGGATCTCTAGGTTCCAGGATATGATGAGGATGGCAACCAGGATGGTGAAGCTTGCTCCTTCCCCATTGTTTCAGTCATCAGATGTCCATCTTTCACTTCCTCTTTGCCAATTTTCCTCTCAAAGTCTCTTTACCCACAGTGCATTGCTCACACCGTTGATGGTAGTGCCCCAACTGTGGACACACTCTGCTGACAGAGTGAGCAAGTGTGAACATGAAATACCGATTTTTATTATAGCATTTTTTGAGTGTCAACATAACTTTGGTCGACAAGACTCTGTTGTGTAGACAAGACCTGAAAGACTCCAGAAGAGAGTGATGGGCCTTTTAACCAGAATATTGTTAGCATTTGATCTATTGAATTTAACTAATGTTGAAAATGTTCTTGTTTGTAATCAATGGAACACTACCATAAATATTGTGCCTCTCTAAATTCATTTGGACAATGTTATTAATAATCGAATGGATTAAATAACAATAGATGCATTAAAACAGATTGCTATTTTTCTGGAGATATCACTGAAAAACACAAGAGAACTCATGGAGAGCCTGTTTTTAACATTTGGGTTATTTATATTAACAAAAAATGTTTTGAGTCTTGGCAAAAATATTTAGCTTTAAAAATAACTCCCTTTCTTTAAAGCGGAAAACAGCTGTTCTCCAGACCATTTCCAGTGTAAAACTACAAAACACTGTATTTCTAAACTGTGGGTATGTGATGAGGACCCGGACTGTGCTGATGGATCAGATGAAGCAAACTGTGGTGAGTCTGACAACAGTCAAACAAAGGAGTGCAGTCAGAAATGTTTTGTTTAAAAGTAGTGACATTGCTTTATTAAAATCTCATATTTCTAACACCAGTATCTTTATAACTTTCTTGCTCAAGAAGACTTTTCCCATTTTTTAAAATTTATTTTTATTCTCTTACCATAAATTGTAATGGGGAAGTTGCAATGATATTAAATATGTCTGTGTCATTATTTCAAAGTAATCATCTGATAGAATAGCTTTATTTTACCTGTGAAATCTGTCTTGAAGCATCTGCTTTATGGACAGCAGTTATAAAACAAATGACTCCCCTGAAACATTAGTGGCTTCTCTTTTTAATTCTTATCGCAGAATTACCCAGTGCCTATTAATTTCTTCTACATATTTTTTGTCTATTGTATTAAACTAAATGCTGGTAAATAAAAAAAACTAATAACTGCTGTAAACATCTGAGTAGTTTAACTAGGTTACATTGTGTAAAATAAACAGATTTTTGTATCAGCAATCACAGGAGTACTGATGAAACAGTCTAACATAAGACAGGCCTCACAAAGACTTAGCTGAGTATACATCCAGTGTTAAGCAACCCAAAAGCAGAATTTTGTAGTGACTTTTATGAATCCAATAGTAAATAGAAAAAAGCTTATTTATTTTCTTGGGGACTATTTCTTTTGTTGTTGTTTATTGCTCCCCTTTGCACAAAAAGTAAAATCTTTAGCATTTTTTGTTACATGTTTGCTATTTGTACCTGAAAGGTGACTTGAAAGACTTTTTAACTGCAAAGGCCCAAGTTCATGTTTTTCCAGTAATAGTTAAAAATATATTTTAAAATAGTAATATAGTACAGGGTCCTAAAGTCACTACCTACTTTCCATACTAGTTATGTCATCGCACATTGCAGGACAAAGAGCAAACTTGGATTTTGATAAGTAAGTGAAAGAGGAATTCTCAGTTTTGGTAAGTAATTGAAAGAGGAAAGGATTTTTTTCATGTATTTTGTTTTAAATGCATTTATTTATAAACTTGAAATCTGTCATAAAATTTAATGATTTAGATTTCAAACATCTTTATTTTTAAAGGTTTTCAATTCACCTGCAATAATAGTAACATATTATGACTTCATTAACTAACTAATCCTCCCAGGTCACTTATAAGGAAAGTAGATATAGTTACTGAGGGTCCCAATTTTACAGATGGAGAAATCGAGAGAAACAGAAGCTAAGTAATTTAAACAAGGTTGGATGGCTTATTCTCATGGCTGCAAGTAGAATTCAGATATTCTTGGTTTCCAGTCCTCACTCAGTTCACGAGATTATGGGCCCTCAACCTGGAGATCATGAACAGCTTTCAGGGGGTTGTAACTACCCTCTCTGTCCTTATGGATAGTTATAGGGTGTATAGCATGAAACCCATTTCTATTGCAACATGAGATCACAGGATGCAAAATGTTAAGGGTCTCCTGCACTAGACCCATATTGTTTCTTTAAGACGTGTCTTTGCATACTGACATAAAATACTTCATTCTTCTTTGAGTGGCCTGCACGTATTTACACTCCGGGGATGCTCCAACTGGGAATAGCTTAGATGGAAGAACTAGCTGTGGGAGTGCTCACACTGAGGAGAGGGTTAGGAGGGGCCCATGAGCACTTCAGCAGGCACTGCTAGTTAAAGTTCCACCACTCATAGGATTCCATTCTTAGGAGTCATAATAAAATCAACACGGGGAAAAGCAATCTATGACAGATTCCTAAAGATAAGATCACCTATACATCTAAACAAACTGTTCTTTTCATTCTATAGTTATGGGGGCTTACAGCCTAAATGAGTATGACTTCCTTGGATCTTTTATGAATGAGGCATATGCAACATTGAGTATTGGAAAATTTCAGGCCCAGCATAGACAATATGGCAGGGCTCTGGGCATTCAAGAAAGGGAATTCCTATCTGTAATTTGGTGGTCCCACAAGAACAGCCATACTGGGTCAGACCAAAGGTCCCTCTATCCCAGTATCCTGTCTTCCAACAGTGAACAACGCTAGGTGCCCCAGAGGGAATGAATAGAACAGATGAATAGATCATCAAGTGATCCATCCCTTGTCGCCCATTCCCAGCTTCCCATTCCAGCAGTGTAAAGAAAGAAGTCTTTCAATCCTCCCATGCCTTCACTGATAACCACAGCAAATCTCCAATTTCAGGTGTATATGTGTGTGTGTGGAGGGGGGCATCTAAATAACAGAAGAAATAAAAGTTGCACCTCTGTATTCTCAAGTTAAGAGCCAATCATTGGGCTCTCCGGTTCTTTCTACCATAAGTCTGCCACAGAGTGATAAGTAGCTACAGACAATACAACCTCCATGTATTATCCTAACAAATGTAGTGAAAGGTGTGAACTCTGAAGTAATATATTAATCCTTTATTTTTTAATTTATCTCTATATAATCTTCATGTATTCAGAATGGAAAATAGTATAAATAAGTGCTGCAAAAATAGCACATTACTACTAATTAAAGATACTGAAGCTAGGTAGTTTGTTGATTGTGATTTTGTATATATGGTTCTGTAGGAATGTGTTAAATAAAATAAATATGCAGTGTTGTTGTAGCCATGTTGGTCACAGGATATCAGAGACACAAGCTGCGTGAGATAATATTTTTTTTTGCACCTACCTCTGTTGGTGAGAGAGACAAGCTTTCAGGCTTACTCAGAGCTCTTCTTCAGGTCTGGGAAAGGAAGAAGAAAATATCAGCATAAGCTCAAAGGCTTGTCTCTTTCACCAACAGATGCTGGTCCAATAAAAGATATTACCTTACCCACCTTGTCTCTCAAATAATAGAAGTAATATACCAAACTGTATATAAACCTAAACATTGTCTTATAATCAGAATTAGTTTTTTTGAAATAGTACAAAGCAGACCCATACTATTATGTATTTTATGTAGGTTATGAAAATTGCTAAAATAATTTTGAATCAACTATTTTATTATGAAAGTACATTATAATAATTAACAGTAGTGGCATTGAAAATGAGATTTCTCTAAAGCAGTATAAATCTGGTGGCATTAATGATTTTGAACCTTATGGCATCCTCTCAGAAAAGTAGACAGAATAATTTGTTAAGTTTGTTAATTTGCAAAATTTTCTTGTTTTTCCCACCTGTAGAGAGAGGTTTGGGAGGGCCTTCCGTGGAGGGAAAATCCATAGGAAGGGGATCCTGTTGTGCATTATGCTTTTCCCATCCCAAGGACCTATACTGTCTCTAACGATACTATCCACTGCGTCTCAAACCCCTAGTCTGAGACAGATCAAACTCTCTGGTTCTTGACTGTGGAGTAAGGAAGACTATTCAGCATCTTCAAACCATGTCTTTGAGGCAGAACAATAACTGCAGTACATGAACTTGCACTACCTTAGAGTCAGTTACTAGTTGCAGGGATATCGGATTCACTTTCAGATGTCATCCGAAGAATTGAGGCACCTCATAGAGACTCTTTTATATCCAGTATGAGGTTGTCCTGGAGTTCCTCAAGTGGTAAATCCTCAAAACAACAGTCTGTGTCAGCCAAGATGGCTGAGCAGTGAGGCTCAGCGTAGATGCTAGATACACTGGCAGAAATCTAGCTTCTGCCTTGGCAAGTGCAGTTAGGTAGCTTCACCGCCAAAGTTATCTATGTCATAACCTACAAAATCCCACCACTAGAAGACTTCTCTGTCTCCAAAGCACTTCATCACTCAGTGTTTGAAGTTGGTAGTTCTGAGTTCCAACTTGTTGGATGAGGTGGAGCATCCACAAAAAATATCAAGGCACAAAGCACAGGGAGAGAACAGCAACAATATTACACAAAGCCCCCAACCTCATCAGACTTTGAAATGAAGCCTCTAGAATCTCTACCTCTTATTTGCCAATAAAAGTACATAGTACAAGAATGGAGTATCAATTTTCACATTATGTGGTCATAATTAGATTTACATAAAATATTAGCCATGGGAACAGAGGTCATTAGCACTTTGCATCATTCTTATTTGTGACCATTCGGGCATTTCAGGATTTTTAAAAATGTGATTCTTGACCATTGGAGGAAGGCTGATCTGAATAGATATTTTTTAAAGAACCAATTAACTTCTTGGCACTAGCATCAAGAGCTCTCCCAGCAGTGGATGCTCTGGAAACCACTGGTTTGAAAAGATTAGACAAGAGTGATGATCTAGTATAGTGGTAGACAAGTTTATGATTCTTGTGATAATATGAAGAGTAGCAATGTTTATATTGAAAGCAAATATTAGCCTGGAATCGTAAAGATTCTTTCATTCCTTTTTGACATCAGAGCTGGAATTTCCTGCTTCTTGACAATGCGAAATTGTTCAGTTTTTAGTATCTACTCAATGATGGAAAAGTTTACTGATTGTTTCTGCAGGAGCCATGAAAATATTTTCAGAAATGCAATGGACATTCAGAGTTGAAAACATCAAGGCAATTTTTTTTTTAGGTTGGGACTATATGTGATACTTAGTTGCGTATTTCTGGTGAAACATGATTAAGTTGTCCAAAAATGAGATGTTTTTAAAAGAAGTTTTCTGATTTTCTGTTATAATTTTTAGTTGCCATTAATGAAATGAACAAATAAATGCAAATTTTCTTTTTTGCAAATTGACATCATTCTTATTTCTTTGAATAAATCAAATAATACATAATCAAATGTAGAACGACTCTGGAATTACTGCCAAAGGACTGGCTTCTGCGATTGATACAAAATCATCATTTTTCCCTGAATATGTCAAGTTTAATAAACATGAGAAGTCCCTTTGCAATTATGAAGAAAGAAAAGGTTACTGATCCTGAAACTTAATTCAGAATACAATCTATTAACATTCTTACAGACAAAACATTAATTTTAGAAGAAAAATATTTTCAGTAGGATCTACTTAAAGTAAAAGTATTTTCAATAATAATGAGTTAATGCAGTGATACTCAGACTGAGGCTTGTGAACTGCAAATAGCTCTTTAATATGTCTCCTGCAGCTCTTTGCGGCACATGATACTAAAACACTGTGATTTAATTATGAACCATACTGCTTTTAGTATGTTATTAATCAGTTGCAGTTGATAAATACTTGGTCAGTAAAATATATTGTAAATGAAAGAGTGAATGAGGTCTGAGAATCACTGAGTTAAAGAATATATATAAATATAGATTTCACTCAGAGGAATGTTAGCTATTAAAGCATTGAACATTTTTGGGATAGATTGTTCCCCTTAAATTTTGTGATTTGAAGGTTTTACGATTTATTTAGAAGAAGAGTAAAATGTTGAAACCATTAAAATGTCAAAGGGCAAGAAATTATTTTTGCTAGTAGGTAGTGGATTTTTAAAGGAATTTAAGTTGACAACTATTTTTAGCTTTCCTAGCACCATTATCTTAAGGAACTTCCGTACTTGTTCTTTGTTTTTGCATTCCACTAGCAAGTTTCCACCAGATATTTTCCTAGCTCTTACTCTATATCCAGCACTTTTTTCCTGAGCCACTTTGCACTCCACAGGGGTTTGACCTCCACTATCCTTGTGTTCTTAGCTGTGGAGTGCAAAGTGGTTCAGAAAAAAGTGCTGGAGATATAGAAAGAGTTAGGAAAATACCTTGTGGAAACTTGCTAGTGGAACCCCTATTCAGAATACAAGAAAAATGGGGCCCAGTTATAAAAACTATCCTGCAATTCTTTAAAAAAACAGACTTTAAGTCATAACCCATTTATGAAGTCCAGTGAATGGCGATCATAGATTCAGGAAGTGAGTCTGCTGCACCACAAAATCCAGGAGGAAGAAGAAGAAGAAGAAGAATAGGTGAGGACTGAAGAGAGAAGAGCTGCCGTAGGTAGCTTATAGCCTGGAATTGGCCTTGAAAAGAGAGGACAGCTGGGGTGAATGGGTTCTAGAAAGCTGCTAGAGAGTCTGGGAACTGCCAAGAAGAAGCTCCTCAGCAGCAGACTGCAAGGAAGCCATACAAGGAGGCAGACTTTCCAAGAGAGAGAACTGGAAGACATAGTCCTGGGAAAGGCACCTGTGGATAGACCATGGTATGAAGTAGCAAGGGCTTGTAAGGAGAGGTCTTAGCTATTTAAACCCAAAGAAAAGCACAGGCCTGAGTTCCCCTATCTCCCACAGAAAGGGGGATAGGAAAGCATCCTTGAGGAAGAGGCGGGTAAGGACTATAGAGCCCAGGTCAGGGCTGAGATTGACAACCCAATACAGAGCCAAAGGCCTTTTTATCGGTGGAACTTTTTATTGCCTCAGAAAGGGTGAAACAACCTGACTGGAGTTGTGAGAAACTGACTGTTACAGAACCAAGCAGCTGTCTGGTATGGAAACTGAGGCAGAATTGCTGCAACACCATACCCAACCATGTGTGGACACATTGTCTGGTGAGTTAGCTCCGTCATAGAGCCTAAATACCTTTAAAAATCTGGCCCTAAGTATCAATAGCGATTTAGGCCTCAATTCAGCCAAGCACTTAGGCAAATGCTTAATATTACTCACATTCTTAAGTGCTTGGCTGAATTGGGATCCTAGTTACTCAACTTTTATTATTATCAGTAATATTAGTATTTTAGTATTAACTATATATGTTACCATAGTACCCAGAAGTCCCAGCTGCGATTGAAGCCCCATTCTGTTGAGCATCCTACAAACACAGATAGAGATGATCCCTGCCACAGAGAGTTTACAGTCTAAAACAATGGCTCTCAACCTTTTCAAACTACTGTACCCCTTTCAGGAGTCTGATTTATCTTGTGCACCCCAAGTTTTGCCTCACTTAAAAACTACTTGCTTACAAAATCAGACATAAAAATATAAAAGTGTCACAGCACGCTGTTTCTGAAGATTGCTTACTTTCTCATTTTTACCATATGATTATAAAATAAATCAACTGGAATATAAATATTGTACTTGCATTTCAGTGTATAGTATATAGAGCAGTATAAACAAATCATTGTCTGTATGAAATTTTAGTTTGTACTGAATTCGTTAGTAATTTTTATGTAGCCTGTTTTAAAACTAGGCAAATATCTAGATGACTTGAAGTATCCCCTGGAAGACCTCTGGGTACCCCCAGGGGTATGCATACTCCTGGCTGAGAACCACTGATCTAAAAGACACAGACAGACTAATAGTTGAGAGTGGGAATGTACCATATACTCTCTAAAAGCTTTTTATTATTCATGGTCTTTTGTGAAAGCAGAAGCTTTGTTTCTGGGGTTGGAGAACTTGAAGGACCTGCATTGCTGCTTAGATTTAGTGTCCTGATAAATGAATTATATAATTTTTTGTTGTTGGATGGTCATTATTTTAATTGTAATATTCTTAGGGGTACCTACAGCTTTTTGTATGGGTGTCTTGTATTGTTGTTTAGAAAGAAAGAAAGATGAGAATCAGTAGTTGCCAAAGTTTTGTTAGTTACATGTTTTGTGGGGGTGGGGGGCGGTTATTTGAGGACAAGTCTGTCCTGTGTGTGTATAAAATGTCGTCATAATTCATCATGATCATAATCAAGGATTTTGTACAGATCATGGCAGAGGGAGTCTTAAAAAGAGGTTTGAAAAAGGAAACTAATGGGTATATGGATTTTATCAATGAGTTTTCCCATGTGCAAGAAGCAGCATTGGAGAAAGTGGTGAAGTGAACTAGTGGGTAGAAATGGCTGGGAATATTGGAGCAAAGGCAGGAGTGAGCACTGCAGCAATAAGTAACTGGATCAGCTAGGTAGGGCCTGTCAAGGTGGTGAAGATTTTTAAAGGTAAAGACTACGAGAGACCAGGACACATACTCATGGTGAAGCACATTCAAAAATTATTTTGATATCTCATTCTAACTCCTAGGTTTGCACAAAGCCAGGCTTGAAGCATAAGCACAGCTAGGAGCTGTTTGGGGCACATCAAATGCAGTCTCTGCACTCCGTTGCAGTGACATGTAATTTTAAAAATGTCATTGTGGCTTTTATAAAACAAACTTCTTATAGATGTACTTTTATGCAAAGAAAATATGTCACTGGTAATTTTTTTTTTTTACTTTGCAAGGCTCTCTATCATTTCCCCCCATCTCCCTTGAACCTGAAAGAATAAAGTACAACAGAAAAAAATCAAAATGCAAACGAAACACAAAAATAGCTGCATCCCATTGGAAAAGTGCTGCTGCTGTTCTGAACTGCTCATGCATCCGCAAAAGGTTTTATCCATAATCATATGTTGTGAGTGTAAATGCTTGTTTCAAAATCCTACGTGCTGACTGAAGAAAACTAATTTCATTTTGGTTTTATATACTGCAGATATCCTGTCTCTGATGCAGTGAGTGATTAAATCAAAAGTGTGGGAAAACGCTATATTTTTCACTAGATTTGTGGGTATAGCTCCAATTAATTGTAGCATTATAAGTGTAAACACACCCATTGGCCAATATATCACTTAGTACTCTGTTGCATAAATATGCCTATAGTTTAGATGGGTTCCATTTGGGGGAGGGCTCTAGCCCCTCCCATCCCACCAGGTTTCATACTTGAGGTCTGTTCACAGTACATATCCTACCCTAGACGGAGCTCTTAACTGCAACACAGCTTGAGTGTGATATGTGATGAGTAAGGCTATGATTTAATCATGGGTATTTTTAGTAAAAGTCATGGACAGGTCACAGGCAAGAAACAAAAAATTACGGCATGTGACCTATGTATCGTAAATACCCATACTGCTGCACTGGGCAACACAGTATGGAGAGGAAGTGAGCAGACCTCAGTGGTGAAAGAACAGGTTAAGGACTATTTAGAAAAGCAGGACATGCACAATTCCTGGGTCCAGATCTAATGCATCCAAGGGTGCTGAGGGAGTTGGCTGATGTGATTGCAGAGCCATTTGCCATTATCTCTGAAAATTCGTGGTGACTGAGGGGAGGTCCTGGACAATTGGAAAAAGGAAAATATAGTGCCCATATTTTAAAAAGGGGAAGAAAAAGAACCTGGGGAACTACAGACCTATTAGCCTTACTTCAGTCCCCGGCAAAATTATGAACCAGGTCCTAAAGAAATCCATTCTGAAGCACTTGGAGGAGAGGAAGGTGATCAAAAACAGTCAACATGGATTCACCAAAGTCAAGTCATGCCTGACCAACCTGATTGTTTTCTATGATGTGGTAACATGCTCTGTTGATACGGGAAAAGTGGTAGATATGATATATATTGATTTTAGCAAAGCTTTTGATACAATCTCCCACAGTATTCTTGCCAGCTAAGTTAAAGAAGTATGGATTGGATGAATGAACAATAAGGTGGATAGAAAGCAGGCTAGATTATCGGGCTCAACGGGTAGTGATCAATGGCTCAATGTATAGTTGGCAGCCGGTATCAAGCGGATTGCCCGAGGGGTTGGTCCTGGGGCCGGTTTCGTTCAATATTTTTATTAATGATCTGGATGATGGGATGAATTGCACCCTCAGCAAGTTTGGCAGATGACACTAAACTGCGGGGAATGTACATACGCTGGAGGGTAGGGTTTGGGTCTGAGTGACCTAGAATAATTGGAGGATTGGGCCAAAAGAAATCTGTTGAGGTTCAACAAGGACAAGTGCAGAGTCCTGCACTTAGGAAGGAAGAATCCCATGCAACAATATAGGCTGGGGACCGACTGGCTAAGCAGCAGTTCTGCCGAAAAAGACCTGGGGATTACAGTGGCTGAGAAGCTGGATATGAGTCAGCAGTGTGCCCTTGTTGCCAAGAAGGCCAACGGCATATTGGGCTGTATTAGTAGGAGTGTTGCCAGCAGATGGAGGGAAGTGATTATTCCCCTCTATTTGGCACAGGTGAGGCCTGGAGTGCTGTGTCCAGTTTTGGGCCCCCCACTACAGAGGAATGTGGACAAATTGGAGAGAGTCCAGCGGAGAGCAACAAAAATGATTAGGGGACTGGGGCACATGACTTACAAGGAAAGGGTGAGAGAAATGGGGTTATTTAGTCTGCAGAAGAGAAGAGTGAGCGGGGATTTAATAGCAGCCTTCAACTACCTGAAAGGAGGTTCCAAAATGGATGGAACTAGACTGTTCTCAGTGGTGGCAGATGACAGAACAAGGAGCAATGGTCTCAAGTTGCAGTAAGGGAGGTCTAGGTTGGATCTTAGGAAACACTATTTCACTAGGAGGGTGGTGAAGCACTGGAATGGGTTACCTAGGGAGTTGCACTGGAATGGGTTACTCCATCCTTAGAGGATTTTAAGGCCCAGATTGACAAAGCCCTGGCTGGGATGATTTAGTTGGTGTTGGTCCTGCTTTGAGCAGGGGGTTGGACTAGATGACCTCCTGATGTCTCTTCCAACCCTGATATTCTATATTCTATAGCCCTGATTGCACCCTGGGGGAGGGGCTGTCTGAAGGGGGAAACCTGTGGCACCAGCAGCTGTGAGGAAGCCCTGCGGGACCCGTGGCACCAGCTGTAGGGAGAGGGGCCTGGTGCGGCTGGCTGCAGGGCCACCCAAGCATCTGGCTGCGAAATCACTCCAGCAACGGCTGGTGTGGCTGTCCCTAGAGCCACCTGAGCACTGGCTGCTGCAGAAGTTACACAGGTCACAGGAAGTCACATGATCCGTGAGTTCCATGACAAACACAGAGCCCTAGTGATGAGGTCTGTGCTGCTCCCAGCTTCTGCCTTTGGGGCAGAGAATTTTTTTTTATAAACAGAGTCAGGGTGATTAAGATAACTAAAGGCTTGTCATTAAATTAAATTAGGGATCATTAGATGATCCTGAAAGCATTGCCAGGCACTCCAGTTAAAAGATAGGAAACAAAAGGTAGGAATAAATGGTGAGAATGGAGAGAGGTAAATAGTGATGTCCCTCAGGGGTCTGTACTAGGTCCAGTGCTGTTCAACATATTAATAAATACTTTCTTCTCTATGTCATTTGTACCAACTTACAGTCCATGACCCATCAATATAATGGATATAAATAGCTCTAAGAGAGTCTAAGTTAAACCCCTTCATGCTAACGTACATGTCACTTCTGAATTTTGCACAATTTCACAATTTCTACCATTAGCAACAGCGGGATACTGTGGCGTTTATACCTCAGGTTTTTTTTTTTATTTGAAATGTTATCCGGAATACAACTTCTCACATTACTTCAGTTCAAAAAAGCTTCAGAACAGCCACTTATCAATTAAAAATGTCTTAGTTTTCCTCTATCAAAATCCAAACTGAAAGCTGAGAATTCTTTTTTATTAGTTAACGTGGGTGAGGTAATATCTTTTATTGGACAAATTTCTGTTGGTGAGAGAAACAAGTCTTTGAGCTCTCTCACCAACAGAAGTTGATCCAATAAAAGATATTTGTCCACTTTGTCTTTCTAATATCCTGGGACTGGTATGGCTACAAAAACACTACTTAAAATTTTTATTTATTGTATGATAATTAGTGTTGCTTTGGTCATGGGTCAATATAATCTTGAGAAACGTGACAGATGTGTAGTCATGTTGCTGAATGCGCTACTGATGAGTGTGGTATAAGAATGTGTATGGAATAGAATTCAATAGAATAGAGTTGCAATGGGGCTGCCTTGTAAAATAGTTCTTTGTCTTTGATAGATAAGTACCACTTAAAATGTAAGGATTCCTTAATTTGACATATATCTTGGAATATTATTATCCCACCCCTTTTAGTAGCAATCTTTTAAGTTCTGCCTTTATGGAATACATTGATGCAAATGGTGGTATATTCATTGCAGATAAAAAGACTTGTGGGCCTCATGAATTCCAATGCAAAAACAACAACTGTATTCCAGATCACTGGAGATGCGACAGCCAAAATGACTGTGGTGATAATTCAGATGAAGAAAACTGCAGTAAGTAAATCTTGCAGCCTATTCAATAAACCAGGAGGAAACTTTTTCTATACTGATAAGCTGTCCATTTGATTTTATCTATCCTACTCTTTGCATTGTCATTTGTAGTCATGTTTAGTCTGACACATTCAGAATCAGTTGACCTGAATCCAAAATGACAACTCTGAAAGTCTCATATCTGAATTATTTCCATAAAGATCTGTAGCCAATTAAGAGAGTATCATGCACAATTCTGCATAATATGAATATGCAGTAGAACGCTTGACATATGACAATAAGGTTAGAGGGTAAGTGGAGAGCAAGTTAAAAACTGATGATTGGCTAATCGAACTTCTCTGTGTGAAGGTGACTCCCATATTTCTTATATTCAGGTGTATCCATGAGTCAGCAGCATCACTGAGTCAGCAAACCCTCCTAACACTTTCCAGAGAGCATAGATACCAGTGAACAATGGGATAATTTGTTCTTCCAGCCTGTTACACTTTGTATAATCAGTAGGGGAACTTCCATACTTTAAATCTAATCAGGTTCACTTCTGAAATCCTTATCCACATTGACTTTCACATTGCTCAAAAAGTGATCCCCATTTAAGCTAACGGGACTAATTCACCTTTTTCCTCACTGTGAATATGGAGTGCAGATTAGGGCTTCTTGCATACATTTTGAAATGTATGAGCTAGCTACTCCCAATAAAGACCCGTAACAACAGCTTTAGCTTAATAATGTGTGACACCTTCACATGAAGGGGTGAGTTCCTTTCATCTTTGAGCCCTGAAATTTAATCATGAGTCAAAGGGGCAACATCTAGCCATCAGTATCACTGTCAGGAATTTTTAGAGACAAAATCCTATACATTACTTTGTACTGCCACCCCTGCAGTTTAATACCTGGGTTCTTATCTTTTTTTTTCTTTCTTTCTTATAAAATCCAAGAAAAGGCTACATGCTTGGCTTTTTGCCAGTCAGTGTGGAAGACATCCTGTCCCCTCTTCAGAGATCTGAATGTGTTATTTGTAGTCAGTCCCTGTGAAGTAAAACATTTTGGTCAGAATTTTCAAAAGTGGATGACTAAAGTTAGACACCCAAATCCACATTCAAGACAATTAGAGGTATAGGTACTCAGCACCTCTGAAAATCAGGCCATGTAATTTATAACCCTAATTATAGATTTATGTGCATAACTTTGGGCACTTCCCACATGAGAAACTTTTGTGTCAAACCCAAGTTAATGGTATCTAGTTTGCATATTAATTCAAGCTCAGCAGTTTCTCATTGGAGTCTGTTTTTGAAGCTTTTCTGTGCAAAATTGCCACCTTAAATCTTTAACTGAGTGGCCATAGAAGTTGAAGTGTTCTCTTACCAGTTTTTGAATGTTATGATTCCTGATGTCAGATTTGTGTTCATTTATTCTTTTGCGTAGAGACTGTCTGGTTTGGCCAATGTAAATGGCAGAGGGGCATTGCTGGCACATGATGGCATATATCACATTGGTAGATATGCAGGTGAACGAGCACCCTGATGGTATGGCTAATGAGATTAGGTCCTATGATGGTGTCACTTGAATATATATGTGGACAGAGTTGGCATCGGTCTTTGTTGCAAGGATAGGTTCCTGGGTTAGTGTTTTTGTTGTGTGGTGTGTGGTTGCTGGTGAGTATTTACTTCAGGTTGGAAGGCTGTCTGTAAGCAAGGACTGGTCTGTCTCACAAGATCTGTGAGAGTGAGGGATCATTTTTCAGGATAGGTTGTAAATCTTTGATGATGTGCTGGAGAGGTTTTAGTTGCAGGCTGAATCTAGGTTTCAGAGTAGCAGCCGTGTTAGTCTGTATTCGCAAAAAGAAAAGGAGTACTTGTGGCACCTTAGAGACTAACAAATTTATTAGAGCATAAGCTTTCGTGAGCTACAGCTCACTTCATCGGATGCATTTGGTGGAAAAAACAGAGGGGAGATTGATATACACACACAGAGAACATGTAACAATGGGTTTATTATACACACTGTAAGGAGAGTGATCACTTAAGATAAGCCATCACCAGCAGCAGGGGGCGGGGGGAAAGGAGGAAAACCTTTCATGGTGACAAGCAAGGTAGGCTATTTCCAGCAGTTAACAAGAATATCTGAGGAACAGTGGGGGTGGGATGGGGTGGGGGGGAGAAATACCATGGGGAAATAGTTTTACTTTGTGTAATGACTCATCCATTCCCAGTCTCTATTCAAGCCTAAGTTAATTGTATCCAGTTTGCAAATTAATTCCAATTCAGCAGTCTCTCTTTGGAGTCTGTTTTTGAAGCTTTTTTGTTGAAGGATAGCCACTCTTAGGTCTGTAATCGAGTGACCAGAGAGATTGAAGTGTTCTCCAACTGGTTTTTGAATGTTATAATTCTTGACATCTGATTTGTGTCCATTCATTCTTTTACGTAGACTGTCCAGTTTGACCAATGTACATGGCAGAGGGGCATTGCTGGCCCATGATGGCATATATCACATTGGTAGATGCGCAGGTGAACAAGCCTCTGATAGTGTGGCTGATGTGATTAGGCCCTATGATGGTGTCCCCTGAATAGATAGGTGGAAATAGTTGGCAACAGGCTTTGTTGCAAGGATAGGTTCCTGGATTGGTGGTTCTGTTGTGTGGTGTGTGGTTGTTGGTGAGTATTTGCTTCAGATTGGGGGGCTGTCTGTAAGCAAGGACTGGCCTGTCTCCCAAGATCTGTGAGAGTGATGGGTCGTCCTTCAGGATAGGTTGTATATCCTTGATGATGTGTTGGAGAGGTTTTAGTTGGGGGCTGAAGGTGATGGCTATTGGCGTTCTGTTATTTTCTTTGTTGGGCCTGTCCTGTAGTAGGTGACTTCTGGGTACTCTTCTCTAGTGGTGTTCTGTTATTTTCTTTGCAATAGAAAAGCTTAAAAAACAGACTCTAAGAGAAACTGCTGAGCTTGAATTAATATGCAAACTAGATACCATTAACTTGGATTTGAATAGAGACTGGGAGTGTCTGGGTAATTACACATATTGAATCTATTTCCTTAAGTTAAGTATCCTCACACCTTCTTGTCAGCTGTCTAAATTGGCCACCTTGATTATCACTACAAAAGTTTTTTCTCCTGCTGATAATAGCTCATCTTAATTAATTAGCTTCTTACAGTTTGTATGGCAACTTCCAGCTTATCTGTATGTGTGTGAGTGTGTGTATGTGTGTGAGTGTGTGTGTGTGTGTGTGTGTGTATACTTACTATATGTTCCATTCTATGCATCCAATGAAGTGAGCTGTAGCTCACAAAAGCTTATGCTCTAATAAATTTGTTACTCTTTAAGGTGCCACAAGTACTCCTGTTCTTTTTGTGGATACAGACTAACACAGCTGCTACTCTGAAACTCGCAGTACAAATAGTGATAGAAACTTTAAAATAACAGTGGAGTAATCAACTGTCAAGGTTTTATTTTTAATTTATTAGGCTTGTCATTTTTGTATTTACCTAGCTAATTAAACCTCCCTTTCAATCGTCAGCTGCTCTTTAGACTCCCAGATAAAGATATCTGTAGTATACTAATGACTACGGGTGAAATTCACCCCATATAGAGGACACATACACACAGCCTATGTATCAAGTAACTCCCATTTAAATCCTAAAAGCAAGACTTAAGTGGTACACACTGTGTCAGAAATGGCAATTTGCTGCAATATCTTCGACAAACCTTACTGAATGAAGTTAAACCTTACTGAATGAAGTTTAAGTATTTTAGGAGTTCATTATATTAAGAATGCAAATGTTTTTGTATTATTGTGCAATTGTATGCAACATCTTTGAGGAGGAGATATGGCTAATATAAACCTTGGGAGATGTTATAGTCTTCAATAGAAGTCTTTGAAACAATGTGCTAGACAAACAAAGTTGTGTGGGATTCCTAGGAAATATCTGGAAGGCAGGGAATGCAAATTACCCATGGCCAGATTCATCCTTTTGAAGCTGTCCTTGAAGAGAAATTCCATTATCTGGCTGATTACCTATTCACAGTCTCTTCAGAGACTCAAAATGGATAAAGGAGTGGCTCTCAGATTCATGAGTGTGCTTGTTCTGAACCAAGGTGGTTATGAAGTTGTAACCACAGCAAAACCCCTTGGTGGGTGTTGAAGGATTGTTCACTCACCAGAGCCCTGGTTGGTGGTAAGCTTATTAGCATGCATGTGGGTTCTTTTATTGTTTTTAATAGTTTTCTCTGTAATGCTTTTACCTCAAGAATAAATATGCTTGATTAGAAAGAGCTGTGTGGTAATTTAACTGTGATAATTACACTATTTACCATCCCTGAGGCGAAAAGTAAAGCAGGTCTGCTTAGACAGACTGATTTCATTGGCAGATTCCTAGTTTAGGTGGAGAGAGCTGTGCAATCTGGAAAAAACCCATTCAGGAAGGAGAGAGATGTGCATCTCTTCCAAAGAGAGGTGAAGACTGGGAAGCTAGAAGCCTAAGAGTAGGTGCCCTTGCTGGATCATGAAGGGAGAATACAGGTGTAATTACCCTGAACTGAGAGACATAGGCCTTGTGCAGGCTGTCTGCATAATGGTGAATTTTGCTCTATATGTGTCCTTCTGGCTCTTTCTTAATATTTGTAAAAACTTTTCCTTTGGTTTCTCAAATATATATTTTGAATCATAGTGGAAAACGGGAGATTAGTATTGAAGTATTAACCTACAAAATCATGATATCTCACGGAACTGTATAAACTAGCCTTGCTATGTTTGAAATAGATTTATAAAAACCTTTATATGCTTTCTGACCATTACTAGAACTAATTGTAATAAAACAAAATATATATGAAAAAGAAGTACAAAAGCATCTGACAAAATATATTACACTTATTATGAAGATAAATTGTTCGTGACATACATGAATTTACAAAGAGTTTGTCAGGCAGCGATATCAGAAAATGAGTTGTTTCTCAAGGGTACTGAATGCACTAATTGCCTTCTAGAAATTCAGCTCAGGTATTTACATCTACCTTTATATAACATCTTCAGACACACAGGGTTTTTTGGGAAAGGATTTTATTAGCAGTGATATAGAGCATTGGTTGGAAAATGTAACAAATGTTTAACAGTTTTTCATGGAATTATTTACTATCAATATAACATGAAATACCTGTGTAGTGAAAATCATTCTTTGGTCTGATTTAACTCTGCTTCCTGCACAGTGTAACTGAAAATTGTCACTCTTTCCTTATCTGTGTACCTCTTATAACCCATAAACCCATACTACCCATTTTTTCCAATGTCTTGAGCCTTTCACTTGACTTTTATATAACTGATTAAGAATGTGTTCCTTTGTCTTGAGCCAAAGCTCACTGAAGTCATTGGGAAGACTTCCATTGTCTTCAGTGGCTTTAGTTTAGACCTATTCCAAGCTTCTTCACAATAAAATACCTATCTTGAAGAATGTTCTTGTATTGGCAAGTCCTTCTAAAAACATTAAATCAAAGGAGGTCTACCATCAGCCATTTGTGCTCCCTTCCAAACAACAAAACAAAAGTTGTAAAGAAGTATATAGCCCTGGTGACCTACTTCTGAATTTGAATACATTGGAATCAAAGTGTAGGGCATCTTTTATCTCCCTTCACTCTTACTGAAGATCTTTCCCTGCCCCTCCCTTTCCCCCTGGAAAAAAATATTCTTTTTCAGGTAAATCTTTATTGTAGAGAATACTCTATAGTAGTCAGCTGTCTTGTTCCTGTCTAAAAGAAAGTAGCACATCTTTACTGTTATTAAATCAAAGAACATAAAATCTATATAAAACTGAAAGAAAATTAAGAAAATAATGTAAAATGGCTTGAAACTAACCAGAGTAGGAATACCTGTTACTATTGCTAGGTAATCGTTTCTAAGCTGTTTTTTTTTAAACATTTCTTTAATAGAGGTCATAATCCTACTCCCTTGAAGTCAATATCAAATCTTCCATTGGCTGCAGTGAGAGCAGCGTAAAGCTCTCATATTGCTTTTTTACTTTAAACTACTGTTTTCTTATTCACAGTAACCAATAATTGGTTATTGCATGCAATTTAGCATGATAATTTACCCTACAAAATTAATTTTATAATGTAAATTTAATATACTGAACTCATATTTCTTGATCTACATCTTTTCCTTTTCCTTTTCATAGAATCATAGAATATCAGGGTTGGAAGGGACCTCAGGAGGTCATCTAGTCCAACCCCTGCTCAAAGCAGGACTAATCCTCAACTAAATCATCCAAGCCAGGGCTTTGTCAAGCCTGATCTTAAAAACTTCTAAGGAAGGAGATTCCACCACTTCCCTAGGTAACACATTCCAGTGTTTCATCACCCTCCTAGTGAAAAAGTTTTTCCTAATATCCAACCTAAACCTCCTCCACTGCAACTTGAGTCCATTACTCCTCATTCTGTCATCTGCTACCACTGAGAACAGTCTAGATCCATCCTCTTTGGAACCCCCATTCAGGAAGTTGAAAGGAGCTATCAAATCCCCCTATATCGGAAATGCATCCGATGAAGTGAGCTGTAGCTCACAAAAGCTTATTCTCAAATAAGTTTGTTAGTCTCTAAGGTGCCACAAGTACTACTTTTCTTTTTGCAAATACAGACTAACACGGCTGCTACTTTGAAACCTATCAAATCCCCCGTCATTCTTCTCTGCTGCAGACTAAACAATCCCAGTTCCCTCAGCCTCTCCTCATAAATCATGTGTTCCAGTCCTCTAATCATTTTGGTTGCCCTCCACTGGACTCTTTTCAGTTTTTATACATCCTTCTTGTAGTGTGGGGCCCAAAACTGGTCACAGTACTCCAGATGAGGCCTCACCAATGTCGAATAGAGGGGAATGATTACGTCCCTTGATCTGCTGGCAATGCCCCTACTTATACATCCCAAAATGCCGTTGGCCTTCTTGGCAACAACAGCACACTGTTGACTCATATCCAGCTTCTCATCCACTGTAACCCCAGGTCCTTTTCTGCAGAACTGCTGCCTAGCCATTCGGTCCCTAGTCTGTAGCGGTGCATGGGATTCTTCCGTCCTAAGTGCAGGACTCTGCACTTGTCCTTGTTGAACCTCATCAGATTTCTTTTGGCCCAATCCTCTCATTTGTCTAGGACTCTCTGTATCCTATCCCAACCCTCCAGCATTTCTACCTCTCCTCCCAGTTTAGTGTCATCTGCAAACTTGCTGAGGGTGCAATCCACACCATCCTCCAGATCATTAATGAAGATATTGAACAAAACCGGCCCGAG
Source organism: Dermochelys coriacea (assembly GCF_009764565.3). Lineage (NCBI taxonomy): Eukaryota > Metazoa > Chordata > Testudines > Dermochelyidae > Dermochelys > Dermochelys coriacea. The sequence continues at coordinate 21,626,955 of NC_050078.2, read as the reverse complement.
GACCAACCCTTGGGGCATTCCACTTGATCCTGGCTGCGTAGCCATTCGTTGACTTCCACGATTCAACGGTCTCTACCCAGGCCTTTTCCTTGCACAGGGAGGATGGACAAGAACACCACTTGCACCTCAAACTCCTTTATCTTTCTTCCCAGCGCCACGTAGTCTGCAGTGATCCACTCAATGTCATTCTTGGTAGTTTTCAGAGTAGCAGCCGTGTTAGTCTGTATTCGCAAAAAGAAAAGGAGTTCTTGTGGCACCTTAGAGACTAACAAATTTATTAGAGCATAAGCTTTCGTGAGCTACAGCTCACTTCATCCGAAATGCATCCGATGAAGTGAGCTGTAGCTCACGAAAGCTTATGCTCTAATAAATTTGTTAGTCTCTAAGGTGCCACAAGTACTCCTTTTCATTCTTGGTAGTATCATTGGTGCCCATGTGGAGAAGCAGGAAGGGGTAGCAATCCGAGGGCTTGATGATTCTCGGCAGTCTCTCCATCACATCATGAATCTTAGCTCCTGGCAAGCAGCACTCTTGTCGGTTTTCCCAGTCGGGGCAGCAGTTAGATGACTCAGTCCCCCTGAGGAGAGAGTCCCTAACCACCACCACCCGCTTCCTTCTCTTGGGAGTGGTGGTCGTGGAACCCCCATCCCTAGGACAGTGCATCTCATGCCTTCCAATCGGCGGAGTCTCCTTCTGTTCCCTTCCCTCAGATGTATCATCTAGTCCACTCTCTGCATTAGTACCTGTGAAGAGAACATGAAAACGGTTGCTTACCTGTATCTGCGTTGCTGGTACATGGACATTCCCCTTTCTTCTTCTGGAGGTTACATGCTGCCAAATTTGTTCACCGTCCTCCTGTTTCCACTGCGCAGCCTGCTCTGAATCTTCAGAATATTGTGTCCGTAGAAGCATATCCTGATGTCTGTCCAGGAAATCTTCAGTTTCTCTTATGCAACTGATTGGTTGATTGAAAAGTGTGAATTGGGAGTGCTTTGTTCCAGGTGAGCCTTGAGTGGGCCTGACTGTTATAAAAAGCCAGTCAGCTGCGAACCAGCTGAGTAGCGAACAGCAGAGAGGCTAACAGTGGGAGTTTTCCTGGGAGTTCGCCGGGGAGAGCCCACTGAGGCTTACATCTTGCTTGCTTTTCTGAGTAGTCATTACAAGTCCTGAGGAAGCTCGTAGAAGGAAGGTAATATGGATGGAGAGTGTTCAGCTGTTGTGACCTGCACTAGATTTGCCATGTTTGTTTTTCTTTCACAGGACAGAAGCGACTTTGTCTGTACAAAGTGCAAGCTGGTCTCCAGCTTAAGAAATATCCATAAGCTGCATATTTATGCATATTCAGAACTGTGTAAGATGGTGCAGGAGTGTAAAAGAAATACAGTCAAACAAAATAGGTAATTATACGAGGTGAGTTTTCAGGATAAAAAAAGCCAGTGCTTTCCAGTCATCCAACAGTATCTCTTAACCAAGAAGGAGTTTGTACATCACAAGGAATTGGAAAGTTTCTGTCCTTTATTCTATGTGTAGAGAACTTACTCTGTTAATACCTATTATTACTATTAATATGTGTTCCTTTCAGTAACACTCTGTACATTGATGTGACAGTAGCCCTCTAAGTTCACAAATAAATCACATGGATACATGCCAGAGACACTGGAAATTTGTTTTCCAAACAGAGAATTGAGAATTTCAAGCAATGTGTGCATTTTCCCCAGCATCAGGACTCTGGTTATAAATAATTCATTATCAGTATGAAAAACCTGATTTGCTTACATTTTGAAAATCAGTTCAGAAACATGACAAATATTTGCATGTGAATTACTTTTTCCACAAATTATTTAATTTACATAATTTATCATATTTTGGAACCTCCAATCCATTGCATATTGAGCAGGAAGAGAATCAAATGACAATGGAATGGTCAAATACATGCACAATGCACTGTGGATTTAAGAAAAATAAGATAAATATTGCATAAACTTGAAAAATCCACTAGTGTCAACATTTGATCTGTTGCATGGAAAACTACTGCAGAACTAGTTCAGTTAATGACAGGTTTCAGAGTAGCAGCCGTGTTAGTCTGTATCCACAAAAAGAAAAGGAGTACTTGTGGCACCTTAAAGACTAACAAATTTATTTGAGCATAAGTTTTCGTGAGCTACAGCTCACTTCATTGGATGCATTCAGTGGAAAATACAGTGGGGAGATTTATATATCTAGAGAACATGAAACAATGGGTGTTACCATACACACTGTAACAAGAGTGATCAGGTAAGGTGAGCTATTACCAGCAGGAGAGCGGGGCGGGGGAAAACCCTTTTGTAGTGATAATCAAGGTGGGCCATTTCCAGCAGTTGACAAGAACGTGTGAGGAACAGTGCGGGAGGGAGGAGGGGGAAGGGGAAATAAACATGGGGAAATAGTTTTATTTTATGTAATGACCCATCCACTCCCAGTCTTTATTCAAGCCTAAGTTAACTGTATTAGTTTGCAAATTAATTCCAATTCAGCAGTCTCTCCTTGGAGTCTGTTTTTGAAGCTTTTTGTTGAAGTATTGCCATTTTTAGGTCTGTAATCGAGTGACCAAAGAGATTGAAGTGTTCTCCATCTGGTTTTTGAATGTTATAATTCTTGACGTCTGATTTGTGTCCATTTATTCTTTTACATAGAGACTGTCCAGTTTGGCTAATGTACATGACAGAGTGGCATTGCTGGCACATGATGGCATGTATCTCATTGGTAGATGTGCAGGTGAACGAGCCTCTGATAGTGTGGCTGATGTGATTAGGCCCTCTGATGTGTCCTGAATAGATATGTGGACACAGTTGGCAGCGGGCTTTGTTGCAAGGATAGGTTCCTGGGTTAGTGGTTTTGTTGTGTGGTGTGTGGTTGCTGGTGAGTATTCTATTATAAGAAGAATAAATGCATTGGATCTTGCAGAATTCAACAGTCAGACTACTTGGTGCTAATGGCAATATACATGTATTTCACTCTTAAATGCTTGAGCAACATTTTTCAAAATTAGCCTCTGATTCTGGGGTGTTTTAGTTTTTGGGTGCTCTGCTTGAGACTCTTTGTACTTAATTTTCAGAAGTTCTTAAATGTATCGCACTTTAGTTGAAGATAGTAGGAGCTCTGATCAGCAGCATGCTCTGCATTTCTGAAAGTTAGGCATCCAGAATCAGAAGCTACTTTTGAAAATATTTGCTTTACCAGTTTTTTTCGTGTTGTTCCCATCTTGAAAGTTGAAACTGTGGGTTTTTTTAAAAAAAAGAGGTGGGGATCTGTGGACGCAATTGGAACTTGAAAGAAAGAAAGTGTATGTATGTCGGTAGAAGGGAAAAATGTCGTATGGCAGTTACTAGATTGCTTTATTGTTTTCAGAGAAAAGTGTTGACTACTAATCTGTGTGAATGCTTTCCTTCAAAATGTCTTGCTGCTAAGTATGTCACTAAGCATAATATAGAAAAAAAGAAAAAAATCCCAATACCCTCTTTCAAAGTCCTTGCAATAATAATTCACACTGACTAATGCTCTACTAGGTCTTGTACATGTAAATTGGGATCTCATTCTTGCTCTGAGAGGATGGCATCAACTTCTGTGTCAATGGATTTTTCACTAGTGACAAGTTTGAAAAGCATGAGCCATCTATGGTAAAGAGCATTTTCGGCATCAGTCCAACTGAACTTAAGACTCCTCAGCCTTGCTCTGCCTTGCACAGAGTAGATCTCATTAGTCTTCAGCTCTAAGTTTGTCTGATTAGGTCTTTTCTGTTCAGAGGTGTTAAAAATGACTGAGAACCCAGAAAAGGATCAGGAGTAAGATCTGTAGATACTACTATTGTGGCAAGGAATTACAACAGGAGCTGACAGGGATGGGATGTGTTTCATTCCAAGCTCTGAACAGGTGTTCATAGCAGTCACTCCCAGAAGCTACTGCTTATGAAGGGAAGGAACAAGTCTTTTAGGAAAAATAGCACATAATTTTTACATAATGGTTTCCTGTGTTTTTTCTCTTAGAGCTCTCTTTTGTAACAGCTTGGTCACACGTCAATGTTATCTCTTCCGCATCTGTAAAAGTTAAGAAACCAGCTGCATTAAAAAGAGAGAGCCCTGCCACCTGCTCTTTCAGTTCTTATAGGCAGTGTGTCCGTAATCAAAGTGATATGAGGGTTCAAATGTATCTCAGACTTGGGCAATAATTTGTTTGCTCCCACATCAATGAACAATTTCTCAAGACAATTTGGACGTAAGATTCCCAATACTTAGATGAAAGGCTGTATGGAAAACAGCCTCTGACTTGATCTGGTATTCACAAAATTCTTCTCTATCGCTGAGATCTCTTCTTTTTTTTGTATTCACCCTTTTTGATGACTACCTTGGCTCTTTCAACATAACTCACTTGCCCCCTCTTCCTCACCCTACTATCTGATTGTTTAGTGACTCCCAGTTCATCAACAACCATGACTGTCTCTCTGTCTCAGTGCCTTCTTCCCTGCCCTTTTTCCTTTCCTACATTTAACTCAGTTATCGATTCTACACAGTTTGCTGTCCACCATTCTCAACTCATTTTCCCTTTTCTCTAATCACAAGATTCCACCAGTTAACCTATATTCCTAGCTCACCTTTAACATCTGTTTCTTTCACTCCTGTGATCACACAGCAATCTGTCTCAGGAAGAAGTCTCACAACCACATGGACTTTCTCCAGTATGAATGCTCTGTCTCTTCCTCAATTTTGTCCATCTCCATAGCTAATCAGATCGACTTCTACACACTCATCCTGTCCCACAACCCTTAGCCCAGCAACCATTTTGCCACCTTTCACTTCCTTCTGGAGCCCCCCACTCCCGCACCTTTCTTCTTCTCTGCTCAGGATCCCTTTGACTTTTCAAAGAAGAAATTGATGCAATACGATAGGACTTTCTCCCTTTTTTCATTTCCTTTTTTTCTCTACTTTAACCTGTTTTTCCCTCGTCAGTCACAAGGAAGTTTCTTGTCTGCTCTTCTCCTTTAAATCCTCCAGGGACCTAATCCCATCACGCCTTGCCTCCATTTTCACCTTTCTCTTCAACTTCTTGCCTGTCTTCTGGGTCATTTCTTTCCCCAGAATAGAAACATGTTTTAGTTTACCTGCTCACGAAAATCGCACCCTTGACCCCATCTGCTTCTCCAACTCTCATCCCATCTCCCCTTCATCTCCAAGTTCATTGAACATGCAGTCTATAACTGTGTTTAGAGTTCCCTCCTTCCAATTCCATCTTAGACCATTAACAATCCCTCTTCTCAGTTAAAAAATAAAAAAGCAGTAGCCACAGCAATAAAATTCAAACAGCCTAGGTGAATTCTGCTTGGGCTGTCCGTAACTTTTTATATACTTACAAAAAGGTGTATAAATATGCTACAGAAGTCCAAGGGCCCCTTTTCTTCTACTTCCCTCCCAGGGTCTGTATTACCAGGTCTGGAAAAAGTTCTATTTCTAGTCTTGTGACAGACCCCTTCATAAAATGGGTGACAACTAGTAGTTATAGCAAAAAACAAATCTGCCAACCGTAGATTGTTTTTCTGCATATAGATAGAAACTGCTCATAAGTATTTAAAAGCATTTGGCAGTTTACCTAGTTATGCAATATAATATAATTTCATGTAAAGTCTATTCATTTTCAAACATAATTTACAGTTGTGTGAAGAATTATAAGCTAGCTCAAAAGATATTCTTTCTAAGGATCTGTCATAAGCAAATATTTTTTTATTTTTAGAATATTTTGACACAAATTCTTAACCATATGAAAAGTCCTTATTACGACTGTTTGAAAAAAATATTTTCTATTTTTTCGAAACCATTCATTCACATTTATTTGGCTAAAAGTAATTTGTTTTGTGTAATTTTTCTGTTCCTTCCTTTTGGAACTTAAGAGTATAGTTTCAAAACATTACTAAGGCTATAAGCATTAATTATTTTCTTTCCTTCAGAGCCTCAAACCTGCACTTTGAAAGACTTTCTCTGCGCAAATGGAGATTGTGTTTCTGCAAGATTCTGGTGTGACGGAGATTATGATTGTGCAGATGGCTCAGATGAGGTAGGCTTCTTCACAGGCAAAAGAAAAAAAATATTCCTTTAGAAAGCTGAGATCAATATACAGCTTGCTGAAGTAGGATTTGTTTTCCCCCCTCACTGGGAAGCAACAAAAAAATCCATCCTTAGCCATCAAATATCACAACCTCCAGGTGAATGCACAGAGGTGGGAAGGAAAATAGGACTAATGTTACTAGTTATATCTCAGGGAAATTCTCATTTAGCTTATGTAGCAGAAGCTTGTCTTTTTTGGAGGAAAAGGTTGTGAGTTCTGTTCCCTGTGCTGCAAGTGCAGAATACAGTCACCTGACAATCATGCTGTCTGTGTACATACATTTCCCAGCCTCAAATAGTTTCAGTATTTACATGTTCTGTTTATAGTTTGTGCCCATTTATTCATATTCACATTCTACCCCGAGTCAACATATGGATCTCCTATTAAAAGCAGTGGCAGTTGCACGGAATAAGGGAATGAAGCCCCTTGATAATGGAGCACAGGCTATAAACAGATGGGAAAAACAGTATTTCTGATATAGAAATATTACTAAGTAAATATTGTAACTATCAGAAATGAGAGCAATGGGAATTATATATATATATAATTATACATATACATATAACTCTCGAGCTGTAAATGGCTCTAAGAAATCAAAGAAATTAAGTTTATGAAATCCTTTAAGATTGCTAATTGCTAATTTTATATATTTATATACATATAATTAAAAATTAAAGATATTTATTGATAGCATAACTGAGTTCTTTTTCCAACACTGATAAATGCACACAAATCTGCTTGTTGCCCTATGCTGTATCTGATCATGGTAAAATTAACTTTAATTTTTTTTCTGTAATACTGTAGTTTTCCATCATTCTATATAGCTCTGCTCAGGGGTGAAAGTAACTCCGAAGACTTAGCGGTACAGGGGCCTCCCCCAACCAGCCCTTCCACGCCTCCTGGCACACGTTGCCTGGTGCTCCAGCGGCAATTTAAAAGGGCCCGGGGAAGCTGCTCCCTTTGCCCGGGGGGGCGGGAGCGGGTAAAAGGGGCAGGGATGTTAAAGCACTGCTGTGGCAGCACTTTAAGGAGGTCCTTTGCTGCAGGAGTGCTTTAACGTCCCTGCCCCTTTTGCCTCCCCTGTCAGCTGCCCTGCCGGTAGGGTCTGTACCAGCAGGGCGACTGACAGATGGTGGAAAGGGCAGTGACGTTAAAGAGCTGGTTCTTTGCTGCGGTCCATTGCTGAGGCAGTGCTTTAACGTTGCTGCCCCGTCCCCACCCCTGGTCAGTATAGACCCTATGGCAGGGCCGCCAACAGGGGAGGCAAAAGGGGCAGGGACGTTCAAGTGCTGCCGTGGCAGCACTTTAATGTGGGCTCCGGACTGACTGGTACCGGCTTCTAACCGGTACTTTCATCCCTGGCTCTGCTACATCTCATACATTTCTCTCAGGTTTCTTTGAAATTTGCTACCACTGAAATTTGCCCTGATATTCTTTTTGTTTCAGTCTTCTAGTCTTGCCATCCTATTTTGAGCATCTTTTACTATTGAACATTTTTATGAATCCACTAAGTAGTTTAAACAGTTTTTAATATATTTTGATACATGGTAAATGGTTTCACAAGTAAATAAGTACATTTGATAACACTTTATTAAGTAAAAATACCCCATAGAGAGCAGGCATCAATATATAATAATGGGGGGGGGGAGTTGATTACATTAATATTTACAGGGTAAAGTCTGCAAAAATTATGATCAGGGCAACATAATTATACTACTAACAGTGACTCTCAAATGAGGTGCCAGCTATCCCATTGCAAAAACTGTACCCCCTTTTAAAGAGTTCTTTGCTAATTAAGGGCTCAGTTCTACAACCTTTATTCACAATCAGTAGTATCTTACTGTGTAGCAAGGTACTTCTCATTGTTGAGTAAGGGTGGCAGAACTGGGCTCTAGACATTCTGACTGGCTGAACATTTTCAAATGTTTTATATAATACCTTTATATTAATAGATATACTCAGTTGTATTGTTTTGTTTATAACAGAGATATTGTGAACCTGGCTGTTCAAAAGGCCAGTTCCAGTGTTCCAATGGTCAGTGCATATCAGCAAAATGGAAATGTGATGGTCACGAAGACTGCAAATTTGGGGATGATGAGAAAAATTGTGAACCAGGTAGGTCTATATAAGTGATCTTTAAATTTTCCAGGAAAAAAATAGAAGTATTAAAAAGATATGAAGAACAGAAAAGAAAAAGTGAGTAAACAAATCAAGATGACTGATATCAGAAATGAAAGGCACAGGCTCAGTAATAAATTCATTGGTTTGTTGTATATGTGATCCTTTTTGCAAAGAATTTCTGCAAAACTGATTCAGTTTCACATTACATTTCCTGATATGAAATAGAGAGGTCTTAGGGTCTGATCATCCATCCCAAGGGCTTAGACCAGTGATTCTCAAACTTTTTAACTTTCACCTTTCACATAGCAAGCCTCTGAGTGTGACTGTTATAAGTTAAAAACACGTTTTATATATTTAACACCCTTACAAATGCTGGAGGCAAAGAGGGGCTTGGGGTGGAGGCTGACAGCTTGCGACCCCCCATGTAATAACCTTGTGACCCCCTGAGGGGTCCTGACTCCTAGTTTGAGAAACCCGGGCTTAGACCATGTGTTTTTCATTACCTTTGTGAATGACATGGTATGCTTGAGGACGGGGTGCAGCAAACCACAGTGCTCGGGAACTAAATTGTTACTGCTACTTGTGGCTGGGCATCCACAGAGCAAGCAAACAGAAGGCTTAGAAGAGTAGGGGAAATATTATCCTGTGGTGCATATATGATACTAGGAGCAGAGTTCTAACATTTTTAGTCTGAGCTCTACTACAAGAATTCCTGTGTAAAACTAGGCAAGACATGTAGTCTGCCTTTTACTCAGTTTCCTGTGCTGTAAAATTAATGGTTAACTTCCTAACATAAGGACTGTGGTGTTTAAAGCATAATAAGGTACTCTAAGATATTTAGATGTAAGGGTTATGCATTATTAATAATAATAATATTCATATTCATTATTAAAATTTAGAAGACTTGTTCTATTTACCTGATATTATTCTGCACAGTTGTAAAAAAATACTTGAGCTGTTTTGTTTTTTGTCAAATTATCCTATATCTCTGATGTTTATATTGGAAACAATATACTAGATGCACATAGTTTTTTGTTACTTTCATTGTGTATTTTGGTCCTGATCCTGTACTGTAATTTGCTCATGCTGTCCTTTGTGCCCATTCAGAGTCTGATTGAAGTCACTCAGAATCTGTAGAGCAGTGGTTCCCAAACTAGGGACGTCGCTTGTTCAGGGAAAGCTCCTGGCGGGCTGGGCCGGTTTGTTTACCTGCTGCATCCGCAGGTTCTACCGATTGCGGCTCCCACTGGCTTGGTTCGCCATTCTAGGCCAATGGGAGCTGTGGGAAGGGCAGCCAGCATGTCCCTCAGTTCGCACCGCTTCCCGCAGCCCCCATTGACCGAGAATGGCAAACTGTGTCCACTGGGAGCTGTGACTGGTCAAACCTGCGGACACGGCAGGTAATCAAACCGGCCCAGCCCGCCAGGAGCTTTCCCTGAACAAGCGACGTCCCTAGTTTGGGAACCACTGCTGTAGAGGCACTGGGGTCCATACCCACAGATCTGATGCATAACTGAGCGCCTTAGAATGTGGAGTCTTTGGGATGAGAACCTTGTCATTTTTACAGTATAAATTGCCTGACTCAATTCTGATCCAATATAAATATAAATTATACCCTACTCTTACTACACATTTTCTTTAGATTATTGAGACAGTTTGTATTAAATTTATGGTGTCCTTCACCTCATATCTTGAAAAATCTACTTGCATAAATGCATGTAGTATGAAGTTTTGTTGAGGTAAACAGCAATTTGTGTTATATGCCTCATTTCAGAATATAGCCCCCACATGTACATCAGTCTTGCAAAATTCTGCTTTCCCACAATATTTTTTCCCCAAGATGGTAAAATATCATTAATTGTTGGGTTTTATGTTCTGTGTTGTTTCTTCACTCATTATTAGTCAGCATGGCACAGAGCAAGCAAATAGCTATTGTAGATGGTCATTTACATTTGCGTGAAAATTTTGAAAGAGTAGTGTCATTATTTTTAATAATAGTGGGCCAGCCCTAGGTGGATTTTTGCTTAGAGTGGAAAACATTTTTGGTGCCCACCCCACACAAAATGTGCAAACAAACAAAAAGGCAAGGGGAGGGTTTGCAGTCCCAGAATATGATGATCTGATGCCCCAGAAAGTTGGCTCCCAAAGCATCCATTGTGACCACCCACTTCCCTAAAACAGTGTTGGGATTGAGAGGCCTGAGATCTGAGTTCTGTTGCCCTTGCAGAAAAGATTTGTTTTGTAACATGGGCAAATCATTTAATGTTTCTGTGCTTCAACTTTCCCATCTGTAAAATGGATTATTTTCTTACCTTACAAGAGTAATATGAGGCTTAATTCATTAATTAATAAAATTCCCTTTTTACAGAGGGCCTGCACAAAACCTGTGTGTCACTTATGTCCCAATTAGCTATCAAAATGTATGAGATCCTTAGCTGGAAGATACTATATTAGTGCAAAGGTTTTACTTAATTTTTATTGTTATTGTTATTGTATTTATATGTTATTGTTTCTCTTTGAAAATACACATTTATACTAGAGTGATAGAGGTAGTTATCACTGTGAACATAAGAATGGCCATACTGGGTCAGACCAAAGGTCCATCCAGCCCAGTATCCTGTCTACTGACAGTGGCCAATGTCAGGTGCCCCAGAGGAAGTGAACCTAACAGGTAATGATCAAGTGATCTCTCTCCTGCCATCCATCTCCACCCTCTGACAAACAGAGGCTAGGCACACCATTCCTTACACATCCTGGCTAATAGCCAATAATGGACTTAATCTCCATGAATTTATCTAGTTCTGTTTTAAACCCTGTTATAGTCCTAGCCGTCACAACCTCCTCAGGCAAGAGTTCCACAGGTTGACTGTGCGCTAAATGAAGAAGAACATCCTTTTATGTGTTTTAAATCTACTGCCCATTAATTTAATTTGATGGCCCCTAGTTCTTATATTATGGGAACAAGTAGATAACTTTTCCTTATTCACTTTCTCCACACCACTCATGATTTTATATACCTCTGTCATATCCTCCCTTAGTCTCCACTTTTCCAAGCTGAAATGTCCTTGCCTCTTTAATCTCTCCTCGTATTGGACCCATTCCAAACACCTAATCATTTTAGTTGCCCTTTTCTGAACCTTTTCTAACGCCAGTATATCTTTTTTGAGATGAGGGGATCACATCTGTACGCAGTATTCAAGATGTGGGCATACCATGGATTTATATAAGGGCAATAAGATATCTTCTGTCTTATTCTCTATCCCTTTTTTAATGATTCCTTAACATCCCATTTGCTTTTTTGACTGCCATTGCACACTGCATGGATGTCTTCAGAGAACTATCCATGATGACTCCAAGATCTTTCTCCTAATTAGTTGTAGCTAAATTAGCCCCCATCATATTGTATGTATAATTGGGGTTATTTTTTCCAGTGTGCATGACGTTATATTTATCCACATTAAGTGAGCTGTAGCTCACGAAAGCTTATGCTCTAATAAATTTGTTAGTCTCTAAGGTGCCACAAATACTCCTTTTCTTTTTGCGAATACAGACTAACACGGCTGCTACTCTGAAATTTGCCATTTTGTTGCCCGATCACTTAGTTTTGTGAGATCTTTTTGCAGTTCTTCACAGTTTGCTTTGGTCTTAACTATCTTGAGCTGTTTAGTATCATCTGCAAACTTTGCCACCTCGCTGTTTATCCTTTTCTCCAGATCATTTATGATTAGGTTGAATAGGATTGGTTTTAGGACTGACCCTTGGGGAACACCACTAGTTACCCCTCTCCATTCTGAAAATTTACCATTTATTCCTACCCTTTGTTCCTGTCTTTTAATCAGTCTCAATCTATGAAAGAATCTTCCCTCTTATCCCATGACAACTTAATTTACAAAAGAGTCTTTGGTGAGGGACCTTGTCAAAGGCTTTCTGGAAATCTAAGTACACTATGTTCACTGGATTCCCCTTGTCCAAATTTGTTGATCTCCTCAAAGAACTCTAATAGATTAGTAAGACATGATCTCCCATTACAGAAACTATGTTGACTTTTGCACAAAAATTTATGTTCTTCTATGTGTCTGACAATTTTATTCTTTACTATTGTTTCAACTAATTTGCCCGGTACTGATGTTAGACTTACCGGTCTGTAATTGCCAGGATCACTTTTAGAGCCCTTCTTAAATATTGGTGTTACATTAGCTATCTTCCAGTCATTGGGTACAGTAGCTGATTTACTACAGGTTACAAGCCATAGTTAATAGCTATGCAATTTCACATTTGAGTTCTTTCAGAAGTCTTGGGTGAATGCCATCTGGTCCCGGTGACTTGTTACTGTTAAGTTTCTCAATTAATTCCAAAACCTCCTCTAGTGTCACTTCAATCTGTGACAATTCCTCAGATTTGTCACCTACAAAAGACGGCTCAGGTTTGGGAATCTTCCTAACATGCTCAGCTGTGAAGACTGAAGCAAAGAATTCATTTAGTTTCTCCACGATGACTTTATCATCTTTAAGTGCTCCTTTTGTATCTTGATCGTCCAGGGGCCCCACTGGTTGTTTAGCAGGCTTGCTGCTTCTGATGTACTTAAAAAGCATTTTGATATTACCTTTTGAGGTTTTGGCTAGCTGTTCTTCAAACTCCTTTTTTTTTTTTTTGGTGGTCAAGGTTGCCTAAGAGATTTCCATATTAACATCCTGTGGTCTGTTACTCAGAACTTTCTGAGCATGGAGACAATTAAAAAAAAGTACTTTTGTCATAAAAAATACACGTGCAACTTTTTTAACAGTGCCTTTAAAGTGCACAGCAACTTGTTTTTGTCAAAACAGGTACCATAATTATAGATTATGGAATTTGCACAAGATATTGTCAATTACAACAAAATATGTGTTTATCTAATATGTTTTACCTAATACTAACATTGAAATATGAAATTACTTATGAATTGCTAATGCTAAAATTTATGTTTGTAATTAGCATCTCCAACCTGCTCTTCAAGCGAGTATGTGTGTGCCAGTGGAGGATGTATCTCAGCATCTCTGAGGTGTAATGGAGAATTTGACTGTGCAGATGGCTCTGATGAGGTAACTGGTGCATTTCTTTTGAGCCCCTTATACTATCTGATGTGAGGTCTATGATCAACAGGTTTAGAAACTGAAAATTAATAAAACAAGAATTAATTCCATGAACCCAATGTTTTCACCACCAAATGATAAAGCAAAATATGCAAGCATATAATATCAGAACATCTATATTCCAGGTCTTGACTTGAAATTCAGTAGCAATTTCAATTGCAATGTTAATAGTAAATAAGAAGAACCAGCCAGGGCAATTAAATTCTAACAGCCTTGAAGAATTCTGCTTGGTCTGTCTATAACTGTATTGTTATTGTTAATGAATACTGCAGTACACATCTGTATTTAAACAGATGGATTGTGTAACAGAATGTAAAGAAGATCAGTTTCGATGCAAAAATAAGGCCCACTGTATCCCCATCAGATGGCTATGTGATGGAATCCAGGACTGTGTGGATGGCAGTGATGAAGAAAACTGTGAAAGAGGTGAGACATAGTTCTTGTCCCTAAATGGAAAACTCTTGAATTTCTCCACTTATTTCTATTTAAGCCTATTATAAGTTAGCAGCACCCCAGAGTCATACTAAAGAGAATTAAATGAAGGCTCTGTGATCCCTTCTTACAAAGACATTACAGTTGTTCCTCAAATGGCTGGCTGCAATGTCACAATTCATGCTGCTTAATTCTTTCACTTTGTATAACGTTTTTTTTTTGTTCCATAGGAAAGAAAACAATGTGCCTTCAGTACAAGTATTATCAAAGAAGAAAATTCAGAATGTTAAAAAAGTCTATAGTTTATAGCCAGTTTAGGCAACATTAATAGACAGAGCTGTACATTTTTAAACAAGCTGCAAAATAAAACAAAACAGAAAAATAATAAAGGCCCCAATCTTTCAATTAATTCCATGTGGGTGGACTCCTGCGCCTACACAGAGCCCCATTGGACCACATTTAGGGGCTCTACGGTAGAGGGCCCACCCACAAAGAACAAGTTGGAGTATTGGGACCTAAGTGTTAAACATTTAGGCCCAAATCTGAATGCCTAAAGTCAAGCTTCTAAATACATAATTAGGCACCTAAATAGAAGTGGTCTGATTTTCATAAATGCTGAGCACTGACAAATTCCATTCTAATCTTACTTCTTCAACCTTGCCTTAATAAGTAAAAGCAAACAGCATGTCATTAAAAAGCTTCTTCACACAACTTTCCTCCTGAGGGATAGAAATGAAAAGATAAACCACATGACAGTACTTATGCTCTAATCCTCCACTTAATGACTGCCTCAAGTACCATACACCACAAACTACAACCTTAACTCTGTCACTATAGGGATGCCAGCCTCCAACACCTGACTTTTTTCAGTAAGTGTAACATATAGAGTCTTGTGTGTCACAGCAGAGTAAAGGAAAGCATAATCAAGTCTTAACAAGAAAAACGCATGATGCATTATCTTGTCAACTACTTGTTCCCAATCCTAAAAGTGAAAGCAAAATCCATTGTTCCCAGATGAATGGTGTTGCATTTAGCTGTATAAAATGCATCTTGTTCAAGTGAGCCAAGCTTACCATTTGATCTGACATCTATGTAGAATTGACTTTTCCTTATCATTATTTACCATCATGAATGATGAGCCAACGTGATGAATGTTAATCACCTAACTGGCAGGTACTACAATAATGCCACAATAGAAATGTCATTGGGAACTTCTTTCTTAAGTTTCATAAGAATGAAAGATAAGCCTCAGAGAGTTAAGGGACATCTCACAAGCTTAGAATATGTGGGCTTTGGTGTGGAAGTGTCGAGGAGCCTCAGTCATGGACCATTACCCCACTGTGCTTTATGCTGTACAAACACAGAACAAAGGGAATGGTCTGTGCCTCAAAGAGCTTATATGATCTGGTTGAAGAGAGTAATTTGTGGGAGTAGTAAATATCTTAGAACAAGGTCATAAGTTGCATCGTTGTGTAAGGCCAGAAATAGACCATAGCTGCAGCATGTATATAGTATTTTGATTACAACGCTCTCCTTATTCTACAAACATTAACATTTATTGTGCCAGTGAAGGATAAAGACACTCCCTTGCACAAAAATTTCATTCAGTCTGGGGAAAACAGTAACTTTGAGATACCGTCCCTGAAATGGTAAAGCTACCATTTTGTACCCAAAGCAGTAGTATGGGTATGGCTATATACCTATGCTCAGTGTGTACCAGTGCCCAGATCTGCATATGTGGACACTCAGTGTGGGAATGGGTGCTACACACTCTAGCACACACAAGTAACCATATACACTTGCAAGTGTAACCGTAGCCTAAGAGGTCAAGCTAGCGCCACTGGCATATCATAAAATTCAGCTTGAATCTTAACATATTACAGATAAAAGACCAAAACATATTAAAGAGTCTCACTGTAAAATTATAATATTCTATGCAGTGAAAAACCACTTAGTAGATTCCAAATTCATGAGCAAAGAAGCATCAGACTTTGGCTTGAGTGATGAATTGTTTGAACGACACCCGGATTGTTCTTCAAGTTACCAGAATAGAACAGAGACTAAGGTACAAATACTGTATGGTTGCCTGTAGTAAATAGTGTCCTTGTGAAAGTAGTAACTCCCTGTGGATACTGTCAAAACAAGAGCTCAATAAAATGAAGAAAAAGAAAACTTTGATACAACACTTAACAGACAGTCCATGAAAGAGAATAGGTTTAGACCTCTATGAGCTAAATGGACAAAACTATCTAATTGCAAGAGTATTATTCAAGGTATCACAGAGATTGCCATCTGATTTACCTCTGAAAATTACGTAAATAAGAATAACTCCACTGAAATCAGTTGAGGTACATCATTGTAGGTGAGAAGTAGGTTCTGCATATGTTTCTAATATCACGAGATTGTGTAACTGAAAAAAAAATGAAAGGGTGATTAGTCATTATGGGTTTCCAGGGGAACTAGTTATAAATGGTCCACATTTCACAAAGCAAGATTTCAAAGCTGTTCTAGGAAAATACAGTTTGCAGCACATTACTAACAGCCCATATTATCCCCAAGGCAATGGAAAGGATGAAAGAACAGGCAGGGATTACTTACTCCTTTTTGTCCCTTATAACCTGCAGAACAAATCCCACTTCATCAACTGTTTAGTTCAAACTGACTGATGCTTGTTTAGACCAATATAAGTTACACTTTTCACATTTGAAAACGATTTGCATTCTAGAAGGTCAAATTTAAACAAGTCCAATGTGCAAATGAAAATATAAAAGTGACTTTAAGAGTTCTTTGAAAACCCTCCTAAATATTCAAGCAGATGATGTCAATAAATGCCATATTATGTAAAGAGGAAAAAAACCCTGATTGCTTGTGCAGTGGTCAAGGGAGAAAAACCCTATATGCAATTCATAAAAAATGCAATTTGTAAAGAGAAATTTTCAAACATTTTAGCATATTTTAAAAGAATGGGGAGTTATTGTCAATTAAATAGATACTCAAACAGATAAATAGTGTTGATCCTTAAATTGAAATAGCAGCTAAGCTTATCATTTCACTAGTTACTGCTACCACAAATGAATACAAGAAGCCAGAAGCTGTTCTTAATACTACAGCATCTGTTCCTATTGTAAAAACTTCAAGTGGATGGATTATTAAAAACCTTGAACAAAACAGAAATGACTATTTTACTTAGGTTAGAGAACTGAAAACCTAGTAAACATAGCAAATTATTCTTTTGTTTGTATTCAGTATACATGCCAATCTACCTAATGTTTTTAATTGTTTAAAAACCAAACACCTGTTATTGTTTACTAAATTTCTTGTTAATTTGATAAAGAAAATCAATTCTGTATTGTGATATAATTGATATATGAACAAAATAATTAACAACATATTTAATAATCTAAATGCTGATTGAAGTGTTTTTAATAGAATACAAGTTACACCACTTCAGGAAAGAGTTAGGCCTATTGGAAAGGCCTATTGGAAAAGGAGGAAATACCATAAATACTTAGACTTTTATAATTAAAGTTATATAATATATAAGGTAACTTCTCTCTCTTGTCTCTTAATGGTCCTTTGGAAAATAAAAACCTTTTTTGAGCTGAATTAACAAGCAAACCCAAACCATCCACTCTGTTACTGAAATGACACAAAAGGTGTTTGTTGGGCTGTTACGCTCTATTACTTATGGAATATTGGTCTGTAGCAGAGTGGATTTGGGAGAATGAATGGAGAGCCAAAATTGGAGCATCAGCATCCGTTTAGGACAAACCTGGAGGGGTATGTCCTTGAATAAGCTGGAACCTTTCTTTGTGTTTCTCCTGGTTTGCACTACTTGCACCTTGCAGCCATGTGTCCTAATGTAGTCAAGTCCTTTGCCCTCAGAATTCCTCTGCAATAAAGAAAAGTTGCATAGAAGAAGATTAAAATAAGCTCCTTAATTGAGGATTTTCTAAAAGAAACTGGATAGCCATCCAGTTTAGAACAACAAATCCTGTGTCTTGGCAGAGGCTTAGACTGTCTGACCTTTGCTGTACCTCCTAACTTTATGGTTCTATGATTCTAAGATATTTTAACTATTATAGAGGCTGAATACCTGCAAGGGGAACATGTTACATGGGGTGGCTGTCTCCTGACTCCTATACCTCTTTCCCTGCCTTAGCCCCTCAAAGTCACACAGAACTTGGCTCCATTACAGGAGCCACAACATGAAGAAAGAGCAATGAGTGGCTATGCTATGTTGGGGAAAATATATTGAATGGCCATCTCCCCTTTCTGCATGCCCCTCCCAAGTCTTCCCCCATTGGATTTGGCCCTTTAATGCTCCATGTTTCATTAGCTGATGGAAGCATATGGACAAATGAAAATAGGGTGTATTTGTTTTATTTATACCATGAATTCATAGTTATTTATTTCTTCAAGGGGGAAATATATGTAAAGCCGATGAGTTCCTGTGCAACAATTCACTTTGTAAACTCCATTTTTGGGTGTGTGATGGAGAAGATGACTGTGGAGACAACTCAGATGAAGTCCCTGAAATGTGTGGTATGCCTTTTGTTATTTTAATGCTTTGTATTCATGGCACTGAAGTGAATTAGTGAAGTAGAAAGATGTACAGTTTACAATTCCTCGATTTAGGAATATATAGAACTCGCTTCACTACCTCTTTTCTGTCAAAGACTCTAAATAAGTTATGCTTTTCCTCATTTGATTTTTAAAGGATTGTCTTAAATATGGGTTTACAGACAGTAAGCTTAGAATAAAACAAAATTTACATTAAATTATATTATTCTACAATCCAGTGGAGATTTTAAAATCAGAAATGGCAATAAGCATAGCTATTTTTTTCTCTCAAATGGGGTTTACAATTACTCTGGTACAGCTTTCAGAGTGGTAGCCTTGTTAGTCTGTATCAGCAAAAACAATGAGGAGTCCTTGTGGCACCTTAGAAACTAACAAATTTATTTAGGCATAAGCTTTTGTGGGCTAAAACCCACTTCATCAGATGCATGGAGTGGAACATACAGTAGGTAGGTATAAATACACAGCATATGAAAAGATGGGAGTTGCCTTATCTAGTGGAGGGTCAGTGCTAACGAGCCAATTCAGTTAAGGTGGAAGTGGGCTTAAGTGAATTGGCTCGTGGGCGTTTGGTGAAGAGACTCTATGCCGACAGGAGAGAGCTCTCCCATCAGCATAAAAAACATCCATGGTAAGGGCTGGGTCGGGGTAAGAGCTGTGTGAGCAGCTGTGGAAGACTGGGTCCCTCCACCTGCCCCGGGAGGAGAGCCCAGGAGGATGGGACCACCTGGGGAATAGGAGGGGTGGGGTAGAGGCGTGGCCTTGGGGGGAAGAGGATGTGCCTCGGGGAGGAGGTCAGAAGCCCCTGACCCCCCCCCATCTGGGAAGGTTCCACTGCCCCTGCCCTGATGTATTTATAAATAGTAGTTTTATCCCCTTTCAGCCTTCATTTTTCTCACAAAATCTCTCACTGCAACTTGTTCAATTTTAGAGCAGAGCCCTAAACAATCTGAGTGTTTACTGGAGCTTTCATAAGTGAAACTAGGGTTGTCATGAGCCCGTAGTGCCATCAACTAGATGCCTGCAACTGAACCAGCTCCTCTAAGCAACCTGTGTGGCTTCTACTGAGGGACAGATCAGCAGCACAGCCTGCTCAGCTTCTGCTCTATGAGTGAATAGAGGAAGGGAGGTCCCAACTGCCTCTCAAGATTCAGCAGTGGTCATCGCTATTAGCAGAGAAAAAATAAAACATTGATCCCAGTGAGTGAGTAGAGGGATAGAAATAACAAAAAGATGACAAAGGGAAAAGACAGTATGACATGAAACATGACACAAGCATTGAAAATTGAGAGTGGGGCACATATGAACAAGATAAACCAATTAAAGAGAGATATTGCTTCTGAAAGTGAGAGCATAATAAACCACTAGAAAACAATACATCAAAATGAAGAGGGCAGGAAAGAGAAAAAAATATAGAGATGGAGAGATTATGGGATAAATACATGGAAAAAAGGAATCAAGAGACTTGGGTTATATTCCAAGCTGTGCCAGTGCTTCATGACCTCAGACAAGTCACTCCATCTCTCTGTGCTTTAGTTTTCCTATCTATAAAATGGGAACAATGATACTTACTCCCCTTTGTAAAGTCATTTGAGATCTACGGTGCAAAGAATTGTGAATATGTGTATTATTAACTAATTTATTTAAGATTGTTTATGTTTATATTTTCCTAGCAGATGTCTTTTATCTCTTGTGAGTTTAAGGGTAAGGAAAGGGGTGGATACTCGAATTGGCCAAAGTTTTTGTACTATGAACATTTTCCAGCTTTCTATTGATGACTGTATGTGATTGTTAGCATAAGCATCTGGGCTCTGCTTCAACACTAGATAAGGTTTTGAGCAACTCCAATATCTCCTGCCTCCTTTTTTTAAACAAAAAATCAACTAAATTGATTAACTGCTTAAATCACATCAGGAGGGCATAAAATTATGCAATCATAAAATCATACATATCCAGTGCTCATTTACCACACTGGAAGGAGGCACAACACAGACAGGTAAGCTTTATGAGCAACTGAAGGATGCTTGTGCATAAGTACAAAGTTGCATACTTTGCATAAGTATGTTGTTATTCTATATTAATGGATGCTGTCTGATATTTTCTTTCTACAGTCAAATTTCCATGCCCACCTACAAGACCGTACAGATGTAGAAACAACAGGGTTTGTCTGCGACCTGAACAGATTTGCAACGAGATTGATGACTGTGGTGATAACTCAGATGAAGATCACTGTGGTAGGTGCATTTACCTTTTAAGGCATTCAATTAAAAAAACAATTAAAGGCAAATTTTATTACAAAGATTAAATTGTACTTACAAAAAGCTTAATTGAAAGTTTGTGGGTCATAATTTAATTCTCAAAACAATTAGGCTTGACATCTTTGAAACTCTTTAATGCTTTGTGGTCATTTCAATTTTTATGTGCAAGTAGTCTAAACAATATGAAATGCTAATCTTCTTGTGATTTTTCATTTGTAATTATGTAGATAAGATCCCATATAAAGCAAAACCTTGTAAAAAGGATGAGTTTACTTGTAGTGATAAGAAATGTATACCCATGGAGCTGCAGTGTGATCGGTTTGATGACTGTGGAGATGGTTCAGATGAGCAAGGATGCAAAATAAGTGAGTCTGGTTGATAAGCTGTCTGTTTTTCATTCTTGTAGCAAAAAAGAAGTAACACAATGATCTGGTATTCTTTCATGCAGAACCTATCCAACAAAACAGAGTTTTCATTAACATGAAAAAGTGTAACCTATGTAGTATCCAAACTAATATAGCTGAGACTAACGGTTTAAAGTAGAATATGAAGAAAATTAACAACTTTTCCAAATAATAGTTATTTTGCTTCAGAAAATAACCAACTATCTGACCCTTCAAGAGGTGACTCAATCCATTGTGAGCTGGTTTAGCTGTTTAAATTGATTATATTTCATTTCACACCTATTCTTCTCTATCAAAGTAAATACAAAGGTTTTGTGATATGAAATTCTTGATCTGAAACAAAATCACTGAAACTAAGCTGACAAAAGAAATTCATCCAAACATTGATAATACAGTTTTTCAAGACTTGCTAGAGTTACACAGATATATTTTATTTAAATAAATTCAATGAGCTAATAATTTTCATACACGTACATTTTATTAACATACTTTTATTGTGCAGAAAATATTTTAAATTATAGTACCTTGTGGCAATGGGTTGTTTTCTTAGGATTGTTGCAATATGCTGTTTCCCAAAATCATGTTTTCCAGCTGTTTCCCAAAATCATGCAGCTATAATTAACTCAATATGAGCTAGAATAATTCTAGAATATATGAGAGTGGCTTTCACAGCCTCTCTTCATTTTTCCATTTATGTCCTTGCAACTTGTGGGACATAAAGATTTGGTCAAAGGTTCAGTCAGATAAGCCTAATAATACATTTATTCAGGCTTTTTTCAAACTTCTTTGATATGACAAGCAAGCCAAATGTCTCATATGAACAGGCATTTATATGAAATTCTGGTTCTCTGTGTTAGGAGTATGGATTTTTAGAGTAATCTGAGGCTGGAATCCTTATCCCTTTCTCCACCCTCCAGTTAGCTTCCCTGTAAGGTCTGAGGAGTATGAACCTGGACCTACTCAGATTGTATAACTCTTCCTTTGAGGCTCTGCAGTTCTCTCCCTGAAAATAGTTTCCTGGGTAATGGTCACCTCAGTAAAGAGAATGGGAAAACTTTCCACTGTCCTCCACGTTTGGTCTTGCGTAGTAATAAGTTGGTCCTTCACACTTACCCTTATTTTTCCAAAAGTTCTGTCCCCCTTTTACTTATTCCCTTTCAAGTTTGTCGCAAACCTGTGTAAGGAAAGGAAAAAGACTTTTCTGAGATTTGAGAAAGAAGCTGAATCTATTTTCATTCTCTTCAAGAGTACAGTGAAATCCAGATATATCATAGCCAAATAGATAAAGTTCATTATCCAGGAATTTACAAAGCTACAGAGTTCCCTGTCCACTGAAACTTAGTGCCCACTCCACAATAACCATGTCCATCTCCTTAGCCAGAGACGGGGTGCACCAATGGACAAGCTTTGCAAAGATGCATCTTAGAAATACCAAGAGATACTTAACTAATGTGCTAGTGGATGCTGCAATAATTCTTTTTGAGGTTGTTCTTATGCTGTGTATCCCCATAATAATTAAAAAAAATGAGATATACATAAAGATGTGTTCCACTATTTTATGGTTTTGGTATCATTTTGGCCATAGTGAAATAAAAGTATTTGTTTTACAGTAATCTTAAAATTCCCTTTGTCCTGCAGAAAATGATTGTGGTTTTGTTTTTTAGCAGGAAATTAGTGTTAGAGTTCCCCACAGAATGGGAGGAAGTTTAAGGTTCTTACATGTTAGTTGTATGCATGAACTGTATCATATGTAGTTGAACAAATGCATATAATCAGTAAAATACCCACTGCTAAAATACAAATGGATATTTACTAGAGTTGAGTGATGAAAAATGAATAATTTATCTGACAAACTGAGCTTCTTCTTTTCCATGTGGAATATTTACAGCCAGCTTGCAATTTCCTATATTTGTTTGTTATTCAGAGATGTTTGAGAGGATTTTTGTATGTGTAATTGTGGTTTTTAAATTTTTTTTGGCTTGATCACAAATATAGTTATCTGAAAATATGCCATACTCTATCAATGTTAATTTGTTGGCTAGGGCAGATAAGAAACATGTTATTGTTTCCGTTCCCTAATTGGATGAGAGTTCAGGCACATCATTTGTGGTCAGCCACATGTGAGAATTTAAGAGTCCATTTCCACAAAAACCTTGTGGAATATTTTTAGATATTTTTGCCAATAATAATCGGTTGGTCAAATGTTTGTTGAAATTAAACACAAAAGTATTGTGAGCATGACTGAAATGAATTTAAAATTTTCAAAAACCTTTGTTATATTCAAGCAGCTTTAGTAGTTACAGTCAAATTTGTTTAATTAAATAGAATGTATCATAAAAAATAGGAGAGCAATTCTAACAATTAAGTATTTCACTATTTATAGATATTCCATTTTACCAATTTAAGTCTATTCCCATAGGTCCCACTGAATATACTTGTGAAGCTGATGTGAATCCTTGTGGAGATGATGCATACTGTAATCAAACAAAATCATCAGTTTTCTGCCGGTGTAAGCCTGGATTTCAGAGAAACAGGAGGAATAGGCAATGTGAAGGTACAGTATATTTCCTTTGCAGCTTTCTTTAAAGCTTTCTATTGCAATTCTTCTACATCCCTTTACTAAGCAAATTAAATGATTGCTTTTAGAGTCATAGAGTATAAGGCCAGAAGGCACCACCAGATCATCTAGTCTGACTTCCTGAATATCACAGGCCACCAACACCATGCAGCGCCCACATTAAAACCAGCAACTGAAATTAGGACAAAGTCTTACAGCCCAACTAAACTATTATGTGCCAGAGACAAAGAACAGAAGGGACTGAGATGTACCAGTGCCCATGGCCACACCAATGGCAGAGAAATGATTGTGAAATATACCCAGGTAATCCTGTCAAATGGTCTGCACCCATGCTGCAGAGGAAGGCGAAAAATCTTGAGGAAAATTCCTTCCTGAACCTACAGTTGTTGATCAGTTAGATCCTGAGCATGTGAGCAAGAACTCACCAGCCAAGTATCGAGAGAGAGAATGCTCAGTGCCACCTCAGAGCCTTGGCCTACTCCATCCTGTGTCCCATTTCCAGTTGTGGCCCTCACTGATGCTTCAGAGGAAAGAGATAAAAATAAACAAAATTCCTGACCCCTGCAGGTGAGCTGACTGAAACCCTGAAGCATAAGACACAAACTGGAAGTGAGCCCGGGGCTTCTGAACCCTGCCTCCTGCCATCAAATCATATCACAAACACTAATAAATTTGTACAGCTAATAAAATTATGTGTACTTATGGGATGTCATTTTACATCTGAGAGTAACTGGACTGTGAAACTAATCACACATGATATACTTATAATATGGAAAACTACTGCTAGAAATTTGGTTGTTTTTGTTCTGGCTCTAGTTTAGCAATGCAAACTAAAGAATTAACATCACAGGAACTGTCAGAGAATTAGTTTCATTCAGTTAGAAGGTATAGCATTGCTGACATCCTCTTAAGTTTATAGGACTTTTTATTAAAGAGTACTGTAAAATGAACTTTTGATACTTCTGAAAAACATAAGATGCTCCATAATGGTTTTTCAGGCATTCCTTCAACAATGCTAAAGTGTGCTCTTCATTGAGGTGGCCTCTGCATATTCATTCTTGGGAGGTTGTATGCTCTAGTGTCAATGAACTTTAGGAACCTTTTCTGCAAGCAGAACCAACCTTGTGTGGCACTGCACATTCATAGTTGAGATTATAAAAGGACCCAATCACCTCAGTGTAGAGCCAACCACCTCAGTTCTTGCCATTATGTAGCCAGATGCCAATACAGTGACACTCTCTGTCACCACAGTGCTTTTTTCCAGGAGGATTAATCCAAAATTTATTTAATTTCTGGTGTATTTTAGGTAATTTGCATCATTACACGTTCAGGTTTTTATTCTGACCTTGGGTCACGGCAGCCTTGGGACAAGGATGGTCACCCCATCAAAAACTCAAATAAGGAAAAAAGGATTCAAGTGCTGCATACTTTGCCCATCCATGGTCTTGGAGGCAGACACATATAATTGCTTTTCACTCTGCCTGAAGCCCATTCCCTAGATCAGTGTTTCCCAAACTGGGGACGCCACTTGTTCAGGGAAAGCCCCTGATGGGCCGGACCAGTATGTTTACCTGCCGTGTCTCAGGTTTGGCCAATTGCGGCTCCCACTGGCCGCGGTTCGCTGTGCCCAGCCAATGGGGGCTGCGGGAAATGACGCAGGCTGAGGGACATACTGGCCACCTCTTCCCCCAGCCCCCATTGGCCAGGCACAGCGAACCGCAGCCAGTGGGAGCTGCGATCAGCCGAACCTGCAGATGCGAAACAAACAGGCCAGGCCTGCCAGGGCCTTTCCCTGAACAAGTTTGGGAAACACTGCCCTAGATGGTTGCTTTGTTTATAAGACCTTCATACTTCAACCTTTTATAAAATGCAGAGTCCCC
This sequence comes from Dermochelys coriacea, assembly GCF_009764565.3. Classification (NCBI taxonomy): domain Eukaryota; kingdom Metazoa; phylum Chordata; order Testudines; family Dermochelyidae; genus Dermochelys; species Dermochelys coriacea. The sequence goes on along the minus strand of NC_050078.2, from coordinate 21,601,440 downwards.
ATGCCTTCCTCACAGATGAGGCCTTATGATTGCAGTCCCTGCATCTAACGTTGGATCAGCTGTGAAGTCACAGACTAAGCCAAGTTTGGATTCAAAGTTAGGCATGTCATAGAATCACAGAAGTGTAGGACTGGAATGGGCCTCCATAGATCATCTAGTCCAGTCTCCTGCACTCAAGGTAGGACTACATAATAACTAGACCAGACCTGTTCTTAAAAACCACCAATGAATCATAGAATCATAGACTATCAGGGTGGAAGGGACCTCAGGAAGTCATCTAGTCCAACCCCCAAAGCAGGACCAATCCCCAACTAAATCATCCCAGCCAGGGCTTTGTCAAAAGCCTGACCTTAAAAACTTCTAAGGAAGGAGATTCCACCACGTCCCTAGGCAACGTGTTTCACCACCCTCCTAGTGAAAAAGTTTTTCCTAATATCCAATCTAAACCTCCCCCACTGCAACTTGAGACCATTACTCCTCGTTCTGTCATCTGCTACCACTGAGAACAGTCTAGAGCCATCCTCTTTGGAACCCCCTTTCAGGTAGTTCCAAGTCAAGGAACAACACGTCCACTGCTTTCCCCGCATCCACAGAGCCAGTTATCTCATCAGAGAAGGCAGTTAGATTAGTCAGGCATGACTTGCCCTTGGTGAATCCATGCTGACTGTTCCTGATCACTTTCCTTTCCTCTAAATGCTTCAGAATTGATTCCTTGAGGACCTGCTCCATGATTTTTCCAGGAACTGAGGTGCAGCTGACTGGCCTATAGTTCCCAGGATCCTCCTTCTTCCCTTTTTTAAAGGTTACTGAAATTCCACAGCCTCCCTACTCAATATGTTCCAGTGCTTAACTACCCTGACAGTTAGGAAGTATCTCCTAATCATAGAATCATAGAAGATTAGGATTGGAAGAGAGCTCAGAAGATCATCTAGTCCAACCCCCTGCTCAAAGCAGAACCAACACCAAGTAAATCATCCCAGCCAGGTCTTTGTCAAGCCAGGCTTTAAAAAACCTCTAAAGATGGAGATTCCACCACCTCCCTGGGTAACCCATTCCAGTGCGTCATCACCCTCCTAGTTAAATAGTGTTTCCTAATACCCAATACCTAGACCTCCCCCACTGCAACTTGAGACCATTGCTTCTTGTTCTGTTATCTGCCATCACTGAAAACAGCCGAGCTCCATTCATAAAGTCCAACCTAAATGTCCCTTGCTGCAATTCAAGCCCATTTTTTCTTGTCCTATCCTCAGAGGTTAACGAGAACAATTTTTCTCCCTCCTCCTTGTAACAACTTTTTGTGTACTTGAAAAATTGTTATCATGTCCCCTCTCAGTCTTCTCTTCTCCAGACTAAACAAACCCAACTTTTTCAATCTTTCCTCACAGGTCATGTTTTCTAGACTTTTAACATTTTTGTTGCTCTCTTCTGGACTTTCTCCAATTTGTTCACATCTTTCCTTAAATGTGTCACCCAGAACTGGAGAGAATACTCTAGTTGAGGCCTAATCAGTGCAGAGTAGAGTGGAAGAATTACTTCTCATATCTTGATAACACTCCTGCTAATACAACCCAAAATGATGTTTGCTTTTTTTGAAACAATGTTATAGCATTGACTCATATTTAGCTTGTGATCAACGATATCCCCATATTTCTTTCTGTAGTACTAATTTGTAGGCAGTCTTTTCCCAGTTTATAGGTGTGTAATTGATTTTTCCTTCCTAAGTTGAGTATTTTGCATTTGTTCATATTGAATTTCATCCTATTTACTTCAGACCATTTCTCCAGTTTGTCATGGTCATTTTGAATATTAAGCCTCTCCTCCAAAGCCCTGGCCAACCCCTCTGTGTTTTGTTTCATCCACAAACTTTATATGTGTAATCTTTATGCCATTATTTAAATCATTGATGAAGATATTGAACAGAACCGGTCCCAGTATCAATCCCTGAGGGACCTCACTCATTATGCCCTTCCAGCTTGACTGTAAATCACTGATAACCACTAGAAATGGTTTTCCAACTAGTTATACACCCACCTTATAGTAGCTCCATCGTGATTGTATTTACCTAGTTTGTTTATGAGAAAGTCATGTGAGACTGTATCAAAAGCCTTACTAAAGTCAAGATATACCACATGTACTGTTTCCCCTCATCCACAAGGCTTGTTACCCTATCAAAGAAAGCTATTAGGTTGGTTTGACATGATTTTTTCTTGAAAAATCCATGCTGACTTTTACTTATCACCTTATTATCTTTTAGATATTGGCAAATTGATTACTTGATATTTGCTCCATTATATTTTTAGGTACTGAAATTAAGTTGACTGCTCTGTAATTCCCTGAATTGTCCTTATTTCCCTTTTTATAGATTGCTACTATATTTGCCCTCTTCCATGATTTTTTGAAAATAATCGCTAATGGCTCAGATATCTCCTCAGTCAACTCTTTGAGTATTTTAGGATGTATTTAATCAGGTCCAAGTGACTTAAAGACATGTAACTTGTCTAAGTAATTTTTATCTTGTTCTCTCCTTATTTTGGCCTCAGATCCTGCCTCATTTTCACTGGTGTTCATTATATTAGCCTTTTTTGGTGAAAACTGATCATGGGCCACCATGACACCAAAAAGTTGTTGTCAGACAGAATAGGATCTAAGGCTGTAGTGTCTGTTTTCAATGAGCACTAAGATTTCAAAACCATTAAGAAGATTACTCTGGGAAGTGAGCCTTCTAGTGGGAAATCTCTGCAATGTCAAAGCCAAATTTGACTTCTGCATAATCCATCCATACCTATGAAATCTATTATAAAGGCATACTGGTGTAATATCAGAATAAGAGGTGGCCTCAGCATCACAAAGATTTATTCAATTTTAACATGCTAGGACAGGGACTATCCTTAATGCTATGAATCTGCTACCTTCTTTCTTGATCAATGTGGACAATGCCCCATCATTTGGGCATCCTCTTTGACTCCAGCTTCTTTCTAGGTTCTCACATACAGGAGATATAGATATAGATACAGATATAGATATAGATATATAGTTGATTTTTTTTCTGCATAACATCTCTAAGATATGCCCTTTCCTATCCATACACACAGAACTATACCTCTCATCCAAGTTCTCAGCATCTCATGTCTAGATTACCATAACATCTTTCTCTCTGGCTTTAACAAATGCAAGCTTACTTCACCCATATACATTCAGAATGCTGCTGCAAAGGTCATTTTCCTATTGCATCACTTTGACCATATCACCCCTCTTTTTATATCACTCCACTGGCTCCCTCTTCTCTTTTGCATCAAACATGAGTTGCTTGTTTTCACTTTCAAGAACTTTCACAGTCAGTCTGCATTCTATCTATCATCTCTCATTTTCTGTTGAGCTGCTAGTGCTCACCTCTAATCAGCCAATGATGCTAGTCTCCATGGCCCCTTTGTTAAATTTTCAAAAATTTTCTCCCATTCTCCCTCTCATGCTTGGGAGGCGCTCCCCATAAATATCCACAAAGCCACCTCATTATCCACATGCAAATCCTTCCTCAAAACTTTCCTTTGCCATGATGCTTATTAAAAACTTCACTAGGTTTAGGCTGCTGGTGTGCAGAGACCAATGCCTATCATGCTGACCAATACTGTCTCATTGTTTACATGTACTTCCCCATCTATTTATATCCACGAGTCATCTCTTGTCCGATACTTAGACTGTAAGACCCTCTAGGATAGAGACTGTCTTCTTGTTGTGTGTTTCTACCGCACCTATCACAAGGAGGTCTTAGTCCAGGTCTAGGGCTCTTAGGCACTATGGTAATAAAAATAATACATAATAGTAATAATGATATCATCAGTGGGGGGTCCTCTTCAGCACTATCTCTCCTCAAGTGGGTCATCAATTCCAGGATCCCATTGTAACCGTGCCTTAGTGTGTCACAACTGAGGATGCCAAATTCAGGATGAACTGCTGAGAAATAGGGCAAACACAACTCAAAACTGGTGGTTATTCTTTTATACGATATACCAAACCAGCCACAAAAGTAAACTCCTGTTTCACCACACTGGCTAACAAGAAAACATAAAGGCAGTTTCCTCAGGCATTCCAGGTCCTACCACCAAAAACACTGGGTTCAGAAATGAGTGGTTCTTTACAACCAGTCTCATCAAATAATAGGTTCTTCTGATATCCACCCAGTCAATATACAGCTTAGATACTACACCAAACTCATGCTGATGACAATCCTTTAATATAAAAATCTAAAGGTTTATTTATAAATAGAAAGAAGTAAATGTGAGTGTTAAAGGAATCAATTACATACAGTAATGACAAATTTCTTGGTTCAGGTTTGTAGCAGTGATGGAATAAACTTCTGGCTTAAGTCAAGTCTCTGGAGTACATCCACAGCTTGGATGGGTCATTCAATCCTTTGGTCAGAGTTTCAGTTTGTAGCAAAGTTCCTCCAGGGGTAAGAAGTAGGATTGAAGACAAAATGGAGGTGTTTCCAGGGCCTTTTATAGCTTTTGCCATGTGGAGGGCATCCCATTGTTTTTACTGTGGAAAATTACAGCAATAAGGTGGAGTTTGGAGTCACTTGGGCAAGTCACATGTTCATGCCCAATTTCCATTGCAGGAAGCCATTACCTACACTCCAAACAGCACATTTACATGACAGTCCACTCAGTGTAGATGGGCATCTCTTAATTTGTCAAGTGTTTCTTGATGGGCCTCTTAATTTGAACAGATACTCCAAGATGTGCTGGCTAGCTACTCTTTGGGCATTACCCCAGGAGCAAACATTTGAAATCCAAGTATAGAGCCATTACTCATAATTTCAAATATAAAAATGATACATGCATACAGATTGCATAATCATAACCATCAAATCATAACCTTTTCATAGACACCTCTCTCGACAACCTTTGTAAAATATTCGCTGCAAATATATAACAGCGGTTGCAACAATGATCTATATGGTCATATTTTAATTAGATAATGTCACACCCATCCACAACTAAGTGCTTATTAGGTACTGGAAGATAAAATCCAGAATTTTCTAACCTATGCCACTCAGGGCTCATTGGTTATTTCAGTGAGGGACAGGAAGAATTGATCCAAATTAGGTCATACTTTCTCATTGGAAAGGATGCCAAAAATATTTGACTCCTTGGAACCAAGAGGGCATTTGTGTGGCTCCAACAGGCATTACTTTCCAAAAAGTCTATGAAACACGACTTACAAGGGTATACTGTTTATACTTAGGCAGCTCTCTAAGAATTAAATATATTATGGTAAATAACCATTTGTCTGAGTATTTAAAACCAATGAAGGAATCTAAAATTGTCTTTATCAATTTACTTAGTGAACTAATGTTTCTATATAAAGAAAGTTCATCAGGGTGCAAGACTAATGCCAACACATGCAACAAAAACTAAAGCAGAGAAAGCTTATATTGCATGTCTTTCATCAAGGCATGTACAAAATCACTTGTATAAATCTGTGTTTTCTGGCACTTGTGTGTCTGATGGGAAAAGGATTAAAATTTGTAATATAGAGTATGAATTCTGATGATGAGTCAGCAGAATTCATACTCGTATTACAAACTTTAATCCTTTTCCCATCAGACACACAAGTGCCAGAAAACACAGATTTATACATGTGAGTTTGTACATGCCTTGATGAAAGAAGTGTAATATAAGCTTTCTCTGCTTTAGTTTTTCTTCATCTTTAATTATTTGTTTAGAGATAATACCTTTCATTGGACTAACTAGAAAAAAAACCCCATTGTACAGACAAGTCATTCAGGCTAAAAATCCTTTTCATCTCATCTTAAAATTCCTTCATTCTGTACCACTCTTAACTAAGCAGCCGATTGTCCCATTCACTTCCAAGAACAGGAATTGAAGAATGCAGAAAAGGTAAAGTTGATTCTCCCCTTTTTCCCACCTCTTCATTAACTCACTCTTCCCAGTCAATTCTGTTCTATTTATTAAATTCATCAGTAGATGTCACATACAACCAGTTTGGTTTTTTGTTTATTTGTTTTTATTTTATCTGTCAGGCTTCTACCAGACTAAGATTGCCACTATTATTTCTTAGGCTGTTCAAAATGGAAGATCATTGACATGTGGAAACTTCATCCATCCTGACTAAATTAGCTCTGAAAAAAGGAGCATTTTCTCAATGAGATGTATAGAGAAATTAGTTGCATAATTGTAATTAACATACAGTTCAATACCATTTAATTTTTGTGTATGGTCCTATGTACATGTCAAAAACACTTTACAGAAATAGCACATTATCCTAGAAGAAATAATGTTGAGATTTCCAGAAAAATGAGGGAGCAGGAAAAAATGTTAATGGAGTGAAAGAGTTGAGATAAACGTGACTTTTCACAAGAATGAGGACCTCAGTCATAGCTACCAGCTAAGCGAATCAAGATAAGAAGATGGGCAAGAGATAGAGGGATTTAGATTTGTGTGTAATTTGCCTGAAGGTATTAAAGCAAGATTAAAGCAAGCAATGAAATGTCAAAGGACCAAAGTCAGAAGTTTAAATGATTCCATAATGGAAGATGTAAACAGATGATGTTAAGCTTCCAACAGGAATTTCAACAGTTCCATTAAAGCAATGGAATTTAAACTACTAGATGAAGGTACTGGTGACCAAATTGTTTTCTGACAAGCTGAAGAAGAATAGCAATCTATAACCTTGAAAACTGTACTGAGATCAAATATAATAAGGGAGAAGAGTTATTAAATAACCTTGAGAAGGGTGCCCTCTGCAATGTAAAGGGTGCCCAGCTAGTTTGAGAGCAGTCAAGATTGTTGTGCTGCAAGTGTTACTCAGAAAAGTGAGAGAAGATCTACTTTCTCCATATCCTTTCTCAGGGGCAGATTGTGAACTGTTGTGAATTGATGAGCAGTTACTTGCACAAGTATTTTGATTTACTTCAATGGGAATACTCACAAATGTGGCTAAGAGCTTTGCAACCTAACCTTACCTTAAGGAAAGGGGAATAGGCAAGTAAGAAACAGTGAAGTGTAGGTTTTCTATGAGATGGTGATAATGACAGTTTTGAGCATGCCATAGAGAGATCCTTTGGAGATGTTGATAATACTCTGACTTTTTAATCTTCAGAACTGATTTACAAATGTTTATTAATGATAATGGAGTGATATTAGAGACAAGAGTAGGAAGGAAGGAGACAAAATAAGACTGGAGGAGAGTCTGGTGAGGAACTGTTTTGTTCACAGCTGGAATGAAGTGCTTGGAAGTTCGTGTTCAGATGAATCCTAGAACAGTGGACTGATCATTTTAATCCAAGTATGTATTATCTTATGATGAGTGTTTTTCCCCCTAGATATCAATGAATGCATGATATTTGGCACCTGTTCACATCAATGTACTAATGTTAAAGGATCATACAAATGTATATGTGAGAGAAATTATAAGGAAAAGAATAACAGCTGCATAGCAAAAGGTAAGGCTACAAAAATTATACTAATTAATAATAATCAGTTAATTACTTACATCATTATTTACATATTTAATGGCTACTACTGTATTTTGACTTTATAATTTATGTTAAGAAAAATGAGTCAAATAGTTCAAACAATGTAGATTTACTTGTGATCATCAAGAAAGCAATCTTTCCAAGTATACATAAGCAAGCTGTCTCTTTGCCTGCATGTGTTTTACATTTCTACCACTACAGTTTCTCCTGTTTAAATATGTCTTCCATAAAGGTTAAGACACATAATATTAATATTAATACACACATGACTGAAAAGTCAGATAAAAATTTTATTAAATAATGTAGGTATGTTGTTGAAATTTTAGAGGCCTGAGAGCAGAATCAGATTTTTTTCATGGAAACATTTTCTAATGTTTGGAGCAAATGACTGGGTATTTGGAGGCTTTCCCACTGGTTTGCTGAGCAATCTTGGACAAATCACGTAGGGCCCCATTACTAAAGGTATTTAGGCACCTAATTCACATAGGTACTTTTGAAAATCTCGCTAGGCACCCATATGCATCTTTAAGTGCTCAGGTACTTTTTGAAATCTGACCTTAATCTCTCTGTGCCTTAGTATTCCAAACTGGAAGTGGGACAATAATAATTACCTACTGTGGCATAATGCTTTGAAGTAATATATAAATGCAAAGTGAATACATATGCATATATTATTATTATTGTTGGCAAAATGCTAGTGGCTAATGGACTGTGTTAAGGAATAAGTGTTGTATGCTCCTCCTCATTATACAACATTTAGGGGGTCAATTTTCATTGACTTAAAAGGAAAAAAGCAATAATTCACTGCCGGAATTAAATAATTTAAATTTCTATTCTCTATTAGAATGTCATTTTTCAATTGTTGGATATATGAAAGTATGTCCACAGTATTTCCATAGTAGTTCCTAACAATCCTACAGTGGAGGTGAGGTTGTAGTGTATAGTGTATTGTGGGTGGCAACAGTCAACACCATATGAACACTGAATGCCCCATTTCTCCTAACAGTGACCTGTCACAGGAGGATGACTCTCCTGAGTCAATATTAATTTGCTCTACACGTAATAAGAACTCTATCAGGGTTCATAATCTGCATTTACTATTGAGGAAGCAATAAGATCAAGATAAAGGATCTTGAGCACCCCCTGCTGCTGATAATGGGCAGCTACTTGTAATCAAGGGTGACATAGAAGAATTTAACATTAGGCTTATAATTTAATAATTACCTTTACCTATTGATCCTTAGTCTTCACACAAGTTTTTGGTCACACTCATTTGGTCTGTCAATGCACCATTCTGACAGATTGCACATAATAGTGTAGCACAACTGCATGGCCACTATTTCTGTTACTATTTCCTGTGAAATAGCTCCCATTGTGACTTTTTTAGCAATAGTCGGAGAGCAAATGGCCTTGAATATCTTATATCCAAAAGGTATGAAATCTTGGATGGTAGTTACTGTAAATCATTTATTATGGACAAATATCTAAATTTTAAAATAAAGCAAAGACCATTAGTGTGCTAATTATATATCCAATATTTAAATATTTTTCTCAAACTTCATTTATAGCTTTCAGAGAATGCTATTATATAGATAATTAATGGTACCCGGGCATTTCAGATAGGTAATAACTGGGGTATCGCTATGAGTAAATGCTGAATTTAATGGTGAATATAGTTCATAACATGGCTCTGTTTGTGTTCCTGTTGAAGTCAGTTTCAAAACTCTGTTAACTTCAGTGGAAACAGGATCGTTACCCTTTCTTAATTTGTAGAGCAAGCTCAAATAATGCATATGAAATCTTGACATGTAAAAATTGCCTTTAATGTATGTATGTTCATTTAAGAAATTTTAAAAGTACATAATGAATATGAAAATGGAATATATGAAGTAATGAGTATTAAATTATATTTTTATGTTTGCACAATCTCCCTTACCATTTATATGTTGCTCGTGTTTTTAATCAATAAACTCCTTGAGTCAAGGACTGTGTATTGGCATCATCTAGCACACTGCAGGCACTAACAGAGTATTACTACTTCTACTACTTCTAATAGTGTGATAGTGTTTATAAGGCTGAGCAAACACAAATCAAGTTCCCTTGTTAACATTAAGAAATTATACCAAATAAAAAAAATCGATACAAATGAAAAAATATTGATTTTTTACTAGGTGTTAGTTAAAATTCACTTTATTTTTGTATTTCATTATAATAATCCCCAGGCTCTGAAGATCAAGTTCTCTACATTGCTAATGACACTGATATCCTGGGTTTTATATATCCATTCAACTACAGTGATGTTCATCAACAAATTTCACATGTTGAACATAATTCAAGGATAACTGGGATGGATGTATATTATCAAGGTGATATGATTATTTGGAGTACTCAGTTTAATCCAGGAGGTATTTTCTACAAAAAGCTCCATGGCAGAGAAAGAAGACAAAGTAATAGTGGTTTGATCGTAAGTAAACCAACCTGAAAATTGCAAGACACAAATCTTTGCTTATTTATTTATTTCTCCTTTATAATGATATATATCCATTTTGTCTAGGTTGGAGAAAATATTAAATTTATGCAGATGCATATGATATATGAAATAAGTTTTACTTGATCAAGACTTTATTCAAATTATATGTGCTTCAAAATAAATCACTAGTACCTTCCTTACTTATAAACTCTAATGGACAGTAACATTCTGGAGAGGGCTTTGAAGGGTTTTCTGGAGCCCCTGGCTATAATTCAGCCATGAAAATGAAGGTTGTTATGCTTTACTGCTCTGTGATTGAGATCACCCCCTCTCTGGGTACCACATAGTTAGATGATTTACCTTGTAGATGATAAAAGTACTTGTAGAGCAAAATTCAAGTAAAGTGCATTTAATATTAGCTTGCCAAGTGGTAGTACTTCGTCCCTTAATTATAGTTATGAAAATCAATTTCATTTAAACAGGAAAACAAATAAATTGCTTCTTCCCCTCTCCTATACCTTTTCTCTGCAAACACGTATATTCCCCGGTACATGAAGCTTATTACAGACTAATGGAGATATTTTTTGTTAAACTATTGGTAGCACATCACTAATACAGGCAGTTGAGATCTGATGTAGATGTAACTTAGTATGTGAATGTGTGTGTGAGTGAGTGAGAGAGCTTTCAGTGGAATGAAGGAAGGAGACCTTGACATAATAAGCATTATTAAAAAAATATAAAATGACAAAAAATGGAGTAAGGTTATAAACTGGTGTACTTCCAACAATTCTGAAGGAATTTAAGAGCTGCTGACAAATAATAGGCAACCTCTCATTAAAATGAGTTACTTTACCTGAGAACTGGAAGATAACACATGTACCCACTGCAAGCAGATCTTCAGCTGCTGTCAATCACCGTAACTCAACCTTTAATAAAGACCTAAGGGGCAATCCAGGAACACTGACGGAAGCAATCTTTAAAAATGAGGGAGAAACCACCACTGCTTTGTGAAGGAAAACTGTAGAACTCTAATCTCTTAGAATTCTTTGATCATGTAAACAAAGTTATAGATAAAGGAGAACTAGGTGACATAATGTATTTAGACTTTCAAAAAGCCTTTGACAAAGCCCCACACAACAGGTTATTAAGGAAACTAAGTAATATGAGAGGTAAAGTTCTGTCATGGATTATAAACTGGCTAATACATAGAAAATAAACAGTCAGAATAAACTGTCAATTTCCCTGTGCATCTTTAAATTGCTCACCATTTAAACTTGCTAATAGGACCTTATTGAGTTGAAAAAATGTTTTACTATCACCTCTTTTAGAGCCACTCCAGATTCTTTGATCCATGTATTTCCTCTTGTCTCTTCTCAGGCTGTTTTTCACTGCTTTTTCCTTTTTTAATACAGATTTTTTTTTACTGGTTCTTTTTCTGGGGGTGTTTTTGAGTAGCTAATGTTTGCTTTGGTTTGTTTCCTTCTTTCACACAATTGCACATATCCTCACTTATCCAGATTTTAGGTGTGCTTATTTGAAAACCAATTAATGTTTCAGCATCTGTGATACTGTCATGGAGCTAGGATATGTCAATGTTATCTTGTAGCACCTGAAATCTGTTCTTCAGTTTAGTTTGAAATTGCTGTTGTAATATCTTGTCTATTAGCCATTGGCTGTCAATTTTCTTCATCTAGTCTGAAATGCTATATATCACAGGCCATAGCACAATCTAGCCACCCCGACACTAACCCAACAACCAGAATTAAACCAAAGTATTACCATCTTCCGGAGACTAAATATTCTATGCACAGGCAGAAAACAGCAGGGACCGAGGTATCATCCCCAACCTTGGCACTGAAGTCCCCCATTACTAAAAAGATGTCATGCTTGGGAATATGGTCAGTCAGAGTTTGTAAGCAATAGAAAAATTGATCTTTGATCTCATCGTCTCATTGTCATTTTCATGTATGGTATTTGAAACCTATCTTGGAGCAATTGTCTGTTAATTAAGTTCTAGTGTATAAACTGTTTTTTTCAATTTGGAAGTCTTAATTAACGATACTTTCTCTGAGTGCTAATCATTTTGTTTCTCTGAATATATTCTGACCTTTTCATTTTTGAATCACTTTTTATCAGCTCCTGGCCATTGATATTCACTTATTCCAAGGATTTCACGATTCTATTCATCCAGTTCTTTCAGCATCTGCACCACTTTTGTTGTTGCAGCCATTGTTCTAATGTCCCATACATTCATAGTTTGTTTTTACCATTAATAAAGAATTTCTCAGAGACATGGTTTTCACTAAAACCCATTGTTTCTGCTGAGATAGAATCCATTTGGCATGCTGCTTGCCAGAATGGCTGCTTTGTTGTTTTTCTATAGCTTCACTTCCCTGTGAGGATAGGTTGTTGGCTTTTACACTCAGTCTCCAACCTGGAGGACCAGTGGAATCTTTTCATATTGTCCAGAACCTTTGACTTATCCAGCTTGGGTAACCTAACTAGGAGTTAAAATTCCCACTGCCATAGCTCTCAGAGTCAATGAAGCACACAAGCCTTTGCACCACATCAAGGTGCGGACCCCATGTAAGAGAGGAATGGTTTGAAAAAGACAAATTTTACACCACTCTTTAATGAAGAATAAGGGGACAATCAGTGCAATGGAAAGGCAACAAATTTAAAACCGACAGCAGCCGATGGTCCAATTGTCTGATCTGGTATGGTTGTTCCTGTATCACAAGTATTAAGGACTCTGTTATACCGGAATCCTGTTGCAAGACTAAGTGGATCCTTCTTATAACTTCCCTTCTAAAAGGAAGGAAGGATCCTATAACATCCCCATGCGATAAGATTTTTATGTATTTAAAAATTAAAAGAGTACATATTCAGGATTTCATATTTATTCCTTTCTTAATTTATATCATTATATTGCTAACGGCCTAACTGGTGTTCTCAGGCAAAAAAAATAGCTTAATATTTGTAAACAGACCTAAATGTCACTTCATGCACCTCCACAGAAATGCTGAGTTTTTTCTTAATGTATTTTCAAACAATTTTTAGTGGAAAGTAAAATGAATATTCATTGGATATTTTACACCTCCCCCCAAAAAAGGAGCTTGGAACTGCATTAAGGACATTGTCACCACTTCCGCTGAGGGTAATAATGTGACCTTTGTGCCTGTGTTTATTTAAGTGTTTGAAAATTAGAAAATTGATTACATATTAAATGTTATTTATTTTATTCTTTTAATTAGTATTAATTCCTGACACTTCTGTTCACATAATAGATATGGACTACCTGAACATGGACTCCATAGTACCATATTCTCCTCTATATTATAAAATCTTTTCTAGCTGTCATTTAACTCTTACCAATCTGCAGGCTCCTCTAAGTATCCTTCCTCCAATTTCATTTCCCTGGCAAATGAATGTTTTTTCTCTTCTTATCTTCTGAGAGGGGGAGTCAAGTTTATCTTGGCTGTCCATGAGGATAGGGAAGTGAAGGAGAGGTGCACAGATCCAGCTCTGCTATATGCTATGCCCCTCCTAAAAATTTAGGGAAGTTCCTCCACTGACTTTCTGGAGGTCAGGATCGCCATGGAAATTTGGGAGGCTAAGCTCAGTAGGTACATTCTGTGCAAAAGTGGCAGATATCTATACCTAATTAATACTGCTAAAAACAGCTCTTCAGTCTCTCAAAAAGGTTTTTATTTGGACAGCATGAGAGAAGAGAATGAGGTGTGCGATTTGGTGAATACTGTAAGGGTAGGAGCCCCACTATCTGTATCTGTGCTTAAAACTAAATAGACTCACCTCAACTTTGCTGATATTTTCTATTTGCTGCAGCATTTCTCTTATCCTTCCCTCTGCTTGCCTTACGTGGTATACTGGAAGCCATTAGTCAAAATGTATCTTCCCAAACTGCGCTCGTCATTCAAAGATTTTTTTTTTCAAATCAGTCAGTGAATCCCTAAAGAGACTGTAGGACCATAGGCATCTCTGATAGACCTCTGTTATGTTTGTGAAGCATTCATCTCCCCCTGCTCTAACATATAATTGATCAGCAGGTTAATTAGTTTTCCAAGCAATCAATATCACTTTAATGCTGGTGCTTAAAATTGGTATTTGGAAGTCTGACAATTCCTTAATTGTAACTCAGGTTTTTGAAGTGATAAACTGCCAAAGGTTAAATTGTATCTTTTAATCTAGATTGAGCAGTATCTTTGATCTGTAAATCGGGGCAGTAAACTTGCACAAACCTCACCTGTGTTTGTAGGTAATTACATTAATACAAAAATCCCTCAGATGAAATTACAATGAGGGATTAGCTTTCCACAGATAGCTGCAGATTTCTATAACTCTATGAAACAAGTTTCAGAGTAGCAGCCGTGTTAGTCTGTATTTGCAAAAAGAAAAGGAGTACTTGTGGCACCTTAGAGACTAACAAATTTATTAGAGCATAAGCTTTCGTGAGCTAATGCATCCGATGAAGTGAGCTGTAGCTCACGAAAGCTTATGCTCTGATAAATTTGTTAGTCTCTAAGGTGCCACAAGTACTCCTTTTCTTTCTATGAAACAAGTTAAAGTTTGATTCAAATGGATGAACTAAAAGATTTCAGAGTAGAAGTCAACTCTTTGGGGCTTAGTGACAGAAGCAAAAGATGCATGCATTTTGATCGTGTGAAAACTATATAATTAAATTGGTGATAAGGATGAAGCTAATTACTGACATCCTTTGAAATTGGACACATCAATTAATTGGGACAAATTTTTCAAGACAGAGAGAGAGTTGTTGTGACTCAAATTCAGATACTGTTTTTGGTGAGAGCATAGAAAGAAAATTGGCAATTAGAAGAATTGTAGCCTTATAAGAACAGAAATAAAGTTTCTGTGAAGATTTCTGTATATTAGCCTGTAATACAGTAGTAATTGGCCCTATACAAAACAGTTGCTAGACTATTTTTCTAAATGTATCTTTGTAAAGTTAGATTATTACTTATGGGTTTGTTATTTATGGAACATAAAATCATTTTTAATAATTTAGTAATTCTGTAAGCAAGATTGAATAAATTGTGAATGCTGTGTTAACGCACATTAAAAATCAATAGTGCAGGCAAATTGCTATTTAACTAGTGTTGCAAATATCTAAGATATATCAAATGCAAAAGAAGTAGTTTCACAAATTCATTTTCCAGCCTATCCTCTTTTTTTGGCCAATCTTTCCATTCAATCCATTGTTTCTTTTAAACTATTACTCTTATTGTTTTTCCATAGCATTAACTGGGCAAACATTGACTGCTAAGGATATACAATTCTTCTTAAAGTATTGTGTGCACAGATCCATACTTTTAAATGTATACTCCAAGTCTTCACAAGAGCAACTGTTGGGACTGTATGTGTATGTGCTCCATCATGGTATCAGATGTCAGGCCCAAATGAATATGAAGAGCTACCACTCAGTTCCTTCCAGCTGTCGGACAACCTAGTCAGAACTCTCTAGAATTCCTCTGCTTTTTCCTTTCATCTGCATAGTTTGTCTTATCCTTAGTTGCCATGGTGGACTAGCATACATTGTACCTTCTATACACTGATGATTCTTATCTGCTGAGGAGATTCTGTCTTTGTGCAACTTTAAGCCAGATGACTGCATGAGAATGAGACCCTGAATTCTGGCAATTCCTGTTAGAAGGAGTCCTTAGCTTGGTGCAAAGTGACTGTTAATTAGCACCAGGCCCTTCCTTCTTGCTTACGGGCAAGTCAATGTTGGAATCCCAAAAGGCTCCAGATCCAAAAAGGCAGAAAGGGTCCAGATGATCCAACTAGTGTCATCTGTCGCCTCTTTGGATCCAAGTCAGTAGTCAATATCATCTGATGGTTGCTTAATAGACTGTGTGTTAAAGGATCTGAAGGGTTGTTTGTTGCATGATAACTGTAGGCTCCAACATTTCAGGACTATTCTCGCCTGATCTATATCTAATATGGCATTTTCTCAGTTTGGGGAATAAAATATTGCTCTATAATCAATAACCATACTGTGATGGTTTCTAAACCCTATGTTGTTACTGTGAAATTTTGAAAATCTTCAGTACATAAGAACATACAAACAGCCATAGTGTGTCAGACCAGTGGTCCATCCAGCCCAGTACCATCTTCTAACATAGCTAATGCTAGATGCTTCAGCGGGAATGAGCAGAACATGTAATCATCAAGTGCTCCATCCCCTTTTGCCCATTCCCAGCTTCTGGCAAACAGAGGTTAGGGACACTTCAGAGCACGGTTTTACATCGCTGCCCATCCTGACTATTAGCCATTGATGGACCTATCTTCCATGATCTTATCTAGTTTATTTTTGAACCCCCTTGTAGTCTTGTCTTCACAACATCCTCTGGCAAACAGTTTCACAGGTTGACAATGCATTGTGTGAAGAAATACTTCCTTTTATTTGTTTTGAATCTGCTGCCTATTCACCACCCTGTACTTTAAGTGGGGAGGGGTTTGTCTGGCTGGCCGGGAGAAGAGGGCAATGCTTTCTGGCTTGGGGGAGGAGGGGAGACGTAACACTGATAGAAGAGCAGTCAGCATGGTGGATGCCTCACCACCTAGGAATGAGGGGTTTAAAAGGGTTAGCCTGTGCCTGTCCTCTCCACTCATTCACTCGGAACAGGCTGGGCAGCACCCACTCTCCCTCCCTAATTAGGTCACAAATATGCCCAGTGTTTAGCTATATCTGCTGTGGGCATTACACTAGATGCCCCACTAAGGGGGTCTAACCATATTGGCTAGGTGCAGTAGGGTTTTTTTTTTGCCTTCCTCGCAGCAGGTTCAGGTAGGCTCTGTTCATGCATAGCATGACGGGCGGTAGGCCGTATGTTGCATCACTTTATTTAAGTGTATAGCAGATGTTCAGTGCAGGTACTCTATAAATTAAGGCACACAAGAATGGAAAAATGGCTTGGAAAAGGAATTAAGGACAGATGCTTGGTAATTAAGCAAGCCGGGGGTGGTTGGGGACTCCTATGATTGGTACAGCAGGCAGCCAATCTCCCCATCATCATAGTCCATCTTAACCCCTCCTATGAGGGGGGGTGATCAGTAAGGTCCTGGCAAGGGAATTACTGGAGGGACCTGGATGAAAAGGGAGGGGAGCTGATGGAACCCCCCCTCCCCCGGAATTGGCTGGAATTGGTAAGGTCCCAGCAAGGAAATTGTTGGAGGGACCTGGATGAAAAGTGGGGGAGCTGGTGGAAAGCCCCCCCGCCCCTCCGAAAAAAAAGTTGGCTGGAATTGGAGGATCCCGGCAGTGGATCTGCTGGAGGGACATACATTTTGCACCTGCACTGCACATTATTATCTGCTGGGTTAGTCCCAGACATCTGTCTAATAATAAAGTTGCAGCCTGATTAAATCCATATCTAATGTCTCCTGTCATTCTTTCGGCAAAGCCAGACAATCATTTCATTTGGTGACCCCTAGGTCGTGTGTTATCAGAAGGAGTAAACATTTCCTTATTTACTTTCTCCACACCAGTCATGATTTTATAGATCTCTATCATATCCTCCATTAGTCATCTCTTTTCCAAGCTGAAAAGTCTGTCTTATTAATCTCTCCTCATATGGAAGCTGTTCCATACCCCTAATAATTTTTCTTGCTATTTTCTGAAACTTTTCCAATTCCAATATGTCTCTTTGGAGATGGGGTGACCAGATATACACTCAGTATTCAAGATGTGGGCGTACCGTGGATTTATACCAGGGCAATATGATAGTTTGTCTTATTATCTTTCACTTTCCTAATGAGTCAAATATTTTGTTAACTTTTTTGACTGCGACTGCTCATGGAGTGGATGCTTTCTTGAGTGGTAACTGCTAATTTAGACCCATCATTTTATATGTATAGTTGGGATTATGTTTTCCAATGTGCATTACTTTTCATTCATCAACATTGAATTTCATCTGCCATTTTGTTTTGTAAAATCCCTTTGTAACTCCTCTCAGTCTGCTTTGGACTTAACTATCTTGAGTAGTTTTATATCATCTGTAAATTTTGCCACCTCACTGTTTACCCCTTTTTCCAGATCATTTATGAATATGTTGAACAGTATTGCTCAGACCCATGGGGGACACCACTATTTACCTCTCTTCATTCTGAAAACTGACCAGTGATTCCTACCGTTTGATTCCTATCTTTTAACCAGTTACTGATCCATGAGAGGACCTTACCTCTTATCCCATGACAGCTTATTTTAAGAGCCTTTGGTAAGAGAACTTGTCAAAGGCTTTCTGAAAGTCCAAGTATACTATATCGACTGGATCATCCTGGTCCACATGCTTGTTGACCTCCCTCAAAGAATTATAGTAGTTTGGTGAGGCATGATTTCCCTTTAGAAAAACCATGTTGATTCTTCCCCAACAAATTGTGTTCATGTATGTGTCTGTGTATGTGACAAATCAGTTCTTTACTATAGTTTTAACCAATTTGCCTAGTACTGAAATTAGGCTTACCAGCCTGTAATTGTCAGGATTGCCTCTGGAGCCTTTTTTAAAAATTGGCGTCACGTTAGCTGTTGTCTAATAATCTGGTACAGAAACTGATTTAAATCATAAGTTATATACCACAGTTAATAGTTCTGCAATTTCACATTTGAGTTCTTTCAGAACTCTTGGGTGAATACCATCTGGTTCTGGTGACTTATTAAGGTTTAATTTATCAGTTTGTTCCAAATCTCCTCTAATGACACAACAATATGGGACAGTTCCTCAGATTTGTCTCCTAAAAAGAATGGCTCAGGTTTGGGAATCCCCCTCACATCCTAATGCAAAGAATTTGTTTAGTTTCTCAGCAATGGCCTTATCTTCCTTGAGTGATCCTTCAGCATCTCAATTGTTCAGTGGCCCTATTGGTTGTTTAGCAGGCTTCCTGCTTCTGATGTACTTACAAAATTTTTTACTCTTACTTCTTGAGTCTTTGGCTAGCTGTTCTTCAAATTCTTTTTTAGCTTTTCTAATTATATTTTTACATTTCACTAGCCAGAGTTTATGCTCCTTCTATTTTCCTCAATAGGATTTAACTTCCACTTTTTAAAGGATGTCTTTTTGCCTCTAACTGCTCCTTTTACTTCATTGTTTAGCCACAGGGTTTGTTGGGTTTTTTTTTGGTCCTCTTACTATGTTTTTTTTAATGTGGAGTATACATTTAAATTGAGCCTCTATTATGGTGTCTTTAAAATGTTTCCATGCAGCTTGCAGAGATTTCACTTTGGGCACTGTACCTTTTAATTTCAGTTTAACTTCCTCATTTTTGTGTAGTTCCTCTTTCTGAAATTAAATACTGTTGTAGTGGGCTGTTTTGGTGTTCCCCTTCCCCCCACAGGGATGTTTAATTTTATCATGTTATGGTCACTAATACTAAGTGATTCAGTTGGATAGTTGAAATCCCCCATTATTTTTGCGTTTATTTTTATAGCCTCTCTAATCTCCCTGAGCATTTCACAGTCACTATAACCATCCTGGTCAGCTGGTTGGTAGTATATCCTTATTGCTATATTCTTATTATTCAAGCATGGCATTACTATCCATAGAGATTCTATGGTACAGTTTGGTTTATTTAAGATTTTTACTTCATTTGACTCTAGGCTTTCTTTCACACATAGTAAAAGTGGTAAAGAGTCCTGTGGCACCTTATAAACTAACAGACATATTGGAGCATAAGCTTTTGTGGGTGAATACCCACTTCATCGGATGCATGTAGTGGAAATTTCCAGAGACAGATATAAATATGCAAGCAAGAATTAGGCTAGGGATAATGAGGTTCGTTCAATCAGTCCTCTTCTAGCAGTTGAGGTGTGAACATCAAGGGAGGAGAAACTGCTTTTGTAGTTGGCTAGCCATTCACAGTCTTTGTTTAATCCTGAGCTGATGGTGTCAAATTTGCAAATGATTTTTTGCAAAAGCTCAGAATTAAACAAAGACTGTGAATGGCTAGCCAACTACAAAAGCAGTTTCTCCTCCCTTGAAAAAAGAAAAGGAGGACTTGTGGCACCTTAGAGACTAACAAATTTATTTGAGCATAAGCTTTCGTGAGCTACAACTCACTTCATCGGATGCATTCAGATGAAGTGAGCTGTAGCTCATGAAAGCTTATGCTCAAATAAGTTTGTTAGTTTCTAAGGTGCCACAAGTTCTCCTTTTCTTTTTGTGGATACAGACTAACATGGCTGCTACTCTGAAACCTCTCTTCCCTTGGTGTTCACACCTCAACTGCTAAAAAGGGCCTCATCCTCCATGATTGAACTAAGCTCGTTATTCCTAGCCTGATTCTTGCTTGCATATTTATACCTGCCTCTGGAAATTTCCAGTACATGCATGCGACGAAATGGGTATTCACCCACGAAAGCTTATGCTCCAATACGTTTGTTAGTCTATATGGTACCACAGGACTCTTTATCGCTTTTACAGATCCAGACTAACACGGCTACCCTTCTGATACTTTCACATATAGTGCCACTCCCCACCCCAGTACGACCTATTCTATCCTTCCAATATATTTTGTACCATGGTATTACTATGTCCCATTGATTATGCTCATTCTACAAAGTTTCTGTGATGCCTATTATATCAATATCCTCATTTAATACGAGATACTCTCGTTCACCCATCTAAGTATTTATATTTCTAACATTTTTATACAAGCACTTAAAAATTGTCACTTTTTAGCTGTTTGACATTATGTGATGTAATTGAATTGGACTTTTTTACATTTGACTGTTTCTCATCATATCTTGCCCATTTTTATCACTTTCCATCCTCTCCTCCTTACTAGGATATAGAGAATCTCCATTAATAGATAGTCCCCTAAGGGATGTCTCCTTCACACCTGTCTGCTTTCCTTCACCCCTTTGTTTAAAAACTCTACATTCTTTTTAATTTTATGCCCCAGCAATCTGGTTCCATTTTGGTTTAGATGGAGCCCATCCTTCCTATATAGTCTCCTCATTTCCCTAAAGGTTCCCCAGTTCCTAATAAATCTAAACCCCTCCTCTCTACACCATTGTGTCATCCACGCACTGAGACTCTGCAGTTGTGCTTCTCTAACTGGTCCTGCACATGGAACTGGAAGCATTTCAGGGAGTGCTACCATAGAGGTCCTGGACTTCAGTCTCTTATCTAGCACCTAAATTTGGCCTCCAGGACCTCTCTCCTATCTTACATGTACCACGACCACGAGCTTCTCCCTAGCACTACACGTAAGTCTGTCTAGATGTCTCAAGAAATCCACAGTCTTCACACCCAGCAGGAAAGTCACCACGTGGTTCTCTCAGTCATCGCAAAACCCAGCTACCTGTTTCTAATGACCAAATCCCCCCATTACTATTACCTGTCTCTTCCTAATAACTGGTGTTCCCTCCCTGAAATGGTATCCTTATTGCAAGAGATACCCTGGCATCATGTGAAAGGAGCATCCCCACTCAATTCCCTCTGTTCCAGTTTGCTGTTTTCCTTCCCTGAGATGTTCATCATCCTCAGTAGTACAGAGGCTGTCAGACCAGGGATGGGACCTTTCTTCTGTGTAAAATTAGTCTCCACAACATAAAGTTGTTGACCTCAAGTCTAACCAACTGAATCACTCTGAGGAGACAATGGAGATCCTACTTAGTTAGAAACAACCCTAATACACGGTGAGGATTTGCTTGCAACCCCAAACTCTCAAATAAGTTAAAATATATTTAGTTGCAGAGATTACTGTAAGAAATATTGCTAAAAATAGTGTATCCTTTATGTTGCTGTTTATTTATCCTTATTCTGTCCTGTAGAGGGCTGCTGTCAGCCCCTCACCTCATTAACCTGGCCGCAGCATTGTTACTGGAACCTCATCATGCTCCCGTCATATAATGGTTAATGGCAGAAGTAGGGGGACTGTCTGCTCATTGCACCAGAAATTAGGAGCCCCAACCCCATTCCCCACCTTCTTTAGGAGATGCCTCCTCCTAATGCGATTCCAGTTTTTCAGGGTACCAGCTCCCGTACTGAACAAATAGCTGCTCTGGCCACATGCCCATTTCCAACAAAATGAATTGTGTAGCCTTACCTAACCACCAAGGTCCTGGGCTGCTGAGAAGAAAGTGGGAAACTTTCTCAGGCCAAACTTCTTTTAGTGAGGGAGAAACTTCTTTTTCAGACTCCAAAAGGTAACTAGCATGAGGTCTCAAAACCCAGTCCCAGTAAAAAGAGGGAAGGGGACAGCTTTTCTTTTCAACACAGAATGGCAGCCTGGATAGAGAGAAGGGGTTAAAGCCCTCAATGGTGGGTACACAGGAGCCATTAGGCCTATGCTTCATCCTGTCATTCAACCAATCAGCCCCCCTCCTCAAGCCCACAAGATGGCTGAGAGCTCAGGAGAAAGGAAGCAACCCTTAAAGAAGCCACAGGTTTTCTATCCCCTGGGGTCTGAGGTATTATGTTATTTCAAAAGAATACTAGGCCCTAAGCCTGCAATATGATGCATGCAAGCAGATCATTAAGTCTGTATGGTGTCCAGTGAAGTCAGTGGAGCTCTGCCTGGGCAAAGGGGTTTCTCAGCGCAGATCTGATTACAGAGTATAAATTAGTATTAAAAGACATTTTGATTGCAAAATATAATTTAATTAAAAGTCTTGGCAAATATCCATATTTTATTTTTTGCTTGGAATGGTTTGTCTCAAACACTACTAGAATGAAGGCCTCAGTGTTACTGCTGGATAATTAATATTAATAGCAAAACACTAACAAGTAGCATTAATCTAGTAGAACTAGTAGAAAATGCTAAAATTCTTTGACATTAATTCATTTCTTTTCTGTAATTTTGTAAGTATAGAAAGCCAGTAGCCCCCTTTTCTAATACAGGAGTGCCATATGATATATTTGTTTAGACTTTTCCAAAATTACTCTGACACTGTTTTCAAATTAACACTATTTGGTGTGTGCTGTGACTGAGTTTGCTTCTTTAATCTTCATTTAAATAGAAAATTACGATCCTGTCAGTCTTTAGAATATAAAGGATTTCTTGGCATTTTTGCAGGATTAAGGATTTACATACAATGAACTATCTTAATTCCCCATGCAGTCCTTATTATGTCGTCTATAAATTGAACTGACCTTCATTTTATTTAAAAAAAAATCCGGTAAATGTCTTTTTGCTATTACAGGACTCTGACACCTGAGGCAAAGAAGTTATTCTAAGTAGATTTTCCTTCCTTTTCTAGTATTTAGTATTTTGTCACCATGTTTGGAAAAATATAGACATTTCCTTCTAAAATAGTTTAATACTATTGTATACAAAAAGAAAAACACACATTTGAATATGTGCAAAGCCCTAAATCTTAGATTATTTGTCTCTTTCTATTGGAGAAAACAATGGCACATTCCTGGCTTGCAAAATGTAAAACTTTCTATAGGAATTCTGACAAATATGAGAACTACATTTTTCTGTATTCCCCAAATTTAATTTTATTTTTTCTTTAATTTCTGATTCTGCAATCTGCTCCATGTGGGAGGAATCCACCTTCAGGGAGCACCTTCTATTGTCAGAGCCGTAATTGTGGCCATGAAATTGTAATAGATACATTACAGCTCAGAGTTATAAAAAATTATTCAGTTATTTAAGATTCGTAATTCTAACCCAATAGTTTTGAAATGATGCTGTTTATTTTTGTATAACACTTAAAAGTGTGATTCAGTGGAGTTATATTTCATGACTTCCATGTTGTCTGGGTCCTCCAATAGCCACAAAACTTGCTTTAGCCAAATCCTCTCAAAAATATCATCTAATATAATGTGTATCAATGTACAGTTTCAATGGCTGATATCAGTAAGCACCCTGTCAATCAGCTAAAGAAGACAAGCAGTGCTAAAAAATATCTTTTCTAGGATAGTCCAAGAGTGTGCAGAGCCAACCAGAATGAACAGCATATATGCCATTCATTACAAAATAAGATTGTACTTATCCTTGGCAGACTCCTGTACAGCCATGATTTAGGACTCCATTCAAGAATTTTTTTTTTTTTCAGCAGCAGCTCTACCCTACAAGCTTTTTTTCGGACTGCAGGGCTATACTTTTGTGATGGATTCACTGCAGGTGCTTCCCCTTGTGGCTCAGTGTGGCATAACAAAGCTCTCTTCTCTCTACTACTCCTGCCATTGGTCGCTCTGGCCCCTCAGTGGCCTCTCTTCCTGTAACTCAGCTCTCTGGCCAGGTCACAATTTAGACCTACCCTTTTGGGGGTAACAAAGTCCAAAAAATAAAAATTCAGATGTCCTTACAAAAAGGTCTTTGGCCCTAACTCTGGGCTCTGTGTTCTTCATACCCTTCTCTCGCGGCTTTCCACTATCCTTGTTCCCTTGTTGGGCCTCATACCACCTCATCGGTGGCTGGTAGGTGAACTACACCTTCTCACTCTATTTTTGGATTACAGCCCTGTAGTAAGCAGGTCAGGTCTGCCTATTTTGACCTGTCCCAGCTACCTCCCTGGACTTCTTCCTGCCATAGCTTTCTACCAGGCCTTCTCTGCACAACCTCTCCAGGTTCACCCTTTTCTCAGACTTGCAGCGTTCTCCCCTGAAATCCCTGATTAAATCGCAAACCAAAAGTATAAACATAACCCGAGTTTCACCCTCTTCAGACTTGGCCTTTACATGCCTCTTAAATTCCATTTGCTGTTCCTCCTCTAAACACCTTCCAGAGTGCTCTCCCTGTAGTCTAGATCCTGTCCTTTTATCAGGTCTTACCACGGGAGTCTGCTTTACTCCCCGTGGCTGCTTTGGCTCTCTCTCCTGACCTCCATCAGACATCTCTACTTAGGAGAGAGCTTCAGGGCACACAGTCCCTCTGGGCTTCTTCCTTGATTGCTGTGTTTTCTCTTTTCTCTTATCTCAGAGAGTGACTGTAGAGTCCTTCACACACTCCCTGCAGCCCCCCTTCTGTTCTTTACTTTTGCTGTTCATAGTGCTTTCCCAGCCCCACCTCCCAGCGGGGCTACATCAATAATTAAGCATGGCCCAATCTCTAAGTGCACCTCCCAGCTGGGCTACATCAACAATTAAGCATGGCCTCTTAGGTCCATATAAACCTATTCCTTGTTCATGTGGGGTACCACCCCTATCACAGTTGGCTAATATCAAACCATCTTCCTCCAGCCCTTTAGAATTACAACCAGTATCATTTTGTTTACTTCAATACCAGTAGCTCCATCCTTTGAATAATAACATTGATTTTGATGTTCCACATCTTAGCATATGCTAGTACCCTTTCCTTAAGAGGTACAGTGGTAATAGCCTCATTCAGAAGTACAAAAAAAATTGTTGAAATTGCTCTTCCATGTGGCACAGTACTGTGAAACCAACCTGCTGATGGGCATTACCCCTGGAGAAACCTTTCTATGCTACTAAATATTTTCAAGTATTCAACCCACAGTTTGTGCACTTATACCCATACAGTTGTAAGTGATTCTGTAGCTCAGTATTATGACCAGCCAAACACATATCACATAAATGTGCAGAGTCATAGAATCATAGAAATGTAGGGCTAGAAGGAACCTTGAGAAGTCATCAAGTCCAGCCCCCCACACTGAAGTAGGACCAACTAACCTAGACCGTCCCTGACAGATGTTTGTCCAACCTGTTCTTAAAAACTTGCAGTGACAGGGATTCCACAACCTATCTTGAAAGCCGATTCCACATCTTAACTATCCTTATAGTTAGAAAGCTTTTCCTAATATCTAAACTAAATCTCCCTTGCTGCAGATTAAGTCCATTGCTTCTTGTCCTACCTTCAGTGGACATGGAGAACAATTAGTCATAGTTTTATTGTCCTCTTTATAACAGCCCTTAATATGCTTGAAAACTGTTATCAGGTTCCTCCCTGCCCCTTTTCTGAAGATTAAGCATGCATAGTTTTTTTCCATAGGTCAGGTTTTCTAAATCCTTCTAAATCTTTGATCATTTTGTTGCTTTCCTCCTTTGTATTTCAAAGATATTAATTTATTTGTATTTAAGTGATTAAACAAGTTTTATAAGATTTCTGTTAAAAAGAATGACTCTGTTAATGAAGGGGGGAAAATGTGACTATATGCCTACTGTAAAAGGTAAATTTCATAATTACGACTTTAAAATTTGCTCCTTGTAGTGTCCTGAATTCAAAAGACCCAGGGATATTGCTGTTGACTGGATTGCTGGAAATATTTACTGGACAGATCATTCTAGAATGCATTGGTTCAGTTACTATACAACTCACTGGACAAGTTTAAGATACTCCATCAATGTAGGACAGTTGAATGGACCAAACTGTACAAGGTTGCTTACAAATACGGCAGGAGAACCATATGCAATTGCTGTAAATCCTAAAAAGGGGTATGTTATTTCTGTGGCATTTTATCATGTTGTATTCTATTTTATAAATAACAACATACATAGAAGTTTAAGCAAAGCAAACATGACTTACTGCATAATAATGTCTACAAATGTGCACATTTGGTTATTTAGCCTTTCTGCTTCAGTTCACCCATCTGCAAAATGAGGTTAATATTCCTCATCTCTCAGGTGTTTTGTGAGACTCACAATAATATAATGTCTGTTAAGTATTTTGAGATCATTTGAAGAAAGGTGCTATGTACATTTCAGGTATTAATTTATGCAAATTCATGGCAACAATTTTATGTTTGATATTTTTAGGATGATGTATTGGACTGTCATTGGGGACCACTCTCACATAGAAGAAGCGGCAATGGATGGTACTCTAAGAAGGATATTGGTACACAAGAATTTACAAAGACCTACAGGTACATGGAATTTCAAATTCCCCATTAAAAAGTAGCATTGTGTGGATTTCTTGACTGACTTCCAGTTTTGCAGTCCTAAAGAATTCTATAATTTTATATTCTAGTAAAAAATATACAGTTAACTATTACATTCATAATATTTTAAAATAACATAACTGAATCTAGATAAGCTTAACAAAGTAACTTTATAAGACAATACCAAATAACTATAGATATAGAGAGAGAGGGAATTAACAGAACAGAGCATTTTGAGTCATTCATTCCCTGTTGTTCAATCCTAGCTTTTGCCATTTTGAGATTTAGGGACACCCAGAGGATAGGGTTTCATCCCTGACCATCTTGGCTAATAGCCATTGATGAACCCATCCATATGAACTTATATAATTTTTTGTACCCATTTATACTTTTGGCCTTCACAACATTCCCTTTACAACACAACAAGCTGGCTGTGCATTGTGTGAAGACATACTTCCTTTTGTTTTAAACTTGCTGCCTATTAATTTCCTTGAGTGACCCCACAGTTATTGCTTTATGTGAAGGGGTAAATTACTCTTCATATATTTGCTTTCTCCGTACCATCAATGATTTTATCAACCTCTATCGTATTCCCCTTTAGTCATGTTCACAAGCTGAACAGTGCTAGTGTTTTTAATCTCTCCTCAAATGGAAGCTGTTCCATACACCTAATCATTTTTGTTGCCCTTAGCAGTACTTTTTACAAATCTAATGTATCTTTTTTGAGGTGAAGCTACCAGAACTATACACAGTATTCAAGATGTGAGCATCCCATGGCTTTATATTGTGCCATTACGGTATTTTCTGTCTCATTATCTCTCCATTTCCTAATGGTTCCTAACATTCTGTTAGCTTTTTTAACTGCTGCTGCACATTACACAGATGTTTTCAGAGAACTATCCACAATGACGGCAAGATCTCCTTTTTGAGTGGTAACAGCTAATTTAGACCCCATAATTTTGTGTGGATACTTGGGATTATATTTTCCAATATGCATTACTTTGCCTTTATCAACACTGAATTTCATCTGCAGTTTTCTTGCCCACTCATCCAGTTTTCTGAGATCCCTTTGTACCTCTTCCCAGTGAATTTTGGACTTGGCTATTTTGAGTACTTGTGTACTGCAAAATTGTCTGCAAATTTTGCCACCTCACTGTTCCCCCACTTTTGCAATATTTATGAATATGTTGAACAGCTCAGGTCCCAGTGCAGATCCTTGGGGGATTCCATTATTTACTTCTCTCCATTGTAAAAACTGACCATTTATTTCTACCATTTCTTTCATATCTTTTAACCAGTTACTGATGCATGAGAGGACCTTCCTTCTTATCCCATGACTGCTTATTTTGCTTAACAGCCTTTGGTGATGATCATGTCAAATTGCTTTCTGAAAGGCCAGCTACATTATATACACTGAATCAGCATTGTTCACATGCTTATTGACTCCCTCAGAAAATTCTAAGCGGTTGATGAGGCATGAGTTCCCTTTACAAAAGCCATGTTGACCCATCCCCAACATGTTGTGTTTGTGTGTGTATGTGTGTGTGGTAATTCTGTACTTGATTATAGTTCCAACCAGTTTACAGGCACTGAAGTTAGGCTTACTAGCCGTAATTGGTAGGGTCATCTGTGGAGCCTTTTTAAAAAATAGGCATTACATTATCTAACCTCCAATTATCTGATACAAAGCCTGATTTAAATGATAGATTACATACCACAGTTAGTAATTCTGTATTTTCACATTTGAGTTCCTTCAGAACTCTTGGGTGAATACCATCTGGTCCTAGTGACTTATTACTATGTGATTTATCAATTTGTTCTAAAACCTCTGCTATTGACACGTTAATCTGGAAACGTTTCACAGATTTGTCACCTGAAATGAATGGTTTGTGTGTGGGATCTCCCCTACATCCTCTGTAGTCTGGTTTGGCCAATGTACATGGCAGAGGGGCATTGCTGGCACATGATGGCATCTATCACATTAGTAGATGTGCGGGTGAATGAGCCCCTGAAGGTGTGGCTGATGTTGTTGGGTCCTCTGATGGTGTTGCTAGAGTAGATACGGGGACAGAGTAGGCAACGGGGTTTGTTACAGAGATTGGTTCCTGGACTAGTGTTTGTGTGGTGTGGTGTGTAGTTGCTGGTGAGTATTTGCTTCAGGTTGGGGGGCTGTCAGTTAGAGAGAACTGGCCTTCCTCCCAAGGTCTGTGAGAGTGTCGGATCATTTTCCAGGATAGGATGTAGATTGTTGATGATGTGCTGGAGAGGTTTTAGCTGGGGCCTGTACATGATGGCCAGTGGTGTTCTGTTAATGTGATATATGCCATCATGTGCCAGCAATGCCCCTCTGCCATGTATATTGACCAACCCAGACAATCTCTATGTAAAAGAATAAATGGATATGAATCAGACATCAGGAATGGTAACATACAAAAGCCAGTAGGAGAAGACTTCAACCTCCATGGACATTCAATAGCAGATTTAAAGGTAGCCATCCTTCAACAAAAAAAAAACCTTCAAAAACAGACTTCAAAGAAAAACTGCAGAGCTACAATTCATTTGCAAACTTAACACCATTAATTTGGGCTTGAATAGGGACTGGGAGTGTTTGGCGCACTACAAAAGCAATTTTCCCTCTCTTCGTATTGACACCTCCTCATCAATTATTGGGAGTGGACCACATCCGCCCTGACTGAATTGGCCTTGTAAACACTGGTTCTCCACTTGTAACGTAACTCCCTTCTCTTCATGTGTCAGGATATCTATACCTGTATCTGTAATTTTTACTCCATGCATCTGAAGAAGTGGGTTTTTACCCATGAAAGCTTATGCCCAAATAAATCTGTTAGTCTTTAAGGCACCACCGGACTCCTTGTTGTTTTAGCACCTTGATCATCCAGTGGCCCAAATTTTTTTAATTTGGGGTATTCATTTAGTTTGAGCCTCTATTACTGTGTTTTTAAAAGGTCTCTACAGTTTGCAGGTATTTCACCCTTGTGACTGTTCCTTTTAATTTCTGTTAACTAGCTTCCTCATTTTTGAAGTTAAATGCCACTGCAGTGGATTTCTTTGGCAGGATGTTATATTTAATTACATTATTGTCACTATTTCCAAGCAGATTGGTTATATTCACCTCTTGGACAAAACCCTGTGCTCCACTTAGGACTAAATCAAGACAAGCTACTCGAAGAAGTAGTCATTTTTTGTGTCTAGAGATTTTGTGTCTGCATCCCTTTCTGAGATGACATATAACCGGTCAATATAAGCATCATTAAGAAAAGGAGTACTTGTGGCACCTTAGAGACTAACAAATTTATTTGAGCATAAGCTACAGCTCATGAAAGCTTATGCTCAAATAAATTTGTTAGTCTCTAAGGTGCCACAAGTACTCCTTTTCTTTTTGCGAATAAAGACTAACACGGCTGCTACTCTGAAACCTATAAGGATAATTGAAATTCCTTATAACTATTGTGTTTACTGCGTTTGTAGCTTTTCTAATCTTCCTGAGCATTTCATAGCTGCCATCACCCTCCTGGTCAGGTGATCAGCAGTATATTAGTACTGCTGTACTCTTAATGTTAAACATGGAATTTATATCTGTAGAGATTCTATAGTATAGTTTTATTCATTTAAGATTTTTACTTTATTTGACTCTGTTTTCTTTCACATTTAGTGCCACTCCCCCACCAGCACGACCTATGGGCATTCCTATGTATTTAGTACCCTGGTATTACCAGGTCTTATTGATTATCCTCATTCCACCAACTTTTGGTGGTGCCTTTTATATCACTATCCTTATTTAATGCCAAGCAATCTAGTTCACCCATCTCAGTATTTAGACTTCTAGCATTTGTATATAAGAACTTGTACATTTTGTCTGTATTCAGTTGCTTGCCTTCATGTGTTGTATTTAAATGGGAGTCATTGTTTGTTCCTTACTAGCTCTCACCTGTACTTTACCAACTTCTTTCCTATACTCTTTACTAGGATATAGAGTTCCTCTTTCATAAATTCATTCATATGACTCAGCCTGAGCTTATACTTTTCCAAACCTGTGTACTTTTTTCCAGCCCTTTCCCCGAAGGTTCCCCAGTTTTTAATAAACCTAAAAGCCTCCTCCCCACACAATTGTCTCATCCTTGCATTGAGACACTGCAGTTCTGCCTGTCTTTCTGGCCTTGCATGTGGAACTGGAAGCATTTCAGAGAATACTACCAGGAAGGTTCTGGACTTTAATCTCTTACCCAGTAGCCTATATTTGGCCTCCAGGACCTGTCTCCTACTTTTCCTATGTCCTTTGTTCCACAGCCCCGACTCTTCTCCTGTACTGCACATAAGTCTGTCTAAATATTTTCTGAGATCTGCAACCTTCATACCTGGCAGGAAATTTATCATGCAGTTCTCCTGGTCATCACAAACCCGGTTATCTATATTCTAATAAATAAATACCCCATCTTCCTAGTAACTGGGGTTCCCTACCTAGGTGGGGTATCTTAAATGCAAGAGGTATCATGATATCATCTAGAAGGAAGGAATCTATGGGATTGCTTCCCTTCACTCCAGCTTGATGTTCTCCTTCCCTGTGACTTTCATCCTCCTCAACACACTGATGCATCAGAGTTGGAGTGGGATTGCTCTATTGTGTCCCTGAAAGTCTCCTCTGAGTATCTATCTGTTTCCCTTAGCTCCACTGGTTCAGCTACTCTGACCTCGAACCCATACTGTGTCTGATGAGCTGCTTGCACCGCATACACACAAATACCATGGACATACAAGGCAGATAATTGTACATGCTGCATTTAGTGCAATCAATTGGATAGCCCCCACTCTGATGCTGGACTTCTGCATGTATTATTCTTATTCTTGCAGGTGTTTTGGGGGTAGGGGGATAGGCAGGTGGAGAAGGGGGTTATTGATCTAAGTTTTGCGTCTGTTTGTTAGCTGTATCTGCCTCTTGCCCTTGCTAAACTCCCTCATAAAACTCCCCTGTTTGTTGCTTCTGTTATCCCTGAGTTAGCCCTCCCATTTATAAAGGGATCATAACGGAGTTAGGGATCAAAAGATAACAGGCTGGAGCCTCATTAGTAAGCTCTCAGCCTAACCTAGTAGGCCATTTGGCTCAGCACTCAGTCCCTAAAAAAGCCACAAAACAATCTTCAAGCAAGCAAGCATACAGCAAGCAAGCACACAACAAATCTATATATAAATCAGATCTAAAAAAATGTATATGTAGCCTTACAGTTTGTTATAGTTTGCACTGTTTGCTGAGACAATCTGTTCCACCTTGTGTTTAGTTAAGAAACTCTCAGTACCTTTCCCAAACCTGAAGAAGAGCTCTGTGTAGCTCGAAAGCTTGCCTCTTTCACCAACAGAAGTTGGCCCTGTAAAAGATTTTATCTTATCCACTTCAGTCTATCTGTAGTTAGTTTGGTGAATACTGTACTAAACTTTAAAATCCATTTATTTTAATAAAAGTACAAAAAAAAGAGATGTTAAAAGAAATGACAACTTAATGTATTGTTCCCTAAGTATTAAACAGAAGAATTTAAGCTTAACAAGAAAAGTAACAAGTAAGATCATCTGAGTTATGTAGGGTTAAGGCTACAGACAGAAAGCTCAAAATAGAAAATTCCAAAATACAGAATGAAATGAACATAATTAAATAACAAAATACACTTCTATACCTCCCTTGGTCTGTTCAAGTACCTCTCCTCCATCATTTCTCCATGTTTAGCCTGAAACAAGAATAATAATAGTTACTGTTAATCTATTATAAATCATCTTTATATCATTATCTATTTATGCTATAGTTTACAAATCCAAAACAGACTATATTCCCTGATTTGTATATTAAAACCTAAAACTCATGGCATAGCAAATTTCAGCTAAGGGAGGTTCTGAGGAGAATACGCAAATTCTTGTGGAGCCTCAAGCTGCCACAATAAGATTTTCATATTTCCCCAAATTTAGAGGAGATTTTTTGCTGAAACATATTTATATAAAACACTTCTCAAGGCTTCAATGATCTCTTGCTTTAATTACTGTTACCTTCTCATTTCCTGACTCCTTGTTTTTCACTCCAGTATTAAAACACTGCCTTTAAAGTTATCTTTCTCTCCCCAGTGCTCCAAACATATCACCTTCCCTCTCATCACAAAGACTTTTACTCAGTGATGTGAATGGTTAGTTTTCATGATATGAAATTTTACAAGTAATAATAGTACAAAACTGAACTGAAAAATGCAGGTGCTGTTTTATTTCTGGTCTGACCACAAACAGGACTGCAAAAGATCCTCTTTTCATAATATTTACTTCTAGCTATGTTACATTTAGAAAAATTTCAGATAAACATTTAACCAGACTTTGGAATCCTTAAAGGGCTCAGGAAAGTGAAAATTAACAAGTGAAGATTCTTGTTTTTTATTGCAAAACATTAGTCCATCCTTCCATAGCTTACTGATAAAAAATAAAACACCCTGGGTCTTGAAATTTTTTTATATATATTTTTATATATTTTCAAAATATTTAGTTTTTTTACTATTTCTGCTTTCTCAGCATGCTAAAAATAGGCCTTTCTGTTTCTATGGATTCTATCATTCTTCTTAATTGAGACTTTTCTGTTCCTGATCAGAGAAAATGTGAGGCTTTATTGCAAATGCATGTCCTACTGCTCCTAAATTTGTTCCCAAACATGACTTTCCGATTCCCGATAAGAGTGAGTATAAGATTGGATATTTGCGCTCACGTGGTGTTGCTATAGCTTTAAAGAGTAAGTATACAAAATAGTGACTCCTTTCACTTTATGTTAACTTCAGAAATTTACTTCTGAAAGACAAATTGAGTATATATTATTCCTTCATTAAAATTTTAATTTAAAAATTTATTACTTTATTGAAACTTTTAGAATAAATCCAAGCCAGAGATTGATGACTATTTCTACAGTTCCAGACTCTAATTGTCATTTATCATAAAGCTTTTTTGTATTATCTATTACAAGAAATTATTCTGTCCAGCTGTATGTTCACAAAGCCAATGTGGGCTCTGGTTTTATTTTTGAGTTCACTTCAATGGAATGTTGTATGCCAAGCCTTCAGGCTTTTTTTTTTTTTAAAAAATACATACCTATTTCATTATTATACAGAATAAAACTTTCTCCAACTTCCTCTTTCCTATAAATAGTTGATTAATTTACTACTTTAAGAATGCTTTTGTTTCTATGTATAACTTTGACTTATACTTGTTACATCAATACGGAAAAAAACAGTTTCTTCCATTCTTATAAAACTGTAACCTTAACAGCAGAGCATTAGATCACTTTTAAGCAGATGGAAAATTTTAACAGAACACAAAATAGTAAATATAATCATTTAAGAGGTCCCTAATAGAGCATAGTCTGCTTGATTTAAAGTCATTGCCTAGAGGCTGGTTAGGCATAATGTATCTGTGTTTTATTCTAGATATCTGAATATCATTGTTTAAATACTTAGTCTAGTTAAACTAAAACAAACAAACATAACATTTCTGTTTTAATTCTTATAATATGTAAAATACTGGCATTATTCAAGTCTGATGACAATAGAAAATACTTCTGTATGGCAGGATACATAGATTTGGAAGATCCCATGGAACATTAACACCCTGATCCTACAATTCACTGTGCTCACCTGTGCGCACTCACACCTGAATGGAGCTCTACTGAAGTCAGTCGGGCTCCATACAGGCACAGGATCACGGCCTATGTGTATATGAAATAAAAGGGACGCGGTATATTTCCACCTGACTGGGGTTGGGTGTTGAAAAGGAAATAACCAGTGGGAAGGAAATTAAAGAAATTAAAAGGAACTGGTTCACTCAGCCTGAATTTAAGGATTGAGCAGAAACCTTACTTGTCTATTTTCTTCAGATTCCTACATTGCATTCATCTATGTAGTATTGCAATGCCTTCCATGAAATGAGAGATGGGAAAGCCTATAATCTACAAAACGCTATGGTATATTTTTATACTGGTATATTTTTATACTTTTATTGTAAATGTAAACTCTCTCTCTCTCTCTTTTTTTTTTTTTTTTTTTTGTTGGCAGGTCTTGTAGTTGATCAGTTCAGTCGGCGTTTGTTCTGGGCTGACTTTGAATTATCTGTTATTGGCAGTGTTCTTTTTGATGGCTCTGATTCAGTAGTATCTGTGAGCAGTAAACAAGGTATGCAGAGTTTTTCTATAACACATACTTTGAAAGAACTGTTAATTAAAAAGAAATTATCTCAATTTCTGTATTATTTGTGGTATTTCCATTTAGCAATACAGTGAATATTCTGTTGCTGTTAGAGATTTTTGTAGATAATGGATTTGTAAGGCTCCAATCCCAGCATTGACTAAGTGCAGGGACACCTTGTTTGACTTTAGGGGAGCTCCATATGGCCACAGGTGTAGGTCTGCATCCAGACTACTGCAGCCTACATGTGTAATTCACAGTATGCTGAATAACGTCAGGCTAGAGCTTTCAGCTATTTGCATTCCATTGCATAGAAATCCTATGTAGAGTAATTGTAGGCCATTTAGCCTGACATCAGTCCCAGGGAAAATAATGGAAAAGCTGATGTGGAAATCAGTCAATAAAAAATTAAAGCATAGAAATATAATTAATGTTAAGCAACAGAAAATAGGCCTTGTCAAACAAACTTTATTTCATTTTTATGAGATTACAATGATTAATAAAGGTAACTGCATATATGTAATATATGTTTACATTCTGATAAAAAAAACCTATCACTACACAACATCAATAAAGCACATGTTCAATGGATTGAACTGATTGGACTGATTGACAGATCTCAAAAAGTAATTGTCAGTGGTGAATCATCATTGAAACAGTGAGTTTCTGGGGGTTCCACAGGGATCATCGGTTCTAGGTCCCACGCTATTTAATATTTATATCAATGATATAGAAGTAAATTAAATTTGCAGACGACACAAAGATTGACAGAGTGGTAAATAATGATTAGGCCATCATACAGAACTATCTGGATCACTTGGTATGATGGGCCCATTCAAACAAAATATATTTTAATACAACCAACTGTAAGGTCAAGGTCTTGGACAAAGAATGCTGACCATACCTCTAGCATGGGGTCTGTGTCCTGGAAGGCAGTGAGTCTGAAAATAATTTAGGGGTCATAGTGGAAAGGCAACTCAATGTGAGCTCCCAGTTTAATGTTGTGGCAAAAAGGGCTAATCCTTGGCTGTATCAACAGGGGACTAGTGAGTTTGAAAAGGGACATGTTTTTTCTTCTGTATACAGCTTTGGTGAGACCAGTACTGGATGACTATATCCAGTTCTAGTGTCCACATTTGAAAAAGAACGCTGAAAAATTAAAGAGGGTGCAGAGAGGTACCTAAAAAGTTATTCAGGAGCTGGGGAAAAAATGCCTTACACTGAGAGACTTAAGAAGCTCAGTCTGTTTAATTTATCAAAAAAAAGATTAAGTTGTGACTTGATTATGGTGTATAAGTAATTTCATGAGGACCAAATGCCAAGTACTAAATACAATGCTTAATTTGTGCCAGGGCTTGCCAAGGCTAAGCCCCAGCACCTCTAGCCTTGGCAGCTTATAGCCCCGGCACTTCTGGTGCTTACTGCATCAGTTATGAATGTTAAAAAATTGCTTAAGCCCTGGTACTTCTTTCACTACAAATTAAGCATTGACTAAAAGGCTGTTCAGTGGAGAAAGGCATAGCATTAACCGATGGCTGAAAGCTAAACAAATTCAAATTAAAACTAAGTCACAAATTTTTAACAATGAGTATGATTAACCATTGGAACAAACTACCAAGGGAAATGGTGGTTTCTGAAAGGTGATGAGTCACTCCTGTGCTTGGCTCCAGCCAATCTACAAGCCAGGAACTGGTCATGTGACTCCCAAACCAGGTATACAAGTCCCACAGAGGAACAGCTGCTAAATCTGCTCAATATAATTCCAGGACTTGGATCTCTCTCCTGCCTGATAATGGTAACAGACTCCCCAGGCCTTAGTCTACTCTAGCCTTGCCCCAGGCCTTTTCCTAGTCCTACTTCAGCCCTGCTCTCATCACCACCCTGCTCTTCATCCTGCTTCACCCTCGCTCCAACCCCATCCTAGACTCCTCTAATTCCAGCTCCAACCACTAGGCCTGACCATGTCCATCCAAGTTTCTCTATTTCTTGAGGTCTTCAGGACAGGGCCTTTCTATAAAATATTCTTTACTCAAACACACATTATTGGGCACATTACAGGGGCAACTGGGTGAAATTCTGTGGCCTATGTTATATAGGAGGTCAGGCTACATCATCTAATGGTGCTTTCTATCCCTGAAATGTATGAATCTGTAGTTAAACTTGGTGTTTTGGAATCCTTATGTTGTATCAATGTACTGTAGTTACAGGTTAAATTAAAGATAGTATAAAATAAATAAGAATATATCTGACAATAAAATGTTAAAACAATAGAAAAGAGTACTGGAGAAATTCTTTATCAGATTAGTTTTACCCTTGCACAGCCATCATCAAGTGTACACATTTTTAATTTCACCAATTTCTGTAAGATACCATTAGAGTATTTCAAATGTGTATGATTGCATTATCAAAAACTGTAGGTTTTCTGAGAATTTTCACGACTAGACTGGTCTAACTGACATGGGGGGGGGAGGGAATGGTTTTTACCAAACTACAAAGAATAGTTTCCATATAATATGACTTAGCAAGTTTCTTCCTATTTAAAAGTTAGGTGACTCTTGTGGATGTTACCAGGACCGTTTGTATGTTAGGCTTGGCCTTCACTTAAAACTTATACCAGCATAGCTATGTGGGTCAGGAAAATATCACCCACCCCCACTGATAGAGCTATACCAACAAACCCGGCAGTGTAGATGCAGCTATGCAGACAGAAGAGTGCTTTTGTCAACATAGCTGACACCTGTACATCTATCAGCATAAGCTGTGCTGGCATAAGCTCTGTACTTTAGACATCGCCTTAGTAATAGAACCTTTTAGATTTCAGCTAGAATGATTTAACTTGTTAATACCAAAATGAAGAATATCAGTATTTGAATATGACTTTTTTCCTTTCTTCTTTCTTTAAGGGTTGCTGCATCCACATAGAATTGACATTTTTGAAGATTACATATATGGAGCAGGACCTAAAACTGGTGCATTTAGAGTACAAAAATTTGGCTCAGGTTCTGTAGAATATCTGAATTTGAATGTTGATAAAACAAAAAGTGCCTTGATTTTCCATCGCTACAAACAAATAGATTGTGAGTAAACTTATTAGTTTAAAATAGATATTTAGAAAAATAAAGTAACTAAAAACTTGTAAATGTATAGTATTGAGGCTGAACATACAAACCATTTGTCCATATTCCCATTTGTAAAGAGTAATTGAGATATTTTCATGTAACAACAAAAATTGTATATTATTCAATTCATAAAACCACTGCACTCAGCTTAAAAAGTCTAAAAATGCAGCATAAAAAGTCAACAGAAAACTGGCCAAGAAATATTTCCAGTCACAATCAATTAGCTTTTTCATAATACTGCTGATTCTGGTGATTGGAATGTAATTAAAAAATTATACAATGTAATTCAAGTTATTTTAACTTCATTATTACCAAAATTATGAATTCCCACTGTAACATGCAAAAAATATTTTACATTTATATGCACCTTTCTTCCCTGAAAACTTTGCAAAAGAGATCATTCTGGAAAACACTTTAGTTACCACTGCGGAGGAAAGCAACAATTTACATTAAGCACTGAAAAAGGTTACCTAGGGAGGTTATGGAATCCCTGCCATTGGAAGTTTTTAAGGACAGGTTAGACAAACATCTGTTAGAGTGGCCTAGGTATACTTAATCATGCCACAGTATGGGTGGATGGACTAGGTCACCTTTGAGGACTCTTTCAGCCCTACATTTCTATGATTATACAATTTAACATTGCTACTTTTCAGAAAGCAAAAAGAATACTGCATCAAAATGAAATTGCACAAAAAAATTTTAGTTAGGCAGAAAATAATTTCCCAAATTGGCTTAAACCATAACAGCAAATCCAAGCCCCCTAAGTCAGTAAATTTCAGGAAACATCAGCTCCAGAGCCCAACTCTGTAACGTTAGTCTGTTCCTAATTTTGCAATAGCAGAATTGAAATCAACCTGGAACCCAAGCTCTGGAAAAGTTGGGTTTTGGTTCTGTTTTCAGGTGCAAATTTCGTGACAAGGCTCCATTTCTACTGTTTTTGTTTTTCAGCTGTTTCTATAAGCTCAACCCTGTCCATCACCAAAACTCATTTAAACATTCAATATTTACTACTAGTACCTGTTTACATTTTGAACACCTTTCATCCTAAAGGATTTTCACGTACATACTATATACAGTTCTTTACCCATCGCTGACATAAAAACCTGGCAGCTTTTTAATAATGCCCAAAATAGAAACTCTACAGCTCAATATAGGACACTAAATGAATAATATGGTAGTCAACTGAAACTTCAAGAGAATTGGATTTTCACCAGAATACTTATATGAACATCCTGCTCCTACAAAAACAGCTGGATTTTGAGATCTGCAACTCTTGGCACTTTAGTACTTCAGGGAGTAAAGGAGGATTACTCACCTGCACTGATGGTGCTAGAACCACCACGAAAATTTTCCTAAATAGCTTCCTGCAACTGAGTTACTTCTCACTTGAGCTGCCAGTGCAACCTTAAGCTACAAGGGGAAGAGGTTCAATAAGGACTCACTTCCATGTAGATAGCTTGCATATGGTGCCCACTCTCATAACAGCACACCAGGAGTAGTCTGGAGTTAACCTGAGATAGTATCCCAAATATTCTAAATCAGCATCTGTTCTCCTCTCTCCTCCATCCTCTGCCCCCACAAGCAACAGCTGTAGCCAGGGAGTGGACTAAAAGAGACTGGAATCATGAAGGATTGGGGTACCAAGGAATTGGGTAGGGAAAGCTATATGGTGGTATTGGGAGGAAAAACAAAAGTGGATCTTAACATACAATCTTGCTTACAACTGGCTAGAGCCACCCTTTTTGTTTAGAATGAATTGGTTATGTTTATGTAGGGGAAAAATCACAAAAAAATTATTGCATTAGCCTCCCAGAGTCCAAAGACTCACCCTGGCAAAAGGTTCCATAAAGATTGTTAATGATCAGAAGCAGTGAGGGCACCAGTTTTTACATTTAATTTGAAAGCCAGCACACCCAAGCACATAATGTCACATAAAAACATGCTGGGATATTGGTTCAATATTAATTCAATGGGACAGTATACAGAATTTCCAACACTATTTCCTACAGCAGCTAAGTTTCAATGGGGATTTCACAGAGTGTAAATTAGAATTAAATTTTGCATATGTGGTTCTTCATTAGTTCTGTTGCTGGAAACAATGTAACTGCAAAATTTTAACATGTTTTTTTTTTCACCCTTGAACAGCACCTAATCCTTGTTT
This sequence comes from Dermochelys coriacea, assembly GCF_009764565.3. Lineage (NCBI taxonomy): Eukaryota > Metazoa > Chordata > Testudines > Dermochelyidae > Dermochelys > Dermochelys coriacea. Next base: position 21,561,160 of record NC_050078.2, on the reverse strand, counting down.
GGATTTGACATGCGAGTTTCTTTGTTTACTCAACCCTTCTGGTGCAGCTTGTGCATGTCCAGAAGGGAAATCTTTGATTAATGGAACATGCAGTGATCTGAGCCTTTCAGGTGGGTATTGGATATTCGTTAACAGATTGAACACAAGAATAAGAATAATGATCAGTGTTTATGTCCTGGCAAAAGGCTAATAGAGAAGTATTCCAAAACACTGTGATGTTGTACAATATATTTACTAATGATTGGAACAGAAAGTGAATAGTGGAGTAGCAAAATGTGGAGATGACACAAAAATATTTACGTTGCTCAAACAAAAGATTTACCAAACCTACATGGGTGAACAGTAAGATGGGAGATTATATTAATTGTTGACAAATGAAAGGTAATACACATTATAAAGAATAATTTGAACTACTCAAAAGCATTGCTGGGTTCTCAGTTAACGGTTAATCACTCACAAAAAAGGCCTAAAAGACCATTAGTGTGACTAGCTCAAAGAACACCTCTGCTCAGAAACCAGCAGTGGTAAAAAAGCAATAGCATATATAAAGAAAGACTTAGCAAATAAAACTGAAAACACTGTTAGAGAATCATAGATATGTAGGGCTGGATGGGAATGTGAGATGTAAGCAAGTCCAGCCCTCTGCTCTGAGGCAACACCAAGTAAACCTAGACTATCCCTGACAAATGTTCATCTAACCAGTTCTTTAAAACCTCCAGTGATGAGGATTCCACAATCTCCCTTGGAAACCTGTTCCAGATCTTGATTAGCCTTATAGTTAGAAAGTTTCTTCCTAATAGCTAACCTTAATCTCCCATGTGGCTGATTAAGCCAAATACTTCCTGCCAAATCTTCAGTGGACATGAAGAACAATTGATCATTGTCCTCTTTGTAACAGAACATAACATATTAGAAGACTGTTATCAAATTCCCCCCCTCAGTGTTCTTTTCTGAAGACTAAACGTAACACCAACAGACTCCAGTCGTCGGCAGGCGGGATCGAACCTGGGACCTCTGGAGCTTAGTGCTTGAACCTCTACCGCATGAGGTAAAAGCCACCTGGCTGTTTGCTAAAGCTGTAGAGCAGACTCATTTTCTCTCTCTTTAAGTGGTCTCAGCGCCACTAGATGGGACAGGATACCACATCCAGAAGGTATGTGGGTTGCATAAACATACCCATTTTTTTAATAACTTTTCCTCATAGGTCAGGTTTTCTAAACCTTTCTCATTTTTGTTGCTCTGCTGTGGACTCTCTCCCGTTTGTCCACATCTTTCCTAAAGAATGATGCCCAAAATTGGATGAGACCTCACTAATGCTGAGTACAGTAGGATAATTACCTCCTCTCTCTTACATATGACATTTCTGCTAATATACCTGAGAATATCAGCCTTTTTCACAACTGCATCACACAGATGATTCATATTCAATTTGTGATTCACTATAATCCCCAGATCCTTTTCAGCAGTGCTACCACCTAGACAGTTATTCCCCACTTGGTAGTTGTGCATTTGATTTTTCCTTCCAAAATGAAGTACTTTGCACTTATCTGTATTGAATTTCACCTTGTGGATTTCAGATCAACTCCCCAGTTTGTCAAGGCTGTTTTGCATTCTAATCCTCTCCTCCAGTGTTTTTGCAGTGTTTTTGCAGTCCTCTCAGTTTATGCAAATGTTATAAGCATACTCTCCGCTCCATTTTTCAAGTCTTTTAGAAAATATTGAATATTACCAGATCCAGGACTGGCCCCTATGGGGTCCCACAAGCTGTGTCCTCCCAGTCTGACAGTGATCCATTGATAGCTAATCTCTGAGTACAGTGTTTCAGCCAGTTGTGAACCCACCTCATAATAATTTCATCTAGATCACAAGAAAATGGACTTGTTGATATGGTAATTCCTGTATTCCTATTAGATTCTAGGAAAAGAAAGTATGTCACTTGAAAAATTAGTGTTTTATCTATTGAATATGAGTTATTTTAAAAACATTATCAACTCATAAATGCAGAGAAAAAGGAGCTGAGTGTATTTATAATCTCTCCTGCCTAGCCAGAATTTCCTATTTAAAAATTTAGGATACAAATTGTATTCTTCTGAAGAATTACATTGTTTGAGTAATACCATTTTGATAACTGTTTCACAGACAAGATGAACAGTACTCTTGCTGTACAGAAGAGAGCGCTAAAATATTAAAAGTTATTGTCATGGTATTTTAGGCCCAGCCTGAAGAAGCAAGTATTAAAAATGGCACAAGAAACTTGTTTTCCTGAGAATTGAGCCCCATATTAGCACATGCAAGGAATTCAGATGGTGGATAGCTTTCAAACTTTTGAGTCCTTAACAAAATGATCAGAATCGTTTAATCTTTTGAGATTCATCAATCACAGATTAGGATTTCCTGTGAACATGAGAAATCAAAATGTGCTCGTAGCAGAATTTTAAATATTTATAATTCTAGGTCTGTTAATATAAAGGATCGAGAATTTTGGGAAGTTCACCAGTTACCAAATCACCGAAATAGAAATTTTTATATTAAGTCACACAATTCCAAATTTATTCTACCAAGTATCGAAAAGCCAAACTAATATAGCAATTTAGAAGTGTTTATGAAGTGAAACCAGTAAAACTATCCAATTTAGCTGAGTTTTAGTTCCTGTTCAAGAAAACTACACTTACTAGCAGTAAGGGTAAAACAACAGCACACAGGTTACTGCAGGAATCGTCAACCTTTGGAACGCAGCCTGTCAGGGAAATCCACTGGCGGGCCAGAATGGTTTGTTTACCTCCAATGTCCGCAGGTTTGGCCGATCGCAGCTCCCACTGGCCGTGGTTCACTGTTCCAGGCCAATGGGGGCTGTGGGAAGCGGCAGCCAGCACATTCCTCGGCCTGTACCGCTTCCCGCAGCCTCCATGGGCCTGGAATGGTGAACCACGGCCAATGGGAGCTGTGATCAGCCGAACCTGCGGATGCTGGAGGTAAACAAACCGTCCTAGCCCACCAGCAGATTTCCCTGATGGGCCATGTGCCAAAGGTTGTCGATCCCTGGGCCACAGTATATATCTAACTAATTCATCTCTTTGTTTAGATAGAGTATAAGGTATGTAAAATAGGTCATAGCCATGCAGCTACATGAGTATTATCTCTTACATTTACTACATTATGCTATATGGTTGGTGTAGAAAATATGAACTTAAATACTGTTGCCCCTGGGCTAAGCAGTGGTCAAGTTTGTGGCCTTACAACAGGTCATTTTGTGTTGTTGGATGGGAACTGACGTCATAACCAAATACATTGTAAAATGTTTGTACTCTGTACGCATTCTTACCTACACTATATACATGAGTCCAGTTACTATTAAACCAAAATGGACCAAACCTCACATAGACAACTTTGGATACCCCAGAGCAATATCCCTGAACAACCACTAAGAATTGCTACCTTCATTGCTCCTCCAGGCATCATACTGTTTGCCCAACTGACACAATATGTTCCACTTCTGGCTACCTCTTACTCTTAAGTCAGGAGCCAGAAAAGCAGCAACAGAATCATGCTGGGCAGATTCAGTAGTGCTCAGCTCATTCATTACAATATTTCTAAAAGATAATCATAGAAGGCCTTAATATTATATTTAATATTGAAATTTAAGTATTGACAAATTACATTAAAGGATTGCTATTCTTTCTTTGGTGTCTGGGAGTAACCTGTATCTGTTATTTCAGTAATTAACCCAAATTTACTGAACAACTGAGAGAATATACTTTAGTGAACAACTGAGCTACTAGGAAAGATGTTGTCATAGGACAAAGATTTGAAGTCTGCTAGAGTTGCATTTCCAGAAATCTATTTGGGCTGTCCACAGCATAATAGATGTAGATATATATGGAGTGCCCTGTTCACTGAATTTTCACTAACTGAAGGCTTTTGAGGGATCAGTTGTTTCAAATGGCTTCCCACCCTTGCACTATCTATAATTTCTTTATAAATTGCTGAGTAACTGTTTCTTTGTATTCTGATTTCAATTTAGATTCATTAGTTCTGGATTATTATTCTTTTGAGTGTTTTCATTTTTGCATTTAAGGTGGCAGCTTAAATTGCATCTGAAACACACAGAACGTAACTAAGGATTACAGAATGTATATCTATAATCTATTTTGACGTGGCTAAAATACTCTGAAGTAGATTTTAAAATCTGTGTTTTCATGGCTGAAGAGTTTATTTACAGCACAGGTCTTAGTTTGGTGAAATTGGAATTCTAACTGTACACAGATTTTTGCATGAGTTGCGAAGAAGGCAAGCTCATTTCCTTTTGAATGATGTGCAGCATGGAGACAAAAGAAGAGTGCTTGAAATGGCCAACCAACTTCTGGGACTCTGCAGTCAGTTTCCATAGTGGGTTTTGATGAGGAACTACAGAGTACATATGAAGCATTCCAAACAGCACACATTCTCATTATTAAAAGCTTTTATTATATTACCCTCATTTTGGTGAGATGTAATAGAAGTCAATATCCCTGAAACATCATTTCCTTTCTGGCTTTGCTGCCAAAATCCTCCAAGTACAGCACATTGATCCTGTGTTAGAAGAAATATATATATATAATTATGTTTTTGTCTGTCTTTCTTCTGTAATGTCCTGATCTGAAGTTAATAGAAAGACTTTTTAATTTAAAAGGGCTTTGAATCAGGCCCTAAAAGAACAGAATCTAACAGCTTTTACTCAGAACCCTCACTTGCCATGCAACATTTTATACATATAAAAATAGGCTGTCTTCATTTTGTTGCTATTTGTTTTTCTTTTGTTGGTCAACCTTAATAATACAGCAACTGTAACTACACTATAGTTACATTACACACTCCACTAAGGGACTTAGGCTTTGCAATGCTGAACAGTACTGTGCTTACCTTTAGCCACCTAGAAAATCACAGGAACAAACACTGCAATCCACAGAGACTGAGTTAGGTGCTTAGGTGCCTTATACAATGAAATGAGACATAGGCAACTAAGAAATGCAATCCACAAAAGCCTCAGCTAGCCAACAACAGATGCCAAAAAGAGGGGTTTGTCCTAAGCCCTGACTATCTCTTGGAGATAAGCACCTATCTCTGCTTAGTAATCCATGAACAGGAACCTCTTTCTTGGAGTCAGGAGGCTTTAGGTGCCTGTTGTGATAATTTGTCCTACAAATTTGCCCTCATTGTGAGCTCAACTGTAAGAAGTATGCAAAAGTTCATAAGATGTCACAATAACCTATAATAATAAATGTTGGAGGGAAAGGATGTGGAAGGGAGACAGACAGACTAAATTTTTGTCCAAACAAAACCGCCTATTGATATAACTCAAGGAATGCGTTAAGATCATGCTTGGTGAACCAGAAAAGCATGGAACAGAAATCAGTGAACCAAAAGTGGTGTGTTGGAAAAGGCCTAATTAGTGGACAAAATAATGAGAGGATGGGCTATTCCATCCACCATTCCCTTTGGGGTCCTTAAAGAAAGAGGTTTGGGGGAGAAAAATTGGCTACTGGAGTGAGCTTCACTATCATGGCTACCATTCTCCCTGTTTCTTGGGACTCTGGGTTTTTGTTGTCCTAATCCTGAGAGATGTCCTCACCAGGCCAGAGAGAAGGACCCAGATAATATTGTCATCTCTGCTGGGTCCAGATGAATCCCAAATACCCCCTGAGGTGAAACGGGATTGAAGTTTTAACAGCAAGAGCAACAATATCAGCTCCAGGCCATCTCAACAACATTTTTTCCTCCTGCAATAGAATGATTATCACCATCTTTGATACCACTTAAGAGACTGTCAAACAAGGGTTGTTGTTTTTTTTCGTTCTAAAACTGTCTCCAGATAAAAGGAACAACAGTCATTCTCTTTCTCTGGCCCAATAAATACTTAGTATTTATTCACAGGGGACCAATCACTGGGCAGAGAGAGCATGTGATAATGATTTAGTAACCCAGTGATTAAGGCACCCACCCAGGAGGTGGGAGACTCAGCGTCCAGTCCCCCTGCTCCAATCACTATTTCTCTCACATGAACACCTTCAACAGGAGAGCCTGAGGGACCCCTACATGAGACTATCCATAGGTCATCGGTTAGAACATTACCCTGAAAGGTAGGCACCTGTATTCAAATCCCTTGTTTATATCAGGCAGAAGTGAGGATTGAATCTGAGTCTCCCACATCCCAAACCAAGGGCTAAAAGTTATAATGTGGGAGGCAGCACCACAAGCAGTTTGAATGGGACCTGATCCAATAGGTGGCTTCTGCACAAACCTACCAGATAGGGCCCGACACTGGATTTACACGGACGAACACCTATCTTCTCCTGGTTCATAAATTGCTCTGGGACTTAGGTGGGAAATAGGTATCCAGACACCTGGGAATGAGGCAGCAGTGTGCATAGGTGGAAACATAGGTGCTGAGGGAACTTTTACGCTGAACATGTGGGCGCCAAGTGATGTTACGCACCTACAGAGTTCAACAGGATTTCTGTGGATTGCAGTGGAGCCTAAAACTGGGACTTAGGCACCTATATCTGAGACTTAGATTTTTAGGTTCCTGAGTTCTTTGGTGGATCAGGAACCATTAATTCATACAATTGAATAGTTAACCACATGACTGAATTACTTATTATTATCTCTTTGGTGGTGTTCTTAATATATAAACTATTAGAAACTAGGTATACTAACTACATTATATTGGTATGGTAATTATTTTCAGTGATGTAGTGAACTTTCCAGTTATCTGAATTCATACTAATTACATGTATCAAAAAGCATAACCACACTGTGATTGCACTGTGATGTTTAACTATACCGTAATTCCAATGACACTACTATCCAGTGTGACCATTGGTTTACTGTACAGCACTTAGATGATTATTATCAGGTATAATATGAACATGTGGGAAAGGAGCTAATGAAGTTTCAGTAATTTAATGGACTACCAAAAACACAAGTTCTCCATAGTGAAAACGGGCTGGTTATCTACAGCCATCAGTGCACCTAAAGCAGTGTGAACTATTATATTTGTTTCAAGACCTCCTTTTGGCTGAACACACTTTAAGAAGTTCCTGGCTGAGTTTGTATGGTTATTCTAAACAAATGACACTCCCTCACTTTAGTTGATCAGATCTCATTTGTACAAGCTTTTGTATGGCTAAAGTGAAGTACCCTACTGCTTTACCCTAAGATTGTGGCTTTGCGCAACTGGTTTTTGTTTTGACTCATTTCATCCCAGAAATCATCAAAATAGATGTCATTACTCAAACTCTGCCTCATTGGGTTTTGTTTTTTTCATAGAATTCTACATAGCAGTTATTAGCATTGATATGTCATAATAGCATGGATCCATTGATCTGTTTTTTCTTTATAAACACTGTACAATGAATTCTGAACATAGACTTCTCAATAGATTTGTGTACAAACTGAATGCATATTGCACATTTCTCCTTATTGCTAATTAATTATCCTATAATTGAAAAGTATATATTTGGGACCTTTACAGCTCTTTACAATCAGCTGTCTTTTTTTGCTGATATCTGTTACAATTGATTAATATTCTGAATGTATCTAATATCAAAAATATTTCATATCCAGTTCTTTCTTACTCTTGGAGAAGTGTTCAGCTGATCTCTCAAGTAGTTAATTACAATTGATGGAGTACAACTTTGTTTCTAATTTATATATTGACAAAAGCAGACCTGTTTTTCTGTTTCAGAGGTAAGCTATCGTTTTCAGATGGATTGAGCATTGCTTCAGTTTCCAAAAGAGAGTGCTGGATTTGCACTAATTATGTTTATTATGTCTAATGTTGTATAGCACAATGAAACTAAAAATGTGCCAAAAAGATGAAAGTTTAAATTTCAATACATAGATTTGCACTGGAAGAAAGTTGTATGTAGCTCTTCCATCTGAACAAACACTAGTAATGGAAATTTTACATGAATTCCATTTCCTAATTTGAACATTTACCAGTTACATTTAAAATACAGAATGTTTGTGCTTTCTTGGCTGCATGAAAAGTTTCAGTAAAAACTGCAAAGTTTCAGACTGAAATGTTCAATCTGTGTCACATTTGTGTTTTCTTTCATATTTTCAGCTTTTCATGTAGCAAACAGCACAGTGAGCATATTTATAAAACTATTTCTGTTTTGAAAGATTCTACTGGTTTGAGGCATGCTACCTGTATTTTAAAAGGAGAATATACCACTAGAACAGGAAATATAAGTTCAAGCACTGTCAACCGTTTTTTGTTTGGTTGGGTTTTGCCTCAGTTTGCCACCTTTTCTGGCCTTCTCTTTCACTTCGGCCTGTAAAATAAAATTATTTTTTTCTCTGAGATCATGCAGAAACGCTTGTTCATAACTTCTCCCTCTCTCTTTAAGATGGCAGAGCAGGCTAACAGGAATTTTTTTAAATCAAAAACGTTCTGTTTGTGAAGTGGATTCAACAGTCTTCAAAGGGAAAGCTGTGTTTGCAGCTTGCAGATAGGCTGTGTCAGATATCAGGACTAGATTCCAGTCAAATGCAGCCCTAGAGAGTACCCCCCAGAGCAGAAAGGGCTCTTCAGCAGGATAGAAAAGATCACAATGCTTTGTCATAAGGCAATGGTTCCCAAACTTTTTCTGCCGCTTGTTCAGGGAAAGTCCTTGCAGGCCGGGCCGGTTTGTTTACCTGCCACATCCGCAGATTCAGCTGATCGTAGCTCCCAGTGGCCGCAGTTAGATTCATAGATTCATAGATACTAAGGTCAGAAGGGACCATTCTGATCATCTAGTCCGACCTCCTGCACAACGCAGGCCACAGAATCTCACCCACCCACTCCTACGAAAAACCTCACCTATGTCTGAGCTATTGAAGTCCTCAAATCGTGGTTTAAAGACTTCAAGGAGCAGAGAATCCTCCCTCAAGTGACCTGTGCCCCATGCTACAGAGGAAGGCGAAAAACCTCCAGGGCCTCTTCCAATCTGCCCTGGAGGAAAATTTCTTCCTGACCCCAAATATGGCGATCAACTAAACCCTGAGCATGTGGGCAAGATTCACCAGCCAGATACTAAAGAAAATTCTTTCCTGGGTAACTCAGATCCCATCCATCTAATATTCCATCTCAGGGGATTCGGCCTATTTACCCTGAATATTTAAAGATCAATTAATTACCAAAAATCACATTATCCCATCATACCATCTCCTCCATAAACTTATCGAGTAGAATCTTAAAGCCAGATAGATCTTTTGCCCCCACTGCTTCGCTTGGAGGCTATTCTAGAACTTCATTCCTCTGATGGTTAGAAACCTTCGTCTAATTTCAAGTCTAAACTTCCTGGTGGCCAGTTTATACCCATTTGTTCTGGTTTCCACATTGGTGCTGAGCTTAAATAATTCCTCTCCCTGTCCCTCTCCTGTATTTATCCCTCTGATATATTTATAGAGAGCAATCAGATCTCTCCTCAATGTCCCTCAGCCCGCACCACTTCCAGCAGCTCCCATTGGCCTGGAGAAGCGAACCACGGCCCCTGGGAGCTGCGATCAGCCGAACCTGCGGATGCGGCAGGTAAACAAACCGGCCCGGCCCGCCAGGAGCTTTTCCTGCACAAGCAGCGGAACAAGTTTGGGAACCACTGACATAAGGCTATAAAACCCTTTAATCTATTTTGCCACTTTCCCAGCTGAGTGACAAACTGCACATTTTTCTCAAGAGTAAGCAAGAGACTAAAATTTCCTTCCATTTCCTGAAATGATTTCTCGCCTCCTTGGAGAAAAATGTGGGAATCCTTCCTCCTCCTTCTCCCCATAATGTAGTTCATTAAGCTGTTACTACAGAGGCCTATCCACCTGTTTGGTGTCTTCCAGCCCAGGGGATGAGTACAGAGCCATGTTTCCTAAGAGTTGAAAGCACGTAGCAAAGAAGAACATTTCTCTCTTCCAAGAGAGGACTGTAGTCCCAAACACCCAAAAAGCTGAAAATGTCTAAAAAGTCCAAAAGTATTGTATTACTGCCTCCTCAAATGTTTCATCTATGGGGAAAGGTCAACTCTTTACTCTCAGTCAGAGAAAACTGGCAAAGATCAGTACAAGCGATTTTGTGCCTTGAGCTTTCTTAGAAAACATGTCACAAGGTTAATAACACAAGAAGCATGCAGCGAAATCAAAAGGAAGAATGGAACAAAAAGTATTCAAGTAAATACTTTTCTTCCAAATTAAAGTAAGAGGAAACTATGTCAATCCATTCTTTCTTTGAAAAAAATAAGAAGATCTAACTTAGAAAATCCATGCAATAACAACAGAATAAATTGCCATACTGAAATACTATAAAATTACAGGGTCTAGAACCTTTTTCTTCCATTCCTTAATTAAATAGATGATTAATTCTTTGAATAGAACTTTTTTCCCATAAAAGGTTCAAGAAACAAGAAAGTCAAGAGCACTTTAAATTGGGACTCTGAAACATATTCATCATCCTTCAAAGAAACCCTGAACAAAATTTGATCTGTTCCAGATGGTAGTAACCTATGTAACAATGAAGAACAAAACCATATAGATTTGCATCAGCAGGCTTCAAGGAAAGAAGAGCTTTTTCACTGGACAATGAGACAATGAAAGTCATAATCTTCACAGAAAATCACCTATCTGAATATCATTAGTGCATATCATACAAACAGAAGGCAGAGTGGTTCAGCATGGAAACAGAAAATCACACAGAGCTCTTGCTGAATTTTCAAGTCTTCTTATAAAAAGAAGATACCTTTGAAGCATCACAATCTGTCTGCCAACATGTCAAAACATTCTATGCTTCTCAAAGGAAAAATACATCAGAATCCTGGGAGTGGGCAACCTATCTCATCCCTGGCCCTAATATGGAGTTACTTTAACTCTTAATACCAGCATCAAATAAAAATAGTATAAATCAAGCATACTCTTCATAACTTGAGTTTGCGTCAAATACAGAACTCAGTTAAACTTTTGCAATCTCACTGGTTTGCACATGTATAATAGGCCTTGATTCTCTGTATGAATTAGAGATGACCTTGGTTCCTCCTTGACAGTGGTTAAGCTGTGCAGGCCTCCGCACCAGGGACCCCTGCACAGCGCAGCCTCAACCTCACTCTTGAAGTATGTTCACTGAATCAGATTATTCTCATTAAATCACTGAGATTCTCTTCATTTATTGATGTGCCAGTACTCTGAAAATCTATATGTCATCTGCAAAAAGAAAAAAGAAGACAGCGAAGAAGATGACGATGACAAATCACTATCCAGGCTCCAGAAGTTTAAGCTGGTCTACAGAACCTTTAGGATGAGATCTTGAAGCACGCATCTTCTGGTTTCTGCAGATAGGCAGGTTACCTAATCCACTTTACAAAATCATTTTATCTCAGTAGAAGGTAATATATTTGGTCATTCAACCCTTTTTTTTCTGCTTCTTTTGAATCATCTCACTTATAGATTCTTATTTTCTATCATTCAAAACTGCTTCCTCATAACTAGCCTCCCCAAGGCAAATATTCAAAATTGCACTCAGTAGAAGTATCCTACTGTGTTTTACACAGTTAAAGTTGTTATTTCATATTGTGTGTTATGATAAATATGCATGTCTCTACATTTGATAAAAATCATTTGTTAGTTTATTATGAAGACAGCATGTTTTTATTACATTTCTGTTAAGAGGTGCAGTTTTGTAAATGATGTTACATACATTGTTTGTCCTTAGCAATGTTAATTTTGTTGTTGTGTTTCAGAGATACACATACTTTTTGTATGTGTGTTTAGGTTTAATAAAGATTGAGTTTATTACATTTTAAATAATTGGGTTGGACGGGTCATTAAATTATTAAGTTCAAAGAATGAGTGGTATTGACCAAATTAATAATGGCTCATGAGCAGATCTGTATTCCTGATCCAGCAAAGAATTTAAGCATGTGACTATTCATATACTAAAGTTAAGCTTGAATTTAAATGCTTTGCTGGATTGGGTCCTCAATGTGCAACTGACGTAATACGTACACTCACTACATAGCTAAATTAGCTATGTGTCTGTTTGCATCCCAGCTTTAACTTTCAACATTAATAGGTATTACAGAACAATTATAGATAACTGTGTCAGAACCAAGCTTAGAACTCAAGACTCTTGACTTCATAGTCCTACCATTTGTCAACAATGCCTTCCATCCAAGTCATTAAATCTGTCTGTGCTTTACTTACTTCATTTGGAAAAAATGTGACTCTTAATAATGCTTTGCACTTACAGAGCTTTTTTCTTTTGTAGATTTCAGTGCTTTTATTCAAAAATGAATAGGTTTATTGAAAATCAATTGGACTTCTGCTCCTCTATCATTGGGTGCTTAAAAAAAAAACCCTGTCCTACCCTGATATCTCACTTATCTTAAATACAGAGCACCTTGTAGGTGTGGTACTGTTGTCTAGTGAGAAAGTAATGTGTCTTCCATCTCCTTGTTTTGCCATAAACTTTCAATGTAATTTTTAGGAATCACATAACTTTTTGTTCCTCTGTTACCCCACTGGAAATGGATCTGTATTCATTTCCCCCTGATCCGAGGAATTATTTTGATTGGTAATTGAAGGAGGATAAATTTTACTGGGGGGCAGGGGAATTTCTTGCATTTTTCAGAAGTAGTCTGGGCCAAAGACCTCAATGACAAACATACTCTGTTATCTTTTTTTCCTGATGGGTACTCTGATAGAGAATCATATCAAGTAAAAAGACCATAAATGACTTTTTGATTTTTCTAAGGAGAAAACAAGCAGCATTTTATGTGCATGGGTGATTAAAACCCATTAGCCCTTCATTATATGTTATACTGAAGCCAAAAGAAAGAGAATCTTTCTTTTGCTCCCCTTGAGATGACCTTTCCCTATGTTCCATCATTCTTTCTTTTAGGATCTCAGGGCTTGATACTTCCCCATGATGTAGCAGACTGAGAGAGAGAGAGAGAGAGAGATAATAGAAAGTGAATTACTTCATAATTTCCTTATTTCAATGTCTCTTGAATCTGACCCACCCACATTTTTGCAAACAATTAAGTCTTTGATTTCCGTTCTTTTTAGGGAGTAGTACACATAGGGGTTTTTTTCTTTAAGAAGAGAAAGAAGAGTGGAAGAGAGAGGACACACAGTAATGTATATTTATATCTATATAAGTAGTTCACAGAATAATGTGCAAATAATGGAGTTTTTGGTTTCCTGGCAAATAATGGAGTTTTTGGTTTCCTGGCAAAAAATGGAGTTTTTGGTTTCCTGGAAGTATCATAAAATTGAAAAGTTTGTTTTTGGTCACACTGAAAACACTTTTTTTTTTCCAAAAAAGTGAAAGAAAAAAATTCATACCAAATGAAACATCTTGTTCAGCCTGAAGTGCAACTTGTCTTTAGACTCTGAGAATTTTTAATGTTTAATTTTTAAAATAAAATTAAAGGAAATTTCAAAATAAAAAGTTTTTTATTTAATTTTGAATTGAAAAATTGAAATATCTTATTATTTTTAGTTTTTTCCAGCTGAAAGAGTCTGGCAGTTTTTTCCAACTGAAAGAGTCTGCACAAATTCCTGAAATGTTTCAGTTTCACCATATTTGCATTTTTCACCAAAAAAAGCTTCCAGAGTTTGGAATCCTTGCATATTCAGGTGGATTATTACTCTGTGCTCCAAAAAGTAAACACATTAATTATGTTCCTAATTTATCTGCTTCAAGTGATTTGTCTTTTGTCATTAATTTAAATAACAGAATATAAACCTTAGCATAAATTTTCTTCTGAGCTTCTCTATTCCAAGTTTTTGCCTCCCCATATGATCACTCTGTTCAAGCCTTCATTTCCTACCACCCCAGAAACATTGTCAGACTCTCTTATATCCTGATTGAAGTTGATAAGATTCACCTGATCTGAGTCAGGAAGAATAACTTTGCATCTTGACATAGGTTTCTAGCATCAAGGCTACTTGTTTAAAAAGTCCTACATTCTTACATGGGGTTGTAGAACTCTGCCACTCTGTTACATCTTGAAACCCTACTTTTAATATTTCTAAATTAGTAAAATCCAAAATTGTTGTAGCTTTGCTGGTTAATAATTATTTCATATAAAATCATATTAACATTTTTGAACTAAATTATTTTATAAAGAAAATAAATTGATAAGGAATATTGGATTTTTATATTTTTCTGTGTGTTTCTATGGGGACCTATTAATTCCAGCATCATAGTATTATTTTAATAATTGCTCTATTTCTGATGACATCAGTTATAACCAAAATAAAGGAAAATATTTCCTTTTCCTCTTATTTTTTCAAAACACACAATTGTCCCTTAATTATTATACATGTGCAAACCAGTGAGATAACTGAGTTCTGTATTTGACCCAATAAATTAGTACTATTTTTGTGGAAATTTTCATGCATGTGCATCTCAGAATGAACAAAGAAATACACTTTGAACTGTATAAAAGGATGATTAAAGGATTTCCATCTTAATCCACTCAATCATCCAATCCTAGAGTAATCTAGAAGAAACAGAAACCTTTGTTATATATTGTTTTAGCTCCAAAACCCTAATCTTGGGAAACATCTGTATTTCTGGTGGACATAATACTGAATTCTTCCTGGAGATTTGTGACATCCTTTTTCTTAAAATGGACACTTCTGCAATTGTAGGCCAAGATTGGAATGCAGAAATAGACAGATATTTTAATTAGTTCAACTTCACATGATCCATTTTGTAAGCAATGGAAAGATAGCCCAAACTGGATTTGAAAGCTGTCTGGATATTTAAGCAATCTAACGATTATAATAATTTGAACTTTTCAGCATCGTATACATGATATTCTACAATTGATTTCTTCTTGTTGTCATTGAATGTTTTGTGCATTGAAACAGACATAAATATATTAATTTCTTCACATGTTCTGATGCTGTTACCAAAGTAGGTACCAATATAGTGGAAGACAGTAGCTTTATGTCTGAGCTGAATTTGGCTTCAAGAGTATAATTATTTATGTTACATAGTGCCTAGGGCCTAGTGAGAATGGATTACACACTGTACAAACAGAGAAGTAGGCAGGTCATTCCCCAAAAAGATTACAATTTAAATAGCCAAGACAAAGAGTAGAGGAAATGAATATAACATATGAAGAGACTGCTGTTTGCAAGTGTAAAGAAGTGAGCTGTAGCTCACAAAAGCTTATGCTCAAATAAATTTGTTAGTCTCTAAGGTGCCACAAGTACTCCTTTTCTTTTTGCAAATACAGACTAACATGGCTGCTATTCTGAAACCTGTAAAGTGATTGTCTCTAAACATGTTCGTTCTGCATCTTGCAGGAGGGGGGGGATTTGGGGAGGCATAAAGGATAGACTAAGATAGGGTAATCAATTATTTTATTGTCAAGGTCCAAATTTCTTGTTAAAGGTATAGTCAAACTCCAAACTCCAGAGAAAACAACACTAAAATAATGATGATAATAATAATAAGTAAATAAGATTTTATGGCTCATTCAAAAATGTGTGGTGGTCCAGATTTGGCCTGCAGTGTGCCTATTGACTACCCTGGTTAGAGGGTTGGTTGGTTTGTTTTTAAATCCTTTGGGTGGGGGTGAGTTAGGAGTCTATTAGCTGAACAGAAAGACAAAGGCAGAGAGGACATAGAAGGGAAAGAGTTAAGAGGGCTAGGGGAAGAGTGCAGGAGGGCAAGCCAGGTGAGGTAGGAGAGTATAGTTTTCCCAAGTCCCACAGATGGAAACTAAATTCTGATTCTGCAGCCCTTACAATGGAAGTATTCAAATGAGTAATCATTTTCTCTGATTATTTGAAATAGAATTTTTGAAAAGCCCAGTAACCTTTATGAATTTTTACTACAGAGGATACATGTAAACTGGCTTGTGAAAATGGAGGAAGATGCATTATGAATGAGAAGAGTGATTTAAGATGTCACTGTTGGCCAAACTATTCTGGAGAAAAATGTGAAACCAACCACTGTTACAATTACTGTCAAAATGGAGGAACTTGTGTAGCCTCTGCTCTTGGTAAATATTTGCATGCGGCTTCTATACTTTTATCTTGACTGAAACATTTTGATTTATTCTACACGTGTACCTGATTTCTGCCTCCCCCCCTTTTCCTTGAACTATTTCTTGTAACCTTTTAATGGATTTCAAAATTTCTGTCCACACATAAAGCTTCTCCTCGTCAACTTCATTTTTAAAACCTAGTACAAATCCCTTACATTATATAAACCTTGTCTGTCTTGTTAGGATAATGCCATAATAGGGTTCTTTAATTGGAGGTAGGGCTTTTCCATGATCACTGCTTTCTCCTGCTGCTTTTATCAGAGTGCTGGGCACTTGACCACCCCGCTTTCCACAAGATGGAGCTTTTCCTCTACTCCATAAAAGATCATCATCATGCTGACCTCTACATTGTTTACACCAATGCTTCTCTTGGCAAGAGGAATGAAAACACTTCCCTTTATTAAATATGAAACAGACATTTCAGACAATATCCAAAGCCTGCAGCTTTGGTATAGGTAACCTGCTGTTTGTATAACATGATGGTCAGGATGGTATGGAATTGTGCATTCAAGCCACAAGTCTTGCTTTTTCTGACCCCGAGGCAAGATTGGCTTCTCAGCAGTCATAAGTCTAAACTCCTCCTCATCTCTCAATCATGTCTTATCACCATGTGTGGCATGTGTCCATGATATATCTTCTAAATATTTGAAAAAGGTGACACATCATTTTGTATTCATTTAACATGTTTATTACAGTGTGTGTGTGTTTGTGTGTGTGTGTGTGTGTGTGTGTGTGCACGCGTGTCTACTGCAGCTAATATCTAAAAAATTCTCTAGTTTCCTAGCCACCTTGGACTTGCTGGAATTGTCCCCTTCTTTCTTTTTCACCACTCCTATATCTGCCACTCAATTGTAATGGACAGACAAGTGCATACATCTACATAGTCGTCTTTCCAAATATTTTCTTTAACAGCCTTTGACCAGTGGGTACCAATCTGTTTCTGATGTCTCCTGGCATCTCAGTTTTAAAAAGCACCTGTGTCCTGTGTGGTTTTCCCTGTAGAGAGAGGTGGATGGGATGCCTGATATCTGTTGGGTATGGGGCATAGCCCCTCTTTTTCTGATGAAACCTCTGTTAGCTTGGGTGCACTGTCCTCTGCTATTGGAGGTGTTTCCTCACTCCCTTACACCGATTTTTAGCCATCTGACATCCTAGCTTATGGGCAGGTTTCTAGATTCCGTATCCACCTTATTCCTTCACCCACAATAGCCCTCCTCCTGAGAAGGAATACCCCAGCCAAGGAAGTTCCCCAGCATTTTAGCAATGGAAAGGTGGTAGTTATGAGCCAATTCCTCCTATATGTTTGTGGGGCGTACATCTACATCTACCCCAACGTAGTGTCTGATGGCCTGCTGATGGCCCCCTGTGTCCTGCTTAGGGGCGTAGGTCATCTCCAGCTGCTGTGTCCCATCTCCTTTCTTTTGCTTGAAGGGTTGTCTCTGCTGTTACTACCTTCACTGCTGCCTGGCCTCTAACTCTCGGGACCAAGATGTGGGAGCAAATAGACTCTGCTCTGTTCACTACTTCTGCCCTGCCTCTCCTCAGGCCGGGAGGGAGGGGTGGACTTGGCTGTAGTTGCAATGCTGGAAGGAACACTGCTGCAGTGCTGCCAGAAGCAATCCTGTAGTCTCCTCTACCAGGCATTTCTGCAGTTTGCTTAGATACTCCCTCCCACCCTCAAGAGCTTGAAATTGAGAGTTAACCAGACCCAGTCAGCTCCCCTAATTCTCCCCCCCCCCCCACAATGAGAGGCAGAGAAGCTCTTCCCCCAGGCACACTCCCACATTCAATTTGAGATGTAAGGCGGGGCTGAGGTCCAGTATGTTTAGACATAAGCTTTTTCCCCTTCCCGCTCATGGAAATTGGCCATTCCTGTACTGACCCTGATATACTGCTGTCCCTGCCCCTCCCAAGATGGGGGAGGGCAGAGGGAATTCAAACACACTTGCAGCTAATTCACTTTACAGCAAATGTAAGGTGTGTCATACTACAGTTGAAAAACAAAGCAGCATCCCTGCTGAGTCTTTAATTGTCACACACCTTCTTTCACAAACTACATTCCCTAGTTAGACTATCAACAGTAGCTCAGCATAGTAATATAACCCTTACCCATAATTAAGATATATTGTCATGTTATGATATATAAGGATGTGATTACAGACATACTGTAGTACTCTAATGTGTGTTAGTTTACACTATGTGTGTCCTTTAAGATTTCCAAACAAATATTTGTGAATCCTTCTTAGTGCAATAGTTTTCCCTTAGGTAGTATATACAGTGGGTTTGAATAGATTCACCATTACACTGCTCAGTAAAGGGATTTCAAAGTGGTCAGAAATGTAACTTGCATGCATTTTAAAACACCTTTTCATTTTCAGACAGGTGTAAACAGGTCTTACATAATGGAGAATCAGGCCCTAAGAATCTATTTCTGACTCAAAATAGGTTTCAGAGTAGCAGCCGTGTTAGTCTGTATTCGCAAAAAGAAAAGGAGTACTTGTAGCACCTTAGAGACTAACAGATTTATTTGAGCATAAGCTTTCGTGAGCTACAACTCACTTCATCGGATGCATTTGGTGGAAAATACAGTGGGGAGATTTATATACACACTCAGAGAACATGAAACAATGGGTTTTATCATACACACTGTAAGGAGAGTAATCTCTTAAGATGAGCCATCTCCAGCAGCGGGGGGGAGGGAAAGGAGGAAAACCTTTCATGGCGAGGTAGGCCATTTCCAGCAGTTAACAAGAGCATCTGAGGAACAGTGGGGGTGGGGGGGAGAAATAACATAGGGAAATAGTTTTATTTTGTGTAATGACTTATCCATTCCCAGTCTCTATTCAAGTCTAAGTTAATTGTATCCAGTTTGCAAATTAATTCCAATTCAGCAGTCTCTCCTTGGAGTCTGTTTTTGAAGTTTTTTTGTTGAAGGATAGCCACTCTCAGGTCTGTAATCGAGTGACCGGAGAGATTGAAATGTTCTCGGACTGGTTTTTGAATATTATAATTCTTGACATCTGATTTGTGTCCATTTATTCTTTTATGTAGAGACTGTCCAGTTTGACCAATGTACATGGCAGAGGGATAAAACCCATTGTTTCATGTTCTCTGTGTGTGTATATAAATCTCCCCACTGTATTTTCTGCCAAATGCAGCCGATGAAGTGAGCTGTAGTTCATGAAAGCTTATGCTCAAATAAATTTGTTAGTCTCTAAGGTGCCACAAGTACTCCTTTTCTTTTGACTCAAAATAGTTTCAGCATTATTGGAGTTGGGCTCAAATAGTAACCCAAATGTATCCTAAATAAATAAATACAAATTCCTTCTTGATATTCTGATACTATAAATAAAATGAGTCTGGATAAGGAAATGCTTTTCTAATGTGTGCATATAAATTCTGTTCTCTTTTACCACCAAATAATTAATAATAATTTGATAACTGATTAAGTCAATTGCAAAGTGTTATTCATTTTTTAAAAACATTATTGTGTTAAATTTTTGTTGAGCATTATATGTTGTAGAACCTCATCTGCACACAAATGTTAATTTGTTAAACAAATCCCACTGGCAGTTCATGGATTTATTCATTGTTGGTTTACTTACAGTTAAGCCTTTTGGCAAATTCCTATGTGGACATTATATAACTAGAGTTGGGGCAGCTTTAATTAAAATTCATAAGTTTATGACAGTTGTATTGAACTACAATAATTGAACAAAGAAAATGTCATCAGTTAATTAAAAGCACCCATCTGAGAGATCTAATTAAAAGTTTGGATAATAGTAATGAATGTTTTCCAGCAAACCAAATTAACAGGAATTTTTTTAAAAATAATTAACATTAACAGTAAAAGAGCTTTTATTTGATGGAGACTTATAAGATGCAGGCCAGATTTTTGGCCCACACTGAACAACTCATTTGTACTCCTCACTTGTCACAAAGAGACCAGAACCTTCCTTAAACAGAGAAGCTGGGGGTTATTAAAAATGGGATAATGCCCAACTGACATTGAAGTAGTGTAGCTATCTCAAAATTATTACCTTTGTCCACCATCAGCTGGGGAATGCTGGGGGTGAGATGGAGCATAGCTGGAGTTCAAGGTGCTCTGTTGATCCATAGTTAGCACAATGGTCCTTAAGGAGCCACTGCAAACAGTATTGTTTAGAATAGTCCCAAGACTGCTCTAATTTACCACATGGGCCAAACTAGCCCCTGTCTTCCCCCAAGATTGGGAGAGTGCATACCTTGGTTTTACCAAAGGATCAAGCCCTATATTTCAAATTACTAACTGTGTATACTAAAAATTTCCCCAATAAAACCTCCCTCCCCTGACGGGTCTTCAGTCTCATGAATGTGCATTATTGTGGACACACAAACTATAGATGTTGTTTATACCAGACAAGCTATCCTTTAACATACTATCTTTGAACTCCTTATATTAGACTGAACTCTTTTCTGTAAGAATGGTATCAAATGGGATAGAAAAATGAAAGACAGTGTGCATATTCCTACACACCCAGTGAATACAGTGAAACCTGCCAAGAGTAACAATTCATGGGAGTTAGCAAAAGTGGGCACTTATAAGAGATGGTCTCTCTTCCAAGGTTTGCACACAAGAGAACAGTGGTGTTCCATGGCTTCTGCAAGTAGTGTCTTATGACAGGTGGTCTCTCTTCAGAGGTGGTCTCTAAGAGAGGTGTTGCTCTATTTAAATTTCTGGTCCTGAGTCTACTATTGCCAGCGTGAACAAAGATGTAATCTCTGATAAATAGACATTCAACTAGATGATTTGAAATTTCAGGAAACAGAGTTTTTAGTTTAAAAAAAATCAGAATGCATATAAAAATTCTCACCATTTCTCTCTGTAATTAAATGAAATAGTTCTATCAACTTTTTACTTCACCTAATACACAAAGCAGTATCTTCAGGCTTTCCTTCCAAGAGACTTCATTCAATATAACATACAAACTGCTTCTCAGTTATGTATTCAAATTGTTGACATACCCTGAGACAACACAGGTGAATGTCCACTTTTAGACTAGTCCTTATTCTTTACTCTTCTCATATATAATTCATATTTTGTATTTAAGATGATGGCTAGATTGAGAAAGACAATCTCATAGACACTAAAGGGGGAAAGTACTGACATACTTATTTTTGTAGATGAACAAGACCGTTTATTTGTTACCATATAGCCGTCTAAACCTTTACAGGAGGATCTAAAATCTTCTATGTAATCTGATCACAACCCAAACTATAGATGTTGATCTCCCCCATCCACTTACAGGGCTGACTATTCTTTCTGAGAAACATTTTATCTGAGTCCCACATGCTTCCCATTCTCAGGTGGTTTTTCATGTCCTGCTGCCACAAGATAACTACATGTGCCTCTGGCATCACATCTGCTTTACCTACCCCTCAAAAGTTTTTTATAAAATCAAAATAAGATACACTCTAATTAGCTTACTAAAATGCTGTACAAAACATTTGCAAAATGCATAATAACTGGAATATATTTTCTCTGCTTGTTCCCCATTCCATCAGTTTTCATGTGTTAAAGATACTGTAAGACTCAATAGTCATTCTTATTTATTTTTCCATTTTTTACAAGGTAGTCTGACCTCAACGACTAGCAACTTCCAACTATATTAAGCAAAATATAAATTTTCAGTTTTTAAGAATATATAAACACATTGCTGGTTCTTTATTTTAAGTTATTTTTATTTGTTTATATTTACAGGTATTTAATAGGCATAGTATCTGGGAACAATTTACATTATTTAGATCAGGATTAAACAAAATTCACTTAAAAATAGGGAATATGTACTTTATGAACCCCCAAATCAATTGAACCATCTACCTTGAAAGAAGCAGAGATAGTGAATACCAGAGAATAGACTAAACACCAATACATTTAGAAAGTTTGCAGTTAGTAGAAATCTTGCATCAAACTCTAAAAGTGGCCAGGGTGGAGACAGAAATAGATGCAGCAGGAGTCAGCTTTCACTAACTTTTCACCTACTTAAAGAGATGGCATTCTCTAGTGTAGAGCTTGTCCAACAGGAGCATGTGCTGAAAATGTGGTGTGTCAGAAGTTTCTGCCTTCTTGTTGCTTTTACAGGCACTTAAGTTTGGAGAACACAATGTAGACATTTAATTACAGGAACTTCCACAAGGGGATAATTCACTGATGGAGGTGGAGGAGGTGCGGCCAACATATGAAGGATAGGGGAAGAGGAAGACAATGTTGCCATGCAGCAAGTGCTGTAGAGTATGCTAATTGAGGAACAGAAAAACTCGGGAGGGTAAAGATGAAAGAAAGAGCAAAAAAGGATATAGTGTCAATGTATTTTATTTTATCTTTAGAACACAAGTTGACACAAGACTGTTGTGTGATTATGATTTCCACCTTGAGATGGTTGGCAGTACATAAGACAAACTTGTAAAAATGTTCTCCATGCTATTATCTGATATATCTGTTAATAACATATCATTCTTATATAGCATTTTTCATCAGTAGATCTCAAAGCATTTTTAAAGGATACCACTATTATCATCATCCCTATTTTACAAATAGGGCACAGAAAAATGATGTGACTTACCCCAACTCACATCATAGGCTAGTGGCTGAGCTGAGAATAGAACCCAGATTTCCTGCATGCCAGGACACTGTTCTGTCCTCTAGACCACACTACCTCCTTGGTGTACAAGAGTATGGTATGGTAACTATTATCGGCCATTTTATGAGTTTTAATAAAACAATTTGAGAAGTATTTTAAAATTTGAAGATAGAAGATGCTTTATAAGAGCTAAGCATTATTTTTACAAATATTATTTTGGATGATAATTGTTTACATATTAATGGAAAATGAACCTCTAGCATTTCTAGCTGACACATTAAATTAAATGACAAAAATAGGTTTTAGGATAAAATAAAATAAATCTTCATATAACCATCAAAAACTGGCCTATTTGTAAGCCTACTGTTGCACAGAAGAGAATAAAATTCTCCCATGAACAGGCAAAATATGCTTTCCTCATCACTTTTTAAAAAGAAGAAAGAGCTTGACAAGAAAACATAGGCTTCAAACTTTTAGATCTTATTTTGTCATTTTTATTTTTTAATACTCTCATATACCAGACAACAATGATTTAACTCAAAACTGTCTGAAACCATTTAACCCAGTGGCAAGAATCCAAATACAAAATATACAAGAGTACAACTCTGAGTCATTTGTTAAAAAAAAAATTGTACGTCAGCATCTGAATTCAATATCATTGATTTGGTGCTTAGAGAACAAGAGACATATTTTGATGAATAAGTAGGTCACTGCATATTCAACCAAGTTGGAGCTATTTTAAGTTTATGGTTTCATTCCTACAGAACAAGTTATAGGAAGAGATTGGCTGATTGAGCACTAATCTCATGGGAACAATGTACAAACAATTCAACTTAGCATTCACTAAAACAGCAAAAGAGAATTTTGAAAAAGAAATAGGAAAGAAGTGAAGGGAAGAATGCGGAGGAGGAGAAGAGGTAATAGGAGAGGAGAGGGGAGAAGGAAACTATAAATAAAGCTTAGTCCCATCAGCCAGAGAGAAGAATTTGACCACTTTCTTTCATCAAAGAACTTTCTGTGAGGCACTGAGACTATAATGACAGTTATGATATAAAAATGTGCATAGATAGGAAGAAAAATCAGAGATTCAGTTAATATTGTATTTAATTTAATTAAGTTGTAGGACACCAAAAGATATTGGAAAAACTACAAAAGGTCTTATAGAGAAGTGGATTTGAGAGTTGTGAATAATATAGTGGTAATAAGTGGCACGAGAAAGGTGGATGAGATCACCCAGGGGGTAGTATGAAAACTGGTGACCTAGACCAGATCACTGAGGAACACAAAAAGAAAGCGGGAAGGAGAAGGAAAGAAGATCTACTGAAGGTTATGCTGAAGGAGTAAACAGCAAGATAGAAGAGAACCAGGTAAGGACACAGTCACAAGGCCCAAGGAAGAAAGACAGATGAAGAAGTAGTGAGCGGTTGATGGTGTAGCAGAAAGATCAAGGATAATTAATATGGAGACAAGGACGAGTGCAGGTAGACAGGCTCATGCTAGCCCAACTCACATTAGTGTGTGAAAATCAGAAGTGTGGATGTTACGAGGCTAGTGGCAGATAGGGCTAGTCACCCAAATCCAAATCCGCCTGAACCCCTGGGTCCAAGGTTGGCCAGCTAGCCTGAGTCTGCAGCAGTGTCCACACTGCTTTTTTTTAGCATGCTTGCTCAAGGTGAGCTAGTATGAATCTGTCTGCTCCAGGCTGGGAATCACACCTCCCAGTTGCAGACATATCTTGAAACTCTTAAAAGAGGTCATTTACTGGCTATTGTGAGAACTGTTTCAGTGGAACAGAGATAGAAAAAGAAGAGAATTGTAATAGAAGAATTCTAGGCACTGGGAAGAGACTGGCCATTCAAAGAGCTTTAGAGATAGAGGAGGACAGAAATGGATGATCAAAAGACAATTGTGGTTGAGTGAAGATTTCTTTAGGATATGGTAAACAGCATGAAACTGATGTAGTGGGAAAGGCCATGGGAGAAGGAGTGATTCATAAGAGAAAGGAAATGCAGGAGGAGGGGAAATTAGAAGGTGTGAAAGGGTGGGGCAGAATTGACAAGTCAAGGCAATTGATGTGGACTGAAGTTTAGAGACTTCAGAGTAGAATATAGATTTTTAAAAGGAGAAGGAGCAGATGGTGAACTCCTGTTGGATCCAGACAGTTCTTTGAGTAGGGTCCCATCAGGTGTGCATGCACCCTGTATTAGAGATTTTTAGTAGCAGTACCTGTTTTGACCATGCATGTGCTCTATACACATCCTTGTGCCCCGTAGTGAGAATACGCAGAGCTACATGGGTGAACTGCCCTCAGTTCCTTCTCAACAGTTTTGGCCTGAGATGGAGTGTCCAGCATGCTGGCTTTGCTTAGACATAGTTAATTATCATTAGCTTTTGTGTTTCTTAGCTTAGTTTAATTCATTTTATTTAGTTTTGGGGTCTTTTGTTTTGTTTCTCCCTCTTTTTCATTTCCTCCCTTGAGGGGCTATTCTGGACATTAATGCGTCTGGGGTGTGCTAGGATCCCCAAGCTTTAAATGATGTCTTTCCTATCAGGAAGCTATCGTTGGTCAGAGACAGCTACTCTCAGTGCCTCCATTATGAGGGAAACACCCACTCATCGGCCAATGTATGATCTGCTCCTTCTTCAAAAGCAGATCTCATAAAAGCAGAGAAATAAAATTTAAATTGTTAATGATGAAGCGAGCCCTAATACTGACCTCCAATCCTCCAAGAACTCTCTTGCACACCAGTGCCCAAGCTCACTTAGTGCCCCATCTGCTTCTAGATCATGGTCTCCAAAAGCCACGTATCATGACTACCTCTGGGCCGTGGTCACCAAAACCCTTGAGGGATACAGTACCTGCATTTCCAGCCACAGTACCCAGAGCCTCTCACAGTAAGACTCTGGGTGCTGACAGGAATGTTAATTCTCCTTCTAAGTCATCTGAGTCACCAATCAAAAAGAACGTTTCAGAGACTCAGATCACAAGGGGAGTACTATTGAAGGTCCAGTTGGTCCAAGTACCTTAAGGTTATCTAAGGCTTCCTCTAAAAGCCACTCTGCTACCAAACTGGATTTGGTACCAAAAACTTCTTTAACGTCAGGTGGCTATGTCCATCCTAGTAGACATCTCACTTCAAAGAAGTCCACACCATCAGACTATGTTGTACCTTCAATACCAGTGCCCCAGACCACTGTATCAGTACCATCTGAGTCCGAGTCTGGATGCACATGTTCAAGCCATTCAGTGTCTGATGCACCGATACATTTTAGACAGTCCCTATCTGGATATCAACATTGGTCTCCACAGGATCTTGCTCAACTCACGCTCATGTACCCTCTGTACCATAGGAGTTTAGATCTTTAAGGGATCTTTTTGTTTCAGGTGAGCCACAGTCTCTGTTACTTCCCAGTACTGTACATTTATCTGCCCCAAGATCTTCTGGGTCACCACCTCTACATTTCTCATTGAGACCTCCTGCTTCACCAACACTGATCATTGAGGGCAAACAATTATCACCTCCCGTAGAATATGTTGAGGATGATTCTTCCAACTCTCAGATATTGGTTCAGGGATCTCCTGTCTACTCTATGAGATACTACTTTCCTACCTATGCTGAGAAAAAGCCTTGTGGGGTGAAACAACTCAATCTCCATCCATTCGGTGTGACCAAAGATGCCTCGTTTTATGCCCTATGGGCCCCCCCAGAGGCCTTATTGGGATCCCAGAGCCCTCTGTTGCCAACAGTTCTTGAGGGCCTCAGTCCATTTCCCAGAGAGCATAGGGAGAACCATTCTTTTGAACCATCACTCCCTCCTCCTCTACCTGAGCCTTTAGATGAGACCTTTGAGGAGCAGGAGGCAAGGGTTGACAAAAAGGTAAAACAAACATTTCTTCCTCATCACCAGATGAGGATGTAATGGACCCACCATCTTCCATTGCAGATGATGTTAGACAGTTTCAGGCGCTGATGAAAAACATTGCAGATATGCTTTTAAATTCCTTTAGAGGAGATCCAGGATTCTCATTATAAACTCCTGGACATTGTACGTTTTTCAGCTTCTGCATGTATGGCCTTCCTGTGAATGAGGCTTTGCTAGAGTCTGCTGAGACTATGTGGCACACTCCAGTTACAACACCCCCAACTTGTAAATGTGCTAACAAAAATATTGTGTTCCAGGCAAGGACTTGGAATTTTATTTTCATACCTGTCACTGAATTGCTTGGTGGTAGAAGTGTTAATGAGCATGGTAGTAAATTCCATATTCAATCTATCCCTTACAACAAAGACAAGAAGCAACTTGATTGCTTTGGTAATAAGAGTTACTCCTCAGCAACTTTACAATTCACAATCACTAATCACCAAACGATGTCAAAACGTGTCTACATTAACTACAATAAACTTAGCAGCTTTATTAAACATTTACCATATAAACCATAGAAATCACCATAAAATTATCTTTAAATGTAATGTGACTTTCCAATGACATGGTAGATGGTCAGATATTTTTGGATAAGAGGATCTGCAAAAATATGGGGAAATCACTTAGGTGTGATCTTTGGAGCATCTGCTTCATTTATTGTTGTGCTTTTTTCTACTAGAATTCTGGAGCCAAATTGCATTTCTTTATAACAGCACAAATTAATGAAATGTGTTGGTGGTGTCTAGCAAAAAATTCTTGTTGGGCTTAAAAATCAAAACTTTTACTATTCTCAGAAATGTATGTTTATATTAAAAGTACTGACTTTAAGTTTAATGCATATTTATTTTTACCATAAAAATAGTTGTTTTTATTTTGAATAGGGAGGCCTACATGCAGCTGTGTGCTGGGTTTTACAGGACCAAACTGCAATCAAACAGTTTGTGATCATTTTTGTCAAAATGGAGGAACCTGCAGTGTCACTGCTGGAAATCAACCCTATTGTCACTGCCTGACTGAGTACACTGGAGACAGATGTCAATATTGTAAGTAATACTCCATGTGCCAGGGAACTCTGCAGCATATTGAAAGTTTTATAAAATTGAAATTTAAAGTGAGTAGTTGCCTGAGTGGATTTTCCTGTTCCTCCAACCCCCTGTAAAACTCAATCCAAAGTTTGTTTGATCACAAGTATAATGAATTTGGTAGACTAAACCCACCCCACTGAATACTTAACTAGAGAAACTAACTGCAAAACTGGCAGGAACATTGGCATAGAAAGGGGCATTATAAGTCATGATTGAGGTCTGTGGCTTTTTACATTGGCATAGGTCTAAAATTCACAATTTTTTTATAGTAATTACAATAAACAGCATAAATTAATGGTTTTGATATTTCCCTCTTGTGGGTATTGCGTATAACCAAGAATTGTGGTTATAGGTCTAATGCAAAAATTATTAATATATAAAAACCATAGATACAGGCATATAACCTGTAATTAAGATTACAATATTTATTATTTTCCCAGTATGTATTTATTATGGCATGGAGTATTTTCTCAATATGCATTTCTTATACATTTGTGAAAGACACTGCACAGCAGAACAACTTGCTTTGCCACGTCAATATACCACCATCCTCCCTGTCACTTACACGGCTAGGATGTTATCTTTGACTCCTTTTCCTTAGTCCTCCATATCCAAGTTTGGTCCAAACCCCTGGTACTTCTTCCTTCACAACATCTCACCATTTTTTATGTCCACATGGCCAACGTTTTGTCCAATTATTGATAATCTTCTGTCTTGATTACTGTAATCTATTCCTGTCTACACTTCCTGATATGCACATTGGTCCATCCTACCTGCCTAAACTATGATTGCCAAAGTTATCTTTCTCACATGTTGATATATATATAACTATCCCTCCTCCCACCTTCAATTTGTAAAGATCGCTAGGCTTGAATTATCTCAGAAAATTTACAAAGAGAAGTGAGTATTTTAGAAATCCTCAAGATATAGTTTGTAAACTAGCATGTGTGGAACTATTTCTTTTCTGAAAGGAAATACTTTTTATCTACCAACATTACCTGTCACCCATAAAAGAGAGCTCCTGTAACATTTATAAGGGCTTCACGGGAAGTTAGATGTGGTTACAGAAGATGGTTTCCTTCCTTTTCGAAAATGTAATGGGTTTCTCTGTCTTAATGTATTAGAACAGTAAAAATTCTGCTGAAATGTTGTAGTATTATGTAAAGGCTGGGAAGAAAGATTGGCCTACATCTGTCCTTTTATTTTTTTTAAGAGATGTGAATAGATTAAAGATTTTCTGTGTGAGAATCTTACATAAATGTACTGACTTAAGTAGCCCTTGCCACTAGAGGAAGATTGATTATGCATTTTTAAATTTTCACAGAATACCTAGATAAAGCTACCAAACAATTATGTCACCTTTAGACTTTCTAGGAGAAATCATTTTTGTTAGTGGAAACATGATGATAGTCATGCCCCTGTTTATAGCTTATCTGTGTGTTGTTCTTTTGAAATGTGTGCCCTGATAGATTGTCATTCCAATGCTTCATCAATAATAGCATTTTAAAAAAATTGCTAATAACTCTTGCTGTGAGCATTAGAATAACTTATTTCACAGCCACCTGCAGAATTCTGGAATTGGAGATGGCACAACCTCTTAAAATCAACATAGTTTTCCCTAAATAAATAAGATTTTTGATACAGCACTTTATATAAGAGATGTAGACCTGTTATGAGGCTATGTATAGATTGTAATAACATATTTTTGAAGACAGTCATAACCTGTCCTATGAAGTAGATAAAAATGCTGGATTTAAACAAAATCAAGGGGAAATTAGGTATTGTAAAAGTCTGTTTCACAACTCTTTACCAGATACTAAAAACGTTTTGTTTAACAGTGAACGGTCTGTCAAACAAGGAAAAGGTTAGTAGGTATCTTAAATAGGATTTGTATTGAAATAAATGGAATGTATTTCCAGTTGGGAGACTATGAAATAAATTCAAGTCTTTGAATGCAAAAACAAAAGTAATTGTGATTCTGTCCTACTTGTTATTAAACAAACTGCATGGATTCACAAATAACTATCTGCAAATACAACTGGGTATTTGAAAACAATATAGTACATAAATCATGCACAGACAGACACACAGATTAAGAAAAAAATATTTACTTGAGGTTTACCCCAAACCAAACAAATTGTTTCTAGTTGAATGCTTCTGCAAATATCATTTTAAAAAGAGAATTAATTTAAATGTAAATGTAGGGGTACTTTTTAAACAGCATGTTTATTATCAGATTTGGATTGTCTGCTGACACTGTTTGGAATAACAGCATAATTCAAAGAGGTTTAAATGCATTAAGGCTTTTGTTTGTATAAGACTTCTTTCTTTTTTTTTTCTTTTAAGGAGCTTCCAATATTTGTAGAGTGCTTTCTAATGGCCAACAGTTGTTTGATATAAAGATTGTACTGGTATTCGGTTTATAGTTAACAATTTAAACATATATGCAAGGTTTGTTTTTCACTTGTATGTGATATTTGCTTGTCTGGATGCTGAAACAGATTATTACAACTTCATTATAATAAAGATCAATTGTCCGTAAAGCACATTAGTTTTTGCCTTCTAATGGTAACATGGATGGTACAAATTAACATAAAAAGAAATATGCCCGTATGGACCCCAGGCCTCCAAGCAGCAAATATTACACAAGTGTTTTATGAAAGGGATATAAAGTTTATGTGCCCAATTTCTTTCATGCTTTTATTATTATTATATTCCCTTATTTGTTCTCATACTTATTTTCTTCTGGATGTCTAACCCAATGTACTGCCATAGATTCTTGTTAGGGCTGATATCCTGAACCTGCGTTCTCATGTGAGATTACTGGATGCTGGTAAAATGCATTTAAGTACATGAATGTAAAAGTTATGGCATTTTATGAAATATACATAGAACTCACCAGGTTACACAGCATGACATTATCCTGATGCTTACATTCCATAGAACCTAAGGTTTGTACAATAATTATAGTCTGCATATTTGTGTTCATCTCCTTGAAAAAAATTCCTTATTTAAAATTCCTTCAGTGGCGCATGTGGAATAATTAAGCTGTTCAAGTTCATTTCTTGAAACAGTCAAATGGAGAAAAGGTCTGACCCATTTCAAATATGTAAAAATGAATATAGCACTCTTGCAATAATTTCATTTTCCTGAAACTGACAATCCTTTCCTTCAGAAAAGTTGGGTCAATTAATAGAGTTTATTATAATTCAGTCTGTAAAAAACACCTAATTTTTGTGTTGGGTAATATAATCCTCTGGTATTTGTGTTTTTGTTTGCTTCAGCCTCACTGCATAGAAAGAGTTGGCCCTGTATCTTGTGGTTTTCATGTCCAAGTGCAGGAAACATCTCTTTACTTTAGCTTTCAAAAGAAGACAGAATTTTTAACAATCACAATACTTAACTAAATGAACTACTAATCTGTATTTTAGGATGGGTCTTGGTTTTGTGTTTTGAAAGCCTCTCACATACCACAGTGACGAGCACCATATGCATTCAGTCTGATTAGCTAGATGGAGAAGCAGACTGACTGTCTAACTATAATCCAACATTCCTCCACACTGTGCCTTTTGCAAAGCTAAATAAGAATTTGATTATTTTTACAGAGGATTTTAAAATTATTACAGGTCTCTTTTTAGACCAACCTATTTTTCATGTTGTATTGCCAGATTATCATTATATTTGATTACTTTGGTTTTGGGACCATATAGTATCTGTAATCCAACAAATTGGGAGATACTTTTCTCTAATACAGGTGGACCAGAATGTTGGCTACAGTAAGGATGATTTGCCACTATACTTCAATGCCGCAAAAAAGCCCTAAACTCGCTTAAGTGTCCAGCTGTGGATTCCCTGGCTCACCACAGCCCCTACATCCCATCATAAACTCTGGTGTGGGTAGGAGATATGTTCAGAAGAGGTGTTACTGGAGCATGCTCTGCTTCAGTGATCTCTGGCTGTCACAAAGGTCCATAGGGGCTGTTGCAGGCAACCTAAGTTTGAAGAGCCTAGTGGCTACTGTAATTTACGATGGAGGCCAAGCCATCTCACCACAGCCCAAGGACATGGGAAATAGCAAATGTGACATGGAGGTAACCCCCTTTTGGGTGCTGCACTGAGCAGCTCTTCTTGACCTGTGCAACAGGACTGCTACCTCTCTAAGCTTGGTTCTCAGCCCATTCTATTGCAGTGATTGGATGTTTAGATTCTATCTACCTTTCTCAAATAGCAGGAACAATATGATTTTTTTAAAGTTATTTAACTTCTGGAGAAAAGGCTGCTATTAAAAATAATTCAGGAAAGCCCTTGGGCTCTGTTTAGTTTTTCTGTCGATTTTTATTAATGTGACAAAGCTCTGTCCTTGCCTCCATGGGTCCCACGTTTCCTGGCAGATTTCGCCAGCCTCAGAGGCTCACTGTGACCCTCCACATAACCCTTCTTTCTCTAGAGACAAGGGTCACAGTCTACTGAGCCGTTTTCATCATAAGCCAGCAAGGGAGGTGAGGAGAAGTTATCCTTCCTTGCTCAGTCTCTGTTATCTCCCAGTCTCAGTGATTAATCAGGAGTCAAAGGGGGGGGGGAAGAGAGCCCGGTCCCACCCTCTACTCCGGGCTCCAGCCCAGGGACCCTAATAGTATCAGCTTTGGTAGCTGACCTTTTAGAAACATGACATGTACAATTCCCTTGGCTACTTCCCCCACAGCAGTCCTCACTTCCTCAAGCTCCACTTCACCCTTATCTCAGGGCCTCCTTCCTTGTGCCTGATATGGTGTGTACTACTCAGTCTCTCCAACAGCACAACTTCCTCCCACAGCTCCCTCACCTGACTAGCTGGGAGGCTTTTCACTAGTTTCAGCCAGCCCCTGATTGGCTTTAGGTGTCTCAATCATCCTAGCATTCTCCCTGCCTTCTGGAAAGTTCTTAATTGGCCCCAGGTGTCTTAATTGACCTGGAACAGCTTCCATTTCACTTATCCTGGTACCAGGGATTTGTTTAGCCTGGAGCTAATATATCTATCTCCCACTACTTTTCTATAGCCATCTGGCCTTGCCCCATCACAGTTAAACATACAATTTTTTGGTTCACTATTCATTATGTATTCAACTATTGATGCAAATGTGCCCCATGCAATCAAAAATGGAGTGGAATGGAATCTTTTGGCCATCGGTGTCTGTTGGGATGCACCTGTGCCTTGATTGTCCTGTCTCCACATCATACCTCTCAAGGACATAAAAAGCAGAGCGGGGGCCAAGCATCATTCTGTGAGTTATATCTTTTATGCACTTGCGAACTTAAAACATTATTCCCTTAGATGAGTTTAGTGTTTAGAAAAAAAAGTCCTACTTTAACTTTAAGTTTCCATTTGGATACTTTATTCTCTTTTGTTATCTGGTACC
The DNA here is from genome assembly GCF_009764565.3 of Dermochelys coriacea. Taxonomy (NCBI): domain Eukaryota; kingdom Metazoa; phylum Chordata; order Testudines; family Dermochelyidae; genus Dermochelys; species Dermochelys coriacea. The sequence goes on along the minus strand of NC_050078.2, from coordinate 21,528,065 downwards.
AAGTTTCTTTAGTCCTCATGGCTGAACAGAGATCGCTAGAGTTTAAGTATTGACTGTTCTGTGAAGTGGCTATATGTCTCAATGATGATCACACCAGGTGTTTAGTTTGCTTTTTTGAGGCGCACATCACAGACAAATGTTCAGTTTGTCATTCATTTTCTAAAACAAACACAATGAGAGAGACTTGACTGAAATGTTTTCCTCTGCACAAATCCATGAGGTCAGCTTCTGATCCAGGCAAAGAAGATCCACGCAGATCTGAACAAACCTCTTCCAGAAGTAATCTGGTGAGCACTGGCTCTATGGTCAGTTCCAGGCCTCCTACCACTTCAAAACACTCCTCTAGGTTCCTGCTTCCAAATTTTCCTCATTGGCTAATAGAGGTAGGAGTTCATACTGCTTTTCTAAAGAGCACACATATAGATTGTCATCTGAGGTACCTAGGAAGAAAAAGAGGCAAACAGTAATTTGTTATCTCTCCCTACCCATCTCTCTCTTTTCACCTAAGAAGACAAAGGAAACAGCCGTTGGACTTTAAGAGCAGATCCTGGCCTGTGAGTTTGGTCAGCATTGTTACTGAAACATGTAGTAATGGACTTCACTTTGAACCAAGTCTAGTTTGTTAAGTTTAGAAAGTGTTTTATCTTTATTTTTCTTGAAACCATTTCTGACTTTAATGCCTCATTATTTGTTCTCACTTAAAATCTGTCTCTTTGTAGTTAAACAAACTTGCTTTATTCTTTAATTCACAATTAATTCAGTGTTGTGAATTGTTTGGAAAACTCCATTTAAGGTAGCAGACTGATGTACGTTGATCCTCTTAGAGGGGAGGTGGACCTAACATACCTGGACTGTCCAGCACAGTGAAAAATGTACGTGTTGGGGGGAGAATTTGGAACAGTGAGTATGTTAGGGTTAAAAAAACAAAAAACCGCTAAGGAAGGAGATTCCACCACCTCCCTAGGTAACCCTTCCAGTGCTTCACCATCCTCCTAATGAAAAAGTTTTTCCTAATATTCAACCTAAACCTCCCCCACTGCAACTTGAGACCATTACTCATTGTTCTGTCATCTGCTACGACTGAGAACAGTCTAGATCCATCCTCTTTGGAACCCCCTTTCAGGTAGTTGAAAGCAGCTATCAAATCTCCCCTCATTTTTCTCTTCCGCAGACTAAATAATCCCAGTCTCTCCCCATAAATCATGTGCTCCAGCCACCTAATAATTTGTGTTGCCCTCCGCAGGACTCTTTCCAATTTTTCCACATCCTTCTTGTAGTGGGGGGCCCAAAATTGGACACTGTACTCCAGATGAGGCCTCACCAATGCCAAATAAAGGAGAATGATCACGTCCCCTGATCTGCTGGCAATGCTCCTATTTATACAGCCCAAAATGCTATTAGCCTTCTTGGCAACAAGGGCACACTGTTGACTCATATCCAGCTTCTCGTCCACTGTAACCGTCTGGTCCTTTTCTGAAGGACTGCTGCCTAGCCACTTGGTCCCTCGTCTGTAGCAGTGCATGGGATTCTTCCGTTCTAAGTGCAGGACTCTGCACTTGTCCTTGCTGAACCTCATCAGATTTCTTTTGGCCCAATCGTCCAATTTGTCTAGGTCCCTCTCTATCCTCTCCCTACCCTCCAGCATATCTACTGCTCCTCCCAGCTTAGTGTCATCTGCAAACGTGCTGAGGGTGCAATCCACACCATCCTCGAAATCATTAATTATTAGTTGGGGATTGGTCCTGTTTTGAGCAGGGGGTTGGACTAGATGACCTCCTGAGGTCTCTTCCAACCCTGATATTCTATGATTCTATAATTGGGGTAGACCTGCAAGTAGTAACCAATGCTGCTGAAAGCCAGAGACACTCAGAATGTGACTTGGATGCTGTTATTGAGGAGCCTCGGTTGGGTGCCACAGCAGCAAAGCATTGTGAGGCACCCCAAGTTGCAGGGCAAGTGGTGACACAGCCCCTCACTGCCTGGATTGCACCCCTGAGTGTCATACAAGTATATCATTACCTCTGTCTACTCTGGTGCTAACAGTTCTTCCTCTTACTATATAGCACACCAAAGACCACCAGAGCCACTGAGAAAGAAACAAAAAATCCATAGGTGAAGGCCCTTGACCTCTTCCTCAGCAGCAATGAGATCTACATCCCCTCAAGACAGCCTAGGTACACTCTTGAAGGAACTATACCCTCTCCAGGTCCTACCTCCCCTCCATACCCACCTTTCCAGTCCCTTTGCAGGGAGTCCTCTAATGACAGACTGTTGCAACAAGAGGTGGGGTCACTTCTCATCTCTCATAGTGGTAGATGTTCCTCTTCAGTTCAGGAAGAGAGGTTTTTATTTCTGTTACTTCTTAATTACCAAGGAAAAAAGGAGGATAGTGATCAATTACAGTCTTGAGGAAAATCATTACATTCATTCATTGATTCAAATTCCAAATTGTAGCCCTTGCCTTAACAATCCCACCCATAAAACCACAAGATTGGTTTGCTGTTCTCAAACTCCAAGACATCTATTTTCATATATTGGACCATCTAGAACACAAAAAATACCTAAGATTTCAAGTGAGGACCTCGTAGTTTATCAGCAGTTGTCCAGTGCTTATGTCCCCTTTGACCAGTTCTTTACTCACCCTACAATTCTTGTACTAATCCTGTATTCTCCAGTTTAACTAATAATTCCACATGTGACACTATCAAATGCATTAAAAGTCCAGATACATTAGTTCTACTCCATTTCCCTTGTCATAATATTATCAAAGAAATATATCAGTTTAGTATTGCATGGTCTACTTTGGTAAATCCATGTTATAGTTCATTCTCCATTTACCCCCATGTTCTTAACTTTTCTGTCCTTCAAAATTTGCTCTAAAACTTGCATACTATTGAGGTGACACTAACAGGTCTGTAGTTGCCTGGATCACTTTTTCCCCTTTCTTAAATATAGGTACTATGTTTGCTATTCTCCAGTTATTTGGTACTGCCCTCAATTTGATAGATTTATTAAGAAACATTGCTACCATATTTGCAGTTTCATTTGATATTTTCTATCAGTATATTGGGATGGAAATTACTCAATCACTGCCCCATTATTACCAATTTGAGCTCATTAAGCTCTTTGAGCTTTGCTCTCATCTCGGATGTGGTAATTTCCATTTGTATTCACTCATTCCCGTTAGCCATTATGTCTGTGCTCCATGTTCTACATTATCATCCTTACTAAAAACTGAGGCAACGTATTCATTTACTTGTTGGGCCATATCTAGATTATCTTTAATCCTGGTGGCCTTTAAGATCCATTTCTTTACTTGTTCTCTTTTTATTTATATGACTAAAAAAACTTTTGCATTTGTTTTAGTTTCTCTTGCAAGATCTAACTCAGCTTGACTTTTGGCAATACTCACTGTATTCCTCTACTTTCTGAGCTCCAAGATTTAGCATTCTTTGTTGATTGATCCCTTTGTCTATTCCTTGAAAGCTCTCTACATGTTGTTAATATTATTTGTGAGGTGGTTAAGCATCCATTTGGGTCTGGAGCCCTTTCCTCCAAGTTTTTTCCTCTTACTTGGGATGCAAATATATTATTATTTTTAAAATAATTTTCATCAATACCTTTTAATGTTTCTTTGCAGATGTATGCCACCATTATTGTGTGAATTCTGAATCTTGTACCATTGCTGGTGATGGAAGTGTAGAATGTGTCTGTCCTGTACAATATGAGGGTCCAAAATGTGAAGTAGACAAGTGTGTAAGATGCCATGGTGGGCACTGCATAATAAACAAGGACAGTGATGACATAATATGCAAGTAAGTGTTTTTGTTAGATTTAAAGTGATATATTATATACATAGATGAATTAATAGTTAAAATGCAATAATCAGTAAATCATTATACTTGATAGTGTAGAACAGAATTGTACCACATGAATGGTGGGTTACAAGATGGTGTAAACATGGTATCATCATTAGCTCATAAGTAACCAGGCAGAGTCCTTTTTTTTTTTGGTGGAATTTGAGGATCCAAGTTTGAATATGACAGGTGGGATGGAATGATAACCTGTACAACTTCAAGGAGAGCATAACCTCAACCAAAACTAAGAACTACATTTTACTCCACATTCTCAGTAAGTAGAAAACATGACTGTGCCATGGAAGCAGAGGTTATATATTATTCTGAACATTTTTGAAAGTAAAGACAGACATAATTTCTTAGATTATCAGTAACCTGGACAGAAGTCCTTGCTTATGAGTATAATAAATAGAAAGTATATGATGGTGTGGGATGCCATAAAGCTTTTTATTGTTGCAGGTTTGGGACAACCACGTTACTCATAAGATGCAAAAAACACTAGAATATTGTGTGTTATCCCCAATAAATGGAAATAAAACATTGCAGTGCTCCATGCCATGACAAATTTTGTGCCAATTTATGCCACATTTTTTGTCTTTTTTGGGTCTCCTTATTCTTTTACTACTTTGAAATATATTAATTGCTATGGAAACAGTTACATCATTGGCATTGCAGAGTTCAGTGATATTCACATGTGCAAGTGAAGGCAATTTATATTTAATGGCTTGAATTTTATATCATACATTTTGAAATACAGGAGATTGTAATATATTTTTATATATCCTACATAAGAAAGATACATAAGAAATAAAACACGGTAGGTATCATACATAATTATTTAGCAATTATAGAATAGTTTGTATTGTTTTTAAGCTATAAGTCCAAGAGCTAATTATCTTTACCCACCTAAGACATGGAAGAATTGGCCTGAAAAGCATAGCTTGGTGTGTTGCTACTAATCCCAGCATTCTTTAACTAATTGTTTAATCACAGAATCATAGAAATGTAGGACTGGACTGGATCTCAATAGGTGATCTAGTCCAATCCCCTGCACTGAGGCAGGACTAAGTATTACCTAGACTATCCCTGACAGGTGTTTGTCTAACCTATTCTTAAAAAACCTCCAATGATGGAGATTCCACAATCTCCCTAGGTAATTTGCTCCAGTGCTTAACTACCCTTACAGTTAGGAAATTTTTCTTAATGTCTAACTTATATCTCCCTTGCTGCAATTTAAGTCCATTACTTCTTGTCCTGCCCTCAATGAATAAGGAGAATATTTTACCTCCTCCCCTTTATAATAACCTTTTATGTACTTGAAGACTGTTATCATGTCCCCTCTGTCTTCTCTTCTCTAGACCAAACAAATCCAGGTTTTTCAATCTTTCCTCGTAGGTCATGGTTTCTCAACCTTTACTCATTCTTCTTGCTCTTCTCTGCGCTTTCTATGATTTGTCCACATCTTTCCCAAGTTGTGGTGGCCAAAACACAATACTCCAATTGAAGATTTATCAATGCTGAGTAGAGTGAAATAATTATTTCTTGTGTCTTGTTTATAACACTTTTGCTAATACATCCCAGAATGATGTTCACTTTTTTTACTTCAGTATTACATATTTGACTCATTTTAGGTTGGGATTCACTATAACCCCTAGATCCTTTTCTGCAGTACTCCTTCCAAACCAGTTATTTCCCTGTGTGTATTTGTGCAACTGGTTTTTCCTTCCTAAGTGTAGTAATTTGCATTTGTCCTTATTGAATTTCATCATATATTTTTCAAACCATTTCTCGCATTTGTCAAGGTTATTTTGAATTCTAATCCTGTCTTCCAAAATGCTTGTAACCTCTTCCAGTTTAGTATCATCTGCAGCATTTATAAAAGTACTCTCTCTGCCATTATCCAAATAATTTATGAAGTTATTGAATAGAACCAAACTTAGGATAGATCCCTGCGGAACTCCACTCAATATGTCCTTCCAGCTTGATTGTGAAAAATTGATGATTATTCTCTGAGTACTGATTTTCGACCAGTTGGGCTTCTCTAGGCTATATTTCCCTAATTTACTTATAAGAAGGTCATGTAAGACAGTATCAAAAGCCTTAGTAAAGTCGATATATATCACACATACTACTTCTCCCATCTGCAAGGCTTGTTACCTGTCAAAGAAGGATATTAGGTTGGTTTGACATGATTTATTCTTGACAAATACATATTGACTATTATTTATCTCTTCAGCCAGTTCCTTAAGTATTTCTTCAGTTCCCGCTGACTTGAAGATACCTAATTTGTTCTTTCCCTATTTTAGTTTCAGATCCTGTTACATTTACACTGTCATTCACTATGTTATTCATCCAATTATTGCTAATCTTTTTGGTGAAAACTGAAATAAAATAGGCACTTAACACTTCGCCCATTGCTGTGCTTTCTGTTATTGTCTTTCCTTCCTCATTGAATAATGGGCCTATTCTTTCATTGGTCTTTGTCTTCTTCTAATTTATTTTCAAAATGTTTTCTTGCTACCTGCTATTTCCTAGCTAGTTTAATCTCATTTTGTGCCTTGACCTTTCTAATTTTGTCCCTACAGGATTGTGTTTATTTTTTATATTCATCCTACATAATTTGACCTAGTTTCCACTTTTGTATGACTCTTTTTTCAATTTCAGATCTTTGAAGTTCTCCTGGTTAAGACAACGTTGTCTCTTATCATACTTCCTATCTTTCCTACAGATTAGGATAGTTTGCACTTGTGCCTTTAATAATGTCTTTTTAAAAAAACTGCCAACTCTACTGAACTCCTTTTTCCCTTAGATTTGCCTCCCACAGAATCTTGCCTACCAATTCTCTGAGTTTTCAAAAGTCTGCCTTCTTGAAGTCTATTGTCTTTATTCTCCCATTTTCCTTAGAATCATAAACTGTATCATTTCATGATCAAATTCTCAATAAATTCCTTCCTATTTCTCAGAATCAAAAATAGAACTGCCTCTCCCTTAATTGCTTTCTCCATCTGTAATAAAAAGTAGTCTCCAATGCATTCCAAGAACTTGTAGGATGATTTGTGCCATTCTTTATTATTTTCTCAACAGATGTCTGGGTAGTGAAGTTCGCAGTCACCATCAAGTCCTGGGCTTGGATGATATTGTTAGTTATTAAAAAAAAGCCTCATACACCTCTTCTTCCTGGTTCAGTGGTCAACACTAGACCACTACCATGACATCACCATTGGTTTTTTTTACACCTTTTATCCTTACCCAGAGACTTTCAGCAGGTCTGCCTCCCACCTCTATCTTGACCTAAGTGCAAGTATATACATCTTTTATACACAAAGCAACACCTCTTCCCTGTTTTCCCTGCCTGTGTTTCCTGAACAAGTTGTGTACTTCAATGCCAATCTTCAAGTGGTGTGAATTATCCCACCAAGTCTCTGTGATGCCAGTTATACCTTTTTGTCTGTCCTTTGTCCTTGCTATCATTGCCTGTATTTCCCCCAGATTCCAACCCTTCCCCCAGGTCGTCATGTTCTGGACTAACCCATGTGCATTTGTCTCCTGCCCCCATTGAACCTAGTTTAAAGCCCACCTCCTTGCCATCTGTCCTCTAACGATCTGTCAGTTCTCCCTATTAGCCTCCCAGGGCAGTTACAAACCAAATTAACCCTGTTCTGCATTTTATTAGTTATATACAAATAGTTGTAAACAGTCCATAAGTACTTTTAATAGATAGTCATAGTGTGGAATCAAAAGTCTTGGTTAGATGTTTGCAATTTTTCAGCTCTTTAATGAAATGTTTGATGATTTTGGCTCACCATGATCCTTGTCGAAGATGATAGAGCCATATAGAAAAAAGGCATTTAAAACATGTTGCTTTTATGCCTCAGGGAAGAGCATTCAGCTAAAGACACTGGTGCCTGCAAGGCATTCAATTAAAAGCGCCCAGAAGGACTGAAAAACTCAGCTCTTGAAACTGCTTCTGCAAGAGGCTCTGAAAACACATCTAGGAAATCCCATTAAAAAACATATACTAAGAGAACACTAAACTTGTATTCCAAATTCAGCAATTGCTAAAGATAAAATTATACATGTGTAACAGTCATGTTCTCGTAACTAAAGTGTTAATAGAGTATATACAATCTACATGTACCAGATTTTGGGCCCTATTATGACTGCTTTAAGAAGCACTGCACCCACTTTAAAGCACCACAAAAGGATTTTTCCTGCTCAAGGGAATATTGGGTGCAATAGAGCTACTGTAGGGAGTATAGCCACGGAAACAAGGCATGGCCACCTACATCCTGCAATCCCTAGGTACTGGAATACTTTTTGGGGGCCACAGGAAGCCATCATAATGCTGGAGAAACAGGCCAGTGCATCTTTGAACCCATCATTTTTCCTGACCTGTGCCATGTGAACAAAAGCTGGATCCAAGAACTATTGTATGTACTTTATGTTATAGCTTCCCTTTAAAAAGCAAATTACAGTAGCCAGTGTTATTTTTTAAAATGTGTTTTGCTTTTTTAATTACGAGCCTATATACACCTGTCAATTCTGCTTTGTTTTCATCTTATAAAATATTTAATTTTGTATCTTTGTAAAATAGATAGAATAAATAGACCTACAGTTGACATTACACAAATGTGTAATATGCTTCACAGAGAACAGCAGTCAGGTTTTTCCATAAATATGAATGATTGGAAGATAATCCCTAACTAAAGGGTTAAAGAAAGAAATAGCTTTTCACATTCATGAGCAAAATCATCAGCATCATGAAACCCTTTTTGCAATTTGAAAGTTGCTTTGTAATTGGCCTTTCTTTAGAAGCCCTGTTGTTAGTGCATATTATTGCTGGAACCAAGCTACCACCTACACAGTGCTAAACTGGCATTGCTAATAGACTCCTCTCAGTTTCTCACTGCTACAATAACTTCAGACTGGAAGGAAGTAGGGCTATTCAAACTGCTAGTTATTTAATGGAAGACAGAGCTTTAATACATATTAAAATAAAGAAGAAAAAGCAAATGTGGGGCCCAAAAGAAGATGGGAATGAGCTAAAGAGAATGGTCAAAGAAGGAAGAACAAAACAAGTATTGAAAGAATAAAGGATGGGAAAAAATGATATCATGAAAGATAAAAAGAAGCCAAAAGAAATTGTTTGTGAAGATAAAAAGAAGATGCAAATGGAAAGCAATACATGTCACATGGAGGTGTGGAACCTGTGTTCGTATCACACAGCATTGAATCCTATTTGTTTTTTAGCTGTTAAGAGGCTGCTGCTGGTGTGCAGATGGATAGATTGGTAATCACATTCAACTACAGTACAGTAATTTATGGACAAAAGCAGATTGTCTTCAGTTCAATCCCATTTTGTGTTTTATAAGTATAACAGTGAAAAAGAATCAAATTTCTAGTAAGTAGGCGAACAAAAACTTTAATAAAATAGAATATTCACATATCTTGAGAATTATGTATATGTATTGCAGCTAATCTCTGTATCTATCTGCATTGAATGGTAATACCAGTACCAGAGGAATAGCTTGATAGTCAGCAATTAGGTACGGAGAATGAGAGGTTGTACAGTTTACAGCTGCTAACACAATGAATTGAAAAAACTGAACAGGAGCTGAGCAGCTAGATCTATGACCACATGAGTTCTAGGTCTTATCTCAGAAAATGTAAAAGTTGTGTTTTGTTGCAGGTTTGTGACTTTCACCAGTTAGTTTTACAATGCACACTACAGTAGAAACCATTAAAAGGTCTACTTTTGTCAACTATTGCCACATACAGTTTCTATTCTAATAATGGGGGAAAGTGGTAATCACAGATTACTGCTTGATAGCAGTTGGCAAATGCCAACAGGAAGGATGTCTTTTTAATTATGGCACTGGAATAAGACTCAGGAGATGAGAATTCACTTCACACCTCTGTCAGAGATTTCCTTTGGGACCTTAGCCAAAGTTGCTTTTGTCATCCTGTGCCTCAGTACCCCCTAAGTAAAATGGAAATATTGCTTTTCACTCACTATTTATCTATTTAGATCAAGGAGTTTCATGTACTAATGTAGCACAATAACCCCTTAAACTTGTGGTTAGTAGGTACTACTGTCCAACAAACAATCAGCAATAATAATGTTGAGTTTTTAAAGTCAACCATGCTATGTCCACAGAATTGAGTTCAAACTCAGGCTGAGATTGACTAAAAATATGTTATTTACAGTTTTATGTAAAAATGTAGGCAAAATGTTAGTGTTTTTTCTTAAGCCCTGGAAATGGAGTATTTTTTCAGACCTGAAGTATTGAGGATCAGTCCATTTATGAATTGCTTATTTGCTTATATTTAATACCACTTAGAGGTTTTACAAGCAATGACCACCTCCAAAAAGGCCTCAGAAGTGGGGGGAACTTTACGCTAGTGTGGAAAGAAATTCTTTGGCCTCTTTTAAGGGATACAAGCCTCCTTTCCTTGGGGACATTCAGCCTCATTGTCATCTGGAGGAGGAGGGTGGTTAGGCTGATTGGTGGATCACAAAGCTATAGCAAAACCCATGGGCTCCCACACACTTAATGGGAGAGTTATAAGCCCTTCCCCCAGCTCTAGGAGCCATTCTGCACAAGAAGAAAAACTCCCACTCCACTCCCCCCTTGGGATTATAATAGGACTAGGTCTTCTGGGTCTTTCTGTAGGCATCATACTAATTATCTGTTGGGACTTGGAAGGAATTTTCCCTCTCTGCCAAATTGGCCTGGGTAGTGTGGATTTTTTCACCTTCTTTGCAGCAGCCTAAGGACCCAGTGGGTAGATTAGGCTGTACAATTCATTTTTATCACAACTTGGCACGTGCCCAGTGCAGGTAGTCATTCAGTAGCGTAGGTCTGGTACGCTGATAAACCAGAATCAGAAGTGGATTGGAAGACGTACAACATTCCTCTCCTTGGGAACATTCAGTCTCTTTGTTGTCTGGAGGAGGGAGGGTTAGGCTGACTGGTGGAACACAACGCTGTAGCAAAGCCTGTTGGCTCCTGCACACTTAATGGGAGAGTTTTATAAGCCCTTCCACCAGCTCTAGGAATCATTCTGCACAAGAAGAAAAACTCCCACTCCATGTCCCCCTTGGACATGTCCCCTCTAAAAAAGGTGGGGAATGGGGTGGGGCTCCTTATGTCTGCTACAGGAGACAACCCCATATTTCCGTCCCCATTAATCTGGTATGTCGGAAGGATGATGGTGTCCCAGCAAGAGTGCTGGGGCCAGATTAAAAGAATGGGGGGCTGATGGCAGCCCTCCACTAGCTGGAGTGGATCATAGTAGGAAGAATGACCTGCATGGGAGGAGTTATTGTTGGATAGCTCCCAAATGTATTAGTTAAGCAAGTTCCACCTTAGTTAAGCCACATTCCTGGTGTCTTGTTTTGTCTTCATATGATGTCCAGGACAATGGCTTTGGACACAGGTTTACAGCAATGCAAAGATACCCCATTAAGATCTGCAGTGATATTGATGGGAGATTACATAAATTATAGTAATGATTTATTCTGATGAACTAAATAGGCTGAAAATATTAGAATTTGAATAGAATAAAGGTGACCTGTTCTACAAAAATCTGTTTAAAAAAGTTACTGCCTCAAGCTAGACAGTCTTAGTGAAATCTAATCAATCAGCAATTTTGTTACTTCTCATAAAATGAATGTTTTCATCTGTAGATAGTTCACATCTGCTTTCAATAATAATGATGTGGATAACAATTTTTTTCATTACAGCTGCACTAATGGAAAGATTGCTTCTAGCTGTCAGTTATGTGATGGCTACTGTTATAATGGTGGTGCATGTCAGCTGGACCCAGAGACAAATATACCTGTCTGTCTGTAAGTACTTTTGTGTGTATCATTAAAACATCTGTGTGGCAGTAAATAATAAAGTTTCTGCTCATCTGCATTTCTTATCTGTTCAGGTATTTATGATGTACCACTCACAATGGTATTTTACTTTTCTAGGTGTTATTTTTGTCTCTCACTCTGTTCTACTGCAAGTTGTAGAATATTCTTTTTGTTCATCATTTGACATTGTTGATGATTTAGTGACTATTGTTTACTGCTCTTCAACAAGAAGATTTTATAATAGAATACTTAGAATACTTAAGGGTGAATGTGAGGACCTATATAATAGTGTGGGATTAATCATCTATGATCGATATTTTGGTGCCTAATGATTTCTATCTCTTTTTAAGTGGTGTTTTTTTTCATATTTTAACACAGTCTCCTCTTGACATAGTTTGACATGAAACCGTGAAACAACATAGATTCTCAGGGATAACCAGTTTCACACACATTAACTCGTGGTTTTGTAAAAACACATAGAAACTTCAGCATGTAACAAATGTTACTAACAATTCTTAGGAAACAATCATGGATTCTCTTTTTTTAAGCCCATCATGCTCTGGAATTGCCAATACTAACTGTTAGGACATTTGGCTTTAGTGCTTTGTGTCAAAATTCTAATTCTTGAAGCAAGGGGTTAATACAGGGTCCACTGTTACCAAAATGTTTTTGATTAGTGTTGATTACCCATACTTTTTGAGATATTATCAGATTAGACCTCCTGTGAAAAGGCTGAGCATATTTCTTGTGTGTGAGTGTGTGTGTGTGTGTGTGTGTGTGTGTGTGTCTGTGTTTTACCATCACTGTATGTAATGAGTTTAAAATTTGTTCAGCAAAAGGCAGAATATTTATTTAGCTGTATTTTACTGAAATTCTGCAGATGCTCTGTGGGGTTTAAAAGTCAGCGCTGTGACCAGAAAGTGAACCCTTGTGATTACTACTGTCAGAATGAGGGAATTTGCACTTTAACTGCGTTTAATGAACCGAGATGCAAGTAGGTTTAACCTTCCACTTAATGCTGCACATTGTGTGACATCATTTCAGGCCACAGTTCATTGATTCAAATCATGCACATTCACATACATTTCACAGCATATACTTAATCTAGGGGCTCATTTATGTAATACACACTTACCCTTTTGATAGTCGTACTGATGACTGTATTTAAACATAGACTGTTGGAGTGTCTGTTGCCATATTATTGGAAGAAGAAATAATGGTTAAAAATTATAAAAATCCTACTTCAGCTTTTTGTTCCTGGATGTGGGATCTGAGGTATTTTAATGAATAATGCATCCGCAGCATAAAGTTTTGGGGTGAAGGAAATTGTGCACATTTTGACATGATTTTGCATTTACAGAGTAATTAAACAAGAAGGCTATTTGGCTGCCATTTTAACAGTTAGACTTGTATTGGTAAACCTCTTTGTTAACTTAATCTGTAAATCAAGTTTAAAAAAGCAATTAGCACAAACTACAAAAAAATCAGAAAAGCTCTTTTCTTAACTCTTTTCATACTTTATTGATTCAATTTATAATTTACCTTCATTTTTATGTTACCTTTCTCTCAAGCAATTTCAGACATACTTCTTGAAAAGAAACTGTTAATTCTCATCAGGAAAGGAAACTTCCTCTGCCTTGTGCATATTGAAAATATATCCTGCCCGACATCCTCATTGATTCTAAATACTAGAATAAGATTCACAAAGCTTCAGATAACTGATCTGATGCAAGGGTCAGAATTAGAATGATGAGCCAATGTCATAGACTTCAATTTGATAAAATACAGAAAGTCCAACAGGTTTAATATATAGCCTCATCTAAATGCATGGTGTATAAACACATGTTTTCAGCTATTATTAAACACATAATATTGAGGTTCTGTTGGGAGGTAGTGGGGGTTTTATTTGGGGGGGCAATTAAAGTTATGAGTATGAGGAATTATTCTTTCACTTTTGTTGGAATATATGCTTACAATTCCTTTTTTTCAATACTTCAAAGCAATGAAATGCTATGTCTTGAGCTACAATAATTCTGTGGAAAAGCAGATTAGTGTTCTGATTAAGTCAACATAAAATGAAGGCAATCTTTATATGTCTCCATTAACTGTCAGTAATTGATTTAAAAAATTCAGAGAATATGGGTTTGAAGTATGTATTAATTTATGGAGGACATGGTTGTCTTAATTCTGCATTTCTTATATTTTCACATAACATTGCATATCATTTTTGATTAATCAGAAAACTGCAGTTACATACTAAAAACAACCCACTTTACTATTGTTTTTTAAAATGTGCTGTCAGTGCCTTTTCTCCATTCTGTATAATAAACTGAAGCACATCAACTGATATCTTAGAAATTGTAAACAATTTAAAATCTGTATTTTAATATATGAAATAGAAAGTTTACTAGAGAATTGACAGTCAGCCATTAATTTTATTAACTGTCTCCCAAAATTTAAAGAATGTGTTAATTATATAATTTGTAAATATGCACTTTGTCTCTAATATACTTGATTGTTGCTAGTTCTGTTTATGAAAGAATTTTTTTTAAGTGAGGGGTTTTTTAAGATTTTTTTTTCTGAAGCTTTACCTTAATTTACCCAAATCAAAGGTGACATTCTGGCTTCATTGAAGTCAATGGCAAAACTCCCAGTGTCCTCAGTGAGATCAGGATTTCAGCCAAGGAGAAGTGAATTACTTAGAAACTTGTGGAGTAGCATAAATTGGGGTTTAATATGATATGTATTTCATGACATCTCACTCCCCACTTGGGGAAGATCCTTAGATGAGGTCCACCAATACTCGCTGTTAAAATGGGAAGAAGAAACTAGAATGCCATTAAACCACCTTTGAACTCATCCAATCTTGGAGCCACTAGCGTAAGTTATAATAGATGCAAAGCTGCTATAAAACCCAGCTGTCTACAATTCCAAGGAGCCATTCCAGCAGCAGGGCATGAGTGGACCACAGGGGCATAGAGACCTTCTTCCCATTTTCCAGCAATTCAGTACATTGATTGTCAGCTGGTAGTTGGTATAGCAGTAGCTAAGAGTTAAAGCCCTGCACCACCAGGGGGTCCCCTTAAGCAGGAAGAATGCTTCACAGCCCAGTTACACTGGGTTTTACATCCTCTTTGTATTGGTGGCCTGATGCAAATCAGTCACAGCAGGGTTCCAAATCTAGTGTCTTGTGTATCTTTTTAGTTTTCTTTACTTTTGGGCTTTGCTGGGTCCGGAAATAAAAATACCATAATTCTATAAATAAGATGGTTTCTACAATATTTTTTACTAACCATGAACCAAGAGAGCCTGATCTCTCAAGATTTTGAGGCCAATTAAGATTGAGAGACCAAACTAAACATCTAAAGTGTGAATGTCCATCTGTCACTACCACATATATAGTTACAAAAAATAATGTTTTACTAACATATAAGATGATTAAGTATCTACAGTTCTTCAGCAATCTTATACATTACTTATAGCATAAGATAATTCATAACAGAATACAAACATATTTTTGCATCATGGAAAGAGGTTTTTTCCCTTATTATTATAGGGTGGTCTAGTGACATCCTATCACTAACCTTTATGAAAAGCTGTCAGCGTGCAGTTCACTATAGCTACTCACGGCAGGAATTCAGCTTGAACATCAAGAAAAATTCATACTACAGGTATTAAAAATATATTTGAAAAGGCTGTCTCCTCATCTCCACCCTAATCTACTATGTGCTTGCTACAGTTACCAGGGACAAGCCAGACTTGTCATGCAGACTCTGTGATTACATTTCTTTCACCATGCACCAGATCTCTGTGGTTCACCTTTTATCTATATAACCCAACTCTAAAGCTATATTTGGGGCACTAGCAGCTCCATCCCACCACAAACCATTTTGCAGTCTTATGCTTCTTGCTACTATGGAGTGTTAGTGGGGTATCCCTACCCCATGCCTCCCAACATTTCCAGGGGCTAAATTGGGACACAGCACCACTCAGATTATGCCTGTCTGCCACTCCATAAATGGAGATGAAGGGCAGATAGACTAAATTTGATTGGCATTGCAACATAGCACACAGGGTCACAACACCAATCAAATTTGGTCCGTCTGCCCTCCATCTCCATTTATGGAGAGGCAGACAGGCCAAATCTGAGTGGTGCTGCAACACTGTGTACCAGCTTCTTCACGGTTTGGGAGCCGTTACAACTGGGGAGCCCAGGGCAATTGGGAAGTCTTTGCTATCCCCTTTAGAAGGGTACTCTTTGCTATTCTATATATGGCAAAGCAAGTGAAGAACCTAGAGCTTAAATCTAAAAAATCCATTTGTGGGGACACCCAATTGGTGTCTAGAGGTTTTCCACAGCTGTTCCCAACCTATGAGCACTCATTCGTTCAGAAATAGCAAAGAGCTCACTGGAACATTAGGATCTGCTCCCCAAACCTGATCTGGAGAGGCTGCATAAAACTGGCTGGCAGGACACCAAACTACACCAACAGGAAATGGCCCTCTCTGGAAAATTCCCTGAAAGGTAAAGCCTTATTGCTATCTCAAGGGAAAATTAGCAGGTGCCTCTCCAGATCTACTTGTCCCTAGGCAGAGCTGCCACTATCTTATCCAGTTACTCTTTCCTCAGAGACTAAAGATTTCTCTCCTATACCAACCTTCTCTTTTGCTCCCTTCTCAGCTATGTCTATGAAAAGGCCTTATTCCTTACCAGAGGTAGGGAACCCCCCAATACCACCCAATAAATAAAAAAAATCCCAAAGGGGGGGGGAATCAATAAAGATACTGAAACATAAGAAAATGTTCTAAGAGACACCAGAGATATTTTCCTTCTCTCCCTAGCTCTGACTACACCCCACACAAACAGGGAACTTTCTGAATCTGACTATGAAGAGGAAAAACTGAAGAATATGGATATATTTTTTCAACCAGAGAAAGAGAAGGAACAATCTCAACCCAAAGGAAACTGCTTGTCTCAGACAAAATCAAACTTCATCATACTTCCTCCATTCAGTCTCTGAAGATGTCTGTCATTAGGGAAGAGGGAAAACTAACGGCAGAAAGCAATAAAGCTAAAAGGACATGAAGAAATCATATAAAATCCAGGAATCAGATATTCCATATTATCCCTTCCAAAATTTGTCACAACAGGATGAAAGATATGGCAATCCTCTAAGAGGACTTCTTCCAGAAGGACCCCACCAAGAGTAATTAAAAAGCAAAAGCACAATTTGGAAGAGTCGAGCATTCTGAGCCTCCTTGGTCACTGCATCATTTTTATTATTGTTAATTATTAATAGTTTATTTACTTATATTATGGCATCAGTTAGAGGCCTCAAGGTACATTTTCCCAGTTACTTGTACAAATTTACGGTAAAGACTATCCCTACCCCCAAAGAGATAACAATGTAAATAAGTAAGATGGTAAAAATGATGAATGATTCCAATACAGAAATAATTACTTGCCAGCAACATGTTAGGCCTACTTTTTTCTTTCTTTTGTTTAGTTGACATTTTATTTATTTTTTAAATATATTATTGGGGTTCTATTTTTTTAAAATTGTATTTACACTAAATGTCTTATCAGGAAGAGATGGCAGTATTACAGGGCAGGGAAAGGGAAATATGTGGGATGGAAGGTCAGACTGGAGAGAGGAAAGGAGAAGAGTAGCATGGAGGGCAGTTGGAATGACACTGGAATGAGGAGACTGTAAGGGAATGGTTGGAAGCAGCTAGAGCTAATCAGTAGAAGAGAAAGTAGAAACTGTAGAAAGCAGTCTGAGATTACAATGGACATAGACATTATCAGTGTTCTGTGGTGTCTGCTGGGGTTGCTTCTTGATTTTCTCTGGACCCAGAGCTGACAGTCCTGGGGTTGTCATGAGTGTGCTCTTAACAGAGATTCTTTCTTCACGAAGACAACATGTCTAGAGAGAGAAGGAAGTTGTGTTTGTGGGTTCCTTCACGGTTCAGGGTCTGGACCAAAGAGGGGGGCTTAGTCCTAGCTATTTCTCATCTCTTCCACTCCAGTGCTGCTGTACCTGCTTAGTCTGTTTTTTTGTCTTTGTCTCTAGTGGATTGAGTTTCTCTCATGCCCACGCTGGCTCTGCCCTAGAGTTTCTTTCTTTCCAAAGCCCACATAGCAAGGGTGAGAGACTGGGTATGAATCCCAGTGCCCTGGACACCAAGGTCACGTAAAGTCAGATTTTAAAGCCAGAAGAGACCATTGAGATCATCTACTGGCCTCCTCTATAACACAAGTCATCTGACCTCCCTGAATTAATTACTCACAAGTGCACCAATCTGAGAGTTTGGGGAACAGAAAACTTGGCCCATCACTGGGAAAATGTTCTTTCTATCTCTACCCCACTCTACCACTTACTTGTGCTAGGTTTTTACATAGGAAGGGATAAGGACAATGAGATTCCATAAAGAGTAACCAAGATGCTTATTTTGCCCCACACAAGCCATCCATTATTTCAGTATAGGTTAAAAAATTAACAGAATTATATTACCAGTTTAAAGATAGTTATCAGCCACAAAAAAATCCACCATCCCAATGCTTTTGTATTTCTTGAAAAAATGGCCCTGAACAACATTATCTCAGCCTTGAATAGTGCTATCAAAGTGGAATTCTCCAGGTATCCAGATTCCTAAGAGCAGCCACTTCTCTAAGCTCGCAGTCAGATCCATTTTCCTGTCACAGGATCGATTCCATCATGCAATAAAGTCTCACAATTTCATCCCTTTTAACCAATCGAAACACTTTTCTTAATAGCCCACACATCACCCACAACAGTCTCTGAGATGACTCCTCTAAGGATACAGAAACCTTACTGTAACTTCCATGATGACAAGGTCATACATACTCCAGAATCCTTTCTAAGAAATGTAAACACACAAGTATACATTTCTTAGGCAAGAATTCTACATTCCCTTTGGTTCAGAAGTACACCATAAGATGGAAAGGCTATGACTCAAACCTGGGTGAGTAATAAAAATATATCTCAAATGCACTGACTCCTTTAGAAAACAGCACTTTTTTCTCTTTTTAGCCTAAATATTGTGGGAAAATAATATCCAAATTGTTCCATTTAATATTGAAGTGCTGAATAAGAAAGCTTATTTAGCATCAAGTAGACCAGTTCATGAAGGGATCAAGGGCTATTATACAAAGTCAATGGTGTCACCATGAGACAAATGGACATAAGCAACCACAGAAGAAGGAATCTGCAAGGCTGTTACCTGATCCTCCATCAACACAACAAGCTAGTCGTGTACTTTTCTGAAGATGCATATTTTGGCACAAGGTGGAACCTGAATTCCTAACAATTAGTTTTAGGAATAAAGGGAACACTCTTGTTTTATTTTCTCCCTTCCTCTTATTCATCCTTATGGCTCACTATGTCCCACCAGTAGCTGACTGGGAGAGAAGAAGTCCGGAAGCAGAATGGTAAATTTAACTAATGATGTCTAGTGTGGCAATGACCTTCTGCAATCAGACCTCTCCTGCAATCGGAGCCACTGTGGATGTATTGTTAGGAATATGGCTTGTGCAGTCTTAAGAGCATTCTATTTTTAGACAGTTATTGTCAAGTTTTTAACATTAAAATGTATGAATCAAGTTGTTTCGCACAATTAAGTGTATCTAAAGCTTTGGTAGCACTCATTTGGTGGGTGATGCAAGCAGCACAGATAAAGCCTGGAACCTGAAAGATATGTCTGGACTGCTTCCAGGAACTGTAGCAAGAGTCATAATTTTCTCATAGCAGACTGAAGGGGAGGTCAGTTTCAGAAAGAAAATAATCAAGTAACAAATTTTCCATTTATCTTGATCGCATGCCCACCCATCATTTTCTCTCTTATTTTATGTTTGACTTACTTACTTTACTTGATTTTGATCTCTTCCCTCATTATTAATGCATTATATGTATACTCCTTCCCAAATACATGCTTATTATTATAATTCTCAATTAGTATTATTTATTATTTGAATTGATGTACCACATGGGGACACCAGATGAGATTGGTACCTCACTGTAATAACAATTATAGAAACACATAATAAAGGATAGACCCTGCTCTAAAGAACTTACAATCTAAACTGAGGCAAGAAGTAATAATAGGCTGATCCAAATCCTGTTGAAGTCAATGGGGGTTTTTCCACTTACTACAGTGGGCTCCTGAACCAACCCCCAGGTGAGTGTGACACACAAGTATAAGGATAACAAAAATCAGATCATATGGTTACATTGGTTAGTTATTGCAGAACTTTAAGGTTCTTGACTGTTACAAGTGATGATTTTTGCATATTTAATTTTAAATAATAAAATCATCCTTACACTAATGATGTATAACCAAGCCATCATTTGTGGATTGATTTCTGGTAGGGGGTCACAGCAGAGGTGAGGTCTTGAGAGCAGATTTGAAGGAGAGAGTATTGGCCTTGATTAATTAAAGGGGCATTCCATGCACAAAGACAGCTTAAGATGAGTGTGGGAGAAGCTGACAGGTGTGGGAAATGGTGTTTGTGCTATTGCTGAAGCAGAGAAAGGGGGAGGGAGAGACAAAATAAGAGATAATAGTGGACAAGTAGGGACAGGCAAAGTTGTGAAATGCCTTAAAAGTGAGGACAAGAAGCTTTAACTTTGATTGACTGAAACAAGGGAAATGAATGGAGTGCTTCAAAGAGGAAACTGATGCAGTCAGAGCAATGAAGAAAGATGACCTTCAGAGCTGCATTTTCATTTGATTAGAAGTGGACAATTTGTCTTTTAGGGATACCAAAAAGGAAGAAATTGCAATAATCAAGCTTATATTCCTTACAATACTATACCTCTCTTGTTATCTCTGTTCTATTATACAGCTTTTTAAGTGTGAACACTCAATCACAATACATCTCTCTATGTAAACACACTGTATGTGCAGAAGAGGGTTTCATAACTATGGCAGAAATCCTGTCAGAGGGCATTTTTAAAAATCATGGGCCTGTTTTACAACTAGCAATAGTATGCACTAAAGGCACTTGGCCTGGCACACTGATTGCATTTTCTGAAATCTATGTTGGATCGAGTGAGAGCTACCAATATAGCATAGAGAGGACTGAATGAAACTAAAAGGCAATTCTAAACTATAGTAGGCCAATAATGTGACAGAGAAGAACAGATTTGTTAAATATTTTATGGTAAATGTAACTCCATAACGAGTCAACTTCAACAGTTAATGGGCTACCTAATTATAATTACCTGGAGACTTTCACATGTAGCATTCTAGTTCACCAAGATCTTTCCTGTTCAATTGAAACTAAACTAATTTAGTATGAACACTTTTAATTTGGAAGAGATCAATAAAATTTAATTGTATATTCTATGAAATCCTTTGTTCAAACTGTATCCCAACCCAAAATGCCTTAGAGACTTAAATAATTCAGTTGATGATATAAAAAGTAATAGTGCAAAGGAGAGATGAAAAGATATTGGCAAAGGAGAAAAGATATTTTCTTTGAAAATTTTCTGCTTGGCTTCTGGGCTTGGTGATGCATGCACCCTCAGCACATGAGCTTGAAACTTTCTGGATTGCAGGATACATTGGGGTGCTTCCATGCCCTGCCATTTATTTCTTTTACCACAGAAAGCAGCAGACAGGCACTCACCAATGTCCCTGCATGCCCTGTCCCAGTGTAGGGAGTTCTAATTCTTTTGTTGTATTAACTAATTAGGGTAGATTCAGCAATGTTGTTAGGTATCGATGCACATTTTGCCAATTTTTGATACCATTGAACAGCTTCTTACCTGAAGGTTTCTTGACCCTCACCAGTATTGGTGTGTTTTTCCATTGTTTTCTTGCTTCAGATGAAAGAGATCAAGTCCTGCCTCAAGCTTTATCTATCCTGCAATGAACACTGTGCAATAACCATATAATTATGATTCATGCATAATGGTGTTCAAAGTCAGAGATTAGCATAAAGGTTTTTAAAGACATAGTAGATTTAATTTTTCCCCAAGGTGTCACTACAGGGTAGAGTTAAATGTGTTTGGCTGCCTCAAATATGCATTTCCATCATTTAACATGTTTGGATTTCTTCTATCTTTAAGTCAGTTGTTCTTAATTTGTAATTCTTTTTTTTGTTTGTAAAAACAAACAAACGTTTGTTTGTTTGTTTGTTTGTAATTCTTGTTTTTTGGGTTGGTTTTTTAATCATTACAACATTCATGTGATTTTTTACCCTTAAATTATGGATATATACTAAACATTTACTTCATTTTAAAGTAGATTTTATCTGGAAATTCCCTCTGTTTTTTAATTATTAAAAAGTCACACTCAAAAACCCCATGAAGGTAATAGTACAATATTATATTTCTAATAGTTTGAAAACATAGAGTATCTACCTTAAATCTAAGGGCCAGACTCACCAATACACTCTGACTACTCAAAGTAGCCAGATTGTACTTGCCAGGTACTTTCAGCTCCTGCAATCCACATTCCCCTGCACAAAAACATTCCAGTTTTCCCCTCTCTCTGTCCAGCATAGGTACCCACCATCTTCCTAAAAGGCTTGATTCCCATTGGTCCCAATAATGAGAAGCAGTAACATTCTTAAATGTAGTAAATGCACCAGATTTCAAAGAGTTGTAGCTAAATGAGAAGTTTTCAGAGTCTGTGTTATTCATTATAAAGATCATTCAGGACCAAAAATTGGTCTGACACAGGGTGTGAAACTTCTTAAAAGGAACATTTTTTTTTACTTTTACATTTTGAGAAAATTCTATCTGTGCCTAGAGTAAGAGCTTTCATTTTGTGGTGGATACACTCTATTCCTTATGTGAAACTAAGAGGGTGAATCCCTGGTTTAAGTACAAAACTCAACTTAAACTTAACTATGGATCCATGAAGAGAGCTTCCATAATTTCTTTATCTCTGAAGTTGCCATTTTTATCTCTGAAGGTGCTGTTTTTGGTTGTCTGCAAACTGCAGGCACAATCCATTTAAAGAACCCTATACTTAGTTTTTTCTCAGATAATGTGGTCCTTCCTAAAGTAGCTTCAGCGTGTCATGTTAACTAGCACATCTCACTTCCATCATTTAGTCCTATATCCTCACATTCTAAAGATGTCAAACTATCCTCATTAGATATTAGAGCAATGAAATATTACCGAACCTGGACTGGAATAATTAGAATATTAAATGCATTACTTATCCTATCCAATGTAAAAAAAAAAAAAGCAAAAATATCCAAAGTTAAAATATCCTAGTAGGTGAGAGCAGCTATCACTCAAACATATACCAGAGCAGATAAAACACCTCCAAGCCACCCTTCAATCCACTCTTTCACTAAATGCTACAAGGTGGATATAGAATGTGGCCTTTAAATGTATAGTCCTGCAGTCAGCTATGATCCCTTAATATCTACCCATGATATGTTTATATATTTAGTTCCTTTCTAATTTTCTGCTTGCTACTCACCAGCATTTTCAAGTGTTTTCCAGACAGATTCCCTTCCTTCATATAAAAGTTTTGCCAGTCGGCATACATAGTGTTTGTTATCTAATACTTCTAATTGTTATGAAAGTTGTGTTGCATCTTTGAAAGCTTATCTGTGAGTAAATATAGCTGCCTCAATCTATATAAGGAGAGCCTTGTTCCAGGAGTTTCTATCAGAGCTTCCTCTGTGACCATCATCAAACACGCAGACTGACTAAGGTTGATGGTGTTCCACCAGACATTGTGTAGTGAAGTTCCCAGATCTGGCTCAGTACTGAAAATCCATGAGTTTCAGGTGGTCCACAAGCAGTGTCAAGTAGGATCAAGGTATGCATGCCTTCACGGGTTGATGGAGAGTTGGAGAGCAAGGTTAGCTGGGGTGTTTTTGTCCATCCTTGTAGCCTGGCCAAAGAGCATGCAATGCCATTTTTTAATATAATGAGTGATTGAAGGAAGCCAACGTCTTTGAGAGATTGTGACATTTTTTCACAAAATCAAACCACTTTATGCTCAGAATTTGGTGCGGACCACGCATATTTTGTGCTGACACCACGCAGAACGTCCACTTTGCTGAATCCATTTGAACTCTGCTTGCCTGATGCCAATGCTTTTAAGAAAAGTTGATACATACTGATGCTCAGTGGTTCAGCATGTCCATTCCATAACTTTGGGATGGCTTTATGTACTTCCTCAGATGATGGAGGATCAGTGTTCACCCCTGGATTTGCTGCTGTGTGCTTTTCTAGGTCACAGAGCTCTAGACAGTCGTCAGAAGGTCCACAATTCAACATATTTTCATAATGTGTTTTCCATTTGTCCAGGATGTCATCCATCATTTAGCAGGGAGAGCCATCTGGTTTCATGACAAGGATCTTAGAAGGCTGTTTATGGCTACCATCCATGCTATTGATGGTTTTGTAGGCAGGATGCAGTTTGGTGTTCTTTGGGCTGTTGTCTGCTTTGTCGGCCAAGAAACTGATATGTTGGACATAAACCTCATGGTCATATTTTGCCATGGCCAGGAAAATGTCTTTTAGACCTTTACATTCTTGGATATTTTCCTGCTTGCATGCTACTGCCTTTTTCACTAATATATCAAAGGCCTTTTTGGAATGCCAAGGTTTCTTGTGCAACCACCTGATTATTCCAGCAGCAAGATGTGATATAGCATTACATTTATCACTCAGGAGATCTCCACATTGTCTGAGAGGGTACCAAGGTTAGATATGCGATTCACGAGGGACTGTCTGTATTTCATGGCTTCAACAGGATCTTCAGAAAGATGCTGGATATTGTGTGCTGTTGAGGGCTTATCTGTTATGGGGTCCTGGTTTAGGCACCTTAACAACCATCGCTGGACCTGGATTTTAAAAAGTGAATGTGCCATGAAATAAATAGACCACATTCTTGTCAGAAATTTCTCCATAGTGAAGCACCCGCAAACTCAGACCAAACATTAATTGTTGCTCAGCTCTCACTGCATCTTCCAACTCCTTGCAAGCTAGATGTTCACCAACAATGCAATATCTGTGAGCAATGGCATGGCCAATTCAAGCGTATCAAGTATGGATTCTGTATATTAGAAGACAATTTTTTTATAAAACGTTTTGGTGCAGGAACCAGGTTATCGTATGTGTTGGTACTGTATCTATCACAATGGGATCCTCAACTTGACTTGGCTTCTGGATGCTATCACACTACAAATAACAACAGTAAACCTGGGACTTCTCCCCCAGCTTCTAAGTAGTTTTAATTTTAGTGGTATGAAATTTGCAGCAGGGATGGTAACAAGAGTTTTGACGATAATTGGGCTGGGGTCCCAAAATTCAGCTTTTTCATTGTTTGATAATGCGTATCCATGTGTGACTTAAAGCAAAAAAATGCATGCATTCTCAGCACCTTGGCTGCAACCCTGCGAGAAGTAGTAGTTGTTGTGGCTGTGTGTATAATCATGGGACTGAACATTTGGACCTGAGGTTTGCAAAGAGCAGCACCCACAGTCCTAATCCCACTCTAGAGCCTTTGACTCTCAGGCTCATCATCGCTTTCAAGCTGTATTTGTTTGTTCGTGGTCTAGTTAGGTACTGTCATTATCTGTCTTGATAATTCTTGCTAATTCAAAATATTAATGTTAGGCCCTGTGGTCTGGTAGGTCCCAATTATTTTCATGCCCCCTTATTTTTCCAGTCAGAAGCTCTGGATAATTGTTCCAAATAAACCCAGTACCCATGTTAGATACCAAGCAGTCTGGGTATAAGCATTATGTCTTTTGTAGCACCAAAATGTCTGTTACTGATTAACACATTTGCTATCATCTGTACCTCAAGGAGAATTATTACTCCAATGATTATTGCTACTGTGCAGCATTTTCCTTAAGCTAGATAAAAGCTTTCTAAATCAGGAAGCTCTGTGTCTTGATAAACCAGTGCCATTTTCCTCAATATTGAAGTTGGACATGTTATAAAGTCAGCACAGATCAACAATTATCACACTGCAGTATCTGAGCTATAGCAGTACAGTATATCCCTATATTTAGTACAGACCTCAACACAATGTCTCAGTGATTAGTGACTCTTTGGGAGATTTTCTGGGGCCCATATATTCTTGCAAAATTTTCTTGTAAGATTTCACTTTCATGTCTTGATAGTGAACCTTCACTAATTTCACTTCCTTTTCCAGCTTGCCACATCTCTTAAGGCCACATCCTTAGGGTTTATTTTCAAATGGTCCCATTTCCAAAACAGAGACATTTGAGATTTTCATTCTAAGGAGCTGGGCACCAATTTGAGTCTCTGTCCAACTCTTAAAGAAATTTTTTCCCTTCAAATATTTTAGTCAGAGCCAACTGTAGTTTTTCAAAGATTGCATCTCAGTAAATTTAATCCACATGCTGCAGTATTCCTCAACAGAACTGCAGAAATGTTGCAAAACCATTGGTAAGAAGTACAAAGACTTTCATTCTAAGATTGTCTGAAGATAACAGTTCTGATTGTTGCAGCATAAGTAAACTATGAAGATTTATGGTGTTTCTGTAAAGAGACTAGAAATACTTAATTTGTAATCATGCATTGGAAGGTGATCCTGTGAAGTGGCAAACACCTAAGCAGTAATTTTGTAAGTTAGGCTAGAATAATAATAATTTCCATTTGATATAGTGGCTCAAAAAGGGATTTATAAAGAATTACACAAATGCAAAATAAAAGGAGTGTGCATCTCTTTTATGATAGAATCATAAAGTATTGTGTGCTTCTAGAATATGCTAAGGTGATGGCAAACAATAATGAAAGTTTTATGAGTTTAATGAGTTTTAAAATTAATTGCATACATTACTGTGTGGCCTATTTTCTGATGTTAATTCAACTAACCCTTTCCCTGAAGGCAAGAACTTTAAATATGTTATTACCATTTTTAACTGTGAGGTCAAACCAGAGCCATAACTACGATCATGTTACATGTTTTCCATTGTGCGAGAGGTTTTTGAAACATTAATTAACAAATTAATGAACGTGTTAATAAATACCATCTGTGCAACCAGTCTAGAGGCTGCATCTGAAGAACATGTTGTAGTGGAGTAAAAATAATGATCAGCTTAACTTTTTATCTTAATGTGTGAAAGACTTTAAAACTATAGCCCTAAATTTTGAATTGCACTATGCAGGTGCCCTGTGTTCTGGGGTGGGGAAGAGGAATAGGGAGGATATTGCCGGTCTCCCCAGTGAATGCACAAAGACAAAAGGCTACTAATTCCCTCGGTGCTAACGAGGCAAGTTAGCACACCCAATTGTGCTCCTGGGCTTCTGCATAATTTGACCCATTGTATTCTGTATTTTTCCAAAGTATTTTAGTATTATAGGCCAATATCACTGGCCAGGCTGGTTAAATTAGTCTTTAACACGCTGGTAACTGAGAAATTTATCTTTATATTTAACACTCAGATAAGTAGCATATAGCAATGGTTGGTGAAGGCAAAACAGTTTTTAAAGTAGTACTCAAGTTAATGGTATAAGCCAAATTTCTCATTATATTTTAATGCATTTAATTCATGCTTATATTTATAAACAGTTCAAAAATATTTTAAATATTACAGTATTAATCCATAATGAATATTTTATAATATTAATGTTAAATTTATGAATGATTTTATAAGGCTATAAAAATCAATTGTTTTACTGAATCACCTTTTAAAGGATATTTGCAAGGCTGTTCACTTGAAACACAAATCTCAGAGGCAAATTGGGACACCTTTTTTGGGTTAACACCAAATATTGGTGGATTTTTATATTCCATCTATACATAGTGAGTAATTTGTATCTGCCATTATTTAGATTGCATTTAGTAATTTTGTATTAAAAATTACCATGGGTTCAGTCCCTGTGGCTACAATTTCAAGCTCAACAGAGTGAAAATCACCTCTGGTGCTTTTCTCAAATTTGGAGACTACGGGAACACACGAAGTCTAAGGATAATGACCACAGACACAATCACAAGTACAAATTCTCAATCACAAGTACAAATTCTTATCTGTACTACTAGTTTTATTAAAGCAATAAGTAAAATTACAATTATCCATGCATCTAGAAAGCCTACCAAACCCCTCCCCCCCCACAACATGCTATGACTAAGACTAGACATGCTCACATTCTCGATATTCTAGAGGGCAATGAACCTGTCAATAAACAATCACTGATAGAGGGATAGATCCTGCTGGGGTTTCTTGTGGTGCTGTCCCATGGGGTCTTCCCACTTTTTACCCAATCAAGGAACCTCTTTTATATTGTGATTCTGACCACACCTAACACCTATGCATATGCATGAGGATGTCAATCTTCTTTTCCTTATCTATAGTTCCATACCCTGTGAATTTTGGGGTGCCTAATTTTTCATAGGTTGTTTAGTTCTTCTTATTCTCATTAGCATCTATGCACAACATGTATCCTGCATGAGAACGGGACATTCCATGATATTACAACCAGGGGTCTCATGATTTTGGACAATATCTTTTTGTTTATTGCAATGTAGTTTTTCATAGCATTACCTATTGGCACATCTTTTACAGTAATCTTGTGACTTTACTGGCATAGGGTTATTTCTAGGTCACTACTCATGTCAAGCGATCTTAAGCCTATGGCCTGGTATGGCTAAGCTAAAATCTTACAGGGCTCAGCCAGTAGGTCTTACATTCCAGCATGGTTTACTTATATACCTAATATAAACTCATCACTCTTAAATACTTGTCAATCTTATACTTCTATAATCCTACAACTTAAATCTATTTAGCATACATTGATTATATCTGAAATTGCATATGAATTGACCACAACACCACATAGCACAATGATAACTGGATGATAATGAACTACATTATTTTATTTTATCAGCCTCAGAACAATTAAGTAGAAATATGTCAAAGTACTTGGCAAATATAACCAGATTTTACAATGTTAGAACACCCATGTTCCAGAAGGGTACACATATTTTCTTGTTTCCCCTACTAAATGCTTGTAAACTGGATTGCATAAAAAAGTTAATCCCTTTACATCAAAATCCCTTTAAAGATATTAGAACAATGAATTTAAAGTCATCTTTTCATTTTGCATAAACTCTGTGTTATTAATGTGTAAAATGTAGTTGCTTCTAACTTGTTATACATCCAAGCTGATGGGAGATATTTGAGAGCCCATTGCACAGCATGTACTTGAGACAGCTAAAACGTTTCTTTTTCCTGTAGTATCCAGTATGGAGAGTTTTCAGATTCTGAAGTAAACTTCATTTTAAGGAGAGCTGGGCAAATAGTGCAAACAGATTTCATGAATATATTTGTTTCAATTTTAAATGGATTTCCTGAAGCCATATTTGTGGCATTTCATCGTTGTTTCTCTGATCATTCATGGAGAGCAAATGTGAAAACTCGAACAAATATTTGAAGAAACCATATTTTATATTTGCACAAATTGCAGCAAAAGACCTACATGTGCATCCAGTCCCCTGTCCAGCAAAGTACTTAAGCACATGTTTAACTTAAAGAACATGGATAGTCCTATTGAAGTCAGTGGAACTACTCCTGTTCTTGAAGCAAAGTGAATGCTTAAGTAGTTTGCTGGATCAGGGACCCAGACAGGTAACAGACACAATACTAAGTTACTGTTCTTACCAAATGCAACTATCCAATTCAGGTTTGGATATATGGAAAAGGAAATATGGAAAACTGTCAGAGAATTGCAGTTGAGCATCGTATGAGATCAAATAATGCTCCATTTTGTAAAGCCACTTATCTCTGTCTCTTGTTGGATGTGCATGTAGAAATATTATACTCTAATAATTATTAATATTGTTATTTATATCAGTTATTTCAAAAGTTCCAGCATTTGCTGGCATGATGCTGAATAAAACCAAATTATGGAAGTCCTGCTATAACACACTAAAGATATTACTAAAAACAAAATTAAAATAGTTCCTAGTGTATGAATGCTAGTGTTAATAGTCGCTGGTATAATAGATCTTTACATACATTTGTGTTTGTCTTTTCTTATAATTGTGTAACATTTGCAATTTCACAAAATGACTGCATGTTTAAAAATTCAATAATAATAATAATAATAATAAGTGTTTGCAATTCAAACCTACAGTTTGTAAAATAGTTAAGGAAGAAAACAAGGTAAAAATGCTATGCAGAATGTTCCCAATGTCATGACAGAATATTGAGGACCTCTTTAAACAAAGCTTATTGTTCACTTTGTAAAATGGCTCATATACCTTTTTGAGAAGATGGTGGTGGTCTCTTTAATAGGTTACTGTGTTAACAGCTGTCATCCATTAATTTTACCATCTTAATTGGATCCTTTTAGATGTTCAGCCAACTGGTCAGGCACGCAGTGCGAGAGACCAGCTCCCAAGAGCAGCAAGTCTGACAATATCAGTACAAGTAAGTGCTTCAGATTAACTACTACAGCTTATAAAATATTGTTAAATTTAAAAATGATAAACTGGTGACATTTTAGTATGCGAGCGTATGAAGTGATGTGCTGCAGATTATATTTTTTTAATGGCAAGGATTTTGCTCTTATTTCTGATTTTTAATTGAAGTGCAGTTCTACATAAAACATTTTGGATTACTGTCAAACTATGGCATATTTTATATGCCCACTTCTTTAAACCCAGCATGATTTTTTCTTAAAAAAAGCAGTATCAGGTGACAAATGCTTGGTGAAATTCACTCCTGTGGAGAGACTCAGCACAAGACTTTTGACGACTGAAATCGCTCTTAAAGCCTCAAAATAGGGTTTAAGTGGTTCATAGGCTTTGCATTTGTTCATCCTGCAAGTGAGAATTGTTCCTTTAAATAAAATTAATACACACGCAGATTCAGTAGAAGAAAACAGTATTACAATAATATTGGCACCGAAGGGCTTGTCTGCATGCATACTTAGTTTGCAGCTAGTGTGTGGGGGGGTTAATTTATCCCCCACTAGCCTGCCACATGTTAACTGTCCATGTAGACCCTGTGTCCAAAAGTTTATTAGTGCCCTTTAATCTGCTCTCATTTCAAAGTGGCATACATCAAAGCACCCTAACTGCTAATGAGCATAAGCAGGGTTCACGTGGAAAGTTAACACGTGAGGAGTACTGCAAGGTAGATTCACTCCCCAGCTTCCTACAAACTAAATGTTCACATAGACAAACCCTTAAACTGAAGAAATGAGCTGCAATGTTTTCAGTATGCGGGTGACACCCAGTTTTACATCTCAGTTGCAACCAATTCAGCTGGAGCAGCAGAACAAATTGTCCACTGTTTAAATGAGCAACTAGATGAATGCAACTCAATCTAGAAGCACAAATAATGCTAATTGGCTGGCGGAAGCAGCCAGAGGGATTGGTAGAACTTATATCAGCACCTCTTACTGAGGGAGCGCATATGCCATTGTAAAACAGTTGCTCAACTCTGGTGTGGTATTAGGTCTCACATTGCTCCTGGAAGCCAAAGTAGTAGCTGCCTGGGAAGATGAGTGTGACCTTTTCTCTCCAGTGTGGACCTTGCCACAATTATCCATGCCTTTGTCTCCCCACGATTAGATTTCTGTAATGCCCTTTTCTTGGGGACCATTCAGAAGCTGAAGCTAGTGCAGAATGTGGCAGTTTGTTTATTAAGTGGAGATGCATATTGGAAATACATTGAATTAATGCTGTGCGATCTACCCTGGCTTTCGATAATCTTTCAGGTAGAATTCAAGGGCATAAGGGGAAGATCTTTGTTTATACTGTGATTATTAATGTATGAGAGAGCTACTCAGAGCACTAAATGCCTTTAGCATTTTTACAAATATAAATAAAAGATATTGCCTGTAATATTTTAATTTTTCACAAGGGATGTGTTGAAATTTTAAAGAAAATGTGTGACCTTCACAATGGGATTGCATAAAGTATAACAATAGGCTTGAACGGATACTTTCATTACAACAGTATCTGTAATCCAAAAGTGTTTATAACAAATTTTTCTTTGTTTGCCAAATAGCAAGGACAGAGTTCTGAAATGCAGGTATCGTGGATGAAAACATTCAGAATATATGTAACAACACCTACATTGCTTTTTTTCATTGTCAATATTTAACCTTCCAATCACTGTCCTCTGATTAGAAGGGTAAACTAAACTATAACTTTTAGTTTTGTTTTTAGCAACTTTACCTGGTCTGGAAACTGTTAGACTTAAACTAGTATATTCAATGTTATTTCTTTGCTGCAGGAAGCATTGCAATCATTGTTCCTCTTGTTCTCTTGGTGACTTTGATCACTACTCTGGTAATTGGTCTACTTCTTTGTAAAAGAAAACGAAGGTAAGTAATTTCATATTAGTGTGCTTAAATTATGTGTGACCTAAAAAAGAAAAATTAAAAATGGGGAGAAACACTTACAAATATTTTAATGTCTAGAAGCTGTTTCACAAACATCGGATATTTACATCATATAAAAATGTGGTAGGTGCTGTACAGAAACGTCAGAATAGACAATTCCTTCCCCAGTGGTTTTACAGTCTGTGAGCCCAATCCTGCAAGGACTCTACACAAGTGAAAAAATGTATTCACATAATTAGTCTCATTAACTCCTGTGTATTTTGGTCTCATTTCAGTTGTTGGATTTAGTGTGTGAGTGCTGGGTGGTGCTGGTGGGCCTGTGATATACAGGAGATCAGACTAGATGATCTGGTAGTCACTTCTGGCTTTAAACTCTATGAGTGAACAAGGTTACTCATGTGTGAAAATGTTTGCAGGATCAGGCCCTAAAGAACTTTCTTCTAAACATAGCTTACTCTAATTCAGAGAATATCAGGGTTGGAAGGAACCTCAGGAGATCATCTAGTCCAACCCCCTGCTCAGAGCAGGACCGATCCCCAATTTTTGCCCCAGATCCCTAAATGGCCCCCTCAAGAATTGAACTCACAACCCTGGGTTTAGCAAGCAAATGCTCAAACCACTGAGCTATCCCTTCCCCCATTCACTTACATTTGATTAATATTTGATTTTACATAATATGTTATAGTGGAAGTGTATTCAACTTAAAAATATAATAAAATATTTTAACATACTAGAAATTTAAAGATTCACAAACTCATCCTTAGCCTAGGTAATATTAATAGCTATATATTTTTTCCCAAAATCTAACATAAAATTCTTGTTGAGTATTTTCAAATGTAAATCCTAGAGACTAGACACATTCATACAACAGGGACACATATGTGAATGAAAAGTTAAGAATCAAACTTAAATAAAATTGTCCTTTCTAATAAACCATGTGTTTTTGCAAAGGTTACTTCATTTTTTACAATTGTTTATATCTGGTTTGCACCTCATTCAAAAGATTTTCAGCTTTAGATGCTTTTGTATATCTGGACAATACCAGGCTTTTTCCTTGTCAACAAAACTTACATAGCAGATAGTCCTGACAGAAAGCTGTAAAGAGATAAGTATTTACATATAATATCTTCTAAGTTCAATAACATAAATCTCTGTGTGTGAAACTGTCAGAATTATCTGCCAGAAACCAATCTACTTCATGTAAAAATCCATATTTTCTTTTTATATTACCTACTTGTTTCGCTCATATTTTTCTTAACACTTAAAATGTTAATGTTATATGAAAGATAAATATGAAAGTATTATACACATTAATCAGTGGAAAACAGTAAGCCAGTATATATTTGTTTACGTAATGCATATAAAGATGTACCTGTTGACCAACTTACAACTTTCTCTTAATGAACGGATTTGAATGCTTTTTCTTTCAATTTTCAGTCTGTGAGTTTAAAATTTTATGAGCACTCACAGGAAAATTATTAAACTCTAAAACAAATTCTTCTTTCTATCATCATATATTATATGTTTTAAAGGATCAAGTATTTAGTAAGATGGTGCAAATATAGACAGTTAAACTGATAGGACCATTCTTAAGCCCACATTTTCAAAAGTGACCATTGATTTTAATTTCTCAGACTGAGACACCTTGGGCCTATTTTTCAGAAGTGTTGAGCTACCATAACTCCATCTGAAAACAGTAAGTGGTTCAAGCGCTCAGCATCTTTCAAAATCAGACCCTACATGTCTCAAACTGGGCATCCCAAAATTGAAAGGCCCAAAATCAGTGACTACTTTTGAAAATTTGGGCCTCTGCCTATAACTTCTGTGATTTATCTTATGATGAGCTGAGATACGATGAGAAGCAACAATTCTCAATATAGGATAGAAATTAATTGAAATGCATAGCTATCTAATGATTTGTATGGCATCAGTCATTGTAAGTGTTTAGGCAAGAACCCAGAGTTTAAATAGTGATAAAGAATCTGGTTTGGCTGAAATTAATACCTAAAAGCCTCTTCTTAATTTATTTATTTTTTATTCAAAAATGTTTGATTAACATTTTTCCCTGTTGAAAGGAGACCTAAAAGTCTCAAGAGACGTTATTGTTTAACAGCTAAACAGTACAATAAGATACATGTTTTAAAAAATTTCCTGGAAGTGGATTTTTCTGTTCTACTGTTTTGGTGAAATAGAAAGACACTCTCACATGTTGGCTTGGATTTAAGATAATGAAGTGTTTTCTTAACTTAGAAAAGATAACTCAACCATTACCAGCACCTAAGTCCCATCCCCATTGTTCTGTCACAATTCAGTAGTGTCTCCTGTCTAAAAATGACATCCCTAAACCAGGGCTTTCAACCCCTGCAGCTAAAAAAATCACTCACTTATTTCCTTACCAATACAAATAATTGGATTCACCCATGGGAGAACCTCAGATCTCAATTTTAAAGATGTTCCCCCAATTTGAAAGTTAAGCCTGCCGTTTCTGACTTTGCACCTGTGTTTTGGGATACTCAAGCTAAACTTTTCAATAACTACCAATAGGGACTCCAGCCAGTTATGTTTTGACAGACACATAACTTCCATAATGAAGCCATAGCTCAGCTATTCCCAAGTTAAGAGTACATGGAGCTGCCCCCAAATAAGCAAGGAGATGACCTCGCTAATTGTACCAAGAAAGATAGAAATGTTATCACTCATGTTGTGTTCCTCAGAATCAAAAGCCGAGGAAACTCTGCACTAATGGACTCTGCCTTCTTTTGACTGCTGAAAAAATCTTTAATGAATTTATGAAGCTTTCCCTGGGAACTAGGGTGAATTTGACCATAATGAGGGGGTACACGGGGGCCATAACCAATGGGCCAGCACATTGCATGAATCCACACTATTACAAATCCACTTAAAAGGGTAGTAACGGGCCACGTCCCCAACGTGCCCGAGCTGCACAGGTGCTCAAAGTGTTACTTTGTTTGGAGCAAAAATTTCACCATCACCTTGATTTCCTGATAGACCCTCAGGGCAAGGCTCCTTTATTTGGATTTTCTGAGGTACTCAGGATTAGTCCATAAAGCTGTTAAATAATATTTGTGGTATGTATCATCCTTGGAGTGACTTAAAAATACTAACTCCCTTTGTTTATGTATTTTAGGACAAAAACTATCCGAAGACAACCAATGATAAATGGAGGAATCAATGTAGAAATTGGTAATCCATCATACAATATGTATGAGGTGGGCCATGATCACAATGAAGGGGGACTTTTAGATCCAGATTTCACAGTAAATCCAGAAAAGGTAATATTGTTTTTGCAATGGCAAAATAGGGTTTATTTTATGTGTGGTAATGAATATCTTTAAATCTAATTAGTATGATTTTTCTCTCAAATGAAGACTTATTTATAATGGCATGTATTTTGGTTTGTCTGTTCATTCTGTATGGTGAACACAAGTCAAGTAAAGTTTATTTAGTGAAAACATTATAGATATTAAGCATTGACTGTTTTACACCCCAGTATTTGTTGATAGATATTCTTTGAGGTGATCTGCTTTTTCTAGATTTTAAACTAAAACTGAACAGTAAATTAAGAGAGGCTATATCATAGACCATCTTGACAAAACTAAAGTACAAGATCATTATTAAAATCTTCTTTACCTAAATTCCAGATGTTTTGTGGACCTATTGAATGATACACTATGCTATATTTACTAGCTCTTATGCTTTGCTAATGTCAAGATGTTCCATTTGTAAATCTGAGCCTAATTTGTTGAAAATTATGGTTACTTCCAAAAACATAAGCCATTCAGAGGCCTGATAGAATAGATGTATTACATCAAAAAAGAACATTGTCATTTTACTCTCAATTATGTCATTTCTAGGAGCACTGCTCTTCAATGGTAGAACTTCTGAATGATATGACACGGGGTGGACAGGGTAATGGTGCAATAACTTTCTTAGACTCATCAGTAATCAGATGCATCCTATGGGGCAGCTATCATTCTGTGGCATATTTGACAAAGCAATAACTGGCTTATTGTTAGTAGTATGAATGTCACCACATTGTCATCCAGTCAATGTCCAGCGTACCACAGGGAAGCTTAATATAAAGTATATTCACTGGCTCTTAGGAAAGTTGAATAACTGTATCATGACTGATTGTTAAGCCCAATTGTAATATTTGACAGAAAATGCTGTGATGATCTCATGCTGAATAATAAGAATCATCCAAACTAAAGCAAGCTTGTTGTTAAAGTTTTAAAGGCAGTTTTTATTGTAGAAGACCAGTTGTTGTTTTTAATCAGTGCACTGCTCAGTAAACAATATGTCAACCTGCAAATGGAAAATTCAGTATTATTAGCACAGAAACTAAAATACTCTGTTTATATGCAGGCCAGGTATATAGGGGGAGGGTCCACTGCATTCAAGCTTCCGCACACAGCACCGCCAATCTACCTAAACTCTGATTTGAAAGGACCACTAACTGCAGGGGTGAGAAATAAGTCACTTCTCATGCTCATTCCATCATGTCCCCTCTCTGAGCAAAGTTTGCACGTTATGTTAGAATAGCACCATTTTTGTTCATGTTTTTCATTAGCAAGAAATTATTTACAAGTAGAAATAAAATTTATATTTGTTATTACAGGTGCCTTATATATTTCATCTTTACTTGTCATGATAACATGATCTAAAATGTAAAATTGAAAATATATTGCTTTATTTTATAAAAATAAGTAAGTTATACCTTTTGTAAAGCTATATAAAAATGAAACCAACCACATAAACATACCAAATAGTGATAGGCATTTAATGCAACTTATCACAGTTAGATAAGATTCAAAAGTAAATGAAATTCTGTCCTACTATTTTAAGGGGAATTTGATATGCATTTAGTTGAACAATTTCTGTAAATCTTTACAGTTATTAATGGATTGTTTAAATTTCAATCAATTTTATTGTAAATGACAACTAAGTTAACAAAATATTTAGCTTAGTTTCAATAAATCAGAGTTTGTATATAATATAGCACAATATCTTTAAAAGATTATTGAAATTTTTAAAACAATTAAAAGAGAGGGGACATTAATATGCTTGATTCACCTTCATATAAAAAAGTGTTCATCCTTGTCTCATTTGCATTATTTTATGATTGTAATGTGTTTTTGATGTAACTGAAATTGTATTTATTTTGTCTGCTTTAAAAAACACAATACAGTCCAGAAGAGGCAACATGCCTCATGGATAAGAGAAGTAGGGTATAATTCCAGCCCTGAGATTGACTGAAATTACTTTAGTCAAGTCACTGAAACCACTTCACTTTTCTGCACCTCACTGTTCCCCACAGCATAATAATAATAATAATAATAATAATAATATCTACCTCATATAGGTATTAACGTATTGTTTATAATGTACTTTGATATTTCCAGAAGACACAATATAAATGCTAAGTATGATTCTTATTTTAATTGTGGTACAGTATTGGCAATCAAATGAAAACTCCTGTTAATTTAAATCAAAACTACATTTCTGTGTCATCTGGAACTCCTGTAGTCATTACTGGGGAAGTGAAGATCTCTAGTTACTGGGATTGCACAGGTATAACTGAAGGTAGAATTTGCCCCTAGAAATTACTGCAGCAGCTGGTAATATGTTCCATTAATATAGAAGTAGGAGTTTTTTGTTTTGTTCTTTTCAACGTGACTTATCTCTTTCTGTGACAGGGAAATGTAGAACACCAGACAATCAGATAATTATTTGTAATAGCAGGATAAGCAGCTCCTGGCTAATCTTAAATTACTATGATTGCTGCAGTGAGCCAAGCCATGGGAAATTTTCAAATCCTGGCCTCTTATTTGACTAGTGGGAACAGAAAAATAAGGATTCTAAACCTTTGCTCTTTCTTGTTGGGCAAAACAGCAGTGAAGCAAGCTAAGTAATATGAGTCTAGGTGCTACAGACAACAGGAAATTTTGTGATCTGTGAGGAGTTCGGCACCCTTCCCAGTTGCTCTGTATATAAAGTTGAGAAATCAGATGGGATAGCAAAGGCCTCCGTTGAGATAATTGAGCCATAATGGGTTATAAAAGAGGAAGTTCACACCCACATCCTACACACTTTCATATTTTTAGTGGTAGTTCAGTATTTTTATCATGCATTCTTTTTGTATTACTGCAGCACCTGGGAGCCCTAGTCATGTTCCAGGTCCTCATTGTGCTAGGTACTGTACAAACATAGAACAAAAAGCTGGTCCTTGCCTCCAGGAGCATACAATCTAAGTAAAAGACAAAAAATATTGGATACAGATGGCTGGGGGACTATAAGGAAAAAATGAGACAATATTGCTGATAAGGAATGGTCACAGCACACAGCCTGACCATTCTCAAGTTTTTTATAGCTATCACGGCAAAGGAGGGTTTTGAGGAGAGATTTGAAGCTACATAATGAGTAGACTTGTCAGAATTAGATTTTGTAAAAAAAAACAATTTCAACAGGTAATATCAATGTTTTTAAGCTTTTTTAGTTTTATCCATTTAGTTGCCAAAAGTATGGGTTTTAAGCATTTTTCCTATTTTTATCAATTTACATTTTCACAGTTGTGAAAAATTATAAGGGGGCTATCGGAGAACAATTATTTAATGACAATAAACAATAAGTTAAAGCTTTATAACCATTACAACATAAATTGTCACTATCACATATCAAAATATTCAAAGTAAATATCCTTAAATCAAACTCCAGTAAGTTTTCAAGCAGCACTTTTCTTAGTTTGCCCATCTGTAATTTTCAGTGATCTGTGAAAATATTTTTTCATCTGTTTGTGCATGTATGGTGACAACATTTACCAATACAAATCTAACCCTTCCAAGCCTAATAACAAGGTAACTTTGCAGATATTTATAGGGACTGCCTCCCATGCAGGAGGGATAGCCTGTGAGAAAGCACAGCATGTTGTTTGAAAACATAGCATGTATACTTAAGTAGTTTGCAGAAGAGAGATGGACTTAAGCACATCTTTGAGTCACACTGACCTGGACTTTGACCTAAACTGGCAAAATTATTGATATTGGGAAGATACTTCTCTATTTACAGATACTACAATAACAGTTACGATCTCTTATTTAAGTTACAATATAGATTCATAGATACTAAGGTCAGAAGGGACCATTCTGATCATCTAGTCCGACCTCCTGCACAGCGCAGGCCACAGAATCTCACCCACTCACTCCTATGAAAAACCTCACCCATGTCTGAGCTATTGAAGTCCTTAAATCATGGTTCAAAGACTTCAGGGAGCAGAGAAGCCTCCCTCAAGTCAACCATGCCCCATGCTACAGAGGAAGGCGAAAAAACTCCAGGGCTTCTCCAATCTGCCCTGGAGGAAAATTCCTTCCCGACCCCAAATATGGCAATCAGCTAAACCCTGAGCATATGGGCAAGATTCATCAGCCAGATACCCAGGAAAGAATTTTCTATAGTAACTCAGATCCCATCCATCTAATATCCCATCTCAGGGGATTTGGCCTATTTACCCTGAATATTTAAAGATCCATTACTTAC
Organism: Dermochelys coriacea; assembly: GCF_009764565.3. Taxonomy (NCBI): domain Eukaryota; kingdom Metazoa; phylum Chordata; order Testudines; family Dermochelyidae; genus Dermochelys; species Dermochelys coriacea. Next base: position 21,488,463 of record NC_050078.2, on the reverse strand, counting down.
CAAAATCCCATTATCCCATCATACCATCTCCTCCATAAACTTATCAAGAAGAATCTTAAAACCAGATAGTTCTTTTGCCCCCACTACTTCCCTTGGAAGGCTATTCGAAAACTTCACTCCTCTGATGGTTAAAAACCTTCGTCTGATTTCAAGTCTAAACTTCCTGGTGGCCAGTTTATACCCATTTGTTCTTGTGTTCACATTGATGCTGAGGTTAAATAATTCCTCTCCCTCTCCTGTATTTATCCCTCTGATATATTTATAGAGAGCAATCATATCTCCCCTCAACCTTCTTTTAGTTAGGCTAAACAAGCCAAGCTCCTTAAGTCTCCTTTCATAAGACAAGTTTTCCATTCCTCGGATCATCCTAGTAGCCCTTCTCTGTACCTGCTCCAGTTTGAATTCATCCTTTTTAAACATGGGAGACCAGAACTGCACACAGTATTCTAGGTGAGGTCTCATCAGTGCCTTGTATAACGGTACTAAAACCTCCTTATCCCTACTGGAAATGCCTCTCCTGATGCATCCCAAAACCGCATTAGCTTTTTTCACAGCCATATCACATTGGCAGCTCATAGTCATCCTATGATCAACCAATACTCCAAGGTCCTTCTCCTCTTCCGTTACTTCTAATTGATGCGTCCCCAATTTATAACTAAAATTCTTGTTATTAATCCCTAAATGCATAACCTTACACTTCTCACTATTAAATTTCATCCTATTACTATTACTCCAGTTTACAAGGTCATCCAGATCCTCCTGTATAATATCCCGATCCTTCTCTGAATTGGCAATACCTCCCAGCTTTGTATCATCTGCAAACTTTATTAGCACACTCCCACTTTTTGTGCCAACGTCAGTAATAAAAAGATTAAATAAGATTGGTCCCAAAACCGATCCCTGAGGAACTCCACTGGTAACCTCCCTCCAACCTGACAGTTCGCCTTTCAGTAGGACCCGTTGCAGTCTCCCCTTTAACCAATTCCTTATCCACCTTTTGATGTTCATATTGATCCCCATCTTCTCCAATTTAACTAATAATTCCCCATGTGGCACGGTATCAAATGCCTTACTGAAATCTAGGTAAACTAGATCCACTGCATTTCCTTTATCTAAAAAATCTGTTACTTTTTCAAAAAGGGAGATTAGGTTGGTTTGACACGATCTACCTTTTGTAAAACCATGTTGTATTTTGTCCCATTTACCATTGACTTCAATGTCCTTAACTAATTTCTCCTTCAAAATTTTTTCCAGGACCTTGCATACTACAGATGTCAAACTAACTGGCCTGTAGTTACCCGGATCACTTTTTTTCCCTTTCTTAAAAATAGGAACTATATTAGGAATTCTCCAATCATTCGGTACTATTCCTGAGTTTACAGATTCATTAAAAATTCTTGCTAATGGGCTTGCAATTTCAGGTGCCAATTCCTTTAATATTCTTGGATGAAGATTATCTGGGCCGCCCGATTTAGTCCCATTAAGATGTTTCAGTTTTGCTTCTACCTCCGATATGGTAATATCTACCTCTATATCCTCCTTCCCATTTGTCATGCTACCATTATCCCCAAGATCCTCTTTAGCCTTATTAGAGACTGAGGCAAAGTATTTGTTTAGATATTGGGCCATGCCTAGATTATCTTTAACTTCCACTCCATCCTTAGTGTTAAGCGGCCCCACTTCTTCCTTCTTAGTTTTCTTCTTATTTATATGGCTATAGAACCTTTTACTATTGGTTTTAATTCCCTTTGCAAGGTCCAACTCTACTCAACTTTTAGCCTGTCTCACTTTATCCCTACATGTTCTGACCTCAATTAGGTAGCTTTCCTTGCTGATCCCTCCCATCTTCCACTCCCTGTATGCTTTCTGCTTCTTCTTAATCACCTCTCTAAAATGCTTGCTCATCCAGCTTGGTCTACAACTCCTTCCTATGTATTTTTTCCCCTTTCTTGGGATACAGGCTTCTGATAGCTTCTGCAGTTTTGATTTAAAGTAATCCCAGGCCTCCTCTACCTTTAGATCCATAAGTTCTTCAGTCCAATCCACTTCCCTAACTAATTTCCTTAATTTTTGAAAGTCAACCCTTTTGAAATCAAAAATCCTAGTTGCAGATTTATTTTTGTTAATCCTTCCATTTAGTTTGAACTGAATTAGCTCATGATCACTTGAGCCAAGATTGTCCCCTACAACCATTTCTTCTATGAGGTCCTCGCTACTCACCAAAATTAAATCTAAAATGGCATCCCCTCTAGTCGGTTCAGCAACTACTTGATGAAGGAATCCAGCTATCGCATCTAGGAAAATCTGAGCCCTATTATTATTACTAGCACTGGTCCTCCAGTCTATATCTGGGAAGTTAAAGTCTCCCATGATCACGCAGTTTCCATTAGTATTTACTTGATTAAAAACATTAAAAAGGGCTCTATCCATATCCAAATTAGATCCCGGAGGTCTATAGTACACCCCAAGCACTATCGTAGGAGAGGCTTTACTAGTTTTCTTCCCCAATGTAATTTTTGCCCAGACGGACTCTGTCTTATCCATTGCATCGCTTCTTATTTCTTTACATTCTACCTCATCATTGATATACAATGCTACTCCACCCCCTTTGTTTCTGTCTTTCCTAAAGAGCACATACCCTTCAATACCTGTAGTCCAGTCATGACTACTATTCCACCATGTTTCTGTTATCCCTATAATATCTGGTTTCACTTCCTGCACCAGTAGCTCTAGTTCCTCCATTTTGTTACCTAGACTCCTCGCATTGGTGTACAAACATCTTAATTTTTGCTGTTTGGACTCGCTCACATTTTGTACCCTATTAGGCACAGTCATTCTACAGCCAGTATAACCTATTAGACTAGTATCCACACCGCCCTCGCTCCTTATATACATTCTCCTACCCACGGCTGTATCCTTTCTTACTTCATCTTCTTCCCTCTCAATGCTAAAATCTGGCGTGGAGATTTTCTGGACATCTCCCATCCATCTCCCCCCAATTCCTAGTTTAAAGCTCTCTTTATCAGTTGTGCCAGCCTCGATCCTAGAAGTCTATTTCCTTCCCTACTCAGATGAAGTCCATCCCGAGAGAACTGACCTCTGTCCGTGAATGCCTCCCAGTGGCCATACATCCCAAAGCCCTCCTTATAGCACCACTGCCTAAGCCATCTGTTGACAGTCATAATCTTCAAAAAGAAAAGGAGTACTTGTGGCACCTTAGAGACTAACATGCATTACAGTAATGCATCCGATGAAGTGAGCTGTAGCTCACGAAAGCTTATGCTCTAATAAATTTGTTAGTCTCTAAGGTGCCACAAGTACTCCTTTTCTTTTTGCGAATACAGACTAACACGGCTGCTACTCTGAAACCAGTCATAATCTTGTCACACCTTTGTTGCCCTTCTCTAGGAACAGGAAGGATCCCGCTAAAGATCAGCTGAGCCTCAATTTCCTTAAGCATCTTCCCCAGCCTAGCATAGTCTCCCTTAATACTTTCCAGCGAGAATCTAGCCGTATCATTTGTTCCCACATGAAGGATAATTAGGGGATTCTTTCCCGCTCCCTTTAGGATCCTTTTCAACGTCAGGTCTACATCCCGTATCTTAGCACCTGGAAGACAGCACAGCTTTCTATTCTCAGGATCAGCTCTAGTTACAGGCCTGTCTATTCTTCTCAATAAAGAGTCCCCGATCACATAGACCTGCCTTTTCCTGGTGACAGTGCTATTCTCCAGTCTCTCCCCTGTTCCCTCTGGCTGCAAGTTCTTTCTAATATGATTAGCAAATTTGGTCAAATTGTACTATATACTTGGGCCATAGTTTTCCAAAGTGTGATCAACTATTAGGTGCTGAGGTCTTAGAACAGGCAGTATACGGAGTCTGATGGTTACAGATTGTCTGGCTATACTGAAAGGAGGACAGGAGACATTTGACATGGGTTTAATCAAGCCACAACTTTATTGTAAAATAAAAGCGTACAATGCACGTAACCCCATGTTTATTCCATAATTACCCGTTGGGCTTTCACCAGCTCCCCCTCTTTTTCTTTCCACGTCCCTCCATCGAGTCCATGGCTGGGACCTTACCATATCCGTGGGGCTTCCACCAGCTCCCCTTCTTTTCCATCCATGTCCCTCCAGCAAATCCATTGCTGGGATCTTACCATCCACCCCCCTCATAGGAGGGTTAAAGTGGGCTATAAGAATGGGGAGTTGGCTCCCTGCTGTACCAATCATAGGAGTCCCCAACTGCCCCCTGTTCGTTCCTTTAAGGAACACCTCTTTTTAAGTCCTATTCCAAGCCATTTATCAAGTCACCAAGTCACTGTATGGAGTATCTGCACTGGATATCTGCCACAAGGAAGCATCAGCAAGCAGAGCTGCCTCTCTAGCCATATTCTCCTCCTCTTGTAGAGCTACTCTTTTGTGCCTGCTTTGCCCTACCTGGACCAGAGGAAGGGGGGAATTACTCTTTCCCCATTTCTTACTCTCCTGTTTCCACATGGAGCCATGCTGTGCTGAAGTGCTGTGTTCCCTCCTGCTTCAGCCTGTTTCATGTGAAAGGCAGGCTTCAGGCACAGAGCTGCCCTAGTTAAACCCTGCATTCCCAGGGGATGAGTCAGCGACCACACTGACCCTTTTGCAGCAGTTTTCATCTCTTGCCCACCTCCCCCCTCCAGGCATAAAATACAGTTCCCTTTGTTCGACTAGCTAGCTAAATACCCCCCCCACCACCACCCATCACGTCCACCTCCCCGCTTAAAAGTGTAGGGCAGTCATTCCTACAGATCTTAACTCCCTGGTAAGATTTACAGAAACCCAGGTAAACATTAAACATGTTCAGTTTTGCTTTTATGTATGTGTTCTCCCTTTGTTTTAACAATACAATTTTCATTTTCAAAAAATAGTTGTTAATCTAAATCAAATACTGCATATTTATCTTTTTCCACAGCCAACAAATTACTCCAATCCAGTGTACGCAAAGTTATATATGGATGGGAAAAACTGTCGAAACTCATTAGCAAGTGTTGATGAAAGAAAAGAACTCCTTCCAAAGAAAATAGATATTGGTATAAGGGAGACTGTGGCATAATCCTCTGTTACCTTTTATACTCTGTATAAATGTATAAAATATAAGGATTACTTTTCTATGTACCCAACAGTATTATAATTGTTTTGGCATCAGCATTACCTCTGTTTTTTTGTTTGGTTGATTGTTTTCTGGGTTTTTCTTTTGCTGATGACTTTTGACTGACCATTTGTAAGGTATTTTTATGAAAAAGAAACTGCACTACAGTACAATTTACAACAATGCTGCTGATACACCTTTGAATTTGTTAAAATTAAAAACAACATTTGTTTGTAGTGTGAATATGAGCAATCTATTTTGTATGAACTTTTTTGGTTCTACTTAATCAATGAAGATGATATCTGCACCTTTTGATTATATAGTCTGAAAGCTGTAGTACAGTGTAATTTTGTTTGTTTTACATGGTGAAAGAACGATTGAATGGTCTCCTCTCTTTGTGCCCATTAGAATTTCACTCCAGATCCTGTTAAAAGTAGATCACTTTTCTTCACAAATCAAACATAACTTGCTTTTAAAATTAGCTTTAGGTTGCCAAGAAGTAAACAAGGCTACAGAATCAGAACATCTAATGATCTGCATGAACACAAATGAGTGTTTCAGAAATTCAGTGATTGTACATGATATACTAAACTTATATACCATATAAACAACCTTGTATTTAGTAAAATCTTATAGACCATAGTAGAAATACATCTTGAAAGCTGAAAGACCTTACTTGCTGTGGGACAAGGCCTATAAACTCCAGCAGTCCTGTAGTACAGTAGCCACCCTAGAGCACAAGAGGGCATTGCCTACACATGTATTATATGTTTATTCACTCAACCACATGCAATATCTGTGGGTGATCAATCCCTTATCATACACCAAGCAGTAGAACAAAAATAAAATGTAAGCACACATATTGATAACAGTATTCTGATTTACCCAGTAAGAAAAAAAAATCATCCTTGCCCAGAGATATTAAAGAACCCAAAACATAGCAGTTTATACTAATGATGATAGTCTATGATACCGCTGATCAATATTATATATTACTGAAACGTATTTCAGACCAATTGTGAATTCATTTTAATACTTTGGGGTTAAATGTCAAAACCCATTATCAAAAGTGGAGAGTATCAATGTAATTGATTTCCAGTACTTTCTCTGGTACTAGTTTATTTTATGTAGTTGTGAAGAATAAAAACAAAAAAAAATTCCACTTGCCTTTTTGAATTTTGACAGAAATAAGGAGTACAATTTCTTTAAGTTGTAAAAAGAACTGAAATATTTTATACATAACTTTAAAGGCACAAATACTAATTCACACACATACTGTGGAGGGCTTTTTGTTCCTCTGCTAGACATGATTGACTTTTACCTGTCATAATATATTAACCTAACAGATTAAATATGTTTGTGGTTGCTCTTTATTCCCTTTGTACAAGTATTACAAAAAATAACTGCTGTTTTATAAAAAATTTTTGTTGTACTATGTGCATGCATACTACCTATTTCTAAACCTTGCCATATTGAGGCCTTTATAAACTCTTGATTTATGTAATACTAGTGCAGGTTTGCTTGAAAAAATGTTATGCATATCATAAACTTTTTCAGGTTCTTGTTTAAGTACATTTTTTAAATTGAACAGTATTTTTCATTTTGGTTATAATAGTCATTTTGCCTATGTTTCTACAATGAAGTGTGAAATACTTTATAAAAAAATTGTTGACTGACTTATTTAAATGAAGTTCTACATATTTAATTCATTGTGTTGGGTAATTTTTAAAGTTAGGACATACCATTGTATAGGCAATATAAAAACCCAAAGGACAGGAAATTAAAGGAAAGTAAGAAAATATGTTGTACAGGAAGCTAAATTCAGTTTAAAAAGCCAGACAGTTTCTGCTCATTATAAAACCTCTATCTTAAAGGTTCTGCAATGGTACATGAGTATTAATAACTCAGAAGGGGTGTGTCCATACATTTTATTTCATTGAACATTTAAACCCTACTTTTTCTTTTATAGCATCATTGAAGAAATAAGTATATTTAGGTAACATTTAAGATATGTAAATATCATCTTCTGAATGTCAGTAAGCAAAAATTTCTGATGAATATCAGTGTAAGTGCTTCGTCTTGCTCCTATTGAAGTCATTGGGACCAGGATTTGGCCCTAAACTTTTGCATCAGTGCTTCTGCTGTGGAACACGAGCTGCTGTTTCCATAGATGTGATTGCTAGTCTTAATGAAAGGCAGACACAACCAAATTTCTATTGATGGGTGTCCATGTAACATAAATTTGAAAGTGAAAACATCTCTTTAATAGTGATCTAATTCAATTTAGCTGGTATAGTACCCAATGTTTTCTCACATAATGAGGCAGATTCTGATCTTATTTACAACACTATAAAATAGTAACTTTATTCATTTCATGAGGGATGCCTAATCGTTTGGTTGACTTTAGTTGGTAGTCCAGATTTATACTGTTGTAACACAAATCAGAATCTGGCCCTATGCCTCGAAGAAAGACTATAAACCAGATCCTCAGCTATATCAGTTCAGCTAAGAGCAGAGTGGCAAAGATGGATGTAGACTACCTTTACATCCTCTTGAATTTGGGGCCAACTGCATCTTAATGCAACTTAGAACAATCTCAGGAATGTTCCAAGTTGTATCTGGCTGTAACAAATCCCAGTGGGACCTGTCAGTCACCAAGGATCACTAGAGTTCAGTGGCACCCCAGTCATGCCCCCTACTAAACCTTCAGGGTCACCTTGGGATTCCCTTTACATAAGTGGAATCCCTAAATTTTCCAGCTGCCAAAGCATATCAGGGGTATAGGCATGACAGGTGAACGGATGAGAATCTTCCTCATAGCGTATATATTAATCCACTAATCTATACTAAAATTGTTTGGTCTATTGGGGCAGGAAATTATTTTTAGTATTGGATGTTACCAAAATATATTCTTAAAATCTCCACATTAATTTTGCTAAGCCCTGACTGTTGTTAAATGCTTCTATGAGACATAACTACTGATTCTGTAGGTCATGTATATGATTTTAAGAGCTTTTACTATGTGTGATTCATGACAGAATATGAGAAATTGTCTTGTACCAGCAACTAGCAAATTTTAAGGCAAATATTTACTATCCATTTGCAGTGAAGTGTAAGGAACTACAAAATATACACTAGGGTGGGAGATGGAATCAAGTTATATGCATATTCAAGAAAAATATAGAAATATTTTGTATTATACATATAGTGTGCAATTTTTCAGTATCTTGCTTTCCGCTCATATTTTTAGAGTGCATCATATTCTTATATTTCTGATGTATTCAAGTGTTGTTAAAACAAAAAAACCCTGTCTAGTAATTAAATCTAGTTATTAAAATAGTTTCATTCTATCTAAAATATAAGGCTATAGTTGAACTTTTCCCTTTTCTTTTCTGAAGATATTAATGACAATAAATGAAAGAGAAGGCACCAGTAGTTCTCAGGGAACTGGCAATCTGAACCAGGGATGGAAAGGGCTTCCCAAAATCACCCTATTTGGGGTCAGGCAGGAATTTCCCCCCAGGTCAGATTGGCAGAGACCTTGTGGTTTTTTTTGCTGTCCTCTGCAGCATGGGTCACTTGCAGGTTTAAAATAGCGTAAATGGTGGATTCTCTGTAACTTGAAGTCTTTAAATGATGCTTTAAGGTCTTCAGTAACTCAGCCAAAGTTGATGGGTCTATTACAGGACTGGGTGGACAAAGTTCTGCAGCCTGCAATGTGCAGGAGGTCAGACTTTATGGTTCTGTCTGTCATTAAAGTCCATGAGTCTAAGATCCATAACAGTTGGCTAAATCTAATCCTGAAAGATGGTGTCCATATAATCGATGTTACTATTATGTGACTGTTGGGCAGCCAGTGTGAAAAGAGTTGGAGGAGCTCAGTTGATCCCACTACAACCATTCCTATTTGTGAGTAAAACATCCCTATTCAGCAAATCACTTCAGTACATACTTTGCTGAATCAGGGCCTTAAACTATCTAACCATTCATGTCTTTGGCCTGTCTCCTGAGATTGCCAACAAAGGTCACAGTGTGTAAAGTTAAGCACATGCAGACATCTTGTCAGGATCAGAGCCTAATTGACTTTCTCACCTATAGAGGTGATGATCCCATGACTGTAGGCTTCCAGCATCTCAGTGAGGGTCTGTAGTGTCTCTGTCATGTAATAAGGGACTTCCTTCTGCAGAGTCACCAAGCTAGGGATTTACATGAGCAATAAATTCACACACACAAATTAAATATAAATTAAAAATCATGACTAGCAAAAGGATGATGCTCATGCTACTTTGGTTGAAATAAATCATGTCTATGCTTCTTATTCCAGAAAACTGAAAAGTAATAACATCAGAACAAACCATGAAATGCATTTGAGATAAGCATTTGTATTCTGATTGGCATTTCTGAACTGATGGTAGCCATCTTGCTAGATAGTGATAATGTCTGTGACACTTGTAGTAGGGAAGGCCCATTGAAAATGGTTTAAAAAAATTCCATCCATCTTCAGTACTAATTGAATGCTCATTAACAGAAAATTTGTATCTTTTTCTTTATGAATGCCACAATAATTATTTACTGATTTTTGAAGCATAATAAAGCAGGATAGAAAATTGTGCATAGACTTATCCCTATAAAATTAATTTCACAAATGATGGTCATTGGCATCTTGATAAAAAATGTCATCGAGAGGATCAAAAAATGTCCGTTGTAAATCAGAGGGACAAGGTTGGTGAGGTACTTATCTTTTGTTGGAGTAACTTCTATGGGTGAGAGAGACAAGCTTTTGAGCTTACACAGAGCTCTTCTTCAGGTCTGGGAAACATACTCAGAGTGTCACTGCTAAATACCAGGTGAAACAGATTGTTTAGCATAAATAGTTGTTAATACATATTTTAAAGGCCTATTGAAGGTAAAGTGGCCCTTAACACCCATAGAGGGAATAGGAAAGGGGGGCAAGGCAGTGTGTGGAGGGGTAGTAGATTATAGATGGTTGTAATAAGGCATATATCTAGCATCTCTAATCACTCCAAAATTTTTAGTGTCTAGCAAAGTTCTAAATTTAAGCTCCCAGGCTCATCTTTTGAAGTGGCTATGCAGATTTCCTTTGTGACTGAGGACTGAGAGGTCAGAGTGATCACTTTGTGAAAAGTGTTCACCCACAGGTGATATGGTAGTTTTATCTTTTATCTTTTTTCTGAGTGAGTTCATTCAAGAGTGAAGTGGCTGTCTGGTTTCACCCACATAGTTGGTATTGGTGCATTTAGTGCACTGGATGAGGTACACCGCAGATTATGATAGCCACACATAGGACCCTTGGATTTTGAAAGGTGTGTTGTGATGGAGTGTTGATCATCATAGCAGTGGAGAACTGTCTAAAGGTTTTGCATCTGTTGTTCTGGCAGGGTCTGGTGCCACTCTGAGTTGGTGAGTCCTGATATGGGTGGAACTTGCTTCAGATGAGCTTGGACAAGGTTGTGAGGCTGTTTGAAGGCCAGAAGAGGGGGCTCAGGAAAGATTTCTTTAAGCATGTGGCCCCATTGAGTATGGGTTGTAATTATTTAATGATATCTCAAATACATTCCAGTATAGGGCGATAGGTGACAACTAGCCGTGCAGGTGGGGGGAGGGGAAATCACTTAGGGTATTTGAGTGGCCTGTTCCATGATAAGATCTACTTCTCTGGTGAAGTGTCCTTGCTTGGTGAAGGTGGATTTAAGTGTTTTATGTGTATATCCTGGACTTTCTCCTTGGAGCATATTCTGTGGTATCTGAGTGCATGGCTTTAGCTAACAGATTTCTAGATGTGTTTGGTGGTTACTAGATTTGTCATATTAGGTGTGGTGATCTGTTGGTTTCTTGTATATAGTTGTCTGTAGGGTTCCATTGTTGAAGTTGACTGTGGTATCCAGGAAGTTGATGCTAGTGCGGTAGTGTTCTACAGAGATTTGATGGATGGATGGTGGTTACCGAAGTTATGTGGAAATCTAAGAAGAAGTTTAGGCCATCTGTCCAGAAGATGAAAATATATTTGATGTATCTCAGGTATATCATTTGTGTTGGGGTTTTGTAATGCGTAGTTATAAATCTCTCTCTGCTGTAATGTGCAATATACAAATGCAAATACAACCATTGTGTTTGTAGAAAAGTAATTCATTGTGGAAAACAAATGCCCCCACTACCCTTTTTATATGTGTGTGTGGAGGGGGGATGATTCAGATCTTAAATCCATGACCAATCTAGGACTCAATATTGCTCATCTCTGCCCTTCCAAGGCTTAGAAGTAAGTGTTGGGTCCCACTTGGAAACTGGAAACCCCTCTGTCTCAAGTAAAAAGTCCTCAAGGTCATCAACCTTAAAGTCAAGACAAATATATGTATAAAAAATAGCTGAGGGCTGAATCTTGCCTTTCAAGCCATGGGCATCTCTTTGAAGCTATTCTGGGATTTGGAATTCTGGAACTAGTCTTGGGGAGACAGAGTAGTGGGCAGAGAATAGGTGTGCTTGCCAAAGGTAAATGGTAATTCATCACATGGTTATCACTGCTGCATTTGTGAAATGTGAAGAAAATAAGGATTTCTAATTTATGGTCCAGCTTGTGAGTTGGCACAAGAGTATAAGGGGGCATAAAGGATCACTTCCTTGTGCCAGGTTCCTACTACATAGATAGCAGCATACATTAATATGTGCATATTGTGTTTTAGATGCTCTCTAGTTGTGGTCTTAACGATAATAGTTAATATAGTACAGGAAAATGCTTGCTGGACTATGCTGTCCAGAATCCTTAATAGGATGTTGAATTAGTCTGTACTTTGGAGAATGTAAAAGCTTTTGGAAAAGTAAAGCATGGTGGATTTTAGCAGCAAAACTCAGTTTTTCCTTTATATATATATTTGGGGGTGGGGTGGTATGTATGGATATAATAAATCGGAGCACAGTCCACACTTTCTGATAAAAAAACCCCTCAGTTTCACATATATAGGTGGAGAGGAAGGGATCTGAAACAGCCAGGGGAGAAGTCAAGAAAGGTATCGAGAAGTCCAAAAGCACCATATAGCCTGCTTCCATGGAATTACTTAATGTCTAGCCACCCTGACTATGAATAGTGGTCGTTATGTTTGTTTTGTTGTAAATAAACTGGTTAATTTGAATAATGAAACAGATGACTCCTGCAAAATAATTCAGTGTTCACCAGTCTGTTTTCAAGGTTGCTGAATTAAAAATATAAATGTGAAATAAGCCTTGAAATAGAAATCTGTCTTTTAAGCCAAGACAGATTGAAAGTTTAAATTAACAAAAATGAGTTAGAGTCAAAACATCCTGAGTTGTACCAATCAAGATGTGTGTATACTGTTCCCTACTCTACCCAGTGGAATGGATAGTTGCTGTGAGCATCAAGTGACAGGAGCCGAACACTACCGGGGAATGCTTCAGAGGAGCTCGGAGACTGAGATACAGCAAGAGTTAACTTCAAGGCAAAGTACGGGTTGCAGAGCTCTGAGTAGCTAACAGTCTGAGTAGCTAACAGTCTAATTAGTCTGGTAGCTAACAGTCTGGGGGCTGATACCAGTTTACCACCATCAAGTCTTTCCCTGGCTGAGGCAAGGGGGTAAAAAGGTGACTCACAGTCCTCAGCACCCTGAGAAAGTGTCACAGTTGCTTTGACAGTATTCTCTCCCTCAGGAACTGGAGGCTTTCATGGACCTCGAAGAGGAAAGAATTCAGGGGAACTCCCTTGCTTTTTGGATCCTTTTCAATGACATATAGAGCACTTGCCTATATACGAGCTTCACCAAGGCAGAAGAGGCATTTACCGCATCTACTGTTAATGGAAATAGCGGCTTCACAGAAGGGCCAGGATTTGAATCCTATAGATTTTGACTCTGCCACGTCTGGGGGGTCCTGTATCAGATCCCTCCCAGATGAGAAAACTACTACTCCTTTTCCTTCACATCCTACACCCCAACAAGCTTAAACTAGTTAACTCTAAATACACTGATAATTATAACTTGAACACTAAGAAATAACTAGAGAGGAAACAATCACCCAGGACACTGCATGGATTCCCTCTCATAGTCATGGGTGGTAAAAAGCAGTGGTGTAGTGGAATCAGAACGGCCCCGCTTTCAGCAGCGTGGGGGTGGAGTTAGAAAGCAGCATGGGGGCAGGGTTAGAGGGCCAGACTGGTGGGGCGATGCTATAGTATAGGACTACCCCACTGGTAAAAGGGAACTGGAGGGGCAATTGCATCCACTCCACCCTTTATACACTCAGCTATATCAAGAGGGCTGTACCCCATGGACACACCTTTTCAAAAAAAATCCAGTCTCGTGCCTGCGGTGCCTGCACACTAAAAGTGGAATTCATGTGGCTAAACACTTGAAGAAGAACTACATGTTTCATGTTACAGCGCAGCACCAAATTTTCATTCTGTGGTTTATAAAATAGAAATAAACACAGGAGTTAAAAGAGCATGCTCCCTTCTTTTATATGTGTACTTAGTTCTCATCTAACTTCCTCAGGACTTCAGAGATTTCAGTGAAAGAGACAATGGCATCGTCAAAACTCTGATGGAGACACTTTGTGAAATACTGGCCTTGTTGGAGCCAGTGACAAAACTCCCACTGACTTCAACAGGTCCAGGATTTCACCCATTATCTTCGCTTATAGCTATACTTCAATTTGAATTTTTCATTCTCTTGGTGAGGCTTAACTATGACGGTGTCACTGAGAGCTATATTAACAGGATTCTAACACACAATTCTATTCTGTCCTCATCCAGTGGCTGTCAATGAATACAGTCAATATTTGGGTTGTACTCAAGTTTTTGAGCTCCCTTCTGGTCCACAATACCGCATTCTATATGCATATGTTTCCGTTTATATGAATTATTATCATTTTTATTATTTATATGCTTAAATAATTTATTTAATTTAGCAATATTTTTAAATACATTTAGAGTGGTTTTTTTTTAACTTTTTGGTCAACTACAGATCTGGAATGATAAATGCCTTGTCAAATATTTATGCTATGGATTTCACACTATTTTTGAGTCAGTTTTTTGGAGAACATTTTGACAATAATGTTCCAGCTCTCATAGTGCCAGAGGGGTGATTGGTAGTTTAAAGATGCAATGTCTTTGCCAGTCTTTCAGAATAGGCTTGTCTGATTTTTGACTCGGCACTTGAAAGTTACTTACAACCAGAACGTTTTTAAAAAGCAAAACACAATTTTAGTTTACATTTTGTGTTAGCTTATTCTGTAAAAGCTGACCATTTTAGATGAAAATTAATATTTAAGTGTTTAATTGAAGATTGTGGGATGATTATTCTGAAGAAACCTAGCTATTCTAATCTTCTTGAAAGTTCTAGTAGTCAAAACAATCTGTACCTCTTCCTTGTATTTTCCTTGATAGCATTTCTATTTGATTAATTATTCTATCGTCCTTTGCTTTATCTTGTTTCATGTATTGAAGGGAGGTAACTTTTTTAAAAAAAAATTCATGCACAAGAATAAAATACAACAGTTCAAAAACTGCTTAATTTAAGCCTTCTATGACTTACAACATCCTCTGTGTTTTATTTGACAATGGGGTTATTCGACTTGAAATTAAAATATTGATGTAGCTTTCAGCGATGTGCACTAAAACCTCTTTATAAATATTTGAAAAGAAGCTGTTCAATGGACTCTGCAAGACAGGAGGCTGGCCTATGACAGCCAATTAATTATCACAATCAGAGGAACTCTAGACAAAGTACCCTCACAATTAATGTGAAGGCTAATTAAAATTTGTGTCCCATAAAAGTCACTTGACTCCCAGTTATGATTAAGTAGGCAAGGTCATCAGAACACAGCAAATGTTAGGACTGAAAGCAAGTGCCTAGTACTGCAGCAACAGATAAAGCGTGTTGTCATGCTTTGAAGGGCTGGACAGGAAATATGAATTAAAGTTCATCGTTCCCACTGTGAAGTGTGAAGGACTGACAGGACACCAACAATTTTCTTGCCTCACTGCTATATATTAGTGCAGCACTTGACTCATTGCTTCCAAGATTGAAACTCACTGGACTGTTAAAGTTGCACATAGGCCCTGTGTAAACATCATCTGCACCAGTTTAAGAATATCTGTCAACTGCATAACTGCTCTCATTACGTACTATGCAGTGTTGTTGTAGCTGTGAGGTAATAGCTTGTATTGGATCAGCTTCTGTTATAGAGAGACACAAGCTTTTGTGCTTACACAGAGTGACCAGAAGAAGAGCTCTGTGTAAACTCAAAAGCTTGTCTCTCTTACCAGCAGGAGTTGGTCCAATAAAATATTTTACCTCACACACCTTGTCTCTCATCATGTGCTGTTGTTATTTGTTATAAATTAATGACCATCATAGGATTGAAAAATTGACCATATCTCTGAGTAGTCCTGATTGAATTAACCAATCTACAATTGGATTTTCTCAGGGAAAAAAACTACTAATTATGTGGAAAAAAAAATTTTTTTTCTCTTGCCCGTCTGAATTTTCATGCTTTTGACCTGTTGGAAGAGTTTTGTTTATCCAAAAGCAGTAATCTCAAAGATGAACAAAATGATCTTGAAAGTATGGTATCCTAGAGTTTACATAACTTCTGCTTTAAAAATAGCGGGGGATGAGAGCTGTCTTTTCAAGAACATAAAATAAACATGTATAATTAAGTTTAAAAAAATCCCTTGAAAACTGGATAAGTTAATTAAGCAAAAAAAGAAGCATACGACTGTCATAAACACATTTTGAAATAGCAAAATATGAAATGTGGTCACACTTTCAATTTTAAAAAATTTGGAATTATACTGTCATTCTTAAATTTCTTATTGGACAAATACATTGTGACAAATTTAAGATTGATACAAGATCTAAATGTTTATCATTTCTCTTTTTCTTTTGTTGAAATCACTGCTGTAAGCATGCTTTCATGATGTCATTTTCTGTACACATTATAAGCTCTTTGACTAGAACCAGATATCAGAATAATAATGTTCAGTACAGGGAGTGAAAGTAGTAATGTGTTTTATTACATTATCCTTTCCCTGTCAATTCTAACGGACTGCACAGTTCACTTTTTTACAGGTTGCCTGGACAATAAAAGAAGAGACATGGCCAGCCTACTAAATATATATATATGGAATTAGAGCATAGTCTTCTCATTCTTGACCTCATTCAATGTGATAGGAAGCATTTGTGTTCATCCAAAGGCTATAATCAGTGCTCAGTACTGAAGCAGAATCATTGCCTTTCTAACTTCTATTCAACACTTCCTTATCTATGTGACAAGGTACTCACCTGTACATCTCAATTCCAGCTCGCTATAGCACAGGACTTGGGCATCTTTAAACAAGCAGGAAATACGTATTTCCTTGGCTATAAAAGCTGAATCAAGTATGACTACAGACATGTTTGTTGTGAACTTCTTTTGTTTCATACTTTAAAATCTTTTCATACTTTTAATCTTAAACTGAGCTGGTATGATGGGTCAGAAAGCTTTGAACCATCATCGTTTTAACATATATGCAATGTGTTTCGGGTGGCATGAGACCAGGATTCCTCACCGAATTTGGTCCACTGGTTGGATCATTTGAATTTTGTTCTCATACAACAGATCAAATACACCTTCATTGCAAGCAGAAGGCTGTGAAACCCAGGAGAAGAGGGAATTATTTAACTAAAAGTAATAGCATGAAACTGATAACTTAGACTACAAGCTGTATTATCTAACTCTAGGTCCTCCTCCATGTTGATGCACAGCACAGGGTATTCTGCCAATGGCAGCATGGCTCCACTGGATGATCTGCTGCCATCAGGGGTGGCTAATGGAGCCACAAGATGCTGTCTTTACACAGTCCGGGGCTTACATCTCTGCAGATCTCCAAAATCCTTCCAGACACCAAAATCCACAGGTCTCCTAACCACTCTCGCCAGAGAGGACAGGGAAGCCAGCACAACATTTTTGTTTCTCTTTAGTCTTCTTAGGCATACGAGGGACCTACCATGGAAGGTAACAGGTTGATAAGTAATACCCAGCATGCCTTTTGACATGCCAAACCAACCTAATTTCCTTCTTTGACAGGATTACTGGCCTTGTGAAATTTAAGATTTTTAAAATGCTATGATCATGAAATGTACTAAAATGAACCATGAATTTGGTAGAGCCATGCATATGAGGAAAGACCAAACAAAACTGGACGTGGTTTAGACTTGAGAAAAGAAGACTGAGAACCCGGGGGGCTTCGGTCTTCACAATTTACCAAGTGTTGTAGTAGATTCGCCTGGACGTTTTTAAAGCAAGATTGCATGTTTTTTTTTCAAAAAGATATATATATATATATATATATTACTATGCCTGAGATGATGGGGCGTCCAGGATTTCCAGGTTTATGGATCTTGGGTAGCAGATAGAATACCCCAGGTCCTGGCTCCAGGGGTGTGTCTGTGCGGATTTGTTCTTGTGCTTTTTCAGGGAGTTTCTTGAGCAAATGCTGTAGTTTCTTTTGGTAACTCTCAGTGGGATCAGAGGGTAATGGCTTGTAGAAAGTGGTGTTGGAGAGCTGCCTAGTAGCCTCTTGTTCATACTCTGACCTATTCATGATGACGACAGCACCTCCTTTGTCAGCCTTTTTGATTATGATGTCAGAGTTGTTTCTGAGGCTGTGGATGGCACTGTGTTCTGCATGGCTGAGGTTATGGGGTAAGCGATGCTGCTTTTCCACAATTTCAGCTCGTGCACGTCGGCGGAAGCAGTCTATGTAGAAATCCAGGCTGCTGTTTCGACCTTCAGGAGGAGTCCACCTAGAATCCTTCTTTTTGTAGTGTTGGCAGGAAGGTCTCTGTGGGTTAATATGTTGGTCAGAGGTGTGTTGGAAATATTCCTTGAGTCTGAGACGTCGAAAATAGGATTCTAGGTCACCACAGAACTGTATCATGTTCGTGGGGGTGGAGGGGCAAAAGGAGAGGCCCCGAGATAGGACAGATTCTTCCGCTGGGCTAAGAGTATAGTTGGATAGATTAACAATATTGCTGGGTGGGTTACGGGAACCATTGTTGTGGCCCCTTGTGGCATATAGTAGTTTAGATAGCTTAGTGTCCTTTTTCTTTTGTAGAGAATCAAAGTGTGTTTTGTAAATGGCTTGTCTAGTTTTTGTAAAGTCCAGCCACGAGGAAGTTTGTGTGGAAGGTTGGTTCTTTATGAGAGTATCCAGTTTTGAGAGCTCATTCTTAATCTTTCCCTGTTTGCTGTAGAGGATGTTGATCAGGTGGTTCCGCAGTTTCCTTGAGAGTGTGTGGCACAAGCTGTCAGCATAGTCTGTGTGGTATGTAGATTGTAATGGATTTTTTACCTTCAGTCCTTTCGGTATGATGTCCATCTGTTTGCATTTGGAGAGGAAGATGATGTCTGTCTGTATCTGTGCGAGTTTTTTCATGAAGTTGACAGATTTCCACTCTATACGGCTAAATTCAGTGCCTTGCATAATCACAGGTTTCAGAGTAGCAGCCGTGTTAGTCTGTATTCGCAAAAAGAAAAGGAGTACTTGTGGCACCTTAGAGACTAACAAATTTATTAGAGCATAAGCTTTCGTGAGCTACAGCTCACTTCATCGGATGCATTTGGTGGAAAAAACAGAGGAGAGATTTATATACACACACACAGAGAACATGAAACAATGGGTTTATCATACACACTGTAAGGAGAGTGATCACTTAAGATAAGCCATCACCAACAGCAGGGGGGGGAAGGAGGAAAACCTTTCATGGTGACAAGCAGGTAGGCTAATTCCAGCAGTTAACAAGAATATCAGAGGAACAGTGGGGGGTGGGGTGGGAGGGAGAAATACCATGGGGAAATAGTTTTACTTTGTGTAATGACTCATCCATTCCCAGTCTCTATTCAAGCCTAAGTTAATTGTATCCAGTTTGCAAATTAATTCCAATTCAGCAGTCTCTCGTTGGAGTCTGTTTTTGAAGCTTTTTTGTTGAAGTATAGCCACTCTTAGGTCTGTGATCGAGTGACCAGAGAGATTGAAGTGTTCTCCAACTGGTTTTTGAATGTTATAATTCTTGACGTCTGATTTGTGTCCATTCATTCTTTTACGTAGAGACTGTCCAGTTTGGCCAATGTACATGGCAGAGGAGCATTGCTGGCACATGATGGCATATATCACATTGGTAGATGCGCAGGTGAACGAGCCTCTGATAGTGTGGCTGATGTGATTAGGCCCTATGATGGTATCCCCTGAATAGATATGTGGACAGAGTTGGCAACGGGCTTTGTTGCAAGGATAGGTTCCTGGGTTAGTGGTTCTGTTGTGTGGTGTGTGGTTGCTGGTGAGTATTTGCTTCAGATTGGGGGGCTGTCTGTAAGCAAGGACTGGTCTGTTTCCCAAGATCTGTGAGAGTGATGGCTCGTCCTTCAGGATAGGTTGTAGATCCTTAATGATGCGTTGGAGAGGTTTTAGTTGGGGGCTGAAGGTGATGGCTAGTGGCGTTCTGTTGTTTTCTTTGTTGGGCCTGTCCTGTAGTAGGTGACTTCTGGGTACTCTTCTGGCTCTGTCAATCTGTTTCTTCACTTCAGCAGGTGGGTATTGTAGTTGTAGGAATGCATGATAGAGATCTTGTAGGTGTTTGTCTCTGTCTGAGGGGTTGGAGCAAATGCGGTTATATCGTAGCGCTTGGCTGTAGACAATAGATCGACTCCTCCTGAAGGTCGAAACATCAGCCTGGATTTCTACATAGACTGCTTCCGCCGACGTGCACGAGCTGAAATTGTGGAAAAGCAGCATCGCTTACCCCATAACCTCAGCCATGCAGAACACAGTGCCATCCACAGCCTCAGAAACAACTCTGACATCATAATCAAAAAGGCTGACAAAGGAGGTGCTGTCGTCATCATGAATAGGTCGGAGTATGAACAAGAGACTACTAGGCAGCTCTCCAACACCACTTTCTACAAGCCATTACCCTCTGATCCCACTGAGAGTTACCAAAAGAAACTACAGCATTTGCTCAAGAAACTCCCTGAAAAAGCACAAGAACAAATCCGCACTGACACACCCCTGGAGCCCCGACCTGGGGTATTCTATCTGCTACCCAAGATCCATAAACCTGGAAATCCTGGATGCCCCATCATCTCAGGCATTGGCACCCTGACAGCAGGATTGTCTGGCTATGTAGACTCCCTCCTCAGGCCCTTCGTTACCAGCACTCCCAGCTATCTTCGAGACACCACCGATTTCCTGAGGAAACTACAGTCCATTGGTGATCTTCCTAAAAACACCATCCTAGCCACTATGGATGTAGAAGCCCTCTACACCAACATTCCACACAAAGATGGACTACAAGCCGTCAGGAACAGTATCCCCGATACTGTCACGGCTAACCTGGTGGCAGAACTTTGTGACTTTGTCCTGACCCATAACTATTTCACATTTGGTGACAATGTATACCTTCAAATCAGCGGCACTGCGATGGGTACCCGCATGGCCCCACAGTATGCCAACATTTTTATGGCTGACTTAGAACAACGCTTCCTCAGCTCTCGTTCCCTAATGCCCCTACTCTACTTGCGCTACATTGATGACATCTTCATCATCTGGACCTATGGAAAAGAAGCTCTTGAGGAATTCCACCATGATTTCAACAATTTCCATCCCACCATCAACCTCAGCCTGGACCAGTCCACACAAGAGATCCACTTCCTGGACACTACGGTGCTAATAAGCGATGGTCACATAAACACCACCCTATATCGGAAACCTACTGACCGCTATTCCTACCTACATGCCTCTAGCTTTCATCCAGATCATACCACTCGATCCATTGTCTACAGCCAAGCGCTACGATATAACCGCATTTGCTCCAACCCCTCAGACAGAGACAAACACCTACAAGATCTCTATCATGCATTCCTACAACTACAGTACCCACCTGCTGAAGTGAAGAAACAGATTGACAGAGCCAGAAGAGTACCCAGAAGTCACCTACTACAGGACAGGCCCAACAAAGAAAACAACAGAATGCCACTAGCCATCACCTTCAGCCCCCAACTAAAACCCCTCCAACGCATCATCAAGGATCTACAACCTATCCTGAAGGACGAGCCATCGCTCTCTCAGATCTTGGGAGACAGACCAGTCCTTGCTTACAGACAGCCCCCCAATCTGAAGCAAATACTCACCAGCAACCACACACCACACAACAGAACCACTAACCCAGGAACCTATCCTTGCAACAAAGCCCGTTGCCAACTCTGTCCACATATCTATTCAGGGGATACCATCATAGGGCCTAATCACATCAGCCACACTATCAGAGGCTCGTTCACCTGTGCATCTACCAATGTGATATATGCCATCATGTGCCAGCAATGCCCCTCTGCCATGTACATTGGCCAAACTGGACAGTCTCTACGTAAAAGAATGAATGGACACAAATCAGACGTCAAGAATTATAACATTCAAAAACCAGTTGGAGAACACTTCAATCTCTCTGGTCACTGGATTACAGACCTAAGAGTGGCTATACTTCAACAAAAAAGCTTCAAAAACAGACTCCAACGAGAGACTGCTGAATTGGAATTAATTTGCAAACTGGATACAATTAACTTAGGCTTGAATAGAGACTGGGAATGGATGAGTCATTACACAAAGTAAAACTATTTCCCCATGGTATTTCTCCCTCCCACCCCACCCCCCACTGTTCCTCTGATATTCTTGTTAACTGCTGGAATTAGCCTACCTGCTTGTCACCATGAAAGGTTTTCCTCCTTTCCCCCCCCCCCCCCCCCCCGCTGCTGGTGATGGCTTATCTTAAGTGATCACTCTCCTTACAGTGTGTATGATAAACCCATTGTTTCATGTTCTCTGTGTGTGTGTGTGTGTGTGTGTGTGTGTGTGTGTGTGTGTGTGTGTGTGTGTGTATATAAATCTCTCCTCTGCTTTTTCCACCAAATGCATCCGATGAAGTGAGCTGTAGCTCACGAAAGCTTATGCTCTAATAAATTTGTTAGTCTCTAAGGTGCCACAAGTACTCCTTTTCTTTTTGCGAATACAGACTAACACGGCTGCTACTCTGAATTAAGAGGAGTGTTATATGTAAGATGCAGGAGATAATTGTTCCTCTCAGCACTGATTACAACCCCAAAGGGGCTACTGTGTCCCATTTTGGGCACCACACTTTAGGAAAGACATGGACAAAGCTGAGAGGAGAGTAACAAAAATGAGAAAATGTTTAGAAACCCTGACATATGAGTAGGGTCTTACTAAATTCACGACTGTGAAAAACACATCAAGGACTGTGAAATCTGTTTTTTTGTGTGTCCTTTTACCCTATATTATAGGCATCATTTCTCAGACTGAGGGGGCATGACCTAAAAAGGGGTCACAAGGCTATCATAGGGGATCACGGTATTGCCACCCTTATTTCTGTACTGCCTTCAGAACTGGGCACCCACCCAGCAGCCACCACTGACTAGCTGCCCAGCTCGGAAGGCAGCACAGAAGGAAGGGTGGCAGTACTACAACCCCTCTATAATGGCACTTTTCATATTTACATTTTGCTGTTTTAAAATACATATTCATGCTTTGTTACAACACCATGAAATTTAAGATTTAAATATATGAAATTCAAGATTTTTTAAATGCTATGATCATGAAATTTACTAAAAGGAACTGTGAATTTGGTAGGGCCATGCATATAAGGAAAGGTTAAAAAAACATAGACCTTTTTAGACTTGAGAAAAGAAAACTGAGAAGGGAGTGGGGGAGCTCAGTGTTCACAATTTACCAAGTGTTGTGGTAGATTCTCCATCACTGGGCATTTTAAAAGCAAGATTGCATGGTTTTTTTTCTAAATGATATGCTCTAGTTCAAACAGGAATTAATTCAGTGAAATCCTATAGCTTTTGTGATTCAGGAGGTCAGACTAGACAAATACAGTGGTCCCTTCTGGGTTTATAATCTACAATTTTTTTGTGGAAGCACTTGAGACATCTCTAATTAATTGAAATCTGTCTAACAAATATAATATTCATTAGCTAATCAAAGCATTACCAGTAGCATTTATTTTCCATTTTTTTTTATTTTGAAGAAGGATGCCATCGCATTGACTAGCAGAAATTATGATGTTAAGATAAAAGACACGTTTCACATACATAGCGGTCTGTTATCAATTTAAAGCTAATGAACAACATTATTCAATGCTGAGCCCTAACTATGTATGAGATTGAACTAGCTGATGATAATCACAGAATCAGAAAAAAAGGCTATGTGCTGCATTAGATGAATAACTCCATTAGCAATTTAACGTTAATGACTGAGCCTAATAAATATAACTCTCAGACAAAACTGTCCTTAAAAGAATATTCAGGTTGTGAATTGAACCCACAAATTTATGGAGGCTTGCAGTTAAGCCAAAAACCAGCTATAGAGCATGGTTACAATAGCTAACCTTAAGAGACTAGCCTGAAGGGCTTAGATAATGGAGGTGTGATACGTCTGCAGATTCACATTATAACCCTTGAGAAAAATGATCTATTTTACGCAGCGTAGCGATCTGGAAGGTCATTGAGTAAGAAGTAATTCTCAGCATCAATAAACTGTGAAATGTGTTTGCTTTTTTTAAAAAAAAATTAATTACAGTTGGTATTTTGAAGCTGATGTAATATTGGCCACCTTGCAGAAAAGTGATATTTGTGCTACTGGCCATATTGATGGAGACCAAGGTGCCGTTACCATTAGCTCCAGAGACTCAGGTCTAAGGCCATACCTTGTCTCAGGGTCCTGAAGCAGTAGCACAAGAGAACCAGTTCCAAAAGGGATGTTTCTTTCTTCTCCCAGAACGTGGTTCAAATGGTTGACATTTCTTTCACATCCCCACCCTACTGTAGGGAGCTTTTTTCAGTTTGTTCACAGCATGCAAGCTCCTCTTCTCCCAAATGCTGGCTGAGTGTGAGTCTCCGACAGTGCCAGAAGAGATTAGCCAGGAGGTCACACGAGATGACTGGAAATTAAACTGGTATATTCAGCATAATTCAAGGAAAGGGCATAAATTGTAACCATGCACTCTATTAAGGGGATGAGCTGCTAAATGTTATGATTGTGTAAAATGTTGTGTCTACCACTCATAGCAGCAGTGACCAGACACACCCCATTTCCCTTCAGCTGCCCAGCAGCTGATTAAGCCCAATTTTCTCCAGGTCTCATACCTGCTGTCCACATTTCCGTACATCCCCATCTGCCTCTTCAGTCTACCTCCTGCTCCCCACTCTCCCCTAACCTCTTCACAGTTTCCAAACTATAGAGTATAGAGGGCAGCCATCTTGACTGAGGACAACCTGTGACCTCAGTCCCTTTGCAAGTAATGGGAGAGAATAGCCATTTTGTGTAAGGGCAAATGTTTGCAAGAATAGCCATTGGGACATCAGGAGAACCATTAAAAAGATCAATATACATTTGTGAGAACAGCTATTTCCAAAGAACAGGTAGGGAAATAGGAGGGCAGGCAAATGAAAAATATGGATACACAGTAATTTATTTCTTAATGATAAGGCTTGTTATAAAATATTATCCCTATTTGTAAAATATCCCCCCCCACACACACACTAAACTCCTTTTCCAGAGCAATTGGCCCACTACACAGGCGTTTCCCCACTAGCCTCATTCACCAACCCCAGTCTTCCTGAAAACCTTTCATGCTCCCCCAGACAGCCACCCACCTCCCTGAGCACAACCTCTCCTCCACATGAACCAGTGCATAGGCATCGCCTGTCTTAGGGATGCTTGGAATCTGCTAGGACCTTCTGCTTTTTGAATGATCATGCAGGATTCCAGGATCCAAACAGTTAAATGTTACATGTTCCAATGCCATTACAGCGATCTGGAGACTGTGAAGGCCATGGCTAAGCTACGTGTCCCACTGATCTGCCATCCCTTAGTGCTGTTTCTGGAAGCCAGACATCTAACCCCACCCATGAGAGAACATCTTTCTCCATATGAGACTTAGGGCACGTCTTCCCTGACAATGTTTTAACCACTTCCATGAGGGGCGTAACTACCAGCGCTGGGAGCATGGCTCCCAGCACTGAGGCAATGTCTATACTGGCATGTTACAGCGCTGAAACTTGCAGTGCTCAGGGGTAGATTTTTTCACACCCCTGAACAAGAAAGTTGCAGCACTGTAAAGTGCCAGTGTAGACAAGTGCTTAATAAATTATGTTAGCAATGCTTTGAGTTTGTGGGCTGCAGAAACATGCACAAGGCATTAAAGGGGCTTGTACACAGGTTGTCACATTGCAGAAACAAGATTTGCATTTTAGTTAATCCAGCCTGATGCCATTAATTGTCTTAATGGGAAATGAGTACACTTGTAGCCTATGCTTTAGAAGGTCTCTGAGAGCATTCCAATCTTACATGAAGTATAAAATGTTTTCAGGATGCTGAAAAATGATTATCTATGAGTTATATATACTTGATATTGATATTTGTAATGTGTAACTAGGAACATGGTAATGAAAAGTACTACTTATAGGACCAAATAGTTTTGCTCATGCAAACACAAATATGGCGTTTTAATATAATCTACTTAAGCATTTTATCACCATGCTTTTGGCTGATTAAATCAGTTTGTTATACTCTAGGACATAAAATCCTGCCTTCACACACTCAAAATGTCTAATGTGAGCTGGGAGGGAGGGTCAGTGTTCAGAATGAGTGTCAGTAGAAATTAAAGACCACTTAGAAGTCTGCCTAGCAAATCTGCTGCTTCATGCCAATTTTGTTAGGTTCACTGTGCCATCAGGGCACATAAGATTTTAAAGAAGTTTACTGCTGAAGGTAATAGAGCCTGAAGATCCTGGAGAGTAAGAACTCCACTTTGTGACAGTCTACCCCTTCATTAGTCTTATACAAAAGGGAACAGCAGGAATGATCTCCAAAAGGAAGTCTACAGTTTATCAGCAGCATCTAGAATGAAATACTGGAAGCCACTTCCCAAATTTTCCCTGCAGGAATAGTAATTGCAGTGCCTTCACTTCCCAACATTTCTGATCATTAACAGCTAGTTCTGATCAGGTGTTTCCTAATTTTGGGGCCAGGCCTGACCTCCTTATTTAGGAAAAATTTTCATAGACTTCAATGGATATTTTAAATGGCTAAGGATTACAGTACTCAACACATAACTACTTGGGCGGGTCAGGGGGGCAAGGGAGGGAATCTAGTTTTTGGAAGCCAAAAGCAATTAAGTAATCTGAAGTACTTCACCTAATGCAGAGTTCCAGAGTAGCCCCCGATTTTGACATCCTGTATGTACCCACACTGAATGCATCCGATGAAGTGAGCTGTAGCTCACGAAAGCTTATGCTCAAATAAATTTGTGTCTCTAAGGTGCCACAAGTAGCCCTTTTCTTTTTGCGGATAAAGACTAACACGGCTGCTACTCTGAAACCTAGGAATAACTAGCTGTGTAGACAAACCCGAGTGGCCTATAGCGAACAACTTCCTTCATTCCTTTACCCTTTTCTTTCCAGCCCTCAACTGGCATTTAACATTGGCTGACATCTAGCCAGAGTTCATCATTAGTTCTTAGTAGACCTCATAGTTTTTAATTTTACTTTTTAATGTAACTTCCCTTGTCTCATGTGTACAATATGCATGGAAAGTACAGAGCTGCACAGCTAGCACTGTTAAGACATGTAGGAAGGCCTATTCAGGCTCAGATAATGAAGGAGAATACATAGCCAAAACTGAAAGAATTGAATTTTTATTCATTGTTCGGGCTGAGGCTGGTTCCTATATTTTTGGTCCAAACTACAAGCAGCCTTCGTGCGCAAAAATGTTCTAAACCTGAGAGCCCAGCTAATTGCATTAATATGAACTATGTCTATGTTCAGGAACAGGGTAATGTATCTTAAAGACATAGTTCATAGCATAGTGGGTTATTCATGCTTAATGAACCCAGCAAAGTAAAATGGTAGACATCACTCATGGCCCGCTATATATTTTTATTGGCCTGTTAAAATGTATAGTAAAATCATTTACTGAGAAATAAAGGCAGCAGGAGGTTGTAGTTAATGACAGATTGTGAAATACACTTTGCATATAATGCGCCTTTAGATACTATGTTGTATTTTTCCTTTGGTTCTGAAAAATAACATAGTGGCAGGGAATATCAGTATTATGCATATATATGTTGTCTTCCTATCCCATGCCCAGGAAGCTGATATCTTGGGATTTGGTGAAAGCTATTCTACTTCTGTAAGAAAAAAACCTGTCCAAGTCCTTCTGCACACTAATTAATTTTTTTGGCCTTTATATGGCCTTTTTAGCTGTAAAAAACAAGTGAAGTTTTTAATTAATTTGGCTTTTCCTTGGACATTTTTGTAAAGACATGACATTTTCTTAAATATTTCTATCAGCCTTAGGTTGGAGACGCATGATGAGCCAGTGAGTAGGGCACTATAATAGGGCTGGGGAGACCTGGGTTCAAGTTTATAATCCAATACAGACCTCTTGGGCAATTCACTTAGATTCTGTCTCTCATTTCCTCATTGAAGGCTAACAGTACATTGGGGGCACATGACCAGGAGTTGTCGCCGAATTGAACCAATACTGTTCAATGTGTACATCAATGACCTGTCAGTGACTCTCTTGCACAAGTTTATATATGATGATATCTGCTGCAGCTACCCAGCTCAGTCCTTCTCAGAAATTGACAAGGTCTTGAATGCTTACATGAAGCTCATGGTAGACTATTGTAGTTGATGGCTCCTGCAGCCACCTTTTCCTGTACTGTTTCTAGTGTATTTCACCTGCATAAAGCAAGCGCAAGCCACGAGTTAAATGTTTTCCTCAATAGCATGATCCATACTCAGTTTTGATTCATAATGTTTATTCTTCCCGCTTAACCTTTTATCACAAATGACACAACAAGCAAACAAACTCAGCCAACCAAATGTAACAAAAATGAAGCAAAAGTGTTTTTAATCTTCTTTCTGAGGCTTGGGTTCTTGAGTCACACTCCTATTCATTTGTCAGCCGTTCTCGATTCTGAAGACATGCCCTATCTATTTCATCCCACTGCTGCTCAGACTGCTGAGCCCTCAACATCAGTACTAACAGGATGGCAGTGATAACATACCAATGTCCCATCCCTGACATGTTTCATTTTGGGGACAGATGAATGGACTGAAAGTCTATACATTTGTTCTGAAGCAATAACATCTCTGGCCTGGAATGCTCTTACATTAAATATCGTCTGTGTTTGTTTAAAACACTAGATTTCAGTATTGAATCAAACTTCAAAAGCTATTTATTGCTCCATATAAATGAACACTATGCCTTAATTAACCACATCAACTTTGACTATAATTTGGCAATCAATTTTATTGGAATCGATGTAAGTCCTGTCTTAACTGACGGGTCCTTAAGCGCACACCATTTTTCTGTATGGAATTCTTTTGACAATAATCAGTTTCAATCAACTGTCTTTAACAAGGACAACTGTAAGCAAATGTGAAATGAATTAATGTCCAATATTGTTTTCTTGCAGTTACTTTTCATACCTACTCTCACCCCTGCAGGCAAACACTGGACCCCAGCTTTAACTGCTATGTGGATTATCATACCTAGATGGGATCCCATTTCTTGAGGCTAATCCCTAACACAAACAAACAAACAAACAAACAAAAAAACTTCTGATCTTATTGGTTACTTCACAGACTCTGTGTGAAATCAGTCTCACTCCAGGAGCACATAATGTCACTTAGTGGTGGCATTCTTGTCAATATTAGTAATTGTCGTTCTCCATTATAAACATCCAAGATTTTTGCAATGCTTCCTTATTTTTGCTAAGCCTTTTCTACTTCTGTCCTGGAAGTCTAAAACCCTACCCTCTGATATTTTTTCTTTTTTCTATGACATATGTATTCTTTACCTCAGTTTATAGTTTACAGTATCTGCTGTGAGAGTCAGCCTGAGTCACTGTCTCATTTATTCACATATTTCACCTTCAAGTATAAAACCTATGTTCTTTTCTCCTGCTGATTCTATCCTTCCAGGTGCACTTAATAGCACAGAATGTTAGAGTTTTGTCTTTTCTGTCTGACTTAACCAATTAGATATCTATTATCACAATATTTTATCCTTTGCTTTAAAAATTTCAGCTTAGAGTTTTATATTTTTTTTCTTTGATCCTTAGCTAGATATTGACAAGGGAAATGCCCATTTCTCTGTGGTTTAGGCCAAGATCTTCAAACATGACTAGTGAATTTTGAGTGCCAAACCTGATCTTTAAACCAACCTGATCTTCAATGGATGAATACTCACCACTTTCTGAAAATCAGGGTTTCTTACATTGGCTCTCATTGTACACCCCAAAGTTGAAGCACCAAAGTCACTAATCACTTTTGAAAATGTTGGCCAATGTTCTTTATCACTAGCAGTCACTTAACATGTCATTTTTACACTTCCATTACCTTGATAGCTGTTTCTGTTTTCACATTAGAGACTAACAAATTTATTAGAGCATAAGCTTTCGTGAGCTACAGCTCACTTCATCGGATGCATTTGGTGGAAAAAACAGAGGAGAGATTTATATACACACACAGAGAACATGAAATAATGGGTTTATCATACACACTGACAGTCCGGGGTTTTTACCCAATTTTTTGAGGCTTCACTGTAAGGAAAGTGATCACTTAAGATAAGCCATCACCAGCAGCGGGGGGGGGCGGAAGGAGGAAAACCTTTCATGGTGACAAGCAAGGTAGGCTAATTCCAGCACTTAACAAGAATATCAGAGGAACGGTGGGGGGTAGGGTGGGGGGGAGAAATACCATGGGGAAATAGTTTTACTTTGTGTAATGACTCATCCATTCCCAGTCTCTATTCAAGCCTAAGTTAATTGTATCCAGTTTGCAAATTAATTCCAATTCAGCAGTCTCTCGTTGGAGTCTGTTTTTGAAGCTTTTTTGTTGAAGAATAGCCTCTCTTAGGTCTGTAATCAAGTGACCAGAGAGATTGAAGTGTTCTCCAACTGGTTTTTGAATGTTATAATTCTTGACGTCTGATTTGTGCCCATTCATTCTTTTACGTAGAGACTGTCCAGTTTGGCCAATGTACATGGCAGAGGGGCATTGCTGGCACATGATGGCATATATCACATTGGTAGATGCGCAGGTGAACGAGCCTCTGATAGTGTGGCTGATGTGATTAGGCCCTATGATGGTATCCCCTGAATAGATATGTGGACAGAGTTGGCAACGGGCTTTGTTGCAAGGATAGGTTCCTGGGTTAGTGGTTCTGTTGTGTGGTGTGTGGTTGCTGGTGAGTATTTGCTTCAGATTGGGGGGCTGTCTGTAAGCAAGGACTGGCCTGTCTCCCAAGATCTGTGAGAGTGATGGGTCGTCCTTCAGGATAGGTTGTAGATCCTTGATGATGCGTTGGAGAGGTTTTAGTTGGGGGCTGAAGGTGATGGTTAGTGGCGTTCTGTTATTTTCTTTGTTGGGCCTGTCCTGTAGTAGGTGATTTCTGGGTACTCTTCTGGCTCTGTCAATCTGTTTCTTCACTTCAGCAAGAAACTCCCTGAAAAAGCACAAGAACAAATCCGCACAGACACACCCCTAGAACCCCGACCTGGGGTATTCTATCTGCTACCCAAGATCCATAAACCTGGAAATCCTGGACGCCCCATCATCTCAGGCATTGGCACCCTGACAGCAGGATTGTCTGGCTATGTAGACTCCCTCCTCAGGCCCTTCGTTACCAGCACTCCCAGCTATCTTCGAGACACCACCGATTTCCTGAGGAAACTACAGTCCATTGGTGATCTTCCTAAAAACACCATCCTAGCCACTATGGATGTAGAAGCCCTTTACACCAACATTCCACACAAAGATGGACTACAAGCCATCAGGAACAGTATCCCCGATACTGTCACGGCTAACCTGGTGGCTGAACATACTGACCGTTATTCCTACCTACATGCCTGTAGCTTTCATCCAGATCATACCACTCGATCCATTGTCTACAGCCAAGCTCTATGATATAACTGCATTTGCTCCAACCCCCAGACAGAGACAAACACCTACAAGATCTCTATCATGCATTCCTACAACTACAATACCCACCTGCTGAAGTGAAGAAACAGATTGACAAAGCCAGAAGAGTACCCAGAAGTCACCTACTACAGGACAGGCCCAACAAAGAAAACAACAGAACGCCACTAGCCATCAACTTCAGCCCCCAACTAAAACCTCTCCAACGCATCATCAAGGATCTACAACCTATCCTGAAGGACGACCCATCACTCTCACAGATCTTGGGAGACAGGCCAGTCCTTGCTTACAGACAGCCCCCCAATCTGAAGCAAATACTCACCAGCAACCACACACCACACAACAGAACCACTAACCCAGGAACCTATCCTTGCAACAAAGCCCGTTGCCAACTCTGTCCACATATCTATTCAGGGGATACCATCATAGGGCCTAATCACATCAGCCACACTATCAGAGGCTCGTTCACCTGCGCATCTACCAATGTGATATATGCCATCATGTGCCAGCAATGCCCCTCTGCCATGTACATTGGCCAAACTGGACAGTCTCTACGTAAAAGAATGAATGGGCACAAATCAGACGTCAAGAATTATAACATTCAAAAACCAGTTGGAGAACACTTCAATCTCTCTGGTCACTTGATTACAGACCTAAGAGAGGCTATTCTTCAACAAAAAAGCTTCAAAAACAGACTCCAACGAGAGACTGCTGAATTGGAATTAATTTGCAAACTGGATACAATTAACTTAGGCTTGAATAGAGACTGGGAATGGATGAGTCATTACACAAAGTAAAACTATTTCCCCACGGTATTTCTCCCCCCCCACCCCACCCCCCACTGTTCCTCTGATATTCTTGTTAAGTGCTGGAATTAGCCTACCTTGCTTGTCATCATGAAAGCTTTTCCTCCTTTCCCCCCCTCCCCCCGCTGCTGGTGATGGCTTATCTTAAGTGATCACTCTCCTTACAGTGTGTATGATAAACCCATTATTTCATGTTCTCTGTGTGTGTATATAAATCTCTCCTCTGTTTTTTCCACCAAATGCATCTGATGAAGAGAGCTGTAGCTCACAAAAGCTTATGCTCTAATAAATTTGTTAGTCTCTAAGGTGCCACAAGTACTCCTTTTCTTTTTGCGAATACAGACTAACACGGCTGCTACTCTGAAACCTGTTTTCACATTGTTTGCCTACGTATAGTTATCCTTTGAGTTTTCTTTGTCACCACTTCAGATACTCATTACTTTTGCCATGTGGCATGTCTTGTCCCCTTTTTATGGTTCTGCTTGAACCCTAAAATACAGTAAGATACAATTCCCACACTCTACCCCACATCCACTAAAACATTCTGTAACGTGTTCTTGTCTGTAATTCATAGACTCAAACTAAACAAAAGAAGCTGAATCATCACCTGATATGAAAAAAGTAGCCTCATTGAAATCACTAGAGCTAAATTCATTTACCTAAAGGGAGCATCTGACTCAAGGGTGATACTGTTAAAGCTTTACCCCCTGCATAAGCCAGAAAAGAGACCTACATCAGACAATTAATGTTTCAGTGCAAGAGACCTCCTTTCTCTTATGCTATTGGCCTTAAATCCTCAGAGGTTCTACCATACTCAATATGATTAGAAGTAATAAAAGTAGCAGGGTCTAGCGTGTTATATGTAACCATTATTTCATGAAAAATAGTGTGTAATGAATAACCTTGTTCCAATTTTCATATTGTTGTTCAATAGCAAAGGGGATTTATTTAGTGAGTTAACAGGATGGGTGAAGAATCTGTTCCTCGAGGCTGGGGACACGAACTCTAGAGTCAAGAGAATTGCAGATTTTTGCCTCCTTTTGTGTAATAATTGAACTGATGCAAACACCTCTGAACACCCATTAAATTTGGAGTCTAGAATTCTACACCTGAATTTAAAGATTCAGTTTGCAGCTTAGCCCATCTTTGGGGTTTTTTTCGGGTGATTTTGCGGGCCAGGTCAAGAGAAAGCTTTTGACACCCTGGATAAAGTATATCATTTGATTTAATGGAGACAGCATGAACCACATCCCTAATTGTTATCGTTATGTTTTAGGAAGTGCTGTACACTTGGAAAAGTATTTCTATGCAGATCTTGTTGTATATTTTACTATTGTAGACATTATTAAGATCTAAACTTGGAACTGGACATTACCAGAATCTATTTGGTGTCCTGGGAGAGAGTCAGAGGGTTGGTTGCAAGGAGAATACTTAATATCCATTCTCTACTGCTTTGCAAAATTGTCACTATTCTCATTGTAGATGAGGTTTCCCCACCAGTTGTAATTCCCTTTGGGAGAAACTATGAAATTCATCCTCAGTTTGTACAAGAATGTTTATTGATGAGGCCAGCATGGCCAAACTTGAAGTGTTATACATTTATGCTAATGTTTAATTATTGCTACTATTTGACACATTTCATTTGGGGAATTATCTATTTTAGTATTCCTGTGGTTTCTATTGTGCAACAGAAAACTACTGTGTGATCGCTGCTAATATAGCTTATAATATAAAAACAAAAATACGTCATTCTTTCCCTTTCTTCATAAGTCTAGAAATTACACACACACACACACACGTCATAGCTGGCAGTCATGTCTCGGGCTGCTGCTGTTTCCAAAAAGATGTAATACCAGGGCTTACTCCCAGAATTTAGGAAAAGGAGAGAGGAGAAGCTGTCAAAATGCCTCATTTGGTAGGGAACAAATAGGTACTTGTGTGAAAGATATTCGGCTAAATTGTTTCTTTTAATATCATAACAATTAGATAGGCATATTTTGGACCTTATCCTGAGAACTGCAGATCGACACAACTCACAAGCTCAAGACCTGGTCCATTTTTATAATTATTTATTAAAAGCAATATACAACAGAAAGCCACTAGCTGGCACTACATAATATATCCTTATGGAGCCAAATGTTACATTTGCATCCTTTCTCAAATACAACTACTCCACACCTTTCCAAATATTTTAGCTGACACTCTAATAGTGTGTGATCTTTCCCACAGTAGCACAGGATCTTTCAGTCAGTCTCTTGACTGTATCCCTGTGATGTCCAACTATTTCAGATTGAGAATCAATATAATATTTCAGAAAGGTCTAAAGAAAAGGAGTACTTGTGGAACCTTAGAGACTAACAAATTTATTTGAGCATAAGCTTTCGTGATGTATATGCATCCGATGAAGTGAGCTGTAGCTCATGAAAGCTTATGCTCAAATAAATTTGTTAGTCTCTAAGGTGCCACAAGTCCTCCTTTTCTTTTTGCGGATACAGACTAACATGGCTGCTACTCTGAAACCTGAGAAAGGTCTAAGTGTCACAATCAATACTTTGGGGCAGACTCCTACCCTGTTCCCTCCCCTTGGGCTGCCCATAGTCTGCTGCTTGGGCTTCCCCAAGTGTGAGGGATTCCCTGGCAAACCTACAGTCAGCATATCCAGTTAGTATTCCTCCCTCCCTGAAGCTCCTGGCACTATAGAAGTATCTTGGAAGTAAAAAGGGAAGTGGCTAGCATGAGTTACTCTGAATCTATCCCCAGTTAACATATGGTCTCCCGCACACCTTTGTGAATCTGTGCAAGCCACCAAGCTGCTGTAACCTGCACAAAGGCCAGGACAGCATATAAGGGGGCTATTAATGGTTGTTGAATCTCAGCTTCTCCTGTTTACCAGGCTGCCTTGGGTGGCTGGTCCCCTAAGTCTATGAAGAACCAGCAAGCTCCTACCATGCTCTCTTGGGGGCTCCCCACCATCTGGCAGTAAATCAGGTAATGGAGTATTCACAGCTACTCTCCTCCCTTCTAGGCAATGCAGCAGGTGGCCAGCAGGGGAGCTCTTCAGAGTGTTCCTGGTTCCAAAGAAATGGTGGGAGGCAGCTGGGGAGGAGGTAGCAATGGTCATAATTCAAACACTTCCATTTAAAAATCACAGGGCATTAATAATCAGTTACAAATTTTCTTTTTAACACAGCTGCCCTCAAGTGCCACAGGTAGCATACCACAACTCTATCTAATGGAAATGTGCTCTTATTTCACACGCTCATAAATCCCCTCTGGCCACAGAAGAGGCCACACTTACAATTTGTCCTCGACATCTGTGCAAATCTGTGCCTAACAGAGCATGTGTTTGTTCCAGACCTCTAACATCATCCCCAGACAGTCGAACTTTAGACATCAAAAGTTCAGAAGACTCTTGGTCTCCCACAAGGCTGTGCTACAATGTACCCATTTTGGTTTCACATTTCATTTTCTACTATTATTTCTACTTATGTTGTATAACCAAGTAGGTGTCTTTCTAAGACATTTGTATGGGAGCACTTTTCCTGGGATTTACTATATTTCTTCAGTAACATCCAGCCTTGAGTCATATTATTAAATGAGGACACACATAAGAGGTATTTATTTATTAAGGAAAGGCCGTTTAAGGTTTACTGTTAAAAATTCATAGATTCATAGATACTAAGGTCAGAAGGGACCATTCTGATCATCTAGTCCGACCTCCTGCACAACGCAGGCCACAATCTCACCCACCCACTCCTACGAAAAACCTCACCTATGTCTGAGCTATTGAGGTCCTCAAATCGTGGTTTAAAGACTTCAAGGAGCAGAGAATCCTCCCTCAAGTGACCCGTGCCCCATGCTACAGAGGAAGGCGAAAAACCTCCAGGGCCTCTTCCAATCTGCCCTGGAGGAAAATTCCTTCCCGACCCCAAATATGGTGATCACCCTGAGCATATGGGCAAGATTCATCAGCCAGATACTACAGAAAATTCTTGCCTGGGTAACTCAGATCCCATCCATCTAATAACTCATCTCAGGGGATTAGGCCTATTTACCCTGAATATTTAAAGATCAATTAATTACCAAAATCACATTATCCCACATACCATAAACTTATCGAGTAGAATCTTAAAGCCAGATAGATCTTTTGCCCCCACTGCTTCCCTTGGAAGGCTATTCCAGAACTTCATTCCTCTGATGGTTAGAATTTCATCTAACTTAATTAGACTAATTAGAACTTCATCTAATTTCAAGTCTAAACTTCCTGGTGGCTAGTTTATACCCATTTGTTCTTGTGTCCACATTGTCTTGATGTAGCACGCTCAAACCAAACACTCTACTACTATTAGGAACTCTGGGTAGTGTAGTCCAAATATCACTGCTTTACAGTGAAATTACTATAAGAACAACATCCACTAGAAGGTATTCAAAACACTATGTCCACATATTATTAGTAACTTCTGCTTTACTCCAGGTGAGTTCCATTTTCTGATCAAAAATAAAAACTGCAACATTTTGTTACATAAAATTATAAAATCATAGAATAATGAAATTCAGAATAAATATTTTTGTGCTGTACATATATATTACACGTGAAAAATTGTATTAAAAGAATAATGAGGTTTCAAACATACAAAAGTTATGAAATGCCAGAATTAAGGTTGCCTATGGAATTTTAATCATTCCCCTAGTCCAAGGTGGGCAAACTTTTTGGCCTGAGGGCCACAGTTGGGTGGGGAAATTGTATGCAGGGCCATGAATGTAGGGCTGGGGCGGGGGGTTAGCGTGTGGGAGGGAGTGTGGTGTACAGGAAGGGGCTCAGGGCAAGGGGTTGGGTTGCAGGAGGGGTTCGAGATGTGGGCTCTGGGTGGCAGCAGCGTGCAGTGGGGCTAAGGCAGGCTCCTTGCCTGCCCTGGCCCCTTGCTGCTCCCGGAAGTGGCCAGCATGTCCAGGGGGTGGCGGTGGAGCAGACAGCTCCACTGAGCACTGCCCTCAAATGTAGGTACCACCCCTGAACCTCCCACTGGCCGCAGTTTCCTATTCCCCCTTCCTCAGGGGCCACAGGGACGTAGTGCCAGCTGCTTCCAAGTGCAGCGCAGGGCCAGGGTAGACAGGGAGCCTGCCTTAGCCGCATTGTGCCATGGGACTGGCAATCCCACGGGCCTGATTGAAAGCTCTGATGGGATGGATCTGGCCCGTGGGCTGTAGTTTGCCCTCCCCTGTCCTAGTCTGTATGCATTACAATACGATCTGTAACTACATTATCTCATACTATTTTTTCCACAAGTTTCCCCAGACTCCTCATCCAATCTTAGTCCATTACCCACTGCCCAGCCAGTCCCAACCTCCCTCTCCTCCTCATCCAAACTGTTTTCCCACCACCACTGGCCTCCAATCCTTCCCTTCTATTTCTCCCTCACCAACTGGCTCCTAGTCTCCTTTCCCAGCCAGTCCCAGGCACTACTTCCCTGAATAATCATCCAGTTTCTGTCTTCCTCCCACCACTATCTCCCAGCCCCATCCTCACACACTTTAGAAAAAATATATGGAAATTGGAAAGAGAGTCCAAAGGAGAGCAAAAAAACCGTTAAAAGGTTTAGCATGTTTAGCCGTGAGAAAAGCAGAGCGGGGGAGGAACCTTATAACACTCTACATATTTTTTAAGGGCTGTTTTTAAGAGGACAGTGATCAATTTTTCTCCATGTCTACTGATGAGAGATTTACATTAGAGATCAGGAAAAACTGTCTAACTATAAGAATATTTATGGACTGGAATGAGTGTCCAAGAGATTGTGGAATTCCTGTCATTGGATATTTTAAAGATCAGGTTGGATAAACACCTGTTTACTTGATCTTGTCTTGGCATACAAGGATGGAGTAGAGGACTTTTTGAGGTCCATTCCACCCCACCTTTCTATGTTTCAATACCCCCCCAAGGCTCCCTGTCCCACTCTCAGCTAATTACTTCTGAGTAAGTGTCAACTTACTAAAACCCAGAGCTAGAAATCTCCCTGGCATGTGATGCCTCACCCCATGGAATTGGAGCAGTTATCTTCCATGTGATGCCAGATGCTTTGTGCTTCCAGCAGACTGCAACTATGCCCAGAAAGACTATGAAACCTTGCGTCTCATCTGGGGAGTTAAGAAAGTTCAACAGTATCTGTATGGTAGTAAGTTTACATTTGTGACAGATTGTAAACCATTGTCCATTTTAACCTCAAGAGGGACATTCCAGAAATGGCCACTGCTCGTGTTCAGAAATGGACTTTATTCTTGGCAGCCCATAAACAGGCTGTCAAATGTAAGGGAATGGCTCAACATTGTAATGCTGCTGAGTTATCCCGACCACCACTGTTGGATACAAGTTCCACACAACAAGAAGATGAACTTACAGCTGTTGAAAAGTTCTATGTGGCACAAACTGGCATATTTCCTGTTACTCAGAGGATACAAAAACAAACAACAAGCAAAAAAATACCTTAGTGGAGCCATTCATCCCCCAAAGTAATGAAATCACAGTTGCTCAAGGTTGTTTAATGTGGGGAATTTGTGCCATCATTCCTATGAAACTACAGGCAAGGATCCTGGAAGAGAAAAATACAGAACACCTTGGTGTAGTCAAGATGAAGACATTGGATAGAGCAGGGGCGGCCAATCTGAGCCTGAGAAGGAGCCAGAATTTACCAATGTAAATTGTCAAAGAGCCACAGTAATACGTCAGCAGCCCCCCCTCCCCCACACACACACCCCTCAGCACCTCCTGCCCACCAGCAGCCCCGCCAATCAGCGTTTCCTGCCTGCCACAATCAGCTGTTTCGCATGTGCAGGAGGCTTGGAGGGGGAGAGGGGAGGAGTGAGGGCATGGCAGGCTCAGGGAAGGGGCAGGGGCCTTGGGAGAAGGGATGGAGTGGGGGTTGAGCAGTGAGCACCACCCAGCACATTGGAAAGTTAGCATCTGTAGCTCCAGTCCTGGAGTCAGTGCCTATGCAAGAAGCCGCATATTAACCTCTGAAGAGCCACATGCGGCTCCAGAGCCACAGGTTGGCCACCCCTGAGCTAGAGGATATGTCGGGTGGCCAGGTATTAACCGATAGATTGAACTGTTAGTAAAGTGAGTGCAAAATATGACTCGCTTGGCACCACTTCACCTTTGGAACTGGCTGACTGCTCCCTACATTTTGCAGGCCCAAGCTTGGGTATCAATTTTCTCATAGTAGTGGGCAGATATTCCAACTGGCCTGAACTTTTCTGCAGATCATCCATGACTAAGGCTATGATTTTGTCACAGAGGTCACAGAATTGGTGACTTCCAAATACCTCTGTGACTTCAGCCCCAGCAGCTAGGAGCTGCAGGGTCCCACCGCCTCCCACAATGGCAGGGAGCTGTGAGGTACCCCTGCCACCTAAGACAGTGGGCCCCCAAGCTCTGAGCTGGCATGGGCAGTAGAGGTACCCCGCAGCTCCCACCTACTGCAGGCAACGGGGATCCCAACAGCTTCCCAGCCACTGTGGCAGGGCAGGGTGATCCCCTCAGCTCCCCGCCTCCATAGGGGGACCCTGAAGCTCGGATCCCCCATAGGTGGCGGAAGCCCCAGAGCTGACAGCCACCTTGCAGCTGCCCATTCCTATTTTACCCCTTCCTATTTTACCATGTATATATTTTTCATGACCTGTCCCTGACTTTTGCTAAAAATATCTATGACAAAATCTTAGCCTTATCCATGACATCTGCATGTACCATACAAGTTCTATGAAGCCTTTTTGCTCACAAGGGACTGCCAAGACAAACTGTAAATAACTATGGTGCACAATTTGTTTCGGCAGATTTCCAAGCTTTCATGAAAAGTAATGACATCAAACATGTTATATCCACATTATACCATCTTGCAACAAATGGCTTAAGAGAACACTTTATCCAACCCATGATAGAAGCTTTGAAAGTGGCAACAGAACAACCAGGTTTATTACACACCAAACTTGCAAACTTCTTGTTGGCATATCAGAATGCCATGCAGACAGCAACAAATCAGTCACCTGCAAATTTGTTCCCAAGACACAACCTCTGGTCTCACCTGGATTTATTAAAACCTGCCCTGTCAAAAGAGGTAATGAACAGAATGATCAAGCAAAGGACTGTGGATGCTCTGCAATTAGAGAGCTATGGATGGGACAATGTGTTCTTGCTCAAGATTACAGGTGACCACAAGTGGGTTCCTAGCACTAACCAAGTTCAGAAGGGACCTTATTCTTATGCTCTTGCAGTGACGCCTGATGTGACATGGCATCACCACATCAAGCAGATTGGGATTTACTCCTCCAAACAAACTGTTGCGACACTGGTGCTACCTGTTCTGGCTTTTCTGAATTCTGAAGTTCGGGACACTGTAGTCCCTTTAATTCCTAGCACCAAGGAAACAGAACTTAAATTTAAAGCATCTGTTCAAGTGTCAACTCCAGAACTGTGAGATTCTGCCCTGTGCGACAAAAGAAACTGCCTGAGTGACTCAATTTGTAGTTGAAATAGTTGATAATTAAGGCTGATGAATAGTACCGAGGCAGAATAATCCTCTCACTCTGGAGTGCTCAGTTAGTCTATTCTGATCTCCTTAGTTACAATTGCAATTTATAATGTTAGGTTAGACCTGTTTTGGGAGGGGTAACAACACAATAAGAGGGGAGGACTCTACTGTATGTGATGTAATTGAGCGTGTTCCTTGCCTAACCACTAGAGGACATCTTGTGTATCAAGATACTAGCAGTGGCGCAGTAGAGTTTGGCCGAGCAAGAAGCAACAAAGTAGTTGAATAAACTTATAGGTTACATAGCTCTCTGTCCATATCTTAATTGGCAAGATCCTGGGTGCAGAAGTAACAGATCTAATAGGGTAGGGTCCTGAGCTCTGCTAGAAGCTAGAGGGACCTGGGTTTGTGGCTCCATTGAGTGGAAAGGGGCTCCTAGTGGCATTAGCCTGCAAGTGCAGCTGCCTCCTCCCTGTCAGTTCTGCTGAGAGGACAGAAAGCTGGGATTCTGCATGAGTTAGTTTCAGTCTCAACTTCTTCTTTCTCCCACCCCTCCAGGTAGGGAGTGGGACTTAAAGTTGTGAGGGGAAAGCTCATGTCTCTCCCAAGCTGAAAGCTGGGGGCAGGAGAGTAAGTATGGGGGTAGGGGGCTGGGGAAATATAAGGTTGTTCTTATAAACTGAAAGTTGGGGAAAGATGTCCTGTCAGCCCTCTTAAAAATTATGCCCAATTACACCCATCCCTCAAATACGAGGCAAATCCACTGGAAAGAGCCATGTCTTGGCCATATTTATTGCCCAGTGATGCCCAGAATGCCCCCTTTGAATCTATCAGTAGACAGAGTAAGTTAGAGAAGCCTTTAGGCTACTGTAATTTGTACTGGGGAGAGAGGATGCAGGCTGGGTATAGTACAACCCCAGGATCCATGACTTTATAAAATCCAACTTTGTCTTCCTCCCCAGATTTTCACTGAGCACAGATGGTCATTCTGACTGATTTACAGAAGTGTGCCCAGGGACCCACATATCTTATTTCATACCTGGCCTGCACCACCATGGTGGGGGGAAAGAGTCTATTTCACAGAGAACATTGAATCCATTGACCTATTTTCAACTGCTTTGTAAAATGTAAATGTGTCCTTAGTGTTTTAAGAGTTCCATGCAGTGTGTTAATTTGGAAGTGGCACTGTGTGAA
This sequence comes from Dermochelys coriacea, assembly GCF_009764565.3. Lineage (NCBI taxonomy): Eukaryota > Metazoa > Chordata > Testudines > Dermochelyidae > Dermochelys > Dermochelys coriacea. Next base: position 21,446,751 of record NC_050078.2, on the reverse strand, counting down.
TGTCAGCGGCAGGAACCATGGGACTGCATAAACTCCAAATGCTATTTGGCTAGTTCACTTTAGACCCAGTCCCCTGACAGGTGTAGAAGAAGATATATTTGTTTGTCCTGAGCATGGTTTGGTGTTCCTTAGTGTAATGCCCTTTTGATCCTAAACTACAATGGTATAGACTCAAGAGCTAGGATACAACTTCCAACTTCTACTTTACCAGGCGCCCAGAGGCGAGGTACTTGCTTCCATACAATGTGCCCTCTGCCCTCTTACACTCTGCTAACCTTGATGTCTAATCAAGCATTGGAGTGAACTTTATAGTTCATTGAACTGTGGTCACATAAATTGTGAAGTAGATTATTAATTGACCAGACAGGGCGTTGCTACATTAAACCCAGTACTCCCAGGGATCTCTTTGCTGCTCTGCAGCTCACTGCTTGTTTCCCCTGTTCTAGCAGGCTGCAGCATCTGTTGTGTGAATACATAGCCATACTGTAAACTACTAAAGGGTTTTCTTTTTTGCTCAGCAGCCCAGCTGGAAATTTAAGATAAATAGCCAAAATAATTAAGTAATACCCACAGCACAGCTCATACCAGTATTTTCTGTATGACCCATCTTCAAGGGGAGGTGTGTGAAAAGGAGACTGAAATATCAGAAAGCTGACAGCAGAGGCAGACATGAGAAGAATTATAGGCATTCAGAAGATATTAAAAGGACAACAACACACTGGCTTATGGCTATTTATTTTTTATGAGAGACTTTGGCAGTGTTTTGTCTGAAGTTTTGGTGGCCATATGTTTTCCAGGGAGGCATAGCACTGTTTGTAAATGGTGCTGTAATTGAAATTGAATTTCATGAAGTCTATGTGAAATATGATAACACATTAAAATACATATCCTTTAGAGAGTTTCCTCATTGATTTTTGTTGCATTAAATCTGTTTACACATCAAAAGACAAAATTACATTCTGTCTGTCTTCATTTCAGTCACACCCGTGCTTTTGTTTTCCAGAAAGTACACATGGCAAAGCACAGTGCTGTGCTGCACATAACACTTCCAACACTAACACTTCTTTTAGTAAAATGATGCCTCAGACTGGAATTGAGCTCATTTTTCCATCTGCTTAGCTATTTCAAGTCCTTTCTCTTCAATGCTTTAACTATATTAATGCATTGGGCCCAATCCATTGAAACTGATGAGAATTGACTTCAATAGGAGCAAGTGCAGGCCATGTTGATGTACACTAGCTGAGGATCTGGCCCCAGCAGAGTTTTCCATATGACCCAGAACATGTTATGATGTGAGATTTATGTTAGATTGTGTGTCTCAACTATTGTTCTAAAGACAGATTTTTCTTTAAATGGATGGGTATTTTTGTATGCAAATGTCATTGTTTTGTGTGAGAGTAAAGTGTGGTGAAGGAGCGGAGGGACTAATACTGGCTCTTTAAATGAATCCCTATGAATCATCAAAATAAAAGTGAATGTGTTGCTGGGATAAAGAAACAGAACTTTACTCACAAAGACATCTATCAGTTCATTAGCTCTATTATCATCCTAGATGCATCCTTGGTTGGATGTGATACTAGAGTGAGGAAGTAGAACACAAAAACTCATTTTTCAGGTACAACAAGCATAAGATATTTTGATATTTTTCTTTGTCCGTGTGGGGAGAATATCTAAATGCTCTGACTAGTGAATATTGGATTTGTCACTGAATTTAAGCCATCCTCGTCTCCTTGAATCTTATTTTTCTTTCACTCCTACAAGATTATCAACCATGTTATTAACTCCTCTCTCAGCAATATATATTTTCTGTCTTTCAGGAGACTTTTTTTTCCCTCTGATTTAGAGAGATAAAACTTGCTGTAGTGGATTGGCTCATTCGACCACCCAGGCTGGTAACCTGACTCCAACACAATGGCTGCTTCCCAAGGAGGGTGGCATCCTTGTCCCCCTGCATAATGCACCTAGCCAATTATTCAGTGTTCTTCATTGTGTAGAAATATAGGGAGCAATCCTTCCTTCCCCCTTCAGCATTCTGCTTATGCCCTGGAGCATTGCCTGTATTATCAGAGCTTGTGCTGCGTAGCTGTGAATCCTTTTATTAATGATAAAATTATCAAATCGCTTTTAAAATCCAGCAGCAGCATGTGACTGTATCACCTCCTGTGTGAATAAATACCAAAGAATGTCTACACAGTGTGTAGAGCATTTACTCTCTGTCCTTGCCTTTCTCTGGTGCGTTTGGGTTTCAGTTTTTATTTCCAGTGGTTTTGACCGTGATTTATATAGGAAAACACAGCATCCGATGAAGTGAGCTGTAGCTCACGAAAACTTATGCTCAAATAAATTTGTTAGTCTCTAAGGTGCCACAAGTCCTCCTTTTCTTTTTGTTCCCATATAGTGTATCCACACTGGGGGCTAAGGCTGACAGAGACACAAGGAGATCAAGTTGTGACATTCTGGTGATACAGTCCATGTTTTCATAGATTCATAGATACTAAGGTCAGAAGGGACCATTATAATCATCTAGTCTGACCTCCTGCACAACGCAGGCCACAGAATCTCACCTACCCACTTCTGCAAAAAACCTCACCTATGTCTGAGTTATTGAAGTCCTCAAATCGGGGTTTAAAGACTTCAAGGAGTGCAGAATCCTCCAGCAAGTGACCCGTGCCCCATGCTACAGAGGAAGGTGAAAAACTGCCAGGGCCTCTTCCAATCTGCCCTGGAGGAAAATTCCTTCCTGACCCCAGAAAAATTGAGAGAAATAAAAAAAGTTAAACTCTTACCTAAACGTATTAGAATCTGAGCCCTGGATTCAGGATATGTATGTGAAAAATGGAAGATAATGTCAGGAATCCTTCTTAAAATGTTCATTCTAGTTTTTAGAGACAGTAGTCCCCATTTTAAGTAGATGAAAATATTGTTCAAATTAGAAGAACCTTTTAAAATGGACAGAGCATTTAAGGTGTGACCATTATGAAAGATCATTACAAAAGTAATATGTTCCTTGCTTTTATTAATGGATTGATTATTTATGTAACCCACAAACACCTCCTGGGTGTGGTGTTCTGGCACCTCTAGTGGCACCGAGACCACTCAAAGAATCTGCCACAACCTTAGCTAAGAGGCCTGTCGCTTTTAGCTCATGCAATAGAGGCTCATGCATTTAACACCAGAGGTCCCAGGTTCGATCCCATCCGCCGACAACCGGGGTCTCTCAGTGTTACATTTCAATATATACTGTGATAGAAAAAACATGATTAAAATATGAAATTTTACACAAACAAGTTTCCCTATTTACTCTCAATTCACCATATCTTTACAGATGCAAAATTTAGATATAAACAGAAGTGTCTCCTGCCCCCTGCCTCCAGAATCCTCTCTCCTCTGCTCAGATCCACAGAAATGTTCCTCCTCCCTAAGGGAAGAAAACTCTGCCTATTTTGGACTAAGAGGGAGTAAATTCTAAAGGCAAGGGGCCCTAATGGCGATCATTCTACCAGCAGCTCCCACTCTTTTACAGCTAAGGAGCTACAGCTCAAGTCTGGGGTGGAAAAATTAACCATGCATTGTGTTTGGATCAGAACAAAGCCTGAGATCCTCTTTATTTAAGCATGCGCATACAGAGAGAGTAAGCCAGAGCTGCTCTGCCGTGAACAGAAAATACAAGAGCTTATATAGCTGAAAACCACAATCTGTTAAGCACACTTCCTTCAACAGTATTTTCCTTATTTGGCATATCGTGCAAGCTTCAATGGTAGCTTTGACTTATTTGGAATATAGCAAAACAAGTTCTACCTGTTATTGACAGGTGCTTCCTTTGTGGTTAACGTCTTTTCTAACTTCTAGCAGTTGTAGTTACATTTTTAAGCTGAGCTGTTGCTATCTGCCTCTTAATGGAATTTTCCTCACCCTCTTCTTATGCTTTATACACACAGTTAGCTGACCAAAGTTTTAGGCCTATTAGTTTAGGCCTACTAGATTTTTCTTCCACAAGTCCAACGACTGATGGGGCATGGAGCTGTATGTAATGGGGAGAGAAGTTTTTTATCTGAGCATCTCAAAGCTCTTTGTAAAGGATGGCAAGTCTAACTGTTTCCTGTTTACAGATGGAGAAACTGAAGTACGAAGGGTAGGATTTTCAAAAACGCTTAAGTGACACAGGAGCACTTGCAGTGAAATACAATGGGACTTGTACTCTTAAGTCACTAAGGCACTTTTGAAAATTCCACTTAGTGAGTTTAAACGATTCGGCCAAAGCCACATATTGAGCCTGTGGTACAGCTGGGAACAAAACCTAGGTCATATGCTCCCCTAAAAAGCAGATATAATGAAAGACTTGGAGTTAAAAATAATTAAACACGACTGAAAGAAAGTTGAGGCGGGGGGAGGAAAAAAGTGACCAGGAAACAGAAAGGAGAGAGAAATTCAGAAAAGCTTGTAGGGACTGAGCTGTTTTGAGACCAAGTAGGCAAGCAAATTGGTATTAATGGGGAATCACAATATCTGAATGCTGTGAAAGGAACTTTTGAATTGCCTCACCATGCTGAAATACAATTAATAATTTCATATAAAATATTAATAATATCTCCTCTCTTGCCCAAAGTATCAAATAATACATTAATAATTGCTGTGGCTGCATATATTCAGTGCAAAAAGTTATAGTATGTAAAAAAACTTCTAGGTGAGGCAAATTATAATCCACATTTTGTTAAACCACATAATGACCCACAACGTAGATCACAGAATCATAGAAACATAGAATATCAGGATTGGAAGGGACCTCAGGAGGTCATCTAGTCCAACCCCCTGCTCAGAGCACGACCAATTCCCAACTAAATCATCCCAGCCAGGGCTTTGTCAAGCCTAACCTTAAAAACCTCAAAGGAAGAAGATTCCACCACCTTCCTAGATAACCCATTCCAGTGCTTCACCACCCTCCTAGTGAAAAAGTTTTTCCTAATATCCAACCTAAACCTCCCCCACTGCAACTTGAGACCATTACTCCTTGTTCTGTCATCTGATACCACTGAGAACAGTCTAGATCCATCCTCTTTGGAACCCCCTTTCAGGTAGTTGAAAGCAGCTATCAAATCCCCCTTCATTCTTCTCTGCTGCAGACTAAACAATCCCAGTTCCTTCAGCCTCTTCTCATAAGTAATGTGCTCCAGTCCCCTAATAATTTTTGTTGCCCTCCGCTGGATGCTTTCCAATTTTTTCACATCCTTCTTGTAGTGTGGGGCCCAAAACTGGACACAGTACACCAGATGAGGCCTCACTAATGTCGAATAGAAGGGAACGATTACGTCCCTTGATCTACTGGCAATGCCCCTACTTGCATAGCCCAAAATGCCGTTAGCCTTCTTAGCAACAAAGGCACACTGTTGACTCATATCCAGCTTCTTGTCCACTGTAACCCCTACGGTTCTTTTCTGCAGAAAAGGATGTGCGCATATGCACATGCATACACACACAGAGCAAAATTAACCGTCATGGTCACCCTAGCCAGGCTCTGTACACAGATTCCTCACCTTTCTCTCCCCCCACAAACAAACACCAATCAATACTACTAGAAATAATAATCTGTGAATGTATGTGTACATAGGGACTATGGCCAGAGCATATTCTGCAACACTCTGGAACCTGAATGGTTTGTGAAAAATCACCTTCTCCATATATATCTGCTATGCACTTGCCCCTGCTGTGCACGTTTTCTGTTTTTTTCTGCAGTGCCTATTGACTATAGAATACACTTTTCTCCTTTTTATTTCAATAAAATGTTATATATGGATAACTGAGCAAAGGTAGACCCAACAAACTGGCTTGTTTTCTAGATCTCATTGAAACTGAACTAAAAATTAAGCCCAAAGATGAATGAAGTCCATGAGAACAAATAGGACTATTCACAGCAGTAAGCACTATGCTTAACGGTAAGAATTTGTAAGATCAGGTCCATAATGTGTCTTGCCCATGCTTTGGAGTAGGAAACAAGTCTTCAGATGTGTTTATACAATACCTAGCACAATGAGACCATCATCCTTATTAGAGCCTGATAATTATTATTAAATCATAATGATCATATAGGATGTATTGTCTTGAAATTATGGCAAAAAAAGTGGGGGAGTTAGGACTTCTGCTTTCTATTCTTAGCAAACCACAAACTCTTCAGGCCTCTGTGGGACTTCAGCGTTACTAATATTTGTCAATAAGCCCACTGACCCAGATCCTCAAAAGGTATTTAGGGTCATTGAGAGTTAGGCATCTAAATACCTTTGAGGTTCTGAGTCTCAGATACTACTCTGGAGAGTACCATAGACTTGCCTATAAATAAATGTGTCCTCAGAAAGTATTAATATGTCTATCAATCTGGGAAATACTCAAGATATTATGTTTGAGCTATTAAATGAAGAAAAGTTAGGATATTCAGAATTACTATATTTTCCTGCAGAAAACTGATGTATGTTGATTAGGCTATGGTATTACATTGAATAGCCATATAACAGCTATATTGCCATTTTAGAAAATATGTATCTGGCAAATATAGATTAATTAATTATTGGGGTGATGGCAAATAGGTGGCTGGTTATTATTGATGTAATGTTGCATAAATGTAGATGTTAATAAATTTTATAGTCCTGCTAAATGTTTGCCATGAATTGTAAATCAGCTGACGTTAAAATGGAAAAGGATAATACATGAGTTTTTTTCTTGTAACTATGTATATTGCTTAACATATTTATGATGTTATTTATCTTTTCATATACAGAAAAAATAAAATATAAAGTACTGAAAGATTTCTAACTTTTCTTAAGGATAAATAAAAGTGGAAATGTTGATAGATCTGATGACTGCATTAAGTCTAAATTAGCTTTATAATAATTGATACTGTTTTATATATAAGTATCTCTTAAGTTTAACAGATCTTTAAAGCTGAACTAGAGTCAAAAGAAAATGCAGTGTGGAAAATAATATTAAATATTTAATGGCATAATTATGTCTTATTAATGTAATTGTTTTATAGTTCAGATTTAAAAAATTACAAGGACTGTTTTCCTTTTCATTATAGGTTATAACATGTTATAAATTTTCATAAATATTTTGGTTCTGATCCTGCTGCTGTGGAATGCAATGAGAGCTTTGCATATGACTCAGTGGAAATAGGTTAAGCCATTTTTTGTTGTTGTTTTTTAGTTGCAGTGATGATGAGCCTAGCCAGGCAACCTTCTTTGTCGAATTAGCCCTTACTTAACTGAGGCAAGAAGGACATTTCCAACATTTTCCTGCTGCTTTTATATAGTGCTTTAAGGCTCATATTCTGTATTTTCTATGTTCTGCAAAGTTCTATTAACAGTCCATTTATGGCATTACTTACATATTTATTATTAATAATAATTCCTATACAAAACCAACTGTGGTATGTGACCTATGCAGTGTCAAGCCACATTGACATGTCGAATAGACAATGTGTGAGATACTTCAAGATGTGGGAGTATTACCACTTCTCGGTCGCTTGTGATACAAAATTTAGCAATCCAACAAAGGAAGACAATAGGGCATGTTTAGTGTTTAATTGTGTCATGTTTATTGTTTAATTGTACCTTTCCTTAGTCTGCCATATTAAATCAACAGTGAGAGGAGAAAGCAATTGTGTCTGGTTTGACCTCAGAGTCCATTCATTTAAATCTAAGTATGGGCAGAAGAGAACTGAACATGTGAAAGGGGAATACAATTAAGTGTCTTTGTCAGCCTCAGTATTTGTCTCTCTGAATCTCTCTGTGGTTGTTTTTTCTCTAGCCATTGGCTTAGATATACTTCACAACAATTTCTATAGGAATTATAATGGATTTTACCGGAGCTTGATAATATGTATCACTGATCCAATAGATATTGTAAGTGACATTAGATCCAAAGGTCAAAGCATCCCTTAAAACTGCAAAACTTGTAGAGGGAGCAATTTTTCAAGGGAGTGATATGTGCAAGGTATAAGTATAACATGATATCCTCTTCCTCAGCCTGGATTGACTCTGCTATGAGATTTCAACCTTAGATGGCTTGTTGTGCTTAAAAAACTGGTGAAGCATGAGTTTAGCTTGTGGGAAATGCTGATGCAAAGGATACTCCACAAGAAAAATGATGGTTAGAAAATGTAATTTATCTTGACCTTCCATTCTACTAGTTGAAATAAAAATAAAAACAAAACAAAACAAATCACACAATGGATACAAAACTGAACAGACCAAGTAATCCAAATTGCGGTTGTTAATATATTAACTGCTAAAGTAACAAAAAAATATTTCAGAAGTGCAAGATTTTGTCATTTTGCTGAAGGACTTGTTCAGCTTTTTGCAGGGATTGGTGCAGTTATGTTGGAACAGGATATTAGAGAGACACAATGGGTGAGATAGTAGTTCTATGTAACTCAAAAGCTTGTTGTTTCATCAATAGAAATTGGTCCAATAAAATACATTACCTCACCTATCTTGTCTCACTAATTTTCAGTGACTGTAATTTTGTAATAAAAAATTCGATGTTTGAGGGAAAATAGGTTTTGCATAATATAGTGTTAGTAGAAATTTTCATTTTTTTCTAATTTTAATTGAGATAGTTTTTTATTCGGACTTAAATATGCCCCTGCACTCAGTCGCTGATTTTCTGGTTTCCCCGGGGGAGCTCAACCCTGCTCAGTCCCAGACCCACTGCCCCACTCCACCCCTTTCCCCAAGACCCTGCCACCATTCTGCCTCTTCCCACCCTGTTCCACCCCTTCCCCCAAGTGTGCCCCGCCCTCTTTCTGCCCCCCTCCCCTCAGCGTCTTCTGCACACTGCTGAATAGCTGATCCCCAGTGGGTGGGAAGCACTGTGGGGCAGGAACAGATTGGCAGGGCCCGCCGGTGGGTGCTGAGCACTCATTTTTTTCCCATGGGTGCTCCAGCCCCGGTGCACCCACAGAGACAGCGCCTATGCCTGCACCATTTGTCTATCAAATGCTTCAAAACTGTGCTAGTTCAGGAAACCCAGAAATTGAGAGTGACTGGAATTCAATCTGTCTAGTTTCACTGCCAAAGCTCAGTGAAATGCAAAAGATGAACAAACAGCATAAATGTTGAAAAATAAATATTATTTCACTTTTAGAAAGCTATAGTTGTATTAATAACAGAGGTAAGGGTCTGTATTGTCATAACTAGTGCCCATATAATGTGCAATTCAAGTGCATTCATTCAAGCAAAAGGGAATATATTCATAAAAATCTGTGGGCCAGATTTTATGCTGCTGTAAATCCAGCAGTAATTCTGTTGAAGACATTGAGGCTGCACCAATGTAAAACCAGTGCAAGATCAGAATCAAATGCATTGTTACATGGCAAGGTATTACAGCAGTCTACACTTACACCCACATGCTCTCTCTATTTCTCTCCACTGTTGTTTTCACATAACACCTGTTGAGACAGGGAACCAGAAATTTTAAAATCCCAGTTGTGAATTTACTGACAGACCTTGGTAGGCATGGGGAATACAAGCACTATTCCTCTTAGAAAGCTGTTTAAACTTGACAAAGTATTTAGTCCATTCCATTTCTTGGTCATCAGTAAGAGGAAATCTTCATGATACAATTTTAGTTTTATATAGTTCCAAAATGTTTACAGAAGACTCACTTCATCTTCTGTGGAAATGTATTCACCTCTGGGGTGGAACGCAGTAAGCCTTTAACAGCACATAGCAGTTTATTCAGGAATGGAAGAGTAGATTACCCCGCTGAACCTACAGAGGGACTTTAAGGAGACAGAATGTTGGAAGTTGGCTAGAACACCAGGTTACTTCAATAGGGAAGAGAGTAAACTAGGCCTAGCATCCCTTTTCTTACAAAAAAGTGGCATAAGATCTTTCATGATCACAATAGTCAGAACCTCAATTTTACATTTTATTCAAAAGCCAGACCTCCATAATCAATTTCTCAGGTATTGTGCTATAGCATTATCTCAGTACTGACTGTGGGGAAATACACCATCTTTTACATTACCAATAGTGCCTGCTACAGTAATGGTTAGGGTTTAGGAGGTTTCCTATCTGCTGATGTATCCCAAATCAGCTTAGCTTGTGAGTACTAATGAGATCACAACCCAGTACAGTATGGTACAGGCAACATTGGTAATTGCCAATGCTGTTAATGAGAGTACTGTGGCTTTTGGTAAACCTTAAACAAAATATTAGCTTACATCACTGATGCAGGAAACTAAAAATGTCCATTTTAAATGTTCAAAGCTGTTAATTACACAAACATATTCACAGTTCAATCTACAGTAATTGCAATTTTCCTTCAGCTACTATGTCTATGTGTAAGTCTTTCTTGTTGGTTTCAGAGTAGCAGCCGTGAGCTGTAGCTCACGAAAGCTTATGCTCTAATAAATTTGTTAGTCTCTAAGGTGCCACAAGTACTCCTTTTCTTTTCTTGTTGGTGTGAGAGATAACAAATGTGTGAATGACATTTCAGCCCAGTAATTGGTGCCATTTATAGTGCTAGGTTAGTTCTTGCAGTCTACGGGATGTGTTGCTGCTTTTACATAAGGATCAAGCACTGCATTAAAACTATAGTATTGAATGCATGGCCTGAATTCTTGACTTCAAGATGATTTTTGCTATATAATACATAAAGGATTAATGTATTTGAGTCTCCAGTACCACCAAAAGCTGTGGTTTTTAAGACCCCAAAAGCAATCCTTTAGGCCCTGTTTATGCTGTGTTCCTAGTTGATTTAGGGAATTGTGTTTAAGCTTTGTTTTGGTGTTTCCAAGTCTTTGTCCTTGTATCAGTTTGCCAAAGGGGGCAGTTTAGCAATCTAAGCAACAGACTCCATGGAAACAGCTTTGTGACCTTAGCTCTTTTTTCAGCATTTTAGGTCAAATGTAGTTTACTGTGTGGAGATCTACCTTAGAAACTCAGGTCCTGTCAACTGCATACAGTACAAAGATCTCATGGCACTTTCTGTATAAGAAGAGGTTTGCCACAGTATCCTGGGCCAAGTTTCCTCCACCACACAGAAGTATACTGTTGCACAGTGTTTGCTGCAAGATAATAAGATTTCAGTGATTCCTCCAGGTAAAGACTGGACCATGGCTAGCTCTGCCTGGGTGTGCAAAATGGAGGTGAGGGTATAAGAACACAGTCTTGCTTCTTGGCTTCTCAGCACACAAAGATGACCTTGCGATGGTATAGCCTGCTCCTTTTTGCATGTCCAGCCAGCTCCACAGGTAGGTGCAGAGGTGGTTTGAAACCTTCTCCCCCACCCCATTTTGGTATAATTTGCATCCCAAAAGGTACAGGGGGAAGTTGCTGAGGTCCCCTATTGTATATAGGAACTATTATTGGCTCTGGCCTGTGTGTGGGATACACAAGTGGGGTGAAAAGGCTTTTCATACTTTCCATCCTGCACTAGGGTCAGGGACAGTGTAGTCTAAAAGGTTTGTGAATATGGCTGGCATAAACCATTTCAAAATATTTGTCAGTCGTTGGAAAATGTTTGCTGCATCTGTCCAGCTCTAAGCCATTCTCTGATATCATCAGGTGAATAAATTTTTTATCTGGATAGATTTGACAAGCTTCTTAACTATCCATATATCTGTATCTTGAAAGATTTCTACACATTAACACACTGAAGAGCTGCATCCAAGTCTCAGTTATGGTTTTGGATGCAATGTGACCATTTTGTGATCATTGAAACTGTTCAGTGGCACAAAGGTAGATATGTAAAGAGAGCTAAATTAACTAGACCAGTTGAGATTGTAACTCATAAAACACCTTGAAAAAATTTATATAAAGATACCAATTGCGTTTAGCATTATGCCAGCAGTGGGATGAGGCCCTATCTATTATTAGTGTCCAAAAGTTACTGCAAAATGTGGCCTTTCTCTAAAGGGTTTTGGAGCCACAAAAAATGTGAAACCAAAGGCCTATAGCCCTTTCTGATGACGTTGCATTCATCCTTGTGCATTTAATCATTGTGTTCCAGTTGAATTTTCTGGGTGAGCACTTATCCAATAATCATTGTCAGAAGTCACTGGAATGGTGGACAAGTGTTTGAAGACTCTTGGGAGGGAGCAAACAAATTTCATGCCTCTTGCACTTTCAGGCATTGGGTCAAGAGGACTTAAAGAAAAAATGTATTGATGAAATATGTGAGTAAATCCCAGGCACTTAGAAGAGGGAAGATATGAATAACAATATCACCTACACCAGTGACTTCTCCTCAGAAAACAGCAGCTGTGTCACAATAGAAGAATCATGTGCAGGTTTTTATTGGTTTTCAAATAGTTGTGAAATGCTAAATAGCAAATAAATATATCAAGTGAAGTTTAGAGACAAGTGGTACATATAATCATGGCTCAGTAGTTACCACTTACATTTTGTACCTTACGACAAGAACACACAGGGCCAGCTTTTGTAAGCCGGGTGGGACAGCAGCACACACATCAATGTGCCGATGCCCATTTAGAGCCCACAGAGCTTCCCACTGCAGGCCATTTTGTGTGTGATGGGTACATAGCTCTTACACATCTGTGGGAACAAATTTTCATTGGCATACAGGAGGGGCAATACTACAGCTCCTTTTAGGCCATGGCTATGCTACGAGCTAGGGGTAGGATTCCCCTGCACATATACACACTGAGAGCTAGTGCAAATATGTGTATGTGATCAGGAGAATCGCACCGCTAAGCTTGTAGTGTGGATATAGCTGTACCCTCCAGCCAGTGTCAGCTTCTGCACACCAGTGGGGGCAGAATAGGGTTGAGTCTTATGCATGGTGCCATCCCACACTGGTGTGACCCTCTGGAGCATGCTGCTCCTGAGGCTGCATTAGGGCTGACTGCCCCCTGCACACAGGGAGTTGAAGCACTACCATTCCAATGGCTACTCCGTGGGGAAAGAGCTCCTTATGTTCTGCTCTTGCCTTGTGTGTCCACTCAAAGAGCAGCCACAATCTGACCACTTGACTGCTTCCTTAGTGAGTACACTTAGGGGAGTGGCTTCCTGTGTCCTCTTCCCCACTTTGATGCTCACAAGCTGGGGCTGCCAGAATCTAGCTGTTCAGACCAACTGTTTAATGCTTGGGTGCCACAAATTAACCCAACTCTATAGAGTAGGAAAAGTTTCTCCATAATCTTTATATTAAATTGGCTGTTTTATTAGGGCTCTGGGAAATGCCTTGAATCTCAGCTCATTGATCGGGATGTAACCACAAGCACACAAACCGTCTTTTTTTATTGTTTACCTCTACTCTATCTGATGTGTCTTCACTAAAAATGAACATAAAATGAAAGTCTTCTATCTTCGTAACCTTTGATTTTACAAATGCACAGATGTGGCATGATCATTTTTCACATATTGTCCACAAGACACAGTCAGCCAAGTTCTGTTCTCTTTTGTGTGGGTGGCACTCCCACATGGGTCAGCTGAGTTGCAAAGGTATTGCTAAGAGCAGAGTATGGGCCAGTGAATTTTGGTCTTTGTTGAAATCAATGGCAGTTCTGTTTACAGGGTATTGCATTTACAGGTGTGTGGTTTTTTTCTCATAGCTGGCACATGATGGCATATATCACATTAGTAGATGTGCAGGTGAATGAGCATCTGATGGTGTGGCTGAGCCCTATGAAGGTGTCGCTAGAGTAGATATGAGACAGAGTAGGCAACAGGGTTTGTTACAGGGATTGGTTTCTGGGTTAGTGTTTCTGTGGTGTGGTATGTAGTTGCTGGTGAGTATTTGCTTCAGGTTGGGGGGCTGTCTGTAAACGAGGACTGGCCTGCCTCCCAAGGCCTCTGAGAGTAGAGGATCCTTTTCCAGGATAGGTTGTAGATCACTGATGATGTGCTGGAGACGTTTTAGCTGGGGGCTATATGTGATGGCCAGTGGTGTTCTGTTATTTTCCTTATTGGGTCTGTCATGTGCCAGCAATGCTCCTCTGCCATGTACATTGGCCAAACCAGACAGTCTCTACCTAAGAGGATAAATTGACACAAATCAGACAGCACGAATGGTAACATACAAAAGCCAGTAGTAGAACACTCTAATCTCCCTGGACACTCAATAACAGATTTAAAAGTAGCAATCCTTCAACAAAAAACTTCAAAAAAGAGACTTCAAAGAAACCACATAGTAGGCATCCTACTAAGTCAGGGAGCTCTCCAACTTCAGCATCTCACTTTCCTTTTTTACAATTTTCCAGTACAAGGATGTTTGTACCTGAGAAACTTTGCTTTATTTGTGCTATGTGCTGGATAAAGAAGCCTAGCTGAAGGTGCAACATCCTCCTGGGGCTTGATGCTCCAGGCAAAGGAATAAGTAAGGGCTGGGGAGGCGACTGAAAAGACTTCTGAACCACCATGTATCAGTACAATGAGACAGATCCAAATATGAATTTGAATAAATGTATCTGGCACCACAGTAAAACAAAGGCTTGAAATGTTAACACAGAACAAGTCTGGGGATTATATCACTCACCTCTTTTTATAGCTTTTTATGGAAGAGCACAACGATGAGGTGACTTTTATTTTATGGGGATAAACAAACTAGACAAAAAATAGAGAGAGGGCTGGATCACAGAGTTCAGATCAGGAGTTGTCAGAGTGCCACAAAGCGCAGGGAAATTTCCACATCCCAAGTTCCAGTATAGGCCAATTACTGGATAACTTCAGGTACTTTGCTGACTGTCACTACAGCTGTCCCCCTCTCTCCCTGGTGGCCTTTGTGCTGCTGGAGGGGCTTTGCCCATTGTGAAATAACTCTTGTTCTGATTCAAGAAAAACATACAAACCCCAGCCTTAGGATTACAAATGTACATAATATATAGAAATACACAATATATAGAATGAAACCCCCACCGCTGACAAATTGCACATAGGAAACATAGATTACCTGTAAGTCATTTACTTTTGTGTACTTTTCATTGTTGATTTCTTTATGAAAATCTATTAAAAAAAGAGTCAGAAAAAATATACTCTCCCACCTTCCTCACCACACACATACTCCCCTGCCCCCCTCACCACAGACATATTAACTCACCAGCTTCCAGTCCGAGTCTTCTCTCCCTTTCAACCCCTAGTTCAACCTCCTTGCCCAGCCAGCTACACTTCTTCTCCCCGCTCCAGTTTCAGTTTCACCAGACTCCTCCCAATCTATTGCTTTCTCTCCAGTGTGGTCCAGCTCTTGTAACCTCCGCATTCAAACCAGACTCCTTCCTTCTCCATGCTACCCGGATGCCAACAGGAAGGAGCACTGGGAGCATCGGAGAGTGAAGCTCCATATTGTCTGTCCAGGCCCAGAGCACCTGGAAGCAGCCATTACACAGAAAACCTTTCTGAACCCCTGTAGCCATGGACTGGAAGAAGCACGCTCAATGGGGACTATGCGTCCTGAGTCCGGTCAGTACTAGGAGCTGTAAGAGAATGCTGTTCAAGTGAGGATGGAATCTTTGGAAATTCTTGCTGCTCAACTTGAAGGGTCTCAGCATGTGCAAAATGTCATTTTTCAGCTTCTTATAACTTGGCCAAATTTGAGATCTTTGAGCCATTAGTGATTATCTTTGAAAACTCATGTAGGACAGGAAAGATCCCAAGGAATGAAAGTGAGCAAATCTAGTACTTATCTATAAAAAGGAGAATAAGAACAACCCAGGGAATTATAGGCCAGTCTGATTAACTTTGGTACCCAGAAAGATAATGGAGCAAATAATCCATTCCCAGCCAATGGGAGCTGCGTGAAGCCACAGGGATGTGGCATAGAGAGTACATCTAGAAAGTTTGTGAACAATATCAAGCTGGGAGGGGTTGCAAGTGCTTTGGAGGATAGGATTAAAATTCAAAATGATCTTGACAAACTAGAAAAATGGTCTAAAATAAAGAGGATGAAATACAATAAGGGTCAAATGCAAACTACTCCACTTAGGAAGGAATAATCAGTTACACAAATACAAACTGGGAAATGATTGCCTAGGAAGAAACACTGCAGAAGAGGATCTGAGGTTATAGTAGATCCTAAATGAAATATGAGCCAACGATGTAATTTTGTTTAAAAAAAGCAAACATTATTCTGGGATGTATTAGCAAGAGTATTGTAAGCAAGACAGAAGTAGTAATTCTTTTACTCTACTCAACCCTGTTAAGGCCTCAGCTGGGTTACTGTGTCCAGTTCTGGGTGCCACACTTTTAGAAAGATGTGGGCAAACTGATGAAACTCCAGAGGAGAACAAGAAGAATGATTAAAAGTCTAGAAACCATGACCTTTGAGTAAAGATTTTAAAAAAATGGGTTTGTTCAGTCTGGACAAGAGAAGACTAAGGGTGAGACATGACAGTCTTCAAGTATGTACAAGGTTGTTATAAAGAGGAGAGTCGTAAACTATTCATTGAGGACAGGACAAGAAGCAATGAGCTTAAGTTGCAGCAAGGAAGGTTTAGATTGGACATTAGGAAAAACTTCCTAACTGTCAGGGTAGTTAAGCACTGGAATAAATTACCTCGGGCATTCATGGGGAGGTAGAGTTTCTGCAGTGCATTAGATCCATGGTAGGGTGTAGGGGACCCCCAAGCTCTGATTGGTTCAGCTTTCAGAAGGCAAATGTGTGGAACCGGCAAGACTGGTTGCCCTAATTGGAAATTTTCTGTTCAGAAGCAGCTATCTCAAATGTCCAGTAATTATCATGCCCACCTTCTGGATGTTTCTGGGTTCTCTTAACTTAGGGCTAGATTCACAAGGGAGACTTGGGCATTGCATTCCTTGCTGCATAGTGGAATTCACAATACCAAGTTAGGATATGCCTACACTGCAATTAAACACCTGTGGCTGGGCCGTGCCAGCTGACTTGGGCTCACAGTGCTCAGACTCATGGGGCAGTTCAACTGTGGTGTTTGGGCTTAGGCTCCAGCCTGAGCTTTGGAATCCTCCCACCTCGCAGGGTCCTAGAGCCTAGGCCCCAGCTTGACCCCTAACTTCTACACTGCAATTAAACAGACCCTGTGAGCCTGACTCAGCTGGCATGGCCCAGCTTTGGGTTTAATAGAAGCGGAGATATACCATAGAAAACTAGCCTTCCTATACAATGCATTGGGAGAGCTAGGTGCCTAAAAAAGGGATATATAGAAGTCAGCATACTGAGTGGAGAAATGCCTATGTTAATCAGCAGGAAATGCCAAGGAGAGGGTGTGGCTTAAGACTCTTGCCTCCAGGGGACTTAGGCGCCTAATTGTGGATTGGAGGGAGGTGCAACAGAATTCACAGCAGTGAACCCTCTCTTGGAGTTAGGTACTTAAGACAGGTCAGTCCTTTCTCAAGAAAAAAAAAGGAGGAGGGCCTGAGCTTATAGCCTAGTGGCTAGATCACTCACTCGGCCTGATTCAGAGCAGGGTCTTGAAGCCAGGGCTCCCAACTCCAAAATGAGAGCTTTAATCACTGGACTGTGGTCATTCTCACTTGTTCTTTGGCCTAATGAATATTTAGTTATTTCATACAAAGTGGAATGATTTCAGTAGGAGAGAATGACAGATCCCTACCTAGAATCTTCTAGGTTTAAGAGTAGCAGCCGTGTTAGTCTGTATTCGCAAAAAGAAAAGGAGTACTTGTGGCACCTTAGAGACTAACAAATTTATTAGAGCATAAGCTTTCGTGAGCTACAGCTCACTTCATCGGATGCATTTGGTGGAAAAAACAGAGGAGAGATTTATATACACACACACAGAGAACATGAAACAATGGGTTTATCATACACACTGTAAGGAGAGTGATCACTTAAGATAAGCCATCATCAACAGCGGGGGGGAAAGGAGGAAAACCTTTCATGGTGACAAGCAGGTAGGCTAATTCCAGCAGTTAACAAGAATATCAGAGGAACAGTGGGGGGTGGGGTAGGAGGGAGAAATACCATGGGGAAATAGTTTTACTTTGTGTAATGACTCATCCATTCCCAGTCTCTATTCAAGCCTAAGTTAATTGTATCCAGTTTGCAAATTAATTCCAATTCAGCAGTCTCTCGTTGGAGTCTGTTTTTGAAGCTTTTTTGTTGAAGTATAGCCACTCTTAGGTCTGTGATCGAGTGACCAGAGAGATTGAAGTGTTCTCCAACTGGTTTTTGAATGTTATAATTCTTGACGTCTGATTTGTGTCCATTCATTCTTTTACGTAGAGACTGTCCAGTTTGGCCAATGTACATGGCAGAGGGGCATTGCTGGCACATGATGGCATATATCACATTGGTAGATGCGCAGGTGAACGAGCCTTTGATAGTGTGGCTGATGTGATTAGGCCCTATGATGGTATCCCCTGAATAGATATGTGGACAGAGTTGGCAACGGGCTTTGTTGCAAGGATAGGTTCCTGGGTTAGTGGTTCTGTTGTGTGGTGTGTGGTTGCTGGTGAGTATTTGCTTCAGACTGGGGGGCTGTCTGTAAGCAAGGACTGGTCTGTCTCCCAAGATCTGAGAGAGCGATGGCTCGTCCTTCAGGATAGGTTGTAGATCCTTGATGATGCGTTGGAGAGGTTTTAGTTGGGGGCTGAAGGTGATGGCTAGTGGCGTTCTGTTGTTTCCTTTGTTGGGCCTGTCCTGTAGTAGGTGACTTCTGGATACTCTTCTGGCTCTGTCAATCTGTTTCTTCACTTCAGCAGGTGGGTATTGTAGTTGTAGGAATGCATGATAGAGATCTTGTAGGTGTTTGTCTTCTAGTGCTTGTGGACTCATCTGGGGTAAATCCCACCTCTGAATCAAGTAGAGTGAGGATTTGAACCTTTGTTGTCCATATCCTAGATGAGTGGTCTAACAACTGGGCTTTGAGATATATGGGGGCACTTCCACTTCAGCTCTGAGGTGATCTTTGATCACATCTACTAATTGGCCCCACAGGAGAAGGAAGCTGGGGAATGCCTAATTTGTGACTCCCTCAGAGTTGGCACTGCGCTGCTCTGTAATGTCAGGACTTTATGCATGCCCAGCATCAGAAATCGAGGTGCCTCGGGGACTTTGCTGGTAAAAACATAAGCACCTAGGGCTTTACGTGCCTACAGAATTAGGTGATCACTGAACAGGAGTTTTGTGGATGACAATGATGCCTAAATGTTGGGCTTAGGCACCCACGGGGCAGTTAGGTACCTAAATATAGCTCCAAGTTGTTCTGTCTTGCTGTTTGCAAAGATATGGAAGATTCAACTAAAATCAATGTCTCCTTCCCATGCTTCTCTCACTTTGTCTGCATGTAAAAAAAATCAAGTGCTGAAGTATAGGCATGTGGGTTACAGAATGAAAACACAGTAAGAACTCCAGCTACTGAAGGGATGTGTACTCAAAGAAACTGAGGAAAGGGAAAAAAAGTAGTCAAATTAGGATGACTTCTCTTTGAGTGGGGGCATGGCATTCCAGAGTGTCATTTTAAAAAGACATTTCAGGACTCTTAAAAGGCTTCGGTAGCAGGTAATCATTTTGCTTAATTCATTTTTAGTTTCAGTATTTTAACACAACTAATGGCTCAAGTGCTTCTGGCAAAACACAATTGTGAGTGCAGCTTCTGTATTCTGTTATTATTTCCAGTACACTGAAGCATCCAGCTGAGCATGAGACATTGGCAGGATTTCTGCACCTCACACACAAACACATGAAGTTGGCAGGGTTTTTTCATCTTGCACACAAACCTAGCAGGGTTTCTTTGTTGATCACTCTCTCACACACAGTTGGTCTGATCCTCATCTCACGGAAATCAGTGACAAAATTTCCATTGATTTTAACAAAACCAGGGCCAGTAAGATTATAATTTCTGAAAAGTCTATTCACTCCTAAAAGAATAATTCTCTCATGACATTGCATACACAAATGAACAGATCAATGCATTGACCCATTTTCCCCGCAGCAAACCAAACCAATGAAACTTTAGTGCTGCTAACTTCAAGAAAGACAGTAAATTATTCCCAAAGCAAAACATTCCTTTTCAAGTCAACATTTGTGTTTGTACACTACAATGAGTTATTTTTTCCCTTTCTTTTCATAAAGTATTTTCTTTCCCTCTCTAAATTTCCCTTTTCCCCAATTGCACAGCACACCCATTGGCCATGCCAGTTGCTAGCATTTTAAAACTCCTCTTGAGACCAACATTTATTCGTTCATTTTACGCCAGAAAACAAAGTTAACCTTTTGAGACGATCAGATGCATTTCCTGTTTACCTATTACCGCTCTGAGTAGCAAAGTGGGGGTAAAATTTAAGAACCTAGAATTATAATCTGTATACTTGAGATTTTCAAAGGAACCAAAGGGAGTTAGTTTTCCAACTTCCAATGGCCTGCAATTCAGTGCTGGACTGTCTCCCACCCAGTGCAAAGCTGCAAACCTCTTCTCTTCAAAAGGGAGGATTCTGGAGAAAATCCACTAGGAGGATCTCTCAGAACTTCCAGCAGGAGTTTTTCCTCACTTTTTTCTTTGTTTCCAACTGGGAGAGAACACCAAGGCCTTAGGGCCTGATTCAAAAGCAATTGAATTCACTGGAAAGATTCCCATTGACTTCAATGGGTTTTGGATTAGGCTATTTGTTGGTAATGCAGAATCTGGCTCCCTATCCCACAGCTTTATTGACTCTACAGTGCTAACAGGATTACAAAGGTAAAGGAAACTTTTTTATTTAAAATCATCAGATACTTCCAGGAAGCAGAGATGCAGCATAAGAAGGTGCAATTTTCAGAGTGATGTGTCTGATCATAAATACCACTGACAATAATTCTGAAATGCTGTACTTTCCAGTGATGTCTAATGAGACCTGTGTTTTATCAGCTTCCTGAGGCTGTCAAAAAGAAAACTTCCTTGGAGACAATTAGAAAAAAAAATGGCCCCTTTTTCAGTAAGTAGTGGTAGCATAGAGGAAGTGGGAGCGGCAGTGGGGGTGTTGACACTTACCCACAAGCTGGGTGGCCCACTGAGGTGAGTCAGAGAGTGGAGGTGGCACACCTTCCCTGCCCCTCGGATGGGCAGACCTGGGGCCCGCCGCATGGGGCTGGCACGGGCCATATGGCATCACTGTTCACCTCCCGCCCCCCAGAATGTTCCTCCACACACCACTGGAGGGGGTGCCCCACAGGTTGAAAACCTCTGATATTGACTGTGTGGTGTGTGACATGAATTGGAATTGTGGTATTACCCAGTCCTTAAACCGCCTCCCAACCTGCAGGGTCCTAGAGCCCAGACTCCACCCCAAGTCTGGAAGTCTAAAGAAAGAGCAACCTCAACCCAAAGGCACAGGCCAGCCGCAGGTGTCTAGCTGCTGTGTAGACATACACTAAGATTCTTCCACACAAATATCTGTGCAATTGTTCTTTCCCCTCTCCCTTCCTTGTCTCTCCCCTCCCCACTCTCAGTTGTAAAACTGACTACTCCTCACCACATGGCTGAGATTCAAGATTTAAAAAGTTAACATGCTAGAAGAACCTCACCTTTTTGCGCTGACCTTGTGCTTTGCCATGACATACACATTTTGTTTTGTTTCGAAAACTACATTTTCCTGCAAGCAAAAATGTCCGAGATTGCAACAATACCTAGTATTTAACTAAAAGAAAAGGAGTACTTGTGGCACCTTAGAGACTAACAAATTTATTTGAGCATAAGCTTTCGTGAGCTACAGAAGTGAGCTGTAGCTCACGAAAGCTTATGCTCAAATAAATTTGTTAGTCTCTAAGGTGCCACAAGTACTCCTTTTCTTTTTGCGAATACAGACTAACACGGCTGCTACTCTGAAACCTAGTATTTAACTGGCAGCAGACAAAGTTTCTTAGTTTCAGTCCACAGGAAAATGTGCCTGAAGAGCTCTACTTAGGTTCCATTTAAGAAAAAATGGAGGATGATTTTCTCTTTTAGTTTTCATGTGAAAAATCTGGATTTATTAACTCAAACAGTAATTGACTGCTGGCACCATTTCCTTAGGCCCTCGTTGGATTTAATTGGCCTCACTTATTCAAAGCATACACTATTTTAAAAAATGAAGGCAGTCAGTGCAGGGTGGTATAATACTGCAATCAACTTCAATTTCCTTTTTCAGAGACATTCACATAATATTCTGCCTACCAGGACTAGTGGGGGTATCATGTGGATGAAAAAATTACAGCTGATTTGGATCTTCTGGCTTGTATAAAAAAAGGTTGAGGTTTCTGCTCTCTCTTTGGGCTTTTGATTGATCATAACTGACCTGTAGCATTTAATCTGAAATGCAAGTTTCTCCCTAAAGCTATTTTGTGCGTATGTTGTGTTGTTTTCTAAACTGGTTAACAGCTCCATCTGTTTGGCAATCTTCATTTTCAAACATCATAATGTGAGAATGTCAGGAACAGTAAAAGGTCATTCAGGCCTTGCAGCTTTGTTCTGTGTATTTCTAGATTGTTTCTATCCTGCTTGTCTAGTCTCTTGTGCATTTTATTTTAATAAGTCTCTAATGCAGAACTTAATTATCTGCATCTGAAAATCTAAGACTCCAAGCAGTCCCTTTTATAAAGCTTGAAAGGGTTTTTTAAAAAAAACAGAAGCCCATGTTTTTCTTAATTGCAGTGTGTTTTCTGTAGTAAAGATCAGAATATGGCCCAAAGTATTTATAAGCAATTATTCTATGGTTTGTGGTGTTATTATTTCTTATATAATTACTCAACACTGTGCAAATCAGACAGAGGCTTCTCCACTGTATGGTATTGAATGTCCACTACTCCCAGTGTCTTCAGTGGGCATTGAGGGTACGCATAGTATCTGCATGTAACCCTAAACACTTTGTGTGTTCTGATTCCATCATCTGCACACTTTCAAAATGTATCAAACAGCTTAAACGTGAAAAGATATGTTCAGTCATTTTGGTTTTATGGGGCCCAAGTTATCTGCTGGTGTAACTCTACTGAAATCAATGAAGTTATGCCAGCACTGAATTTGAATTGGTTTATTTCACATATGGGGACAAATTTATTGGATCTGCCTCAGATTCTAAATTGCCTGAATAAATTTTTTTAAATGGTTACCTTGAGGTAATGTTTTCCTACATAAACTCAGAAGGTATGAAACTATACTAAGTACTTGATTTCTAGTCTAAAGTTCTATCTGAAGTATCAAATCACGATTTTAGGACTTTTTGTCCCCTTACAGAATTTATATAGTTGAGACTATAATAATAAGAAATGAGGCCTAAATGTGGGTGTGTGAGAAACTATAAGCTTTCTTCGTTTAAAAAAGATGGCTGCATTCCACATCTCTCTCATTTCAATTATGGTAAAATCTCAGACATACACAGTGTAAGTGAAGTTAAAACAAGAGCTTAAAATTCTACAATTCTTTACTTAAAAGCCGATAACAGCATCTCTTCATCTGCTATCAGTTCATTATTGTGGTATAGTCCTATATAAAAAAGAGTACTAGGTAGAGTACTGACGTGGATCACTTGCACTTAGAGCAGGTTGCGAGAGCACAAGAATCACTTGCGAGAGCACAAGAATCAAAATCCATTTAACTGGATGAACTTTACAGTATAGTCCACTGAGAAAGCAGGTGGGGTAACTTTTAAATTGGTTTTCCAGAAACTAATTTGTAAGGAAGTGTGACATGGCTAAGGTGGGAACTGTCTGATGCCAGGCAAGTGCGTCTGCCTTTCTCGGGGAATAGGGACTGGCGCACGTGCCTTACATGCCTAACTCCCTCAGCTCAAGTCCACACATCTGGGCTTAGCTATGGGGTAGAGTGGCCCAATGGCCAGAGTTTACAAAAAAGGCCCACTCATTCAGGGTAGTATGGCCTAGCGGCCAGAGTCTATGAAATTTGTCCCTACTGTCGGGGCAGTGAGGCCCAATGGCCAGGGTCTATGGAAAATGCCCCGCTCATTCAGGGTAGTACAGCCTAGCAGCCAGAGTCTATGAAACTTGCCCCTACTGTCCGGGCAGTGAGGCCCAATGGCCAGAGTCTATGCAAAATGCCCCGCTTGGTTGGGGTAGTATGGCCTAGCCACTGGAGTCCATGAAATTTTCCCTACTTTCAGGGCAGTGTGACTCAACGGTGAGTGTTCATGGAGGCTGCTGGCAGGAGGCCCAGGTACGGGGGCCCAGACCCACCCAACTCCACTGGGCCCCAACCCAGGGTCGTAGTACCAGTGGTATGACCAGCTACAAGCTCAGCAGGGAATCCCACCTAAATACACCAAGCTTACCCTGGTGGCAGATACCACTCCGAAACCGCCCCTTGGTCACTTCCTATTGCAGTCTCGGGCGTTGCAGTCCAGGAGGCATTGGGATCTCTTAGTTCCCCAGCATCGGCTGCTCTCTGGGGCTCCATGGGCTGCTGGAGTCCGAGGCTGTGGTCCACGTCTCCGCTCCCCTCTGGCACAGGCTAGAGGCTGTCCTCAGCATGAGCTCCTAGCACACATCTTTCATCACCAGTGTATCCTCCAGACTGACCTGGGTTGCTGGTCGGGAGATGGGGGAGTGGCTTCCTCAGCCCACCCCTTCCCGTCCAGTGTGGGGTGAGTGCACTCCACCACAGGAAGGCTTTTGAGGATTTGTAATATTTATGTTTGAAATATTTATTGATGCTTAAACATAGTTCAAGATCTGATCTGATAAAACAACCCTCTAACTCCTAATTTAACAATTGAAATGGGTTATGTCTCTAGCATGTTCCACTGAGAAACCTTGTATCATTTCATTCCTCTGATGCTTTCATAACAAAAATAATGGTCAGACTGATGCCTTCAATGAGACTGCTCACGTGCATGTAAAGTTGTGTGTGTGCATGTTTGTTCACAGGACTGGGATCAAAATTGGTATTTACGATTTTAAATTGGAAAATAGTCTGTCATCAGTAGGCTGCTAATTGACCCAATGAACACTCCACTTTGAGTGGATACTTACGGCATCTTACTTGCAATCTATGTTCTGTGAAATCAGAATTTTTAACAAAAGAAAACTCTTTAAAAGAATGTGATTAGCTCTAAGATAATGAAGTCATACAATTGACTGAAGAAGCAATGATCTTCAGCTGCCTTAGATAAAATAAATTGGTGAGAGATAATATAGAGATCCACTAAACTTCTGGCATGCATGGTATTGATTAAGTTATGGTAAAGCTCTATGTATTACCTATCAGTGTTGGGATAAACAAACCTCAAACAGAATCTTATTTAATAATACTCAGATATAAATTTCTATTGGCTTTGGTTCATATAGCCTGCTACGAAGTAGGCCTTTAAACTATAAAAGCTAATCTCTCTCCCCTTACCTTATCTCCATCCTAGTTCTTAGCTAACACGCCTGAGATGATTTAACAGGCTTGCTGCATATATGTCAAAGGTATGATGAATAAATTATAGGCGCATGAGACCTTTTTTCCAATAAGACTAGTGCTTAATGATAATTACAACTCCCAATATCTATATTTTTGTGGCACCGTAAATTCTGGTTAAAAGAAGGAAAGACTGCCAAAAATAATCTACCCTATATATTCCCATGAATGCTGGTAACAAAATGAGTAGTGTTAGTCATTCTGTTTAAATTATCTCTCTTGGGAGGCATTAGCTGGAGACATGAGTTATAGTTAAGGGTCAGTTGTTTAGGACATTGTCCAATTCTAATATTTTTGTATAGAAAAAAAATACTCTGATATGTCAATAAGAGAGAAGGTATGAGCTGTAGTTCACAAAAGCTTATGCTCAAATAAATTTGTTAGTCTCTAAGGTGCCACAAGTACTCCTTTTCTTTTTGCGAATACAGACTAACACGGCTACTACTCTGAAACTTGAAATGGAAAAAGAAAGAAACAGCCTTACTGAAATTCACTAGCATTTTCTGATTTGTATAGCTCCTTAAGTCCTATTCTCCTTTTTTTAACAGCATGTGTGCAAACAGTGATCATATACGTTGTACTGCTTAGTCTGACTGCTTGAAGGATTAGCTCAGTTTGATACCTAGCCGTGAATGTAATTAAGAAAAGAGGACCATATGCTATAAAGGCCATAGTTGGATCATGAGAGTGGTGAGATGTGAACAATGTGTGCCAAAGACTTAGTAATGTGATAAATTTAGCAAATGGAGACAGTCAAATCTACAATTAATAAACTGAGGAGAAAAATAAACTTAGGCTTATTGGATATAGCTGCTATTATAGACATATCTAGAGAACATTTGTGGGTTAATTGCACCATTGACAATCTTAGAAACCAACCCCAAATGGCATGACAAAGAAGTACTTACAAGGGTTCCTTCATGCACTGAAAAAAATAGAGTATTGTCAAGTTCCTGGTTCTGTCTGATAGGCAAAAAATAATACTTTTATAGGTATGGATAATATATTTTAAAGTATGTACACACTGAACCAACACAGTTGCTAGTAAATTATAAAAATTATAAGCGTCTTTGAAAATGGTGTCGGGGGGGTAGGAGAGACAAAGCAATTCTACTCTGCTCGCCATGTGTGTGCGTGATGGTTTAGAACGTAGAAGTTTTGATGGTAGTGAGTGGGGGTGGCTCTTGAATATATATTGAAAATTATTTATGAAATGCATGGGGAGTGGTGCCTGATTATCAGATTAATTGGAAGAGCAGCCAAGGTGTTTGGAGGCCTGTATGTCAGCGTGTTGAAAAAATTGTATAGGGAAGATGGGCAGTATCTGACTATGTTATGCCTGACTCTGTTCTATTCTGTTCTGTTCTATTAAGCCCTGTTTCTGTTGCCACTGAAATCAATAGCAAAACTCCCATTGACATCACTGGGAGCAGGCTCAATCCCTTAGATTTGCTATAATTAAAATAATGCTTTGCTGAAAACTGTCATTTAAATTGGGATTTTGCAACTGTGAAATCCTGACAGAACTGTTTCTGAAGAAACGAGGTGAGTCAGTCTGTATGTCTGCCACACTGCAGTTAGGGCCGATGGAAGACCTGGGGTCAAGTCCTTCCACCAACTAAGGCAGTGGGGATTCAAATCAGGCAGTAGGGATTCCCAGGTATGGGTTATGACAACTGGATATAATGGAGATGTACGTCAACCACCCCACAAAATTCCTGACCTGCTAGCCCCCTGCTGTTTTTAATGTGGGGCTTGATCTATTAGGCAGCCTCTGAAAATGCCTACCAAATCAGGCAAGATAGATGGGGGAAGCCTAGTTTGAGACTCCTGCCAGAATTAAGCGTGAGCTAGAGTGCTGAGCAGCTCAGTGGCATCAGGATTTAGGTGGTTTTATGTATGCCCACTGATGCAAACTTAGGTACCTATGGGATTTTAGCAGTGGAAACTTTGAGTATCTCTAGACTTGAAGCTGGAGGGGATTCCCAGCTGGTGTAGACATACTCGCACTAGCTCTCATTGAGTTAGCATGCTAAAAATCATCGTGTAGCGGGGGTAGCATGGGCAATGGCGAGCAGCAGCAGCATGAGCTAGCAGTGCCAAGTACAAACTCGTCTGAACCCCTGGACACATACTCAGCACAGCTAGCCCTTTCTGCTGCTCACTGTTGCCCTTGCCACCCTGGCTCCAATACTATGTTTAGTACACTATCTTCATGAGACTTAGTGCGAGCATGTTTACACAAGCTGGGAATCACACCCCTATCTCCAACTGTAGACATAGCCTGAGGTGCATAGAGGACTTTAGGCACCTACAGGGTTAGGGAGCAGCTGAGCAGTGGTTTTGAGGATCTAGTGGCATCTAAATATTGGCATTATTTGCCTAAGATGCATTGCAGGTACAGCCACTAGACACTGCTGTAATAAACATGATAATTTTTTAAAAATGGACAATTTAACACATCAAACTGAGCAAGCATGTGCTAGAGCAGATTTTTAATAAAGTCTGATGTGATTTGTGTTTAGCATTTGATAAAACATGACTCAAGCTGAGTTTATTGCTGATGGAGTTTTGGCCAAAAAAAGGGGCAGGAATTTTTTTGTTGGAAAAAAACCTAAATATTTCATTTAGATGATTATGAAATGAATATTTTATTTCAAATTTTTGTTCTGAAATGTTTCATTTTAAAATGTAGCTAAATTTTAAAAACATCCCAAACCAAACTAATGGAAAAAAAATTCATTTTGGGTTACACTCAATGTTTCGTTTGACTTGAAACAATTTGTTTTATTTTGATTTTTGTTTTTTTATTTTGGTGAGAAAAACTGGTAAAAATATCAGTTTCAGTTTGGACTGAACCAAGTTTTTTTTTCTGAGTTTTTGGCTTGGCCCCTGAACCAGAAAAAGTCAATTCTTTGCACAGGTCTATAAACAATTTCCCCACAACTGTAAATATAGGTTTCAGACAGGCTGGTGGAAATGTCATTGGTGATAGAAGGAGGAGGTGAGGATTTGAAGTGGGGAAAATGAACAGTTCAGGTTAATCTGGTTAATTTGCACTAGTTTTTTCCAGGAAATTTCCCACTATAGCACTATTACAAGTGCAGTTCCATTAATAAGCGCACTGTTGGAAAGCCAGTGTGGGCAGGGCACCAGAGTTTTACAGTCTTTTTTAAGTCCAGTTTCAGTGATGGGAAGATGTCCAGATGTTTACTTTAGCTCAACTTTATCCATCTTTTGCATTTTGTCAATTATACCTGCTTTATTGTTTATAGTTATAAAAGATGAAAATGAAGAGAGAACCAAGAATAGTACATTGGAAGTTCCTATCTCAGGAAGAAAATATTAGGGCTGTGTGCAGTCTTGTCTCATGAGCTTGAGAGCAAGTCCCAAAACATGTTTTCTTTATTCAGAATCTGAGCCGTTCACTTTAGTTTGTCAGGCATTTTATTTCCTTTCAAAGGACAGAGCATATGACCAGTATTACTCAGGCAACCATTTCACTGCAGTGAACACACAGTTCTGGATGAGACAATGCCCAACATCAATATATAATTTAGTTTCCACTCAGTGCACAAACTTTGACAGAAAGAGTAAGTGGAGCTGCTATTTGTTTCTGCTCAGTTGGACTACCCACTATAATTGGCACTACTGACTGCACTCAAGAGGGTGTCCTGGCCTCTCCCATCATGAAGAGATCCTTCCAACCAGAAAAGATTTCCATAGGAGGATACAAGTTGTATTTTACACCTGAGAGCATTATTTTGAACCTGGTTGACAAACACCCAGGTATCAGCCATGGTGCTTATGTTCTGTAGGTGCCCTAGCTCAACTAGCTAGTAAAAATTTACTGTAAATAAGTTAACTTTCTTTAATCTTGTTCTGTCTGTCTTATCACACACACACAAACACACACACACATTTATCAGCATTTGTTTTCATGGGTTCAAAAGCAATGCAAGTAATTTCTATTTGCTGTCTAATAACATGCCATTTTCCTTTGGATAACTAATTAGTTATCCTCAGTATTGCGTTATGCAAGGTATATTCTATAGTGAGCATAAACAAGTGTAAGAGAATAGTGCAGAGCTTGAGGTAATCTTTATTTATTGGAGGTAAAACTGGCAAATTTTGCAAAAATCACAACTGTTTACCCCAGAGCTGAAGACCACTGCCCCTTCTTAATTCATTGTTTTGGGGGGAGGCAGGGTAGACAGGGAAAGATGGTGGTTTTTCTTTATAACAGTCTATCAAGGTTTGGCAGTTTTTATACCATAGTGCAATATATAGGCCAATAGTGGATGAAGGCTACTATATCTCACATAATTATTGACTTGTTGTGCATGCCATGACTATGACACAGGAGGTAGTACTGGAAACAGAATAAATAGAGAGCAACCATTGGCAAAAGCTTATGGAGCAAATCCTTCACTCACACAAATGTCCCACTGGGGTTTATAAGTGTTTTGTGCAAGTAAGATGGGCAGGATTTGACAATGGGTGTTGTCTCAACTATTTATTCACTCTCAAAAACTGATGGAATGAGACACTGCTAGGCAAATGCATCCCATAAATTAACCATGGTTTGGATCGGAAAACATTGGAGAGAAGCGTAAATGGCTCTGCAGTAAATTAATAGCTGTGGAAGTCAGGGAGAAGGATCTGGTAGGGGTGTAGAAGGAAAGGAGGAAAAATGGTGGTCAGAAAAGGGAGGAGACAAAACAAAAACTTCAAAAGAACTGTAGGGTGCTTATTAACCCAGCTCTTATTTCAACAAAGCACAAGGACAGGAAGTTGTCCATGTAACTGGATTCTCCCTGCTTAGGACTGCTTCTCCTTCAATACCTGCTCCCACTGATCTCTTGGTAACTTGCTCCTGCATATCTCAGTTTTGCCCTCAGGCTCTGACCTACTGGTATCTGACTTGTCCTGACTCCTGCTCCAACCACTAGGTCAGATGTCTATGCCCAAGTCATGACATTATGAGAGCATCGGTAGAAGATATCTTACCTGATTATAAGCTATGGTTGTAGGTGTCTATTGAGCTATTGGTCTTTATAACAATTCCTTAATAATTTATTTTAAAAAATCTGTACAGACAGAGCTGCTTGCTCTAGAGCAGCCTAGGAGTGATTGTCAAGGATCATCCAGGCCTCTGACAACTACCCCTATGCTACTCATCCATGTGGGCATTAATGATACTGCGAGGTATGACCCTGGGCAGATGAGAAGTGACAACAGGTCTCTGGAAATAAGGGCAAAAAAGTTGGGGATGCTGGCGGTGTTCTCTTTGATCCTTTGGCTTCCTTGACCATGGGCTGCTGTTCCGGGAAGAAAGCCTGCCAAGCAAAGATGGGGTCCACCTATCAGGGACATATTTGGATACAGACTGGCTAATCTAGTGAGGAGGGCTTTAAATTAGGCTTGATGGGGGCAGGAGAGAAAAGCCCACAGGAAAGTGAAAAACATGGAGACCTGGGAGAAGGGTCAGAATTGTAGCAGGGATAAGGGAAAGAGAACATGGGGGGAAATCAAATCAGTATCTTAGATGTCTGTATACTAATATGAGAAGTATGGGGAATAAACAGGAAGAACTAGAAATGATAGTTAATAAACATAACTATCACATAATTGGCATCACAGAGACTTGGTGAGATAATACACATAACTGTAATATTAGTATAGAAAGGTACAGCTTGCTCAGGCAGGGAAAAGGTGTTGCCTTATATATTAAAAATGTACATACTTGGACTGAGATTGAGATAGAAATAGGAGACAGACTTGTTGAAAGTCTCTGGGTAAGGATAAAAGGGATAAAAAAGGTGATGTAATGGTAGGAATCTACTACAGACCACCTAATCAGGAAGATGTGGATGAAGCTTTTTTTAAACAACTAACAAAATGATCCAAAGCAAAGGACTTGGTGGTGATGGGGGACTTCAACTACCCAAACACCTGTTGGGGAAATAATACGGCAGGGCATAGAGTACCAAAGTTAATGGGAGAGCTCTCAGAGGTCAATTTATCAAGTCAGACACGATGAATTGACCCCCTCCCCCCCTCCCCGCTGGATCGATCACTGAGGCAATATCTGAGCCATTAGTGATTACCTTCGAAAAGTCATGGAAGATGGGTGAGATTCCAGAGGACTGGAAAAGGGCAAATATAATGCCAATCTATAAACAGGGGAATAAGGACAACCCAAGGAATTACAAACCAGTCAGGTTAACTTCAGTGCCCAGAAAGATAATGGAGCAAATGATGTAGGCAATCAATTTGCAGACACCTACAGATAATAAGATGATAAGTAACAGTCAGCATGGATTTGTCAAGAACAAATCGTGACAAACCAACCTAATAGCTTTCTTTGATAGAGAAACAAGCCTTGTGGATCAGGGGATGTGTTAGATGTGATATATCTTGACTTTAGTAAGGATTTTGATATGTCTCACATGACCTTCTCATCAACAAACTAGGGAAATACAACCTTGATGGAACTACTATAATATGGGTGCATAACTGGTTGGAAAATCAATTCCAGAATGCAGTTATCAGTGGTTCACAGTAAAGCTAAAATGGCATATTAAGTGGGGTCCCACAGGGATTAGTTCTGGGTCCGGTTTTGTTCAATATCTTCATCAGTGATTTAGATAATGGCATAGAGAATACACTTATAAAGTTTGTGGATGATACCAAGCTAGGAGGTGGTTGCGAGTGGTTTGGAAGATAGGATTAAAATTCAAAATGATCTGGAAAAAATGGAGAAATGGTCTAAAGTAAACAAGATGAAATTAAATAAGGACAAATGCAAAGTACTGCTCTTAGGAAGGAACAATCAGTTGCACACATACAAAATGGGAAATGACTGCCTAGGAAGAAGTACTATGAAAAGGATCTGTGGGTGATAGTGGATCAGAAGTTAAATACAAGTCAACAGTGTAACACTGTTGCCAAAAAAGCAAATATAATTCTGGAATGTATTAGCCGGAATGTTACAAGCAAGTCACAAGAAGTAATTTTTTTGCTCTACTCCATGCTGATTAGGCCTCTACTGGAGTATTGTGTTCAGTTCTGGGTGCCACATTTCAGGAAGGATGTGGACAAATTGAAGAAAGTCCAGAAGAGAGCAACAAAAATGATTAAAGGTCTAGAAAACATGACCTATGAGGGAAGATTGAAAAAATGGGTTTATTTAATCTGGAGAAGAGAAGAGTGAGGTGGGACACGATAACAGTTTTCAAGTACATAAAAGGTTGTTACAAGGAGGAGGGAGAAAAATTGTTCTCCTTAACCTTTGAGGATAGGACAAGAAGCACTGGGCTTAAATTGCAGCAAGGATGGTTTAGGTTGGACATTAGGAAAAACTTCCTAGCTGTCAGGGTGGTTAAGCACCAGAATAAATTGGTTAGAATCTCTGTGGAATCTCTGTCATTGGAGATTTTTAAGAGCAGGTTAGACAAACATCTGTCAGGATACACAGTCCTGCCATTAGTGCAGAAGACTGGACTAGAAAACCCCTGAGGGCCCTTCCAGTCCTATAAGTCTATGATTCTATCTATAGATCCATTATTACATTTTTAAATGGAACCTTAATATAAATGTTTTCTGGGGCATGGGCTCCTGTTAATAAAGGTTTAACAGAGAAGCTGAGAACATTCAAAATCCAACATTTTGTGATAGCTGACCCTGGCCTTTAGTCTACTTTCTTGAGAGTTCATCTCAAGTCCATGATCTTTTTTCCAGAAGAAAATATAATTATACCTGTATAGTTATACCTGTATAACTTCTCCTGCAAAAACTCTTATTCCAGAAGAAGAATGCCTTTTTGCTAGTTTAGCATATGTCACTTCCAAAATGATTTAAGATAAACTGGAAAAAGCCACTTCTGTTCTGGAATAAGAGTGTCCACAGAGAGAATCATACTGGTATACAATATTCCCTCTAATTTTTTACATCCATGTACAGAATGAATTTTGTTATGTGCACCAATATGGAGGTGATGTGTGGCGGGGGTTTGGAGTGTGGGAGAGGGCTCAGGGCTGGGGCAGAGGATTGGGGTCTGGGGGGGTGAGGGCTCTGGCTGGGGGTGTGGGCACTTGAGTGGGGCCGGGATAAGGGATTTGGGGTGTGGGAGGGGCACAGGGATGGGGAAGAGGGTTGGGATGCTGGGGGGTGAGGGCTCCAGCTGGGGGGGGAGAGCTGCAGCTGGGAGTGTGGTCACTGGGTTGGGGCCAGGGATGAGGGGGTTAGGGTGCTGGAGGGGGCTCAGGGCTGGGACAGAGGGTTGGGCTCCAGGGGGGGCAGGGCTCCGGCTGGGGTTTCGGCCTCTGGGATGGGGCTGGGAATGAGGGGTTTGCCGTGCAGACTGCCCCGGAGCTGCAGCGAGGAGAGAAGTCGGGGGGCTGGGGGAGGGGCGCCCCTCCCTGCCGCAGCCCTGCACACCACCTACCTTTCTCCTTCTCCAGTCCAAGCCCTTGTGGCTGCGCTCCTGCGCAGCCCTTGATAGCCTGCTGTGCGGCTGCGCAGTTTAACTGGTAGAGCTGTATAATTATTTCTGTAAAGTTCTCTGTGTAGACAAGCCAACAGATTCCCACCAAAGAAAATGTTTCTGCTTTACCTCTGAAGAATTGCAGGTTTAACTATTCTTTTGTCACTTTACTGTTTCTAAAACAATATCTTCAGGCTTGTTACCTTGACAAAACTTGTCAAAGTAGCACATTGCTCTAATATGAAAGAACGATCCTAATAGGAACAAAATGAAAATGGAGCATTACAACTAGGCAAGTTACACATACTTCTCACCCACACAATTACCTATCAATATTACTGTATCTCCTTGCCTTACATTCATTTCACAAATTCATGGATAGTTTTGCAATGCTGGTTTAGTGATCAGTACAGAATCCCTCCCTTTTCTTCCTCTTTTGTTTTTGATGTAGTCATTAAATTTGGACGCTGCCTGTCTCAGATAAGTAATGTCATTGATGATATCATGAAACAGGGATCTTGTTTTAAACATGATTATAATTCTCTGGGTTTTTCAAAGGAGCCCAAAGAAGTTAAGTGCCTAACACCCCTTGATTGGGTGCCCAAGTCCCTCAGGCTCCTTTGAAAAGTTCTGCCATTCTATATTTTATTGATCCATGCTCTGCTAAATGACTTGCACACAAATATGAAGAAGGGGTCTCTGTTGTCTTACATTTTGGGTCTGATCCAAAACCTTTTGAAGTCAGTGGGACTCTTCCTATTCATTTCAATGGGCTTTAGATTACTCACTTTATGAACATTTATATTTCATATTGACTAATATGACGTTTCCCTCAGACTTTCCTACAGAGGGTGTATGAGCGGTGCGATTCCTCCACTTTCCTCAGGCTAACAACTTGATGTATGATGCACCAAATCATTGATCTCCACACATAAAACTGATCTACACACATACACATAAAACATAACCTCGTGAGGGTTTAAATTATGAAAGAAAACAATGTGAGATGAATTTCATAGAAATTTACATTTTTAAGACAGCAGAATTTTCTTAAAAGAACACATTGAACCATGATTACAGATCAGGAAGGAATAACGGAAATATCCATTTCAATAGTAAATAGCCAAATGTTCGCATATCTGCCCTCCTCTGATCTAATTCTATTGTGAAAAAATAAACAACTTATCACCTTATATTGCCTCAAAGCTTAAAGCTGCTTATTTTTCCTCAGTTCCTCACACACACATTGCTAGGGATAATCACCCTTGTTTTATAGAACGAACTTTGCAATATGTTGCTGTTGCTGTTTTATCAGTATGATCTTGTACTCATAGCAGAGTGATTCAAGGTTCAAGGGATGAAATGAAGAATATGAGAAGCTAATATCTGCCATTTCCCTTAGCCACACACAGATCTGCAAAAGGATACCCAAGTGATCCCTGCTTGGACTGACTCTACTAACTGTTCGATAGGAGTCAGATCCAAAGCCTATTGAAATCAAAGGAAAGGCTGCCACTTCAATTAGCTCTGGATCGGGCCCTAGGAGAATGTATATTATATATATCAAACAGGAAGATACTTCTCATGAAATTTGTATTTGTATTTAATGGTATATTTGACAGATGTCATGATTCTAAGGAAAGGAAGAAGTGAAAGCAGCAGAATGAGGATAATGGAGTTTTTAAAAAACGGACTAACGAACTCAGAGAACTGGTAAGTAAGGTCCCATGGGAAGAAAATATAAGGAAAAAGGAGTTCAGGAGAGCTGGCAGTTCCTCAATGAGAAACTATTGAAGGTACAACTGCAAACTATTCTGATGCAAAGAAAAGATAGGAAGAATAGTAAGACACCAATATAGCTCTATCAGGAGCTCTTTAATGACCTGAGAATCAAAAAGGAATCCTACAAAAAGTGGAAATACGATCAAATTGCTAAGGGGGAGTACAAAAGAACAGTACACATATGTAGCGACAAAATAAGAAAGACTAAGCACAAAATGAATTACATGACCTGGTATGGGACAAAAGGCAATAAGAATAGGTTGTTTACAGCAAGAGAAAAATGAAGGAAACTGTAAGTCCCCTACTGAAGAGGGAAGGCGAGTTATTAACTGATGACATCAGGAAAGCTTAGGTGTTAATGTGTTTTGCTTCAGTCTTCACTAAAAAGGTTAATGATGACCAGATACTCAACACAATTAATATTGATAACCAGGGGGAAGGAATGCAAGCCAAAATGGGGAAAGAACAGGTTAAAGAACATTTAAATAAGTTAAATGTATTAAAATCATCAAGACCTGATGAAATTAATCCTAGGATACTTAAAGAACTATCTGAAGCAATCTCAGAGACATTAACAATTATCTTTGAGTACTTCTGAGGGACAGGGAGGTCCCAGAGGACTGGAGAAGGGCAAACATAGTACATATCTTTAAAAAGGGGAACAAGGAAAACCCAGGGAGTTATTAACCAGTCAGCCTAACTTCAATACCTGGAAAGATACTGGAGCAAATTATTAAACAATCAGTTTGTAAGCACTTGGAGGATAACGGGGTTATAAGGAACAATCAGCATGGATTTGTCAAGAACAAATCATGCCAGACCAACTTAATTTCCTTCTTTGATAGGATTACTGACCTAGTGGATAGGGGTGGGGAATAAGCAGTAGATATGATATATCTGGATTTTAGTAAGGCATTTGACAACAGTTCTGTATGACATTTTTATAAGCAAATTCAGGAAATGAGGTCTAGATGAAATTACTATAAGGTCGATGCACAACTGGTTGAAATACTGTATTCAAAAACAACAAGGAATCTGGTGGCATTTTAAAGTTTAACAGATTTATTTGGGCATAAGCTTTCATGGGTAAAAAAACCCACTTATTTGTATTCAAAGAGTAGTCATAAATGGTTTGCTGTCAAGCTGGGAGGTGTATCTAGTGGGGTCAGTCTTGGATCCAGTACTATTCAATATTTTCATTAATGACTTGGATAATGGAGTAGAGAGTATAAAACTGCTTATAAAAACTGCAGATGACACCAAGCTTCATGGGGCCACAGATGGAGTATGAGAATATCAGGAGGTACAGGGAGAAGTGCAGCCAGAACTTGGGAGAAGATTCTGGAGGACCCAGAAAAGGGGTTGCAACCTGGTATACTCGAGGTAGATGTGTGTCAGGGTCTTCCTCTCCCCACAGAAGGGGCAGGTGTCAGGAAGGGGGATGAACCATGCCAGGTACATGCCTGTGCTCATGGCTCCATGAAGGAGCTGCCAACTAATATCACTGGTGGGCTGGGGGACCAGGTAGAATGCAGACTGGCCCACCGGGGTTGCTCACCTTCCATGGGTGGTAGTAGGTCTCGCCACTTGGTGTCAGGGTGGGACACAAGGGTGAGCAAATGAAGGGTGTGGAGTACAAGTGTGTACAGCTGTTTCCTTGGCATGGTTCAGAGGCAGACTGGCTGCAGGTCACACAGCCAGCACAGGTGGTGAGGAGGAAGCGACTGAAGAGGTTTGCGGAGTGTGGGGGCCCAATGGTGAGGTCTGTAGGGCCAGAGGTGTAGGACAGGTGGGGAGCATCTTCCTCTGGGACCCATTCGAGGAAAGTCCAAGAGGCAGGTGGAAGGCTGCCCTCACCCTCACAGTATATACACTGGGGAACACAAGTGGTCGAGAGCTCCATGTGCTGGCCGAGCACCAGGGGGTTCACCCAGATCCTCCAATTGTAATCCAGGAGATCTCCGATCCTGGTGCCACCATCCAAGACGAACCGCCCATGCACTGAGAGGGACTCCACCACCTGCACACCAAAATGATGGTTGTGTATCAGGGGCTCGCCGAGATCAGCTTCCAGGTCTGCTTTGTACAAAATATATCACAATTATACTACAGGGGTAGATATGGGGGTTCCATGATGCTGCTTTGAGGTACAGAGTGACACACCTTACTCCACTGCCTCCAAGGACTCTGATATGACCAGCAGCTCTTCTACCTCCATCCAAGGGGTTTCCGTGAGAACTCTCCAAGCTGCCGGTCTTCTGCCTCTGTCACACACACACACACACGCACACACTGTCTCTGTGTCACACACACACTGTGTCAAACACACACACACACTGTCTCTGTGTCACACACCTCCCAACACATACTTGTTTTATTGTTGTTACTTCTTGGTAGTTCCTACAATGAACATATATTCTCTGTAATTTTATTCTTTCAAAGCATATTATTTTAGTATTTTGACTGGTCTGTGCATTTCATAATTTTTATTTCTCTTACACTTAAATTTACTTCTTTGAGTAGTGAGTTCTATAATGCCTAACCTATCCTGGCTGGAGTAATTATCTTTATTCAACTTTTTAAAAATATATATTATATCTAGGTTTTTTTGTTTCTACTGGTGGTGCGCATCTACATATACCAAAATTTATTCCACACATGAATGGAAAAAATTAGACGGAACATTGCCCATGGCAGGCTCAGGGAGGGTGTTGAGCCAGTGCCAGAGTATCTGATGGAGGGGCACCTATTGAGCATCTGTGTCTAAGGGGAGGAGTGACCAAAGCTTAGGCTCAAGTAATTCCGGAGGGCAACAAATGATAAAACAGGGATGGGAATGATGGTCACAGGGTCAAAATCAGGGAGACAGAAGGGGACATACAGAAGAGAACCCCAGACAGCTCCCACTGCTCCTTGAAGGCATCCAAAGAGCCACCAGACATGGCCCAGAGAAACTCTGGCCAAATATGTGACCTGAGAGACGAGTGGAATTAGCCCCCCACCCCCCCCAATTGAGGAGCACCTCCCCCTCCAACATCCTCCTCTTGGTATGGTGGACAGCCACCTTGGCCAGCACCAGCAGTAGGCTGACAAGGAGGTCTTGTGATTTCATGGGGCCATGGGTGAGAGTGTATGTCAGGAGGTGTGGGGGAAAATGCAGTGAGCCTGCCCACATCTAAAGGTCTTTCCCCGCAACTGAAGGCGGGGAGCTCCTAAATCCAGAGCCCAAATGAGTTTGCGGGACAACTAATGAAAAAAGGCAGGGGCAGCTGAGCGAGGAGCTCTGTTTAGTTGCAGGTTTGCCTCACACTTCACACTTGTGTAAGTGCACAAGTGAAGGCCCAGCTACAAATGTATCCCTAAGTGAGGAAAAGTTTTTAAAACATTTATTTAAAGGCCTTTGTCTTTTGGAGAAAATGTGAAAGTTGCCATTAGTTAAGTTTATTGTTGTTTATAACAGGAACTGTAAAATGCATAACTATTGATGTGTATATTTGTTACCTGCTTGTCTGGAGATGTAAGATTTAAAGTACATTAATATAAATCTTCAAAACACTGCTTATGTCTTCTGTTTCTTCATATAAGAAATTACATTCAAAATCCAGAAAATAAACACATCAAAATTCCTGCTGCAGAGATAATTCTTCAGCAATTTAGTCCTGTTTGCAAAGTGTCAAAAAGCATAGAGCTATTTTTCCCACATATTTAGATTTGGGTGGTAGAATAGCTGTAAGGATAACAACAATAACAGCAACACTTGGCATTTCTGTAGTAGTTTTCATACAAAGATCTCAAAGTGCTTTACAAGCATTAATTAATTAGACCTCAAAAT
Organism: Dermochelys coriacea; assembly: GCF_009764565.3. Lineage (NCBI taxonomy): Eukaryota > Metazoa > Chordata > Testudines > Dermochelyidae > Dermochelys > Dermochelys coriacea. Next base: position 21,407,340 of record NC_050078.2, on the reverse strand, counting down.
TTTGGGGAGTTAATTACAAATTATCAGGCATAATCTCTAACTGTTTTCATTATAAAAATGTGGTATTCTTTCCACAGGTAAACAAAATGTGCCAGTTTATAACATTGAGACATCTCCTTCTTCTATTTCATGTTGGGTGCTTAATTAGTTAAGCATTTGACTTTATCAAATTTTAAAGGAGAGTTAATAAAATGACAGCATCAGCAATTAATGTACAGTATTATGATTCCCTACATCTGCAGTGAGGTGATTTTTTTTTCATTTAACTATATCTAGAAATTCTTTAAAGAATTTTTTAGATGTGCATGTCAATATCTCAGAGCTCCAGAGAGCTTTAGATTTGTTATTGTTCCACTGTTGCTCATGTTTCATATGAGTGTTTTCCTCAGAGTACAGTATCTCGAGCTAGATATAGCCTTTAGTTCTGGTACACTTGACAGTGGGAAGAGGGGCAAAAGCTTCTTGCTCATACCCAAAGTGAATTATACCAGGGTACCACAGACCTTGCTCATACTTGTGTTGGCCCTGAGAATATAAGTGCCAGAAAATGTTGTCTCTCAGATAGTAACAATTGTGAGGAACAATGACAATTAATGTGATATTTTCAAACTGTGCATGAGACTATACAGTCAAGCATGGACAGGCAATTCTTTGTTTATGTAGATTGAACTGTTCTAGTTTGATATTTTTAAAAGATGTTATTCTGGTCTTCAGTTAAACAGAACAAAAGAGACAGCCTGGCTCAAAAGGAATAGACTAAAAATTCACAGAGACAAGCAATGTAAGAAATACCATAACAGGAACCAAACTATAGCCTCACCAACATTATAGTACAAGACTAGATATAATTCCCATATTGTCAAAGACCAGAAGTTGTAATTTTACCTTTATCTCATAAATCATAGTAGTAATCAAAAACCCCTTTATTTATGTAGGTTGTGTCTGTTGTTACAGCTCAGTTATTGGTCTGCCTTTGATGTAAGATGAAACTAGATTATTTATGTCATTATCTAAAGGTAAAGGAAGCTTTGTTGTCTTTTCATATGCTGCTTCTCGGGAATAAAAAAGAAATAATGATAGTCTTATTTGCATGGAAAACAATTTGTGAACATTCTGTTTTCTGAAAAAAAGTGCCGAATATTTTAAAATAAAAAATATGGTAGGCATGCAGGTTTATAGAGTACATGTTCAAAAGAAGAATGCAAAGCCAAGGGGAATAGTTCTACTTAATCCTTGAAGATGGGACATTAAAAATGAAGACCAATATTTTGGTCTGTCAAAGGACATGATTACCCAAAATATGGAACCATCTGTGTGGGACTAAAAACAGAGGAGAAAGAAACTTTGTATTAGTAAAATTAATTGAAAGTCTCATGTTCCTATTTACTGGAGGTGGTGAGAAATGTGAAGTGGAAGTAATAAGCATTGAAACAATCAGTGCAAAATCCTAGAGCAGTGAAAGGCTCATGGTCTTTGTTAAAAAAATCATGTCAACCCTCCCCAACTACCCCGCCCCAAAAATCAACAACATTTAATGATAGGGGTGGGGAGAATTACTTTACCAGTAAACTTACACAAAAAGAAAATAGTTTAAGGATAGTGGAGAGAGCTGGGTGATAAAACTCTTGGTTTTATACTATTCCTTTAGTCAGGCAGAAAACTGAGCTAATTCAAAGAACGTGTGATTATTTCCCTGCAAGGTGCTAGTTCTATAAAGGGAATTAGCCTCTGTAACACAGCATTTTAATGCATAACTTTTAGATGCCTGCCACTCAGTGGATTTATTAGCTCTGTATTAGGCACCTAGGCTTCCTGTACAATACAGGGAGAGACAGATGCGGTTTCATTTATGAAGTCTGAAGCTGAATGCAGTTTACGTTGAACAAGTGAAATTTTATTAAACCCTGTGGACTGCTCGGCCCATATGACGACGTTGCTTCCAGCCTAACTCTTTGCCTTTCCTGTGTCTCGTCAAAAACAATCCCTCTTGAGGAACATTGGCCCTCTAATTTCAGTTCTAGTCATCATGATACAGGTGCCTAAGAATGGGCTCCACATAAAACAGAATGCTGAGTTGGGAGCTGCCCAAGTTAGGTAATGGGAAATGCTGCGGAAATGGGTGTGGCCTGAGCCTTAGCCCACAAAAAGTCTTAAGCATGTGGTTTGTGTAGTCGTGGCACAGCACCGGGAGAGAGTGCCCCCAGTGCTCTAAAAAAAACACCTCCACAAGGGGAATAGCTCCCAGTGCTAGTGCACTGTCTACACTGCCGCTTTACAGCGCTGAAACTTGCAGTACTCGGGGGGGGTTTCCACACCCCTGAGCGAGAAAGTTGCAGTGCTGTAAAGTGCCAGTGTAGACAAGCCCTAAATCTAGGCTGGAGAAAGGCTCCTATCTCTTCTTGGGATTCTCAGCCAGGAACCTTCTCCTGGAGTTAAGTGCTTAAACCCTTCCCCCGCTCCTCTCAAGAAATGCCAGGTGGAGGAGGAGGAGGATATAACCAAGGATCTCATTGTATTCTGTTGTCGTACAAATATGCATTCCCACTGAAATCAGCAGCATTTCACAAGTGAAAGCGAGAGGACAAATTCTATCCCAAAGTAAAATAGAAAATAGTATTATTTATTTGTATGTTTCTTTTAAGAACTGTTACCAAACTAATGAGAGGAAGGGTGCTTGGCTTGAATTCATTTTAATAAAGACTCTAAACATTTATTGGGCGAACAACTCAGAGGCATATACATAAGTTTAGTGCTATTGAAGGCATGAAGAGAACAAAGCTGGAAAAATTTGAACCCATAATGAGAGAATGGGATTGTTGTTTTGAGCTGTAGAATGTCCATATGCAAATAAACATGTTAGCTGCTCAGAAATTCTGCTTTTCAAATAAAGTAAGAAATTACATGGTAGGAAAAATTGTTGGCAATTATATTTCCAAAGAGCCACTGTGGAACAATATCAATCTGAAGAATTTCCTCAAAAACATTTATAAGAAATTGCAGCTCTGGAACAACATTCACTAACACAAATGAAACCACATAAAATCCCAGATATGAATGCTTGATTGGCAGGCCTTTCCATTGGAAACATCAAGCAAATTAAAACTATCAGCACTTAGGGCATCAAAACCTGTAAAAGAAGGAGGAGGATCTTCTACTCTTATCTGAGAGTCAGGAGATCTACAGTCTATTCCTGTAAAAGCAGATACATCTGATGAAGTGAGCTGTAGCTCACAAAAACTTATGCTCAAATAAATTTGTTAGTCTCTAAGGTGCCACAAGTACTCCTTTTCTTTTTGCGGATACAGACTAACATGGCTGCTACTCTGAAAAGAGTCCTGTGGCATCTTATAGACTAACAGACGTATTGGAGCATAAGCTTTCGTGGGTGAATACCCACTTCATCAGATACATGTAGTGGAAATTCCCAGAGGCAGGTATAAATATGCAAGCAAGAATCAAGCTAGGGATAACGAGGTTAGTTCAATCAGGGAGGATGAGGCACTCTTCTAGCAGTTGAGGTGTGAACACCAAGGGAGGAGAAACTGCTTTTGTAGTTGGCTAGCCATTCACAGTCTTTGTTTAATCCTGAGCTGATGGTGTCAAATTTGCAAATGAACTGAAGCTCAGTAGTTTCTCTTTAAAGTCTGGTCCTGACGTTTTTTTGTTGCAGGATGGGCTACCTTTAAATCTGCTATTGTGTGTCCAGGGAGGTTGAAGTGTTCTCCTACAGGTTTTTGTATATTGCCATTCCTAATATCTGATTTGTGTCCATTTATCCTTTTACGTAGGGACTGTCCAGTTTGGCCGATGTACATAGCAGAGGGGCATTGCTGGCACATGATGATGTGCAGGTGAATGAACCGGTGATGGTGTGGTTGATCTGGTTAGGTCCTGTGATGGTGTCATTGGTGTAGATATGTGGACAGAGTTGGCATCGAGGTTTGTTGCATGGATTGGTTCCTGAGTTAGAGTTACTATGGTGCGGTGTATCATTGCTGGTGAGAATATGCTTCAGGCTGGCGGGTTGTCTGTGGGCGAGGACTGGCCTGCCTTCCAAGGCCTGTGAAAGTGAGGGATCGTTGTCCAGGATGGGTTGCAGATCATTGATGATGCATTGGAGAGGTTTTAGCTGAGGACTGTATGTGATGACCAGTGGAGTTCTGTTGGTTTCTTTCTTGGGCTTGTCTCTCAGCAGGAGGCTTCTGGTTACACATCTGGCTCTGTTGATCTGTTTCCGTATTTCCTCGTGTGGGTATCGTAGTTTTCAGAAGATCTTGTAGGTGTCGGTCTCTGTCTGAGGGGTTGGAGCAAATGCGGTTGTACCTACAGCTTGGCTGTAGACAATGGATCGTGTGGTGTGTCCAGGATGGAAGCTGGAGGCATGAAGGTAGGCATAATGGTTGGTGGGTTTTTGGTATAGAGTGGTGTTAACATGACCATTACTTATTTGCATTGTGGTGTCTAGGAATTGGACCTCCCGTGTAGATTGGTCGAGGCTGAGGTTGATTGTGGGGTGGAAGTTGTTGAAATCGTGGTGGAATTCTTTCAGGGTTTTCTTCCCATGAGTCCAGATGATGAAGATGTCATCAGTCTATTCCTGAGTTCTCAAGAGGCCAATTCTCTTACACTGGACAAATTGCTTATCCTTTCTCTGCCTCTGATTCCCCATCTTTAAAATGAAGATAGTAATACTTACGTACATCAGAGATATTATAACCATTAACTTGTTTATGTTTGTAGCACACTTTGAAGACTGTGGATGGAAGATGCTATTGAGTTTAATATGTGTATTGCTACCAAAATTAAAATAAGCCAATATAATTAGCCCTTTGCTGTCAAACCTCTTAAATTCTTACAGGATCCAAGGCCAAGTCTACACTATAAACCTATATTGGTAAAACAACATCGCTCAGAGGTGTGAAAAATCCACACCCCTGAGCAAAGTAGTTATGCTGACCTAACCCCCTGCATAGACAGCACTATGTTGAGGGGTGAGCTTCTCCTGCCAACATAGCTACCACCTCTCGGGGAGGTGGATTAACTACTCCGACAGGAGAAACTCTGCCATCAGTGTAGGAGTGTCTTCACTTAAGTGCTGCAGCTGTGCCAGTGCATTTGTTTTTAAGTATAGACCTGCTCCAAGTCACCCTTCTCCAATCACTCAGAGGTAACCAAAATAAAAATTGTGCAATTATTGAATACACAGCAATTCAGATTCCACAAGAAGCCAAGTTCTCAGTTATGGGCAAAGAACTGAAATCTCATATTTGGACATTCAGATTGACATATAGTTAAATAAGTGACTGTTTTAGATGCATCTGTCTTTTTAAAGATAAAATATGGACCTCTTATCAAGGTGAAAATTGAACTAATATTCACCAAGTGTCACACCTAATTTATTTGAAAGATGAAATTAATAGCAAAAGTTAAGTTTTAGCTATCATAAAATATTACATTGACTGGAAATTGAGATATTTAATAGTGTAATGAATGATCTATTTATGACCAGATTTTCAAAGGTTTTTAGGCATTGCTATTCTATTTAGATGGCTAAGTCCCATTTTCAAAAGTGAATTAGGTACGTAAGAACCTAAAGTTTCACTGAAAGTCAATAGGACTCAGGCTCTTAAGTGCCTACAAATAGGTTACTTAAAATGGAACCTAGCCAACTAAATCACTTGGGCCTTGCAATGCTGAGCAGAGCCATGCATAAATAACTTTTCAGATCTGGGCCCTAGTTACTAGATAATAAATACAGAGCAACACCAGTAATTAAACTGTAATTTGTGTCAATGTTACTATCACATCTCCTAATAATTGTAATGATCCAAATAATGTACATAACTAGACATGAAAACAAAAAAAAGGCTATCCAGTGGTAGAGAGAGTGATGCAGTCATCCAGTGGTAGAGAGAGTGATCCAGTGGTAGAGAGAGTTATGCAGTGGAATAGAATGTAAGTAGGCCTTAAATAAAGGACAACAGGTCTGTGGGGTCCAGGGGCTCCCTTGGGTCCCTGCTTTCAGTCCTTGATAATGTCTTTCTCCCCATACCCTGGCAGACAACCAAGGGGGAGGTTCTTCAAGCAAACAAACAAAAAGTCCTCTCCTCTCTTTCTTCTCTTATGAAAGAAGGGAGTCCGTAGGAAAACAGAGGCAAGGGTGACTTGGATATCAGGTAGTCTTCCTGGGTCAGCCCTTTGGGTTTAGTCTAAAATCGGGTTTACCTCCATTCCCTTCTCTGGGGGCATTCTGATTTGAGGCTGGATCATGCAGCTTTTAGAGCGTGAGGCCTGTTACTGTCTCCCACTCAGCAATCCTGTCTCAGCTGTCTGAAGCAAGGCAACCTTATTCCTGTTCTCCACCCCTTTTTGTGGCAGGGTTTCCTTTTTAAGATCCCCTGCCCATCCTTCCAGACAGAACAAGAATTGCAGGTGCACCTCATTAGTGTTAAACAGGCCCAGAGAAGCTTGTTAGACTTCTCTCCATCAGAGTAAGGGTGTGTCCCTTCACATGGTCATATCCCCAAGTAACAGAAAACATTATTCTCTGGTGAAAGACTGGTAACATAGAAATTAGGAGTTGCTAAACCACAATGGAATTTTTTCCACCTTTCTTTCTGACCCCATGAAATCCCCCTCTCCTGGTTCCATGGCTTCAGAACTGTGGCTGTGTAGGAAACTACTGTTCATGTAATCATCCCTCTGCAGGCTCACCAGAAGAGGATGATGACACTCAGCAATACTTATACAAGGCTTTATTTGGGGGAACCTCTTGCCATTTGGGACTGGGGAGACTCAGGGTATTGCTAAAAGAGAATTGCCTCCACCCAACTATCAAGCACCCCTGCTGGGTCCTCTTTGGACACATGTGGATTCAAGACATAATATGAAAATCTGTTCAACCCCATTTTCCAACATGAAGCTCTGTAAAGATGCAAGAATTATTTTTTAAAAAGCCAAAAAAATGGACAATGTTCTTTTAAAAGAAGATAAAAGAGAAATAATACAACAGATTTTTAAAAAAAAAAAAAAAGCAGCAGCAGCTGTATTTCTAATGCTTGGGCCACATTCCACCCTGAACAAGCCCATTAACCCCAGTAGTATCATACCTGTATGACTGAGAGCAGAATTTAGCCCTGTTCAATTTAAAGATCTGAATGGCAACATAACAAATTTCTGTTGTTTCTCCTGTTTCCCAGAGTGAAGGGAAACACTGGGCGCTTGTTATTGTACAATGCTAGACAGTGGTAACTAAATCTGGATAATGGGAAATGTTATTTAATGATTTTTAGAGTCCTTTTTCCTGACAGGTCTCTTCTGAAATGTTTCCTGACAGGTCTCTAAAGAATAACAGAGAAAGAAAGTGGGTTGTGCTGATAATGTGATTGTATGGGAGGAAAGGTAATCGGTTGCTTTCACACAATCTGATGTGAACAAAATATGAGCTGTGCAAAATCTGCCCACACATAGTAATAAGAAAGATGCACAATAAGCACTCGGTGTGATTAATTATCTCAGTAAGTTTGTATCCAATTTAGCAGCGAAGACTGACACAGTCAGAATACTCTGTCTGTGTGGGGACCAGAACATAAAGTATGAATGAAAGGGACTGAAGTGTATTCTCGCAAACATTGCATTTAATGCATTTGGTTTAGAATTTAAAGCGTTGGAGGTAATTTGTAAACGTAGTGCCAATAGCAGTGTGTACATGACTCCCATTATTGTTAATGGTACATGTGTGTTTAATTCCCTGAGCACTCTACTAAAAGTTTATTGAAATAGTTTAAAAAGTTGGCCAAAGTGCATATGCCTTAAGAAAACAGCACTGCTACGGTTAGATTCACAAGGCAGACATAGTTGCCTAGCTACCCATTTAGATACTTACATCCAACATTTAGGTGTCACTGGCATTCATAAAACCACTACTCAGCTGCTACCTAACCCTATAGGTGCCTAAATTCCCACAGTGCCCAAGTTTCTACTGGTAAAATCCACTAGATGCCTAAGTTTATGCTGACAGGCATATGCAAAGCCATCTACGACTTGACACGGCCAAGCAGCTCCCATAAGAGCAGAGCTGCAGAAAGCCACCTGTACTGATGCAGGGCTGGTGACATCCAATCCCTGCAGACACAGGGTGTGGGGAAGGCTGCGGTCCTGGCCTAGTGTAGCAGAGGCCCCGGCCAGGTCTGCAAGCAGAAGGAAGAGGACGAGCCCTCCAGCAACCAGGGAGGCCACTACATGTCTGAAGGACTCCTGTCTGGGACAGAGCCATTCAACAACTAGGCTCATCCTCTTCCTCCTTGCAGTCCTCGCTGGTGAAGTCTCTGCTATGTGCGGCCACAACCGCAACCTCCCTGGCACCTTGCATCCCAGTGTCTTTGCTCCCTCGGCCATGTTGGGAGTCCCCTGCAGCCCTGCTATTAGCACTGTCTTAACCCTAACCTCAACCCTGCCCCTCCTTAATTTTCAGCAACTGTAAAAATAAAAATAGTTAAAAATCTAAAAAAAATCTTAAAAATCAATCAAAATGGAAATAAAATTAAAAATAAAAATTGATATTAATTGTTGAAATTAGAAAAAATAAAAATAAAATTCTGCGGGATCTAAATATATCACCATAAATACACCATAATGTAATTTAGAAAATACTGGGTTTGGGGATAAAGGTAATAAGGGAACCCTCCTTCTGCTCCTCAACCTTTTGCAAGAAAAGGTTTAGGCTTCTAATTTCAGGAGGAGATATACAGCTGTGAATCCCAAGAGAAGTTAGGTGTCTTTCTCCGACCTGAACTTAAGTGCCTAAGTCCCTTTGAGGAAATGCATTTACGCCACACCCCTCTCCTCAGTATTTCTTATTGGCTATCTTAGGCACCTCACCACTCAGTTTGCAGGCTTTTTTGGATCCAATTCTTAGGTGCTTCACTCCTATGCGCTGTATAGGCAGCCTGGGTGGCTAACTTGGATTCTGTTGGAAGGGCACCTAAACATTATTCGTTGCAATACTGTGTCTAAGTTCCCTTTGTGGATGTAGTGATATAAAAACATACCAGCATACATTACATACAGTATTGTTATACTATATGTACACTTGAGTTCATAAGTAGAGAGCTAAAAAAATATTTTACCACAAGTTTAGGAGGCATATATAGCCCAGATTAGTTACAGCACATCAACCACAATTGGAAAGATATTTACTTTACTTTAAGTTTTTTGTATTTTAATAATAATAATTGATCAAATAGTTATACGACACTTATGTATCTGATGAATAGTTTATTAAATTGGTGTAAATGATCAAAAAACACTGCAAATGCATTCCCTTTAATGGTTCATGATACATTAGAAACAGCCAACTAAACATATCTAAGCCATTTATGGTTCAAAGTGCAACTCTACAAATGTATTTTTAGTAGAGCTGTCAGTTAATCACACTTAACTCGCGTGATTAACTCAAAAAAAGTAATCACGATTAAAAAAAATTAATCGCAATTAATCGCACTTATGACAATAGTAGACCAATTGAAATGTATTGAATATTTTTGGATGTTTTTCTACATTTTCAATATTGATTTCAATTACAACACAAAATACAAAGTGCACAGTGTTCACTTTATATTATTTTTATTACAAATATTTGAACTGTAAAAATTATAAACAAAAGAAATAATATTTTTCAATTCACCTCATACAAGTACTGAAGTGCAATCTCTTTATCGTGTAACTTACAAATGCAGATTTTTTTCATTACATAACTGCACTCAAAAACAAAACAGTGTAAAACTTTAGAGCCTACAAGTCCACTCAATCCTATTACTTATTCTGCCAATCGCTAAGACAAACAAGCGTGTTTACATTGATGGGAGATACTGCTGCCTGCCTCTTATTTACATCACCTGAAAATGAGAACAGGCATTCGCATGGCACTGTTGTAGCCAGTGTTGCAAGGTATTTACATGCTAGATATGCTAAACATTTGTATGCCCCTTCCATGCTTTGGCCACCCTTCCAGAGGACATGCTTCCATGCTGATGATGCTCGTTAAAAAAATAATTCGTCAATTAAATTTGTGACTGTACTCCTTGAGGAAGAATTGTATGTCTCCTGCTCTATTTTACCCACATTCTGCATATATTTCATGTTATAGCAGTCTCGGATGATGACCCAGCACATGTTCATTTTAAGAACACTTTCAGAGCAGATTTGACAAAATGCAAAGAAGGTACCGATGTGAGATTTCTAAAAATAGCTACAGCACTCAACCCAAGGTTTAAGAATCTGAAGTGCCATCCAAAATCTGAGTGGGATGAGGTGTTGAACTGGCTTTTTGAAGTCTACAAAGAGGACACTCTGATGAGGAAACTACAGAACAAAATAAACTTCACCACACTACTATCCGATAAAGAAACTGGAACCAAAGCATTTTTATAAGGGTCAAAAATTTTGTCTCATTTTAGTTTTCTACTCTGCTTTTCCACATTCCAACCTTGTCTGGTAATGCCAAAATCATCATATATTCAATAGGTTTAAGTGTACACCTGAGGGTGCATTTATTTTGGTCAACTGAGGCAAAGAAGATTTTTTCTTTTGTAGTTGCCCACATAAATACTCCATTTCATAGATGAGATAGTCATTGTCAGAATAACACCTATGCTAGAAGTTGTTTTCCTATATTATTTATATTTTAAATGTCCTTAAATATAACCTTTATCTCAACAGTTTCTATTATCTGCAGAGGAAAATCTGACTATGGGACACATTGAAAGATCATGGTGGAGCATTTCAACACGAGTCTCTGGCTCTGTTAAGCTCTAAATTATACCATTCTTGAATTAGCCACTGCCTATCTTCCATAGTTTTCCATTACATGAGGTCAGGCACAGGAAGAAATGGTTTGCTAAATCAAAAAAGAATACTAAATGACACAGCAGATAAATATGAACAGTGGTGCAGAAGATTTATTGAGTAACATGTTACATTGATAAATGATAACATTTATTTGCAATTTGAAGATGTGACCCAAATGACACTCATTAGCTTGTCTTGTGTAGAACGGATTCGTTTTGTAAATTTATTGTTTATCTGACACTATTGGAAGAAGAGTATTTTATTTTTTAAAAATTAATTAGAAGCCTGATTTACTTTTGAGAAGATTATGTAGTCTGCTCTTAATTGCATTCCTAAGTGTTATGGTGTGAAAGTCTCTTTACCAGATCAGGAGAATGTTTAGTATCTCACTAAAAGATGGTCAGTGATGGGGTGGAAATAGAGAGTGCTTCTGTTGCCCATCGGGTCTCTTGGGAAAAAACTGGTCGTGAACTGGTATAGGAATTCGCCAGTCTCTCATAAATTAGCCTGGCTTAATTCTGTTTGTGGACCTCAATGACACAACAGCTCAATCTCCCACAAAGGGACAGATTAAAGGCATAATTCTAGAAGCTGTGAAGCACCCTCACATGTTATTAGCTTGAATGGGAGATAAGGGTGCTCTGCAACAATGTAGGTGCCTAGCACCTTTCTGGATCCCTAACATCAAAGTGTAGTGGCCTGGAAGGCACAAAGAAACAGTGAGAAACCAGCACCAGTGTTGGGTCTGAGCAACACCCTTTCTGAAAGAGTCCCACCAAATTTAAAATAAAACATTTTTCTGCAGGCTGGGTCTTTTTTTGTTGTTGTTGCTATTGTTGTTGTTGTTTTGAGAGGCAATTGATACAATTTAGTAGAAAATTATATCCCTGCTATATAATTCCAAGAGTTGGTTAAAAAAACGTAGAGAAAGACACCCCCCCCATTCTCCATTACATTTTACCAAGTGATTTAGATAACTGTTTGGGGGGAAATAATTTGCTCAAAAGAGGTGAGACTGAAAGTCTGTGTACTTCTTCATATTTCAGGGAAGAACAGTCTGTACAAGTGGCTGAATTTGGGAAGAAAGTGGGAACTCAAGTTTTTATGGATATTGACCTCATTTAATCTTAACCCATCGCTACTTCCCTCTCAGAAGCCAATACCAGGGTTTGAACTACTGGAGAGATAAGAGGTCCCCTTGTTTCTATAAATCTTTCATGTATTATATGCAGAGGAAAGATGGATTAATATGGGGAGTTTCTCTTTAGAAAGTTTATCTTTTTGGGCCCATTGTGGTTTCAAATAGGAACATTTCTCTTAACAGTGAAAGCATTTTCTATTTCCAGGACAAAGTACTGGTAAACAGAGTGGGGAAAGCTGCTCAAAATTGTGCAAGAAACAGACTTGGTCCTGACGAGGAAATCAGTTCAGGGAAAAAAAAATCTGCTTGACTCTCTTTACCTGGTTATATAGAAAGCGGAAACAAACCTTTTGGAAAGCTCTGAAGCAGTTTAGTTGTTTTCCTTTCTCTGCATTTTTTTTGTTTGCTTCTGCATGTCCTTCTGCACTTCCAAACAATGACCAAAACTAGTTGTGTTGAAATACAGCTACACAGTGCCCTCTAGCTCCATGCTATGGCACTGATACAGATTTGACTCAAATGAAAAAGAGAACTTCTTACTGTAATATAAGTGCTACTTTGTGCAATACCTATTGGAGGTGTTCCTTATAAAGTCTCCCATACAAGCAATAACTTGTCCTGACCCGCCTTAGCTTATGTGAACATTGCATAAATTTGTCTGATAGCAGCATAACCTATTCTGAATACAGGACAACATGGCTCTTTGTTAATATAACAAAAGGGTTGTGTGTGCGTGTGTGCACATGTGCATTGGGTGATAAATATTTTCTAGAGTAGATACAAAGAGAAAATTTGTTACACATACACACACACACACTATAAAAATTGCATGTTTCAGCCTTTCTGTTTCGTGTTTTGATTGCCTAAACTTTGGGGAAATCTCAACATTTTAATTGAGATTTTTAATTTCTTTAATGAGAGATTTTTATAATGTAAAGAAACAATTTCTGTCTATATTCCATAATGGACATGGTCGAGTATAACAAGTACTGCCTGATCAGAAAGTGTACTATTTCTTTATTGTGTGCTTCAGTTTTTCCACCACACAAAGGGGATCAACAATCCAGAAGACAGAGTGCTCATGATCAGTGGTACATTAAAAGATCAGTGGTACATGATCAGTGATACTGATCCATTTGCTAAAGGCAACAGATCTATTTACTTATCACCTTTTTACCACAGGAGACATTTCTGGTACAGTTATGGACAAATTATTAAATCTCCACCCCCCAAATAAAAAGCATGACATTAAAATGCTGTGTCTCAGCAAAACCCGCAGAGGAAGAGCTGCAACATACTTAAGCAAAATCATGAAGTCCATTTGTCAAGGTTCCTTCCCCACTCTGAACTCTAGAGTACAGATGTGGGGACCTGTATGAAAACCCCCCTAAGCTTATTTTTACCAGCTTAGGTTAAAACTTCCCCAATGTACAAACTATTTTACTTTTGCCCTTGGACTTTATTGCTGCCACCAACAAGTGTCTAACAAATATATAACAGGGAAAGAGCCCACTTGGAAACGTCTTTCCCCCAAAAATCCTCCCAAGCCCTACACCCCCTTTCCTGGGGAAGGCTTGATAAAAATCCTCACCAATTTGCATCGGTGAACACAGACCCAAACCCTTGGATCTTAAGAACAACGAAAAAGCAATCAGGTTCTTAAAAGAAGAATTTTAATTGAAGAAAAAGTAAAAGAATCAGCTCTGTAAAATCAGGATGGTAAATACCTTACAGGGCAATCAGATTCAAAACATAGAGAATCCCTCTAGTCAAAACCTTAAGTTACAAAAAGACACAAAAACAGGAATATACATTCCATTCAGCACAGCTTATTTTATCAGCCATTTAAACAAAACAGTATCTTACGCATATCTAGCTAGATTACTTACTAAGTTCTAAGACTCCATTCCTTTTCTGTTCCCAGCAAAAGCATCACACAGACCGAGAGAACCTTTGTTTCTCCCCCCCTCCAGCTTTGAAAGTATCTTGTCTCCTCATTTGTCATTTTGGTCAGGTGCCAGCGAGGTTATCCTAGCTTCTTAACCCTTTACAGGTGAAAGGGTTTTTCCTCTGACCAGGAGGGATTTTAAAGGTGTTTACCCTTCCCTTTTGTATTTATGACACCATTCAAGAAGCATAGCCATAGAAAATAAGTTTGATTGAACCACAAGATGATGTTTTTCCATGCCACCACTCCCAATGCCAGTGAAAAGGCCACAGTTAAATTATTTGTCAGGCATCTTCAAGAAAAAGGGCAAAATATAATGGGCAAAATCCTGGTGCAGGTCCACAGACACACTAAATGATGTTTGTGCTACTCCACAGTGGGATTCCTGATTGTGCAAAGCCAGTTCTACGATATCCTCAACCCTTTCAATGTCCCCCGACACATTGGGGAAGGAGGCGTTGTGCCATGCTGCTTTTGCAGTGGGGACCTGAGGAACCCCTCCCCAAATCTGCCTCCTGCTGTTCCATGGTCTAATTTGTGAAGCTCCTGATAGACTGAAAAATAGTCAATCAAAGCTGATGAGCAAAAACAATACTTTTGCTTCAGAACTGAATTTTCTCCCCTTCCCATTCCCCTGGTTTAAATTACTTCTCTCTGCCAGGTCCTTCTTTGCTCCCTCCTCCCTCCCTGCTATTTTCTCCACTCCAGTCCCCATTTTCTCCCCAGTTCTGCCCTGGGTCCCCTCTGTTCATTCTCTAATCCTAATTAACTTTTATATTCCTCCAGAATCATATTTCTTTATGCAGCAGCTATTAAAGTCCTGGAGCTGGCTGGGGTGATTACCCTGTCATAGGTATTGTATTAGCTAGCCTGAGTCTGCCCTCTGAGGTCCCTTGCCCACCTTCCTGTAAATCCTGGCATAGGAGATGTGCGAGGACCATGGGTAAGGCCAAGGGCTGGAGGGAGTAGGGACACGCCCCCTAGCACCACATTAGCTCTGGCTAGCACCACCACCTGCAGTCACCTTCAATTGCACTCCTTGAATGCCTGAATTATGCCAGGGCAATTTTACCTTGTGCAGCAAGATGAAAACAGGAAGGCGCAAAAGTGGTTTAAAGCTACCTTTGCCCCAACCGTTCCCCCAGGCTTTGAGGTTTGTGCCAAACCTCTAAGGATGTCTACACTGAAATTAGACACCTGTGGCTGGACTAGGACAGCAGCCTCAGCCTCGCAGGGCTCAGGCTATGGAGCTGTTTAAATGCTCTAAGACCCCCTAAGGTGGGAGGGTCCTAGAAGCCAGGCAGCGGCCCAAGCCCGACAGCTACACTACAGTTCAGCCGTCCATTAGCCCAAGCACCATGATCCTGAGTAGCTAGCATGAGCCAGCCGTGGGCGCCTAACTTCAGGGTAGACATCCTTAGAGGTACAGCACAAAAGGGCACCTAACTCCTTTTTTGATTAAGTAGCATAGATTTTAGAGTAACAGCTTTAATCTGGCACTAAATTCTCAGCAATGATTTATTTTTATCTGCTATTTTAAGTGTCTCAGTGTGCAAACAAATCAGTTCCTTCCCAGTTGGTGGAGGTAGAAAATGCTGTATGGCTTTGAATGAAAATGTAGACTTGCTCTTAACTATGGAGTTGCTACTTATGCCTCTGTAATACCATTATCCCTTTTGTTGTCAACACTTTAAATGTTCAAGGCAAATTAATGCCAATGTAACATTTTTGAATAAATGCCATTAGGGTTCAATTTTATGATCATATTCTCAGAAATGCTTTGGTGGAAGGCTGGAAAATGTGGTTTTGTGTTCAAAAAGGAGATTCTAGCCAGATCTGAATAAAATCAAGCCAACAAATGCAAGTTTCCTAATGCTTATCATTTTTAGTTAGTGCCAGTCTGCCAGCATTAAAATTTGTCTATGATGCTTTGTGTATTAAATGAACTTTTTCTGTTGAGAATCTCTGTTTTATATGAATACCAATAGTACAAAGGAGGACTATCTCAACAAAGCACCTGCAGAGCATATACGAAATCACAACTGGGAACAAATGTTCCAAAACGATACTTAATGCGTGTCCATTCTTGCCGTAATACTGAATCTGAAGCTCCACCATTATCTATCCTGCAACTGCTTGACCTATGCAGTGGTGTGGCTGCTCCTGCTCTTGGCTCCTTTATGTTGACTCTGCCACTTTCTGTTATATATCTCCTTATTAATATCTTACCTCCACCAAAAATGCAAATCAAAATGTGATAATTTTCACATCCATGGAAAATGGCCTCCTGCTTATTTCTCTTCCTTTCAAAGAGTACAACTGAATATTTTTTTCTCTAATGCTAACCATGCAGGCTCAGTAATTAAATTAAAAACAAATGCAGCATTTTTACCTCTGTTTTCATTTTCTAAGTATGTTATCTACCGCATTCAGGAATGTGGAAAATAAGGGCATGATGCTTACACTGAAAGCAGTAAGATTCATTTAATCACTAACACACAGATGACAGCAAAGGTACAAAGTATTATTATTATTACTACAACACCATTGATGGGCATGGTGCTTTACAGATATGCCCTTTAAAAAAGGACACATTTTTTCACCAAAGAGTTCATAGCTCATGCTCAAATCCTGAGATGTTTGCTAAGTATTTATTCAAACTTTCTTAGGAGCCTTGGCTCCATGCTCTGTTCACCTTGAGGGGAGAGGGCTAAAGTAGCTTTAATCCACCTTCTCTCTGTCAATATCCTAGGGCCACTGAGTGATGGTCTAATCCTTAGGTGCACTTTAGAGCAAGTGCTTATGGGCTTAGGTGCTGTTCCACAGCAGGAATTGCAGAAGTGTGGAAATTTCCCATTTTCCCTGGCCACACTCTCTACATCCCTTAGATGGCAAAGGAGCCTTTGTGGCAGCTCTACGTTAGCCAGCATTGCCCTAGACAGCGGGAATTCTCAGCCTGACAGAATTTTCCAGCTGGAGCTGTGCAAAGCAACCTTACCAGACCGGAGCAGTTGGCCCAGTGAAAGCTGCAGGTATGCAGCACCTATCAGGATTTGGCCCTAAATTGGAGAAACCATAACTTTAAAATAATAGATTAAGCTCAAAAGTAATATGGTATAAAAGCTAGACTACTATGTACAATGTTGGTTGTTTAGGCAAGTTTCAGAACAATTTAGAGAAGGGCAGGAAAATAGATTTTTACTGAAAACTGTTACATGATGCAAAGGCTTAAAAGATTTTACTTGTTTAGCCTGGAAAAAAAAGGAAACTGGTAGATGATCTCTTTACTGTTTTCTAGAGGGAATATAAAAGGATCTGGACATGACCTGTTTTACCAACATAACTGGAATGTATGAAAGTAGTGGGAAGATATAACCAATAATAAAGAACAGTGAAACCAGAATGAGAGGAACATGGAATTTATTAACAATACTCTTTGAAGATGGGCTGGAATATTATGTGTTTACATAGGAACTTTACATAGGAAATGCACAGAAATAGTTTGACAAATAATACAAGCTTAGTTATTAACAGTACAGATGAATGAGCAAGCATATTATTCTTATAAGTGTTTATTATTTCTTAAGAACCAACATTGTGCTAAGCACATATATGAAGACAATTCTGGGGAGTTTATAATCTTTGCATAGATATACAAAAGCCTATATATACTATGATGTATAAGAAACACCTTTGTACGGCCTAATTGACATGCTAGAAGGTTGACAATTGAAATGAGAAAGGAAAATGAATGGCTATATAATGCATAGGAAAAAGAAGGGGAACAGAAGAGTGCAAGAGAGAAAGTGATGCCAGACAGGTCGACTCAGTGCTGGTTCTCAGCAGATCCTCCAAACCAGCTCATGAGTAGCTAGTATAGACTCATAGATGTAAAAAGTGAGGGTTTCTCTATAACCAGTTGTAACTTCTAGTTGGCATAACAATCTGAAAAAGGGCTCAAGGTCTGGCCGCAGGAATTCACATTTTATAGGTCTATCAGTAAATTAAAAATGCCATTTATCATGAAGAAAAGTTTAGTCTAGTAGTCAGTGAATCAAAATAAAGAACACATTAAATAAAATGCTCACATTGGAGAGGAATTTAATAACCAGGGCACACGGCCACATAGCCTAAAAATTAGGAAATTAAGAGCAGCAAGGGAATCCTTTCAAGCAGAGCCATTTTACTCAGGATGGAAAACACACAGAGTAAGTTATCAAGTAAGGTCATAAAAGCCAATGGCATAAATGAATTTAAGAGACAGCTAGACATTTTTATGGAGAGAGGGGATTGAAGCATTCAGAGCCAGTGACAAATCAGGGAGATGGGGCTGAGATAAAATTAATGAGGACAGGCTTGCTTGCGGCCAAAGATATTTTGCTGTCCAGCAATGCCTTATGTCCTCTGTCATCACATCCTAATCTGACACTGACATCTGAAGGTAGCATGAAATCTAATACACCTCTCTTGTTATATTCAAAAAGAAAAGGACATCAAAATATTTTTTCACAGAGGGAAGAACTCAATTTTGTCTATTCCCTTTTCAATACATGCATAGTTCTAGTTGATGCTAACAAAACGCAGGTACTGAGTGTGCATTATGATGTGCAATAGGAATGCTAAATGTTTGTCCCCACTTGTTTTGAAATTCTCCAAAGAGCCCTATAAGGAGAGAAATAGCATTCAAACACATGTACTTCAGCTTTCATTCAGTCTTTTTCTTCTTCTTTTTCTCCCTCAAACCTTGGACAGGAATCTGAGAGATTCCCAAACCACTACAATATTTTCCTGTGGTTGTGTAGTAAGGGTAGCTGATTCAACTGGCCTGTGATCATTGAGATACTTCTATATGAAGATACTATGCAAATGTAGTGGCAGATTGTGGTAGGATCCTTGAAGCACCAGCATCCAGACCCTGAGCTCACATGTACCCTAGGAATTTGTAACCATACAGCACTGGGATACATGAATGTGATACCAGTGTTCTGGAAGCAGCAGATCAGGCCATGGGTTTGTCTTTGTTAGGATATAGATATTCAGGCCTGTCTGTAAAGGCCTATACTCTAAGAATTTAGGTGTATTCTTATCACTTAGCTAGTTATAGGGTATAAAAGAAAAGAATCAAAATCACTGTTTGACTGTATAAGGCCTTTTCTCACTGTGACAGTCTGAGGCCCTGTGCTTAGGCTAAGATCTCTGACTAAGCAGCAGAGGCAGCCATAAGCTGGGAAGCGACCGGTCACATCCTCACATTCCAAACTAGTCACATTGAAATAAGGTGCTACTGGGCTGTTAGGAATACAATCCTGTCCTGATAGTGCCTATCGCCTCCAGAGAAAGGGAAGTGCCTAGAAAATGTAAAAGGAAACTTAGTTTGATAGCATCCTGTCTGGCAAGAACTCATTTATCAATAGACACAGCTGGGAAACCCTTATGTCTTTATAGATGTAGTTGGGAAATCCTCATTTCTGTTTCAGAGTAGCAGCCGTGTTAATCTGTATTCGCAAAAAGAAAAGGAGTACTTGTGGCACCTTAGAGACTAACAAATTTATTTGAGCATAAGCTTTCGTGAGCTACAGCTCACTTCATGTTCTTCTATCATTGTAGTCCCCATTTCCCTACTGTTTGTCTGTATAATCTCTGTCTGGTTCTGTGATTGTTTCTGTCTGCTATATAATTAATTTTGCTGGGTGTAAACTAATTAAGGTGGTGGTATATATTTGGTGAAATAATCATGTTACAATATGTTAGGATTGGTTAGTTAAATTTCAGGAAAATGATTGGTTAAGGTATAGCTACGCAGAACTCAAGTTCTACTATATAGTCTGCAGTCAATCAGGAAGTAAAGTAAAATAGGAACAGAGAATGGAGGTGGAAATTGGAATCATGTTTTGCTAAGGGGGGGAATGGGAACAGGGACATAGATAAGGCTCTGTAGTGTCAGAGCTGGGAAGGGGGACACTAAGGAATGAAACTCAAATCACGCTTGCTGGAAGTTCATCCCAATAAACATCTAATTGTTTGCACCTTTGGACTTCGGGTATTGTTGCTCTCTGTTCATGCAAGAAAGACCAGGGAAGTAAGTGGGTAAAGGAATAAGCCCCCTAACAGTCTTCATCAGTGGTGAAAGAACTAGTAAATGCTACGCTTCCTCTACCTCAGAGTAAGCAGAAAGCTGTGTGTCAGGAAACTCAATATATCAAGTGAGAGGATGCAGGAAAGAAGCCCTAAAATTTGAGGAAGGTAGCATGACACTGAGCTGGTTTTGAAAGTACAAAGGCCCTCAAGAATAGGCATCTTCTCCAGGAGGCTGAAGATGTCTCAGCTGGGTGAAGCTGAATTATAATGGTACTGATAGAAAGAGGCCTTTCAGATGGAAGGACTCTTCCATGCAGACATTCAACCATCAGATAGGTTTTTGTGATCTGTTTCTTTCTTTGGCTCCACCATGCACCTCCGTGGCATTAGAGTAGAGAACACACTGCTTGGCATTCCATTTCCCTTGCCCAGTCATAGACAGATGTCTCGAAGATCAATGAGACAAGACACCAGTCAGTGTGCTCCTAATTCTGACAAAACACCAGAAGCCAATTGTCTGCCAGTATGACTCTATTGACTCAAGCATTGTATAGTTGTGTTCCAGCTATCTCCTCTGTCCCTCTTTTCAACGGGTAGGAGAGGGAGGAAAGGACTTTCTAGCTCTGATCATGACCCTATTGATAGGAGAAGGAAGAACCTGTTAGGGATCGTGATTGGTTTCAGGAGTGGAGAGGGCAGACACCTCTTGCTGAATGTTAAAGGCACCAAATCCAAACACCCCTTAATTCTACTGAGAATCTGTGCACATACTCAGTCATCATCAAAGTACTGGTGCTCCCAGAGTAATACTTTTTAGAGGGTGACCTCCTGGAAGTGATTAAAATAAGAGAGCAACTTTCTGTTCATTTATATCAGGTATTTAAGGAGTATTGTGGTCAGCTGGGCAAGTGTATGTACATAAATTCCAGCCCACCGCTGATCTCAGGTTAGTGAATGGTTGTGTGCATGGATGGGAGCTGCTAAAGTGAGTTTTAAGATGCGTATTTTGTAGACAATCACTATTATTCTTAGATTCTGAAACTGTTGTGAGGTTAATAAAACGTAAAGCTTCTCCCTATTATTGACACAGTGGTTTTTTTCTGCGTATGGATAAAGTAATCCATATACAAGCAGAAGCTACTTCCTGATTAGAATTTTTCTCCCTGATACATTGTATGTTTCTCTCTAAAAATATAATGGATCCCTCTCAGTAGGTAGGCTTAAAAAGAATCTTAGAAAGTACAGCATTAATGTAAAGTTTCTGTATTGAGTGTATAATATAAAGTGTTTATTTTACTCTGAGATATATAAATGTTGATACAGTATGAACTTCTAGCTGTGGTAGTGAAAACTAAATTCAAAACAATACTAATTTGAAAAGTGCCAGATGTGATTAGACTTGCACGAGTGCAACCATAAAAAGAAAAAAGGACTTATTTTGTTTTCTCCTTTGCCATTTCCACAATAATTTGCATACTAAAATCTTACATCCATCAGTTTCCCAGCATGTGACACACCTGTGTGCAGAACTTCACTTTTAAAAATAGAATGAAATAGACTGTTACGGGCCATCGGGTTCTGGGATCTCTGCAAGATCAATGTGCTTAGCTCCTGTGGAGGAGAAAGAGGTGGAAGTACCTCAATTTGCTCTTGTCTTAAACAACCCCCTCTGACTGACCCAGGAACTTTATTGATAGATTCTGAAGGAAGCTGAGGTCAGCTCTGCTTGGGTGGAAAGATTAGTCACTGGAGTGGTATTTAACGAGCAGCATCATTCAGATACCTAAAGACAATGATAATGGCTGCATCATTGTTAAACATGTTTCAGAATCTGCCGTTAGAAAAATAACTGCATAAACTAAGCTCCCTTGAATTTAAACTACTCTAGTATATATTGAAAAAACAAGGCTGCACTGGCACAAATAGAAAACTGAAGACAAATCAAAGTTTGTTTGACATTTCCATGAACTTCTAACCACTCTTCAGTGTAGTAGTCATGGAGAAAGAGCTCTCCAGAGGGCTTTAGAGAGAGCAAGAGAACAAAATTCTACCACAGTCTCAGAATATGATTTTTGTGATGCCATGATGCAACAAAATAAAATTGTGAACTCCAACGCTTAGACATCCTGCCCTAGCTGGATGTATAGAGAACATATAGTGTGATACAGAAAATGTTTCTGGGACAATTTTCTTTCTCTGTCTTGTCTCATGGTTGAGTGGAGAAATGCTTTGAAGGAAAGCAAGGAAAATCAAAAGAAATATGGTCAGACAGAGGAAAGGGAGCTAGGAACACCTGATTTTCTAACCCCTGCTCTGATGACACTTCTTCCTTCTCTTGGCCTGGGACAATTCATTTTATTTATAAATACTCTGATTCCACAGATATGACAGTGGTATAAATCTTAGATAGATTTTTCATATCCTCAGTTACCTCATATCGTCCATAAAAATGGAGCAAATAATAATAAGCTCCCACATAGGCAGTTTTATCAGGATTACTGAGTTAATGTGTGGAAAGCACTTTGAAGATGGGAAGCATTGTACAAATACTGCTATTTAGGTATTATTATTAAATACAGATCTTATGTCTCTTAAACCAACTGTCTCGGTTTTCTTATTTGCATTGCTGTTGTAGCAGGGTTCATTCCAGGATATTAGAGACAACGTGAGTGAGATAATATCTTTTATAGTACCAACTTCTGTTGATGAAAGAGACAAGTTTTCTAGCTTATAAAGACTTCTTCTTTAGATCTGGGATCAGAGTGTCACAGTTAAATACAAAGTAGAACAGATTGTTTAGCATAAATAGTTAACACATATTGCAAGAGACGATTCAAGGTGAAATAGACAGTTAACAACCCTACAGTCATAGGACAAAAAAAGGGGGTGGGTGGTGGGAAGTGGGTTACAGATTGATGTAATAAGCCATAATTCCAGTGTCTTTATTAAGTCCATAATTTTAAGTGTCTAGCAAAATTATGAATTAAAGCTCCAAGGTATATCTTTTAAAGGAGTTAAACAGGTTTCCTTTGAGGATGAGACTGAGAGGTCAGATACAGAGTGATTGCTTTGTGAAAAGTGTTCACCAATTAGTGATGTGCTATGTTTGTCTATCATTTTTCTGCATGAGAATTTAAGGGTATCATCAAATGTCTGTCCAAACAACTCTAAGAGAAACTCTACAATTACATCTCCCACAAACCCACCCCACAAACAAGGCAAACCAGGCAGACCCATCATATCTGGCCATAGTATTTTTATTGAAGGAATATCAGGACTCAGAGAAACCATCCTCAAACCACTCACCAAACAAAGGGCCAGCTTCCTCCAGGACACAACTGACTTCCTCCATAAACTCCTCAACATTAACAATCTCCCTCAGAACACCATCCTTGCCACCATGGATGTCGTCTCCGTATACACCAACATCCCTCACAATAAAGGCATCGCTGCCTGCCTCAAATATCTACAAGGCAATGGACAACCCTCAGATATCCACCCCAAACACATTGCCAAACTCATCCATTTCATCCTTACCCATAACAATTTTTCATTCAGCAACAAACACTTTGTCAAAACCATGGAAACAGTCAAGGGTACTAGGATGGCTCTTAATATGCGAACCTCTTCATGGGCCACCTTAAGGAAGAATTTCTGGAACAATGCTCCACAAAACCAAAGCTATACTTGAGATACCTTGATGATATTTTTCACCCACTGGACAGACAACCTAAACTCCCTCATACATTTCCACCATAACCACCACTTGTCCGTTAAACTCTCTCTAGAACACTTCCACACTCACATCAACTTCCTGGACACCACAATCAATTTCAATATGGAACCCTACAGTCAACTATACACAAGAAACCCACAGATCACCACTTACCTTCAAATATCCAGTAGCAACCCCAAACACACCAAGAAATCTGTTATCTACATCCAGGCACTCAGATAACACAGAACATGCTCTGGAAAAAAAATCCGAGATACACACTTTAACCCACCTTCACCAAACAAGGACACTTCACCAGAGAAGTAAATCACATCATGGAATGAGCCACCCAAATATCGTGAAAGAATTAGCTTCAATATGGAAAAGAAAAACAAACCCTCTTATTGCACACCCCTAGTTGTCACCTACTACCAGCACTGGAACCTATATGGAGTGTCCTTTAAAAAGTTACTTGATGGGGACAACATCCTGAAAAAAAGCTTTCCTGAACCCCCATTTCTGGACTTCAAACAAACCCCTAACCTCTCCAAGTTCATCATCAGAAGTGAGCTCCCCAGAGACCAGGACCTACCAACTCAAAGTGGCACCAAACCCTGCCACAACAACAGATGCAAAACCTGTAGATATAACTCCACTGCTATCATGGTCAATACACTCCACAAAAAACCTGTCAAGATTCATACATATGTCTATCACAGAGGGTGGTGTACCTTATCAGTGCACTACATACTCCAATAACAGCTAGATGGGTGAAATGAGACAGTCACTACTCTGTCAAATAGAAAAATGATAAAAACCCAAAAACACTGTATCACACGTGGGCAAACACATTTCACAAAGTGATCACTCCATATCTGACTTCTCAATCCTAATCCTTAAAGGAAACCTGCACATCACTTTCAAAGGACACGCCTCAGAACTTAAATTGATAACTTTACTAGACACTTAAAATCATGGATTTAATAAAGATACTGAATATATGTCTTATTATAACAATCTGTAACCCACTAACCTCCCTTTTTGTGCTAGGACTGCAGAAGTGTTCACTGGCCACTTCACCTTGCATGGTCCATTGAAATATGTGTTAACTACTTATGCTAAAGAATGTGTTCCACCTTGTATTTAGTTATGACACTCTGAGGGACTTGTCTTCACTTTCAGCACCACTGTAGCGTTGTAGTGAAGATGCTACCAAGGTGACAGGAGAGCTTCTCCTGCCAGTGTAGTTAATCCACCTCCATGAGAGGCAGTAGCTATGTCGATAAGAGAAGCTCTTCTGTTGACATAGCGCTTTCTGCACTAGGGGTTAGCTTGGTAAAACTATGTTGCTCAGGGGTGTGGATTTTCCATAGTGACTTAGTTATACGGATAGAGATCTATAGTTTAGACCTGGCCTGAGTATCTTTTCCAAACCTAAAGACAAGCTCTGGGTACACTTGAAAGATTGTCTCTTTCACCCACACAAATTGGTCCAGTAATGATATTTCCTTACCCATCTTGTCTCCCTATTTCTTATATTTATTTATTTATTTATTACGTGGTGATCAGAAAAAGTTTGACTTAAATTTCTTGTTTTGTCATATCAGAATTAGCTCTGTTTTTTTCTTAACACTGAAAACGTCCAAATTTGGTTCCTCGGGGAGAGGAAGGGTTTGAATAATCCCTGCCTTATGCAGAAGTGTTATTCTCACCAACATTTGCCAAGTTAATTTAGATCTTACTATCCCTAGGTGTATGTAATAACATTAAGAAAACATGTCAAAGAAGCTTACACATCCAATTCCCAATCAACATTATCTGGAACATTGCCCATTCATCTCAAATCCTAGAAAAAAAACTCAAACTTGTATGTTCAAAAAAACTCTTTTGTGCATCCACTAGTAATTTAAATAATATCTACATTGTGTATTCAGTAGAATAATACATCTGAAGTGGAGAACTCAAAGGACTTTGGAGAAATAGTAGTTATCCAGATGAAATTATTTAATAAATGCTTCTTTGGGAATTATATCCCTCCATCTACCTCCCTCAGTGGTCCAAAAGGTTTTTCATTCTGTGGGCCACCTTGTTAGAGTAAGTTTCTTTCACTGACTTCCTCTCTTTTCAACACCCCAATTCCCATTTTCTTAGGTCCCAAGTCTTTCATTCTGTAGACTACAGAAAGGCTCCACAGATGACTGATGGTTCCTGAATGACAATTTGAAAATGGCTGACCTAGTTCTCAGAGGAAAGAAGGCAGCATCTGCCCAGGAAAGTGCCAGAGTGGGACAGGGTCAAATTCTGCTCTCAATCAAACCAGTCATGAAGTCAATAGAGTTAGCTTGAATTTATCTGAAAGCAGAATTTGGCCCCCAGTCTTTATTACATGCGGAAAATATATGCTGGCTGCTATGGACTCCACCAGGGGAATTCATATTAAGATCCCTGAATACCTTAAAATAATCCTACTTTTTTTTTGTTATTAATAGAATAGAATTCCTTCCCCAGACCTTTTGAGCATGGGCGGCTGGTATAATAGGCCAGGGAAGGCTATGCCTTTCCTGGCTGGAGCTGCTGCAGCAGGACGCTGGGCAGGGGCTGTTCGGGCCACGGTGGAACGGGGTAGAGGGGCTCAGGGTTCCTGCTGCAGGGAGTGGGACCTTATGCTGATGGCGTGGGGTCCATGCTTTGGAGGAACTGGAAGTGATGCTGTTAAAGATTTAACATCTTATATTGTTGGTATAATTTATCTTTTTAGATCCTAACTCAATAGTAAATATTTAAGGCCTGATATGTTTAAGAAAATCTAAATTTACTGCTATAATTAATTTCCTTTGGTGTAGCGTGGAGAATGAGAAAAAAATTGAGGGAAATCTGGCACCAAAATGACTAAACAATTATATTGCTTTTGTTTCAAGTACCCATGTAAAACTACAGACTTGTTTTAATCACCTGGAAGAGTGTGTGATGGCTTCCTGAAACAGTGATAATGACAGTCCGTGTGTAAATCATCATTACTTCTTGCAAAGGTGCCAAATGGTTTCTATTTTCTTTCCAACCAGAGTCTGAGTAAAAGTGAACTCCAGCCAAATATCTAAAATTGTTTTCTTTGTTCTAGCTTTAATACTTTTAAAATTTACATAAAAAATGTCTGTTTTTTATCAATCCTCTTTTTAATTTATTTAACGGTTATACAGTAAAGGACTAATTGTGCCATATTTAAAGTATCTAATGATGTTGATGACAGAAAAAAACCTGCAAAAAGTAAAGAGATGTTACAGCATAAATCAGAACAGTGATTTAATATATGTGAATGAGGAAGGAAGGAAAAATATCCAAGGATTTCACTGAAACTTTATATTCTTAAAAGTAAAGACATCTATGTGGGAGATTAAATCTTTTTATAAAATGTTTTGAATTGGAAAGGACTCCTTAGACCTTTTGTGACCTCTGAAAGCTGAAAAAGTTATAAAAAGATTTTTTTTAAATAAGTAAAATTAAAAATTTAGGAATTGAAATGTTTTAACTGAATATTTCAGTTCTATATCACATACCTTGTTCATTTCCTGTATGTTAATTACTGTCTCCCTACCCCAGTCACCAAAACACAGGGTCTGAAATATGACAGACCTGTTCCACGTCCATTATACAGGGAGGGGAAACACCATACAAACGTGCTTTGTATCTGTGTGTACCAGTGCAATGCTGCAGTTACCTCTGGAGCATTGCTGATTCAGCCCCTATTTAGAGAAGGCCAGAGGTGCGGCCAGTGTGTCTATGAACTATATGAATCTAATGATCAAACTCCCCACATACACAGCAGGGACCAGGATTAGCAATACCCCGTGAAGGCTTCATGGGAATCCTATTCCCTAATGTTGGTTGGGGAGGGTGGGGGGAAATTCCAACACTAATGCACATACAACCTCCACATAGGTCCCCTCTACAAGATCTGTGCAGAGGGATGAGTATTTGACTAAGTATGTGTGTTGGCTCTATTCCTCTTAAATAAGTCAGCTTAACATCAGTTATCTTCAACTGATAATAATTGTTCCATTTTTGCAAGAAAGAATTTAGGAGTTATAAACTAAGCCCAAAGGAAAGCAATATCCCTGATGCATGCAATGTATGTTTTTATTTCTAGCTTGCATTTTAATTCAAAGAGTCAATGGAAACATCTTGTCCTTTTTGTAACTGGATCATCATGTCAAAAATAAATAAATAAATAAATAAAATGAACGTCCTCAGGGCCACAGCTGGATGTAAAATGATGTCTAACATAAAAGTGACAGTCACATCACCTGTTTTCATTTACCCTTCTGTACACTGAGAAATAAATATTTTGACAAGATAAAAACATGTAGTAAAAACAGTATATCTTACTTTTTTCTTCCCTCTTGTTCATCTTTATCAAAGATTCATTTGAAATATGGATGCTCTTCACTCTGTTGTTGGATGTTAAAAGAAACATATGGTGCTTTTCAACAAAAGATTATTAGATTCCTTGTCTGCCTTCAGTGCTGTACTTTGCTAATATCCTTTAATGGAGTTTGCAGACAAAGTAGGCAGAATAAGTGAACAGTGACAGAAAGGATTAAGAGGCTTTCAAGGTTCCTTCCCCACTCTGAACTCTAGGATACAGATGTGGGGACCTGCATGAAAGATCCCCTAAGCTTATTCTTACTAGCTTAAGTTAAAAACTTCCTCAAGATACAAACTTTGCCTTGTCCTTGAACCCTATGCTGACACCACCAAGTGTGTTAAACAAAGAACAGGGAAAAAGCTCACTTGGAGACATCTTCCCCCAAAAATATCCCCCCAAAGCCTACACCCCTTTCCTGGGGAAGGCTTGATAAAAGCCAATTTGCATAGGTGAACACAGACCCAAACCCTTGGATCTTCAGAACAATGAAAAAGCAATTAGGATCTTAAAAGAAGAACTTTAATTAAAGAAAAAGTAAAAGAATCACCTCTGTAAAATCAGGATGGTAAATACCTTACAAACAAATGACCCAATTCCACTTAACAACAAGCCCCTGCCTCTCCAAAACCTCAAATAAATAGGTCAACACACGCAAGCAATTTGGAACCTAGGGTTGTGTGCCTGGGGGGTAGGGAGCAGTTTCCAAAGCTGAGGTCCCCTTATGGAAAACCCCATATCTCTGAAAGAGGCTTCAGCTTGAACACTTTTGCCCATCACAATTGTGTCAGTAAGCACTAGGTGAGAGGCACTCTCTCAAACAGGCAAGTACAAGCCATAAAGGTCTTTATAAATAAAACTAACACCTTAATTGTGACTTGGAAAACAGGCAGCCAGTGCATAGCCTGTGTCCTTTCTAATAAACATAACTCAGTAAGTGAGCTGCTGCATACTGCTCTGTTTCAGTTTCTGGGATGACTTAAAGGTATGTCTACCCTGCAACTGAAGGTGTGAATGTAACTAAGGTAGGTGTACCCACTGCCACAAATGGCTGACACACATGCTCAATTGCTGGGGAGATATAATCCTTGACTTATCAACTGGTCGCTTTCCCAGACCTACCAATAGCACCTCAGTGTTATCCGAATTCTTTATTGATACAAATAGTGCTGCAATCACACTTCATATTATTCCAGTTATTCCTAGCCTAATTTAACTTTTAATAAGTGTTAAGAGATGCACGCTATCATATATTCTTAATCATTATGCTTGTGGTAGCTCATGTTTTCATTTCTGATTGTTTTATTAAATAAAACAAAATTTATAATCCAGAACAATAACCTCCTGGGCCTGATTTTTCAATAAGACAAGGACAATTCTCTTTTCATATGTATGTTTTAACTTAGAAAAGTAAAAAGACATTGGCTATAAAGTTTTATGTGTTTTAATATTTTTATACAGACCCATAGCTAGCTATTACATTAAGACTGCATCTTGCTTTAAGTCATTTACTATTCTCTTATACTGTGATTTGAAGAATCTGTGTGATGTTTTACTTCTTAAGGCCTTGTTCTTTATATCAATATTTGCTATAAGTCTTTGTTTAAAAACTCAGATTTTAATTATGCCCAACATCTATTTATAAGGAAAAACATGGTTTCTTTGGAAAAATATATTTTATGAGCTGCTTATAGAGGACTTTTTCCACTAGGACAGATATGTCAGCAATGATATGGTTTGAAATCTCATCTTAATAACAAATGTGAGAATAAATATATGTTGTTAAAAAGAACTGAATTTATTCAAGAAAAAAATAAGGGGAAGAGTGAAATGATACCTAGTAATCTAGCCATAAAAAATTGGCTCATAAAATAGGCCCCATCACAATCTCACTTTTAGCCTAGTTTTAAAAAAAAAGCCTCCAAGGACTAGGATTAGAAAACATGGTGGTAAAAACTCCTAAGGCCTGTCTGTGCAATAGTTTCCATTATCGATACTATTAGAGAAGCCGTGTTGGTGCTGAATTACAGAGCTCATTGTTACCAGGGTCAAAAAGCCTCTGAAATGAGGAAAGGGGATAGAATAAAATCAAATCAAATGCAGTGACAAAGGCCTGTTGGAGAGTAATGTTAAACAACTGGTAAAGGAATATATTTCTGAAGGAAACAGTTTTCATGTAAACAAGACTAGGAGGAAGTCTGGGTTTGGCCTGAAAGGGAGCAGTGTGTCTAAGGGCTTCTCTACTCGGTGCCTTAGTCCACATCAGAAAGGTGTAAATTCTATTGAGCACAACAAGCATGTTGCACTCTAACTGGCCCACATGGACACTCTTAGTGTGCACTAAAAGTTCCTTAGTGCACATTAATGTAGGTCTGTTTCAAATGAGACTACATGAATACACTAGCAGGGTCTGCACAGGTCAGTTTGTGTGTGACCTGCTACTGTGCACTGACATCCCGGATCCCTATCCCTCCATGTCAGGTGCACCAAGAGAGCAAGCAAGAGGGACAGTGTCTCACATGTACACTCAGTCCTGGTAGCCGATCCAGGTATGGGGCAAGCAGGCTCAGCCCAGCAGGATCCAAGTGTGGATGGGCTTAATGGCGGGGCGGGGGGTGGGGGAAGAGAATCTAGGTGTGGAGTGAGAGTGTTCTGTGTGGGGTGTTATCTGAGTGTGGGTGGCTCAGTGGGGGGTCTGGATACACCTGGGCTAATTAGGGGTTGGGGTGCAGGGCGAATGAGACTCTGCAGGTGGGGTCCAAGTAAAGGTGGTTGGGGCTCAGCAGAGGGGTCTGGATGTGGGGGGGATGGGGCTCAGTAAGGGGGAGTCTGAGTGGGGGGGGGGGGCTCATCGGGCAGGTCCAGGTACTGTAGGAGTGTGGCTTAGTGGAGTAGGGGTTAGGGTGATCCAGGTGGAGGGGGGTAGGGCTTGTCGGGGTGGTGGTTTGAGTGCAGGGCACTCAGCAGGGGGATGGTCTGGGTGCAAAGGTGGGGGGAGCGGATGCAGGGGGAAGGGCTCGGTAGGGGTCTGGATGCGGGGACTGGGGTTCAGTGTGGCGGGGGCTGGGTGCAGGTGACTGGGGCTTGGCAGGGGGGAAGGGGTGCAGAGAGGCTCCATTTGCAAGGGCTAAGGCTCAGCAGGGGGGTCTGGGTATTGGGGTCCAGATGCATGGGGTTGGGTGAACAAACAGTGACCCCTCCCCCCACAGCTGAGGACTGATGGAGGCCGGAAGCAGGTGGGGTATGTGTATGGTGTTTCCTGTAGCTGGGGGAAATTTCTGGGAGTGGGTCTGACCTGGCCCCAGCTGCTCCTTGCAGAGGAAGAGCAAGTCCTGTCCTCTCCCACCCCCAGCCCACCCAGGACTTGTAACTGAATCCAGCACAGGGTAGGAGCCACCGGCTGGGGCATTCTCCTCCACCCCCCGCCCCCAGCAATGATTTACCTCTTCACTTGCTGCTCCAGGCACCTGAAATGATGTGCCCATACTGCTGGGGAGGGATGTACGAGTGCTCTTGTGGCTTCTCTTTGCTTCCCCCATCAGAAAGTAATTTTTCTGTGGAGAAGCAAAGAAATCTGTAAGGGACATGAATTCTGCGTGCACGCAGTGATGCAGAATTCCCCTAGGAATAAATTGCAGGGCTTTGTGTGTACAATCCTGTCCATCTGGTGTCCTTCATTTAGGATTGAAAATAGCAAGAACAGGGTTAAAACCTTTAAATGTGGTTTATTTAAAGAAGGAGGTAAATATATCAATTGAGAAGTAATTTATATCAATACTGTAGTTATGATTTTAACGGTTATAAAGAATGTCAGCACACGGTAATATGTTCAGTCAAGCACAAAGGATGGTATAATGTGGAAAGAATAGACAGTAGGGATGAACAAATTCAGAACAGATGTTGGAAGTAATTTTTAAATTAAGAAACATGGATAGAATAGCTTAACAAGTGAAGGTCTGAGGGTTGGTACAGCAGTACAATTTGAGATGCCATACTCCAAGAGCGAGAGCTCCCAAATCTCATGCAAAGAGAGTTTCCCAAGATCACATGCCAACACAGAAAGAGAACTAACCAGAAAGGATGAAAAATGCCCAGAAAAATGAATACCTGCAGAAATAAATCCTAAAGCCTAGACTTATTGTTAATAAGGTTATTTATCTGGGGAAAAGATTCCAAAAGAAGGAAATATTTGTAACGAGGACCTTTTAAACTGGATAAGATATGTAATGCAAGCTTCTCTTTCCACTTGAACAGAGCAGAGCCCAGACTTCTTGAAGCCCAAGGAATCATAGAATCATAGAATCATAGAATATCAGGGTTGGAAGGGACCCCAGAAGGTCATCTAGTCCAACCCCCTGCTCAAAGCAGGACCAAGTCCCAGTTAAATCATCCTAGCCAGGGCTTTGTCAAGCCTGACCTTAAAAACCTCTAAGGAAGGAGATTCTACCACCTCCCTAGGTAACGCATTCCAGTGTTTCACCACCCTCTTAGTGAAAAAGTTTTTCCTAATATCCAATCTAAACCTCCCCCATTGCAACCTGAGACCATTACTCCTCGTTCTGTCATCTGCTACCATTGAGAACAGTCTAGAGCCATCCTCTTTGAAACCCCCTTTCAGGTAGTTGAAAGCAGCTATCAAATCCCCCCTCATTCTTCTCTTCTGCAGACTAAACAATCCCAGCTCCCTCAGCCTCTCCTCATAAGTCATGTGCTCTAGACCCCTAATCATTTTTGTTGCCCTTCGCTGTACTCTTTCCAATTTATCCACATCCTTCTTGTAGTGTGGGGCCCAAAACTGGACACAGTACTCCAGATGAGGCCTCACCAGTGTCGAATAGAGGGGAACGATCACGTCCCTCGATCTGCTCGCTATGCCCCTACTTATACATCCCAAAATGCCATTGGCCTTCTTGGCAACAAGGGCACACTGCTGACTCATATCCAGCTTCTCGTCCACTGTCACCCCTAGGTCCTTTTCCGCAGAACTGCTGCCGAGCCATTCGGTCCCTAGTCTGTAGCGGTGCATTGGATTCTTCCATCCTAAGTGCAGGACCCTGCACTTATCCTTATTGAACCTCATTAGATTTCTTTTGGCCCAATCTTCCAATTTGTCTAGGTCCTTCTGTATCCTATCCCTCCCCTCCAGCGTATCTACCACTCCTCCCAGTTTAGTATCATCCGCAAATTTGCTGAGAGTGCAATCCACACCATCCTCCAGATCATTTATGAAGATATTGAACAAAACGGGCCCCAGGACCGACCCCTGGGGCACTCCACTTGACACCGGCTGCCAACTAGACATGGAGCCATTGATCACTACCCGTTGAGCCCGACAATCTAGCCAGCTTTCTACCCACCTTATAGTGCATTCATCCAGCCCATACTTCCTTAACTTGCTGACAAGAATGCTGTGGGAGACCGTGTCAAAAGCTTTGCTAAAGTCAAGAAACAATACATCCACTGCTTTCCCTTCATCCACAGAACCAGTAATCTCATCATAAAAGGCGATTAGATTAGTCAGGCATGACCTTCCCTTGGTGAATCCATGCTGACTGTTCCTGATCACTTTCCTCTCCTCTAAGTGCTTCAGGATTGATTCTTTGAGGACCTGCTCCATGATTTTTCCAGGGACTGAGGTGAGGCTGACCGGCCTGTAGTTCCCAGGATCCTCCTTCTTCCCTTTTTTAAAGATGGGCACTACATTAGCCTTTTTCCAGTCATCCGGGACTTCCCCCGTTCGCCACGAGTTTTCAAAGATAATGGCCAAGGGCTCTGCAATCACAGCCGCCAATTCCCTCAGCACTCTCGGATGCAATTCGTCCGGCCCCATGGACTTGTGCACATCCAGCTTTTCTAAATAGTCCCTAACCACCTCTATCTCTACAGAGGGCTGGCCATCTCTTCCCCATTTTGTGATGCCCAGCACAGCAGTCTGGGAGCTGACCTTGTTAGTGAAAACAGAGGCAAAAAAAGCATTGAGTACATTAGCTTTTTCCACATCCTCTGTCACTAGCTTGCCTCCCTCATTCAGTAAGGGGCCCACACTTCCTTGGCTTTCTTCTTGTTGCCAACATACCTGAAGAAACCCTTCTTGTTACTCTTGACATCTCTTGCTAGCTGCAGCTCCAGGTGCGATTTGGCCCTCCTGATATCTTTCCTACATGCCCGAGCAATATTTTTATACTCTTCCCTGGTCATATGTCCAACCTTCCACTTCTTGTAAGCTTCTTTTTTATGTTTAAGATCCGCTAGGATTTCACCATTAAGCCAAGCTGGTCGCCTGCCATATTTACTATTCTTTCGACTCATCGGGATGGTTTGTCCCTGTAACCTCAACAGGGATTCCTTGAAATACAGCCAGCTCTCCTGGACTCCCTTCCCTTTCATGTTAGTCCCCCAGGGGATCCTGGCCATCTGTTCCCTGAGGGAGTCAAAGTCTGCTTTCCTGAAGTCCAGGGTCCGTATCCTGCTGCTTACCTTTCTTCCCTGCGTCAGGATCCTGAACTCAACCAACTCATGGTCACTGCCTCCCAGATTCCCATCCACTTTTGCTTCCCCCACTAATTCTACCCGGTTTGTGAGCAGCAGGTCAAGAAAAGCGCTCCCCCTAGTTGGCTCCCCTAGCACTTGCACCAGGAAATTGTCCCCTACGCTTTCCAAAAACTTCCTGGATTGTCTATGCACTGCTGTATTGCTCTCCCAGCAGATATCAGGAAAATTAAAGTCACCCATGAGAATCAGGGCATGCGATCTAGTAGCTTCCGTGAGTTGCCGGAAGAAAGCCTCATCCACCTCATCCCCCTGGTCCGGTGGTCTATAGCAGACTCCCACCATGACATCACTCTTGTTGCACACACTTCTAAACTTAATCCAGAGACACTCAGGTTTTTCCACAGTTTCGTACCGGAGCTCTGAGCAGTCATACTGCTCCCTTACATACAGTGCTACTGAATGGATATGTTTGCCAGCTACTCATGTGGAATACCTGACATACTGTGCTAGAAATAATTTACTGCCACTATTATTGTTGCCTCTAGTCACTGCCTGACCTAAACCTAGAGCTGAATGTGTTTACTCACCTAACATCCTCTCAAGCCATTTTTTCCCCAAAGGGAAGAAAGTTTACAGCAAAAGAGAATTAATGTGCATAAGTCACATAGAAAGTTTACTACTTTGTGTAAATGCCAAGCTACAAATATTTGAAATGCCGAGTTGGCATGCACAATAGGTATTGTCATAGGCGCCGACTCCGTGGGTGCTCCGGGGCTGGAGCACTTATGGCAATAACCAATGTTATAAAAATAGATGCACAAGAAATGATTCCCAAAATGGTGATGGAAGTATCTAGATCAATAAGAAGTACAGCTAGTTTCCAGTGTTTTAGGATTTAACCAAATTGCACATAAATTATTTTTCTGAATAAGGCTCTTTATTATAACAGGAAACTTTGATTGCTTCAGTTCTATTGGATCAAATTTACTCTAACACATTCTCCCATGTCTATTTGTTTCTTTCCTGCAGTTTTTTAGAGTACTATAGGCATTTTGATGAATGATCAAAATGGCTGCAGATTTTATATAGTTTTCTGGGTAGATCTGAC
Source organism: Dermochelys coriacea (assembly GCF_009764565.3). Taxonomy (NCBI): domain Eukaryota; kingdom Metazoa; phylum Chordata; order Testudines; family Dermochelyidae; genus Dermochelys; species Dermochelys coriacea. The sequence goes on along the minus strand of NC_050078.2, from coordinate 21,371,590 downwards.
GTACGGTCAAACAGCCAGACTTGCAGTCTAGGAAAGTGCTAGGGGTCTGCTATAGACCCCTAGGGTCAACTCAGATATGGATAGAGATCTCCTTAATATTATTAGAAAGATAAATACTTTTGGAAATTGTGTCATAACGGGAGACTAATTTTCCAGATATAGATCGGAGAATAAATGTTATGAATACGGATAGGACTCTGTTATTCCTGAATATGATAGATGATAATTTTGTTCCTCAAATTGTGGTGCGGTAATGCAATTTTGGACTGGGACTTTGGTAAGTAGTGAGGACATCATAGAAGAGCTGGTCATAGGAAATAACCTTGTATTGAGTGATCATGCATTGATCATACAGTTTAAATTAATTGGAAGGATAACTAAAACCATATAATCAACTATGATTTTTTTTATTTCAAAAGGCCAGACCTTTTGAAATTAAGGGAACTAGTTAAACATCTTAAATCCTGTTGAAATCTTTAAGGGTTTAAATGTGGAGGAGGCTTGGAAATTCTTTATATCAATTATGCAAAAAAGTATGTGAAATTTGCACCCCAAGCAAGAGAAAAAAACTTGTAGGGAAGAGCTCCAGACCCAGCTGGATGAATAACCACCTCAAAAAAGGTTATTAGGAGTAAGCAGAGAGCCTATAGAGAATGGGAAAAGGGGCTGATCAACAAAGAAAGCTACAATATTATAGGTAGAGGTTAGAAAATGTAGGAATGAGGTGAGAATTGTTAAAAGTCAAGCTGAATTAGCTCTTTCCAAGAAAATTAAAATAATAAGAGTTTTTTTAAATTATATACATACAAAGAGAATGAGGAAGGGTGAGAATCAGCAGCTATGCAGTATGGATGGGAAGGAGATTAAAGATAACCTAGGTATTGCCCAAAAACTAAATGAATATTTTGCCTCTGTTTTCAATATAGATGATAATATGGAACATGTGCATTGTGGCAGTACAGCTGCTCGAAATGAGTATTTAGAAATGGAAATTACCACATGTGAGGTGGAATTAAAACTTAAAGAGCTTAATGTGCTCATATTGGGGCAACTGGAAAATTTCCATCCCAGAATACTGAAAGAACTGGCATATGAGCTTGTGAGGCCCCTAGCAAGGATTTAAATAAATTTATCTATTTGGGGGTAGTAGCATATGACCAGAAAATAGCCAATGTCATACCTATATTTAAGGAAGGGAAAAAGGTGATCTGGGCAATTACAGCGCTATTAGTCTGACATTAGTAATATGCAAGGCTTTAGAACAAATTATGAAGGAAGGAATAATTACCTGCTTTGAGTTAAATAGTAAAGGGGATATAATACAACATGCATTTACCAAGGGTAGCTCATGCTAGACTACCTGATTGCCTTCTTTGAGAAAATAACTGTTTTTTTAGACAAGGGAAGTGCAGTAGATCAAACATAGTTGGACTTAATTTCCCATGTGGTAGCCTGTCAAATGCTTTATTAGCTAAATTAGGGATGATGGGGATCAGTACAAGAATTATAAAGTGGATAAGGAACTGGCTTAAAGGAAGAAGGCAATGGTTTGTGCTGAAAGGTAAATTATCAGACTGGAGGGAGGATATTAATGGAGTTCCTCCAGGATCAGGTTTGGGACCAATCTTATTTAATATTTTTATGAATGCCCTTGGCACAAAATGTTGGAGTGTGTTAATGCTACACAGTTGGGAGGCATCGTCAATACAGAGGAGGATTGAAATATTAGACAGGAAGATTTGGATGACCTTGAAGACCAGAGTTAGAAATGGGAGGAAATCTGATAGTATAAAGTGCAAGGTCATATACTTGGGGTCTAAGAAGAAGAATTTCTGCTACAAGTTGGAGCATCATCAGTTGGAAGCAACAGAGGAGGAGAGAGACCTGGGTGTATGGGTTGGTCACAGGATGACTATGAGCCACCAATGTGATGCAGCTGTGACAAAAGGCAAATACGATCATAGGATGCATCAGGAGAGGCATTTCCAGGAGAGAGAGAGAGAGAGAGAGAAGCATTCATGCCATTCTACACAGCACTGGTAAAATCTCATCTGGAATACGGTGTACAATTCTGGTGTGCCGTGTTCCAGAAAGATTAATTGAAACTGGAACAGGTGCAGAGAAGAACTACTTGGATGATCAGGGAACTGGAAGGCCTATGTTAGGAGAGAAGACTGGAAGCAGTTGGCTTGATTAGCAAAAAAGAAGCCCTACAGGAGATCTGATTGCTCTCTAAAATTACATTGGGGAGATAAACACCAGGGAGGGTGAAGAGCTAAGAGACAATGCTGGCACAAGAAAAAAATGGGTATGAACTGGCCATAAACAAATTAAGGCTGGTAATTAGAACAAGGGTTCTAGCTATGGAGGGGTGAAGTTCTGGAACAGCCCCCACTAGGAGTTGTGATAGCAATGAACTTAATTTTAAGAGAGCTGAACAAAGTTATGATGGGCTGTTTAGGGAGATGGGCTTAGAAGCCCTGAGGCTCACTTCCAGCTTAGGTCTTATGATCCTAAAAGCTCATGATTCAGTGTTTCAGCCAGGCACCTGCAGGGGTCCTTCTGCCCCCTCCTCCCTGTATGCTTGTTTAGTTTTGTTTTTTAAATCTCCTTCCTCTGAACCATCAAAGATAGCAATGGCTGGAGATGGGGCATTGGATGCGGATGGCCTGGACTCTGAGGTGGCACTGAGAATTCTCCTAGATGCTTGGCTGGCTTGTTCTTGCTCACATGCTCAGGGTCTAACTGATTGGCATATGTGGGGTTGGGATGGAATTATCCCCCAGGTCAGATTGGAAGTGATTTTGAGGGCAGGTTGCCTTCCTCTGCAGTGTGTGGGTGCAGGTTATTTGTCAGCATTTTCTAGGTATATCTCACTCATTCCCGTGCCATTGTAGGGGCCTCAGGCACTGATGTACCTTGATTCCTCCTATTCTCTGCCTGTGGCACATAATAATCTAGTCTCCTGTGGGTTAAAATACTTTGCTGGGCTTAGTATGCAGGTGCTGAGTGGTGCTGGTGGCCTATGATATATATGAGGTCAGATTGCATGATCTGGTGATCCCTTCTGGCCTTAGATCTGATGACACCATTATGTTACGATTCAGCCTTCCAAAAATTTGCTTGTCTTGAAAGATTCCCATCTATCTCGCTAAATGTGCATGTAAATGTTCAGAGCGCATGTGCTCAGAAAGCATATAGATTGTGTAACAAAAGAGTAAAAATATGAGGCCAAATTCACTAGCCTACTCCATCCCGTTTGTTCTAGAGATGCCCAACAAACTTGTATTACACTTTAGTTGGAAAGGGGGGATGTTAATATTATTGTAGCTGGTACACAGATTAAGTTCAATTTCCCCTTCACCCCCAACATTGATGCAATGAGCTGCAGTGGATTAAGTGCAAATTAGAGTCAAGTTTAAGGTCTTGGTCTTTATCTTCATAGAGTTCAATGGCCTGGGCCCAAGATAACTAAAAGATCACATGATGCTCTGGGATGAGAACTATGATTAACAATTCCTCTTCTCCCACACAATATAACTTTCTTCAGTAAGAGTAAATCTTATCTATGTATGAGACACAACTTTCTTGGGAATCTAGCCCAGGACTGTGGAACAAACTCCTAAAGAAGCATCGCAAACTTCACCACCTTCTGTTGCAAGGGGAAGGCGCACTGCTTCAACCTTGCCATCTTTGACATAAACACAGAGTAGGGTGTATATTTATCCTCCACCTCCCAAAAAACCCTACACAATTCTCCCTCTGGGGAGTGAATGAATGGAAGAACAAACCACACATGACAGACATTAGTCATGTGGCTTAACTCATTACTGGAAGGCAACAAGTGATAAGGGCAGTATAAGAACCTATGCTTGTGTTAGCTGATACCACTCATCATGGTATCCACCCACCCCTCAGACTAAGAGAGAGAGAACCTGTAAGGTAAGATAGCAGAGCAAACCCTATTAGGGGAGTATGCATTCAGTTGCAATAGCGGGCTTGTATGGGAGTTTCTAGCTGAAACTGCCTAAGAAACATGCTGAACCAGAGCATGCCCTTGACACCTTTGCAACCCCTCTTCCCCAGTATTCATTGGCCACTCTTGGGGTGGTGCTGACTGGCTAAGGGCTTCATCGAGAGAAGGGAGTTGTGGGTACATTATGCATCTATACCCTCGGGGCCATATACCCTGGATTATGCCATCAGAATCAAGGGTAATCCAGCCCATAGTTTAGATAATACAGAAGAGTAACTGTAAAGTGGCTCAGCACAACTTTTATAAAATGTAAAATGTGACTCTGCAATCCAACCAGCTGTTTTTCTCAGTGGGATGCTCTCAGCAGCAGAGTTCAACTTCTCTCAGAAGAACCAGTTATAATTCATTGATATGCACACATTAGAAAAAAAACTCAGTCATAAATCCCAACTGTAGTCTATGATAGCAATCCTAGATTTAAAAATTTGACTCCTTGCTTGTCAGGGTGAGTAATCTGAAGTTCTACATTCACAACAATGACCCTGGGCTGGAACGTCTTGATATATTAGGTAGTGATTCCAAGAGTAATGCTGAATTATCTAACCTTTCAGCTAAGAAAAATAAGTTGCTTTCTAACCATATTAGCAAACTGAAGAGTAGAGACTTATAACATGCATATTTTGATGTACCCAAAAGTTGAGTGAGGGAGACACTACCCATGTATTCAAGTGGAGGATTTCAGAAGCCAAATGGTGATGGGATAGAAAGTACTTTCAGAATAACACAATGGAAGCATCTGGGACTGAAATGATTCACAATTGCCGGATATCAGCACTGACAATTGGAGAAGTAAAGCAAGGATATTGGAAGGGGCAGAGAAGACATCTGAGATTTTGTGGAATGCAGTGTCTGCGGGGTTTTTTTCCTCTCGGCTACTGTGTCTGGGGTTAAGCAGAAAACAGAAGAGGGTTCTGATAACAGTGAAACATACTCTGCCTCTGCCAAAGCAGAATCAGAGGAAACAAACTGTCCTGAAAAGATTTAGATCTGGCATTTGAATAAATCCTTGAAGCCTTCAACAAGCAGAACATTTGTTAGAGAAGGTAAACAACCTGAACTTGAGCTCTATCTCATACATGACCCACATATGTGGATCTTTTACTTCTTATTTCAGACAAAATCCTGTTTTGTAAGTGCCTCTGAGGGATTGAATTGCTTAGAGAATCATGTTGATAAAGAACCCTTCACCTGTAAGTGATCAGACGAAGCCCTAGGTTAATAGTGTTACTATTTGATGGCTATTTAATGACCTATGTGAAGTGTGTTAAGACTGTTCACTTTCTTGTGGACACAGAATCATTGAAAAGTAGGACTGAGAAGGCTCAATAGATCATCTAGTCCATTCCCCAGCACTGAGGTAGGGCTAAGTATTATCTAGACCATCCCTTACAGGGGTTTCTCTAACCTGTTCTTTAAAAACTCGAATGATGGAGATTCCACAACCTCCCTAAGTAATTTGTTCCAGGCCTTAACTACCCCTATACTTAAGACGTTTTTCCTAATGTCTAACCTAAACCATCAATAACTACTCTGTGAGTCCAGTTTTCCAGCCAGTTGTGCATCCACCCTATGGTCGGTTCGTCTGGGCTATATTTCTCTAGTTTGTTTATGAGACAGTTGTGTGAGACAGTATCAAAAACCTTACGAAAGTTGAGGTATATCACATCTACTGCTTCTTCCCATCCACAAGGCTTGTTACCCTATCCAAGTAGGATCGCTCTGGGGCTTAGGTTCCAGAAGCCTAGAGTGAGGCAGCAACCTAGGCACGTAGGACCTTTTACTGGAATAACTTAAGTGTTGAGTAAATTTAGGTGCCTACAGGATTAATCAGCAGCTGACTGGGAGTTTCTTGGATCGCATTGGCACCTAAAAATGGGACTTTGGAGCCTACATCTGGGAGTAAGAAGTTAGGCCTATGTCTCTCCAGGAAGAAAAAAACCTCAAGCATATTTTTTTCTGGAAACTTCTATTTTGCCCCCACTGTCTTTATACCGTATCTTTTAACTTCTCAAGAGATTCATTGGAATGTAACATTGATACAGAAATCTGAGCAGATATTATTTGCAGGAAAAAAAAGCCCTTAACAGAAATCCTATATTTTTCAGACTCATTCTGGGCACAATTATAGAGTGTTTAGGCTCATGCTGGCCAACAAGTGCTCCTTCAGGCAGATATGTAAGATATTTGTAAATTATGTAGGGGGATATCTAATAGAAATACACTCATAATGAGGCTATTTATTACATGTAATTTTAATTGGTGGTAACAGGCCTTTTCTGGGATTGCTTATGGCAAGTAAACTAAGTATAGGAGTTCCAACTTCTGGCATTTCCATTTCATTTCTTGCTTCATTAATTTCATTAACTTACAAATTGATGAATACATAGAATTAAAAAGTCATTTACTTTTAATATTTTTTTAACTCACTTTCTCCAAGTTTTCAAACCTTTTAATCTGTACTTTTAAGTTTGAGTTCTAATTGTTTTTTATAGAGGCATAATTGAACTTGTATGAATTGCATGTCAATGAGACTTGGTATCAGAGAGCTAAACACAGTTTCTTTCACCAGATAAAATGCAATCGTTTCTTAAATGTTTGATACGCCAGTTTGCTTGCAGATGTAGACATTTTACTAAGTTTTTAGCATGTGTGAATTGAGGTGTTGGAGGAGGATGAGCAAGTGTGGATTTATATGGGGAAATCAAATCTGGGCATGGGGAAAAGGTTCCTTTTTTTCCTTGTACAAGGACAGATTGCATGGAATTTATATTGTTTCCTATTTAATAGAGGTAGCCTTCATTTTGATGTTTTCCCACAACAGTGACAAATGGTGTCTAAGAAGAAATGGAAAGAATGTAATCAATCTTAACACCTTTACAATAGTTGAAAACAGATGAAAAAAGACAGAAAAGAGGAAATAGTTTAAAATAAATAATTATCTGCAGGAAAAGGAAATTGTAAGAGAAGAGTTAGGAGAAAGCTGTATTTTAGGCAGAGATAGAAACTGCTGTTCTGCCATCCCTGAATGCATGGAACACCTGCTGCCATATACATGGGGGTGTTACATGTATGGAGAATAGAATATTGGAGTTGAACAACACTGTGGGAGTTTGAGAACAAAACATCTGCTGGCAGTAAATTAGGAGGCTTTTCTTTTTCAAAAGTTCCAGGGTATCTATGTCTACTGTGTGGTGACAGCAGAAACTGCTGCAAATTGGGCTAAAACATACAGTTCAAGAGATGTCTTCAGTAAGTCAATTAACCACTACACATATGGATTTTACTGAAAGAGGAAGCCCACCATGTCAGTAAAACTACATCTGATGTACCTGAGTGAGATTTCCTGGGCACAATGAGATTTCATAAGCTACAAAAAATTACAAATCAGAAACTTCAAATTTGTCTTCAGGAGTCAATTCCAAATGTTCATATTATGAATAAAAAATCAAAATAGGGATGGTCCTGATCCAACTCCACCAAAGTCAGTGGAAAGGCCCCCACTGTCTCCTGTAAGAATTGTATCAGAATGAAGAGTATACACACTTGTGCTGAAATAAGAGGAGCAGATGGAAACAAAGAGCTCATGAAGCTATGTGAATTTAGGGGGATCTGATTAGAAAACTGTATTTTGATATTCAGAGAGCCAATCTGTTTTTCATAGATAACTGAGTGGTTTCTATAGACTTATATTTTCAAGGCACTCTAAACCAAACTTTCTTTTGTGTTTGCATAAGCACCTGCACAGATACTTTTTGAGCAACACTGGCAGTAGATACTGTTATTTAGAAGCACAGGTCTTCAAAAGTGCATGTACAGGTGTTTGCACTTGCAAAGGTGAGCTAAACCTTATGAAAATCAAGCCTATCTTTGTTATTTTAAAAGAGAATCTTCAACTGGTGTATTTTTAAAAACAGTATCAAGTATTGGTTTAGTCTGAATTCAGTGTGTGTCTAACTAATGTGCTGCTGTACCAAAGCACAGCGGGAATGCCTAAGGATGAATTTTCAGTCTTAGCTGAGCGGATATTTTTTCATGGTTTTAATGCAGACACTTGGATGTATATTTTTACGTGATGTCTAGGGATTTACCTATGTAATTCCCACTAAAGGCACACTTTCCACACAGTCAGTAATTTAAGGCCCCCCCTTTTTTTAACAAAAAGATATATCACAAAAACCACATGACTGGAATTATTTTCACTCAGTAAAAGCAAAGGAAACACCATGGATAATTTATATATTTTATATTTCTGGAAACCTTCCCCTACAGCATTGGAAACCTAAACATTACACTACAGTACAATCAGTGAAACTATCAACTGGTGCTAAAACTTCATAGCACAGATTATTGTGCTTTTTCAGTGTAGGTGCAATGGATAAAATATTACTGAAAATTATGTACAGTGGCAGGACCAAGCCATGTAGCGGAATTGCAATATTTTCTAAGGACATATTTTCAAACAGAATGGCAGCTAGGGGGCTACTGAGCTCTGAAAAGTAGAGGGCTGTTTGTGCATTCTGGTGAATGTTATTCTTCTAAAACTAACCTAGTGTCAGGGCTTCATAATACAATTTTTAGGCTTTTCCTATTATCCTTTGTGGCTTACATTCTATAGCACTTGCACATTCCAGTATTACTTGCACTCCAGCCTCCCCACATCAGCCTCTTTCAACTGATGTTTCTTGGCTGGGGGAGGCCTGTCCAAATGCGGCTCCTCTGTTTTCAGTGATTCCCTCTTCATCCTTCATACCCTATAGCAGGTTCCTACCCACGTGCCCCCTTGTAGCCAGGGATTACTCACCAATGCCCACTCATCTAGCAATTAGTAGGCCCTCTGGCTCCCACTCCCAAATGGTCTCTGAACACACAATCCCCAACAGACTATACTGTAAACTTTAAGCAAGCTAAAACCAAACAGACAAACAAGCTCACCTACTGACTCCAGTGGATGAATACAACCCATTACATTCATACTTAGCTCTGTTCTTCTACCACATCCAATGTTCTTCCTCTGACAGTCTACTACACCTGAAGCCCCCAGTCCCAGACCTTTCTGTCTGGAGCACAGCCTCTGGCACTGGCTTCCTTCTCCTTCAGTATCTCCCCTTGTTCGGTGGAAGAAGGCAATCTATATAATACACTCCTCCTGAAAGTTCTTCCCAGTTGGCTGGAAGAGAAAGGAACTGTGCCACCCCCTACACTACAGGGCTCCTAATTATGGGTCCTTAAAGGAATAGTGTCCTTTCATCCCCTGGCACTGCTTCCTCTACCAAGTCCTTCTCTGAGCCTTTGTTCATTTCAACACTGGGAACAGGGTCTTCTGCTCCCCTACCCCCATTCTTAAAGGGCCAGTACAACCCATTACATAACCTACTTCTAAGTTCTCCTCTTTCTTATCTCACCCCTTTGGCTATCCTGTAGAGTGGCAGTTCTCAACTGGGGATCCGCAAGCTGTTTCAGGAGGTCCACCAAGCAGGGCTTGTGTTAGATTCACTGGGGCTCAGAGCAGAAACCTAAAGCCTGAGCCCTTCTGTGCTTTTGAGTGGGGCCAAGGACAACTGCCCTGCCCGAATGTTGGCCTTGGCTTTTATATGCAGAAAAACAGTTGTTGTAGTACAACTAGGCCATGGAGTTACTCATAGCGGGGGGCGGGGAGGCGCTCAGAAAGAAAAAGGTTGAGAATCCCTGCTGCGTAGATCTGTATCTGTTGCTGCCAGATTGCTGCTAGACTATTTTCAGACATGCCTATACTGAGCTCTCAAAATATTGCAGGTCAGATTTGCATTGCATTTACATATCTATGTAGGCTAATTTGCATGCTTGTGATTATATATTTGTGCAATCACTGACAGTTGGAAAACCATGCATTCTCTAGTCACTCTTCAAATTTCCTCAATTCTGTATCTACCCACCGCCAGCTCAGTGCTGATTTCTGGCCTCATTCTAGCTCTTTTCCACTGTTCTGTCCCCATTTGCTCCCAACTCTCTACTTTTTCTTTTGCTCCCCAATATTCAGCCCACTGCTTTTTGCCTTCTCTCAGATCTCATGCCCTGTGCTTCCCTCCATAGCTCTGTGTCCCTATTTCTATTCTCATGTATTTGGTTTCCACCCTATGTTTGCTTTCCAACTCTGCTGGTTATTTCTGGCCTCCCCACTACCACTCTGTATCCTAGTCCCCACTTCCCCAGCTGTTTCTTTTTCCCATTACTGGCTTCTCTCCTCTGCACCCCCTGTACAGCTCTCCTTCATGCTGTATTTGCTCCTTCCCCCAAGCTCTCTGTCCTTCCATTTCTGCCTTTCAGCTCTCTGCATTCCATCTCTCTGCCTCACTCCCATCTTCTATTTTCTTCTCCTATCTCTCTAGACCCATTTCTATTCAAGTCCTAGTCTCAGGCCTCTTCCCCCTCCCCTCCACCCCATAGGTTTTGAAAGTCTACAAGGGAAGACAGGCCGCAGGGAGGATAATCATATTGCTGGTGCAGATCTCTCTTTTTCCAAGCTGGCTTTTCATAGGCTCACTTCTAGACAAAAATGTGACAGTCCCCAACCAGAGGACAGCATGGCCTCTAATAGTCGTCAGGAGGGGAAACTCCTTAAAATACAGCACAAGTACAAACATTTCTAATTTTCTGCCACAAAGCCAGTATCTCCACAGGGAGATCAGGAGCAGGAGATAACAGCATAAAGCCAGAGCCTCCAAGCAAAATCTAGAGAATGGGCAGTTCTGGCTGTATACCGTTTCTGCTCCTTACTAGGCTGTTGCATGGAGATACAGTGAGCACTGAGAGGAGGCCATGTAACCTCTGCAACCCGCAGAGCCTCTGCAAGAGAGGCCTTTGCTAATGAAAGGGGACAACAGTCACCTATGAGACCCCAGAGCAAGGAGAGAGCATAGTGAGATTTGGGTTTAGGATGGAAATCCAAGACAGTTTCAGCAAAACTGGGGATTGTCTATTACAGATAAGACCAGGCCCTCATGAGTTTAGCAAATATCAGAAGTGTCTTTCAAATGGAACTTAAATTATAAACGCCTGTTGTTTCCATTCTTCCTGAAGTAGCAGAAATATTTATTTTAGAGGTTAAATATTCTTGGATGTTTGTAAAGGAATATAAGGTATTTTCTTTTTCTCTTGTGATTTGGTGATTGAACCATAAAGACAAGCAAAGCAAACTGCACTGTAAGAATTGGGGGAAACAATTTAAAGCACAGAAAGAATGCCACATTAGATGTACTGTTATTCTTACATGAAAATCAGGCTACTAGCAAATTAAATTAACTTTTCTGTGATGGAAGTAACTTGTGACTAACTCCTCCAGTTCTGCCTCTGAAATCTAAATGAGTTTCAAATGTGAAGTGGGATTATTTTTTACTTTAAAGAAACATTCTCTAATCTCAGGCATTTGGAATGGCTTCAGTGGAGGAGGCAAAAATAATGCTGCATGGTAGCAAAATAGGATCCATTTAAAATATAACAACAGGCCAAATCCTGAAGTTCATACACAGTTTTTACTCAATCAAAATTCTGCTTGTCTTAAGTGAGGGTTTTGCTTGAGTAAAGCTGGAATAAATATTGAATTAAGACTCTAGTTATTTTTTGGCCCAATAAACATAAATTATAACTTTTATTCCATCAGGAAAACTAAGGTCCCAATCCAAAGCCCACAGTAGTCAATGGGCTTTCGACGGGACCCTAACTAAGAGAACATCGAGGTTGCAAATTAGAGAACTCAGGAAACAACCAAGTGTAGGCTACATATGCTACTTTAATTCTGTCTTTGTGTGTATCGGGGTCAGTTATGATGGCGGTTTTTCTCACCAGTCCAATAAACAACAGATCAAGACCCACCAGCTCTTTCTAACTCAAAGAGAAGGTATAAATGGTCAATTTTCAGCATGGCAAAAGGTTAACAGTAGGGAGCAAACAAGATTCTCTTCTAGGACCCATGCTATTCAACTCATTTATTAAGAAGTGGAAAAAGGACTGAGCAATTATATTCTGTATATGTTCTTATAGTGCCCTCATCATTGCAGTATCTGAATGCCTTCCATATACCCTAGGGAATTATGCACAGAAAAAAAATGCAAGCAAAAAATGCAAATTATGTAAAAATACAGTTACTTTGTTTACAGTTTAAATACAAGATAACACTACTAATGTAAAAAAACCAGGAGTACTTGTGGCACCTTAGAGACTATCAAATTTTGGGGGGCATAAGCATTTGTGGGCTAAAACCCACTTCATTGGATGCATGCAGTGGAAAATACAGTAGGAAGATATATATACACAGAGAACATGAAAAAATGGGTGTTGCCATACCAACTGTAACGAGACTAAACAATTAAGGTGGGCTATTATCAGCAGGAGCAAAAAAACTTTTGTAGTGATAATCAGGATGGCCCATTTCAAACTGTTGACAAGAAGGTGTGAGTAACAGTAGGGGAAAAAATTAGCATGGTGAAATAGTTTTTACTTTGTGTAATGACCCATCCACTCCCAGTCTTTATTCAAGCCTAATTTAATGGTGTCTACTAATGTAGCCTCTTTAGAAAGATATGGAGGCCAGCTTTCGTGAATTTTGTATTTATATAGTACATTTTATCACAAAAGCTATCAAAGTGCTTTATCATCAGTTAACAAAACATTTGGCACTAAAGTGACCCAGCATGTGTGTTTATGAAACTAAAAACTAGTTGTTAAATTGTGACTACTTAAATGAAGAATACTTTTTATAATGAATTTGTACAAAAAATTACTGTTTTTCTACAATTCCCCGCCAACCTCTTCTGTCCCCAGCCAGTGTCCTTACCCAGTCCACTCTATCTGGAGTCAGACACCTCTTTCCTCTCCCCATTGCATTATCATTGCCCAGCCAGGTGCTCCCCCCGACAACCCCCAGGCCCAGCCCAGCTGACTCAGCTGACCCCCTTCCAGTTTCACCTGGAAGATGAGCAGACCTCCTGCTCCTATGAAGTCTGCTGTACTCTCCTAACCCAGCTGGCCAGGTTCCCTCAACAGGGATCATACTCCTACCAGGGTGAGGAGGTGAGCAACACCCAGCTGGACCAAGCAGCCTCTGTTCCTCCCTTTCCGCCACAGTATGGGGAGGGGAGAAGCTGTGTGCATCATGCCTGACAACTGGCCCTGCTCCCATTGGCCAGGGACCCTTCAAACTTCCTAGCAGCCATTTTCTCATTGGCCAGCTACTTAGCGGGATGGCTTTGCCTATTCAACCACAGTGGCCAATCAGAAAACCACAGGGGCAGAGGGGGAGGGTGGGCAATTAGTTTTCTCAGTTGGAAGTTATAGTCACAGTTTCCTCAGAGAGAAAGCCCTTCCTGTTCCAGAATAGCCATATTATACAATATTAGGCACCTATGTGTAATGACACTAATTATGCATAAAATAATGTGGGCATTTAATCGCATAACTCCTTGGGATGTACTTCCAGAAGTGACTCGTGTGTCATGTGCGATTTCTTCTCTCTCTCATTCTCTCCCCACCAATGAGGTTGGCAAAATTTGTAAGTGACACAAAGGCTAGAATTTTCAAAAGCACCTAAATGGAAGTCAGTAGGGGACTTGTGCTCCAAAGTCATGTAGACATTTTTAAATTTCCCACCTGTTAGCTAGCCTAGTCAAGACTAGAAAGAAAGAAATACTATGAAGAACTTCACAGAGACCTAAGAACAGAGTTGGCTGAAGAAAAGTTTTCATAATTTTTGAAAACTTTCAAAACTCAGGGTTTTTTTAAAAAGCTTTAGAGCTAGTTGAAAAATAAGAATTTTTTCATCATTTTTATGTGTGAAAAAAGCAGTGTCATGCCATAATAGTGTAGCAAGGCATGCGACAGCTCATTAGCATGCCTTAGGCAGTATGAAGTTGTGTCCTCCATGTGCCATGACCTTGTACATATGGTACATGCAAGGTCACCCTGTGCAGAAGACACCATTTTGTTCTACAAAATGACATACTCCCTGGGAGCCTGACAGAATTGTCTCACAGGCCACCAGCTTTCTGAACAGACCTGTATTCTTAAAGATGCAAGAGTCATACACCTTCCCTGACCACCTATGTTGATGTTGGTAAAATATCCCAGAGATCCACCAATGCTTGCAATAACAGAAAAGTAGCCCTTTCTGTTGATGTACTCTGTGGCAAGGTGGTCTGGTGCCAAAATAGGGACATGTGTGCCATCTATTGCTTCACTGCAGTTTGGGAACCCCATTGCTGCAAATCCATCCACTATGCCTTGCACATTGCCCAGAGTCACAGTCCTTCATAGCAGGATTTGATCAATGGCCCTGGACACTTACATCACAGCAACCCCCACCCCCACCCGGTGGATTTCTCAACTCCAAAGTGATTCCCTGCTGATCAGTAGCAATATGGCATTGCCAGCTGCCACACAGTGATTGCTACTCACTTCTCCACCGTCACTACAGCTCTCATTTTGTTGTCACTGCACCAGAGGGCTGGGGAGAGCTCCGCACATGGTTCCAGGAATGTAGCCTTGCGCATCCGAAAGTTCATCATCCCACTGCTCATCCACTGCTCATCATCATCCCATATAACAATGTGATCCCACCAGTCAGTGCTTGTTTCTCGGGCCTTAAACCAGCATAAGAACCAACTTTAAATGTTTTTTCCATGGCACACAGAAAGCCAGCATGCAAGGAATTATCATTTTACTTGCGGCTCCTCTTCCAGCTCTAGAAATACTGCAGGATCAGGTGCAAGGTTTCGCAATGCCCACCACAAAAGTGCAGAGCTATGCAGGATCCATGGCCTTGTGTATTGTGCAGAGCAGTGTGCCCCTGTTGCCAGGAAGGCTTTATTATATTGGGCTGTATTAGTAGGAGCACTGCCAGCAGATGGAGGGAAGTGATTATTCCCCTCTATTCGACACTGGTGGAGTATTGCATCTGGTTTTGGGGCCCCCGCTACAGAAAGAATGTGGACAAATTGGAGAGAGTCCAGCGGAGGGCAATGAAAATTATCAGGGGGCTGGGGCACATGACTTATGAGGGAACTATTAATGATCTGGAGGATGGCGTGGATTGCACCCTCAGCAAGTTTGCAGATGACACTAAACTGAGAGGAGAGGTAGATACACTGGAGGGTAGGGATAGGATACAGAGGGACCTAGACAAATTAGAGGATTGGGCCAAAAGAAATCTGATGAGGTTCAACAAGGACAAGTGCAGAGTCCTGCACTTAGGACGGAAGAATCCCATGCACCGCTACAGACTAGGGACTGAATGGCTCGGCAGCAGTTCTGCAGAAAAGGACCTAGGGGTTACAGTGGACGAGAAGCTGGATACGATTCAACAGTGTGCCCTTGTTGCCAAGAAGGCCAATGGCATTTTGGGCTGTATAAGTAGGGGCATTGCCAGCAGATCGAGGGACATGATCGTTCCCCTCTATTCGACATTGGTGAGGCCTCATCTGGAGTACTGTGTCCAGTTTTGGGCTCCACACTACAAGAAGGATGTGAAAAAATTGGAAAACATCCAGCGGAGGACAACAAAAATGATTAGGGGACTGGAACACATGATTTATGGGGAGAGGCTGAGGGAACTGGGATTGTTTAGTCTGTGGAAGAGAAGAATGAGGGAAGATTTGATAGCTGCTTTCAACTACCTGAAAGGGGGTTCCAAAGAGGATGAATCTAGACTATTCTCAATGGTAGCAGATGACAGAACAAGGAGTAATGGTCTCAAGTTGCAGTGGGGGAGGTTTAGGTTGAATATTAGGAAAAACTTTTTCACTAGGGAGGGAGGTGAAGCACTGGAATGCGTTACCTAGGGAGGTGGTGAAATCTCCTTCCTTTGAAGTTTTTAAGGTGAGGCTTGACAAAGCCCTGGCTGGAATGATTTAGTTGGGAATTGGTCCTGCTTTGACCAGAGGGTTGAGCTAGATGACCTCCTGAGGTCCCTTCCAACCCTGATATTCTATGATTCTATGAACTGGGCTTGTTTGGTCTGCAGACAAGAAGATCGAGAGGGGATTTGATAACAGCCTTCAACTACCTGAAGGGGATGGAGCTCAGCTGTTCTCACTGGTGGCAGATGACAGAACAAGTTGCAGTGGGGGAGGTCTAGGCTGGATATTAGGAAACTCTATTTCACTAGGAGGGTGGTGAAGCACTGGAATGGGTTATCTAGGGAGGTGATGAAATCTCCATCCTTAGAGGTTTTTAAGGCCCGGCTTGACAAAGCCCTGGCTGAGATGATTTAGTTGGAGCTGGTCCTGCTTTGAGCAGGGGGTTGGACTAGATGAACTTCTGAGGTCTCTTCCAACCCTAATCCTCTATGATTCTATAATTCTCACAGAGATGGCAGATGCAAGTTTGCGGGGCTTTTGAAGAGGCACAAAACATTATGGGATGCAGATAAAATTATGGGCTTGAGAAAACTGCATCATGGTACATTGAAACCATGTTCCCAGTCACCTGTGTGTGACTCGTTTGCTCCCATGAGGCATTGCAAACCCTTCCCTTTGGAAATGCTGTTATTTCCTAGGCTAATACATTTGAATGTCCTGCTATCATTATCATCATATGCATTCAGTCCTAAACAGCCACAGAGGT
Source organism: Dermochelys coriacea (assembly GCF_009764565.3). NCBI lineage: Eukaryota > Metazoa > Chordata > Testudines > Dermochelyidae > Dermochelys > Dermochelys coriacea. The sequence continues at coordinate 21,354,963 of NC_050078.2, read as the reverse complement.
TTAAATGTTTTGGCAAGTGTTCCTGAGAGGCTATTGATGTGTGCTCTAGTGTGAGGTGCATTTACAGTATTCAACACATTTGCATCAAGGAAAGCATGCTCATGTTTCTTTAGTTGCCACTCCAGATGTCTCTTCAGTTGTTGGATCCTCTTCTGGAACATTTTTCCTCATCACCAGTAATGATTATGGATTTTCTCCCAGCAATTACTCTACTTTATTTTAAAAGGATATTTACTTAGTGTATGTCTAACACTGCAATTAAAAACCTGAGGCTGGCTCCGTGCCAGCTTACTTGCGCTCAATGGGCTCAGGCTAAGGAGCTGTTTAATTGCAGTGTAAACATTCGTGCTTGGGCTTTATCCTGAGCTCTGGGACCTTCCCATCTCTCGGGCTCCCAGAGCCTGGGCTCCAGTCTGAGCCTGAACGTCTACACTGCAATTAAACAGCTCCTTAGCCTGAGCCCTGTGAGCCCAAATCAGCTGGCACAGGCTAGCTGTGGGTGTCTAATTGCAGTGTAGACATACCCATAGTGTTAATATTCTTTATGTGGTCCAAAAGTGACATTGATACATACTGGTATTCTTTCTACTAATAATGAGAATTTTCCCCACTTATGATTTCTTCCTATCACCCCCCTTAGTTCAAACTTCTGTTTTTGTTGCCTTATTAGGAGGGGTGAACTTACTGCCTGCTTGGTTGCTTCTATTCCTTCTGTCCTTGTACAAGCCCTTTTTGTTTCTGAGGTTAATACCAGTATCATTAAATCTTCTTTGATAAATGGCAGTGAAATCTCTTAACGTCTCAGGTTCTCAGTAACTTAAATCCTTTAACCTTTTTAATTTTAGTAACTTTTGGATGGATTTGAACCAGTGACCTAGTGGTGAAAGTTTCTGTGTTCCATCATGATCATTTGCCTTTGTGATATTATCTTTACCAACTTTGGCCTGGATGGCATTTTCTTTTCCATAGGCCTGTGTGCATGAACGTTAACTGTTAGGAATACTCTGTTGGCTGCTTTTCTCTTGTAAATGTAACTCACTAGAATCCAGCAATTTTTTTTGACACAGCAGTGTCTTCATTCTTTCCTTTATTAACATCTAGAAAATTGATCTTCTCAAGAGCAGAGTACTGACTATGACCAGTTATAAAACAGGAGGTTTAATGTTCTGGGATATGAAATTGAAGCCGAAAACCTAACAGCAGAACAAGGTTTGGCATGTCCCTCAGACTGATCCATCAAAAACAATCATGTCTTTTCTAAATCAGCAAAATTGCCAGTGGTGATGACTGAGTGAAAATGCTTCCTGTGTGAATAATATAAGTAACTCTTATTTAAAGTACTGTGCAGAAGTTGAAATAAAAAAGAAAAAAAAAGGTTCTTAGCTTTTTTCTCTCAGTCTGAAGGGATTGGGGGCTTTTCTTATAATAAAAGAAAGATTAGGGAAAAGGGGCCATCTGATGGAATAGATTAAGTGATTTGTGAATTACTTTAAAAAATTATTCCCCCTCCACTGAAGAAGACATATACTAGTTCCTTTGCAATAAGATTTTTTGATATCATGCATCTTGGTGAAAAAATAAACATTTCAACTTCATTTTCAAATTATTTTTTACAATAAGCATTATTCAGGGAATGGATTTATTTCCTTTCTTGTTATATCTCAAAATAGTGGAAACACTAGAATTAGTAATAAAAGAAGCACTAGAATAGGTGAGGTTGAAAACCCTATAATTTAAGTTATTTAAGAGCTTGGCTTTAGTTTATTACTTACAATCTAACAATCTTCATGTGGAATCTAAAACCTTTAATTCCTTCTCTTGCAGAACTCCCTGAAGATGAAGAGCCCAGAAGACTTACAAACTAGAGAAATTATAGAAGAAAAATAGACCATAGCAAGTGTCTTCACAAAAGCTCAGTTTTGTCAACTGTTTTGAATGTTTTTAAGATTTCATTTGAAAGGGAAGTTACACCAATGGGCACTAATTATTTTTTGAGGCTTTGTAACTGCCTCAGAGATATTTATAGAGATACTGAGACCAGCAGCGTTGCTGCAAAGTCGTATGGGTATCAGACAGTTAATCTATCTGGATGATATGTTAATAGTGGCTCGATAACAGAAAAGTCTTTTTATTCATTTGAGGATTCTGCAGCAAGCTAGTGCTTCTTACATAGAAGTCTTAATGGCTGGCACTGAATTTGGTCATTTCTAACAAATATGCATTAAGTAATAAGACATTGTATTACCTGGTAAGGAGACAAAGCATGAGATTCATGACAGTTTTATTAACCTGGTAATGATTTGAAACATCTTCCACCTTCTCTCCTCTCATTTGTATGATTTGCCCAGCCAAACTGGATGATTGGAGAGTAATTCTGCTTTTAAATTCTTCAGAGTTTTCATTAGGCTGTAAGGGGTTTGGGGGATTCAGAAATCCCCACTGACTTCTGGTTTGTTTATTTTTTAAACCAGGCAATATCTTTTCCAACCGGCTGCAGTGATAAATTATGTAAACTTTTTTTTAAGAGACTCAAATACATCAAAAAAATAAGAACTTAAAGTTTTTGCTGTGGGGCTATGTACTATGTGTGACAGTAAAAATGAATTGGTTTTGATAACTACTGGTACACAGTAGTGAGCTGTGGGATTTTGTTTTATTTATATTATTAGAAATCTCTCATATAGCACCATAAATTTACAAAGTGCTACAAATGTAGAATCATTTTCACCACTGGAGTCTGGAACTCTATTGAACTGAGCCCATTTACATCAAAGGTAATTTTGGCCCTATATTTTTCATCTGGTATTATTTCACGTCATTTGCTATAGGCCAGCAAAGCACTTAAGCACATGCTTAAACTTTAAGTACACGAGTAATTCCAGTGAATTCAGTGGGGATACTTGTATACCTAAAATTGTGCATATGCTCAAGAGCTTCACTTGATCAGAGCCATGTTATTTAATTGGCTCCAGCCCTTAAAAATTATAAGGGGTCAAAAACTCACACACATTAGTAAAATGTGATAACCAGTATGAGGACTCAGCCATATCACACACTCTAGAAATATATATTACTTCAAGCTATCATCGTATGCTTTGAAGATTAAAAAAAACCACAAACACTTCCTATAAATCAATTACTCTCAATAAAAATGATTTACAGTGAACATGAACTAGTATTGAAACAGGTACTCATAGATACATAGGAGTTCATCCATAACAAAATGAAATCTCTCTCTTTGTTGTAGTTAATTGTTATAAGTTATGTGAGCTGTGTACAGGATGATAAGATAATTTTTACTTGGCACTTTGAGATAAATACCACTGAAAAGACATCTCAAATTCATGTCCTTGTGGCTCGTGCCACTTCCTGCTGCTCCCATTGGCTGGGAATGGTGAATCAGTGGTCCTTTGAGAGAAGTTGTGTCAGATAAAGGAAAGGGCAACCTCTTCACTGATTCTCTATATTTGGAAGAAGTTATTGGGAGAGAGTACGCTCCCTGGGAACTAGACATTCACATGGGAGCTGTGGGGGGCCATGCCTGCGGATGGTCAACGTAAACAAAATGTCTTGTGGCCCACCAGCTGATTACCCTGATGAGCCACAGGCCGAAGGTTGCTGACCCCTAGTCTACAGCACCTACTTCCAATGAAATAAATAGATGATAAGAAAACAAGCCCCAGAAAAATCCACTGCACATTTTTCTTTTAAGGGAAAGGATGCAACAGGAATGAACCTCCTCATTCTCTATGGCCAAAATGTTAAAAAGTGGGCACCTACATTCAGATTTATGCACCTAAGTAATTGGCCTGATTTTCAGATTAACTCCAGTGAGCTATGGTGTAAACAAGAGCAGGAAGTGGCCCTGAGAATGTGCTGGTTTGACTTCCCCATGAGGAGAAATCAATGGTGCAGGGCTCTGTGTATGTTCTGTGTGTAACTAGCTTTACTTAATCATATAACCAGTCTGGGATCAGAGGCACTCATTAACAGCATGTAGGCAGTTCCTTTCTACAGAAATCTCAGCCCAGGCGTGAATGTCTAGTTCCCAGGGAGGTACTCTCTCCCAGGAACTGCTTCCAAATAAAGAGAATCAGTGGAGAAGTTGCCCTTTCCTTTATCTGACACAACTTCTCTCAAAGGACCACTGCTTAACAACATTAACATCAATATAAACAAAAGTAAAAATGTGCTTGCACCTTAAGAAAAAGAACTTACAAGACTATAACAGAGCCATTTGGTGGCTCCTTCCATCACATTATTAAAGAAACAATAGCACTTTTCACTAGAGTAGTAGTGATAACACTGGTGCCTACAGTCAAATTCCAGCATCAGTAATTATATTCTGCCTACCTAAATTCCTACTGTTAAAACTGGAGAAATTATTCTTCATATCTCCTAAATTACTGGAGCAGTTTTGCACATGGAGAAAGGTGGCCTCGTTCCATCACGGAGGTCAATATTTTTCATTGGTAAGTGAAGTACTTCATGTATATTCTCAGCCTATATGGCTCAGTGGGAGCAAAAAATTGTAGGTAGTTGCAGAATTTGGCTTGAAGGTTGTAAAGCATTTTGAAATCCCACTTAGAACAAAACTTCCTCTGCTCTCGTCCCCTAGCGCCTCTCCTCTACTTGCGCTACATTGATGACATCTTCATCATCTGGACCCATGGAAAAGAAGCCCTTGAGGAATTCCACCAGGATTTCAACAATTTCCATCCCACTATCAACCTCAGCCTGGAACAGTCCACACAAGAGATCCACTTCCTGGACACTATAGTGCAAATAAGCAATGGTCACATAAATACCACCCTATACTGGAAACCTACTGACCGCTATGCCTACCTACATGCCTCCAGCTTTCAGCCAGACCACACCACACAATCCATTGTCTACAGCAGGGGTGGCCAACCTGAGCCCAAGAAGGAGCCAGAATTTACCAATGTACATTGTCAAAGAGCCACAATAATACGTGAGCAGCCCCTCATCAGCTCCCTCCCATCGCCTCCCACCCATTGGCAGCCCCACCAATCAGCACCTCCCCCTCCCTCTCTGCACCTCCCGATCAGCTGTTTCATGGGTGGGGGAGGAGTGAGGGCACAGTGGCTCAGGGGATGGGGCAGGAAGGGGTGGAGTGGGGGAAGGGCCTGTGGCAGAGCCAGGAGTTGAGCAGTGAGCACCCCCTGGCCCACTGGAAAGTTGGCACCTGTAGCTCCAGCCCTGGAGTCAGTGCCTATACAAGAAGCCGCATATTAACTTCTGAAGAGCCGCATGTGGCTCTGGAGCCACAGGTTGGCCAATCCTGGTCTACAGCCAAGCCTTAAGATACAACTATGTTTGCTCCAATCTCCCAGACAGAGACAAACACCTACAGGATCTCTATCAAGCATTCTTAAAACCACAATACCCACCTGGTGAAGTGAAGAAACAGATTGACAGAGCCAGAAGGGTACCCAGAAGTCAGCTACTACAGGACAGGCCCAATAAACTACAGAACACCACCAACCATTACCTACAGCCCCCAACTAAAACCTCTCCAGCACATCATCAAGGATCTACAACCTATCCTGGAGGATGATCCCTCACTCTCACAGACCTTGGGAGACAGGCCAGTCCTCGTTTACAGACAGCCCCCAACCTGAAGCAAATACTCACCAGCAACTACACACCACACAACAGAAACACTAACCCAGGAACCAATCCCTACAACAAACTCTGTTGCCAACTCTGTCCGCATATCTATTCAAGGGACATCATCATAGGACCTAACCACATCAGCCACAACATCAGGGTCTCATTAACCTGCACATCTACCAATGTGATATATGCCATCATGTGCCAGCAATGCCCCTCTGCCATATACATTGGCCAAACTGAACAGTCTCTATGCAAAAGAATAAATGGACACAAATCAGACATCAAGAATTGCAACATTCAAAAACCAGTAGGAGAGCACTTCAATCTCCCTGGACACTCAATAACAAACTTAAAAGTGGCCATTCTTCAGCAAAAAACCATCAAAAACAGACTTCAATAAGAAACTGCAGAACTGGAATTAATTTTCAAACGTGACACCATCAAATTAGGCCTGAATAAAGACTGGGAGTGGCTGGGTCACTATAAAAAGTAATTTTCCCTCTATTAATATGCATACCTTTTTGTCAACTGTTGGGAATGTGCCATATCCACCCTGATTAATTGGCCTTGTTAGCACTGACCCCCTGCACTTGGTAAGGCAACTCCCATCTTTACATGTGCTGTATATTTATACCTGCCTACTGTATTTTTCAGTCCATGCATCTGATGAAGTGGGTTATAGCCCATGAAAGCTTATGCCCAAATAAATGTGTTAGTCTCTAAGGTGCCACAAGGACTCCTTGTTGTTTTCACTTAATAAAAGTAAAAAAGAAAAGTTTTATTCTCTTAACCTTGGCTTTTAGTAATCTATCTCCATATGCTGGCTGGGAAAAACTGTAACCCAAACATCTGGAGCAGTATAAAAAATTGTGAATAAGGGGAAACTTCCATTTCTTAGCACTAAAGAAACTGTTTTCTATTAATGAAGGAACAAAGGAATTGCCACGGTCATTTTTGTCCAACATCCCATCTTTGATAGTGCTGAGCACCAGATGCTTCAGAGGAAAGAAAGAACCCTGGAGTAGTCAGATGTATGATCATTTGCCTCTCTCATAGGTCTCATCCTGATCTCTAGTAATTAGAGATTGGCATAAGTCCTGAAGCAGAAGGTTTAATGTCCCTTCCAAAAATTTTGTTGTCATAAATTATAACTCTGGATATGCTTGATAACAGGAGTTATTTAAAAATGGATCAAGTATTTATATGGCCAAGTCTTGGCCACTATGACTTCCTAGTAGTGAGTTCCCTACAGAGTCTTTTTGGCCCAATTCACAACCCCATCAAAGTCATAAGTGAACTTCAGTTCAATCAGGTTGCTGACAGGATGTTTGCTTTTAGAAAATTTCACTTCGGCCATTCTCTATGTGCTGAGGCTACCGGTGAAATTTTTAAACATAGCTGAGCTGAACACCAAACAGTTCTTGTCTTGTGTTCTTATGTAGTTCCTTGTAGCCAAGGCAAAAGGAAACTATAAGCAATAGAGTCTTATGGCATTACCATCTATTAAAAAGGACCATCTATTGCAAAGAACAATACCCCACACCTCTGCTTGTGTTATGAAAGGATGATCCTAATAGTACAAATGAAACAGAGTTGTAAAGGTTTTATAGTGTGAATTAATATTAAACTTTGTCCCTAGAGACTGGATGTTTGTCTAAATCAGAAAAACAGCAACCAGAAGAAGCAGCCTGGGGAGCTCTAGGAATTGTTAGAGTGCACTAAGCTACAAACACTGATTGGAACGGAAGACTAAGTTGGTCCTGGATGGATTTTGTTTAGATCTACCCAGTGAAAACTGGACCCTCGTTTTTATAAATGCCAAGAAAAAGGCAATAAGGATCACAGTGAGGTATTTTCGGTAATGAAGAATGACAATAATGATGCCACGTTGCACTAAATGTTTAATGAGAACTTTTTTTTTTTGTAATGAAAACACAGTAGACTGGGGAAATTTAATTTAGGGAACTTTGTGCAGTAAGAAGCAAAAAAGCAATTTCTTATTTAGTTTACAACCTGCTAGTAGCTGTAAACTACAGGAAGGAAAAGCAAACTTCGATACTGCTTTGAGGACACAAGCCCACTAGGTTTGTAAAGACTAGTGCGCCAGTCTTCAAAGGGATCTACTAGCACAGACACTTATCGCTGCCTGGAGTTCCATTGACACCAATGCAAAGAGCCTGCTTTTGTGCATCCCTTTGCAGGATTAGCTCTTCGAAGAGGCAGTGTGGTCCGGTAGATAGGGCAATAGAGTGGGGCCTAGAAAACCTGGGATCTATTCCTGGCTCCTGCTGTGACCTTGAGCGAATCATTTCCCCTCTCACCCTTTAAATTGCCTATTTAGAATGTAAGATTTCTTAGGCAGGTACTATCTCTTTCTAGCGGTTTACAGAATGCCTAGCATGATGGGGCCCTGATCTCTTTTGGGAACTTTAGGCTCCACCCTAGAACAAATAGAGCTGAATTTCCAAAGAGGGAGAGAAAAAGTCAGTTCACATAACGCCTCTAGCTCTAGTTAGGCCTATTATATATCTTGACCATGCCGTAAAAGTGAGCTTGCCTACTTAGGGCCTGACCCAAGGCTCTTGGAGTTAAGATGAGTTTTTCTGTGTATGTCAATGAGCTTGGATCTGGCATCTTAGGAAGATGGCTGAGAATAAAAATGCATTTGAAAACTCCATAGTGCTCTTGAGTCATAGCAGACATGCTTAGTTTGAGGGACCTTGTCCTTCAATTTAAGGAGAAGTAATTCCCTGAATAACTGCTATGGAAATATATTTCATGGCGTGTAAAATGACTTGGGTGAATTAGCATGTCTGAAAGCAAGGAAACTTAACTAGTATTCAGCAACGCATCTGATGGATAGTCCATATGTCCAGAGAAATAGGTAATTTATAGTATCACATTTTCTTTTGATCTGTCACTTGCTCTTTCTTGTCAGAGTTATATTGCTTCAGAATGCACAAGGGAAGTCAGCAAAGTCTTTTTATTTTTAATTAGAATGTGCTAAATGATAATAAAGTAATGTGAATACAGTGGAGACCTCTTAAATCCCTATCAGTAAATCTATTGCTGCAACAGGTCCATCCTTTGATATTCATTTAAGAGGGTTTCACCTGAAGTGTAGCAGTGACATAAACTGGCGCTAGGAGAGTCATGTATTTAAATAATTCAATAAAGCATCTGTTGTGAATTGTGATAATTGTGTAATTTAACTGATGGAGGTTATTTTGTCCTGAGCCACATAAAATGCTTAAATGGCTTGATTAGCCAGTACTTTTAAACAAAGTATATGCACTCATCTAATATCTCATATTGTTCACATGCTGTTGGTCTTTATGCAAGAGGATTTGTTAAAACATTTTCTCTTGAAAAATTACATTTTGCTCATTTGACAAACAATTTCTACTATTGCGGGAAGGGGAAGAATTTGAAGAATATATGTAATTCCATTTGTGTGTGTGCTGGGGAGTTGGATAAGTTAATGCAAAATAATATTTCACAGCACTGTATGCTGCTGCATAGTAAAAGATATTATTGTTTAGGAGGCTAAAAGAGTTCTATGGTTCAGAGCATCAGAAAATGTATCTGTCACACACAGCACCTTGATAGACTGTCCCCTTCTGTATACTACAGAATGCTGTGTTTGTAGACTACCTCGCTGGGCCCTGTGTACTTTAAGATTCCCTGGGTCTGAGTAGGCCACAGCACTATTTCTTCCTCGGCCTTCCTGGCACAATTCTTGGGCACAGGTGCTCTGTCTATTACCCCTTCATGGAAATGGGACCATGCAGTCCACCTGCTCTAGCTCCTCCAAGACTGGTGGTGACCCCTCAGACTTCCCACTAGCTTATGCATATCTAAACCTCTAACATGTGGGTGCTCTGGGTTTACAGTTTAACTCTGCAGGAGCACAGGATAGTGAAGCCAACAGAAACACAGACAGTTTGCATAGGATTCTAAAACAAAATACTCTTTACTTAGATAGCACAAGATAAATACATCTAGACAAAATGATAGAAACACTGTATGCCTTTCCTTGCCCACTACTCTGAAGCATTCTTTGGGCATAGGACAGAGTCCTTGGGGTGTCCAGGATCCTTTCTCCTCCAATTCATGGCTTCATCCACAAATCATACAGTCTCTCTCTGCTCCATATCAGCTTGTTTCCTTTGACCTTGGCTAGTCTCACAGTTAAACAGGACCCTGCCCCCCACCCACTATAAAAGTATGCCCCTCTGCCTTGCCCAAAGTTTCCTTTCCCTACTGTTGGGTTTATATGTCTCACCGCCACTTGGTTCCTTTGTTCTGCTATTGGATTTTTTTACTTTCTACTCCATGCAGAGAAGTTGGAGAAATTAGTTCTCCTAGCTTCAGCCAGTCCATTGTCCCAAGATGTTTCCACCTGAATAGGTGACCATTAAGTTCTAATGACCTACCACTGTACCTGGTGAGAGGGGAAAATTATACAGCCCTGACAGCAGATAGTTGACTCCACATTCACTGAGGCATTCCATGATACAGTGATTTCATATGAACTGAAGTTTATAGATCATAAGACCAGGAGGGACTCCTGAGATCACCTCCAGCTTAACAGAGACACAGGACTTCCCTAGGGCATATCTTTCAGAAAAATGTCCAATCTTGATTTTAAAATTGCCTGTGATGGAGAATCCATCATATTCCTTGGTAAATTGTTGCAATGGTTAATTACCTTCACTGTTAAAAAATTGCACCTTATATCCAGTCTGAATTTGTTTAGCTTCAATTCCCAGAATGTTAGACATCTAATTCTGGGTTAGCTCTTTGATAATATATCCAAGGGACTCCAGGGCTTCATTAAAGGTGACCCATAGCGCTGAGTGGTAGCAGGCAGCCTGTTATTTTTCCTGTAATAGCTGTTCTTTTGGATTTTGTGTGGGCTCATCTGCTACTGTTGTACTGGAGCAAAGTGACTTGCACAAGGATGCTTGGAGAGTGAATCAGTGGAATGTGGCCCATAGTATTTTTTTTAAGTGGCAATTAAAGCCATAGTTTCAAATAACATTACTTTGTTTCATTTTTTATGTCTGTCAGTTTGTTTTATTTATTTCTTCTGTTTTCAACTCAGACTGCCGTAAGCTCAGCAAGTATATGATAGGCATTATAAAACTCCATCCCATCGTCAAGCAGAGCGATGTGCTAAAACACTGCTTATGTCACCAGTCTCTGTAGTAAGGACGTGACATTGTTACTGAGACTACCAGCCAGCATAAAAATGGGGCATGAATTCTTTTATCCAGACTGTGCTATTAAGCCACTGATTCCGCTGAGTGGGAATAAACCTTGCAGTAGGACTCCCGGAAGGATTACAAAATGACTCAGCCAGAACTCCTCTGAAAGAATCCAAAATGAATAATGCTCTTCCTCCCAAAACTAGACCAGCTGACTGACATGAAAGGGAGTTGGGATTGTGACTACAGGTGCTGACTTTGTCATTTTCCTGGGGGTGCTTGACCCCTGCTCCACCCCAGGCCCTGCCCCCACTCCACCCTTTCCCCCGAATCCCCACCCCTTCTCACCACCACCCCACCTCCTCCTCTGAGCGCACCCTGCCCCTCTTTCTCCCCCCTCAGCTGAACAGCTGATCGCCAGCAGGTCAGAGATGCTGGTGGGGCAGGAGCTGATTGGGGCCCACTGGTGTGCAGGAGGCAGTGGGGGAGGGGAGATAGAGAGAGGAGCTGATTGGCAGGGCTGCCAGTGGGTGCTGAGCACCCACTATTTTTTTTCCATGGGTGCTCCAGCTCCCTTATTGAAGGGGAACACCACTGGTGGTGCTAGACTAGCACAGTACCAGGGGTGCATGTGGGAGGGAACGCTCATTGTACATACTTCAAGTTACATTGTTCACATGCATAGGCCAAGCCATCATCTGATCCTTTGTGGGTTGTTTCTGCACTATCTCTGAACGCTTCCAACAATCAATCATTTCTATTTTACAATTATTTTACACCACTGAAGACTTCAATGAAAACTACCATACCGATTGTTTAAAATGTTCCTTAGCTTATGTGTGTTGTCACATCAATTTTCAATATGACACAGTTCAGTAAAATGACTGAGAAGTCTGCCTCTGAAAATTAGCGCTTTATATTTAGCACCAGAAGAGTCCACACTATAAAAACAATCAAGGTTACAATCGCCTTGAATTAAGCAAATAAAAAAAAAGAAGGTTTTACCAAAATTCATAAAAAGAAAAGGAGTACTTGTGGCACCTTAGAGACTAACACATTTATTAGAGCATAAGCTTTCGTGAGCTACAGCTCACTTCATCGGATGCTTTTGGTGGAAAAAACAGAGGAGAGATTTATATACACACACACAGAGAACATGAAACAATGGGTTTATCATACACACTGTAAGGAGAGTGATCACTTAAGATAAGCCATCACCAGCAGCAGGGGGGGCGGGAAAGGAGAAAAACCTTTCATGGTGACAAGCAAGGTAGGCTAATTCCAGCAGTTAACAAGAATATCAGAGGAACAGTGGGGGGTGGGGTGGGGGGGAGAAATACCGTGGGGAAATAGTTTTACTTTGTGTAATGACTCATCCATTCCCAGTCTCTATTCAAGCCTAAGTTAATTGTATCCAGTTTGCAAATTAATTCCAATTCAGCAGTCTCTCGTTGGAGTCTGTTTTTGAAGCTTTTTTGTTGAAGTATAGCCACTCTTAGGTCTGTGATCTAGTGACCAGAGAGATTGAAGTGTTCTCCAACTGGTTTTTGAATGTTATAATTCTTGACGTCTGATTTGTGTCCATTCATTCTTTTACGTAGAGACTGTCCAGTTTGGCCAATGTACATGGCAGAGGGGCATTGCTGGCACATGATGGCATATATCACATTGGTAGATGCGCAGGTGAACGAGCCTCTGATAGTGTGGCTGATGTGATTAGGCCCTATGATGGTATCCCCTGAATAGATATGTGGACAGAGTTGGCAACGGGCTTTGTTGCAAGGATAGGTTCCTGGGTTAGTGATTCTGTTGTGTGGTGTGTGGTTGCTGGTGAGTATTTGCTTCAGGTTGGGGGGCTGTCTGTAAGCAAGGACTGGCCTGTCTCCCAAGATCTGTGAGAGTGATGGGTCGTCCTTCAGGATAGGTTGTAGATCCTTGATGATGCGTTGGAGAGGTTTTAGTTGGGGGCTGAAGGTGATGGCTAGTGGCGTTCTGTTGTTTTCTTTGTTGGGCCTGTCCTGTAGTAGGTGACTTCTGGGTACTCTTCTGGCTCTGTCAATCTGTTTCTTCACTTCAGCAGGTGGATATTGTAGTTGTAGGAATGCATGATAGAGATCTTGTAGGTGTTTGTCTCTGTCTGAGGGGTTGGAGCAAATGCGGTTATATCGTAGCGCTTGGCTGTAGACAATGGATCGAGTGGTATGATCTGGATGAAAGCTAGAGGCATGTAGGTAGGAATAGCGGTCAGTAGGTTTCCGATATAGGGTGGTGTTTATGTGACCATCGCTTATTAGCACTGTAGTGTCCAGGAAATTCATGTTACATTTACATAAATTCCAAATCAGTGGCTTATTTTCTGCTCCAATTTCAAAATGTACAAGATGGTTTATTTGGAAATACACACCAGGCTACCTCAGTTAAATAACTGCCACTAGCACCATCATTTCTTCTATATACTTTTTTAAAGCAAAGATACTAACACTGTATTTTTCTTATATAGTAGTTCAATAAAAAATTTATCTGTTGTACAATAAATTTAGGCTTGATCCCAACCTTGGAATTTTATTTATTTAAGTGGTGAACAGTTTAAGGCCATCAGATAGGGAAGGGGAAAATGTAATGTTTTATAAACTGCTACCGTTAAAAGCCAAATAAGTATCTTTAAAAGCAGACATCAAAGAACCCCAAACAGCCACAGTTGCAGTCCACATCTTTGCTTAACCATTAGGTACAATTATTCTGTTCTTTGTTTGACTTCATTAGTCTTCTTTAAAAAGTTGTATTGAATCTTTAGGCAATTAGAATGAATAACTATCCACATTCTGTATAGCAAGAATGTTAAAAGTGTCTATTCTAATTTATGGGCTGTTAAAATATCAGATTTTCAGTCTAAAGTGTTAACAGTTCAATTTGAAATTTGCGACACTTGTTGCCATTACATAGGAAACAGTGCTATCTGAGACACTGCAGTATTTCCCTACATTCAAAAGAGACATTAAATTGTAGTATCTGGGAAGGTGTTGTGTGGAAACTGTGGGTAACGGTTGAGTTTTTAATTACACCCCTTATATAAGGATACGTTTTAAAATGTATTTGATGTGGAACTTTTTGTAGCATTTAAAATGTGCACTTTTCTGCTGGAGCACTGTAATTTGCAGATACCAAACACTTTCTATTACTTTTGCGTGAGCAGTTACCTGAGCAATATTTTAAATATTAATATTTTAGATGTTTAAAATGATGCAGTCGAAGTATATTCTAATTACAATACACATTTCTGAATACTGAATGGAATTTATGTAAATAGATGTGATAGATTTCAAACAGAGGTGTATAGGAATGCATACCACAATGTAGTGCAACCAGTTTGATTTATAATATTTGTTTAGCATAGTTTACAAATAACCATACCATATCATACAGAAAAAGAGAAAGATATCCTGACTGCTACAATGTAATACAGTAAAAAAGAAAAGGAGTACTTGTGGCACAGTATTAGAGTTAAGCCCTATGTAACAGCCAACTATCATTCATTATTTGATTTTCAAACTACTCCTAAACTATACCTCTCAAACCCAATTCTTTAAAAACAACTTAGCCCCATGAACCACATTCATTGCCATTTTAGTTCTCTGAGCACACATGGATAAATTACCTAATTGCAGAAACATAATATTCCTAAAAAGAAAAGGAGTACTTGTGGCACCTTAGAGACTAACAAATTTATTAGAGCATAAGCTTTCGTGAGCTACAGCTCACTTCATCGGATGCATCTCACGAAAGCTTATGCTCTAATAAATTTGTTAGTCTCTAAGGTGCCACAAGTACTCCTTTTCTTTTTGCGAATACAGACTAACACGGCTGCTACTCTGAAACCCATAATATTCCTAGAATGATGAAGGAAGGATGAACTTGTGACTAAGGTACAGGGTCTGAGAGACAGGAAATTTGGCTTCTGTTACTAAATCTGCTCCAAAGCTCCAGTGTGATTTTGAGCAGGTCACTTTATTTGCCTGTGTCTCCATTTCTGTAAAATGAGCAACACCTCTCTTCCCAGTCCTGTATCATCCACCTCTCTACCTTGTTATCCAGTTGGAGACTGCTGCTGTTAGCAGTTGCCACAACGCTTCTTCTGGGCCCCTCCCCTGTTCCAAGAAGGCTCTGCTCCTCCCTTGACCCATATTGTATATCGTATATCGTTATATCGTAGCGCTTGGCTGTAAACTGGATACAATTAACTTAGGCTTGAATAGAGACTGGGAATGGATGAGTCATTACACAAAGTAAAACTATTTCCCCATGGTATTTCTCCCCCCCACCCCACCCCCCACTGTTCCTCTGATATTCTTGTTAACTGCTGGAATTAGCCTACCTGCTTGTCACCATGGAAGGTTTTCCTCCTTTCCCCCCCCCTGCTGTGGGTGATGGCTTATCTTAAGTGATCACTCTCCTTACAGTGTGTATGATAAACCCATTGTTTCATGTTCTCTGTGTGTGTGTATATAAATCTCTCCTCTGTTTTTTCCACCAAATGCATCCGATGAAGTGAGCTGTAGCTCACGAAAGCTTATGCTCTAATAAATTTGTTAGTCTCTAAGGTGCCACAAGTACTCCTTTTCTTTTCACACCCAAATACTGAGAGGTTTTTCACTCTCTATTCTACTCTTCTTATTCAAGAAAAGCAGAGTCACTTTTTTGTGCTAGTTCAGGAGAATGATTGGTACTTATTATACTAATCATGCTTATTAGGGTAGTTCCTAAGAGCCAATCAGGAATGGGGCCTCATTGTGCCAGGCACTGTACAAACACAGAAGATGGTCTCTGCCTCAAAAAGCTTACAAATGAAATAAACAAGAAAGCCATAGGTTAGGAAAGGGGATATAAACACACAAGCAGAGCGAACATTGTAATGGCAGCAAACGTTAGTTTCATGATTTTGGTGGTGGGGATAAGCTAAATGGAAAAGAAAAGAGAAGGAAGAAGTGTTTTAACCATTAGATGTTTTATAGGAAATTCTGATATGGGTCTCCTTCAATCTCTCCAATGGAAGATGTTTAACTTTAATTAAATATTAATTGGACCAGAGAAAGAATGTCTCTATAACCTAGTGGCTAGGGTACTCACCCGAGAGGTGATACATCCCTGTTCAAGTCCTCATTGGGTAGAGTCAGAGGTCTAACCACCAGATTAAAGGTTATAAGGGAGATTCTCCTACCCCTGTTTGTATAGATCAAGTTGGTTAGGTGGAGGAGTGGCAGTTTGCTAGCAGAGAGAGGTGCCTTCTTGCAACTCATCTTTAGGCACTGAGACTGGCAGGATTTAAGACACACCCCTCTCATTGGCATCTCACAATGGCTAGTTTAGGTGGTTCCCTGCCTAGTGTGATGGCTTTGTGGAAAGCATTCTAGGATACCTATGTCCTCCATTCATTGTATAGGGAGAATAGGTACCTAATTAAAGTTTTGGGGATAGCAGTGTTGTTCCTGGGATTTTCTAGGCACCTAAAAGTTAGGCAGTGCAATATTCAAGTCCCTTTGTGGATCCAGGCCCTAGTCTCTAGTTGCTAACTAACCCAGATACCTCAGTCATGAGTGCTGTGTAAGTATGTAAATAGATTAGAATAGCTATGTAGACACCTTGATGCTTACAAAACAGAATGTTTTAAAGAAATACAAAGAAACACATTCGCAAAAAGAAAAGGAGTACTTGTGGCACCTTAGAGACTAACAAATTTATTAGAGCATAAGCTTTCGTGAGCTACAGCTCACTTCATCGGATGCATCTCATGAAAGCTTATGCTCTAATAAATTTGTTAGTCTCTAAGGTGCCACAAGTACTCCTTTTCTTTTTGCGAATACAGACTAACACGGCTGCTACTCTGAAACCTAAGAAACACATTAGCAATCTCCATATAAAAGGATAATTTAGCTGTGTGTACCTGAGTTACTTATCTCTCCCCTCAAAATACTCAGTCTAATCTGACTGTCTAAAGAGCAAGGCTCTGAATTGCCACTGCTCGACTCAGTATATTGGTTAAAATCCTCATTATGTCATCCAACATGGTAATGTCATTTTATGAAAGTACCAGCCTTAGGGCAGAGAACACAGGAAAAACAACAACACAGAACAGGGCAGCATCATGCTTTTCACAAAACAGCTTTCACCATCAAACCATCAGATTTACCACATGATCTGGAGATAGGTGAATACTTCAGTGATGGCAGCCACACAAAGCTGATTGAACCCAATGCACTCTTCTCTAATAAACATGTCTTTTCAATCCCAGCTGTGGTAATATAGTGATCGCAGCATGAGAACAGCTTATTACAACTGTGTGATACATCTAGATGTATACCTCTGCCTTCCTGACAAATGTCTCCAACATGACTTGTTAGCCACTTGATCATTGCAGAAGCAATTAGCGATTAAACTGTTAACCTTTTCAAAAATTAGAAGAGCTTGAGCGTAACTGGAGGTACAATGGCTTCCTGAACACTAGAGCACACGGGTGAAAGATCATCCTACCGAGACATTGGTAATGGAGGTATTATTTATTTAGTACGTCTGAAGTGTATGTGAAAGATGGAGTCCCTGTCTGGAATGCCTCCTCCTTTCTGTGTGATTGCTTCAACTAAGGTACAAAAATGAGAGAGAAAAAAAATCTTTCAATATGCTGCAAAATATCAGGCAAGTTCCTAACAATGTAGTCTCATTAATGTAACACAGGACTAGAAGTCAGGAAAACCTCGGTTCAACCTTACTTCTTCCAGTTTTGGTTATAATCTCGGCTCAAATCCATAGTGACCAAGCAATCGTCTCAGAATAAATCATCCTCCTTAATTTGGGACATTCAGATTTGTGATTTGTTTTTAACCATTCATCAGAGACTATATACAATATTTAATATATTTCTTCACTGAACAATATATGTAAAGATATAGCAGAAAATGCTCTCACAAGTTGACAAACCAGGGGTATAGGATATTATTCAGAAATTTACTGGTAAAGAACAAATCAGAACCACTTAGACTATGATACAAGAGGGGTCTTTGTTTACTGATAAAAATAATCTGTAGGATACAAGTGATAAATAATAATAAATAATCTGTAGGATACAAAGCAATAAATCCAAATTATATATAAAACAATGACAGAGTCCAACAATATTCACTACACTTTACCAAGTCTACAATGAAAACATCCTCAGGACTGCTTGCCTGCTGTGACTATCAGAACACCCAGGTAAGAGATTACAGTTAGGATTTTAGTAAATGTATTATATTTTACACCTTGAGCCCTGCATCCCTTGCTGGTGAGGGGAAATCTTGGGTACAGAAGCTGGCTGATTCCTGCATGAAGAGAATCCCTGTCAACTGAGATAATCAGCACCTCTGCAGCTGCTGAGGAGTCCAGATCCATCTCTGAACTGGAGGATCATTCACGGAGCTGTGAGTGCTCCGTCTTTTGGTTAGATGGTCATGGAAAGTGTTTGGGAGCTGCCCTCCCTTCCCCAATCCCTGAACTGTGTCTTCAAGTCAGGGGGTAAAGGTCTGGGGATTTTATTACCTACTGCCAATTAAACCTGTGGAGGGACTTACCATCTTATCCCACATGAGTCTTTTTGTGCTGTATTGAATCCAGTCAGCCAAGTTGCTTTGCTAATTCAGAAGATATCATTGTCACAGATCATCAAGGGGCCTCTACAACGCATACGTACCAATGGGACACTAATTTTTACTCTTGCTCTATCAGGTCACATGACTGGGAAATTCAGTGTGGGCACCAGTGACCCTGAGCGTAGTGTTTTATCCTGTTATGTTATATTTACTTTGTTTAATACAATTACTCTGTTGAATATCTATTGTATATTTAAGTAATTTCTTGGGGATCTCCCAACTATCTAGCAAGTAAGTCGGGGTTACCTTGTGGTTAGAATTTTCCTTCCAAGCTGCCCTGGTTAACCTGCCAGGAAGTAGTGAGCGGAGTGGGGGGCACCACCAACAATTCATATAGGAAGAATACAAGGAAATTACACCCTGCTGGGCTGGAGGTGGGATCTAGATGAACGCAGGCCTGTCCATCAAAATCTGTAAGAAGAGTGGATCTAAAGGAGGTAACTAGGTGGATGGGGTGCAATATAAAATTAAAGACACATAGAATATTTGCAAAGTCTGACTTCCATTAAAGTTGCATCTGTCACATTACTCAATATCTGTAAGTAATTCATGGTCTTCCCACAATAACTGGCAAAAGAACCATCTAAACGATTGTGTCCTAATTAGTACTTTTCCCCCTCAAGTCAGATTTTTGTGTGTTAGGAATCATCCTATTAAAAAACTGCAGGGGTCTGTAGTTTGCCAATGAAGAAATTGAAATAGGGGAAACAAACAAAGAAAATCCAGAGAGAGGGAGAGAGAAAGAGAGAAGCACAGAAAGAAACTAAAAACTATCCAGTCTAGAAACTGTGATTTCTCTTCTTTCATTATTATTAAAATATCTTCCATAAAGACTCAGATTTTGTGAGAGAAAGGAAGGGGCACAGTTGATTCAGAGATAAAAAATCAGTTTCTCCCTTCACATGGGAGGGCACTTGCACGCACTTCCTAGGTCTGAACTTGACCCAAAACGATCAGCGAAACAAAAGTTTTCTTACCCCTCCAACATCCAGTCCTCCTCCTTCTCTGTGTCTATAAAGGGAGCCGCTCAAATGTCTGGCTGGAAAATAGCACAACTACTACTACTATTACTACTACTCAATCCGTATGGAGACTCCAGAGACTCTGGATGGAACCTGATGCCTGGGAACCCCACAATGGGGGTGTGTGAGCCAATATCAAGAATCACCAACCAGTGAAGGAAAAATAACAGCCCCCACAACAACGCACATCACATGCCTTTACTTAAGGATTGCTTTATTTCCAGACATATCTTTCAAACCCAGATCAATTCAAACTACCAGGCAATAGCCACACAAGACCTTTCCAGCTGTAGGCAACTGGGAAGACAAAAACAGTGTTTCCCTGTGACAGCCTCCTTTACCACTCCAGCTTTCCTTCACCTTTTATTACCCTGCTTAGCTCAGCCATGAACCCAGTAATCTGTTGCATGCCAGAGCATCTTTATCCCAGGTCACAGGGTGATTTACACTGAACAGAGACCTTTCATATCAGTATGTGTGTTCTGGGGTCAGGTCCACTATTTTCCTCCAATTATATATTTTACATATTCCCTTCAGATACTTCAGTCAAGTTCCCAGAAGTTTAGGAAAATATTTGGCCATGAAAAGAAGGGAGAGAAGGAGATGGTAGCTTATCCCCAAAGGAGTCTCTTTTCCTTTCATAGTGACACGACCTTAACATAAATGAGGATGTTTACTAATTCAACCCCCCCCCCCCCCCGCATCTGTCTAGCTGGGCTAGTCCTGGGTTATAAGTATTGAACAACTCCTAGAAACATTATCAAAAGGGGAATATGGTGGAGGAAGGGAATGGGAAGGCCAGTTTTGTGGGATGAGGGATCTGAATATTATAAATATACATAATCACTGCTAAAAAGAACTGCTAGTATATTACCATCTGGCACCCTACATAGCTCCACCAACAAGACCTGGTGTAGTGGTGGGCAGAAACAACTGCAATAGCTAGGAATATCCAACCCACTGTCTTTACCAAAGCAGTTCAAGCAGGATAGATCAGTTGAAGGTGGAAATATCTCAGGCATAACACTTCTCCTGAACGGAGACATAAATTTAGTACCATTCAGGAGTAAAATTATAAATAAGAGGACAATACTAAAACTATCAGCTAGAAAATTAGCTGTGCATATTGTTTTCCCAAGCATAAAGTCAGATATATTGAGAAAAAAATTCTATAAATCTCCTAGGTAATAAAGAGTGGAATTAAAAAAATCAGGCAAAATTACATTATGCTTATAGGTGTCATCAAAATATAAAAGGGAACATTAGTCTTCTAGAATTTAATTTTGTTAATTTACTGCTTTAAAATGCAAGTTGATACTCCACAATTTTAATCACCGAGCAAATAGGTACTTTTTATCTGAGGGTGCCGCCAGGTAATTTTGACAGTAATAATGAAACGACATTGAACTTTGTAAGTACCTTTGAAAAAAAGATAGAAACAAATAATCAGTTTACAGTTGCTGTTTCTGGAGCTGTGCCTAATTAAAAGGTAGGTAGCAGTGTGGAACGGAACACAGCTAGGGTTCCTAGAGAGATTTGTCTGAATAAGGACTGAAGAAATGGACTTCTACTGTGTGATGCTTTATGATTGAAATATGACCATGTATAGAATTGTTGCTACCAATATGTAAGGGATCAATGGAAAAGGTAAGATTTGCTAAGTAGGTTTATATCCATTTGTCATCACTGTACGCGAAGTTATGAATATTGGCTATATAGATCTATATCCCAAATGTGTTTGTTCCTGGGGTAACACCCACCAGATAAAAGCCAGACAGCTTTGTGTTGATAGCCCATCAAAGGCAATTGACTCTCACAATGGACCATAGAAGAAACTCATTCCGTCCGCCCGGATGGCTCTTCCTGCAGATGCCAGTGGCTTGCCCCTGTGAGTCAGCAAGCCATGTAAATGCTGGAATGCCTAAGGAGACTGCATTTTTGACATCTGGTTAACCAGTGTGGTGAGACAGAAGTCTACTTTTGTTATAAGCTTGGTATATCTAATAATAGAATAACCACCAGTTTGGGGTGACTGTGCCCTATTTTTCAGCACTTTGTCCTGAATCTGGTATTCTCAGCTGTGACCCACTGAGGCACGGTGACATACTGATTACCTGATAGTGCGATACATCCAAAGGTGATCCTGAATATGTTCCAGTTCCCTGAAGATGAAGACTGGAGGAAGACCGGACCAGGGGGATGAGGTGGATGAGGCTTTCTTCCGGCAACTCACGGAAGCTACTAGATCGCATGCCCTGATTCTCATGGGTGACTTTAATTTTCCTGATATCTGCTGGGAGAGCAATACAGCGGTGCATAGACAATCCAGGAAGTTTTTGGAAAGCGTAGGGGACAATTTCCTGGTGCAAGTGCTAGGGGAGCCAACTAGGGGGAGCGCTTTTCTTGACCTGCTGCTCACAAACCGGGTAGAATTAGTGGGGGAAGCAAAAGTGGATGGGAATCTGGGAGGCAGTGACCATGAGTTGGTTGAGTTCAGGATCCTGACGCAGGGAAGAAAGGTAAGCAGCAGGATACGGACCCTGGACTTCAGGAAAGCAGACTTTGACTCCCTCAGGGAACAGATGGCCAGGATCCCCTGGGGGACTAACATGAAAGGGAAGGGAGTCCAGGAGAGCTGGCTGTATTTCAAGGAATCCCTGTTGAGGTTACAGGGACAAACCATCCCGATGAGTCGAAAGAATAGTAAATATGGCAGGCGACCAGCTTGGCTTAATGGTGAAATCCTAGCGGATCTTAAACATAAAAAAGAAGCTTACAAGAAGTGGAAGGTTGGACATATGACCAGGGAAGAGTATAAAATATTGCTCGGGCATGTAGGAAAGATATCAGGAGGGCCAAATCGCACCTGGAGCTGCAGCTAGCAAGAGATGTCAAGAGTAACAAGAAGGGTTTCTTCAGGTATGTTGGCAACAAGAAGAAAGCCAAGGAAAGTGTGGGCCCCTTACTGAATGAGGGAGGCAAGCTAGTGACAGAGGATGTGGAAAAAGCTAATGTACTCAATGCTTTTTTTGCCTCTGTTTTCACTAACAAGGTCAGCTCCCAGACTGCTGTGCTGGGCAACACAAAACGGGGAAGAGATGGCCAGCCCTCTGTAGAGATAGAGGTGGTTAGGGACTATTTAGAAAAGCTGGACGTGCACAAGTCCATGGGGCCGGACGAATTGCATCCGAGAGTGCTGAAGGAATTGGCGGCTGTGATTGCAGAGCCCTTGGCCATTATCTTTGAAAACTCGTGGCGAACGGGGGAAGTCCCGGATGACTGGAAAAAGGCTAATGTAGTGCCCATCTTTAAAAAAGGGAAGAAGGAGGATCCTGGGAACTACAGGCCGGTCAGCCTCACCTCAGTCCCTGGAAAAATCATGGAGCAGGTCCTCAAAGAATCAATCCTGAAGCACTTAGAGGAGAGGAAAGTGATCAGGAACAGTCAGCATGGATTCACCAAGGGAAGGTCATGCCTGACTAATCTAATCGCCTTTTATGATGAGATTACTGGTTCTGTGGATGAAGGGAAAGCAGTGGATGTATTGTTTCTTGACTTTAGCAAAGCTTTTGACACGGTCTCCCACAGCATTCTTGTCAGCAAGTTAAGGAAGTATGGGCTGGATGAATGCACTATAAGGTGGGTAGAAAGCTGGCTAGATTGTCGGGCTCAACGGGTAGTGATCAATGGCTCCATGTCTAGTTGGCAGCCGGTGTCAAGTGGAGTGCCCCAGGGGTCGGTCCTGGGGCCCGTTTTGTTCAATATCTTCATAAATGATCTGGAGGATGGTGTGGATTGCACTCTCAGCAAATTGCGGATGATACTAAACTGGGAGGAGTGGTAGATACGCTGGAGGGGAGGGATAGGATACAGAAGGACCTAGACAAATTGGAGGATTGGGCCAAAAGAAATCTAATGAGGTTCAATAAGGATAAATGCAGGGTCCTGCACTTAGGATGGAAGAATCCAATGCACCGCTACAGACTAGGGACCGAATGGCTCGGCAGCAGTTCTGCGGAAAAGGACCTAGGGGTGACAGTGGACGAGAAGCTGGATATGAGTCAGCAGTGTGCCCTTGTTGCCAAGAAGGCCAATGGCATTTTGGGATGTATAAGTAGGGGCATAGCGAGCAGATCGAGGGACGTGATCGTTCCCCTCTATTCGACACTGGTGAGGCCTCATCTGGAGTACTGTGTCCAGTTTTGGGCCCCACACTACAGGAAGGATGTGGATAAATTGGAAAGAGTACAACGAAGGGCAACAAAAATGATTAGGGGTCTAGAGCACATGACTTATGAGGAGAGGCTGAGGGAGCTGGGATTGTTTAGTCTGCAGAAGAGAAGAATGAGGGGGGATTTGATAGCTGCTTTCAACTACCTGAAAGGGGGTTTCAAAGAGGATGGCTCTAGACTGTTCTCAATGGTAGCAGATGACAGAACGAGGAGTAATGGTCTCAAGTTGCAATGGGGGAGGTTTAGATTGGATATTAGGAAAAACTTTTTCACTAAGAGGGTGGTGAAACACTGGAATGCGTTACCTAGGGAGGTGGTAGAATCTCCTTCCTTAGAGGTTTTTAAGGTCAGGCTTGACAAAGCCCTGGCTGGGATGATTTAACTGGGACTTGGTCCTGCTTTGAGCAGGGGGTTGGACTAGATGACCTTCTGCGGTCCCTTCCAACCCTGATATTCTATGATTCTATGATTCTATGATTTCATATCCAAGAAAGTTTTGTGATATTTGGTGATATGAGGTTCATTTTAACTTGTTGAAACCACATATCTCTCTTCCCCAGTCCCCTGGGACTTAACACTTGCCAACACTTTAGTGGCAATACACTTGCTAAGTCTTCATGAACATCATCATGTGACCTGGTGGAACTCTTCTAAGCTCACTGGGAAGGAAGGAGATGCGGGGTGAGTCCCACTGTGCCAGCTGGGGTCAAAAAAGGTGGCACAGTACAGCTGGGAATGGGAGAGTATGAACAGAGGGCCTGAGCTCCCTCAGTCTCCTATTGTAGGCATGGGGACGGGGGATGGGGGAAAGGGAGCTGTGAGGGAGCTGTAATAAGTGGGGGTAGGGGGTTAGAGAAAAGTCTGTATAAAGGCCAGTGCAGTACATGACCTGGAGAAAAAATTCAGTATTACTATACCACAGGTGCTCAGATAGTAGTGGTGGAATCCACATATATTGCTAGGAAGATATTGTTCTCTCTGTTCTGCATTTTATTAATTTGGTGTCCTTTTTCTCAACCTGAATACTAAATAGCTTGTAGCAAAACAAGATAGGCAGAGAGTAACTAAGGGTTTGTAAACACATCTCCACATGGAGATTCCCTTATTCAGGAATAAACAAGTTCACACATGGAGTTAAACAGCAATTTTAAATTTTAAATCCATTTTAAATTCACACCTTACTTTATTCTGGATTAATTTTCATGTGTAGACAAGCCCTAAACAGCCATCACTGATGGGATGTTGTTTCTGGGAAGTTCTGCCTTGGAAGATTTGTCAAGAAAGAACAGCTCACACTGTTCTGAGGAGTTCAAAATAAAGGCAGGTTCTACCAAAAATGTCTTTCTGCCAAGCCACTGAAGTGTATTTGACCAGTTAGTGGAGTTCCCATCTGGGGCCTGTGGTCATTGAACCTATGTTGATGTTCTATACCATGATACTGAATTGTATACTTTTGTTGTCTAAAGACAAAGGTGAGAAAGAGAAAAGCCACCATATGCTTTAGTTCCTAGAAGCTGTGCTACGTTTGTCTCAGCTGGAAGTTCCTCTTTGCATGTCTTACACAGAACATACGGGGCAATTGGACATCGTAATCCGAACATGTCTCTAATTATGATTAAAACAGAACCTTATATTTCATTTTGAAGTTGGAATTGTGTTGCTAATTATTATATAAAATGCAAAGATCATTTGATTTTATTTAATATATATATTATTTAGTTTAACTATATGCAGACAACTAATGTACAGAGGACAGGATATTTAAAATGCATTTTAGTTAACGTAATGGATTTTTCAGAAATAAATGTGTGCACAAAGTAATGTGTGTAATTATTTCCCCATACAAATGGGTAGTCAAAAGAATTAGAACTCAAAAATATTATTTAGTCAATGCCATAGATGTTCATGACACTTTATAGACTAATAGGATGTCAGATCCCTGACCTTGAGAATTTACAAATTAGGGTCCTGCTCCCACTGAAATCAATAGCAAAACTCCCATTGACTACAAAGGGAGTAGGCCTGGGCTTAGACAAGAAACAACACAGAAAAGGAGTACAATAAAGAAAGGGAAGGAGATATGGGAAATGAGGGCTACACAGGGTAAAACAGCATGTCAGAAAGAAGCATATAGTCTGCTTCTGCTTCCACTAAAGTCAGTGGGAGTCTTCCCATTAGCAAAGGGAATAGAATTTTTCCCACATGCAAAGAGTTAAAGATGAAGCAAAGGAGATATAGTCTGTTCCAAAAAATGCTGTATTTCCTTTCACAGCACTGTTTTGCTGTACATGTTTTCCATAGCATTAAACATGGTGATAATATGTAGCACTAGGATATTTAGTGCTAAGAGTGCATGAGTATGGCAGGCCCAAAACTAAAGAGATGCAGATAAACTTCTCTTAAATGGAACGGTCCCTGCACTCATCTCTATCATTTTGTGCCCTCCTTCCGTACAGCCAGGAAAATAATTAATTCTATGTTAGTAGCCATAAATATATTAAATAAATAACTATTCCCCCCAAGAGTTTGAGTCTCAAGAAATACATTTTTTCTGTGTTGTATCATAGCACCTTATAACTCCTCTTCTTATATTAATACGAACAGGGCCAATGCACCATCTATTTATAGTGGTATAAACAATGGTGAAGGGCTCCCAGTAAGGCAAAGTTCGCTCCAGGAAATCTCCTGGCTCAGCAGCTCTGCTTTGAGACTTGGGTGGCAGAGTTCCTGTGGAGCCCCATAAGTTATAGCTCCCTGTCCCAGGCCCAGCACGATAGAGACAGAACCCCCCAGTCCTGTCCTCCGCAGGGTGAACCCTCCCCACCAAGGTGCAGTGAGTTTAGTATGAAAAAGAATGTGTGCTTCATATCCCCACAGTCACCTTTGCTGAGTTTTGTCCACAGTTCATTCAGATTGCTAGCAACCTATATAATGCATTGTTAGAGCTACTAATAAGAAATATATTCTATACCCACCATTGAATTTCCCTCAAAATTATTTAAAAAAAAACCATAGCATTAAACATTTAACAAGTAGACATGCTGGAATTTTTTATATATTATATCAAAAGAGACTACATACAGTAGTGTCAAAATAGTGACAAAATAGAAATATCTTCTTTGTCAGAAAACATGTACTAATTTTAACTTTCATTTTATATATGATCCCATAAAATTTACACAGGGAGAAATTAAATGTATAAAAAGATTTATAGGTGGATTAAAAAAAAAGCTTGCAGTTTCTTAGTTTCATACATCTTCATGAAAACTGTGATAAATCTCTGTAACCTAAATTGCTTACCCAAGTTTTACAGAAACAGCATAAACAGAGCAAGCAATTATCTGTAATAAACTTTTTCTTTAATACAGTGGGACTCACACGTTTGTAAGGCACACGTATTAATTCATCTCGTGCTGTATCACACAGTCAGAGTATATGCTAATCCCACACATTTCTTGCAGTCGTGCAGAAACTGTTCTCTGAAGAAAGATAATCCAGTCTTAAAACACTGAGTGAATGTATTCCGTAAAGCTCCAAGCTGTTCCTTTTGAATAATGCTGCTTCCCCCCCCCAAGCATTCTCCAACTCTACAAAGTTCCTTCTTTAACCATGTCAACTGAATTGTTTCAAAATTCAGTTTTCACAACTCAATTTAGACATGGATTTAGCTAGTCAATGCTTTCTGGGTGTCAAACCAAGGATAGAAAATGATTTCTATGCTACATTTAAGAGCATTTGGTGCCTTTCACAGCAGACACCCAGACATGTTCAAGTCAAATCACCATGAACTGTGTTAAAGCAGAGATCTACAATGATTCACACTAAAAATGTTTAAAGGTGAGATTTTCAAAATTCTAACACCGGTCCCAATGAAGTCAGTGAAAGTTTTACCATTGACTTCAATGTTGTGGTTATTATTTGTATAGTATTGCAATAATGACCAAGATCTCAAACCCAAATCAAATACAGAACAAAAAGATAGTCCCTGCTCTAGGAGCTTTCAATTCAAGTAGTGAGAGCAGAGTTAGGGCAATACCAAACACCTTTCAAATTCCCACCCTAAAGGCCTAGAGAAGTTTTTTTGGCTGAAAATGATGGAGTCTCCAACTGAGTTTGCTGAAACTCATTCTTTATAGACTGTGAACAAAATTCTGATCTCATCTAAGATCAAAATTTGGCATAGAACGGCTTTTGAAACAACGACAATGGAGAGAATAAAAAGTAAGACATCAACTTGAAGATGAATGTTACATAGATGTATGTGAACATAAATTATGATATTTTACACAATGAATGAATGGCAAAATACAGTACTAAAATGGCAATAAAAGAACCAAGAAAAAATCCACAAATAATTCAGAATAAAATACAGGTTGTATTCTCAAAAAACCGTGCTTAGAAATTACAAGGGTTTCAGAAGAACGGGAAGGTGTATAACGAGTACTGCAACATGTAGGAACTGTGGGCAGACTCACTGGTGGAATACCAGTTTTATCCCTTACCTTTAGCAGTTAAAATGAGGAACACAATTTTACACATACAAACATGGCACATGCCTACATCTGAGCACATAAATGGGGATTTGCGCACACTGGTTGGATGTCTCACTACCTGAATTTCCATACATAAAGCTGGTTTGTGCACATGCAAAATTTCCATGCACAGTTTGAGGCCAAACTTGACAATTTAACATTAATGTTATAATCCCACTGATTCTATGGCTGTACAAACAGACATTACAGTGGATGGTGTCAGAAATAGAATTGTCAACCACCAAAAGGCAGGCCACAAAAAGGCACATTTTTGTAGTCACATCAGTAATTGCAGAGAGCTTTTACTCTCCACAAACCAGAACTTTACACTGGCCATTTAGATGATGATATAAACACATGCACATTACATGATAATAATAATAATTAATAATAATGTAATGTATTATGAACTCAGCATTGGCTGTTATCAGGATTCACATAAATTACACTGTAAATCTGCTCATGTAATATACAAAATGCTTCAGCAACTGTCTAATTGGAACAAGCCAATGCTTAATTTGTGCTGGGGCTTGCCACGACTGAGCACCTCTAGGCTTGGCAGTTCATAGCCCCCGCACCTTTGGGCTTGCCATGTCAGTTATAAAAGTAAAAAAAATTGCTTGAGCCCTGGAACCTCTTTCATTATAAATTGAGCACTGGAACAAGCCAAGTGTCCTGCCAGACAAACCAGTCTATACTAACTATAATAGTTTGTGGAGTTTTTTAATGCCTCTGAATTTCAAGTCCATCTGCACCTAAAACCCAAAGGCAAAGGTTTATAGGACAAAATGCAAACCCAGTGAACTTTAGTGTTCCATTACAAAACTGATGAAACTATGAGCGAGGTATTAAACACCCAAAACCAGCCGCACCATAAATAAGAATGTTAGAAACCACAGTACTACAAATACTGCCATAATCTCAGGGTCTGATCTGTGCTCCCAAATTTACACCCACTTCATCTATCAGAGAATCCAGGAACTGTATCTGGATTGACCTCTCTGCTAGCTGTGCTTTAGTTTTACTGTGTGACAGGATCCATTTCTGGAACAATTTGGCTAAGTGAGCACACACCTCGTAGGGCCCCCCAGCATCCCAGAACTTGTACCCTTGACATCTCAGATGAAAATGTTCTGAATTGAAACCAGAGCCTTACTAGTGTTAGATCATGAACGATCATAAAATAAAGCTTCATGTCAGTTATGGGGATCTCTTTGCACTGCATTCTGGGGCTCGGCCTTCCCATATTGCAATGTGGTATTAGGAAATTCTTGACACACTCTGCTCACTGGTTACTTGTAATATGTGTACAGTCAACAAAAGAATCGTTATGACTCTGAATGCTTGAAACTACTCCCCGCCCCACTCCCCACAAGCATTAAAAATAATGAGTCAGTGTTCAAAAAAAAAATCAAAAGTGGCTTAAAATATTATATTTAAACAAAAAATCTGTTGTCTGCCTTTTGAGTTTTGAACTTTTAGGGAAAATCTCCCGCCTGCAATTTCAGTGATCGTTTTCAGGTTGAAAATTCCACTTTAAATGTATAAAGAATTTATACACAGCATGCAGGCCTCCCCTTTGAGTGCTGCAAGGGGGAAAATCTTTAAGCAACGGGAAGAGTAGGGGGGAGCATGCATGTAGGGGGGAGTTATCCATGCTGAGCTCTGCTCCCCTTCACACTTGTGAAGTCTCTACCACATCAGAATGGCAGAGATAGGGCTTCTGTGTTTTCTGAGACCAAATGGAGTCAACAGAGCCAATAGTCCCTTCCCAACCTTGTTTGAATTAGTTTTTCTCCTATCTGCGCCATTTAGCAGAGGGAATTATGTGGCTTACACTGTAAAAGTTTTTCATGCAAAACTCCCTTTAATTTCAATTCCAATACCATGTATAACTTTTCTGCTGGGTGTTGTCAGCAGCACCAAGGGTGGAGTTCACTTGCTAGGGGATATTCTTAAAATTAACAAACTCCACTGCCTCAAGCTCCCTCCCAGGATTTCTGGGATCACTAAATGCCTTTCCTGGGCACTCAATTGGCAACACTTCCTCATCTGCAAGCGCTGAGTCTGTGAAACAAGTAAACCTTTCATAGCATCAACTTAGGAAAATATAGCAACAACATATCTGTGTGAATGACAAATAAAACACCCCTCCATAGTAATTTTGGCAGTAGTCAATCAACTCTGTTCCCATATACCAGTGGGTATGTTCAATGTGCAAGTGTCTCTTTACCACCTCACTACCCACTTCCCCACCCCCTCAACCTCACTCACAGTTTAGTGTCAGCAGTTAGCGTACTCCCAGAATCCTAAGCGTACTGAGACAAGCCTGTTTCCAATCACTTCAGAAGCTCTCCCCAGTCCTATCCTGAGACTCCACCACTACAGTGATTTCAGGTTTATTTGGTGGCTGGGTAGAAGAAACTTCACCAAATTTCACTCAGTTGCTGTCTTGTTCAGTTTCAAAGAGTTCTCTCTACAGTGCATCCCACTGAGAAATTACTTCTCATTGTATCTGTGATGGTGCCCCCCATAAGGCTTTATGGAAATATGCTTATGAATATACATGACATAACTGCAATATATTCTATGCTACATATGCCATGTAACATAGCTATGTAAAAGTTATGATCTACTAAATCTATTAATCCTATTTGTATACATGTATCATTTTTGTATTCAAAGTTATGAATATTGGCCGTGTACTGGCTTGATTTCTAAATAACCTTAGTAGAGCATTTGGTCAGTTCCTGGAGAAAGGAATTTGCAAAGTTAAGTACCCAATTAAGAAGCATTTAAGGAACAATGCATCTTGCAATACTCCAAGCCACATAAAAAGTCTTTCTGGAGACATTCAAGATACCATGTGGGCAATGGCTTCTGCTTGTAAAAACTGTGAGTCATGCATGGACATGTGACTTGCCCAGGTGACTCCAGAACTCCATCTTGGAGCTGGACTTTGCATAAGAGAGAGGAGGGGGTTTCCACCTGCAAGAAAAAGTCTATTTAAGCCCATGGGTGATCCCTCCATTTTATCTTCAGCTGGTAAGGAGATAGCCTCTCCACCCCCAAGGATACCCAAAAAAAACTGGAACAAAAGACAGTAACTACAGGGGGTGTGAGTGATTGCTGGACCTGGACTAGAAGGAGAGTAGTCCGTAAAAGGAAGCTTACTGGAACTGGTGAGGTTTTGTCTGTATTCAGTTTTATTAGACATAGACTTGTGGGTTTTATTTTATTTTGCTTGGTAATTCACTTTGTTCTGTCTGTTACTACTTGGAACCACTTAAATCCTACTTTCTGTATTCAATAAAATCAACTTTTACTCATGAATTAGCCCAGAGTATGTATTAATACTGAGGGGGGGGGGAACAGCTGTGCATATCTCTCTATCAGTATTATAGAGGGTGAACAATTTATGAGTTTACCCTGTATACACTTTATATAGGGTAAAACGAATTTATTTAGGGTTTGGGCCCCATTGGGAGCTAGGCATCTGAGTGTCAAGGACAGGAATACTTCTGTAAGCTGCTTTCAGTTAAGCCTATAGCTGTTAGGGGACGTGGTTCAGACCTGGGTCTGGGTTTGCAGCAGGCTAGCAGGTCTGGCTCAAACCAGACAGGGCACTGAAGTCCTAAGCTGACAAGGCAGGAAAGCAGGAGCAGAAGTAGTCTTGGCACATCAGGTGGCAAACCCCAAGGAGGTTTCTGTGAGCCAACCCGTCAGTCTCTATTAAAGAGTCCTCTTAACATTGCAAGATCTACAGTGAAGAAGCACCAGTAACATCTAATACTTTTGAGCCAAATCCTTAGAACACATTCCTTACTCTTGAGTTCAGGTCCACTATCCAACTGATTTGGAGTTTATGTATAGTTATACTGGGTCTCAGTGTCACTGGAGGAATTTTGGGTAGAAAGCTTATGCAAATGAAGCCCTGTTTTCATATTTCCCCTGTTCAGCAATAGATGGTGGCAGAGAGCTTCTTCCCCTTTGGAGCTTCTAGCTATTTGAAGTTCTGGGTAAATTGCTTATGAAGTAGGTCTGTTGCCATTCTTCCCTCTAATCACCAAAAGATGGGAGCATAAAGTTTTTGGGCAAAGGGCTTATATGTGCCTAGCCATATATTTTTCCATTATGCTAAGTAACTTTTAAGATTCAGGAATCACCTTCATTTCACATTCAGACTTCTCACTAAGTAAGTATTCTTCTCTAATCAGAGCGAGAGAATTTATTAACAACTCCAGAAGAATGATATTTCCAGGTTTTATTTTTCAACTTTTGAAAGCTATGCCAAGTTACTATTACTGTTTAAGAATTCCACGATCTGACCTGTACATACTCAATGAAAATGTTTCTCAAAGGTATAAATTAGTAAGTTTATCTGAGAATAGAAGTTACAACCCCATGTGTAAATATTTGATCATTTATCAGCACAAAAAGATAGGAAAAGAATTAAAATGTAGTGCTTTTCAAAGGAGATGTTTAAATGCAAACTCCTAATGTTTAAGATATATTTTCTTGTCAGTGTGCCAAAGCTAAATGCAGATTTTAATAGGATGTACTGTATTTCACCAGCAAGACATCTCTGAATTAAATGTTTCCTGAGTTTCACAGTGGGGGAATAGGAAAAGCACAATGAAGACATTTCTATTGTCTCTATCTTTCCAAAGGAATTGTAATCAGGATTAAACAGGTAACCTAAGTGGCTGAAAAATATCAATATTATTGTAAATATTACATACAGGAAAATTACAAAGGTGTCTAAGGAAAGAATAAAGGAAATTTTAATCACTTTGGAGATTTGAAGTGAATGTAAAATTAAAGAAGTCTTAAAACTGCTCATGAACTTTCCCGGAGCTGAGATTTTCCCTTGATGAGTTTTCCAAGGAGAAAGAATCAGGAAGTTACAATAAAGCAAGGTTGGCATGCATGATTTGAATTACATTTCATTAATCCAATTAATGATTAATTCCAGAAACTCTAATCCAAGATAAATCCCTTTATCACAGCAATGTTGACTAGGGCTGCAACCATTGAGGGTCTGTCAGCAAATCCATTGTAAACACCTATTTTCTGAGTTTATATCCACTTGCTTGCCATGCATGGTTGTAGCTTTTGAGATAACATATTGTCAAAGAAGTGGGGTGCGGGGGAAGCCCCTTTTGGCCAGTTTCACATTACCAAAGCATAAAAGATATTCTGAAGATTTTGAAGGACATTCTCAAATATCCCATATACCTCAGCACCTCCATTCAAGAGCCCTAGAACATACCAGGTGCCACAACTGTCCCCTACTCTCAGCTGCTCCAGTGGCTCTAGAAGCCACTCACCCAGTCACCCCCAGCTACCCTCCTTAACTCATCATCCAGCTACCTCACAGCACCAACCAAAATTTTGTACTATACTAAATTTTGTGCACCTCTGTCTCTTACCACCACTAGAGCTTGGGGCAGGGTGTATTGACCATAAGCTTAAGTGTATATAATTAGAATATTTAAATAAAACATCATTCATAGAGCTGCACAAACCTTAGCACGTATGTAGCGCCTGGTTTTTCACATGCACACTGTGACCCTAAACACCTAAATGCCAACCAGCAAAGGAGTTACAAGAATATCCCGATTCTACTATGAACATTCTGGTTCACCAAATAATGGCATATGAGGTCTCAAATGAAAGCCAAAGTCACAATGGTCACTGTTTCTGTTATACAATGTATGTACAAATACAATGCAAGGAATTATGTAAGGATACTGGAAATATGGTCTTAGTTCTGCATCACAGCAGGGGTGGAGGACCATGGTTTCCTGTCAGACAAGGGATGTTTATTCACCTGTCTCTGTTGGATGTAAATTAAGCATAAGATAACACAATGAATTCCAATTTATTTACAAAATTATTGAAGGAAAACGAGCAATGGGAGAGTTTTACTGTCTCTGAAGACAGGTAGTGAACTTCAGGAGATATAAGTAGAAGGCAAGGAATTTTTTTATTTGGCGTATGCAATCCAGTCAAGCCAAGCCACAGCATTCTTATCAACAATGTTCAAGGCATGAAGACCTCCAGGAAGCTGAGTCATTTGGCAATCCTCAACAGTGTGTGTCATGGGTGTGGCTGCTCACATTGATATAGTGGACTGTCTCTAAAATACCACCAAAATTCTGCTGCAGCACAAATTCCATGTCCAGAAAGAAACTGGTTGAGAAATCTCCATTGCTTTTGTGGTAAATCAAATCTGGGTTGACGTTGAATGGGATCCAAGACAAGACAATTATTTGTCACTTTCTCTGTGGACCATGAAGTTCACCATGCATCCTTACCATAAACCTCTCACCCAGGTAACTTATCCACAACAGGTATTGTGAGGGCAGATGACTATGTGGTGGATTAAACAAGTCTTTAATTAACAATAGATGTGGCATATTATGCCATTTCATCACAAGCTTTGCTATACTCTCCTCTCTGTGACCACTGGGTGGAGCAATATTGCAGAAAACTGGTAACCATGGAAGTTGTACATTGACCATCCTTGTGAGAGACGAGTGAGTCCATACTGAAGAGCAATACTCCACTACTGAATAACAGATGCCAAGGCTGAAATGCGTAGCATTTGGATGTTAGCACCCAATGTGGTTCCAGCCAGTTTTTCAAGCAATTGTGCATTTTGACCTTAGTCACTTAGACCTTAATCTTTGTAAGATAGTCAAGATATGGCAACGAAGACACCCACTGATCAAGGCTTATAATTTCAGGGAGGGGGGCAACACTGCCATGAAGAGCAGTGCTTGCTGGTGCCACTCCATGCCTGCCCAAGGCTTGCAGTTTGGGGGAGCGGATGCCATCCCCTGCCTTCAAACTATACCCATATAAAAAGTGGGGGGCATGGCTCCCAACCCTCCTGGTTCTGGTGCTCGAGCCCCCTGGCTCCGGGCCCAGTGCTTGGGAGTTTAAGGGGCCTTGGGTTGGCTGTGTGTGTGTGTGTGTGTGTGTGTAGGGGGGACCATAGCACCCCCCACCACCACCACTAGGCCCTGAGTGGTCACCCACCCATAAGACCAACCCCCCAAAAACATGATGACCCCCCCTGTCATAAATATAAAGGGGAGGGTAAATACCTTTAAATCTCTCTGGCCAGAGGAAAAACCCTTTCACCTGTAAAGGGTTAAGAAGCTAGGATAACCTTACTGGCGCCTGACCAAAATAACCAATGAGGAGACAAGATACTTTCAAAGCTGAAGGGGGGGAGAAACAAAGGTTCTCTCAGTCTGTATGTTGCTTTTGTCGGGACCAGAGCAGGAATGCAGGTCAGAACTCCTGTAAAGGGTTAATAAGCAATCTAGTTAGATATGCATTAGATTCTGTTTTGTTTAAATGGCTGATAAAATAAGTTCTGCTGAATGGAATGTATATTCCTGTTTTTGTGTCTTCTTGTAACTTAAGGTTTTGCCTAGAAGGATTCTCTATGTTTTGAATCTGATTACCCTGTAAGGTATTTACCATCCTGATTTTACAGAGGTGATTCTTTTACTTTTTCTTCAATTAAAATTCTTCTTTTAAGAACCTGATTGCTTTTTCATTGTTCTTAAGATCCAAGGGTTTGGGTCTGTGGTCACCTATGCAAACTGGTGAGAATTTTTATCAAGCCTTCCCCAGGAAAGGGGGTGTAAGGTTTGAGAGGATTTGGGGGGGAAAGACGTTTCCAAGCGGGCTCTTTCCCTGTTATATATTTGTTAGACCACTTGGTAGTGGCAGCAATAAAGTCCAGGGGCAAAAGGTAAAATAGTTTGTAAAACCTTGGGGAAGTTTTAACCTAAGCTGGTAAAAATAAGCTTAGGGGGGTTTTCATGCAGGTCTCCACATATGTAACCTAGAGTTCAGAGTGAGGAAGGAACCTTGACAACTACTAACTGTAGTCTTGTAACCTATCATTTAAATCAGTTTCTGTACCAAATGACCAAAGCATAGCTAATGTGATGCCAATTTTTAAAAAGGGCTCCAAAGGTGATCCTGGCAATTACAGGCCGGTAAGCCTGACTTCAGTACTGCACAAACTGGTTGAAACTATAGTAAAGAATAAAATTGTCACACATAGATGAACATAATTTGTTGGGGAATAGTCAACATGGTTTTTGTAAAGGGAAATCATGCCTCACCTATCAAATAGAATTCTTTGAGGGGGTCAACAAGCATGTGAACAAGGGGGATCCAGTGGATATAGTGTATTTAGATTTTCAGAAAGCCTTTGACAAAGTCCCTCACCAAAGTACCACCCTACATTCCCACATTCTTTCAAGGGAAGTCCAGTCTAGTTTAAAATGTCCCAGACAATGAGACAAGGCACTAAAAAACACTTAACAAAACAATCCTACATTGGCAGAAAGATGGATGAGATGACTTATTAGGTGTTTTCTATTGCTAAGGACTGTGGTTATATGCTAGATCAATGTCTGATGGCAATCAAATCTATAGATAAACTCTCTCAATTATCTTTGAGTGCAGGATTTACTGACATACCTTGTCTCCTTACCGAATATTCTGGTGGATTTTTTTTTATAGTGGAATAAGAAGTGGTATGGGTACGCCTTCACTAATGTAGAAACAAAGTTAATAATTTTAGTTGAGGATTATTCATTTATTCTTTACTTAGACTAAGGTTGTTAATATGGTATTGTATTTATCATTTCTAAAGACAAATATCCTCTCCAGGACATGCCCAGTCACCAGATAAAACCATATATGCATGCATATTCTGAAAAAGAAGCACTTGAATACATGAAGGTAACCGAAGTCCAAAGTAATCTCTTCAAGTACTGACAAGTTTCGGTTCCCTGACAGCATTTGCCAGCCATGTTCTTCTGGGTTGTGAATTTCTACTTTGAATGAAATGACTCAATTTAACTGGATGAAATAGAAGTTCCAGTTGTGAGGGAAGCCTGAAGCATAACACTCTTCCAACACAACTAACTCCAAGTACAAGTTCATATTCTATCCCAGTTCAGGGTGTCTGGTTTCATGAGCCAGTGTTTGCATTCCAATAGAAGCTGTGCAAAGAACAGCTTTTTGCTTTAGTAAAGTTATATTGAAGAGGTTGGATGGAGTGTGCTATATGGTAGATGGTATGTAACTAATGCACTACACTATCAGTGTCTAACAATTTCTGGTAATGTCTCAGACCAGCTACAACACAATTATGAACTGGACCTTACTAACAGTCTTGCCATAATAGGCACCTTTATACTAAAAAAAATGAAATGTGGCAGAACAAAGTTAAAAGACTAAATTGGACTTTTAAGTACAATACAAGTTTTGAGCTAGATCCACAAAATGATTTAGGCACCTACCTGCCAGACTAGGCCCCTAAATCTAAACTTTAGATCCATTAGCTGCTGTCCCCCATCACCTGCTGCCCATCCCTACAGGCACCTAAATTCGTTAGGTGCCTATGTTTCTGCCAATAAAGATCTTTAGGTGTCTAAAAATTTGTCACTGAGCATGTACACAGATGTCTCAATCTAAGTGCCCAGGCACCTAAGCCCCAGGAGGATCCTCAAACTAGATATTACACTGCTTATCTCACACATCAGGCCTGATCCAGCAGGCGGATCTCAAAGGCTGCCTAATAGATTGGGCTGGGTACAAAATGCCACCACCTGCAGAGGTGTCTCCCATATAACCTTTTGCCCACTGATTAGTGTACCCATCAAGGATATGGGAGACTCAGATTTAATTCCCTCTTTGCCTGATCTGAACCTATGTCACTTACCTCTCAGGAGAGTGCCCTAACTGTTGGGTTAGGTCTCTCTTAATCTTTTCTGTTGAAGCCATTCGATTTTCTATAAATAATTAAAGAGCCATTTGGAACAGGGACTTGAGTCTCAAGTCTTAAATAAGTGCTCAGACTCTATCCCAGTGGTAGTGTCCTGTTTTTGCTGGCCCAGGGACTATTTATTTGTTTATATGAAGTGAAAGGAGACAGAATCAGAAAGTGAAATTGACTGTAAGAGGTAGTGGAACTGATCATTCCGATTTCCTTGTCCAAAATGAACAAAATTCGAAATTTAGATAAGCAGCGTAAGCACTATTTATTTATAATTTAATAAACTGAAGGTGCTATTGGTAATGCAGATAAGGACATTTCAAAAATACCACATGACATCTTGGTGGTGAAAATTGGTATTATGATTATTGAAAACATCACACATTCAAAAGGCCTCATTTGCCCTGTCTTTAAAAAAAAAAAAGTGAAAAAAAATTCTATGAAGGTCTCTCCCAGGGTTTAGAGGAGCTCTTGGTGGGGGTAGAGCAGAAATAAAAGAAGGCTTTAAGCTACTTGCTTGCTAGCCAGTCATGGGTCTAGCCAACATACAGAAGTTGGAAGCTAAAGCAGCTTTTCTAGGTAGCTGCTCACAGCTAGCAAGAGCCATTCCAGTAGATGGGAATTATTAGGGTACAGGAATGTCCTGATTACACATCCCTTCTGCCTGAGCCACTGCAGCTTCACCAGGACCACAAGTGGAGGTGGCATAGGCTATCACCACTCTTTCCGCCACCTGAGGATTTCCCTCACTAGGATGAAAAAGGAAACCCTCACCACTAATTTCACCAGGTGGTCAGACATGGGACCAAGCAGGTTGTCTTCCTCCTGGTCATCCACCTTTTTCAGTATAGCTCCATGCTGTGGTGGTCTGTCCCTTTTTTGTGACTCAGCCCTCCAGCCAGGTCACACATTCCAGTTCACTTCTTTTAAGGTATACAAAAAAGAAAGTCCAATCATGGGGAAATCTTCATATTTCTGCAAGGGCTTCAGGGTTTTTTCATTAGGTCAGGGTCCTGGGGTCTGGACCTTTGTGCATTCAGGATCTCTCCAATTCTGTTCCCCACTAAGGAACAGCCTCCTATCACTGTCTCCTATTTAGGGGCTGGTAGAGAAGCCCAGGGCCATCCTCTCCACTGGACTCCAATCCAGGGTCCAATAATGGGCAGCTAAGTCCTGAATTTTGGGGTGCTATGCAGCTGCCTCCTTGAATCACTTTCTAGCAGCGTCCCTTTTTGCCTATAGGGTAAATCAAAAAACTGAACTAAAAAAAATAAAGATTCTGACCATCAAAAACAATCACCAGTCCCTTCTTTGCAGGCTTGGTCAGGACTTAATATTGCCAGGCCTCAAGCAACAAGCGCTCTTGTGGTGCTCCTTCCCAAAGAACACAGATCTGCTCCCTTCTACTCTCTGCACTCCTCTGAGATGCTCTGCTTCCATTTTAAAGCTCTACCTCCAACTTGTGCGTATGTGGCGGGGCTCTTGGGACCAGAGTTCTTCCTTGATCCCTTCTCCAGTGTGAGGTTTGTATACTCCCTCACAAAGGGTAGGGGGAATTCTCACAAGGCTGAGCTTTGCACTTCAGTATGTGGCCAATGCATACATCAGTTTCATTTCCCTCTCTGCCTCAGCCAACATTAGTAACAAAGCTGGTCAACATTTATCATGCAAAACAGTTTAAAACAAAAAAAGGCCTTAAAATTAAAAGAGAATGTTTTTGCAAAAATGTTCATTTTTTCCAAAGTGTATTTTGATTTTCAGAGCAATACAAGTTTTTTGGTTGTGATTCTCAGTTTGTTTCCCCACAGCACCACTATCTTTTATTCTACTTTTTCCTTTCAAAATGGAGGGAGAAAAAAAGGTGGTGGGTGATGGCGAGGAGAAAGGAGAAAAAGTGGAGTGGGAGAAGAAAAACCAAAAAAACTTTCCTTTTGAATAGTTTTAGGAAACATTTTTACCACAGAAAATTTAAAGTACAAAGAAATGCCATTCTTTTTCAAAATCTGTAGAATGGAAGAATTAAAATTTTGAATTTTCAATCAGCTCTAATTAATAATGCAAATAAACAAACAAGGAGAATTCCATTTTTCCTCCCACCGCTTACTATCCTCATGGTTGCTTGAAGAATAGTGTATATTTCAATCTCACACTGGACAGATTACATGACAATGGTCTTTGGAGCAAAATATAACGCTAAAAACAAGTACTACAAAAGGTGTGATTTTTACAATCTTCAAGTACCAAAACATACTATATTTTGTAAAATTAAGACAGATGAAAAATCTGCAATAAACAGTCAATGCTGTATGATTATATAGCAATGTTTGTCCTTATGACATACCCAGATGACAGGGACGACGGAAGCTCCCTAAAAGTGCAGGGGCCATCATCACCCGAACTGTGCCCCCATCTTGCCATCCCTTCCCCCGAGGCCATGCCCCTTCCCCTGAGGCCCCGCTCCCATGCTGCCTTTCCCGCCCAAGACCCTTCCCCCGCTCACTCCTCCCCGTTCCCCACTGCTCACTCTTACAGACAGTAAAAAGTGATGGGACCATGGCCCCCTGACCCTCCCTGTTCCGGCCCCCCAGCCACATGATAGGTGGAATTCTATGGCCTGTGTTACACAGGAGGTTGACAAGGTGATCATAATGCTCCTTTCTGGCCTTAAAATCTATAGAAAGTAGCCCAGTAGAGAGGACCTACACAAGGCCCTCTGTACTACTCAAGATGGGCTTAAGTGTTGTAGGGAGCTTTGGGCGAGTCTTTTGCATTAGAGTGAATATAGATACTTAAAGCCTCATTTTCTTCTCAAAAAAATTTTAATTTACAATGGTGTAACACCATTAATTAATTTCGGTGCCTGATTTACACCGATGTAAAGGACGGGAGAATAAGGCCTTTAGTACATTAATTATTCTCCCACTAATACTGATACAAGAGACAATTTCTTTCATTATATATATTGTGACAAAGCTCTGTCCTTGCCTCCGTGGGTCCCGCTTTTCCTGGTGGATTTCGCTAGCCTCAGAGGCTCACTGTGACCCTCCACGTAACCCTTCTGTCTCTAGAGATAACGGTCACAGTCTACTGAGCCATTTTCATCATAAGCCAGCGAGGGAGGAGAGGAGAAGTTATCCTTCCTTGCACAGTCTCTGTTGTTTCCCAGTCTCAGTGATTAAACAGAAGGCAAAGGTGGCGGGGGGGGGGGGGGGAAGTGCCCAGGCCCACCCTCTACTCCGGGCTCCAGCCCAGGGACCCTAATAGTATCAGCTATGGTAGCTGACCTTTTAGAAACATGACATGTACAATTCCATGGGCTACTTCCCCCACAGCAGCCCTCACTTCCTCAAGCTCCACTTCACCCTTACCTCAGGGCCTCCTTCCTTGTGCCTGATATGGTGTGTACTACTCAGCCTCTCCAACAGCACAACTTCTTCCCACAGCTCCTGACATGCACACCCACCTGACTGACTGGGAGGCTTTAACTAGTTTCAGCCAACCCCTGATTGGCTTCAGGTGTCCCAATCAACCTAGCCTTCTCCCTGCCTTCTGGAAAGTTCTTAATTGGCCCCCAGGTGTCTTAATTGACCTGGAGCAGCTTCCATTTCACTTAACCTGGTACCAGGGATTTGTTTAGCCTGGAGCTAATATATCTATCTCCCACTACTCTTCCATAGCCGTCTGGCCTTGCCCCGTCACATATCCCTCCCCCCCCCGGCTTAAAACCATAGAGTTGGGCAACTTGGGATGCCAGGCAGTATGCTCGTGACAGACCATCAGCGTTGCCATGGTGGCATCCAGCCCTGTGCCATATGCGGAACTGGAATGGTTGGAGGGATAAGAACCACCTGGTGACCCTTGCATTCTTTTCCTTATTCCGCTGCATCCATTGGAGGGGTGCATGGTCCATCACAAGAGTAAATCGCCGGCCTAAGAGGTAATAATGCAGTGTCTTCATAGCCCATTTGACAGCAAGGCATTCTCTCTTGACTACTGCATATTTTTGTTCTCTTGGGAGAAGCTTTCTGCTTAGGTAGAGGATAGGGTGTTAATCTTCCCCCACCATTTGTGACTGAACTGCTCCCAACCCCACCTCGGAAGTTTCTGTTTGTAAAACAAATTCCCTGTTAAAGTCTGGGGCTATGAGTACGGGGTCATTACAGAGGGCCGTCCGAAGGTCTGTAAATGCGCCCTCTGCTGCGTCTGTCCATGTGTGGACCTTGGGCCTTCACCAGGTCAGTTAGGGGACTTGCCCTAGTGGCGAAGTGGCGTCGGTAGTAGCCTACCACGCCTAGAAACGCACGGACCTGCTTCTTTAGGGTCGGCTGGGGCCAGTTTTGAATTGCCTCTAGCTTATTTGTTTGGGGCTTCACTATGCCCCTTCCCACAATATATCCCAGGTACCTAGACTCTGCTAGCCCTATGGAGCATTTAGCGGGATTAGCAGTGAGGCCAGCCCCCCTTAAGGTGCGCAGTACTGCCTCAACTTTCTCCTAGTGGGTTCCCCAGTCTGGCATATGGATGATGACATCATCTAGGTATGCAGCTGCATAACTAGTATGGGGGCGCAGCAGCTTATCCATGAGGTGCTGGAATGTGGTTGGGGCCCCATGTAGCCCAAAAGGGAGGACGGTGTCCTGGAATAGCCCATCCAGGGTGGAGAATGCTGTCTTTTCTTTAGCTTCTTTGGTCAGAGGAATCTGCCAGTACCCTTTTGTCAGATCCAGTGCAGTCAAGAATCAGGCACTACCCAGTTGGTCAACCAGTTCATCGATGCGTGGTATGGGGTATGCATCAAACATTCAGTCGGCGAAAGTCATTACAGAATCTCATGGTACCATCAGGTTTAGGCACTAGAACAATTGGACTGGACCACTGACTGTAAGATTCTTCAATAAGCCCTAATTCTAACATTTTCTTTACTTCGGCCTTGATTTCCCCTCTTTTGGCTGCTGGGATTCGGTAGGGTCTCAATGTTACCTTGGCTTCGGGGATCATACGGATATGGTGATAGGTCTCAGTCGTCCACCCTGGTTTTGTAGAGAACACATCTCTGTTGCGATTAATCATGTCGGATGCCTCGATCTTTTGGATCGGCGTCAAGTTGGATGATATCCTCACTTGCTTGTGTAAGTTATCCTCCTGGGGAAGGGTCTCCTGCATGACTAAGCATGCTTCTCAATCGTGCCAAGGTTTTAGAAGATTGATGTGGTAAATTTGCTCCGATTTCCGGCGGCCTGGCTGCCACACCTTATACTTCACCTCTCCCACGGCTTTGATTATTTTGTAGGGTCCCTGCCACTGGGCCAACGGTTTACTTTCTGCTGTGGGCACCAGTACCATCACCCAACCCCCTGGTTGGAACCGTCGAAGCTTTGTTTAGTGGTTATAATGGGTTCGTTGGGTCTCCTGTGCTCTCTCCAAGTGTTCCTGTACAATGGGCATAACTCGGGCTATCCGATCTCTCATCTGCAGTACATGCTCAACTACGTTCCTTCCGGGATTTGGCTCCTCTTCCCAGGCTTCTCTAACTATCTCCAATATGCTGCGAGGGTGGTGCCCATATAGTAGTTCGAATGGAGAGAAACCCGTGGAGGCTTGCGGAACCTCCTGGATGGCGAACATGAGGTAAGGCAATAGGGTATCCCAACCTTTCCCATCCTGGCTCACCACTTTCCTGATCACAGCCTTGAGGGTCCTATTGAACCTTTCCACAAGGCCATCTGTTTTTGGGTGGTATACAGAAGCCCGTAGGGCTTGTACATGGAGCAATGAACAGAGATCTTTCATCAACTTGGACATGAAAGGTGTCCCTTGATCAGTCAATATCTCCTTGGGTAGCCCAACCCGGGCAAAGATCTGTACTAGCTCCTTAGCTATTGTCTTGGAAGCTGTGTTGCGCAGGGGAACAGCTTCCGGGTACAGGGTTGCATAGTCCAGTACAACAAGCACATGTTGGTGGCCCCGAGCTGTCTTCTCTAGACATCTACCAGATCCATGGCTATCCATTCAAAAGGAACCTCTATTATTGGAAGAGGAATCAAAGGGGCCCGCAAGTGCGGGCGAGGACTAAGTAACTGAAACTCCAGACAAGAGGTGCAGTATCGCCGGACATATTCATGTACTCCTGGCCAGAAGAATCTCTGCAGGATCCATGCCTCGGTTTTCTCTACCCCTAGGTGTCCTCCAAATAGGTGACTGTGGGCGAGACTCAATATGGCTTTTTAATGTTTTCGTGGCACCAGAAGTTGTTGTATCTCTTGCTCCTGCATTTGCACCATGCGATACAGGAGCTTTTCACTATAAAGTAAGGTCCAGGACCCCGGACCTTCCCATCCATGGGTATCCCATCGATCTCGGCTACCTCTTTCCTGGCATTATCATATCTGGGGTCCTCCACCTGGTCCCGCCCAAAAGTCTCTCTCCCGGGACTAATCTGCCCAAGCTCCCAGGGGCCGGCTTCTGCTTCTTCCAATGGCTCGCTGCCGTCACGGCTGGGGGCAGCTTCTGGCTCACCTTCTGTGGTGGAAGTTTCTCTGTTGTCTGCTCGTGTCCATCTGCCTACTAGGGAGGTCTTCTGGCCCTGGGTCAGGATCCGAGTTCCCAAGGCCTTTGCGGCCTTCCTCTCTTTTTCTTGTCTTCCG
This sequence comes from Dermochelys coriacea, assembly GCF_009764565.3. Classification (NCBI taxonomy): domain Eukaryota; kingdom Metazoa; phylum Chordata; order Testudines; family Dermochelyidae; genus Dermochelys; species Dermochelys coriacea. Next base: position 21,310,193 of record NC_050078.2, on the reverse strand, counting down.
GGTCTTTTGGGGGGCTGAGAACAGATCCTGAGAAATCTCAGCGTACATCAGGGGTTGACATTCCCCCGGTGACGAGTCACTGTCCTCAGGGTCCCCACCTCCCTCCAGCCTCTCCGGGGGGAATAAATTATCAATCCCTGGATAGTCCCTCCCAATGGCTAAAGGATATGGGAGTTTAGGGACTACGCCCACGGTCACCTCAATGGGGTTTCCCTGAACCTCTATCTCCACTGGGATGGTGGGGTAATGGCTCATGACCCCATGCACGCACGTCACTGCTATGCGTTTGGCTTGTAGCAGCTGATTAATTTTTACCAGCTTACCCGATATGAGGGTGATAGCACTCCCAGAGTCCACAAGCGCTGTAGTCTCTGCTCCATTTATTCTCACTGGCCTGGTGTAATTATGCAGGGCTAATGCAACTCCCACGAGGTGGATAAGGGAGCATGGGACCTCCCAATCCCCCAAGTTACATTGCATAGGCTCCTCGGTGCTGGGACACTGTGCTGCTATGTGTCCCCACTCCCCACATGCATAATATCTATAAATGCTTTTAATCACTCCCCTATCCCGGGGGTTAGGGGGTTTAGTCCTGGGGTCCCCCCACTCAGGCCAATCCCTTCTTTCTGGGGTCCCCGCTGGTTTTTGCCCCCCCTTCTTCCACCTAGGACTCCCCGGGGGTTTGGCTGCCCAACCTTCCAGGGTTGGGGTTCGGTGCTTGCTTTGAAAGGGCCTTCCTTGGGTAGTCGGGTCAGTCCCCTGGCTGTCATCCGTCTTTCTACTAGTGTGATCATCTCGTCATACGTGGACGGATCATTCTGGCCTACCCATTTGCAGAGATCTGGTGGGAGTCCCCACATGTAATGGTCTATGACCAGGGTCTCCAAAATCTCCTCCAGCCTACACGCCTCGGGCTGTAACCACTTCCATGTGGGGTATATGAGGTCGAATAGCTGGGACCTCGGAGGGTTGTTCTCCTGGTATTTCCACTCATGGAACCTCTGGGCCCTTATCGCCGCTGTTACCCCTGATTGTGCTAGGATCTCTGCCTTCAGACGGGTATCGTCAGTGGCATCCATGGCAGGCAAGTCAAAGAAGGCCTTCTGGGCCTCTCCACACAAAAAAGGGGCGAGAATGCTGGCCCACTGCTCCTGGGGCCATGCCTCATGCTGAGCAGTCCTTTCGAATGAGAAGAGATATGCCTCTGGTCATCTCCTGACGTCATCTTTGGCAGACAACCAGTGGCCCTCAGGGTTCGCGTCCCGTCGGACCCCCGGGCCTAGGTGGTGAGGATCTTCAGCTGGTCCACCACCTCTCTCAAGAGGGCACGATCTTGGGTCGCCTGGCTCATCAATAATTGATTGGTTTCCTGCTGTAGCCACATAAACTCCTGTTGTGTCATTGCCTGAACCCGGGTGGCCTCCTGCTGGGCTGCCGTGGCTTGTATCAGAGCTCTTACCACCTCCTCCATTGTGGTACAAAGCAAACAAACAAACACCAGAACAAAAAAAAAATCCAAAACCCCAATGCAATTTTTTTAAACCTCTTTCTTCCGCCACATTGTGAACAAAGTCCCAATCCTGACACCAGTTGTGACAAAGCTCTGTCCTTGCCTCCGTGGGTCCCGCATTTCCTGGTGGATTTTGCTAGCCTCAGAGGCTCACTGTGACCCTCCACGTAACCCTTCTTTCTCTAGAGACTAGGGTCACAATCTATTGAGCCATTTTCATCACAAGCCAGCGAGGGAGGTGAGGACAAGTTATCCTTGTGGGTAGGTGGGGGGGGGCTGGGCCCACCCTCTACTCTGGGCTCCAGCCCAGGGACCCTAATAGCATCAGCTATGGTAGCTGACCTTTTAGAAACATGACATATACAATTCCATGGGCTACTTCCCCCACAGCAGCCCTCACTTCCTCAAGCTCCACTTCACCCTTACCTCAGGGCCTCCTTCCTTGTGCCTGATATGGTGTGTACTACTCAGCCTCTCCAACAGCACAACTTCTTCCCACAGCTCCTGACATGCACACCCACCTGAGTGACTGGGAGGCTTTTAACTAGTTTCAGCCAGCCTCTGATTAGCTTCAATCAACACAGCACTCTCCCTGTCTTCTGGAAAGTTCTTAATTGGCCCCAGGTGTCTTAATTGACCTGGAGCAGCTTCCATTTCACTTAACCTGGTACCAGGGATTTGTTTAGCCTGGAGCTAATATATCTTCCACTATTTTTCTATAGCCATCTGGCCTTGTCCCATCACAATATATATAAGCAGTGATGCTTGAGCAAGTAACATGTACCAAAATTTTCACAGGTGACAACTGTATGTTCCTCATTTTCTAGATGCCAGACTTGAGACCCCTAGGGTATAATTTGCAGAAGTGCTGAGTACTCACAATTGCAACTGAGGTTATAGGAGTTCTACTTTGAACATTAAAAAGTTCTACAAAATGTTAAGCACTGCAAAAAATCCAGGCCCAATCATCTCAAACTGAGCACTCAAAATTAACTGACACTTTTCACAATTTTGGTCTTCATTTCTGTGCTTCAGTTCCCCATGTGTAAAATGGGGATAAAAATACCATCTCACCTCACAGTGGTGTAAAGATAATTTAATTAATATTTGTAAAAATACAAAAATTCTACAGCAAGTACACCATAAAAATCCCATGATTACATTAATACTTTTTATTCAGTGCAGGGTTTGGCTGGTATGCTGTAAATAATGCATGGGCCACTTGCTGAATAATGAGGATAAAAATAACAGAAATATCAAGTAGCTACCTGTTCAGTAAGCAGTGTCCATCCTGTGCAGTGAATCAGGAAGAAGTTCTATGGAAAAACAATCACGTAGAGTTGAAGACTGTATCATAATGCACAAGGAGGGTAGAATTACATAGGAACCCAAAAATCTGGCATTTCCTAATTTTTGTGTGCTTGACTGTACAACCTTCATAATAATGTTCTTTTTGTGCATTGAAAAAGCTGTAGCTTTTTTGCTTCAGGGTTTGTTCTCTCCCTCAACCCCCTCACGCCCCCGGCACAATCATTCCCTCTACCAGTAATTGAGGGCAGGATGCATTGATATGTGATGAGCCATCTTTAGCATAAATCTCTGTGGGTAGCACTTATTAATCACATTCTTGTGCAGAATAGTGGATAGTAATGTTGTAACTCTCTCCTAAGAATATCCATTATGTCTATGATCATCTGCATTCTGCATTCCAGTATGAGTAGTCAATCAAGTATCCTCTCCCCTGGCCAGCTATTGTGTCCATATTTTCTCACTATTTTTTATTCTATTAGGGAATGTTTGGAATTTCTGATTGTAAGCAGTGACACAGTGCTTAAAAAAAATCACTTACTCCAATGCAGAGTACAGCATTTAGAGAGTGTCAGCTTAAATAGTCTTCAGAGTGATAAGCAAAACAAAGAAGAAATAAAATATCTGTCAGTCAAGGGAAAATGTTCAAAGTGGTGAGTTAGGTTTGAGTTATATGATGATCAGTGATTATTATGGGATTCTTCTGGCTAAAAGCCTATGTGCCTTGAAAATTGATCCTTTAAAAATTGATCGTTGCCATTCCTCTCACCGGTCTCTCTCTTTTCCAATTAGGTGAATCACACTATTACTTCAGGACCTAATCCTGCACTTGCCTTCCATTCCCACTGACATCAATAGAATGGTTACTAGAGGGGCTCAGCTACTCACCGAATAGAGCCTTAGAACTTTCAAATTGAAAAAATTAATAAGTTGATTTTGATACAGTTGAACCCATGTAATCAAACAGGATAATGACCTTACATTCAGCTAGTGCCTTTCACTTAGAAGGATCCCAAAGCAATTTCTGAATTTAATTTTTAACTAAATATATAGCAATCTCTTTGCCTATCTCTGGGAAGAAACAGAACCGCTTTCATGGAGCACAGCGCTGAAGAAATGAAAATAGATATCCAAATGAAATCAGGTAGAATTTGACCATGACACCAGGGCTACAGTACATGGTGTTTGTCTTAGACTGTTTACTCTTTGGAACCATTATATTTTTCCTTTATCCCTTTCTGTTAGAATTCAAATGACATTTTGGTACAAGTGTACCTTAGATAACTTTGCTAATGATTTGGGAAATACTTTAATTTTGTAAATGGCCAATACTTAAATAAGGACTTGATCCTGCAAACACTTAGCCACACGCTTAACCTTTTTCATGTGAATAGTCTCATTGAAATCAATATCTAGACCATGTAAAGTTAGGCTTACCTAAAAATATATGCAGGATCAGGGCATGCATTTTCTCTAATCATGAAAGGTGTTCATTGTGTTGCTTTATAAGGGGCTTAGCATTTAATGTCTTCTGGGGTTAATTCTCACCAGCCGAACAGAATTAAAGCACCCACCTTTTCTTTAGATTGTAATAGAATATAGAGCAGACATTGATTTCTCTGCAGCAATGTATAACCAAGTTGAATGGTGCCCTATTATTACTTATTTCGTTGGGGTCAATATACCTTTGTCAAATTTCTTAACGTAAGTGAATATCTCTTATTACTGTATTCCTAAACTGTCTAAAGATTTGGTTTAAGCCTGGTCTATGCTTGAAAGTTAGGCTGACATAGCTATAGGGGTCAGGGTGTAAACAAAATCATGCCCTTGAGCACCATAGTTAAGTCAACCTAACCTAATGTGGATTCTTCTGTAGGCTAGCTGTTGCTGCTTGGGGAGGTAGGATTACTATACTGATGGAAAAATACTTTCTGTTGCTGTAGGAAACATTTATACTTCAATGCTACAGCAGCACAGGTGCAGCGCTGTAGCTGTGCTACTGTTGCACCTTTAGTGTAGACATGGCCTAGACAATAACTCAAATCACGATGTGACACTGAATCTAGATCTCAGTGCTAACATCATGCTCCTACTGCATATCATTTATCCTGTTGTGGTGCCAGATCAGATTTGATAACACTGTTATAGACAGAAAGGGAGAGAAGAGAGCCAACTCTATCTCTGTTTTTATTTTTATTTTTTTGTACCAGCGATGGTGGAGAAGCAGTTACTAAAGCTAGTGCTTAAGGAAGGGGGAAGGTTCAGTAACCATTAACATCTGACAATGTATTTGATACCTGATGTTTTAAAATTCATTTTTAAATGTCTCCCTCTGAATGTCCCCTTGACATCAGCTGCAGATTTTGGAGCACAGCTACTGGGGTGGGAGGAAAGGGGATCAGTCTGTGGACAAGGGGAGTGTGTGCTCCCTTAATGAAGAGAGTATGGGAGTATGGAAGATATAACCTCTCCGCCAAATAAGGGATCATATGGGGAGAAGGTTGAGAGGATGTCCCCTCCTAGCAACAGCTACCATCAGTGTTGCAGAAAGTTTTGGTAATGGTCTCTCCAGTGGGGCCAATACAGAGGTACAAAGACTAAAACAAGAAGTAGAACAGAACAGGGAATGCAAGTCCTGTGCAATATCTTTTTAAAAAATGTCAGCGGTAGAACTGTCCAGAGAAGGTTTAATAGAACCATAATCTGTCAGAATATGCAGCTCCAGCTGTCACACTGTCTGGAGTGGTTCACAACCTCAGACTGTCAAGAAGCAGGGTAGAGACCTCAGACTGGTGGTGTTCTATAATTAGATTTCATCAGTAACAAGTGTGAACTTCTAAAGCACCATAACAGATTAACCATGGAGTCACAGACAGGCCCTTTGGGCAGTCTGTCTTGCCACCCAGGCAAGCTGGTCTTAGTGACAGTTGGTTACTATATACCAAATCTCTCAAAATATTCAGATTGCTCCAAGTCCCATGAGACCAGTCATTTACCCCAGGTCAATATGTACTTTAGATCTAACACCAAAAACGTTTGCAGACAATCCTATACTAAGCTATCTAAGGATTTACTTAGAAAAGAAATGAGAGAGTTATTATAAGGTTAAAGGATGCAAACATCTATACACAAATGAGTTACAGTCTCTGGTTTTAAAAGGCAACCGAGTTGTAATAACCTGTCAACTCTGAAGGTTCTTTAGGGCTAACCCAGGTTGGCCCTGGGGATCTCTGTTTCTGTTTTGTAGTTCCGGCCCTATGAAAATCCAAACAGCTAAAGAGAGATGAAACATTTTATTGTAGCTATTTTTATTTCCTTCTTCCAGAATTCAAACTGATGGGGTGAGCCCTTTTACACGTAGCCTCTTATTGGTGTAAAAAGGGCAATTAAAGTCTTTGTATTGTGATGTCCCACAATGGCCCATTTCGTTTTGATAAGCCTTCTTGATGAGCAGGAGGTGATCCATCCTGACAGATTCAGTTTCAGAGTTAACATTTTTTACAGTTATAAAGTAAAAACTTAAGTATTACTTTACAGCGTGTGATAAAGAAATTGTAAATGAGATTAATGCAGCAATTTACAAGTTTTTCATAAAATCTAAATGCTAAAACACATTGGGTATAGAGCTTATAACATCTTAACCATACCAACACACAGGAGAAACAGACTGGTTTCCAGCAAGGAATTTGTCAGTGCTTGGGTGAGACCTAAAGCCTTGTCAAGAGCTGGCACCTGGTTTGCCAGCATCACACCATCTAAATCAAAACACTTCACAAAATTGGGTCAATTTCACTGGAATTTTGTTTAGAAGAAAAAAGTTCAAACAACATTGAAATGTCCTGTTTAGACATTTTCCAACAAAATATTCTGATTTTTCATTCTCAAGTGACGTTTGCGTTCATTTTTATTTTGTATTATATAATTGAATGGTCCCAGTCTTTTTTAATCTCTCCTCATATGGAAACTCTTCCATACACATAATCATTTTTGTTGCTCCTCTCTGTACCTGCTCGATTTCTAATATCTCTTTTTTTGAGATGGGGCAACCATAACTGCAAGCAATATTCATGGTGTGGGTATACCATGTATTTATACAGCAGCAGTATGATATTTTCTGTGTTATCTATCCCTTTCCTAATGGATCCCAGCATTCTTAGCTTAATTGACTATCACTGCACATTGGATGACTCCAAGTTCTCTTTCTTGAGTGCTAACTGCTAATTTAGACCCCATCATTTTGTACGTATATGGGATTATGTTTTTCAACGTGCATTACTTTGCATTTATCAACACTGAAATTCATCTGCCACTTATTTTGTTGACCAGTCAGCCAGTTTTGTGAGATCCCTTTGTAAGGATCTCCCTTTAGAAGTCTGCTTTGGACTTAACTATCTTGAGTAATTTTTTATCATCTGCAAACTTTGCCATCTCACTGTTTACCCCTTTCTCCAGATCATTTCTGAATATGTTGAACAGTACTGGTCCCCAGACGCTGGGGAACACCGTTATTTACCTCTCTCCATTCTGGAAACTGACCATTTATTCCTACTCTTTGTTTCCTATCTTTTAACCAGTTCCTGATACATGAGAGGACCTTCCCTCTTATCCCATGACTGCTTAGTTTGCTCAAGAGCATTTCATGAGGGACCTTGTCAAAGGTTTTCTGAAAGTCCAAATACACTATATCCACTGGGTCACTGTTCTCCACATGGTTGTTGACCCCTTCAAACAATTCTAATAGATTGGTGAGGTATGATTTCCCTTTACAAAAGCCATGTTGACCTTTCCATAAAAAAGCATGTTCATCTATATGTCTGATAATTCTGTTATTTAATATATTTCAATCAATTTGTGTGGTAATGAAGTTAAGCTTACCGGCCTGTAATTGCCAAAATTGCCTCTGGAGACTTTTTTAAAAATTGGCTTCACTTTAGCTATCCTCCAGTCATCTGGTACAGAAGCTGATTTAAGTGACAGGTTACATATCACAGTTAATAGTTCTCAAATTTCATATTTAAATTCCTTCAAAACTCTTGAGTGAATGCCATCTGCTCCTGGTGACATTCTTGCAGAGAATTTTGACATTTTGGTGTTTTGCTCCTATTTGAAAAGAAGCCAGATTTTGAAAACCTGAAATTCATTGCAAAAAAACAACCACCCCACAACAACAAAAAACATCCATCCTTTGCACAGCTCTATCCATAAGCACAGTGTAGCGTAGCACTCATTGTGTCTAAGTGCATTCCTGAATTAGATGTGTTTAGGACCATAGTGCTATGAGAGTGTGTTTAAGGGTCCTTCTGTGATATTAGATGCAGCCTTTATATTAATCTTTTTCTGTTTGCCTCCAGAATAGCTCAGTTAGAATTCCTAAAAGTGTAAAGAGAGGGTCTTAAATTTTTAATAGTCATCTGCTTCTTGCATTTTATTAACCACTTATTTTAGGCAGCTACGAGAGAGCTTGTTAATACATAACAGAGCCAAAAATTGAAGGATGCACTCTTTTACCACATGAATTTATAGTTCATATAGAAGTTTTGTTTGTGATACAATATGCAAGTATTAGCTGAGTAAAAATGATATTCTGAAACTATGTTTTTGAAATTCACCTATCTAGGAAATATAAATAGATGTTGCATCCAGTTTTCATTGAGGTCCTATGTTTCATCCAATTTTCCAGCTGGCTTGAGTGAGGTAAAAGGAGGTCAAGTGATTGCCGAAAATTACACAGCTATTCAGTGGCTTAGCTGGCTACCAGGATTGGATTTATCTGATAGACAACACAATCTCCTTAAACCACACAGCTTCCCACACAGCAGTGATAGAAAATGACAGTATAATTGCTGGCTATTTTTCTTTCTCCAAGCCTTATCATGCACTATTTAAACATAAATATTTTTTTGCAAAATTCTGGGCTAAGTTTGCTAAATTGAGTTCTTAAACTGGACAAAGTACTATAAAGTGTCCATGGGGAATAATACTGCATTGACAAAGGAATGAACTAAAGGCCCAGTTCTGCTCCCTTAAAGTCAGTGATAAAATTCTCATTTACCACAATGGGTTATACATGATCAATCCAGCATGACCCAATGCAATAGGCCTTTTCCACCTTCAATTTATGTGGACTCTTCCTCAAACATTGTTAAGCCTCTGGTGTGGAATATTAAGCCAAACATGGTTTAATCTGCTTACACCACCATCACCAAAATGTCTGCAACCACAGTTAATAGAGCTTAGGAGGAGCAAAAATTGACATGGGTAGGGGGGTCTAAGTTTTTAGAGTCTGACTTCACTTTGCAAGTGTAAATACTGGCACACTATGTAAATGCTAACGTGCACATACACTTTAAACTAGCACCAGCAGTATGCAAGAATTGCAATTTGCATCTTAGTTTTACTGGACGTAAACAATATGGATATCAAACACATGGATTTTTCTAGTGCAGACCAACTCTCAGAGGGAATAGTTCTATCTACTAAATTACTATCACCACTTCTTGCTCTACCTTCATTTTTCTTGAAGGTCCAAGGAGTGATCCAATTTCTGATGAAAGTGCAGTTCAGGGTGGTATGGCTCTAGGTCCCAGTGCATTCTATTCTGGAACTTTTTTGAGATATACTCAACCCTGGGTCTTCATAACTCCCCACAAGATTCTTCTTTGATTTAAATAAAATGTTATGTGACATCCTAACAGTGATATAGCAACTGCCCCAAGGGGTGGGGAAGGTAAAAAAAAATAAATAAAATCATGGAGACACAAGGAAATATACGTTCAAAAAGGGTGAAGATTGGCAGAGACCCAGGGGAGGTTTCACCTTGCTCTGTAGAATGGGGCACCCCAGGGCACTTGCAGGTTTGAACTAGTGAAAATGATGGATTCTCTGCAACCTGAAATTTTTAAATCATGATCTGCAGTATCTCAGCCAGAGATTAGGGATCTACTACAGGAATGGGTAGGTGAGGTTCTGTGACCTGCCATATGCAAGTCAGACTAGATGATTGTGATGGTCCCTGAACTATTACTTTCTGATAATCTTGTCACACACACATGCTGTATTAAACCTTTAACTCTTTTGCAATTTTATGACTGTTTGATGGCAACGTGACACTTCAGCTGTTAAAACTTCCATGCATTGCTTTAGAAAGTTTGTCAAAAGAGCTGTACTTTGGGTTATTGTTATATCATTGTGTGCAAGCTTCTCTCCTTCTTCCCATGCTCATGCAAACTACCTTTCAGGCAGGGATATGGAGGGCTGGTGCAGGATGTGTAGCAGCTGCCAAATCCCTTTTTCGAGCCTGCTCTATGGTTGCTTTCTTACTGAGCAATGAAACGAACTTCATTTTTGCTGCTTTAGGAGATTCCCTTGTTCCCTTCATTCATTGGTTCTTTGAAAACAGGCTCCTGATCATTCTAATAGAAATTAAGAACAGAAGGTCACCTGCAAGACTAGAGAAACATAATTCAAAGAGAAAAGGAGTACTTGTGGCACCTTAGAGACTAACAAATTTGAGCATAAGCTTTCGTGAGAAGCCTGTAGCTCACAAAAGCTTATGCTCAAATAAATGTTAGTTTCTAGAGTGCCACAAGTACTCCTTTTCTTTTTGCATACAGACTAACACGGCTGCTACTCTGAAAACAGTGCATATTGTGTAATTGTCTGAAAATGAAATGATTTTGGTCTTGGTACAGTAAGAATGAAAGATTAGTAAATTGTTCCTGTTAGACCCTATTGGTGGAGAGAATTCACCATTTGACTAGTAAGAAGTTAAGTCAATGGGTCCAACACTTACTACTGGGTATTCCCATTGATGTTAGTGATACTTACTGCAATGCTGCTTGCTATTTATGTACCTTCTCAGCTCCCATACTACCAGCCACATGTTACTTTTGTTGTTTGTATCACCACTGTTTTAACTCCACATTAAACCTTGTTTCCCTTGCAAAGAACATCTGCTGATGTGAGAGGCATGCTTTTAATACGTTGATTTATCATTGTCAGATGCAGGACTTTAATGCTGGAATTTGAATATTGTATTTAAGGCACTTTTGTGATTACAGACGTTTTACATATAAATTACTTTATATTACCCAAAAAAATCTTTTGTATATTTTAAGGCAGCCTCATGCCCATGTGTTTTATATTTTAATATCTTACTCTGCATTGCTAAATGGATGTGAATTGCTTTCTGTTTAAAATGGTCGCATGTATGAAGTAGAGAATCTTCAACTGCTGCTGTTGTCAGAGGCAAGATTTTAAGTATCTTGGTTATTTTTCAGTGAGCCAAAATGTGTTACTGATTAGACAAACCTATGGGTAATATTTATTACAAGAAGTGATATCAGGAGACTCTAGGTAGTGATCTGCAGCTGCCACTCGAAGAAGCTGTAAAGCCAAAACCAACTTTCCACACATTTGCTCTAGCTCAGCTGGATTAATTTCCTATAGCGTGCAATGCTGAGTAGTTGAAATAACACCACCATCTACTGGCCATTCTGTCAGTGTACCAGACTCAGTAGGAAATAGAGAGGAAAGTGTGCCAGATTTCCAAGATGTCTTCTTTTGAATGTGTGGATACATTGTTTTTACCAAAGTCTACCTGCCTAATTCTTGTTCTTGACTAACAGTCTGTACTGATATGTTTATAGGCTACTTTGTTATTCCTTATATAAGACACATGATTAATAAAGGCTACCTAGTAGGGGTGAGCTGGCAGGGGAGAGGAGAGCAGAGTCTTTCCTGTAGCAATTGTGCTCCATGAAAGATACTACGTTAATGTGATTCCCAGGGTGGCTGTTATTGTTTCTACTGATCCATTGCTAAAGCGAGAGTGTTTGTCCACCTAAACCCTGGACATGTCAAGGCCCAACTGTTGGAAATAGTGTATGACAAAGACCCAAAATGAGGGACACAAAAAATTATTCATACAGGAAACTTCAAAAGTTGCAGGATTTGTTGCTATAGTGTATATGGCTTTCTGTAATCTCAGTGTCATGATTATTTCTGACATAAGGAGCTCAGATGTGTTTGGTTGTAGGTAGTTTTGTGATTAAAATGAATGATGTCCCCCAAAAGGAAGCACAATGGAGAAATATAGCTACTGAAGCCATGCAAGAATTCCCTCATGGATCCAAGAGTCATGAGAATGATTAAAGGATTGAAAATCATGACTGATAGTGATAGGCCAAATAGACTGATCTCTGAGTTAAACAAAGAGGAGGTTAAGGGATGATTTGATTATCGTCAATAGGTATCTATATGGGGAACAAATATTTAATAGTTGGCTCTTCAATCTAACATGAAAAGATCCAATAGCTAGAATGAATCTAGACAAATTCAGGCTGGAAATAAGACAAGTTTTTAATGGTGAGAGTTATTAGCCATTGGAACAATTTACCAAGGAATGTGGTGGATTCTCCATCAGAATCTTAAAATCAAGATCAGATGTTTTTCTAAATGAGCTGCCTCTAAAAATTATTTTGGTGAAGTCCCATGGCCTCTGTTATACAGGAGCTCAGACTAGATGATCACAATGTTCGCTTCTGGCCTTGGAATCTATGAAGGTGATAAAAGCAGCATATCACCCCAGCTACCGTCAGTTCCTGCTACAAATTCCAAGAACTGAAATAATGACTAAAAGAAAAGGAGTACTTGTGGCACCTTAGAGACTAACAAATTATTAGAGCATAAGCTTTCGTGAGCTACAGCTCACTTCATCGGATGTTAAGTTTCAATTTAAATATGCTTTCCTGGGTATATCAAAGCAACTTGCTGTAGTGCATCCAATATAATATTCTTTTTGGGGAACAACACCACCAATAAAGCTATTTACGCAACAGTTTATTTCAGTTTTATATAAAGCCTGGGCTGCCCAATGCCCATTTTAGAAAATCTAAACAACTCTGCATTTTGAAACCTTGAAAAAAAAAATAGCAGCAACAACAAGACTTTCTTGGAGAAGAAGAAAATTAATTTATATGTTTCTCATTAACTTTTTACCTACTGTGAACAGAAGTTTTAAAAAGAATTATTTTCTATCTGTGATCCAAGTTTACTACAGCCCTGTTTCCAATTAGTATATTTAGCCATCCCTTAATTATTTGCAGTTAATCACAAATTGACATTTACAAACTGTAAGCATCGCTGAAACACTGAAGATATTCCAGAAATCCCTAACAAGTCATTTTGGTCCATTAGTCCTGGGTTCAATTCACAATTTGCCACTGATGTGTTGTGTGACCCTGATCCAACGTATCTACTTTTCTTTCAAAAGGATATAAAAGTCTTGAAATGTTTCAGGATCATGTATCAGATGATTACTTATAGGCCAGATTCTGATACTCTTACTTACAAGGAATCACATCTTACTCTTGAAAAGCGTAACTATCAGAAAAGTGGGACTATCAGAATTTAGCCTACATTAACAACCTGGTGTTTTCTGTGCGGCTCATTTTAGGGAAATGTTCAAAGCTTTGCAATGACCAGTTTTTGTCCCTCATCCTCTTAGCTCGTTGTCCATCACAGGACACCAATATGGACCTTTCATAGAAAATCCCCAGAGCAAGTGTAAGGGACTGAGGTGGTGGTGGTCTGGCCTAGAGGTTGTGGTTGGGCTGGTGTCACCAAGTCACAACCAGTCACAAGGTGGTAATCAGCATACAGGGATCAGAGTAATCCCTAGAGTTGGGATCAATAGGCAAGAGCCAGAGTCAAAGTCAGGCTAGGGTCAAAGAAATCAATGAGCAAGGTCAGGTCTAGAGTCACAGCAAGCCAGAAGTCTGGACAATCATGCAGACAACTTCCTGGGCCATCCTCCAGGGTTAAATAGTGAGCATGAGTCAATCAGAAGACCTCAGGTGCTTTTGTTCTGAACCCTTTGGCTGGTACTTTCTGCGGAGCCTAATTGCCGCAGTGCTCCCTGGATGTTACTGTACCTGGCTTCCCACTGTCAATCTGGGAATATCAAGTGTCCCAGGTTCCATAGACCTAGACCCACAGAGCCTTTCAAGTGGGCATTTTTCCATTATCTTGAAATGCAACCTTTCAGCTAAACCTTGGCTGAGTTTCTGGCAAGTCCCCTTCAACTAAAATGGTGCTAGGAAGGGAATTATGATTTAGACTGGAAATCTTATGAAGCCTAGAAGATTCATATGGTTTCAACACAAAACTAGGCAAAACTGAGCAGTTTCAGCTGTCCCTTTTTAAAGTTTGAGTTCCTTAAAACAAAAACTTAAAATGAAACTCATGGGATGAAGTGTCATACTGGTAACAATATCTTCATTTCATTTGTTAGTAAAGAAATAAACCTGTCTGGAAATGAAAATTAGTTATCATGAGACTGAGCCATTTACTAATACGAGTTCACCCTATCATACTTTGAACAATTTTTAAGTTCATAAAAAAAAATTAGAAATTGACAGTCTATTAGGGATTCTATGTTTAAATTTATCAGGAAAGTGATACCATATAACAAAAAGAATAAACCCTTTTAAAAAGTAAGTGCAGCCAATGATTCTCTGAATCAATAAATAAGCTCCATTAAATGGAATTAGCATTGGTTGCTATGCAGTAATAAGTAACCCTTTGTAGCTCTTGTGGCAACACTCAAGATCTTCCTAATGATTTCATGTGGCACGGAATGCATTTTACCCATTGTTTTTAGCATGGAATTCGGATGACCATGAGATGACTAATGTTGATCATGAACACAAAACTTTAAAGCCCCAGTACAACAGAATGAAAGGAAATTATTTCTGAAGCATCTGGTCTAAACCATTTTTAAAACAGTTACTATTCGCCAAAGAGATGCACATTTCTAAGTTTTTAAAAACACATATGGAAAGCAAACATGCTGTGTCAAATAACTCAGATACATTCCTTTTCAAATGTTACTAGTTCCTGGGTAACATTTTCAGAAGCACCAAAGTGACTTAGGAGTCCACGGCTCATTTTCAAAATGGACTTAGACACTTCGGAGAGCAAGTCCCATTGCTTTTCAATGAGACTTAGGACCAGGTCTTCAAAGGTATTTAGGCATCTAATTTCTATTGATTTCATTAGGAGTTAGGTGTCTAAATACCTTTGAGAATCTGAGTCTCATGCTTTTAGGCACCTATTCCTAGTTGATTTAAGTCCCCTTTCTAATCCTAACTGCCACTTTAGATGCCTAAGTGCAAAAGCTGGACACTAAAAACTGCTGCTTCAGCTGCTGCCTAACCCTGTATGTGCCTAAATTCCCTAGGTGCCTAAGTTTCTGCTGATAGAGTCATGTAAGCTCTATATTTCTCGTAGTATATATGCACACAACTACCTCAAAATTGACACCACTGAGCAGCTCAGCACGTAACTCCCATGTAAACCTATCTCATCTGCACAGCCGGATCTGGTAGGTGTGTTCAAAGGCCATTTTAGAATGCATCTACTAGATTGGCCCTGCACCACGTAGAGGAAGTGGTATCTTCCTTTGACCCAATAGCCAGAACACTCATCCAAGATGCAGGAGATCCAGGTTTGAATACCCATGCTGCTTGAGAGGAGCAGGGGGACATGACTTTAGGTCTCCCACCTCCCAGGTGGGTGTCCTGACAACCAGGGCATGGGGTATTCTGGGCTGCCATAGTCTCTCCTGTTGAAGCTGGTCCTCTTTGCATAAATTACTTAAAATATTCATTGGGCCAGAAAGAAAGTAAGAATGACTGTACAGTCCAGTAGTTAGGGTATTCACATCAGCTGTAAAAAAGATTCAGATCCCAGATCCTCCTCAAGTTGTGGTTTCTGCAGGGCCTGATCTTGTAGGCATGCTCCAAGGAGAATGCCTAGCTTGAGGATCCTGCCAGGACTTAGACAGGAGCTTGGGCATCAGGACTTTGATGGCTTTGTATGCCCACTGTCAGATTTTTAAGCACCTAGGGTATTCTATCAGTAGAAACTTTGACTCCTAGGGAATGTACCTGCATACAGGGGTAGGGGGAAGCTGAGTGAGGGTTTTGAGGATCTGTGTTTTGGATTTATGTGCCTAAAATGGCTATTAGGATCCCTTGGTGGATCTAGCCCCGAGACTTCAAACTTGTAGTAATGCTTAGCATATATGTGTAAAGGAATTGCCATCATGAATCAGACTGTTGGATAATCTGGCCCAGCAATGGCTAGTACCAGACACCTCAGGGCAAAGTTCAGGAAACTCCCTAATGACCAAACATGGCATAACTTGTTCGTACAAGAAGTTCTAACTCACCCCAAGCAGTCAATGGTTGGCTTATGCCTAGAAGAGTGTATACACATTATAATTGTTATATTAATATGTTAATGCTATTTAAAATAATTGTATGTGTCCTTGTTATTCATGTAGATCCTCTTTCTAAACTTTTGCATATAGTAAATTCATTGCTGTGTGATGTTATCAAATATCATAGATTTAAGATAAATGACTAAAGGAAATTGCAGTGAAACAATTTACTGGAAACAGAAGAAAACCATGACTAGGTGATTAATGACTTCATTCTATAGTCTTCAACCTATTTTTTAACAAAGCATTTGCTACATTTGACTTCAGGCCAAACAACAATGTAATCTGATATATACCAGCATTAAAAAAAATACATGGGTTGTAATGCATCGGAGGGCACAACACAAAAGCAAAGCATATTTTAAATAGGGTTACAAATCAGTTATGTTAATAATTTAACCTTTGTTATTTGGTGGATACCACCAAACATAACAAAGTACTATAATGCCATGAATCAGAAGCATCAGGCACCTTAGTGCCATTGTCTGAATTAATTCTTTGGTGAGATTTCATTCCAGTAGTGATTGTGGGTTCAACACATGGGAATAGCAAACAAGTTGGGTGGAAGCAAAACACCTTCCCTTTTTAATAGCTAGAGGGAAGGAGTGTCTTGAAATCTTTTCTGTTGCAACATGGAGTCATGCAATGGAAAAAAAGTGTTGAGAAACACTGATCTAGAGTTTAGATCAGTGACCTATTAGTTAGAAATCCTGGGTTCTAACCATCAGGTTCTGTGCAATGTCACATTGCCACTTACTTCTCTGTGTCTGTCTGATAGTCCTAAAAAACACCCACCTCCGATACCTAAGATACTCCATTGATTAATGGAGTAAATCTTGCCAACCAGCCCTCCCACACAGGCAAAGAAGAGGCAATATTGAGGATAAAAGAAGCTCTCAGAGAACGCACACTCATGTCCATATTCTCAAAGGTATTTAGGTCTCTAAATATCTTTGAGGATTTGGGCATATGTGCCAAAGAGTTGTGCTTATGGAGGGTTCCTTTTATGACATCGTTAAAGTGCCTTTAGATAGGGTGATCAAGGCTGGGGGAACAGCCAATGAATCTGCAGTAACACCTACACTGTGTGAGAATGCTCACATAGATTACAGAGATTGCTATAGTATTAAAGCTGCAATGGCGGACAGCGATTGGCTTGGCTGCCACTCCACAGCCTACAGAAAGATTTTTTTCATCCCTCCTCAGCAACTGCCTGCCACAGAATCTCCCTGAACCAAGCCAATTTACTTGGGCTTGACACAAGGCCCAGTATTTGCCCATTTCTTTTGTAAAGCATTTTGAAAACAGAAAAGGGGGGGGGGTGAGTAGAAAGCATTAGCGCTAACATATTACATTAGTATGTACAATATATGTATTATATGTATAATATGTACATCTCATTCTAAACATGCACATTTGCATTTCTTTGATGCCAAACCTACACAAAAGGATCTGGCCAGCTGAAGAAATTTAGTTGCACACCATCAGATCATTCAATCATAGGAATTGGAACATATGTTTGTGATGGAACAATTATAAAAAATATCAAATAGCAAGACAATTAAATAGACACATTATTGGAAGATACATAGGCCTCTTTTTGTTCAGATTGTGTCAACTCCCAAAGAAAGACCATTTGAATGAGAACTTTTTTCCATAGGTCTGGAAGGGTAACTTTAGGCATGGGATGGTATTTATAAAAAGGATTTAGATTGACACTTCAGTGTTATTGTTATACCCTGGTAGGTACAATGTGCCACTGCCTTAACCTTTTTTCATGGGCACTTAGGGAGTTGGGTACACTGATGAGCTGGAGGATGCTAGGGTATTAAATTAATTGTAGATTGCACAGAATTTCCAACTGGGTATTATTTTAAAGCCATGTGAGGCTTAAGTAGTGTGAAACTGATGCTATACAATTTAAATATATAAATATGATGAAATCCTCATTAAGAAAGAGACATTCTTATGGTCATTCAAAAAAAAACGCATCCTTGTTTGAGATTTAGCTGAAATCAGGGTGCCTGTACTGTATATTTCATGTTAAGAACAATGTTAAAAAAAAAACAAAAATGAAATTCTCTCCCATTGCAAAAGGTTTTCCTTGATCAAGCAGGCCCACTGAATCATGGGTGACTAATGCCAATTCTTATGTCAGATTATAGTAATGCTACTAAAAAAACCCCAAAGGATAAAGAAAAATTGGCCTTAAGAAATAGTGATAACAAGAGCAGCTGAATGTAGACAAGATTTAGGTTTGGTAAATATTAGAAGCCAAGGGCTTAATGCTTGATAAAAAAAAAATCTTCCCACAGTAAAAAATGGCAATAAAAGAGCTGACCCAACTGAGGTCACAAAAATAGACAAGTTTGTTAAAAGAAAATGGACAAACCAAAGGCTAGAGGAAATGGAAAAGGCATTTTAAAAAGAAGCTTGCCCTCAGAAAGATCTGTGAAAAATGTGGACAGAAATACTGTTAAAGTGCCATCCATTGTCTGCTGCTTCTAAAAGCCTAATGGATTTGTAAAATAAAGTTATTCCTTTTTGTTTTATTTTTGGAATGGTTTACTTTAGTAAAATTTTATTAAATAAATTGGAATTATAATAATGATTGTTCTAATAATTCTATTTCATTGTTTTCCTAGGGAACAGATCTCTCTTTTTTAAACTGAGAGAATATATTTAAAATGCTTCTGCTGTTTGAGAACCCAGTATTCTCACTTTTCAGAAATATCCTATAATGAATCTGGCCCTAACTTCTGTGAAAGCTGAAAAAGTTTGGACTTATGAAGTGCCAGAAAATGCATACCTTGAGTACATAAAATTTCTACTGAAGTGAATGAGAATCTTACCTAAATATGGCTTTCAAGATCAGGCCCTAAGTAGCTCTGTCCTTTCAGAGTTCTCTTTTGGAATCTATACTATCTAAATTCTGTGGATTAGCTTCCCAGGAGGTAAAAAAAAAAAAAAAAAAAAAAAAATTCCATTGAAGTCAATGGAGCTAAACTGATAACTTCAGCTATGAATATGGCCCTGTACCTACATGACTTATTTTGTTTCAATTATTTTTCAGGATGGACTAAATCAATGCTGTGCAGTTGATATTCAGTTTCAAATGTCCTTCCACTAACAGATGACTCTGTAGTTCAAGGACTCATCTTATTAAAAGTACAGGATTGGGATTTTCAAAAGTTCCAAAGTGACTTATGAACAATGAAAGTCAGAATTATGCTCCCTAACAAACACAGGTTTTTTGAATTTTTTTTTTTTAAATTTCCACCCCAGAGCTGGATGTCAGATAGTTTGCTGAGGATGGCCAATATGAAGACTGGTTTTAGATTATGATTGTTGGTTCAATATACTGGGGGTCATTATCAGGAATGCAAAGGCTATTTTTAGCAGGTTTGAAGATATAGCAATACCCAATAATTTAGCTGCCAGGTTACAGATCTATATTTGAGAATGAATTGGGTCTCCTACTCTCTCAGTCAGGGAAACCTATACCAAAGTGTCGAGTCTGATATCCAGCACACTCAATTAATGCATTCAGTTTTGCACTATGCTGAATCCTGCCACTGAGAACTTCATGTCAATAGCATGGATAAAAACTTAAATCCTAACAGTACAAAAACCCTATCCCTTAACACGTGAAGTAAGGAGGATCTTCCATCCATAGCTAAAAGTAAATGGCCTGTGACCTACATTTGAAAAGGTTTGATCCCAAACAATAGAGGGGAAGGGTACATCTACACACTAACACATTATAAGAAAAGGAGTACTTGTGGCACCTTAGAGACTAACAAATTTATTAGAGCATAAGCTTTCGTGAGCTACAGCTCACTTCATCGGATGCATTTGGTGGAAAAAACAGAGGAGAGATTTATATACACACACACAGAGAACATGAAACAATGGGTTTATCATACACACTGTAAGGAGAGTGATCACTTAAAATAAGCCATCACCAACAGCAGGGGGGGGAAGGAGGAAAACCTTTCATGGTGACAAGCAGGTAGGCTAATTCCAGCAGTTAACAGATTGACAGAGCCAGAAGAGTACCCAGAAGTCACCTACTACAGGACAGGCCCAACAAAGAAAACAACAGAACGCCACTAGCCATCACCTTCAGCCCCCAACTAAAACCTCTCTAACGCATCATCAAGGATCTACAACCTATCCTGAAGGATGAGCCATCGCTCTCTCAGATCTTGGGAGACAGACCAGTCCTTGCTTACAGACAGCCCCCCAATCTGAAGCAAATACTCACCAGCAACCACACACCACACAACAGAACCACTAACCCAGGAACCTATCCTTGCAACAAAGCCCGTTGCCAACTCTGTCCACATATCTATTCAGGGGATACCATCATAGGGCCTAATCACATCAGCCACACTATCAGAGGCTCGTTCACCTGTGC
Organism: Dermochelys coriacea; assembly: GCF_009764565.3. Classification (NCBI taxonomy): domain Eukaryota; kingdom Metazoa; phylum Chordata; order Testudines; family Dermochelyidae; genus Dermochelys; species Dermochelys coriacea. Next base: position 21,289,670 of record NC_050078.2, on the reverse strand, counting down.
CTCTACCAATGTGATATATGCCATCATGTGCCAGCAATGCCCCTCTGCCATGTACATTGGCCAAACTGGACAGTCTCTACGTAAAAGAATGAATGGACACAAATCAGACGTCAAGAATTATAACATTCAAAAACCAGTTGGAGAACACTTCAATCTCTCTGGTCACTCGATCACAGACCTAAGAGTGGCTATACTTCAACAAAAAAGCTTCAAAAACAGACTCCAACGAGAGACTGCTGAATTGGAATTAATTTGCAAACTGGATACAATTAACTTAGGCTTGAATAGAGACTGGGAATGGATGAGTCATTACACAAAGTAAAACTATTTCCCCATGGTATTTCTCCCTCCCACCCCACCCCCCACAGTTCCTCTGATATTCTTGTTAACTGCTGGAATTAGCCTACCTGCTTGTCACCATGAAAGGTTTTCCTCCTTCCCCCCCCTGCTGTTGGTGATGGCTTATTTTAAGTGATCACTCTCCTTACAGTGTGTATGATAAACCCATTGTTTCATGTTCTCTCTGTGTGTGTATATAAATCTCTCCTCTGTTTTTTCCACCAAATGCATCCGATGAAGTGAGCTGTAGCTCACGAAAGCTTATGCTCTAATAAATTTGTTAGTCTCTAAGGTGCCACAAGTACTCCTTTTCTTTTTGCGAATACAGACTAACACGGCTGCTACTCTGAAACCTGTAACACATTATAGTATTTTCAACTACAAAAATGGATTAGAGCCAGATCCTGAGTTGCAATACAGCTCCTTTGCTTTCTAATCACTATTCACAGCTGAATGAGAGAAGTCGAGAAAACTATGAGCACAATGACCCTCAACCTTAGACAAAGTCCCTGTAGGTGATGGCTGAGGTGCAGTAGCAGTTGAGAGGTATGGAGACATTTGCATTCCTGTTGCTAGTGTTATATTTGTTCTGGGGATAAACTGAGGATTTAATTCACTGGTACTGTCAAGGTTACCTTTCAGAGACTAAATTCACCCCAAAAAAAAAAAAACGCAATTCAGTTTCATGAGCTGTAGTAATATATCACTTATGATATAGTACACGTGATTACCCATAACAAACTTTTAAAATCAGCAGTATAAAGAGACAGAAGAAAAAATGCTAACTTTTGAAATGGATCTCTTTTTTCCAAAGCCAGCTATGCTGTATGATAAGCAGGGCTTAGGAGTGGAGCCCAGAGCTGGAGTGTGGAGCAGCTCCGGAGCAGTGGAGCTGCAAGTTTTTGCCTGGAGCTGGAGCAGAACTGGAGCAGAGCTCCAAAGCCCTGCTGATGAGGTTCCTAAATACAGCATAGGCTACAATGAGTTTCCATTAAAGGTTTAGAAAATGCACTTATTATGCCATAAACTCTTTGCAGCTCATTTTCTATTTGTATATGTGACTTAATCCCTAGATGAACATCAATCACAGCTGAAAAGAACACCTGTAACATTTTTCATTCTTGAATGAACATATAAAAGTAAAAGAATCTGGTCAGGAAATTGACCTATACTGTATATGTGCATTACCATTTGCTATATTTCACCCACTGCAGTTGAAGTTTTATTATTTATACTGTGTTATATATATTGAATTTATTGTTTATACTTAGTGCCTAAGATACATGGGCACTGTTCATACTCAGGAGAAGAGAGCACCTCATGCTAAACAGTTTAGCGTTAAATCCACTAAGATAGTGGTTCTTGAAGCCGGTCCGCCGCTTGTTCAGGGAAAGCCCCTGGCAGCCGGACTGCTTTGTTTACCTGCCACGTCCACAGGTTCGGCCAATCGTGGCTCCCACTGGCCACGGTTTGCCGCTCCAGACCAATGGGGGCTGCGGGAAGCGGCGCGGGCCAAGGGACTTGCTGGCTGCACTTCCCGCAGCCCCCATTGGCCTGGAGAGGCAAACCGTAGCCAGTGGGAGCCGTGATCGGCCGAACCTGCAGACATGGCAGATAAACAAACCGGTCCAGCCTGCCAAGGGCTTTCCCTGAACAAGCGGCGGACCAGCTTCGAGAACCACTGCACTAAGGGACTCAAGTGTTGCAATGCCTAACTTTTAGGCAGCTTGCTACCCCAGTAGAATCCACAGCCCTTGGTTAGATACCCAGGCTCCTATGCAATGGATAGGGAGAGAGGCCCCTAAGAATGAGATCTACAAAAGGCTGCAAGCTGAATGGGGAGCCAACCAAGATAGCCAATAGAAGATGGCAAGGAGAAGGGTGTGGCCTAAGACCTACCCTGTAAGGCCGTTAGACACACAGGCCCAGGCTGGAGGGCGGTACCTATTTCCACTTCAGGCTCACAGCTGTGAGCATTTTCCTGGAGTGAGACATCTAAACCATTTCTTGCAAGAGAGAGGTGGTGGCAGCACAGGCCAAAAGCCGTACAAAATGGGATGGGGAAGGGGATAAGCAGTATCCTTCATAACTTTTAGCCTAGTGATTACAGCACTCGCACAGGCAGTGGGAGAGCCTGGTTCAATTCACCCTTCTGCCGGATGAAGAGATGGGATTTGAACTTGCTTTGCCCACTTCTCAGGTGAGTGTCCTAATCTCTGAACTAGAGAGACACTCTTGAGCCTGTTCTTCATTATTTAATTTATACACAGTGGAACAGCTTCAGCAGGAGAAATTCCCACCCCAGAATATTCCAGAGTCCAATGGTTAAGGCATTCACCTGACAGATGGGAAACTGAGCTCTCCATGGACGTGGGGGTACTTGTCTGGATCCAACTACAGGATCAGGGCCTAAGGAGACAGAAAAAATATGATGAAAGAATGTAATACTGTATAACATATGTAAAAACAAATAGGGTGTTGCACATGTCATGTTAGCTCCCATTTTTTTTTTAAATTAAATACATGACCACAGCCAAATTCCCTCTTTGATATTTAACCTGCCATTACTCCCTTGATTTTCATTATTACTCCTAACCTAATGCTCCTAAGTTTGGCTCCCACACACAGACCTTTTATTTATTCTGTAGAATTTGTTTAGTTTTACTGTTCCAGAAAAATACTGACTGAAATAGTTCAGCACTAGTGCAATACATTTCTACCTACACCAGTTACTCATACCAACACTGAGTGCTTCTGCACTGTCTTTTGGTCTGAAGGAAATCACTTCCAGGATGGCGACTTTGCTTATTGAGATCATCAAGTCTATAATCTTTTGTGCAAGTACAATGGGCATGGGGAAAGCACTATGCAAATGTTATGATACTATTTCCTTCACCCATCCTGTATCTCAGATTAAACTCTGATTTGTGCCCCAGTAGAGGTAATCTTTTCAGTACTTTTGATTAACTCTAATACAGATATAGATTTAACTTCTGATCGAACAAAACTGACAATAGCTAAAGGAAAAATACTAAATCTCTCTAAATGTACAACAGCTTACTTATAACCCCTGAAACAACTGAGAATATTGTCAATAACTTTTTAAAGATAAACACTTTCGAGAGGATTTCCCCAAGTTTTAGCACTTGTTACTACCACAAGTTCAAATGCCAAATATAGTTAGGTGCACACACATACAATCCCACAGGGCTCTTCTTTGAGAGGATTTACTCTTCTCAGTCTGTGGAATAGTATCCAAACCCTGTGTAGGGTCACCAGCTCCTTAAAATTGGGAAACAAGTGGTAGTCCCACGGTCTCATTTAAACTTTCCTTGAATCTGTGAAATGTCAGTCTGCAGTTTGCATAGCCAGCAACAAATTCTACTCCTCTTTCTCCAGTGTGTGTAGGGAGGGAGCTTATACCATAAATCCAACAAGATGGCAAAATCCCTAGAATACAATCCCTACCACAGAACCTTCCTGGCCTTATGTTGCTGCATTGATGAGCTCAGTCTGACTTCCCCTCCTCTAGAGTTCCCATTGGTTCCTTGCTCAGAGTATGATACTGGGTGTCTTGCCAAGCTACTTGCCCACAATGGAAATCACCTATTTAGCTTCAACAGCTAATGAGCACATCCAGTGCCTGCCCCATCCAATTTCTGAATTATTCTGTCCCATCCAGCAGAGTCATCTTGACTAGCTCTGGTAAGTGTGCAGGCACACATAGTGCTCTAAAGAAAAAGCAAATACTGTGTCACCCCCCTCTTGTATTTATACCACTGAATACTGCAATGCAAGCAAGTGGGTACATTCTACTCTACCTCAATGATTTACATCCTAGTACTCTTATGATGAGTATGACTGGCAATTATATCTTATGTGTCTATCTGCATATTCAAGTAGTATCAAAAGGTACACACAGTAAGCAAGTATCATTTGTAGATCTTAGTCCATACAACAGTAGGACTATAAAAACATAATCCGCAAATTTTGCATGTTTTCTTTTAACTCTGTGTGTTCTGTGAAGTTGTGACAGGGTTCACTCACCACTACAGCACCTCCTGCTGGCTGTCTTAGGAATTGACTATGCTCATCAGTGCACCCTCTTTTGGTGATGTCTTGCTGCCATCACTTCTGCTCTAGGACCCACATCACTCCCAGGACCACAGCGTCCTCTTCAAGACACAACCCACCAGCTGTGCCGCTCTCTGTGTTCCCCCCTTCTGGGGGAATGTACTGCAGTCTGCTGTCCAGACACTTCCCTCAGTAGCAAATGTAGCCCATTGTCTGGTCACTTCCTCAGTGGTGAGGGTGGGACCCAGGCCCACCCATTAGTCTGGATCCCAGCCCGGAGACCCTGTAGATGGCCACCACTTCCCCTCCATCTCCTCAGTAGATTTTCCTGGGCCACTTCCCCATGGCCCAAGCATCTTTTTTGCCCTTACCTCATGGCCTCAGCCTGCAGATCCCTTCAGCCTGCCAGGAGCTGCCTTCAGCTCCCCGGATCTCTTCCTGCAACACTGCTCTCTCCAGGGTGCTTGCTGCCTTCAACCTGCAAGGCAGCCAGTCCACCTCCCTCAAGTTTCAGGGAGTGACTGAAGCTGCTCTGCAGCTTTTCTTATATGAGCCAGCCAGGCCCTGATTGGCCGCTCCTTGCAGCCACTCTCTAATTGGCTGTCTCCTGCGCAGCCTCCCTAGGGCTCTATTAACCCCTTAGGGGCACGAGCCCCATCACAGAGGTCCAATAGGTATTTGTATTACAAGAAAGCAAATTCATCCAACTTCCATTGGAGAACTCATGTTGTGAATTTACTGGTGCTTGTATCCCTTACTTTGATATTCCTGAAATGAAGTATTCTGGTTTGGGTCAAATTCCTCTACTTGTGAATTTAGTTCTGATTATACAATGGAATCAGACAAGATTCACCCTCTCTTATCTACACTTGCATTACCTACTTGCTGTTGAGTTCCGCTTGCTGGAGTCTCTTCCCACAATTGTACCTCCATAGATTCACTGGCATAAATTAATCCACAGGGATGTAGTGTCTCTTGGTGAAGATTTTGTATGAGACCTTCTCCTGACACTGCCTGTACCTTGTAAACAGGTAATTCACCTTCCAATTGTTCTAGTGCCACATATACTAATGGTTCCCATCTATCTGCAATTTTCTGCTTTCCTCTGGGACTAAAGTTGCACATTATATCTTCCAGTTATATAGTATATAGTTACCTTGGCATCCCATCATCATTGCTTTGCCAATTGATTTTTCTCCCTTTCCTTAATAGCTAAATCATATGCTTAGAAAAATCTGTGTCTCAGGTCCTTCACAGGTTGCTGAAGTGTTACCTCATATTGCCCTTGCTATTATATTCCAAGACACAGATCAATTGGTAGCAATGGCTACCTTTCAAAAAATAGAAAGTGTAGGGACTTTCCTATTGTATCATTATTAGTACAACCAATATGCATGAATGAGTAGTAGAATATATTTCCCCCAGTTGTTCTTATATGCTTCAAGAGTTCCTAACATACTCAGAATTAGACAATTTCCTTGAAGATGTTATGGAGCAGTGCACAGTTTTACTCCTGTGTGACTTTACGCAGCTCAATCAGATCCAATTCAAAGTTTGCACCTTGATCACTGTGTATTTTTCTAGAAAAGCCATGGGGGTTGATAAAATTCTTCCACAATTCATTAGCCACAGTTCTAGGCATTTGGTCTTTTGTCAGATAGGCTTGAGCATACTTGGTAAAATATCAGTCACAAGAATATTCCTGATATCAGAGACATCCAGGTCTGTAGTTAAGAAATCAATGAGGACTAGTTCTACTGGGCAAAAGCTTTAATATTCACAAGTTTGGCAGCCTTCTCAAATGTTGTCTTCCTCTTGAGACAGATCTGACATATATCCTGGCTGCTAGGGTTATATGGGACCAATTAAATTGCTCTCTCTCTAGCCAATTTCAAGGTGCTCTTCATGCCCAGGTGACCCATACATTCCTCACCATATATCCCTTCTAAGGCTTGGTGTTGGTGAGCATAATGAATTACTCTCTGCCTCACATCAGCTCCTCTCCTTTGTGTTCCTCTACAAATCTCCATCCAACAGCTTTGGCCATTCTCATAAATAGCCACCTATTGTACCACTTTTTTTCTTCATCCTGACTGGGCCTATCGATAGAATCCAGAAAATGAATCACATGTGCTACATACTTATCACATCATTTTCCTAGGGAAGAGTTGATTTTGTGGAAACCACATTTTCTGTTGAAAAGAATATTGACTGACTGAAAATTGCCCACCAGATCTAATGTCCACATTATGGAAAGAACACCTCCTTTACTTATGAAGATTTACAGATTGCTCAGACTACGTGATGGGAAAGCACCTGCATGATTGTAAATAGTGAAGAATTGCAAACATGCAGTTAGCTGTTAGACACCTGAAATCCAGTCTGTAACAGATACTGTATACCTCTGTTTTCTAATGATATTTCTTTAACTAAGTGTGTAGATATGGACATGCCTCAGCTGAGGGTGTAGTTACTAGTGGCTGAGGAGTAAGAACCTCATCCTGCCACCCTTATTCACATGTTGCCCTGAACTGTGACAGGGTTCTGCACTTATATTTACTCTCTCTGGTCCAACAAAGGCACCCACTCCAGGCTCCTCAGCCACCACCTCTCCTGGGCAGAAACCCATCTCTCTCTCCCTTCTGACTGGGGTATTACCAAGGAGAATAGGTCTTTGCCTATACTGTGTTATTCCCCAACAGACTGCCTAAGCAGGCCTGCTTTGCTTATTTCCTCAGAGATGGTGGACAGTGTAATTTCCAACAGTTATAAATTACTACAAAGTTCTCTCTAAGCAAGCACTTTTATTCCTAAGGTAAAAGTGTTAGAGAAAACATTAAAATAAAAACCTAAATACATGCCAATAAGCATACCAGGGATCACCTTCTAATTACAACAGTGGCTCTGGTTAGTGATTAGTTCTTCAAACCCCACACAGGGGTTTTCCTATGGTCACCAGTTTATAATAGCTTTTGTTCAGAACTAGCCCCACTAGTCTCAGTGGGCCATAAGACCTTCCAACCCTTCCCTAAAGATTGGGCCCCCTACTTTGACCAAAGGTCCTGTCCATTTTCTGGATCTGAAAGAAAGACCTGAGACAGTTTTAACTTAGGCTATTTAACCAAAAATCCTCTGTGTCTGTTGGTCCCTAGAGAATCTAGTTTGAACCAGTATATGCGAACCTCTCTCCAGGTAGCTCTCTGGCGGTGTTACAACCTGAGTGAGCGTGCCTAACCACCCCTCACTGTTTCTGGTATCTAGAGGACTTGGTTTTCCATGCAGTTATATACAGTCCCTCAACAGTACATTAATAATTGCATTTTAATATAATAAACTCCAAAAATACTTAACCTGATTCAGTAAGGTTTGTCCAGGAGATTGTCATATCTGTCACAAGCCCAGCTCAATTTCATTGGGACTACATGTGGTTAAAGATTCCCTGTTTGCATAAGTGTGGCAGATTCAGTCCCTGAGCTGTCACTCTTTGTATACTTTTAAACCAAAGTGAGGATTATGTACACATTGGTTACTTAACACTTTTATTCTTCAGAATCTGAACACCCATACATCAAAGGCAGCAATGTTGTGGCTCACCAGCTAATGAGGACCATTGGACTGAAGAAAGTCAGCATTTTGCTGTACAGAGAATCAGAAGCTGAAGTATACATGTGTTAAAGGGTTTAATACAGAAGTCGTTCTCTCCTCTTTGAAGCTGTGCAGAGAATTGGATCTTCCTCCTGGATTATGAACTACTGTTTTTAAAAGGGCAACTGTCCCTCACTTAAATGAAAAGGTGCATACTGCAACTTTCATCATTTTTGGACTCATGAAATTTAATGGACTTTTCTTAACTCAAAGGTTTGAAACACTAGAAAAAACCGTCAACCATGACTACTTGTTTCATCTTTGGTTGGTGCCAGCATTGGATGCAAGAATAAATACTGTCCATTTAAAAATGTTGACTGATTTAGTCACTTTAAAGTTTGCAATCCTTGAAATCATTTGTAAAAATGCAGATCCAATAGCACAGATGCTGAATGGTGTGTTAAGTCTAAGATCTTTTGTTACATCTTCTGAGCAAGTAAAATGAACTTTGTTAATTTAAACATAGAAATACTGTATTTTAGTTATAATAGAATAATACTATATAGATGTGCTGAATATACCTGTGTTTTAAAATTTCTATGGTAAATTAACTAGGATTTTAAAATTCAGCATAATTATTCTTGCTAATGCAAAAATCTCCACAAGCCATAATACTTTCCCCAATGCTTTTCCCCAACCTGCTCTCACGGGGTATGTCTACACTTCAATTAGACACCTGCAGCTGGCCCATGCCAGCTGACTCGGGCTCACAGGGTGGGTACTAAGGGGCTGTTTAATTGCAGTCTAGACGTTCGGACAATCCATTGGGACTACTATGAGGTTTTTCATTTTACAATGCAGTAAAATTTCAAATGCAGTCAGAAACCATGATGGACATGATCAGGCCTAGTAGTAAAAGCCATGGCAGTTGGGCACAGTGGTCACAGCTGTGGCAGTCAGGCCCACTGTTCCCTCTAAGCTGCGTGCGTGTGCATGTGCACACAGATCCTAAACCCCACGCACATGGCAAAACACCGCACACACAAAAAATGAAATACTACATCAGAGCCAGGCCGAAATATCATTTACAGGCAATTTTTGACATTGTTTGCCCATCTATCAACACAGCCAGATTCTACTAGCTGGCGGGGGGCGGGGGGAGGAGAAGGTTAAATTCCCCCCCCCCCTTTTTTTTTAAGTATTTAAAATAATGACATTTATAAAACATGTAGAACTATTATAACAAATTGCAAATTAAAATTTTGAATGTATAGCATTTTACTCACTTGGGCGCATTTGCCTCATGGTGCACAAATTTGAACTCTGCTTCAAAAATTTGCACAGAAGAAATTTTTTGCACACATGACCTGTCAAAAATTAGAGGGAAGGCCCAGTTGTTGGAGCCCGCTGTCAGAGCCAGAATCAGCGAGGCTAGAGTGAGCAAGGTTGGAGCAGGACTAGGAACAAGGCTGGTGCAGGCTAAAGCTTGGGGAGTCTGTTACCACTGTTGGACAGGAAAGAGTTCCAAGCCCTGGAGTGATGAGCAGATTGAGTTGCTGTTTCTCCTGTGGGACTCATACCTGCCCTGGATGTCACTTGTCCAGCTGCAGATTGGCTTGAGCCCAGCGCAGGAGTAAATCATCTTACAAGTGCTACTTTTAAAAAGACTTTATCCTATTCCCATCAAAGCCAGAGGTGAGATCCCCAACCCTATATTGTTTGAACCTTCTCAGACACATTGAAAAATATAAAACTGTTGGTTTGGTTTATTTTTTTAAATAGAATACTCTGTCTTGATTTACTGAAATTAACCTGATTTGAATTAAATGCAGATGTTTACAGTTTATACCAATAAGTAGACAGATGAGATATCCAATTATTTAAAAAGAACATAAACAAAACAAGCTTGACAGAAAGCCCCCCCCCCCCAAAAAAAGAAAGACAGGTATAGAAAATATTGACCAGTGTGTAGAATTGTTACCTATTCTATGCAGTTTGTCACAAGTATTACCGTACAGCATGAAATTTAATAGCTAATTCCTCATATTACAGACTAAGATGCTAGTACTTTACTGTACACTAAATAGATTGTCCCTCTGCTCATAGAGTATATGTGGCACATTGGGACCATGCTGTAGCAACCCTGACATTTCAAATGAGACCAAGGTGTTTTTAAAAAAAATAAAATGCTTAAGAAAAAATTTGATTTTTATTTAAGTAACACTTGCCTCTAGTTTAGATTTATTATACTTAGATAATGTTTCTGCTGATGGGATAACTTCATGAGATACTCATTTTTATAATGAGATGGCAGTCCTAATGTTATAAGGAAACACTCCTAATGTTACACCATTGTACTTCAATATGTAGAAACTGAATGTAGGACATACACTCTAAGATCGTGGAAAATATTGAATGGTCACAATTTCAGTTTTCTATTCAGGTCTTCTAGTTCAAAGAAAGCTGTTTGTACTGAATGGAGTAGCTTTCCTAGGAAATAAGCTTTCGATAAATGAAAGCTTAACCTAAGGAACTCAAAGATAAAAACAAAACATGTCCACTCTAACATTATAATTGTTTTGCATATTAGTCATATAAATGGTTTTGTAGTGCTGATGTTAATCATAACTTCAGTAATCTGCATTTCACATTTTCCCCTTTATGTCCTGCATAAGTGAGTTTGGTTTGCAATCCTAATTTTCCCAGGGCCACCCCTTCCTGCTGAAAGTCACAGATCTTGACAATGACTGTACAGACTGCTCCCACCCTCTGTGTGTATACATGTGTGTGTGTGTGTGTGTGTGTGTGTGTGTGTGTGTGTGTGTGTGTGTGTGTGTGTGTGTGTGTGTGTGTGTGTGTGTTGTGTTAGAGTATATAGAGCAGCTGGAGTGTGGGCTACAGTCTCTGGTGGTGGTGGTGGTGGTATGTGTTGTGATGCATACATTTTATATATAGCTGAAGGGGTTCTCAGTTGAAAATACACTGAGCTCTCCTCAGGAGAGAGGGTTGTGTTTTGTTTGTTTGTTTTTTTTTAAAAAAAGGCAGATTTAAACACAAAGGCAAGCTGATGTCTTTTCTTGCAAAGTTTAGTACTTCAAAAGTTAACGTCTAAAAAACTGCAGATGGATGGATAAACATATCCTTGGACAACATGCAGCAACCCTTATCTTTCCATCAGCATCTCCTACTTGTTGCTTACATCCTTTGGATTCCCTTGTTGCATCTTTGTACTGGGTCCGCTCCATTAGGTAAGGATTTTGGTACTTTTTAGTTGTTTGACAGTGATTTGAGGGATACAGTGTTAATGAATGTTATAAACTGAGACACAACCTGTTTATGTATACTTTTGAGCAACATCTACAGCGATAGAGATATAATTTTAAAGAGTATCCAAAATAGCGTGGAAATGGTATTAAAACAATTAAGCTAATTTGAAAGTTCACATAGTGAAAGTGGTTTTGTGGACCCTGAAGCACACTTACCAGGCACAGTATTTACTATATATGTGGGACTGGGCATTTTTTTTTGTTTTTATAATACAAAAGAGAAAATACAATCCTTCTGAAAATGCTTACTGTGTTAGAAAATGACATGGATTCATAACTTGTTCCATTAAAGGAAAATATGTAAAAACCCACAGCATAAATTAAGAAAAAGTATTTAAAAAACAGAATCCATTCCTCCAGGGAGAAGTTTGTGCTGTATATCAGATAAATGTTATAGTTCAGTTAATTACACATATAACAATACACATTTACATAGTGCCTGGCAATAGTGCTCATAAGTAAATTTTGATGTATTGTACATATTAAATGCAAGCTTTGTTTAATGCTGGCATAATATTCCCAATAAGAGGTTACAGATTTTACATACTTTATTTATTCAGTTTTATTAATCTAGTATAGTAATTAATCTACTGTAGCAATATAACTAGCAGTGAATATCATGTCAGCAGTTATTGAGCTAATAGTGTCTGTCAAACAGAGTATAAAATAATGGGAAAGCCTGGGGCTCAGAACCAAACATTGAGTGTAGTTGTATGCATATCCCATGTGCAATACTTAGTAGCAATCGCCCCTTGCTGGAAATATATCACAATATTTTATACAGTTTAATTCAGCTATGGTTTTTGATTGTTTAAAAAAGTGATCAGCCAGTGATTAGCTGTATAAAGATAAACAATTTAAAGCTCTCTTCATTTCAATATCAAAGGGTCACCTAGTAAGGTTTGCAGGACTAAACACAAAGCGAATGACCTTATCTTCAAACAATGTTGCTAGTTTCTAAAACCTTTTGAAGGGTTGCCAGTTTTATGGAGTGTAGCAGCTACTTACCTGATAGAAAAGGCTTTTCATCAAGGGGAAATGACCTTTTAACTCCTGGTAACAAAGCAACTGCTTTTCCATTTTAGTTTTGTTATTGAAGGCAATATGCACAGACATACTTTTTAAACTGGGAATACAAACCAAAAATTAAGAAATTGTTTGCTGCATTTTAGAGGCAGAGGATCTTTTGTTTTTGTTTTTCCCCTGTGAACTGCAAATAAATAAAATTGCTCAAAAAAAATTACATTTTCTGACAGATTGTGCTGTGACATAATATTAACGAAAGCCATATGCTGTTTACTTTTATACTCTGAATATAACAAAACTATTAATTCCATAAGGATTTTGCTGTGAATAAGGAAAAAGTCTGACCAAATAGCTCTCTGCAGCTGCCTCATTAAGAAAAATAAAACGTCTTACAGAGCAAGGGGGATCTCCTTATCATTTTCTTCAGGAATGGAGAAGCCAGTAGTGATTAAGGATACACTCATTCTTGTGCTTTACATGGTCCCCCGTGATTGAGAAACATGAAAGGGTTACCTACAATGTTTGTAGCTGTGCTGTAGCAGTTTTTTTAAATAAAGCACCAGATGCAACAGCAACTCAGTGACTCATAGGGGTGGGAGGGTTGACACTGCCCAGAGCTTGTCAAACTTTACTCAGCTAAGACTGTAAGCAAAAGAAAGAAACTTTTCTTAAAAATACCTCTTTAACAATTTAACCTTAAAATATCTAGCTCTTTGTAGCATTGGCATCAAGATGAGGTTCCCCCCTCTCCCCCAGTTGCTTTTCATGCAATAGGGTGTTTGAAAAGTTTGGAAATGTTATATAACTTGAGCTTCATGCAAAGTTACATACATGCACCAAAGATCATGAAAGAAGAGTTAAGTTGTGGCAAGTGAATTTTACAGTACCAAATATATATACTACTTTTTTTAAAAATAAAGATAATGAGCCTTTAATGTGTATGGGGGCTGGGAGGAGGAAGAAAGGTATGGAGAAATGAGGAGTAGGTGGAATGGAGAATAGGAAGTGCAGCAGGGAGAAGAAATTTGATTTGCAGAAGAAAGGAACAGTGCCATGGTCTTCATGGCCTAGGACAGTCCTTTCCCCTAGGGTGGGGAATATCTGGGTGAAGAGTTCAAGTAAAGTCATCTTTGCCATCTGAGTTCCTGTCTTCATCTCAGGTCTGAGCCATCTCCAACATGAATTTCATAGCTTTTCAGCAATCATGAAGGACTGTGCTCTGAAAGGATACCATTCTTCCCAGAAATGTTGTGGAGTATCTCTTATGAGATGTCCAGAGTATTAAAGATGCTGCTTTGACCTGCATATAGTCTCAGACAGTGAGAAGGTCTAAAAGCACAATTAGCTGTTTGCTCAATCCCAGTTAAGTATGGGGCCAGCAAAACTGCCTATTGTTCAAGGGATCACTAGGCTGCAGTTCCCATTTACCTCAAAGTTTCAAGGAAGGCCTTGTTATCAGGCCTCCTCTTTGTAAGCCTGACGGGAAAGGGGCTACTGCTGAATCAAGTTTTGCCAATACTGCTATAGTAGGCAGCCATAGTACAGTGATCACCTATTTTACTTGTTGCTGCTATTGGAACATTAGATAGTATATTAAATGGCTGCTGGTGGTTGGCTATTTGCTGGAAGATTTGTTGTTGCTCGTATTGAGTGTTCTGTTCAGCCACCCATTTTAGCAGTGGATCCATAGCCATCCAGCTACAGGGAAGGAGAGACATTTGCTTTAGGGTATCCATCTTTTCTTTTCAAGGCTTGACTAGCTTCCTTGCACAGGGACTAGGTTATACTTGCATTCTCAATCAAATCTGTAGTGGTTTGCCTAGAGCACAGCTCACCCTGGAGCTTCCTGATGCTCTGACATGGCCACAATTCTCCTGGCAGGAGTGGGGAAGGAGAGGAAGTCTGTGTCTCCAGAGGTTCATTAAGGCAGGCTTCAGCCAAACTGATAATCATCCCTTCATTCTTACTCCCTTCTGGAATGGGGTGGGGTTGAAGGATCTCATCCCTGAAATACTTTAAAACAAAAAACAAAGTCAATTCAATACTGGAGCATTCCCAGTCTGCCAGTGGGGTGTCCTTGCCCTTTCCTTTGGTCTTATTTCACATGCAGTCTCTTAACTGAGTGTTGCTCTTTCCTGAGGTCTAACTACTTATCCCCAGTGGCTGCTTCGGCTAGTATGCCCATCTCTCAGCCAGCAAAGCTTGCTTCAGGCAGAGACAGAGCTCCAACCTCATTCCTGGCCAATCAGCCCTGAACTGAGCCAGGCTCTCCTTTTATTCTCCCTCCAGGCTTGGCATTGGCCAGGGGTAAAGCAGGGTGGGGCTAGCTGGGCCCATAGACTCTCCTAACCCCTTCTCTGCTGTTGTGAAGCCTCTTTGTCCCATCACAGGCTCCATTTTACTAACACTGTTCATACTTAGCACAAGAGAGTATTTTGTTGTTCCTGTTATTGCTGCATTAGGTAAAATCATGCCTTGGTTTAAAACACTGGCAAAACTCCCATTGACTTCAGTGGAGCCAGGATTTCACCCTTGTTTTTTCATACCTATCTTCAGAGCTGATCTAAAGCCTATTGAACTCCACAGGAATACTTCTGCTGGCTTTATATCTGTCTCTTTTCTATATCTTTCCTACCACATCACCTGGGTTGTTATCTATTCAGATTTCACAAATGAAGCAAAATCAAGCCTAGTCTGACCTTGAATGGAAGACTTCCAAAGAAAAGCAAGGATATTGTAAGAAGCATGTTTTATTCTTTATTGGGTTTGGTCTCTATTCCTTTAAAAATAAAGTGAGCTCTGACCCTTTGGAATGCAAAGCACTATTGACCGTAGGTTTTATGTTGCCACCTGACAAAGCCCTAGTAAAGCTCCCTCTTCTGGACACTTACCATAGGGATTGGGCCATGGGGGTGAGACCTAATGATTACAGCCAGGAGCCTGAAACCGAAGTGCTAAGCCAAAGATTGTTCCGCTTCTGGGAAAATTCCACTCCTTTAAGCCTCAGCCCCTTGGAGAAAAGTTGAACACCACTAGTTCTCTTAGCTTCAACTAACCCATTGTCCTAAGGTGCTTCTGTTTGAATGGGCAACCATCAAGGTTTAATGACTTTTGCTTGTCCTTGATTTGAGAGATACGCTAGACTGCCCTGACAGCAGACAAGCTATTTCTCATATACTGAGACTTCAGTGATACAACAATTTCATAAAATCCCCAAATTTGTAAATTGTACATATATTCCCTAAATTGTCACCTCACCCATCATAATAATATCTTTCAGACTAATTAGGTTGGTAACATCAAAACTATAAGTTTCAGAGTAGCAGCTGTGTTAGTCTGTATTCGCAAAAAGAAAAGGATTACTTGTGGCACCTTAGAGACTAACAAATTTATTTGAGCATAAGCTTTCATGAGCTACAGCTCACATCCGATGAAGTGATCTGTAGCTCATGAAAGCTTATGCTCAAATAAATTTGTTAGTCTCTAAGGTGCCACAAGTACTTTTTTTTTAATCAAAACTATAGTGGACTTCAATAACTAGAAAAGATGGAGAATACATGAAGTTCTACTGGGGTAGAGCTTCATTTGGATGGGGTGGGTACAGGGAAGATTGGGCTATTTAATTCTAGTTTTGCATAATTTTCCTATAGATGATTATACTTTAGATTTGTCTATTCTCCTCTACAAGTGCATTTAACTAGGAATGCCTTGTTTTTGGCTTAATGTAGCTGGGATATAATCCACAGTTTAAATGAAAGTTATCAACTCTAATTTGAGAGAATACATTACTGATTAAGTGAGTTAAGGTTCAGATCAAGTCCAAATTCAGCTGAATGTGAATATTGACCATGATCTCTTCATTGTGTGTGCTGCATTGTCTGGTTTGACTAAACGAAAGGCTATTTATTCATGGTGAAATGTGAGGAACTATATCAGGTGGAAGAATACTTATCATCTGGCCTTGAAACTGTATTAGAAGCCACTTTTGTGCATGAAATGGTGGGGGTTTTTTTGTTTGTTTTTTTTTTTTAAGATCTTTGTATGTCAAGTTCTTGGAAGATTTGTTTAATTACTATATACTCATTGCTTCTGACACATATTACTTTGATTATTCTGACACCTATTATACAGATTGCTGTATTCATAGTTCATGGCATCCATTGGGAACCATGAGGGAATACATTTAATATCGCAGGAAAAATTGATTGCCACATATATTCAAGAAAATATAATAATGTACTGTATTCTTTCTGCTGTTTTTATATTAATTGATCAATTGACGAGTTTCTTACTCCCTTATTTTGTTCATATAGCAACTTCCATGAGGTGGATATCAATTTATCCGCATGCTTCAATGATACGATGCACCTCCCATGGTGACAGGAGCATTTTACAACTCAGTTGTCTCTTGACAACTTGGTGTTGACAGTTTCAGAAAATGGTCCCTCATGTAGTGTCTTGTTAACATCTCATCAACTTAAAGGCTCCTGCTCTACTTCTCATGAACTAGAAGATAAAGAGGTCAACTTATGTTATGTGCTACAAATGTTTATATTAGATAGGGACAGGATAACTAAGCTAGGTTATGGTGTAGTTTCTTCATTTTTGAAATAGCTGAAACTTCAAATTTTTCCTTTTATATTCAGTATTTGCAGAAATAAAATATCTGCCAAAATCTCAGGAAGACCACATGAATGTGACAGGAAGGGCAAGTAATGCTCTAAAATTAATACCGCTATAATGACTTTTAGTTGTAAATTGGGAAAAACAGCTGGGATCTGAAATTGACTCTTGCATTTGGAAGGAAATCCTGCAATATGCTGGCTCCTACTTATTCTACTCAGTTTAAGTGCCATGGACTATGAATGATTTGCTGGCCTTTGACCCATCAGAAAGACCATCCACAATATTCAGGAAAAATGTTGAATATATTGTGAATGTGTCACTCCAACCTATATCCTGTGAATGACACCCACTTTGGGTTTCTAATAATCTTTTATGGAAGTTTGCATTCCTGGGCATCCAGAGTACTATAGGAAGAACAAAGAGTAAAGATACAGTCACATTCTTGCTTAACATAATAATAACAACAACTTTAGTTGACAACTGAAAGTATCTGGGAAATGCAAATCCACCATTAGTACCAGACAGTCCTGGTGAGACAAATCTCTCATCCCTTCTCTTGGTCAAGTATCTGATTTGCACTGATACTTGCAAAGATTTTCAGAAACATCTCATATTTGTGATATTTTGAACATCCCCCTTCGTCCTTGTCAGGGTTCCTTCCCTACTCTGAACTCTAGGGTACAGATGAGGGGACCTGCATGAAAGACCCCCTAAGCTTATTCTTACCAGCTTAGGTTAAAAAACTTCCCTAAGGTACAAACTTTGCCTTGTCCTTGAACAGAATGCTGCAACCACCAAGTGATTTAAACAAAGAAAAGAGAAAGAGACCACTTGGAGATGTCTTCCCCCAAAATATTCCCCCAAGGCCTACACTCCCTTTCCTGCAGAAGGCTTGATAATATCCTCACTAGTTGGTACAGGTGAGCACAGACCCAAACCCTTGGATCTTAAGAACAATGAAAAAAATCAGGTTCTTCAAAAAAGAATTTTATTTAAAGAAAAGGTAAGAGAACCACCTCTGTAAAGTTAGGATGGTAAATACTTTACGGGGTAATCAGATTCAAAACAGAGAATCCCTCTAGGCAAAACCTTAAGTTACAAAAAGACACAAAAACAGGAACACACATTCCTTCCAGCACAGTGAATTTACAAGCCAAAAAACAAAGGAAACCTAATGCATTTTCTAGCTAGATTACTTACGAACTCTACAGGAGATGGAGAGCTTGCTTCCTTGATCTGTTCTGGGCAAAGGTATCACACAGACAGGCAAAAAACTCCCCCCCCCCCCTCCAGATTTGAAAGTATCTTGTCCCCCCATTGGTCATTTTGGATCAGGTGCCAGCGAGGTTACCTTAGCTTCTTAACCCTTTACAGGTGAAAGGATTTTGCCTCTGGCCAGGAGGGATTTTATAGCACTGTATACAGAAAGGTTACCCTTCCCCTTATATTTATGGCAGTCCTGCATTTCTCCAGTCACTTGTGCTATAATCAACTATGGTTGTTCTGTAAAAATTAGTTGACTGTGATACAACCTCCCTCCAATAACGTAACAGATTTGATTAATCAGGACTACTTTATCATCAGTTCTGTTCTCTTCTTAATGGATTAGAAAAAGAAAAAAAAAAAAGGATTTTTGTATTGTTCCTTAATTGTTACTTGTTAAGATTAGCATGGACAACAAAGACACAGACAGGAAGAAGCTTAATTAATAAATAATTTACTTCAATTTTGTAAGAAAAAGGAACATGTGAACAAGGCTGTTTATTTCCTAACCCAATGTATTGATGACTCATCTTTCTTGTTTACTGTGTTGATATGCAGAGATTTCATTTTGTAAATCCATAATGAGCAGCAATAAACCTAAAGGTAAAAGAAAGCTTCCTGCTGGTTATGTTAGACTGGTCTTTTCTTTCCCCTTATGTAGCTTTCTTATAAGTTATGCTCCCACCTATTTATATAAAGATCTATTTGCTTTGGCTGAAATTTTCAATATAAAATAGAATACCTAGCTTTTCATCAACAAATCTCAAAGTGCTTGTAGCGAAGCAACAACTCACCAGTGTGACACCTCCTGCTGGTAGTCCTAGAAATTAGCTCTCCAGCATATGGAGCACCCTCTGCAGGCCAATGTCTCACTTGCTGCTGGCCCGTGTCCCTCCTGGATTTCAGTGCCCTTTACCCTGGGGTTCTGCCCCAGCAATACCCCCACACTCTGGGTCTCCCCTCCCAGGGGAACCCCCAACCCTCTAAACCCACATTGCCTCAGTGGCTACTGCCAGTCATCATCTAACCCCCGCTCACTGGGGCAGACTGCAGTGTAATGGCCGCTCATCATTGGCAAGGGGTTGGGACCAGCTGCCTCTGCTTATTCCCAGGCTGCCCCTCTGCAGCCCCAGTACCTTTCTGGGACTTTACCAAGGCCTGCAGCCTGGGGGTTTATCAGGCTGGAATTCCCCAGCTCCCTTTACCCTTCCACTGCACTACCTACCTTGCTCTCCCAGGCAGCCAAGTCCTTCTCTCTCCACTGTTAGAGAGAGATTCCTCTGCATCTGGCCTCCAGCCCTCTTATAAGGGCCACCTGGGTGCTGATTGAGTGGGCCACACCTGTGGCTGCTTTCCCAATCAGCCTAGCCTTTCCCAGCCTCAGGCCTCTCCAGGGCTCCTTTAACCTCTTCCGGGCCAGAGTGGCGTGACCACCCCGCTACTGTGCTTTACAAAGAAGGTCATTATCAGTATCTCCATTTTACAGGTGGGGAAAATAGCTTACGGGAGTTAGGCACCCAAATCCCACTGAATTTCAGTAGGGTTTGGGCTCTTAAGGATCCTTTGAAAATCCCTGCCTTTACTGTATAAATAAGGAGCCTCTAATTTTAAATATTTGTCCAGTCCTGGCCTTATCAGGCCTCTGAGGACTTTCCCCATATTATTACCCAGCCTGACAATCCTTTGCGTAGACTTGTCATCTTCACTGATTCTCCTGGTCAAATCTCTGATGAGGAACACTGAATCCTTTTCATGATGAAGGCTGTTGTAGTTTGTGTTATTCCAAGATAGGAATAAAGGATTAAGATGTAACAGGATGCATTTTATTGACCTACTATTCTCCTTTCCTACATTGCAAGACAAGAGGCCAGAAACCTCAGGCATCTGAAAGTACTCAGCCTTTGGCCTGTTACATATGCAATCTCTCTCCCAAAATAATTTCACCACCACTCTCTTCTTTGTCATTGTAATTCCCTTGCAGTGCAAATAGCTTTGACATTAATGGCCCCCACCTCTTCTTCCTTTTTCCCTTCTTGGTGACAATCAAAATTGACATTCTAGTTATGAAAATCATCCGCAGGCTTCAGTTATTCCTACTACACCATATTCTCCATCCTTAATTAACATTTCTTGTTCAGTTTTCTGATTACCTATACTCCTTGCATGGGTGTGTAGACACGTTAGCTCATTAATATACTTCTGACAATATTATTCATCTTCTGTTTCAAAACAACTCCATCTTTTGTCTTAGGGCTGAGCTTGCATAGTGCCTACTGAGAATGCTAAGCAGCCTCATTAAATGGCAGAAAGAATTAGGATGGGGAGCGGGAGGACCAGGAAATCCAGACCTGTTAAGCCTTTTGTAAATCAGAAAGATTCTATTTCAGAGTAGCAGCCGTGTTAGTCTGTATTCGCAAAAAGAAAAGGAGTACTTGTGGCACCTTAGAGACTAACAAATTTATTAGAGCATAAGCTTTCGTGAGCTACAGCTCACTTCATCGGATGCATTTGGTGGAAAAAACAGAGGAGAGATTTATATACACACACAGAGAGAACATGAAACAATGGGTTTATCATACACACTGTAAGGAGAGTGATCACTTAAGATAAGCCATCACCCACAGCAGGGGGGGGAAAGGAGGAAAACCTTCCATGGTGACAAGCAGGTAGGCTAATTCCAGCAGTTAACAAGAATATCAGAGGAACAGTGGGGGGTGGGGTGGGGGGGAGAAATACCATGGGGAAATAGTTTTACTTTGTGTAATGACTCATCCATTCCCAGTCTCTATTCAAGCCTAAGTTAATTGTATCCAGTTTGCAAACTGTAAAACTATTTCCCCATGGTATTTCTCCCCCCCACCCCACCCCCCACTGTTCCTCTGATATTCTTGTTAACTGCTGGAATTAGCCTACCTGCTTGTCACCATGGAAGGTTTTCCTCCTTTCCCCCCCCTGCTGTGGGTGATGGCTTATCTTAAGTGATCACTCTCCTTACAGTGTGTATGATAAACCCATTGTTTCATGTTCTCTCTGTGTGTGTATATAAATCTCTCCTCTGTTTTTTCCACCAAATGCATCCGATGAAGTGAGCTGTAGCTCACGAAAGCTTATGCTCTAATAAATTTGTTAGTCTCTAAGGTGCCACAAGTACTCCTTTTCTTTTTGAGAAAGATTCTAGATGCAGAAGCTTTCATAACATCAAACAACTCCACCTCAGGAAATCTTTTGCAGCTCAGAAAGATGCTACAGAAACCAGATGCACTATAGTGTTTGTAAATACAAACCTTGGCGGCAGAAAAAAACCCTTTATTTTCTACTTTTTTAAAGATCCTCACATCAGGGGGCTTTATTTTGTTTTCTTTAATGAGTCTGGGTAAGAACTCTTCATTGGTGGCTAATCATAGTCTTTGTGAGGAATCTTTGGGTAATTGTTGGTCTTTGACCTATGGATCTTGGATTTAAATCCCTGCAGCTGTTCAGGGAGTGGAGGTTTGTTTGTTCCTGCATCAGACAGAGGCCCTGATTTTGCAAAACGTTATGCATGTGCTTAACTTTTACATATATGAATAGTCTCCTTGCCTTCATTGGAACTAGTCACATGCATGAAACTAGGCATTTGTGTGAGTATTTGCAAGATCGCCACCAGATAGTGTAGATGGCTGCACATGTAGAGCATCCCAGAATGCATCAGTCTGTGGCATCACTAATACTATTAGTCTCATTCACTACTGGTACCAGTACTGCTATTGAATCATACGCATGGAAAGGGCTCAGAAAATGAGGGAGCTCACGTAGCATGTACAATCCTGTACAGAGCTATCCATTGCCTTGGATTTTTTTCTGAAATTGATTAGAAATTTGTTGATTCTAAGTCCAGAAGGGACTATTGTAATAATCTTTACAGCACAGAATGCTGGACTTCGCTGAATTAATTGGTACTTTCACTCCAATGGCTACGTCAAACTAGAGGGTTTTTTGTTTTTAAGAAGAAATGAGTGGGTTAAAGAGGTGGGGGTCACTCAGAAGCAAGTGATTCACCATTATCTTGAATGGTTATTGATCAATGTGCTAACAGTTCAAGCACAAGATAGGATACTAGTTGGTGTCTGCTTCAGATCACCAAATCACACTATATAACAGGATGGCCAGTTCCTTAAGCACCTACCTATAATGTCCAGGAGAGGAAACTGTGTTACAAAGGAGCACTTCAATCTCAGTGATATATGCTGGAAGAATGGGGAAACAATTGTTGTTTCTGCCCATATGCACAGTATTAATCTGGGATTCATATGAGTCAAGTGAGCAGGTTTGACCCTTTTCTCTGAGTACGTACTGAAGCCATGACTGCTGAGGCTGCAGGATCTTAGATGAGGAGGAAGGACAAGATTCTGGTTACATATGGTCTTTTGTACTGTTTTCAAGAGCATGTTTATTCCTGCCCATAATTTCAACTTCATTTCCTATCCTAAACCATTCTTTAGTATTGAAATGTGCTGTTAAACAGCTGCTTTTTCCATTTCTAGTAGAAATGATCCTTCCTTATAGTTTGTGTGCATTCTTGCATCCATAGGTATGAAAGGCACTATATATGTTCAAGATCAATGTCCAAAGATTTTTCATTAACTTTAAAATATACACATTGAGAAAAAACACTTATGCCAGTTTTACTTACCCTTTGAAAACAAGAAAGGACAAAGCACTGAAGAATATGCATTTACCTGGATGGTATGGGAAACCTAATAGACAACCTAATAGAGAACAGGTAGGTCTTTTCCATCTTTCATTTCAGAATAAATTGAGGCTAGCATCTCTGTAAAAACTGACCTCTCCTAGGAAAGGTTATCCTCAAGCCTGGAGAAAATCCTGGAATAAGTAATTTTTTTAGTTTAATTTGTGCTGGTTAACTTGTTCTTACTTTTTAAAAGTCAAATTGGCCATTGACAGTGTATTCAAATAGAAATTTCACTTTAGCTCAGTTCTAGGTATTAGTAATATAATAAAAAGAGAGAGACTATAGTTGCTCTGTCTATATAGCTTAATCGTACTGGATCAAATTCATCCTAGGATAACCAGTTAGGTCACTGGAGTTACACTAGGGGTGAACTTGGTCCTTTCTCTGAAAGTGTATCAAAATATACTTTTTCATTTCCTGAGAAGATATCCTTTCACATATCCTTTGATACATCTCTTATCACCTCATTCAAAATGTTTTATAAACTTTATAGACAGAAATTTGGAACAAATTCTGAGAAATACCAGTCTATAATTCCATAAATTATAGACATCTCAAGTATGCAGTGAGTTCTCACAAAAAGAAATTCATGACTGTCCTGTTTTGGCCTAGCTGAAAAATTAAAATTCACAGATTGAAGTTGATACAGCAGCGGATGTTCTATTACTGATTACTGAACCAAAAGAGCTAAATGTCTTAGTTTTCCTTGAGCTAAAATTTCAAAGTCATATTAAGAATTTAACAGTATAAGGCAATCCTATCAGAACTAGAATATAGATAACAGCTATTCTGATTTTTTTTACACTGCTCTTATACAATATCATCATTTTAAGTACTGACCAATTCTTGACCAGCTCTGGAAAAATTGCTTGTATTTTGATTTTTGAAAGCCAAATTGTCACCAAAGCTAGATACATTGAAAAGTAGGATATTTCGCTACTAAGAAAATTTGGAATTAAATAGACATCACTGCTCCTTCTCTCTGGTGTCTCTTGCTGCTCTTTTCTGTGAGTGGAAAAGTGAAAACAAAAAGTTATCTGATGTCTGAACCCTAGATAATACTGCTGGAAGGTCTTATTAGTTTCACTTTGCTTCTAGCACACAATGCAAGAAAGCAGAAAAAATATGCCAGCATTCTGTAAATATACAGAATATTCTGTAGAAAATAAATTCTGTAGAAGTATATTTGTTCATTTGAAAACTTGGTGAGGGCTGCAAAGGAATTAGCAAACTAACATCAATAGAATTCAGAAAATTAGTAGCATAGAATAGCAGTTGTAGTTTCCTCAAGGTGCTGAAGCCTTTTAATTAATGTAGGGAACAAAGCACAACCACAGATTGATTGATTATTGAAATTGTAATATTAGTTATTGGGGTGCAACACGCACTTGTTACAGATAACAGGTACTTTTTCAGGTGGCTATTTAGAATTAATTAAGAAGATAAAATTGATGAAACACGCATAGAAACTTATGGGCTGTAGTTACTATAGACAAATAGAGTTGAAGTCATAGGAAAACATACATAAGGATAAGAATAAGATAAATACAGCAAAGTGGTTTCCTGCATTGTTTATACTTACAAACTCGCTTTGCACATTCTTACAACAGTGTGGAGACCATTCAGTACAAAGACAGATGGAAAAGTAAGTTAAGGGAGGCACTGATTCAGTTTACACCATCTCGGGGACTGAACGCAGCTGAAAAGAGGGAACTACATTGGATTCCTTATACCCCTTCTTTATGTAAATTATCATATACACAAATATATTTTATCAATTTCTGGCTGTAACAAGATTAATACTTCCCATTAGCCATGCATGGCATTCTGCCTTTCCATAACTATGCCTTTAATCATGAATATTAATAAACCACATCACACATTTCTTTAATAGTTCCTATTCGTTATCACAGTCCATCTGCCTAGTTAACAGATTGCTAAAGCCCCCCAAAACTCTCTTCATGCGGAATGCTGTGGCGCTCTGTACTTTTTGTGGTTACTTGGTTGTCTCTTGAAATGAAAGTGCAGAATTTGTGACCTGGAGTTATCTGCTTGGGCCTACTAGCTTTTAGCTCAATTATGTGTGCTCTCTTACTTGGTGTTACAACTTTCATAACTTCCATTAAGCATGTTTAAGTAAAAGAATTATAAGTTACCCCAACCTATAAGCCCTCCAAGATCAAGTCAGGGGTCAATGGTCAATAGTGCTGACCAACTGCAATCATTCCTTTATGTTTCACATACACTTCAAATTTACAATAACTCTGCAGAAGCTTCAAATTGAAACTTCTTGTCTTACCAATGTGTTTCTTTAGTCTATCTTGCATTTGCTGTTTTGTTTTTATAGGAATACTTGCAAGTTCCTGGCTGTTCCTATTGAGCTTTTCGTGTCTCTTTAAAAAATAGCATTGAAGTGTCTATAAGGAATGTCACAGACTTGCAAAAAGCTAAGAAATCAAGGTTAATTCAGACTACAAACACTGAAACAGGGATAGAGTGGAATTAAGTTTTAGGGATCACTGCAAACTGCAATCATTCTGGTATATGGAACAAAAATTACTTTCAATATCCATTTCATACTGCTGCTTGTGTGTTTGCCCCTTGCTTACACTGACTAATGGGGCATTTAGTTGCAAGGATTAGTCTGTAGAACAATATGTAATTTCAAAATGGAGATTTTTCTTCTATACATATGTTCACTTTTTATCATATGCACTTTCTTGTATTAGTAAAGATTATGATTAACCAGTCAATTGGAAGCCTTCAGCTAACAATTGTCCTTTTCCTGAAACTGTACATCAGATGGGCCTGGTTGTATGAGAGCTCAGTATGTTTTACGATTTTAAACCAATTTCATTCCACCTTTCTTTAAATAATAATAATCATAGCACTGAGAATGAGCTACATCTAATATTTCATTTTTTGCACCACTCAAACATCTGATTTTTATACTAGTACCAAAAACATGCTGCTCGGGTCCTTAATGCTAAGACATATTTTGTTCCATTACATCCGTATAACTTCATTGATTTCAACAGGGTTGTACAAGGAAAACAGAGTGTAGAATTTGGCATATTGTTTCACTTTCCCAGCCTCCCATGATAATCTAAGGCTCAGAATGAACATTTTAATTAAAATATTTGAGAATGACATCACGATATATGGAATTCATACTGCATATTCCACCGCTTCCCCCAAATAAATTTACTGAGAAATACTTCTCATGATATGAATACATAGATTGTTGAGGTGAGCAAAGAGGAGACAAGGTTTCTTTTCTTTTGAATAGTAGCAGGATTTATCCCAGTTTGATAAATTCTGGAGTTATTATACCATACAGGAGAAATAACCTGAGTTTTTATGAAGCTGGTTTCTTTTATATTTCTGCAGTTGACCCAAACACATATTCTTTGGTTTTTAATCTTTCTTTTTTTTTTAAGCGTGAGACAACTATTGCTTGCCTTAATTCCACAAAAAGTCAATTGGCCACATTAAAGTCAGTAAGAATACTCACAGGAGAAAGGCAAGCAGAGTAACAAAATGAATAAAATAGCAAAAAAATGTTCTTTATCACTATAATTCACTCCTGTTGTGGTTTTCAATGAGCAAAACAATCCATCATACTTGAACTTCATGTACATCTCTGAAGCTAACAGCTAGCACAAGTCAATTTTTAATTAAGATATTTTTATAAAACCTACCATTTATTTTTTTCATTTGGGAATAGACTTTGAACAGCATGTCATCTACATAATTTATGTAAATTCAAGTGACCCTTAAATCAGAAATCTGACTGAATTTCACAGTGAAACATAAAAATAACCCGTGACATCATTGAGCACCCAGAATATCTTGCAGCGTGATAAACAATGGAAAATTTCAGCATTGTTACAAGCCAGTGTGATCTTAACCTTTTAAATAAATTACCCATTCTATTTAGAATGCCTGTATAAGGTCATGGATTTGGAGCAGAAAGAAAACAGGTTTGACAGGTTCACTTATTTGTAATATAGATTAAAATATTTTAATCTAAAACATTCTAAAGACAGCAATCAACCCCCACTCAAAAATTATGGGTTTCAGCAGTGTTGCCCTCATTCTGGACTTGTCCTCAATTAGGTCCCCATCCTGTTCTCACTGAAGTCAATGGCAAGACTCCTATTGGCATTAATGAAGGCAGGATCTGTGGGGAGGGGTGAAAGTAAATTCCAGCTGTACAGAGGAACTGTTAGTTAGTCCTTGGCAGCATTAACTCCTAGTGGCAATTTCCAGTAGTTTAAGGAAAGAAAACCTACTGTGTAAAGTGTCTACTCCCTAGCATTTGCTTGCAGAGTTACCATGGTGGTGGCTCCAGACTCCCAAGGAGGAGAGAAGCATGTCACTGAGCCAGTGATCCCCCTGCTTTAGGGTGCTGGGGGAGGGAAGAGTATTATCCCTTCATTTTACTATTCTTTGCTCTTGTGTGCATGCCTAAGCAGAGTCTCCCCCAGACTCCTCCTGTCTAATTAGGTAATGTCCATTTTTATGTCTTTTCTTAAGCTGTCTGATGCCACTCAGCCTTAAAATCTCCCTCTTCTTCCCAGCTGTTCCTAATTTTTCTCTCTCCTTCATGGTGGCCATTTCAGTCCTCTCTAGTTGCTATCCGTCCACACACACACAGCTGTCTTTCCTCATCTGCTGTGAACTATTCTTGTTTCCTCTTTGGCTGTGTGCATGGATATCATACACACATGTATGGATAGTATGCTATTATGTTTCGAAGATGAAGGGAAGGAGAGTGACATAAGGGAAGAGGATGGTCTTGAAGGTAAAACATGGGATTGGGAGTCAGGGGAGCTGTGTGTGAACTCAGACCAGTCACTTACTCTCTGTGCCTCAGTATTCCTGCATGTAAAATGGGGATAATATTATTACCTATATCACAGTCTAAATTTATTAATGCTTATAAAATACTTGGGGCTACAGACAGGTGTTACTGAAGTGCAAAGTATTATTGTTAGTCAGATTCCAAAATAATTTCTGGGCTTCTCTTTCTCTTTCTGACTGCAACAGACCGAGACCTGTCTAGCCTCCCTGTGTACCTGTGACTCTTCTTCCATCTCATAAGAATTTATACTGAAAACAAGCAGGGAACAGGAAACCTGTTTAGCATCATTAGAAACTTTGCTGGAGGTTGATTGCATTGTAGGGCAGTATAACATCTTGAGTTTAGGGATGGGAGCTGACCTGATCCTGAAACCTGTTCTTCTCCGCTAAACTGTGTGCAGTTCCCGGCTTCTTATCACTACTCCTGGCCTCTTGTCTGTTTGTCTGAGATGCTTCAATTGTCTCTTGTCTCATTATACACAGTAACATGTATAAGTTGAGCTTTATTTAATTTATGTTGCTAAAATGTCAGATTTTCTTCTCCATGTTAAAAAGGGAAAAAACAATTCACTAACAAATATACATCTCTCTTTATACTTCCCATAATAATCTCTGCACACGGTACCTATGACATTCCATAATAAGAAATAAGAGTTTTCATTACACATTCATAAAGTCCTCCAAAGACCAGGGAAAGAACAGTCTATAAGCATAATAAATCCAGTTTAATTTATTCATAGTAGGAGGCTATGGATCAGACTTTCTACCCTCCAGAATATTTATTATAAGATGGTGAGTGAATAAATCCTAAACAATAATTCTGTGATTGATGTTAAAAACTATTATCAATTGTTATTTTAACAATTTATCAAAAAGTAAAATATTAAACATATTAGGAGGCCTTTAGCCATTAAATCAAACCTGCGAGAAATAATGGCGAGGCCAGTAATAGCTAGAAAGAGAAAATATTTAAAAACTTTTAGAAGTTCCCCAGTCTCCTGAACCTTCCAGTTTAACTACCTCAACTGAAGTTGTGATGAGATATGTTTCTGAAGTAAATGTGTGTATGTATGTATGTAATTCTTATTAGCTCATTTCCATGTTCAATATCTGAAACATTACAATGTATTAAATCCTAACATGGAGTTGTGTCGGCCAAGCAAAGATAACTGGTGGCATCCCGCCTGAGCAGGACATAAGGAGGTAGAATGCGTCAGGCAGGGCTAGGTCCTGACTATATGTGATGGGAAGAAGCATGTGTGCGGGGAAACTCCCTGTGCCCACTTAGCCCCATTCCTAGGGCACCTCTGCAGGACCAGCCACCATTTATTTCTTTGTTTATAAATTAAAGCTCACAGTCACCAGGAACATGCTGGAAAATAAAGAGGACTGGCCTGATTTACTCTTACTTATGCTAACCTAAATCCAAGGTAGCTCCAATTACTTTTGATTGATTATTAATGTTTGGCATAGCCCTACTATCATGAAGCTACCATTTCTATGTGAACCGGACTAAAACAGTTAGTAAACGACAATCCCCCCCAAAATATACAATAGACAGCCCCAAAGACCCTCAATTGCTGTGTCACATTCAATGGAAGCTACTACAGACAAGAGACAAATGCACAGCAGGAAAAGAGGTTCTAACTCCCAGGTGCAAAGGGAAAACTCAGTAAATATCAGATTTCAGAGTAGCAGCCGTGTTAGTCTGTATTCGCAAAAAGAAAAGGAGGACTTGTAGCATCTTAGAGACTAACAAAAACCAGACTCCAATGAGAGACTGCTGAATTGGAATTAATTTGCAAACTGAATACAATTAACTTAGGCTTGAATAGACACTGGGAGTGGATGGGTCATTACACAAAGTAAAACTATTTTCCCATGTTATCCCCCCACACACACACTGTTCCTCAGACGTTCTTGTCAACTGCTGGAAATGGTCCACCTTGATTATCACTACAAAAGGTTTTCTTCCTCCCCCCCTTCCCTCCTGCTGGTAATAGCTCATCTTAAGTGATCACTCTCCTTACAATGTGTATGATAACACCCATTGTTTCATGTTCTCTGTGTATATAAATCATCTCCCCACTGTATTTTCCACTGGATGCATCTGATGAACTGAGCTGTAGCTCACGAAAGCTTATGCTCAAATAAATTTGTTAGTCTCTAAGGTGCCACAAGTACTCCTTTTCTTTTTGCGAATACTGATTAACACGGCTGCTACTCTGAAACCTATCTCCACTCTGCTACTATTGAGCACCTTCCTATTTAAAACCTCTGTGGCACACTTTCATGAAAGAAAAATAGACCTGCAGAGCCTCCCACAGTAAAGCAATGTAAACTCTAGGCCCACTTTTCATCCTCTCTTTCACAATTATGATTGCCTTGCACTGTTTGAGTAGATTATGGCTGTAATCACGCAAAACAGTGCTTTCAAACTCCGGAAGTTATGTTCCTATTTACAGTAAATCTGCTGATTATGGAATGTAATCCTCAGTCCCATGCAGAGTGTGGGCTATGGGGAGATGATGGGCACCACACACTGGAGAAGGAAATCCTTCTCCAGCACCAGTGTTATGTGATTACATAAATCTCTCAACACTTTTAGGAATTCCCAGGCCGCTAATATTTTCATATGACTTGTCTTTCTGGCTGCCCATTTGATCCCTTGTGAAATATTCCAGAGATGTCAAGCCAGATGCAGACACATCTGGTTCCTGGCTGAAAGAAGCTTGCAAAATTGATGTTTAATCTTTTCACAGTCCTGTCTTTTTTTCTAGGCATACCAGAGATTCTTCCTTTCCCAAGGAGAGATAAAGTGTTGAACCTGACTGTTAAGAACAGATAGCAAGAGCGGTTAAAAACCAGCCCAATAAATTACACACAGTGCCACTAAGATCCATTTATACTGACCTACTCCCTCACCTGCCTCTGCACTTTAGAAGAATATGACATATTCTTCTATGTATAACAATATATTTATATGGGACCAACTCTGATTTCATTCTTCATGATTGCAGGCGGCCTTGATTCAGTGGAAATATAGAAATAGTTCTGCTCAGAAAAGAGGGCAGGACAGGATTTGAGGACCCAGCCGAGCCATTCCACATTCCATGCATACCATGGAGCTCTTCTCCATAGTATACATGGAATGGAGTGGATGGATTCAGAACTACATGGATCCATTAGTCACATTGTCTACTGTGGTGAGAACATGTACCAAGGGCTGAAACCATTCTGCTGCAATTCTAAGGGTATGTCTACACTGGCAAGTTTCTGCTCAACAAATTATACCACTTTTATTAAAGCGCTGGAATTAAACCGCCGTTGTGTGCCCACACTGTGCTCCTTGTGACAGTGGAGCGCATTCATATTAGCAGCTCTTGCAATAGCAAAGAGAGCAGTGAATTGTGGTAGCCATCCCACTGTGCAATTGGCTGCAGGGTGCTTTGGGAAGGGTTTGCGATGCCTCATGGGGCAGGCACAGCATCACATGATGCAGGTTTCCCAATCCCATTGTTCCATGGGCATCCTGCTACACTGCCAGTTGCT
Organism: Dermochelys coriacea; assembly: GCF_009764565.3. Classification (NCBI taxonomy): domain Eukaryota; kingdom Metazoa; phylum Chordata; order Testudines; family Dermochelyidae; genus Dermochelys; species Dermochelys coriacea. Next base: position 21,258,281 of record NC_050078.2, on the reverse strand, counting down.
TTTCAACTAAAGGGGGGAGGGAGGGGCAAAGTGTGTGACAGGGAGTATGTGTGTATGTGTGTATGGAGGAGAGGGGAGAGACAGTGTGTTTTGGGGGACAGAGAATGTGTCAGCATGCTGTCTTGTAAGTCCAGACAGCAGCAGGAAGCAACCAGTCTTGAGGTAGTGGGAGGGGAAAACCCCAACATCAGCCCCTGCTTCCTTCCCCAGCTCTCTGCACAGCAATCTCTCTCTCACAAACACACGTCTGCCTCTGTGTTCAGAAGCACGAGCATTCCACATGAATGGTTTGCTTTGTGTCCCGGAGCAGATCAGCACAACACACAAGGGCTGTCAGAAACAGTGCTTTGAAAGGGGAGGGGTCAGCGGCGTATTATCGCCTAAGCGGCAAATTGGCAGGGGCGGCAAATTTAAAATAGCAGCCAGAGGCGCCAACTTCCCCCAGCACCAGTGGGTGCTTGCGCCACCCACCTCCGGCCCAACTCCACCCCTTCCCTGCCCCCCATTCCAACCCCTTCCCCAAGTCCCTGCCCCCAACTCTGCCCCCACCCTGCCCCTATTGATTCCCTTCCCCAAATTCCCACCCCGGCCCCGCCTCCTCCCCTGAGCATGCAGCATTCCTCCTTCTTCCCCCCTCCTTCCCAGCCACATGAAGCTGTTTCGCGCACAAGTGCTGGCAGGGAGTGGGGAGAAGCAGGATCCGGTGGTGCGCTCAGGGGAGGAAGCGGAGTCGGAGTAGAGGTGAGCAGGGCAGGGTGCTGCCGGTGGGTGCTCTCCACCCACCAATTTTTCTCCATGGCTGTTCCAGCCCCAGAGCACCCACGGAGTAGGCGTCTATGGACGCTGCAATTCTACCAATCATAGCGCGTATTGAAACCACCAATGACAGCGTGAATTTGTAAAAAAAATCTAAAAACAAGTTCATATGGGGACAGCAATTATTTCAGGGCCTAGAGGCGGCAAAATCATTAATCCGCCACTGGGAGGGGTGCATGTTCAAAACAATGAGCAAAGCAGTCACGTAAGGGATTATGGGACACTTCCGGAGGCCAATTGATTGCTTTCTGAGCTGTACTGTGTATACACTGCCAATACAGCGCTGGAGCCTCTGCGCTTTAAGGCTTACGACTCTCATCAAGGTGAGGTTTTTGCAACGCTGCAACTGAGGAGTTTCTACGCACTAAGTGGTTTGGCAGTGTGTACACCTCGGGAGTTACACCGCAGAAAGCTGCTTTACTGTGCAGTAACTTGCCAGTGTAGACAAGGCCTCAGACCTGTGACTGATTACCTACTTAACCCTAACCCCTGCAAATATCCACAGAACACAACCTTGCTATTCTTGCTGCAGACTGGTACCATGGAGGTTGCAATCAAGAGAGTTTATAGTTTAATTCAGTCCACAGCTAGCATGTAGAAAAGGAGGACTTGTGGCATCTTAGAGACTAACAAATTTATTTGAGCATAAGCTTATTCTCAAATAAATTTGTTAGTCTCTAAGGTGCCACAAGTCTTCCTTTTCTTTTTGCAAATACAGACTAACACGGCTGCTACTCTGAAACCTGTCATTCAGCTAGCATGTGCAATTAATGGAAGTTTTGAAAAAGTAACTTTCCCTGTATTCAGAGTAGCAGCCGTGTTAGTCTGTATTCGCAAAAAGAAAAGGAGTACTTGTGGCACCTTAGAGACTAACAAATTTATTAGAGCATAAGCTTTCGTGAGCTACAGCTCACTTCATCGGATGCATTTGGTGGAAAAAACAGAGGAGAGATTTATATACACACACACAGAGAACATGAAACAATGGGTTTATCATACACACTGTAAGGAGAGTGATCACTTAAGATAAGCCATCACCAACAGCAGGGGGGGGAAGGAGGAAAACCTTTCATGGTGACAAGCAGGTAGGCTAATTCCAGCAGTTAACAAGAATATCAGAGGAACAGTGGGGGGTGGGGTGGGAGGGAGAAATACCATGGGGAAATAGTTTTACTTTGTGTAATGACTCATCCATTCCCAGTCTCTATTCAAGCCTAAGTTAATTGTATCCAGTTTGCAAATTAATTCCAATTCAGCAGTCTCTCGTTGGAGTCTGTTTTTGAAGCTTTTTTGTTGAAGTATAGCCACTCTTAGGTCTGTGATCGAGTGACCAGAGAGATTGAAGTGTTCTCCAACTGGTTTTTGAATGTTATAATTCTTGACGTCTGATTTGTGTCCATTCATTCTTTTACGTAGAGACTGTCCAGTTTGGCCAATGTACATGGCAGAGGGGCATTGCTGGCACATGATGGCATATATCACATTGGTAGATGCGCAGGGGAACGAGCCTCTGATAGTGTGGCTGATGTGATTAGGCCCTATGATGGTATCCCCTGAATAGATATGTGGACAGAGTTGGCAACGGGCTTTGTTGCAAGGATAGGTTCCTGGGTTAGTGGTTCTGTTGTGTGGTGTGTGGTTGCTGGTGAGCTGTAGCTCACGAAAGCTTATGCTCTAATAAATTTGTTAGTCTCTAAGGTGCCACAAGTACTCCTTTTCTTTTTCCCTGTATTGTTTTTTTTTATGTATTTCAGATTAGGAAAGACACTTAAAACTAAATTAACTGAAATTACTGAATCAAGGCCCTAATTCACTTTTGGAAATAGCCTATGGAGGTTTCAGTAGTATAAAGGCAGGTTTTTAGATCATTCAGATCAATTAGATCTGATGATAACGATGCTGGTTATATAAATCAAAGCAAGAAATCACAGATGGATGCAGCACCCATTTCATTTAGGTTACTTTTAAAAAGTGGTAATGACCAATAATGGAATAGCCAGACGCCCAGGTGCAGCTTCTGGAAATGTACATTTTAGAGCCTTGAGATCTGGTCTTGCAGCTGCCAACTTCACCCTGTGAAAAGCATCAGCAGCTGGCTTCATGTCTAGGAAAAGAAAATGAAATATGCTGCATTTCCATGGCCATCAATCAGCAGACATAGTGCCAAGCAAGTTTTGTAATGATGCAATTGCCAATAGACTTTGAAAAAATATTCTTATGATAAGAAAAGTATCCAGGAAAAACCTAATTGCTATATTCAATTTGTGCTGTACACATTTAATGTAATTGAATATTACTTAGTAAACAACTTATTATGCAGACCATGGGCCTAAGTCATGCCTCCCAGCCAGAAGCACCTCCACATACGAAGGGACCCTATGGGCAGGTTTCCTCTGCCCCTTTGTGTGACCTCACTGATGTCCCTTCCACTGGGAGCAGTGCTGGGGGGAGAAGGGAACTCACTTTCTCCTTGGCACCATCCTAGCAGGGCTTAATGATGCTTGCTCAGTTTTGACCACACTGGTTGATTAACCATTGGCACTATGAAACTCCCAAAGTCCTCCTTGATTGGAAGAAAGTTTTGAGGGCACAAGACTTCATGATGAAAAATGAAGATGGGAATCCTCGAGGCTACATAATGGACGCAGCAGAACAATTTGAGGGAAAAAACTGTTAATGAAGCCAGTGATGTTTGTGGGCCTATGTTTCCTTTTCTGCAGAAACACTGAAAGCTCTCTGTTGTATCACAGTTCCTAAATGTTACATTTGTTCCAGTGATTTGTCTAGATGTGCTGTCTTACATATCCTCCACTGATCTCCTACACAGAGATGTCAAAATGGCAAGAGAATGACATGCTATAGGCAATCCTTTGTGAGAGCTGAATAAAAAGGCCAATAATGAAAGTGACTTTATAAAGAATGCCAGATGACTGGTGACACTGAACATCATTAAAAGTATACATGCAGGACTCCAATTCTATCATATCGTTTTAGATTACACTTTCCATGCTGGAGGAGAAAGTACCTTTGCCAGCTCACTGGAGAAAGCTTGGAGATGATTGAAGTAAAACAGCAGGAGGAGGCTGATATGATTAAGTCACATAGTCAACTACCCATGTGTAACACAGTAATGGAGGTGAAAGTAGGGAGCAAACTCAAATTAAGCTGGAAGGACATTAGAGACAATGGAACACAGATAAAGGACATGAGAGGATGCACATTGAGCTGACTTGCACAGCCTGCAGAGTGCAAAATTTAGATCCTTTATTTAGATGCCTTTTGTTCATAATGCAAATGATGACTATACTAACTAATGACAGGAAAAAAACATTCTATTCAAGAACACACATGAAGAGAAGCATATTTAATTAATCATACTTTCTAGGGCACAGAATTCAGAAGATAGCCAGGGACCAAAATCCTTAGCAGCCAGACTAGACAAGGAGAGTAGGGGTGGAACAACAACAAAAAAACAAAACACAAACATCAGTATAAGACCCGGGCCAGATCCTGACCCATCCTAAGTCCCTTTCCAACTTCTCCAGCAGCAAAAGGGATCTCCTAACTGCCCTAAGTCATCAGATGAGAATTTCTATGGTGTGTGTGGAGAAAATCTTGGTTGGTGTAGAGCCAGTTTATCCGACTTCATCGCTCCCTTCTGGGCCTCCCAGCATTTGGGTATATCAAGGGCATGTGATGTGTTAGTCAGACTAATTTACTCCAGTGATCTCCACTGGTGTAATGGCCCTTAGAAAGCCATTACAAGCTTCTGCAACTTGCAGCAGCCCTAAGGCTGTTCTAAATCACATCGGGCCAAACTGGTCCATGACAACTTCCAGAAATGAGTTGGGGAGACAGAAAGATTGAAGAAAGCTACCTTCGCAAACACCTTCAAGTGGTTGCCTCGGCATGAAGATTTAGCCCACTGCAATGCACCCTATATTATGATTAATTTCTACAGCGCTGTAATTGTACACAAAACTGTGCAAGAACCAATTAGTCTCAAAGAGTTTACAGGACACAATAAAAACAATACAGCACAAGCTATATACAATACAATACAGCACAAGTAGTTCAGATACTACACTGGAGAGTGCTAGAAAGTACTTTTAATACATTTCATCACATGCAGCCTACTGTTTTCTCTCTCCATGGAGAAGGAACTACAAAAACCGTGAACAAAGTAACAGATGTTCACATCACTGATTACAAAGCATAGACAAAGTAAATGCTAGGAATATGACCAGATTATGCTGTATTTTACAGAAGTTGACATAATGCTAACATGGGTATTTGTGAGGCATAGTTATATTTACACACAAACACACACACACACAAATATGTTAACAAATATTATTAAGGTTGCAAAGTCAAACATTCAAAAGTTATGAAATGACAGAATGAAGGATGCCTCTGCAACCACATAGACTTCTTCTACTTGAGCTAATGAACTAACTGATGGCAGTGATAGGATGTCATCTTCTATGTCAGTAGTCCCCAAACTTTTTATGTCATGCCCCCCTTACCCATAATGGAATTTGTCCACGACTCCCCTCACCTCTCGCCCGGGAGCTGGGGTTGGGAGCTGGGGCCAGGAGTAGGGTGGGAGCTGGAGCTGGAGCTGGGGCTGGGAGAGGAGCTGCAGCCATGGTCAGGGTCGGGAGCCAGGGGCCGAGGCCAGGGCCCAAGCTGTGGCTGGGGCCCAGCTGGGAGTGAAGCCACAGCCAGGACCAGGAGCAGAACCTCACCACAGTTGGGGCCAGGAGCCAATGGCTGAGGCAGGGGCCAGAGCTGCAGCTGGGGGCAGGACCAGAGCTGGGGGCAGCGTGGGGCTGGGTGGCGCTCCCTCCTCGCCACCCCCGTAGAGGCTGGCCCGGCCCTGCCACACATCCCCTGAAACATTCCTCTGTGCTCCCGAAGGAGGGCATGCCCCAACATTTGGGGACCACTGCAAGTCTATGTGGATCAGCACTGAAAGGGAATGAGACAGTTTGCTGGTGGGTTTCAAAGGTATTTGCTGTGGCTCTAGAGAGGAGCTCTTCTGCCCATTTCCCCCAAGTTTGACCCTTTCTTCCGTGTCCCCTCCAACCTTTCCTTCTTCCCAACCTTTGGCTTATTGTCTTCTCCTCTTCCCCGTCCCTCCACCCCCGCAAGTTCCAGTCTTCTTGCACAAGCAGTCCCACTTCCCCTCTATCCCCAGTTTTTCATCCAATATATGTCTCTCCCTAATCCTGGCTTCCAGCTGCCTCCTCACCCTTGCTCACATTCCTGTCCTCACTGGCTCCCAGTTCTAATCTCCCTCTTTGGGCTCCTTATCCAATCTCTGTCTCCCTCTGCCCCAAGTCTTCTTGTCTCAGTCCACTATCCCTGCCCCTCTACAGGTACATCTCTTGTCCTGTTCCCTTTGTATTTGAATCAGATGCTTCATCCTCCATGCTGCATGGACCCAGCAAGGTGTCTCTGAGAGCACAGGAGACAGGCTCCCTGCTTTTAGTTCAACTGCCCAGACCTGGCACAGCTGACAGCAGCCCAGAGTTGCACTTGCAGGGAAAGTTCTGCTCAACCCTGAATTGGAACATGCTCAGTACAGACAGAATCTTAAGGGGATCATCTGCTAAAATCAAAGCAATCTCCACTGAGCACATTCAAACTGCTATTTTTCAAAGACTTGTAACCTGGACATATTTGGGTAGATTTTCATGAGGACGGCAAGTGGCATGACACAAACCCCAAACCAATGCCAAATCTCAAGTCCCTACTCAAAAGCATGGGGATGTTGTAACTGTTCAAAGAAAAATTGTCAGATCTTTTTAACATAGGCAAACATTGTATTTTTGCTTAGCTATGGTCTCAGAAATGACTGAACCATTTTGGCTGAAATTTTCCTGAAACATTCATCCAGAGGCAGACATCTTGCAAAATTTGGTTAAACTCTAGCAAAATTATAAGCAACTGAAAAAGAGGGTCATAGAATGGCAACCTTACCAATTGGCAGTGTTACCACTTACAAGTTCTTTTGTAACGACAAAAGCCCAATACATACATATATATTTATATATATATATATATATATAATTAGGGCTGTCAAGTGATTAAAAAATTAATTGCAATTAATCACGCTGTTAAACAATAATAGAATACAATTTATTTAAATATATTTGTGGTTTTCTACATTTTCAAATATATGGATTTCAATTACAACCCAGAATACAAAGTGTACAGTGCTCACTTTATATTTATTTTTGATTACAAGTATTTGCAAGGAAAAAACAAAAGAAATAGTATTTTTCAATTCACCTAATTCAAGTACTGTAGTTCAATCTCTTTATCATGAATGTTGAACTTACAAATGTAGATTTATGTACAAAAAACCCCTGCATTCAAAAATAAAACAACGTAAAACTTTAGACCCTACAAATCCAATCAGTCCTACTTCTTGTTCAGCCAATCACTCAGACAAACAAGTTTGTTTACATTTGCAGACGACAATGCTGCCTGCTTCTTGTTTACAATGTCGCCTGAAAGTGAGAACAAGCATTTGCATGACACTGTTGTAGCTGGTGTCACAAGATATTTACATGCCAGATGCACTAAAGATTCATATGTCCCATGATGCTTCAACCACCATTCCAGAGGAAATGTGTCCATGCTGATGACAGGTTCTGCTGATAACGATCCAAAGCAGTGCAGACCGATGCATGTTCATTTTCATCATCTGAGTCAGATGCCACCAGCAGAAGGTTGATTTTTCTTTTTCGTGGTTTGGGTTCTGTAATTTCCCCACCAGAGTGTTGCTCTTTTAACTCTTTTGAAAGCATGCTCCACACCTCATCCCTCTAAGATTTTGGAAGGCACTTTAGATTCTTAAATCTTGCGTTGAGGCTATAGCTACCTTAGAAATTTCACATTGGTATCTTCTTTACATTTTGTCAAATTGTAAGTCTTATGAAAGGAGACTTAAGGAGCTTGGCTTGTTTAGCCTAACTAAAAGAAGGTTGAGGGGAGATATGGTTGCTCTCTATAAATATATCAGAGGGATAAATATAGGAGAGGGAGAGGAATTATTTAAGCTCAGCACCAATGTGGACACAAGAACAAATGGGTATAAACTGGCCACCAGGAAGTTTAGACTTGAAATCAGACGAAGGTTTTTAACCATCAGAGGAGTGAAGTTTTGGAATAACCTTCCAAGGGAAGCAGTGGGGGCAAAAGATCTATCTGGTTTTAAGATTCTACTCGATAAGTTTATGGAGGAGATGGTATGATGGGATAATGGGATTTTGGTAAGTAATTGATCTTTAAATATTCAGGGTAAATAGGCCAAATCCCCTGAGATGGGATATTAGATGGATGGGATCTGATTTACTATAGAAAACTCTTTCCTGGGTATCTGGCTGGTGAATCTTGCCCATGTGCTCAGGGTTTGGCTGATTGCCATGTTTGGGGTCGGGAGGGAGTTTTCCTTCAGGGCAGATTGGAGAGGCCCTGGAGGTTTTTTTGCCTTCCTCTGTAGCATGGGGCATGGTTGACTGGAGGGAGGCTTCTCTGCTCCTTGAAGTTTTGAACCATGATTTGAGGACTGCAATAGCTCAGACATGGGTGAGGTTTTTCATAGGAGTGGTGGGTGACATTCTGTGGCCTGCGCTGTGCAGGAGGTCGGACTAGATGATCAGAGTGGTCCCTTCTGACCTTAGTATCTATGAATCTATGAATCTATAAATGAAAGTGTTCTTAAAACAAACAACATTGTCCGAGACTGCTATAACATGAAATATATGGCAGAATGCAGGTAAAACAGAGTAGGAGACATACAATTCTCCCCCAAGGAGTTAAGTCACAAATTTAATTAATTCATTATTTTTTTTAATGAGTGTCATCAGCATGGAAGCATGTCCTCTGGAAAGGTGGCCAAAGTATGAAGAGGCATATGAATCTTTAACACATCTGGCATGCGTTAAATATCTTGTGACATCAGCTACAACAGTGCCATGTAAATGCCTGTTCTCACACTCAGGTGACATTGTAATTAAGAAATGGGCAGCATTATCTCCCATAAATGTAAACAAACTTGTATCTCTTAGCGACTGTCTGAACAAGAAGTAGGACTGAGTGGATTTGTAGGCTCTAAAGTTCTACATTGTTTTGGTTTTGAGTGCAGTTATGTAACAAAAAACTACATTTGTAAGTTGCAGTTTCATGATAAAGAGATTGCACTGCAGTATTTGTATGAGATTAATTGAAAAATACTATTTATTTTATCATTTTACAGTGCAAATATTTGTAATAAAAATAATATAAAGTGAACACCGTACACTTTGTATTCTGTGTTGTAATTGAAATCCATATATTTGAAAATGCAGAAAAGCATCCAAAGATATTTAATACATTTGCATTGGTATTCTATTGTTTAACAGTGCAATTAAAACTGCAATTAATCATGATTATTTTTTTTGAGTTAGTCATGTGAGTTAATGGCAATTAATTGACAGCCCTAATATATATATATAAATATGTATAGAAATATATACTTAGTGTGTTTGTAACTGTATTTTTACACAAAAATAAGGAAAATAAATGTATTTTCTTTTAACCGAGAACTAACACTCAAAAACATTGTTACTCATTTCAGGCACTTCATTCGTCATAACTCCTAACTAACTGTTTCTAAAGCAAAATTTATGAGGAGGTTATTTGACAGTGTTACTAATTATTCATTTTCAGGTTGGATAAACTGAGTCAAACATCAAGACAGCAACTGTTTCAAGAAATGTTACCTTTTCTTTACTACTTACATTTTCCTGTCTGAGAAAACATATGTAAGGTATAAAATTATACACATCTGCCTAAGCAAGAGCATATGCAGGGTGCCACTGAAATAAAACATAGACAGTAAGCAAGAAAAGTCAGAATACTAACTATCTCTTAGTTGTACTAGAGAATTTCTCTCTGAAAATCTTTGTAAGATCAGAGATAAGATTTTTGGATGATTTGAATTTGTTGTCCTGCCATTTCCCCGCCCCCTACAGAATGTTAGAATTACTTAGATACAGTCCTAATGAGTAAAGCTACAGCTGTTCTAGGCTTTTCATGCTATTGCCTTAACACATTTATGTGTAATAACCTCACAAAGAGCTTTTCACTTTTATCAGCCAAAACCCATACTGGGAATTAACACAAGAGTATCTTACTATGTTCACTTTATACTCATTCCAGATACTTGCAGGCAAGTTTTCAAAAGACAACCTAAATCAAACATATGCGTGCACACATCCTGAGCAGATAATAGCATGAACAAACCCACAATGAGTAACTGTATGGGGCCACTCTCACAGAGGGACTCCATGCCCTTTCTTTGTAGGCAGCAATTAAGGCTTTAAGCAAACGACACAGGTTTACAGGAAACTTGTGTAGGCTCCTCAGGAAGATAAGTCCAGTATCAGGCTAACACACATTAACGTTTAGATAAGAATGAATAGTAAAAACCTCACTCTTACGTGCACAAATGTGATTCGGCTTGCAGAGAGTGGGAACTAGTATAGGATGTGGGGTGTGTATTAAACTGTTGGACTCTGACCAGATCTCTCAACATTTCCTTGCTCCTGTCTGAGTGGAAGACCTAGATGCATCTGAGGAGGCAAGGACAGGCAGTCCCTTTGTTCCAATATAATTCTCTCTCTTCTCTTGCTTTAGAGTCTTATCTCTGGCCTGGAGTTTTCCCTGTGGTCCTCACCAACAGTGTAAAGGTATCTTGGATTTCTGTGTTATCAGAGCTACTCTGATTGGGTTTGCAGAGGATGATTCATGAGCTCTGGATGAGATTTCTGTTCTCTGGTGTTCCCTTATCTCATCCTCTAACCTTAGAGTTTCTTTTCCCCAGACTTTATTCCTACTAAAGGTGGTTGAAGAATGCAGAAAAATCTACACACAAAAAATTCATCTACTCTATAAATGGGAAGAAAAACAGCAAAACAATTTCACACAAAAAAAGTCAAGATTTCAGAAATTCTTGTCTAGCTGTACTCCCCATTCTCCTTAAAAAGGGGCCCTGGCTTCTGATTACTTTAAAGTTCTCTGATGACCCTTCCCATCCTCCTTTTTGAAAGCAACTGGAACCAAACCCCATTGCTCTAGTGAGAAGGCTTTGGGTGGAAGGGCAGTTTTTTTTGTCCTGCAGTCACTATTGCAAGCATGACTTAATTTAAATAAACACCTCTCCGTAGCTTTCCTGGGAAAGACTGGCAATGCTCAAGATTTATTTAATGGGGGCGTTAAATGGAAAGCTCAGAGATCAATTTTTCTGACACTCAGCACCCATTATGAATGAAATGCCCAAATTTTAGAATCCTATAAATAGGTTGATGACTTTCAGGGACTCTCTGATTAGAAGTCAATATTCAGTCTTGACATATCCTCTGTACTCAGAGGATCACTAATATCACTATTCTAGTTCAATAGGAACATGGACATTAATTGGGTCAGCCAATCACCTCATTATACATGTCTGTATTGTATTAGGCATACCAGCACTTTTTAATGATTGAACTCCCTGATGGCAGGTTTGGCCCCATTTTTAATATGGGCCAAATTCACATCAGGACTCATCACATCCACAGAGAAAGTAGTGACATGCAGAGATGGAAAGGTGAAAGGCAGTAGGCCATCACAACAGTTGAAGATGATACCTGTATTTGCTTTGCTATGGAAAAAAAGTTTTCAGGTCACATTCACACCCATGGTCTTTCGATTTTGTAGCTAGAGGACTCACTAATGCATCTGGTTAATCACTGCAACCTGGGAAATAAATCAGAGTTTGACAACCTTGCCTTAGGTAGGGGGCAGGAACTTGAAGAATCCATCCATCTACTCTAGAAAGGTAGTCAAGGGACTGAAGTGCTCTCATTGCCTCATGCTCTTGTGAAGACCCCTGTGGCAATAATTTAGGGATGAGAAGGATCAGCATGACAGGCAGCAGGCTGACTCTCCTCTCAGCATTGCTGATGCCAAAAAGTCTCCATTTTCTTTGCACTGGGTGATCAAACTTGGGATAAACACCCTGGCAGGGCACACTTTATTCTACTTTATAGACTTCTGGAGCTCTGTACATACTACTCACCACATTGCCTTTTGGATGCCCTGAGGAGGAGGAGCTAGCATCCAGTGGGTCATGCCATGAAGGATGAATGAGAGCAGAGGTATCTGCAGGAGCTGCCAATCCTGCAGAAGAAGAGGAATGTGAACAAAGGGCACAGGATACAGAGTTGTTCATATCAATAACTGAGTGGAAAGAGGAAAAGGCAGCTGATATAGGAATGGTGGCTGCATAGAGTGAGCTCAAAGAGTATAGGAGTCCTCTTACAAACCAGTTTCTTATGACTGTGTGACTAGCATTTGGTGCAAAATTTACGACAGTTTGACATTTTAAATATATCCCTTTACCTCTCTTGTGTGTGAATCTATGTATAAACGTCTAGTCACCATTCTTTTTTTCACTTTGGCTTGATTTGTTCCATCACAAGGGTATTGTCTGAATTAAAACTATTGTGGCAGAAACAATATAGCAAATTAGCAGCTAGACTAAGGATTCCGTTTGTACCACAAGTCTCCACATGCTGGGCCAAATCTATTCAGTGTTGGATAACCCCATTCTTCCAGATTTACACTTATGTAACACAGAGAAAAGTTGGCCCACTGCTTCTGCTTAGAGCTTATTTACAGTATTATGATAATTCAGCATTGGGAGTGCATTTGCCGGGATTCTTAAGGATAAACTTTCAGCCCAGTTTGCAGGGGTTTAGTCATTCAGATACCATTAATACTAGTGAGTACTAGTACTCACTGCTGAATCTAGATTCATGGATTCCAACGCTAGTAGGGACCACTGTGACCATCTCATCTGACCACCCATATAACACAGGCCACAGAATTTCCCCAAAATAATTCCCAGAGCAGATCTTTTAGAAGAAACATCCAATCTAGACTTAAAAACTATCAGTGATGGAACATGCACCATAATGAAATTATCTTGGACCTTAGTCCTTTTTCCAATGCTAGTCTGTTATAATTGGGCCAAGTCCTACTCTCAGTTAGTCCATGATGGAGTGTCTCTGATTTTATACTAGTATAACTAAGGACAGAATTTGGCTCCAGAGCTACAAAATTTAAGACATATTTAGCAGAGTTTTTCAGAATGAAGCTAAAGATAATTTTAAAAACCTTTTTGCAATAACGTGATCAGAGATTCCCTTAGTTCTTGACACAAAACATTAGTTTTTCTTTCACCTTAATCTTAAACATAACACAAAAAATAATATAGATAGTTGAACCTTTAGTAGAAACTGCAGCTAGAAGAGGTGGGTGGCAGGGGTTGAATGATAAAGGGAAAAAATGTGGCTGTTCTGAGTTACCATCATGATTCACATCCTGGCAGGCCTGCATGTTCAGTATTCTGGTGTTTATCAAGCAGAAACACAGAATTGTCCATGATGTGTTTTTAAGTAAAAGACAGTAAATATTGTACTGCACACTTCTATAGACAAAAGCAGATTTCTAGGACTGCTGAGACCAAGATATGCCAAACCCACTCAGCTGTAGAATCAGTCTAGCCAATACAAAAGAATCCAAACAAGAATACCACAGCACCAATGCTTTATGGGATACAAAACTGATTCAAACAGGCATTGGGCAAGAGAAATCCTTGGCTGGCACTATAATACTATTTGAACAATCCTGTGACTCTGCTAGCTGATATTTGAATTTGTTGCAGCGATTCTATATACTATTATCAACAAAAGAAAAGCATCTCTCTCTCTCAAGAGAAAGAATTAGATGCATGAATGATGATGAGCCACATTCTGCTCTTAATTATGACTGGTCAACTCGTCTGACTTCTCTTCCACTTGACATCTGTAAATTAACCAGGGTGTAACAGAGGGAAAAATATGACTTTGTGTTTAGAAGCTTGTTCCTTTATATCATGGCTTCTACTGAATTTTAAATAATCTCAGGAAAAGAGAGTGCCGTATAAGAGCAAGGTGTGAGATACTATCAATTGCAGTAATTTCACAGCAGCACTGCAATGAATCACCCATAAATTCCAAACAATATGTAGAGCTTACACAGAACTATTCTTCAGTTCTGGCAAAGGTACTCAGATTATCACAGCCAACAGATTGTTCAGCAAAGGAGCTGACACATTGCAAGACACCATTCAAGGTGAAGTGCACAGTTAACACCTTGCAGAAGAACAGCTCTGTGTAAGCTCAAAAGCTTGTCTCTCTCACCAACAGAAGTTGGTCTAATAAAAGATACTATCTCACCCACCTTTTCTCTCCAATATAGGACAAACATGGCTACAACAACATGGGGGGATAGGGGGGAGAGACAGTTCAGTTTGACACCTAGGCTAAAAAGGTTAATGGAATTCTCATTTTCACATATAGAAAGCCTGCCTAACTATGTAGAAGATTAAAAATAGAAAGCCTATAGCTGACCCTTAGGTCACTTCTGAATAAGTGTGAACAGGTTTACTTTTTGTACGGTATCATGTGGCATAACACTGACAATATTCTTCATACCGTATTGTTAAAAATATCCTTACACGTCTGCCAAAGGCATTCACCCTACATAGAAATAGATAATATAACAACTATGTTAGTCTATAACACCCATATTCTAGCGATAATTTATATGCATTAAAAAGCAATTGTTGCAAGAGGTATTTCCACTATATTATCTTTTGAAATGATGGCTCATGTGCATCTTGTGTCCATGGGAACTGAACCTTCTCTGAAGTGAATTAATGTCGGAAAATGAACAAACAAACAAACAAACAAACAAACACAATAGCTTCAGGGGCCACCAAAGGTTAAGTTTTAACACATTGATCTATGCAGAATATTCGTAGAAATTGGAGGGATCATTCTCCACAGAATCTCTATTCTAGGCAGTTCAAGATACACTCTACAGAAATGCCCAACAACTGCAGCCCATCATGTTTCAGATAATCAGACTGACAAGTTCCAGAAAGCAGCTCTGCAGTGACTACAAATTACAAATGAATAAAGCAGCAAATGATAAATTGATTGCCTATTGTTTCTTTGCGCACTAATTTGTGTTATGGCTTTCCAACCTTAAATTGTTTGATTAGATTTTTGTTTTTTAAACATACATTAAAAATGAAATGTCTATGGTAAACTGTGCATCAACTGTAATGAAGAATTGATCTCAATGTTTTTACAGCATTTTCTAGCTTGTATTCATGAAGATGAAAATTACTTTTATTAGCCCATTTCCAGAACTATGAACTGAGATTATAAACCTGGCTTTATTTTTTTTTTCATTATATGAAAGATGGAAGAAAATTGTAAAATGTTTTGTGGGTGAACCATAATTCTACTTCATTAAATTCTGTGTAACTCTGGCAATAATGTCACTATTTGTAATTTTGGATTATAATGTGCAGGTAAATTTTTATTGAATTATCTTGGAATTATAAAGAATTTAGTTCTGGCTGTTCTCTCCCCAGCTATCTAACATGGTTGGTTTTTGCTAACTGTTTTTACTATGCAAAATGTAACTCCTGTGACAAAGTTCCTCCTCTGCCTTGGTGGATCCTGTGCTTATTGGCAGATTTGCTCACCTCAGAGATTCACAGTAGCCCTCAGTGGCTCAAATCTGCTAGTGGCTCAAATCTGCCGTTCACTTAGGTAACATCGTCACTAGCCAGCATGGGGAAATGGAAGGAGAACAATTCCCTCAGTGTCTGCCGATCCACCTAGTGGGTCGGGGGACAGGCCAGGGACCTTCCCCGCTAGTGGGACCCACAGCCCAGGACAACTCCTCCTGTATCCAATAGGGAGTTGGGAGGATGGGGGGAACCTGGGCCTGCCCTCTACTCCGGGTTCCAGCCCAGGACCCTGTGGTTCATAGCTATCTACAGTGTTTCTTGTAACAGCTGTGTGACAGCTACAACTCCCTGGGCTACTTCCCCATGGCCTCCTCCCAAGACCATCTTTATCCTCACCACAGGACCTTCCTCCTGATGCCAGATAGCGTTTGTACTCTTCAGTTCTCCAGCACCACGCCCTCTTACTCTCAGCTCCTTGCGCGCCCCTCACTGACTGAAGTGAGGTCCTTTTAAAACTAGTGCCCTGATTAACCTGCCTGTCTTAATGGATTCTAGCAGCTTCTTAATTGGCTCCAGGTGTCCTAATTAGCCTGCCTGCCTTAATTGGTTCCAGCAAGTTCCTGATTGTTCTGGAACTGCCCCTGTTACCTTATTCAGGGGAAAGGGACCTGCTTATATGGAGCTAATATATCTGCCTTCTAACACTCTCCTGTAGCCATCTGGCCCAACCCTGTCACACCCTGTTTTAATGAGTTTTGTGAACAGGGCAAATTTTTTAAATTTATTGTTGTTGGGATGAGATGGTCAGAGCATGGGTATGAAAGATAACAGTATGTCTTGCTAGTAATTAAGAATACATTAGGATTCACTATGTCCAGCAGCAAAGGAAGCTATAGGAGGCATCAGTATCTCTGATAGTAAGAGCAACATTTCTGAGAATTCACATTTTCACCTACGCACTCCTGTAATAGGTCTATAACCCCTGGCTGAGTTACTAAAATCATCAATTCTTGATTTAAAGACTTCAAGTTACAGAGAATTCATCATTTACTCTAGTTCAAACCAGCAAGTCACCCGTGCCCCATGCTGCAGAGGAAGGCAAAAAGAGCCCAGGGTCTCTGCCAATCAGACCTGGGGAAAAATTCCTTCCCAACACCAAATATGGTAAACATTAGACCCTGAGCATGTGGGCAAGACCGACCAACCGGACACCAGGGAAAGAATTCTCTGAAGTAACTCAGAGCCCTCTCAATCTAGTGTTCCATCTCCAGATATTTGCCAACATCATCTGTGGATGGGCAATATGCCATTGTATGCAATATGATCATACCATCCCCTCTCTACTGGAAATACCTCACCAGTTGCATCCAAGGATTACATTAGCCTTTTTCACGTCTGCATCATTCTGTCCCTGATCATTATACACTGTTACAGGTTGATAATTTGATGGCTAGTAATGTGTTAACTCCTCAATTTACAAAATGGTGTGTGGGATTTAAACAGAGCCACTTCATTGACTTTAATGGCAGTAAAATCATTATGTTAGGCTTTGAAAATATAAGGGGAAATCATTTCCTGTCTAGCCAGATAATTACATGGCCTTACATATTAAAACATACAGCTGCTTTATACATATAGTACATTTAAAAGAAGGGGCATCCCTCTAGTTACCCAGTGGAGTTCCACTAAGGCTGCTTAAATAAGTTGTTTTGATGTGGTAGTTACAGCACAGGGGACTGAAATATCTTTTGCAATGAATTGGTAAAAGATGGATTTATGGATACCACAGCAAGATAAAGTCACTTTAAGTAACCTCTGAGGTACATACTTGGAGCCATCCAATGGAGATAGTGTGGTCTAAGTAAAGGACGGAGAGCTAGAAACTCTTGAGTTCTAATCCCAGCTCTGCAACTGACTTGTTTGATGGCCCAGGGCAAGTCACTTAATTTCTGTGTATCACAGATTTATACATATTAGAGATGGGCAAGACCTATAGGGCTAAATATTTAAAGATCTCAATTCAGTGTCCAGTTTTCTTAGTTGTGTTTTTTATAGACAGCATAAAGGTTTGGCACACATGTTAGAATTCAGATCTTCCAGATTCCTGGATGCAGTCAGATCCCTAAATACTAAGATTTGTGTCCACCATTGTATCTGTAAAATGGAGGCCATTTTTAAAAGATCCTTTAGGTCATTTAATTTATTTCCCTCACTGTATTCAGCAAAAAGATTTGTACAAACATTAACTCATATAAAAACATTGAATTCTCTTCAGTGGATTTCCAACCTTTTAAAATTTATTTTCTGTGAACATTTGTATGAGTTTTATTTTGTTTGAAAGAATATTTGTGGATGAAGGCAAAAGTCTTTAAAATATTTATGCAAATATGTGTTTTCATATAAGATTTGTATTAGAAACGCTTGAATGGCCATCTTGAAATCTTTTTGATTATCCTTCTGTTAATGAAAGCTACAATCATCTAATCAGGGAGTAGAAACAATAGGTGACCAATCTCACAATGTAAGAAATAGCAAGTATTCAAAACCTGGGTCAAAAAGTCAATAGTTCATGAATAGCCAATAATAAATGCAAACAAATTTCAGCTTATTTGACAAACAATTTTAAATAATGAGCAAGGTTGTAAAAAACCAAATCTGTTCACAGATGTCTTATGAATGAGGGGAAAAAGCTGAATAGGTTTCAAATTGTTTGCCCAGATGTACGGAGGACCAAATTCAACCCAATACATTTTGAAGCCATTTTTATTATAACATCATTTTATAAAACACATAAGCCTAGATTTTGCTCTCAGTTACAACAGTGTAAATAACAAGAATTTGGCCTGTTACATTCTGCACAGTTGGTACTTATCAACATACATCTGCCTTTAATATGCAGCAGATGGGCTAACATTCATCTCTCACTATAACTGTGCTACCTTATTGCTGTGTACTGTACATGTATAATGGTGTCCTGCTGCATGCAGGGAATTATGCAAGTATTTTTCTTATTATGGTTACTAATCCTAAAAGATTACTACAGGTTAGCAGCTTTAAATCTAATGAGGACCTCAACTGAAACCGGTTGAATTTGATTCCCTTTGATATATATATATATATATATATATATATATATATAAAAACAGGCTTACAGCTAAAGTCATTGTAGATACTTGAAACTTATTATGTTCATAAATGTTGTTGGTCCTTCTGATAAATTACTAAATATTTCTACAGGAATTATCTACAGACTATTCTAAACCAAGAGAAAAAATAGCATCTTTTAGACAATTCCATTACGTAAAACAAGTTAAAGTACTTATCCAGCACACAAAAGTTTTGATTTGCTACAGTTTCAGGTGTGAATATCTATACGAGCCAGCAGATCTCATTCAAGAGTTAGACAGAGTGAGCTACTTTTCTATAACCAGAAGTATAAGACCCCCAAAGAAACATCATCCAGGCAGATAGAAACTGCTAATTAAATCTGTGTCCATTTTGTTACTACACTAATCATACAGAGTATAATAAAGACACTCATGTATTTGAATATTTAAAGTGAATTATGACCATATGTACAGAAAATGCATCTTGCAAGTGTTGAAAAATCGACAAAGGATTGGTAACGAACAAGATTTCAAGAAAACTATTACAATGAATGTTTTAATTCCATACTTGGGAGTACAGCTTTATTTTATCCTACTGGCCAGGCAGGCCTATTGAGTACTTCCAGTCTATAGTCCTTTATTTTAATATTTTTAAAGCTATCTTCATATGATGTAACAGACAGCTAGAGTTTCTGCATCTACTACAGTAGCCATTATATACTTAAGCAAAAGGAGATACTTGGGATAGAATCTATACAAGTTGTTACAACAGTCTATACTAGGCTGTTCTCAGATGACAGAACAAGAAGCAATGGTCTGAAGTTGCAGTGGGGGAGGTGTAGGCTGGATATTAGGAAACACTATTTCACTAGGAGGGTGGTGAAGCACTGGAATGGGTTACCTAGGGAGGCTGGTGAAGTCTCCATTCTTAGAGGTTTTTAAGGCCTGGCTTGACAAAGCCCTGGCTGGGATGATTTAGTTGAGGTTGGTCCTGCTTTGAGCAGAGGGTTGGACTAGATGACCTCCTGAGGTTTCTTCCAACCCTAATATTCTCTGATTCTATGAAGTGTTTTTTTAGATAGAGCCATTTACAAACTGGTTCAAATGAAACTGGAAGTAAGGTTACTAGATTATAAAATCCTTACTGGATTGTAAATCAGTTGTTCAATGGATCATGTCTTTGCTGCTGGGGCACTGAAAATAACCTTCAGTCTAAAGACAGAGTGAACCAAACGTTTTTTTTAATTTCAAAATGGTGACAGAAGAGCATTCCCTGAATGTACAAGGAACTTGTGGCTGCCCAAAATATTATTGCTCTGGCTACCTTGAAAAACAATGAATAATATCGGGGGAAGAGGAGAGGAGGGGAAAACTTGTCCAGTAAAAAAGAATTGTTATATAGTCACCCTATATACTAACCTAAACCACATATAGAACTCAAGATATGGCTAATATTTGCTCACCATTATAGCTAATTAGTGACATGTGCTTCAGAGAAGGGTATAGAAGCCTTTATGCTAGGCTAAGAAAAGCAGAAAACTTTGCTCATTTTTTTGTACTTCAAGGAGTATATGGCACATAAAAGTGAAGAGCCTAGAACAGAAAACATTTAGGGCCTACCCATACTAAGACCATGGGGGGTGGGGGAGTGGAATGAAACAGTATATTATGATGACCCTCACAGGCCTATGTTAGTAAGTGGCTATGGCCAGAGCTAACAGCTCTCGCAGTCCTGATCCAGAACAAAATGCAGGACATTCATATTTAGGAAAAATTTTCAAAGGCTCTAGACCCAGCTTCGATGTATGAGTATTCAAATACCTGCTTTTAATGGGCTAATTTCTGATCTTATATTGTCATATCTTTTTTGATAAGATGTCTACATGCACAGTTCATAGATTCCAACATTCACAAATGCACCTGTTTGTACATGTAAAGTCTGTTGGTGTGTGCTGTGTACATAGACAAATATAGAATACTTTTAGAAAATTTGGTTCATAAAACCTGGGCAACAGCAGTGCTACTCAGACTCCAGCTGGAATCATTATACATTGATGTCATTCTTTTTTGTAAAAAGAAAAGGAGTACTTGTGGCACCTTAGAGACTAACAAATTTATTAGAGCATAAGCTTTCGTGAGCTACAGCTCACTTCATCGGATGAAGTGAGCTGTAGCTCACGAAAGCTTATGCTCTAATAAATTTGTTAGTCTCTAAGGTGCCACAAGTACTCCTTTTCTTTTTGCGAATACAGACTAACACGGCTGCTACTCTGAAACCTGTGATTCTTTTTTGTAAATCTAGTCATTTAACAATAAGTAACCAATAGTATGAGCATAGATCATCCTCCAGAGGGCATTATATGTACAAGGAAGGTTGTATGAATTAGTCAGAATAACTGGGTAAATGTTGCCAAAGTTCAGCTTCCACCATGAGAGCAGTCTGGAAAAATGTTGAGTCTTGAATCTAGCCTGCATCCAAGCTTAGACCAGTCAGATTCTCAAAGGGACAAACCATGGACATCAAATTTCCATCTGAATAGAGTCGCAATGGGTGTAAAATCAAAGCATGCAAGTTCGTTTTTGCTACTGCTGTCTAGGAAAGCACCATTTGCAAGGTGTGTGTTTGGATGAGATTAGGAGGTAAAAAAGAACCTTTTCATTTTTGTTTCACTCTTTCATTCTGAGAGATGAGAACAAAGGAGACTGATCAATAACTATAATTATAATTTTCTTTCTATTGATTTCTCAAAAGTCCTTAAAGGCATCATCATTAACTTAAAGCTAACTTATGAAAATTTATGAGGTTTTTAATTCTCTCCTGACAAAGAAAGTAATAGTAAGTTATTTCTATATTCAAATGCTTAACATTTCTCATTCCATAGCCAAGCCAGAATAAGTGAAAATTACACTTGGTAAAAATTAATACAGTAATTGACACATTTTGGCTCTCTTGCTTTCTCTAAACTGGAAGGGAAGATACATATGACTATATTTTAAAAGTAGCAAAAGAATCAGGTTCCACTGTTCCATTAAATTTCATGCTTTGTGTTTGCAATGCCAGCACATTTTCTTTATTTGTGCCCATTGTTTTATTTGTGTGTTACTTTAGGATTGACAAAGGTTCCAGATAGACAATCTTAGAAACTGAAGTACTTTATTCATCCACAAAACAGATGTAGCACAGGCAGTTGCAGTGCAAGCTTTGCCAAGTTGGGTATGCTTCAACTCTCACTGAAGTCAATGGTAGTGACTTTACACTAACTTTTACAGAAGTGGGATTGAGCCCATTGTCCCTCCAATGTGCATAAACCCTGTCCTAGGAGAACAGACTCTGGTAGAGTGGAGGTAGTTCAATCTCAATGCCCAGTCAAGCGTAGGCCTCTCTGAGACTGTCAACAAGGGGTGAATTAGTGGTGCAGATTTTTGGGATATGGGCATCGTGGAACAGGAAAGATTTTGCATAGGCCATCAAAAAGCCAAGACAATAATAGCTGACCTAAAAGGATTTGAAATGGCAATCTAGTAATAAAAATGTCTGCCATTATCAAAATTTCAAGTAATCTTTAACAGTTGTTTTGGTGTGGTGAAAAAGAGGTCATTGGCATGCATAGGGTCACAGAAGATACATAGACAGAGGAAAAGGCCTTTAGCTCATCCAGCCCATCTTGCTACAAATGCAGAATGTTTCTTGACAGTACATTTTCAGTTGCTTAGTCTGGTCTAGTTTTAAAGTATGCCAACCAAAGAGGCTTCCACCACTTCCCTTGGGACACTATTCCATCGCTAAATACTATAGATCTCATGGGGGGAGTTGATAGCAACGAATATAACTCAGAAGTTAGGAACTGTATAAAATTGATAAGGGAAGCAAAGGGACACAAGGAGAAACTATGGCCAGAAGAGTTAGGGGCAATAAGAAGGAGTTTAAATATACCAAGAAGAAAAATAATCCTAGCTATGGTATTGGTCCATTACAAGCTGGAAATGGTGGGATTATTAGTTTAATGCAGAAAAGGCAGAAGTCTTTAAGAAATATTTCTGTTCTGTATTTGGGAAAAAGACAGATGATGTACTATTATCATATAACACTTTTTCCATTCCATTAGTATGACTGGAGGATGTAAAACAGCAGCTACCAAAGTTAGACGTTTTAAAATCAGCAGGATTTGGATAAGTTCAAGATAAATCCAAGAGCTATAAAACAGGTGGCTTAAGGGCTTGCTGGACCATTCATGTTGATTTTCAATAAGTCTTGGAACACTGGGGAAGGAAAAATGGGACAATCTGGGTAGTTATAGGTGTGTCACTCTAACATCAATCTCAGGCAAGAGAACAGAATGACTCATTGGGGACTTGATTAATAATGAATTAAAGGAGGGTAATATAATTAATGCCAATCAATATGGATGTATGGAAAATAGATCCTGTCAAACTAATTTCTATTTTTCAGTGAGATTGCATGTTTGGTTGATAAAGGTAATAGTGTTTACCTTTACACTTAGAGTTCTATAAGATGTTTGACCTGGTACTGTGCAACAATTTGATTTCAAAACTAGAATGATATAAAGTATGCCAACCAAAGAGGCTTCCGCCACAATATGGCACATATTAAATGGATTAAAAGATGGCTAACTAACAGGTCTCACAATGTAATTGTAAAAGGGGACTCATCACTGAACGGGTATATCTCTACTGAGGTACCTCATGGATTGGTTCTTGGCGCTTATGCTATTTAACATTTTTATCATTTTTATCAGCAAGAAAACAAAGTCATCACAGATAAAGTTTGCAGATGACACAAAAAGTGGGGGAGTGGTAAATAGTGAAGAGGACTGGTGACCCATACAGAGTGATCTGGATTGCTTGATAAACTAAACACAAAAACAATGTGCATTTTAATACAAGTAAATTTAAAGAAACAAAGAATGAAGGGCAT
The DNA here is from genome assembly GCF_009764565.3 of Dermochelys coriacea. Taxonomy (NCBI): domain Eukaryota; kingdom Metazoa; phylum Chordata; order Testudines; family Dermochelyidae; genus Dermochelys; species Dermochelys coriacea. The sequence goes on along the minus strand of NC_050078.2, from coordinate 21,234,796 downwards.
ACGTAAAGGAGGGGGGCTCTGTGCTGGGAAACTGACTCTGAAAAAGATTGGGGGAGGGGATAATCAGCCGAACCTAAGCACTCAGTGCAACACTGTGGACCAAGGGGATAATGCCATTGATGGATAAATAAACGGGAATCTTGAGTAGGAGAAGGGAGGTTATTTTATCTCTGTATATGGCACTGGTGCAACCATTACTGGAATACTGTGTTGAGTTCTGTCCACAATTCAAGGGGGATCTTGATAAATTGGAGAGGCTTCAGAGAAGAAACAAGAATGATTAATGATTAGAAAACATGGCTTATAGTCATTCACTCAAGGAGCTCAACCTATTTAGCCTAATAAAGAGAAGGTTAAGGAGTGACTTGATTTACATGGGGAACACATATTTGATAATGGCTCTTCAATTTGGTGGAGAAAGGTATAAAATGCTCCAATCGCTGAAAGCTGAAGCCAGACAAATTCAAAGTGGGAAAATAAGATGTAAATTTTCAATAGTAGAGCAATTAATGACTGGAACAATTTATTCTCCATCACTCACAACTTTTAAAGCCAGATTGGATGTTTTTCTTAAAGTTATGCTGTAAAAATCATTCTGGGGATGTTCTATGACTTGTGTTATACAGAAGGTCAAATTAGCTTATCAAAATGGTCCCTTCTGGTATTGAAATGTATACATTATTTTTCAAAATTTCTTCAGATATAACTTTATATTTTCCCTTCTTAATAATATCCCATAGCACTTTTAAAATACAGCAGGTGATAACTGCAGTATTCCTGTCAGACATTGCTTCTGTCTCTCAGTAAAGCACATTTAAGGCTATGTGTGAGAGTTAGGCTAAGGCTATGTGTGAGAATTCCTGCACTATCAATATTTAGCATACTACTTTTTAAAGTTCTCTTGGGGAATTCTGACTACAAAAGGTGTTTCGTATAATCAATTCAATTATTTCTAATCTACATGTTAAGAACAGAAATCAAACTGTAGATAACAGACCAAAGCACGAATAGGTAATTGCTTTGTCTGGAAGTAAAAACGGAACACGGCTGGCCTGTGGTTTGGCAACAGCATGTTTCATTACTTCATGGAAGACCCAGGGTGATAAGTGACCTTGTTCCCAGGCAAACAGAACTTTTGTGCATCATGAAAGTGATACATTTGGGCTGTTGAAGTGTTCCAGTCACAACCTTCTCACAGTGTTCCTCATTTGTGTAGACAAATTGATTAACCCACAATAAGGATTCATGTTCTTACGTCCTGCCTGGTGGCAAGGAGCTGTGGTAATCAGTGTGGAGTGGAAAAAAATATCACAGATTCCATTTGGACAACTCACAGCATTGGGGGCCAGGTCCAGTAAGGGAGAAGCCATATTTGTCTTGGATACCTCACAGGGCGGTGATATGGACCATACCCAATATAAAAGGGAATAAGGACAACCCAGGGAATTATAGACCAGTCAGCTTAATTTCGGTGCCTGGAAAAATAATGGAGTAAATATTCAATTTGAAAGCACCTAGAAGAAACTAAGGCAATAAGTGACAGCCAGCATGGGATTGTCAAGAACAAATCAAGTCAAACCAACCCAACATAATAATCTTCTTTGACAGAGTAACAAGCCTGGATAGGGTAGGAAGCAATAGATGTGATATATCTTGACTTTAGTAACACTTTTGATAGTGTCTCACACGAACTTCTCATAGGCATAGTAGGAAAATATTACCTAGATAACCTACTATAAAGTGGGTGCACAGCTGGCTGGAAAACCATACCAAATGATTCACAATTGAGCAGGAAGGTCATATTGAGTGGGGTCCACAGGGAGCTGTCCTGGGTCTGGTTCTATTCAATATCTTCAAAAATTATTTTCACAATGATATAGAGAGTACACTTATAAATTTTGAAGACAGTACAAAGCTGGGAGGGGTTGCAAGCACTTTGGAGGACAGAATTAGAATTCAGAATGATCTTGACAAACTGGAGAAATGGTCTGAATTAAACAGCATGAAATTCAATTAGGACAAATGCAAAGTATTATGCTGAAGAAGGAATGATCAATTACACGAATACCCAAATGGGAAATGACTACCTGGGAAGGAGTACTGCAGAAAAGGACCTGGGGTTACAGTGGATCCCAAACTAAATATGAATCAACAATGTAATACTTTTGCAAAAAAAAAAAAAGGACATTATTCTGGGATGTATTAGCAGGAGTGTTGTAAGCAAGACACAAGTAATTATTCCACTCTACTCCACACTAATAAGGCCTCAACTGGAGTATTGTGTTCAGTTCTGGGAATCACATTTCAGGAAAGATTTGGACAAATTGGCAAAAGTCCAGTGGAGAGCAACAAAAATGATTAAAGGCCTAGAAAATATGATCCAGGAGGAAAGATTGGGGGGGGGGGAATGGCTTTGTTTAGTCTGGAGAATAGAAGACTGAGCAGGGACATAACAACAGTCTTGAAGCACATAAAAGGTTATAAAGAGGAGGGCAATAAATTGTTCTCCTTAGCCACTGGGGACAGGACAAGAAATAACGGGTTTAAATTGCAGCAAGGGAGATTTAAGTGAGACGTTAGGAAAATCTTCCTCACTGTAAGAGGAGATAAGCACTGGAGCAAATTATCAAGAAAGGTTGTGGTATTGCTGACATTGGATGTTTTTAAGAACATGTTAGAGTAGACAAACACCTATCAGGGATGGTTAATAAACTTTAGATAATACTTAGTCCTGCCTCAGTGCAGGGGACTGTATTAGCTGACCTATCGAGGTAACTTCCAGTTCTACATTTCTATGATTCTATGAATATATAGTATGCCCAAAGAAGTGAACAGACTAAAATATATATATTTTGTATGAATGGTTAGTATATCATACCTACATCAATAACAGTCTCAAAACATTCAAAAATATATTTTTATCATTAGAGCTATTGAAAAAAATGTGGTTTTGATTGGCCCAATTTTTTCTCTAACTTCTGTGTACTGGAGCTGGTTGAATCATTCATTAAGTAAAGATTATGCAACAAACAATCAGTTTTTCAGTCCCCTAGTTATCTCTTCATGGGTCATGATTTCTATATAGGTGCTCATTATACACCGTGTCCCATTAATATTGTATGTGAACACAATATGACTTGTTTAGGACCTAGTCATTAGGAATATGAGTATGTGCTAGTTGTGCCACATGATTGGTCACCTAGTGCACATTCTGTTAGTTCTGCTTCCTGATTGAATTACATAAACTTTATAAATAAGAGGACTCTTCTGTTTTTGAATTATCTGCAAACAGGTTGTGATTTGTACTTGTTTATATGGAGTTTCTTTGCCATATTTTTTAAATGGCCATGAGAGCACATATGGTTCAAATGTTCTCAAATATTTATTCACACTCATATTCACTACAATTTCTTGTGAATAAAATTTCTCTCACCAGAATGTTCACAATCATTAAATAAAGAGGGTCACAAATACTTGTGAAAAAAGTCAATGAGTTTTATTCAAAAGACTATGGACAAATAGGGTTTTTGTTTTTTGATGTAAATTCACCTGGCTTTACCTGTTAGATCACAATAATACCCCTCCCTGAAACATAGTATTAAAATTAGCATAAAAATTAACTGGAACACATTCTTTTCTTACCATTGTGAATTTGGTCACTAATAGTTTGGAGAGAATTCCTCATCATCATCTAGTTTCCTCTCTTTCTCCCAATAGTCTTTTTCCATGGAAGGTAAATAACATTAATGAGAAACTGATTTCATTGACAGACTCTGAAATCTTCAATTTTGTATCATTTCTGAACAATGAAATATTTCTGCAAGGCATGGAAGTATTTAGTATTAAAACAGCTATGAAATAGAAAGTTAACATGTTATTTATCTTAGTTCATTTAGAATTATGGCCTAATGCTCTAGATATTTTTGACCATATTAGTAAATTTTATGTAAATCACTATATTTTAATTAAACATACTGGGACATGACTCAATATACTATAAAACGCCACTTTTTCCCTAAAGAGATTAAATTGCATCTTAAAACATAAGTAAAAACAGTCGTGAATATACAGCTCAAACCCTTTGATGTCACTGTAGTGCTTTTGTTCTTTTGTCTACAGGATTTATAACCAATGTATAAGCCAAAGCAATAAGTCCTTACTGAGGCCTTAGATTCAATGGGCTAGATTCTGTGCTGTGATTCCTAACTGGTGCAGGATAGAAGGTGCAATACATGAGGTTAAGCTACCTGTGCACCATCTGGATTCTCTCTGTAGTGGAGAACAGTATGACATAAGACAGATCAACCACATGGACAGCTGTCATTTACAGCCACCTGCCAACAGTTTCCAATGGGCTTCTCCACAACCCTAGAGGACCACTCTCCCACCCTCCCTTGACACATTCTTCTCTGCCACAGTCTCTGCCCTTGGCAGGACTAGTTTAAAGGTGGGTGTGCAAGGCAGTTGGCTTGGTGCCAACTTGGCTGGGCACATAAGACTCTGCTGGCCAGCTTTCTTTCTTTCTTTCTTTCTTTCTTTTAAAGCTCATTTGCTCCGGTATGTTTGTATGTGTTTGTATCTTCCCTGGCTGGCAAAGCACCTAGGCCTGGCCCTATGCCAGGGGTTGAGTGTGGAGATAGCTCATGTGGCCCTGCATAATTCCTGCACTGAAGGACTTCCCATTCAGGCTGTTGCATTCCCTTTATGGTCTCTTTATACTTCTGCAGCAGCATATAGGGGCTGGAACAATGTCCAGAACCTGCCTTGGATGGATTTTTTTTTTAAAGTAAGGATTGGGGGAAGGACTGCAAGCCTTGGCCCTATGGGCCTGATCCTACTAGGTGCTAAGCTTGCATACCCTGCTGGCTTCAATGAGATCTGAGAGAACTCATCACCTTGCAAGAGCAGGGCAGTTTGTATTTTTTATCCAAACATGAGAATCTCAGAATTTTTTTCTCCAGTAGGCACCAGAATCAAACCCGCCCCTTCCTCTGTGTCTAGTAAGGGTCATGCCTGCAGCGGAATCAGTATGGAGAAGGCATGATGCTAAGCACCAGGCAAGCTCAGCCCCAAGGGGGTTCTTACTATGTTGCAGCAAGGAGAGGGTGGGAGAATGGGTGGGCGAAGAGAGGATAGGGAGTATGGATAGATAATTACATGGACCCAATATCAAGGAACCTTCACTGCAATTAAAGAAAGGGGCAGTTACAGCCTGGGGTTCAGAGGAGGAGTCCAGTGGAAGTCCACATTTCTCAGGCTGTGTGCAGGAAGATTTGGTCCCAAAAGTATATTAATGTTTTAGGGTTGTAACTTTAAAGAAATCCAAATCACAGAAAACCAAAGCACCTTGCTGAATGGGAACTACTGTCTTTTCACGTGTGTCAGAAATGCTTATTTTTCATTAATTGTCGTCAAATTAGCCAATTATTTCTCTGAGCATTAGAATGTGCTTTCAAATATATTGTGTGTCTAGCACTGTTTTGGCCTAAGTCTTTGTCTGAATAATCCATTGATATTTACCGGGAGGGCAGATGGCAGAGAGTGTTCTAGCCCATCAAAGCTAACATGCCATTGTAAATAAATACAAAATGAAGAATGCTTTATGTTTAAATTTGCACTGTCTTGCTCCAATTCCCTCTGCTGTGTACCCCTTCCCCATCCTCTGTCAGCACTGCAGGGCCCTGCTCCTTTCCAAATGGAATCAGAGCATCAATCAGGAAGTAACGGGCCCCTTTGGGGCTGCAACCTTTTCGTCACAGTCACTGAAAGAGAAATGAATGGCTACATGCAGCACAGTTGGGCTAGCTGTTAACACTAGGCTTCATACAACAATCTTAAACCAATGGAAATTGGGGCTATTTGGAATTTAGGGCCAGATCTTGAACCACCTGGTGGCAGTACTCTGCACAGCTGTGGAACAAGGAGCCATAAACCATCTTTACCATCCTACCTCTGGACATCTTAGACAAGCTACATGGCTTCTCAGATATGTCAACATCTAAGCTGGAAGGTTTGATTCCCAGCTTGTACAGAAATCCCCATGCAAGCTCTGTTTTCAGAGTAGCAGCCGTGTTAGTCTGTATTCGCAAAAAGAAAAGGAGTACTTGTGACACCTTAGAGACAAACAAATTTATTTGAGCATAAGCTTTCATGAGCTACAGCTCTGTTCAAGCTAGCTCCATTGAAGCCAGATGGCTAAGGCAGAAGCAATGCAAAGGAATGGACTGATATACAGTTAACACCACTGTAGTCTGTATCTACCTCAGAAAGCTGAGCCAACCTTGGAAAATCAAGGAAGTAAATAAACCTTTGCCTTGATGGTTCCTATGGCCAAATCCTCAGCTGGTGTAAATCAGCATAGCCTTCAATGATGCTACAGAGATTTATAGCAGCTGAGGATATGGCCAGTGACTTAGAAGAAATAGTGAGAAGGAATCAATGTTTGCCAAATGGAGAGTAAATACAACGGAAGTAAATAAAAAATTCAAATCTAAGATGGAATACTTGACAGCATCCTGGGGCACTTTTATTGTACCCTTCTTACTTCAGCCAATGCTAGAAGGGAACAAACTGTGTAGTGGCCAGGCCATCTTTCCCTTGGCCATTACATGTCTCTAGATATGTCTATTTCCAGGAGCACTGTGGCAGGAACACAATTTTATCAGAATACCCAGGACAGCAAAATAGTGGTCCAGTAGCAGTTCACACATCTGACTTTCCTTGCACCAGTTTCTCCACCATTAGGTCTGGGCCTTTCCACCTATATAGTTTCAGCTGAGCGTAACTAATTAACTGCACATCTATTGAGCAACTAAGGGTGAAATTCTGATTCTATTGAAATCAATGGCAAAACTCCCACTGACTTCAATCGGGCTAGGATTTCACTCTAGAGTTTGGTCTACACTACATACTTACTTCAGTATAACTACATTGCTCAAAATCCACCCATGTGTGATGTAGTTATACCGACCTGAACCCCCCCATGTAGACAGCGCTAGCAGGAGAGCTTCTCTCACTGACATAGCTACTGCCTCTCACAGAGGTGGATTTGTTAAGCTGACAGGAGAACTCTCTCCCTTCAGCTGAGAACATCTTCACCAGATGCAGTGCAGCTGCACTAATGTAAATTTGTAGTGTAGACCTCCCCAAAGACTTTCTTTATCATGCTGACAGTGTTACTCAAACACTCTTTTTTATTTAGCAGCCACAACATATATTGAGTTTTGTTTGCTTTGAATGTGCCAAAAATAACCTTTTCTAGTGTCTTTTTGCAGGGAGTTGCTGTCACAAAATTGTTGGTTTTCAAAAAAAAAAAAGTTTTAAAATCTAGTCAAGCAAACATCATTATAATGTCTTTTTAGCAACACCTCTTTAAGTATTGATGGTAATAATGGTTCAAGAAGAATGTTTTTATAGAGAGCTGAAAGACTAATATAAGTTCTAGCTACTGTACATCATTTAATTCTTAGTATGCACTGAAACTGGACAGGAAGAAAGCTGGCTACATATTTTAAATCTTTATGGTCATAATGACGATGACCTCTTGGCTCCCCTGAAAAGTCAGCATCTTTTCATAAATCTGTAATACAATTATACTAATAGAGCTGTGAGATTAAATGAAATGTACAGTTGTCTCATACAAAAAGAAATATTTCTGTTTAAAGGCAATCTAACCTGTCCCTGGGAGAATAACAACAATTCAGTACAGGACACGGACATTGACTTTTATTGTTCCCCACAGCAGAGGGGGACAATTGTTATATTGAGCACTTTCATCACAGTACACAAGCTTGACATCGCATCTGACTCCTTCACACATTAAAAAGAACAAAAGGGTCTTCATTTGACTAAAGTCAATACGGCAGCAGTCCCCTTGGCACAGAGACAAATAGTTTCCAGGTGAACTGCTTCAGCAAATAACAGGGTTATTGTTTTGGGTTTATTTTTTTAAACACTTCAAACATAGTCTAATTATAAAGATTTTTTTCCTGTTAGAAAAGGGTAATTAACCTGTACCCTGACCTGCAATTTGCATGTGAGGAGTTACGTGGACTGTCATAAGCTTCTAAAATGTATCATTTTTGCCTAGGAAAGTCAATAATTCAGTAACTACACAGTAAATGACTTGTGCTAGATTCTGCTCTGGCTTTCTCCAGCTTCATATGGAGTCACTCCTGATTTGCACCAGTGTAAATGAGAGCAGAATAAAGCATTCTAACTGATAGAGTTGACAGCTGATCAGGTTGCCTTGGCACTTCTCCAGTCTGTAGGCATAACTATCCCACAGTCAGAGGCTATAAAACACATTCTGATCCTTAAAGAATAACACATTAATAGATTGTGGTTGTTTGAATCATGCCTTCAGAAATGTCATGTGCTTAAGGGGCGGGGGAGGGGGGGGAAGCATTCTTATCTTTGTCCAAATATACTCTCTTGAATTAAATTTGCTAACTTCCCTCTTGCCTTGTCCTACCATGCCCCTCTCCTGGGCTCCGAGGCTTACCTCCCTGCCCTTTGAAAAATTCAGTTGTGTCGAATTTCTTAATGTTAACATGCAAAACAGGATTTTCTAAGCTACTGTAAACATGAGATGTGAAGATGAAAAATAATTAGCCAAGTCCTCAACATCTAATATATTTGCCTTGTTTTGAGACAGTATTTAGTCATCAACAAGACCACAACATGTTTTGTGGATTTGTATTATTACTAATACATTTTGAGCAGTTATTAATTACATTTAAACAGAATATTCTGTCTTGTTATTATTGAAAAGCTGGGTATTATTAATTACATTTAAAATGATATCACAGGACTGCTGCAGTAATACTGTGTATAGAATAATATTTAAACTTCATTTACATGTAGAATCTTTTGTTTTTCATTTCAAAGGGAGGTAATTAGAATAGGCAACGGGGAATTGTGAAACCTTAGTTCTGTTCCCAGGACTACTTCTGATACATTGTGTGATGCTGGGCAAGTCATTTAAGCTCTCTATGCTTCAGTTTCCCCATGCATAAAAAAGGATAGTAAAACACTTTGAATTCTTGGGATGGAAGTTGTGAGGTACTATTCTTCACAAAAAAAACAGGCATAAACTCTTGCTACACGGAGATTACTATGTATACAGCAATACTACCATTAACTATTTTCTGCATAATTTCTCTCTCTCTCTCTCTCTCTCTCTCTCTCTCTCTTTTTATTAATTCTTTGTCAGGAATTTAGAAATACAACAGATTTCCAAGAGAGTCCTGCTTCAAGTTAGGCATCTAAATTAAGAGTTCAGCACCTCCTATTGAGAACAAGGCAACCTATTGTGGTTCTGTGAGATAGTGAGCCTCAGTCTGCCTGTTGAATACAATGCAAACTGCTGAGAGCGAAGACTGAAAATCTGACTAATTTCTGTAGGTGTAACTGTGGGCAGGTGGGAAACCCTGGGCATCCCACACAGCAGGCAGAGGGTTTTAAAGCCTCTGTCTGGGATTAGGCCCTTTCCTCTTCTTAGTCTCGGGAAATTCACTGAGTTTGGTGATGGCCCATTCCACAGGGGAACCCCACAGTCTCCAGACCTCTTCTTCATCAGTTTTCCCCATCAATTTTCAGAGTGGTATATTTCATAAAATACAGTGTAACAAGTACAAAGGGCCTGCACCTTGTGTATTCATTTTCATGAGTACAAATTCAATACTAAATTGGTGTAAAATAATACAATTCTGAGAATCAGGCCCAATATATACCCAGAGTTCAATTCCTTCTGTATTACAGCAATGTTAATGTAAAGTTTTGGGCTCCCATTGAGACATTCATCTTGAAGGTGCAACAAACTAATATGACATGTACAAAAAGGCATTTTAATAGATACTGTCACAACTTGATCTTATAATACAAACATGAGTAAACAATCCAGAGAAGGGTTTATGTAAGGCACAGAAGCTCTTTGAGCTGTTAGCAGGCTATTAGGCTCAGGGTAAAATTCACCTTGTGCACAAGGCTGACCCAAGGCCTATGCACTACTTAAAATAACTTAAACCCCTTTTGCAAAGGACAGTTTTAATGCAATGCAGTCCCAGGACTGGCTGCACATCCACACAAAGAAATTCTAAAGAAAGCAGGACTAGACATAACTATTTGAACAGTCTGTTCCAGCAGTCACTGTGAAATGGTTCTTACCCTTCTAGGAAAAAAGGTTGGAGCATTACAAAATTTAAAAATACAGTAATTTTAATTTAATTAAAAGAAAAGGAGTACTTGTGGCACCTTAGAGACTAACAAATTTATTTGAGCATAAGCTTTCATGAGCTACAGCTCACTTCATCGGATGCATTTGGTGAAAAAAAAAAAAAGTTTGTTTTTTTCCCCCCACCAAATGCATCCGATGAAGTGAGCTGTAGCTCACAAAAGCTTATGCTCAAATAAATTTGTTAGTCTCTAAGGTGCCACAAGTACTCCTTTTCTTTTTGCGAATACAGACTAACATGGCTGCTACTCTGAAACCTTTAATTTAATTGAAACTTTACATTGATATGGCTCTGGCCTTTGATTGGTAAAGTGCCCTATAAGCTGTGACAATGGTTCTGTAATGCTCCATTTGCCTTGTGTACCATTGCTTTACCATCAACAGAATAAAAATAATCTTTAAAAATATTAATGTAAGTAGATTGACTTTTACCTTCTGAGTATCTTGTCAACAAAATAAAAATGATAAATCTGCTTCAGTGTCACTGGAGCAATATTAAAACAGGGTTATGATCTCAAAAGTGACATTTGAGAAATGATATAGTGGGGATTTCATATAAAATACCCCTTGTTTATAAAGCCAACTACTGCCAGCCCTACACATAAAAGCTTGGATGTAAACATCCTGCTATGTTCTTCTCTCTGCCTTTTACATCATCACTAGTAATTACATATTACTGCTGTGAGAAGCTGGCTGACAGTTTTGTTGAAAAAGAGGCATGAAGCCGACTAGAGACCCATTCATTCTTCTACACTGTATTGACTCTACAATACTAATATGGTCAAATTTGTTTTTTTCTGTAAAGACAGCAGATAGGATTCAGGGAAACAGACGGAAGCTGAGTAAAAAGGTGCATTTTTTTTCTAATCACACATTAATTTTCTGTCTACAAACACCTGGAAAATAAATAAAATCACTAGAAGTCATCAAGCCATTGGATACTAAGGAAACCATAGGATACTAAGACTCAGGAGAACAATGAAACAAGGAAGAGGGATAGACAAAATGACCTTTCATCTGTAACAGTGTTGATTCAACATGCTGACAATGCCTGAGTTTCCAAGGAACAATTTTCATACAATTTTTGCATGTTTTGAACATCTAGCAGTAAGAGGGAGTTGTATCAGTGCTAGATAACTAAATTATTTTCAAGGCTTTACAATGTTAAATGTTTTTATGTCTTTTAGTGTTTAAAAAGGTGTACTTTATTTATTGTACAATATAAGAGTCCCCAGTTATTTGGGGGGAAGGGGAAACCAAAACCAAGTGAACCAAAGAAAATAAAATCTTTGAAAAAATATATTTTTTAACCAAGGACATGAGAAAGCATCACAGTGTAAGTTTCAGCATAAATACTTACAAATAAATTCTACCTTAGCTTTCATTCTGAATATAACAAGTTATTTTCAGGCTATTTATTCTTTATTAATTCTTTGCAAACTCTTCATATTTTATTTTTCTTGGTATAAATAAAACTAGTTCATGATCTAGAACAGGGGTATGAAACCTATGGCACAAGTGCCAAAGGCAGCATGCAAGCTACTTTTTAATTGGCACTCACACTGCCCAGGTCCTGGCCACTGGTCCAGGGGGCTCTGCATTTTAATTTAATTTTAAATGATGCTTCTTAAACATTTTAAAAACCTTATTTACTTTATATACAACAATAGTTTAGTTATATATTATAGACTTATAGAAAGAAACCTTCCAAAAACATTAAAATGTATTACTGGCACGCAAAACCTTAAATTAGAGTGAATAAATGAAGACTCGGCACACGACTTCTGAAAGGTTGCTGACCCCTGATCTAGAATGATAAATATTGAAAAGTTTGGGAATGATGTTCCATATTTTAGTGCTAGGAATATCTCTTATATGAAACTAAAAATAATCATAAACACCGTACTTAAGTTTAAAAAAATAAAAAAATTGTATGATCAGATTACTAAATCCGGAACCTCAGATCAACCTCTCTTTCCCTTTTGAATTTTGGGGAGGGGAGGGGAGTCTCGACCTAAGCTATGTCTATACTGCTCTGCAGTTCAGAGTATGGGGGTTTGAACAGCAGTGCACACTAAAGTGCAGTGTTGTAGCTCCTCCATGTGGACACTCCAGGCATGAACTAAAAGGTTTCTAGTTCATGTTTAGTCCACTTCAAACAGGACTGACTCTACATTAAAGTGAATTAGGAACCTTTTAGTTTGTGCCTGCGGTGTCCACACACGGAAGTTTCAGTGCATCATTTTGATGCTCACTGATATTCACACCCAAACTGCAGGGCAGTGTAGGCAAGCCCTCAGATGCCAGTCCCTAGAACCAAACACAAGTTGGATGCAAAACAAGAAGGGCTTTATTTTCTGCTTCTGTTTCAAATGTGGTCAAAATCTTGTGAGATTTCAGACCAAGATGGCACACATCCTATAACTAAAGGTCCTGATTTTAGAGTTGACAAATCCAAACTTGAGCCGTAGCCATAATTTGGCCTTGAATCCTAGCCTGAACCTACTCTGGATTTGAACACCGGCTCCTTAGCCCATCTTCAGCAGTTATTAATGATGAGAAACTGAAATGGATATTTTGTAACCCTCATTCCTTTTACCCTTTCTTTAGCTCCGGAATGCTTTCCAGAAGGACACCAGATTCTGCACAATCCCTACCGCAGCACCAATTTTGATTCATTGGAATTACAGCAAACAGCAATTCAGGAGCTGGTTTGTGATCACTCATTGCCACAAGGGTGGTATCGTTTCATGATCAACAATAGGCCTGCAGAAATGCCAACAAAATGTGTAGAAGTTAGTAAAATTAAGAACTAAACATCTGTGTACTTTAATAAATCCAGTAGGTGCAACTTCTCCTTTCTGTTACATCTGTAAAACCTAGGGTTGCCAATTTTGGTTGGACATATTCTTGGGGGTTTCATCACTACATAATCTGGAGACTCCAGGACAATCCTGGAAGCTTGACAACCCTAGTAAAAATCTTTAACAGAAGGTAACCAAAAGGTTATAATGGGGTTGTATGGATCTAACTGACAGGAGGATTTTGCCCTCACAGTTCGTATGGTCATCATCCCCCCCAAAGTACTTCTTAGAAGTTAGTCTATTCCAAGTAATTCTGGTCTCCACACTACAGGAATGAATTCGAAGGGCCTGATTCCGTTTGCGCTTACACAAGTGTAAATCAGGAGTAACTCCACATGAAGGCAATGGAGTTATATCTGTTGAAAAAGAGTGTAATTGACAAATTACAGAGAGAAACAAGATGAAAATGTTTTTAATTAGTATTGTTGCCACTGTGTAGTACTTAGTCTCATAAGTGGGTTAGTTGCTTTCTAGGAAAAAAAACTAGTTGTTTCACATGTGACTCTGTAGAAAAGGATAAGAAAATTGATATGGAGTTAATATGTACAATATTGAAACCTAGAAAACAGAATGTATGGGCCAAATTCAGACTTTCTGTACCATGGGTGCTCTGCCAGATTAACTCCATTGTATCCTTATCAAATCATCAAATATCAATAGTTTACTGAGGACCATTGTATGAGATTAGAATAGTTTCCAACGCATTATCAAACAAAGAGTCTATTCTGTAGAAGAATAGATTAATTGATTATTGTAAAGCATTTTGAAGATGAAAAACTCAATATAAAGTCCCTTTTTAAAAATATTATATACCACTCTACATACAAAACATTTATGAAGTTAGAAAACAACATCATATAGTCACAGTAAGAGCAACTGCTTACCGTGCATGCTTAGTCAAGACAAAGAAAAGTGATTTCCATAACTTTACATTATATGGAATGTTAAATCATACTTGTCGCTTTTATGGGGTTCCTAGGATTATTAATACTATATAAATTTAAGTATACAATATACATTTGCTTTTGTTAGTCAATCATGGAAGAAATTGTTCAGAAAGTCATATTTTGTTTATCCAGGTTGTTCTATATATGTGCAATTATTCTATAGTATATGTTGTCTTTACAATTCAGTAATTTTCAGTATATGGTAGTACTCATCTGCACAATGTATCTTTAGCAATACATCCTTTGTTTCTTTAGCCTCCCCTCCTTCAACTCCTTTATTCCAATTTGTAGGGTTTTATCATTTGTTCAGTTTCTTATCTTGTAACATAATTCTTACCATTGGTTCCTTAAGTCTTATCTGAATACCTGTTTCATCCCTGTTGATGAAGGATTATCCCTGTTATATGTCATCACTGGAAGAATGTGCTTCTTTTAGATCTTTACCTTCTAATTCTTGTCCTCTACATTCTATTCCACTTAATTAAATCACCATTTAATTTGGTTTTCCATTTAATTTGAGCAGAACCTCTGGAACAAAATAATTTGTATTAATAACAGCTCAGCTCCCACCCATTAATAAGCACTTATTATTGGATATTTCAATCACTGGCTGCAGTGAGCTGATTTTAATTAATGAGGCAGGGACAAAATTCTAAACAGATAGAAGGGAAAAAGCTTTCAGTTCCATGTTCTAGTAAAAGTTTGCTTCAGAGAGCTAAGAGCATAAGTCAGACATTCCTGTTGATATCATAAGCGCTGCCTTGTATTATGTAAATGTGACATGCACCAAGGTGATATCAGGTGGATACAATTAACTGTTTATCAATTAATACAATGAACTCACTAATTCTAAGCAATATTAGGCATTAATTCAGGTTTTATCTCATGCAGTTCAATTGAACTCAAATGGGATTTAAACGATAACAAAGAAATCAAGGGCTTGCCTCATTAAAGCACTTAAGCACATGAGAACAATGGTCCCACTGGGAAACCTGAACTCACCATTTAGGTGCATAATGGGAGGCTGAGCTCTTTTAAAAATCTGGCTATTTATTTACGTGCCTAACTGGGAGATGTTAAGCTCTTTTGAAACTCTTACTGAATGTTTCTATAAACATTAATGTAGGTCTAGCCATTTCCAAATATTGTGCTATGACCATATAAAAAAATCTTTGTCAGGTGATATCAGAACCAAGCGACTCAGACATATTTAGGAAAAAAAAATAAACTTCAGTAGGGGAAAAAGCTTCATATTTCAGCCCTGACACGGATGAGTCATATACAACTTCTGTACTGAGATTAAGAACAGCAAATCTATAGAGATTGTCTCTTGCTTACTAATTAAACAAATGAAGAAAGTAAACAAACTGAAAAAGCAAAAAAAAATAAAAGTGAGAACTCCCCTATGTAGAGGAATTCAAATGTGGAGTATATCCCTGGTCCAGAATTCCTTAGATCCAGGTGTTGCCGACAAATGCATTCCTCCAATAGCAAAATACTTTTGATTGAAACAGCTTTCCAATTTAGACATTGCCTCTTGAATTTCCCTAGGGGATAAAGGGCGATACTGACCTTGTTACCTCTGTGTTCTCTGAGGGTGCTAATCAATTATAGATACCCCAACGTGTACTCTGAGCCTTCACTTAGGCGCAATGCTGAGTTGCCTCCAACAGCCAATTCAAGCGGGCACACAACACAAACTTGCAAATGTCTGTGCCCCAAAGAGTCCAGGCTGCTGCTAACAGATGCAAGCAACAGTTCCTTCTGAAAGTACTGCCAAATTCACTGCACAAGGGAAAAAGGAAGAGAGGCATTCACTACTTCTAGAATTACTCCATAGTACTGGAGAGGTGGGGAGGAATGCAGAGAGCAATTGTCAGTGCCAATCATGACAAAATGACCTTCACAGAAAGAACTAAAGTATCATGCAAATTAAAAGATCCTAGAAAATTAAAACAAGCAAATTAAAAAAACAAAGTACAGGCCTATGTAGAATAATAAACGGAAAGCATAAATGGGATAATGAAACAGGCTTCCTAATAAAAATTATAAAAAGTATATGCAAGCAAGCCACCAGACAGGAACAAATACAAAACAAAGATAACAGAGCATCACCTGCTAATGTTATGAAGGATTCTCAATAAACACAGACATTATATCCCACTAGAAGAGCAATTCATGAATTATAGGCTGTTTTGAGAAGCAATGAACATGAATGACATTTGACTAGCAAACCTTGCAACACTAGCCCACAATGAACACTGAGGCCCATCATATGTAGTCAGAATTGTGGCTCCTCCTGCCCATTTACAGATAGGAAAAAAAGAACATATATTGTGCTCTGCAACCTTTAGAAAAAGTATAAACTAACAATCTGATTCTCCAAATGATAACTGGGGCCAGTAACAATATTTTTGATACATCGCAGATTCATCATTGCTTCTCAAAAAAGCCCTTTGCAGCTTAGAGTTATTATAAACAAACAAGACACAAAATTTAGAATCACCACCACTAACATACATTCTGTGTGGTAAAGGGGAGCCAGATTTCTTCAGCATGAGGACTCATATGTATTGTTAATGGACTATCTCCAAGAATTATTGTACTCCCTTAAACTGGCTTAGACGAGCAGGGTGACTGATGTCCAGATCTTTCCAAATGATTCATAGTCAGAATATCTTGTCAGACAGCGGTTTCTATCAATATAAAAGTGAAAAGCAGTTGGAAACCCAAAATTCAGTCTCAAAGGATTTTCAGTAAGGATTTTACAGGGTAAAGGAACTTAATTCTTAATCACCAACTTTATAAAATCTTATGATAAAGAAACATAAATAATAACAACTTAATTTTTACAACATAACATGGCTACTTTATCATCCACAGATTATCTTCACAGTTACTCATAAACATAAATAAAGAAAACATATTGAATCTAAGCAGGTCAGTCCGCACAGAAACACAGTGAGAAGGAACTCAGAGTTCCCAAAAGCTGAATCTCTGTAAGAGTCTTTGATCGCTAAATCTATACAGTCGGCTGAGTCAAAAGCAACATCTTCCCTCCACTTCTATGTAGGAATCTTAAACTGGAATCCCTGCAGACTCTTCCTCTGCTGAAATCATAGTTAGCCAGTCAGCTGATTAACCAGTCACTCCATCAATTATATAGATTTAAAAAAAAAAACTGCTGCAAAATGCTTCAGAGTTAGGGGAAACAGCCTGCTTTCTGCTCCTGGGATCAGCTTCTCCTAGCCCACACACAGCCTTTTGTAAAGCAGCTGCCCTGACTGCTTGCCCTCATGGAGTCTGAGTCCAGCTACAGCAGTGGTCCTCAAACTTTTGGACTGGTGACCCCTTTCACACAGCAAGCCTCTGAGTAAGACCCCTCTTATAAATTAAATCCACAATTTTATATTAAACACTATTATAAATGCTGGAAGCAAAGCAGGGTTTGGGGGTGGAGGCTGACAGCTTGCAGCCCCAATGTAATAACCTCGTGATCCCCTGGGGAGTCAGGACCCCCAGTTTGAGAACCCCTGGGCTACAGGGAATCTATTGAGCATACCCAAAATTACCACACCCAATTCGAGAAACTTCGAGATGTGGAGTGCTAATTGCACACCTGCCTAACAACAATGACCCAGACACAACTCACTTCTACCCACCCACCCTCAACAGATCTTTTAAAAAGATATCTCCCGATTAGGCACCTAGGTTACACTAGCAGTGTCTAACTCAGAGGTGGGCAAACTACAGCCCACGAGCCTCGTCCGGCCCATGGGATCCTCCTACCCAGCCCTTGAGCTTCTGGCCAGGGAGGCTAGCCCCCGGCCCCTCCCCTGCTGTCCCTCCTCGCCCGCAGCCTCAGCTCGCCATGGCGGCGGGGCTGCAAGCTCCTGCCAGGCAGCTCGGCTGCGAGAGCCCCCAGGGTGTAGTGTATTAAATTGCTCCCCGTACGAATGTGCTACTTATGGAGCACCAGGACTGGCAATCGTAAATAGTACACCATAAGTAGCACATTCCTAAGGGGAGCAATTTAATACAGTACACCTGAGTAGGGAAGGCTGTGCCTTCCCAAACAGCCTGGCCCCCACCCCCTATCCACCCTCTCCCAATTTCTGCCCCCGACTGCCCCCCTCAGAACTCCCAACCCATCCAACCTCTCCAGTTCCTTGTCCCCTGACCGCCCTCTCCCGGGACCCCCCACCCCAACTGCCCCCCAGGACCCTCCCATCCAACCCCCCCAGCTCCCCTATCCCCTGACTGCCCTGACCCCTATCCACACCCCCACCCAGACAGGTCCCCGGGGACTCCCACACCTATCCAACCACCCCCTGCTCCCTGTCCTCTGACTGCCCCCCGGGACCCCTGCCCCTTATCCAACCCACCCTGTTCCCCACCCCCTTACCATGCTGCTCAGTGTACCAGGACTGGCAGACGTAAGTAGTACACTGTAAGTAGCACATTCCTATGGGGAGCAATTTAATACACTACACCTGCCCTCCATACAGTTTTGGAACCCCAATGTGACCCTGCGGCCAAAAAGTTTGCCCACCCCTGGTCTAACTGCTAACTCCCTGTCATTGCAGCCTTTTGCTGTTCTTTTGGGGAAATCACCTGGACCTCTCCCAGGTGTGAAATCACAGGTTGGCTAAGGGATTCTTAAGGGGCAAGCCATCCTGTTACAGGCAGCCTCCAATTCCCTTTTTTGGTTAGTCATTTAATATTATTTTCAGTATTGAGTTTTTTTAGAATTTCCATCTTCTAAATCAGCATACAAAGTCATTCCAGAATTTGGCAAAATATTCACCACCTTCGGAGACATTTTAAATTCTAGTACAGAAATTGGAGAGCTTTCCTCACACAAGACTGAAAATATTTCCTCAATGACTAGGTTTTCTGCATCACAAAATAAACTCCTAAATTTTAGGCATAGGCACTAGTCATTGGTGTGAAATAAATCAAATAAAATAAAACTAAGCTGGGGTTTCTGTTTGTTCTCAGATTCACTTGAAGTCCCACCCTCTCCTGATTAACCTCTTATAGTAGTTTTTGTGAAGAAAATCAAAATGCTCAGTTATTCTCTATTTTTCTTTTCTTTTTTTTGTTAATCCAACACCTCCCTGGATTACAATTTTAAAAAATGTGTATTATTTCCTAATTCTCTTTCTTGCACACATACCATCCTCAGATACCAATACCATATCATAATGACAGATGTGAACCAGAGATTTCGTCCTTCATTTTTGTTTCTCAGGAATACACAAATTCTTTCATAAACCAGAATTTTCACCTTTATTGTATAAAAGCAAATTCTTAAATACAAGATCAAGTACTAGTGGCCATGAATATTCAACTGATTTTATGATGCCTCAGATTGAAATAGGTAAATTTATTTACTAAAAATTATTATGAAAAAACATCTGAAAGCAAAGCCGTAGCAAAGTTTTTGTGGATGAAAGATGCAATATCACAATGATGTAACCACCATGCAGTTGTGTACCAAAGAGCCATCTATCTCCGACTAAATAAAAAATGTGTTTCTCACACATGGCACACTTATTTTTAATAGCATGCTTTCAATGAATTTCCCAAGCCACAGAAGCAATCAAACTTAACTTCTTTGTACAGTGATTGAACATTGCTAGGTTCTTTATAAATCAGAGCAGTCAATTGTCCAAACCACTAGTAAATCGAAAGAGACACCACTGGACGAAGCAACAGTAAAGTCACATTCCATTGTTACTGGCAATGGGGAAATTAACATACTTTTTTATTTATTTAGGATTTTTGAACTGAATAATTTAAAAAATTAGTGGTTGCCTAATTATGAATTAAAACTATTTAATAATACTTATTTACCTGGTAGAAGTATGGGACAATTAATTAGATAATGCATCCGATGAAGTGAGCTGTAGCTCACGAAAGCTTATGCTCTAATAAATTTGTTAGTCTCTAAGGTGCCACAAGTACTCCTTTTCTTTTTAATTAGATAATGTTGGTAAAGTGCTAAACATTGTTACTGATCTGAAAAAACGAGAGGTGCTGAGCACTGACAACTCCCATTGAAGTCCACAAGATCTTCAGTGGATATGGTAGACTGTGTTATCTATTCCCAACGGTATCATTTTGAGAGGTTATTGTTGACATACTCCAAGCTTCCTGGCTGCATTAGAGAAGTTTTCATTGATGTAAATTGCACCACTGCAAAATTCCTAATGCAGATGCATTGCACTGATGTAAATTGGGAGTTATACCAATGTGGTTTACTCCAATAATTTATTGCATTAAGTTTCACCTCTGCAAGTCCCAGTAAATATTTGAAAGTTGATTAATCAAATGCAGGTGATCTACTATGAAGACATTAATCAAAAATACACCTGTTCTTGGTTCATTATCTAGTATATTACTGAAAATTATATAGTCAACTGAGAGGATTCCAGTAAACTCACAGTAATCTTCACCCTAGCTCCCAACAGGGCAGTTGGGGATTTTCCAGTTGTAAGCACCCAGTGGAATCTATAAACCCTGAGTTAGGCACCTAAGCTCTCTTTACAATGCATGGGGAGAGAGAGATGCCTAAGAATGAAATCCATAAAATCCAGCACACTAGACAAGGAGCCATGTAATCTAGCCAATAGCAGATGCCAACTTTGTGAGTGTTGTGTCCCCTCTCATGGACATCGGCCCAGGCTGAAGTGAGGTGCTTAAGCTGTTTCTTTCAACAATAGTGGTGGCACATGCCTAACTCCATATGAATCAGCAGGAGAATGGGGAGAAGGAAGAGGCCTCCCTTATATTGCAGGATTGGGGCCTAAGGCTGTAAGACCCCAATCCACAAAAGTACTTGGGTATCTAACTCCCACTTTAGGCATCTAAGTCTAACATTTAGATGCCACTGAGATCCTCAAAACCCCCCACTCAGCTCCCGCCTGATTCTGGAGAAGTGTAAAGTCCCTCATTTCTGACATTAAAGTAACCAAGGCACCTACCTTTCTGCCACTAGGCATGCCATTGATGGCTGGCACCTATACCTAAGCCCTGGCAGCTTCCTCAAAGTAGGCATTCCTTTCCTGTTGGGCCTGGCCTGGCAGGCACTCTCAGAGCACACGTAATGCCACACAAAATAACTGGGGGTGGGAAAAGAAAAGAAGGGGCAATAGTCTTCCTTATAATCTTTAGCTCAGTGGTTAGGGTAGTCATCTGGGATGTGGGAGACCCTAGTTCAATTCCCCCCTGCTCCTTTGATTAGGAGAAGGGATTTGACCTTAGGTTTCCACATCTCTCAAGTAATGTGGCCTACTCGCTGGACTGTTCTGGTGTGAGAATCTCACTTGATGAAGGAGTGCCACTGTGTACAAATAATTAAATATGCACTGGGCCAGAAAGTGAGTGAGAATGGAATGCCAATCTTCACCTGGTTTGAGCATGAGATAGGCATCTGGGATTCTAGATTGAGGCCGTGTGTGCCTCAGTTCAATGTCCAGAAACAGAAACTTAGGTGTGTAGGGGAATTTTACAGTGAAAATGTAGGTGAGTTAGGCAGCAGCTGAGCAAGAGTTTTAAGGATTTCAGTGGTGCCTAAATTCTGGACTTAGGTACTTGAAGTTGGAGTTGGGCCTTACTCTGCCCATATGTACGATCCAGTCACAGTTTGTTAGAATAATCAGTCTTCTTCAATTCTGTTTTTGATTATGTGTAAAATGAGTCTATAGTTTCATCCCAGTTCCCAATTTGTGCACATCACAAAACTAGCAAACCATTTAGCTCAATTGGGTTTGACTGACAGTCTCCACTCAGGAGAAGCCCAGGGGTATTGCAAGACAGAATTGTGCTATAACAAGAAGCTTACCCGCATGATAACTTGCTTAGGTTACTGTTATAGCTCCCACACTTTCTTGAGAATTAATTTTACTCACAAAGTTATAGTAAAGAAAAAGATAGAAAAATAAGATGCTATTTTATAATTTTGGTGTTTGATTTTCCTACAAGTGAGTTGTGGAGACAGACTCCTTTTCTATATGGATCACATTTCATCTTTTGTTTTTTAAACATCCAGAATACTCTTGCAACTGTCTACTTATTAATATGGCCCCCATCAATGCAATATTTGAGTGCCACATTAATGAATTTATCATCTTAATACCAGCAGAAGTTAGGGAAGTACCGTTACCCCCATTTTACAGATGAGGAACCAAGGCACAGGAAGATTAAATAACTAGCCCAAGGTCAAGCTGCCAAGAAAATGAGCCAGGCCAGTGCCTTAACCACAAGACTACCCTTCCATAGTGGAGCACCAGTGACATATTGTGGCCAGTTATACTTGAACATGTAAAAATGAATTTATATGGCAGATCTTCAAATAATTCATTCTAATGTGTTTAAGCAACAGAAGATATTCTATGGAAAATCACTAGAATATGACCTAAACTTAATATATTGTATATATGTATCACTATCACTTGACACAACAATATTTATCTGAGTTAAATTATCTAATTATTATAACAAGATCAAGAGTATTTTTTCAGCAACAACACAGTCAGTAAACCGTAGCAACACTGGAGCTTGTAGTAACCCTTCATGATCAGTGTTTTCAGTGTTGTGAACACTTTCTGCAACAGCATCCTTCCTAGCCTCCAAACAGTCCTCATTATTTGACAAGCTAGAGTAAGTGCAAACGCGACATGTTAATTGGATCATGAGTCTACCTCAGGGGATGACTGAAGATCCTGGCGATGGGCTCCTAATCGATTGTATGGCTGCTGCTAAGGTAAAAAAAATAAAGAGGAGGGAAAACTGCTGCTATGTGTGTTGTTCCCATTTTGCATTCCACACTCCTTATCTAGCACCTTTTATTCACGGTCTTTACCATACAAATTATATAATCGCTTTACAATATTCTTTAAACTTCACAACAGCTCTTTCTAGTCTATACTAATTCTTACACTGTACTTATCTCTGTGGTATCTCTGCACTTGTGAGGTAGATAAATAATTGCATTCATTTTAAACTTAGGAAAAGAAAATCTAAAGGCCCAGTCTCACCACCTTTCATCACATTAGTAATATCATTGAAGTCAATGGCTAGCTTGCATGAGTAAGAGGAAGACCAAGACCTAAGGCCCAGATCCTCAAAGGCAGTGGTGAGCTGGAGCTGGTTCGCACCGGTTCACTAGAACCGGTTGTTAAATTTAGAAGCCCTTTTAGAACCGCTTGTTCCACGAGGGACAACCGGTTCTAAAAGGGCTTCTAAATTTAACAAGCCAAAAGTGGCGCCTTAGGTGCCAACTCCATGGGTGCTCCAGCCCTGGAGCACCCAAGGGGAAAATTTGGTGGCCCCGCCCCACCCCCGGCCCCGGCTCACCTCCGCTCTGCCTCTGCCTCCTCCCCTGAATGTGCTGCCCCGCTCTGCTTCTCTGCCTCACCCCCCTGGCTTCCCGCAAATCAGCTGTTCACACGGGAAGCTGGGGTGGGCTGAGAAGCAGGCCGCGGCTTCCCACTCAGGCCCAGGGATGCAGAGGTGAGCTGGGGGGGTGGGCGCGAGGATGGCCGCCCGTGCTGCAGCAGGTAACCCGGGGGCGGACGCACAGGGGAACTGCTCCCCGGCCCAGCTCACCTCCACCACCCTCAGCCTGAGCGGGAAGCCGCCGCCTGCTTCTCAGCCCTCCCCGGCTTCCTGCCGAACAGCTGATTCATGGGAAGCCTGGGGAGGGGGCGGAGAAGCAGAGCGGGACGACGCGTTCAGCGGAGGAGGCGGAGCGGAGGTAAGATGAGGTGAGCTGGGACCGGGCACGGGGTGGGGAGCTGCCGGTGGGTGCTCTGCACCCACCAAATTTTCCCCATGGGTGCTCCAGCCCTGGAGCACCCAGGGAGTTGGTGCCTAAGGTGCCACCTTCGATGTGATCAGTTGGGGAGCGGTCGCTCCCCCTGCTTCCTCCCTAGCTACACTTCCCCACCCCTAGAGGCCAGAGGGACTTGCCGGATGCTTCCTGGGAGCTGCCCCAGGTAAGCACCTCCAGGACTCCCCACCTAGCCCGCCAGCAGGTGCCTCTGGCTCTTAGGGGTGGGCACCCACTACGTTGGCCCATGAGACCCTCCTGCCTGTTTCTGGGGGCAGTCAGGGGACAGGGGAGGGGATGGATGGGGCAGGGGTCCTGGGGTTCGGGGGTGGGCAACAACCCCCTCGTGGGGTGAGGAGGGAACCCGTTGTTAAGATTTTGACAGCTCATCACTGCTCAAAGGTATTTATGCACCTAAGTGTCTTAGCAAGGTCATGAAGCGAGTACAAATTAGGCAATGTTGCTGAGCCCCAGGCATCTGCCCTTTTTCCTGAATTGTTTCTTTGTTGCAGTGGACATCTGACTTCTCCCCTGAATCCTAATTTAAGTTGATCATTCCTTCCTCTTGGTCATTAGCACTGCCTGCTCAGAAATATATCAGAAAATCAAAGTAATTTTAGATTAAATATCACCATTTAAGCCATAAGCTCTCCAGACTTTCCTAATATCTACATTTTGTACAGTGCAGAAAACATAGGTGGCACTTAACAAGCAAATTAATAAATGAGAAATGAAATTTTAAAAAGCAATGTGCTAACCTAAAACCCCAAGTAAAAGCATTTTAGTTAACATCCATTCCCTTTCTTCCTTTGTCTGTATTCTGTCTTAATTTATGTCTTGATCCTGCAAGCTGCTCCCTGGTGGTGTCCTCCTGCAACTGTGAGCCCCATTGACTTCAAGGTGGATCTACATAGGCACAGGGGTCTGCCTGCTTGCAGAATCCGGGACACTAGGCTGTAAACTCCTTCGGGACAGGTTTTATATTTCTGTAAAACATCAGGCTCACCTATTCATTACTCAGCACTAAAAATAATCAGTACTGAAAATAGTACCTTTCTTTTACAACTTTGCTGTCTGAAGCATGATGATTATAACTGGAAACAAAAGGAAAATGAAACTATGCTATATAGCAGGCCACTTTTTTCCTAATCATTTTTCTTCCAGCACTCATGAAGCCTTCCTTTCCCTGGCTATGTCTTCTTGGCTGTGTTAAGATTCAGTAGGCAAAAATGTATTGAAGTGAGCATAATTTATCCTTTGACCTCAAAGCTCACTGTACTGTCATGCATAAATTCCACTTTTGCTACGAAAGAGCTGTTTTTGCTTAAGCAGGAACTAGAAAATCTGCACCAGTGGAAAATGACTTTCTAAAAATCATGTTTCAACCCTGGTATAAAGCCCTAAATCACCGGTTTCACTTTACATGGAACTTCATATAACTCTCAGATTAAAGTAGAATTGTTCACCATCCCTGACTTGGGAAATACAAAGTAAAGAGAAACTCTCACTTGCACAGAATGTAACTGATAAATTATTTTAAAAATACTATTTGGTAATCATTTGAAACATCTAGAAAACAAAAGTCTTCACATTCATACTTTAAGATCTTATTCTGCTGACAGGCTGAGCCAATGCTAATTTTGGCTCTGAACTCATTGGGGTGGTTAGGGTAAGCAGCCTCAGGCCTCATGAACCTCACAACAAACTTAAGGTTCAGCTGGGTATAATATGGCATTCTGTAGGTGCCACTTTTCACTCTGAGTCCACACCAAGCCAATGTCTTCACATAATATCCTTTTGATGGGATATAAAATTGAGTTCATGACCTTGTCTCATTAGAGATCTCATAGCATTTGCCGCATGTGTACCAATATTGAACCTAATGTCCCAGGAAATGCAAATATATGTGAGTACATACTGCCTACCTAAATTACCTTTTCTGTTTCAATATGAAATGTTTTTTCTTCCCTTCCAATCCAAAATTGTGTGTAATATCACTGTGCATAATTAAAACAACTACCATACTCTACCTCCAAAATAGACAGAGAAATTTTTGCTTAAACACAATTCTGATCAACTGCATGTGTTACTAGCAAGCAAAGGGGATTTTCCTTGAACTCCTAATAGAGAAAAAAGATCACACTCCCCCTGCAAGTCAATAACGTTTACATGACTTTGACTGTATAGTTTGTAAAGTGCTTGTGGATCCTTTGGGATAAAAAGTGGCATAAAAATGTAAGCTGTTAATAAGAAATGTGATCATCAATATGGTACAGTTTGCACCTATATTTTCTGGTGACAGAAAAGTTAGAAAGAGATCAGTTACATAGACCATACATGGACTTCAGTCCTCCGTGAAAATTTCTAGATCTTTGAGATGGTTGAAAGACCTGGACTCCCTTTTGTGTTTGTCATTTGTAAAACATACACAGGCAAGACTCACCAGTGGGGGAATGGAAATATATTGTCCCATCTACAGGTTTCTTCACGTCCTTGTTTTCAGAACTTGCTGTTTCGAAAAACACAACATCACAGAATTCAAACAACTGGGTATTAACCTCCTGAGGCCTTTCCAGATCCTATCAGCTGGGAGTGGGGGAGGACAACACTTACCTTTTAGGATCCCTTCCTATCACAGAATAACGCATTCTAGGGCTTCTCTGATTCTAGATCTCTTTTGTCTGCTGTCTTTGCCTAAAAGGAAAGAAATCTTATGAATGGCTTTCTGTATATCACATGCTTGCTCAGTCATGTGCTTGTAACTACAGCTCTTGCTTTTAAAGGAGCTTAACAGGAATACTTTGCTGTGTGCATGTGCCCACCTCCCTCCAAGGCCTAGTGCCCTATAACAACATATGTTTTGTAATTGTACATATTCATGTTTTCAGGTCCTAGTTAATGTACTCAAACTACACATAGAAAGCTCGAAATCAATACACAAGAAATGCAAGACACCTTTTACTGTATACAAACAACCCTTCAGCCTTAAGGAAATAACTCAGGCACAATGGAGGATGCAGGGAGGCAGCAGAAGTTAGAGCTGCAGCAACTTCTGCTGCTGTATAAGATCGGCCCACAACTTATGGCAGAGGGGGGAGGAGACATAGTAGACTTCTGCTTCATCATGCCCCTGATACATCCCACAACCCTCCCTCATTGTGCCCATCCTGCCTTTTGCACTGGGGGTGGAGTCTCAGCTGGCACAGGCAGCATGTGCTGAAAGAGGAGCATGTGCGAAAGAGGAGAAGGACTTTGGAGTATTGGTTGATCATAGGATGACTATGAGCTGCCAATGTGATATGGCTGTGAAAAAAGCTAATGCGGTTTTGGGATGCATCAGGAGAGGCATTTCCAGTAGGGATAAGGAGGTTTTAGTACCATTATACAAGGCACTGGTGAGACCTCACCTAGAATATTGTGTGCAGTTCTGGTCTCCCATGTTTAAAAAGGATGAATTCAAGCTGGAGCAGGTACAGAGAAGGGCTACTAGGATGATCCGAGGAATGGAAAACTTGTCTTATGAAAGGAGACTTAAGGAGCTTGGCTTGTTTAGCCTAACTAAAAGAAGGTTGAGGGGAGATATGATTGCTCTCTATAAATATATCAGAGGGATAAATACAGGAGAGGGAGAGGAATTATTTCAGCTCAGCACCAATGTGGACACAAGAACAAATGGGTATAAACTGGCCACCAAGAAGTTTAGACTTGAAATCAGACGAAGGTTTTTAACCATCAGAGGAGTGAAGTTTTGGAATAGCCTTCCAAGGGAAGTAGTGGGGGCAAAAGATCTATCTAGTTTTAAGATTCTACTTGATAAGTTTATGGAGGAGATGGTATGATGGGATAATGGGATTTTGGTAAGTAGTTGATCTTTAAATATTCAGGGTAAATAGGCCAAATCCCCTGAGATGGGATATTAGATGGATGGGATCTGAGTTACCCAGGAAAGAATTTTCTGTAGTATCTGGCTGGTGAATCTTGCCCATATGCTCAGGGTTTAGCTGATTGCTATATTTGGGGTCGGGAAGGAATTTTCCTCCAGGGCAGATTGGAGAGGCCCTGGAGGTTTTTCGCCTTCCTCTGTAGCATGGGGCATGGTTGACTTGAGGGAGGCTTCTCTGCTCCTTGAAGTCTTTAAACCATGATTTAAGGACTTCAATAGCTCAGACATGGGTGAGGTTTTTCATAGGAGTGGGTGGGTGAGATTCTGTGGCCTGCACTGTGCAGGAGGTCAGACTAGATGATCAGAATGGTCCCTTCTGACCTTAGTATCTATGAATCTATGTGCAGCACAAAATTAATTTAGCAGACCAGAGAACCCTCTTTTCTGACTCCATTTAAAACACTATCATTCTCTTTCAAGTAAACATACACAGAAATGCTTTTGTAAATGTGTTGGTGCTTACTAGAGACAAGGTGGGCCAAGTAATATCTTTTATTGGCCCAACTTCTGATCGTGAGAAAGACAAGCTTTCAGGCAATACAGAACTCATCTGAAGAAGAAAAAGCTCAAAAGTTTGTCTCTCTCACCAATTTTGGTCCAATAAAAGATTTTACGCCCCACACCTTGTCTCTCTAATATCCTGGGACGGACACAGCTTCACCAATACTGCATACAATTGGAGTATACGGACCAACATCAGCTTTAGAGATGATTCCTATCTAACCTCATCTTCCCTCTCAATGAAATACAAATTAGTGTCCCAAATTTTTGTAAATTCCTGTTTTGAATGATTTGATAATTCTGTTTTTAAACAATTACACACAAAATGCTAACACAAGCACTGAATGAATATATTGCAGGTTGCTATAAATTATTTCTTTTATGTTTATCCTCAAATGAATAAATGTGGCACACAAGCTCCAGTGTGGCTTTCACTAAAATCTGAATCTCTCCCACTTCCTGGGAGAAAAAAGCAGCTAATGGCTTGTGCTACCTGGCAATTCTTCTTTGGAAGCACCAAAGACTGTTTGTTCTGGATACCTATCTCAGTTAGAAACTGTGGAGAATTCTTTGTTTATCTCTTGCAACCTACTCAAGGATGCATGGGCTATTGTGCAGAAGGTAGGTTTAGTAAAGTTTATCAACAAAATGGTATGTGCCTCTCTTGCTACGTGTTCAAAGGTCCTGGTATTGTAATACACATCTTAGTGACCTTACAAATCAAGCATTGCTCCTAGTAAGATGCAGACTGTGTTGCGAATAAATCTGCAGCACTCCAATGTGTTCCTGAGGAATAGCTGTTATTACCAATGCTAAATGTAATCTGGTGTATAGTACTGAAGTGTACTTAGCTTGCTTTCAGTTCACACATAAACTTTACTACTGTCTTTGTCTCCATTTTGGATTGAAGTGGTGAAGCTGGCTAATTCAAGCTTTTTTTTAAATTTTTTTTTAATTTTTTTGGTTTCTGTTTCTTTGCCGGTAGCGTATCTAAGACTTGCTTTTATCTTAAGTAATCCAGTATTCCAAAAAAGATAAGTCAGGAGCCCGGAAAAGAAAAGAAAAATCTGATAAGATAACATCTTTTCATGACATTTATGTAATTACTCTAGTCAGAAATAATTTCCAGCCTACTACAAGAGCTCTAACCTCTGTTCTGTAGCTAGGAAACAAAGGAATAGCAGAAAGCAATTGCTCACGCATTTACACCTTCTGAACTTTTAGAGTGTTCAGGTGCATATAGATTCAGATAGAAATGGTTCTTCTTTCTCAAAGGGAAAATACCTTTATACTTTCATTTCAGCATTTTTTTGCATATTAGCTCTCATGAACATGACACATTGAGAAACTAGGATTACCCCCTTACAGTTAGGCAGAATATAAAGAGCATCTCTCTCTTTTTTTTTTTTTTGATGATGATGATGATGATGAAAATATTCTAAATGGAATTTTCTAAATGAAATGAAAAATGTTGTATCCTTTAGAAAAACATTTTATTAAAAATGTTCATGTTTTTATTTTTTCCAGTTTTTTAAGGGCAAAAAAAAGTAGAAAATTGGAGAAATTTTCTTTCGCTCTCTTTTTAAAAAAAAAAAAAAAAAACTTTGTTTCAACTTTTTCCAGTCAGGAGAAAGCTGTTTTGTTTTCTCACTTTCAGCAACTCTTTTTTTACCTTACCACTGGAAAAAGGAGAGGAGGGTATAGAAAAAACTGAGATAAAGTAGGATTTCTCCCTCTATTTTGAAAAGAAAATTTTTAAGAATAAAGATTAAAAACATATGGTTGAAGTTTTTCTGAAAAATGAAAAATTATGTCAAAAATATTTTTTAATAATTTAAGAGCCATTCTCCCTCTCAAAAAAAATCAGCTACCCCTACTTAATAACTCAGTTTGCTAGCCTTCCTGTTAAACTGTCTCCAGCAATGGCAAACTATTGTCATTCCTTGGGGAGAATTAACCCAGCTTTCCAGTAGGGATGGAGGAAAGTTTGCCCTATTCTCCTTTCCCTCTAGGTTGCAGATTTTGCACTTCATTCCTCTACACACTACAGTAGCAGTCCTGTATTTCAGCCATTCTCATGTGTCTGGATTCATGATTAGTGCACTGCCTTCACACAGGGAGACTCACAAGATCACTAATCAGAGATCCTGAAGTCAACAAGCCCAGCTGTGTGGGAGCTACATGAATAACACTCTCACACTGTAGGTGACAGTTCATTGCAAACACAGAAGAAGATCCAAAAGACTGGATAAGGAGTAATAAAAACTGAACAGGTGGTAACGTAATTCCGGTTTTGCCATGGAGGGAACAAATGGAGGGGGAAAAACCCACTCTATGTGTCAAAAATTCTTTCTGAGGAAGAGTTGTGGAGCTAATGATTCTCCTGCCAAACACAATAAAAACTATTCAGTACCTTCCACATTCAGCATGAAAAACTCAGAAACTCCATGTGTTTGGACCTTCTTAAGTTCAGGAAGTGGACATGGCTGGGAAAGGTATGTGTGTGAGTAGAGAGGCTTATCCTGCTCTCACCCTCCCATGGTTTGATTTCCTAAACTCAAAACCTTGTATCATTTTCTGCAGGAAGTCAAGATCTGAGCCACACTTTGAGGCAGCTTCCCTTAGTTCATAAATGGACTAGCCTCTAGCTACCAACTCCCTATTTTAAGAAATTGCTATTCCCTTTTCTATCTCATGTTTTTTGCCCTAGCCAGATGTTAACATACCGATTCTTCATTCTGATATAACTCTTTCATGTTTTAATCTCTTGGGCTCAGTCACACCCCTGGAGCCCCGACCTGGGGTATTCTATCTGCTACTCAAGATCCATAAACCTGGAAATCCTGGACGCCCCATCATCTCAGGCATTGGCACCCTGACAGCAGGATTGTCTGGCTATGTAGACTCCCTCCTCAGGCCCTTCATTACCAGCACTCCCAGCTATCTTCGAGACACCACCGATTTCCTGAGGAAACTACAGTCCATTGGTGATCTTCCTAAAAACACCATCCTAGCCACTATGGATGTAGAAGCCCTCTACACCAACATTCCACACAAAGATGGACTACGAGCCGTCAGGAACAGTATCCCCGATACTGTCACGGCTAACCTGGTGGCTGAACTTTGTGACTTTGTCCTGACCCATAACTATTTCACATTTGGTGACAATGTATACCTTCAAATCAGCGGCACTGCGATGGGTACCCGCATGGCCCCACAGTATGCCAACATTTTTATGGCTGACTTAGAACAACGCTTCCTCAGCTCTCGTCCCCTAATGCCCCTACTCTACTTGCGCTACATTGATGACATCTTCATCATCTGGACCCATGGAAAAGAAGCTCTTGAGGAATTCCACCATGATTTCAACAATTTCCATCCCACCATCAACCTCAACCTGGACCAGTCCACACAAGAGATCCACTTCCTGGACACTACGGTGCTAATAAGCGATGGTCACATAAACACCACCCTATATTGGAAACCTACTGACCGCTATTCCTACCTACATGCCTCTAGCTTTCATCCAGATCATACCACTCGATCCATTGTCTACAGCCAAGCGCTACGATATAACCGCATTTGCTCCAACCCCTCAGACAGAAACAAACACCTACAAGATCTCTATCATGCATTCCTACAACTACAATACCCACCTGCTGAAGTGAAGAAACAGATTGACAGAGCCAGAAGAGTACCCAGAAGTCACCTACTACAGGACAGGCCCAACAAAGAAAACAACAGAACGCCACTACCCATCACCTTCAGCCCCCAACTAAAACCTCTCCAACGCATCATCAAGGATCTACAACCTATCCTGAAGGACGAGCCATCACTCTCACAGATCTTGGGAGACAGACCAGTCCTTGCTTACAGACAGCCCCCCAATCTGAAGCAAATACTCACCAGCAACCACACACCACACAACAGAACCACTAACCCAGGAACCTATCCTTGCAACAAAGCCCGTTGCCAACTCTGTCCACATATCTATTCAGGGGATACCATCATAGGGCCTAATCACATCAGCCACACTATCAGAGGCTCGTTCACCTGCGCATCTACCAATGTGATATATGCCATCATGTGCCAGCAATGCCCCTCTGCCATGTACATTGGCCAAACTGGACAGTCTCTACGTAAAAGAATGAATGGACACAAATCAGACGTCAAGAATTATAACATTCAAAAACCAGTTGGAGAACACTTCAATCTCTCTGGTCACTCGATCACAGATCTTAGAGTGGCTATACTTCAACAAAAAAGCTTCAAAACCAGACTCCAACGAGAGACTGCTGAATTGGAATTAATTTGCAAACTGAATACAATTAACTTAGGCTTGAATAGAGACTGGGAATGGATGAGTCATTACACAAAGTAAAACTATTTCCCCATGGTATTTCTCCCTCCCACCCCACCCCCCAGTGTTCCTCTGATATTCTTGTTAACTGCTGGAATTAGCCTACCTTGCTTGTCACCATGAAAGGTTTTCCTCTTTTCCCCCCCCTGCTGCTGGTGATGGCTTATCTTAAGTGATCACTCTCCTTACAGTGTGTATGATAAACCCATTGTTTCATGTTCTCTGTGTGTGTGTATATAAATCTCTCCTCTGTTTTTTCCACCAAATGCATCCGATGAAGTGAGCTGTAGCTCATGAAAGCTTATGCTCTAATAAATTTGTTAGTCTCTAAGGTGCCACAAGTACTCCTTTTCTTTTTATTAATAATAAAACAAATTAATTAACAAAAGTGGATTTTAAGTGAGTTAAATCTAAGAGATAAAGTTAGAAAGAGTTACAAGCAAATGAAAGTGAAAACGTGCACCTAAAATCTAAAATTTAATCAAGCAAGGTTCAGGCTTTCTTCAAGATCCTTTTTCTCACCTATATTCAGTTCTCAGAGACATCAATACCCTCCTCCCTATCACCCCAGTTGAAGAAACCATCTTTTTCAGATTCCAAGAGCTCTGTTCCCTTGCGTCTATCTAGGGATAGGTGCCAAGGGTGGCTCCCATTTTTGCTTATATCTTCCAAAGTTCAATTACTTTGTTTCAAGAGGCAGGATGACTGGATGCTGTTTTTCCCACCCCCCGTATGTAAATGGGGCTTCAATTGTCTTGATTCCACCATGCTTAATTTACATAGGAGACAGATAAATAGCTGCTTTCGCTCCTATCTTGTATGGAACCTGTTTCTCCCCTATTTAACCACAAATATAAAAACATATCAATAAGTGTCCATATTTCCTCATATAATGTTAATACATACATTTCACAATGATGTCAATCACCAGTGTACCCTTAGCTTTCAGAAAATCCCTCACTCTGTACATTTTTATAATACAGTAATATTGTATACAATCAGTTGATTCAATTGCTTATCACTTAAGGTTAGGCCTGCCCCTCCCCCACATCATTATAGACCAGTAAATCTTTGAAATGGATTCTTCTCAAGGTTACCTCTCAAAGGTAAGCTATGAGAAAGGCAACATGGGGTCTGGTAGTAAAAGATGCTCCATGCTTTTTCTTCCCCCACTTTTTAGCTTAATAGCTTTTCTTTGCCTAATATGTAAAAGTGGACTTTCATTGTCTTTGCCTAAAGATTGGGCTAGTCAGAGCACCAAATACACGTTCCTTTGTCTAAGGCAGACCAGTTTATGAACTCCCCCTGACATTAAACACATTTAAACACACTTTAATCATAATTCTAGCATATCTCCATAACTGTTAATACCCACTGTGTACATACATCATACAAGAATATTAATGATCGGTGACTTATTAGTTTTCAAATAGTACCTCACAAGGCATATTTTGTACAAAGATTGTTACAGTAGTTGGTATGGTGTGAATACAGGGGGCTTAATGTCATAGGCTCCCAAAACATTCCTCCAAAAAGTTTCTTAATTTAGTCCCTTCAAAATATCTGAAATAGTTCTGTGTTCCATTTGAACCCAGGCCTCTAGCAATGGAAGGATAATGTATTGACTCCCAGTATTACACTTTTTGTTTCCACTCTTTAACATAAGGTTTACAGGCAAGATTTTAGACTCTAATTATTTACTGAAGCATATAGAAGGCAAAATATTTTTTAGAGCAGAGGTAATTATCCAGAGTGTAATGGGAGTGAGCCAGTGTGGGCACCAAGACATTCCATATTATTCTATCTATTGGTAGATTGCCAAATACATCTTAGAATAACATAGCAGCGTTCTTCATTATATGGGGCTATGAGTTAGGTGTTCTTTGAGGGCCAGTGGGGAAGAATTATTTATATACCAACTCATCTCTGTAGGTTAGTAAATTCACACACCATTTCTTTAGCTGTTGCAGAGTTGAAACCAAAGGCCTGTGCTCCTGGGGAATCCGAAGTTGAAGGTATTTGCCAGAGTAATTAAATAAAATTAACTAATAGAAAATGTATGATTTGTATTCTGACATATTCTTTTCATATACAGAACAAAATTACAGGTAAAATACAAGAACTGTAAGAGCAATTGTTAATTATTTTTAGATTAGCTACATTCTTTATTTTCACTGTAGTAAAAATACTATTTTTCTTCCTATTTATATCAAAATAATGGAATTGAAAGAAAATAGCAATGAATATTATTGGCGCATTTAGTTATGTTAATTACTACTTGATGAAAGAATAGTTATGCTATTTATCCCTTTTCTCTCCAGGAAAACTCCCAAACCTGACTTTACAACCAGTAATTACTCCTGAGGTTGTGAGAGCCAGTGTCCATCTCAAATGTGCTTACCATCATCCGTCCTCAAATCAGCCTTTGCAGTATGTGGTGGTTTGGTCACGCCTTTCCACATCCAGCATGAAAGAACAGATTCATCGTGACACAACTCTGCAGACATTCTCCTACATGGAGATGGATGGAGTTAATTTCAGATTGGGAGATACGGTAATGCTTTCCTGAACTCAGCAAACAAGGTCAAACATTCAGAGGAACTGAGTCCTCTTGTAGAATTTTTGTTCAGTGTTTATTAACTGTATTCCCCACTGGCAGCACTTACACCTAATGTAAGAGAAGTTGTTTAAATGGGATTGCATTTTAAAGCAGGATTATTAAATACTATTTGTCAAGGTCAGAACCTCTAACATCTCTATTAGATGCTATTCATATAAATCTTCCACTATACTTATTTTCTTCACATTTTCATTAATGATATGTGATGGGGTATACTAGAGTTACCATATTTGAACATTCAAAAAAGAGGACACTCCAAGGGGGGAAGTGGGATATTTGCTCATGCCCCCAGCCCCTGGCCCTGCCCCAACTCCACCCCTTCCCTGCCCCCATTCCAACCCATTCCCCAAAATCCCCACCCCAACTCCGCCCCCCTCCCTGCCCCATTGAACCCCTACTCCAAATCCCTGCCCTGGCCCCACCTCCTCCACTGAGTGGACAGCATTCCCTCTCCCCACACTCCATCCCAACTGTGTAAAATGGCTGTTTCGCGATGCAAGCGCTGGGAGCTAGGGGGGAAAAGCGGGCATTCTCTCGAGTGATCAGTATTCACTTTCTTTCTTGAATGATCAACATTCACTCTCTCTCTTGAATGATCAACTCTTCTTTGGGGAAAAATAATAATGGCAAAATCCCGGATGTTTTTAGATATTTAAAAATTCCTCCTGGACGGCGATTTAAGAACCAAAAAGCCGGACATGTTCAGGAAAATATGGATGTATGGTAACCCTAGGTATACCAAACACCACATTGGGCTTGAAGGGGTTAAAGGACAATGCTAGGTTCAGGTAGCTCCAGATTCCCAGGCCTGTAGAGCATGCTCCATCTGAAGGAGCCGGTTAAAAGGATCTTATAAGCCCAGGCAAATGGGAGAGAGTGAACAGATTGGAGGGAAAACAGGCCTTTTCCTGAAAAGTCACATAGAAGGTTGAAAGTGGGATGGGAATGTGAGGCCAATGGACAGTGCTTTTTCCAAACCCCTCACCCTTTTTGAGAACTGGCAGTCCCTGTGGGGCTTTGATCATTTGAACTCTGTTCAACTCATGGTTATTTGGACTGTACGGCACCATGCCCTGAGCTGAATGAGAACAGAGGTAGGAAGTAGCCCAAAGCGGCAGACTTTGATCTTCCACATGAAGGAAGCAATTGTGAATAACAGAGACTTGGTGGGATAACTCATTTGACTGAAGTACTGTCATGGATGGATATAATCTGTTCAGGAAAGACAGGCAAGGCAGAAAAGGTGGGGGAGTTGCATTGTATGTAAGAGAGCAGTATGACTGCTCAGAGCTCCGGTAGGAAACTGCAGAAAAACCTTTTTTTTTTTTTTTTTTTTTTTCCACCAAATGCATCCGATGAAGTGAGCTGTAGCTCATGAAAGCTTATGCTCTAATAAATTTGTTAGTCTCTAAGGTGCCACAAGTACTCCTTTTCTTTTTGCGAATACAGACTAACACGGCTGCTACTCTGAAACCAGAAAAACCTTTGAGTCTCTGGATTAAGTTTAGAAGTGGGTGAGCAACAAGGGTGATGTCATGATGGGAGTCTGCTATAGACCACCAGACCAGGGGGATGAGATGAACAAGGCTTTCTTCAGGCAACTTACAGAAGTTAATAGATCACAGGTCCTGGTTCTCATGGGGGACTTCAATCACCCTGATATCTGGGAGATCAATACAGCAGTGCATAGACAATCCAGGAAGTTTTTGGAAAGTGTAGGGAACAATTTCCTGGTGCAAGTGCTGGAGGAACCAACTAGAGGCAGAGCTCTTCTTGACCTGCTGTTCACAAACAGGGAAGAATTAGTAGGGGAATCAAAAGTGGATGGGGACCTGCGAGGCAGTGACCATGAGATGGTCGAGTTCAGGATCCTGACACAAGGAAGAAAGGAAAGCATCAGAATACAGACCCTGGACTTCAGAAAAGCAAACTTTGACTCCCTTAGAGAACTGATGGACAGGATCCCCTGGGAGAATAACATGAGGGGGAAAGGAGTCCAGGAGAACTGGCTGTATTTTAAAAAATCCTTATTGAGGTTTCAGGAACAAACCATCCCAATGTGTAGAAAAAATGGTAAATATGGCAGGCGACCAGCTTGACTTAACAGTGAAATCCTTGCTGATCTTAAAAACAAAAAAGAAGCTTACAAGAAGTGGAAGATTGGACAAATGACCAGGGAGGAGTATAAAAATATTGCTCAGGCATACAGGAGTGAAATCAGGAAGGCCAAATCACACTTGGAATTGCAGCTAGCAAGGGATGTTAAGAGTAACAAGAAGGGTTTCTTCAGGTATGTTAGCAACAAGAAGAAGGTCAAGGAAAGTGTGGGCCCCTTTCTGAATGGGGGAGGCAACCTAGTGACAGAGGATGTGGAAAAAGCTAATGTACTCAATGCTTTTCCATTTCTCATCCCTGGATGATAGTTTACCACAAAGTCAAAGTCAGAAAAGAAGAGGGACCAGCAGATCTGGTGTTGGTTAAGGTGTCTAGCAGTCCAGAGGTAGTCCAGATTCTAGTGGTCCATCAGGACTTGGACTGGGAATCAGGCTCCTTCTTGGTACAGCTTCTCGAAAGCTACATTTATAGCTAGTAGTGCCTTGTCCTAAATATATTTTTTCTGATAGAGTTAGCTTCTGAGAATAAAAGGCACAAGGATGGAGTTGGTTGTGGGGCTTGCGTGTTGAAACAATACAGCATCTATGGCAAAATTTGAGACATCAGCCTCAGTTGTGAATGGCTTGGTAGGTGAATCAGGATGGATGCCGAGGTGAATGCCCTCTTCAATTAATCAAAGGCTGACTAATCCTCGATGGACCAGACAACCCAACCCCCACTTTTGTACGCGCACCATTATGGGTGTAACCATGCTAGGGAATCCTTTTACAAATTGCCTACAAAAATTGGCACCTGAAGAATTACTGCACCCCAGGTACATCCTGGGGTATAATTCAGTTGGATATTATTGCCATCTTGTGCAGGTCCATGGTAAGTCCCTCAGGAGAGTTGATATAGCCCAAGAATTCTACTGTGGCTTTATTAAACTTGTGGTGGTTTTGGCAGTGTGTCTCCAAGAAAGTGCACATGTGATGATTGTGGATAGCCTGAATTTAAGAGAAAATTAGGATGTCATCCATGTAAATAATAACAAATTGATCCAGCATGTCCCTAAAGATAACATTTATGAAATGCTGGAAGGTTGCCAGGCTGTTGCACAACCCAAACTGCATGACCAACTACTCAAAGTGATCACACCTGATATGGAAGGTGAATGGACTATAAGGTGGATAGAAAACTGGCTAGATCTTTGGGCTCAGTGGGTTGTGATCAATGGCTCCATTTCTAGTTGGCAGCCAGTATCAAATGGAGTGCCCCAAGGGTCGATACTGGGGCTGGTTTTGTTCAATATCTTCATTAATGATCTGGAGGATGGCGCTGATTGCAGATGACACAAGTTTGCAGATGACACTAAACTGGGAGGAGTGGTAGATATGCTGGAGGGTAGGGATAGGATACAGAGGGACCTAGACAAATTAAAGGATTGGGCCAAAAGAAATCTGATGAGGTTTAACAAGGACAAGTGCACTTAGGACAAGTCCTGCACTTAGGACGGAAGAATCCCATGCACCGCTACAGACTAGGGTCCAAGTGGCTAGGCTGCAGTTCTGCAGAAAAGGACCTAAGGGTTACAGTGGATGAGAATCTGGATATGAGTCAACAGCGTGCCCTTGTTGCCAAGAAGGCCAATGGCATTTTGGGCTGTATAAGTAGGAACATTGCCAGCAGGTCAAGGAACGTGATCATTGCCTTCTATTTGGCATTGGTGAGGCCTCATCTGGAGTACTATGTCCAGTTTTACTATATCCACACTACAAGAAGGATGTGAAAAAATTGGAAAGAGTCCAGTGGAGGGCAACAAAAATATGATTAGGGGGCTGGAGCAAATGACTTATGAGGAGAGGCTGAGGGGACTGGGATTATTTAGTCTGCAGAAGAGAAGAGTGAATGGGGATTTGATAGCTGCTTTCAACTACCTGAAAGGGGGTTCCAAAGAGGATGGATTTAGGCTGTTCTTAGTGGTAGCAGATGACAGAACAAGGAGTAATGGTTTCAAGTTTCAGTGGGGGAAATTTAGGTTGGACATTAGGAAAAACTTTTTCACTAGGAGGATGGTGAAGCACTGGAATGGGTTATCTAGGGAGGTGGTGGAATCTCCTTCCTTAGAGGTTTTTAAGGTCAGGCTTAACAAAGCCCTGGCTGGGATGATTTAGTTGGGGATTGGTCCTGCTTTGAGCAGGGGGTTGGACAAGATGACCTCCTGAGGTCCCTTCCAAGCCTGATATTCTATGATTCTATGACTCAGCTGGTGATGCTTCCCACAGGGCCCTTGGGTGGGCCTTGCTGGAGTGGGAGGGCCCAGTTCCCCCACCATGCTCTGCTTGAGAACTAGGCCTGAGATGGGCTGAGACTGATGCCTCCATTCTAGGGGCAGAGGTAGGCATCTCTTTTGGGGTGAGTTTTCCCGCTTCTAGTGCTGCCCTGGATTTGAGGGGTGTGTATACCCCAGAATGTGATCAAGCAAGTTTCAACCATATTTCATGCATTCAGACACCCTGAATTAATGAAATAGAACACCACATAGTTAAGGGTTAATTTGGAGACAGGCTTTCAGAAGCAAAGTCAAAACTAGCTACAGTTTCTGCTAATCAGAATGGGAGAAGGGGATAAACAAGTAAACAATTGACACTAAAAACCTTGAGTCTAGATGCCTCTGATGTTAAAAGTTTATTGGAAGTTAGAAAAGCAAAGATACAGTAGGGTCATAATGACCTATGTGATTGGTAGAAGTTAGTTATAAAAGATTATTAGCTAATAGAGTGTACTTTGGAGCAGTCCTCTGAAGCCATTTTGAGAGACTTTTTTCTGACACCCTTTCTCCCTGGTGGGTGGGCAACTGGCCACTGTAAACCTGCTGTTAATTACTCAACACCGTTCCAGATGTTAGGTAAATATCTGGGATGTTATAAACCTATTGCTTATGTTTGGGTCTGCTTAAATCTAATAAACTGCAGTTTTAGATAGAGCATGCTTACTTGCATGAATCTTATCAGACAGAAGTGCTGTGTTCCTGTTGATTTATTTCTTACACCGCCTGGAGTGAAATCGTTAAGTTGCCGGTTGGGGATTCTGAAAACCCAGGGTAACACTAGAACTAGTGTACTTAATTCCTTAAGTACCGACATTAAAAAGCTTGAATATATGATGTATATATTGCAGGTCAAATGACATAAAGTTGGCACAACCTGCGGGGGTGGGAGAGACAGAGAAAAATGCTCCAACTTTTACTCAGTATTTTTTCCATCTAACAGCAGAATGAACTTGGGGTAAAGGCACAGACACCTATATGCACATCCAGTTCAAGCATTGAGTAATTTCTATACTGATGGACAGACCCATAATAATATCTTTTCACAAAAAAGAATATTAAAGAATATGAAATTTTAAAGTATATGGAGGTTTATTTTGTGGTCTTTTTCATGGTGTTCTGCCTTTCTGAGACTGATTCCTTGGTTCATTTGTATGCTGAATGATGGAGTTCATTACAGAACAATCTTTGAGCAATACATTTAATGGCTTACAGAGCAACACTAGTCTAGTTCCAACAACAACAACAACAAAAACAGAAACAAAAGCACCACAACCAGACACCAGTGCAAGACATGAAAAATTGACATGTATATAAATGAATGGCCTTCCACAGCACAAAAATCAGACTTTAAAAGTTAAATTAGGTTCATAACTGTTATAAACAAAGAACCATTAGTGATGATAAATAGTACTGAAAGAATAAACACTGCCAGCTATAATAGCCCCATATTAAATATAGGTTGTAAACAGACTTGGTGTTTTGAATCTTTTCTTGAATAAGAATTCACATTAAGAATTATGAATGTGTTTATTTAAATTCTTATAAAGGTGAGTCATTTATAACGGTGGTTAAATCTAGACATTTTTGCTAGTTTCTTCTCATAATTATGCTACCTGCATTTGAGTCAGACAAACTAATTCTGCCAGACTTCATGGGGAGCTTGTGTTACAGAGAGATATCATTGTAATCAAAATAATTTCACTTGCAATCAATTCAATCCAGATTTAAACAATCCTGGATGGGGAGAAGCAGTTCTGTTAACTAGTAGTGTCACCTAGCTGTTATGAGACAATTTTTATTATATTAAAAGTTGTTTTCAAAAGCCCTTTGCTGAAACACAGATGTTTAACTTAGCAAGTTTAGACTGAGATGTTCAGTTCACTGCTAGAACTTTTTTTTAAGCCTTTCATGGCCTATTTGAGTAATTATAATTATCCACAAATTGTCATCGGTGAAATCAGGCAATGACGCGTTAGCTGTAACAGGGATTTTAGTCTAAAATATTTCACATAATAAAGATTTTAAAAAGCACTTTACCACATTTGCTGTTCCACCTTGGGTTCCTAATAATAGTTATGAAGGGCCTAATTCTCCTTTCACTTGCACTGGTGTAAATCAGGGGCAATCCATGGATCAATAGAGTTACACTAGGTTAAGTCTGGCGAAAGAGAGAAGAGAATCAGGCCAGAAGGGCAAGAGTCAACCCTGTAAGCACAGGGGAAAGCAGTTTGCAAACCCCTGCACCCATGGAGGCTACATAATACAAGGGATTCTGCGGGGTCAGGTTATCTTTAAACTAAGGCCAGAGCCTTGCAGATAGAGGCTGTGCAAGAGAGGGGCTGATAAGTCAGATGCATCTTTTCACTGGCTTTTCCCTGCCCCTTCCGCAATCCAGAGAGGGAGTCCTAAGGACTGCATTCTACCCTCAGAAGTAAGTGAGGTTGCATGGGTGTAAACGAGGGTAGAATTTACTCCAAATGGGCCAAATTAAGACCCAGTGTATCAGATATAACTCTACTAAAATCACTTGGTTCTGCTTATTCCATTTTTCATCCACTTACACATGGTTTAAATTCAGCACTAATGCTTTTGCAGATGAATTTTAGGAATTGCTTTATCTATAATCTTTATCTGAAATCAGGATCTTCTCCTTTCATTCCTTGATATAATATAGTCAAGAGTAAAGATTTTTGTTTCTCTTATGTGATTGATATCTACACTACTTTTCATTCATCATAATGTCTCCTGATAATATAAGGTGCATAACAGAATATCCATCAATATGTTTCAATATACATTGAAATGATTTAATAGCTTTAATAGGCCCTTAAAGAGTAATTGAGACTTACTGGGCCAATGATGTTTGAACTTTTATTGACTTCTCTATAGTCTAAACAGCCAAAGATATTTCTTCAAAATGCTCGTGTGTGCATTCCCCACCCCCCGCAGCCAACACACACACATACTTTGGGCTCTGATTTTGTTATTTCAGACAGTATGATGCCAGCATAATGTTAGTGAAACTATTGCAACATTGAATATATCTATAATATGCTGCTATTGCTACATAAACACTGAAAGAAGCCCATTCCATCTGATTTGAAAATCCTAGCAGTCCCAAGTCTTATTTATACAATATTGACAGAGGTCAATCCAGTCCTAGAGGCACATGCATTTGTAAATTATGGTAGGCAGACTGTGTGTAATGAGTTAAACTAAGAAAGGGGGGGGGAGATTTGCTCAGCGCAGCAATTGTGAAATTTCATACGGTGAGAAAGCAGTTGTCATCATTTATAAACTATAATATGCATTTTAAAACAAAATGTTTAAATAAAACTGGCCTTTCCAAGCTAGTTGCTGATACATAAACACCGTTTGTGACACCAGAAATATAGAAACTAGTGCAAAAGAATGTAATCTAGTATCTATCCTGCTTTAACATACGAAGGAGAACAGTTTAACTTCCACTCAAAGTAGGGAAGGAGGTTTTTTCTTCTTTAATTACCACCTTTTCTAGGTACGTGATTTGACATAAATGTTAAAATCTTTCTTGTAGGAGCCTGCAGACATTCTTAAAATACATTTTCAAATGCCTTCTCCACACTTTGAGTTGGGTAGTTGGCAGAACCTGGTGATCAGCCCACTGCTACTTCCCAGCAGAAAATCATCACTAGTAGGTCTAAAAGGGGAAATCTGTGGGCAAAGAAGGATATGTCATCTACAAAGGAGCTGATCCTCTATTGGTTTGGATCAGTTTCCAAACTTTGAAACCTTTGAAATTCTCCATCACTAGGAAGGTCTGCTACATAGAGGCTGTCTTCCTGTGCACTTTTGCTGCAGTTTGGCTGTTTGAAGGTTGGTAGAGGCTATGGTTTTATATATAGGTTAGCTTTGATGAGGCTAGCTTACATCATGCTTTCCCATGTATTTTTGCTATGTTAATGCTAGAATTTGCATGGTGTAACATTTCACCTCATCAGGTGTCAGATCCAACCACTGCCTCAGTTTCTTTCCTTCTGTAGCCAAACAAGCCACAACTGGTGCTTTGTGTTTATTCTTCCCTTCAGGGTCTGGTTCATTAAAATAACTCAAAGCTAGACTCTCCCTTCTCAGTCCATTACACCCTCCTGGAATCTTAATTCCCTCGAGGAGGTTTTGCTCTTGTCCCTCACTGCAGATAGACTTTTCCCTCTGGATCCCCTGGAGGTGCCTCCCTGCTGGTCTCTCTCCTCTTTGCCCTCGTATCCTGGCACCAGGTACCATTCTTCCTTTCCCCAGTCTTTTGTAACCCCGGTCTCTCCCTCTCTAATGGAGCAGGCTCCCGTTTATAAGGATGCTGCAATCAACATGGTGCCTCATTACCTGACCTACTCAGTGACCCAAGCCCAAATCCATAAACTGGGATTATTTGTAGTTATTGTCTGCACATCCTAAAACTCAGTATTGCTTGGGCACACTCCAGGCAAACATTGGTATGGGGTACAATATTCAAACTCACTTAAGTGTCTTAGATGCCTAAGTTCCATTTTAAAAAGTGACTTAGGCACTTAGGGTGAGATGTTCAAAGGCATTTAGGTGTCTAAAAGTAGAGATGGGCACCTAGTGGGATTTTTAAAAGCTTCCAAGCAGGATACATCGCTAATTCCCCTTGAAATCAATAAGACAGACACCT
Organism: Dermochelys coriacea; assembly: GCF_009764565.3. Taxonomy (NCBI): domain Eukaryota; kingdom Metazoa; phylum Chordata; order Testudines; family Dermochelyidae; genus Dermochelys; species Dermochelys coriacea. The sequence goes on along the minus strand of NC_050078.2, from coordinate 21,190,391 downwards.
AAGGGATCAGGTCCTCCTGATAAGATAGATGGAGGAATACCTAATTTGAGACTCTTGCTTTGGAGCATATGGGCCTTTGGTTTGAGCTAGGGCTCTGAGTGTGTGACCCAAAGACCTCTTCATGTCAACTGGCAGACGGCACAGGGGTACACAGAGTAACAGGAATCCCTGGGTTCACCAAAAGAGGTCATGTAAGGTCTCTACTGAAAGCACATGTCACACTGGTCTTCTTAATCATTGTGAAATGTATGTGCCTAGAAGGCAATGCTTGTATTGCCAGAGGCTGGTAGTGTCAGGGAGCTGATCCACTGCAGGCACAGAGAAGACTTCCTCATGCTAAAGGCAGTTGGTAGCAAGGTGCCACGTAACACTGGGTACCCCTTGGAAGTGTCACATGGTGTCAGGACTTAGGCACTTTTGTGCATAATCACTGGTGCAAATTTAGGTGCTAAGTGATTTAGGCACCTACAGGGTTAGCTGAGTGACAGTTTTAAGAATGCCAGTGGGGGCCGAGATGTTGGATTTCACAAATAATGAAAAAGGTGATAAGAGTTTCAATTGACAAAGAATTAAAGTATAGGAATGTAATTAATGCCAATTAACATGGTTTTGTAGAAAATAGGTCTTGGTAAACAAATCTGCTTTTATTCTTTGATGAGATTATAACTTTGGTTGATAAAGGTAATTGTGTAGATGTAATATACTTAGGCTTTTGTAAGACATATGCTTTAATACTGCATGCCATTCTGATTAAAAATTAGAGCCAGATAATACCAATAAAGCACATGTTAAAAGGATTAAGGACTGGCTAACTGAGAGATCTCAAAGTAGTTATCAAAGGGAAATCATTGAATATGGGAGTTTCTATTGGGATTCTGCAAGGATTGATACTATTCAACATTTTCATCAGTGATTTGGAAATAAATATAAAACCATTGCTGATAAAATTTGGCAGAGTGGTAAATAACTAGGAGACTAGGGCAGTCATACAGAGAAATATGGATAGCTTGGTAACCTGGGCACATTCATATAAAATGCATTTTACTACAGCCAAATGCAAAGTTACACATGTAGGAACAAGGAACGGAGGTCATACGTATAGAATGTGGGACTGTACCTTTATGGAAATGTGACTCTTAAAAGGATTATGGGTCATAATGGAAAAGCAACTCACAACATGCAAAGCTGTGGCAAAAAGGGTGAATGCAATCATTGGAAGTATAAAAGAGGGAGCAGTGAGGAGGAGCAGGGAGTGATTTTACCTCTTATATGGCATTTGTGAGTCCTATACTGGGATATTGTATAGTTTTGGTTCCCAGCATTTAAAAAGGATGTTAAAAAAGTGGAGGGTTTTTTATGATTCCTGGGCTGGAGTAAACATTTTAGGGTGAGAGACTTAAAGAGGGGTTTCTTAGAGACTAACAAATTTATTTGAGTATAAGTTTTCAGGAGCTACAGCTCACTTCATCGGATGCATTCAGTGGAAAATACAGTGGGTAGATTTATATACCAGTCTAGCAAAAAGAAGGTTGAGAGGTGACTTGATTACAGTGTATGAGTACCTTCACACAAAGAAAATACAAGTTACTAAAGGACTTTTTGATCTTTCGGGTAAAGGTATAACAAATTCCAATGGCTGGAAGCTGAAGCCAGACTAGTTCAAATTAAAAATAATGCACAAATATCTAACTTTGAGGGTGATTAACCATTGGAACAAACTACCCAGGGAAGTGGTGGATTCTCCATCTCTTGATGTCTTTAGTCAAACAAGTTATTGGACTCAAATCAGGGTTAACTGGATGAAATTTAATGATCTGTAATATATAGAAGATCAGACTAGGTCCCTTTTAGCATTAAACTCTATGAATCTATGAGAGTTTGTCATGCAAGATGCTGAGGAAAAAAATTGTCTATGACTGGAAGAAGAGATTTAGAGATCTATTTAGAGATTAATGCTCTATATACCATGACCAATTCCCAAAGCCATCCAGTTCCCCCGCTCCAGCATTAAAGGTCAAATTCAGCCTTCGGTTGAATACACTGCTTCCATTGATTTCAAAATGAAGCAGATGTGACTCTGAAGAAGTCAGTGGGAATTGCACCTGAGGGCAGAAGTCAGCCCTAACTTGAAAAGATTTTTTTTTTAAAATCACCCTTTTTGTTTTATTGTTTTCTACCTAACAGTGGATTTTTGCCCTAAAGAAATAATTTAAGATACATAGATGCAAGGAAACAAACCACAACCTGAAGCAATTGGATTATGGTGTCTGAAGTCCCCTTCACAGATTGTTATTGCTTTAAAAGGGATGAAGACAAAATAGAATTTTATTTAAAAACATGTGAGGATTTTGTGAAAAATACCATCTCACCTGTCACTGTTGTCAGCAAGGTGCCATCGGTGTTATTATCTCTTTGCTTTACATGATATGTTGATATGAAAAAATATTGCTGATTCCTGAGCTGGAGGAGAAGAGCTGGTATTTGGCTGAAGGCAAAAAAACTCTCAAGAAGAAGTATAATAATAATTATGTGGCAAACTGTTAACTTGTAGCTCAGTGGACAATGAACATATCTGATGATTATGAAGAGATGTGTACACCTACTAGGTAAAGAAGAAACTAAAGAGGGGAAAAAACAATAAAAAAGACAGAAATAAAATGTAATACTAGAACAAGTTCAGTGTCTATATATTTTAATTGCAAATACTGTACTAATCTTCACGAGTCCTATTGATCTTACCCAATACATAGGAGGTGCCTACTATTCAAAGTATTCTACTTTTTGCTTGCCAAAAATACATGACCATATACAAGTGTGGGATGATATTTTAATGGTATTTTAAAAATATCATCTCTATATTTTTAAGTGTAATGTTCTATGTGCAGAATGTATCCTAAAGCATACTTTCTTAGAGGACAGATATTTAGACATTTGGTCACCCTTCCTAGCATATTCAGAGGACGATGCTCCCCAGCTGGTAAGCCAGAATCTTTAGAATCTCATCTCCTATTTAGGCTCCTACATAAGAACTGATTTTCCAAAATTGCTCAGAAGCCAGTAGCTACCAGTGTGACACCTCTGGATGAAATACAACATCCAAAGTGCCGAGTCCTTCTGATAACCAGACCAAAGAAGCTTACTCATAATACCAAATAAGCTAGGTAAGCCTAGCTCCCTCTGTCGGGTTACAGTTGAAAGTCTGGAATTGATTTAGTGGGTCACAATCTGTTATTGCATTGATGAGGAGTAACCAGAAATTAATAACTACAGTCTAGTATTCTGTTGTAGTTTGTTTTAAGGAGTATTTGTATTCTGTAATCTTGTGCTCAAAGGAATGAGGTCTGCAGTTTTGATTTTCTGAAACAAGAAACCATTTATTTAAAAAAAAAAAAGGGATAGTAGATAGTAGCCTCAGCAGAGAAAAAGGTTGCCTGACTGTCTAGGAATAAAACATAATTGGATTGATAGATTGTGCTTTTTAAAAGATAAACCTTGTTGACATGTCTTTATCATTTAGATACTTTTATAATACACCAAGCAAAGTGGAGTACACAGCTTCTCATGATTAGTACTTGAAACAAAACGTGAAGAGGGTGTCACAGTTCCTGAGGTATCTGTACCTCTGACCCCCTCCTGGACTCCGTAAGGGAACCCCACTTAAGTCTCAGGCCTCAAGCCATCATCTTTCTTGGGGCGGGATCCTGCAACCCTCTCCCTCCAGACTGGGGAATTAGGCCGCAGACTCCTGCAGATGGCCTCATAAGGTCTAACTAGTTCAGCACGTACAATCCTGTTGTTTCAAGGGCAATGACAGGGTTCACCAGTAACCACCCAGCTTCCATATAGCAAAGTACTAGCCATCCAGAACAAAATCATCACAGAAAAAACATGTCATAAAAACAATAAACAGCTTGTATACATATCTAGTTTAGCTAGGGTGACCAGATGTCCCATTTTTATAGAGACACTCCCGTTTTTTCTTATATAGGCACCTATTACCCCCCACCCCCTGTCCTGTTTTTTCACAGTTGCTATCTGGTCACCCTAAGTTTAGCAGATAGTTACCCATCTTCCACACAGAGACCTGGGTAGGGTTTAAAGTACTTCAGATCCTTTCTGCAGGGCCTGTCTCTCTTGATCAGAGTCTCATGTCATTTCTGTATTGAAGGTGAGTGACCCCTCTCTCATATATACAATCTCAAGTCCTTTGCATTCTTAGGCATCTTGAATGGTCAACCCAGGATACGGTATTTCCCCAAGGGGTAAAGCATCAAAAGGATTTGTGTCCTGCTTGTTTTTTTCAGAATTGGGGATTTGCATTAATTACACCCCACTGACTTTAGTACCTGCAGGAAACATCTTTTAGCTCACCCATTGAGCCAGGAATACAAGCCACAGCATCTATATAACATTTATAGTTTAGATAAAATAGTCTTTGAATATTCCATGTTTCCAAAGCATGTCACAAAGGACTTTAATGATGCTGAGATTATTTCTGACGGTGGATGATTGTGAGGCCGGTCCAACATAAAATATAGCCTAAAAAATATGGACTAAAAGGAGGCTGTGAGAGCCAGTTGATAGGGCAATGGTCTGAAAACTAGGCTCTATTCCTGTCCCTATCACTGGACTACAGTGTGACCTTCTACAAGTTGTTTCAGATTCTGAATCAGCTTTCCTCTAAGGGGATGATAATACTCACCTTTATAACATGCTTTGAGATCTGAAAGTACTACGTAAGTGTTAAGTGCTATTAATCTCTGAGACTGGGACCTTAAACTCCTTCTTTTTAAAATAAATGGATCAAAAATCTCAGGGTTTTAACTTTAACTCCTCAGAGTTTACAAATATGAATCAAACAACAACTCCTAAAAAAAGTCAGTTCTAGAGGTAAAAACAGCCACTCAAGATAACTAGTGAAGATGCATAACTATGTTTCCCTTCCACTTTATTTCAAGTAAAGCTATTTATTTATTACAGGTCTTTTGCACTGTCACCGCTTTTATGAGGGACTCTCCTGATCAGCAGTCATTGCCTGAAGAGAGCGATGGATTCTATGCAGGGATTAAGGTAATGCAGATGTCCTTGATTTACTGCACTTATCCAGCATGTCACTGAAGGATATTTGAATATTAACCAACATACTCTGGAACACAATATGCAAGAAAATAGGTCTTGATTATCATAATTAATGTAGCTTCTACACACCCAGTGAGAAAATGTCCTAATAAATTACATGCCATTCTATAAGCCTTTCTAAAGCATTCATGATAGTGTCTAAAGAAAAGGAGTACTTGTGGCACCTTAGAGACTAACAAATTTATTAGAGGATAAGCTTTCATGAGCTACAGCTCACTTCATCCGATGAAGTGAGCTGTAGCTCACGAAAGCTTATGCTCTAATAAATTTGTTAGTCTCTAAGGTGCCACAAGTACTCCTTTTCTTTTTGCGAATACAGACTAACACAGCTGCTACTCTGAAACCTATGATAGTGTCTAGGTGCTGACACTGTTAGAACATTAAAAATATGCAAAAGTGCTCCATGCACCCTCTAGCACATGTCCAGATGCATTCCAGTGACTATGTACAAGGTTAGGAGTGCCAGACCTATGTGAAGTGGATCTAATCTACCTGGATTTCAGAAAAGCATTTGATATAGTTCTACATGGAACTTATTAATTAAATTGGAGTAGATGGTGATTAATATGAGAATCAAAAATGTGGGTAAGGAATTGGATAAAGGGGAAACTACAATAGGTCACTGAAACGTGAACTATCAGTCTGCAGGGAGGTTACTGGTGGAGTTCCTCAGGGATTGGTCTTGAGACCAATCTTCATTAACATTTTCTTTAATGACCTAGGCACAAAAAAGTGGCAGTGCACTAATAAAATTTGCAGATGACACTAAATTGAGAAGTATTGCCAATACAAAGGAGGGCTGTAATATAAGACAGAAAGATTTGGCTGACCTTGAAAACTGGAGTAATGGAAATGGGACAACATTTAATAGTGTGAAGTTCAGGGTCACGCACTTTGGAACTAAACAACAAGAATTTTTGCTGTAAACTGGAGACTTATCAGTTGGAAGAGAAAAACTTGGGAGTATTGGTTCATCACCAGATGACTATGAGCCGCCAGTGTGATGTGGTCACTGATGAGACCTCATCTGGAATACTGTGTGCAATCCTGGTCTCCCATGTTTAAGAAAGATGAATTCAAACTGGAACAGGTGCAGTGAAGGGCTACTCGGATGATCAGAAGAATGGAGAACCTACTTTATGAGAGGAGACTTAAGGAGGTTGGCTTGTTTAGCCTCACAAAATGAAGGTTGAGTGGAGATATGATTGCTCTCCATAAATACATAAGAAGGATAAACACCAGGGAGTGAAATAAGTTATTTACATTAAGGGCCAATGTTGGCACAAAGCCAAATTAATATACACTGGCCACCAACAAGTTTAAGCTTTAAATTAGACTAAGGTTTCTAACCATCAGAGGAGTAAAGTTCTGGAACAGCCTTCCAAAAGGAGTAGTGGGGGCAAAACATCTCACTTGTTTCAAAACTGAGCTTGATAAGTTTATGTAAGGGATGGTATGATTAGGTAGCCTACAATGGCATATGGTCCATCTGCAATGGCTGTTAGCAAATATCTCCAATGGCTGGCGATGGGACACTAGATGGGGAGGGCTCTGAGTTACTACAGAGAATTCTTTCCCAAGTGTCTGGCTAGTGGGGCTTGCCAACATACTCATGATCTAATAGATCATCAAATTTGGGGCTAGAAGGAGTTTTCCCCTAGATCAGATTGACAGAGACCCTTGGTTTTTGTTTGTTTGTTTGTTTTTGCTTTCTTCTGCATCATGGGGCATGACTCACTTGCTGGTTTGAAATAGAGTAAATGATGGAGTCTCTGTAACTTGAAGTCTATAAGTTAAGATTTGATGACTTGAGTAACTCAGCCAGAATGGGTCTATTACAGGAGTGGGTGGGTGAGGTTCTGTGGTCTGTAATGTACAGGAGCTCAGACTAGATAATGATGGTGATCTCCTCTGGCCTCAAAGTCTATGAATTTAAGTCGGAATGTCACTGCATTCAGACCATAAGGATGAGGAGAGAAAAATTAAGTACTAATGAACACCTGGATAAGGTCAAGGGAAAAGACTGAAAAATCATGCTTACGGGTAGACGACCTTATTTGCTTATTTAATTTTGGAAGGTAATTAGATACCACTTTGATGGCTGCAGTATAGAATTATAGAGAATGGATTTGGTAGTTGTTTCCAACCAAAATATTGTTTTCACATCATTTTGGGTTCAATTTTGAATGCTCTTTGTTCCAGTGGCCATGTCTTGTAGTACTACTGTAGTATTCACATTATTCTCTAGGATTTACCTATACTAAATAAAGAGAATACTGCAAGTACCCTGTTAATGTTATTTAGTTATCAAAGGCAAAATAGGAGCATTTTTATGAGCAACCACCGTATAAAGATCCAGATCTGCCCCTAGATAAATGTGCACAGTTCTCCCTGAAGTCAATAGGAGCTGATCTAGTGTAACCAAAAGCAGAATTCAACCCACAGGTTATCACAAAACATATTTGGATCCACAGTAGTGAAAAGCATTGTCCTGTATAAATGAAATACATAATTATGCAGAGCCAGAGTGTCTCTTGGGCTACACACCCATGCAGGGGCATTAAAGGGAGATAACCCCAGCTCATATATATGCACTACCTAGACTTTGGGTTCAGATGGACAAGGGTAAGAGTGCTGTGTACTAGCTACTTTCCCACCAGAGGAGATGGGCAAGGAGGGAGTGGGGAGTGGCTGGAGTCTTGGCTTTGCTCTGGAATGCACAAGACAGCAGAGCTATGTTGGCATAGAAGGAGAAATAATCTGCTTCATGTATGAGCCACTAAACTATTATTTTCCCCTGGTGCAAGGACAGGGAACAAGGAGGGAACTGCACTTAACTGCCCTGCTCCTGGAGCAGTGTGCCAGTGTGCCACCTCATACGCTTGTATAGGGCCTGTGGTACTGTCACACTCTAGCCTATGATCAGTGAAAATATACCTCTCAGTTCATTGTAATTAGTTCTTTTTTTAAAGTGATACTGAAAAAAAATTATTCCATGCTATCTTATTGTTTTCAGGGCTTTTTTTTAAAAAAAAAAATTCTTTTCAGACCAAGAAAGAAGAAACTGTTACAGATTACTGATGACAACTGCAAATAGTTTCCTAATTCCTGAACATACTGTAAAAGCTTAAAAAGCAATTTTACCTTTTGAAATTAGAGACAATGATTACTTTATCATGAACTTGTAAGTTTTTTTGGTTAAAAAGAAAAAAAATCATTTTTTATGTTTCAGAAATATCCATTTTGCCTTATTTTTCTGTCATAATTATCTAATATTGATCATCTATTTTTACTTCCAGTTTACACCAGAGTCACTACAAATTGCAGAGGATGACAAAGAACATGTTTTGACCATTCTAAGTACTGTACCTATTATCTGCCAAGGTCAAGGTGACATATGTAAAATTACTTTACAGCTGAAAACTGAAGATTCTGGTAAGAGATTTGTACATTGTAGTTAATTCATTGTGACTACTTACTTTTTGCAACTTATATGGAACAATGAATTTAAAGGAAAATTATAACATTTAGATAACATTGAATAGTTGAAAAAACTAAATAGCATGTTAGCTTGTAAAACAAAGTAGATGAAAAAATCACTCATGGTTTGTTGCTGGTACATTAAGCAATTTCAATAATAGCTACATCATAGTTCATTGTGATTTATTAGAGAAATAATGATAAAGAAAAGGATTTTTTAAACATTTAGGGTTATAAAATAGCATTGCAAGATTCTGCATTTTGAATGTTTCTTAACCAGAATGACACTCAGAACAATCTCATCACTTATTGATGGTCACTCAGAACATCATCATCAGATAATTCAAGAGTTGGATCAATAATAAATAAATAAATACTTGAACGAATTTTGTATCTTTTTCTGGATACATTGTGATTTTATTGATGTTAGAAACATATGGTTAGGTCCAGTCAGTATCCCAAAGAACCTACGCTATAAAGTCTCAGTTCTACAAAGAAATAAGCACGTGTAACTTTACACACTTGAGGAGTCCAACTGACTTCAGTGGGACTATTCATCTATGTAACGTTATACACGTTTAAGTCTTTTCACCATCAGGGCCTCAAAAACTTTTGGATAGAGAAGAAAATCATGAAACATTACAGATATTGTTTTGTATCCCATATAACCTAATTTTCCCAGTAACAGTGCCTACCGCAAGAAGGGTCTAGAAGTTAGGAATGTAATAGTTTTTCCCTTTTAAAAATATCAAGAATTAGTTCTACATTACATTCCTTTTCTAGAAAATGAAAATATAATTTTTTTTTGTTGGTTTGTTTTCTGGTTTTCATTTGTTTGGGGTTTTTTGGTGGACTGGAACATGATAGAGACAAGGTGGGTGAGGTAATATCTTTTGTTGGACCAATTTCTGTTGGTGAAAGAGACAATCTTCCAAGCTCCACAGAGCTTGTCTCTTTCATATCCTGGGACCAACATGGCAAAAACAACACTGGATTAATTTTTATGACATACTATTGATCACTTTCTAAGTTGTTTGCTTGGGAATGTTAGCAAATTTTATCTAAAGAAACATTTTGCCATCTTAATCAGCAAATATTTTTTCCAAGGCCAAAGTGATGTCATTCTGCTCACATCCAGAAATTGTGGCTTTTCATTGTCCATTTTCATCACCTAACAACCAAATTTTCTATCAAGGGACTGATTCTGCTGCCCTCTAGTGTATGCTGTTCCCTTGAAGTCAATGGGAGTTGCTTCTGGGGACAGGATCACAATATCAGGCTCACCAGAGCATTTGTCCACCTGTTAAATGTAGTATCTCATCTTAAAAACTCAAGGCAAAACAACATACAAGCTCTGAGATTTTTTTTCCTTCAAAATAACAGAAAGTGTGACTTTTGCTATGTGCTGGTTTTACCACTGGTGAGAATTTTTTTAAACAACCCCTGCTCCATGGGTGAAATCCTGGACCCACTGAAATCAATGGCAAAGCACCCTTAGACTTTAATGAGGCCAGGATTTCACCCCAAATCTTTGCCACTGACATATACATTACATAGAACTTCTCCTAAACCAAAACAAAAAAATCAATAATCCTCTGCTGAGGTTCAATCTACCACCCCACTCTTTCTTCTCATCCTTTTTAATCTCCCTGATTTCAGAAACATGCATTTAAATGAGCTGAAATCCCTCTGCTTTTCTTCCCAATCCTCAGCATATACACAGACAACAAAGGGGATAAAAAGGCATTTAAAATGAGAACATAACTCAGTGATCTAAGATGAACTGTACCTTGTGGTTTCAGCAGCTGTGTTAGCTTCCATACATGGAGTGGTTTGAATTTGCACGTGACTTAGTGGTGCACTGATCTGTGCACATCTTGGTGGTCTGGCTGTGTCAGCCTACCAAGTGAGCATTCTTTAAACTCACAGGGCCAGATTTGTAAAGGTATTTAGGTGTGTAATTATGCAGATAGGCACCTAGAGGAATTTTCAAAAGCACCAGAGCAGGTTAGGCACCTTTGAAAATCTGGCTGATGACAAATTTATGAGCAGTGAGCTAACAAGACTGCAGAAGCTATTCTGCCAAAGTTAGCATCTAATACAAACTTGCTTGGCAGGAGCCCACTCCCTTTTCACTGCATGTTTTATCAGTCTCTTAATATTCTAAGGGAGACTGACCGAGAAAGTTTCCAGAAGTAGATTTATTTTCAATGTGTTAATGAATTTGATAAGTTGGTGCTGAGAGGTGCAGAGGTGGAGATACAACTGTACCAATTAACTAGCCTTGGAAAGAAGCTGTTACATAAGTGGCAAGTTTCTGTCCCTTTTAATCATCTAATTTATGTAGTTTAAACTAATAACCAACTATTGCCCTTGATTGGTCCACCCTGAAGCTGTTTGTCTGTGTGTCTCTGGGCCACATATATTCAACTGAGATGCTAAATATCTATAAACATCTTCTGCTTTATGTATGCATATGTACTTTGCAAGAATGTTTATTCAGTGCTTTAGTTGCATTTGTTTTTTGTTTGAAAGAAAGCTACAGCCTTTTAAATACTGTAAGATTTAAATTGGCCACACTCCTACACATTGGAAATAAAGGCTATTTTAGTTTTTATTCATTTATGCTAAAAGAAATTAAATGACAAACTCCGTGTTGAGTTGAGTCCATTTAACACCACTGTTGTGTTAATTATGTAGCTAATAAGCATTGAGAAAGCCAATTAAAAGCACAGAAATATATCTCTAGATTTAGATAATATAATCACAGGTTTCAGAGTAGCAGCCATGTTAGTCTGTATTCGCAAAAAGAAAAGGAGTACTTGTGGCACCTTAGAGACTAACAAATTTATTAGAGCATAAGCTTTCGTGAGCTACAGCTCACTTCATCGGATGCATTTGGTGGAAAAAACAGAGGAGAGATTTATATACACACACACAGAGAACATGAAAAAAGGCTCGTTCACCTGCGCATCTACCAATGTGATATATGCCATCATGTGCCAGCAATGCCCCTCTGCCATGTACATTGGCCAAACTGGACAGTCTCTACGTAAAAGAATGAATGGACACAAATCAGACGTCAAGAATTATAACATTCAAAAACCAGTTGGAGAACACTTCAATCTCTCTGGTCACTCGATCACAGACCTAAGAGTGGCTATACTTCAACAAAAAAGCTTCAAAAACAGACTCCAACGAGAGACTGCTGAATTGGAATTAATTTGCAAACTGGATACAATTAACTTAGGCTTGAATAGAGACTGGGAATGGATGAGTCATTACACAAAGTAAAACTATTTCTCCATGGTATTTCTCCCTCCCACCCCACCCCCCACTGTTCCTCTGATATTCTCGTTAACTGCTGGAAATAGCCTACCTTGCTTGTCACCATGAAAGGTTTTCCTCCTTTCTCCCCCCCTGCTGCTGGTGATGGCTTATCTTAAGTGATCACTCTCCTTACAGTGTGTATGATAAACCCATTGTTTCATGTTCTCTGTGTGTGTGTATATAAATCTCTCCTCTGTTTTTTCCACCAAATGCATCCGATGAAGTGAGCTGTAGCTCACGAAAGCTTATGCTCTAATAAATTTGTTAGTCTCTAAGGTGCCACAAGTACTCCTTTTCTTTTAGATAATATAATGAATCCGAGGACACAACAGAGCTGTTGTGCTGCTTGTTTTATGTGTACCACTGTTACTTCAACAAGATTATTTTGTTTGATTTTAAACTTTTGCTCTGTGAGCAAACCTCACATGGTTACAATAGCAATAACTATCCTTTGTGGAAAGTTTCTGTTTAACTGACTAAAAAAACTTGAAAATGATCCAGAACTTTGCTATACAATTGTAAGCCGGCCTTTAAGGATTTGATATCAGAGATACTTCTCTATGCCATAGTTCAATTTGTATAGAATCTATGGGTTTAATCTCAGTTATATTGTATAGGTCTTTTCTATAATGCTGATTTTTTGGAAATGCTGATTTTTTGGAAATACTTTTTAATATTTTTATGCCTTCTGAATGTAAATTAAGAAGCAAATCCATGAATTATAAATAATTGCTTTGTTTTTACCAAATTAATCTATTCCCAACATTTCTTGTCATACTGTAGGTGTTGGCTCAGACTGTGGAAACTGTGTGAAATCCTGGCCCCGCTGAAGTCAATGGCAAATCTTTTGTTGACTTCAATAGGGCCACGATTTCCCCTTGTGTGTTCAAAGAAACACTGGCCTTTTCAATGGATCACTCTGGGCTCAGGAACATCCTGGATGTCTCAGTTTTTTGTCCCTTAGAGGCAGCAACCCTATCTCAGACCAGTTCTTAGTGGATAAGCATGCACATGAAAAAACACCAATAGATGGCACTAACAGGACCCCAGATTTGTGACCTTAAAAATGGAGGCTAATGACTGAAAAGGCATGGAGACAGCTACCCTCTCACCCACAGAGGAGCTCATTTAGGTAAGAGCTGAAGCACAGTGGCAGAGCTGCATGAGTAATCTTACAATGTCATTGCCTCGCCAGCTCTGTGAGCAGCCAGATTCAGTCCCCAGGTCTCCAGCACTTTTCTATCTACGTTACATACTTGTCTAGCTCCCATTCCCTTACTATCCAAGCAGCTCTTAATCTTTGAATGTATCCTCACAATCTGACTGTAAGGTAGGGAAGTGCTATCCGGCAACTCACGGAAGCTACTAGATCGCATGCCCTGATTCTCATGGGTGACTTTAATTTTCCTGATATCTGCTGGGAGAGCAATACAGCGGTGCATAGACAATCCAGGAAGTTTTTGGAAAGCGTAGGGGACAATTTCCTGGTGCAAGTGCTAGGGGAGCCAACTAGGGGGAGCGCTTTTCTTGACCTGCTGCTCACAAACCGGGTAGAATTAGTGGGGGAAGCAAAAGTGGATGGGAATCTGGGAGGCAGTGACCATGAGTTGGTTGAGTTCAGGATCCTGACGCAGGGAAGAAAGGTAAGCAGCAGGATACGGACCCTGGACTTCAGGAAAGCAGACTTTGACTCCCTCAGGGAACAGATGGCCAGGATCCCCTGGGGGACTAACATGAAAGGGAAGGGAGTCCAGGAGAGCTGGCTGTATTTCAAGGAATCCCTGTTGAGGTTACAGGGACAAACCATCCCGATGAGTCGAAAGAATAGTAAATATGGCAGGCGACCAGCTTGGCTTAATGGTGAAATCCTAGCGGATCTTAAACATAAAAAAGAAGCTTACAAGAAGTGGAAGGTTGGACATATGACCAGGGAAGAGTATAAAAATATTGCTCGGGCATGTAGGAAAGATATCAGGAGGGCCAAATCGCACCTGGAGCTGCAGCTAGCAAGAGATGTCAAGAGTAACAAGAAGGGTTTCTTCAGGTATGTTGGCAACAAGAAGAAAGCCAAGGAAAGTGTGGGCCCCTTACTGAATGAGGGAGGCAAGCTAGTGACAGAGGATGTGGAAAAAGCTAATGTACTCAATGCTTTTTTTGCCTCTGTTTTCACTAACAAGGTCAGCTCCCAGACTGCTGTGCTGGGCATCACAAAATGGGGAAGAGATGGCCAGCCCTCTGTAGAGATAGAGGTGGTTAGGGACTATTTAGAAAAGCTGGACGTGCACAAGTCCATGGGGCCGGACGAATTGCATCCGAGAGTGCTGAAGGAATTGGCGGCTGTGATTGCAGAGCCCTTGGCCATTATCTTTGAAAACTCGTGGCGAACGGGGGAAGTCCCGGATGACTGGAAAAAGGCTAATGTAGTGCCCATCTTTAAAAAAGGGAAGAAGGAGGATCCTGGGAACTACAGGCCAGTCAGCCTCACCTCAGTCCCTGGAAAAATCATGGAGCAGGTCCTCAAAGAATCAATCCTGAAGCACTTAGAGGAGAGGAAAGTGATCAGGAACAGTCAGCATGGATTCACCAAGGGAAGGTCATGCCTGACTAATCTAATCGCCTTTTATGATGAGATTACTGGTTCTGTGGATGAAGGGAAAGCAGTGGATGTATTGTTTCTTGACTTTAGCAAAGCTTTTGACACGGTCTCCCACAGCATTCTTGTCAGCAAGTTAAGGAAGTATGGGCCGGATGAATGCACTATAAGGTGGGTAGAAAGCTGGCTAGATTGTCGGGCTCAACGAGTAGTGATCAATGGCTCCATGTCTAGTTGGCAGCCGGTGTCAAGTGGAGTGCCCCAGGGGTCGGTCCTGGGGCCCGTTTTGTTCAATATCTTCATAAATGATCTGGAGGATGGTGTGGATTGCACTCTCAGCAAATTTGCGGATGATACTAAACTGGGAGGAGTGGTAGATACGCTGGAGGGGAGGGATAGGATACAGAAGGACCTAGACAAATTGGAGGATTGGGCCAAAAGAAATCTAATGAGGTTCAATAAGGATAAGTGCAGGGTCCTGCACTTAGGATGGAAGAATCCAATGCACCGCTACAGACTAGGGACCGAATGGCTCGGCAGCAGTTCTGCGGAAAAGGACCTAGGGGTGACAGTGGACGAGAAGCTGGATATGAGTCAGCAGTGTGCCCTTGTTGCCAAGAAGGCCAATGGCATTTTGGGATGTATAAGTAGGGGCATAGCGAGCAGATCGAGGGACGTGATCGTTCCCCTCTATTCGACACTGGTGAGGCCTCATCTGGAGTACTGTGTCCAGTTTTGGGCCCCACACTACAAGAAGGATGTGGATAAATTGGAAAGAGTACAGCGAAGGGCAACAAAAATGATTAGGGGTCTAGAGCACATGACTTATGAGGAGAGGCTGAGGGAGCTGGGATTGTTTAGTCTGCAGAAGAGAAGAATGAGGGGGGATTTGATAGCTGCTTTCAACTACCTGAAAGGGGGTTTCAAAGAGGATGGCTCTAGACTGTTCTCAATGGTAGCAGATGACAGAACGAGGAGTAATGGTCTCAAGTTGCAATGGGGGAGGTTTAGATTGGATATTAGGAAAAACTTTTTCACTATGAGGGTGGTGAAACACTGGAATGCGTTACCTAGGGAGGTGGTAGAATCTCCTTCCTTAGAGGTTTTTAAGGTCAGGCTTGACAAAGCCCTGGCTAGGATGATTTAACTGGGACTTGGTCCTGCTTTGAGCAGGGGGTTGGACTAGATGACCTTCTGGGGTCCCTTCCAACCCTGATATTCTATGATTCTATTATCTCCAATTTATAGATGGAGAATTGAGGCACTTGCCCACGGTCCCACAGAAAGTCTGTGACAGAGCAGGAAGTTGAACCTAGGTCTCTCAAGTCTTAGACTAGGACCCTAACCACTGCACCATCCTTTGTCTCAGGCATAAACTGATAATAATTTTGTAAGTACCTTGACAAGTGCATCTTCCTGAAACATAGTTTTATTCCTTGTCATGAGAATTATCCATCTTCATCCCATGGGCTTTTCCCCACATGGATAAGAGGGTCACTTGATAAGATATTTGCATCTGTGAATACAAAGGCATGCAACTGGGTCTTCATAAAAAATCTATTGGGAGAAGAAATGCAGTGACCGTTTGCATAGCAATATCAGATCAAGTTAAGTCATAACAACAGTTTTCACACAAAACCCATGTGGTTTCGATTAATATGTGTGTCTGGAAGTAGAACATTTATGTCTGACAGTAAAGAAGGTGGGGACAACCAGGTAATATCTTTTCTAAGGCTCAATGTTCCTGTACATTTTAGATAACCTATTATTAGGGCCCCCAAACATAGCCCTTTCAGCATGCCAGGTGGATCTCCTGCATATGCCCTGTACAGAAGGCAGTTGTGCAAGAGCCTCTCTCACTGTGACAGCTGTGACAGACTTTGCCTAGGATGGAGACTGCATCAGCTATATCAGAGCGGAGCCAGTCACAAGGAGCGAACTACTCTGGAGAGCTTATGCACCCAAGGATGTAAAGGTTGGTTACTCAAATAACTTGGAAAACATGGCAAACTTCAGTGGGAATTTTGCTATGAAGGGAGACGGGGGAAAAGGCAATAAGTCTTAGCTATATAAACTTCTTCGTTGTGAGCACATTAACCCAGCACAGTGACTTAATATGCAAATAAATTAATATGTGGAGTGTTTTGCTTTAACAGGTTTGTTTTGATTATCAGCCAGGACATCAGTAGGGCCAACAGCTGGATTCTACACACAGTCACATTTGTATGTGTGTGTGTTTTGGGAGGAGGGAGGGCTGGTTTGGAACTATCAATTCTTTAGGAGGAAAATAAAACACTCAGGGGAAGAAATTCCAAAAGGGCGCATAACCCACACTGAAATTGTGGTTCATAGAGCGAAGCAAAGGCAAAGCTTCCCTGCAAGAACGCTTCTGTTGGTTATGATTCCCCACTGAACAACAGAACAAATACAGGGTTGGAGAGTGGCCTGTAATTTGAGAAGGGGACTGAGAGTCAGGACTCTGGTGTTCTATTTTCAGCTCAGCCAGTAATTAAGAGGCCTCTAATGAGGCACTTAACCTCTCTGTATCTCTATTTATCCATGTACAAAATGGGCATTATTAATATAATGAGAATCAATTAATGAGCCAAATCCTGCTTCCTTTACTTACATTTACTTCAGTAGGCCTGTTCAAGTGAGTGAGGCACACACGATTTGGCTCATTGTTTGTGGCCCGGTGATTCTCAGATGAGAGCTCTGATATAAGTCCACAGTTATATTATGATGTGATAGACTAAAAGGACCACAGTTCCAGAACATACATATCACTCAGCTAAAGTTCACAAAGAGGTGACAAATCAATGTAGCGCATTTTTAGCAATAGAAGACACACTCCTGATTAATGACTATATGGTCCTGATTTATGTGCATCATTTACCTCAAGACCCAAAGAGTGACACTGATTCTATTCTCACTTACCTTGGATGTACAATGGTATCACCTCAATGATTTCAGTGGAGTTTTGCCTGATTTACACTGGAGGAAGTGAGATCAAAATTAGATCTACAGTACTGTATTTGTATCTTTAAAACGTATAATGACAAAGGTGTGTACATTTCCTTTCTTCCTCAATATAGTCTTTATCTTAAATATTTTAAATATTGTCCTTATGATGATAAAGGCACCTTTAATTTAGTTCAACACAAATGCAATGCAGTTAGCTCAATGCAATAAAGCGTATTAATTTTTGATGACATTCATGTTTCTATTAAAACATGAGAACTGAGCAAACGTAAAGTTGAATTAACTATTTTAAAAATAAATTAAATTTGATCCCAGTAAAGCAGGCTTTATCCATAGAAAGAACAAAAAAAATCCTACTTTACTGTTGATGTTTTGCAAGCAATTAGAGGCATTAATGTGAAACTGTGCCAGCATAGCCAAGAAAAAATTCAGCATGCTATATTAAAATCAGAATAGTCTTTGGATACTGCAGGCTATCTCAAATCTCAAAATTTACCTGGAAATGGAATGGCTGAAGCGTGCAGAACGATTTGAGAGAAATTCAGGTCCCCACTAACCTAGGAAGCAAATATACTGCACTCTTTGCATTCATTCAGTAATTAAAAGAGCTGGAATGAAAGAAAGAGAGAGAGAGAGTTGGGATATGGTGATGGTGTTAATAGAGAAAATCTTTTTACATCATTTTTGGTAGATACAACTATATTTGACTTCAGGCCAAAACATTTTTCACTGAGGACTTCACTTCTGCATTCCTCAAGGAGTGAACTCTAACACCTGCGGGTGGCCAGCGTACATGAAGTGTCAGACTGGTGTCACTACAAGGCTGTTGATGTGTATACAAAAGTACAAACTCTTCATTTGAGGTGCTCATCTCCATGAGAGAAGCCCGCCTTCTCCCATTAATCCATTATTTTAAATCATCCCTATTCCTAAAGACTACATGATGACCAATTCCACATGGCTGCACAATGACAAAGGGAGGAGCAAGGACCCTTCCACCTTTTCCCCCTGCTTCACACACCACGTCACAACTATTTGAATTGCATTTCTGGGTGCCTGATGGAGTGCAGAGTGTGCACCTAAGATGCATCCCTCTGGGAGCAGATAGACAGAGCAAGCAAAGAGTAGATGGCCATGGCCAGAGAATGGAGGTAGGCTGGCTGCATGTATGGGAGCATGTTGCATCCCATAAAGGGGTGTCACAAATGGCTCATCCTTCCCCCAGTGCAAATGGGGCCCTTTGCACTACAACTTACTATAGGCTATGTGCAAATAGCACACTGATTCTACATTATCAAGGTGAGAACTGGATATTACATTATGCAATATACCTTCACCAAGAGGCACCTTTTGGGCAGCAATGTGGCAATAGTCTTGTCTCTCTGTCCAGTGGATGGGGGATGCAAAGGACCCCTACAGGGAGCAGGTATAGCAAGTGCCACAAGTAAGTGTGTTCCCCCACAGCACCATTGGAGGCACTGGGTATTCTCCTAGTTTTTGCAGGCATAATATCTCTAGGGGTTCCTGACTCCTCATTTCATTTCTGCTCCCAGATAGCTGAAATTCTTAGGGGTTATTGCTGATCTACCTTAAGATAGTTTTACACTGCTGTAACTGAGAGAAGCCTTTATCCTTTATCCTTCACCCAATTTCGATGGCTCCCACAATCCTGAAATCAAGGGAGACTGCACCGATTCCTTGACACCAGAGAGATTTACTCTGGATTTACACTGTAACTGATCTCAGAACCTGGTCCGCAGTCTGCATCACAAATTAATTAAATATTCAAATTATGGATTAAGGTCAAACCTATGGACCTGTAGTAGTACAGGCTACAAAAACATGCTAATTATCCATAATTAAGCCATACCTCAGGCTTTAAAATTATTGTGATTTAACGAGTGTTCTACATTCTTGGTAATTTCTAGGTGGGGTTCTGCGTCTTAATGGGAACTTTAGTAGGGAAAGATTCTCTTTTACCAAACAGGGTAAAGAAATACAATAAACTGAGGTAGGTGAAATAATAGTACATTCAGCTCCCAGGCAGTATGTGATTAAACTCAATTGTTTAAAAAGGAAGTCTATTCCATTCTGCATCATGTTTTATGAGTCAGATTTCAGTTTGTACTTGTCACTTGAATGCTACACATAAAGTTTTGTGAGGGAAAATAATGAAGAGAAACTGCTGCATAGATTGTATTCATTACACATTTTATATTAACTAGGTCACAGTTCAAGACCTCCCAACAGGGAACTGCTACTCTTTCACTGATCCACACATTATCACATTTGATGGAAGGTGAGTATTCTTTCTATCTTGAAATAATTTGGCTTGTTTGTTGTAGTTTTCAGTTCCTGAATGCAGCATATGGTGTTCCATCAGAATACCCTAGGACTGTTATAATAATTTGTTATTAGTGATTGATACAGTGCTTTGGAGAAAAATCATGGTTCTTTCCCAAAAGTCTAAATTCCTGTGAGTTATTTATTTTGAAGCTAAAATGTTTCTTAGATTTATTAGTTTTTGTCAAAAACAAAATGTTAAATTCTGCAACCCTTGATTGAGCAAAACTCCCATTGATGACTCCAGGACTTTTGCCTGATTCAAATATTTGCTTGATTAAGGACTACAGAATTAGAACCAGATCCTCTCAGATTGTCTCCCAGATTTCCAGTTTCTGTTGGTCAGCCTGCTACTGGTCAGGGTCATAATGTTATACCTTAAACATCAGAAGAGGCTCAGCAAGTCTGGTGTCCCACCTGCTGGAATCGAATGGTCCCAATTTCAAATACTACATGCTCTGTAGGTTGCAGTACACTCTAGTCAGGACACCGACTTTGAAAATGGGCCCCAGCAGAAAAGCTGACACAGATGGTGGAACTCCTTATGCCATTTTACGGGTAGGAATAATAATTCAGAGAGATATACAAGGAAGAATTAAAAACTAGTATGCATGAATATTTATATATGCTCACCGAATACCTGGAATTATCTACACTCTGAGCTATTAACTGAGTTTAGAAAAGAATGTATACAGTATATTTTCTACATTCACCGATAGTTAAGAAATGAAGTGAATTAAGTTAACTGTGTTTTTCAAACACTGCAAGCCCACATTCCTTTTCTAGCACTATGGGCCAGATCCTCCACTCGAGTAAATTGATTTAGCTTGATTGACTTCAGTGGAGTTATGTGGTTTACTCTACCAGAAGACTTGGCCCTACAAGTTTGGACTTCTAAATAACGACTAAGTTTAGGTCATCTCGGCACCAGTCAGGTTTCCAAACAAGTTTTTCACTATCCCACTGTTATTTTTCATAACCAGATAACTCAAAAATTGCCAAAAAGAATAAACTTTGACAACATCAAATAATTTCACTTCTGAGCTTGGAATGAGAAATGTCCTCCCAATAGGCAATTCTGAGGAAGTCATAAGCCAGAGAGAATAGAATCATAGACCAGAAATGCCTTCTCAGGTATCTAGCACATTATATCAGACAGTGAGAGAGCCTATAAGACATTTTACTTTATTTTATTTTACTTTATTCAATAATCTACTCATTAAATTAATGTTATTAGGCCAACATTTGCAACAAGTTACACTTGTTCTATCCCATTATTGATTGCAAGTAGGGATGTTTCTCAGAAATGTTACAAATAATAGTTTTGAAGTTACCATTGGGGGTTGATAAGGAATGCCCATATATGGCAAGCTCTCCTTCAGAATACAGAGTCTTGCAATGGAAAAGGCCCAGTAGGTCATCTCATCTATCCTACCTACTACTCCAGACACTGCAGGATTTCTTCCTTTTGGATCGTCACTAATGTTTTATCCAGTCTAGTTTTAAATGAGCCAAGTTATGGGGCTTCTGCTAGCTCTCTCAGGAGATTTATTCCACAGACTAATACATCTCACTTTCAGGAACTTCTTGATATTCAGCCAAGTTCCCTACTCCTAATTTCACCATCCCATCACTCCTAGTTATATTCTCTTCTATTATTGTAAATAATTCCTCTTTCAAATATTATTATGTTCCCCCTTGCCCTATTAGTCATCAGTTAGCCAAGCATTCTATCTATATATTCCACAATGTTAATCTTTCAAATTCTAATATGTGTGATGAACTAGTTTTAAAGCTACCCTGCATCTAAGGAATATTGGGTATGCAGTCCTTGTTTGTACCTTGCTAGAGGCCTACAGCTGACAGATAAATATTGAGGCAAATTTTTATCATTCCCTTATGATCATAAAAAAGCACATGTGAGAAAAAGTTGTGTTTGAATGGAGGTGTGCATCTTGCATAGCACTGGGACCCTGCAGAGAAAGGGGACAGAAAGCTTGGCGGGCAGGCAAATCAGAGCAAAATCCACAAATGTGCACTACAATACTAATATATCATCAGGAAGTGGCCTAAGGACTGTTGCAGAAAGGATTACACATTGCTCAGTGTGGAAATAGGGAGGGGAAAATAATCTAACAGAAGCTATTGCTAGCCAATAGAAAAAACAGGCTGAGGGGGAGAGTGAAACAGCAGAATAATAGCTTTTGGAGGCCAGGAACTACAGTGATTTTAAGTATCAGTAAACACTAGGAACCGGAGCAAGAATGTTACACTGGAGGAACAGAAGGAAGTGAGACACTTAAGGCCTATCACACAGAACCAATGTAAACACACATTAGCAAGTCATGGATAGATAGAGGATGGAGAATTTAAAAGACAGACAATCAACTCTTCCCCAGGTATTGATATCAGACCAGTAAAGCACTGTAACCCAAGCAAATACATTCTTTCTACCCTTGTACCCAGAACCCACCAGCCAAGGACAGGGTAGCAGATCCCATTGGTTCAGCACCTTCCAGGGAATGCTGGTGTGGAAGAAGGGTGGTAAGCTGCCGCCTTGTCACCTTTCCACCAGCTCTCCATGGGACACAATGAAGGATTGTCTGAGAGATTGAGACCTAAGAGGGGAGACAGGAGCTGAAGATAGGCAACTTTTTCCAGTGATGAGTGAGATTTTCCCCATACTTTCTTATATTTAACCCTTTCCCACCAGAAAAAGTTGGGGGGAAGTAAAAAAGGTAGAGAAGTAGGGGAAAACCAGACCCAAAACCAAAAGTGAACATGTCTTGTTTCCAAAAATCAAAAGAAAAACATTGAAATGAAAAAAATCATTTAAATTTTCGGTTGAAAATTATCTTTTTATTTTGAATTAATCAGTTAGGACACATAATTTAAATCCACATTTTTTTCCATGGAAAATGTCAATTTTGACAAAATGCATTTTCCATTGGGAAATTTTCAGTCAAAAACTTTGACCAGCTCTAGTGAACAGAGATTATTTTATGACTATTTATTTCTTATTAAAATAAACTTCTCCTAGTGAGTACAACCACTCAGCATCTTGTAATCTGGCTACCTCATGCACATTCCGTCTGGGTTAGCATAATGTGAGGCTATTAATTACATAATTAAAATACCTACCTTATCCTTGGGACAATAGTTTGCCCTTTCTGTACGCCTATCTCAAGGAATGCATATTACATAAAAAACAGTTTGTCATGTCCTTTTATTAATACATTTCTATAGAAACATCTACCTCATAATTCTTTTGACCAAAGGGAGAGACTAATAGTCGGAGGGCAAAGTGTCATATTTTACAGTACAACAGTTTGAGTATGTTGATGCATAGAAGTGCAATGACATTAATTATACTGGCTAAAGCTCTGAAAGAGCACTTCCTTTTATAGCAAAATGCCTTTTAAATTAAACAAATTTGAAAGCCTGGCAGAGAGAAAGTATAGACTTCATTATTAGTTATGATGCATTATAAATATAAAAGCTTTTCACATCATAAATTGTAGATTCTTAAAAGTGAATTATCAGTTTCAAGCTAAGTACTAAGATAACTCTTTTATGGCCATATCTAAACCACCTAAGACTGCTCGGTTGGTAATTTATATATAATTAGTGTTATTTTTCATTTCACCTTAAAAGGAGAATTTTGAGATTTCTGGAGCATGTAAATTAAATCTATGCATCAGTATTTTTTAGGGGTGAAATTCACCATTTCCTGAACAGAATAACTGCACTTGTGCAGGGAGGTAAATTTAAAGATTTGCGCCTGAGGATGGAGGGAATGGAATTTGCCACTCCAATCTAGAGGTAAGTCACTGGGATAATAATGCAACCCTTCCATAGCTACTGTTCTAGCCCACCAGCAACTTGGTCGGTTTCCCGGGGTTTCACCTAAGCATGGAGCCAATAGTTCCTGAGCCTACCCACAACAGCCTCCTTCACACTGAGCAGAGCCAATGTACAGACCCCATTGTGCAACTGTTCCACTTTTGCAGCTTCCTCTAGATTAATTTCATCCTGCAACATGCAAGGCCCAGGCTGCCAGAAAAATTCTTTGTCTTGATACCCACAAGTCAAGGAAAGTCATAGATCTTGGCTCTGTGGGAAACCGTCCTGTTGCAAATGCCTATTTAAAAGCAAAAAGCCTCTCTTCTATGATCACAAGCTATAGATCTCCAGGGAGGATGAGAACTCTATAAGAGAGTTCTCCACCTCTCATGCTCCTCAGAATCTGCAGGTTGACTACATTTCCCCTCACATTGAACAACAGGGTTGTGAATAGCAGCATCCACCAAAGTGCTGTGCTGTAAGTCCCCCTGGACACTGTGGATGTGAACTAAAAGGTTCCTAGTTCACCTTAATGTAATCCCATTTGAAGAAGACTATGTTAAAGTGAACTAGGAATCTTTTAGTTTGCACCTGCAGTGTCTACACAGAGGAGTAGTTACAGTGCAGCTCTTTGGTGCACACTGAGGTCCAAACTATAGGACAATGTAGTCAAGTCAAGAGTTTTGCTTTCTTCAAAGGCCCCACACCTATAATGCACAGCAGAGTAACTGGAAGTTCATTTAACCCTGGGATGGAGTAACTATCTTACAAAAACATGGGTGAGGTAATGGGTATGTTCAGTTTCTCATCTGCTTCACTTTTATTGTATTTTTATGTAGCAAGGGCAAAGGGCTCTTATTCATATCCCAGCTTTTAGGGGAGTGGGAATATTAAAACTTGAGGGTCTTTACCATATGCACTGACCTATTCATCTAGGAAAAGCCATTGATGGCACCTCTATTCTTCTACTCAGTGCTGCCATGATTACTTTAGAATTGAATAGCCTTAGGCTTGGAGGAATTAGATTTTTATCAGCAAATGTTGGTAAAATGTTGGTCAATCTCACTGTACACATACTAAACAACAAAAAATATTTCCATTGATAATAACTGAAATGTACAGATAGGCAGAGTAAAAAAAAATGCTGCTTGAAAACTAATTCAAGTTTTATTTAGGGATATTTACTTTGTATATTTTGACATGTGAAGTTGACAGTTTGTGTTTTCACAGTTATAAAGCCTTAACGCTTTGAATCTCAACATCTACTGTCATTAAATAATTATTTTGACCTCCCCATAATTTCCCACAACTCTGAAAATTTAAAGAGATTAAAATAGAAAAAATGCTTACCAATAAACATTGATATTACCATCAAAATGATAAAACAATAAAAATTGAATTCCATGAAGCCTAACTATCCGGTAGATGGTGTTATCCACATCCAACTTGGGATGTGGAGCCATATGCCACTAATGAATCACAACTCTTTGTTCCGATCCACTCTATTCTCTCTGCTTTATCTTGACCTAAATTGGACTCTGGTAGCTCCAAGGACTTGAGTGAAGTGAGACCAGGGATGAATCTGGCCCAGGAGGGTCATGCAAATCAACTGAGCCTCTTTTTCCTTTATAAAATGCTTGCTACAAAAAGTAAAATGTGAATGTATTCTGGATGCCAAGTATATCCTTCATTTTCCCTCTGACTAACACTTCATAGGACACAGACTAACATAAAACAGCTCTGACTGGCAAGGACAGCAGTCCTATGGATAAGTGAACAGATTAATCGTAAATGGTGCCTTTCAGTGGCTAATGTTTTGGGAGCAGTAGTAATGAAATAAATTAAATCAGAAGATGGAAGAGACAAGGAGGGGGAGCCTCATGGGAAAGGTGAATGAGTGCTGGAATGTCCTTGGGAGTGGGTCATATAGCAACAGTAAAGTACAGTATAAGAGCATAGTGATGAGTATGGTAAAGACAGATTGATAGATAAGTGTAGGGCAGGAGGTGTGGGGACAGGGGTTAAGGATATTCTTCTGACTTAAGATTTCCACATTTGGGGCAAATATAAAAAAAAGCATATAGTAAAATCTTTTCCTACTGTTTAGCGGTATTTAATTTTCCACTGCTGCCTATATGACTGTCATGACATTTTTCTGAGTGTCACAAAAGCGTATCTGTTTAGGTTCAATTTTGCATTCAAGTAATTCAATGCCACCTTAAGGCTTCCATTTAAAAATGAAGACATTTTGCAAGTCTGACATTTTACATGATCTATGGCATGACCTAACTGAAGGACTCCCATTGACTTCAATAAGAGTTGGATTGGGCTCCCATAGTCTATACACATTAATTTGAATGAGTAGTTCCATTTCTGTGAAAGACAGTTATGTACCTGTGTTAAGAGAGTCTTATGTATTTAAACGATAGACCAGAAGAGTTCAGATGCAGCCACTCTCATGCATCCAATACTTCTTTCATGACCACCCTCCTTCAAAATGCCTGCACGGAAAAAGGACTATTTGAAGGAAGTTTTGGAAGATGATTCTCAGAGTTTTCCTTCTCCTTATCTCCCTCCAGTGGATATATCCATAGGAGCGTATCATCTGACATTACAAGGGATTATATGAAATTTTTTTAATGCTCCCTTTAGTTTTCATCAGTATTTTGCCCCAGTTCTTGAACAGCGTGCTCAGAATTTATGTACCTGATTAAAAAATAGGATGAGACAAGCCCATAGAAAGTGTTATCTCATTACAGCCAACTTCGCTGAGTTTTTCAAGATAGAGTAAAATCAAATTTTATGACAATAAACAAACAGTTAAACTCTATTTTCTTGTTTTATTCCAAACTCCATATGTTTCTACAGAATGTGCTTCTCTATAAGGGGCGGGGGAGGTGAGGGAGAACTGTACAGGGAACAGGGCTCTTTCTGAAACAGTACTTTACAAAGGTTTCAGAGTAGCAGCCGTGTTAGTCTGTATTTGCAAAAAGAAAAGGAGTACTTGTGGCACCTTAGAGACTAACAAATTTATTAGAGCATAAGCTTTCGTGAGCTACAGCTCACTTCATCGGATGCATTTGGTGGAAAAAACAGAGGAGAGATTTATATACACACACACAGAGAACATGAAACAATGGGTTTATCATACACACTGTAAGGAGAGTGATCACTTAAGATAAGCCATCACCAACAGCAGGGGGGGGAAAGGAGGAAAACCTTTCATGGTGACAAGCAAGGTAGGCTAATTCCAACAGTTAACAAGAATATCAGAGGAACAGTGGGGGGTGGGGTGGGAGGGAGAAATACCATGGGGAAATAGGTTTCAGAGTAGCAGCCGTGTTAGTCTGTATTCGCAAAAAGAAAAGGAGTACTTGTGGCACCTTAGTCTCTAAGGTGCCACAAGTACTCCTTTTCTTCATGGGGAAATAGTTTTACTTTGTGTAATGACTCATCCATTCCCAGTCTCTATTCAAGCCTAAGTTAATTGTATCCAGTTTGCAAATTAATTCCAATTCAGCAGTCTCTCGTTGGAGTCTGTTTTTGAAGCTTTTTTGTTGAAGTATAGCCACTCTTAGGTCTGTGATCGAGTGACCAGAGAGATTGAAGTGTTCTCCAACTGGTTTTTGAATGTTATAATTCTTGACGTCTGATTTGTGTCCATTCATTCTTTTACGTAGAGACTGTCCAGTTTGGCCAATGTACATGGCAGAGGGGCATTGCTGGCACATGATGGCATATATCACATTGGTAGAGGCACAGGTGAACGAGCCTCTGATAGTGTGGCTGATGTGATTAGGCCCTATGATGGTATCCCCTGAATAGATATGTGGACAGAGTTGGCAACGGGCTTTGTTGCAAGGATAGGTTCCTGGGTTAGTGGTTCTGTTGTGTGGTGTGTGGTTGCTGGTGAGTATTTGCTTCAGATTGGGGGGCTGTCTGTAAGCAAGGACTGGTCTGTCTCCCAAGATCTGAGAGAGCGATGGCTCATCCTTCAGGATAGGTTGTAGATCCTTGATGATGCGTTGGAGAGGTTTTAGTTGGGGGCTGAAGGTGATGGCTAGTGGCGTTCTGTTGTTTTCTTTGTTGGGCCTGTCCTGTAGTAGGTGACTTCTGGGTACTCTTCTGGCTCTGTCAATCTGTTTCTTCACTTCAGCAGGTGGGTATTGTAGTTGTAGGAATGCATGATAGAGGTCTTGTAGGTGTTTGTCTCTGTCTGAGGGGTTGGAGCAAATGCGGTTATATCGTAGAGCTTGGCTGTAGACAATGGATCGAGTGGTATGATCTGGATGAAAGCTAGAGGCATGTAGGTAGGAATAGCGGTCAGTAGGTTTCCGATACAGGGTGGTGTTTATGTGACCATCGCTTATTAGCACCGTAGTGTCCAGGAAGTGGATCTCTTGTGTGGACTGGTCCAGGCTGAGGTTGATGGTGGGATGGAAATTGTTGAAATCATGGTGGAATTCCTCAAGAGCTTCTTTTCCATGGGTCCAGATGATGAAGATGTCATCAATGTAGCGCAAGTAGACTAGGGGCATTAGGGGACGAGAGCTGAGGAAGCGTTGTTCTAAGTCAGCCATAAAAATGTTGGCATACTGTGGGGCCATACGGGTACCCATCGCAGTGCCGCTGATTTGAAGGTATACATTGTCACCAAATGTGAAATAGTTATGGGTCAGGACAAAGTCACAAAGTTCTGCCACCAGGTTAGCCGTGACAGTATCGGGGATACTGTTCCTGATGGCCTGTAGTCCATCTTTGTGTGGAATGTTGGTGTAGAGGGCTTCTACATCCATAGTGGCTAGGATGGTGTTTTTAGGAAGATCACCAATGGACTGTAGTTTCCTCAGGAAATCGGTGGTGTCTCGAAGATAGCTGGGAGTGCTGGTAACGAAGGGCCTGAGGAGGGAGTCTACATAGCCAGACAATCCTGCTGTCAGGGTGCCAATGCCTGAGATGACGGGGCATCCAGGATTTCCAGGTTTATGGATCTTGGGTAGCAGATAGAATACCCCAGGTCGGGGCTCCAGGGGTGTGTCTGTGCGGATTTGTTCTTGTGCTTTTTCAGGGAGTTTCTTGACCAAATGCTGTAGTTTCTTTTGGTAACTCTCAGTGGGATCAGAGGGTAATGGCTTGTAGAAAGTGGTGTTGGAGAGCTGCCTAGTAGCCTCTTGTTCATACTCCGACCTATTCATGATGACGACAGCACCTCCTTTGTCAGCCTTTTTGATTATGATGTCAGAGTTGTTTCTGAGGCTGTGGATGGCACTGTGTTCTGCATGGCTGAGGTTATGGGGTAAGCGATGCTGCTTTTCCACAATTTCAGCTCGTGCACGTCGGCGGAAGCAGTCTATGTAGAAATCCAGGCTGCTGTTTCGACCTTCAGGAGGAGTCCACCCAGAATCCTTCTTTTTGTAGTGTTGGCAGGAAGGTCTCTGTGGGTTAATATGTTGGTCAGAGGTGTGTTGGAAATATTCCTTGAGTCTGAGACATCGAAAATAGGATTCTAGGTCACCACAAAACTGTATCATGTTCGTGGGGGTGGAGGGGCAAAAGGAGAGGCCCCGAGATAGGACAGATTCTTCTGCTGGGCTAAGAGTATAGTTGGATAGATTAACAATATTGCTGGGTGGGTTACGGGAACCATTGTTGTGGCCCCTTGTGGCATATAGTAGTTTAGATAGCTTAGTGTCCTTTTTCTTTTGTAGAGAAGCAAAGTGTGTTTTGTAAATGGCTTGTCTAGTTTTTGTAAAGTCCAGCCACGAGGAAGTTTGTGTGGAAGGTTGGTTCTTTATGAGAGTATCCAGTTTTGAGAGCTCATTCTTAATCTTTTCCTGTTTGCTGTAGAGGATGTTGATCAGGTGGTTCCGCAGTTTCTTTGAGAGTGTGTGGCACAAGCTGTCAGCATAGTCTGTGTGGTATGTAGATTGTAATGGATTTTTTACCTTCAGTCCTTTCGGTATGATGTCCATCTGTTTGCATTTGGAGAGGAAGATGATGTCTGTCTGTATCTGTGCGAGTTTTTTCATGAAGTTGACAGATTTCCACTCTATATGGCTAAATTCAGTGCCTTGCATAATCACAGGTTTCAGAGTAGCAGCCGTGTTAGTCTGTATTCGCAAAAAGAAAAGGAGTACTTGTGGCACCTTAGAGACTAACAAATTTATTAGGACACAAATCAGACGTCAAGAATTATAACATTCAAAAACCAGTTGGAGAACACTTCAATCTCTCTGGTCACTCGATCACAGACCTAAGAGTGGCTATACTTCAACAAAAAAGCTTCAAAAACAGACTCCAATGAGAGACTGCTGAATTGGAATTAATTTGCAAACTGGATACAATTAACTTAGGCTTGAATAGAGACTGGGAATGGATGAGTCATTACACAAAGTAAAACTATTTCCCCATGGTATTTCTCCCTCCCACCCCACCCCCCACTGTTCCTCTGATATTCTTGTTAACTGCTGGAATTAGCCTACCTTGCTTGTCACCATGAAAGGTTTTCCTCCTTTCCCCCCCTGCTGTTGGTGATGGCTTATCTTAAGTGATCACTCTCCTTACTCACCAGCAACCACACACCACACAAAAGAACCACTAACCCAGGAACCTATCCTTGCAACAAAGCCCGTTGCCAACTCTGTTCACATATCTATTCAGGGGATACCATCATAGGGCCTAATCACATCAGCCACACTATCAGAAGCTCGTTCACCTGCGCATCTACCAATGTGATATATGCCATCATGTGCCAGCAATGCCCCTCTGCCATGTACATTGGCCAAACTGGACAGTCTCTACGTAAAAGAATGAATGGACACAAATCAGACGTCAAGAATTATAACATTCAAAAACCAGTTGGAGAACACTTCAATCTCTCTGGTCACTCGATCACAGACCTAAGAGTGGCTATACTTCAACAAAAAAGCTTCAAAAACAGACTCCAACGAGAGACTGCTGAATTGGAATTAATTTGCAAACTGGATACAATTAACTTAGGCTTGAATAGAGACTGGGAATGGATGAGTCATTACACAAAGTAAAACTATTTCCCCATGGTATTTCTCCCCCCCACCCCACCCCCCACTGTTCCTCTGATATTCTTGTTAACTGCTGGAATTAGCCTACCTGCTTGTCACCATGGAAGGTTTTCCTCCTTTCCCCCCCCTGCTGTGGGTGATGGCTTATCTTAAGTGATCACTCTCCTTACAGTGTGTATGATAAACCCATTGTTTCATGTTCTCTGTGTGTGTGTATATAAATCTCTCCTCTGTTTTTTCCACCAAATGCATCCGATGAAGTGAGCTGTAGCTCACGAAAGCTTATGCTCTAATAAATGTGTTAGTCTCTAAGGTGCCACAAGTACTCCTTTTCTTTTTGCGAATACAGACTAACACGGCTGCTACTCTGAAACCAGTTATAGTGAAACTTATGCTTATAGTGAAGTCGTTCAAAGGGGGGGTGGGAAATGACTTCACTTTAACAGGGTTCCAGGAGAGTCCTAATTTTTCATATGAAATGTTCACCTAGCCCCAGTCAGCCTTGTAAAAGTTAGTGATTAGTCACAGAAGATGTTATTTGAGCACTGATTTTGCTGTGAAGAATACCATGCTGTGGAGCATCCAGTTACAACCAAAATGTATTTATTAAATCCTGGAGGCAGGGATTATTTCCCATTTGCTTTTCTCAAATGTTTATCTTTTTCATCCATGCCTGTTGCCATAGCAGCAGCTCTTAGACAGCTAACAGCTCTCACATGAATTCTTATCCATTTCCAGCTAATAACTCCAATGGTATTAGCTTGTGTATGGTGCTGAATATATGCTTCCCCGTGTCTCAATTTTCTTTCTCCTCCAAGGCCAGCCATCATGCTGGCCTAATGAAAGAGTGTGGCTGTTGGAGTACAAACACACAGTCATGATAGGTGTACACCCTGGGTCTGAAAATCCTGTTTTTGTTTGTTTGTTGTTTAGGAGTTATGACAATTATAAAATTGGAACCTTTCTTTTGTGCAAGAGCCTGGCCCGTGTGTTTGAGGTACATGTACGACAATGGGACTGTGGAAGCCTCCAGTATGCTGTTGCCTGCAACTGCGGTGTAGCTGCCTGGGAGGGTAATGACGTCATCCTGTTAGACATGTGTAATGGTCAGTTTCAGGAAACCAGACCTCAGCTGTCCATTAAAAGCATTGGAGCATCACCTCAACGTGTCAAAATCATGAAATCCTACGGCGGGAAAAAAATTACCGTAGGTGGACCTTTTTTTTAAAATGTTGCTTTGACTTTAACTATATATTTCTGAATTAAGTAACTACTACACATAGACCTATAGCCATAAAAGTGCTTACAGGGAAAGTCACAGTTATTGAGAAAACCAGACTGAGGGCAAGTGCTGGCTAACATGATAATATAACCAAACATAAAACAAAACATGAAACTAACAAGAGTGGATGGGTGTTACTCTCAAAGACATAGCCAAGAGTCATATGAATATTATTTGTTGTTTGTATTATGGTAATGTCTAGCAGTCCCACGGGCACCCACTGTGCTAGGCACTGTACAATTACATAACAAAGAGACGGCCCTGAAAAACTTGTGATCTAAGTATAAGATGAAAGATCACACAATGAAGATGGTTCTGCAGCACATCTGCTTTAGTACAAATTATTTACTTAGAAAGCACTACTGTGCTTTCCAGTTGCACTTTGTATCTCTCAACCAAACTGAAGATCTCTAGTCCAGGTGTTCCTTGAAATCACTGGACGAACAAGTGCAGACTGCACTAAAGAGATCCAAGCTGAGAATTTTGTCTTAAAATTTCAGCATCTCAATTTATTAGTAGAAAATATTCTGGGTAAGAAAGGGGCCATAAGGAGCCAGTGGAGGACTCCCCTTCCACTCTCCTGTCTGGCAGAGTCCTCATAACCCCAACAAGGCTGGGCCCAGGATTTCTGGGAGGCTCAACCTCCAACCCTACTGTGGTCACCTAGGACAGGGGCTAGGGTGTCCCCACTCTGGGGTACTCTCTCTGCACTGGGCACTTTTCTGACCCACTGATCATTACATACAATTTAAAGCAAATGCAAGTTATTTAATCAACAATTAATTTTAAAAAGAATAAGGAAAAATGGGAAAGGTTAAAGGAAACACATCACCCCGCTCTGTGGCAGGGAACATCACAAACAGTGTCTCTGGAATGTCTGGGCAGTTCAGAGTCTGTAAGTTCCAGGCCTTCTTCTCAGGCCCTGACTGTGTTGCAGGGATGCTGTGGGTTGGACACTTGTTCTGGTGGTGGCCACACTCTCTCAGGCTCAAAGTGGTAGGACCCTTCTTCCCAGTGTTGCCCCCGCCCTGTCAGGGTTACGATCCAAGCCTGGCCTACGGATCCTCTTGGCTGAGGCATCTCCCTGTGCTGGGCTCGCTGCCCATGGTCCCCCTCATTCTCCCCAGCTGCTCACTGCACCCAGTTCCAGCCCCGGCTCCACCACTCTGTCTCTGCACTGCTGCTGCTGCTGCTCTGCCTCCAACTCCCTGGGCTGCGTCTTTGGCCCTTCTGGCTCTGGTTGCTGCAGCCCTGCTCCCAGGACAGGTCTGCTCTGCAGGCTGCTTCTGTGACTCTGCTCCCAGCACTGACCTGCTTCCTGGGCTGCTTTTCTGGCCCCTCTGGTTGCTGCAGCTCTGCTCCCAGGACAGGGTCTGCTCTCTCTGGGCTGCTTTTCTGGTCCGGCTGGATCTGGCACAGCTCTGCTCCCCAGCTTAGCTTGGGCCCCTGCTTTCTCCTTAGCTTTGCTCCACTCTGTCTGACCCAGGCAAATCCAGCTCACACGGCGGATGAGACCTCTCTGGCCTCCTGACTCCCTGATTAGCCTGCTCGCCCTGTCATTTAGGCTGACCAGGAGCATTGGCCTCTCCCCACTGTTCCTGGGGGCTGTCAGTCTCAGGGTCCTGATGCCCCATCAACCCTTCCCCCTTTTTAATACTGGGAGCTAGCAACTAAAACACCCACTGAATGTTAGTAAGGGGGCAACAGTCCCCTTACACATGCTATGCTCTGGGCTTTGGTAGCTCCTCCTCCTCCTGTGTCACTGAAGTCAGTGGAAGTTCTGCCATTGATTTCAAGGGGAGAAATATGAGGGTGTCACATGAGCCAAATTGCGTGCTGGTTGTGTGACATGGACAAATTTCCCTCAGGGGCTAAGGTCAAAATTTTCAACAGTGGGTACTGATTTTGGGTTGAAGTGCTTTTGGCTTGAAGTGCATTGAGTTTCAGAAGTACTAATCAACCACAACTCCAGCCGAAATCAATGGGGGTTGCAAGTTCTCAGCATGTCTGAAAAAACAGGTCAAGATGAGCACCCCAAAACTGAGCCCCCCCTGAGCCAAAAAATCAGTGTCACTCCTGAAACTACAGTTGTAAATTAAATTCATCAAGCTTACTTATTTTTGTGATCAAAGTCCAAATTTAAATCCAGGTTTCCAGCACAGGAACACAAATAAATTAGCCATTTATTTGTCTGAACCCTCAAGATTCATACACACACACCCCACCGCCCTTTAAAAGGTTCTTTAATGAGAACATTACTTTATCTAGTTTAAAATAATAGTTTTCTGTGCAAACCAGTCTTGGAAAATTCAACAGTTTTTCAGAGGGAAGAAAGCTATTTTTCATACTTAGCAATTTATCGAAAAGAAACAATTTCCCAGGCAAAAACACAGGGGTGGTCTTATCATGGTGACAGCTTCAAAAATTAGCTGGTAACTTACCAATGGGAAAACGTCAGTGAATATAATTATTAATTTAAAAAAGGAAGGTGCTTGTGTGGGTTTATATTTATATGATACTATCAGATATTAGTACCAAAAACTGTAAAAGCATCATTGTAAATAAAACCGACAGCATCATTGTAAAATAAATGTTTACAGAGTGTCTAAGTGGCATTA
Organism: Dermochelys coriacea; assembly: GCF_009764565.3. Taxonomy (NCBI): domain Eukaryota; kingdom Metazoa; phylum Chordata; order Testudines; family Dermochelyidae; genus Dermochelys; species Dermochelys coriacea. Next base: position 21,155,741 of record NC_050078.2, on the reverse strand, counting down.
AATTACCAACTGCATAGCCAACTTCCTGCTTTGATTTTTTTTGGGGGGGGGGGAAGGGAACACACTTTTTTTATTACCGAAGAAACTTGCTAATGGATTGAATTCACTGGGTTTTTCTGCCTCTTCAGATCATCTTTCCTTCAGGAGCATTTGTTCGAGCTGATGTAAGTGAGTGGGGAATGAGTTTGACAGTCAGGGCGCCAAGCATTGATTTTAACAGCACCAGAGGTTTGTGTGGCATTTTTGATGGGAACAGTCATAATGACGTCCATAACACCAGCGGGAGTCCTTTACTACCACACCAGAGTAACATGCCTGAGGAAGACTTCATAGAAGAGTGGAGGTACAGAGCTAAAGGATTCCAAACCTAAAAGTCATACTGAATCATCGTTTAAAGGGGTGTCTATACATTTACTTCATTACATGGTCTTTTAATGACGTGAAAAAGAGCTCTGCCTAATCTGTCAAAGGAGGGCTAGAGGTCCATTTTCACCACAAACACAACGAAAGCTTATTTTTCTGTCTGTACACTACACATAAGAAGCTCTTTTACTGAGAGAGACATTTTATATTCATGAGAGATATCATGTTAACAGCTGTGTTAAGATCCCACTCAGCTGTTAAAAAACGCAGTTCTCACCCACTCTGAAAAATGTAGATAACTGACAATAGAGATTAATTAAGTGTTCGGTATTTTCCTTGTTCTTTTATTCCTGAAAACTAATTACAACATGTGACTATACAATTAAATATTACATTTTGACAAAGAGTGGCAATAAATGTAGCATGCTAAAACTTAATATCTATTCAGTTAAAGATAATGGGACATTTGAAACTCTTGCTTTCTAAGAGAGAGAGTCTGGAACATGGATTCTGATCCCTTTTCGTATCCGGGACTTCCCTTGCCCCATATTTTAATTCCCGAATCCAAACATAGTCTTATAGTTCTGGGTCCAGGTCATTTCAAAACCAGAATGGAACTATTCTGCAGTGTTTGATTGGTTGGTGATTAACTATTTTCAGGGCAGCTGCTATTACAAAATTTGGTCCAAAATAAAAATATGATGAAGACCTCTGAACTTGTGAGGTGCCCACCAGGAGAAATATTGCAAGATCAGCTGATGACATGAGATTTCCATCCTTTGGGACTGGAAGAACAGCAGGGCCGGCTCTAGGCACCAGCTAAGGAAGCTGGTGCCGGGGGCAGCAAACCAGAAGGGGCGGCGCTCCGGACGTTCTTGGGGCTGCACTCCTTCCTTTGGCCACGGCACTTTGCTTTATTTTTTCTTCTTCAGCACTTTGGCTGCAGCTTTTTTATTTTTTCTTCTTCGGCGGCCGCTTTTTGTTGTTGTTGTTTGTTTCAATGCTTGGGGCGGCAAAAAAGGTAGAGCCGGCCCTGAAGAACAGTTCATGAAATGTGGCACAGTTGAATCTGAACTCAAATCCTAATGCTTATTTCTGCTTCAGATCTGAACCCTAGTCTAACTAATCCTGATTCTGCATTCTGTCAGTGCATCCAGCACCCATCTCTGTTGTAACTGAAAAAGACTTCAGAGCTATTGACTTTTAGGATATGAACACACAATTAAACTTTGTATTCAAAGTTACATAAAATCAGCTGAAGCCATTAATCATCCTAATTTAGTTGATGAGTATTTTGAGCTGTAGTTGTGAGCAGCACATACAAGACTCAAAGTTAGAGGCACTCAGTTTCCTTTATATTATATTTCCTTTATATTAATCCATAGAATAGTGGCTAAATCCCCTGGGTTTAATCTTTTGGGGACTTATCCATTTCCTAGATGTAGATGTGGGTACTGGGGGGTTACTTAGGTGAAAGGAAGGATGGTTTTCTGACTACAAGAAGGGGAAATCTTGGACTCCTGGCAGAAGTCATTCCCAGCTTTCCTCCTTTCTTGTGGGAACTTGTCTATCTCTCTTGGGTTGTAGCTCCAACATGAACCACTACTCCCTATTACTGGATGCCAACCCATCCCTCAGAACAAAATGGCAACAGGCTGGCAAGAAGTGGGTAAGCTATCTACAGCTAAGAGAGTGACTGGAGAATTTGTAGTAGCTCTGTGTGAGGACCAGCAGCCAATGGAAGATACAGGATTTAGGGGGAACTTTACATTCTTTGTCCACTTGGAATGGAGAAGAATTTTCCAGCACTTGTCAGGGACTAGGACAAGACCTTGTTGTGCTCAAGAAAGGCCGGTGAAACTCCTTTTGGGGGAGAGGGACTGGTGACAAGTTTAACTTTTGCTGTAGACCCTAAGTAAATAAAAATAAGGACTCTAAGAATCAAGGCCATAATCCAAAATCAACTAAAGTCAATGGAAAGACTCACATTATCTTTAAAAAGAATAGGAGGACTTGTGGCACCTTAGAGACTAACACATTTATTAGAGCATAAGCTTTCGTGAGCTACAGCTCACTTCATCGGATGCATTTGGTGGAAAAAACAGAGGAGAGATTTATATACACACACAGAGAACATGAAACAATGGGTTTATCATACACACTGTAAGGAGAGTGATCACTTAAGATAAGCCATCACCAGCAGCAGGGAGGGGGAAAGGAGGAAAACCTTTCATGGTGACAAGCAAGGTAGGCTAATTCCAGCAGTTAACAAGAATATCAGAGGAACAGTGGGGGGTGGGGAGAAATACCATGGGGAAATAGTTTTACTTTGTGTAATGACTCATCCATTCCCAGTCTCTATTCATTCCCACCATCAACCTCAGCCTGGACCAGTCCACACAAGAGATCCACTTCCTGGACACTACGGTGCTAATAAGCGATGGTCACATAAACACCACCCTATATCAGAAACCTACTGACCGCTATTCCTACCTACATGCCTCTAGCTTTCATCCAGATCATACCACTCGATCCATTGTCTACAGCCAAGCGCTACGATATAACCGCATTTGCTCCAACCCCTCAGACAGAGACAAACACCTACAAGATCTCTATCATGCATTCCTACAACTACAATACCCACCTGCTGAAGTGAAGAAACAGATTGACAGAGCCAGAAGAGTACCCAGAAGTCACGTACTACAGGACAGGCCCAACAAAGAAAATAACAGAACGCCACTAGCCATCACCTTCAGCCCCCAACTAAAACCTCTCCAACGCATCATCAAGGATCTACAACCTATCCTGAAGGACGACCCATCACTCTCACAGATCTTGGGAGACAGGCCAGTCCTTGCTTACAGACAGCCCCCCAATCTGAAGCAAATACTCACCAGCAACCACACACCACACAACAGAACCACTAACCAAGGAACCTATCCTTGCAACAAAGCCCGTTGCCAACTCTGTCCACATATCTATTCAGGGGATACCATCATAGGGCCTAATCACATCAGCCACACTATCAGAGGCTCATTCACCTGCGCATCTACCAATGTGATATATGCCATCATGTGCCAGCAATGCCCCTCTGCCATGTACATTGGCCAAACTGGACAGTCTCTACGTAAAAGAATGAATGGACACAAATCAGACGTCAAGAATTATAACATTCAAAAACCAGTCGGAGAACACTTCAATCTCTCTGGTCACTTGATTACAGACCTAAGAGTGGCTATCCTTCAACAAAAAAGCTTCAAAAACAGACTCCAACGAGAGACTGCTAAATTGGAATTAATTTGCAAACTGGATACAATTAACTTAGGCTTGAATAGAGACTGGGAATGGATGAGTCATTACACAAAGTAAAACTATTTCCCCATGGTATTTCTCCCCCCCACCCCACCCCACCCCCCACTGTTCCTCTGATATTCTTGTTAACTGCTGGAATTAGCCTACCTTGCTTGTCACCATGAAAGGTTTTCCTCCTTTCCCCCCCCCCCCCGCTGCTTATCTTAAGTGATCACTCTCCTTACAGTGTGTATGATAAACCCATTGTTTCATGTTCTCTGTGTGTGTATGTAAATCTCTCCTCTGTTTTTTCCACCAAATGCATCCGATGAAGTGAGCTGTAGCTCATGAAAGCTTATGCTCTAATAAATTTGTTAGTCTCTAAGCTGCCACAAGTACTCCTTTTCTTTTTGCGAATACAGACTAACACGGCTGCTACTCTGAAACCTGTCATTATCTTTAAAGAACATTGGATCAGGCCTTATAATACACCCAAAGAAAAATTGCAAAATAGGGAGTAAAACCTGTATGCTGATTGCTCTGCTCTTGTTTTTAATTTAATTTTAGACAACAAATTAGTACTTTAGACTTTAGGACTCTCCAGCACGTGAAGCTAGTTGGATCATTCACCATCTGGCAATTCAGTTCTTTCCCTGGCTGCAACTTCTTTAAAAAAGCTGCAGGGCTCAGGATGGCACAGAGCTCTTTAAACAGCAACTTTTCCAAATGGCAACTTTACACAAAAAATTGCATCCAACCCTCCAAGTCTTTAAAATAGCGTCCTTACCAATAAGGAATAGAAGTTCTATGACATGCAAGCCCCATAGCAGTTCCTGATTGGAGAGCAGCAAACATGCTCTTTCCTTTTATCTTCAAGAGTAACACTGAATAATTTTTCTGAGAAAATGTTGAGTTGTGCCTAAACTTTTCAATTTTCCCTGAGGAAAATTGCAATGAAACATTTAGTTTCATTTCAGGTAAACCCAAATTGAAACATTTCATTGAGTTTTGATTTGACATTAATCTCTGAATCTGTTGGAGCTTCTGTGCATGGAAGTTGTAGTTTGGGTATATCAGGCCTCCTTTCTCTCCTTTGGGTCAGTCTCCCTGGTCAGACTAAATCTCCCATAGTTAACCATGGTCATAGGACTCCCATGAGACTCTGCAAGCTTTCAGCCAGGGAGAGATATACCATGATATATCATTAGAGATGTAGTCTTGCCCGTACTGGGGAATGGGACATGAGACACCCAAATTACAACTTCCATGAGGCACCGCAGTGGATCAGATGGATGCAGAGAATAATGTAGACTCAAACAGAAACAAAACAGTTTATTTCAGATTGACAAACCAAATTAAATGTTGAAATGGAACATTTTGACATATCTTAATAAAAATTATTGAACTTGTCATTTGCATTAAAGTTTCAATAGTTCAACATTACATCCTGAATCAGGATGAAATCAAATGTCAAAATATCAGAATTTCCTACTGGATGAAAATTCCATTTTTCTTTTAGCTCTAGAAATAATTGCCTTTGAGTTTAAGGTTTCTGGGAAGACCTCTAAAAATTCTGCTGCATTAGTTAGGTTAGGTGTCTTTACAACTCAGATGAATATAGGACTCTTTCCTCTTAGCCAGCCTCACTTGAGGGTGATGCTTCCATGCAGCACAAGGGAAGGTGTCTGGCAAGCACCCAGTTGGAAGTTAAAGCTCCCATTGCCCTTTTCAAAAAGAACAATAAGTAATTTCAACATCCCCTCTCTCAAGGAAACACATCCTATTGTCTTAGACTGAATGAAAGCTAATGTTGAGTGCATAATGGCTGTTATATTTACCAGTTCAGTCACAGCAGTAACTCAACATCTAGCTCAGTGTCATTAATTTGAAAAATTTTAGGATTATGAAAACCTCAAATCAAATTGTGTTCTGTTGTATCTGTTCATTTTGCAAAATATTTAATAGAATGCCAAACTCATATATCATACCTAGAACGGGACCTCTTGAATAGCCCAATAATGGTTCCCTCTTCCTCTGTCACTCTGATAACTTTGTAAAAATTTTAGTATTGTATTAGTGTCTACAATCATTCTATTGTATGTACTGCTTTCAATGGATGAACTGGATAAGATAACCCTGTCCCCACAGCAGTACCAGACCTCTTCTGAGGTTCCAAAATTTTGTTGCACTCTTTTTCATTTTCCTGAACTTCTAGGTTTAGCCTGGGTCAGGAAGCAGAATTACCAAAATACTTCAAGAAATTTTGTTTCTCTCGTATTTCAAGTCCAACAAAAGATTGGGGCAAGAGCTGTATCTTACATAACTATAAAGCTCCAAGAACTCTCCTAATGCTGTATAAATAACATCACAAAAAATTCTGTTCTCATGAGACTTCCAGCCAAACTTTAATTATGGTTGCTTATTCAAACTGAAACTCTCTAGAAGTACTCCCATCATTACTGCTGGACTAAATTAAGGAAGGAATGTAATTAGTTTTGTCTTATATGATGCCATATCTTTGTGATCAATAAGATATAGTTGTGTGTGTTAATGACAGAAAAGTCAAATAAAAGAAGTTCCCTTACATTATTATAATGAAATATAGCATACCACACAAATGTTTTTGAAAGGAGTAACATTTTTAAAAGGCAAAAATATGAATGAACTAAATCAGAAGGGAGAGAAGGTGTTGTTTAATAATTAGAGCAAGGAGTGCTAAATTAATACAAGGGTTTAAAATGAACTTTTTGAGCTATATTCAGCCTTAGTGTAATTCCCCTGGCTTCAGTTGAGTTATATAGGAATATATCAGACATCTTATGTAAAAAAGTGATAATATGCATTTTCTGAAAAATGTGTCCTTTAAAATAATTCTGTAAATTGAAGTCATGCAAGTAGGCACTGATCCAGCAAAGCACTTAAGCACATGCTAGCAAATAGTCCCATTGCTATCCATGGACTGCATAGTGCAATTCAGAAAGGGTCGTGCAAAGGTGACTGTAAAACCACTGAAACTATTCACATGCTTGAAGTAAAGAACATGCTTCAATGTTTTGCTGGTTTAGGACCCTATGTCCCTGAGACTTGATTTAATGCTGTGGACCAGTTTGTTGAAAGCTGTTTATTTTTTTTCCCAATCTCTTTATTTTTATTTTTTTAATCAGAATACCCCCAGGGAAGAGTTTATTTGACAAGACTCCACCAATCTCTGAAGGGGAGAAAAGGAAAAATTACTGCAGATGTCAGAAGGAGCACACTCTACCTCTGAACTCTGTAACTACACCAAATGCCTTTCAGAGTTCTTTCCCACAATCTCTGGGCTGCCATTATGATAATGTGGATTATACTTCTGCAATCCCACATCTAGATGTTACATCAGAATATGTCACTCGCTTAGAAATAGAATCTACTTTAAAAAGTGATGGGAAATTGTTGGCCAAAGCATTTGATCAAAGATATCTGCCTAAATCAGTCAAAAAGCGAGATAACCGCAATAGTAGATTAAAACAATATGCACAAAAAGTTTCCTTGAAGAATAAAAAAACCAATAGTTTTATTAACTCTACTAAACCAGAACAAGTGCTAGATAGAGCAAAAAGGCAAGAAGACTATTCTGAATACTTACCTTTTTATCCATTTCAAAATGAGAGTCAAAAGGACTTGGAAAGCTTTGCATATTTTTTCCCAGAGGATTACTTTGAAGGGATTCAGCCCAAAGTTCAGTCAATATGGCCTACTCCAGGTGGCCTAACCTCAACCAAAGCCTTGGAGATATGTCAGCAGGTTCTTGCTAATTCTACTATTGGCTCCATCTGTAAAGACATCCTTGGGAGACAGCTGGATAAGGCAATTGATATGTGCCTTTTAGATCTGCAACTCAAGGATGACCTGGCGTGGGAAGGTGCAATGATAGCGTTTTTGGAAAATGAGTGTGAAAGAAAAGTGCTAGAAAATAGAACTAAGCTGTTTCATACAGCAAATGGGCTACTTGCCACTCACGAGGAAATACTCACAGCTCTCAGGTGTCCCAATTTCTGTAATGGCAATGGACAGTGCACAGAATGGGGGTGCCGATGCTTTGAAGACCACAGTTCCTATGACTGTAGCATTGCCAAGAGTGAGTAAAACATTCTGTTTGTTCCTATTCTGCCCATCTTCTTATGGTATTAGAGTTATTAGGCGAAACATCTGCACAGAGTTGTTTGCTCTTCAAATAGCTTTACCAGTAAGTTATTTGATGAATTAGTAATCAGTGCTTTGACCTTGAAAAGCTGAACAAAATATCTTGTTGGCTGGTCTTTCGCTTTTTTACCTCAGTAACATTTTAAAAATGGATTTTAGAAGCCCCTTAACAAATTGGTTTTACAGAAGTGATTTTCTTTACATCTGATCTATCACCTGCACACTGACAAACACACTGCTGCCAAGAATGAGGGTCCTGCTAATACTGTGGTCGATACACAGGCTAGCACTGCATAGATGGCTCTTTCTTCTTTACTATTAGAAAATAAAATTTGTAAATGAATTTCAAATGTTACGGAAGTCCAAAGCAGCTAGAGGAATAAGTAGTGTTTGCAAAGTTAAATGACCGTGTAATTAGCTATGGGATCAATTTTAGCCTCAGATATGTTCAGAGGGCTTATATAGATGTTGCTTGGTGTTAACATGCATCTGTGGACGTAATTTGGCCCAAAGGTCCTGATTACACAAACATTTATGCACGTACTTAGATTTAGGCACATAAGTAGCCCCCTGAAGTTTATGAGTTTGATTTTCATTTAACCTCAGGCCTCTCAGTGTAAATGAGAAACAGTGCCAATGTGACTACTTACAGTGCTTGAAGATACGCATGTGCATAAATGTTTGCAAGATGGAAGTATAAGTTGGAAATTTAAGCTCCAATTCAGCAGTTTGTTCAAGCACATGCTTAAACTTAGGAATGCAAGATGTAAGCACGTAAGTGCATTTATGAATAAGGATGAAAAGACTCATGTGCTTCAAGTTAAGCATGTGCTTAAGTGTTTTAACTTAATGTAATGTAAACATGAAAACTTTTTGTATTTGTGGAAAAGCTGGGCTAATAATATTTACACAGTAGTTTACAGAACAACTTTTGCTTGTTAAACAGAGGATTCTTTCAGTTATTTACCCAGCTGATATAATATTAATATATTATTATGTTTGGTGCATAATTTATTTGCTGAATTTTGCAAAGTTTTCCTGACCAAATGTTTCATGTCTTTTTCTATTTTACCCAGCTTCAATCTATGTGGGGAAATGTTTTGAACAGACTTTTTCCTATGGCTAAAAGTCAAGAGAGAGAGAGAGGGAGATTTTTAGAAGTCCCTTCTGGTTTTTTAGTCAGCAGTGCTACCTATCAAGTAAAAAATGATGGTAGCGCTTATATATGGCTTTATTTGGCAATATTGCTTTGACTGCTAACAAGCAACAGACTAGAGGAAAGAGCCTGAGACAGCACAGAATGGCAAAAATTGAAAACAAAAATGCACATCAGTTGCTGCAAATAAAAACTGATAGACATCCCTATGTATTTACTATTTGATTTGTGGCTCAATCAAACTCCAGTGGGTGTTTTCTCAATAATTCCTCCCTCTGGGGACTTTAGTTTATTACTCTAATAAGTTCAAAACACTACAAATCTTCCATCTAACCCTCCTAGTTGTCCCACGCCCTTGATGCAGGATTCAGAGTCCTGTTGCTACCAAGGCATGCTCCTCTTCCTCCTCCTTGCATGTTCTCCACCGGACCTTCCACCTTGAAGTTCAGTTTCTCGGCCTAGGCCTCTTCATTGGCTCTTCACTAGCTTTTCTTAAATAAAAGTCTGCACTCCCTGAAGTTTTTCCCCAAATGTCGACAGGCTACCCTTTTATCTTCCAGAAGGTCTGTTTATTAGTCACATGCCCGCCCCATCACATGCGCCTTGTGCTCAGTCCTGGGTTAAACTTGGCACATTTGGCTGAGTTGTAATACCTTAAAGAGCCAGTTCACACTGTGGCAGTTTGGAAAATGTAAATCTCATATCCAGTTTACTACTGAACATGAATTCACTATCATAGGTATAAAATTAACATTCACATCATCATCAGTGTTTCTAAAAAAAACCCACAGAAGGCCATTTTCTGTCACCACTTTCCCAGGCACCTTTCTTAGAATTTCATCACATTTCATTTAAAAAGAAACACATTGAAGCTCTTTCAGTTAAACCATGTATACTTTATATTCTGCCAACCTAAATACCTTCTGCAGTTTCAGTTGGATATAGGATTCTTCTTACCTGTTAACACCACACTGAAACAAAACACAGCTCCTGTGTTCCTTCCAAAAGGTGAACTGAAGTGGATGATGTGATCCGTATATATTGCACATATGTAAGAAAGAATGGCCACGCTGGGTCAGATAAATGGTCCATCTAGCCCAGCATCCTCTTCTCTGTAAGTGGCCAATGTCAGATACTTTGGAAAGAATGAACAGAACAGAGCAATTATCAAATGATCCATCTCCAGTCACAGCACCTGGCAGTCAGAGGCTTAGGGACACCCAGAGCACAGAGTTGTATCCCTGATCATCTTGACTGATAGCCATTGATGGACTTATCCTCCATGAACTTATCTAGTTCTTTTTTGAGCCCAGTTATAGGTTTGACCATCACAACATCCCTTAGCAATGGGTTCCACAGCTTTACTATGCGCTGTGTGAAGAAGTTCTTCTTTTTATTTGTTTTAAGCCTGCTGCCTATTAATCTCATTGAGTGACCCCTGGTTCTTGTACTATGTGAAGGAGTAAATAATACTTCCTTATTCACTTTCTCCACATCACTCATGATTTTATAGACCTCTATCATATCCCCCTTTAGTCATCTTGTTTCCAAGATGAACAGTGCCAGTTTTTTTAATTTCTCCACATATGGAAGCTGTTTCGTACCCTTAATCATTTTTGTTGTTGTTCTCTGTACTTTTTCCAAATCTAATATATGTTTTTGAGATAAAGCTACCAGAACTGTACCCAGTATTCAAAGTAAGGGCATACCAGGGATTTATATAGTGGCATTATCATATTTTCTGTCTTATTATCTATCCATTTCCTCATGGTTCCTAACATTCTGTTAGCTTTTTTGACTGCTGCTGCACATTAAGCAGATTTTTTCAGAGAACTATCCATAATGACTGCAAGATCTCTTTCTTGAGTGGTAACATCTAATTTAGACCCCATCATTGTGTGTGGATAGTTGGGATTATGTTTTCCGTTGTGCATTACTTTACTTTTATCAACATTGAATTTCATTTGCAATTTTCTTGCCCACTTAACCCAGTTTTGTGAGATCCCTTTGTAACTTTTCACAGTCAGCTTTGGATTTAACTATCTTGAATAATTTTGTATCACCTGCAAACTTGCCACCTCACTGTTTACCCCTTTTTCTAGATCATTCATGACTATGTTGAACAGCATATACCCCTGGAGGATCCTCAGATCCCTGGGGAACCCACTATTTACCTCTCTCCATTCTGAAAACTGACCATTTATTCCTACCCTTTGGTTCCTGTCTTATTGATCCATGAGAGGACCTTCCCTCTTATCCTATGATTGCTGACTTTGCTTAAGAGCCTTTGGTGAGGGGCCTTGTCAAATGCTTTCTGAAAGTCCAAATATACCATATCCACTGGATCATCCTTCTCCACAAGTTTGTTGACCCCCTCTACGAATTCTAATAGATTGGTGAGGCATGATTTCCCTTTACACCAGCCATGTTGACCTCTCCGCCAATAAATCATGTTCATCTATGTATCTGATCATTCTGTTCTTTAGTATAGTAAATAGTGCTTCCTTCTGCAACCTCCTCCACTGTACATTTCTCATTTGCAACTAAGGGTATGTCTATACTACCCGCCAGATCGGCAGGCAGCGATCGATCCAGTGGGGGTGGATTTATCGCATTTAGTCTAGACGTGATAAATCGACTCCCGAGCACTCTCCCATCGACTCCTGTACTCCACCGGCGTGAGAGGCACAGGCACAGTCGATGGGGAAGCAGCAGCAGTCGACTCACCACAGTGAAGACACCACGGTGAGTAGATCTAAGTACATCGACTTCAGCTACGTTATTTCCAGTGTAGACCAGGCCTAAGAGCCTGGATCATATTTTTTACCAAATTAACATTTATAAAGTGCTTTGAAATCCATGGACAAAAACAACTATAGAAGTGCAAAGTACTTCTTTTATACAAGAAATTGTCTAAAACATTTTATTGCAGTCATCCATCTTGGGGTGCTTTATAGTTACACAAGCTAGAGAGGGCAAAGGAAAGACACAAAAATGGTGGAGAATCAAACTAAAAAGGAGTAAATATTGCCAAAGTGAGTCACTACTGTACATTTTTCTTTGAAAAAAGAAAAATCCTTAACAAACAAAAACAAGCAGATGCAGCTGACCTGGGGAACCTCTAACATTTGCTTTTTCCATTTTCCACAATACCAGCGAGATTATACATGCTGCCTTCTGAGAAACAGCAAGCAGTTTCTTTGGACTTAAAGCAACAGTCACCCACAAAATACCGATATACCTAATCCAGAGACATCCAATAGCTACTCACATCAACAGAAAAAAAGTTAAAAATAAACAGCTACACAACACAGTCTTACTAGGTGTGGTCAAACTATTAATTGCAAATAACTTATCTGAAAAATTTAGCATTTTTTTCATTTGTGAATTGTTTGCCAGCAGATTGATTTTAGACCCTACTCATGCAATTTGATTCATATGGACCATCCCTGGTCCCCAGTGAAGCCTTTTTGAAGGGTTTTAATGCCTGAATACTGGTATTCATATGAAGAACTGTCATTTCCCAAACATTAATATGAACAAAAATCTTTTTGCATGAATATTTACAACTACTGTATACACAGGGACACAAACATGAGTGAACCAAGAGCTGTTTCATATTTAAAAATCTGTTCACCCACTGGTTGGTAGTATTCTGTATGTTCCTAGCTATTCTTACAACCTGAAACTAAAACTGGTTAAAATTTTTCATTCAAAATGTATTTAATTTATTTATGTATTTTTAAACAAAAATGGCTTTTTTTCTTTTGGGGGGGTCAAAATGGAAATATCCATAGGGAATGCTTATTTGCCATTCATTTTTTATTTTCATTGAAAAACTGAAACTCTCAATTTTTTTAGTTTTTGATTGCCAAAAACCAAATATGTATCTCTATATAGAGATATATAGATACCAGCTGAAGATGTGTAGTGTGGGACCACCAAAAGCAAAAAAAAATTTAAAGCCTGAAAAATGTAGGTTTTCAGCCAACATTTTTGGGAGGGGAGATTTTGTTGAAGAAAAGAGAGACATTTTCAGTTTCTCAATGAATATCTTTGAAGAAACATTTTGGCAAAAATGAACATTTTTATTTTTGTTTCAGTTTTTCACAGCGACAGAAAATATTTCTCAATCAGTTATACCTTAAACATAACTCTAGTTATAGCAAGCAAGTAGAATTGGTCACGTAGCACAGCTTGTGAAGCAGTTCACAGAATTCATGTCTGTTTTCACACACACAATTTTCTGAAACATTTACCTTTGGGGTTGTGAATGTCTATATTTGGTCTCTTCCCAAAAGTGATTTAAAGAACATGTTGACAAAGTCCTTTGGGCTTTTTCAGTTATGGGATGAGTACAAGGAATATATGTTTTCGCTAGTGCTGAATCAGACTACAAAGAAATGGCTCATACTGTAGTTTTGCATAAAGATAGTCCTTTTTGAGGACTGAAATCTTTGTTTGGGTTGAGGAACATACTGTTGAAAATTACTTCTGAACATGTTCAGTGGCCACGGCTAAGACTTTAGCAAAGACTAATGATTAAGGAAATCTTAATTTTTGCATTTCCTAAATTTTGAGTGCTTTGCTACCTTAATAATGTTCTTTTCATGTAGTTTTGTTTGTATATAACATATACATATTGCATTCAGTCTTTCTCCCACTGAACTCGGTGTCAAAAACACAATTACATCAATAGCAAGATTTGGCTATAATTGTTATTAAAAGCAAAGGGAGCATGTTTGGGCCCCCAATTATCCACAACAAAAGACTGTTAAATCCTTTGCTTAACTATTTCTATTTTCTTCAACTATAGCTGGTATATGAGTTTTCAGGAAGATTTAAAGTTTGAAGAGGTAGGAACAAACTGATTTTTAGCTACAGGGAATAAAAGAAATATTAGATAAATGTCAAAAGTCAAATCAATGTAATATTTTAATGACTTAACTCATGTTTCCCATTTTGCAGAACTTTTCTCCTTTGTCTTCAGACTAATTCTATTAGTCAGACCTCCTCTTGATGCAGGTTATAGGACTTCCTGGAATTAATTTCTGTTTGAACTAGAGCATTGGTTGACAAAGATAATAGCACTGAAGTAATCTATTTGGACTTCTTTAAGGTGTTTCACTTGCTACCACACATTTTGATTAAAAAAACTAGAAAAATATAAAATTAACATGGTACACATTACATGGAATAAAAGCTGGCTATTTGATAGGTCTCAAAATGTAATTATAAATAGGGAATCATCATTGAGTGAGTGTGTTTCTAGTGGGGTCGGTCCTGCAAGGATCTGTTTTAGGCTATATTCTATTTAACATTTTTATCAATAACCAAGAGGAAAATAAAGTCATCACTGATAAAGTTTGCAGATTGAATAAAAATTGGGGAAGTGGAAAATAACAAAGAGGACAGGTCACTAATATAGAGTAATCTAGATCACTTTGTAAACTTGGTGGAAACAAACAATATGCATTTTATTACAGCTGAATGTACTAAATACATACATCTAGGAACAAAGAATGTAGGTTATGCTTACAGGATTGTGGATTCTATCCGGGATGCAATAACTCTGACAAAAAATTGGAGGGATGGATGTGGACAATCAGCTGAACGTGAGCTCCCACTGACATTCATACTGTGGCCAAAAGAGATAATGCCATCCGGAGATGCAAACAGGGGAATCTTCAATAGGAGGAAAGAGGTTATTTTACCTCTGTATGTGGCACTGGTATGACTGCTGCTGAAATACTGTGTCCAGTTCTGGTCTTATTCAAGAAGGATGTTGATAAATTGGAGAAGGTTCAGAGAAAAGCCACAAGAATGATTAAAAGGATTAGAAACCCTGCCTCATAGTAATTGACGTAAGGAGCTCAATCTATCTAGCTCAACAAAGAGAAGGTTAAAGGGTGAATTAATTACAGTCTATAAGAACCTACATGGGCAACAAATATTTAATAATGGACTCTTCAGTCAAGCAGATAAAGTTATAAATTAATCCAATGGCTGGAAAATGAAGGTAGACACATTCAGACTGGAAATAAGGTGTAAATTTTTAATGGTGAGAGTAATTAACCATTGGAACAATTTACCAAGAGTTTTGGTGGATTCTCCATCATTGATAATTTTAAAATCACAATTGGATGTTTGTTCTAAAATAAATGGTCTAGAATTTGTTTTGGGGAAGTTCCATGGCCTGTGTTATACAGGAGGACAGACTAAATGATCATGATAGTCCCTTCTGGGCTTGCAATCTATGAACCTATGAAATTAATATGTTTAGTATAAATGTGCCAAAGTTAATGTTGTTTGAACCTTAACTTTTACAGTCACTGACTTTATGATTTAATCTGTACTTGCTTAACATTACATTGACATAGAGCTTTTTATTTTTTTTTACATTTAATGGACAAAAATGTTAAGAGAAGATTGTGTTTGTCATAAAACTAGGCTTGGAAGGATTTGATTTTTATCAGTAAACATCAGTATATGTGAGTTTCACTGTGCACACACAAACTAATGAAAGAGTATTTCCATTGATAATAATTGAAATTTACAGATAGGCCAAATGATGAAATGCTGCTTGAGAACTTATTAGAGTTTGATTTAAGGCTATTTGCTTTGAATATTTTGACATGAGGCTAACAATTTATGTTTTAATTATTATGAAGCTTTAGCTTTTTGAATCTCATCATCTACCACTGCCATTAAATAATTGTCTGACCATCCCCAAAATTTCCTGCAACTGTGAAAATTTAAATCAATAAAAATAGAAAAAATGCATAAAATTAACATTGTTATTATCCATCAAAATTATTTAAAAAATAAAAATTAAATTCTGCCATGCCTGCATAAAACCTATTCACAGAGACGAGTGCTACAGTGTCACACAGTAAAGGGAGCAATTTAAACAGCAATGCTGTGTTTGTTAAATAGCAGTTAAAATATTATCTTCAGTTCTCAGAACTGAGTATCTCTCTTTCTTTTTATCTCAATTCTTCTAAGATATCAAGAGTGAACTCCTGGCCCCGCAGAAGTCAATGGGAGTTTTCAGTGGAAAAATCCCAATGACATCAGTAGGGTCAGGCTTTCACACCAGAAGACACTCCTGGTAGCAAAGAACTAAAATACCCCCACACCAGTAAAGATGTATATGCTAATAAAAACAGTATCAACGAACTGACTTGCAGGTCACACATGCCTAATTCTAGCTTGTACAGGAACACTTGTACAGTCACTCATGGACAAGGACAAACAGCATAAGCCTCAGATTTCAATACACTCGGTTAGAGAATAAAAAGTGTAGAAGTTAAGGAAGAGGAAAGAATGGAATGGGGTTTCTGTAGGAGAAAGTACAAAGTTGCCTCACGCTTTAAGAGGTGCAAGACCCAAGATACAATAAAGTGTATGTTGATATTGAACAGAGATTGTCCTCTGTGATGCTTAGTTAAATTCCACTCTTTGGAAGAAGTTACCAAAGGGGGAAAGGTACATGAATAATGAAGCAGAAGAAGAGACCTTGTTCTGAACATGTCTGTACCCATAAGCTGCAGAACAAAGTATAGTATAACTTTCTCAAACCAGAATTTGCATGCATGCCTTAAAATTGTCATATCAGCAAAGAGAATAATACCAGGAGCATGTTTGAAATTTCTTGTCTCACACTCACCAAAATCCTACCCTTAGGATTGTACATGACAATGTGTTTCTGACATTGGAAACGTATATCCCTGAAGGGTATAGGAAAATAAGGTGTGCATATAATATTTTTAAGGAATGAAAACACAACCCAGAACACATTTCAAATAATTCAGCATTTAAGCATATTTGAATTCACGAGAGGTGAATGTTTCTTGTAGATTTACTCCTCATGTAATGTTGATTTCAACAAGGAACTGTCCAGGTGGCCAGAGTTATAATTATCCTCAAATGAGAACTGCAATTTAGAGTTGAAAGGCACCTCTGAAATTTGGCATTGCTCCAGAATCTTAGACTTTCTTAATGCTGCTTCACATTTAATAAAAACTCCCAACACCTGTAGATGGTGCTTAAAATGTCATTACCACCTGTAATTAAATGGAGAATCCAATTACCATGGTTAACAAATCAGGTTGGTGCCTCCAATTTCTATACATTGACCACATTGACTATAAAAAAATCCATATCCAGTAAAGTACACATAGATGGATATTATATGCAGCTTGTATAAAGCTCTCTAGAGCAAGTACAAAATAAAAGGTAATGAGGAATAATAAGGACAAATCAGTTTAACTGAGGTAATGACACTTTAAGAGCTCTGGTTGCAAGTTTCAATTCAAATGTGGAAAGTTCTGGAAAAAAAATTCCAGCCATCAAAGCAAAAGAAAATAAACTTCTTAAAACATATTACAGGAAGACAAGAAGCTAATGCTAACCACCGTATTTAGGAATGTATCATTTTCATAGGAAGGTGAAGGAGCCATGTGTTTAAACCCTTGAATGCTGAGATGTGAATATGGCTGTTGATTTCAGCATTTCTGCTAAGAAGCTGTTTGGATCTAGCTGAATTTTTAGAGCTCTGAATCACAGCCAAACAGGTCCCCTGTAGCCACTTATAATAGCAGTTACATGAGTTACGCTGTGTTATTTTTAAAATAATTCTATTGACCATTTTGAATTTTATCATACTGATTTTGGCCCAAATCTTGTTCTTTTACTGCAGCTGTAATTAGAGAATATTAATGAAAAACAAAAACTATATTATATATTGCTATGGGACTGAGTTAAAGCTACCGAAGTGGAAAACTTTGGAATGAAGGCTTCCCACAATATTGTAGCACAGGTGGCATATGAGATCTGTTAAGCCCTTCTGACTCCTCTGGCCCAAGACAGAGTACAAAGATAGCCAAGGATGGAATATCATGGGGAATGAAGTTTAAAGCTGACCCTAAACATTATTTTGCTCTCATTGTTTATGTTATAGAACAAAACAGAAGGGAAAATTAAAAGGGAAGATTGAAAATGCTTTGAGTTCTAAAGGGAAGGGTGCTATCTTCAGATTTTATTAGTTAAAAAAATCTGCTGTCGAGATTTTATATGAGAACATATTGACTTTGAAATAAATATGGTGCTTTCACTGCTATCAGCTCCATGGTACTTAATCTCCAGATCATGACGGGCTGTGGAAATTATTTAAGGGCCATTAGTCTGTCAAGTAAATACATACTTTTTGGCACATTTAATATGTGGTTTATAGACATGATAGATCACAACAGCTCTGAGTAGGCCATTATAGTGCATTGGATCATGGACATTCTCTATGCATAAATTAGGCTATATACTGCATACCAAATACTGAATGGAAAAACAGTTAATTTTTCAAACTTGGTTTACATTGATTTTTATACAGAAAGGCAATAGCTGCTCATGGAGTCTCATCTCTCTCTCATTGGCCCAGACTCTGCCACCCATACTCGTGTTAGGTAGTACTTTATTCTATTAGTAGCCCCACGGAAATCAGTAGAACAACCTGCAGAGTAAGGTGCTACTCAATGAAGATAAATGGTGTAGATTCTGGTCCTTTGAAATTAGGATCAATTCTGCTAGTGACTTCAGTGGACTATGATTAGACACTTGATGAACACAGTAGGGTATTTTATAGGACAGTGCTGGCTTTTAGTAGGGAATAGTCATCTGAAATCACAAAACATTCCTCACATAAATCAAATGAATCCAATTTTTAGAAGTTAGAATTAAATTACTATAGAAAAACCAAAACACCTTCTCTTGGGATAATTTTAGAAATCACCTTATACACCTGTGTGTAGGTTGAAATTTTTAATTGGACAAGTTATAGCAATCTATCAAAAATTGTCTTTTAAAATAAATGCTGACATATCCTTAAGTATAGTGGAGATAGTGGACATCACAGTGATTACCATTTAAGCCTTGTTGGCCAAAAGATCATGCTATTACAATGAAACACTGCAATTATTAAATGGGCATTATTCTTTTGGAAGATTTCTTTCTTTTAAATTTAAGACAATGGACTTGAGTCTCTTCTCCTTTACACCCACATAATTTCATTGACTTCATATGAGTTAGGACTGATTTTCACTAGCATACATGAGAGATAATCAGGCCTTTTGTCTTAAAAATATTCATTTCTTTTTCCCAAAGTCCTTCTTCATGTTATTGACTCCACTTTTCCATTCCATCATTCTGATTTTTCTTTCTTATTTAGCTGATTGTAAATGTTTGAACATTTCCTGTGACTGTCCAGTATAATAGATGCTCCCATACTTCCTCCAAACACACACAAAGATGACAAGTGAGGTAGAGTTATTTATGCACTAGAAGTTAACACCCTCCGATCCCATCGTATTCATGTTCCTTCACTACTAATTTTTGAAACCCCAGAAGCATGGTATGCAGGTTTCCCATGTACAGTATGTAGCTATTTAACATGCTGCTCCCACTCCGCTAGGATCAGGGTTTTTTGGTAGAGCTTAAATGTATTAAAAATACATTCTTACTTCCTTCAAGCTGATATTCCTAGTGGTTCCAGAGGAGTTGGCCTATGCACTGAGATAACTCTATTTTGCTGACGAGGCTGTGTAAAGTCTGTAAATGGAAACTTTTATGTTGAGGGTCAAAATCTCAACTTAATAAATTTTTCCCAGCCTACATGAAAACAGAAAACAGATGTGGATGGTATATGAAAATGTATATCAAACATTGCAAAAATACTGGAATTTGTTAACTGTTTGGTTATTGCTTTGGTATATTTTTCAGTTACATCAAATAATGTTTTAATATGGATATTATGTATTTTTTTTCAGATTTATCTGCAGATTGCTTTAGCACTATTAATTCCTTCCTCCCAGCTTGCACACACAGCCATACAAAGGCCCAATGCTGCACACTCTTAAGAACATAACTTTATTCATTTGAGTGGGCTCATTGACATCAGTGGGACCTTTCATCTGAATAAAATGACTTAATGGGCATGTGCAGAAGTGTGCCCTGAACACCTACAGAAAGATGCTTTTCTAGGATGCAGAACAAAGTGTTCAAACAAACACAATAAACAACTTTTAGCGAGGAACCCAGGTCTGGATGTCACTAGAGGTAATGTTTTCAAAAGTCCCTTTTGAAAACAGAACTTAGGTGCTTTTGAAAAATGTACCCCAGATGCTTTTATACTTAGCAAACCGATGCTGCAATAGGACCATATTTGGGGAAATCACCACCATAGCATATACAAATCTCATGAAAAACTAAAATAAAACATTTTTGAACTAATCCTTACAGGTTTTGCTACTGAGATACTCTGATGTATGTTAGATGCAAGAGATTTCCACAGCCACATAAAGCAGACTTCTAACTAAGAGTTTTGTAAGTGATTCTTAAGGGTTAACAAGCCTGGTTTAGTTTTGAAGTCTTTTTCTTTCCATAGCAATTTTAGTTTAAAATTTTTATAGTGATAATGTAATAAACACACATTTGAAAAGACAAACATCAATATCACCCTTAATCTATTGTTTTAACTCCCAATTCTTTCCATCCAAAGCACAAACCTGGCTGAGTTAGTGTGGGGTTATTAGCCTGTTAGTTACAAAGTCAATAGAACCTGAATTTTAAAAGGATATCAAATTCTTATCATAGGGTACGTGGAAGGTTGCATGCTCAGTGATCCATATTGTTCCCTGAAGATCAGATCAGGGAGATTAGTCTTTTCTGCTGATTAGTTTATTTGCTTTAATGCAAAGCAGTGAAAGCAATTCAATGAAGCATGTGGCTAAACAAGACCGTTTTCTGAGTTATAGAGAATTCAATACTACAGAACTTCATAAAATGGGAGGTCTGACAACAGCCAGAACATTCAAATGTAAGTGTATAATTCTTTATACTGTGCTGCTTGAAGGCATTACAGGAAGTTTCAGACTTAAATCTTGCAAAACCAAAACCAAATGAAATGGGAAACCTTAGTTTCCTTACAGCATAGTTCATGAACACCCATAAAAAGCTTGTTCAATTTGGAATAGTAAACATGTTCATAAGAACCAAAGCTCATTTACAATTTGCAAACAGAAAAAAAAAAGGCAACATTCACCTATTAAAATACTCACTATAGATAATTCATCCTGCTCTGCTGTGGACATATAGGCCCTGATGCTGCAGACACTAATGTAGGTGAGTAACTTCACATAAGAAGCCCCTTAGAGTTCAATGTGACTAGTCACATACCTAAAGATGCTGACCAGCAGCCTAATCCAAAGTCCCATTAACTCTACAGGGCCTTGGATCAGGTCCTACAAAGAAAGTTCTGACATACAGAAGTGGGCCAGTATCCACTGATTCCAGTGGCTACTGTTACACTAAGAAGCATAATTGTTTACAGCACTGGGACCATAGTATTTTTTTTTATTACTGCTCACGGGCATGATATAGGAACCTATGCTTAGGTACATATTTGAATCCAAACTCATACACAGATGTCAAAAATATTCAAATGAGACCTTCAAATCCAAAGTCCTGTTTCCTTTGCACGTCATGACACTTTTGTGAAGAAAAGAGGATTTACCTCTTAAATTTCCTGCACACTAATTGTTGTGCCACATGCGACACAGCAGCTGGTTGGCATCCTACCACCAGAAATGGCTTCATTTCAATAGTGTACACATCTATAGTTTGTGAAACACTTTGGAACACTTTGCATTGAATTAAGTTGTGTTTTTGCTTCTCCTTTTTGCTATCAGTCAAGTTCATAGAACAGTATTGGCCTATACATTTGAAAAACAAATCTGTACATAAGCAGAATTTGGAAGAGAAGAATTTGAAATGCACTAGATTCTTTTCTTTTTGGCTTTCACATAGTTAGACATAAATCATCATCACATAACTAGACCACAGTTTTCATAAATGGATGCCAGAAATTAGACTCCTAACTCCACGATTAGGTACTAAGGTGATCCCAAGTGGAGCTGGTAGAAAAATTTCAAATGTTGACATATTCTTCTAAACAACAAAACAAAACAAAACCCACCAAGGATAATTTTTTAAAAAACATATTCCTCAAAAATTCATCCCATTTTCAACCACCTGGAATCCTTAGACCTACAAATCCAGGTAGAAGATACCATAAATATATATGGGAACATGCTTACCTGACTTCAGATCAATATTAAGAAATTATGGAATGGGTGGTCTGGAGGTGAAGTAAATACTAGATGTGTCAAGTTGACTGTGTAAGTCATTTGAGAGTTTAGCATGGCTGGATAATCCTGGTTTGGCCCTGACACATACTCGATATAGTTGAGATGTGCACAGGATGTGAGTAAACCTTATAGAAACAGAGCAGAGCTTGCTTTACTACAAACTACACGTCTGCTTTAGGGGGCACCCTGGGAGTAGCCACATGTATTCCCATACAGGAAATGTCTATCTAAGTATATTCCTTTCTCCCACTTCTATATGGTTATTACCTAATATGATTTTTAAGCTCTAAAAAGCTTGCAAATCTGAAATAATAGAAATAACACAATCTTAGCTACAACAGAACTAGCGGGCACTGCTACTATCATGAAATACACAATGAAGTGGTTTTTTTGTTTTTTTTAATACACTAACCATAGAAGAAAGCAATTGATCAAAACTGTTCACCACCTCTGACTAATAGTTTTGTATCTTACACGGCTACTCAACCAGCTGATGAGTGCTAATTAGCTTTACATTCATTTTGTAAATACAGCATTTGTGCCCAACAGTACTTTTAATGCCACTGCAATAAAACCTTTAACAAAAAAAGGTTTAAAGCATTTCAAAAGCACAGGAGAAGCCTTTTACAATTTTCTACATTTGCTGTGCTTTCTCCCCTCCTCAAAAAATAAGTGACATGCAGCTATTCTACCTGAGCTGTGATTTGATGGGATCACAACATTTAAGCATCGTTAGCCCCCATCAGTTCTTTGATAGGAGAGCCTTCAAGGGAAAGACAGGTGCTATAGGAGGTCCTATTGTCAATTTAGTTTGTAGCAGTCTGTCCCTTGAATCAGAGCCAATGTACCATTATACTGTAATATTAGGTAATACTGTGCTTCTGAAGGAGCTGTCTTAGATATACTGTAGCTCAAACCAAAGTTATGGGCTAGATACAGGAAACAGTGAAATTCTAAGGCCTCCGTTATGCAGGAGATCAAACTAGATGATCATAATGGTCCCTTTTGGCCTAAAAATCTATGAACCCTGACTGATGAAACATGAAACTGGTATCCTGACCTTTTGTAGTCATGATAGATGACAGTGCTCAGATACTGTGCTGATGGGAGTTGACACTTAGATCTATCCCATGGCACTTTTTGCAAGAGTAGAGGTGTTAACTTCAGCATGCTGGCTAAATTTCTATTTGGGCATTGCATTCTGACTACCTAAAAGTGCCCAGATATACAACAACAGTATAGAAGAGAAATGAAGAACAACTTTAAAATTACAAGGGAAGTGTACATCCGAGAAAAGGTAAATACCTGGGTTGGACTTTAATTCAATATGCTAACAATTTAAATATTCTCTTTCTGTATATTCTTTGAACAGTGATTCCACCATAGCGTAAGGAAGCCCTAAAAACAATAAAACTCAGTAGTTCTGTCTTGCTACCCACCTGAGGATCATAAAGCACTTTACAAACATAATAGTGTGAAATTCCACCTGGTGCAGAGGGACAGCAAGGACTATGCAGCATTTAAGGGTATGTCTACACAGCAACAAGACACCCACAGCTGGCCTGTGCTAACCAACTCAGATTCATGGGGCTCGGGCTATAGGGCTGTTTCATTACTGTGAAAACTTCTGGCTCAGGCTGGAGCCTGGGCTCTAGGACTCTGTGGGGTAGGAGGGTCCCAGAGCTCGGGCTCCAGCCAGAGTCCAGAAGTCTACACAGGAATGAAACTAGCACTGCAGCCCAAGTCCCGGGAGTCCAAGTTGGCTGGCACAGGCCAGCCGTGGGTTTTAATTTGCTGTGTAGACATACCCTCTGTCCCAGATAAGCCCTCAAAATAGGGTTTAAGTAAGACTTTAAGTGATGCCCAGGCCTAATTCTGGCTGTCTGCAGAGTTAAGTTTCACCCATTAATGACTTAACCCTCACCGCCACAACATGCCTGTGAGGTCGTTGATATTATTATATACACAGCTCCTTTAAAAGTGAAATCTCTTAGCTAACTGATTAAATGAGTTGCAGAAAACTCATTGATATCAGCATAGCAGCTGTGTGTTCAGTAGGATTACTGTCTAACTAGAGGTTCATCCCCTTCGATGCTGATTGCTGCTGCTACCCTTGTACGGCTGCGCTATTTGTATGTGATGTTTCAAAGCAGATATACCAGGTACGTGAGCTATGAATACAAGGGAAAGTGTTTTTTTTTAAAAGCAGGGCAACAGTAAAAACAATTTGATAAAAATGAAATGAGTTTAATGCTTCTCTCTAAAGTTCTGTGTTTATTTCACCCTTTCAGAGAACACTCTGGAGATCACAGACTTAGAGAACAAGGGTCTCTGTGATTTACGAGTTTCTGATTGTAACAGGATCCGGGTGTTTGGCCTCAGCTTCAGAGACACTCCTGATCTGCACTGTGAGGTCACCAGACTGATTGTAAGCAATGTACCAGGGGAGCACAAAGTCAATCAGCAGTACAGTAGAACTATTTACGTGCTTACATTTGTAAAAGCATGTAATCCAGTAAGGATCAGTGGCCCAGATCATAGAATCATAGTACTGAATAATGATTGATTTCAATAAATTGATTTCAATAGGAATTAGGTATCTAATACCTTTTAGGATCTGGGCCTGAGTCCCCTCCTATCCAATTGTCATTACCAGGTGCAGAACACCTTCAACTCCAGGTGCAAGCATATACATTGTAAGCAACGGTAACTGAAGCCAATCTAACATGATTGGGTCATAAGTGAGCCAAAGCAATATATTCTCACCATTCTTTTTTTCTGCAAGCTTTGTTTAGCTCTTTTTTGGCTCAGCTATACCCGCATTCAACGAGGCCTAAAATCACAGTATTATTTCTCATTTTGTGCATCTGGAATCTGTATGCATGGCTGTATTTCTAAATGTATTTGAATGTGAAATATAATATTTACATCATAGTTAAAGAAGGCTTCCCTGATATAGTGACATGATAGATTATTTTTCAAAATGAAGCTGTTCCCATCAATACATTGGGGGCAAACCCTGCGCATTTTACACACACAAGTGGCCTGTTGAAGTCAGAAAGGGCTATACCCTGTTCCAAGAATAGCCAGGAGGAGGTAGTAGGCACTCTGCAATGGTTACAACACAGTTCTAAGGTTGCTATTGTAGTTCTGAAGCCTGTTGTAGGGTCCACTGCTCCTTGGAGGCATTGGCTGCGGATTTCCAGCAGGTCCTACTCTTCTGACGGGCCTCACACCTGCCAAATCCCATTACTCAGGTGTCTCAGATGGAGGCAGGCTACATAGCACACAGTGAATGGGGAATCCTGCTTGTGCTGGTTTCCCTTGTGTAGCAGAACCATCTTGATTCTGCTTTTTCAGGGGCCCTCTGCAGCCTTGGAGCGGGAGGTGAGATTTGCTGCTAAAGGCTAAATTCTTTACATTATTAATTAGAAATATAAATATGTGCTGACAACTGGAATTCATTTTTATCTGGCTTCTGCTTGCATACATTTTCTTAAAAAGAAAAGGAGTACTTGTGGCACCTTAGAGACTAACAAATTTATTTGAGCATAAGCTTATGAAGTGAGCTGTAGCTCACGAAAGCTTATGCTCAAATAAATTTGTTAGTCTCTAAGGTGCCACAAGTACTCCTTTTCTTTTTGCGAATACAGACTAACACAGCTGCTACTCTGAAACCATACATTTTCTTCTGTAGCATCTCAATGGCAAGTGGATATCAAGAGAACAAGAACCCACAAAAGCAGATTTTCTCAGCTCTACTGCCATTGACTGCCAGATTCCTGTTCTGAACAGCACAGAAACAGAGGCTGCGCGCTTCATGGCTGATGATGAACCATTTGCAAGATGGCAAGTGAAAGTAGGAATTTCTTATATTACTAAAAGGCAATTAATGAGAATATCCGTTTTTGTGGTAATTAAAATGCAGAGTAAAATATTATTCTCACCAGTCATTAAATGTATATAGAAATAGATTCCTTTCATACCATTCAGGAAAAAACAAAGCAAAACAAAGTCACAATATTATGGACATATTTTAAAGGCAAGGATAAGGTGCAAATTACAATCACTGTTCCTGGTAGTCATCTAAGGTTGATGCACTAGTCTAATCAATTGTTAATCACTAGTATTTCACTTCTGGAGACCCAGGTTCAAAATTCTGATAAGATCACAAGTAAAAAGGAATCTTGTCTCATCCTGTTGTATTGTATATTTTACTGTACATCACAAGACCACTGTACAGACTGGTATAATTGACAGTCTTTTCTGAGGCAAGTGCCAGGATTAGCACTGAACAAGCAAAGATGCATCAGATAAGGACTAAAGTGCACTGGCAGAGCTATAGGAGAAAGCTTTCAGAGCACCGGCTCACACTGTGCCTGGCTCTGCTGTGATTTCAGCCCCTCACTTTAATCAGCCTTAAATATTTACAGAAAATCAGTACCCTGGTGACCCTGTACCTGCTGCTTCTACTCGGGTAGTCTCACCTCTCCAACAGGACAATTATTAATTATTATATTGTATGGAAAATACACATCTCTCTCATACACACATTCTAGCTTTGTATTTTTCCATAAAACGCTATTTTCTCAAGGTTGAAAATCTGAGATAAAAAACAACTAAACAAACTGTAGCTGGAAAAATCAGGGAGACTCTAGGAGCAACTGTAGATGTGCTTTCAAAATCATTATTATATCTCAAATGTCAACAGCAAACATTTAATAAACTAGCTATAATCCATTATCACTGCTTTCATTGCAACACAGTGCTTTCGTAACTGTCTGTTTGTAATATGGACATACTAGTTGCATGCTAAATTCCCACTAAAATCCTTGCTGCCCTGGTCAATGGGAGAAGTCCAGGGATGTGGAGGCCCTTAGTTTCTGTATCTATACTCCTGCCCTCTATTAATAGATAGATAGATAGATAGATAGATAGATAGATAGTGTGACGGGGCAAGGCCAGATGGCTATAGAAAAGTAATGGGAGATAGATATATTAACTCCAGGCTAAACAAATCCCTGGTACCAGGTTAAGTGAAATGGAAGCTGCTCCAGGACAATTAAGACACCTGGGGCCAATTAAGAACTTTCCAGAAGGCAGGGAGAAGGCTAGGTTGCTTGGGACACCTGAAGCCAATCAGGGGCTGGCTGAAACTAGTTAAAAGCCTCCCAGTCAGTCAGGTGGGTGTGTATGTCAGGAGCTGTGGGAAGAAGTTGCGCTGTTGGAGAGGCTGAGTAGCACACACCATATCAGGCACAAGGAAGGAGGCCCTGAGGTAAGGGTGAAGTGGAGCTTGAGGAAGTGAGGGCTGCTGTGGGGGGTAGTAGCCCAGGGAATTGTACATGTCATGTGTCTAAAAGGTCAGCTACCATAGCTGATACTATTAGGGTCCCTGGGCTGGAGCCCAGAGTAGAGAGTGGGCCTGGGCTCCCCCACCACCACCTTTGCCCTCTGTTTAATCACTGAGACTGGGAAACAACAGAGACTGTGCAAGGAAGGATAACTTCTCCTGACCTCCCTCGCTGGCTTATGATGAAAATGGCTCAGTAGACTGTGACCCTTGTCTCTAGAGAAAGAAAGGTTATGTGGAGGGTCACAGTGAGCCTCTGAGGCTAGCAAAATCTGCTAGGAAACGCGGGACCCACAGAGGCAAGGACAGAGCTTTGTCACTACTGGTGTGAGGAGTGGGACTTTGTTCACAGCGTGGCAGAAGAAAGAAGTTTAAAAAAAAAAGTGCACTGGGGTTTTGGATTTTTTTTTGTTTTTGTTTGTTTGCTTTATACCACAATGGAGGAGGTGGTAAGAGCTCTGGTACAAGCCACAGCAGCCCAGCAGGAGGCCACCCAAGTTCAGGCAATGGCACAACAAGAGTCTATGTGGCTACAGCAGGAAACCAATCAATTATTGATGAGCCAGGCGACCCAAGATCGTGCCCTCTTGAGAGAGGTGGTGGACCAGCTGAAGATCCTCACCATCCAGGCCCGGGGGTCCGATGGGATGCGAACCCTGAGGGCCACTGGTTGTCTGCCAAAGATGACATCAGGAGATGACATAGAGGCATATCTCCTCTCATTCAAAAGGACTGCTCAGCGTGAGGCGTGTCCCCAGGAGCAGTGGGCCATCATTCTCACCCCTTTTTTGTGTGGAGAGGCTCAGAAGGCCTACTTTGATTTGCCTGCCACGGATGCCACTGACGATACCCGTCTGAAGGCAGAGATCCTAGCACGATCAGGGGTAACGGTGGCGATAAGGGCCCAGAGGTTCTATGAGTGGAAATACCAGGAGAACAAACCCCCGAGGTCCCAGCTATTCAACCTCATACACCTCACACGGAGGTTGTTACAGTCCGAGGTGTGCAGTCCAGAGGAGATTTCGGAGACCCTGGTCATAGACCATTACATGCGGGGACTGCCGCCAGATCTCCGCAAATGGGTAGGCCAGAACGATCCGTCCACGTACGACGAGATGATCACACTGGTAGAAAGATGGATGACAGCCAGGGAACTGACCCGAATACACAGGAAGGCCCCTTTCGAAGCAAGCACCCGACCCCAACCCTGGAAGGTTGGGCAGCCAAACCCCCGGGGAGTCCTAGGTGGAAGAAGTGGGGGGGCCGAAAACCAGCGGGGACCCCAGAAGGAAGGGATTGGCCTGAGTGGGGGGAACCCTGGGACTAAACCCCCTAACCCCCGGGATAGGGGAGTGATTAAAAGCAATTATAGATGTTATGCATGTGAGGAGTGGGGACACATAGCAGCACAGTGTCTCAGCACCGAGGAGCCTATGCAATGTAACTTGGGGGATTGGGAGGTCCCATGCTCCCTTATCTACCTCATGGGGGTCGCATTAGCCCCGCATAATTACACCAGGCCAGTGAGAATAAATGGAGCAGAGACTACAGTGCTTGTGGACTCTGGGAGTGCTATCACCCTCATATTGGGTAAGCTGGTAAAAAACAGTCAGTTGCTACAAGCCAAATGCGTAGCAGTGACGTGCTTGCATGGGGCCATGAGCCATTACCTCACCATCCCAGTGGAGATAGAGGTTCAGGGAAACCCCATTGAGGTGACGATGGGCGTAGTTCTAAACTCCCATATCCTGTAGTCATTGGGACGGACTATCCAGGGTTTGATAATTTACTCCCCCTGGAGAGGCTGGATGGAGGTGGGGACCCTGAGGACAGCGACTCATCACCAGTGGAATGTCAACCCCCGATGTTCGCTGAGATTTCTCAGGATCTGTTCTCAGCCCCCCAAAAGACCTGGAAGACAAAAAAAGAGAGGAAGGCCGCGAAAGCCTTGGGAACCCGGATCCTGACCCAGGGCCAGAAGACTTCCCTAGTAGG
Organism: Dermochelys coriacea; assembly: GCF_009764565.3. Lineage (NCBI taxonomy): Eukaryota > Metazoa > Chordata > Testudines > Dermochelyidae > Dermochelys > Dermochelys coriacea. The sequence continues at coordinate 21,126,202 of NC_050078.2, read as the reverse complement.
CAGATGGACGTGAGCAGCCAACAGAGAAACTTCCACCATAGAAGATGAGCCAGAAGCTGCCCCCAGCCATGATGGTGGCGAGCCATTGGAAGCCGGCACCTGGGAGCTTGGGCAGGTTAGTCCCGGGAGAGAGACTTTTGGGCGGGACCAGGCGGAGGACCCCAAATATGATAACATCAGGAAAGAGGTGGCCGAGATCGATGGGATACCCATGGATGGGAAGGTCCAGGGTCCAGGACCTTACTTCATAGTGAAGAAAGATCTCCTGTACCACGTGGTGCAAATGCAGGAGCAAAAGATACAACAACTTCTGGTGCCACGAAAACATCAAAAAGCCATTTTGAGTCTTGCCCACTGTCACCTGTTTGGAGGACACCTAGGGGTAGAGAAAACCCAGGCATGGATCCTGCGGAGGTTCTTCTGGCCAGGAGTACATGAAGACGTCTGGCGATACTGCACCTCTTGTCCGGAGTGTCAGTTACATAGTCCTCGCCCGCACTTGCGGGCTCCTTTGACACCTCTTCCAATAATAGAGGTTCCTTTCGAACGGATAGCCATGGATCTGGTAGATGTCTAGAGAAGACAGCTCGGGGCCACCAACACGTGATTGTTGTACTGGACTAAGCAACCCTGTACCCGGAAGCTGTTCCCCTGCGCAACACAGCTTCCAAGACAATAGCTAAGGAGCTAGTACAGATCTTTGCCTGGGTTGGGCTACCCAAGGAGATATTGACTGATCAAGGGACACCTTTCATGTCCAAGTTGATGAAAGATCTCTGTTCATTGCTCCATGTACAAGCCCTACGGACCTCTGTATACCACCCGCAAACAGATGGTCTTGTGGAAAGTTTCAACAGGATCCTCAAGGCCATGATCAGGAAAGTGGTGAGCCGGGATGGGAAAGATTGGGATACCCAATTGCCTTCATAGAATCATAGAATCATAGAATATCAGGGTTGGAAGGGACCCCAGAAGGTCATCTAGTCCAACCCCCTGCTCAAAGCAGGACCAAGTCCCAGTTAAATCATCCCAGCTAGGGCTTTGTCAAGCCTGACCTTAAAAACCTCTAAGGAAGGAGATTCTACCACCTCCCTAGGTAACGCATTCCAGTGTTTCACCACCCTCTTAGTGAAAAAGTTTTTCCTAATATCCAATCTAAACCTCCCCCATTGCAACTTGAGACCATTACTCCTCGTTCTGTCACCTGCTACCATTGAGAACAGTCTAGAGCCATCCTCTTTGAAACCCCCTTTCAGGTAGTTGAAAGCAGCTATCAAATCCCCCCTCATTCTTCTCTTCTGCAGACTAAACAATCCCAGCTCCCTCAGCCTCTCCTCATAAGTCATGTGCTCTAGACCCCTAATCATTTTCGTTGCCCTTCGTTGTACTCTTTCCAATTTATCCACATCCTTCCTGTAGTGTGGGGCCCAAAACTGGACACAGTACTCCAGATGAGGCCTCACCAGTGTCGAATAGAGGGGAACGATCACGTCCCTCGATCTGCTCGCTATGCCCCTACTTATACAACCCAAAATGCCATTGGCCTTCTTGGCAACAAGGGCACACTGCTGACTCATATCCAGCTTCTCGTCCACTGTCACCCCTAGGTCCTTTTCAGCAGAACTGCTGCCGAGCCATTCGGTCCCTAGTCTGTAGCGGTGCATTGGATTCTTCCATCCTAAGTGCAGGACCCTGCATTTATCCTTATTGAACCTCATTAGATTTCTTTTGGCCCAATCCTCCAATTTGTCTAGGTCCTTCTGTATCCTATCCCTCCCCTCCAGCGTATCTACCACTCCTCCCAGTTTAGTATCATCCGCAAATTTGCTGAGAGTGCAATCCACACCATCCTCCAGATCATTTATGAAGATATTGAACAAAACGGGCCCCAGGACCGACCCCTGGGGCACTCCACTTGACACCGGCTGCCAACTAGACATGGAGCCATTGATCACTACCCGTTGAGCCCGACAATCTAGCCAGCTTTCTACCCACCTTATAGTGCATTCATCCAGCCCATACTTCCTTAACTTGCTGACAAGAATGCTGTGGGAGACCGTGTCAAAAGCTTTGCTAAAGTCAAGAAACAATACATCCACTGCTTTCCCTTCATCCACAGAACCAGTAATCTCATCATAAAAGGCGATTAGATTAGTTAGGCATGACCTTCCCTTGGTGAATCCATGCTGACTGTTCCTGATCACTTTCCTCTCCTCTAAGTGCTTCAGGATTGATTCTTTGAGGACCTGCTCCATGATTTTTCCAGGGACTGAGGTGAGGCTGACCGGCCTGTAGTTCCCAGGATCCTCCTTCTTCCCTTTTTTAAAGATGGGCACTACATTAGCCTTTTTCCAGTCATCCGGGACTTCCCCCGTTCGCCACGAGTTTTCAAAGATAATGGCCAAGGGCTCTGCAATCACAGCCGCCAATTCCTTCAGCACTCTCGGATGCAATTCGTCCGGCCCCATGGACTTGTGCACGTCCAGCTTTTCTAAATAGTCCCTAACCACCTCTATCTCTACAGAGGGCTGGCCATCTCTTCCCCATTTTGTGTTGCCCAGCACAGCAGTCTGGGAGCTGACCTTGTTAGTGAAAACAGAGGCAAAAAAAGCATTGAGTACATTAGCTTTTTCCACATCCTCTGTCACTAGCTTGCCTCCCTCATTCAGTAAGGGGCCCACACTTTCCTTGGCTTTCTTCTTGTTGCCAACATACCTGAAGAAACCCTTCTTGTTACTCTTGACATCTCTTGCTAGCTGCAGCTCCAGGTGCGATTTGGCCCTCCTGATATCTTTCCTACATGCCCGAGCAATATTTTTATACTCTTCCCTGGTCATATGTCCAAGCTTCCACTTCTTGTAAGCTTCTTTTTTATGTTTAAGATCCGCTAGGATTTCACCATTAAGCCAAGCTGGTCGCCTGCCATATTTACTATTCTTTCGACTCATCGGGATGGTTTGTCCCTGTAACCTCAACAGGGATTCCTTGAAATACAGCCAGCTCTCCTGGACTCCCTTCCCTTTCATGTTAGTCCCCCAGGGGATCCTGGCCATCTGTTCCCTGAGGGAGTCAAAGTCTGCTTTCCTGAAGTCCAGGGTCCGTATCCTGCTGCTTACCTTTCTTCCCTGCGTCAGGATCCTGAACTCAACCAACTCATGGTCACTGCCTCCCAGATTCCCATCCACTTTTGCTTCCCCCACTAATTCTACCCGGTTTGTGAGCAGCAGGTCAAGAAAAGCGCTCCCCCTAGTTGGCTCCCCTAGCACTTGCACCAGGAAATTGTCCCCTACGCTTTCCAAAAACTTCCTGGATTGTCTATGCACCGCTGTATTGCTCTCCCAGCAGATATCAGGAAAATTAAAGTCACCCATGAGAATCAGGGCATGCGATCTAGTAGCTTCCGTGAGTTGCCGGAAGAAAGCCTCATCCACCTCATCCCCCTGGTCCGGTGGTCTATAGCAGACTCCCACCATGACATCACTCTTGTTGCACACACTTCTAAACTTAATCCAGAGACACTCAGGTTTTTCCACAGTTTCGTACCGGAGCTCTGAGCAGTCATACTGCTCCCTTACATACAGTGCTACTCCCCCACCTTTTCTGCCCTGCCTGTCCTTCCTGAACAGTTTATAACCATCCATGACTGTACTCCAGTCATGTGAGTTATCCCACCAAGTCTCTGTTATTCCAATCACGTCATAATTCCTTGACATCACCAGGACCTCCAGTTCTCCCTGCTTGTTTCCAAGGCTTTGTGCATTTGTATATAAGCACTTGAGATAACCTGTTGATCGCCCCTCATTCCCAGTATGAGGCAGGAGCCCTCCCCTCACAGACCTTCCTGCCTGTGCTTCCTCCCGGTATCCCGCTTTCCCACTTACCTCAGGGCTTTGGTCTCCTTCCCCCGGTGAACCTAGTTTAAAGCCCTCCTCACTAGGTTAGCCAGCCTGCTGGCAAAGATGTTCTTCCCTCTCTTCGTAAGATGGAGCCCGTCTCTGCCCAGCACTCCTCCTTCATGGAACACCATCCCATGGTCAAAGAATCCAAAGCCTTCTCTCCGACACCACCTGCGTAGCCATTCGTTGACCTCCACGATTCGACGGTCCCTACCCAGGCCTTTTCCTTCCACGGGGAGGATGGACGAGAACACCACTTGCGCCTCCAACTCCTTTATCCTTCTTCCCAGAGCCACATAGTCCGCAGTGATCCGCTCAAGGTCATTCTTGGCAGTATCATTGGTGCCCACGTGGAGAAGCAGGAAGGGGTAGCGATCCGAGGGCTTGATGAGTCTCGGCAGTCTCTCCGTCACATCACGAATCTTAGCCCCTGGCAAGCAGCAGACTTCTCGGTTTTCCCGGTCAGGGCGGCAGATAGATGACTCAGTCCCCCGGAGGAGAGAGTCCCCGACCACCACCACCCGCCTTCTCCTCTTGGGAGTGGTGGTCGTGGAACCTCCAACCTCAGGACATCGCATCTCATGCCTCCCAACCAGCGGAGTCTCCTTCTGCTTTCTCCCCCCAGACATATCATCTGGTCCACTCTCCGCATTGGTACCTGTGGAGAGAACATGAAAGCGGTTAGTTACTTGTGTCTGTGTTACTGGAACCCGGACATTCCGCTTACCTCTTCTGGAGGTCACATGTTGCCAAGCTTCTTCACTGGCCTCTTGGCTCCTCTGTGCAACCTGCTCTACATCTTTAGAGCTTTGTGCCCCTAGAAGGCTATCCTGAGTTTGGTCCAGAAAATCCTCAGTCTCTCGTATACAACGCAGGGTCGTTACCTGTTGCTCCAGACCTTCAATCTTCTCTTCCAATATGGAGACCAGCTTGCACTTTGTACAGACAAAGTCGCTTCTGTCCTGTGGAAGAAAGACAAACATGGCACATCCAGTGCAGGTCACAACAGCTGAATTCCCCCCTTCCATATCACCTACCTACTACGGAGCTTCCTCAGAGACGTTGGCAAGATGTAAGCCTCACTGGGCTCACTCCAGGCGAACTCCCAGGCAAACTCCTGCTGTGAGCTGCTCTGCTGTCCCCGCTGCTCCCCTGGTTCGCTGCCGCTCAGCTGGTTCGCGAGGCTCTGGCTATTTTTAAACAGCCAGGCTTCCCTGACGCAAACACACAGACACCCTAATGCCCGCCCCCTGCAGGCTAGCAGCCAATCAGACACTCACTCAGGCTCCCTCCCAGCAAACACACGCTCGGATACTTCCTCAGCAAGCAAACACACACACTCGGATACTTACCAGTCCCAGGCAAACTCCTGCTGTGAGCTGCTCTGCTGTCCCCGCTGCTCCGCTGGTTCGCTGCCGCTCAGCTGGTTCGCGAGGCTCCGGCTATTTTTAAACAGCCAGGCTTCCCTGACGCAAACACACAGACACCCTAATGCCCGCCTTACCTCATGTTCGCCATCCGGGAGGTTCCGCAAGACTCCATGGCTTTCTCTCCATCCGAACTACTATATAGGCACCACCCTCGAGGCATATTGGATATACCCAAAGAAGTCTGGGAAGAGGAGCCAAATCCCGGAAGGAATGTAGTTGAGCATGTACTGCAGATGAGATAGCCCGAGTTACGCCCATTGTACGGGAACACTTGGAAAGAGCACAGGAGACCCAACGAACCCATTATAACCATCAAGCGAAGCTTCGACGGTTCCAACCAGGGGATCGGGTGATGTACTGGTGCCCACAGCAGAAAGTAAACTGTTGGCCCAGCGGCAGGGACACTACAAAATAATCTAAGCCATGAGAGAGGTGAACTATAAGGTGTGGCAGCCAGGCCACTGGAAATCAGAGCAAATTTACCACATCAATCTTCTAAAACCTTGGCATGATCGAGAGGCATGCTTAGTCATGCAGGAGATCCTTCCCCAGGAGGATAACTTACATGAGCAAGTGAGGATATCATCCGACTTGACGCCTATCCAAAAGATCGAGGCAGCCGACATGATTAATAGCAACAGAGATGTGTTCTCTACAAAACCAGGGCGGACGACTGAGCCCTATCACCATATCCGCACAATCCCCGGAGCCAAGGTAACATTGAGACCCTACCGAATCCCAGCAGCCAAAAGAGAGGAAATCAAGGCCAAAGTAAAGAAAATGTTAGAATTAGGGGTTATTGAAGAATCTTACAGTCAGTGGTCCAGTCCAATTGTTCTAGTGCCTAAACCTGACGATACCATGAGATTCTGTAATGACTTTTGCCAACTGAATGAAATATCCCAGTTTGATGCATACGCCCCCCATACCACGCATTGATGAACTGGTTGACCAACTGGGTAGTGCCTGATTCTTGACTGCACTGGATCTGACAAAAGGGTACTGGCAGATTCCTCTGACCAAAGAAGCTAAAGAAAAGACAGCATTCTCCACCCCGGATGGGCTATTCCAGTACACCATCCTCCCTTTTGGGCTACATGGGGCCCCAGCCACATTCCAGCGCCTCATGGATAAGCTGCTGCGCCCCCATACTAGTTATGCAGCTGCATACCTAGATGATGTCATCATCCATATGCCAGACTGGGGAACTCACTTGGAGAAAGTTGAGGCAGTACTGCGCACCTTAAGGTGGGCTGGCCTCACTGCTAATCCTGCTAAATGCGCCATAGGGCTAGCAGAGGCTAAGTACCTGGTTTATACTGTGGGAAGGGGCATAGTGAAGCCCCAAACGAATAAACTAGAGGCAATTCAAAACTGGCCCCGGCCAACCCGAAAGAAGCAGGTCCGTGCTTTCCTAGGCGTGGTAGGCTACTATCGATGGTTTATTCCCCACTTCGCCACTAGGGCAAATCCCCTGACTGACCTGGTGAAGGCCTGAGGTCCAGACATGGTAAAGTAGACCGACTCAGCAGAGGGGGCATTTACAGACCTTCGGACGGTCCTCTGTAATGACCCCCATGTACTCATAGCCCCAGACTTTAACAGGGAATTTATTTTACAAACAGATGCTTCCAAGGTGGGGTTGGGAGCAGTTCTGTCGCAAATGGTTGGAGAAGAGCTACACCCAATCCTCTACCTAAGCAGAAAGCTTCTTCCAAGAGAACAGAAATACGCAGTAGTCGAGAGAGAATGCCTTGCTGTCAAATGGGATATGGAGACAGTGCGTTATTACCTCTTAGGCCGGCGATTTACTCTTGTGATGGACCATGCACCCCTCCAGTGGATGCAGCGGAATAAGGAAAAGAATGCAAGGGTCACCAGGTGGTTCTTATCCCTCCAACCATTCCAGTTCCGCATACGGCACAGGGCTGGATGCCACCATGGCAACGCTGATGGTCTGTCACGAGCATACTGCCTGGCGTCCCAAGTTGCCGAACTCTGTGGTGTTGAGCGGGGGGGGATATGTGACGGGGCAAGGCCAGATGGCTATGGAAGAGTAGTGGGAGATAGATATATTAGCTCCAGGCTAAACAAATCCCTGGTACCTGGTTAAGTGAAATGGAAGCTGCTCCTGGGGCCAATTAAGAACTTTCCAGAAGGCAGAGAGAAGGCTAGGTTGCTTGGGACACCTGAAGCCAATCAGGGGCTGGCTGAAACTAGTTAAAAGCCTCCCAGTCAGTCAGGTGGGTGTGCATGTCAGGAACTGTGGGAAGAAGTTGCGCTGTTGGAGAGGCTGAGTAGCACACACCATATCAGGCACAAGGAAGGAGGCCCTGAGGTAAGGGTGAAGTGGAGCTTGGGGAAGTGAGGGCTGCTGTGGGGGGAAGTAGCCCAGGGAATTGTACATGTCATGTGTCTAAAAGGTCACTGAGAATAAATGTACCATAGTACCATAGCTGATACTACTATCTACCCGGAGTAGAGGGTGGGCCCAGGCTCCCCCACCACCACCTTTGCCCCCACTGAGACTGGGAGACAACAGAGACTGTGTAAGGAAGGATAACTTCTCCTCACCTCCCTCACTGACTTATGATGAAAATGGCTCAGTAGACTGTGACCCTTGTCTTTAGAGAAAGAATGGTTACATGGATGGTCACAGTGAGCCTCTGAGGCTAGCAAAATCCGTCAGGAAACGCGGGACCCACGGAGGCAAGGAGAGAACTTTGTCACAATAGATAACCTGTGCTTCAGATCTTAAACCAGTCTCCATTGGAAATCAGGATGAGACCTATGTAGGGGGCAAGACATCTGCCTACTGGAGGATTCTTATACCTTCCTCTGAAGCACCTGGTACTGTCCACAGAATACTGAACTAGATGGACTTTGATGCACTGTGGCATTTCCTATATTTGTAGATACAGGTTTCCCAAGATCTAAGGAGATGCTACACTCTCTGCTTGTTATGTGGGTTGTGAGGGGAAACAGTGCCCCCTAATGGAATGATTTGGAGGAATTGAACTTCTTGGATCCTGTGTGGCAGGCTTTTCCTTGAGAGGGTATAATTAGTAGCTCTGTGTCTAAATAAAGGGCGCTTTTCACTAGGCTGATTAATTAGGTTGATAGTTTTATACCTTATGCTTACTGTGTATTATGGTTCATTTTGTTTTCTGGTGCCACACACATTCATAGTTGGGTTGTGCAGCTTCTTTATTTTTCCCTTCCAAAATTTCCATAGAATGTTTCTCATCTTGAACTACAGTTCAAGGAAATCTGTCTCTGAGCACTCTTCACCTACCCAGCCTTTGAGGGCAATCCTCTTAGATATAGCTGGTTCATGGCTATCTGGTGAATACAAAATTAAAACCTTATGTGCCAAATGTATCCAGCTGCATGAATTTATATTCCCCACACGGGTTGTTTGGTGGGTGGATTATGAAGGAAGCACCAGACTATAGTTTTAAAAGCCTTAGTAGAGCTGTGCAGAACATGAATATTGTGTTTCACAGAGGATTTTGAATTTTTTTTTTCATTCTTGTTTAGAACAAAAGTCAAAAATATTGAAATTCTCCAAGAAAGAAAATTAAAAAAAAGTTCCATTTCAACAAAGCTGATTTAATATTATAATATATAATAGAAAACAAAAAATGAAACAAAAAGTAATTTTAAAAGGAAAAACTAGATTGTTTCACTCCAAAAATATTGAAATGGGATGTTGTCAGAACTTTTTTTTTTTGCCCTTTTTTCCTCAGAAACAAAACTTCAGTGAAATTTAGCAGAGCATTTTGCTTTCAATGGAACTGTGTTTTCCAACCAGCTGTACCTCTCTGTGCTCTTTCATTTTATCTCCTCTCCTATTCATGTTTCAGGTTTTGCTTATTTCTCCCATGCCCATGCTGCTGAATGTAGATTAGACAATATCAGGTGTAACATCAGTCAGTTAGTTTAGAATAATTTGTGCAGTTATCAAAACACAAACACCTATTTAGAGAATGAGATCACTTAATGAGATCAGAAATGAGGCTAGCCAAAGGAGAATGTAGCAATCATCTCCATCAGCACTAGTTCAGTTTTGGAGGCTTTCTTGGTATGGACATATTATTTGAATAGAAGACCAATGAACTCCAAAGCAGGTGTGCCAAGGATTGGCTACATAGCTTGTGAAGTCCACATTGCTGCCAGCTTCAAAGGTGCAATAAGATTGCCAATGATGAATATAAACTGACTCTCCCGCCCGTCTACCTAAAGGGTGTTGCCGGAGATTGATCTGGGTGGCGCTCCATCTGCCAGAAGGCCATATCAACCCCTCCTTTTGGCATTTGCCATTATGATGACGATGAGTTAGGCCATCCATCTACATGTGGGTTGGGGGAAAAGTGGGAGGAGGTTGGTGGATAACTGTCAGATTTGGAAAGTATGCTCCTTCTCTGATTTATTAATATTTCTAGAGCTATGTGAAAAGTTGAAACAATTATCTAAAAAAATACAACAAATTAGAAACTGAATTAGGATTCACCAGGTTGGATTGGTTTTTCACACATTTTGTTTTTTCATTCACAAACTCTTGTACAAGCCAAATGTTGTTGTACTTATGATTATGAATAATGCAAACAACATTTTGTTCCATGATGAATTAAATTCATTTCAAGCAGCAGAAACAGACTTCCTGACTCACCCAGTCATTTGTCTAAAAGCCCTGCTGTTTCTTTGAAGTTGATACAGAAACTGAGTCATGGTTTTCAGTGACTTTCAATGAGACTTAGGCTCCTAAGCACCCAACTTGCTTTTGAAAATTGAACTTGAGCTCCTAAGTCACATAAGCACTTTTACAAATTCCCTCCAATATCACTAAGTGACCAATTACAAAATGACAACAATGAATAATGAAACAAACTGTACAAAAAAACCCACAGACTGAAAGTTATTATAATGTGTTAAAAATTAAAAATATTGAGAAATGTGGAAAAGTTATAGTTTGTTCAGAGCACAATTAACAAACAGAAAAATGAGTCCTGTGAATTATTCCTTATAAAGAGTTTGCTCTGTTCTAATCTTTACCATTATTGATGTTTATTACCATGTGTACTAGTGCTGACAAAACACACACCTTGAGGGTACTGGTAAAAGAATGAAATTAAAGTTAAAATGTATTAAGAATGATCTTTTCTTAATGGAGATCTTGCCTGCAAACAAGCAAAATCTTATAATAGAAAAAAAATTGAAGTTTTTTTCTGCCATTGAATTAAAAAAATAAAGTCTTCCTTTTTAAAGCTCTTTTCCAGTATGTGTCAGTACATATCACTTCTACTGAATATGATGTTCAGGAGGGAGTTAAGTTCTTTTTAAAACTGTACCAATACATTTTCATTTCAATTTAATTTAATGTTGCTTTTCCTTCTTTTCCAGAATTTCAAATTATAAAAGCCCACGATTACAATAATTTTTCTAGTTAGATTGGTTTGTGTGGAAGTGAGTGTGTTCAACGATTAATGTATTGTCAGCTGAGGACAATTGCAGGCTATATTGTGGGAATACTCACTTTATCATGTTCCAAAGGAACCTTTGTTGTTCTTTCTGAACTTGTGATAATTGAGGCTCTGTGTATTTATTCAATCATTTATTTTGCTTTATATTCATCAATGTTTTTTGCATGCTGGATTATAAATAACACTCCCCTCCTGTGAACTCAAATACCTTATTAGCTGATGAAAGTACTTTTTTCTCTGGGTCCAGTGGCTCCTAGCAAAGCACAAAATGTTACTGAATAGGAGATAAAAAGAAAAGGAGTACTTGTGGCACCTTAGAAACTAACAAATTTATTAGAGCATAAGCTTTCGTGAGCTACAGCTCACTTCATCGGATAAGTGAGCTGTAGCTCACGAAAGCTTATGCTCTAATAAATTTGTTAGTCTCTAAGGTGCCACAAGTACTCCTTTTCTTTTTGCGAATACAGACTAACACGGCTGCTACTCTGAATAGGAGATGTTTCAGAGTAGCAGCCGTGTTAGTCTGTATTCGCAAAAAGAAAAGCAGTACTTGTGGCAGATATGTTTTGCATCCTGCCTCTGAATCAACAGCCTTTCAGTTTTAGCAAACTTCTTACGTACTCCATTTTTAAAGTTGATTAAGGCATTTTATATCTCCAGGATATTCATAAAGAAGGGCCTCTTTGCTGTCTTGCCAATGTACTATGTGCTTTGCTAGTTCAGTCAGTGTTTACTGGATACTTTCTGGAATATTTTTGCTTGCTAATGTTCCATACCTCTCAAGTGTCTCTCATTTTGAGAAATCTCTCACTTTAGTCCCAAAGTTAACTTTGTTCCACATGAATCTGTTTTTATTGTCAAAAATTATTTATATCAGAAATAAGGAATCATGAAATCTGGGTTACAGAAACAGTCATTCACTTAATGGCATGAACCTGACAGAGTTTAAAGTTACCTGCATTAATCATTATTTTGTGTCCCTCATTTTGTGCATCGCCTACATTATCTCCGGTATCTGGGCTTTGCCAGGTTGAGAGGTATGGGCTACTCACAATTTCAGAGTAAAGTTTGCAGTTCTAAATGCTTTACTACCTCTGGTGGTTGAATATGGGTTGCATTTCTACTGAGAACAAATAGCTGGCTGTTACTGAGCAGAATTACAGGTTGTCGAGAGTCTATGCTGTGATGCTACCGATGATGCAAGAAAACCAAAGATGGACTCTGAATAGGAACAATAGTGATTGTGAGTAAAGTGATGGTGAGGAAATCCTATGAATCCACTTAAACAATTTTAATACATTAATTGATGGCCCCAGGAATGTGACCCCTCCCCCCCACCTCCCACCCCCACATACACACATATATACACACAAACTGCTCTTGGTATTTGCTTTTCATTATGGAGAAAGGGTGGCAAACAGTCCAAGGTCAGATGTACTGTTGAAAAAGTACAAGTGTTTTGTCTACTGAAAATATATTAAGTAACACTTCAAAGCATGGCTATTTGACAAAGCTAACAGCTATCACAAAACTTCATATCTGAGCCCAAAGATCTTTTGGTTATTAATAATGGTTTCCAGTTTGCAACATCAAGCAATTTGTCAGCTTGTAGGGAAGTAAGTCACAAGTGGTTTAATTTATCTTGTTGGCAGGTATCCAGTTCAAGGGTGCAATGGTTATGTGCTCCGAAATGAGCAGACAGTATCCATATGGAACCTTATTAATTAGAATGATGATTTTTGTATCGTTTAGATTACTAATGATGGCTTCCAGTACAGCAATTCCAAAGTTCTGACCCTGTACGATGGAGCCTGCCAGGTCTGTGAATTCCATCCAAGTGGACTTTGTAAGTTAAAGGTAATTTTAAAGAGTGTAAAGGTTTAATACAAATCATTCATCTGTTTCTTAACTCTGACTCACTTTTGTCTAATGTGTGCTTTAATGGTCTTGGAAGAGGAAATACTGTTTTATGGGTCATCTGGATGGCTAACTATTTTGTCCTCTTTCTGAAAATGGTCACACCGTTATGTGATTTGAACAGTTTCTATGTGACATAAATAGTTGATGGATTACATTTGCTGCACTTTACAAGGGATATTTCTAATTATGACATTTCCAAAAGCCCATGGTTGTTGATATCTGTAAATTGGAAATATTTATACAAGTGAACAGAACGAGGGAGAACCAGAGGTGCTGGGGTCATTCCTGATAAACAGGACTCTCTCATGCTGAAAGGATTTCTAACCAACCCCCTCTTGGGAAGAATCTTTGCTAGGAAGATTTCCGATTTCTCAGTGGGGGGTAGGCTTATTATCTGTCCTCGCTTCAGTCTTGTGGGGATATTGTAACTACAAGTCATAACAACTCTATATCCATTCCCTCCAGCAGCACTAGGTGTACCAGGGTGAGTGCTATGCATTTTTCTCATATAGAGACACCCTTGAGATAAGTTAAAACATCTTTGCTTGCATTAAATATCTGTAAGTGCAGATATAGAGTAATATGACAGATTCAAAATGGTAATCAAAATCTAGTGCTACATTTTAAATTGCCAGTACACCACGGAAGTGGTGAGAATGCAGTCTATCCTTTTGTTTTCCTGTGTGCTCTACTAAATTAACATGACCCCCTTCAAAAACCTTCTCCCCTTTTCCAGAGGATCCCAATGAATAATTTTTCAATACAATTTTAAAACATCTTTTGGGAGGCTAAAATATTTCACTGTCCTAATCCATCTTTTCAGTTCTGATATAAAAATAAATACAATATAGGCATCAATCTTCCCTTTGCATAAAATAAGTTTCACACAGGTACATCCTCTTCTTACTTCATTTGCCTTGTTCTCATTAACATTAATCAAAGAATAATGTCTTCAGAGTTGCTCTGAAAATTGCTCTTGAAACGCCATATCACTTACCACAATAAAATGGCAATTCCTACCTTTCAATTTAAGTCAGTAACACAGAATAATTAAAGGGTCCAGTCCTGAACAAAATCACTTCAATTTTTGATTAAAAGAATTAATACATTACAATCAAAACATACTATAAATTATACTTCTCCTTAAATATATGCAGTGTTGTTGTAGCTGTGTCAGTTCCAGAATATTATAGAGACAAGGTGGGTAAGGTAATATATTTTATTGGGCCAACTTCTGTTGGTGAGAAAGACAAGCTTTTCAGCTGCACAGAGCTCTTCTTCAGGTCTGGGAAAGGTTTCAGAGTAGCAGCCAAGTTAGTCTGTATCCACAAAAAAAACAGGAGTATTTTACTCAGAGGGTCACAACTAAATACAAAATCGAAGGATAGTTTACCATAAGTACAGGTTTCAGAGTAGCAGCCGTGTTAGTCTGTATTCGCAAAAAGAAAAAGAGTACTTGTGGCACCTTAGAAACGAACAAATTTATTAGAGCATAAGCTTTCGTGAGCTACAGCTCACTTCATCGGATGCATTTGGTGGAAAACTTCAGAGTAGCAGCCGTGTTAGTCTGTATTCGCAAATTTTCCACCAAATGCATCCGATGAAGTGAGCTGTAGCTCACGAAAGCTTATGCTCTAATAAATTTGTTAGTCTCTAAGGTGCCACAAGTACTCCTTTTCTTTTAGCATAAGTAGTTTTTGTCTTTTCGCGTTTTCCTGTGTGAGTTCATTCAAAAGCCTAGTGGTTGTCTGGTTTCATTCACATACTTGTTGATGAACTCACACAGGAGAATGATAAAAGATCAAAACACCATAACACCTGTGGGTGAACACTTTTCATAAAGCGATCACTCTATATCTGACCTATCAGTGCTCATCCTCAAAGGAAACTGCACAACACTTTCAAAAGACAAGCCTGGGAGCTTAAATTCGTCACTTTGCTAGGTACTAAAAATCATGGTCTTAAAGACACTGTATTTATGGCTTATTACAACAATCTACAACCCACTAGCCCCCCTTTGTCCTCTGACAACAGGGGTGTTAAATGGCCACTTCACCTCGAATGGTCCCAGGCTTAGAATATGTGCTACTTATGCTAAACTATCTGTTTGATGTTATATTTAGCTGTGAACCTCTGAGTACCTTTACCAGACCTGAAGAGCTCTGTGTAGCTGGAATGCTTGTCTCTCTCACCAACAGAAGTTGGTCCAGTAAAAGACATTACTTCACCAACCTTGTCACTGTTTCTTCAAGTTCTTTTCCTCATTCTTGTGTTTTTCAAATTCTGAAGTATGTACATTTCCTCAAGATTCATGCCTCCCCCAGATTATAATAATTTCTACTGTAAAATTTTCCACGAGACTGTTTGAATTTGGCTATAAAATGCATTAAACCACATTCTAATTACCCCTGCTATAATATTTCTTTATAACACCTAAATTGCTTTTAGGAAAGGCGTTTCAGTTAGTGAATATTTTATACAAGGCCATTTCACATTTTGTGTTCCTCTTCTATGGAGCCCATTCATCACTACATTATCACATCAGAAAAGTACTCTCATTTGTCACCAGAACCAAAGTCTAATTCCTCTGAAAACAACAATATAATGAAGTCTTCTTATCCTCCAAATTATAACGGTCAAGATCCAGGTCTTTCTTTTTTAGGTTTCATAGTAGCAGCCGTGTTAGTCTGTATTCGCAAAAAGAAAAGGAGTACTTGTGGCACCTTAGAGACTAACAAATTTATTAGAGCATAAGCTTTCGTGAGCTACAGCTCACTTCATCGGATGCATCCAATGAAGTGAGCTGTAGCTCACGAAAGCTTATGCTCTAATAAATTTGTTAGTCTCTAAGGTGCCACAAGTACTCCTTTTCTTTCTTTTTTAGGGTACTGCATGAAAGTCCTTTCAGTTCTTTTATTTTACAGAATATTCACAAATTACTATAATGTAATATATTATGTAGTATATTTTGTAAGGATTCTGAGAAACTAAAAAAAGATCCTTAGAAAAGACAGGATTCAGTATATGATCCAATCGGAGAGTAATCCCATTGTCTTCTATGGGACTATTCGTGTGTCAGGTAGAATACGGCCTTATGTCTGAATTTGGAACCTTATGCTGGTAATACGCTTAGTGAAGAAAATGGGATTAACCTGAATAAGGACTGAAGGACTGGGCTTTAATATTTGAGCAATGTCAAAAAGTGAAATGATTAAACTTTAAAGAGACAAAGTCTAGTTTGAAATGTATGCTTCAGGAATAACTCCACAATAAAATTGGTGGTTTGGATTCAGTGACTATAAAACTCAGAGATTTAGGGCTACATTCAAAAAGGAGGTTTAGGCATTCCAATGCTAAGCAGTACAATGCCTAACTTTTATGCACTTTGCTGCCAAGTGAATTCTCAGTCCCAAGTTAGGGTTCCAGGCTCCCTATACAATGCATGGGGAGAGTTAGAAGCCAACACCTAGCATGGGAAACCACCAAAGGCTAGCCAGAAGGCCGTGCTGAGGAGAGGAGTGTGACCAATACCCCTCCCCTCAAATGGAGTTGGGTGCCTAACTCTAGGGGGGATGAAAATACTTCCCACCACTCGGGATTCACAGCTGTCAACCATCTCCTGGAGTTAGGTATAAGCCAGATCAATCTTTTCTCACAAAAAAAATGAGGCGGAGAAGGAATTCTAGCAGGAAACATAGGAAGAATATGATCATAGAATATCAGAGGTGGAAGAGTACTGTAAGGAGATCATCTAGTCCAACCCCCTGCTCAAAGCAGGACCAATCCCCAATATCTGCCCCAGATCCCTAAATGGCCCCTTCAAGGATTGAACTCACAACCCTGGGTTTACCAGGCCAATGCTCAACCACTGAGCTATCCCTCCCCCTCATGGATCAGGAATCAGGGCCTGCAGCAAAGCCAGTCTCAGGGCTACCTAACAAGCGCTGCTGACCTGTAGTAGGCTGCCTGATTGGCTACACAGTCTAATTGATTGGAAGAGTCAGTAAAGCAGCTCTTAAGCCCAGCAGCAGCAGCAGCAGCAGCAGCATTTCAGTAGCTCCTCGGAGCATTTGTCTATGGCTGTTATAGCTCCTGAGCCTGCTGGTTCCCTGCCTTGGATCCAGCGCTGCCCTGGCCTTGTCTTGCTCCAGGTAACCTGGCTATGCCACTCAGCTCTGATTCCTGACTTTCTTTCTGATCCTTGACTTTGCTCCATCAAGGACTTCACAAAGTTGCATTTCTGCAGAGCTTATAACCTGGTGCAGATTTGGGAAGGAAATGAATGGAAAACCACCTTTCATACCAGGTGTGATCACTTTGAGTAGTTGGTCATGCAGTTTGGGTTGTGCAACATCCTGGCAACCTTCCAGTATTTAATAAATTTGTTATTATTTACATGGATGACATCTTAATTTTCTCTTAAAGTCAGGCCATCCACAGTCATCACATGTTCATGTTCTTGGAGACACACTGCCAAAACCACCACAAATTTGATAAAGCCACAGTAGAATTCTTGGGCTATATCATCTTGCCTGAGGGACTTACCATGGACCTGCACAAGATGGCAATAATATCTGACTTTGGCAATAATATCTGACTAATCCTTCAGGTTCACCAATTTCTATAGGCAATTTGTAAAAGGATTCCCTTGCATGGTTACTCCCATAATGGTGCGCATACAAAAGGGGGGGAGCTGGGTTGCCTGGTCCATCGAGGATTAGTCAGCCTTTGATTAATTGAAGAGGGCATTCACCTCGGCATCCATCCTGATTTACTCACCAAGCCATTCACAACTGAGGCTGAGGTCTCGAATTTTGCAATAGGTGCTGTATTGTTTCAATACACAAGCCCCACAACTCCATCCTTGTGCCTTTTATTCTCAGAAGCTAACCCTATCGGAAAAAAATTATATTTTGGACAAGGAGATACTAGCTATAAATGTAGCTTTCGAGGAGCAGTGCCACCTCCAAGAAGGAGCCTGATCCCAGGCCAAGTCCTGATGGACCACTAGAATCTGAACTACTTCTGGACTGCTAGATACCTTAACCAACACCAGATCTGCTCATCCCTCTTCTTCACTTGTTTGACTTTGTGGTAAACTATCATGCAGGGATGAGAAATGGAAAAGCAGATGCCCTATCCCACAAAGACAAATATCTTGAACCTGGTGAAGATCCCTCTACCACCATGCTCAAAGTGTCCAAATTTGTCAATCAGATGATCAACAGCAGTCTTACATCCTCCATCCATTCCCTGATAACTCCTTCATAACCCAGCTCCACTAGACACTGAACGCTGCAGGTACCCAACCCAACTTCAAGTTCCTATTTTAGAATAGCCTCCTCAGTCACAAGGGTTGCACTTACATTCCAGAGAGACTAACTAGGCTTCAGGTATTGAAATGATGCCTCCATTTGCCACTTGTGGACCATTTTGGTCAATTCAAGACCTGGCATCCGGTCTCAAGAAGCTTCTAGTGACCATTACTATATCAATAGACTTCATTAACTGCGATGATCCCAGGACATTCAGTAATCCTGATTGCCATAGACCTTCTAACAAAGATGGCCCACTTCATCCTATGCTGTACTGTTCCTACCACACAGGAGACTGCTTGGCTTCTCCTGGAAAATGTCATCTGCCACCAAAGTTTACCGACAAGCATTATATCAGACTTGGGACCGCAGTTCATCTCCTGATTATGGCAGGAATTTCTCAGACTCCTTGGCATCAAATTCCTCCTATCACATTGTCCACCTATCACCCGCAGACTAATTGGCAAACAGAGAGAGTCAATCAAATCTTGGCACAGTGTCTTCACTGTTTTCTGAGTTATTACAAGAACAACTGTCTTACCCTGCTGTGCTCTGCTGAATTCGCATGTAACAATAAATTCCATGCCTTAACCCAACACACCCCATTCTTTACAAACTATGGCTTTCACCCCTAGTTCCGCACAGACATACCTGTAAGTTATCCAGTACCAACCACTTCAGATTTAGCCTCCCATCTATACAAGTTCACCAGCAGATCAGGGGAACACTTGTAGTTTGCCAAAGAAGCATATAAACACCCATGGGAACCAAGACTGTCAGGCTGCTCCAATCTCGACATAAGAGGCAAGGTATGGCGCTCTGCCCAGGATCTTAAATCGAGCCACCCATGTGCCATACTATCAAAACCTGGGCTCTTTCAGGATTATACAATGAGCAAACTCAGTGGCTTTAAAGTTACAGCCAGACAGATCATTGTAAATTTACCCCATCTTTGACATCTCACTTTTAAAGCCCTTCACCGAGAACCTGCACCCAAATTGCTCCAACCCACCACTGCCGCCTATAACAGTTCATGGATAGGAGTACTTGGTCCGCCAAAACCTCAACTCTCAATGAGTTAGTAGAAGATTCGAGTAGCTGGTGGATTGGGAAGGCTACAGACCGGACAAGAGGTCTTGAGAACCAGTAGAAAACATCCATTTCCTGGACCTACTGTTAGAACTCCGTCAGTAGTATTCTGAGAAACTGGGCCCTGAGGAGGCGCTCTTAAGGGGGAGGTACTGTCAGGATTCAGTGCCTGCGGCAGATCCAGTCTCCAGGCAAACTTAATGAGGGCAGCTGGCCTCTAGTAGGCTGCTTGATTGGCTACTCCACCTGATTGGTGGGAAGAGTTTGCTGACCAGTTCTTAAACCCAACAGCAGCAGCTTGGTGGTTGCTCAAAGCATTTGTCAAGGGTGTGATAGCTCCTCCTTGTTCTCTGCCCTGCTCATGCCATGGACACAACCTTGCCTTACTTCTGGTAATGTAACTCTGATTCCTGACTTTGGGTGTGATCTTCAGCTCTGACATCTGACCTCTGGCTCCAGTTCTGACCCTCAGCTCTGATCCTGACTTCAGCTTTGACCCTTGGCTCTGGTATCTGGCCTTTGACTCTGGCTTTGATGCTGACCTTCTATTCTTGGCTACCAACTCCTGCTTCAACCACTGGGTATGACGCTGGGTCTCCCAAGTGAGTGCCTTCACCACTGGAATATTGTGGGGTGGGGCTTCCTCAGCTTTTCTTATTGAAGCTGCTACAGGTTGCATAGAATAATCAAGGCTCCCTGGGCCAGAGAAAGAGTGAGACTCTATAACCCAGTGATTAGAGCACTTACCTGGCATGTGGGAGAGTCAGGTTTCAATCCCTACTTCAACGACTAATTATTTATACTAAGTGGAACTGCTTCATCAGGAGATATTGAGGGAGATACACCCCAAAAGGATAGGGTTTTGTTAGAAACATATCCAATAACCAGTTCACATAGTCACTATGGAAAGTCAACATATGCTCTATATAGAGATAAAGTCCACATCCAATTGACTAAAATTAATGATGTTTACTGGGACTTAGGCTCCTAAGTGACTTAGGTGCAATTGAAAATGTTACTGTTGGTTAAAATAATGTCATGGAAACCTAAAAAATAAAATGTTTCCTTACTACATTTTTATTTCATTCTGTACTGGGTTGTTATTGCCATTGAATTTTATTATTATTATTTCAATAGGAATGGACAGAAGCACTTAATTTTTTAATAAACAGAGTAAAATTCCAGAACATCAAAGTTTTTAGAAAGTGCCCTTAAGTGTTTTTATGGAGCTTATTTTTTGAGTGTCACAGATAATCATCAGATTAGCAAGCCACAGCTGGTAGTAATAATCACATACAGTACATACACATTTCTAGGAAAAAAGCTGTGTTCTACCAAATTTGTCCATGACAGTGACATTGCAAGTTGCCTAAGATAAGACAGACACAGCTACTAGGATCTTGCACTGAAACTGGAAAACTCTATGATGTTTCAGCAATGTAAAGATGCATTTGTATTCTCCTGGGGGACAAAGTGCTAGCATTTAAATTGTTTTTCTCTATTCCTAGAGAAACAGTAGCTCATGCTTATCTCAAGCAATTACTAACTGCTGATTTCTGTCATTTTTCTGGTCTTTTTCTTTTTAATTTATTTATTTATTTATTTGGCAGGAAGAGACTTGTAACATAGATGGACTATGCTACAGTGAAGGAGATTCAAGCCCTACCAGTCCATGTCTTCTCTGTGAACCTGACATTTCTAAATTCACATGGTCTATTAATGAAAGTAAGACAGATTTTTGTAAGATTTACAGGCATTTTGGTAAGAATGCAGTATTACATTCATTAAGTTTTAAACTGGGGCCTGATTCTGCAATCTGTGTGTATTGCCTTCAGTGGGTGTTTTGGGTGCACAAGGAATACAGGATTGTGATTGTGTGTATGTGCTACACATATATATGCAAGTTTCTGGTTCTAGGTTGAAACCTGGCAAAACTTCACAGAACTTTAATACAAAACAAAAAAAACAAAACAAAAAAACAGATAACCCCCCGAAAACAGGATTTTAGGAACTATCCACACAGCAAACACTTGAGATGTATCATTTCTGCAGTACTGAAAATTGTTAGCCAAGGGGCTACTGGCCCCAAAGACATCCATGCTACTCTCAAGAGTACAGGCTTTAAAGAGAAACCACTCAAGGAAAACAATATATTTGAAACACCAATGGAAGCAGATTATTTGGGGGTTTTAAAATAGGCTATAGGCTAAATTCTTGTAGGTGTTGCACAAAGGTGTCTAGGAGAAATCCAACAATCTGCAAGTGGAGCAAAGGGGAGAAATCATCCACCCTTATTCCTCTCCAAAAAACCTACAGGTGACCCTCTGAGGCCCTCATGACAGAAGTCATGGTGAAGGCTTCTGAGGCAACTCCTAGGGATTAAGGCCTGCAGTCTACATTTTTGTGTATGTACCCAAAAACTTGAGATAGCCATTACCCAGAAACCCCTTGTGCGGATTATTCATGCTCCTAACAGCAATGATTGTCCTGGGTTTATGTTCATGGTCACACATGTGTGCACAGCATTATTATTGAACTGTTGTTACAATAGATACATGCATTGGTTGCGGAGAGCAATTACATGTAGACCTAGCATTTGATTCTGTGTTGGCTTTCTGTAAACTTGGTCATGTTGTAATGCAAAGGGTCCACCAGGATAACAACTATTAAGGTCCACCTGAACCAGAATAGTGCTGGGGGGGGAGGGGAACAGACTAAACAAATCATACTATATGTTATCATCTAGAGAATAGCATAAGATTTAGATTTGGATTTCTGATGCCCCAAAGTATTGGAATTGGGATTTTGGTTTAAGCTTTAGTAAAGCTAGGAGTCCTTTGTGAAATCTGGACACAGATCCTTATTCAACCACCCAAAGTTTCAATAGTGCTGAGGTCCATGATTGGGACTCATTCCCATGTCCAGAATTGCTGAGACACTTAGAGAAAGTAAATAGAGTGCTATTTTATATTCATATATTTCTCATTGGATAGAATAAAACCCTCCATGTAAATCAAAAACACTCCTCTTTACAGTCTGCTTCAGGAACACCTCATTTCGTGTGCCACTGTTTTTGTTACTTCCTCTTGTAACTCTCCATCCGATTAACACCTTTGTGTTTATCTGCAACTGTATACCCATTGAGCATGCCATTGATTGCTTCTGGCATAACCTTTATGGGCTTAGTTGTTTTGAGTGTTTGTGACATAAAAGATAAATGAATAATAGATAGAAGCTTTCAGCAGTTATGCCATGACAGTTTGCTGGACAAGCAACTTAGGTTTGATAGCACAGCAAAGACAAGTGAAGAATCCTATTTAAATAATTGCATAATGTAAGACATGCTTTGGAAAGCAAAGGCTGAAAAATTGATACTTAAGAATAAAAGGATAGTGCTGATTCTGCTCCACATGCTGTTTACCAAAATTTATTGCAAAGATGCATCCAGTTCTTATGAGAGATATTATATAGATTTAAAATACCAGACTATGAAATGAAATTAATCTTCATAAATGAGAGGGTTACTCAAAGCTAAACATACCTATGAAATGAATTCCATTATGACATGATTCTTTTAAACATCAATAAATGTAAACTTGTACTGGTGTTTAAAAGAGAGAAAGGATGGGTTTGAGTTTAAGACACTGAACTAGGACTCAGGAGGTCAGGTCAAATGCCCAGCTTTGCTACAGACTTGCTGTGTTACCTCAGGCAAGTGAATTAATTTCTCTGTCTCAGTTTACAATTTTTAAAGTTGGGATAATAATTCATTTCTCTCACCCTTTGTTTTATCTACTTCAATTGTAAGATCTTAGGGGTAGGGTCTGTCTCTTATTTTGTGTTTGTACAGTGCCTAGCTACAAGGGGCTTTAATTTTGATTGAGGCATCTAGTCCCCTACTAATGAAGTACAATAATAATGTATATGAGATCAAATTGTGATACCTTTAATCATGTTGACAAGCACCTTATTCCTCAAAATACCCATTGAAATGGAGCAAGGTAGTACTGAAGTCATGAGTTAATGGTATCAGAAACGGTTCAATGGGCTGGTTGTTTAATTTACAATACTTTTTCTCAAAGTTGCCTGTTCAATTCATTTGTCATTCATCAATTTGGCAATTAGATTACTTAAACTTAACATATGAATTACATATGCTGTAAGTATACACATATATTTGTATGTAGTTATAATTTTTCTTGTCTTCAATGCCTATAATACACCACTGGAGACAAACAAGTTTCAAATTCAAATACAGTCAACTAGTATGCAAAGAAATCCTCTTTAATCACACATTCACAGATGTATACAAGGCATGTAGACATAGAGATCTATTGTATACTTCAATATGCAATTTTTCTTACAATAGACAAAAATATGAAAAATCCCTGAAAATAATTAAACCTCGTAAATCAAGGTGATATTTGATTGATGAAGTGAAGGAACAGTATCCTCTACAGAACTCTGAAATGCTATTGCATTCATTTTGTTGTAACTGATCTTTCCTCTTCCAGGTAAAGAGGATTTATTTCAATTTATTTTCTTTGTGCTCCTTATAAGGTAGATCTAACCATGTGGGCAATATTCACTTGTCCCTTGAAAAAGGTTTGCATTTGCAAATCACAACATCAGGCTTACAAGAGCTTGCAGTGTTGCTTTCTGAATTTGTTATTTTAAACCTCTTACTATAATATCCTGTCCTGCAGTTTTTTCACAAGTAATACAAATGTATTGTCATTTTCTGATTTCTACATTCTCAGTCTAGCAGTGCGTGTAATTCCGTGGACAAGTAAATGGTCAAAAGGTAAGGGAGGTATCATTTGACACATAAAAATGTATGTATAGAATTATAATTTCAGTGATGTCATCTTCCGTGATGTGGTGGGAGGGACTCACTGCCTCCCCCCAGTTCCAGGTCCTATGGTTGATGGAAATTTTGATCATCAGAAACAGATCAAGTTGAGTATCATTTAAAGCCCTTTTTCCCAGGAGCAGATGATATGAATCATAACAAACACAGAACAATTATGTAGATATATATTCGAGAAAATGTGTAAAATATCATTTAAAAATTGTTTTTTAAGTCATGTCAAAATGCAATCCTCACAAAGTTAAACTGTGAGCCTTGATCGACAAGTGTGTTATCAATTAATGCTCAGAACATGATACCTGATCATTTTTTAGTGTTTCAGATTACTTTATATGGAAGAAGAAAAGGAGTACCGGTGGCACCTTAGAGACTAACAAATTTATTAGAGCATAAGCTTTCGTGAGCTACAGCTCACTTCATCGGATGCATCCGATGAAGTGAGCTGTAGCTCACGAAAGCTTATGCTCTAATAAATTTGTTAGTCTCTAAGGTGCCACCGGTACTCCTTTTCTTTTTGCGAATACAGACTAACACGGCTGCTACTCTGAAACCTGTATATGGAAGGAGTGCTTCAAACTGATTTGCCATCATCAGCAAAAGAGAATTGGTTCAGTGGTAAAGATGATCAGCTTTGTTTATTATGCCAAAAGAATTGTAATGAGGCACTGGTTAAGACATCAGCAACCAGCCAGAAATTTCTGGAATCCATCCACAAATGGTATGCACATAGTTACATGACATACATTACATAACTTAATTAGTTACAATCCCAAAGTAATTTATCACAGAATTTTTGTTTTTATTTTGGTCTTGATCATTTTTAGGCATCAATGGGGAGAAGAAATGTACTGACTAGGAACTGAATCTTTGGAGAATATGACCATGGAGGACACGGTTACACACAACTCTCAGTGGCACTTTACATGCTATAAGAAGTACACACATAAACTGCATCTGGCAAGATTGGAGAGGAAAACAGCAAGCACCAGGAAACATTTGAAGACAATGGGACAAGTGTCAGTTGTGGGCAAAACTCACTTTATACTAGGTCCTATGGTGTGCATTTTGAGAAGACACCTACATCTTCTGCAGTAAGCCGGAAGCCTGAAGACACCCATTAACCACAGTTTCAACATGTGAGACAGATGAAAAACTGTCTGAAGCTGCCACTTGTAGTGAGACAACCCCAGAACTCCATCAAATTTTGAATGAATCATTAACCGTAGCTGGATGACTTTCTCAGAAGTAACCAAGCAGCATTTTAGGTGCTGTTTAATGCCAAGAAAGGGCAATTTTAAAGCTACAAAATGAGATTACTCACACTGGCAACACATTTGCATATGACAGACTGAGTTTATTAATATGATGAAAGCAGTCTTCTGTGATGAGATAGCTAAATATGTCAGATGAATGGATATCTTGGGTAATGAATGAACAAAGCCTCCAAAACCCAAATAATTATCCAAGACTCCATCAATCTATGGGCACCAATCAAGAAGAACAGACTTAAACTGGACTCTAGTGCAAAGAAGAAAGTCAGACTGAAGGTGTCAGGGACTATTACAGAGCTAATCACAGATAGACCATTGTTTGCTTTTCGTGTCCAGATCTCAGCATGATGTTGATCTACATGAGACTTGGGAGAATATGAGTTTTCGGTGGTTGCATGATTGATGTTCAAATATGATGGAACAATGCACATAACAGACAAAAAGCAAACTAATACACATCTCACATGATCTTCCTAAGCCAGCACCTACTGATAACATGACAGGTACTTCATGCCAGCAAGAGGCCTTTCAGCATGGATGGTATGGCTGAGTACAAGCTTTCAACAAACCAGAAACTGTTAACGCCTGCTGAGATTTGGCTGAATACTTCATTATGATGCCACAGAGAAAATATTGGATCTATGACATAGTCCACCTCGTGTTTGACATGCAGGCAGAGGAATCAATTTAAAATATTACCAGAAAGAAGAGACTCCATGGTATTTTACCTATCCAGTACAAAATCATTGGCTCCTCAAACATATCCAATGTCACATTGAAGAAACTACTCTGTCATACGCACAGGAAGGTCGAGTTAACTGCACACCTTGCAGGAATTGCTCAAAGAATTTCATTGTTGCATGGTATAATGAAGTTGCTGCCTTGCACTTTTCCGTGGAGTTTCTTCGTAGTTCCCATGAGGAGGCTGACACTAAAATTATCTTGCCATCAATGCCAGAGAGAGTGGTGTTACTAAACTCTAGATTTTTTGCACAAGTCACAGATGTTCTAGAGCTCTCTATGAGATGCTCCCAAGACTTCAGCTTTTGTGCCTGCTGCTGGGGAGCAGAACCTTTTGTATACCTCAGGGATGTGTTCCTATCACTCAGATCATTAAAAGCTACCACACTGCCAGGTTTCCACACCCTTTCAGGATATGACCACTACTGGAAGGCTGGTTTGAAAGACCAAATTGTCTTACTGGAAGGCAGTTAATTCAGCCTCCAATGTCTCTTTCCTCACTCTGAAGGTGCTCAGAATGGCTGAGACAGTTCCTGATGAGGTCATAAATGAACTGGAGACATTCATATGCCAAGTTTTGAAGACCAACATTACAACACTTGCAGAGCAATGTTGGTGGATGTTTTTCAAGAAGTAGACAGACGGCAAAAAATTGCCATGACAGGGGATGCATTTATACCTGCTATCGAGAGAGCAAATTATCAAGCAAGGGAGAGGCTCTGGAATGATCAAGCACATCCAATACTACCCTTCCCTATTGAGCACAGATGGGTCTTGGAGGACGGACTGATCACACCTGTTAATGGTGAAATACCATGCGCTCCCGAATCAATCCTTCAGCTAATCAAATGCTCCTGTGCAAAGACTAGATGCTCATGACCCTGCAAATGTTTGGCCAGCTGCCTGCCTTGTACAAAGATGTGTGCATCTGGCTGAGACGAGGATCAGCATGATGTGTCTAGCTATGATGCCCTAAACTCAGATGGCACTGCTGATGACTTTGATGAATAAATGTTTTTCAGTCCTGCATGTAAAGGCTAACTTCCCTAGGATTACCAAAGATCAACGTCTTTTTTTTTATGTAAGCAATCCATCTCTGTGTTAAAATATAATTAAATAAACATTGATTTTTAAACATTGTCTTGAATATAGATCTACATAATTCTTCTAGATATGTCATCTTTGCCACTATGTTTGTAGGAGAAAGGGCTTACGAATGATACCCAGCTCAACCCATTTCCAATGACACTGTATTATTAAAATTTCCACAAACTGGAGGATCTACAACTGGAAGCCGTGGGTGGGGGGGTGGGAGGGAGGAGTAATGAGACCCCTTCTCACCATGCCACAGAGGATGACACCATTTTTATGAATCAAATGACACCTCCCTTACTTTCTATCACTAACTTGCCCACAGAATGAGATTTTACTGCTTTGAACTCCCAGACTATGCTATAGTGCTGAGCTTCACTCCAATAGTCACTAAAGCTCAACAACCTCACTAATCCACATACTTTATAACGCACACATTAAACACACACACATCCCACTTATTAGTATCAATGTATGGCTGATTGCTTCAGGGAGCTCTCATATTCCTAAGACTTCATTATATATATTCCCAAATGTACAACCGCTATTATTAGCTGCACCTGAATGTTCCAGTCAAGATCTGGGCCTCATTGTGATAAATCCTGTCTGATGCATAGTTAGAAACAGGGGAATCACATTATAAATAGAACTGCATGAGCCATACATACAGGAACAGCTGGCTGAAGTTTCAATACTTTCACGTCTTTGCCCCTATTACAATTACAGTTACCACTTCAGGTAAGAGATGGGGAAAGGGAAGCAGTGGAAGGGTATAATTCCATATTGGGACTGCTCCGACGAATCGCAAAAATGATGAAGGTTCCATATCAATGATGAGCCAATTAGAATGGAGGAGGTTGTGCTTTATGATGGAGTACAGCACTTTGTTATCTCTGACATTACTCTTATCATCAGCTTTAGTTCACTTAGTCTATTTACCACATTACTTGAAAAAATCTGCCCTGTGAATATTTAAATTGAAGAAGTCTGAATGTACATAATTGTTGTCTCGTTTCTGCTTTTTAGACAATCTACCTCCTGTGTTCCAAGTCCCTTCCAGCCAGCTGCTGACGTTTATGGGTGAGAATTTTGTTTACCAGTTAATAGCAGTGGATCCTGAAGGGTCGGCAGTGCTATTCATCTTAGAGGCTGGGCCACAGGATGCCACGCTGTCTCCTGCTGGCCTTCTTATCTGGAAAGTCGATTTGGAAGAACCGCAGATCTTTGAATTCTCTGTGTCAGATGAATGCAATGCACAAAACAGATACTCTGTTGAGGTAGGAGGGAAACATTAAGAAAAAAAACTGTTTATCATGCCATTGGTTTAGTGCATTTTCCATTATGGCTAATAATTTGTTACTGTCTTAAAAACTGAGACTTCAGCTATTTCTTAGTAAGTGCATATAATCCAGTATGGCAGTAATGATCAATTAATCAAATAAATATCTCTGAGAGCATAGAACCAATATATACAATGAACAGGAGCGGGTTCTATTGATTGCTATTTGAAAGAACTCTCTTGCACAGCCTCTTAATAGTTCATTAATCGGCTTTAACATTCACAGTCTGCATTTGGATCTTTGGAAAAAGCACATACTATAAAAGACCAAGTTTTAACTTTAAAGGGGAGATTATAACTCATTCTCAATTATATCTTTAGAGGGTACCTTGCTCTTATGTCATTACTTCACAAGTTTGGTTTCTCGTACATTGCTTTGTCTTTATTGTAAGGTGCTACATTAATCCTGTGATATCATGAGCTAATGAGATGAATGAGGTAGGGTGCAGACTCTTAATACTAGAGCAGTTTTGCTAATAATGGATAATTGTTGGAGATGCTAATGAGACTCTAACAAAGTTTTCTCCAAAATAATCATCTGTAGAGTTCTTAACTAAGTTATAGTTTCCCCATTTCTTTATCAGAGGGGTAGCTGTGTTAGTCTGGATCTGTAAAAGCGGCAAAGAGTCCTGTGGCACCTTATAGACTAACAGACGTATTGGTTGTTACTGTGATGGGTGTATTAGAAATGAATAGCTAGATTTTATAGAGAGAATGTTTCTTTGTTAAAATTCTTTGAAATTTTGTCTTTGCAAGTACACAGCATAACTGCACTTGAAGCTGTTCTCTTTACTTGGAATAGAGACTATCTAGGGAATGCATGCCTGCAAAGACATTTGTTAAAGAATTAGTGGTTAACACTAAAGGCAGGCAAGCAGTTTAAAAGGTTATTTTTTTTTTCATTCAAAACTAAGGAACTAAGGAATTCTGCCCTCAGATTCTCAGTAACAATTGCTATTGTAGCCAACAGGAATTTTGTTTGCACATTTGAGGTTAGACTGTGCCCCTTAATGATGGAAGCTAAAATCCAGCTTTCAATAGTATAAATAAAAAGCCTTCACTGTGAGACTAGCTCTATGGAAATAGTGCATTGGTTATAACAAAGTTTTTATTAGTAATGGATGGGAAACGTATTTCAAAAAAAATTTGCATCCCAAATTGGGATGAAAGTCAAAATCTCAAAAAATTTCACTCATTTACAAAACAACACCACAAATCAAAATATCTTGTTATATTAATTTCTATACATTTTATTTTCATTACAGCCTTTCCTTCTTTTTTAACCTTGTTTTATTATAAATTAAGTCAAATTCCTAGATGCAAAGTTGTTTTTAATTAAAAATGTCATTAACTGCTTTAAAAATGTCAAAATTGGACATTGACAATTTTGAAATTTTTTGCAACGTTTTTTACAAGTCAGGAAATTCATCAAAACCAATGCTTTCCAGCAAACAGTTTAGGTTTCAACAAATCAGCATTTTTCATCAAAAGAAGTGTTGTTGACATGTTCCTGACAACTCTACTTTTTATAATGATGTATCATGAGTTTGCATTTCAAGTCAAACCTTAAAAGGTAGCTAGATGCACCTTTCCTCTATGATTATTCATTAGGAGAAACATATTTATGACTCCCTTTTGCCTCTTCCAGGTTTTAGTGAAGCCTTGCAGCTGCATGAATGGTGGATCATGTGTTACCAATATTAACTTCCCTCCAGGAATTGGTGAATATCTCTGCATATGCCCCAGTGGATTTGATGGGAACTTTTGCCAGGAAAATATAAATGACTGCAAACCAAACTCATGTGGCACTGGCATGTGCATGAACAATGTAGATAGCTACACTTGTAAATGTCCAGATGGTTTAAAAGGTAACACATCACTGCTTCTAACTCCTATTTGATCTGGTAAGGACTGTGGGGTTTTCAAACAGAGTGTAGGATGTTCACAAACATGTCAAGTGGGCTGCATGAATCCTCTCTCTGCTGCCATCACTCCCTTTCTTAGCTTAAGGCATGTGGTGAATGTATAAGTACAGCCATTGGTTGTCAGTGCTGAGGGAATCAAGCAACCCAAAGCTCTAGCCCATTGAAATCAGAGTGGAACCTGTGGTGTTATGAACTGTTCTGACCTCAGCTCATCTCCTTCTAACTCCCACTCTGTCATCCAAGCAGGAGAGCTGGGAAGCCCAAAACAGGTAGGTGGTCATCTTTATGGGGCTGCACTAAGCTGAACCAAGGAGCACTGTCAATGCTGTCCAAGAAGTAGCAGAAAGGGGGCAGAACTGAGAATGGGTGATGGAAAGGCAACTGAAAAGGAGATGAATGATGTTCGGAGAGAGGGAATAAGAGCTGAAAAGGGCATGAGAGAGATTAAGAGGTTTATTGTTGTAGCAGAACAACACTACCCTACCTGAAGCTTCATTAGTCATTGGGCCTTCATCAGGCGTAACACCTCTGGGGTTCCCAGACACGTTGCTGGTACAGTGTACTCTTCTCTGCCTGGCTAGCCATCTCTTCTGACCCCCATGTAGGACATACAGAGCCATTGTCTCACCTCTTCCTGGTCACCTTTTTGGGTATCTGCTGCTGCAGAGAGTGATAAACAAGCAGCAATGCACATTCATGACAGCACAAGGACGGCAACTGTGGACGGCTCTCATGCGGATGGCATAAAGGAGAAAGACATATTTGATCTTTCATTTACCAGGAGCAAGAGACTGTGGGGGCAGGGTGAGACTGAAAGCACATGAGGGAAGGAATGAGAGAATGCAATGCAGGGACAGACACAGATGGGAAGCTGCAGGAGATGCAATGAAAGGAAAGAATGAGGTAAAAGACTGAAACATGGAAAGAGATAATACAAGCATCAAACAAACAGCATAGGCTAAAGCTGGACCTCCTACAAAGGATTTAGGCCTTTGGTTTTGATTTGCAGTGAATAGTTCTATCACTTGTACAAGTGAGCAGGTAGATGCAGGAGGAATTTCCATCTCTAGCTGTTATGAAGCAGATCTTCACCTGGTATAAATTGTTACAGTTCCATTAAAGCCAACAAAGTACACAGATCTACACCCGCTGCAAATCAGGCCTAGTGACTATTTATGATCCTATGATCTTTTTCTGTTTTAAGTGGTTTTGCTGTTACAATAATTTTGGGCATGGACATAATTCTACACTCTTTGAGAGGATACTTAAATAAACCCTGGAGTATTTGCTGACAAACCAAAGTGGTCTCAGGAGAGCATTTAGAATACAAAATAGTACGTGTACAAAATTGCTAAAATTACTCATCTCAGATGATATGCCTCTGTCATTTTCATTTTAAAATATAAGTTAGAGAAAGATAAAACTAAGCCAGCTAGCTACATCCACATAACTTCCTGTTGCTCATAAAAAGATTCAAGTGAGTTGCTTACTCTGGCTAACTGGAAATATTGAGATGTTGTTGAAAAACTAGAGTGTGAAAGCACATGAGAAACCTTACAAAGAGATTAAACAAAATGGACAGTACACATTTGTTGGGAATGCACTTTACAGAACTTCTTATTGTTTTGATATTTTGCTTGTTATAGCAGGAACTTTCTTCAAGAATGTTAATATACGGTGCAAGCCAATTTCAAGAACAGAAAAAGAACTAGAGAAATGTAAAAAAATTGAATTTAAATGTTTGCGCCAGATAAGAAAACTTGTTGAATGAAGTCACTTATTTATTGGTAGAATAACAACAACACAACAGTGGCAGCAAAAGCTTCCTCCAATACGGCTCACCCCTGTTCTCACCAAGTCTTCAAATACTTATTCCTTTGCATCTCCCCTAATGCTACTAATATTATAGCCAGTTATAGCTCTGGAACAATACCACTCAGATGCCTCTGTGTTTCACAAAGTCTGCTGAATCAGCCATCAAAGAGTAACAACTTTCAGTTGCTGTCAAACCATACCAGATTAAAATCACTTTTCTAGTGATGAAAGGTCATTACCATTCTTGAGCCCGTGTCTCCTGGAACTAAACCACATGTCAATGTGGATACTCACAAGTTCCGTACTGAAAGTTACACTCCACTTTTAAAAATTGAAACAATCAAGTTCAGACATAAAACACACCCTAATGAAATAGTAGTGGCTGCTGTACACTAGAAAACTGCTGCCCTAGTGTTGGAAAGGTGATTAAAAGACAGAATGCCCAAATGCACAGTAGGCTCATGGAAAAACCTGACTTCAGTTTAGGAGGGAGGAATATCCATTTTCAGCCAAAGCCAGCCAACAGATTTTACTAAATCCGTCTGAAAACCGAAGAACAGTCATGCAAACCCACACCCTCTCTTTCAGCAATTCCCTCACTGCTCCTGCTTGTTTTCTTCTAAGCAACTGACAACTGTAAAGTTGCAGCAGGAATGAAGAAAGATGTTTCTTACTGAGACATGACAACTGATATTTTTGAGGCTAAAAAACAGCCTAGAATTACCTTTGCTGGCACACAAAGAAAGCACACACATATTCATGCTGTAATCCAGGATCTTCTTTCTCAGCTTCCTTTGTAGCAAAGTATGCACTAGCAAATAAGATCCTGGGGGGCATGTCAGCCCCCTTCCGCCTCTCTCCCCACCCCTCCACACATGCTGTTAAAGCTCTGTCAAAGCACTTCACCAGGCTACATACATTGTACAAACTCCAGTGTTTTAGTTAGAAACTGGCATTCTCACTGCAAGTTCTGAAGTAGGGAACAGGGAGGGGGAAGTAATATGCCAACTCCTTAAATAAAATAAATGGGATTGCAAAAGAGTGGGGGCTAAAATGGCGGGGCAATCCAATAGGCAAGTCAGCAATACTGTAAATTGATCAGTATTAGGTTACGCCTCATCTAATATCTTCATTAATGTTCAAGAAGATGGAGTAAATGACATGTTAACAAAATTCACCAATGACCCAAAATGTAGAAGGATACATGAACAGCAGTGAGGAGTGAGAAAGGGCTTAGAGAAAGTTAAAAACATGGGCAGAAAGTAAATTAAATGAGACGTGGAAAAATGCAAGCCAATGTATTTGGGGAAAGCAAATTCAGATAGTAAGTAAGAGAAAGAAATCTTGAAAGAAACCTGCTATGTAAGACTGAGTATGGAAAAGAAATTTAGAAAGGGAAAGTGTAGGATGACTATCCAAAAAATACCCTGATAGCTGATTGGAATCTTCTATTTGGCTGGAGAATATAGTCTCCCAAGGAGAGTGGGAGAAACCTCATTACTAGAGACTTTTAAAACTGGGTTTGATAAAAACATTCAGAAACATAGTATAGGGAATAATTCTTCACTGGGCCCAGGGAGATGGACTAACTGACTAATTAGTCTCTCATTTCTGTGGGCCTGATTCTGATTTCATTTTCACTGGCATTAATCAGGAATAACTCTAGTGAAGTCAATGAGCCTGATTCTCCACTGAGTTGCACCAGTTTTATCCTGCTGCACTCATTCACGTGGAGAGTCAGACCCATTGATGTTATATTAGTATATGAGAATGAAGACCTATGAGTCCATGTGAACTAGCTTGTCTTCATAACCAGCTTGCTGCTTAAAAATCCTTATGGGAGATTTTCAGTATGATTTAAAGAACACTTTACTTCTACTTATATTTTGTTGGGACAATGGATAAACAGCAGATTGAAGAATACCTAACACTTAATATGTTATTATCATTACTATAAAGCCATGGATGTATGATTCATGTCTGTTGAAAGACACACCAGGTTTCACTGATCACATTTTTTTCTTGGACATTTATATGCAATATACATTATTTTTGTAGTATTTTCCTGACCAAAAATACTTAAAAAAAAACCAAGCAAACAAACAAAGCAACAACAAAATAAAGAAATAATTGAGTAAAACAGAAATACATCTCAATGTTTTAATAGAGGTGAAAAATTATAAGCAAGTGAAGCTTAAAACCAGCTGGGAGGTAGATGATTTTACTTCAGGGCAGGTTCTGTGACAACAATATAAGCTCATCCTTGATGTTGTGTTTATGTCTCAGTTCCCCAGAAAGCCATCAATGATCTAATGAGAAGGCAATACTGTCATGCTCAAGTGACAAAATCATTTTAGCATCAAATCTTTACAAATGATAGTGAACAGGTAGTAGAAGCAAAATGTTAACTCTTTTAAGAGTTTCCCAAATGCCACTTCTAGGGAAGAAACTTACTAAACACAACATGCATTGTTAAGTAGCTGTGATCCAAGTGAATTATATCCCTGCATTCCTGAGCGTGACATCAGAGTCTCAGGGCTTGTCTACACTACCACTTAAATCAATGCAACTTACATCGCTCAGGGTGTGAAAAAACCACTCCCCTGAGTGATGCAAGTTACGTCGACTTAAAGCGGTGTCCACACTGTGATATGTCAGCGGGAAACGGTCTCCAGCCAACATAGCTTCCGCCTCTCGTTGAGATAGACTAATTATGTGAATGGGAGAGCACTCTCCCATCAGCATAGCGTGTCTTCACTAGATGCACTATAGCGACGCAGCTGTATTGGTGCAGCTGTGCCAATGTAGTGCGGTAGCGTAGACTAGCCTTCAGCGAGCGTGGAAGTGAGAATGGGAATAGACATGGGCAGGAGCTTTTGAAAAGTCTGGGAAAAGTGCCTTTTATCTATCTCAATTCACATCACAAATATTAATTCATTTCCCTTCCGCACCAATATTGTCCTCGCTCTACTAATGACAAAACCAAAAAACCTCAATATCCACTGACTGGGAATAGAACCAGGTATCTAGAATCCAATCTCAAGTGCAGTAACTTAATAGCAAAACCACCATGGATCCATCTATGAAATTAAATGAATAGTCCCTTAATTATTTTTAGAAGCCTTTTCTAATTTTATACTATTTCTCCAGTAATGGAACAAACTTTAGTTTCTTTTACACTACATAATACTCCCAGAATCCCTCAGTGATATTATAGCCCTATAATTCAAAATGGTCGGTTACTTATTCTTCAGTATATTTAATAGGATCACACTCAGAGTTTGGTCCTGCATCCCTTAATGGGTCATTTCTCTGTAAATACAAGGAGATGGATATTTCCCTTCTCAGAGTTTTGTTGTTTTTTCTCTCTCCAGAAATGGGGGAGCACGGTTTGCACAACAATAGCAGCACTTTCAGCCTCCACATCTGTAGAGGGACCCATCTGAGGCCAGCATAATCTGTCCAGAGTCCTTGTTGCTATTATTTGTATTGTAGCCTTGCCCAGAGGCACCAATAAGAATTGAGGCCCAACTGTTCTAGGGACCCTACACACACAGTAATACACAGTCCCTGTCCCAAACACCTTTCAGTGATACCACTTCTTCTGCTTCCCCACCACCCCTAGGCCATAGTATGCTACAAACTTTCTGGATACTCCACCTGAACCTTAGCTACCTTGTCCATATGCCCCGAGATGGTCAGGTGCTATTTTAAGCCCAATGCCATTACCAGTGATATTAATATATCATCTTTACATTATTATTAAAGTAAAATAAATTTTTAAAGTCTGATTCAACTTTTAATTTACATTGTTTGCCTTTTGCAATTTTCTCAACACAAATTACTCAGGATCACTTTGTTTATTGGATGGTCAGTTTAACTAGATGGTCAGTTTCCTTTTTAGGTTCCCCTGAACTGGTCCAGTGCTGTAAGTTTGGGGATGTAAAGACTGCAGAGAATGCAAGACGCACACTCTATTGGTCTGAGTTTTACGGTCGTTTATTATTTTAGAACACTTAAACTCTGCCTCAAATTTGCTTTGAGTGTGTCCCTTTAAATTACATTATAAGAACAGAGCATGAAAATTTCCAAAAACCATCTGGTTGTTTTGTAAGATTTGTTCCAAGCAAACCCTATCAGGTTGACAAGCAACAAGCTGTTAATAATATGGCTCAAATAAAAAACAACAGCACAATACATCAGAACATGGCTTTCAACATGCTAAAGTCCAAATGGTGACACTGAATTTTTAAATACATGGCAAAGATCTCAGATAAATGACATAAAAAGAAAAAAGAAAAAAAGCAGAGACAAAAGCTTCAAATGAAGCTTCATTTTCTTAAAATGAATAAAGTTTTCCATGCAGTCTCAAGTTCAACAGTTCGATGAAGTGAGCTATAGCTCACGAAAGCTTATGCTTAAATAAATTTGTTAGTCTCTAAGGTGCCACAATTATTCCTTTTCTTTTTGAAAAAACTGACAGTAATAATAAACAGTGAGATAACAGCAGATTTAAGTGAGACTGGGGAATTTGGCTCTAAAATGAGTGATGTACCCTGTAATGAGTTTACAATCAAGAGTCTACCTGAACATTTCAGCTGAGGAATAAACACAGATCCTTCCTTCTTATTAACCTCTCCTTTTTTTTTTTTTTTGCCACAGGTCTTACTTGTCAGGAAGATGTGAATGAATGTGAAGAGAATCTTTGTTTTCCTGGAGTGTCTTGCATAAACACCTTTGGATCTTATATATGTGGAACTTGCCCCAGTGGAATGGAGGGAGATAGTAAATCTTGCAGATGTAAGTGTTTTTCATGATTTACTTATATAGACAGACAAAAAATTAGGGCCCAATTCTGTTTACACTGAAGTTAATGGGAATCTTGCCACTCACTTTAATGGGATTAAAGTCAGGCCTTTAAATAAACAGATCAGGCTACTATTATATTACCAATTTGACTATTCTCATATTGGGCTCTGTTAGCTGTGAGTTTTTCTGGTGTTTGAAATCTTTGTTTTAATGCATAGCCCTACAGCATATCCATGATTACACAGATAGTACTTGAAAAATAATCTGCCTACCTATTGCCATGGCGTTTGGTCCCTAGATGTCAGTATGTGTGGTTCCCTCCCCCTCCTCTAGCCTACTCCACAACAGTTTCCTCCATTGAAGCCATATTGGGATGAACGCAGAGTCACCTCCATGGTGCACATCAGTTGTGGAGTCATCTATAAAAGATTGCTCTGTTCCCATACTAAGGGATAGTGTGGAGCCAGGGCCAGCTCCAGGCACCAGCATTCCAAGCAGGTGCCTGGGGCAGCAATCTTAAAGGGGTTGCAGTCCATACATGGGTTTTTTCACCGCGGTGGCATTTTGGCGTCAGCTTGAATCTTCACAGTCCCATGGCAGCAATTCGGCGGCAGTTCCCTTGTTCAGGCGGCAACTCGGCACGCTGCTTGTGGCGGCAAAAAGTGTAGAGCTGGCCCTGTGTGGAGCTTAAGAGGCAAGAAGGCACTTGTGCAAGCCCTTTGCACATAAGTGAATTTCACCTGTATGTCTGCTGAGTGTTTGCACTACTGGATGCTATCTTCAGCTGTGCTGCTGGATTTATGCTTGGCATAACTGGAAGGGTACAGAGGAAGGCAAAGGCAGCTCTATGTTCCTAGGAGCAGCCAGGAGCTACACTAGCCCCAATTAAAGCAGCCTTGAACCAGCTAGAACATTCTCCTAGAGACAATTAAGCCCTCTGTGGAGTACACTGGGCTCCATTGCCTCCTCGAGCACTGGAAAGCCACAGCTCCCAGCTGGGCATACAACTAGGACAAGGAGAGGTTTTATAGAAACTCAGGATTACCCATGTTGGGAAATCCTCATCAGCCTCTTTGGAGTGGCTTAAGGTCATTTTGTGCAGCTCCAGTGGTGCAAAGGGACCATCCCAGGTGCAAAGACTCTGATCTACTCTGTCTCTTTACTTTTTTCATTTGTGCATTGTGGCAGGGTGCTGCTGGGGAAGCCTCAATCCATTCCTGCCACTCCAGCCCCAATAAAAAGAATATTTTGGGGGGGGGAAATAAATCAACAATTGAAATTCATTTTTAAGTGTTTCCAAAAATTTCAAGCAGTATGAGACAGACTTGGCAAGACACCTACTCTTTCTTTTGTTGATTATGAACGAAAGTTGCTGGGTATTTCTGTACGCGTCTATAATAGAGGAATGTTGAAATCAGTGAGCTGTATTGTCAGGCCTATTGACTCTTCCTTCAGTGAAATTTACACTTTTCTCGGATACAAATGTTTGCTATACATTATTACTTTGTCAATTTGAGTAATTCCAATGCTGCCGCTGTGTCTGCTTTTCTTTTTTGCATTTTTGGTGTTAATTTGATTAATTGTGTGAGGGGGAAGAGATTACATTAAAAAACAAACCTTTTTACAGTTTACATTAAAAAACCTTGGAATAGGTATTCATTTGCATTCTCATTCAGTTCTTCCAGTCATGTGACAATTTTAAAGAATCAGAGTCGCTTTCCTCTAGCACAGAGCAAGGAGCTTTATTGGAAAACATAATATCTCTGTCTCTGCTTCACTGTAGAGTCTCTGCCTAGAACTTCACATAGCTCTTCCAGGCTTCCATCTATAGATTGAGCCTGCATACACACACTTTCCCTGATCAAGCTAGCTAATATGAATCCAGATGGATTTACTGTCCCAAACTCATTCAGGTAGTTTCCTTAATGTGTTCAGAAAATTAATATTTTTAGAAGTCTCTAATGATTAGTCCTTTCATTTTACATCCCTGTGCACGGTGTACAGGAGTGTCCAATGTGCGCAGCTGTTGAATAAGCCTGCAGACTTCTACAACATAGCTTGCAGTTGTCCTCGTTTTCATATAGAAGTATGGGGCAGAGAGATTGTAGGTCCCAGCATTCAATCTAGATCTGAGAAGCCAGGCCACATTACACACTGGGACTTGTGGACCCCTTGACAGCTACATCTCTATGACTACTATGCATATTGGGTGTTTTTCTCATTTAAGCAAAGTTTGGGTAATTTGGGCTTAGTATATATTTTCTTATAATTTTTGTACTGAAGTCCTGATGACTTTCAGCAGCTGACTCATCTGCTTTGCTTGCATTTGTTTTATGGTTGGCTTCCAGGATAAACAAATGTGGGGGTTACTTGATTTGCTGTTACTGTTGGTTTTTATCATCAATCACAGCTAAGCCCTAACACCTTGCTACCCTGACCTCCATGCTTTCCTATCACAGATGAGGCCACTGCTGACATTACAGAAGATTTCATTACTGATAATAATAATGCCAAAGGTGAATTGAACAAGATAGAGGGTGAATGGCCAACGCAACCCTTAGAGGCAAAGAAAGCTCCTGCAATTAAGAGTGGTAACGGTAGTGACACACATGGTAAGTATGTAATGTTATGCTTTGCCATGACATTTCTTTTCAGATTTGCAGTTTATGTACCAAGACTTCATACTTTTTACATCCTTATAATCACAAATAACTCCAGTGCATGACAATAGGACAGAGCCAAATGCAAAAAAACAGAGAATGCAGAAATGTTGCATTATTACTAGAAAATGTGACATAGGTACGGGGACAGTTAGTGCGGATAAGATTCATGATGGATCTTTCAATTTGGTGGTCAAACCAAAACACACTAAAAATAAAAATAAAAATTGTTTTGGGTCAAGCAAAACATTTTGTTCAAACCAAAACAATTTTTCACCTTTTTTTCATTTAACTTAGCTCTCAGAGTTTTCTTTTTTTTTCTTTTTTTTTAAGAAATCTAGCTAAATTTCACAATGAAATGTAGTTTCTATATGTAAAGTTGAAATGTTTTATTTTAAAAACATCAAAACACTTAGACTTAAAAAAAAATTCCTGAGGAAACCATTCACCAAATTCAACCCAAATTTGGGAATAGTTTTGGTTAACTCAAAATTGTATTATACAGTGAATAAACTATTCATCCAAAAACTTTCTCCAGCTCTGGATGGGTTAGCACTGAAATCTCTATTCATGCCTATCTGAGGGACTCCACTTTTGCTGGCATAAAAAAATAGACAAAGGCACTGACGTCTAATAGGAAGTTACCCTAGTCACGGGCTGCCAGGAGTCTTCTCCTGGAGTCCATGTCCAGCCCCAGAGTTATGCAGGAGCTTCAATCATGCAAGAAATATGGACTCAAGGCATATATTAAGAATCTATTGTGAATTTTTTTTTCCACAGCCTTTAATTGGAGAGGGAATATACATATCCCAAAATCTTTGTGCCTTCAGCAGACATAATGCCACCAGGAGCAGCAAGCATACACTACAATGGACATAGCTCCACCCTTAACATGGGGAATCCTTCACTCCCCTCATGCTGGCATGAGCCTGCAGTCTGGTCCACACCACTTTGGGATTTATAGTACACTCAAGAAGCAGAAAGATGAGGTCTGTGACTGGCTGTTGTTCAGGGGTTCATGTGGGGGAACTGTTTTTTGTGTCCTCTTACCCTTTTGTATAGTTGTACAGTGGTAGCCACTATCCAAAGTAAGTCTACACATTGCGTTAAAACCACATAAATCCATAAATATTTCAGTTTACTTTATACTAGTTCTTTTACAACCAGTGTGCAGAATTAACACTGAAAATATTTGAGTGTCATAATCAAGATCCCACTAAAGACAGTTTAAAAAGAAATACAACCACCATTCAGGTTTCAGAGTAGCAGCCGTGTTAGTCTGTATTCGCAAAAAGAAAAGGAGTACTTGTGGCACCTTAGAGACTAACAAATTTATTTGAGCATAAGCTTTCGTGAGCTACAGCTCACTTCATCGGATGCATCTGATGAAGTAAGCTGTAGCTCACGAAAGCTTATGCTCAAATAAATTTATTAGTCTCTAAGGTGCCACAAGTGCTCCTTTTCTTTTTGCAAACCACCATTCAGACTTTATACATCCTTTGTTATCTCTGTTCTAGGCCAGATAACTACATATTGCCAGGTACCTCTACTATTATTTAACTATGTACAAAATTAAATGAATTTAAAGAGTCTTGTGTCACATAACGGACTTTCCTGGGCAATTTCTAGATCAGAACCATATGCAGAACTCTACAATATATTTCTAAAGATAATGTATGTGTATGGCATGGTTTGCCAAATAGATTCCAAAGATTTTTAAAATATGGGATATCTGAATAATGCAGTTTCTCACCCTGTTAATCTTTGAAAATTACAATTTCTATTCTGTCCATGATAAATGCCAAGCAACTCTGAGTAATAAACTTTAAAACAGGTAATTAGAGGACTAATAAATCTTGCTTTAATAAGAAACAGCTGTTCTGGTACATTATGCCTTCAGGACATTCTTATGTTTGGCATAAGATTTGGGAAACATTCGATGTTAATTGTATTTTAAAAGAATAAGAGTAGTGTGAAGCCCTGGCTTTATATAGTCACTGTTTCACTTTTAATAAAGTTTTAATTTAATAAAGAAAAGTTCTTGGATACTCTTTTAGGTGTCAGAGCTGCTGTACGACCTATTACTACTTGTGCCAATAGGCCATGCTTCCCTGGGGTCTTATGTGTTGATCATAAACCTCCTGATATTGGGTACATTTGTGGTCGGTGTCCATCAGGCTTTTTTGGAAATGGACGAATCTGTACACAAACTCCCAGACCAGGTACTTTTTGGGGTTTTAAATATGTTTTTTGAGGTAAGGTTATGAGAAAATGTAAGCTGTGGTGGTGTAATACTATGATATACCATATCTCTTTTTTATGTATAATGCTCAGTCAGTCAAAACTTTTGAACAATAATTGGAAGAGTTGCTAGAAAAGTCTCACAGCCAAAAATATTTGACTCTTTCTAAGTGGAGATAACCCAGACTCAGCAGGCTGTCTGCAACAGTAACAGTTTTGTGGTGAAGGACTTCATGGGTGCCATGGTAAAGAAGAATCACCCGACCTTCATTTCTAACACAGTGCCACAAGAATAAAATTTGTGCTATTATCAGTCAGAGCAGCACATGATTTGTGCCAATAGCAACCTACCCTCCTTCCTACCTGCTTCATTGGTTACAAGACATGCATATGCCAAGATGACCTATAAAGGAGGAGATAAGCAAGGAGGCGTGTATCAATAGCCAGGGTCAAAAGATAATTAAAATGTCCAAATGATCTTTCAGTTGTGTATTCCATAAGCTGAACAGTTTTCTTCCTTGTGGAGTTCTGAAACTCACTTGTTCTTGGAGGGTGGGTCATTTAAAGAGGTTCTCTGCTGTGATGGAAGCAAAGATGGACCCTAACCTAAAAGAGGAGGAAACAATAGTGCATGTGACCTCGCAAGGGATTCAACCCACCAACCATCCATCATTAGATCTTGCTTTCTAATCTTAATGAAATTTACAAAATCCTCTCTAATCTCTAAGAACAGTGAGGATACTTTTTCCTTTCGTATTGCTTCCTGTCCAGAATGGGTTTAAAGAAGTCATGTTTCATTGAGGATTTTTTTAAATTATGTTAAATCTTCAAATTGGACTCTCCTGATTTTCAAGCTACTCTTCAAGCCTC
This sequence comes from Dermochelys coriacea, assembly GCF_009764565.3. Lineage (NCBI taxonomy): Eukaryota > Metazoa > Chordata > Testudines > Dermochelyidae > Dermochelys > Dermochelys coriacea. Next base: position 21,083,436 of record NC_050078.2, on the reverse strand, counting down.
ATTCTGGGAAACCACATTTCTGTTACAAATCAATGGGCATGTCTGGTGCGATATTTTAATGAACATTGTCAAGGAGGAAGCAAATTTGCCTATTAGTGTAGGCATCATCAACCACTTTGAACTGCAAATTGATTTTAGCCAGTTTTCTGAATTTACAGGTAACGAACAAAACCAAACATCCTTCCTCTTTTCTAACAATGAGTATGTAAGTATGGTGGTATGTTACTAAGTTTGTCAGAGTCACAAAGTCAGGTATTGATTGTTCTATAACTTGATGAGGCCCTGAATGCAGATGAGCAAAAAAATAAATAATTGTGCATATAAATAAACTAACCTTTGCATTGTTGCACAGAAGTTCACCTTGCTGTGCTAATGAAATGTTAGGATACATAGTCTATGCCCTTAAGATCATGCAAATGCCATTGCATAGGACATACATGCTACAGTCTAGGTATTGAATTGATATTGGTACAAGATATTGATAGGGTAAATCAGATACGCTTCTTGCATTGTACTTACAGAATTACTAATTGAAGAAGTTGTGTGTCTTCTAAAATGAAAACTTATCGAAGAGGTACAGTTTATTATGATTCATGCATGCAATTCACAGTTCCAAGGAAGATTAATTCTAAAACTAAAACGCTTCTTTTAAAAGCAATTTTTATGTCAGAGATTGTTATAAACCTGGGGGGAAAAACCTTTAGGATTCTGTGGTAAATAGGATCAGCCTGAGTATTTTTTTTTTTTTGGACGGGGAAAAAGGGGTTGCGAGATGATTCCTTGGATACGTCCAAACCTTAAACTGGCCCGTTTTATGTAAACCATTTGTGAGAGCGTCTTTACTTCTCTCCTCAGCCTCCTGCTCCAGAAGAAGAGCCCTCTTGCTTGTTCCTTTCCATTTTAGCAGTCAGAATATCTTTTAAAATGTTGATCTACATTTCTAGCCTTTTTCATTGCAAAAATGCGTGCCTGAAGTAGGCATTTATGTCAAAGTGGCCTGATTTTTCAAAGATTGTGCTACTCAACTCCCATTGAATTCCATGAGACTGTGAGTGCTCAATCATTTGTTCATAATTCCAGGGATTTCACAAAGTTGTGTGTATTTCTCGTGTGCATTGGAGAAGGGTAAATATATTTGCCTTTGCAGACCACATGAACCACTACTTCATTCCTTTGTATTTTTGTTGTATCATTTATCTAGATTTTATTTTCAACCCAAGTGCTCTTGTATAGCTCTACAAACATGTATATTTCAAGGTAAGAAGAAAGCAGTTTGCTTTAGTATATAGGGAAAAAAGGAAACAGCTACAGCCGCTCAGCTGAGGATAACAGACATCAAACAATTAGTTTGTATTTGTGTCTTAATTTATATCTGGAATGCAAAGCTTAACTTTCTTGCGCAAATGCTCTGTGGTTTAAGCAGATGTACCATATAGTACTTGATGTTTAAAAGATACAAAAGCTTTCAATTACATTTATGTACATTTATGGATTATGAGTATTATGAAATCCCCATTTGAATAACAGCTTCTCTTCCTTGTAACTAGTGCTGTCATTCATTCAACAAAACATACAAAATCCTCTCCGAGTTGCTAAAGTGCTTGAGGAGGTATTGAGATTTTATATCAGTTGTTTCCAGGGCCAGAAATTTTAATCTAAAGCTCTTTTTGCTAATTCCCATTTTCATCTTTTGCTGGATGGTTTTGAGTTGTATTATATTCAATTGTCATGATTTAAGGATTAAGGGATAAATATGTTTTGATACAGAAATTGCAGAATTGCCCATTTTTACTAAAATGCCTTTGTACATTAGCTGAGGCGAAAAGATGCTATTTCATGCCTTTAGAAAATTGGGTCTTAAAACAATCTCTGATGAGAAAACACACATTCATGTCTTTCCATTGTGATTTATAAATACCAAAGTGCCATTTACTGACCACTGATTTGTGGTAGGAGTTAATCTAATGATGTACTCAAATTACAGTTAATTCCTCGATGCCACAGATCAGTTTCTGAGCTGAATACAGGCCTAAATCTGCTTTCACTTGCACATTTTTATAATGGTTTACACCTTTAGTTTTATATGTCATTTACACCTCCTAGATTTCAAGGCAGTAATTCTTGATTTATATCATTTATATATAGTCATGCCCTGTCTCAGAAATTGTATGAGGTTTCATGCACTTGGCAAAATTTATTGCTTTTTTTAAAAAGGAATCTCCGTTTTCTGTTTTTAGGCAAAAAAACAAAACAAGCCCCTATTTACCCAAAAATAAACAAACAAATTGGTAACCTAGGATTTTTTATTTAATAGTAGTATCAATATTCCTTTTTTTTTTTTTGCTAGCAGTATGATGAAAAGGAAAGCCTAACGCATTTAGTCCTATTCAGATTTCACTACTGCTAGTCACTCTTTTCTGCTTTGGATAAAATATCTATCACTCCTTTGGTTGCAAGAGGGGAACATATTAAATGAAAACATACAGTATCACAGGTCATATTACTGGCATTCTTGGCTTCACAAATAAGACAGCTTACCTCCTAATGTGAGGTAGTGGTAGCATTATTGGTACTGCATGCTGCAATAACAGTGCTAGTCAGATGTTACCGGTGTTTGTTTAGTCTGGTTTAATCAGTCAGAGTCACAGCAGCCCTCATCTATCTGCACTTATTCCCCTTATACACGGGGGGAAATTGTGTCACAATGGTTTAGTGACCTGCTCAAAATCATACAGCATAATGAGTGAGAAAACTGGGATTAGAATTCTGAAGTCCCTAGCTGCCTGTGCCATGCTCCATCTTTTAGACCCTTTGCACATTATGCTTAGGGTTTGCCATTTTGCTAAATTCAACCCATAGGACAAATTTATGCACCACAATCTTTTGGATTGTGTTGATACATAAGGGAATGGGACAACATGGTAGCAGAAGCATTGGAACATTGCATCAAAAAGTCACAGTAGGATGGCATTTAATGGAAATGATTGTGAAGGACTCACAGAGCATTCAGTGTGGGATGCAGGATAACCCCAACAGTATCAAGATGATTCTGGAATTGCTGGAGTGGGTGGCAACTCTGTGCTATCAGTGCATATCTACTTGCAGCTAAAAGCCATCTCCTATTCAGTTGTTAGGAAACTGAAAGATCTGATAGCGTTTCCATTTTTCTCCTTCTTAGTAATACTCACTAAAATACTAGCTATTTCTAAAAGATTATCAAAGGAAGCTTCTATAGTATATTCTATGACCCAGATAACACCCTAAAGTAGACACAGTGGGAAGAATATGTTTATATAATTTAAAAGAAAAATGGTTTCCAGCTTTGCCTATCCATATACTCTATCACTTAAGTGCTTCCAGTCCAGATGATATATTTTGCAAATGATGTAACTCAGCAATAGGAGACCAATGAAGCCCAAGTCATAAAACCACCATGGAAAGGACAAAGCTATATGCCATGAATAATATTTACATTCAATCAGAACATCAAGTTTAGATTACATTCCTTTCCTACCAAGACCATGCCATTTTTTTGCTTAAGCAATCACAGTGCCATCATGATTCTTAAGCGATAATAATAACAACCCAGCCTCCAAACAAATAATCTATAGAGGGCAGAGGTAGTAGTTTGTTACAGTGACAGAACTGAGAGCCAGATTATTTTCCTTTTTACATTTTCAAGCCCCTTTAATCATATAGTAGTAATATCAAGCTGCTTTTTAAAGGGAAAAGTTTCTGTTTTCATAAATATGGTAGAGTTGCACTTTTGTTAAAGACACTTAAAATTACAGATAATTCATATTGGTCCCTATTGAAGTCAAACAGGAGTTTTGCTATTAAAGAAGAAATAAGAACAGCACAGGAATTGTGAAAGAAAAAGAGGTTATAAACATAATAAAGATGGGGAGGGCTTAATGTGAAATATCTAGATTCTCTGGAACCACAGTATGTTAGCAGGGGCAAATTAGGCCTTCACGTCCAAGGTTTACATTAGCTTCTATACAGCTTACTGTGGGTGAGATTTTTTAGAATGAAACCCTAAAAATCAATGTCCTGTCTGCTGTTATCATTATCATAAGGCATTGTTCATTAGAACAGGGGTTTGCCCTACTATCCTTAACCAAAGTTACTAAGGGCCAGGCTGTGAATGCCCACGCGCACTGGTGAGCAGTTATTCACAACCGTAGTTCCACTCACGTCAGTGGATCTACTCATGGAGTGACATAATATTCAATGCAGATAAATGCATTAGAATCTGGAATAAATCGGTACATTTCTGGAGACAGATTTACTATATTTTAATAGTGATATGATTACTATATGCAGCTTACAAAACACTATTGGATCTTTGTGGATGAAAGGAGATATATGCACATAAAGTATTATGAGGATAATTTCAATTATTAGAATGTTGGGGATTTTTTTTTAATTATTTAGGAAAAAGTGAGGGTGTAGGAGACTCTCAAAAGTTCCCACTAAGAAACATGCTCTGAGCCTACTGGTCTATCGTGTGACTGCTGACAAATCTCTTAGAATCTAGATTATTTAAGAGTAACTATCTGACGAAGAGGTTCTATTTACTGAATTACTGTATTTATTTGTATGGTCTTAGAAACCTAAGATCTGACACACCAAATCCAACTATTGGTTCACTAAGTTTGAGGTCTTTCTTTCAGCAGCGACCAATACATAAGGCTTCAAAGGAAAGGCAAAAAGTCCCCATGGTGCCTGATCAATTTTTTCCCTCCACTTACTTTTATCTAAAAACAGAACGAGAGAGATTTGGCTCCCATTTGCTTGTCATTTTGGTATCATATCTCCAAGAGGCCCCAACTTGTTTCACCATGGACATTCCTGCAGCTTTGAAAATAATAAAATCCTTTGTATCTTCCCAGAGCCTAAGAAGAGAAAGGTTTAAATGTAATACAACTACTCTTTGGAGTGAACCTGGAAGATGCTCTTTCTTGCCCATCTTATTATTCCCGTTCAAGTAGAAAAATATAAACACTTTCTTAAAAGGATAATCTCAGAATAGAATATGTCAATGTCAGGGATGCTGTCAGTAGGTTTCTAAACGCAGGAGTAGCTTTCACAATGAAGTGTATATTTAATATAATAATGAATTATAGCTACATGTCCCTCTTTGAAAAATCCTTGCATTTGGAAAAAGAGGCTATTTAGATATATGGCAAACTTCAAATTCAGCATTAATGTTATCAGTTATTTATATCTTTCTCAAATGGGATTTAGGATTGTCTGACACCAGATTTGGATCCGGAATCTGTAGTATTTCTTTCAGTACAGCAAATTGGTAAGCTGTTGCTAAGAGTTAATATGCTAACACTGTCCATAAGTAAAAATGTCTTGTGCTTCATTTGGTTGACCTGTTGCCAGTTAATTCTAGCTAAAAACTCCATAAAAGTTTCAGTATGTACTCAGAAAAGCTATTATCTAAAATGTTCTTTTTTTAAAGATGGTTGTCCAGACTTATTCAATTGAAAGTGATTGTGAAATTTTGGGAAATTATATAAAGGAAAAATCTCACTGAGGGCATTTAGATGTGCTCATGTGATATTAAAAGACAATCTTATTAGTCTTCAACAAGACACAGTTCAGATAATTTCTGGGCTTTCATATGTAAAGTAATTCATTTTTATGTATTTACCACTCAAAACAATGTAATTGTAATTTTAGGCCATTTACTACTTGAATAAAGTGAAAGGAGAACTTCGGTAAAATATTCAAATTTAAACCATTTTTCCTTTGAAGAAACATTATGAATTTCCTCTATACCCTGCTATTGAAGTTCTGAGGCAGTCTGTATGGAAACAGACAGGGACACTCAGACAGGATCTGGGTTGATCTAAGCCACTAAGAATATATATCAGCCTGTCTAAGCCAAGAAAAAGAGTTTGAAGGCCCATGAGGCATCAGATAAGAGTGCCATTTTTATTAATATTTCAGACATTCATGATATCAAGCAGAAGAAGAATATATTGCTATCTCCAGAATACAAAATACAATTTTGTTTTTTATACAGTCTCTCCTGGAAACTCTATCCTGACATGCTTTACATAGTTGCTAAAGTAATACAATTAGAGAGTTAAATAATAAATAGCAGACATTATATGTTGAGATTTGAAATGTGGTGAAGTGATGATAAAGCAGAGAGAGATACTTGACAGGAACTGCACAAGAAAAGACTCTTGCCCCAACTGTAGTAAGGTACACATAGAGAAGGCTGTAACAGAGGAGCAGAGAAAGAGAAGGTCATTTTGAGAGTGGCTGGAGCACATCCAAGGGGAGTTTTGAAGTCAAAGAATACATCTTTAAACTGGATCTTGAAATAAACCAGAAAGGAAACCAGTAGAGCTATTTGAGGAGAGGGAAAAAGTTACATATCCAACCAGACTAAAATATGTGGTAAATGAGTGGCAGACAAACATTGTAGGGTTCAGAGGCTTGGTTTGAGAAACATCTCTATATCCCTCTGGTCTGGAATTATAACTGAAAAAAAGCTTTTAATATTTCTTATACTGATTTTCATCAGAAATTTGATCTGTAAAGACCCAGCCTGTGGCTGAAAACTTAGAAAAAAAATTAACAATAAAACTTCTGAGTCTTAAAGGAACAAATCAAATTATATGTCTTTAAGGCCCACTTCTTCTGCAAAGTTGTGTGTGTGTGTTGACTTCCTCCTTGACACTCCCTCTTCATCTTGTTTGCCAAACACAGAATGACGAGGTCTTTGCTCTGAAGAGTTAACTATCAAACTCCAACAAGTACGATGCATGGGAAAATAGATCAGATGCAAAGTTATATTAATGGCACTATATAAATAATTAGTACAAAATCTTTCTTCCTGTCCATTCATAATTTTGTCTTCTTCATAGGGCCTTACCCTCCTCTAGCTTATGCAGGCATAAATGGGAGTAACTCCAAGGAAGTAAATGAAGCAACACTAGTGTGAAATGGGTATAAATTAGGGCAGCATCTTGCCCCTAATTTGTCTGCATTACTACAGATTCCCTGAGTTCCCTGAGTCACAGAATTGTGCTATCTGTTGCATATTTTTTGTTCTATATTGTCTTTTTCATAATGAAGTGGGTAGAAATAAGGTGACAATTTCTAGGGTGTTGTTTTGAGACTCCTTGAGTGTTAAAGGGATTAGTGAGAATTAAATTCCATTCCCTCTCATATCAAACAGTTGCAAAAAAATTTCTCCAACCTTCATTCAGTATCTTCATTGATATGTTTGCCTTAAATGACTTAAGCTCTCAAATTCTTAGATCTCATTTTATTTAAGCACATCAATAAATGGATTAAAATGTCAAAGAGTCACATTAAAAATCCTATAAATATATTGAACTGTTCATTATGGGAGATAAATAAGGCCATTAATATATTATGAGTAAATAGATTGTCTCCTCGTAACATAACCTTTCTCTTATAAAATAACACAAGATTTCAGCATTACTCACTTTGCAATGATTAAGTCTTCAGCCTCCATCCCAATTTTCTTCTGATATAAGTTCTAGGAAATAGCATTAGTACATTTGCTGAACAGCCTTGCTGTACCAGACTCTGCTGAGCAATCATCCCAAGGGGAGGAGACAGCACATTGCTCTCAAAATTAGGGCTGGCCAGAAAATGACTATTCCTTTTCACCAAAAATGTTGAGGTTTCAAAATCTGTTTTCATTCCAATGTGGATTGAAAATGAAATCTTTTGAAATTTTTTGTGGGGGGAAAAAAAAGTCTATGCAAGACCCTTACTCTAGAACAGCCAGGGGTTAGGGACATGGTCCTATAGTCCGGGAGGCCCACATTTGAGTCTTTACTCATCCTAATTCAGAGCAGGAACTTGACCTTGGGTCTCCCACATCTGAGGTAAGTGCCCTAATCTACAGTCAGTCTTTTGGAGATGAATAATTAACTACTTAGGGGACCAGAGGGAGAGACTAATGCTGTATCTTAGCAGATAGCCCACTTTTGGGGGGTCAAGCCGAGTAGGAACTTGAACCTAGGTCTCCGTCCCTAGGTCACCCTAGATGAGTGTCCAAACCTCCAGGCAATTTCTTTAAAATCCTTGGTTTTGATGGGAAAAAAACCTTTGGTCAAAATAACTCCTTTGGCAAATAAATGGAGAAATCTGGCTGGGGGGAAAGCTGCAAAAACCCAAAGGTCCTTAAAAAAGGAGTGGGGAAAAGTCAGTGGAAAAGGAGGAATATTGGAGTTTTCTTTCTTTCTCACTCAGCACTCCCTACAGGATCAGGCCCAACAGTTAATGCCAGTACTGGGGCAAAATGACTGTATTCCCAAATTAAATGAAGTCCTGTATAAACAGCTATAGTACCTCATCTTTCAATATCTACCTGTCTGTCCAGTCACTCTGGTATCAAGTTGATAGTATTTGCCTCACTGTGTCTAAGCCCCCTTGTTTAAACTGATTTTCCCTGAAAAAAATCCTGGCTTTTACAAAACAGTATTATCTTTTTTTCCAGTTTTCACCCTACTTTTGTTTCATTAAGAAAAGACAATACATTGCATGAGATATATGTATTATGATAATATATTAGTCTGTATGTATATGCAAAGCTGCCTGTTGATGTAAGGCTATGTACAAGTCTCGAAGATAAACACAATAAACAAACAGGCATGCACACAAGCTCTGAAGTGTGAGCGCATCTGAATGTACTGATGAATCTCACACCCACCATGTACATATTTCAAGCTGCTAGCAGATAATGGTTTAAAGATCTGACACACTAAAATCGAAAGAAAATGAAAATCTGTATCAGAACACAATGGAAGTATTCAAGTATTCAAAAGTTTAAAAACAAAAAACAAAAAAAGCAAAAACAGGAGAAGATGATGGTGTGTACATGCTGCAAATGGTATGGCCTCATTATTAAATGTAAATATTTATAAGCTAATAGTTCTAAGTCTACAACAGTAAACTGTTGAGTTTTCAGTAAACTGAAAAGTTTTATTTCGGGTAGAGAGATATTGTTTTCTTAAACTCAGAGGTGGCATGTTTTGAGTTCTGGATGCAAACCACATTGAATTCTGTTCATCAAAGCATTACTGTACTGAATACTTTTTCCCATCCACCAAAATAAACCCAGATATTTACCCAGAAAAGTTATTAGTATTTTTTTCCACTGATTTTCACCTGTTTTTGTTGTTGCAGTAATGAACACTGATAAATTCCTGGGAAAAATTAAATAAAATAAAAACCAAAAATGAAGGGCCCTAACCATGGCCCAAATATCTGTTTGTATGGGTACAGTAGGGCCAAAAGCAGTGAAGGGGAGCATTTCTGTCCACCTTCCTCTCCCCAAAAAAATGGATTTTACATGACCCTGAATGCTACAAAGATAACCTTCTTCTGGCTCTCCACACCATGGATGGGCCTATAATTTTCTGTCATCATCAGCTATTGTCTCATATATGTGACCCTGTTAAGAAAGGTCCAGTCAGGAGATTGTTGGCTCATTTAATTGCCTCTCTGCTAGGTCTCTGGGGTGAACCCTGAGTGAAATCCTGTCTCTTCTGAAATCGCAGAGTAGCAAAATTCATAACTCTACACATTCCATGGATGCAAGACTCTCAGCCCGGGTTGACAGACAGGGGTTTGCACTCATGATCTAGAAATAGAACTGGGTAGACAGCACTTTGAAGTTGTGACTTGGGCTCCGAAGCCCACTTCCCTCCCATACCCTGAGCTGCAACTTCAAAGAGCCATCTGCACGGGTATTTTCAGAGCGCTAGCGCAAACCCCTCTAGTCGACCCAAACTAGGAGGCTGGCTTGCACAGGCCGTGTAGACCTAACCATGTTGACTTTAACAGAGACAGGATTTCACCCCTTTGTCTGTGCTGGAAGGTATTTAAATAATTAGCACTGGAGATTCCACTATATCCAGAGTTTTGAGCTGCTTATTATATCCCTTTGCTTACCTACATGTTTACCACACATGCCTCTCTGGGCTCTCCATTTCTGCCTGCTCCACAACATGATTCTATCTCAGTGTTATGTCCAGTAGTCCCCCCTTCATTATAAAATAAAGCAATTCTAATACAAATACTAGAGTGTGCGTTTACAATTTGCTATTCAGGACTGTGAGCATTCAAGCTTGCAATATTTCTCTTTAAATGTTTGTGAATAAAATTCAGTCACTTAAATGTTCACAGAAAATGAACCTGGAGGAGGGGGAAAATACAAGCCTAGATGAAGCAGATTCATTTTTTAAATTTGAGAGAATGCTGTACTCTAAATACACAGATCTTTTCGCAGATATTAATGTCAGAGCTGGCTGGAGATCCCAGTTTTTCCTTTACAAATGCTTTGTGGTAGAGCTGTGCAATTTTCTATTTCATATGCACAAAACAAATTTGCATTGCAAAGTTCTGCATGGTTTTGTAGAATTGTGTAGGTACCGCTGCAAATGTTCTGAGAGATGTGGCCACCTTTAACAAACAAAACACTTAAACGCTAAAATGGAGAATGGAACTGTTGTAAAAAGAAAGCAGTTGGAGAATGTCGATACCTTAGAAAATTCATTATTGTTCATGATTCCATGTTGGGCATTGGGTAGGAGAATTTACAGAAGCAGCCTAACACCAACATCACCATCTAAGCCAAGAGAAACTTTTCTATGAGGATAAGGAAAACTAGATGTCCACTCTTTTATTTTGTTGTAAATAAATTAGTGAGTGAACTTAATGATCACAGAAGTGATGGACTGATAATATTGTTTTCAATGAGGCATAGTATGGCAGGCTTCCACTCACGTGTCTGCCACTGCATCTCTTTTACCACTTGTAAATTCCATCCCTGGGCACCACTTAGGCCCAGAATGCCAGTTCATCCAAAATCCATTATGTGATGTGGGAAAACAATTACAAGGATGAGAACAAACTCATTTTAAAAGACAATGTAAACTTTTTTTAAAATAAGGTGAATATTAATACCTCTCTATTTTCATATTTTTAAAAGTGGTAATTTTTCATATTTTTATTGCACGGTATTTAACTTTCCACCTTTGACATTAAGAGTAGAAAGAGAATCTGAATCCCCAAATGGAAACTATTATCTAAACTTACATTCCCATCCCAAACTTAACTGAGGATGTGCTCATTTCTCATTTAACCTGAAAACAGGTGCTTTCTAAGGCTTGGGGGCTCAAGATCATAGGTTTTTTTGGAGGGAGGGATTGAGGGTTCCCAGCTAGGGGGATTGGGACTTGTTGCTTTTTATGGGAAGACAGCAAGAGGCCATGGCAACTGAAAAAGCAATCTAGACACTTGTCTAGACGGGGTATAATTCTGAAGAATTTGACAGCAGGGAGGGGAGAGTCAAGGGTGTGTGCACAGATGATGGTTGTAGAAAGTGTTCATAGATGAGAGGAAGGGGGGTTTCACCACAGTGTTGTTATGGAAACAAATGATAGTAGAAAGGTTCCCCAGTTAGGGGACAGGTTGGGACAAGGGGAAATGGAAAGATGAGATCACTCTTTTTCAGAATATTGTGAAATTTCTATCTTGCTTTCTTTCTTCTCTTCTACCAGACATGTAGACATTCCTCTCTCACTGGGCAAATTTTAAAAAAGCCTGAATGCAGAGAGGGAGAGAGCTAAATAGAATGATCCCTTATACTTTGGTAACAAGATTCCTTAGACCAACGTAATTTTTCTGCTTTCTCTTGACACTTTAAATGAGATGTATGTGCTTGTAGGCGGTTTCAAATTTTAAATGATGAACCACACAGTATAATATGTCAGAAAAACATTTCTCTGAAGACATTTTTCTGAATGAGAAATGTGCTACACAGAATGTATTACTAAATGTTAATGGCTCTAAAGATATACAAACTGTAAATGTATTAAATTGTGTTAATAATAAGGTGAATTCTTAAATTATCTACTGAATTGTGAAACAGTTGTATGCTAACAGGATGCAAAGGTGCAATAATACTCTGCATTGCCAGAAAATGTGATAGCCAGAGAATTCTTATGAGAGGAAGGATTTGATCTTGAGCTGGAGAGTAGTGCTTCATCACTTTTATGTGTTTAGTTGGGTCTCAGGACATAGTGAGGGCTAGATTAAGGCATAGGCACTATAGGACCATGCGTTAGGCTACAGATCTTGGTGTAATGTGATTGTATCAGAATGTATGCTTTTTTAAAAAAAAGGAACAAACATTTCTAACTCTCATCATGTGAAGAAAAGCTTGAAAATGAGACCCAGATATAAACAAAGCAACAATAACTGAGTCTGCAGGTAGCCTGGAGCAATAGCTTGGAGTGGTATGAACTGCTCTGTGGATCTCAATAAAGTGTTCACTTCAAGACCCATTGTTCTGTGCCACCCCTACCAACACCATTCCAAAAGAAGACTGTATGTGTGGCAGGAGGGGAAGAGTGCAGTGCGCCAGGTCCACCCACCCACCTGTCAAGCAGACATACACCAGCGGCTATGTTGGGGAGCCTGCTGCCAACCCTGCCTCTTTATATGTAGGGCCCTTCGTTTTCAGATTTTATTTTATTTTTCTCAGGAATTTATCGGTGTTTATTACCACCACAACAAAAACAGGTGAAAATCAGTTCAAAAAACAATAATTTTTCTGGGTAAATATTGGGGTATATTTTGGTGAACGGAAAGCCAGGGGAAAAAAGTATTCAGTAGATTAATGCTTTGAATTTCAATCATCAATGTAGTTGCTGCAGAACTAAAAAAGAACTCAAATCTTAATGCCACCTCTGAGTTTAACAGTATAACTCTAATCCCCAAATAAAACTCTTCATGTGAATAAACAGTTTACTGTTCTAGACTTAAAACTATTAGCCTATAAGTATTTACATTTAATAATTGGGCCACACCATTTGCAGCATATATATTCAACTTCATCCTTTTCTCCTGTTTTGTTTTTTTAAAACTTTTGAATACTTTCTTGTGTTCTGAAACAGATTTTCATTTTCTTCCAGTTTTAGTGTGTCAGATCTTTAAACCATTATCTCCTAATAGATTGAAATATATACCCGATGGGCATGAGATTCATCAGTATGTTCAGATGCACATGCATTTCAGAGCTTGCATGTGTGCCTGTTGTTCATTGTGTATATCTTCTAGACTGTATACATAGATTTATACATAGCCTTACTTCAACAGGCAGCTTTGCATCTAGACAGACAGACTAATGCATTATCATAATACATATATCTCATGCAATGTATTGTATTTTCCTAATAAAACAAGTTATTTTTATCTATTTGAATGATACAAAAGTAGGGTGAAAAATTGGGAAAAAAATGAATAATACTTTTTGTAAAACTTGGGAATTTTTGGTAAAAATTGGTTTAAACTGAAAACGAAGGGCTTATTCATATGGGAGAAGGATCCACTGCTGCCTGCCCTAGGGGGAAATGAGGGAAGGGAGTCCCATGCTGCTGATGTTTTGGGGGATGAAGGGGCAGGTTCTACACTGGACACCTATGTTTTGATGTGTCTATTGCCCCATTTGGCCTTAATCTGGCCTTGGACTTGGCCTGCTTTTGAAAGCCAGCCAAGGCATAGAAGACAGACAAGAAACTCAGAAGACGACAAATGTGTTAGACTTGTTTTCTTCTGGTTTTCAGTGACAGTTTCTTTCCCTGGAATTTGGCAGCATTGGAGTGTCTCTGATCCATTTTCTTGTATCTGAGACCAATTGTGTTCACAGGCTCATACAGACCCTTTATTACTTTGAGAATGGGCATGATTTTCTTCTTTTTGACTACAGCTGTGCAATATTTGGCTGGAAACTGCAGTTCACATCAGAAGAAAATCAGAATTTGCTGTGTCTTCTCAGCACGGTCATGATGGACTTTAGGTCAAATGTTGTGGGTCAGGTTGGGCCTCCACTCTGGCTCTTACATGCTGCTCCAGTACAAAGTAGTGTGTCATAGAATATCAGGGTTGGAAGGGACCTCAGGAGATCATCTAGTCCAACTCCCTGCTCAAAGCAGGACCAATCCCTCATTTTTGCCCCAGATCCCTAAATGGCCCCCTCAAGGATTGAACTCACAACCCTGGGTTTAGCAGGCCAATGCACAAACCACTGAGCTATCCCTAGCTGGAAAGCTGTCTTAACTGAGTGTCTGGGGACTTCCAGTGTAGAGGAAATCCCATAGAGGGGAATCCCGAGGTGGCATAGTTCAAAAGTAGCCTGTTGAGAGTGGGTGGGGGTTAAATGTTCAGTCTCTGAGATCTGGTCCTGGCCATTCAGATCCCAATCTTCACCAGATAGAGAAGAACAATAAAAATCGATAATCTCAGGGCTTGATTCACCACTATGTTACTCCAGTTTGAAGTTAATGGAGTTAACAGCAGCATAAAACTGGAACAGTGTAGTGATGTATCAGCCCTCGTTCTCTTATCTCTGGCTATAAAAAAAATAAACTCAATCATTTCACCACTGCATATTTCCTAGTTAACGTAGGTGGAAAGGCTGGCAGTGAGCAAAAATGTATTTTTGTACCATAATATAACCTTGAGTACTTTGGCCTGTCATTTTGTTGTTATTTTCATCCATGCCAATATGTAATCATGCACTGGTATCACAGAGAAAACTAGCTTCATCCAATCACACTTTGCATTGATAATAGGTTATACATTATAAGATATTGATCGACTGTATGGAAAATAAATTGAAGTACACCGGATTGGAGAAAGCTGCTGACCACAGACAACTGAGTCTGCAATCTCTTAGAATGCTTCTTTGTTGTCTATTTAGATACTAGAAAAATTGCCCAATAAAAATTACTGGCTCTGTCAGAAAAGTTCTATCATGATCTCGTCTTAACTAGCTTGCACTGGACCATATTAGTGAAAACTTGCTGTAGTGTTGAGGATGGATAATCGGATTCTGAGACTGTCACCTTTAAGTTGCATTTGAACTGAGTCCAAAATTCAATTCAAAATAAATATTTTATAGCTTTATGGTGGCCTATGGAAAACGGCTATCAGAGATCTTAAATCAGTAACTATCATAGTGAGCAGATGTTCACCCCACAATATTATGACCACAGTTAGCTCAATTGCCACCTTGGTTGGCATTCTGACTAGAGAGGCCAAAGGCTGAATGGTCATAGAAACACTCAGACCTAGAGG
The DNA here is from genome assembly GCF_009764565.3 of Dermochelys coriacea. Taxonomy (NCBI): domain Eukaryota; kingdom Metazoa; phylum Chordata; order Testudines; family Dermochelyidae; genus Dermochelys; species Dermochelys coriacea. The sequence goes on along the minus strand of NC_050078.2, from coordinate 21,068,286 downwards.
GGGGCTTCTCCCCACCCCCAAAGATGCAGCTTGGAGCACATTAGCCAGGTCTTATTTGGAAGATTACACTGCATCTCTTGTACCTGATCAGGAGGCAAATGGAAGATTTCCGTTTTTAGTTTGCCTGGCTGATCCCTTTGGTAGTTACTAACATTCATTTAGGATAAAACCAATTTGATTCCACTGTGATGGCTGGAGCTCAAAGCTATTATTAGTGTTCATTTCAGAAATTTGTCAAAGTGGCGATTCAGGCCTCCACTGTCACTCCTGTCACTTCTTCATCCCTGAATTGGATTTTCTAGAGGCAGTACTTCTTGTCTGTGACTGGTAATTATCTCTGGGGATATTTCTTTCATCTTTCTTTCTCTCATTCATTTTTAAAAATCCCTTTATTTCTCCTATTTTCTCTTTTTCTCTGTTATTTCTGAATTCTTCTTCTCTCATTTCCTCTCTCCTCTGCCCCCTTTTTCTATACTCTTCTGATCATTTGTCAATCTTCTATTGTGCAGTACAATACTTATATTTATTTACTGCTGTTGTCTGTTGCTTGAATCACTACCAGCGTCCAACTGTGGTACAATGTCCCATTGTGTTTCAGGAGAGAAAAAAACACATCATCATCAGCTGAGACAAGGATATGGTTTACTAGTTCAATGAACTCTGTTTTGGGAGCCAGGAACTCCTGTGTTCTAGTTCTTGCTCTGATTCTAACTCTCTTTCACTGCTGTCAAGCCATTTAATCTCTGTACTTCCGTTTTTTCATTGGTCAGCTCTGGTAATACCACCAACCTCAGAAGGAGCGTTGTAAAGATTATTGCTATTTATGTAGTCCTTAAACAACTATATAAAAAGGGTTGAGTAATTATGTAAGGATTCAGATTGTATGCCTAGGGCACAGTCCCACAGACTGAAATGAGCCCTGTGTCATGGGGTGAGCATGCCAGAACTTGTTAAAAATAGCTTCTTCATTCATTAGTCACAGCATATGGCAATTAATATTTCTGAAAGAACTGATTCAAACTAGTTGTCTTCACTTTCAACATCTTTCACAGCCCATCCCCCCTCATCTATCATCTCATACAACTACTGAAAGGTCTATCCCAACTCCCACTCTGCTAATGGTACCAGTCTTTATCATCCACTTGTTATATTCTCAGACAAGCACCTTTTTGCTTACTCCCATGCTGCTCCTTCTTGGAAGGAGCTCCCCATAAACATCCCTAAAGCCACCATATTGTCCTCTTTTGAATCCTTCCTTAAAAAACCCTCCTTTGCCAGGATGCCTACAAAAACTTGATAGTGCTAGTGTGCCAAAAGCACTGCCCATCATGTTAACTATACTGTCTCATCATTTCCTGCTGCTCCACCTTTCTGTGTCCATCTGTTGTCTCTCATTTTACACTTAGACTGTATGCTCTTCAGGGCAGAGTCTTTTTTACTAAGTGTTTGTACAGTGCCCAGCACAGTGAGGCCCTGATTCACAACTGGGCGCCTGCGTGATACCGCAATCCAAACAACAAACAATAATAGACTCAGTTATTCAGGACTTATTATAATATCTCTTCCTCTTATAGTGGATTTCATTCTTTCATGTTGATGATATCCTTTTACTTATTGATTAAGATGATGCGTCATTATTCCTTTTGTGGATTTAGACCAGTAGATTTACTAATACATATCTTCCTTTAACTCTAGTGTCAAGATCTTCCTACAGTCGTACAGATACTGCTGAGAGAGGTAATATAGACGATAAAGGCTCCTACCAAGAAAAAGTTGTCATAAAGTCAAGAAATATTGATTCTAAACTTTCCCAGGCTCAAATCCCAAGACTAGAACACGCTTACCTTATGTCAAGAAACCCAACAGTCACTGATATTCAATCACTTACCTTGAAAAGGAGGGTTTCCCACCCTCAGGCATCAGATACAAGGAATACTGATCCAGATTCCTCACTACTTCAAAGAGCATCTTCCCATAATAAAGTAAAAAGAAAAAATTCTACACATGATCTACTTCTGCTCCAAGAACCTAACCCCAAAGCAGCAACTGTTAGAATGACAACCCAGATCTCCTCTGATTATAAGCTAAATGTTAGATCACATGCAGCTGGGACTATTTCTCCCTATCATGAGAAGAACACAAGTTTATTAGTTACAAGGCCACATGCTGTTCAATGGATCCAGCCATCATTTGACTTTTCCCCTGGAAAATGGTACAGTAGGTTTGCAACTACAAAGACTAAACTAACCCATGCTTTTATAACAGACCAGCCAAAGTCATCTGCTTTGACAGCACCACTAACCTCCTCATTCCATCTGAGAGCTCCTTTTTCGGGTATGGCTCCCCAAAGTGCTAACTTCCCAGTACTTCCCAGAACTTTTGCTCAAGCAAGGATTCCAGAACAGAGAACTGCAATCAGAAAGTCAAGTGCCTCCAGAGTGGATCATTTGGCACTATCAAAAACTATTAACAGGCTGCTGCATCCGAACAAGAAAATCACATGTGCTAATATGCCGTGTTTTAACAGAGTGCAGTGTGAGCCAGCCAAAGATGAAGGATTTAAATGTGGCCATTGTCCCCCTGGATACAATGGTGATGGAGTTACATGTCAAGGTAAGAGAAAAAAGAAACTGCTGAATACCCTTCAATATTTTCAATGCTAATCATTGTGCAAAATGATTTTTTATTATAAGTTTGCAGGGTTTGTCAGTTGGGATCACAATTTTTTTCAAAGCCTGGTTTTCTTTTAAAATAATGAACAAACTTGTTTTATAGCTCAGAACAAACAGCTTTTTTCCCTAAGTTTAATGTTATTTTTATTTTGCCAATGTGTAATCAATAGAAACAGCGCACCTGATTTTGATTGCACTTACCATGACTCAAGGCAGGAGTCATGCTTTTGAAGTCAATGGAATTACAATCTGCAAGATTGGTGTAAGAAGCATCTGAATTAGGCTCCAGAAGTCTACACAAACTTCATATGCCATGGACAATTTAGGTTTTGCTAAACAATAAAGTTTCTGCTATCTTGGAAAGCAATTTTAAATCCCATCAGTAGTATTCTGAATAGACCTTATCACCTGACATGCATAGTTCCAGAAGTGTATTCATAATCTATTAACTCATTTATTAGATATCTTAAAGAACCTTAGAGAAACAATGGTATTATATACTGTTTAAAAGGAGTCAATTCGCTTACCTATCATTAAATCCTCTGTTGAAATCCCTTAGAAAAGCCGAATACAGTAACTAGCCTTGCATTGCTAAGATTAATAGGCAAAAATGTTTGCGTTGTCTGTTTAATTCCCTTTTACACACACATTCTCATGTTACGCACACACAAACAATTGGCCAGATTCTGCCCCCCCACTAAGTTTGTTTTTCACTGTTCTGGGAGTGCACAGCAGCATTCAAGCTGGCTTTACTAGCTTCCTTTGGCTTCCCACAATATGGTGGAATCCCCAGGTGGGGTACAGCAGGTGTACCCAGCTCAGTGCCATGCAGCAAACTGTTCCCAGCACTGGGGGAGGCATATTGGAATCTACCCAGGAAAGGGGGCCACATCTGGGCACAATAACCTCCAGCTGAACTGGCCCAGGAAGGGTACACAGGCATAAGACAGTGCAGTTCTGAGGCTGCCCTATCTTGCCCAAGGGACAGGAGAGATACCCAGAAGCCTCAGGACCATGGCACTCCCAGAGCCATACTTAGTGCAGAATGGCTGGTTCCCAAATTCTGGTCTTACAGAGACACACACATCTTCTTTGTATATAAGCATCGTTATCAAGTAGATGGTTATTTTTCTTCAGAAATATATCTTAGCTGCCATTCCTTAGCTCCCTCCTTTCACCTTGGATCACTAGACTTACTGAAAATCCCTCTATAGAGTCCTTAAGATGAAATCCTTTATTACCAAGATTATTCTCTGTCTGAGTTTGACACAATACACAAACATCCTTTATTTTTCTCTTGCTGCTGTGTCACCTGACTAAATAACAAGTCTGTGTCTTCTGTGAGTCTGTTTCATCAAAAGTTTCACTGTGCACCTGCCTGGAACAGGACCAAAAATGCCTCCATTGCTGGATCTGCCCGAGGAACATCTATTATACCCCCAGCTGTTGATGTTTCTTTCCATGTCAAAAGCAGCAGACTCATCCTGACAGGGGGTGGAAAGATGATGAAAATTCCTTGCATTAAGGACTGCCATCATCTCTGCTAAAATGCCTGTGAGTCTAGCCAGGATGGTACTGATTTCCCCTGAAACAATAGTACCCTTTAAGAACAGACAACAAAACCAAGCAGATGATCAAAGCTTGAATGAGTCCAAGCTTTTTGAAATCTTTACGCTTGGATGCAGCATCTCCGGTATTGTGATCTAACAATGAGTGAAACTGCTGACAGCCTCATACCGTCTGCTGAGAGCCGCCACCATCTTATTTCATAATGGAATTCGTCTAGAAAAAGGAGGCAGCCCATCTGTAGCAAGGTTTGATACCTGTGGTGCTTACGAAATATGACCTGTGCTTAATAGTAATGGCTGAAAATATTCCAAGATAATATATACTGCACTAAGTGATGTTTATTTTGTGTGATAGAATCCAGATTTTTTTTTAATGAGTGCTCAAAATTAGGCCTAGGGGAACTGGTTTGGGGCAAATAAGAATCAGCCCAGATTTTAATATTTCTCCTGAACCAAACCAAACTTTTTGGGTTTTTTTTGTTATTCTTTCCTCATTTAGGACAAAGACTTTTCTTCTCTGACTCTAAACATAGTTGTGGCTCCCTCCTCCTTTGAGATCCTTCATTAAGAGACTCTTCCCTCCAAATAACTCTCCTACTTTTGAATGATTTTTCAATGATCTTAGCTCAGATTTAGGTACCTAAATGAAGTGGCCAGATTTTCCAAAAGTGCTGCAGCTCTGACGGAGAACACTCCCTTCAGCAGCTCCCTGACAGAGCAAGTGGGAGTAGGACTATTGTCTTGCCTTCACCCTGCTCTCTCTGGTACCACCAGCTCTGCAGGCAGAGTGAGAGTCCCCCACTAACTCTTCTGCACTCTCTGGCACTAGCTCAGCCCTCTGCAGGTGAGTTGAGAGGAGGGTCCTTCCCCATCTCTTTCACTACAGCACCACCCTTTTTTTTATTCCTAAATGCTCAGTTTGTAAACTCACTTCGTCCTTTCTGAGTGGAAGGCACTAACATTGTTATTTCTTAGAAGTTCAGTGTTAATATGAGATAGTGGTGACCTATCGCACATCATGGAGAAAGAACCTTTTGAAGGGTTGAGAAGGAGAGCACCACAGTCAACTGCAGAGTTACAGAAAGGAAACAGGAGGGCCAGGGGCGTATTGAGGTTTGTACACGTGTACACAAATGAGTGTGTTTGCTTGTGCTAAAGGACCAACCTACGTTGTGAAGTGAGGGAGGGAAACTTAAAAAATATCAGGATCAGCATCAAGTGCCCTTAGAGGATATGTCCACACAGCAAAGAAAAACCCATGGCTGGCCCATGCCAGTCAACTCGGGCTTCCGGGCTGTTTCATTGCCATGTAGACTTCCAGGCTCAAGCTGAAGCCCAGGCTCTAGGACCCTGTGGAGTGGGAGGATCCCAGAGCTCGGGCTCCAGTCCAAGCCCGGAAGTCAACACAGCAATGAAACAGCATCACAGCCTGAGCCTTGCAAGTTCAGCTCAGGCTGGCGGGCACGGACCAGCCGTGAGTTTTCCTTTGCTGTGTAGACATAGCCTTAAAGGACAAGTACCATATTGCCAATAAATGATAGTGGTACACATTCAGCGGTCTTGTGGCACACTGCTCATCACTGAGCAAGTGTGTTAAAGACATTCCACAATGTTTACAGAGCTGTTATTTTTCAGTACCTCTTTTTAAACCATATCTATAGAATCAGAGAAACAACAGATTAGTTCATCTAAGCCATACCTAGCCAAAACAGGATTCTTGTTCAGAATATATTTTTCCATGTTTTGTCCAGCACATTTTAACTTTAACGTGCCACATATCCTTACAGACTGGTGCTCTGAAATGTTCAGTGTGATGATTTTTAAATCATAATGAAATATGTTATTTATGTTCTTGTTTCCTTTTCCCAATGTAGTAAAGTGATGTAAGACTGTAACTTTAAAGACATTTTAACTACTAAAATATTGAAGGAAATGCTGTTCCTCCCCTGGGGTTAGGTTTATTTAACAGGGTGTATACAGACAGTAATAAGTGACTAGGAGCAGCTGTTTACATTATATAGGATTCTTTAGGGTACACGGGGATGGAGCTTGTACTGTACTTTTCTATCCCATGCGGATCATTTCAACATTGGAAATGAGGTCAACAGAACATTCTGTTCTGGTATTTTGTTGCGCTTGTTATTGGCAGATCTAAAACTTTAGAATCAGGAACAACATAAAATTCAAGCCAAATGCATGGCTCAACTCTTTACTCTCCATCCCCAAGCACGTTCAATGTAGAGGTATTGACAGATAACAATCCTTGCAGTAGGGACAGGTAGAGGTCGATCTCTGTGGAATGCAGGCTATTTCCTGAAACTATATTGCTTTAAGAGCAGTTTGAAGGATTTTTTCGTTCTAATCCCTTTTTAAATGGGAACAAAAGTTTCCTGTAGAAAATAAAACCTATTTTGTAATAGATATTCTCCTGAACGCATGATGTCTCTAGAGTTCTGCAGACTATGCTGGTCTTACAATATACCTGGGTCGGGGGAGTAACTAGAACCAGTGCACTAATAGTCACAATTAAGGATGGCCACTTGTCAAGGGGGAAAACTCACAGCTTTGTCATTACCAAATTAATAATAATTATAATTTGTTTTAATGGGAAAGGAAAAGCCACTGGAAATGGAATTTGGATGGCAGATAGTCACAACTGATTAAATTGGGCAAAAATTCAAATAAATTTTTTTCTTGACATTAGTCTGACATGCCATTCTGCACAAAATCCAGAAATACAGCCTAACTAGAACTGTTACTGCATTGTCTGCATTTTTAGTCATGAAATAAAAGTCTATTTTCTATTTATTTCCCAACCTGAAAGCCATTCTTATTACTTTCCTATTTGCTATGATGGGAGATTATTTTAGGAACAGCGATCAGAGCTGCTATACCATTGAAATCTAATAGCTCTTTTAATTGTCCTGATACATTTATAAAATACAGCCCTGTGCAAAAGGCCAGCACATAGCCTAGACATTGTTTTGCTTAGTAGTGCACATGCTTTTTGTCAGCCTTCTGCAGAGGGACATGTGTCACTCTGAAAGTTTAACAGTTTACACTAGATGCACTCTTTGGCTCAATTTTGTGCTAAAAAGTACACAGGTAACCAAGAGTAGAATCTGTCCATTACTATCTAACTCGGTGATCATTTTTATGTGTTTTATTGGTTCCTGTAACTTTTTTTTAGTTACTTTATTAGCTATTCATCAAAATCCATGTGGAAGGAATATGGCATGTACAGCTCCCAATACATGCCCCTGTAAGATTGGATACACTGGCTACAACTGCTCTATAGGTAAAAAGTGACTTAGATGTCATTGTATAATCTATATCTTCTTCAGCTGAGTCTTCTACTTTCCACATAGATATGACTAAAGGGAAAAAAAGACAGTTGCTTAGGGCCAGTTTTACAAAGGTACTTATGCACCTAAAAATGCAGGATTTTGTGGGATTTACAAAAACATCTAGGTGAATTAGGTGCATAATTCTCACAGACTTTTGTAAATCTGGCCTCTAGCCACCAACCTTAGTTTGGGGTATGAAAAGGATGAAATATTTACTCAAGGTGATTATTGTACACACATACAGTGGTTGAGGTGGTATTTGAATCTGGGACAGAAAAGAATATTTTTCCAGGGTATATTGGAAAGGACTATATGCCAATGGGGGTTTCAGCCTTCTCATGGGGATCATCAGTATGATTAGCTGAATACTATCCCCTCCCCGAGTATTTCATTCCCTGTGATTGTGTGGAGGAGGTCTTGGGCATTGGTGGGCCTCAGTCCTTTCTATCTGTTGTCTGGGGCCCAATCCAAGATGTGTATTAGCTCACTATGATACTTTGTCTTAATGAAGCTATCTTTTTTTTTTAAGATTAAAGCTTTTATTGTTGCTTATTTGATAAATGTGCTAGATGCTGATAAATACTTTTTACAAATAGAAATGAATAAAATACTCTTCTTAAATGCAGTATATCCTGACCAAAGACAAACATACTGTACGAGGAACATTGAGTTTGATTCAACACACATTGAAGTGAGTGGGATTTTTTCCATGTACTATCATGGGAACTGTATTGGGCTCTACCTTGGCAAACAGACGGCCAATCTAAACGTCTATACTTGTCACTTATACATTTTTATTATACACCTTTACTGTATCTTCTTTCTCTATGTGTCCTAAATTCAAATAAAAGCTTCAATCCATTTTTATTCGAATGTGGTGTTGGATGCTGGCCAGATTACCCATTTTTCCCTTTGCATATTCAAACCTTATCTCTACCTATCGGAGGCTTGTTCTATTCATATGTGTTGGAAGATAAATAATTTTACAATTGTTACAGTAACAGTTTCTAATGATATCTCTTCTGATCTTGCTTAGTTCTCTCAAATGCTGAAACAGAATAGTACATAAGTGAAATCTAACATGAAGCCTTGATTTACTGGAAAGTATGCAGGACCTCAAGTCATAGTATGTACAGGCTGCATATCCATTACCTAGATTTCAAGTAAGAAGTCTATATCATTTGTCTCAAAATGTGTACAGCTCCTGTTATTTGCAGGTATTCCAAAGGGGACAGTGGCGAGACCTGTAAAAATGGTATGATCATATTTTAAAATAAAAATTAAACACAATGAAAGTACTTTCAGAGGTGAGGGTTGTGGTAGATTTTTTCTTTTTAAAAAAAATCTGATGTTCATAGAAAACACTAACAACATCTCAACTTCTCATCTTTGGGTTTTAAATGATAAACATTATATAAATTTGACAGAAAGATTGACTATTTGTCACAATAATTCTCTCCTTATTGAAATTTTATGCCATCCAAAAAGGTTTTAAACAAAAAAAATCACTGTAATACTTTTGTACAGTTTATAAAATATTTGTGGAAAATTGTATTTTGTAATATAGAGGAAATATGTTTTAGAAAAGAATTTAAAACACACAGTATATTTCTATTACTGAGGGAATGGCCCAGTAGATACATTTCTTATACTATGTGATAGCGCATGCTCTCTCTCTCTCTCTCTCTCTCTCTCTGCAGCTAATGTGCTGTTTTCACCTTCTGCTTCTCTCCAGAAGCAGAATTTCTTTACCCTATATTTAATATTCAAATGTCACAATAAGTGTAAAATGTTTTGACATCACAAACAGCATGTTTTTTTCCACAGTTCAAATACATCTTAAAATGTGGAAAGGGCAGGAGGAAGGAAGTCCACTGAAGTAGACATAATTACTTGATGTCTTGCATGCAAAATACACAGTGAAAGAAGAAATAATACATTTGAATGTCACTTAGTTTAAATTGCCTGGCATAGTACTTGGTCACACAAGTTTTATGAAGCATATGGTCATGTACTTTAAAATCATGGTTCATTGCTGCCTGTCTTTAGACACCTGTGTGTCCAGAAAAGTGCATAGTGTTAGAACACTGTTCATTCCTGATTAATAAAGAAAATCTTGTATGCAAATGCTGTCCCTGTGTTGCAGTCTTTCAAACATACATGCAGACAATAGATCGAGTAATGCAAGGGCTCCTAGTTTCGAAGCTATAAGACTCCCATTGACTTCCATAAGCTTTGGATCAGGCTGTTACAGTCCAGAGATATGGGTTGCTATAGTTACTTAACATAATTTAGAATTGATGCCAAATATCTTTTCTTTATAAATATCCATTATTTCCCTCGTCTGCTTCCACCAAGTATAGTTACATTCAGTAGAACAAGTTACTCTAGAATCATGAAAATCTTGCAGTATGAGACACCATGAGTTACTCCAATAACTATCATAGGTGAATGAATTAGTTCAGATAAAGTTTGGGAAAGATTTATTTGCTAAACTTAAACTAAAGCTACATACACCTCTTCAGATGTTTGAGAAAAGTTTGACTCTCCCCCTCTGCTTCCTCCCTCCCGCCCACCCCAGATCCCTTTTCATGCACCTCCGTACTTCCTGATTTCAGTCAGCACTGGAATTGCAAATGTTGACACCAATGAAGTTGGGCCCTCTTACATCATCACTGAATTTAGCTTCATGTCACAGTTTACATGCATAGTATGTCCCCAAAGCAAATCAGCTAAACTTTCCAGTCTTACGGATTTCAAATTCATAAAACTATAATAATGCAGTATTGAAGGCTGCATAGTTAAAAATCAAAAGAAATCAGGAAATGTAAACATTAAGGTTGCCATTTCCAACTATATAACTAATTCATCTGAGCAAAATGTAAACCCTATATCTTTGACTTACTGTAGCTATGCAAATAAACAAAAATGCACTCCATAAAAATAAACAATTTCCTAAATAGCCTGTTGAGAGACTTGTTAAAGGTTTTTGAAAGTCCAAATAAATTATGTCAACCACTTCTTCTTTATCAATTCTTTTTTGTAACATGCTCAAAAGAATTCTAATAGAGACACTTTATTTTCCTTTACAGAAGTCTGGTTTATAACTATCATGACATGCACTATAAAGAGAATTCACTATTCATTGTTTGTTAACTGCCATTCCTTATCTCCTATTTTAAAAGTTCCAGTAATCCATTCAGGCAGCAAAAACAAGACTATGATTTAGATGACCAATCACAATCCTAAACTGAAAAAATAATCTAGTTATTTAGTGAATAGTTACGATTGATAAATATACGTGCAGAAATCAGGACAGTCCATGTACCATTTGCAAATGGAACAAGGACACATTTGTTGTTTAATATATTGGTACTTGGCCATACACCTAATTCTTCATAAAATCCATATACTGGCAGTGGAACTGGCTTCATTATGTTAAAACTGATGCTAAGTATTTGCTTATTGATATGTCTTTTTATATCTGTGCTATAAATCTAAGGCATTATCATTTTTCAGCAGTTCTCTAAAGATCTATTGATCTTAGAAATTTGGAATTATATTTTCCCCAGTTTATCACACCCATGAGCCTCTGTAGATTTCTTTATATTTAGGAATTGGTGTTTCAAGAAGTGCTTTTATTTTATCTGGGTCAGCAATTAATCCATCTTTGTTCAACATTTTTCCAGTAGAGATACAGTAAAAAAAATACACCAAGATTTATGTATTTCACACACTAAATGCATAATTTGTCTATGTCTTTCATTGTGTTTAAGGACATTAGACCAAATTAAATAATCATCCAGTACAACTTCAACACCAAAGATATGCATTGAAATACCTCAGGAGTAGAACTAATACCAAATGGCATTCATTTAAATTGTTAGTGTCAAAGTGGTTTATTAAAAGTCACTTCCTTAGAGTATGCCTTCTCTAACTTTAATTACCAAAATATACGTCCTGCATCTGACACAGAATATTTTTTGCTTCCGAGCACTTAGTTGCAACTTAAAAAGTTTTGAGAGGATAATGTTCACATTATGGCTTTATGTAAATCATGTGAATCCCTGCAACTTACGGATCCATCTATACTTTATTTAGCCTTCCAACTGCATAGGGTGAGTGTGTGTACCTTTTCAATACCTAGTTCACTTTATTTCATGTTATATATTTTTACTTGTCAGCTAGATCAGAAACTAGGGCCGCTGCTTGTTCAGGCAAAGCCCTTGGCGGGCTGAGCTGGTTTGTTTACCTGCCGCATCCGCAGGTTCGACCGATCGCGACTCCCAGTGGCCGCGGTTCACTGCTCCAGGCCAATGGGGCTGCAGGAAGGGCGGCCAGCACATCCCTCGGCCCGCACCGCTTCCCGCAAACCCCATTGGCTTGGAGCGGCGAACTACGGCCAGTGGGAGCCATGGTCAGCCAAACGCGGCAGGTAAACAAACCAGCCTGGCCCACCAGGACAAGCGGTGGCCCTAGTTTGAGAACCGCTGAGCTAGATCACAGCAATTAATGGTTTGTTGGTCTTCCTGTGCTATTCTCTATCCAGATATCTCAGGTCTAGGAAATCATCTCAAATGTCTCTCAGTATGCTTTTGGTCTACTTTTTATGTAACTGTGTGGTGTGTACACCCAACATTTTTAAAATAACTTGGTGGCATAATTTTTCAGACCCAGCATAAGTGGCAGATGTCCATTTATCATTTGAAAAGGTATTGTCAAGGTTACTGGTTTTAAGAACAAGTTGTAATAGTTACTTTCCCTTCTAGTAGTACTTTATTCTCTGAATGTGGAAAAAGCTTTGTTTTAGATTTAGATTTAGGTAGTTATATATTGAATAACATTGCATTATCTTCATATCCATTTTAACAGATACAACTCTGCCATTCATGTTTAGATTTGTGGACCAAGCTGCTGTTTCTTTTGTACTCCGTGTACTTACAGAATGATATTAAACAATGCCTTGCTGTTTGCCAAGCATGTGGCTACATTCATTTTTAATTGTGTGGCATATTTCCTCTTGGGTTAAATTCATCCCTCAAAAGCAGTGGGTCCCCAAACTGTGGGGCAGACAGAGGAACATTCAGGCAGGGGAGGAGGGCAGGCCAGCCCCACAGGGGGTGGAGGAGAAGCGCTACCCAGCCCCGCTCTGCCCCAACTTCCCTCTGGCCCCAGCCCTGGTCCCAGACATGGCCTCAGGCCACGGCCCCACTCCCAGCTGCAGCATCCGGCTCTGACTGTGGCTTTGCTCCCAGCCACGGCCTCAGCTCTGGCCCTGGCCTTAGCTCCTGGTCCTGGCTCTGGCCTTGGCCCTGGCTCCTGGCCCCAGCCACAGCTGGGTGGGGAGTGGGCGGATAGATCCATTACGAGTGAGGTGAGGCGCGATAGAAAAAGTTTGGGGACCATTACTCTAAAGAATGCGTGAATACGAACTAAGTGGTACATAGGCCTTGTGCTGGTCCTCTGTACAGGAGTGAACTTCCCCACTAGCATATCAAAATTTTGCATTTCAGGAAACTTTTTAAATCTTATTTTGGATTCCTCTCATTTCTAGCTTTCTCCTTTGAAATTGTGCCATGTTTACTAGCAGCTTATTTTGTACAGAGTCACTGGGAGCCTGAATCTACATGTCAAAGTTTCAAGGAGTTTCCTGCAGCATTCTGTTTCTGACTAGTCATTTGTATTCCACATATAAGCCTCAATTTTATTGAATCACATAGTTCCCTAAACTCACATTTACTACTTAAACTGGCTCATAATAGCCTTCATTTCAAATAAAAACCCACTGCCTTGCACAAATGATGTTTTTCTGGAGTTGCAGTACTTCCCAAGTTTATCTATGATTTGTGCCATATGCTTCGTCCTCTTCTTCCTTGGTTAGAAAGCCATAGTATACTACAATATCACATCCTGTGGAGAAATTTATTGCCTATGGTTTAGTTGATTTCTTTGCACACCCCACATTGCTGATTAAAAATTCAAAAACTGTTGCTTAAATGGATAGCATTTTGCTACAACATTTCCTTGCAAAGCCATTGGACTTGGAGGAAATAATTACTCCTTCTTTGGTTCAGTACAACTCTGACCCCATGTAAAGTTTACTGAGCATTTGCAAGCCAAGAAGAAATATCAAAGACTTTTTAATACTAACTGCACAAGCAGCCTGTTCACTCCGAGTCTTCTAAAACATTTGAAAATATCTAGTTCAAAATGTGCATTGCTCAGAGGCTTAACACAGGAATCAATATGCTGTGGCTGTGGTCACTCCCATACTAATATTATATCATATTTGCATTGTTACTCCCGTCTTATCAAGGTGATGTCAGGTTTTCCCACATAATGGTATTGTAAGCAGCCACTTTGTAGAGGAATATTTAAAAATAATAATGATATTGTAGGAAATAAAAAAGTAGTGAGTATTGGGCTCATAAATGCATAGAGCTGTGCTCAATCTATTATGTAGTATTAAGTTGTGTTCCTTTCTTTACTTGTCTACTTGTGATTTGTATAGTGTTGTGTGATCCACCTTGTGAGCATGGAGGAACCTGTGTGGCTCAAAATAGCTGTTCCTGTACTTATGGATTTGTTGGTCCTAGATGTGAAACAAGTATGTATAAGTCAATTTAGTCTTTCACCCCCATTTTGGCACTTGCAGAAAATTATAAAACACAAAAAGCCTATATTTTCCCTCAAAATTATGATTGAATAGAGCAAGAAAATTGAAGTAAAATATATTTAATGCACTGGCTAAACCATTTCTTGGAATATGTTTTCCAAAAATACATTTGTGTTATGTAACATAGGCACATCTGTATCAACATTTGTTACATAAAAGCACCTATGGTCAAAAAAGCTTTATTTACAGTAACGATTGTGAAATGCAAGGTTGTGTGAGTGAATACAGTAATACTAATTTTGAGAATACAAACAGCCAAGCTTAGCCATTAAGATTCATGTCATTGTGCAAAACAAGTTACAAAATAGGTTCAACATATAGAACATCAGGGTGTGGGGTGGAAATCAGCCTTCAAAACACTCTACATTAGTTGAATCGCAAAACATATATTACAGTTTCATAACTGCAGTCCTTGCATCTGATTTAAATATCAGGTTCCCTTGACAGGAAAATAATTTTAGCTCTGCAGCAGAATAGTTGAAATACATAAAAGTTAAGAATTTTGATGCAAGGCTTTGTCAAAAACATGAAGGATTAAAAAAAACCCAAAGGGACAAATTCTGCTCGCAGTTTTACCAGCATAAATCCAGAGTAACTCTTAGTTGCAGTGGAGTTGCTGCTAGATTTGTATCAGTATTACTGATAGCAGAATCTGACCCTAATCCTTTGCATGTTTAAATTTACTCTTGAAATCAATTGTTTATTTTGCAGTGCTATGCAATAGACATTGTCATAATGGTGGGAAATGTGTATCACCAGATGAGTGCAAATGCAAAACTGGATGGAGCAGTCCTTCTTGTGAAACAGGTAAACATTTAGAAAGCATTGGTGTCTCATGCATTCATTTCTCTATCTGAAATCCATGTGATTTGCCCAAAATGCTGATCATACTGGGAATTACTAAAGGAATTAATATAAAAAAGAAATGAGGAGCTAGTACTGATCATGTAAGTATAAAAGAAGAAAATGCCTTTAGTGATGGAGAATGCACATTTTGATTTTGTAGGTGATTGTTTCATAAGCCATGGTAGCCTCTCATCCAAACTATAGTTTCATATTTTCCTAGCCTTATACAGCTGCATTTAATTTAATCTGAAATATCCCAGTGATCCTTAATTTCTTTAGACGCTTAGCACTTGCGATAATGTAATTCTTATGGAAACAAACTATTACTGTAACATACTGAAAGACAAAAGAGATAGAGAGGGAAAGCTATTTTAAACAGCCACTTATATGTTGAAAAAGTATAAACTTTAAAAATCTTGGGCAAGATACAAAAATCAAAGCAAATGAATTGTGCAAATCATGGATACACATCTGAAATAAACTAATAAAGTATATCCACAGGATTCCCAAATGCTTTACAGCTATGCTAAGGCATCACTGAAATCCAGCCACTGCTAGGACAACCAATACACTACACAGCAGACCTGCTAGACAAATGGGACATTTTTTGCTAGCATTGGAGAAAACCTTTGTTTATATGAAATGTGCTAGGATATCTTTCAGATTTATGTAAAAGCAAAGAGAACCCAGCTCCTAATATTTTAAAACTAAAAGAATGAGAGTAATTGATTTTGATTGAATTTCTATTTATATCCAGCTATCTGTAGCCCTCTTTGCCTAAATGGTGGAATCTGTGTACGCCCAAATACCTGTGCTTGTCCTTATGGCTTCTATGGACCACAGTGCCAAACTGGTAAGAAAGTTCAATGTATCACATGGATAGTAGATTCAGGCTTTAATGGAAATGGTAAGTGATAAAGTCTATTTAAATGATTATCTGACTTTGTGCGGTACATATTATACCCAGGAATTTGGTTTGTGAACTCCATCTATGCCATTTTCCTGTTATAGTACATTGGAAATCTGCATAGAAGTTTTTTTTTAAAGGAGTTGTTATTGGACTAAATATTTATGTATTGCAGAGAACTAAACAATTCATCTGAAATTAATTAGAGCAAGTCATGACAAAATTAACATCTAATTAATAACTTTAAAATATAGCTCTGCTCTGACAAGTATTTATGTTTTTCAAAAAAAGGGATCATCATCATCATCTTACTGTATAGTGAGTTTGGTTTAGAGCAAGGTGCGTCTCAAACCAAAAATTACAAATATTTCTATGAAATTTAACAAAAAAAACCCTTTTTCTGCACATCAAGAATACTTTGTTCCATTTTGAAAGTTGCTAAATAGTCAAACATTTTCTGCAGACAGCAGCAGAGTGCAACTTTTGCTAATAGGCAGAGATCATAGGCCATTGATGCTGCAATTAGTGGATCAATACTTAAAACTTCTCTCTTATCTCCTTCCTTTGACAAAGACCTGAGCGCACCAAGATATATGCTTGTGTGCTTCCATTAGTTGTCATGATACATGCAGAGTTCTGTAAGGTTACACAAAAATGCATCTTTCAAGCACTCTAAAGTTCTTAAAAGGGTCAAAAATCTTGTCTCCTCAAGGATGGCCTCTGCCTTAGGGAGTTAAAATGATGAGCACCCATAAAATTACTATGGTTCTAGCACCTATTGATTTCCCAAATAATTCACACTGGAGAGCATTGGAACTGCTTGTGGTTTGGTTCTAGTTTGCAGGGATAGGGGAGGTATGTAGCATCCTGCTACAGCAAAGCTTGTCCCCCCCTTCCCCCCAACCAGTACATTGTCCCTACTTACAGGAAGAAAGACAAGATTCAAGGGCTTATTTAGGCTGCTGCGTTATTAACTCATCTGGGAACTATCCAGCAGTAATTCATACAGTGCAGGTCATGATTCCTTCCATACTTGTTTCCAAATATTTGAGGGCTGCTATCAGCCCCCCACTCCTCCAAACCTGGTCTCAGCCCCTTGCTTTGACCTAATCACCCTCCCCTCATTTGAAAGTTAAGGAGCTCGGGAAAGGGAGTTGTCTCCTCACTGTATGAGACATATACAGCCCCAAACCTATTCTCCAGTTTCTTTAGGGGATGCCTTCCCTCAGTCCACTTCCAACTCTGGTTTACCAGGGAACCAGACCTCCTATGGAACGAGCACCAGACACCTGCCACAAGAAGGTGCTACCAATTACCTTGGTTGCCTCCTGCCACCCACAATCAAATTCCCAGATAGTTAACAATTCCCTCCTTAACAAGAGCCAAAAATATATCCTCTCCCCCATCAGAGAAGTTGTCTCTGATCCAGGCATGAAAGAGGACTTCATCTGAAGGTATAGGGCACATATACCCTCCCGCAGTTGCACCCATGGACAATTGCTTACCTTAGCCTCTCCTCCAGCTACCACCTCAGGTGATGCTTCCTTCTCTGCCCCCAATCAAAGGAGGCCAGGACCTTTAATGGAACCTGACACCCTTTGTTCCCACTGACCAGAGAATGCCCCACTCCCATTGAGATTACAGAGGTTGCATTTCCAACAGAATTGCCACTCTTAACTGGGAGAGTAACATTGGAATGAGTTAAACAACTCTCTTTCATTGAGTTATCTTGTTTTTCAAAGGACAGTGGCACATTTACAGGGTTTGATTTCAATCCAATTTTTAAAAATGTTGAAATCATGATGCTAAATTGACCTAAAGTTCTTCTCTTTCACTTTGTTAGCTCTTTGCCATCCTCCTTGTAAGAATGGTGGCCACTGTGTGAGAAATAATGTGTGCACCTGTCCAGAGGGTTACGCTGGAAGAAGTTGTCAGAAAAGTAAGCTATATAATTTCCCTTTTTCTTTCCAAACATCTTCTGCTTCAGAAATGCGTTTTTGTCTAGGGATGTATTTCCCTCCCATGCATGTTAAATAGAACATTTAACTTGTATTAATGCTCTAATCTTCGATTTTTATACCATGGCACGTATATCAGTGCCTATGTACAAAAGACAGAGCATCCCATTTCCCAAGCTTTGCTTGCATTCAGTACCGATAGGTTAATGAAAATACCATTATGTCAAGCAAACATTAGGAGTAAGTGTTTTGCTGGAGTCCTATCTCTAAATTTAAATGCAGTTAGATTGAGTTGTACAGTCAGTATTCTGAGATGACTTAATTATTTTTCATTAAATTTACTGCAAGAGAAAATTAAAGCTAAAGCCATAGCAGCTGATTGGGATTCCTAAAAATGTCAAAACACCATTCCTTCGAGATTAATTAATACAGTTGGTTAATAATGCTTTTTGCTTTTCCTTTTGCTCCTATCACTTTCAAATGTCTCTTCAACTCCACACAGCTATTCATGTTTGAGGTTTTTATTCTTAAGGGGTAATTTGTTATTTTGGCATTTTTACTGATTCTACTGCACTTTCCAGCATCTGTCATCCAAGAAGCTTAAGGTAGATAGGTGAAAACTTATTTTTTTCCCCTTAACCAGGTTGAAATTGGCAAAATGAGAACTGTGAAAACAACTGCTTTTGGCAGGAAGAACTTGTAAATTTTCAGAGAACATTATTTTTCACACACACGGAGACAAAAAGCCAGTGAAAAATTCCTTCCATCAATAACAGCTCTCTCAGTCCCCATACTGCAGCTTTCCTTCCCTTCAGCTGAGAGAATCGTGATGCACAGTTCCTGCCTGGCTGCAAAATACACAATTGAATAGTCTATTCTGGCAGGAACAAGCTGGAGGGAAGATTGGCGTGGGGGGATATCTTATGTTCGGCATCTTGTTTTTGAGGTCAGAGTACATTTGAAAAGTGCGATACCATTGCTCAACACAGATCAGCAGAAAAACAATTGATAATGATTGCAGCTTTAGGGAAGCCTTTTCCTAAGTTGTCTAGCTGCTACCAGCCCACACAATGGTTTCTTTCCACTTAAGCTCTTTTCAAGAAGTGTACAAAGTTTTGCCTACCTGGCTAGCCACTAACTAGTGTAACAAAATTTTCAGTGACTATCAAAATATTCTTGTCCCGTTTTAGCCAAATAAAATCCATTCCTCCATTCCACTCCAGTAACCAGCAATTAACTGTCTGTTTTATTTGGTTTAATATCCTCTGAGATTGAATTAAGGACATTCATTGTTTATGAGGAATACAGAGATAAGTACAAGGAATTATTTCCATATCTACATGCTGCTGAATGGTCACTGAATGCTAACGGGATTCACATTTGGTGCATTTTTTTTTCCTGTTTAGACAGGTCTGCATACCATTTTATAAATATGTTATTTATAATAGTTCAATAAAGGGTGCTACAAATACATATGGACCTATGGGTTTTTCACATATTCTTTGTAGTGAGTATTCAACTATTTGAGCCATCTGACTGGTCACCTAAGACACATGGCATGCTTACTGTTCCCTGACTGAACGTCCTGTCAAAAGCAGGAGGAGTATCTGGAGTAAGCCCCCAACTACCTGACCAAAGGACTTTCTAGACTCCAGCCTAATATGGGATGGCAGCAGTGAGCTCCTGGCCCCCTCCCCCAACAAAGAATCGTCGGCTGGTTTCATTGGAAGGCCCCCAGTGCAAGAGGTTTCAGATTTAAGATGCATGGAGGCAGTTAATACCTTTGGGGAGGCAGTGTAGCCCACTGGGCAGAGCAGTTGACTAGAACTCAGGAGATCTGAGGTCAATTCCTGGCTTGGCCAGCCAGGGGCTTGTTGGGTGATCTCAATTTCCCCATATGTAAAATGGGGATAATGATACTGACCTCTTTTGAGATCTAAAAATGAAAAGCACTACATGAGAGCTAGGTATTATTACTATTGGAGCTATTGTTTCAGGCTGCCTGTACACGTAGGCAGACATCCCTGCA
Organism: Dermochelys coriacea; assembly: GCF_009764565.3. Classification (NCBI taxonomy): domain Eukaryota; kingdom Metazoa; phylum Chordata; order Testudines; family Dermochelyidae; genus Dermochelys; species Dermochelys coriacea. Next base: position 21,048,283 of record NC_050078.2, on the reverse strand, counting down.
GTCACAGACAGAACACATCCTAGTTTTCCTTTCCAGCTACGAGAGCTAGCAGTATTTGTAATATTACATGAAAAGTGAGATTTGACCATCACATGATTCCAGGAGATGTTGCTCCTGTGGATAGATTGCCTGTTGTTCTGATGCTTTAACCTAGTGCTGATTACAGCCTTTATTCTTGAGTGTTTAGTAATCTTATTTTGGAAGAACTTCTGTCATTTCAAAAAGAAAAGGAGTACTTGTGGCACCTTAGAGACTAACAAATTCATCTGAGCATAAGCTTTTGTGAGCTACAGCTCACTTCATCGGATGCATTCAGTGGAAAATACATATCTCCCCACTGAAGTGAAGTGAGCTGTAGCTCACGAACGCTTATGCTCAGATGAATTTGTTAGTCTCTAAGGTGCCACAAGTACTCCTTTTCTTTTTGCGAATACAGACTAACACGGCTGCTACTCTGAAATCTGTCATTTCAGTGACTCAAAGTGGCTATTTAATTGGAGGTGGTGTATGGGAAGGTGGGACTAAGAATATGGAGGGGGGTTGATTAGAAAAGGGAAAGATCACATTAAAAACACGGAGATAAATGTTTGGTGGGGAGGGTTTTCTAATGCTTTGGCAGGCTTTTCTGTGTGCGTCTGAGATGCGGATATAATCCATCTGTGCCTTAGGTGAGGATTTTTTATTTCTTTCAGGATTTATTACTTGCTATAGTAATTGCACAGAGCCAGTGGATATCCTCACACAAAGAATGAAGGAAAAGGAATAACTATATGGCAATAGAAAGGCTGTAATGAGTTACTAGAAAATAAGTTAATTGAAGGGTTAGCGATATAACAATTCCCAATTGCAGACTATCAAGACCTACATGCATGTCATTTTCAAGTCAATTGTGCAAGGTGAGAGAATTGCCTGCTTGCTAGCTTAAATGCCATCAGTTTTTTTGGAATGTGTGAGAACACATTGATTGGTGCTAAAATAGTTCAACCAAAATTCGGAATTATGACATCAGCAGAATTTTTAAGAGAAAACCATCCATTGGATGTCACGCTATCAGGTCCTTTTAATTATGCCTTACAGCCTTAATATAAACTAATAGAGTTACATTAAACTCTTCCAGGCTATTAGTGTGTTTTCCCCCCAAGTTCTCAAAGTAGATCTATTCCTAGGACCTTATTCTTTCTCTTACACTGGTGCAAATCAGGAATAGTTCCATTAGAATTAAACTAGTGTCACACTAGTCTGAAAAAGATATCCTACCCTTAGTCTGTGTGTAGTGAGTAACTAACTACCTGGGATATTCTAGGAGGAAATATTATTTATATCAGTTGAAACATGTCAGTATCTAGCAAGATGAATATACAGTAGGGTTCTAAATCAAATTATTTAAAATGACAGCTTGAAGGAGTTCCCTGCTGATTAGATAACCACCATCTCCCAAATGAACAAACTCTAAGGCTGGCAGCTAAGATGTTCATTAACCCAGTGTACCATTATTACTCAGATGCTGAAATATTGCCACTGAAATTTTAAATTAAACAGTCAAAATGTAAATATAAGATAAGAAAAAGCTGTAAAAAAACCCAATGCTAAAACAAATTAAATGAGATGGAATGTAAATTAAATTGTTTCATTTCCCCTTTCTTCTGCCTTTCCCTTTTCTAATGCTCAGTAAAGCTCCCCTCACACACACTCTTTCTCTCTCACTTTCTCTCTCTCTTCATAACTGAAAGAAGATGGGGAAGTCAGTATTCTTGTGATGTAAACAAGGGTCTTGCTGGTCTGCAGAGAAGAAAGGTTGGAGGCAAAGATGAAAATGAGTCCAAACAGTGTTGCGTTGAGAACACTTTCCCTCTGGGCACCTCCACACCCTGTTTGGGTGCTTTGGGGCATTTTTCCTTTTCTTGTCAATATTTCAGGTGAAGGACTGAGAAAGAAGTGGCCTTATTTATTGCTGGCAGCTTCATATTTTCAGTAAAAGGGGACAATGTGAGGAGAGGAAACATAGCAGCCAATCAGAGTGGACATATTTGCAAATTGAATACAACTTTATTTATGATTTGAATAGTTACCTAATTTATTATTTCACTTCCTATGTTCTACACCTTTGCATTCCTAAATGAGTCTGCCTGACAGCTACCATTTTGTTAGACAGAGAGGAAGCATCATGCCTCCATCATTCCAACTTTTTCTTTCTTGTTTCCTTAATTTAAAAGGAAAGACATTCAAGTTGTAAGTGTATGTTTGTTCTTTGTCTAAGCAGACAACAGCTATGTAAATCACACAGTTCTCATTGGCTGAAAGCTGAATACAGGGATTTGCACCTGTGTTTACTGACAACCGCACAGTGATTATGCAAACCAGACACCCACAAACAGAGTGAGGAAATGTCAGACCTGACAACAAAATGTACAGTTATGGATCAATAACTGTAGCAACTTTGTATTCTCACTGGGTGAGAATTCCATTCTGTACAATCAGTCTTACTCAGTATAAAGAGGCAAACACTGGCAGTTCCTTTAAATAAAATAACTTTCGTGATCGGCTTTACATCAGACAAACTTACAGCTGCTTCAGTAATAAAGAAAAGCAACTCATGATTTGTTCCATTTCCCTTTAAGGAAAGTGCCAAGTAAAAACAATCTTGGAACTTCACTTTCTTCCTGGGGGCTTTAAACACACTAATCATATTGACACCTTACAGAAATTAACAGTAATGAAAATGTTGTAGAATTCCAGATATGTATTACCTATGTTTTGGATAGCTTACTTTAAAAATAATGCTAATGTAATTAAAACCAATAAAAGGTTTGAGCCTCTATTTTTTCTTTAAAGAGAGATTTCCATTTATCCTTTTTAAGCTACCCTCTAACTCACCTCTGGCATTTTCCTTTCTGAACCAAAAATCCGGACACAGCTTCCTCTGGAGCTCATCAGCAAGTGAAATTCATCTGAGAACAACACAACATTCTTCCACCCCTACCCTGGGAACTCCAAACAAATTAGCAACCCGAACTCTAATATCTCTCTTAGCAGTAAATCATGTTGCCACTTGTCTAATCTAGATAGCTAGTTGGACAGACAGGTTTTAAAAAATAGAGACACCCCAAAATTCTGCACATTTCTAATTCTTCTATGAAGTCTGGTAGAAAAATTGGGGCTCAACTCTGCAAACCCATAACATCACATGAGTCATCACACTGAAGTTGAGATTTTGCATATTTAGGTCCCAATCTTTGTAGACAACTTTTTCTTCACTCTAATAGTTCCTGCAGGCAGGATTTATTGTCAAAACACTGCATACAATATAAGTCAGTCTTATTCTTCCAACTTTGCATTCCTTCCCTCTTGATGCCTTGAGGATGTTGCTTGTCTGAGAGCTAGAGGCAAACTAATTTGGAAATGTGAACATGTGGGTTTGTGAAATAGCCTTTGCTAACCACAGTAATATTGTGTAAATCACTCATTTACTGTATCCCATCCTTTCCATGTGGGCTTCTGTAAGTTAGAGCCTTCTAGGTTGTAGAAGCAGGTAGTTTACCAAATTATACCTGCACCAAGTCATCTTTTTGACAATTTGTAATATATTGTCAGGAATATCTCGATTCATTAGGCACAACCGATTGAACACTGTATCACTGGGATAGAGGAAAAGGAAATGGAGGTCTCAGTTGTGACTCCTCGTACATGCCCATGCAGGAGAGTAAATTAGCATAAGGTAGCACCTTACTCCTTTTTCCCAGATACTCATATCATGGGGCATAGCACAAGAGGGAGAACAATCTCTGCAGTGCTGCTAGTCTCCTTTCCCACACAGGAGGGAGGGGAACAATCATTGCCACTGATGTGTGGAGGGGAGCCAGATATAGGATTCCCTGGAGCAAAGAAGAAAACTGGGACAAGACTGCATCTGAGGCTCACAATCTCGTTCCTGTCTGCTCCTGGGCCAGCAATGTGATGCTCCTTATTCACGGTGTGTGGCAAAGCCCTTGTTAAAAGGCGACATTTTGTTCTCAGATGTACAGATGTGGTGGTTTACATTGACTTCTTTGATAGGAATTCTGAGCATCTATGGGAGGAAGTTGTCCCTTAATCCGTATATATCAATGTGTGCAAGAATCCATCTGGGTAGGAGTTAAAATATGTACTGAAGAATGGGCCAAAAGTCCTTACTCAGTGTTTACTCATTCCATGGGCAAAACATCTACTGGCTTCTATGTGAATTTTACTTGAGAAAGGACTCTAGAATTTGATCCAATGTTTGCAAATAAAACCAGCAAACCCGATTGCCTAAACAGGACAGTGTCTGCACTCTGCTTTCTTTTTTAAGGCTATGATCAGCTTTAATTGCCAGCTGTCACCAGTTACCACACAGCTCTTTCTAACCAAGCACATTTATTCTTAAAGTGAAAGCATAACAAGGAAAACATATTAAAGATAATAATAGTTTTATACTCATGCTGTAAGCCTACCAGAGGTCAAGATTGCATGTATTTTCTTTTTCTTTGCACAGAAGAAAATAAATTGAGTTGCAGCAAGCATCAACAAAGGCTTAGCCCACTCACAGCAATGAAAACATGTCTAACTGACTGGTCATAATGTATGCACAGAAGCTGCAAAACCAATCAACAGAGAAAAACATAAATGTATAAGAGAATCTTCTGTCACCTCTTATTCATGCATGACAAGAAAGCTGCTCAGCAAAATAAATTATATACACATTTCCACAATGCCTCAATGACTTAATGAAATATAAAGTCTACAATGAAGGGAAAATTTCTCCAAACCCAAAACTTCTAACAAAATGGGAATAAAATCTGTGCAGAGAATACACCTTGATATTCCACATATTATGCATTAAAAGGCTGCAAAGACAGAATAAGTATTACTGTATTCTACTTAAGATATAGTGATGCAATGACACTGAAGTCAATGCAATTTGCAATAGTGTAAGTGTGATTTTTTTGGCCATAACCTTTATCTTTGGCAGCTCCTAGTAGAATAATCCATTTAAAATCAATAGATGTATAATTTACACATGCGCACCTGCACGTACACACACTATGTGTATAGTGCCTTTCGTTCTGAAGGATCACGTAACACAACATAAACTACATACATATAGGCAGCCCATTACCACTGAAATGAAAATACCTCGAGGGAAACTGCCAGCTGGTAAGCAGACAATAAGTACACTAAAGAATAAGGGACATGGAATGTTAGGGGAAAATCCCCTACCCCTATTAAAATGACCATGGGATCATTAATATCCAGGAAGAGCAGACAAGACTAGGTGTAAGTTCTTATTCAAGAGCTTTGCACACAGTAAGCTATCTGGAAATCAACTTATCTGCCTCAGAAGGAGACTGCTAGAGACAGAGCATGGTCAACCTTGCCAGGTAACGAACTACAATTACTCATCTGACAACGCTGATGAATATGCAACAGGCTTTCAATATATTATATATTGACATGAATGCTCATTTCTCTTCCTGGTCCAGGTTTCCATTGCATCACCTTGGTCATTCAAATTTATTTGAGCATAAGCTTTCGTGAGCTATAGCTCACTTCATCGGATGCAAATGTATCCGATGAAGTGAGCTGTAGCTCACGAAAGCTTATGCTCAAATAAATTTGTTAGTCTCTAAGGTGCCACAAGTACTCCTTTTCTTTTTGTGAATACAGACTAACACGGCTGCTACTCTGAAACTTGGTCATTCAGTATCTCATTATCGTTCCCATTTTTAATAGCCTGGTACTGTATGTAGGGATGGTCTCCTAGTTAAATATCTCTAAAATTATCAGTAAATATATTCGGATATGTTCCAGAACTAAAGGCATAATACAACTAAAGGAAAGCTCCAGGGTCATACAGCTGTTCATTTACTTTACGTTTTTCTAATCCATAATGTTTGTATTTCAAATAATCATATTTATATAGGCACACATCAGTCTGGCGCTAGCACCAGCTAGGTAACTCACATCACGACAGCTGTGTAGAAGGATGAGAACATTATGGATGAAAACAACTGTCACCACACCCATCCCAATTACATTTGCAGCTGCTTCTGTGTCTTGTAGCAATTTTTTCTCCTGGAGTGCATCCCTTAGAGCTTTCCACAAGATTATTTTTACCATATGGAAAGATAATTTATTGAGAAAGTGGTTAGCAGCTCTGTCAGGAAGACATGCAAGGCTAGAGCTAGCGATGCACAGTCCTCACAAGGGTTTGATTTGGATAAGCATCCAAAAGTTTGGATGCTCATCTGAATGGTATGACCATGTTGGGTCCATAAAAGGAAATCTTTATGACACAAAAAAAGTGTTCTTACCAAGATGTGTGTGCATATTACATGTTACATACATATTGTGACCTGCCCATCCCAAGGTGGAACCGAGATTGTTGTTTTACATTATTTAGGCATAAAATTAGTTATCTTGTTTACAAAGCCAAAGCAATGTGCATAAAAAAGCTCAGCAACACATACATCTAAAAACTTAAGACTCGTGCAAAACTAGAGCTATGCTACCCTTCAGAGGAATAAAAGGACAAAAGTCCTCAGTGTCCCAAATCCATAACATGTTCTTGAGAGCTGTGTGCATTGGGACCTTCATAGAGGCAGATATATTATTACATCTGTCTACCTAGTGATCTGCTGAGCATCAATTGGTATACCCACTGAAGGGCAGAATGAAAACTTTTACTGGAATTGGACTTCAGTTAGTGTCAGGACAGTAAATCCAAAATAATGACACGATGGCCAAAGCACACTAGTTTTGGCAGATTCAAAGGCGAAAATGGCATGCAGCCAGCTCAAGGCTGTATTTGGAGTATGGAAGCATCCAGTAAAGGCTTTCCTCACTGCAATCAGGAAAATGCTTCATTTGGGCAGCTTACCTAAGACGCATATCACATCTAGAGAGACATTGAGCCAGATCCCCAGCTGGTCAATGGAGCCATGCCAACTTACCCCAACCAGAGATTTGGCCCTTCAGTTCCTCTCATAGGGAAAAGGACAGTGCTATTTCTGTGAATTCAAGCAGCACACTAAGATATTCTTGTTACCAGAATAGCCATCCTCTCCAGTTTTTCTAGTAACAGGCAATACATGTGATACTCGTATCCAAAGAACTCAAAGTTCCAGTTTTTACACTGATCCCCAGCACATTCAAATATGTTGGTTTCATTTCCCCCCGCCCCCCCACACACACTTGAGTTCTTTGCTTCCATCTGCATTTCTTGACAAGACTAGTCTGTGACATCAGAGTTATTTTTGAAGCTGTCCCACACTACGTAATCTTACTGTCATGCCTCTCCTGTTCTCACTCCTTGTTTTTGTGAATGCTGTAGCAAATCAAGATAAAAACTAAGCAGAAATGGAGAAACATTAAAATCATGTGCATGTGCAAGGGGCTACACTTTGATCAGTCAAACCCCCTGCTCCCAAAACAATAGAAAAGTAACTAGAAAGATAAAACTGCACTAGGATTTCCTAAAAAAGCCACTTGAAAACCAAATTGACAGTTTTAAGGAACTGTCACTGTTTGCAGATTTATAAATCATGGGTTGTTTTTTTGTTTGTTTTAAAAAGCAGATTTATGACTTTGATTTAAAGGAATTATTTTAAGTGCGCATCACAGAATGGGTGTTGTCCTCCCCCTTCCCACTTACATTCATTCTTCTGTAAGCATCACCTGTAAGCTATATCCTGACACATTTGCTTGGCCTGCCAGAATAGATGTTATTGTTTGGGATTACTTTCTGCCTTCCATCTAGAATGTATCATTCAGGCCATTTTTCTCAGCCTCTGCAGGGCAAAGAAACCCAAAGCTGTCTTGAAAAGCACATCTCCCAGTCAGCACAGCTGTGCAGGGCTCTGTCTCCTTATCACCAACTTGATTCGGGATGGGTGATAACAGTAATTATTGTACTAGAGCTAAATAGGGTCTGCATGATCATTTTCAGGAAAAGCTAGTGCACAGTCCTTCCGTTGCTGCAGTGTTCTCTGAAAACATCCTACATTTCAAGGGTTTGTCATTGTCAAGATTTCAGGCAACTGATTTAATATTGTCTTTGTCATAACTAAACTCTCTTTTCTTAGGGTAGCTTTAAAGTCTGGGCTATTTGAGCAATACTGTAATTCATCAGAAGGGGATATAATAATGAAGGGGATACAAGGTATAATGGGGTGAATGAATCAGAAGTTCTGAGCCTGCTGTGTTAGGTTCGGCATGAAGAGTTTTCACAAAGCAAAATCTGTATTTTTGATTCCAGGGCACTGAACTTTTCCCCCAAAGTTTACAGCAATGCGATTGAGGGTTTGGTTTGGGGCCATCTATAAAACTTAGATCATCTGTAGTCATGTGACCCTAAGAGCATCCCTATGCCAGAAGGCAAGGGGCTCGCTGGTGTCCAGCAGTGAGTTTCAGTAGTGACTAGTCCAGTGTACCTAACTCTCTGTTGTCAGAATCTGAATCTAAAAGGCGTCATGCAAGGTATCCAATGCAAACCGGTAGTATGTTGGTCATTAATATTATTGTGTGGTGCATGTACGGGGGATATATGGAAAAGTACAAATATGTACGGAAAACTGTTCTTAAAATGTGTGTCAGGCAGGGCATAAATTACCCCTCCCTAGACAAATGACTGTGGTCCTACTTGCTCTCCTATGTAAATCAAACCAGGGTGGCCAAAGACAATGCGTATTGGAGATTGCAGGACAGTAATGCTGTTACTTTACCAGGAGTGCTGACTCATTGTTAGCCCTACCCCTTGGCTTACCCCTCCCTCTCAAAATGACCATGGACAATGACTGTAGTACAAGACAGAGAGGGTGGAGGGAAAAGGAAAGAGAAGACGGACAGTTTAAGGGCTTAGTCCCTGGAAGTCCCTACCACTTTGAATTTTACCTAGCCAGCAGAGTAAAAATCAGCTTATCTGAGAGCAGATCCCTGTGCTGAAAAGACCCTTGGCACAGAGTAACATCAAAGACTAGGAGGCAACTGAGATCAGTGCAGAAGCACAAAGAGAAGACTGCTGGTATGGCTGCATCTGAAAACAAGTGTAAGAAATGGACCAAGTGACCAGGTAGGAAGAGCCATTGAAGCAGTGTGCCTGGTTTAGGGTCCCAGAGATATAGGTAGCATTAGCTTCCCAAACGATCAGAAAATACCAGAGGCACAGGCCTGAGAGGATGTTATCCTTCTATTGCACAATGAATTACAGTGTTCTGGACACTAATTTCTTGTAAACAGTTGCAATATATTTGTTTGGAGGGTTTTTGCATGACTTCATCCATGACCAGAGACAGTAAAGATTCCTGTTCTTTGTAGACATTTGAGTGGTTTATTTGTAACCCATTAGATGGCAAGACCATTGCACAGGACCTGCCAAAGCACTTACATTCCATTTTGTGGTACAGCATCATTTGCACAAGGTCTCAAAGTGTGTTGTTATACAATGGTAAGCATATGATCACAGCATTAATATCTAAATCAAACACAGCATTTGCAAAATTCTGTGTAGTAGCAGCAGGTTGAGATGCCATGTGATTTAGAGGTTATAGAGTTCAGCTGAAAAAATACAGAAAAGTGGTAGTTGGAAAACTCCACACTTTTTAAAAAAGGGTCAGAATTATACAGTTTATCCTGATTGGCGGCAAGATAAAGATGTGTCTTTATCACATGCATAAATTTAGTGAAAAACTAAATATTTGAACTTGTTGTGCAACAATTTTGCCATATTTCAAAACAGATGGGAATACAGCCTCATCTTGTCTTTAGCCTTGGTTGATAAAATACTAAAAAGTTTTCCTGAAATTGTCTGAAGTTAATCTATTCTCTTCAAGTCCTTTCTGAACTGATGAATGTCTGAGAACATGTTTTTCAATCAAGAGGTGAAAGCTTTAACAAGAATTTGGCAATCAACAGTAATAAGTGGTACTGGTCCATCTGCAGCTGCCACAGAAGATTTCTTGTTTGCTTTTTCAAGAATCATTGTAATTAATGCCTCTCTCATTTCTCTGTTGAGGCAGTTCTTACTGAAAGCTCCCTGAAAGGTTTTTTGCACAATGGAGCTCAGCAAATTTTACAAGGATTTATAGAAGATAGCAAGCCCCAGAGTTTAAAACTTTCACATCCAAATTACTTTTTTGTTTTTAATTACAACAACTTAACCTTACAAAATGATGTAAATACATCCTGAAGTAAAGTCTGCCTGAATATGTACCATCAACCATGCTCCTCATTTAATATGTAACTGCAGGTATCTGTGATCCCATGTGCATGAATGGAGGAAAATGTATAAGCCCAGATGTCTGCGATTGCCCATCTGGTTGGAGGGGCAAGCGGTGTAATAAACGTAAGTATCTCTGCCTCCCAGCAAACACAATATTGTGTAGTACAGAGGCCAGTCAGAATGACTTGTAATCATTTTTAATATTAGAAAAGAATATAGTGAATAGACCTTGTTTTGCTACTTCAGCATTTTACAAAGAAAAACAGTTTTATGTACAGTTTTATGTACAAAATGATATAAACATTTGATGTTTACAGAAAAAGAAAGGTGGGGGGAACCAAGGGGTTCTATCTCATGCAGCTGTCTGTTATGCATATTTTTATGGTATTAAACTTGAAGTATTGATTTTAGGTCATACCAGCTACACATATTTTGTTATATTTTACAGAGAAATGTCATATATTTCAAAATACAGGACTATTTAAAGCCTGTAGTAAAGCCTTCCAAACTGATATACTTTCAAGGTCATCAGATGCATTGCAGTGCATAATTCTGAAACTGATATATTCTTATACTAAGCCTACTACATCTCACTGCAGTTTACATAAAAATGCAATTAAAAAAATCACCTTATCTTAAAATGTTTCAGGGAATATTTTCTCTTACATGGTTATTCATTACCATGATGTTGGCGGATAAGCTGAATAAATTTAAGATCAAGACGACACTGTATGGGAGATGGATTAATGTATTGCCTTTTTCACCCTAGGAGTACTGGCAATGAATTAGGCTTGGGAATCAGCACAATGTTAATTTCAGAGCTGTTCCTAAAGTATAATATTAATCATTTCTCCTCAGTGAATATATACATATACAGTACATACACAACAGAATCATAATGTATTATATATACACTATGTATACACATACATATAAAATAATCCCAGTGACAAACATCACTTAAACTGTGTTGTGATGTAAATGTATATCACACCCTATTTATTTGGAACATTTGATATGGGTGTACCATATATCATACAGAAAAGAGTACCTTAATTTGTTGGTGCCAGGGTACTTGACCTAGTTCTTGGTGTTACCAGCAGCCACTCACTTTGAGAGAACTCTTTCTGGGGGGAGGTAATATCACAGAAATTCAAAATGCTAATTATGGTATCTTGTGAAAAAGACTTATTAAATTCTTTGAGATTCCACCATTTTGAAAATAACTATGTGAAGCAATTGCCAGCATGTTACCCTCTAAAACAGCTCATGCACATGAGTACGTTCATGGATCTTCTCATTTGTCCACTTTTCATGTTGGTCCTTTCAGCTGTTTGTCTGCAGAAGTGTCTGAATGGTGGAGAATGTGTAGGCCCCAGTGTCTGTGCATGCTCTGAAGAGTGGATAGGAATGCTGTGCCAGACTCGTAAGTGCTTCTTTTATTAAAACATTATGATAGCCATCCTTATAAACTGCATATATTTTCCATATATGCAGTGCACTTGTAACTGTGTCAATCCCAGGATATTAGAGACACAGGTGGGTGAAATAATATCTTTGATTGGACCAACTTCTGTTGGGGAGAGAGAAAAGCTTCTGAGCCACACAGAGCTCTTCTTCAGGTCTGTGTAAATTCATCTCTCTCACCTACAGAGGTTGGTCCAATCAAAGATATTACCTCACCTGCCTTGTCTCTCTTATATCCTCCATGATATTTATGTGACTTGAATAACGTGATAATAATACACTTAGCATTTAATTCTGCCTCCCTAACTCTCATTGAGTAGTCCCTTATTCCATGTGTAGAACAATTGTTTTCAGTGGGACTACTTGACTCAATTTAAGGGCTTGCGTATATGGTAGGGTAATGAATCCTACAGAAGTGTGATTTCTAAAGAGCACTAACATCTTGCATGTTAATTGATCGATGCAGACACTTCTGGTACACACTAGAGGTTCTCGAGTGCACTTTAACAGAATACTATTTGAAACAGCATTATTGTAGTGCGCACAGGCAGGGTCTACATGCAATTACAATATGAACACATGAGTGTGCTTTAGAAATCATACCCCCGGAGGGTGAATTATCCCACAATGTGGACAAGCCCTGAATAGGGGAGAGAGAATTAGGCCTTAATTTACTTGAATGGATACTATTTTAAAAGGTAGGAAAATCTTCACATTTTCAAAATGCCAACATGAATACTTTTAAAATAACCCCTTACTATATTTGTAACCCAAATCCTGCAGCACTGTGCAAACCCGCAAGCCAGCAGAGTTTCCATATGCAAAGAGACTGTGCATATGCAAACAGTGTGGCCCAAGGGAAAGAACAATGGTTATTTTAAATGTGTCCCTTGGATTCATGCATATTGCTAACATCACAATGGAAAGGTAGTAAACATTTGGGGATATAAGTAAAGTGTCACTCCTCCTCTCCTTTTCCACTGGCAGTGCATAATTATGTCTTGCAATCTTTCTGGCCCAGTTACATCTCATCAGTTGTACAATTGTCTCTGACCCAAACATATATTAGTTCATATTTTTTAATGTTTTAAATTATTTACTAGTCAATGACTCATACCTAGTCCAGTTCATCTATCCCCCCATCACCACCACCAAAGGCAGGTTCTTCACTGGGAAACACTGTCAAGACTCAATATTTGTATCAGTTTCTGCTGCTTTACACGGTTATCCACAATGCAGAGTCTAGGCACATTTCTGTTTATTTTGTCAGGCCTTTTGAAGGCAATGCCAAACCTGTTTGTTTGACATTCACTCTGTTTTTACTATTTCCTCCAGTGTTTTCACAACACCTGACAATTTAATCAGCTTTTTGTCCAGAAAAATAACTGGCTGAAACGTCTAGGTATCACAGCAAATGTGAATAATGACTGAGTATGGAATTTTGCTTTTTTTTTTTTAAAAAAGACTATAGTGGGAGAGCAGATGTTTGGGTCTTAGAGTGTTGTTCTCGAGTATTCAGTGGTGCCGCAAAGATGAGGCAGTGGAACCATAAGTCATATTCCTTACAGACGTTAAGTATGAAAAAAAAAAAAAAAAAAAAAAAAAAAAAAGGTTTTCCCATGAAAATAACCCAGTAAAGTATGTCTGGATTTTTGCAGTTTGAATACAGTTTTCTTCACTAATATCCAGGAGTCTATACAAAATTATGTACATGACCAAGTGTTATGAGCTTCCTGAGGCAGCTCACCTATAGGACTGCCCACTGTGGTGGCTGCTGGCACTGACAGGCAAATTACTAATGGTGCTACCGAGGCCTGGGTCCAGTCACAGGTTACCACTCGATCCTTTGTTATTACACTAGTGTTACTCTAGCCTGCTCCCTATCACCAATCAGCCCACACACATGCTAGGCCAAATCCATCTGTGGTGTGACTCTGTTGAAACTAAATAATATCAAGGATGCATTGGGCTCTGTATAGCCTTTCCTACACAAAAGTGCTTTAATCAAGACTTTCAAACTCAAACTTGCAAGTTTTCTAAATGGCCTGCTTCGCCCTTGGAGAGCCTGTATACTTTTCTGCTTAGACACACAAGGTCAAATTCTGCTCTTATTTATAGCAGAATTTCAGTGGATCCACTCCATACTTGCACCACTGTAAGCAAGCACAGATTTTCGCCCACAGCCTTAAAAGTCAGAGTAACATTTTCACAGTGCACTGAACGATAATTAGTAGCCAGCAGACATACAAGACCACATTTTTGTAGGTTAATATCAGTACATGTTTCCAAACAATTTCAGCTTTATGAAAGACAATTTCCACTCCCCAAGTCACAATCCAGATCACTTTTACTGGCAACCATCAACATGTTTGTTTTATCTTTACTCCACTGAAATTAAATTTAATTTCTTGGATTGACCGGCTAAGCTTCAGTCTGCATTCAGCATTGGGTAAGTCAGTTGGCCACCCCCAGAGATGAAAATACAAAGCCGGGAGTCATCCATATACAGAAGAACTACAGCCCATATTTCTCCATAAACCAAATAGCCTCGTCCACCTCTGGTACCAGAGGGAATGACAAGAACTTCACATATGCTCGGGAGGCTTCAGTGAGCAGTTATCCCCTGGGATTTCTCAGAAAGAAGGACTCCACTCCATGACACCTCCACCTAGTAACTAACAACACTTCATGGTCATTGGTAGTGAAGGGCAGCTGACAAATCTGGAAGAATCACCAGGGCCATCTGATTTTACTCCATCACTGGAAAGAAATCACTGACCAACATGACCACTATGGTGTCTGTATCTCAGAGAGGCCTAAACCCCAATTGGTCAAGAAGAGCTTTAAGATCCAGATGTAGCTACATTGCTTTGGAGCTCTCAGTTTCTTCAAACTCGGAAATTTAAGATATGGATTTCTTCAGCTTTGGAGGCGAATAATTACTTTAAATAATTAAAAACTGTAATGACACAAAATCCTCCTGCTGGCTTTTGCCCGACAAGATGAACATGGATCTATATTGAAAGCTGCACCCCAGAGTTCCTCCAGCATTTCAGTAAGCACCACTAGCTGAAACACCACTGACAAGGTTCTGTGCTTATCCTCCCCAGTCACAGTTCCTCTGCATTGAAGATTATTAGCTCAGTGTAAATATGAATGATTTTTCTCTGCAAAGTATATTGAAAATGCTTCACTGAGAGCAACACTTGACTCTGCAACCAGATATAAACCTCACAGATTATTAATCAGGTTGTACATCATATGGAACAGTTGTGCTGATTGCCACTTTTGAGATGCTGTGATACAAAGAAACCTTCCTTTGCTACTTGTACAATTAATAGCATAGAATTTAGAAACTCTTGATGCTTAGTGTATTAAACTCAGAATCAGACTTCTGTGACCAGTGTGCTTGCACCTTCCCTCCACCTGTCACTGGCTATCAGCATATTATCAAAACTGACAAGGATACAGCCTAGGATGAGAACATTTAGGAGACATTGTTTCAACAGTCATGGACAGAGCACAATAGCCCCATTCTACTAGACTTTAAATAAAGAGGTTGGTTGGCCGACCAGTGTACTTCCCCACTAATCTTAACTGAAGAGAATAGCTTCTGAGGAAGGATCAATAAAATAGGTTTTTCACTCCAGCAAATAAGGTCTATGGTGGTTTACCCATTGACCTGTATATACAGTATGATTTTGATGGTATGAGGGATTAATGGTCAGATTTCACACCTTATTGCAAATGCAGGGAAATGATCTTACAAAAGAGTGAGATGTTATTCATAATTAAAGCTGAATCTACACTGAAATATATTTTATCTGTCTCCTGCCCCTGACTTTTGATTATATCAGTGCAAATGTTCTAAAAATTCTATAACAAACTTTAAAAATATATATAACACAACACTGAGGCTGTGGTAGTTTCCACGGTAGCAAAGTTTCCTATCAATTTTGTTTAAAGTTGAGGCCCCTATTAATCTCCCTCTACATGGTTCCTACCTGCACTCTCCTTTGTGCATGTGTGTGCGAACACACATACCTCTCTTCGAGCCATCGTGGGATCATCAAACCAAAACAACAAAGACTAAAATCCTATAATTTAACCTGCTCTTGCAAATATATGCCCAAATGAAACCCTCAGGAAGTCAGTGGAGTTATACCTAGGATAGCAGACTGTCAATGTGGATCAGACTGTAGGATTGGGGTATAATTCCAATAAATTATAAAGTAGAAGGTTATACTCATGAAGGATCCTCCTTGTTAAAATTCATGCTGGTTATCTGCAGTTCTAAAATTATTGAACATATACTGGTGTCTGATTTGCCCTTCAGAATATATTCTCTTTATCTGCATGTTATAAGTGTCAAGCTTTATCTGAATAGTATCTCAGACATGCATGCCTCCAGATTTTCTCTGTAACCCTTTCAGTCCTTTAAAAAAAATAAAAGATTCTCAATGAAGATTTATGGCACCTTAGAGACTAACAAATTTATTTGAGCATAAGCTTTCATGAGCTACAGCTCACTTCATCAGATGCATGTAGTAGACAACACAGTGGAGAGATTTTATATACACAGAGAACATGAAACAATGGGTGTTACCATACACACTGTAACAAGAGTGATCAGATAAGGTGAGCTATTACCAGCGGGGGGGGGGGACCTTTTGTAGTGATAATCACACAACAAAAACAACACACCACACAACAAAAACACTAATCCAGGAACCTATCCTTGCAACAAAGCCCGTTGCCAACTCTGTCCACATATCTATTCAGGGGACACCATCATAGGGCCTAATCACATCAGCCACACTATCAGAGGCTCGTTCACCTGTACATCTACCAATGTGATATATGCCATCATGTGCCAGCAATGCCGCTCGGCTATGTACATTTGCCAAACCAGACAGTCTCTATATAAAAGAATAAATGGACACAAATCAGAAATCAAAAATTATAACATTCAAAAACCAGTTGGAGAACACTTCAATCTCTTTTGTCACTCAATTACAGACGTAATGGTGGCAATTCTTCAACAAAAAAACTTCAAAAACAGACTGCAATAAGAGACTGCTGAATTGGAATTAATTTGCAAACTGGATACAATTAACTTAGGCTTGAATAAAGACTGGGAATGGATGTGTCATTACACAAGGTAAAACTATTTCCCCATGTTTATTCCACTCCCCCTACCCCCCACTGTTCCTCACTCGTTCTTGTCAACTGCTGAAAATGGCCCATCTTGATTATCACTACAAAAGGTTTTTTTTCTCTCCTGCTGGTAATAGCTCACTTTACCTGATCACTCTAGTTACAGTGTATATGGTAACACCCATTATTTCATGTTCTCTGTGTATATAAAATCTCCCCAACGTATTTTCCACTGCATGCATCCAATGAAGTGAGCTGTAGCTCATAAAAGCTTATGCTCAAATAAATTTGTTAGTCTCTAAGGTGCCACAAGTCCTCCTTTTCTTTTTGTGGATACAGACTAACATGGCTGCTACTCTGAAACCTGTCAATGAAGATTGTCATTTGCATGCAAATTACGGCTATGTTCTTTTAACATTTAGGGATAAATCCCTTACACTAGTGAGCATTTATTGATTATAATTTTAACATAAGCTTGACTTATTAAACAACTTTCCTTGCTGAATCTGTACAGGATAATGCATACAGAGCCTGGGTCATTTTTAGTATTTAATGGCTTAGAGTCCCTTGTAAATACATTTATGAAATATTCATTTGGTCTTCAGCTATGTTATTATCCTCTCTGATTTCAATTCCAATTGTCTTCTGAATTTTTAAAAAACCTTTTTCCTAACTGAGCTCTTCTTTTTCACATCACTGGGAGCTGGGAGAGGGCAGGTGTTTCCATTTCAGATTTTTTTTTCGAGTTTTTCCTTTTTAGCATCATCTGAGACTCAAAAAATTAGTCAAAGAGAGGCCTGCTAGATCATCTAATTCCTGCCCTTGCCCTTGTAGAATTGTTCACTAGGATACATCTCCTTGTGCCTTGTCTAGTCTGATTACACGTATCCCAGGTAATGAGGTTTTATCACTCCCCCACTATTCCACAGCCTGTGTTACTAATCACATTACACCTAGTAACACCATAAATAGTTTCTCTCCCTGTGTAAGACAAAAACTCACTGAGTGGTACTAACGGGAGAGGGTTAGGAGTGCAAGGAACCTCTTGCCCTAATAGGTGTACTAACAAGGCGAGGTACCAATTCTGTACCCCCTGAGCACTGCACTGCAGAGCGAAAGTCCACTTCTGACACTCTTCACTCCCAAAGGCATGCTATCTACGGTCTGGGGGCCTGGCTAGGTCTCTGTGTGCTTATGCTATGCACAGTAACATATGCCAAGGCAAAGAGTAGGTACTAAGGGTGAATATACACTGCTCTCTTTTGAAGGATGATTCCCCACCACACTATACTGTATAGCTCTCACTTGAAGAGCAAGGGTTTGCCTTTGGTGTTTATATTTTTCGGTTTAAACATCTGTAGATTGCCATCACGTCTCTTTCTACATTTCACCAACCCCACACATTGTGCCTTAGCCAACCTATACAAATCTTTTAATCTTTTTTATAAGGCAAACCCACCAACCCCCAAACCACTTTAGTTGCTGTGACACCATTGTAAATTTGCCAATTTATTTCCAGTGGTGGACAGAAGGCAACAAGTTCCAAGCATAAGAATGGCATAAGGAACCATTATTCAGAAATGTCATCTATCTCCCCCACTGTCTACAAGAGCTGCTTATGACAACTCTCATTGTTTGCAAGTGGGTATAATTTTGTATCTAAGAATCTGGTATCATGAGCTCCAGAAGTTTCACCTGTGGCTTCAGGTCTGAAGTAGCTTTATTCCATAAATATCAGGTTAGTTTAGCATATTTGTATAAGTAGGCCAAACAGTTTTCCATGAAAGCTTTAACATGCTCAGCACTCTTGAAAATCAGGCCACTCACGTGGATGTCAAAATATGGATATTTGGAGCCTAATTCTAAGTACTAATGTTTAAAAGTCTTGGCACTAGACTCTCCAGAACAACAGGATGGAATTCCAGAAGTATTTACTTGGCCCTTTGACTTTGAGGTAGATACACTTGACTTTCACAATGTCCTGTGCAATAAACTTTAGGATGCGATATTAAAGTGCACTAACGCTGAGATTTGACTATAAAAATGGAGTATCTCACTAAGCTACTATGATGAGGGGGATGGTATTACAACCTAGATAGAGGGATATTTTTATTTTACTTCTATTTGACAGTGTGTGGTTAATGACTTTCCATAGGCCTCTGCCAGACAGAATTATGAAAATACACTTAAAAGTATCCATCAGTTGATTCAAGTCTGATTGGTTTGAAAGCCATTCAGCTCTACCCCCAGTAATGACTGTGCTAGGACAGAACATTTTGGCAATATTTGATAGAAAGTTTAACTCCTGAGATCTAATTAAAATAACACGACATGTCTGTTCTTCTTGGATTGGGTCGTTATGAAGTGGTTGTTTTCTTCTTTTCTTGCCAAAACAATGTCATAGGAGCACAAGCTGCTAACTAGGATGAGAAACAGGCTAGAAATCAGGTAATTCTTACTTTAAACAAAGAGGAAGAGATTGTTTTATTAGTTGAATATATTTAAATAGGTTGCACTATAAGTGAACTGATGTGCACTTATAACTTCGTACCAACAACACTCTTCTAATTTGGCTTACATTTTAAACTTAGAATGGGTTGCAAGTAGTTGTTTCTGCAAGAGCAGGAAATTTGTCCTTAAGTCCTGGTTTCCAAAATTATCCAGTATGCAATTCACTAAATTGTACAATCTTGTTGTTTTTCCCCTTGTGATATCATAGTCTTTGGGATTGTATATTTAACATTCTTCCATCTCAAGCCAAAAAGATCTTTTTAAAGCTGCTATTTTTCCTTCTGTTGGAACAAGAGAAAAATCATTTTTGCTCCCAATCCTTCCTCTCACCCAAATTCAGAAGCTAGATCAAAATTCACTTTGTTCACAGCATGGGGGAAGGGTTGGAAGAGGAAGAATAGCCAGAGTATTCCTAATCTAATTATGATTCTTATGACAAGGGTATTTTTAACTAACTTGATCTTTTATTTTATTTGTAGCTCTTTGTGAGAAATGTCTATTTGGAAGCAGGTGTATAAGACCAAATGTATGTGCCTGTAGAAGTGGATATACTGGTTTAACCTGTAGAAAGAAGGTAACATGCAAATTCAAAAATACTGAATTCTCCTAGTAAGATGGGGGAAATAATTCAGTCTAACTGAAGTATTTTACACAGTTTTATGAGAAAATGTTCATTTATAGCTTTAACTTTATGAAAGAGGTGAATAACATTATTAAAATATTTTAATAAAGAAAGCTTGATTTTTATATTCAAGAGCTAGGGAAAGTCAAGATATTTTCAACTGCTAAATAATGACAACTGAGAAAATATGATATTATATTCATATATACTGTATTCTGTACTAAAAATTAGATTTTAACCTCAGAATTACCATTAACTATGCATTTTGACAGTTACATTAGCATACTAAAAGACAGCTTCTATTTTGCCATTAAAATCAGAAGCTACAGATAAAATGAATGAGGTTCATTGTAATTTTCTAGGTACATAAAATCTATTAAACTGGTCAGCTGTGGTTTAGGAGAATATGCTTTGCATTTTCTAAAATGCTTTATTTCATATCCCACTTCGACTTTTCATATGAAGTCAAGATAACTGTAAGCAATTGTCTGCATCAAAGGGATTTCTGTTAGCACAGCAAGAGATGCCCTTTTTGGTGTATCAAACCAGGATTATCAGGTTTGTTTAAGAACATCACTATAGTTCGTGAATGTCCAGTACGATATGCCACTTCACAAACAAAATGGAACTTTGTTGCAATTCATAGTCAAGAACAATAAAATACTGTGCATGCATTTTTCACATGAGTGAACCACAACACAATAAGTAAGTGTGGGAAGAAAGAGAAGCTACTATAATTGTTTCCATACTGTACATGCTTACAAGAGCCAGGCCATCTACAATACCTGTTAGCCCTATGGGGATCCTCAATAATGCAGAAGAACCCAAAAAAGGAGACATGCACATACCCCTTTTGAAATTTGTAGACAATCTTGAGTTTCATGATCCATCCTGCAAGAACATAGAATTAGACTCATACACTTTAAGGTCAGAAGGGACCATCAAGATCATCTAGTCTGACCTCCAGCACATGGCAGGCCACAGAACCTCACCCATCCACTCCTGTAACAGACCCCAATCTCTGGCTAGTTTAAAGACTTCAAGTTAAAGAGAGGTTTCAGAGCAGCAGCCGTGTTAGTCTGTATCCGTAAAAAGAAAAGGAGTACTTGTGGCACCTTAGAGACTAACAAATTTATTAGAGCAAAAGCTTTCGTGAGCTACAGCTCACTTCATCAGATGCAACAAGTTAAAGAGAATCCACCATTTACCCTAGTTTAAACCTGCAAGTGACCTGTGTCCCATGCCACAGAGGAAGACAAAAACCACCCAGGGTCTCTGCCAATAGTTGCACTATGACAATGCATTGTCCTGATCAAAAGATGGAAATCTTGTAAATGAAAGGGGCTTAGGTGGCTTTTCCCTACCCCTATTATCTAATAGCTTCATTACAGTCCAACATCCTAAAGTCAGCGCTAATAATGCTTGGTGCCTTGGAGTCTGGTTTCAGAGCATATGTCAGGAAACCAAAATAGTCAAAACCCAAATAGACCTTTTCCTCCAATATCCAACTTTATTAGCATTGTTAGTAAAAAAACTTGTTTATTAGCATAGGTGGGAAGAAATGTTGCACATGAATATACAGAGTCTTGTGCTTTGCTTCGTTTTCATTATGAACTTTTGGTTAACAGAAACAATACAATAGTGGTGGCATAAAATCTGTCACAAAATCCTGATTAAATTGCTACTGGACAGCCTCTTCACACAGCACCAGCTGCATGAGGAGGCCGCTGGTGACTATACCTATGCATCTAACTGAATCTCTGCCCATCTCTCTCTTTGTGCCTAGTACAGAAGGAATAAGAAATGTAAGGTAATCACTAGGCAGCCAATTTAGAAGATTGACTTCCCTCACTTAAAACTAATTGCCAGTCCAATTGTCCATTAGAAGTAGTCTCAGAAAAGGTTAAAACTAATGCTACATTTTAGTAGTTCTTTTCCAGAGCCTGGGTAAGAAAGTGTCTTGAAGACAGAGATGGAGTGCAAGAGGAGAGACATCTCTGTATAATAATTGGTAGGAGATGCTCCTTTCCACAAGCAAAAAGTAATCTTCGGAGACTCTTATTTAGACAGGGATGAAGACTCGGACAGTCTAAATTTCTGAGACCACATTGTGTTCTCTTTCTCCATGATATTCTTAGCTACAGCTCCCTCTTGTGCTGTCAGCATTCCTAAAGAATCATCTACACTTCATGAAATTTAGCATATTATGTTGCCAAGTGAATTGCAATTCATTTTTCTAACATTTTTGGTTTACTTTGTTTTGGAGTTCTGTTAAAAGCAACTTGCCAAAATAATGGCAAGGAATAATGAATTTGCTAGCACAATTATCACTCTTATACCTTTTTGTATTTTTTCAGTTTGAATCTTGCAAATAGTCAATGCAGATAATTTAGCATGATGACAAGTGTTCCTGCTAGCTTTTAAAAATCAAAGCAGCCATCAGGATAGGCTTGATTATGGGTAGCAGAGGTGATCCCAACAAAATAATCAAAGTATAGAGATCTTTGTGGTTAGCACCACACTTTAGCAAAATGTAAGAGTAAAAGTGAAACAAAAAAAAAGGAGTACTTGTGGCACCTTAGAGACTAACAAATTTATTTGAGCATAAACTTTCGTGAGCTACAGCTCACTTTATAGGATGCATTCAGTGGAAAAATTCATTGTTAGTCTCTAAGGTGCCACAAGTACTCCTTTTCTTTTTGCGGATACAGACTAACACGGCTGCTACTCTGAAACCAGTGAAACAAAAGTAATCCCTAGCCAATTGTACATTGTTACATATGAAAGTTTTACTGAAAAATGGCAGCTTACACTAGCTGTGTCAGATGTCTTATTTGTAGTGTACCTAGTGGCTTCCAAATCCTCCCTCCAATGGTTTTTTTAAATAGGTACATAACCAACCAACAAAAGCTACCTTCACTGTTCTGTTTGACTATAAATGGTACATGACTCCACACTGAGAAGTATCCAGCTCCATACTGCAGTTTCCAGTTACCTTCTACTAATGTTTTTTATATTAAACTGTACTCACATGTCTCAAATGCCTACACATTTATTATAAAGGGACTTAGATGTTCAGTATTCTAGCCCACGGCAGAAAATAACGATAATTAAAAAGAAAAGTCTGAAGTCAGACATTGCTTAATGCTTGAATTCACCTGTAAATCTACGTGAATAGCAAGCGGCCATTCAGTCTCTAAAAATGAATCCAGTGATTATTATTCCAGATATGCAATACGTTATCGATTTCAGTACAAGCCTGAAAATACAAGAGAACAAGTTTTTGGTATTTTAAAACTACTTTGTTGGAGTCAGTGAAAAACATACTGAATGTCAATAATATTTGCTTCAGTTTATATGTATACACACACACACACACACACACACACACACACCCCATTATTAACCCCACTTTTCATGCTTGTAACTAAGTAACTCTCCATTATACACCTGTTGGAGTATACAAGTCAGAAAAGGGATAAAGCAGAGTTTTTTAAAAATGAAATACTCAAAAATACTTGACAAATAAAAAGGAAGCAATATATGTGAAAAAAGAAACGTTTATTGTATGTGCTATTCTATTACAAATATACTGTATGTGCTAGACTATGTGCTAGTCAGTTACAAGGGAATTTGTAAGAGTAATTACCCTGCTATTTAAAAACAAGTTACCATAGCAATCTCATCATGTTATTGCATACATACAGTTGTTCCATAAAGTAGATGCTGAAGAGTGTCTGAAGAAATATGCTGTTGAGACAAAGCGAAAGCCTATGAAGGACTGGAGGGTGAGGAAGATTGAAAGAATTCTCTTTTTAAATTTTAAAATTTTCAAAAGGGTTAATTCTATTCCATCCCTGGACAACTGCCCAACTTCTTCCACAAATGGAGGGTTGCATCTTCCCTTATGCTTCTTCCTTCAAGTCTATGTGGGACCAGTATAGCACTACTGATATGGAAATTGTAATCCATGTGTCTGTCACCTATCAAAAAATTACTCCAACCTGGCAGAAATAAACAGATTTTACCAACATTCTTATTTGAGCTGTTTTGACTCCAGCTGCCATAATCTCACAGAAAGTGCTCCTGATGCGATTGCAAAGATAATTGTGTAATAAGAATACCTCGCACTTTTGCACTCCTTAGTAATTATTGCAACTTCAATGACATTTTTGTTTAAGGAGTATAGGACCCTTGTAGCATGTTACACTTACATATTCCACCTGGATTTATTTTTTAATATCTCACCTCATGCAGTCATCCTATAAGATCCTGTAAAGTAGTATTTCCCATAGCTATGGACATTTCTTCATGTAAGAACTAAATTCCACTCCAATTAAAGATAGGCCGACGATGAAAATATTCTTTGGCCATGCATAGTAAAATAACTAGTGACTAGGCTCCAAGCTCTATGGAGAATGGCTCTCTTGTGTGGAGTGGGCAGGTTCCCATGCTGGTGTACATGCAGGAGGAGCCCACTCTGTCTGGCAGAGGGATGGATGGTCAAGCCCTTCTCTCTGGCATGTGGAGAGCGAGCCTGCCCCACAATGGCTCTTACTATGGAGCTCAACTCGCAAAAGTGGGGCCTGTGCCTTGGAACATGAGCTTCTAGTATGAATTTAGGTATGTTTTCAGGAAGGAGGCAGGCAGCAGGGCCTCCTGTTCCATGAGGCTGGGCCAAGCAGACTCTCCATCCAGCCCATTGGCTCTTGTAAGAGCCTGGCATGCTGTCACATGCAAGTGGGTCTTCCCTCTTCCTGACCCTGAAGATGCCAGACATGGGGCATTCACTTGCTGAGATGGGCTGGTAGATAGGGAAGACTGAGGCCCCTCTAGCCCTAGCAACCTACTACCTATGCAACTAAACCTACCTAAATTCAAGCAGACACTTGTGGAAATCATCTTTGCTGTAATTTAAAACAAAAAGCATACCGTGCACTATTCATAAATCACAGCAAACCAGTATCACTATTGTAACTAAGGAACAGTATTTTAGAATCAAACACGGATATGATGCTAATAATGTTAACATGATCAAATAGAGATACAGCAAGATGAAGGAGCACCTTTCCTCCTGTCCTGAGTAATAAATTAATGTCAAAATCTTAATGTGCTATGTAACGTGGACTTCCATAAAACTGTCCTTTCAAAATGGGTACTTGAATGTATGCATTAGCATAAAGTAAAGCTTTTCACATTATCTATTATCTTGTTTTGGGATCAAGAATATTCACTCAAGTACTTAAACTAAGATGCTGTTCACTGACAACCTCTGCAGCATGAAAACAGGATAAGTGCCCTGAAACACCTATGGGCCAGGAGCCAACAATCTCCATGCGTTATGTGGAAATGGCACATTGGTTTTGTACACATGCCTGCTTTAGAAGAAAGAAATTGAATTCCAACTCCATAACTGTCAAGTGCCACTGCAAATAATAGAGCCTAAGCCGAACCATTTTAGCAATATAGCTATTTTCCTATTGAAGTGATGGAGAAGAAATCAACCTAGCTAGATGATATCACTTTATGTGCATGCTTTGGAAACTGTTCCATTCATCACTTCATTGCTTAATTCCTTTCAGAATCATGTTCTTCATTACTTGTGTATTACTAAGTTTAATAAACACTTTTGCTCCTTGGGTCAAATTGTGAAAAATGTGAATAGTGGGTTTGCCATAATTACATAAAAAATTCTGAAGGAAATAAGACAGGTACAACAAATCATTTGGACATTTTCATATTAAACTTGTTTCGTGACACCACATGCACAAGGCTGTTTCTTACATAGTCCCTTAAGCAGATGAATACTCATTTCTGTTTTGCAGATCCCAATAGAATGAAGATAACATAGCAGAAGGACAATGAAGACAATCATTTGGATGCTAGTAATCTGGCACTGTGCACGTTTTTCTTCTGGGCTGGCTGAAGATGCAGTGCGAAGAAATTGCTAATGCTCTCCCTCCTGCGTCATATAGTCGTGATGAGGAATAATTGATTCCAGAGCATATAGCAAGAGATTTACTTACTTTTGCAAAGTTATGTGGTGTGGCAATGCTCAAATCCATATTTCTATAGCTGTAATGTCACTACATCAAGTACTTGCTTCCTGCAAGAGGCAAATTTTACAATGAAATTTGGTTCATTATACAAAAGACACTTTCGTTTCTGTTATTTTGTTGTTAAAGTGTGGAAGTAATCAATTGCCTCATTCTTTTTGTACTTTTAAATCAGATTGTTTATTCACTTTCCTGAGAAGAATTAATAATTTAGAGATTGCTTTTACTGAAAAAATGTTATTACTGTGAGCACAGGAGAGGAGGTCATAGTAATGTTGAATTGCTTTCTTGAACTTGCTCCAGATTGTAATATCACCTAGATAAACATGGCTAACTGGGGGCTTGTGAAGTAAAGGAATGGGTAACTGCCTAATAATTGCCAAAAAAGTGCCAGCATCTATTTGAGATATTGGACTTTGTTTCCTCCTGTACTCAGAATAGGAGGTAACTTTGTAGTATCTGTTGGAATGTTGATTTTTAGACTTCACTAGGCTCCCCTCCCCAACCTTATCATTTCCCAATTTTGCTCCACCAATGAAGCTCCTCCAGTGGTAGATGTGCTAATATAGATAATTAGGTACCAGGTTCCCACAGCTAATTTAGAAGTATTTAGATACCTAAAGATGCAGATAGGCAGCTAATGGGATTTTCTAAAGCACCGAAAGAGTTAGATGCTGAGGCACTTTTGAAAATCCTACTAGGAACCTAAATATCTTTAAAACTCCAGCCCTGTGCCATCAAATGGAATTAGACAACAAAGTGGTTAAAATGCCAACAGCTGCCTTTAGCTTTCTCTATTTTAGCACTGCCAACATTACTAACACTGGTGGAAGCAACAGCCAGAAACAAGGACACAGACGCTCAGGCTATACGTTTGCTTGCAAAAATAGTTTAAAAATGTAAACTATGACAGTCTCAGGTACTGTACAATAACTGAGGATGACATTGGGATACCTCACACTCGCTCTTCAAGTCTTGGTAGAATAATCAGATATACTGTCAAGCAGGATCTAGGTGCTTGACAGAGTTGTACATGGGAA
Organism: Dermochelys coriacea; assembly: GCF_009764565.3. Lineage (NCBI taxonomy): Eukaryota > Metazoa > Chordata > Testudines > Dermochelyidae > Dermochelys > Dermochelys coriacea. Next base: position 21,021,196 of record NC_050078.2, on the reverse strand, counting down.
TTTTGGTGTTGCCTTCTTCACCTAATAATGACTTTAATGGTTGTACTCATCTGAGAAAGTACTTTGATCCCTTTGTTTTTCTTGCAGCAGTAAATAGATCTAATCTGTGGGTATTTTACATAAAAAACACTGAAGGAATAAACAAGATTTTTAACTGTAATCTTGTAAAATTTAAAATATAGAATGTGTGTGTCCTCCAACATTACAGACTAGATGTTTACTGCTTGGAAATTCTGCTGGCATTGTAACCCTGCAGAAAGATTCTCCCTAATCCCTACTAGTCACTTAGGGGTAGCATTTCTACACCAACTATTGTATATATAAAAGTGCATTTAAACATGCCCATACTCCATTGTTCAAATAAAACGTCTTCTATTCCTTACCTTTCTACAATATTTGTATTCAGTTATTATGAAATACTGATGTAAACAGTTTTGCATGCGGAATGCAAAAGATGACTAAACGGACATGAACATTAAAAGTTTTCTATTAGATATACAGAAATGAATAATGGTGTCAGACTCACTAACAGCCTGCACCATTAATGGAGATATTAAAAAAGGCAGAGGGGAAGGATCTTAGCTCCATGGTGAGCTAGATTCATAGTTAGGTGGTGCTAATCTCAATTTAAGCTTTGAGAGTTCACTTCAACAGTTCCAGGAAGACATTATTACAAAGGCAGAATGTTGGCACCAGAGGGTATCTACAAGATTAAATTGAGGGTGGCAATTAAGCCTTTTTTTCAGCTATTGCCCTAATCAATAAGAGAAGGATTTCCATTACCTTGCCTCCATAATATCTATGATAGACAGTGCTAATGAACAGAAAGTTCTTGCCAAGATTGGATTTGGCAGCCTAAAACAGATTGCAATGCCTCAATGCATCTCAATGCATTTTTAGAAGAGGCTACTTAAGACAATGTACATCTTCATTTATCTTCAGAATAGGAAAAATTGAGCAGTTAGCAGAAGAGAGAACCTCTTTGCGTCTCCAGCACCAGCTTGTGCAGAATCATGAAGCACATACAATTGGTGGTAGGTAGCACAGCCCATGCAGTTCATTAATTAGCTCTTTCACCACTAAACCATAGGCTTAGCTTAGTAGATTACCAGTCTATACATTTTTCATTTCAAAATCATTGACACATGGTGTTTCTAAAAGGAAATATGCTCCCCAGAACAGCTGTTGACTGAAACTGACATGATTCTTATCAATTTTACTGCCAATCACCACTGAACAGCAGCCATGAAACTGACAAGAAGCATTTCAATATCACAGCTGCCTTGGCTTCCAGGGTATATGGTTCAGGGTCAGCGCAGCCCGCCAGACTGCCAGGGACCCAAGGGCTTCCAGACTCTCAGGCCCGCTACATAGCCAAGCTGCCCAACCTTCTAGTCCATCTCCCTGCCAATGCAGGATCTTACTATTCCAAACCTTGTCCTCTACATATACACCACTCTATGCTTATTGTCATCCCTGGCTTTATCCTGTCCAGATTAGACTACAAGTAATGCAAGGCAGGGACAGGCACTGTATAAATAATTTACTTTTTAGCATATCATCACGATGCCTTCCAATACTTTGCATGTTGTGAGACTGCTTTCAAAATCATTTTAAAACCACAGCATATAAAGTCCAAATAAAATACATCATTCATAACTGTCTTGTGTGGGAATAATTAAAACAAACAATAGAACGGTTAGTTACTTGTTTTTTACTCATCATTAATCATCTATCGGTGGGCTGCATTAGGAATTCTAATTCACTCTCAAACCCTATATATCCATTTATCTGGACGTCTCAACTCTTCAGACCCCTAGCTCAGCGGTTCTCAAACTTTTGTATTGGTGACCCCTTTCACACAGCCTCTAAATGCGACCCCCGCCCCTTATAAATTAAAAACACTTTTTTATATTTAAAACACTATTATAAATGCTGGAGGCAAAGTGGGGTTTGGGGTGGAAGCTGACAGTTTGCGACCCCCCATGTAATAACCTTGCGACCCTCTCAGGGGTCCTGACCCCAGTTTGAGAACCCCTACCCTAGCTAGTTTCCCTATAACTTGTCAATATTGTAGTCGTAAAAAAAAACCAATTTTTGGGGGAAAAGGGGCAGCAGTAAGAGAGAGAGAGGAGTTAATCTTCTTTGTCCCATGTCTCTATCATTATTCTTAACTAAAACTTTAAAATAGTCTCTCAGACACACACACACACAAAGTTGTCCAAACTATTTTTGTGTTAGCAACAAATTAATTCAGAATCTCTGAGAAAAGAAATATTTAATAGGGGAGAAAAATAAAGCAAAATCATAGTGGAGAAATATGATCATGCTAGCTGGTATATCAGAAGGAAAGATATTACCATTATTACCTACCATTTATATTTTAGCCTTTTTAGAATTAAGAAATCCAGTAAGTATTGAAATAAGCAATTCTACTCCCAGTAGAATTCAGATACAGAATTTGAATATTTTTCGAATAAACTGAATCATACTCCTGAAAAGTACCATATTGAAAGGTTGCAGAAGGGAGGGATAGCTCAGTGGGATAGCTCAGTGGTTTAAGCATTGGCCTGCTAAACCCAGGGTTGAGAGTTCAATTCTTGAGGGGGCCATTTAGGGATGTGGGGCAAAAATTGGGGATTGGTCCTGCTCTGAGCAGCGGGTTGGACTAGATGACCTCCTGAGGTCCCTTCCAACCTGATATTCTATGATTGTAATGTTAGGAAGACACCTGTTATTCAGGACAAGAACAATCATCTATTCATGACCGCCAAGCTTGATGATTTTAAATCTTATTTAGAAATTAAACCAGGTGCCTGAAAAAGTTTCTATTAATTCAAGATGCAGCAGCCCATCTGTTTAGCAACACAGATCACTGTCATCACATCACCTTGGAACACTACTTTAAAAAAAGAAGGGGGAGAAGAGAGAGAGGGGAGAGGGTAAGAAAATAAAAAAGAAGCCTTTATCTTTCCTTGCAAACTTTGGTAAATTCTAGTCAGTCCAGTAGCCTCTCTGTGCTAGGAGAGACAACCTGCTAACTGCAGTGTGTCTGTCTGTGAGAATGATCCGATGAAGTGAGCTGTAGCTCACGAAAGCTTATGCTCTAATAAATTTGTTAGTCTCTAAGGTGCCACAAGTACTCCTTTTCTTTTTGTCTGTGAGAAATTCACCTCCAGCCACAGCTGGCAACCCACTCAACCCCTCCTATCTGCCTAGTCTAGTATGCTTAAGGTTTTAATATCTTAAATAGCAAACTTCACCAGCCTAGTTGCCATCAGGCTGCCAGTATTTCCTACTTAACAGCTTCCCTATTGTTTCCCCAAGGACCCTTGGTATTGTCTATGATAGAACCTTATTCTTGTCGTTATTTCGTTTCCTGTTGGTTTCCTCCTTACAGCTTCCTTTGATTTCAATCTATGCAGCCAGGTAGGTTTAATAGCACACAGGTAAATGGAGGACCACATGCTATTTATGAAAAATACATCTAGCACCCTGATTCTCCACAAAGAGAAAAGATGGTGATGAGATGAGGTACTGTGTAGATTGAATCATGAGTTTAAGTGCAAGAATAAACAAATGAACTCTCCCTGGGAGAGAGAATGGACATTCAACAAGGATAAATTCTTATGTGCATAAACTGCATAAATACATGATTAAATAATACTGAATATTTAGTTAAGTCTGATCCCACACCATTCTGTAACATCCATTTAGGAAACTTATTTCAACTTCTTGATTTGCACTGGGATTTTTTGTTACTACGAGACAACTGGAGGTGTTTGTTTCTTCACTTTCTAAACCAAGGTAATTATTTGGGTCAGATTAGGCTTGCAGTTACCCCAATGTATATCCAGAGTAACTCCATTGCTTTTAGGAGTGAAGTTTATGATTTACACCAGCTGAGATGACCATCTGCCCTGTTCTGGACTAGGATTTGCTATTTGTGAAATGATTATAAGAATATTTTTGGATACATGATCAGATACAGCTTTCAAATGCGTAATGATTGCTCCTTCTAAGTCACCAGAGCAGTCAAGCCAGCAACTGTAACAAGCACTAAATCCTCTTAAATACAAACAACTGTAATTGATGAAACATTTAAATTGGTAGGAGGACTGAATGGGTGATAAAAACACACCAATTAATGCATTTATTTGAATACCTGATCATTAAATATACCTAGTGTTTATTTCGCATCTGGCTAGCCATGCTTTAGGGTCAAATTCTTTTATTATACCTATGTAAATCCAGACTAAATTCAATGCAGTTATTCTAGATTTACATTGAGGTAACCAAGAAGAGAAACTGACCCTTGTGCGATAAGAAAAAACACAATGTGCACGTTCCTTTTAGCTGACTTTTACTTCCTCCGTTCTTCAACCAAACCTGTCTGGTGAAAAAACCACCAGAAGCAGAGAAATTCCTCCCATCTCCAGATCAATTCAGACACAAATCAAATTGCAATTTAAAGAGTCCCAGAGATAGGATTGCACAAAGCCATATTGTTGGACTTCTTAGTATTAGCTGCAATGTAGGAGGACACAACTAGGCTCGGATTCTGCATCAGATTGTCTATCGTAGACGCACCACTCGGCTCAGAGCCCCACTAAAGTCAGTAGAGGCTCTGCATGGGTACAGTGGTCCGTGCTACAAGATCTGATTGCAAGACCAGAGCCCTAGAGTCAGACACTGTTCTCAGAAGTAGTTATGCCTCTGACTTCAAGGGGAGCAGGACTGATACTCTAGTATGGGCCTACTTCCATTTCTATAATAACCATGTTCTTGAATAACTGTGAGAAAAAGGTCAGCTTCAATTATTCAACAATGCAAAACAATTTTGGGAAAAATATAGCAGTTCTGCCTAATGAATTCAACCTTGTTTTTCAGAGCTACAGTACCAGTATTCAGCTGACAACTGTAAGAACACATTTTAAAAATAGCCTTACAAAATATATCTGGAAAAACCTAAGTGAAACTATTGGAGTATATTTTGAAAATGTCTGCAGGTGTCACAGCAATACATTTTCTATACTTACAACATGATTTCTAAGATGTAACTGAAAGGATGAACACGTATCTGGCACCCTGCCTACAATGTTGAGGGGATACTGATGAAGACATGGTGATAATTCTGGGCTATATACTTTATTGTCAATTCCTGTTTCAAACTGAAATTTGAAACAAATGCCACACTGTATTTCTCCTCTCTTTTTTTTTTTTTTAAATATTCATGGCAGGAATCCATTTTAAATCAGAGCGTGTTTTGAGCCTGTAAAAAAAAAATGTATTCGAGGTCAAATATCATTTACAATGTTTAATATTTTATTTTTAAGAGAGATGACATTATGGTTCATAAAATATTTATGGGAAGATGTAATATTCTCATTTTCTAAGGAATGGAACTACCCAGACAGAAAAGTTCTCATCAAAGTGGCTGTAGAAATTAATCCAACTTGTTTTTTCTTGTCATCAAAATGTAGATTAAAGCCTTCCATCTGGTCAAACCTCCTCTCAGTAAGGACTGCATGTTTACATTTTTATATAGTACGGGGCATTCAAATATCATGGAAATCGTTTAATAATGAAGCTTTGTTAAGGCATCTCTGTGCAAGTTAATCTGACAGTAGGACATTATTTTCCATGGAAACAATAGCTTGTGTTAACAATTCTAGGGGAGATCTAACAGGGAATTTTCCTAAGATTTTACAAGGAACATTAAAGGGCAGACAACAGAGACTCTGCTTGCCTGCTGCTTCAATCTCAGCCACCGGCTGCTGGTAGGAGAATTCACCAAAATTAAAATGGAAGGCCAGACCCTCAGCTGGTATAAATCACCATAACTCCACTAAAGTCAATTTTCATCAGCTGTGGGTATGGGAACAGAACAAGTACAAATTGGGTCTTTTCTTCAGACAGGCCATGTCTCTAGACTATCTCACCTTGAGCTTAGAAGTGCAAGAGAGAAGAATGAACATGGGCAAGTTCTGATTCTCAAAAAAAGGGAAAGACTCCACAAACAAGGGAAGTATCTTCTGAGAACAGGTTTCAGAGTAACAGCCGTGTTAGTCTGTATTCGCAAAAAGAAAAGGAGTACTTGTGGCACCTTAGAGACTAACAAATTTATTTGAGCATAAGCTTTCGTGAAGTGAGCTGTAGCTCACGAAAGTTTATGCTCAAATAAATTTGTTAATCCAATGAAGTGAGCTGTAGCTCACGAAAGCTTATGCTCAAATAAATTTGTTAATCCAATGAAGTGAGCTGTAGCTCACGAAAGCTTATGCTCAAATAAATTTGTTAGTCTCTAAGGTGCCACAAGTACTCCTTTTCTTTCTGAGAACAGAGTTCTTTGCTTAGGGCTAGATTATGAAGTTACAATCTAGCCTAGGTGACAGCACATGGGCATGCTGCCACCACAGCTGATCATAGACTCCACTGTGACTTAGTCACAATTCCTCCTTTCCTCTCCCCTTACCCCGCAAATCATTCCATGAAGAAGGTACTCACCTCACATCTGCCAGGCCAGTTACTCTGGCTGGGGAGGGGCGAGACATGAAGGGTGTGGGGCAGGCGCAGAGTCAAAGTGTCGCCCTGCGTAATTGCTTATGGGGGATAATTAGTCAAGTAACCTTTTTTACCAGTCCCCCCACCCCACCAGCGATAGAGGTCACAGTGTGGGAAGCCCTTACTTGGCTGAACAAGGGGAGGATCCCTTTGCCAATCTAGTCCATAATGGTCTGAAATCCATGTGCAAATAAGAAATGCAAAATACAGTAAATTGACAGCCTACATCACACATTCTAGGGGGAGCCAGTAATGACCCCTATATATAGATTGCCTAACACTTTCTATTATAAAGGATTCTTGCAACTTTTTTTTTTTTTGAGAAGTATTATCACAACCATTGTTTGCAGCAGGAAGCAATCCCTCAGGTTAGATGAGTGCCTTTTCTGTCTCCTGTGAAATTCCAGTCAGGTTTAGCGGTATTGTAAAGTCTTAAAAATCACTATTGCCCTTCTCTCACTTGCATTCTGCAGGAAGATTGAAGCAGCCTGCTAAAAAGAACTGAGCATTTTAAAGGACCAGTCCCACAAGCAGCAGAAGCAGATGACACTGCACTGGGAACATTTGGGAGCTGCTACAGCAGCTGGAGAAAGCCAAGCTGAGGTTTTCAAGGGAAGCTTTCTCCCTGTCTTCCCTCCCACCTACCTCCCCACGTTCCCCCAATGTGGCTGCGTTCCCCCAATTCCTAGGTACAGGAGAGAAAGAGATCACAGAGCTAAGCTGCCCCCATAAGCCCAGACCTGGCATATGATTCCAGTTTCTCATACTCCCTCAGGGGCCACATGAAGCAGGAACTTAACCTCCTGGGGTTTAAGAGGGACAGAACAGCCATGCTCTGCTTCAAAACCCCACACACCAAGAACATGGCCCTAGCAGCCTCATCCCCCATCTTGGGGCAGGACCCCAACAACATTCTCGGGAGGGAAAGAGATATCTGGGACAGGTTCCCTCCCCCCACAGCCACAATATGAATTGTCAGCAGCCCATCCCTCCTCCTGGGATAACAGCCATCTCCTACTACCAGCTATTGTAGTTAGCCATATAGCTCAAGTAATAGGAGTCAGTGCTGAAAATTTAGGGTTCAAACCCGATGATGAAGCATGATGGAAGATTGAATTTTACTATGTAAAACTGTAGTACTTTTACCTTTGCACTTTAAAAAGCCTAGGAAATTATACACAAAAACTATGTTAAGCAAATGTAATTTATGTTGCAATGTCAAAGTTGGAAATTGGGAAATGCCAGATCCGATGAAGTGAGCTGTAGCTCACGAAAGCTTATGCTCGAATAAATTTGTTAGTCTCTAAGGTGCCACAAGTACTCTTTTTCTTTTTGCGAATACAGACTAACACGGCTGCTACTCTGAAGCCAGATTTACAATTATCCATGCAAGCTTAATTCTGCCCTACTTTTTTTTTTTTTAATATATACACATTTTCATTATGACACAGTCTACTTACATCCACATTTTTCCCCACAAGACCTCTCACTTGTTCAGTGCACAGGATAGACATACAAGGGAGCTGAATTAAGATTTGACAGGCAAATGTAAACCTGCCCTTCACCAGCTTTCAAGTGCTTGACTTTGCATTCTTAATACAGGCTTTTGTGTATATAGTTTGAGGGGTTTGTGTCATTATATTATACACATACCTCACATTACATTTGACTCAGTAGCTGATTGTCCCTATCCCACCTCATTGTTTCTCCATATTGATAGATTCTCTTCCTCCTCATTCACAAAAGCCCAAACTTCCTCCAAAATTCACCAAAAGTATCAACTCAGCACCACATTGTCCACCTCAAATTCAGATTAGAAGTGAGCCAATCCCTCCCAAAGAAGATTTATTTGGGAATGTGGCAGAGGAGCCATCTATGCACTCCCCCTCACAGCATGGCACAGCACTTCATCAGCACTGTCTCAGTTTCCCCAGTGGAGACTTCAGCCCCCTTCATTTACAGACGTGACTTAGGCCTTCAGTCCAGTCAAAGAGAGTACAACCACTTACAGGGGAGCAGAGTCCACAAGTCAAAGTCCAACATGAACACAAACCAAAAGACTCTTTGGCCCTGCTGGGCTCTGCTTTCAGACCCATCTTTCAGGCAGACCCCAGCTAACTGCAGCTATACCCACCACCAGGGTCCTGGTATCCAAATCAAACTAACAATCTGTGTCAGGCCCACCCTCCTACAGGAGAGGCTCTGGCACACTAGAAACTTTAGTCAACACCTGACCCCAATTAGGCTTCCCACACGTAGTGGAAACTGCTCATCTGCTCTCCTTCCCAGTCAACCCCCAGTGAGCTGTGGTCCCTCTTTTTAGCCTCCCCTTGCAGGCCTGACATGGAACATAGGTGAAAAAAGGTGGGGCTGACTGGGGTCACTGCAGCTTATTAACCCTTCCTAGCCAGTATGGAGTTCATATACCCCATCACTGAAGACATGTAATAAGATCTTCAAACAAGATACAAAATGCTACCAAGCTTTCTACTTCTGCATGCTCTCCACCTACCACTGCATCTGAATTTACACATCAACCACTCCCTAAAAATTATCCTCTTCCTGCTTGGGTGCAGGATGGAGGAATTTTCTTCTATCCCAGAAATGTTTCCTGCCCTCACAGCTTCCTGAGTGCTGAGCAGACCTTCCTTTCTCTAAGCCACATGCCTTCTCTGACTACTAATAATCAAAAATGCAACCTACCCTTGCTATCAGATTAAAAAAGACTATAGAAAATTACCAGTGCATGGAGAGATTGGGGGATAAGAGTGAGGAAAACATCTCTCCAATAGTGTTAGGTAAAGACTGGCATGAACTTGAAAGCCTACAGGTTGCATTTAAAAAATAAAAATGTAGAGGATGTTATATGTGGAGCACATCAGAGAAATAGAATGCCATGCATTTATCTTTTGCATTTTTAGTACTGCTGTCAACTCCACACAAACTGGACTTGTTAGCTTTTAATGTATTTTGCAGACCATCAGCTGTCTTGACCACTTTCAAGGCATGAAATTATCACAAGCATGGCTTTTTTAATTAGCTGGGATGCTCAATAGATTTTTTTCCCCTTTAAAAATCAATTGTACAATTGCCACAGCCAATTCTTGGGCGGCAAAGAAAATCCTTATTAGTGGGGAATTTTATGAAGTTTGTAAACCATGCAATTTTTATTGAGCATCTATATTAAAATGTTACATAAGAGCCAAATTGTATATAAACCAACCCTTTGGGAGCATATGGGGGTGAGGTGCTCCTATAATACCACACTGAGCACCTAGGGGACTGCCCCTGGATTTACAGCAGCAATGGTGGCAGAAGTTCAGGACTCTGCTTTCCAGATGGCCCAGGACCAAAGGTGGAGATAAAACTGGCTAGCAACACTACCAAAACCATAAAGCCAGAACTCAGAGACAAAGCATTTGACTTTACTTTTGGTTTTGGCTATGTTTGGAGTGTAGCAGGGAGAGAAACATCATAGCCAGGGAAGGCCCTTCCACATTCCTACCCAAAGGAATCCTTTGGGGATTTCTGGAACATTGAACATGATCCTCACAGCAGAAATCAGAAACCCAGGAGAGTCATGGTCAGGCTACCAAGAGCCAGCCTATCTGCACACTGGAATCCAGACCAGAGAGCCGTAAGGATCTTTACCATCCTTAGTGCAAATGCTTTGTAAGAACACCTTGTTGGTTTATTTTTCTATTTTGTTTTAAACCAGCCACTGACTTCAGCCCGGCACCACACATCAAAGACCGAGGCCTTGTCTACACTGCCACTTATAGCGCTGAAACTTTCTTCGCTTTGGAGTGTGAAAAAACACCCCCCTGTGTGCTGCAAGTTTCAGCACTGTAAAGTGGCAGTGAAGATAGTGCTACAGTGCTGGGAGCTCTTCCCCTGGCGGAGGTGGTTTGATTACAGCGCTGGGAGAGCTCTCTCCCAGCGCTGGCGCCACGACTACACAGACATGTTAAAGTGCTGCCGCTAACGTTGGCTGTGTAGACATACCCTGAGGCTAAACTCACTATTTGCCTGTGCTGGGAGGAGCACACAGTCATTTGCACTGGCTGTGAATGTTGGGAGGGGTAGAGTTTATGTATCGTTCTTTTTATCTTTTATTATCCCAATCCCCTTTTCCACTGTCCCTTACTCTGCATTCCCCATACCTAATAAAGCCCCAGTTACGGTTTTATTACTCTGAGAATTGTGATAACTATTTTATTTTTGTGTGCTCCGACTGACACTCCTCTCTTTGAGATGGTGTTAAATATTTTCCCAGGATCAAATCTCGGTGTTCTCCACTCTAGAACGTGTTTCCTTGGGTGGAGATACCAGGCACCCTTATAGGTAAACCCAGAACCCTAACCCTGAGGAGAAAAGGGAGGAGACTGCAGCCATGCTTCAGGGTTGGGGTTACATACATAAAAGCTGATTGTATCAGAAATTCTAGAAGAGATGTCAGTGAAAACTTTTTAATATAAATAGTTCACATTATTTTTCAATTGTTACCAGCAAAACACAGAACTGACTGTGAATGTTGCCATTACAAGAGATTTAGCACTTGATGGCCAGTTGACATGGCTGGATAAAATTCAGTTCTGCTTGGGTGTGATGATTACAGTCACAATAGTTGAATTTGTTAATTTAGTAAAGTTACAAGACTTATTTTCCTCTTACTTTCTATGTTGGTTTATCCAGGTTAGTTCAGTCTAGTATAAAACCCTTGGACTGGCACTTAACCTTTAGACACATACTCCAGCTGTAACAAATTAATTGTCTTCACCTCAGGAAGCATGTTGGCCCATTTTTAGTGGTAACCTTTAGTTATCTAAGGTACAGCTGTAAAGTACTACCTGGTGTCTACGAGCACCCCCTTCTCTAATGGTTGGTCCTCAGAATACAACAGAAGTCTGACTATCTGAACTCTGTGAAATATTCACATTGAATCTCGCACCAGCTTTCCCCTAGCATGGATTTTAGGTCCAACGCATTCCATTAGCACAATCAGAAGATATCCACAGAGCTATAAAATTCACCAGCTCATCACAACCTCCTCTCCCGCCCCCACCCCCTTATAGTACCCAGGGAGTGGAATATCTATCCCCATTGTGAAAATAAGACAGTATTGTACAGTAATAGTCCAAAATCAGTATTCTGAAGCTTATATGTTTGTTTTCTGAAACAGTAGGAGGCAGGAGGTATTCTTCTTGCTTTAAGTTTTCCCACCATGGGGAACACTGGTGGCAGCAATCTGAAGGCTGCTGCCTGAGAACGCTCCAGTAGAATTTATACACTGCTCAATCAATTCCCCTCCCACTTCTAAAACTTTCATCACATCACCATGTCGGAGTCAAATTTATGGGGCAAATTTGTGGAAATGTGTATGTTGTAAACATAACAGAGAGGCATTGTATACTGTTGCATGAACGCCTGAGGGTGTGTAGCTGAAATTACAGCAAATAAGCAGTGCTAAATTGTATTAATGGTGTAGTGTTACCAGGCAGTAACACTGTTATTAATGCAAATCATGACTACAAATAGTATGCACGTTTTCTTCCTACGTGTTCTGATTTTGATAAACCTGTATTCTGAGCACAAACAAATGAGAAAATACAAATAAACTTAATTTTACTAAGGTTGTATTATTTTATTATGGAATCTCAGTTTTTTGCAGATAAACCAACTATGAAAATTTATTATAGCTACTGCCGCTTAAGAAAAAAGTAAGTTATTTTCTAACCACTGTGGGGAAAGCAGTAACAATTATGAACAATCCCTTTAAGGTAAAAAATGGATTTTCCATAAGCTGTCATATCTTTCTGGCTGTTGTATTAATTTTCTCTTTACTGCAATCCCTAACTTTACCAACAACATCTTTTCAGCATTCTTATGCAACAAGCTAAGTAATATTACTATGTAGCCCAATATTTCACTTTAATAACCATTTATTTTTGAGAGATCAGGCTCTCAAAACTCCGCTGAAGTAAGCTGTCTCTTGTGAAATACTTTTAAGTGTGATACATTATTCTGTTTGGCCTTCGGTACACAGATTTTGTCACACAATAGTAATCTTTTAGCAACAAAAATCAAATTTGACCAATGAGTTCCAATTACAAGTCACTTAGTCTGCTACCTAACTTGTTTTCCTCCTGGAAGTTACAGTATTTTAAGATTAGAATCCACTGTGACTTTTATTTATCAAGAGGTATATAATATGGATAAGACTCATTCATTTTAAAGGGAGATAATAGTACTCAATAAGAAATGTTGCTCTGAGATTGGCCCATTTAGTTCCAATATTATGGAACTCGCTTAGAAAGCCATTCTCAGCCAAGGGCTTGGGAATGGGAGGCAAGAAACCTAGGTCCTAGTCCCAGAACTGAAACTGACTGCCTCAGTTACCTCATCTAGGAGAAGCATGTGTTGTTACTTTTCCTCTTTGTAAAGTAGTATTGATCCCAAGTGCCCCCTCCCACAGGAAAATCCACTGGAAGGGATTAATGGAGAGCAAATCCCCACGAGGTTTTCCTTAGAGATTTTGCCCATAGTGACTTGTTTCAGAGTAGCAGCCGTGTTAGTCTGTATTCGCAAAAAGAAAAGTAGTACTTGTGGCACCTTAGAGACTAACAAATTTATTTGAGCATAAGCTTTCGCTGTATGTAGCTCACGAAAGCTGTAGCTCACGAAAGCTTATGCTCAAATAAATTTGTTAGTATCTAAGGTGCCACAAGTACTCCTTTTCCTTTTGCCCATAGTGTATCAGATGAATGGGGTTTTCCCCACCTATAAACTCATGGAATCCAACAGGACTATTACAAAACTCTAAGGAAGAGCAGGACATCGGGTCTTTCCCTGCAGAGGCTCTATGTCTCTGCAGCAGCTCTGGCCATTTGTGGCTTTCCTTGTCATAGAATCATAGAATCATAGAATATCAGGGTTGGAAGGGACCCCAGAAGGTCATCTAGTCCAACCCCCTGCTCAAAGCAGGACCAAGTCCCAGTTAAATCATCCCAGCCAGGGCTTTGTCAAGCCTGACCTTAAAAACCTCTAAGGAAGGAGATTCTACCACCTCCCTAGGTAACGCATTCCAGTGTTTCACCACCCTCTTAGTGAAAAAGTTTTTCCTAATATCCAATCTAAACCTCCCCCATTGCAACTTGAGACCATTACTCCTCGTTCTGTCATCTGCTACCATTGAGAACAGTCTAGAGCCATCCTCTTTGAAACCCCCTTTCAGGTAGTTGAAAGCAGCTATCAAATCCCCCCTCATTCTTCTCTTCTGCAGACTAAACAATCCCAGCTCCCTCAGCCTCTCCTCATAAGTCATGTGCTCTAGACCCCTAATCATTTTCGTTGCCCTTCGTTGTACTCTTTCCAAATTATCCACATCCTTCCTGTAGTGTGGGGCCCAAAACTGGACACAGTACTCCAGATGAGGCCTCACCAGTGTCGAATAGAGGGGAACGATCACGTCCCTCGATCTGCTCGCTATGCCCCTACTTATACATCCCAAAATGCCATTGGCCTTCTTGGCAACAAGGGCACACTGCTGACTCATATCCAGCTTCTCGTCCACTGTCACCCCTAGGTCCTTTTCCTTGTCTGTCTAGTTACTTAGATAACTCTCATCACCCTCATATTTGATTGTCTTACAAATATTAAAAGACAACAATAATTAAGCCTTCAGGTTCCTAGGACTCCTTCAAGATGATTGTGTGTCCTTTCTTCAGATGGTCCCCAGGAGTTTTTTAGCATACAGTAAATCCTTAATGAAAGGCTTATGGAGTGACATTGCCTCTATGGCATTCCTTCAAGTATCTGTTTATAATAAAGTGGGTTTTATTTTTTCAGTTTCACTATAATAGCACTGTGACGGGGTCCCCGGGGTGCAACATAGACTGTGGGACCACTGAGCCCTCCAACCCACCAATCTGGGCTGCCTCTCACACGGTGATGCTGATGTCAAGCTACAAGCCTCTGACAGGCACTGCACTTACATAGACATCAGGCAGGGACACACCCAATTGAGTTACAGGACTGATCTCCCCACTCATGAACCATCAATAGGGAGGCTTCAGCCAATTTCCCCCAGCTCCCCAGCCTTGCACCCCAGAACTATACTGTCTTGCACTGGTCAGAAGCCTGGCCAGTATAAGCTCATTACCTAGCTCATCACTGCCTCAATGTGGAGTGGACATACACTAGCCTTCGTTAACTGAGGTGAGCTTTCCCAAGCACTTCACCCAAAACACAGTGTTTTAGGTAAAATATAAAGCAGATGTATTAACTACAAAAAGATAGATTTTCAGTGATTATAAGTAGCAGGCATAGAGATCAAAGTTGGTTACTTAAGAAACAAAAATAAATCCACAGCCTAAATTTTAACTTAAACAGACTAAGCAAGATTTGCACCAAGCAATGTCTCCATTGCATCTGTAAGAAGTCTCTGGGATAGTGGATTTTTTTCTTGATGGGCCATCAATGTCAGTCTGGCCCTCCTTTGTTGTAACTGAAAGGCTCGTTGTAGGTGTTCCCAACCTCACAACGTATTTCAGTAACACAGAGAGCAATACTTCACATATAATGATAGCACATACAGGATATTTATGTTCAACAGATCAAGCCTTTAAAAATGTTACCTTACAAGGTATACTTTGTACCAAACATATCAATAACAAGATTTTAGTGAATATGGGGGTTCCAGGGTACTTCTTTGAGGTACAGAGTGTCACAAGCAGAAATTTCTACTCGGCCATATCCCTTGATGGGAAAATGTATAAAAAGGCATCCTTTCTTAAAACTTCAACCTATGCCTCCAGAAGACAGTGGCAGCTTCTCTCCTGCTCTGATAAATCAAAGGAGATAAAAGTTGTATCCCAAGGGGATTATCCCTTAACACCCACTAGGTGCTGCATTTTTAGGAGAATTAGCTCTGTGGTATCAATTTACACTGAGGAAAATTGACTCCAAATTCCAATTGGTTTTAAAACAGCTAGATCCAAACCTCAGACCAGATTCCCCGGGTATATCTATACACTGCAATAAAACACTTACGGCTGGCCCATGTCAGCTGACTTGGGCTTGCTAGGCTTGAGCTGTAGGGCTATACAATTTGCAGTTGAGACGTTTGAGCTTGGGGTGGAGCCTGGGCTCTCAGCCACAACCACGGGTGTTTTTATTGCAGTGTATATATATATACCCTTAGACATACCCTAAGAGGCCTGAATAGCAGGCGGCCAGTCTATGATTTGGCTCTAACTAGATTTTAAACTGATTTATCTGAACCAATTTGAATATTGGGGGAAATTTCCCCTGTGTATATGAGGCCTCATGGTAGACTATAATTTCACTGTAAGCAGCTCAAAGCATCATTAAAAGCAGAGTAAAAGCAATGTTAAACACCCTGATTCTTAGTGGATATTCACCACACTTCACTATTTTCAGTATCTCTGCATAGGAAATCACAAAGTGAGAATTTTGGTAAATGGTAAAACACCATTCATATGAAAGTATCAGCATTCTGTGTATCATACGAAAGTATCACAGCATTCACAGCCAATTACAGACTAAGAAAATCATGTAGGACACAATATATTAGACAGCCAGCACACTAGAACACCAAGGCCAAGTTTAAAAAATGATTGAACATGGGTAAATAAATAGGGATGACCCTGAAATAGCAGAACGTAATTAAAATCCCGATAGGTCAGGAAGAGGAGAATTGTTTCCATGTGACTTCCCTTCCCATTTCATTCTGTCTTTTTGCAGCTCTCTTATAAATACTGCACAATGCAAACTTCCACCTTCTAAAGGGATTTTATTTTGCAAGTATTTCACAAATGGTACTTTTGTAATTTTATTTACGATTATCCAGGAAATGCCAGCAGAAAGCAGCTGCCTACAGGCCAGACTTAATAACGGAGTAGTTTGTTAAAAGACTTTTTTCTTGATATCAAAAATGAAGGAAAGGACATTTTAGGTAATGTTTTCTATATTTCAGTGCAGATTCTTATTGATTCAGACTTTTGGGAAGTTGAATGGAGAGGTTTTGTGAAGAGACAAACTGTCGATTGCCTAGCTTCAAGGAACACTACATTCCACATTGTGTGGTCCTGTCTGAATTTTGCATTGATTTTCTCTGCCTATTGATCACTCAGAGAAACAGTTAACTCATTATAAACATTTTTCACACCATCAGGACAGATGCTGCTGCATTACCGTATACAGTTGTAAGCTGTGTTTCATATATTAAATTTCCAAACCAAATAGAATTGGCAATTTTTTGGTCTTACTTTCCTGATCTTAGTAGGTTTAAAAATCTGATTAACCTTGCATTAATGGTGGTTGGGGGGGTGCATGAGATCACACGGTTATAGCCATTATTATAGCCAGTGCTCCAAGGGGCTGGAAGGCACTCAAGTACCAGCCAAGAAAATGGCTGGTAAGGGAGAAAGGGGAGCTCTGTGGCACCATTCTTCTCTCCAAATCATTAAGCCCCCTCTCCCTCCAGCTAATACAGCCTGGATTCCACAGGTTTTGGAGGGTTGTGATGGGTGGGGAGGGTCAACTTTGCAAATAGCAGGTCTATGTGCATCATCTCTAGAGGAACTCCAGGGATATTCCTAATGTAGTTAATATTGATGGATCAGCATTACCTCTTGAGGGATCCTAATTCATGCAAGCAAATACCCTCCGACCTTGTCATGGCTAGGAAAAAAAGATGTCTTCTTGACTCTAGTTAGCTGACTCAAGATAAAATCTTAGTGAAGATAAGCTATATGTTGTTTTCACAGAAGACAGCCAAGAAATCATTGTCTCTGGAGTCTATGATTTTTAATGTCTAGCAGAAATAGGAATTTAACTTCTCATCTTTTGAAGGTGTTGTGACCCATGAACAGGTTGGCATACTGGGGAGCATCCTAGTACCCATGGCTGTTCTCATGGTTTGGACAAAGTGTTTGTTGTTGAATGTAAAATTGTTATGGGTGAGGATGAAATGGATGAGTTTGGCAATGTGTTTGGGGTGGATATCTGAGGGTTGTCCATTGCCTTGTAGAAATTTGAGGCATGCAGCTATGTTGTCATTGTGAGGGATGCTTGTGTATTGGAAAATGACATCCAGGTTAGAGAGGATGGTGTTCTGTGGGAAGATGAAAATTCTGCAGAGTTTGGGGAAGAAGTCCGTAGTGTCATGGAGGAAGCTGACCTTTTGTGCAGTGAGTGGTTTGAGGATGGTTTCTATGAGTCCTGACCATGGCCAGATATGATCAGTCTGCCTGGGTTCCCTTGTTTGTGTATTTTGGAAAGCATTTAGAAAGTTCCTGGGGTGGGTTTGTGGGGAATAAGTTTGTAGACTCAGTTGTTCGGGGAAGGATTTCAGGATATCCTTAAATTCCTGTGTGAATTTTGGTGTGGAGTCTTCTTTGAGTTCTTTATAAAAGTTGGTCCCGGAGTATTGTCAGTTAGCCTTATTAACATAGTCATCATGGTTGAGGACTACAATGGCATCCCCTCTGTGGTTAGATTTCAGGGCCTGTATGGATGTCCTCTTGGCAGTGGAGGGATTATGGTGAATGTAATGTTCGTTAAAGATTTCGTGGTCAATTTTTTTCCTGAAGCAAATTAGTGTAATGATCAGGAGTGTGGTTTCGTCCACACTGTGCTGTCCAGTCAGATTATTCTTTTTTCTTAGGAATGTCAGTGGGAACATGTTTCAGAGTAGCAGCAATGTTAGTCTGGATTCTCAAAAAAGAAAAGGAGTACTTGTGGCACCTTAGAGACTAACAAATTTATTTGAGCATAAGCTTTCGTGAGCTACAGCTAATTATGAGTGGTGTCATTCTTCCTGTGAAAAAATTCTTTGAGGCGGAGATGGCATCCTACACATTCCTATCACAACATGTGGTACACCTCATCCAGTACACTCAATGCCCCAACAATAGTTAGGTGGGTGAAACCAGACAATCATTATGCTCTCGAACTCACACAGAAGTTTTCTCTCTAAATATCCTCGGACTGACATGGCTACAACTATATTGCATATAACTCAAGAACACACCTTTTTCCTCCCTAGTCAAGACAGCGCTTTAAAGTTTGCATTAGAGAGCATGAAAGGGCTCTATTCCCTCCACACCCAGCATTTTGTAGTAGCCAGTCATGAACTTGAGAAACATTACTGTAACAAAAGGTTTCTTCCCACACATTCACTGTGCTTCACAGCATTTTTGCATAGAAAAGCCCCTATACTTAGGCTTTGTTTCCTGGAGCCCTATGTTTGATAGTAAGATATTGTGTTTTGGGGGAAGCATGTTTATATTACTGGAAACATTCTGTGCCTAGCCATGTTCTTGTTCTATTATATTAATTACTACCTGTTATTCAGCTTGTCATCAGTAGAAAGGGTGGTTTCTCTTTCCGTTACAGTGATTCAACAGTCACCAGACCTTATCCATATATAATAAGGTGGTGCCAGCTGTTCACGTTACCATTAGGAAAGCCAGATGGCCTTTCTGGCTTGTTACCCAGATGGGCTTTTTGATTATGTTGTTAATTCATTTCCATTTTCTAATCATTTTAATAGTTCTAGTGCTATATCTTCAACTACTTCTCTTAGCAGAATGCATTTATTATTTCAACTATTTTTCTCTTAAGAATATGAGTACTTGTGGCACCTTAGAGACTAACAAATTTATTAGTCTCTAAGATGCCACAAGTACTCCTTTTCTTTTTATGGATACAGACTAACACGGCTGCTACTCTGAAACCTGTCTCTTAAGAATGTCTGCCAAGTATATACTTAAGTTAGACTAGAAAAATCAAAGTTACATTTTAATGCCCAGGAGAAAAGCCTAGCAAAAACTTGGAAAAACAAAAACTTTAGATTTTATTGTATCCATCGGGCTTTAGGGTTCACCTTAGATTTACTAGTATCCATGGAGACCTTTTAAATAAAGTAAAATGTCTGCCCTAGATAAGATTGCCAGCACTTTAGAACAAAGGTTTTGTAAGTAGTGGTTTATAATGCAAGCAGGATTTGGAAAGTACATTTTTTCTTGTCTTGAAGATAAGACTTATTAAGATGGCATGCCCCCTTGGAGGCAATAGCATTTTCTTCAATACTTCAAGCTTGCAATAATACTTTTTCTTGTAAGAAAGGCAAAAGTAGTTTTTTAACCTAGATGAGATTGATGCTATCTGACCAAATATTGTTCTAGCAAGATATGGATTTAAAGCAGGAACAACTTTCATTCCTGTAAGCACAGAAATCATCACTGCCAATATAAATTGTCAATTTTCACTTGACAATTAGATTTAAAATTTGTGTTTTTTCACTCTGTTCTTTATCCCTTAAAAATAAATATAGTATTTGTTATTTTGGCACTATATTACAATGAATCATAACATCGAGTAAACTAGAAAGATAGGAAAGACCTATTAAATCATCCAGTCTATCTCCTTGTCAGAGCAATTTTGCTCCCAAAAATAAATTTTCTACAGTGCCCTCTGTGAAAAGTCTTCAACTACTACTCAAAGGACGGTCACTGTTACTGAGCTAAGGGCATTTCTGGTCTCTTTGAATGCATCCCCTTCTCTCACTTCTCTCAGGATGGAACCATGCGATTCTCCACTCTCAGACTCTCTAACTTATGTCTAGCACTTGCAGGTCTGTTCCTTCCAGAAGCAATGACTACGGTAAACAGTGACCAGACAGCCTTCGTAGAGCAAAGTATTTAATTAGAACAAAAACATTTAAGAAAAAACAGGCTTTAAAACAATAAAACAGACCATACGCATGTTTAGTCTACCAGGTGTCTATCCACATGGGGACCTGGTAGATCTAAGCTTTCTATAGACCCTCCTGGCAGAGTCCATTCCCTTAACTCTCAAACTGTTTTGTCCCCCATTTCAGGGAGAGTCTCACTTAAAAGCTGCTTGGTCATTTTGATCAACCTCCCCTGCCCACTTTTCTTAAGATCCTTTTGAACTGTTTATAGCCCTTTGATCTCTTAGTTCCCAGCATAGGCAGACCAGCTGTGTCACTTCAGGCTGGGGTCTGGAAGTATGCTACTGTCATGGAATTGCCTTCCTGTCTGTTCTCTCTCTCTCTCTCTCTCACACACACACACACACACACACACACACACACACACACACACACACACACACATTAAGTCAGAAAGTCTCATAACCCATTGACTTTGGGTTTCCTTGTGCTCCTAGCTGAGGGCATAAGAGGTAGTGTGGGTCAACGCCCTCCAGTCTCCCTCTTACTGTAATGGAATCTAGTCCAAAGCAGAGGAGATGGAGGGTGGATAGTGGAATACAGATAGGGACCACACATTTCGAAGAACCTCCCATTACAGGTAAGTTACTTCCTCCTCTTCTTTGAGTGATGGTTCTTATGTGTATTCTACATATCAGTGATTTGCGAGCAGTGATCAGCATAGATGTGGGTGTGAGGATACCAAGAGAAGTGGGGTCTGCAGCACGGCCTGGCCCAAGACAGCATCTGTAGCTGCTGCTTGGGCAATGGCATAGTGTGATGTGAATGTGTGGATGGAGTGCCACGTTGCTGCATGACAGATGTCTTGCCAAGCCACATCCACCAATGAGACCGATGTGGTGGCTTGTACTCATGTAGAGTGATCCATGATTCTAATAGATGGGCGTGGGTTGGGTTGGTTGTAGCATTCGCAGATGCACCTGAGACCCTCTTGGAGATCTGTTGGGAATGAGAGGGCTTGACCCTTGGACCATTTGGCAATGGCCACAAATAGTTTTGGTGATGTGCAAAAGGGTCAACTCTGTGGATGCAGAATGCCAGTGCCTGGCATATGTCAAGGGAGTGCAAGGCTCTGTCATTAGGGGAGGTGTGTGGTATGGGGTGGAGAACCAGCAGGCAGATGCACTCAGTTAGGTGGAACTCAGACACCACTTTTGGAGGAATTTAGGGTGCAGCCATAAGGACACCTTGTCCTTGAGGAATATTGTGTAGGGAGCGTCTGCCCTTATGGCCGCGAGTTCACTTTCTCATCTGGACAAGGTAATGTCTACTAAGAAAGTCACTTTCATTGAGAGGTGGGAAAGGAAGTGTGTTGTTACCAGCTCAAAGGGTGGTTTCATGAGGGCAGAGAGAACAAGATTAAGATGCTATCGTGGTGTAGGCTTCAGTGCTGGTGCAAAGATGTTGAGTAAACCTTTCATGAAGTGGATGGTGGTGGAGTACTTAAACACCAATACACCATCCATGAGAGGGAGAAAGGCACTGAGTGCTGTGAGGTGCACTTGAATAGAAGTGAGGGCCAAGCCTGACATCCTGAGAGAGAGGAGGTAGTCAAGGATGAATGGAAGAGACACAATGCTCAGTGAATGGCAGTGGCAGGGGGCCCATGCTGTGAAGCCTCTCCATTTAGCTCGGTAGCAGGCTCTGGTGGATTCTCTCCTGCTTTGGTAAGGATTTGTTGAGCTGGAGTAAAGCATGCACGGTCTAACCTTGACACCCATCCAAATACCAGGCTGAGATGTGAAGAGGGCCCAGATTGAGATGATGGAGCCTCCCCCAGTTTTGTGTGAGCAGATTTGGGAGTGTGCAGCAGCAAAGTGATATGCGGGTGGAGAGTCTGAAGAGGTTTGTGAACCGGAACTGATGGGGCCAGGAGTATGACAGTGGCTCTGTCCCGGTAAATCTTGCATAACACCTGTGGCAGGAGAGGAATGGGGGAAAAGACAGTGAAGCTCACCTATCTCATTGCCTTGAGAGCCCTCTCTGAGTGCTCCTCTCAAGCAATAGAAGGGGACTTTCTGTCCTGTGAGTAGCAAAAAGGTCCCATGAGGGGGTGCCCCACTTAGTGAAGAGGTACAGAAGCATAGTGTCATGGTGCTCCCACTTGTGATTGAAGTTCGGAGTCCTGCTGAGCATGTTGGCCAGGGAATTCTGGGTGCCTGGTAGGTAGGTGGCTTGAAGTATCATGTGGTTCTTGATGCACCAGTTCCAAAGCCAGACCCACTCGGAGCAGCCTGGGTGTCATCACTTCCTCCATCTGGTATTTATGAAGGTGAAGATCGCAAACTTCCCGGGTCTGGGACAGGAAGGATTTGCTAATGGTGCTGTGAGTTCTGACGTGTGCCTTGTCAAGGCAGTAGAGGCACCACTGGTGCTCATCACTCACAGAGATGGAGCGCAAGTAGGAAACAGCTTTTGAAGCCTGGAATCTGGGCCACAGTCCCTGTGACTGGGGGATGACAGAGGAGGAAATACAGTCCCTGACCAGGGAAAGAAGGAGAACTACACTCACTATACTAACTTAGATAACTTACACTAAAAAAAAACTGGGGAGGCATTGACCCCCACTACTTCTTATACCCTCAGCAGGGAGCATGAGGAGATGTGTTATGCAGCTGTGGGTCAACCGACTTGCTAAGAAACACTTCCAGACTCAGGCGCATGGCACACATGCACACCCACGTGTGGAATACACGTAGGAACTATCACTCAAAGAACTACTGATATTTGCAAGTCCTTCAATTTAGTATTCTTTGTGAATCTTATTAACACATTGTTTATACCCTCCTCTGGGGCATCGCTGAAAATGAGATATAGGATTGCCCTTGTCACCCACTCCTAGGGTGACCAGATGTCCCAATTTTATAGGGACAGTCCCGATTTTTGGGTCTTTTTTCTTATATAGGCTCCTATTACCCCCCTCCTCGCTCCCCCGGTCCCAATTTTTCACATTTGCTGTCTGGTCACCCTACCCACCTCTGAGATACTCCATTAGATGTTTCCACCATATATCACTATCCTTTGGTCACTGTATTTAGCATACATTCAGTTCACATAATGTTCCTCTCCAATTCAATATAAGCTAATGTTAGAGTCAGATTTTGTGACATGCAATATCAAATGCTTATAATCAAGCATATTTACGAAGTTCCCCACTAAACTTGTACTTCAATTAAAAAAAATCCCTTCCAAATGTATTTTATTAATTCATGGTACCTTTTGCTCATGCTTCTATTTTTTCAGAGTATTTCCCCCTTAATCGTTACTTTATTAATTTATTAGCGCTAGAAAGTACAGGATGGTAACTGCTGGGCTCTTTTCTTTTACAAAAAAACAGTACTAGGTTTGTTTTTCCTCAGTCTTTCAGAACCTCTCTGGTCTTTGGTACCTCTCCCATACAGAAGTGTGCTACGATATGTTCAGGGAGTATATGGAGTATACATTCCACCTCTGAACAAACAAAACCTTTCATTCAGCATCAGATGCAGGCATATGATTTTACAAAAGTTCCATTAATGCTAAAAGTAACATTAAATAAAATTTATTGTTGTTCTTCATCATCTTATTTTCATTTACAGTTTACCTATTTTAACCTCACTTTGCAACATCCTCTATGAGTTATTGAAAATTACTGTAATTACAATATAAAGCAATAATTTTCCTTTGCCTGGAAACTTCTCATTTTATGTGCAGTGTTCCTAAATTTCAAAGAACATAGATTGTCCATAAGTTTTTTTTAGAAGTCAAACAAATCTAATAATCATGAAAACTGCTTTATTCAAATCAAGAAAACAGAAGTCCAGAACAAATAAATATGACATGCCTTCATTGCTGAAATTATATAACATTGCAATAAAGGGTTATACAAAACTTATTGGATATTCTCACTGAGTTCATCCCCCAGGGCACCGTCTAGGCCCGGTCTGAGTCTCTGGTCTGCGACATACGTGTGTTCCACAACACTAGTCCGGTCGCAAGAGCCTCAGCCCTTTCCGAACTATCAACAAATACAAATATAAATGAATTCAAATAGATTGTCCCACAGGTGTGGTAAAGCTATCTTCCTTCAGAGGGCTTCTGTTAAGCCAGCTAGGCTCACAGGCTAACATAGTCCTGTCAAAGATGGATCAGCATCAGGCCCTCCCTTCCTTCAGGCAGTGGTTGCCTGAGGAGTTCTTGCCTTCAGCCAGCCTTCTCTCCATGAGCAGAAGAACAGAGGTCTGCTCTCCTCTCTGGTCTGCCATCAGCAGTGCTGTGCTTTAAGCTCCTTCCTCCAAGTCTGACATCTGTCACAGGTGTGGCAGGACAGGGCCAACTGAGCCCACAACAACTCATTAACACTGTGTTGCCCATTGTGGGGTTTGTATACCCCATTGTAAGCAAACTGAAGGCAGGACTGTGATATTTATGCTGGTACTACCTTATACCACAAGAAGTCCCATTGAAGTCAATGGAGTTACATATGGAATTCATTTGATACATATTCATAAATACACATTCATTGTGAGAAACGATATCACAACCTGGCCCTGAGTAGTCAGCCAAGACATCTTGAGATACATTTTCAGAGCATCTGTGCATGCACAAATCACATGCAATTTGTGGCATGTGTACAGTACTTCCTATAAACAACTCTCTTGCACAGTTCAGGGTAGTTACCCAATGGGAAAAAAATGTAAAAATGTTTAATAGCTACTAAGCCAGTTCATAAATATGTTAAAATATCTACTCCTGTTTGAATCTTCCATCTGAGAAATATTGTACAGTACCTAAGACACAACAGTAAAATGCAAGGTAGAACAAATACTCAGGGATAAATGTTTTCAGCTTCCAAAAAATGACTTTGTATCAATTACTAGCATCGGTCATCTTCAACTTTTGTATTACAGAAAGCCCTTATTTTTATGCATAGTTCTATCTGACAAAAGGGTTCATATTTTCCTTTAGGATAAAAAACAAATGGTATTGAAACTCCTGCAAGTCCCTTAGCTCATTCATTATGTTGAGAGACCCAGAGTATTAGTGCAGGAAACAAAGAGTTCACAAGAAACTGAAGGCTGTTATGGTTGATATATACCATTAGAATGTCCCTCATCTTCCCAATGTTACACAGCCAGGAGGGAGACATGGATCCTTGAACAGACCTCTAGGTTCACTGGCCTTTGATTGATTCTATCTTTTTTTAGAAAAAACAAAAACAAAATGAGAAATACCAATCTGCTGTTGCAAATGGATTAAATGGCATGCTCACATTTTTCAAATTGTAGTTACATGTTCAAAATAGCTATGCAGTCCAGAGGTCTATTTATAATAATTTGCATCTTTCTGTATAAATGGTTTTTAGAGAGAGAGAGATCTCAGAAGTTACTTTAAAAGCAAGTCTCCTTGGTTGCTCTGTCCTAAAACCCTTTTCTGCGTTTGCTGTAAGAAAGATCAATGTTAATTTTACAAAGTCTTTGAGTTAATGTATTTTAAAATGTAATGCTATTATTTAAAAAAAATCAGTCATGTGTTAATATTTTAATGGTTAACTTTGTGAACCTTTGTATTTCTCACTTCCAGCCAGGAGTAGAAGAGGAAAGCCTAATAAATAAACTCACACTTCCATCCAACGCTCTCAAAGAGATTTACAAACATTGAGTAAGTCAGTATCATAACACCTCTGTGAAGGAGGTAACTTATCAGACTTGTTTGACAGATGGCTGAACTGAAAGAGAAAGGATAAGGGGGAAACCCTGACCCTATTGAAGTTAATGGGAGTTCTGCCATTGACTTCAATGGGGCCAGAATTTCACCTTAAGTGACTGCCTAATGTCACACAAATGATCTGTGTTTGAATCATTAGACAACAGTCCCAGTCTATCAAAAAGTTTTTATTTCCAGCACTAGCAAACCAAAGACACCCTAGAAATCCTGGGTCAATACATTTTCCAACCACCTTCAAAACTCAAAGGGATTCAGATAATTTTGGGTAAGAAACCAAACCGAATCCAGCCTTTGGAGTTTCTCCACCAACTGATTATCATAAGGTCCATTGTGACAACTATTGCAAAAACTGAATCTAAATCCACCAACTCCTGCATCTGAGCCAATGGAATCCTTTATGTTTTAGGTTCCTTTCCTGCTTGTTCAAGCTGATATTCCAAACTGTCTGTCGCACTAGCAGAGCTGCTACTATGTACTTCTTAAAATAACCTCCTTCAGTAGTACCACCAAACATAATTCAGTACAAGTGCCTTTTGGGTTGTGTATGAGAGTTGCACAATGCATATGGCTATATCAGGTAGCATCGTTGCTCATAAGGGAATGACAGACTCACCAAGACAAATAGTAGGAAGTAATCTCCATTCACTTTTCATGCCAAAACTCAAACTGATTTCTCCTTGCAAGCTACATTTTTCAAAAATAATCTGTTAATATAATCAGTTACTTCAGCATTCCTTGTTGCTGGGCAGATAGGTAGTATACAGGCAATAAAATGCTTGTCCTACCAAAGAGCACCTCCCCATGTTCAGCAATGAACAACGCTTCCACAGTGGTTTTAATTATTTCTATTTTAAAATATCTCTCCTAGCAGAAGAAAACTACTAATGTTCTAAGTAAACATTGGGTAAATCATTGTGCCAAGAAACATGCATCATAATCATTCAACCTTCAGTAGAATAATTGAATGTGGGGGGTTTTCATCATAGCTATGTAAGGGATCCGGAGATATTTCTTAACAGCAGTAAAGTAACTCCAGGGAGTATAGTTAACATGATTGTCATCAGATAATTACTGTCTAGCTACTGAAAGATAGGAGACCTGGAGCTGCATCACTTGTATCATAACACCTACAGTAAGAAGTTTGATTATCACTTAACACCTGCCTGTTTATCCTATTTACTGCTTACCTTTATGGAATACAATGTGATAAAGGGAGAAGAGCTTGTCTCTTTCACCAACAGAAGTCAGTCCAATAAAAGATATTACCTTGTCCATGTTGTCTCTCCCATATCTTGGGACCAACACAGCAACAACAATATTGCAAACATCTGTTATACTTTAATTATTTATTAGATGTCTTGCAAGAGGTCACCAAAATACTTCTCTTGTGTTTTTATTCATATAATTATGTTAATTGTTAACAGAGTTAGTGTGCCAAAACTCTCAGGCTAAATACACCATCTGTGGGGAATTCTGCAACTGAATTTTACTTCTTGGACCCATATCTATTCAAAAGTCATCAAATACAGAGTTAAAAGGCCCTGCCTTCCTGTATGTCGGTTGCACAAACCAGCCCTAAAGCTGGGTTAACTGGCCATTAAAAGTTTATTCAGGTGGTACAGATCTACCAGAACAGCTTGTATGCCACTGCCTCCTCCTCCCACATCACCTTCCCCTGCCCATGGGGGCCTGGGCAGCTACATGAGGAGCAGCCACAGCAAATCCCTCTGTCAGAATGACATCTCAGTTCCCTAGGCTGCTTTATTTTACACCAGATGGCTTCACGATACAGGGGATGCAATGGTAACTTAGAGATACAAACACCTCCTTTCATAACAGAATCTGGGCCAAGGTTGAAAAATTGACTTTTATTCTGCATTTGCTGACTTTTGGGAGTTTATTTTCTGAAATTCAATGTACCTTACTAATCCCTTCATCCCTACTGTTTTCTGTTTAGTATTCATAGGGAGACCAATAATCCACCTCGTCCAACATGATGAAACTGCTAGCCCTTTATAATGGACAATTATGCAATACCATGCCACTTTGGAAGTTTCTTCCATATGCCAAGTTGTTAGTGGTTGGCTTATGTCCTGAAACATAAGATAAAATATCCCATATACTTTTTTATTCTAATTAATATCACTGTAGGTGACTGTTATCCTCTGTTAAATCTATTAAATTATCTCATCATTTTCTAAAAATCTTACTAAGCTCTTTGCTCCATTACATCCTGTGGCAATGGGTTCCACAGAGTAATCAAGTTAAGTTAAAAAAAATCTCCTAGAATTAATTTTTTTCCAGAGATTAATAGTGAGGGGATGGCAGATATGGTAGAATAACAGCAATAGCGTTAGGTTTCAGAGTAGCAGCCGTGTTAGTCTGTATTCGCAAAAAGAAAAGGAGTACTTGTGGCACCTTAGCGACTAACAAATTTATTAGAGCATAAGCTTTCGTGAGCTACAGCTCACTTCATCGGATGCATCCGATGAACTGAGCTGTAGCTCACGAAAGCTTATGCTCTAGTAAATTTGTTAGTCTCTAAGGTGCCACAAGTACTCCTTTTCTTTTAGCAATAGTGTTGCATCAGGAAGCAAAAAAGCTAGAGTAGCAAGGGAAGGCGAAGAACAGTAAGGGGTGTCAGGGATTGGAAGCAAGAGAAGAACCGGAGAGACAAATGACCAAACAACTTGCTATTCTTCTCCTCCCTTGCTTATAAAAGGCTTGCAGCAACAAGGGAGTTTATAATGCAGTTTCCTATTCAGCATTAAGCTGGCAGGTCAGGTTCAAATGATTCATGGAGGTTTTTTTCACAGTAAATTAATTTGCTGTATATTAGGCTTCATTCCTAGCAATAGTTTAACACTCTTCTCAGTGTTGGCTGTAAGCAGTGGCTAGAGATGTGTTTACAGTGATTTTAAAGCTAAAGGACAGGCTTGCCACTCTCAGTGACCTCCAAAGTGAGTAGAATTGCAAACTATAAATACTGAATTTAATTCAGTACCTAGTATGCTGTTAATATTCCACATGCGTGATCTGTGAGCAGGACAGGGATGTGAAAAGAACTGAATATGCATGAGTGGAGTTCTCTAATCCTAATTTCAAAAGGTAAAATATTATTTTCACATTGACAATAACATGTAGCTCATTTAGATCCAAGAGTATTTCGGGTTTCTTCCAAGTACGGTGGCCAGACGGTGATGTGCAAAAAGCTCATTAGAAACTGTAAACCAAATGAAAAACCACTGTTCTTTGTCAGCTCTAGTAATCCTTAGGATGATATTGGCCAAGATCACGACTCATTAGCTATAGCAGGTATAACACAGCAAGCTATGTGCGAACAACCAACTTGAACAAATGGGTCACCTTATTGTGGTTATCTTATATTTTTTCTACCACCTACTGTTTGTTGCTCTCATCCATTGTGTCTTGTCTTGTATGTAGACTATAAGGCAATGTTGTGTCTTGTCTTGATACTTGAAAAGGTGGTGGTGTCAAACCAACCTTAAATGAAAATTATTGATCTTGTGGACAGATTGACTTGACTGTTATGGAGTCTCAAAAGTTCAAGGCGCAGACAATGGTATTCCAGGACGATTGGCTCAAGTTTTGTATGTTTAAATATAGTTTGTAAACCCTCCAAGCAGGGGATGTTATAATATATATAATATAATATATAATATAATATATATATATATATATAACATCACTAGAATCCTTGGAATTCAGCAAACTACAGATAATTAATTGGGTCCAGTGTGTGACCAAGTGAGTTAAACAGCTTGGATAAGACGATAGGCAAACAGAGACAACCCGTACCTGCCGATAGCGGAATGGGGAAGGCAAAATGAGGGCAGTGACTTCAGCAGATGTCACTGGCCATGCTGAGTCCATGTGAGCATGCTCAGTACAAGCCAAGCAGCAAATCTGGGGTTGGGGAGGCACGTGACCCTGCGTGCACATAAAAATATGTGTGACAAAAATCTTAGCTCTACACATTATCTCCAATGCCTTTCCCACATGCAGAGGATGCAGAGACTGGCAATGTGTGCTCTGTGTCATAATTCAGGGCACCTACACCTGTACTTCCCCTGAGTAGCCCAGCAAGGGCCCTACTCAAGCTTCCAGATCCCCACTTTTTTGGGTGGTAACCCTGCATCTCACTCCCTTCTGACTGAGATAGTTCCAGTTTGCACAGTTCCCTGCCTTCACTGTTATTCCCAGCAGAGACAGGCTGCCCAAGCACACCTGCTTGCTTTCTCCTCAGAGACAATTAATAGTAATTGTTACAGTTACACGATGCCACACAGCACTGTCTATGCAAGCCTAATTTATTTTTTAAGGTAAAAGCTCTTCAGAGAAGCAATTAAAAACTAATAAAAGAACGTAAACACATGCTAATAAGCTTATCAACCATCATCCCAGCTCTAACATGGGCTCTGGCAGAAGAATGTCCTTCAGCACCCCACTCAATGGGTTTCCTTTGAGGTCACAAATTCTTCATAGCTTCAGCTCAGAATAAGCCCAATCATAATATGGTTAGTCCATCCTTGATACAGTTAAGGGATCTCTGATATAGAGTTTCTAGAGCAAGTCATTAGTAGACAATGGGATTTCCTCACCAGGGCATAGCTTCAAAGGGTGGATTCAAAGTGGGCCATTTGCATTCCCCTCTACCCCCAGCTAATTCCTAGGGACCCACTTCCTAAAAGTTCTTTGAAGTTCCTAATACCTTCCAGAGATTGAATATATACATACAATTCCACAATAACACAAACAATTGCAAAGGACCCCCGAAGATATTAAACCTAATTCAACAAAGTTCAACCTAATTCCATAAAGTTCATTCAGGATATTGCAGGAAATTGTCAGTCTGTCATACCCTGTCTGTGTAAGAATTAAGCCACCCTCTATTCTAAAACCACCAGGAATGGTGACAGTGATCTCCAAGACCTGCACTCAAATTTACCCTAGGAACTGACCACTCTGCCAAGTCTGTTGGCATAGGCACCAACTCCGTGAGTGCTCCAGGGCTGGAGCACCCACGGGAAAAAAAATAGTGGGTGCTCAGCACCCATTGGTGGGCCCCATCAATCAGTTCCTCCCCACCACCTCCCACCCGCTGCTGATCAGCTGTTCAGCAACAGGAAGGAGGCGCTGGGGGGAGGGAGAAGAGCGGGGGTAGGAAGAGGCGGGGGGAGGGTGGAGAACACTTGCAGGAGGGAGCAGAACAGGACAGAAAGAGGCGGGGCAGAGATGGGGCCTTGGGGGAAGGAGTGGAGTGGGGGCAGGGCCTGGGGCAAAGCAGGAGCTGAGTACCCCCTGGGTCAATCAAAGTCGGCGCCTGTGTTTTTTGGCAATAGCCACTGACTTCAAGCTGTAATAAATTTTAAACAAACATGCCTTTCATATCGTGCCTAATGACCAAAACTTCAGACTGCTGTGGGGATGTCAAAAACCTACTAAACACTATGCCAATCTTGACCAGAGAGAACTCCCTTCTGGACCCGACCATCCCCAAAAAATCCAGCCCAGCATACCTGGAAATGCAGTGAGAAAAATACAATTAATTCACATGGGCAGGCCAGAGCAGCTCAGAGACAGAGTGCTGCACTGCCAGAAGCTGGGACTGGACGATGGGGAATGGATCACTCAATAATTATCCTGTTCTGTTCATTCCCTATGAAGCACACAATACTGGCCACTAGTGATAAACAGGGGACTGGACTAGATGGACCATTGGTCTGAGCCAGTATGGCCATTCTTGGGTTCTTGATGTTCTTATGATGAACTTTTATATTCTTGGAGGGGCAAAGAAGCCAATCAATTTAACATGCCTCACCCAAACTGGCCAATCACTGCCAGCGGGTATAGTGTGAACCCTTCCTTACCCTTTCCCCAACACTTGGAGAAAGGAGGAGAAGAAAGGAGGGACCTTCCTTGCTTCCATAGGACTGAGGGTTGGCCACTCCCCACTCTGCTGGTCAAACACCCCATCTCAATGAATTGGAGGACGCATGTCAATAACCTCCCTACTGCAAAGTAATCTTTCATTTGTCCATCACCCTGCTTGTCTTACAGTGCCCACTCAACCTTAAAAATTGCAGCACAGATCAGTAAAATTTTGAGATACCAGACTCTGTATTCATGCTGTTCCTTATGCAAATCCCCCAAACACACCATCAGTGCTCCGTTACATTCATCTTCTATCCTGTTAAGCTTTGCAAAAATATATGTAAAGTTCATACTCGCATATTACTAGACTGTAAAACCCCATTTCCTATCAAAGGGTCAGTTTCCAGTATACATTAACCTCTACCACCATAGATTCTACCAAAATAATACAAAGTTTAACTGCTACTCAATATTGTTAAGATAGTTGAAAAATACAAATTTGCAAGCCATACTTTCATCAGCAGCAAACAGATTTATCATTTCATTTCTGCTATACAACTATTTTAATATAAAAAATTATATAAAGACTTTTATGGCAACCACTGTATACTTTATGTTGTGATCTGTTTTATGTAGTGTTGCTGTGTGTTAAACAACTGGCAAATTTCATGCCTGAGATAGCTACATTTTACTGGTAGATAAATTTCTATAGTTATAACTGTAACTATATTCATACATAGATATATAGGCCGGCCTTTCCAATGTAAATCAGGAGTAACTCCATTAAAGTAGGTTCAGAGTAGCAGCCGTATTAGTCTGTATCCACAAAAAGAAAAGGAGTACTTGTGGATTTGTTAGTCTCTAAGGGGCCACAAGCACTCCTTTTCTTTTTCCATTAAAGTAGAGCGGTAGAAATAAAAGGAGAATCAGGGCTACAGTTTGTAAAATCATGAAGCTCCTTGTGGATGCAACATGTTATATTTGTATAAGCCATTATCATTTGAAAATAATTAACATGTACATTAGTTTACGTCGATTTCTACTAATTTCTTGTTCGCCTACCTCACCTGCACATTGTACAGATATTCTGAAGATAATTTTCTACAGGAAATTACAAATATATTTTGAGTCCATGTTTTGCACTATCTTTCTATTTGTTATTACACTGTGGTCAAAGATACATTATTTTAAATGATCTTACACTGAATTTCATTTTCCATCTGTTTTCATAAGTAGTTGTTGTTCTTTGTACAGTTATAACTTTTCAATACAAGCTTTTCTGGAGAATAGCTGATTGCAATCAGGTTCTATCCAATGCATTCAACCTCCCGTAAAAAGCACCTTTGTAAACATTATATTTTTATATTATAATTTCAGCACATGCCAAGAAGCGTTTCCACAGTTGTAAGCAGTCTGTATATGGTATGTAATATGCCTCCATCCTTTTCTATATAGATAAAAACGCCTTTCAAGTTGAGTTTATCCTTTTTATAGACCACAATATTTATCATCCTGTTTCATCAACTGGGAGGATGCAAAACACCCAGGTCTATTACCATAACTGCATGATGATCAAAAAGCTTTCTATCCCACAGTTTTATTCTTGTGAAACTTCATACGCTCTAAATGTAGAGGTTTAAGCTCTCTGATGTAGAGGTGTGTTGTTAAAGCCCCTATAATTGTGTAGCTTAACAGCAGGTGTACATAACAGGGAGCACTGAGAGTGTGTTGGGGGATTTGCAGAGTAAGGAACAGTGTGAAAGCAGAGTCTGGTATCTCAAAATTTTATTGATATGTGCCACAGTTTTTGTTACCTACGATGCTCTGATTTCTTTCTTTTTCATTTTCCATCAGTACGTTTGCACATTTTCATTTAGCCTAAAATGAGGAAGTTTAAAAGTGCTTGAACTCTAGACAGGAAAAGTGAGATGAAATTCATACTATATTTATTGGAATGCACTGTATTTTCTCATACACTGTACTCAGACTGATGAAGTAATTACTTCCTAGCTTCAAGATACCAATGTAGTTAACTGATAAAAATTGAACTGGAATCTATTGTCTGTTCACATCAAAAGTGCAATGTTGTGAGGCAGGTTTATCAAAAACATTTGTGAAGACTGAAGTGAGGCTTCTTTGCGTGGGGGAGAGGTGAATGGGCAACATGGCCTTGGAGTTCTGGATCAGGTGCCATTCAGAAGACATTTTTAAGTTCGGGAGGAAGTTCCAGTCACAGGGCCCTTAGAATAGTGTGCTGTGATAAGTGATATCCAACTTATTTAATTATATGTCATAAAATGTCCATCCATTAATTCAAATGACAATTCAAATAGCAGCATCTGAATTTGTAATGACATATTGGGGTATATCAGAAGTTGGAAGACAATTGTGTCAGTATAGTCTCTCTGGGATATATTGTGAGCACTAAACTAGCACTTATGCAAAGAAAAGCCTCCAAGTAATTTTGTTCCATATTATTAAACACTTATGCTGTGGTAGCACTGACAGGCCAATCAAGTTGGGGGCCTGTTGTGCTAGGTGACATATAAAAATATAGTAAGTGACCATCCCCAAAGGGCTTACCATCTAAAAGACAACAAATAATAGATGATGAAACAAACAAAAGAGTCAGTGTGAGGGTTGGGAAGGCACAATAAATAAAAATAGAACAACCTACAAAATCTATATTAAAAGAAAGG
Organism: Dermochelys coriacea; assembly: GCF_009764565.3. Lineage (NCBI taxonomy): Eukaryota > Metazoa > Chordata > Testudines > Dermochelyidae > Dermochelys > Dermochelys coriacea. The sequence continues at coordinate 20,986,552 of NC_050078.2, read as the reverse complement.
TAGAAATCCAGCAGAAAAAGATAATGTGATCATCCTAATAAACAATGGTGTCATAATACACAAATACAACAGCTGAGAAGATTAACATTGCAAGGGCAATCTTGCCTTTGGCATTCTCTAACTTTGCAGTGCTTCTCTTTGTCATTTAATGTTCTTTTAATGTAAATTTGTTTGAATGTTCCTAGATTTTTTAAACAAAAAAAAATTTCACAAAAAAATTCCTTCTTGTAGAACTCTCTGGTGAACAACAGCAGAATGGCATGTCCTGTACAAGATGCGTACTCAGGTCCCAATTCATCAAAGTACTTTAAATTTGTACCAACCCTAACTTTAACCATGTAAGTAGTCCCACTGAAGTCAATGCAACCCTTTTGCTTCCATTGTCCTCTCTGTCGAACCTAGAACCTTTGATAATAAACATTGTTTTCACTATAAATATATCTATTTGCTATTATATTCTACAAGGAGCTGATCCTGAGCTGACTCATTCAAGCTTGTGCATGCACTGTTTTCTTGGGGACAGCAGACCAGGTGTTTCTGTGAGTGTTCAGTGGAGAAGAGGCTGGACATTACAGGGAAACACTTCAAAGGAGCTCAGGGATTGGGGTGCACCTATTGTTAACCTGCAATGCAAAGTAAGGGCTGGCATAGCCCAGAGAAGAGTGTCTGGGTGGCTAACAGGCTGCTGGTGTCAGGGATCTGACACCAGTTAAGCATAGCAAGTCTCCCTCTTGCTGGAGGCAGGGGGATAAACAAGGTGACTATCAGTCCTGGATACCTCAAGAACCATCACAGTCCCCAACTGTGTCAAGAAAGGTGCCATCCTATATAAATGTATCAATACTTGGGCAGACAATTTCATGATTTGCTTTCCATCATCATCATTCTCATGAGTAAAACTCAACTGCTTGAATGTTTTCAGGAAGCAAACCCCAAAGAAGTGTGAGCATAGCCAAAGTGAATTTGCATTTAAATTCAAGCTGCCACTCACAGAAAAATGCAGCAGTATTCCCTCAAAATTTGAAACAGGGCTCTACTCATTTCTCTTATGACTTTTATCACATTCTGTATTCTTAATTATGAAGACATGCCTAATAATTAAATATTGCAGACTGTTGCATATGAATGATTGTCTACTAGTATTTTATCAAAAAGTATAATTGGAAGCACTCTTTGTGAGGAAAATCTGGTTTTGCAGCTGTTTATGCCTGTGGATATATTTACCTTACATCTCTGATGAAATTTGTAAATGCAGGTGTTTGATTATCCTGCACATTTAACATAATTCATATTGACTTGCAAATGTGTACATTTAATCAACATGTGAAATTCCATTTTGTTCTTTTTCTACTATTTATATATTGGGTGGCGGGAAGTATTTCAGATCTCACTATATTTCTTTTGCAGGGAAGGAGGAAGGGAGAAATATATGGTGACTGCTTCATGGTACACTGGAGGGGAGAACCATATTTAAGACTAGAATACCTTGTGGGAGGCTATTCCACAGAAAAGATCATCAACAGCCAAGTCACTCAGTAAAGGCAAATGTCATTGCATCATCCTGAATGAGCCAGTTTTGTTGTATCCAATAGATCTGTGCAGCCATGGGCGTACTAGCCATGCCTCCCTCTCTTCCTTGAGCTGCCCTGTAATTCCCCACCATGCTGATTTATTTGGGACTGGCACAGAGCCTGGCTTTGCCATGTGTAGTACTACACAATCACTTATTCTGTGCAGCTGAACCACTGCAGTTCTGCTGCAATGGGTGGCCTTACATTAATTTCGTATAAACTGTTACTCCAGGGAGTCACCATAGAAATAAGAACAGAGAAGAATTAAGAAAGAATCTACTTGTTTTTATGGAGGTCTTCCATGTAAGTGTACCGCATCACAGTGCTTAAAAATATAACTCCTTTTATCTTAACTCTGAAGTATAACAGTCCTGTTTCAGATTTTGTACCTCCTAGATTTCTGTATTACATTTTGGGAGACATGGTATTCGTGAAAGCATTTAACATTAGATAAAGAGAGCAAAGAGCTTAATAGGATTTAAACTTTGCTACTTTAATATGTATAAAGCTGTGGGCACAAGGTTGTGCCAAATGATTTAGCTTCGGCTCAGGAATGAGGAAATGATTTTAAAAAAAAAGATTCTTCTTATCACAATATATAAGCAATTGCATCCATTTGACATTCATGACACATGATACTAATGGAAACTGAGAAGGGTCATGAAGATCATATTTTTAATCAACTTGTGTGTCTTCAGGATTAAGGTGTGTGAGAGTTTCATCAAACTTCTGAAAAGGCTATAAGCTTTTTAGGGCAGGGACTGTCTGTAACTTGTCTGTACAGCACCTCATACAATGGGGTCTATAGGCATTCCTGTGATAATAAATAATACAAGACAGTTTGCACATAAAGGCTATTTTGTATGATTTTAGGGAATGATAGAGAAAACACACCTTTTCATTTGACATGGTTTAGCAAATTTCCCAATATGATAAAAATGGTTTTAATATGAGGGGAAACAGAAAAAAGGACAGTTTGATTGTCCATGCAGGTGAAAAGTAGAGAAACAGGAGAATAGATATGCCCTCAGACACGCGAGCAGCAAGAGGAGCACACTTTGCTAATAGATGTTTTGCAGACCCAAATTTGGATACTCCAGAGAAAGAGTTTTACTGATTAAAACTATATAGAAACAAAGGAGATTGCTCAAAAAAGGGGATTTGAAAATAAAATGTAAGAAAAGAATAAATGTATCATTTGAGGAAATACTGGATTCTCTCAAAATCTTGAAATCTCTCTTCATAGTTTTCCTAGGGTCAAATGTTGTCTTCATAATTTGATACACAAGTTCTATGGGAGCTGTACAAATTAATACGGGGCAGAATTTGACACTTAGGGCTTGTCTTCACTACAGGGGATAAATCGACCTAAGTTATGCTACTCCAGATACATGAATACCATAGCTAGAGTCGATGTAGTTTAGGTCGACTTACCCTGGTGTCTTCACTGTGCTGCATTGATGGACGCTCTCTGGTTGACTTCTCTTAGGGCTTGTCTACACTACCGCATTGGGTCGATTTAAGATATGCAACTTCAGCTATGTGAATAGCGTAGCTGAAGTCGACGGACTTAGATCTACTTACTGCGGGGTCTTCACTGCAGTAAGTCGACAACTGACTCTCTCCCAACGACTCTGCTTGCGCTTCTCATTCTGGTGGAGTACCAGAGTCAACGGGAGAGCATTCAGCGGTCCATTTATCACATCTATACTAGACACGATAAATTGACCCCTGCTGGATTGATCGCTGCCCGCCGATCCAGCGGGTAGTGTAGACAAGCCCTTATTCTTCTTGGAGAGCTGGAGTACCAGGGTCAACCAGAGAGCGCTCTGCCGTCAATCGATCCCTGCTGAAGGGGATCAGCCTGTCTGCCTTTGTAACATCATTTTTCGTTCACAGATTAAGTTTAAGCATAAAAATCACCTGGCAGTTAAGCACCTGACAGTTACAGTCACAAGCCTCGATTCAGCAAAGAACTTCAGCATGTGCTACATCGGGACACCAACAAGTGGTGGTCAACTGAGCTACACCAGGGTTGAATTTGGACCATTATCTTTTTATAGACATGCTACAGAGAGGGAGGTTAAAAGAAAAAGGAAGCTATTTGTTGCCCCAGGCATTGTAAAGTTTGTTGTTCAGCTCATTTAATTTAAGTACTTAACTTTCAATGGTTCGTTTACTGGAACACGTTACTAAAAACATTTTGCTGTGGTTTCATTATACATTTCCCATCACTTTTCACAAAAATGGTTATTTAAGTGCATCTGACCACTGAAGGTTTCTGGTGAATTTCTGGTACTCAGGTGCAGGTGGATTTCTATAGGAATATCTTCTGAGTTCTGGTGAATTTTTATACCAATATCTTAAATGATTAGATACAAAGTTTTCAGGTGATTTTTTAACACTTGGAATCCTAAAAAAATCCACTTAATGTTACATTCTGTCTGTCATTATCTGATGACATTGCATCACAAAAGCATAAAAGAGCATATCAAATCCACCACCACCATAGTATTAAAAAAAACACATATCTGGAAGAACCTCTAGTCTAAAGGAGGGTGGTGAAATACCGGAATGCGTTACCTAGGGAGGTGGTGGAATCTCCTTCCTTAGAAGTTTTTAAGGTCAGGCTTGACAAAGCCCTGGCTGGGATGATTTAGTTCGGGATTGGTCCTGCTTTGAGCAGGGGGTTGAGCTAGATGACCTCCTGAGGTCCCTTCCAACCCTGACATTCTATGATTCTATAAAAGGTTCAGTATTTAGGATCAGTAAAGGATAACATTCTAATCTTTCTACAGACCTATGTAAGCTACCACTCACGCCTCTTGGTCATCTCCCTCTTCTAATCCTTTGTTCGCTCCATCACCTACCATGTCTCTTCTCCTGTTCCTCCTCCCTACTAGCTCCCCAGGATGCATAGGAGACCCCAGCCAGAGGCCAAAAACTTGGAGATACCCTGGTAACATCAGGAGTCTTAGCAAGTAAATTATTATTAGAGATTATTGAAATCTGAATTTCCACCCCATGGGAAATCCTGCTATTTTGACATTTGTTTTTGTCCCAAATTGGGACAAAGTCAAAATATCAGAACTTTCTGTGGAATAAGCCACGATGCACCGTGGCAGCTCAGTCAGAGCAGAGACCATGCAGAATCATGGGAAATGTAGTCCAGCCAGGGACTTCAAACCATTTGGGGAATGGGGACATGAGGAACTACAGCAGTTCTGACATACAGAGATTAATGTCGGATGGAGCCATCTCCAATATGTTTCAATTTGGGTAAAACCGACCAAAAACTAAACATTTTATTTCAATTTTCCCAAGTCAAAAACTTTTGGCAAAAAAATTCAGTGGAAAATTCCCAACAAGCTCTAACTATGGCTGTAGTGTGAAAGCAATCCTAGCCCTTGTGGGAGACATTGGGAATAAAACTCAAATCATCTCTCTCCTCTATTATAATGAATGTAGTTTCCCATTATAGGCCTGTCTCTTCTCTTCCTCTGGAAGACTGCTTTTCTTTTACTGCTGGACATACAGAGTGATAGTAAAAGCAAGATGGCCATTGTTTTAATTGCTGGTGCTGACTGCTTTTGGCTTGTGCCCACTATATCCTTCAGCTCCTACAGAACCATATGCTGATCTATAATTTAGATTTCTATCTGTACAGAATCTTCTCTTTGCACTATTCATCTAGCACAGAAATTTTAGCCACAGCATGGTCATAATAGGATCAAGAGCATAGCTACCAACTGGCCAAATGCATGTTATGATGGCCCTTATCAGTTACTGACATTTGGTAACAGAAGTTGAAGTCCTTCATGTGCAATTTCCTTTTGATGTTGGTATGGACAAGCTCTCATGTGATGTAGGGTTTGATAGACTGCATCAAATTACCAGTGTCTTCAGACAGTGGAGCTAATTCACCCACTGACTTAATCCAGAATGGAGGTCCCATGAAGTCATCCTGGGGTGGGGGGAAGGTGCCAATAATCCCTGTTCTATGAAGAGGGGCAGCCTGCAGACACCCACAATAAATGCAAAAGCAGCTGGCACTCACAGGGGAGGGAACCCTTGGGACTGTACTAACTCAGCACACCCACTCAACTGGCAATTGCCTAATACTACTTTCCTAAAGGAAAGAGCAGAACAACTCAGGAGCGACACAGTCTACCCCAGCTTGGGAACTTCAGCAAAGTCTCCTTGGTGATATATTTGAAAACTAGTGACAGTTCTGATAGATCTAAGAGAATGAGCCTGGATGCTTGACCTTTCTTGGTTGCTAAAAGGAGGCATCGGCCAGATCATATCTACTATAGACCAACGAGTATCCATCACTTCTCATGGGAGACTATTCCACTGTTTAGCAGGCATGCTGTCAAGAAGTTTCCCTGGTATTTAAGTGAAATTCAATATGCCATTATCTCTTACGCATCATTTTTTCCATGCAGAATTTTAGTTCTTAGAAGAAAAACATCCTTTCCCCTTTGGGATGGGAAATACAGTAATTGTACTTACTGTGGATTGTCATTTTGGAGAAACTTTTGGGAGGGAGATAAATGTGCGTCTGAAAAAAAGTTACTGCCTGAAAGCTATTTAGCTAATTAATCTGTTCCGCATCCCAAACCCAACTTATGAAAGAGTATTAAAGCTGGAGCTGGTTAATGGATAAAGTCTACACCAAGGTACTCTAATTCCTGTTAGGGGTACTAGAAGAATAAAAGGGTTAACTTCACAAAATAAGTTAGAACAAGCCATTTCAGTACTTAAATGTGCTCAAAAATTCAATAGGATTTCCTATGAGTCTAGAAAGTTTGACATAAAATAGAGAAAAAAATAATGTTTTGAACAGATTTTCTATTTAATAAGCAAGTTAGTGTCTGATTTTTAAAAAATAAAAGTCCCTTTTCTACATCATGCATGTGTATAAATTTATCATGTTTGTGCAAACTGTGAATCTGTGTGTACTCAAGGCTAGATAGGTGCCTATCTAACCTTAATCATGGGCAAGATCCTCAATCTGTGCATGCACATGCTACAAATACACTGTAAAATGCACATGTAAAAGTCCCTCTGGTCTTCCAAAGCCTCAACTTCTCCTTCCTATATTATTAGCATACCCACTCTTAATATTAATCATCAATGAACAGATCAGTCAATCACATTATTAATTTAGAACATTTGAGGAAATTATCCAAATAATCTTTTGTATATGTATAGTAGACTACAAATGGACATAGAATTTCATTTACAATTATTTATATACAAAATATAGTTCTCTACACAAAACGTATATGCAACAGTTTGTGTGTTAGTAGATATTATTTCTGATCTGAAACATTTGAGGGCAAAGTACAGAGATGCAGTAGCTATAGTTTGTAACATGGTTTGATCTTGCCTTTGTAGTCATCTGCTGAGTTATGCCAGAGGCAAATATGGTCCAACAAACATTACCTTATCCATAATCGTACTTTAGAAAGACATGGGCACTCATACACATTAACCAGTGTAAAGTCAAAAAGGCTAAGTCTGATGCTGGGCTGAAATGACATGAAAGTCTGATGCTGAGCTGAAGTGAAATGTAAGTAAAGACCTCCTTGAGGAACAAGAGAAAAAGTGAAACTCTTTTAAAAAGTTAATCGTAATACAATAAAGCAAATAATAAAATATGCACACCTTCCCCACTTGTGTGTGGACAATGGGAATATTTGTGATTGACCAAAAAAAAAAAAAAAAAAAAAAAAAGAGCCTAACTCTCTCTCCAAACCATGGCAACAGCATTATAATCCCTCCTCCCAGCCCAAGAATTCTTATTTTAATATATTCAGAGGGGAATATATGCACAATGGCCATAAGTAATATAACCTGCTTAGGTTTCAGAGTGGCAGCCGTGTTAGTCTGTATTCGCAAAAAGAAAAGGAGTACTTGTGGCACCTTAGAGACTAACAAATTTATTTGAACATAAGCTTTCGTGAGTTACAGCTCACTTCATCGGATGCATTCAGTAGAAAATACAGTGGGGAGATTTATATACATAGAGAACATGAAACAATGGGTGTTACCATACACCTGTAACGAGAGTGATCACTTAAGGTGAGCTATTACCAGCAGGAGAGCGGGGATAGGGGGACCTTTTGTAGTGATAATCAAGGTGGGCCATTTCCAGCAGTTGACAAGAACGTCTGAGGTACAATGGAGGGTGATGAGGGGATGGGAATAAACACGGGTAAATAGTTTATAACCTGCTTAGTTATTTTATATATGATACACACACACACACACACCCCATACTGTAGCAGTGAATACTTAGTACAGAGCTTGCCATTAAAATCTCTACAGCTTTGCTTTTATAAGTAGATGCTACTGTTGGATTAAAGGTGCCAATATTCTATATAATCCTGCTACTCCTTCTTCCAACTCCGGTGTCTCAGTGCTAACTGGAGTGTCAACCCTCTCCTGAATGGTAGCAGAATTCCAGGGCCTTGCAGGTTAGCTTCCCTGTAAGGAGAGCTCAGTGATGTAGTGTCGGTATAGTCTAGGTAACATTTCTCAAACTGGGATCTGCGGGCCCCGCTAATCATCTCCTCCCATTCCCCTTTCCCCCCCCAACACCTCCTGCATGCCGAGAAACAGCTGTTCAGCGGTGCACGGGAGGCGCTGGGAGGGAGGGGGAAGAGTGGGGATGGGGCATGCTTGGGGGAGGGGGCAGAATCATGTCTGGGGCCTCTGGCCCCGCGGTTCAACTCCTCCCTTCCTCCCCCCAGTGCCTCCTTGAATAACAAAACTAACGATAATTAGGGTTGGCAGGTACATACAGTAGATCCTCAGAGTTACTAACATGAGAGTTACAAACTGACAGGTCAACCACACACCTCATTTGGAACCAGAAGTTCACAATAAGGCAGCAGTAGAGACCCAAAAAAAGGCAAATATTGGACTATACAATGTTAAACATAAACTACTAATAAAATAAAGGGAAAGCAGCATTTTTCTTCTGTATAGTAAAGTTTCAAAGCTATATTAAGTCAATGTTCAGTTTTAAACTTTTGAAAGAATGACCATAATGTTTTTTTCAGAGTTACAAATATTTCAGAGTTATGAACAACCTTCTTTCCTGAGATGGTCATAACTGAGGTTCTAATGTGTGTAATTTTGATGGATATTATTTCTTATTTATACAATTTTCACCATTGTGCAAAGTTATGGGTTTTAAGCATTTTGTTTTTAGATTTTTATTGATTTAAATTTTCACTGTTGTGGGAAATTACTGAGTCAAAAAAGTAGGTGGGTCAGACAATTAATTACAGTACATGTTGAGGTTCAAAAAGTTAAAGCTTTATAACCATTAAAACAAAAACTTTCAAAATCATAAGTCAAAATTTAACCTTAAATCAAACTCTAAGAGCTCAAGCAGCATCTTTCTTACTTTGCCCACCTGTAAATTTTGATTATCTTTGATGGAAATGTTTTTCCATCAGTTTGTGTGCACACAGTAAAAATGACATTTATTGACATTTACCAATAAAAATCTAATCCTTCCAATCCTAAAGATAACACACAGCATGTCTTCTCAAGACTGAATATTTGCTTGCATGCTAAGAAAAAGAACTTGATAAATACATGTAACTTTACCACCTAGTGACACCCCCTATCCAGCTCTTCTGCTGTCTCTAAGGTAATGAGCCCTGGATTCACTGGAACTGCAAAAATTCCACTATGCAAAGAATTTGAGTAACTTGCACAATTATAACGTGGATTGACTGCCCTCTGCAAGAAAAAAGAAGGAATACAATGGCCATAGAGAAACTATGAATCCTAGCAGGGGAATGGATTCTTTCTTTCCCTCTGGATCCCTCTGGTCCTCCTTAATATACTACTTTATTCAAGCTGTGGAGTGATGGGAACAGAATTTGAAACTTTCTGTCTGAAGACTCAGGGAAGCAGCACTGCATTGGTTGACATCTGGAAGGTCATCTTCACAAGTAAAAGAGAGAAACTTTTTCTTAACCAAAAAGTGGGGATGAATTGGAATAGGCACCATTTGACATGGGAGGAGGGATAGATCAAAACAAATGAAAACAAACTGCACAAAATATAAGAAATATCAAGAATTAGAGCAAGAGGCCCTAGAGTCATACCATAATGCAGACTTTCCATAGTATATATTTTCAGTGGCACTGCCTATAGTCTAGCTTGGGGTTCTGTAAACTTAAGATTTGGAGATATCTGTATGTCCTTCTGACTAAGCAATATTGGTAGATATCAGAAATAGCATCACCTGTAGCATTAGTTCAGAAAATGACCATACGATCAGCACCATTTTATTTCTACTTAGTGTCTCTTTATCACACTTAAATTAGTTTTCCTCCAAAAAATTCCTTAGAAGAAATGCCATTGTGGAGTTCCATGTTGGTGTGTCTCAATGATTTCGTATAAGTGTGATGAGTTTACAAGTAAAAAAAAATTCTTTTCTACTACAACTGAGGTTGCTTCTTATAAAGGTTGAGACAAAATTGTACCCAAAGGCCCCAATCCTGTAAAGAATTAAACACATGATTAAGTTAAACAGTGAATAGTCCCATTGAACTCATTCGAACCAAAGTCCTCTTTACCACAGCATTCAGTTGAGTCTATCTGGTTGTGGTAATTGTTCAGCAAAGAAAACCAGAAGATTCTGTAATTTTTATATTACCATACAACTATATGTAGCCAATCAATTTGATGATTTTTGCCTGAAATGTTGGAATGACTTGTAAACACAAACTCACATAAAATTTGGTACGTAGACATTTCTGTGTAAAACACAGGAAAAGACATGATGAAGCACAAGATGGGAAAGGGGTTAGAGAAGGAAGAATGAACACAAGGGAAACAAATTAAGGACCAATACAGTGCTAAACCTTGTCTACAATACCACGATAATCGACCTAAGTTAGGCTACTCCAGCTACATAACGTAGCTGGAGTCAATTTAGCTTAGGTCGACTTATTAGGGTGTCTACACCACGCTGGGTCAATGGGAGACACTCTCCAATTGACTTACCTTAATCTTCTCTTTCCAGTGGCGTACTAGAGTCGACCAGAGAGCACTCTGCGGTTGATATAGCTGGTCTTCACTAGGCCCACTAAATCGACCCCCGCTGCATTGATCATAGCAGCGTTGATCCCGGGTAAGTGTAGACATGGCCTTAGTTACTATTGTGAAAAGAAAAGGAGGACTTGTGGCACCTTAGAGACTAACAAATTTGAGCATAAGCTTTCGTGAGCTACAGCTCACTTCATCGGATGCATTCAACTGTAGCTCATACAGCTGTAGCTGTAGCTCATGAAAGCTTATGCTCAAATAAATTTGTTAGTCTCTAAGGTGCCACAAGTACTCCTTTTCTTTTTGCGAATACAGACTAACAACAGCTGCTACTCTGAAACCTTACTATTGTGAGTAATTTCATTGAAGTCAATGGAATTTATCATGGTAGTGAGCACTCTGACCAATGGTATTTGCAGAATGAGACATTAAGCTTATTTTTATTTCAATGCAAGTTATTCTGCTTCAATTTCTCACATTTCAAAATGGTATATGGGATGGAAGGAAACCTAACCATTATTTTAATATTTTCCTACCACCAACAGCTTTTCACTCTAGTCTTCCTGTATCTGCTTTCCCTGCACACTTCAAGATAACACCCAGGGATACAGAAAATAAGGTTTTCATGAAGTACAACAAGAACTACAAGATCAGGTTTCTAGTCCTTGAAGTCATTAAAATCTCACACTTGATAAAAACAGGGTTTAGATTTAAAATGATTGGCTTGCACTCTGTAATTTACTGCATTACCCAGTCACTATTCTTTTAGTCATTTGGAGAGGTTAGACTTGTGGTCTCAGTCACCGCTTCTCCCTATCAGCATAAATTCTCACACTCTTGCAGTGGTTTTTTGCAGACTTTAAAAGAGTACATGGCCTTGAGTACGAAAGTTTTAAGACTGAGGAAAAGTGCACTTGAAGACTTCATAGCCCATTACAAGAGAGATCCCATTGACCCTGTTTATAAGAACTCACTGAAATGATTTTCAGCCCAGGCTGATAAATTTACCGGAGCTTTTAAACTTCTTTCATGACCTTCTACAAACAGTTTATATTTCCTGCACTATCTGGGATGTCAGCAAATTAAGAGCAAACTTTCTACAATAATATTAAATTCTTTCTCCCAATCAGGAGAGGATACATACTAGTTTCCAGGTGATAAAAATATTTTGATGGAATTGGGCCCTAAACTTTTTAAAATATTTTATAGATTTCTTTCAAAAATATTAATTCCAAGAAGATTTTTAATGCTCTTCCTTAGTTGTCCACAAAGCAATATTCATAGCTCCACCAGAAGGCTCCAATAATTAGTCTGACAATTAAAATAAATACCAAGCTGCTGAGAGAAGATTACCCAGGTCCAGTAATTTGCAGTTCTATTTAGCAGGAAAGGATGCTTAAGGGCATTACACAAATAGCATAAAATGTGCTGTATAATGGCAGTGACATTTTCAGCCACCGTTATTATAAAAGGAAACCAAATACATATTGCAAACCAGCATACCTGCTACTGCCTGCATTTTAAAAGCATACATTCAAACAAGCCACATCAAAATTGTTCCAAAAGATTTGATTTAGGCCACATCTTTCTTTACATTAATAAGTTTAAAACAATGAATAAACCCTGAAACTCTGACACACAGTTCTTTATACTTAGCTAACATGGACAGTTTCGAACACTTAGATCCTTATGGTACAAGCAAAGATCACAAAAAGCTATGAAAACTCCATCCATGGGCTGGATCCTGTAGTCCCACTCATGCACATCTCTCTACTGGAGTGTTAGTCAGAACTATTCCCTTTGGTTTCAGGGTAGCAGCCATGTTAGTCTGTATCCGCAAAAAGAAAAGGAGTACTTGTGGCACCTTAGAGACTAACAAATTTATTTGAGCATAAGCTTTCGTGAGTGAAGTGAGCTGTAGCTCACGAAAGCTTATGCTCAAATAAATTTGCTAGTCTCTAAGGTGTCACAAGTACTCCTTTTCTTTTATCCCCTTTGGGAATCCCTGTAGAATTGACTGCTCTCCCCATTAAAGAGAAATCCTAATGACAAACCTCAGAGATGAAAGCAAATTAATGGAAGGCCGAGGACAAAGTAAAAACAAAATTCTAACCGAAAATTTTAATCTTGGACCTTTCCCTGCTTCTATGCCAGATCAGGATCAGAACTTCCTCAGAGTTCAGAAGAGTGAGGGTTAGGATCCATGGTTTTGGTTCAGGCCAATCTCTATGCCTGACGTGTGGAGAAACAAAATACGTTTAAAGAAAAGGAGTACTTGTGGCACCTTAAAGACGCATCCGATGAAGTGAGCTGTAGCTCACGAAAGGTTATGCTCAAATAAATTTGTTAGTCTCTAAGGTGCCACAAGTACTACTTTTCTTTTATGCAAATACAGACTAGCACGGCTGCTACTCTGAAACCTGTCAAAATACATTTACTAGAGTCCAAAAGTGTGTTATAGAAACATCGCCAAGGATTCAGACCAAGTGAAAGAGCGAGAAATGCTTTTGCATTTACTGTTTCATGTGCATATGCTCACCTGCTGAATCATTCTGAATTTTGTGTTGGCAGATCATTGGCGATGTTTTTGTAATAACCTCAGTACTCAGGTACTGATTATTTGCTCTGTAAGTGCCATGTTTTCAAAGGAAAGGGGAAAACCATTTTATTTTCTGAAACACAAATGTTCTCTTTCCTTCTTAAGCAACAGAATTTTCACTTGGTGCCTGGCTGAAGAGGTAGCATACAAGACAATGTAAAGAACAGAAATCACAGAATCGTGGGACTGAAGGGACCTCAAGAGGTCATCTAGTCCAGACCCATGTACTCAGTAAATCAGCTCCTGTGAAGTCAATAGAATTACACTGATTTACTCCAGCTAAGGATCTGATCCTCAGTTCATATTTGATCTAAAATAAGAATTACTGTACAATATAAATATTTTGATTGCATCCCTCTCCTCACCCTTTGTCTGTTGCTTGCCTTCTTAAAAAGTATCTATCTAGGTACATTCTCTCTCTCTCTCGGCACGCCTAACAAACATTTATAAATGTATCCTCATAACACCTCTGTGAAAGAGGGAAGTATTAAATAACTGCATTTTAGAGAGAGGGATCTGAGGCACAAAAAGACCAATTGATTTGCCCAAGGTCACGTGCAATTTGTGGCAGAGGCAGAAATTGAACAGTACCCCTAATTCCTAGTACAGTGCCTTAATCATAAAAACATTCTTCCGCCACAGATATAAACTCTTCAGGGCAGGGAATGTGTCTTCCTGAACATGGGAAAGATGCCTGGCACATGTAGGGTGTTATCCAAATAGTACAGATAAAGCATTATTAACAAATGTATAGGAGACCACTACTGACATTGTATATGGCTAACCTTGGAATTACAAACACATTTTAGAAGCAAACCAAAAGGCTGTTAAATGGAAACCTGAATCCTGGTGTTGGTAGGCTCTCTGATAAAGTCAGAGTTTAAGGCCAGAAGGAACCACCAGATCATCTTGTCTGACCTCCTGTATATCAGATGCCACCAACACAAGCCAGAACCCACACACTAGACCCAGCCCACAGTAGACTAGACTATTATGTGCCATAGGGAGAGAATAAGAGCAAACAAGGTGCACCAATGCCTGAGGCCCCCACAATGGCAGGGCTAATTAAGTGAGATATACCCAACTAATGCCGGCAAGTGATTCATACCCCATGCTGCAGAGAAAGATAAAAGTTAGACCCTGAGCATGTAAGTGTAAGCGGGGGAATAGTCCCGCTACTGTGGGGAACTTTCCTGGCTTCTGTACTACCCCAGTGAAGTGGGCTAGTGAAAGGATCCGTGTCCTCGCTCCCACTTCCTTTACCCAGTGGCCTCCCTGCCCTTGAGGACTCCCCTTCCACTCTCCTGTCTGGCAGAGTCCTCGTAACCCCAACAAGGCTGAGCCCAAGATTCCTGGGGGGCTCGACCCCCAACCCTGCTGTGGTCACCTAGGACAGGGGCTAGGGTGTCCCCACTCCGGGGTACTCTCTCTGCACTGGGCACTTCTCTGACCCACTGACCATTACATACAATTTAAAGCAAATGCAAGTTATTTAATCAACAATTAATTTTAAAAAGAATAAGGAAAAATGGGAAGGTTAAAGGAAACCATCACCCCCCTCTGTGGCAGGGAACATCACTTACAGTGTCTCTGGAATGTCCAGGCAGTTCACAGTCTGCTCCTTGTAAGTCCCAGGCCTTCTTCTCAGGCCCTGGCTGTGCTGCCGGGATGCTGTGGGTTGGACACTCGCTCTGGTGGTGCCCACATGCTCTCAGGCTCAAAGTGGTAGGACCCTTCTTCCCAGTGTTGCCCCCGCCCTGTCAGGGTTACGATCCAAGCCTGGCCTGCAGAGCCTCTTGGCTGAGGCATCTCCCTGTGCTGGGCTCGCTGCCCAGGGTCCCCCTCGTTCTCCCCAGCTGCTCACCGCACCCAGCTCCAGCCCCGGCTCCACCACTCTGTCTCTGCACTGCTGCTGCTGCTGCTCTGCCTCCAGCTCCCTGGAGCTGCTTCTTTGGCCCCTCTGCCTCTGGTTGCTGCAGCTCTGCTCCCAGGACAGGTCTGCTCTGCAGGCTGCTTCTGTGACTCTGCTCCCAGCACTGACCTGCTTCCTGGGCTGCTTTTCTGGCCCCTCTGGCTCTGGTTGTTGCAGCTCTGCTCCCACGGCAAGTCTGCTCTCTCTGGGCTGTGCCTCTGGCTTTGGGGCTGCAACTCTGCTCCCAGGACAGGGTCTGCTCTCTCTGGGCTGCTTTTCTGGTCCATCTGGATCTGGCACAGCTCTGCTCCCCAGCTTAGCTTGAGCCCCTGCTTTCTCCTTAGCTCGGCCCCACTGTCTGACCCAGGCAAATCCAACTCACACAGAAGACGGGACCTCCCTGGCCTCCTGACTCCCTGATTAGCCTGCTTGCCCTGTCATTTAGGCTGACCAGGAGCATTGGCCTCTCTCCATTGTTCCTGGGGGCTGTCAGTCTCAGGGTTCTGATTCCCCATCGACCCTTCCCCCTTTTTAATACTGGGAGCTAGCAACTAAAACACCCCCCTCACACACACACACACACTGAATATTAGTAAGGGGGCAACAGTCCCCTTACATAAGCAAGAGCCAGCCAAGCACCTGAGACAAAGACTGCTCAGGGCCATCTCAGAGCATCTGCCTACCCCATCCAGTATCCCATCTCCAGAAAAGGCCATAGCTGATGCTTCAGAGGAAGGAGACGAAAGCAAAAAAAACAAAACAAACACACACCTGAATACACTAGGGTTAAAACACACACACACACACCCCTCTTCCTGACCCCTACAGGTTACCTGACTGAAGCCCTGGAGCAAGAAATATCAGAAACATAAGATTTGAATCAGAAGGGACCCAGAGGGCTGCAGAGCCCAGCCTCTCAATAACTCATGCAATCCCATCATACAATCCCACTCCTAAATTTATCAAGCTCTATCTTAAAACTAATTAGGTTTTTTACCCCCACAACTCCTATTAGGAGGCTGTTCCAGAACCTCATCCCACTCATTGTTAGAAACCTTCATTTAACTTCTATCCAGAATTTATTCATAGCCAGTTTATATCCATTTGCTCTTGTATCAACATTGTCCCTTAGCTTAAACAGCTCTTCACCCTCCCTGGTCTTGCCCTTCTCTCCCTGCACTCCCAATTTATCTATAGAGAGCAATCATATCTCCTCCCAGCTTTTCTCTTGTTAGGCTAATCAAAGCAAACTTCTTTAATCTCCTCTTGTGAAGTAGTCCTGCCATTCTCCTGATCATCCTAGCAGCTCTCTGCACCTGTTCCAGTTTGAATTCATCCTTTTTGAACACAGGTGACCAGAACTGTATTCCAAATGAGGCCTGACCAGTGACCTGTATAATGGCATCAATAGTTCCCTATCTCTACCTAGCTGGATATATTCTAGGATAGCATTTAGCTTGTTTTCAGCCACATCATATTGCTGGTTCATAGTCATCCTGTGATTGACCCACATACCCAGGTTCTTTTCCTCTGTTGTTTCCAAACTGATGAGCCCCCAGCTCATAGCAGAATCCTTGTTATTAGTCCCTAAGCATATAACTTTGCACTTCACACTATTAAATTGTAATTAATTGCCATTTCTGCTAAAACACGGGGTGACATCAGACACATACAAATAATTGAAAAGCATGACAACTCTCTGCTGTGTTTTAGGTATAAGCTTAAAAGGGTACTAGAACAGGGAGAGCTGCCCTTTAATAACCCAGGGAGTATGGGGTCAGGGAGCAGCTTATCCTGCTCAAGAAAGAAGCCAGCAGGCAGGTGCTAGGAATCAGCTGACCAGTACCTCATGTGGCCCACAATCTCAGCTGGACAGTCTGAAAGAGGGCCCAGCTCCATGGGGTGTGGGAGCAGGCTTTTCTATAACCAGAGCAGGAGGCTCCTGGCAAGTGGGTCCTGTGGGAAATCCCCTTCTACCCTCCCTCTTCCCCCCCCCCCCCGCCCCTTCCACTCTGTCTCCATAGTTGGGGGAAGATCCCACTTAGTAGCTACTGAAGACTAGATGACCTCAGTCTGAACCCTTCACCAGCTGGTTGTTTATGTTACTTTTGTACATTTAATTTATTTATTTTGGAAAGATAATAAACAGAGCCTTGAAGAAAGGGACAGAAACTAAGCTGGGTATGGCTGATTACTTTTCCCGAGTTGATGATTAGGGCCACTGGCCTACCGGTACCATTAGGTTCTCCAGTGAAATCCTGAACTCAGATGTTCGCAGGCTGGAAAAGAGAATTTCTAATATTTTGCAGTTAACATGTATGTGCTTAAATTTCAGTCAAGTGACAAGAGATTTTTCTCTTTATTTGCAAGAGGTGAAATCTCTGCTTGAGTTTCTTGGCATACAGATGTGTGTGAATGCTCCACTAACGCTTCGGAGGATGCAGCCTGTTGCCTCCAGTATGGTTTGCTAGCTGCTCAAGGCCTGCTTCTCCGTTGCCTCTTTAGGGGCCGCTTTGTGACCCTGGAAGTCAGAAGAGGTGCTAGGAGGGAGCAATCTTGTGTTTTTCTGAGAGCAGGGACTGAGATGGTCCTTCTCTCTTACCCAGGAGGGGAAAATGCTGCCCTTTCCCCTTTACCACACCCAATCACCTAGCATTTCAGTTTACCCACAAAGATATTTTTTAACTATTCTATGTTCTTCTTGTGACATCTTATTAGCTTCTACCTGAAGCATGCATACAGTGCAAGTCTGCCACGATTTCATGAGGTAATAAAACTGTCTGGGTTTTCAGGCTGAGTGAGGGTTATTTTGTTTAATTCTAACCTTGATTCACCATGGGTTTTGTATTTCTCTGTGTAAATTTAGGCCAGGGTTTAAAAATTAACTGCACTGGCCTAACACCAGAGACAGACAGAACTTAAGGAATTCTACATAACAGTTATGGGTAGGAAAGAATAAGATAGCCAGTTCAAACTGGAGGGGGAATTTAGGCAGGCAGAATGTCATTACCCAAAATGGAACTTGACTAGAATTCATTGGACCTATGCCTTTACTTTTGCAAAAAATGCCATGGGTTCTTATCAACCTCATCTTAGATTCAGCATTTAACTTGCACAGTTTTCACACACGTTAGAAGTCTCTATCAATTAAAATCTACTTCAACTGCAGTCGTTTTGAGCCACTTCATTATCATTTTACCTGCTCATTACTGAAAATGTGATATCCACATCTTAATTCACTATTCAAATACATATTCTACTGAGTTCTTGCTCATTTTTAGTTATCTGCTCTCCAGGAGATCCCCCTGAGAATGTTAGCCTCCACTGTGAAAACTCTATCATAATAGGTAACTGCCGCATTACTACCTAGTAATCTAGGTCAGATTATTATATTATATTATAACTGGATGTGTGTTAATATAATTAGACATTGGTCTATTCTGAATGCAACACAAACAACTCCTACTTTAGGACATTACTAAATGCATCACATCTTTGAATGCATCACTTGCTGGAGAACAAAGGTGTGCTAGAGTGAGTATGGTAGAGAAAAGGCAAAGATAAACCAATTTGTGCAATGGACAGAAGCTCAGTTAATGGCAGCATTAATATATATGGATGTCATGGACCAAAGTGCAAGTCTGCCTCTTTTCTTATACTCCTAAACCCGACCAGCAGCATCCCACGCACACCAATTACTAAATAAATAAATGTAAAACCTTGTGAATTTATCTCAATCCTACTGCAAGCAATGGAGTTCCCACCCTAATCTGGAGAGAGTGTACATACCTTGGATATGGTCTAAAATGTATTAGTTTCTTGAAGTCTTTTATAACAAGACAAAAAGCTCACCTTAAGCTTTCTCTGAGCACTGTTCCTAGGGAGGTAGTTTTTTGTTTGTTTTTGCAGAATCCCTCTATCACATCCCAGAGTTCCCTCTATTCCAAACAGAAACGTCAACCTTTTATTGTTCTTAAAGCTAATAGGCCCTACCAGAGTTAACAGAAATAATTCTGCATCTCCAGACAGGGGTCAACAGCCTGAAAACATGATGGCTCAATAATCTTACATCTATAGGCAAGTCCTAGAACCTGTCATCCTGTTATATCCCACTGTAAAATTTACTTCAATCCTCTAACTTTTGGTCCATTTTTCCATATTTTAAATTGTCGAGAAAGCTTTAGAGTTACTGTAAGTGACAATCAAGTACGACATCAAATATTCATTGAATAATTATTTTTATTTGACTATTGATGCAAAACCAAGTTATCAGAAACAGAAGTTTAATTTTTATATTATCAATTACATGCTAGTTCTTTTTCTGTGAAATAACTTTGTGTGATCATACCCCTACTTTAAAAAGTGAAATTTGTCTAGAGGCTGACGTGGTAGCAAATACATGCTTAAAGTCTGCCAGATAACTGTACATGCCACTGCCAATCCATCTGCAGAACACATCACCTGCTTGCTTAACAGATACTAGGAGAAGTAATGGAGAAAGTGAGCATCACAGTGAAGAGTAAGGGGCCTGATCCTGTGAGTACTTATTTGAGTAATCCTTACTCATGTTAGTAGTTCCACTGAAGTTATTGGAAATGTTTGCATGAGATGGAATCATTCACATAGGTAAGTGTTTGCAGGATCAGACCCTTGTGTTTAAATTTGAGTTCAGTCCTTTGCTTATGTACCTTTCTGTATCTCTCTCTGACAAGCTATGAAAAGGACCTAAATAAAAAGGAAAGAGTTGGGTATATTCTATACCTGCATGAGCCCTGACCATGCAAACCCTAGTGTGTTTAACTCTAAGCATGATCATAAGTATTTGCAAGGTCAGAGTCTTACGTTGGAATTTGTGTTAGCTAACCAGATTACTTTTCTAATTTAGCCTACTTTATACATATTTTATATTCATCTTTGCGCATTTCAAATTCATTTGGATGCCATCAGAATCCTCTGTTCTTCCAGCTGCAAAAGAAATTCCTGCAGGAATTTTAGAAATATTCCAACTGCCAATTAAACTTTGTGAAAAGGTAGATTAATCTCCGTGGACCTCACAGTTGCCAAAGTCGGTGTTTAATGTGTTTAGATATAAAGCTAAAAGAAATTTGATAACAGAAATAAGGCAGCTCCAACAGCATAGTTATCATGAAATAATTACATCCCAAGGGAGTTAGAGGTAATCAGCTACACTCTGTCTAAGTACACCTCGGGGGGAGGGGGGCAGAAGGTGCTTATCTTGCCATAACACCACCCCCCACCATATCTCATTGCTTAAACATGGTCTGATAAAATACGAGAGTTTTTAAGTTATTGTAGCTCTGTGTGTGTTTGCCCCTTCCCAATCGGAATGATAAAGTCAGTCTCCCTCTCCTCACCCAATTTTGTATTTAAAAATAAAACCCTGCTCGAAATTCAGAAAAACATTCAGCATAAGAATATGTTTAGTATTCAGATTATGCCATAAATCATCAAAATTAGGAAATTCAAACTTAGCTTGGCAGGGTGTCAGGATTTCATGATGCTGTGACTTCAATTTGGGTCACAATTTTAATATTATTTAAAGATATATTTCAACTTCATGTATTTATGAATTGTCAAAATGAAAGGAAATATTGAAGAGATTTTCATAGGAGATTATGTACCTAAATGTCCATAAATAAATAAATAGTATTATGTGGTTTATAAATAAATAAAACCTAATAAAAGGAAATGAAACAATTAAGCTTGATTAAGTATGCTTATTTATACTATGAATAATAATCTCTGCAGGTTTTGTTACTGTTATTTGTGAATGCTGACAATGTGTTAGGTAAATATGAAATCTAATAAAATGTACAAAACAAATGAAGAACTCTCCTCTGATATCTCAGAAGGTATAGGAAGATGGTGCCTAGTTTGATACTGTTATTTATTTTTCCATTTTCTGAAAGCTGTGTGCTGAGATTGCCAACAAATGTAATTTTTGATGGTGGAATATACAATTTACCATACCATATCACTGATCTATCAAGTCCCATATCTTGCCTTCAATAATGGTAGATACCTGATGTTTCAGAGTGAGTACGTTTTCACCTACAGGTAAATGTGTGATCAAAATTAAATGGGCCTAAGAACATAAGAACAGCCATAGTGGGTCAAACCAGTGGTCCATCTAGGCCAGTATCCTGTCTGACAGTGGTCAGTGCCAGATGCTTCAGAGGGAATGAACAGAACAGGGCAATTTTGAGTGATCCCTGTCATCTAGTCCCAGCTTCTGGTAGTTGGAAACTGTTCTGTCTTTTACACAGATTGAAACTGGTGAAACTTTGTTGACTTAAAATGAATCATTCCTGGCTTATACCAGTGTAAGCGACAGGAGAATAGGTCGCATGTATGTAAGGATTTAAAGCCATTTAAAAAAACTCCAGTGTCCCATGGAACAAGTAGAGTCCTAGAAAAATTGCTTCTGTTGGGGCAAAGTCAACATCATTGACTGAAACCTCAGGTGGAAACTTTGTTAATGGAAAGTTAGTTTTCAGTCCATTAGATGGGGATGAGTTGGCCACAAGAAAGTAGCCTTGGTATCAGATGATTACTAGAGACTGTGTGTAAAAATGAATTGATGCTCGTTCAACTCCCAGTGAATAAGGCTCAGGTCCACAAACATACTTAGATGCCTAACTCCTAGACTTAGGCACAGAAGTCCCATTTTTAGGCACTAGCTAAAACCGCTGCTTGGCAGCCAGCTAACTCCGTAGGTGCATAAACTCACTTGGCACCACATTTTTGGCAGTAAAAGTTCACTAGGCACCTACAGAGTGATTATCGCTCTCGCTTCCCCAGTTAATATTTAATTATTTAATTAAATGATTAATGTGGAACAGCTTCCATAGGAGAGATTGAGGGAAGCCCCACATCAGAATATCCCATACTCTAGTGGCTTGGGCACTCACTTTGTTCAAATCTCTTCTCATCAGGCAGCAGGGGACCTAGAACCACAGAGATAAACGCCTCCTCCCGCCTGGGCTTTGGTACCTATTTCAGAGTGGCAGGGTTTAGAACACACCACTCTGTTGGGCATTTCCCATTGGCTAGCTTAGGTTGGGGGGGGCACCTAACACACTGGCTTTTATGAATCGCACTCTAAGGTGCCTGTCTCTCCCCATTCATTGTATAGGGAGCCTAGACACTTAACTCAGGCTGTGTGCATACAGGCCCAAGTCTCTTCATCACAGAATGCACCATCACAATTAGAATTCTGGTTGGCAGTCTAAGCGCTCAGCTCTAAACCAATAATAAGTGTAGTCTGGGTACCTAATTCAAAGCTGTAGACTCTTAGAAGCATAAACATGAACAGTAATATACAAATGAAAAAGAGAGATTTATTGAGAGCAGCTGGAATACAGAAAAAGGCCTAGACAGGCCAAAACATGGACTTTATCAAGGCTGGCTTTCTGGCTTTCTATTTAGAGCTCTAAAAGACAGTTACAGTGTTCAATTCAGCAATTCTAGAATTGAATTAGGTAGACTACAAAGGGAACTTGACTGACCTCCCCCCCCCAGTACCAAATGCTTTAAAATAACCATTTCACTTTGAATTCAAAAACAGAGGGAATTTCCAATGACAATTTTTCTAAATGCATTCCGGGATATTAAACTCCGAACTGGATAAAGATAACAATTTGAATAACATGCGCTATGGAAGTTTAACAATCTGAATACAGTTTCAAACAAAAAAATAACCAAGTATCACAACCTCCCTTTGAGGTCGGATTATTATCCCCAACTGTCAGACAAGGGAACAGAGGCACAGACAGGTTAAGAGACAAATCTTGACCCCATCCGTCCACTGCCAAGCCAGGAGCAGAATCCAGCTCTCCTGACTCCTAATTCAGCACTGTATGCACAAGACTTTTTCCTCATTAGCCATTGGCATAAAGTAGTCTTTTTGATAGTTATTTTCACTATAGGAATTTCCAAAGCAAAATACTGGTACCCCATTGTCCAAATATTGAAAGTAGTTTTAAAGAATAAAACTGTCTTGATTAATCAAGCCACTTCCTGTTACAGCACCCTTTCAGGCTTTCAGACTCCTATCTTTCCATCCAAAACCTAAACATTTGAAGCAAGGAACAATGCTTCATGTTTGAAAAACAATCAAAACTGAAATCAAAAGAACAAATGCCACCCCTCAATTTGTTCTCAGCCACCCACTAGTCAAAAGGAAGAAAGCCTCTAAAACAGTAGCAGATAATTTGTTTAAAGCCTGCATCACAGAGGCTTACAGAACGTAAGGTATAACTATTCCTAAATCCTTTACAGCACATTTGACTAAATCAATGGGCTTCAGAGGAGAATTTTTTTTTTAATTCTGAAAATTATTTCTCCTTGGTACAATCACTGCTGTTTAAATCTCACACTAGGACTGGCATTTTTGACTTGCCTGATCATTTTTCTCCTAGTAGTCATGTCTGTCGATCCATATAAGGGTATGTCTACACTGCAATTAAAAACCCTGCAAGATGGGAGGGTCCCAGTGCTCTACACCACAATTAAACAACCCTTTAGCCCACGTCAGCTGACACGGTCAGCCCCCCATCCCCCTGCCCCTGTTCTAGCGCTCCTGCGGCTGGGCATGGTCCAGTTGGAGGAGGGGCTTAAAGGGGAATTTCTTTTAGCACAGCAGAGTGAGGAAGTATCCCCAGGAGGAGGACTGCTGCACAAAGCCAGGACTCCCAGCCTTCAGAGGCCTGTGGTCCAAGATGCAAGGGACAACCACAAGCCATGACGTGCCCAGAAGTAGGAAGAGACCCAGGTAGGTAGCAGATGCCTTTCATACAGTGCCCAATAGGGCTCGTAGGTTGGAACCCACTGGAGTGGAAGGGATGGTGCCATGAACTCTTACCACTATGCAGAGTTGATGCCACAGACTATTACTGCTAGGCAGGGGTCCACTTCCACTCAACTTGTGGAGAATATGCGGATTATAACCCAGTCTTGCTGAAGGACATACGGAAGGCCTACAGAAAAGCCAAGGAAAATAAAAGGCGAAGTGACATGGATGTGGATAAACTGCTGAAGTGGATGGATAGCACCAACAGACACTCCAGCAGAATCAGTTCCTGCAACAGCTGACCCCACAACACCAGTAGCAAAAAGCTAAAGAGCAGCAGCAATTCATTTGAGAGCTAACCACCCAACATCAAGGACAGCAACATCACCTGGCCTACCATAACCCCCAAGAGCTGCTGCTAACCCAGGGTCAGGGTCCTTTGGGAGAATCCCAAAGCCAAGGATCCTGGTCAAACTGATGAAGACAGGCCCAGAGGATGACCCCAAAGCCTTCTTGGTAAGATTTAATCATGTGGCTGCTGTGGTGGACCAGGCTCTTGGCCCCAAACCTGACGGACTGGCCCAGGTACCCTTTAGGACACTAGACCCTGTGGATGCCCAATACTACCATAAAGGTCAAGATGGCCATTTTCGACTATTTCAAATCTCCCCAGAGATGTACCATCAGCACTTCTGAAGAGAAAGATATTCACCTGCCCCCAATCCCTCAAGGATTATTGCTGGCATTGGCTAAACCAGGACAGGTGAATGGGGTGCAGGTAACAGAGGATATTGTGCTTGAGCAATTTATCAGCTTTCTCCTGATTGAGAGATGGGTGTGGGTAGAAATACACCAACCAGACACTTTGGAATGGTAGACATCATGGAAAGTTATCTGGCAGCTGAAGGGGCACTCTGTTAGACCCCCCTCTCCCCCGCCAAAAGTGGGAGTCCTGAGGCTAGGCCATCACTGAACATGGAAGGCTGAGCATGGAGGAGGGAATGGGACACAGGAGACCATCAGATGGGACGAGGCCCAAGTCCCTTCCGCAGCAGAGACTAGGAGGTTGAGCAAGAACGTTACAGGACCCAGAAGCCTAGGGAGCTGGGGAGCATGGAAATGAAGGGAGGACAAAATGGCAGCCCCACTGACAGGCAATTGCTTTGAGTGTGAGCAGTGTAATCACTTTTGACACGATTGCTCCTTTATGGATTATGGCTATGGCCAAG
This sequence comes from Dermochelys coriacea, assembly GCF_009764565.3. NCBI lineage: Eukaryota > Metazoa > Chordata > Testudines > Dermochelyidae > Dermochelys > Dermochelys coriacea. The sequence continues at coordinate 20,961,348 of NC_050078.2, read as the reverse complement.
CCTGGACAGCCGTCCCAATGCCTGCAAACGGCGGCTAGCCAAGATGATAGTCCCAGTGAGGCTCTACAGACCTGAAGTGATGGATTTAAAAGATTCAGGGTGCAGACAGACCCTCATAAGGGAAAGCTGGTTGAAGCCCACAGGGCACCAAACCACCACAATCTTCTTGCAGTGGGTGTATGAAGACATGCACACAGGCCCTGCAAAGGAGATACAACTGACAGTGGGGCACCACACTGAGACTTTCAGTGTGAAGATGGTGGCCTCTCTCACCTACCAGTGGCCGTAGGCCACGACTGCTTCAGTGAAATCTTGCAAACACAGGAGAGGGACCCAAGCACAGAGAATAAGCATGCCTCTGAAGTCAGGGAAGAAGCTGGGTCTGTGGAGCTGGCTGATGTAGGAGTGAGAGAAGACCTGGGGGAGAGAACGTCAATGTGCAGAAGAGCCCCTGAGGGACCAAAAGAACAAGCAAGTTCAAGACCACTTGGATACCAAATGGCTGACCCAATACAGTTATTTCAAAGGGAAAAGAAAGAAGATCCCATCTTACGCTGGGTGTACAAACATCTGCCCATTACCAATAGTGGGGGAGGGGTAATTGACCAACAGAAGCTAGAACAATGGCCACCCTTCAAGAAGAAAGAGGTTGACCACCAGACTAATGATGTTTGGGCTCAACTGCTGATACTCTGGCCCTTTCAGAGGGCATTACTTTGACTCAGACATTTAGTACCTTGCACCAGCCACCTGGGATTAGAGAAAACCTTTGAGAGAATTACCAGACAGTTTTATCAGCCGGATCTACGAAGAAGTAAGAGATTACTGCATGTCCTGCCCAGACTGCCAGTTGATAAGACCCAAGAGCTCTACCCAATACCATGCTGGTACTAGACACCGCCTTGAGAGAAATCTGCATGGATTTGATAGAACCTCCAGAGAGGAGCGCAAATGGACACCAACACATACTGATGATTATGCAAGGTCATTCTGCTTTGCTTTAAACTATAGCTATGGAATTTGTGAAGATTTTTGTGAGGGTAAGTATCCTCAACGAAGTAACAGAGCAGGGGACAACTTCATGTCACAACAGATGAAGAACTTGTAAGTTACTGAAAATCAAATTGCTGAGAACGTCTGTTTATCATCTCCAAACACATAGGCAAGTGAACACTTCAACAGGACACTGAAGAGATGCTGAGAAAGTCTGAGGCTGAAGACCCTCACTACTGGGATCACTTATTACCACCCCTTGTATTTGCAGTGTGCACCAGGTCTCAATGGGGTACTTACCTTTTGAGTTGTTATATGGGAAACAACCCTATAGATTCTAGACCTAGTTCAAGAAACCTCAGAGGAGCGAAAGCCCGCGGCACCAAGGTAGTACAGTACGTTCTCCAGCTATGAGAGAAGCTGAAGACAGTAGGAGCTTTCACAAAGGAAAAGCTCTTAAGGTCCATAGAGTTGTCTCTGAGACCCCTCCCCTCTTACAGAGTTTCAGAGCCCAGGCTCCAGCCCAAGCTCAGATATCTATACTGCAAGTTTTAGGCCTGCAGCCCGAGCCTGAATCAGCTGACCCATCCAGCCACAGCTGTGCTGCAGATCTTTTACTGCAGTGCAAACATATCCTTAAAGGCCAAAAAGTGTCAAGAGCAAGCCTATAAATAGGGGCACCCACCCATGTGAATTCCAGCTCAGCAACAGAGTACTGCTGTCATTGCCCAGCTCAGAGTCACAGTTAATGGGTAGGTGGCAAAGACCCTTTGAGTTGGCATGCTAGATGGGAATGGTGGATTATGAGATCTGGCAGCCCAAGGAGACCCAGATTTACCACATAAACCTTCTGAACCCTCCCCCACCCCCCATCCAGAACTGGCTCCTTCGGCTCCATTACCCTAAGACCCAAACACATTCCCTGGGGAGACGAGCCCCAGCCACCCCACCAGACTCAGATCACAGTCTGGATGATTTGTCTCTGCATCATGATGGAGCCAAGATGAAAGGACCATGAGAGTAGAAGATTTGAAATGATGTACATTGGGAGCTGCAGGTATGCTGGAGCTCAGCAAGGCAAAGGAACCTCATAGTTGGTGGCAGATCCCTTTTGTCTTCGTGCCCAAGGCTGATGGACAACTCTGATTTGCATCGTCTTTTAGAAAGTGAACGCAATATCCATATTTGACGTATATCCCATGGCCCAAGTCGACAAGTTGTTGGCGCAGTTAGGGGCTGCAAAATATATTTTAACCTTAGATCTGAGCAAGGGATCCTGGCAGATCCCTTAACATAGGATCTCAAGGACAAAATGACCTTTGCAAACCTTTCGGCCTATACCGTATCAAGACCATGTCCTTTGGCCTTCCTGGAGCTGTGGCCACCTTCCAACGGCTGCTGGACACAATCTTGCAACCACACAGCCAGTATGTGGCTGCCTACACAGATGATATAATCATTTACAGTTGTGACTGGGAGAAACAATGGACCCTTGAAGAAATCAGCCTCACAGTGAACCCAGCCAAGCGCCAGTTAGGGTTCCATATCATAAATGCACCTGGGATATACCATCAGAAGGGGCAAACTTAGGCCTCTGATTGGGAAGGTCCAGGCCTTGATCGATTGCCCTATTTTGCTGACAAAAGAAACAAGTTAGACAATGTTTGGGTCTGGCTCACTACTATAGATGATTCACACCCAGCTTTGACACAATAGCAGCACTCCTCACTGACTTAGTGAGGAATTCCAGCCGCAAGAAGGTCGCCTGATCTGAGGTCTAAAACAGAGCCTTCAGGACCTTGAAAGACCTTTTGAGCAAATAACTTGTCCTCTTCTATCCTGACTTCACACGACAGTTTATACTCCATACAGTTGTGGGGCTGGGAGGGTGCTGTTCCAAGATTATGATGGGGAAGAGCATCCAATATTCTGTATCAGCTGGAAACTATTTCTCCATGAGAGGGCCTAGTCGACTATAGAGTAGGAGGCCTTGGGGATCAACTGGGCCTAGAAGCATTGAGTTATTACTGTCTGTGAAACCTCTTCCTATTGATGACTGACTATGCACTCCTCCATTGGCTAAATTCTATGAAAGACACCCACCCCTGGATTATGAGGTGCCTTATGGCTTTACAACCCCATGCCTTCCAGTTGGCCCATAGGCCAGGCGACAAACACCGGAATGCAGATTTCTTTTCCAGGGACAGGGGACTTCAAAGCTAGGACTCAGAAATCCCCAATGTCAAATGTAGTGGGGGGAGGGAGGCATGTGTGATGGGGTGGATAAACCCCACACTGGAGAGATAGGGTATAGAAACAACTGTGGGCTTGGGAAGCCCCACCGCCAACAGGCCAGCTGGGTGTGCTCCAGTTGGAGGAGAGGCTTAAAAAAAGAGTATCTTCAGCACAGCCAGCAGAGAGCAATAGACCTGCACTTATTGCTATGGAGGGGTTACACGAGGAAAGTGTCCCCAGCAGGAAGACTGCTGCACAAAGCTGGGACTCCCAGCCTGCAGAGGTCCATGGGCCAGATTGCAAGGGACAACTACAAGCCAAACAGGGACAGAGCAGTTGAAAGAGATCCATGGGAAAACATTAGCAGGCATGAAGGTAGCAGACACCTTTCTTATGGTACCCAAGAGAAACCCTGGGTCTAGAATTACCAAGTTTGGTTGGACATATTCCTGGAGGTTTCATCACATGACAATCTTTAATTAAAGATTAAATTAAAGATTAATTAAAGAACTCTCCAGGACAATTAAAGATTGTCCTGGAGAGTTGGCAACCCTACCTTGCTCTGTGTTTGCCTTGGGCATAGCACAATGGAGTCCTGGTCCCTGACTAGGGCTCCTAAGCACTACGGTAATACAAATAAATAATGATAGCAGCAGCTGAGGATCACAACCAGTGGGCCAGATTCTCTTCCAAATTACACTGATGCAAGTAAGAGAAGAATCAAGCTCAGAGAATATTCATAGTAGAACGGAAAGACAGCTAACAGGGGAAAAAATATGTAAGATTATCTGTCAGATGTGGATTGCCCCGTATGCCCCTATTTTAAATCTGTTTCTAGGTCTGCATGACTTTTTTATATTCTGTTTGGAATGAGATATTTTGAGTGTTACATAGTATCAGAACTTCACTTGCAGGTATTACCATTCGTTAGATGGTGTTTTACATTTAGTAAATAATAGAGCTCCCAAGAGTGAGAAATCATAGGCTCTTAATACTCAAAAATTCCCCCCAAAATTCCACAAATTATAAGCCACAATCATGCTTCTCTTCTTTCTATTTCATTTTACCGCCCATCCTAGCTCTTTCCTCCCTATCCCCCTCAAAAATAATACAAGTGGCTCTGGGGAAAAAAGCACTGCTATTAAAATTTCTTCAGGGTTCCAAATGAATTTAATAAGTTCTCATGATGCTTCTTATAAAACTTTCAAAAATATTAAAGTAATTTTGTTTTCTCCAGTGGTAAAAAGCAATCTAGGTAACTTGTAAGATACATCATCAATACTAAAAGTGTTCTGTTAACAGTGAAAAGGAATTCACAAAAGAAAACAATTTATTCACTTTGATGCTTTTGAATATTTTAATATGTGACTGAACTTCAAGATTTTTGCCTGTACATTTATTTTTTGGTTTCACCTCAAATGCCACTTGAATTATGTTCAGCCTATATATTTCAACCCACTTTTAATTTCAAATTATACTGCACCTTTCAGTGTTCCTATAATTGAGCATAAATTGCAGTTTTATATTGTTGCCCCGACACCCAAGCAGACTTCAAGCATTAACAGGGTCTCCAGTCAAGAGTTTGGGCTGTGAGAAAGACACAGACAGACAGAGAGTGGGTGAGTGTAAAAAGTTTATAAGTGAAGGGTTGTTATTTGACTATGTAAATTGAATTTTCACATGTCATCCTTGTCATTAACTTAATATCTGAACTGAAAGGTTATGGAATATTTATGCCAATTCAGTCTATTGTATCCAATGGAAGCAGAATAAATTTCCTATTTCAGCTACATTTTTAAGGAACTTTAAAAAGGTAAAATATTTATGGTTTGAATTTTTAAGATCATATTGCTATTAGGAATTGCTATAGACTGATCTAAACTAATAAGATAAATAAAAACATTAAAAGAACATAAATAGTAACAGAAGATTTCCATTTTCACACTAACCGGGACATTAGTTGTAGGAAGAACAAAATGAACTATTAGTTTGTTGAGTGATTTTTTTATTCATAAAGCAGCTAAAACCGATGATATTCTGTTGAACATCTAAGAAATATTGATCACGATATAGAGACTGATCCTGCAAGTTATTCCATTTGCCAGGTATACATAGTGTTTTGAAATTGTACAAATCTATATGCAAGGACTGGAAAACAAAAAGACCTGAGGCAGCCAAATGCTTATTCACAATGTGCACTGCTCAGGACTGGCCCTAGAACAAATAGTGCCCCAGACATTTTAACAGAAAAATGTCGCCAAACCTTCCAACAAGAAGGAGGCTCAAAATGGAGGGCAAACAACAACTACTGAATAAACAAGATGGCTAAATGAGCAACATGATTAGAACAAAAATTCCCTTACATCAGGAGAAGAGCATCTTGGGCGCTCTGTTTGTTAAACTTTTGAATATCTTATTTTTATTGCATTTGTAGCCCATTTCATGACTTTGATGCATGATTTGTCCACAATTACACAATAAAACAAGGTTCACAATATCCCAGCTGGGCTTTCACTTCATTCTTGTATCTCACTGACTGGCGACTCCCCGCCCTTTATATACCTGCGAGGTCATGGCTGACAAAATTCTAAGAGGTTCAAAGAAAATGTAGTTCTCAGAATGTTTCCATGAGATATTACAAAGGTCCAGAACATTCTAGGAGGTTAGTGAAAATTGAATCCACATTTGGAATACCTGAAACATTTTACTTTAAACATTCTATTTTCCCTTTTGTTGTTAACATCAAAAACAGCACCCGAAGCAGCCGTCACCTGCCCCTAAATCTGGCCATGCAACTACTAACTATGTGTTGGACCAGAAAAGGATCTACTTGTCATGCATCAGCCACCCCTAAAATACCACAGTGACCACGAAACGAAAAAATTCCAAGGTGAAGTTCTTGCTGGTGCACTTGCATAGAATATACCCTGCCTCCCAACCAGGTACATCAGTATACAGAAGCACTCCTACACCTGGACAACAATACTTTCAGCCCCCTATTATTTAATAAAATATTTGATTCTTCACCTTTTATACTCTCCACCATAAAACTCTAGCACTCTGTATCAAAAGCATATGATTCTAGACTATTATTAAATCTAACTTAAAATCTTATTTTGCTGTGTTTCCACATGTTTGTTTTTACTTTTTTGGACTCTTTTCTGTTGATGCTCTCTTAAGCACTTACAATGCATGTACTTACCTAAAACAGACTTACTGGACAAAACAAGGGTTGCACAAAATGTTGAATTAGGAAAATATTTTCAAGTAAAGACAGCACAAAAGAACAGTGTCAGAGATCCGAGAGGAAGGATGAATTTACAGTTAAGTCACTGTAATTGGATTTCAGGAGATGTGGCTCCAGTTTTTTGGCTCTGCCAATGACATCTTATCTAACCAAAGGCAAATCATTTCATTTGTGTGACCCTAAGTTCCCCCATCTGTAAAATAGAGAGAATATTCTAACTAAATTTCCCTCACCTTTTGTATGCCTTTCCTAGTTAGATTTCAAACTCTTTGGGACAGAGATTGCCTTTTACTATATGCATATACAGTATTCAGTACAATGGGACCCCAATATCAGTTAGGGCCCTCTAGGCACTAGTGTAATACATTAATAGTTATTATTACTATAGACAATGAAGCCCGAAAGAATAGGTTACTAGGCATTTGTACTGTTTTATTTTTGTCATCCTCTATGAAATACAAAGAATACACCATAATAAGACCTACTTTTTCAGTGAGGGGGAAGAAATGCTTAATGAAATAAAGGTTACATTAGAAAAGGTGATTAAAAATAAGGAAATATGAAGGCTGAGAAAAAAAAAGAGATTAACAAGATCTGCTCAGAACTCTAATCAAAATGACAAAAAGAAATAAGGAGCTTTAACATTACATAACTAAGTTGACAAACAAGACAATATCTAATGTGCAACCCAGAAATGGGGAACTAGGGAAAATTCTAATCTACACTAAAAGCTTCACTTCAGCACTGGTGAATATGCCTCAAAAGCATAAATCTGGAGAATAAATTTCATTAAGGATATAGGAATAGATGTGCAAGAGGACAGTATTCCCAAGAAACTTCGTACAATTTTCTTTTCCAGGAAATTTTAGCAAAGGAAGAATTTCTAGTTTTGCTTACCAACAGTTCCCATTTGTAACGCTGTGGAAATTGAACTGCCAAATTATTATACAAAGGATTTATAGAAATGGAGAAGGTGCAGCAGAGGGAAAACAGTGAACTGAGTAGCCTAGTGATTTAGTAGAGAAATAAGGCTGATATTCTTTAAGAAGAAATCAAGTGGCGACCACTTTGAGACATAACAAAAGTTCTAAAGGGAACACAGAAGAAAAATGTAACAATGGTACATGAGCTGCTAGGACATTCAGTAAAAAAAATGAGCAGGCAATTTAGGTTAAGAAAGTCTATGGCAATAAAGGATTTTAGACAGAATATTTTCTCACCAACAGTATAAAATGTATAGAATAAAATAAAAGAGTATGAACTAGCATTATACAGCATACACATTTTAAGAAGAACTAGAGAATAGGGAGAAAATGGAGACAAGAAGAAACAATTTCTAATTAAAATAAAGACAAATATAGTCATTACATGTGGTTTCCTCATTCTAGGTTCATACTTCCTAAGTTCTTAAATCAGTACAGTGGATAGTTTTCATGGAATCAGCAAGGAGATGGTTCTTTGTAGTGGAAACACAGAATGCATTTATTTTAGACATTCACATATACGTATAAGTAAGTGTGCAGGCTTCCACTAAAAATCAGCTGAAAACCACCATTCAGTTATGCTAAAGGCATAGCAGTCTTTCCCCTAATCTCTTTAAAGGGGAGACTGCAACGGGTCCTACTGAAAGGTGAACTGTCAGGTTGGAGGGAGGTTACCAGTGGAGTTCCTCAGGGATCGGTTTTGGGACCAATCTTATTTAATCTTTTTATTACTGACCTTGGCACAAAAAGTGGGAATGTGCTAATAAAGTTTGCAGACGATACAAAGCTGGGAGGTATTGCCAATTCGGAGAAGGATAGGGATATTATACAGGAGGATCTGGATGACCTTGTAAACTGGAGTAATAGTAATAGGATGAAATTTAATAGTGAGAAGTGTAAGGTTATGCATTTAGGGATTAATAACAAGAATTTTAGTTATAAATTGGGGACGCATCAATTAGAAGTAACAGCAGAGGAGAAGGACCTTGGAGTATTGGTTGATCATAGGATGACTATGAGCTGCCAATGTGATATGGCTGTGAAAAAAGCTAATGCGGTTTTGGGATGCATCAGGAGAGGCATTTCCAGTAGGGATAAGGAGGTTTTAATACCGTTATACAAGGCACTGGTGAGACCTCACCTAGAATACTGTGTGCAGTTCTGGTTTCCCATGTTTAAAAAAGATGAATTCAAGTTGGAGCAGGTACAGAGAAGGGCTACTAGGATGATCTGAGGAATGGAAAACTTGTCTTATGAAAGGAGATTTAAGGAGCTTGTCTTGTTTAGCCTAACTAAAAGAAGGTTGAGGGGAGATATGATTGCTCTCTATAAATATATCAGAGGGATAAATACAGGAGAGGGAGAGGAATTATTTCAGCTCAGCACCAATGTGGACACAAGAACAAATGGGTATAAACTGGACACCAGGAAGTTTAGACTTGAAATCAGACGAAGGTTTTTAACCATCAGAGGAGTGAAGTTTTGGAATAGCCTTCCAAGGGAAGCAGTGGGGGCAAAAGTATCTGGTTTTAAGATTCTACTTGATAAGTTTATGGAGGAGATGGTGTGATGGGATAATGGGATTTTGGTAAGTAATTGATCTTTAAATATTCAGGGTAAATAGGCCAAATCCCCTAAGATGGGATATTAGATGGATGGGATCTGAGTTACCCAGGAAAGAATTTTCTGTAGTATCTGGCTGGTGAATCTTGCCCATATGCTCAGGGTTTAGCTGATTGCCATATTTGGGGTCGGGAAGGAATTTTCCTCCAGGGCAGATTGGAGAGGCCCTGGAGGTTTTTCGCCTTCCTCTGTAGCATGGGGCATGGTTGACTTGAGGGAGGCTTCTCTGCTCCTTGAAGTCTTTAAACCATGATTTAAGGACTTCAATAGCTCAGACATGGGTGAGGTTTTTCATAGGAGTGGGTGGGTGAGATTCTGTGGCCTGCACTGTGCAGGAGGTCAGACTAGATGATCAGAATGGTCCCTTCTGACCTTAGTATCTATGAATCTATGAATCTAATGTATACAGTAGCTTTCCTTGAATTATAGGTACAGCTTGATTTTCAGCACCATGTTAGTCTCTTTTCAGAGCTTTAACACTGCATTTTCAAATAAACCAATTATTCAATACATGTCAAAAATAGTGGGAAATGACCATTATAGTTAATGTTGCAAAATTGTTTCCATTATAACGTGAACTTTCATTCACTCAGAACTTTTTGAAAATTCACCCCTGTGGTTGAACTTTTCCATGCTTCGCTTCTACTCCATGGCATTCTGAGGAAAAGTTTTAAGAAAATCCATTTACCAAACTTTGGGTAATAAAAAGGTGAACTGAAGAATTACTATCCTGCTTTAAAAAAAATATTCTGACCACTTTTATTTAGCCAAAGGAAAGAATTCAAAATGTATAGTAAATCACAATCCAGTTAGCCTACAGTAGCCTAAATATCCATATCATATTTACTTATATATGTTGATTATTTCAAAGTTTCGCATATCAAAATTTGAGACTGAAGCACTGGCAATAACTGCTTTTGAATTTGATAAAGATCCATGATCAATGGAGATATAGATATAGATATATATTTGTAACTAGTGCTTCTGGCAGCCATTGTGGATTGAATTCCTTGTGTTCCTCGGACGCTAAATGAGTCTAAAAATTGCTTTAGTTTGATCAGTGTCAAAAAATACATCTTTATCTTTCAGTTCCATTCAGCATACTCAATTTTGCAGGATATAAAAATTAAGTTTGCACATCAAGTTCTTGGAAGCTCAATTTTCTAAATGGAAAAAGAAGGAAGTGCTTTTCAGTTGAAAAAAATAAACGAAATGACAGTGTTGTATATAAATTTATGTCTCTCTCTTTCAAATTTCAGTTTTGTATGGTTTGACTGAAAAGAAAGGGAAGCACAGAGGAGGACAAGTGTTAAAGATAGATGAAGATCGAGAGGACCTATTTTCATAATAACATGGGATTGCGTTTTGTGGTGTATTTTCTACTGTGCTGTCCAGCCAACCAGAGTAGTTTTAAGTGCCTTAAATGACAGCTTTTCCACCACTTCCCTTTAAAGAAGGCAGTCCAAGGGCCTGATCCTGAATGGTGCTGGGTTACTCCTGAAAGGTATTGAGTACCCTCTGAAATAAGGGAACTGAGGAATCTCAACATCTCGCAAGACTGGGCTCTAAAACCATTGACAGAAAGGGAAGGGACACCACTAAAAGCAATAGCAGAAAGTAAAGCAAAAAGACATAGCACTGCAGGAAATTTAGGTATGTATTTGAAAACAATACAAGTACTAATAGTACTTACTAAAAAAGTGTGGCTATTGGAGGGCTGGCGGAACTAAGGTTTGACCTTGCACACTATACAGTCTGGCAGAAACTGTGCCTATGTAGCCCCCCCTTGAACTTCAATAATTTTAGAGACCCTGTGATAAATGAAATGGGGGGTAGCTCCCTTTTATGGGCATCCAGACAGCCAGTTAGCTATAAAATCCCTCTTAGTAGTTGTTCTCTTCTTGCTTTACCTGTGAAGGGTTAAAAAGTCTCTCTGCATACGTAAAAGGAAGGGAGTGGGCACCTGGCCAAAAGAGCCAGTGGGAAGGCTAGAACTTTTTAAAATTGGGGAAAAAATTTCCCCTTTCTCGGTCTGTGTTGTTCTCCAGGTGAGAAGGGATGGAGCAGCGATGCTGTAAGAAGCTTAGGGCCAGGTATGAAAAATCATCTGAATCATACCTAGAAACTATTCCTTGAAATCCCCAAATATGTAAGTAGATCAGGAAATGTCTAGGAAAATGTGATTAGGTTTATTTCTTTTTATTTCCTTATGGCTTGTGGACTCCTCTGTGCTAACCCCAGGTGCTTTTGTTTTGCTTGGACCTTTAAGCTGGACCTCAAGAAAGCTGTTCTTGAGTCTTAATTTTTGTATTTGTTTTTTTTTTTAATCTGGCAATAGCCTACATTTCCAGAAGTGAATTTTTGTGTCCTAAGAAGTGTGTGCACATGTTGTTTAATTAGCTGGTGGCAACAGCTGATTTCCTTTGTTTTCTTTCTCAGCTCTTCCTGGGGAAGGTGGGGGGTGTGTGTGAAAGGGCTTGAGGGTACCCCACAGGAAGGAATTCCCAAGTGCGACTTCCTGGGTTCTCAAAGGGGTTTTTGCACTTGGGTGGTGGCCGCATCTACCCATCCAAGGTCAGAGAAAAGCTATAACCTTGGGGGTTTAATACAAGCCTGGAGTGGCCAATATTATTTTTTAGAATCCTTGCGAGCCCCCACCTTCTGCACTCAAAGTGCCAGAGTGGGGAATCAGCCTTGACAGACCCAATGTTGAAACTATTGCTTAAGTGACTTGTTTGAGGTCATGAGAAGCCTGTAGCAGAACCATGAACACAACACAGGAGGCCCAGCTCCCAGGGGAAGGAGAACCTCGATACAAAAATGCTTTAGTAAACTTGAGCATATGGTAACAAAAGTAGAGAAATTAAGAGACAGTTATGCTGATCCTGAAAAACAGATGGGGCAAACAAACAAGAAACTAAAAGAACCACAAGAAGCCATAAGCACCAAAAAATATAGCAAACTAACAAAGCATCCAGTGTGTCTTATTGAGGAGTTATAGCCTGATCCTACACAGTCCTGAGAGCCTTTAATTGGAATTGATTTCAGAGGGCTTTAGGGGGGTCTCAGCACCTTGCACAATCAGCTCCTCAGAATCATAAGAACATAAGAACGAACATTTTGGGTCAAACCAATGGTCCATCTAGCCCAGACATCCTGTCTTCTGACCATGGCTAATGCCTGATGCTTCAGAAGGAATGAACAGAACAGGTAATGATCAAGTGACCCACTCCCTGTTGCCCATTTTCAGCTTCTGGCAAACAGAGGCTAGGGACACTTCAGAGCATGGTTTTGCATCCCTGCCAGTCCTGGCTAATAGCTATTGATGGACCTATCCTTCATGAATTTATCTAGTTCTTTTTTGAACCTTGTTATACTCTTGGCCGTCACAACATCCTCTGGCAAGGAGTTCCACGGGTTGACTGTGCGTTGTATGAAGAAATACTTCCTTTTGTTTGTTTTAAACCTGCTGCCTATTAATTTCATTTGGTGACCTCTAGTTCTTGTGCTATGAGAAGGAAGTGTAAAAATACTATGAGAATAACACTTCCTTATTTACTCTCTCCACACCAGTCATAATTTTATAGACCTCAATCATATCCCCGCTTTGTCATCTCTTTTCCAAGCTGAAAAGTGCCAGTCTTATTAATCTCTCCTCATATGGCAGTTGTTCCATACCTCTAATCATTTTTGTTGCCCTTTTCTGAACCTTTTCCAATTCCAATACATCTTTTTTGAGATGGGGAGACCACATCTGCATGCAGTATTCAAAATGTGGGCATACCATGGATTTATATAGAGGCAATATGATATTTTCTGTCTTATTATCTATCCCTTTCTTAAGGATTCCCAATATTCTATTTGCTTTTTTGACTGCCTCTGCACATTGAGTGTATATTTTCAGAGAACTATCTACAATGACTCCAAGATCTCTTTCTTGAGTGGTAACAGCTAATTTAGACCCCATCATTTTATATGTATATTTGGGATTATATTTTCCAATGTGCATTACTTTGCATTTATCAACATTGAATTTCATCTGCCATTTTGTTGCCCGGTCACCCAGTTTTGTGAGATCCCTTTATAACTCTTTGCAGTCTGTTTTGAACTTAACTATCTTGAGTAGTTTTGTATCATCTGCAAATTTTGCCACCTCATTGTTTCCACCTTTTTTCCAGATCATTTATGAATATATTGAATAGGACTGGTCCCAGTACAGGCCCCTAGGGGACACCACTATTTCCCTTTCTCCATTCTGAAAACTGACCATTTATTTTTACCCTTTGTTTCCTATCTTTTAATCAGTTACTGATCCATGAGAGGACGTTCCCTTGTATCCTATGACAGCTTACTTTGCTTAAGATCCCTTGGTTAGGGACCTTGTCAAAGGCTTTCTGAAGCTCTAAGTACACTAAATCCACTGGGTCCCCCTTGTCCACATAGTTGACCCCTACTAGAATACAAAGAATTCTAGTAGATTGGTGAAGCATGATTTCCCTTTACAAAAACCATGTAGACTCTTCCCCAGCAAATCATGTTAATCTATGTGTCTGATAATTCTGTTCTTTACTATAATTTCAACCAGTTTACCCGGTACTGAAGTCAGGATTACCAGCCTATAATTGCCGGGATTGCCTCTGGAGCCTTTTTTAACAATTTTTGTCACATTAGCTATCCTCCAGTCATTTGGTACAGAAACTGATTTAAATAATAGGTTACAGACTACAGTTAGTAGTTCTGAAATTTCACATCTGAGTTCCTTCAGAACTCTTGGGTGAATACCATCTGGTCCTGCTGACTTATTCTATTTAGCTTATCAATTTGTTTCAGAACCTCCTCTAATGACACCTCAATCAGGGACAGTTCCTTAGATTTGTCACCTAAAAAGAATGGCTCAGGTTTGGGAATCTCCTTCACATCCTCAGCTGTGAAGACCGATGCAAAGAATTCATTTAGTTTCTCCTCAATGGCCTTATTTTCCTTGATTGATCTTTTAGCATCTTAATTGTCCAGTGGCCCCACTGCTTGTTTAGCTGGCTTTCTAATTCTGATGTACTTAAAAAAAATTGCTGTTACTACTCCCTGCAAATTTAAGAATCAAATACACAGAATGAAATATATACTTTGGGGAACCCAAACTTCTGGACAGTTACCAGAAGAAACTGTAGCCACAACCTCAGATTGTATGAACGGATTTTTTTTTCCATCCTGAAGTGACTGACTTGAGCGTCGATATGTAAATAAGGAAGTTTTCTGGTAAGCAAGAGCCTCTGATAAAAGAGCTCTGGAAAAGCAAAAGTTCTGTGTTGACAAATATTATCTTGTTGATAATGGAAGCTGATGCACGTGTAATCAAATTCAAAATGATCGAACAATTAATAATCTATTTAATAAAACAGGTTATTAGCATTTTACCCCAGTGCATCAACAAATAGAGGATTGATATTATCTGTCAGTGTACTTTATTGCTACTTCAATCCAGCATATATCCTAGGCAATCCCAAATTCTTTTCTTAATTTTTGTAAAAGAAAAGGGGTCAGATTCATTCTTGGAAAATATCTATTGATTTCAGCAGCTATCCCAGATATGAATTTGTTTCATAGTGTGTAAGAACAGAAGTGACCATTAGAACATCTGGTCTGACCTCCTGATTTGGGTAATGGAGTGCAGAGTATGCTTATAAAATTTGTAGATAAAACCAAGATGGGAGGGGTTGCTTAAATTTTGGAGGATAGGTTTAGAATGCAAAATGATCTTGAAAAATTGGAGAACTGGTCTGAAATCAACTAGATGAAATTCAGTAAAGACATGTGCAAAGTACAGCACTTAAAAAGGAACAATCAAATGCACAGCTATAAAATGGGGAATAACTGGATCACAAATTGAAGAAGAGTTAACATGAAGCAGTTGCAAAAAAGGCTAATATGCTGGGCTGTATTAACAGGAATGTTGTATGCAAGACTCAAGAGGGAATTGTCTTTCTTTACTCTGCCCTGGTGAGGCCTCAGATGGAGCACTGTGTCCAGTTCTGGGCACCACACTTCAGGAAAGATGTGGATAAATTGGAGAGAGTCCAGAGGAGAGCAACAAAAATGATGAAAAGTTTAGAACATTTTGACCTATGATGAAAACTTGAAAAAAAACTGGGCATGTTTAGTCTTGAGAAAAGATGACTGGGGGGGGGGGGGGGGGAATAGTCTTCAATATGTAAAGGGCTGTTATAAAAAGAGGGCCTTGCTCTCTATGTCCGCCAAAGGTAGGACAAGAAGTAGTGGGCTTAATCTGTAGCAAGGGAAATTTAGGTAAGATATTATGAAGAACATTCTAACTATAAGGGTAATTAAGTCCTGAATAGTCTTCCAAGGGAGACTGTGGAATCCCCGTCATTGGAGGTTTTTAAGTACAGGTTGAATAACAACTGTGAGGGACAGTTTAGGTTTATTGGTCTTGCCTCAGTGCTAAGGGCTGCACTTAATGATTTCTTGAGGTCCTTTCCAGACCTACATTTCTATTATTCTATATCATAGACCAATAAATGTCACGCAATTACCCCTCTATTGAGCCCAATAACTTGGGTTAGTCCACAGGAAACTAAACTGCAGTGGGCCAAAGGCAGAAAATAGGAGAGATCCAGGTGTCAGTCATACCCAAGGTCCCTGCAATGGCAGGGAATTGATTAGGTAGGATATGCCCAGATGATCCATGCTGCAGAGGAAGGTGAAAATAATTCAGTTTGACCTGGGGGAAAATTCCTTTCTAATCCCAAACCTGGTGATCAGTTTGATCCTTAGCACAAGAGGAAAGCTCATCAGGCAAGCATTTAAGAAAGAAGATTCTCTGTATCACTTTAGAGCACTGGTTCACCCCGTCTGAGGTCTTGTCTGCAGCCATAGCCAATCCCCGAAGTTTCCGAGGAAGGCAAAAACAAAACAAAAAAAGACAAAACCCCAGAACACATCTAGCCAATTGTGCATCAGGGGAAAAATTCCTCCCTGCCTTCTGCAGGTGACCAACTGAAGCCTTGAAGCATAAAATTTGATTATACTCATTGTCTTAATGCAGAGCTGCAAGTTTTATGAGCATCACTGTGAGCAATGCAGAGCTTCCTGTTCTTTCCATGATCTTCCAGGGAAAGGAATGATCAGGAGATTCCATAGATTGACAGATTCCATAGATTCACAGACTCCAAGGCCAGGATGGACCAACATGACCATCCAGCAGGTCCCCTCCCGTAACACACATAGAGGCATACATAGAATTTCTCCCAGAAGCTAGATTAAAGGATATCTTTTTAAAAAGATATCCAATCTCATCTTTGTCCTTACCCTGTTTCCATCGCTATGCCATAATTAGAAACCTTTGGAAGATATTGTTCTTTTGTATCATAAGAACCTGTAACTGCCTGACACAGACACTATCTATGAATTACAAAATGTTCAAAAGCAGAGAAGTAAGAATGCCCACAGGGGTCACAGAAAGGCTGTGGCTCAGGCCTACTAAACTTTGATCCTCCTCAGATTCAGCACTTAGTCAACATTTTTCTAAGTTAGCCACAGGGGGTTGTTTTGTTTTTTAAGTAATTTTCACTCTCTCACAACCCAGGGGAGTCATCAAAGACTAAATGAAATACCATAGCATTTTATAGTATCTCTCTTAAATGTTGTGGGTGTGAAAGTCCAGAAAATTAGCAGTAAAGAGAAGATAACCTAATGGATAGGAAAGGGGGAGTGACTGGATGAAACCTTCATCGCTGATGGAACAGAACAACAACAACAACATTTACATTAAATTAGTTTTCACTGTTGAAATTACACTACAGTAGTGACGATTAGAGGAAAATGTTGACAGTAATAAAATGAACTTCTAAAGAAACAGGCATTAAGTAAATAACCAGAAAGCAAGTTGACAGTATTTATAATTTCTTCAAACTTCATCCCTGTCTGCATTAGTACTGACACCTTCTGCAGCCAAGAAAACAAGCCTCAAACAGCCTTAGAGTTAAAGTAAATGATTGTAGCTTTCTTTAGAGATCTATATATTATAGTAAAGGAAGGTATCAGCTCCCTATGACCTTGTTCCAATGACAATTGAAGTCAATGGAAAGACTCGTCTATTTTTTTTAACATTTTTATGTTTGTAGAAAGTTACGTTTTTCTTACTATTTTTTAAATTAAAAAAACCCCCATCAAATAGTATAACAGCACATAGAAAAGAAAAGAACACACATACAAATGAAAAAAACAAAAACAAACACCAAATATCCAACGAACACATTTCCTTCTGTATTCAGGAAAGTATCAACATTGTTTAACAGGTCTCATGTACTAATGGTCAGAGTTATTTTAGGACGTAAACATTACGTTAATAATGTTCTCAGGTCTTATCAATACAGGCCCTGATCCCACAAACTCTTATGCACAAGGGAAGTTCTGTTGGCTTCCATGGGACTATTCACATGTGCAGGTGCTTGCAGGATCAGGCCAACAGTCCACAGACTGTTGCCATTTGGAGCCATACATCATAGGACTGGGCTGTAAATCTCCAACTTGCTGCATTAAGGGCCAAATCCCGATCCCATTGTGGTCAGTGGAAAGACTCCCGTTTACTTTAATCGACTTTTAATAAAGCCCTATATTCTGAATAGCCATTTCCCTTGACTTTAATTTTGCTGTTATCCTCCATTCTCAAGAGCACTTGCCATTTTGTCAAATTAACTGTTCTCAGATTAAGGTGAGCTGAACCTCTTGTTTTTGAAGTTGTCTTAGTGGCTGCCTCTATGCTGAGTTTTCATTTTATATATCTTTTACATTTCTTCAATTTGGCAGAAGTTTTGTTATACTTCAGTTGCTTTTGAAAGGAAATCTTAGTAAGACCAGCAGATGCACCAATGCATGATTCTTTCCAGAGTATCTTTAAAATGTTAAAGGGTAGTTCTCTTGTCCTGGGATTTTTTTAAGGTTTCTTTTCCATTTCAGTCTACATTTAATCCAAGAATGAAGGGACAGAAACACAAGTGATTCCTTGTTGTAATCTTTGATGGATTGATTACTGGTATTGATTAGAGAGTTTTGGGTGCTGATGTGAATTTGTCACTTAATTTTATAGGCAGGTTTAGCTATTTATTGAAAAATCACAGTGGCAGACTAACAGTGATGAGAGGCGAAGGGTCAGACCCTTCCACTTCAATAGTTGGCTACACTTGTTAAGGAAAGAAATAATACATAAATCTATGGATAAATTACAAATCATTTATTCGCAAAAAGAAAAGGAGTACTTGTGGCACCTTAGAGACTAACAAATTTATTAGAGCATAAGCTTTCGTGAGCTACAGCTCACTTCATCGGATGCATTTGGTGGAAAAAACAGAGGAGAGATTTATATACACACACACAGAGAACATGAAACAATGGGTTTATCATACACACTGTAAGGAGAGTGATCACTTAAGATAAGCCATCACCAACAGCAGGGGGGGGAAGGAGGAAAACCTTTCATGGTGACAAGCAGGTAGGCTAATTCCAGCAGTTAACAAGAATATCAGAGGAACAGTGGGGGGTGGGGTGGGAGGGAGAAATACCATGGGGAAATAGTTTTACTTTGTGTAATGACTCATCCATTCCCAGTCTCTATTCAAGCCTAAGTTAATTGTATCCAGTTTGCAAATTAATTCCAATTCAGCAGTCTCTCGTTGGAGTCTGTTTTTGAAGCTTTTTTGTTGAAGTATAGCCACTCTTAGGTCTGTGATCGAGTGACCAGAGAGATTGAAGTGTTCTCCAACTGGTTTTTGAATGTTATAATTCTTGACGTCTGATTTGTGTCCATTCATTCTTTTACGTAGAGACTGTCCAGTTTGGCCAATGTACATGGCAGAGGGGCATTGCTGGCACATGATGGCATATATCACATTGGTAGATGCGCAGGTGAACGAGCCTCTGATAGTGTGGCTGATGTGATTAGGCCCTATGATGGTATCCCCTGAATAGATATGTGGACAGAGTTGGCAACGGGCTTTGTTGCAAGGATAGGTTCCTGGGTTAGTGGTTCTGTTGTGTGGTGTGTGGTTGCTGGTGAGTATTTGCTTCAGATTGGGGGGCTGTCTGTAAGCAAGGACTGGTCTGTCTCCCAAGATCTGAGAGAGCGATGGCTCGTCCTTCAGGATAGGTTGTAGATCCTTGATGATGCGTTGGAGGGGTTTTAGTTGGGGGCTGAAGGTGATGGCTAGTGGCGTTCTGTTGTTTTCTTTGTTGGGCCTGTCCTGTAGTAGGTGACTTCTGGGTACTCTTCTGGCTCTGTCAATCTGTTTCTTCACTTCAGCAGCATTTTTATGGCTGACTTAGAACAACGCTTCCTCAGCTCTCGTTCCCTAATGCCCCTACTCTACTTGCGCTACATTGATGACATCTTCATCATCTGGACCCATGGAAAAGAAGCTCTTGAGGAATTCCACCATGATTTCAACAATTTCCATCCCACCATCAACCTCAGCCTGGACCAGTCCACACAAGAGATCCACTTCCTGGACACTACGGTGCTAATAAGCGATGGTCACATAAACACCACCCTATATCGGAAACCTACTGACCGCTATTCCTACCTACATGCCTCTAGCTTTCATCCAGATCATACCACTCGATCCATTGTCTACAGCCAAGCGCTACGATATAACCGCATTTGCTCCAACCCCTCAGACAGAGACAAACACCTACAAGATCTCTATCATGCATTCCTACAACTACAGTACCCACCTGCTGAAGTGAAGAAACAGATTGACAGAGCCAGAAGAGTACCCAGAAGTCACCTACTACAGGACAGGCCCAACAAAGAAAACAACAGAACGCCACTAGCCATCACCTTCAGCCCCCAACTAAAACCCCTCCAACGCATCATCAAGGATCTACAACCTATCCTGAAGGACGAGCCATCGCTCTCTCAGATCTTGGGAGACAGACCAGTCCTTGCTTACAGACAGCCCCCCAATCTGAAGCAAATACTCACCAGCAACCACACACCACACAACAGAACCACTAACCCAGGAACCTATCCTTGCAACAAAGCCCGTTGCCAACTCTGTCCACATATCTATTCAGGGGATACCATCATAGGGCCTAATCACATCAGCCACACTATCAGAGGCTCGTTCACCTGCGCATCTACCAATGTGATATATGCCATCATGTGCCAGCAATGCCCCTCTGCCATGTACATTGGCCAAACTGGACAGTCTCTACGTAAAAGAATGAATGGACACAAATCAGACGTCAAGAATTATAACATTCAAAAACCAGTTGGAGAACACTTCAATCTCTCTGGTCACTCGATCACAGACCTAAGAGTGGCTATACTTCAACAAAAAAGCTTCAAAAACAGACTCCAACGAGAGACTGCTGAATTGGAATTAATTTGCAAACTGGATACAATTAACTTAGGCTTGAATAGAGACTGGGAATGGATGAGTCATTACACAAAGTAAAACTATTTCCCCATGGTATTTCTCCCTCCCACCCCACCCCCCACTGTTCCTCTGATATTCTTGTTAACTGCTGGAATTAGCCTACCTGCTTGTCACCATGAAAGGTTTTCCTCCTTCCCCCCCTGCTGTTGGTGATGGCTTATCTTAAGTGATCACTCTCCTTACAGTGTGTATGATAAACCCATTGTTTCATGTTCTCTGTGTGTGTGTATATAAATCTCTCCTCTGTTTTTTCCACCAAATGCATCCGATGAAGTGAGCTGTAGCTCACGAAAGCTTATGCTCTAATAAATTTGTTAGTCTCTAAGGTGCCACAAGTACTCCTTTTCTTTTTGCGAATACAGACTAACACGGCTGCTACTCTGAAAATCATTTATTGGGGGGGATACTATTTCCCTCCCTATCCCAGAATCTTGACTTCACCTGAAACTGTTCCCTTTATCATCAGGAGCCGTGCAATGCAAGACACCATTCTGTGCTAGGCTAGGCAGCATCTTCTGCAGCTCACATGAACAGGAAAGAAGGTCTGTCTCACTGTGATTTCTAAAGTATATGCAACCAAATTTAACAAAAAGGACATTGAATGATCTTGCCTTTCATTTGAAAGAGCTGTGGTCATGCTTACAATATATGTGTTAGATTATTTTTAAAAAAATACTATATTAGAATATTAAATTAATTTCCAGAATCTATTGTATTAACAAGTTAGATCTAACATGACCTTGGAAGGAATACAGTTTCAGTTTTAAACAAACTTTAACTTTTTGAAAGAAGGACAAGATTTTCTTCAAAAGAATAGCAATTCACATTCTCCATTGTCCCTGAATACAATATTAAGGTCTAGATTCACAAAGGAACTTAGACACAGGAATGCTGAGTGTCACCACACCCAACTTTTAGGCACATAGAATCACGGATTCACAAAGCCTGAGTCTGGTGCCTGTGCAATGAATTGGGAAAGATAGGCACCTCAA
This sequence comes from Dermochelys coriacea, assembly GCF_009764565.3. Classification (NCBI taxonomy): domain Eukaryota; kingdom Metazoa; phylum Chordata; order Testudines; family Dermochelyidae; genus Dermochelys; species Dermochelys coriacea. The sequence continues at coordinate 20,939,822 of NC_050078.2, read as the reverse complement.
AATGAGATTCACAAGAGTCAGGCTGCTAATCAGCTCCTTACCAATGGCAAATGCCAAGGCGAGGGTTGTGTCCTAAGCATTGCCCCTCTCCCAGAGATAGGTGCCTAATTCTGGAGTACGCGGAGGTGCCTTCTTCTGTTTGAGATTCTCCTCTCCAAACCCTTCTTTGAGGTTAGGCACCAATGCTGTTTTTGCTGGAGAAGGAATAGCAGCTCCCTCATAAGTTTTAGCTCCATAGTAGGCACTTACCTTGGATGTGGGAGAGTTCATGTCTCCCCTCTCACAGAATCATAGAATATAAGGGTTGGAAGAAACCTCAGGAGGTCATCTGGTCCAATCCCCTGCTCAAAGTAGGACCAACACCCACTAAATCATCCCAGTCAAAGCTTTGTCAAGCCGGCCTTAAAAATTAAGGATTAAGGATGGAGATTCCACCACCTCCTTAGGTAACCCATTTCAGTGCTTCACCACTCTCCTAGTGAAATAGTGTTTCCTAATATCCAACCTACAGGGGCAGAAGGGATTTAAACAGGGATCTACTACCTCTCAGGTGAGTGCCCTAAACACTGAGCACTGGGATACTATCATGCAGGGCTCTCCTAATCTCTCATGTTGAAGCTGTTATACTGTGGATAAATAGTTTTTAAAAGTCATTGGAGCGGGTGCTGTCAGGTTCCCAGCACCTGCTACCAAATTCCAATCTCACCTCTGTTCTTTCTGTCACTGCTATTCATCTATCTGATGTCACTATTTATTCACACTACATTTCTACTAAACTGCTGTTCACTCATGGGAAGGTACTTCATGGAGGGCTTGATAAACTATTGTGCTTTCTTGCAGTGGCACAGTTTAAATGTGTCACATGGGACAGATTCTGTTTTCATAAGCTTGAAACTTTGCTTGAACTTTGTGGGTGTGATGTTTATTCAAATACATTCTCCTTTTACAGTGTAGAGAGAAGAATTGGTTGCATTTACTGGCTATGGAAAGGAACGGAAAAGGACTGGAAGCATTGACTAAAGTCAGCTCTACTCTGCACAGTTGTGAATTGAATCCCATAGACAGCTCTGGAAAAGCCTGTTAGTCCTAGTCTTCAAGGGTCAGACCCAGATGCACCAATATTTTCCCCCAAGGCAGACTTCCAATCCCATCAGTTCATCTCCAGCCCCAAAAGACAATTCCTCCTTCCTATGCCTATTACATCACTCCTTCTAGGATTTGATAATATCCACTGAGTGGCCTACAAAAATTCTTCCCCTGTTGGTAGTTGAGGTTGGGTCTAGGGCAGGGGTTCTCAACCTTTTTCTTCCTCAGGCCCCCCCCTTATCCCAACATGCTATAAGAACTCCAAGGCCTGCCTATACCACAACATGAATATCCAGTAGATTAAAAGCCAAAGATGGCATTAGGGGGTAACAAGCAGGGCAATTGCCCAGGGCCCCATGAAGCTAAGTTGCTCAGTCTTTGGCTTCAGCCCTGGATGGCAGGGTTTGAGCTTCAGCTTTCTGTCCTGGACCCCAGCAAGTCTAATGCTGGCCCTGCTGTCTAGTTTATTTTGACGGATCCCCTGAAACCTGCTCATGACCCGCCAGGGGGCCCTGGACCCTGGTTGAGAACTGCTGGTCTAGGGGGATACTGCAACTGATGCTTTTGACTATCAGCAGAGTTTTGTGTGTATTTGCATATTTATTTTAAGGTAAATTCTCATAAAAGCCTACAAAGAAAAATCCTTGGGTCTTTCACTGCAAATGTTGAATGCTTATCCAAAATATAACATGGTGAATCATCACAAATTAAGAGAACCATTTTAGTGGTTTTGAGTGTGAACCCATCTTGTAGATGAGCCGTTGTATATGATTGATCACCTCACAACACTCCCTGCCGGCTTCAGAGAAGCCCTGCATGCGGCCCCTCACCTCAAGTTTCCCTTCTTGGATCTCCAAATAAACTCCACACAAGGTTTTTTCAGCCCAATTACAACCACCCTCCTTAGGATCTGATTTATTAACTCAGTTCATAACTAAACATAAAAATCTTAACTCCAGTCAGGGACAAGCCAAACTCCCCTGGTCTAGTCAGAGTTCTTCATGCCTTAGCAGGCTACTCCCAGCTCCTCCTAGCTGGAGCAATACCCCTGATGTCAAGGTCTTCCCTACCACAGCCTCCAAGGCTTCCCTTTACTGCAGCCACCTTCTGCTCTTTACAGGGAATTGTCTGATTCCCTGCAGGAAGGGCTCATTCTGTAATCAGGATTGACTTGGCCCCAGGCTCTACAGCCCAATGGCAAACCTTCCTATGGCAGCCCCAATGACTTGCCACTTTGTTACATGCTAAAGAAGGTGCCACCCTGATGGAGGAGCAGAGTTCTACATACGCTTTAGTAGCCTGGTTATAAAAAAATGTAAACAATAAAAATAATGTGGAAGAAACTTTAAAAATTGAGCTGTTGTCAGCAGGGATTAAATTGTATACCAACAGCAAGACATTTATGCACTGCTACTTAAACTGTGACAAATGCTTGCAAACATGATAGTTTCTGGATCTTTAATCTAAATGAATGGTGCTTTTAGTCTGTGCCTGACTGGAATTCATTTTGGAAATCAAAAAGAATGTCCTACTCAGTTGTGTGCAGAACTAAACAACCATCCCCACCAAGAGGGCAGGAGTCATCACTTTCATAGATATCAACAGTACCACTCCATACTTTAAAAACTCCGCATGCAGCCTGTCTTTATGCATTCATTCCCTTCTGAATCCAAAGCAGTGTCTGCAAGATAAAATAATACCTCGCTGCCAAGTTTCTAGAAAGTGTTTTTGAAGAGGGTTTTTTTTTCCTCCCTTCATTTTTCCTTTTATAAACATGCATAATGCAAACTTGTACAAGACAGCAGAGATTACATTAAAATGCAATTTTTAAAAAATTACAAAACATCTTGGATGGCAAGTTATTAGAAAATCATTTCAATCACTACCCATTTAAATGTAACATTAACTACTGGAAAACTCTGACTGCAGAGAGATGTAAAATAGTTTATCCTTACTCTAATTTATTCCCAGATTAGCTTCAAAGACTCTCAGAGGGAATTATAAACATACTTCTTACAAACAAGTCTCTAGAAACTGATTTTTTTAAAATGTATATGGTCCTGTAATGAAATATTTATAAAACAATCTAATTACAAACATTCCAAGGTGTTCTTGAGCTGATAGCGCAAAAGAAAAAAAAACACCACTTTTATATCTTTCCCTTGGTCTCAATCAGTAGTTGACTATACCTTGTAGAGATTTCTGGAGAGAAAAAGATAGAAGCCGAAAAAAAGAGTTAGGATAGAACAGTCTTACTGACTTTAATTGTCCATTCCTTCTTTTCTGAATCTTTGAAAATAATCAGGCAACTAGTTCTTGATGACTGCATGAAATTTCAAGTAACACTCACTCCCTGCATAACACCTGAAATACTTGCAATATGTCAGAATGAACTAAGAAAATATCAAAGTTACTGCTTTTAAAACTAAAGTTTAGTCCACTATTTTTACAGTTCTTCGTTTTTAAAAAGAAAACAATAAAAACAATCTCCATAGTTCAACTTTTGAGGGAAAATATAATCTCTGTTCAGAAGAAATTCTACTGATGAAACACTTTATTTACAACAAGGTTAAAATAAAGTTAAACACATTTTTAAGAGCAGAAACTTACTGCCATCTTGTGGAATATACATTTTTATAGCTATATGAAACATACTATTCTAACATGATCAATTGAAAGATTATTTTTGGCCTCCAACTCCCCCCCCCAAAGAGCCACCTCGTGCACCCAATATTTTTCTAAAATGTATCCATATTTTAAAAAGTAAAATAAGCCCCAATCCTTCTGGAAATGATGAGTATTTCCTTAGGAGAAATGTTCCTGACCAACTGAGAAGACAGATCATTTTTAATATTTATACTCCAGGAATCAGGCTGAATTTGAGTCAAAATTTGCCTCTGAGTTACACCTACCAACCCCCCCCAGGAGTTGCCCTGTTGTAACGGAATTCAGCCCTCTCTCTTTAACCAGCATCTGATATGTAAATATAACACAGCTGAGATTTTCAAAGCTGCCTAAGGGTTTTGGCCTCCTAATGGGAATTGGATGTCCAAATGCCCTAGGCAGCTCTGAAAATCTCCAAGATAGTGATCTGGCAGTGTTATGGGTCCGGCATGGAAGCAGAGTCTATTTAGAGAAATAGTTTAGCTGAAGTAATTAGCTTAAGGCCAAATTTTGACATTGAGCCACTGTCCATACTAGGGACCTCTTTTCCCTGATCTCCCCTGTCTGTGGGTAAGTACAGAGAGGGCAAGGACGATAGTCTTCCTCTTTTGGGACAACAGGCATTCCCAGGGAAAAATGCATTCCTGGGTATGCATTGAGGGAGCAGTCCTTGCAGTTCCAAGACAGCAGGGAATGCAATTGAGAGGGACATTTCCTCAGGGCATCAAATGGAAGGGTAAACTCCTTGCATGCCATTATGAACACAGAGGATACCAGGATTATTTTTGTTAAAATTACAGGTCCATGTTTATTTGCTATTGTGTTGGGGATTATGTGATCACCGGAATAAATTCCAGCAGACAGGCTCATTGACAGGAAGAGCGGGCTATCGCCACACATTCACCAGAAATTAAAGGACAAAGCAGATAGCTTACTGCTTTGAAATCCAACCCAGATATGATGGTAAGGAGGCATAAATAAGTTTGGACCATGTTCAGAGAACCAGGGCAGACAGAGGATCTTTGCAATGGATAAAAGAGAAAATGCCTGTGAACTCGCACAGGCTCAGACAGAAGACTGGGTCTATACAGTGTTTTACTGCACAGCTGTGAATCTACAGTACACAAGCCTGCTGTGCACTGACTGGCCCTGTGGACCCTATTGTGCACTGAAAGTTCCATAGTGTGCTTTGACCTACTTTGCTTGGAAACAGCAGTAAATCAAAGTGCACTATGGAGCTTTCAGTGTGAGGCAGCAGGCTCCACAAGTCAATTTAGTGCGCAGCAGGCTGGTGCACTGCAGATTCCCACCCCAGCTTGCTGCACACGAACTCTCTATATAGACAAGCCCGGAGTGTGCGGGTCTGCAGAGATGCAGGCTGAACCTAAAACTCAGAAGGGGTGACTGGGACAAGTAGAACCCACTTAAACTGACAAGGAAAGAATAAGGTTAAGATGAGACAATGCATTTACACTTATTATTTTTAACCCATATCTCTTTGCTTGTGAAGTTCCTACGGAGAAATAAGTCATACTATATTTTGAATAAGCTGTTCTCCCTCACTACATTTATCGGCAGGTCTCAACTCCCAAAAAGAAGAGTCCAAATCTAGTTGGACCCTGCTGGAGACAAGTACATTTGGAAAACGGGAGATGCTGTGGCCTGAGACCTCAGCAGTCCAACACTGTGGCATTTAATTTCAGAAAGGGGAACTATGCAAAAATGAGGAGGTTAGTTACACAGAAATTAACAGGTACAGTGACTAGAGTGAAATCCCTGTAAGCTGCATGGACACTTTTCAAAGACACCATAAGAGAGACTCAACTTAAATGTATACCCCAAATTAAAAAACACAGTAAAAGAACTAAAAAAGAGCCACTGTGGCTTAAGAAAAACAAGCAGAGAGAGATAAAAAGGCATCTTTTAAAAAGTGGAAGTCAAATCGTAGTGAGGTAAATAGAAAGGAGCATAAACACTGACAAATTAAATGTAAAAATGTAATAAGAAAAGCCAAAAGGGAGTTTGAAGAACAGCTAGCCAACAAACTCAAAAGATAATAATGAAATGTTTTTTAAGTACATCATAATCAGGAAGCTAAAAAACCAGTGGGGCTCCTAGGCGATTGAAAAAGGACCACTTAAAGACGATAAAGTCATCACAGAAAACTAAATGAATTCTTTGCTTCAGTCTTCACAGCTGAGGATGTTAGGGAGATTCCCAAACCTGAGCCGTCTTTTGTAGGTGAAAAATCTGAGGAATTGTCACAGATTGAAGGGTCAATAGAGGAGGTTTTGGGATTAATTGAGAAATTTAACAGTAACAAGTCACCAGGACCAGATGGAATTCACCGAAGAGTTATGAAAGAACTCAAATGTGAAATTGCAGAACTATTAACTATGGTTTGTAGCCTGTCCTTTAAATCAGCTACTGTACCCAATGACTGGAAGATAGCTATGCAACGCCAATATTTAAGAAGGGCTCTAGAGGTGATCCTTGCAATTACAGACCAGTAAGTCTAACATCGGTACCGGGCAAATTAGTTGAAACAATAGTAAAGAATAAAATTGTCAGACACATAGAAGAACATAAATTGTTGCGCAAAAGTCAACATGGTTTCTGTAAAGGGAGATCATGTCTTACTAATCTATTAGAGATCTTTGAGGGGGTCAGCAAACATGTTGGCAAGGGGGATCCAGTGGACATAGTGTACTTATTTTTCCAGAAAGCCTTTGACAAGGTCCCTCACCAAAGTCTCTTATGTAAATTAAGTTGTCATGGGATAAGAGGGAAGATCCTTTCATGGACTGAGAACTGGTTAAAAGACAGGGAACAACGGATAGGAATAAATGGTAAATTTTCAGAATGGAGAGCGGTAACTAGTGGTGTTCCCCAAGGGTCAGTCCTAGGACCAATTCTATTCAACTTATTCATAAATAATCTGGAGAAAGGGGTAAACAGTGAGGTGGTGAAGTTTGCAGACGATACTAAACTGCTCAAGATAGTTAAGACCAAAGCAGACTGTGACGAACTTCAAAAAGATCTCACAAAACTAAGTGATTGGGCAACAAAATGGCAAATGAAATTTAATGTGGATAAAAGTTAAGTAATGCACATTGGAAAAAATAACCCCATATAATACATACAATATGATGGGGGCTAATTTAACAACAACTAATCAGGAGAAAGATCTTGGAGTCATCGTGGATAGTTCTCTGAAGACGTCCATGAAGTGTGCAGCGGTAGTCAAAAAAGCAAACAGGATGTTAGGGATAGAGAATAAGACGGAGAATATCTTATTGCCCTTATATAAATCCATGATACGCCCACATCTTGAATACTGCATACAGATGTGATCCCCTCATCTCAAAAAAGATATACTGGCATTAGAAAAGGTTCAGAAAAGGGCAACTAAAATGATTAGGGGTTTGGAATGGGTCCCATATGAGGAGAGATTAAAGAGGGTAGGACTTTTCAGCTTGGAAAAGAGGACACTAAGGGAGGATATGATAGAGGTATATAAAATCATGAGTGGTGTGGAGAAAGTGAACAAGGAAAAGTTATTTACAGTACTTGTTCCCATAATATAAGAACTAGGGGCCACCAAATGAAATTAATGGGTAGCAGGTTTAAAACAAATAAAAGGAAGTTCTTCTTCACTCAGTGCACAGTCAACCTGTGTAACTCCTTGCCTGAGAAGCTTGTGAAGGATAGGACTATAACAGGGTTTAAAAGAGAACTGGATAAATTCATGGAGGTTAAGTCCATTAATGGCTATTAGCCAGGATGGGTAAGGAACGGTGTCCCTAGCCTCTGTTTGTCAGAGGGTGGAGATGGATGGCAGGAGAGACATCACTTATGGTGATCCAGTCCAAAAGTGGGGTGGAACCATGGGGTTCCATTCTGGGAGATGTGCAGGTATAGGACTGTCACTTGAAAGAAGTGCCCATAGAGATAGGTGCAGCTCATCCCTGAACGTGCTTTGCCTCCCTTATCCACCTTTGTAACAGCAGAACCCTGAACAAATAGAGAGGATACAAGTGAATGGACAGTCTGCAAATATTCTCCATCCAGGCCAACATAGAACTATGGATGTAAATACAATTTAGGGTACGCATGGAATAGATCTTGGGCCAGGTGCTCAGACCCTGAAATGGAACCTTGAAACATCTCTAAAGTGGCTGAGGAAGATTCCTCAAGCCTGGGTAAATCCTGAGTTGGCACAAAGTAATCATCATCCCCCACTCAGCCCAGGATCAGGAGGGAGTAATGTAGCTTTACCCTTCCTTTACCTCACTCTCAGTTGATGGTTGAACTCATTTTTACCGTACCTGGCAGATCATGGTCTATTGTGTATGTATATATTTTGTTATACAGAGTAAAGGTAAGGAGTTTTAGTACTGTTTTTTGCAAAATCTTGTCAGTTGGGTTTAGTGTTATAAAATCAAAACAAAAGACCTGGGGGCAGCATAGGTTTTTGTTTCATTTTGTTCAAATTACCAAAGTTTAAGGTTCAGAAGAAAGTTTCTGGTTTTCTCTAATGCGGACTAATTTTGAAAATATGCCTAATGGACATCAATGATTCTTTCCTAACATACACATGCATTAAGGGGCAGATTCTTATCTTGGATGCATGCTGCATCTC